>NC_092598.1:6417500-9230833 GCF_047663525.1 Anas platyrhynchos | reverse complement strand
GCTGAAATTTATGTTCTTACCTCTGCTAAGACAAGGAGAAGAGCTGTCACACTTATCATTTAAGGACCTGCCCTGGCTCAGCAGCCCTCTCACTCTTAGCCATGGCACTGCCATTCAAAGAGCAACATTTCTAGCAGCATGTTGATGACTTTACTCTCCTCTTTCTTAGACATGCTTTGGAGTATTATTTGCCTGGTGTCTGTGATGCAGAATAGACCTGTTGATGAACAAGCCTTTCTATTTGTTGGATAATCTCTTTTATGAATTGCGCAAGGAAGTCAAGAGGAAATACTTGTTCTACATTTCTGTGGTACCTGACAAGTACACTTTTGTAACCTGGATGGAAAGCTCTCTTTTGAGCCACCTGTGTTCACTGTTTCTATCTGTATTTTGAGCATGGAGACTAAGCTACTGTAAGCTAGCTTTGAATTCATAATCCTTTCATATCCTCTTACTCTTCTCATCCACTATCTGCTGGTGCTGTCTCTTGGCTTCTCTACCAGTACATGAAGTTATCCTACTGTATTGCTAGCTCCATGCTCTACCCTTTCTTTGCACTCCATAATACCTTCCATCATCCATTTCACCAATTCTGTTTTGTCTTGCACAACTTTTCCCTCTTACCTTTAGAAAAGCATCTCTTCTTCGTTCTCATGCAAGAGCAGGAACCTTATTTTTATTTCCCTTCTGTAACTTAGATGTAATTCCATCAGTCCCTTCATACAGGGCAGCATCCCTAGAGCCTGGGTTGACGTGGTGAGCAGTGGGCCATGGGCCCTGCCGGGGTAGGCCAGCAGGCGTTGTTACGGGAGGAGACATCATGAGGTACTTTTGCTTGAGAATAGGCAGGTTGAGGTGTGTTTAAGAATAAAAAGGGTTCCTAGATATAGTTGCTTAGAGAAATTCACCCAAAGTTTGGCAGCAGGCAAATACGTCTTCTGAGGGAAAGGGAGGAAGGTGGTGGGCAAGGCACACTTAGTGCAAGATGAAAGCATCTCCTGATGCACAGGCAGATGAACAGTGGCAAACATTATATGCAGAGTAGTGTTAACATGGTCTTGCAGCTTGTGAAAATTGCAGATGGTTAATCCATACGTTATTAGTCAAGGCATGGGAATGTGCAGTAAGTCAATGAAAAGAACAGCAGTGAGGAGAAGGACAAAGTGCCGAGTCTGGACTGGGCTCTTCGACTCAGACCTCATGAAATTCCTGCTAATCTGAACATCATCAGTGAACGTTTTCCACATTTAGAGTCATGAGTCACAGAGGGATGTTTCTCATGTACCAGAGCAACTCCTAATCAGTTTTTTAAGGTCAAAGATCCATCTGCAAAATTCACTAATGCTGAATCTGTTCTGTTGTTTCCTTTGCTTTTTTCCACTGTGGCTACAGTTTCTGTAAGTTAAATGTGCTGGAACACAGAGGGCAATAATTTGAGAAAAGGTTCATTTTAAGGGTAATCTACCAGACTGTGAAAGCCAGAGATATTTTTACAAGTTTGATTTACAGAATATGTACCATTACTTATGGGGCAGCATACCCATAAAGGTTCAGTGACATTTAAATAAACTAACAGATGAGGGGTTATTCCGCCAACTCAAAAGCAAATGAAAAGCACAATGACAAATGGACATTTTGTACACTTCAGTAAGAATACAGTAAGGATATTTCATATGGACAGAAAGAAAACACCAGACAGTCCATGAGCTGAACAGTGAACCTTTGCATGCTACTTGGTATAGCAGAGTGGATTTATGACTTAAATTAATTCATCTCATGAAGGGCAATGGTAATTGAGACCTCTTTGTGTGTTTTATAGTGTGAATACTAATGTAATTAAATGCTTAAAATTAAGAATAGATAAAAACTTGATCTGACAGTAGTAACTCTGCAAAGACAAATTGCAGAGCACATAGCCAGTGTATGAATCTGTGATTAATTTATACAGCCGTTTATAATGCGCTAAGTAGCTGCATGCCAATTATTATGGAAACAAATTGTGTTTATATTAGCATGTCTGAGGTGATCATTGATCCCAAATAGCATTATTTGAAGACTAATAGAGAGAATAATGAAGGAATAACATTCTGCCCTGCAGCTGTCCAGTGTGTTTCAAAATGGAAAGTGAAACTGGCACATTTTGGGTTTCATTGATTTAATCAAGAAACAAACAAAAAAGCTCTCTCACTTTCCATCAGTAAGATTTTTCTTGTCGCAAGTAAACAGCTTCTTTCGTCATCGCCAACAAAAGCATGAAAGTCACTTGGAGGGGCATGGACTAGAATGTGAAAAGGCAAATCTTTGTCATTCTGAAATAAAGTCATTAGCTGGACTCTCACTTCTTAAAAAGATGAAGATGGAAATTCAGTGGAAATTCTTTAAAAAGCAAGAATTTTGCTGACGAATGATTGATTATTGAAAATATGCTTGTAATTATTTTCCTTTATTATTTTTTACTTTCAATCAAAGTTCCTGAACTAGTAGTTAAGGCTGGCTGCTTCTGATTTTATTTGCTGATTTTATTGCTAAGGTGTGGCTCTAATGATTACTATGATAAGTCTGAATTTTGAACCTCTGAATCTGAAGTCATGTTGTAATAAAGGTGTTGTTTTAAAAGATCTTGAATTAGGTTCTGAATAATAGAAAGAATGGAAAAGCTGATGATTTTGATGGAGTTAAGCTGTAGACAGATGAGATTGTCTTATCCTCTATTCTTTCAGTTTTTTTAAATTTAAATTTCAATATTGGAAACCTTCAGCTCACAACAAGAAAGCTAGTCAGTTTATTTCTGACAAAGTGAACTGCAGAATTCAGCAATGATATTGTTGAATGCTGTGATATCATAACTTTGATTCCTGTGGAATATGTCTAATAATAGGAATGTGTTATAATTTTCTGAAACAAGTGATAGGGCAGCTGCAGTTCTTCCACTGGAGAGAAAGAAAAAAACAGAATAGGTTAAGGAAAAAAATTAAGCAAATACAATTGCCCTTTTAAAATAGCTATTTCCCTCCATATGAGCTCCAATGATCCTAATTACTTAATGAAATAGGCACATTTGCACTTGAGTTTTGAGGGGAGGCCTCAAAACTGCATCAAAATTTAATTTAACAGCTTGCTAATGTCAACCACAGCTTAACACTGAGGCATTTGGTAAGGTAGCTTTAATTAGTGAGCACATGAACCAAGCTATGATACAATAGCTCCTTCACCACCACTGGGGAAGAGTTTGATCTCATGACGTATGTAATGTTAGATTGATTGGAGAACTAGAAAATCCTTGTCCATGGGCCTGACTAGATACGGACTGGAGCACACTAATTGACCCATTTTAAGATGGGCTTTATGCAGCTTTCCAGTTTTGGATGTGCAACCGTATGTCCACAATTACTTGCAGTTATGATTAACTAAGAAGCCAGATTATTATGATCAGGTGATTAAACCATAAGTATTATTCTTGGTTTACACTAAATAACATCTGTAAGATGAGACATCGTCTTTCAAAATCAGGCCTAGTTACTTACTCCAGACACTTTCTAAAGTGATTTGCATTTCCTATGGAGGTTGGTTATTGTATTTTTTAGACTAATGTATCGATTGATGGAATTCTTTCACTGATGTAAAATCAACTTGGTTAAGCACTTCCTAGGGAGCAGTTACTTAACCTTTTTTTTTTTTTTTTTTTTTTTGGTGTAGGCATTTCTTGATCCTTCTTGTCACCTTAATAAAGGCTACTCTAGAACAACTCACAGCTTATCTAACTTCAACAATAAGCAAGAAGGAGACAGACTCTTTTGAAGACTACTTTTTTTTGAAATAATTATCTTGACTTGGCTGACTGTAGTCAAGATTGTCCTGACATTTTGAGAAGATAACATGGGAATTAAGACACATGGGGAATTTTCCCTTTCCCTTAATTCTCTCAGTAGACCTGTGGGCGGGACATCAAAACTGTTTCCAGAGACCCACTTTTCTACTGTTGTAGTTCTTAGCTTGGGAGCAGAAATCCCTTTCTGGGGCACTTTTGTTTTTAAATATTTCTTTAATTGTGAACTGCCAAGAACTGTGCTGAGACTTCATGGTTTTATCTGCTTTAGCACAGCTGAAGAGATGTGATAAATGCAACCTGTTATACAGCACAATAAGACATAGAAAGCTATAGAGGGAAAAGACTGAAATGATAGGCTATAATCAAAGGTGAAGGGAAATGTAGTGCCACACAAATACCTCTGAGAAATTTGTTGAACAAACTCAAGCTCTTGTATAATTAGATGACAAGATTTATTTTAAACTATGAGGTATGAGTGTGACAGCACTATAATTTGTCTTAAATAATTTCTTCACACCCAACAAGACACGGTCTTCAAAGTTCAGCCCTGCTATGGATTTCTTAAAAATGAAACCAAACATTTTTACACCTAAATTGGGTATGGAAACTGAAATAAAGCTTGCCAAAAGACAGGTTCGAAATTTCCTTTTAAGATTAAAGAGATTACTTGATTCAGTGAGGTAATTACTCATGCTTTCCTATCTGATTTCCTCTAACATAGTCTTGTTGACAGCACCTGTTTTATTTTTCATTGTGAAGTGATGTGTGCATACAGAGCTTAAAAATCTTGGGACAGGGCATCAGTGTATGGTCTCCCTTCAGTCCCTTTGTAACCCACTGTTGTCCAGCATACAGTGAAATAAGTTTCCTCTATATATGATAGTTCAAGGGAAGGCATTTAGAAGTAATATTGCAAGTAACTCACTTCGCATTTTCCATGTTCTGAAAGGGGAAAGAGGTATGTCAAAAATGCCATGAGATCTGGTGATCCTAACCTCTGTCGTGCTATAGTATTATTGTCATTTCCGTGAAGTGTAGATATTAAAATCTGTATTTGCCATATCTACTCATTTGCAACATTTGTTTTAATTTATTTTTCCAGCAATATTTCCTAATGGCAATGTCCCAGTAGGCTTTGGCACTTGCCTGAACACAGATGCAAATGGTGGCAATGCACAGTTCGGTCGCGCTCTCTCACTGCTTGTGGGGTGTGTAGCCAGGAGTGAGATGTCTGTGTCATATTGTATATTGTTGCACTGATTCTTTACAATGACTGGCTCTGCAAACATTTCAGGGAAGATACCCAGGCAGATGGAGTTTTGTTTCCATGGCTGTAAATTGCTTTCTACAAATATTTGTCCCAGTCTATTGAATGCTCGTGGCAAGGTGAGTCAGTGTGACCATAGCAAGTGTCTATAAATACCAGAGTGAACATTTATGGTATCTTTTTGCTGTATTCATGCAGCCTAATTACAACATATGCCTACATTATTTGTGACATTTTAAGATCTTCTGGTTTATTTCCTATTGTTTCCAGATTCTAGTACATTGAAAGCAAGAATACTTGCTGGCATCACAAAGCTCTTCTGCTTTTCAGTGATTCATTTGCCATGTGGAATAGTTTGTTCAGACATAGACTCGGAGACCCCTTCTTCGTGTGCCAATTTTTTTCCCTGTGTAAGCTCTAATAAGCTTTTCCTTTCTCTTACACTCTGTGCTATAATTCTTGCCAAAGGGTCTTTTAAGAAGTCTGCATCCATCACTGATATGTCATGAGGAATTTGAAACTTCATTGAAAGGGAAGATAATCAGCTTTATGTTATTTGTTTACATTTTTGGTGTGTTTTATCCTAACTAGATATAGCTGTTCTGAACCACTGGCAATCCCAAAGGAAATCAGCTGATTCTATATGGTGACATAGCTGGGTAGCCTTCCTGACAAAATACGGCATCACTGCTCTGTGGCTTAGCTCTCTGGAGGTAGCATTCGTTTTCGCAAAGCTAGAGCTGTTATATATTCATGAAGCTTTGAATTCATTAACTGTGAATCTGTTGTCTTGTCAAGTCCCTTTCTAAGAAATGTTAAAATTCAGCCAGATGTCTGGTGTTATCTCCCCCTAAAAAGAAAAAAAAAAAAAGAGAGAGAGAAAATCTTTAATCTGTGAATTGATAGTCAGTGAAGTTCAGTACTTTTAAAGTCCATCCAGGTACCTGGCACTTCTCATGGCTTTGAACATAATTATTATAGTTGGGTCAGGAGTTTTCATTCAGCAAAGTTTTTCTCTTGGAAAGTGATTAGAAGGTTGTCTGTCACAGTTTATGGGTTGAAACCATGGATGAATGACACATTTGCTAGTACAGTAAGGCTGCTATTCTGTCACTCCTGGGAGTGGAGTGATGATACAACTTCTGGTAGCAGATTTTACGGGTGTTCTTAGCAGGGGAACATCAAGAGTCAGAATTTCTGACTTCGGTTCCATGTTCTGGATGGAAATGTGCTTTGATAGATATTCCCATCTTCTTTCTCAGAACTTAGAACTGTGGAGTAAGATTATAATAATGGTTGCTGCAGGCTATTAGTCCTAAGGTTGGTAGCCCAGAAGCCTGGGAGCCTGATCCTACTTTTATATGAGGAATCTTGCATGCTGAAGAGCTCTGTCTTCATATTGAGCTTAATGCTTTGTGACAGTGAACCCAGCAGCTCTTGGACCCCCTAACTCAAGCTGGGAGTGTCAGATTTTCTTGTTCTCAGAAGCAAGCAACAAAGCCTTGGGTTTCCATCAATTTGCTCTTGCGCTGTTGTAGGGAGAGTCCTCTCTCAGCTTGCTTCTGTGCATCAAGGACAGCCAAAGAGCCCCTGAAGTTCACAGCCAACAGCTGTGGCATTTCTATATGTGAATCAGGAAAGGAAGTTCTCTTGTTTTTCTAATATTTTTAAAGTTTGTTGTTGCTGTTAAAAATTCATTATTCAGAACCTAAGCAAAAGATTATGCATGATGCAGAATCCAAGCATTTCAAAACACTGACATTTTCCTCTTGAAAATAAATCCTGTTTGCATCTATGCAGGCAGTAACCAGCACTTCTCAGCTGCACACTGGAAACTCCTGTATCACCAGTGCTACAGAGATCCCATAGCTTATATCATGACATTTTCTTCAATTTTCTTCTGACAGAACCTTTGTCTGTGGGGCAAGTAGCAGTTAAATGACTAAGAAAGATTTCCTTAGGAAATCCTACTCCTCAAAAGCCTGTTGAGATGTTAATCTTCAACCTGCTTCCTTATTTTGGACTCTAGACAGGCACTGTAGAGGCAGACTGGGATACCTTACTTCAAAAGACATTTTCAACGCCAGTGGTTGCTTATTGATTCAGCTGTTCATAAATCATTTAGAGATCCTCCTGCTGAACACGTCTTTCAGACAGGATCCCTGATGTTACTAAACTCAGCTATACAAGCCCTCCCAGGCAATCCACCCCAACAATAGCTTGTTTGATCAAGTGTCTGCTTTAGATTTTTTTTTTAGCATGAGACCTTTATGTGTTTTCAACAGAGTTTAGGTAGAGAATCCTTGATTTGTATTTTGAAGTAAGCAGATGTTGCATTCCGCTCTATTTTATTGCAAACTACAGAACAAAATCAACTGCTGTTAAAAAGAATGAGGTAGTTTGCAAGAAAACAACCAACACAAAACCCTCAAAACTTAGGAAATGCAAGATATGCAACCTTAATTCAGTCACCTGTGCTTCTAAATTATGAAATACAAGGCTATATGACATGTAATCAGAATCAGGGGAAAGCTGCTGCTTATTCCTTAGTTCTGCCACTCCTGACTTCTGAATGCTTCAATTTGCAGCATGAGCAATTCAGTCATTTTGAAGCGTTCTATCTGAAATTCCCACCAAACTCTTAAGTTGTCTACATTTGGACACATTTTCCAGCTTCTTCATACATTTACTTGAAATAAAACATTAAGTCACTATTCTAAAGCATAGAATAAAGTATAGAATACTACAATTGCTCAATAAAATGGCAAAAATTACCAGTGTAAGAACAATGTATTCTCCACTATATTATTCTCTGAAAAAGCAGAATTATTTTTTGCTGAAACTTAACCAAAAATCAAATCAAATCAAATCAGCCCGAGGCAGACATCAGCCTGGAATGGAAAATGTCAGTCTGAGCAATTAAAGTGTAGAAACCTATAAGCAGCTAAAGCAGGGTTTTATGACAGAAAGTATCTAGGCAGTCTTGACTAAACATCACAGCCAGCATCACTTACTCTTATATAGGTGTTACAATAGAAGTAAAACATATTAAAGCAAAGAAATTGTCAGCTCCTCTAATGTTCCATACAGTTAAGGAAATGGTTCCCTAGTTCAGCCTGATGAACATGCCAGTACTGCAGTACTGGACATAGAGCCACGCAATTCAGTAAGTGATCCTACAGTGATGGCATGTGTCGAATGAATGGCACTGTTGCACAGCACTTTTGAACAGGATGTGTGACAGATACTGTGCTGTGTATTTGGGGTGAATTGGACATAGCTGAACAACAAGAGGTAGCAAAAAGATAATATGTGAATAGTGAGTTAGGGCGATGCTGAGAATGTCATGTAGCACTACAAAAGGATGCACAATATTTGTAATGGAAACCTAAAGAATAATACAATATATATATATATATATATATATTTAATCTGAGAGCTTCTGCAGTTTCCATACGGCATATATTCCATATATTTAATTTGCTAAATTGCACCACAGAAACAGATAATTTTCCACAAATTCATAGAGGTGATGAAAGGCTTTACAGCATTGCTTAGGTATCACTTCCTCATCTTCCATTTTACAAGTAATTATTTTCCATTTTAAATTCAAAAAAAAAAAAGGAAATGTATGGAGAATTTAATTTTTAAAGTATGTAAATATTGAAAGTTTGAAGTTGTAAAGAGCAAGTAAAAGCTGTTATGGTGAAGCCTTGTTTCACTACCACATGTACTGTATCTCAGCTCCCCGAGACATTGAGCTGAAAATTATCATTGTCTTTACACTGTGCGCCTCACTGTCAAAGGAAGGCATGACTCTTACTCATACCCTCATCATTTTCAGCTGTCTGAGGTGGAAGCATGACAGGTCAGGAAGATTTTCAAAGACATTTAGAAAATGAATATAATTGTGGGAAGTTGAAACAAATAAGGCCTTTTCTTCCCACTGCCTTCACAGACACGTTTCTCCCTGCTGTGTAATTACCTCCCTGCCTAGTACTACACTATGCATTGAAATAAACCTAGGTACTTAATAATATAAAGGTGCTTCCTCTACAAGAAGTGACAAATGGTTTATGGCTGAGTACTTTCTGGCACTAAAGTAATTTTTAGCATTACTGTCGGTGTTAGATCTTTTAAAATTAGTAACAGCAAGGAATTTTCTTTAAATAGTCTGCTAACTAGAGTTAATTATTAGGTTTTGGAACATCTTTTATCACGTAGAAACAACATACCACCTTCACCAACACAGGAGCTGTTCCTGTCTTAATGTAGGTATTCTCCTGAGTAAAAACAGTGTTAAGTTGTATCTGGGCAAGGTGTTAAGTAGTGTTCTATATCACGCTAGCTCACTTGTCTGGAAAACATAAATACAACAGAAAATGTCTTTGTCAATACCCATCTAGACAGCTGCCATGTTTAGTTGGTGAAGGCAGTGTTGAGATGCTGCCAGACAGAAAAGTGATGTGAAGGAGAATGCAAATCCTGAATTCTCAGAGTGCAGACTAAAGTGGTTAATAATTCCAGTTATTACTTAACTAACATTCATGTGTCTTTTTAGAATTTCTTATTATCATGTAAATGTAGTAATTCCATATTAAAGATAAAGAGAAAATAGAGGACGCTCTATAAAACCAACACATGATGGAAAAAAAAAACAATCTGTGCAACATGTTGCTATGGGATTGTTCATAAATCTGAAATTTGAGAAGATTCCCTGGTCAGCTCAACTTGTACTTGTGACAGTGCAAGTTTATTCCTTTCATTTCCTATTTTTCTTTTTTTCTCTTCCTTATTTCTCACAGCTTGGAACATCCAAAGTGTGAGAAAAGTCTCAGTAATTTTCTCAGATAGGGTCTTCTGTGAAGAAAACAGAAGAATGAAACTTTCATTCTCATGTGTTTCTCACATAAGTGAAAAGACTTGGAGTCTGGAAGTGCCATTATAAATAGAGCTGTGTGCCCTCCTCCACCCCCATAATAATCTTATCTCAGTACTTTAAATAAGCAGTCTCCTTTCTTTACATCCACGCTTTGGAGAGTGCTGGAAACTGCAATATTTCTTTGTAGGCATCACTGCACCAGAAAATATACTCCAAACGTCCAGAAATTTCCTGTTTCCCTTGATTAACATCCTGAGCTGAGTTAGCCCCTGACGTACTGTAAGGCCCAGTAAGATTCACTGATTGGGAATTTTTTCTCTTTGTCTTGTTGCCCCATGAAGAAGTTGTAAGGCTTGGCTTGGCTTTAGATTTTATGGTTATGTTTCCCAAAACTCCAGCTTTTGGGAATTCTTACATTCTCAGAATTTTATCTCAATAGAAGATTTTTTCTTCAACAGCTCATTTTGCTTGTTCCCCTTGTGTTTAGTTGCAGTGCATTTATGAACCTCTATTTGCATCATGCTATTTTAACTTGATGTGCCAAAATGGGTAAATCTGAGTCTGTACAGGATAATGACAATGTCATTTTCAAGGCGCTCTAAATGATATGGAAGATAACTTGAACAGATATTAGTTTCCCACTGTGCTCAGTTGTTACACAGTAGCTAATTAAAAGGCAGTTGACAAGCACATAAGACAAGCAATGCTTGTTGGAGTCCTTAGCAAGCTGAAAAATAATCTAATAACCCTAGAATTAATTTAGACTCAAATGTTTCATTGCAAATGGTTAATAGGCTGATGGTTGAACTGGTGTGCTCAGACACTTTTCTACATGAAGTAGTACATGACCAGTTCAACTTTTCTCCTATGTAATAAAATTATACAAATCTAAATTATACACACGTTCCCAAGTTCCTAGACTTCATTAAATACTAGGGGATTAAAAACTTGTATAAATTAATCAATGTGCTATAATCCTAAAAATTATAAAATGAGCCCTTGAGGAAGTAATGTAATACTAGCTTTTTAATTAGTGTGACACCAGAGATTCATTGTTCTGTAATGTAAGTCTTATGTTTATGAATTGTATTATCATTTTAAAATAGAAAAAAAATACAGTGTTTTTACTAGTTACGAATAGGAGGTAGGTGTTTACAGGTTTTGAACCTGTAAACACATCTTCAGCTTCTCGTCTTAAGGGTAAATACTGTGCCAGTGAGTACAGGCTTACGTTTACTTTTGTGAGTAAACGGGTTTATAGGATTCCTGGGCCTATTTCATCAAGATCTCCATAAATAATCCTTGTGGTAGCTAGAAACCCTGCTGATACCAATGAAGTGCTAGTAGGGCTGAGAGTATCAGCTGACACTTTAGGATGAAAATGTCCATTTTGTTTTGTTTTGTTTTTAAGAGTAAAGTGGAAATCTCTATTAGGTACGGTCACTTTTGAGAAGTGCTTGCTATGCCATCTGACAAATATTTTATGCTTTCAAGATGCAAACACTTTTTATATATAAAAAAAAATAATTTGTAAGTCTTCATTCATATTCTCAGATCATCTTCATCTTACAGGCTGTTGTCGTGGTCATTGTTATGTTAATAAAGGATGCTCCCTACTCTTGCGTAGGACTGTTCTGATAATGTTAAACCACAGTGAATCACCCAAGCTTTTAATTATGCCATGCCAGACCTGTCAATAAACCAAATGACAAAATCTGGTGAAGTTAACCTTCAGGTGTAAGCACCCATAGGAAGAAAAAGCAGCAGCAGTTTTTACTGTTGTTCGTGTGAAAACATTAAGCCACCAAGATTTTCCAAAGGTTATTTAAAAAAGCACAGTGCATGACCAGTTAAAAAGCATTTTAAATGTCTTGAACAGTATCTATGATTTTAGAAACTGCTATGTGATAAATTAATTTGGGAGAACATTAAACTAGAATTATAAATTCGTCCTTTCCAGTCCCAATGTAGATTTCACATCTTTCAATAATCTAAAGCTGGAGTGTAGACTTCCCAGTTAACCTCAAGTGAATCCATACCGACAGTTTTCTGTACCTAGATGACTGAGTTACAACTACTGAATCTTACTTCTGCATCTGGCAGTGCTGTATGAGCAATTTTTGAAGCTGCTTAAGTTTGAGAACTCTTCCTCAGCATGTATATTGCACATTAGGATTTATAATTGTTTAGAGACTAGTGTTGTCTAAATCACATTCTTTGATGTTGTGTGAATTCCAGTTTGTAAATTTCCCTTAATCTGGCTTAAAGAACTTAATTTTCAAGCAGCGCCAGTGCCTGTTGGTGCTGTGCACAGTAGGATCAGGGCAGTGCTGGAAACTTGCACAACCCATATTTAGCAGTGTGATTTAACAACTTTGGATGGGGAACACTGCCTGAGATTGCCCCTTATTTCAAAGGGTAAAACAAAACAAAACAACAAAAAAGAGGAAATGCTAACTCTGTGTTTGGCAAGTTTCCCCAACATTGTCTGTTCTCATGAAAATGAACAAGGAAGATCAGAGATCTGAGCATTTTTTCATATAATTCCTGTGGAGCTACTGGAAGAGAGACAAGTTTCCTATGCAGAACATCATGGCAACAAAAAGACTGTACCTCTTTTGTTTCCACTCTATATTTTTCAGAAATCTAAAGCAAAAAAGTTCACTGAATTTAAATAGTCCAACAGTATCTGAGTCTTTCATATGTATTATTTATTGTACCAATCCTCAGCTGGTGTAAACAAGCCCACTTACAATGATGCTAACTGTGGATTTGCTCAATTACACCCTCCATCTGGGCAGTGGAGGCATGCTTTAATAATAAAGAAACACTTCTCTTTTTCTTCCTTCCATTCCCTCTTCCTGTTAGAATATTAAAATAATTCCATGCAAGCAAATTATCCCCAAGATATCCAAGAATTCTGTTGTTATGTCTCATTTTGTTAGTATTTAAGATTAAGTTACTGTAAATAACCTTTTTTTTTTTTTTTTTTTTTTTTCAAAAAATACAGGAAGGCTGATATTTTTTTATAACTATAAGGTACTTTCTGAGTCCAAGTTTGTAGAAGATGTGTTCTGAAAGGCAGATACTGCAGTGTTCTTTCCTTTTTAGTAGGATTTTCAGCAATTCTGAAAAAAAAATCTAGTGTTGGTTGTTCCTCACAGAGGCCAATTTTCACATTAGAAGTCTTTTACATTTAAATAGTTCAGGAGATAAGCCAACACTTAAGTTTTGAACTACAGGACTAGATTTTGAATATATAAATGCACTTCTTATTATGAAGAGATTGCTGGAAGAGCTCATGAAGGAAACCCAAATTATGATTTTTTGGTTTTCTGTACTTGAAAATAGCCTCACTACACTGTGTTTTATATCAACATGAAACATTGCTTCTAGGCTACTAACTTGTATCTCATGTTTCAGGTCAATGCATTTTGAAGCAGATGGGGCAGTAATTCATGAAAAATAGTGTTTAGAAAAGGTAAGTCAATTTTACAGATACTGTAATGTCTGCCACAGGCTAGAAACTGGCTTGTCTGTGGCTGGATTGTGAAAGGGTCTGAACTACTCCACAGCTACTTAATTTACTTGTAGGGGAAAAGGGAGAACACAACCATAAGCTAGAAGCCACATCCTAGAGTAGATACCCCACCTCTGTACATTTCCAGATTTTTCCTTGGACTAGTTGATAAAAATATATATAGATCCAATCAAGTATAATGTATTTAATGACATTTCATGGACTCTTTCAACCATTTTACATTTGATTTCAATGAAAATGTGGTAAATTGCTGAAAGGTGCAATAAGCAGCATCATAAGGAAGAGGTACAGAATCGTGTTACGCCTGTGGATGGTGTTTTCTGGTCACAAATACAATCACTCCCAGCTTCTGACCATGACAGTTGCTGAGGGACAAAAATACCTAAATCCCATCTATCTGGCCCAAATAGGTGGAATTTTGTGTGCTAAGGAGCTTCCATATTAGGTTAAGATCTATGTCTGAGTAAACAAGCAATTGACATGCATTCATTAGAAAGTATAGTTTTCACAATATCTGATGAAAAATTGTTTAGTACAAGTAACTCCCTGGTGTACTATTTAATTCCCTCAGTTCTAGCAAGCTTACTCCTAACATAAAGTGCAGGAGAAGTTTCCATGAGAATCTGGAGTAGTGCTTATCCTCCACTACTACCATTTCTGTAACCCCCTATGCTCCTTTCTTGGTGTCTCCATATGGTAAAGGTCTGGGAATGGATTTTGGCTTTAGAAAACTTCATCAGAAAATGTTTTTTTAATTAGTATTTTTAGTATTAGTTCTTATTTTTATTTTGTTTCCCTCTTTCTTTCTGAAGTGGCTAGTAATCTTAAGTGTGGACATGCAGATCTTCCTGGGATAGACATGCTTCACAAACAGATTATTCAGTCATAAGGGACAAGTGTTGACTGCAACGTCCTCTTTCTCTCCTGTAGGAATCTTGGTTTAGCCAGGTACGTCAAAGAGTACCTTCAGTTCTTCCTGCCATTTATTTGTTAGTGAGAGCAACATGTTGGAAAAATTTGTTTTTAGCATACTTCAAAACCTGCTTGTAATTCCTCAGTTCGTACACACCATTTAGTGAATAATTTGACTTGTTGGCTATCTTCCAAGCCAATAATGCTGACCAAATTATCTTGAACATGCAGATGGTAACAAAAGGGCACCAGGTGTTGTTTTATTGTAATAAAGATGTGCAAACCTTTGCATCTCACTAAGTTATTTATCCACATAAATCATCAGGATTCTCAGCTTCCCACACTGCTTTAGTAAATTTTGAATAAGAGGCATCAGCTGTTTTCAGAATGTGCCCTTCTGTACATGCCACAGATATTTTGCTTTGGGCTTTTCTTCCACACTATGACCCATAGAGGCATTCAGTAGATCCTCTTTTTGATTTAAATGATTACTGAGCGATCAGAAGCCCAGATGTTCAGTGGCTTAATTGCTAAGTGTTAGCCTATAAAAGAGAGTAGGCAGTTAGTATCTGAAGGGAGGATTTTACTGCGTATAAATGTTATTTGGTACATTAAATGACATTATTTACATCCAATTTCTCTCTCTAAGGTGGCAACCTGAGGCTGTAAGTTGCCATGATGGAAAAATAGCACTTGTTTTCATGTCTACCTTTACAGATACAGAGAAACAAAATGTGGAAGCATAACACAGAGCAATGGTAAAACAATACTGATTGGGGGATAAGAAATACTGTCATACACCAGCAGACTAGTGATTGCCAACTTTTCTATAGGCCTCAAGGAATGGCTACAGTGTATCGTCTACAGGAAAGACTTCAAAACTTAACAATAAAATATTAAGTTGAATATTGCAGCCCTAAAATCACAAAGTGAATATTGCAACAAAGATCAGGATTTAGTGAGATCACTAGAATGAAATTCCTATTTCTTTTGATTGTGATGCTGATGTATAACAAATAATTTGAGTACTTGACATTGATTCAGTATCATTCAGAGCTCAGTATCATTCAGTGAGAACTCTGTTCTCACTGGATTTTTTTTTATTTTCTAATAGAAGAAACTAAACGTCCACTTTAAATAGTTTAAAAATGGGGGTGAGGACTCTCTGGCCAGATCAGAAATGGCAAGTGATAGCACAGGTCATAACTGTTCAATGTTCAAATAAAACCTATTTTCCTTGATCCCTGTTCAGTCTGCTGAATCCTCAGGGTTGGCTCCTGCTGGAATCAAAAACCAAACTGTTTTTCTGTTTTGTGAATTCCCATCACCTGTTGGCACCCTGAGCTGGTATGAACTAGGCAATGATGCAGCTCTCCGCAGTCAAAGAAGTAGCCTTGCGCTAGGAAGAGAAACATACGCTGCATTACTAGAAATAAAAAACACCGACTGTGAAACTCATCTGTGGTGGGCAAGATGATGGAACCGGGCCTTCTGCAATGTTTGTTACTGTAGCTGATGTTTCATGCTGTTAGTGCATATTATGTTTTTTTGAGTGTTTAAGTGCTTGCGCTGGTTTGATCTATTTAAATGCCTTTTTGCTAAATTGCATAGTTACAGCAAGTATAGAGCACCTGCACGTACCATTAAATGAGATCCTCTAGCATGTCCTTGTCAGGAAACACACTGTTTCTTCTAAGATTTTATTACATTACAATATAAATGACAACCTAAGTAGTACTGTCCTGGGAATGCTAAGCATAGTGCTTCTACTTACGAAGGAAGGGTGTGGACAAATGGTTAATTAATGCCATAGTGTTTTTTACAAACATGTTAGGCAAAACCCGCTCTGAACTGTAACAATGATTGTAACTTAAAAAGTTAGAGACTTTCCTGACTGGATTCGTGGACTGGTCTTCATCCTTTCTTCAGTCCAGGTCTGCCATTATCATTATCACTGTGTTTTTCCCATAGAAAGAAAGGCTGAAAGATGACCCATTACTAGTCACAGCACGTTGCTCTCACTGATTGGAAAGCAGTCACACAACAACAAGCATTTATTCTGTTTACTGAGATGTAACACCAAGGAACAGCAATTCACACCTGCGGTGAAGTTGTTATACTTCCCATTTCTTTTTTTTTTTTTTTTATATATATTCTATTTTTATCCTTCATTTTTCCTGTTTCGTTTTGCCTTTTTTTTTTTTCTTTTTTAATCTTCTCTGCCTCTCGTTCCCCCACTTCTATGATGGGTGTCAGTGCCAGTCTTGACACTTACCGTAAACCTGAAATGAAGGATAAACGGTCAGTGGTACATTTTTCAGCTATTAAATGGGTATTGCCCTAGTTGTAATTGATGACTTTTCTGTAGGGCAATCAGCTTAAATGTGTCTGGCTAATATATGAAGTATATATAAAAATGCATGTATATATATTTAAATTTATATAGCTTATACCCAAATCACTTCGTGGGCTGTGGAATTTAGAGGAGAGCTCCCTTCTCATGCACAGGCTGTTATATCATACTATATATCCTCCAAAAATAAAGGGTATGACTGGAGACCAGCAAGGGAAAATACCAGAAAATCTGTGAATCACTGATTTATTCAACACATCACAGAATATTTGATTTATTTTTTTTCCCCAGAACATTTGTACTAGACAAGGTAAAACATAACTGGAAAACATTGCAGTGTTGTAATAAGCTTGGCACACTCCTTAGAAGAAAAAAAAAAAAGGTAAAGTAGCTCTCCTGAGGCAGCATGAACTTTCATATGAGGATTCCAGAATGTTTTTACTTTTCTTGTAAGGACCATAACCTAAATAAATAAATCTAAGATAGAAATATCCCACCTGCCCCATACTCATCACAAATCAAACCCAGAGGTTTAAGATTACTATTCTTACCTTTACAAACATGACACTTAGCAATATAATGTCTCTCAAAAGGGAAGGTGGGCATAGAAATGGAATTGCTAAAATGATTTTACTGTAGAAAGAAATGGAGACCTAGGTGGTAAGAAAATAGTACATTTGAATTGGTCTCAAGTGTTAAATAATGGATATATGTGTATATAGGGTATTCAAATGCTTTTGATTTTTATGCAGAAGATTAAAATTTCCATTAGTATTCCACCTCTTCAGTTTTGCCTGGGGACTGTTAATTATATTTCTGAAATTGCAACCAAATAAAAACTTAAAAAAGTAACAACCAGATAATATAGTAAGTAGCTGTTTTCCCCTTTTCTCTTCCCTGCAAGCAGTTTGCTATCCTCTGTACAGCCCTGGACTAAAAGCTTACCTGTGTTAATTCCTGCACTCCACATCTCTTCTTGTACATGTACTTACTCCTGAGCAAAAAGAGCCCATTTCAGTAACATTGTAAGCACTGTCATCCAAATACTGGTGTCCTGAGATGCTACTGTTGGTAGCAACTGTGATGCCTCAGGAACAAAGCAACGTTGTGTATAAACCTTCATAAGGTCGGTCCCATTAGTGATGAGAGGATTTTCCAACTAATGATGGAGTTCTGCTCCATAAACCAAGGCACTCAACTGCTTTTAAGAAATGCTAGAAATGCATTTAGAAAATGTTGATATTTCACTTCTAATATTTTCTAACGGTGAGGGTGTTTGAAACCTACTGTTTTATGCAGTGCTTTAACTTGCCTAAGCGTTATGGAAAGACAGGAATGTACTGTCATGGCTGCTCTATTTTCAAAAGTGTTTTCTGGTAATAGTATAGGCTCCAGTAGGAACTAGGTCTTGGGACATGGTGGTGGCTTGTTTTCATTTTTATGCTGTGCATTTGCATGAAAACTGCACAAATGATGATGATATTTTTTGTAGTGTTTAGTGGAACATTTGGTATAAAAGAACTTGAAGTGTAAGGGTTAAGGCTTTTTGTTCTGTTTCTAACACAAGGGCCGGATCATGGCATAGCCACTACTCCGTTGTGTGACTGGAGTACCAATGAAACCCCAGTGAATGCTGTCCTCCTACCATTATATCCAGGCAATGGCTACCCAGCCACCTGGACGGCTGTAGAGAGCTGTTAGAGTTTCATGGCAGTTGCCATGAGTAAAAATATACATAAAGGTGGTGGACATAAAGTAGACCTCAAAGTATTGCTGAACTTTCTTTATAGCTTATTTCTGCAGTCTTAATTGAAGTAAATTTTGCTGAACTGAAAGGAACTTCAAAGTGCCTGCCTCTGCTTCCCTGTTACGAGCTTTAAATTGTGTTTTTATAATTAAGCTATAAATTTTAAAGCCATTTCAACTACAGTTTTTAATATGCCACAGGTTGTCCACCTGTCGTAACTGTGGTTCGATTGTTGTAGATCATTTTCTTTGGTGTGCTGCATGACAAAAAGCTATTAACATAGCAAAAATACTTTCTGAGTGAGAGGTGTCTCAAGTTGTCTCAATATTGGGGCAGAATGCATTATGTTTCTAATATAGGTGCAAGGTAAAAAGTTTTAATAGTGGAATGATAGAGTATCAGTGTAATCCAAAAAATATTTTGTTTTCTGAGGTTATTGATATTGATTTCCAATATATCAGTGAAAGTGTTGAAAGATGGAACATTAAAAGTAAGCTGTGGTGCTCCTCGTGGCTACCATAACAGCATTGAGGTGGTACCCATCTGAGTGCCCAGCTAAACTATTAATAATGTAGGGTTCCTTTCAACTAGAAATCACATGTCAACTCACCATCAGGTAAATGATAACTCGGCTTGGAAAGCAGTAATCCATTAACACCTGTCCTAATGATATCTGGATATGTAGAAAATATGATGTAAAACTCCCTGTTAATATAAAGAAATCATGTAATTACAGGTATGCAGGTTTAATGAAGAAAATTGCCCTGGCTACAATGGGGATTACCTTGATTTTCGCCCTGTTACATCAACAGTAAGTAAAACTTTTAACTATTATGTGCACAAATTGTGTTGTCTTTCAAAGGCAGTTGTAGGGTTTTGCATTGGTTTAGAATTATGGCTGCTGGTCACTGATGTGTTTTTTTGTTCAGAAAAGATATGAAACTCTTTTATACTCCTTGATTGTTCCAATTTTCTTTCTAGTTTAAGAAAGAGTAGGTTGTAGAAATTCATTTTCTATTTTTCTGACCATTTTGTTTTATTCTTATTATAAATAAGGTTATAAAAATGTACTTTGAATTAAAACTATCAGTTTAGACCTAATGGAATTGGGCTATTTCAGTGGCTTTGGTGTAGATAAGGAAGCTGACAGTAGATTTCCAGTTTTTGTGTACTTTAGGGAAGGGCGTTTAGGGATGCCTGTGATATATCAACTCCTCCAGTTACAGCATTATAGACAACTAAAGTAATTTACTGTTATGAATACCTCTAGAGAGTCAGTGTGTGTTGCGCTGAATTAAATATCTTGAGCTAAGCAAACACAGAAAGACAACCCTAACTTAAAACTTAATTCAACTCTGAACCTGTGGATTCAAGTCTCATGCTTCATTTTATTGAAGTATATTTGTTTTTAATCTTTTTTTTTTTTTTTTTTGAATGATTGGTCTGTGTATTCAGTATATCTTCTATATTTCGGGAACAGAAGCCTGTGTGTATTTTTTAATTATAATCCACGGTGAGGTGTTACGGAAGCCAGTTCAGCATAAAATCATTCATGTGATACCTGAACTTTACTGAGGCAAAGTGTATTGTAAGTATGGCAACCTTCAGCCAGAGAAACAAAGTGAAATTAACGTTTTTTCTTATGACATTTGGACCACTTCTAATAAACGTGTAGAAATGGAGTATATCACTCTAGAGGAAACAAGGACCTCTATCCTTGAGAATATCCACATGCCCTTACTGACCTTGGGTTACAGGTGTACACTTTTTAAACTGGAAACATTTTCACCATTGGCACATTCAGCTCCCACCTGCCCTTTCTTTTCACTCTATCAGTGTAGACTAAATAGACTGGATATACCCTACACCCTCAATTTCTTTGAATTGTCCTTGTGAGAAGAAGTGTCTTGTCTTGGTCAGCTTAGCTTGTTTTGCAGAGTTCATCTTTTTTTCCACTTTCCAGAAGCACTTCTTAGAGCCTAGACTTTGCATAGGGCTTGGGCACTTCTCTCATAAAAGACATGGATGCTCCCAGATTTTCCTAGAGAATTAATAGCTTCCAACAGCACACAATGCAGCACAGGGACTAATAAATCTCTGTTGTTGAGAGAGTCCCGTTTAGCATTCAGCCCTATTTGCAGTATATCACTGTTGCAGGAACTTGGACATCCATATTAATTCATACCAAGAATGCTCTCATCTTGCCCCTTCATCCTTCTGTCCTCTCTGTTTCTCTGTCTTTCATTTCTGCTGATACTCTTCTGTCAGGAAAAGTTTGGTGGTTATTGGAGGGGTTTTATTTGTTCCCAAACTGGTAACACAGTGTCTAGCTACCAATGGTATTACCTTACATTTTTATGAACCTTCTACACTGTCGCTTGCATTCTCAGGAACCCCGAAGTAAATCTACTAGGTGATGATATTTAACAAGAAGTCAGGCTCTGAAGGAAGCAAAGGAGCACTTCCATCATTCATCATTTAATCATTTTGAATCCATATCAATCTGATTGCATGAAGGTCTCCAAATCCCAATTACAGCAGACCTTTTTTCTCCCCAGATAATATCTGTGTTATCAAACATGCATGTATAAGAACCACGAAAAGGTAGTCTCTATCCTAATCCAGAGCCTAGCTGTGGAATGGTAGGAACGATTACTTTTCCAGCCAAAATCCTCAAAAAAATCTGCAGATGTCTTTTTTTTCCCATGTTCCGATATGGCCTCTACATGAAACCAGAGCAGGAGTCACTCTGTCCCAAACCTATGCCCAGATTTGAGCAGGACTAAATGGAGACCACCTCCAGTAAGCCCGGGGTCTTCCCTGGCCATTTGAGAACCTGGCTGAGCAGTGCTGGGGCCAGGGAGCCAGCACAAGCCCGGTGCCTGCTCGCTGGGGGATGGCTTCAGCAGGTGCAGCTGCTGATGTGCCCCTCGGAGCATGGCAGAACTGTTTTCTTCTGCATGGGGAGATGTGTTGCCAATGCACACTAACTGCTTGCAGACAGCCTCTAAGGTGGCTGTTCATTAAATGCTGTAAGTTAGACCCATGCAGTGTCAGAAATGCCTCTTCTTGCATGTTCAGTCCTCAGTGCTCATTTGTTATTGGCCTGCATTGTATTCCTGTCTTTAGTGAGAAGGATGAATAATTTCTAGCCTATTTTGGATCAAGAAATTTAAATTTGAGTTTCACTGTAAGCTTACAGTATTTCAAATTTCTTCCAACATTTGGCCTCAACTGCACAGCATAGTTACAGAAGCAAAACAAAAGGACAATAATTTTCACTAGAGCACACCTGCAATAATGGCTCACAGCATTTAATTTTTCCCTTGGTTTCCTGGTAGACTTTGTTTTGACACCTGCAAACAACCTTTTCCAAATCAAAGTGAGCTTTTTCTCTCCATGTCATTCTGCCACCCAAGTTGAGCTGACAAAGTCCAACTAAGAAACAGAGCAATTATAAACACAGTTTCCTCTGGTGCTTGTGCTGTTTTTAGCTTTGCTGCTCTCCCAAGGAGAAACCTGTGCCTAATGTTTCCAGCTTAGCATGCAAAATTAATAAAACCTAACAATTAGACTGAGCAACATAAAATACAAGTAAGGGATCCTTTCCTATGTGGTTTGGACTTCAAGATATTAAATTGGCTCCTTACTCTTAAACATTTTTTTTGTTTAACACAGTGATCATAAAATGTGTATCTGGAATGATAAACAATAATTGGCTCTAGGCAGCCTTTTCTCACAGAGACAAAAGAACAGTTGTTATTCCTGTACTTCTTTCAATAAACACATGTGTAAGTTGGAATTCAGCTAGGCTGCCCTGAAAGGAGGCACACTTTTGTGAGAAACATAAAAGAGATGAAATTTACAAGTGGGCATGTAGACCGAAAAAAAGTTTTTTGTCTTGTTTTGTAATACTAAAAAGTGTTTTCTATGCTCATACAATGCCATGATATATCTCACCAGGAGAAATTCCATCTGAAGCTAATCCTGTAATGTTCTGTAGAAACAACGGTTTTAGCAAAGATGTAAATCAGGTCCTTACTGAGCCTACAGATGGTTTTGGGATTAATATTCCTTATTCCCATAAGGTTTTCTATATTACTTGGGCTCACTTTTGGATTTCAGGGCTTGTAATACAATACTTCCAGTTATTAGCTTGCTTTCAGTTTGTCTTCATGGGAATGATTTACTTCATTTTCATTTTAGTGTTTATTAGAACTGATCAGCCAACTTCCTTCTCTATTTGTTGAAATGCAGACTGTGCCTTACATTGATAGTCTCTAAGATTATGAATAGCTCAGAAGTAAAATGCTTTATTTAAGATTAAATATGTTTCTTAATATTGTGTTGCTTTTTTATTTTTATCTTTTTGAATAACAAGAATTTAGTTGTAGGTGTTTTTTCTTTTGTATGTTTTTTTTTGTTTCATGACAGGATTTCAAACACTTTATGGCTACTGCAAGCAGAATTTCAACTATTTTCTAGATCCTCAGGGATTTATTACATAATATCTGGATGATCCTGTCTGATGCAGTACAGTTTAGACTATACCACATTTTGAACTGGGCACGTGATCATTCACAAATCTGTTTGGCTTTATCATTTTTCCAGATTATTAATTATAATCATCGTTAAGTTTGTCCTGGTAGATTTCATTTAAAGGCAATAAGGGAAAAAAGAATGGGAAGGAAAAGGAAGATAAGGGATACCATTTTTTTTTTCAGGGTGTTTTCTTTAGAGAGAAAAGTATTGAAAAATGATATCTAACTTCCTTTATTCCAATTAGCTAATTTTATTGATGGCTTGCCTTCTTGTAGCAAGAGATAAAAGCAAGTATGAATTGCCTTTAAGAAATTGCTGTATCATTCATTTGAAAAAGAACTGATTGTTCTAAAGGATTGCAACTTGACAGCCTAATTTATTGACTAAATACGTATTTGAACAAAGGCTATAAAAGACTGCAGAAGAATCTTTGGAGTATCTTTTAAGATTGACTGGGAGTCTTAATGAAGGCAGTGTCCCTTGCCCTTGGCCTGTGTTTCTATTGACTTCAGCAGTCATTAGATGAGTCCCATGATGACTCTAACTTGCAGTAACGACAACTTTCCTAAACTCTTGTGACGAGTATTTTACTAGAGATACGTGCTCAGCTGATTGTGCACCTGTCCTATGTATTTTGGAGGCCCTTCACATAGTGCTAATCAGTACCTCTGCTTTACCAGAGACTCAGCGCATGAAACATGTACCTTCACTGCAAGACCTATTTGTATGTGTGCTGCAGCCAAGACTGCTTGGAATTTGGAAAAGTTGCTGGTCCTTTTCAAATCAAAAGAAAGTTACATCTTTTTTATGCAACCTGTAGGATTTGGCTGCATAATACAGGAAATACTTTATTATGTTTGTGCCCTAGGTTATCTTGGCATAGCTCAGTGTGGCCAGTGGATCTTGGATACTCCCGAAATCATAACATGTACGCGCTGTGTGGTGAGAGGAAGCAGAGGGATAGCAAGAGCTGGACTCGCAGCAGAAAAGGTGGTGTATCTTCCATACTCTGTGTGTTATTTATAGTCAAGTCTGAGTTGATTTTGTTGATTTTTAGGGTACTTGCATCACTCGTCTGTGAAGCATTAAGCATTTACAAAATGCACAGTAAAACCCAAGCAACTCATCTTAAATAGTTGACAACAGAAGTAATAACCAAAATGTACAAAAATGTATGAGCAATGGGACCACGTATTTATAAGCAGTGACACTCAGCTGTTCAGAAAACCATAAATATTTATTTGAGAAAAGACCTATAGGAAATAAAAATCTGAAATGTTTGATAAAGCTTGAACCATGTTAAACAAATTACTTACCTCCAACCAGGTGTGTGCTTGAATGTAACAGCCAAGCCAAAGTAAGCAGACCTGAAAATACTTTCACCTGGCAGAGTCAGCTTGAACTTATTTGGGAGTCAGCAGCTGTATGGTTAATATTAAATAAAGATATGAAGACCTGTAAGTAAATGAACACAGAAAGTGAAGTTAACTGCTTGCATGATTGATATCTGGTTTATTTTTAAAATAACTGTCTTATTCTGTCTTAATGTGCTTGTTATATACTTACATAGAATGGTGCCTCCTTGTTAAGGTATTAAAAAAAGTTCTGTGTGGCTTATCTTAGAGACTATTCTGAACTAAACAAAAATGACAACATTCTGATCTTAAAACAAGCTTGGAATTCTTTTGCTTAGATGTTACATGATCCTGTTCCTTCATGGTGTTCCTCAAAATACGATTTTTTTCCAAATTTTTGTTTATCTGAAATACTTGTAAGCTATCATCATGAACTTGTGCAACGTGATTAATTATACCTTACTTCATAAGATCAGTTATTAGCATATGGTTAATAGTTGCCAATGATCATAACATGCCTGTGTGTCTGCTGGGACCCCACCTGTTATGGTACTCCAGAACTGAATGAAAGTGATATTGCAGATAAGCAAGTGTTTTTTAGTAAGAGAGCTTTTGTTGAGGGAAAGCAGGTTTTTTATTAATACAAAACCACAATTTGTTTTCTGTTTTATTCTTCTGGTACTCAGTGTTCCTAAGCTTGATTTGGTTCCTGACTGCTAGGCTGACAATTAACCAGCTTCTGTGCATCCTGGCTCTGTTAGTGTTTGTAAGTAGTAATTGTTTTCCACATGTAACACGAACTATACAAAAATTCATCCACGTTGAAGACAGTATTACCAAGGAAACCTTGAATAGTTTGAATCTTTTTATTTTATACTGTCCCTTTCCCCTCAGAAGTGCTGTTCAGCTTCGGTTGGGGGTTCCTAGGTAAAACTTTGCATACTAGAAATAGTATATTTATTTGTAGCCTGTGAGTAAGGCTGACTGAAGACAGAAATAGTTTGACAAAATAAGAACGCCTTCTTTTTAAAGCTGATCTGTAAAACTACTTTCAAGGTAAATGTTTCACAGTATTGTTTAGGTGTATCATGATACCGTGGCACAGCATATAAACATATCTCTTCTAGCTGGGAAGTGTTTACTGTGGATGTGTTCATATAAAGAAAAGGTAGGTAATTCTCAATTACTACTGCTGTGGTAGAGCATGTATTATGGTAGCGAGGGCAGAAATTGGGAAGAGTTTTTTCAACTCTTCCGAAGGAGCTCAATTTTGAGTCAAATACCATGTTTAAACCGACACTTACAAAGGGGGCCTTAAGCTGGATATTTAGGTAACTGTAACTGCGTGATTTTTAGCTCCTTCGTAGGCATCCAAATGAAGATTTCTAAAATCCAATTAAAAGTATCAGCTAGGAGCTCAAAAGTTGTTTGCTTTAATCCTGAATGGGGGCTGATCTTCTACAAAATGTAGTTGGTTTTCTGGCATCTGACTGTTTGGTGGTGGTGGTAGTGGATTTTTTAAATCTGTTTTTGTAGATTTAATCTTAAAATCCAGAATAAATAATAGGAGGAGCCTTTATATGGTGCATATGAATTATGGTGTTGAAAATAGCCTGTAGTGACATTTTTGTCATAGTAAAGGAAAATTTTGAGAAGGTGGCAATCTGCACTTTTTCAAAGACCTCTGTCATAATAGACTGCTTTTATAAACCCATGCCAAAACAGATCATTACTGGCTGTCTTACATGAGCTGACATCTTGCTTTAGGTATACTTCTAAGTTACTGTTGGCTCATCTTGTTTGAGGTCAGCTTATATGTTCAAGCCAGTATACACTTACTGGCCCAGCTCTGCTCCTGTATGTTTTGTAATTTGCATGTTGTCATATGCTCAGAGATTTGTAGTCATGATCTATGGTTTATATGTATATATATATATATATATAATTTTTTTAAAATATGTCAATATGGAGCTAGTGCACAGACCTAAGAGCTGTTGTGTGTCCTCCATAATGCAGGTTAGCCCTTTAGTGCATGGGTTTTGAAAGCTGCCTTTTCAGAGGAGTTGACAAAATGGGCTCTCTGAGGCACTTAAAAGATTCCAGTATCTTTTTGTCTGAAACAAGAACATAAAAAGCAGCTGGGAATAAAATATAGCTGAACAGATGAGATACACAGTCTGTCTTCTCCTAAGTAAAAATAGAGATTACTGTTCATTTTGAGACTATATGATGCAATGAGAGTTCACTTGCAGTGTAACTGTAGCTTATGCTCCAGAAGAGTTACAAAGACATGAGACTGCTTCAGTTACCTCCTTTGCCAGCCTTACTCCAAGAGGTGTCAAGGGAAAGAGCAGATGTGTATGCTAAGATACTATCTAGATTCCTTTAGTGATTATCAAGACTTTACTTAGACAGTAGACCTTATGTCATAAAATACATATATTCCTAATTCTCAAATAAGAGCACAAATCAACCCAGTAAAGAACATACTAAGAACATCAACTAGAAATTCCAGTAAGTATAAATTTTTAAACTGTTCCACTGAACTACCAATGTGCTAGGCTTAGCAGATGTCTTCTTTCCAGTTTTTGTAAACATTTACAGTTCTAGCAAGGTAGGTGAACACTTAACGTTAGTGAGTTCCCTGTACTTACAGCCATAAATTATTTGTGATTCATGTAAATATCTTTATAAGCCAAGAAACAGTGCCAAGTAAACACTGGTCAGCTTTTTAGAAACACCTTGTATGAAAACAGACTGCTTTAAAGTTGTTTTTTTTCTTTTTTTTTCTTTTTTTTTTTTTCTCATATGACCCAAGTTAACTGAATCTTCACATTCCTGGTGAGCAGTGCTGTTGTCTGTGACACCTGTTTTAAATTCACCTTTTATAGCTGTAAGATAAATTTAATTTTGTGAAGTCAAAAACTGTTCTGCACTTCCCCGAGTCATCCCTGTAACAATCAGTGTTCCAGCTGCTTGCTCCCATGATCTTTCCAGGTCTGCGTTTCCCATGGAAGAGTGGCTAAGAAGCTGGATACCTTGGCAGACAGGGGTCGCTCACTTTCTCCCAGTAAAAAGTGGGAATCACAACGTGCAAGCAAAGTAATGTGTTTTAAGATGCAATGGCAGTAGTTTTGAAATACTTTTTTTTGTCCATAAAGGTGTGTTGCAAAGCACACAGCTTTCATATGGTTTTCAAATACTATATTTTTGTGATTGAAGATGAATAAAACATGCCAATAAAAAAATAGTGCAAAAATTAAGGAAATTCCAGAGAACAGTAAACTTCAGAGAAGTAAATCATGAAACATATGCATCCATTTTTTAAGAAAGTATGAGTCATAACTTCTAGCTGCAGACTTTCCATTTGTTCACCATTTTGCTGTTCCAGCTTTGATTCAGAAACTAGCTCTCAAGCAAGAATCATCATTTAATTTAAAAAGTCTCTGGGTTGTAAAAATGGTGGTATTGTGTATATATATGAGATACATATTTTAGTCTTCATCTATGTAACAACCACCCAAAAACATCTGAAATGACAGCAGACAGCTTTATTTTTCCAGTGAGCCATAAAAATGAGAAAACAGCAGAATGGCTAATGTTACGAGTTGCAGTTGGTTATTGTGATACTAAATGCAGAACATGGCAATAACTTCTCAGGTTGTCCAACTTATCTATCAAGTGTACCATAACATATACTTTCACATAGTTTATTGCTTTAATATTATTCTGCTGGATGGTTCAAATCGTACTGTGATGAAATTCATTTCAAGGAAATTCTGACAGTATAATGAAGAATGATGTTTGTGTAGTACTTAACGATACATTTCTTCAGCTTAAACCAAATAATTGTACTTTATATTTTGTTAGCTGAATATATACAAAAGTAGAATCATTTGGGTCACAAAAAACAGCTTGTAACTTTTCAAACTGTACACAAGTGCTTGAGGGCAAAACCAAAATTATTTGAAAATAATGTGTTATTGTTGAAAGTATGTATTACAAACAAGTGTTTATGTGAAGAGTAAGAGATTCACAGTGCTATATCATAATTCAAAATATCTGGATTAGATGCTTATTGCATGAGAGATGACCCTGAATTCCATGTTTGCTAACCACGAGAACATAGTTAGCGTTCCTCAAAGTCCATTTATAATGCTGTGAGAAAACAACTGGTGCAACAAAATCAAACATCATTGGTTGTACTTAAAAATAAATGAGCTGGGGGGAGAAAGTATAGCAGTAAGTTTTGGGCTTACTTCGACCATTCTGCATAAGCCTTCTTCACAAGCCTTTTCACTATTGGAATCTATCTACAGCTGTCATTTGGGAAAAAAAAAAAAAAAGAAAAAAGAAAAAGGACAATGGCCTCTTTCTTCTCAGCCTGAAAATCAACAAATGTAAGGCTGAAATCTGTTTGGTTTAATGAATGTTTTAGTTATATTGTTTCTGAAGTTATATTGATGAAATTAGATTACTTCCTGGAGACAAGGACATTGCTGAGACAAGAGAGGAGTGTAATGAAGTGAGTTTCAAATTACAATACATACAATTTACAGTAGATAAGTGTGTTGTATATTACTTCTTTGTTTAATCATACTTTTTTTTTTTGAATGGCAACAGTGATAAACATGGAAACAGCATTATCTGTCCCCTCTTACAAGTGGAGACCCCACCACTGTTTACCCAGAAGCTCTATTGAGTGTAAACTCCACAGGTTATCCATCTTTGTGTTTATGTAATCCAGAAGAGAGCTTTCTGAAAATCCTGGGTACATGAAACTGTGGTCATCTCACCGTCTCCAATCTTCTTATGGCTGTTTGACATTTTCTCCTTCTTAACTAGAAGTTGGAAGCATGCAGTTTGGCAAGATGGGAAACAACAGGAAAGATCTATCCATCCTGCAAAGTTCATGACAGGCTTTGCTCAAGTTTTTGATGGTTTGTGTTGGTTTTTCTTGTTCTGTACCAGTTCTTCCACCGTCTGTGCAATTTCCATTAATAGTCATGAGTGATTTGCGTGTCTTAATTCTTCATTTAGAGTGTTGAAAATCTACCCTAAAGCTATGAAAAAATAATGGAAAAAGCATGTATAATTGAAAATAGTCTTAATCACTGGAATGTTGAAATCCACATGGCTTGGAAGACTTGAAGGATTTCTTGTTTTAGAAAAGTTGAATTGAAAAGTGCTGTCATTTTCTTTAAATACATTCTTTTGAATAAAACATCCATTCCTGGCGCCAGCAGCAAGCTTCTAAACATGTTCAAGATGACATGATTGATAACAAGAATGCTCTCCTCAAGATGTTTCTAATTTCTTCTCTCTGGTTCAAGAATGTTAAACTTCCGACATGATATGTGATACAATAACAAATATTTTAACCAAAGATTAATATTTTTCTTAAGACTGCGTAACAAATGGGACTGAATGGAAACCTGAAAATTAGTTGCTTGCTACAGAATGCTGGTAAATTCTAGAAGCTATTGCCTGAGTACAAATTATTTCCTACTTAATACTGCAATGGTAGGCACATTTCCAACTTGAATAAATGAATTGACCCTGTTTCTTTAAGTGAGGGTCTTTCCTGTTTGACCGTAGCAGTGCGTAATTTTAGGTCTCAGTAGATTTTTATTAAATTTATAATTGTATAGTAGTTTTTACTTGATTTGAGGATGATATCTATTTTACGCTTGGATGCTAATCAAGTCTAGTCCCTATCAGAAAGCTAGATCAAATAGTAATAAATGTTTTGTCTCTATCTGTGACCTCAAATTAAGTATGAAATATTGGTTCTCACACCTTCTTGGTAAGTTTGTACCCTAGAACTTTTAGTTTTTGAAAATCTTAATGATCAGCAGTTGATTTGGGATGAGGTTCCTCTTCTAATTCCAGAACTTCTGCCAGTACATAAGAGATTAGCAGTGTTAATCTTGTCATCTAGGTCAGCAATTGTCCCTTTCTATTTATGAAGGTCCCACAGTCAGAAAGTGACAGATTTTCCAAGGAAAGAAGCAAGGTCCCACAGCCTGTTCAGGCAAAAGGTAGCATAAAGCATCTTAGTCTAGCTTTAGGCAACAAACATAGAAGTCTTATTTTGTAACTTATTATCAGGATGATATTGAAATGTGAAGAGTATTTTTGATCTTTTTGTAATGGTGCATGATCCAGACCAGCTGCCATAATTCTTGGCTTTGCTGGATACAAGCAGTTATTTCTGGTCTCTTTGATTTTGCAGAAGAGACTTCCTTGCACAGGCTTCTTGTATCTTCCAGAAAAAGATTAGAAGCAGCCCAAGATACATCACTGGGGACACAGAGATCCTTCCAGTTATCCCAGAAGAATCTACAGTTGAGAAATGTAGCCCGTAGAAATGAACCCAGCAGTACCCCATCCCTCATCAGCTAGACCATACCAAGGAAGTGCATCTATGTATGGTAGCAGCTCTGGTGTATTTCATGTAAGGATGCTGGGAAGGCTGACCTGGGCAGGTGGAAGGTTAATAGGGTTCTTCATGGTGGGCCTATATAGCTGTGAACTCTTCCTCACTTCTGCAGAGCAGAAGGTGAAGCCATATTAAAGTAAAGCATTTTAGTATGATTTTTGTAACCATTCCCAATAAAGAGTGGGATTTTTAGTTTTCCATCTGAAAAAGGTGATGTCCCAGAGGGCTGAAGCAGATACGCACGCTTGAAGGTCAATGTCATTTCTCATCTAGTGCTTGCCAGCTGGCAATCTCTACCTGTAAGTCTCTGAATTAACATCACAGTTTTAAAAACAATTAAATTTCAGGAACAATATGTGGCTGATTAACGATAGTGGAACTTGGTATGGGAAAGGACTATCTGCTCAGTTTTAATTTAAAATGTGTCAAACTACGTGACATGGTGTTATATTACTGCATATCAATGCCAGACAATGACATTACTGTAAATAGTATTAACCGTCTGACTTAGGGAAAAACAAGAAAATTTACAGTTGATGTATCAAATTATAGCTCAGATTGCAGCTTCAAATTATACTCTTGTCAGAAAACATGGCTAAATAAGGAGAGTGAAACACTTATTAGTTTGAGATAAAATGGAAGTGTTACCCTGGTTGTTTAACAAGTCCCAGTTTGTGCCATACATGGAAAGCTGTCTGTTGACATCTCATGGAAGACTTTCTATAGCACTGTGACTAGACCTCTTTACTGGTTTGCAGGGAGAAGAATAAAACCATTTGGGGTCAATCAGAAAACAAATTCCTTGCAATTTTTCATTTCATTAAAAAAAAAGTCACCAAGGGAGAGAAATGACTAACCAGGAACAATGACTTCAGTGAAAGTTATGCAGAACTAAGCGTAGAAATAGGTTGGCTATTGCTCTGCCATTTAGGAACAGGGCCAAGTATATTATTTCTATGTGATTCACTTACTAGACTGTATATGAAAGCTGGCTTCAGTCTAAGGAAGTACAATATTCTGTGTGTAGTCTTCTACAGAAACCTTTTTTATTTTAATATTGTCCTTATTTTTCCAGTTCTCTTTTCCAGTTGTTGAGTTAACCCTTTTAAAATTCTCTTCCTGCTAGCAAAGCCCACAGACTATATTCTAAATTTGACTAGGAAAAAGATAAGCCATGCTTTTGGGGTGGCTGAGGAGAGGGAAAAAAAAAAAAAAAAAAAAAAAAAAAAGAAAATGGCTTCTATACTTATCAAGCCAGCCTGTAGGAATGTATTAATTATATAAGAATATGTATGAATAGATAGCTTTACAGAGATATGAAAAAAATCTTAACTACTTATGTGACTCAGACTAATAACTGTCAAGAAAGGAAATAATTTAAGCCAATAATTGAATAGAGGAAGATCAAGTAGAAGATCAAGCCACAGTTTAGGCTTTGCCACTGAACATGCAGTGAACAGCTACTGGTCTCTATGTTGTAGGTTCCTTCTTCCCATTCCTGGAATCCACCAGCACTGTGTGGATGAGGAGTTAATGGGCAGATGGGCACTGGGAGTGCAGATCAGTTCTTCTGCCTGCCCCCCACCTTTACTCACTGCTGAACAGTCTAAATAAGAGTTTTAGCACAACCATACTCTGCCTGATACTTGGCTTTATCAGGTTCGTAAGTAATGTTTGTGGTGTTGCTGGCTACTCAGACCATCCTCTAGAATACAAGAGAAGAAATAATAGAAAAATGCTGTGTGTAAATATGTAGATACAAGAGCAATATAGCCCTTGTAAAAGTTTCAGTCCAATGTATAATTTTGAATACTTACTCCAAATTTCTGTTTCATCATTCTCTTTGATTTGCACTATCATAATTTTCTGTTTTGACACATATAACTGATCAGTGCTTGCTTGTACATTCTTAACTTAAAAATATGAGGGGGCATTGGAAATTTAATTCAAGAATATATGATAAATTTTTTCAACTTGAAATGAAAGGTCTACTAGAACTTATCAAATAATATTCTTTATTCACCCAGAAAAGCTATTATGTTTGTAATTATGTTGGCAAGACAAGCAAGAGAATCTCTTGTACTGGTTCATGATTCCCCATGTAAGGTCTTCATAGAGAATGTCTAGTTTTGCATGCATATCTTCAATTTCCTTTTAAAATAGTCACAGAATTGGGCAACAGTCAATTAATTAACTGATTAATATTCTTTCCAAACCCCATGCTCGTAAAGAGGAAATTTATGTATCTTAGATAACTAGAGTCTAGATAAGAATTTAGTCAGAGCTCGAGTGTTTGGACTTCTAGCAGAACTTGCAGAGGAAAGGGGGGAGAAAAAAAGCTTCCACCAAAGCTTCCCAGATGGGCATCATAGAAGACTCAGATTTGGTGTGATCTTTTTTTTTTTTTTTTTTTTTCCAAGGAGAAAGATTTCTCACTGTTACAGCAGGGCACCTCCACAGAACATATTCCAGTTGAAATAGCTCTCTAAGGAAATGGGGATGAATACATTACATGTGGTAGGTCATGGTGGCAGAGAGAGCATGTGGTGCTCTATCTGGCTGTTGGGAAGGTCTTTGGACCTTTGAGCATAATCAGCCAGTGAAATCTGCCCATGTCAGCTCAGGTCAGACTGTGCCTGCTTTCCCCCTGTGATGGTGAGGGTTGGTCAGGGCTGTGTGAGAGGATGAACTTGCCCTGCACAAGGCTTGAGCATCCCCATGAGATGGAAAATGGAACACTCATCCTTCAGTGAACTCAGGTTACTAACAACTTTCATTTTCAACAACCTTGATAATATCTTACCAAAATCCCTGAAGGCTTAGCTAGAGTTCATTTTCGACACAATTGCAGCTGTTAAAATAATTAAATTTAATTCACTTTGCCATGATAGTAATTTGGTTTTTGTTTTCATGAAGGTTTTAGCTTAGAAGCCCTTATAAATGAAATCTAGTATCTGAAATGTAGAATTGTGGCATTTAAGATGATTTGGAAAGACTATTCATGAATTCAGCTGGGAATGTTTCTGTGCACCTAAGCTAAGGCTCCATTTTTCCCTCATTGCAGTACCTCTTTTTTCTGAAGTATGGAGAAAAAATTATTAAGCCGTGAAAAGTGCTCATTATTCATTTGTAACAATGGCTTTTCTGAGGATTTTCATTAAGTCGCTTCCACATAGCTCATTATGATAAGAATCCATAGATTCTTGACTGAAGAAAAATTTCATAATTTTCTGGTATATATTTTTCATATAAGTGCAAAAAGCAGGGGGCAGTCTGCAGTTCTTCTGTAAAGGTAAAATTGTAGTCATGGATTAGTAAAACAAATACATCACACGTGAAACAAAATTATCATCACTTTTAAGTAATTTAAGTTAAGGCAATATTCAGATTGAAATCTAACTTTCCAGGGAAAGCACCTGGAGATGTTACTTGTTAGTCCTTTCTCCGAGGAAAAGACTCTACGAAGTCCATCTTTTCAAATGCACTTTTACTGTCTGTGGTGGATATTCTTGTGTCTAGCTCTAGGCCATTAACTCTTGGACTTTTCACCTCAAAACAGTTCCTCCCCATCCTTGTTTTGTTGTTATATTTACATTCCGCTGATATATCTCTGTGCAGTGTTGTTTTCTGCTGCCTGCATCTTCAAATGCAATGGCCTGAAATCCTTAGCTTGTGTAAATTAGACTAGCTGTCCTCTGGCCAGGAGTAAATCAATGGGACTGCCACTGATTTACACCAGCTCAGGATCTATCCTGCCACCTTTAATCCTTTTTATAGCACCTCTCCAAGTAATCAATGGCATGTCTGTACTGTACTGAACTCTGGACTGAGCTCCAGCCTTAGGAGAAAATCTGGTCGGTCTTATGTTGATTGAATTTCATGTAAGTGAGAGTCCCACGTGTGTTCCTAGGGGCACAACATGGACTCTCCTCACCTGAATACAGAGGACTAATCTTCCTTCTAAACTTAGAAAATCAGATCTGTGTGTCCTTTCTAGATGTTGGCCTACAGGATTGTTTGTTGCTGTTCTACTGGAATCTGGTTAGCCAAAGGAGAGAATGTTTTAAAAAGTAGATAAATTAAATGAAAGATAAATTTTGAAGGGAAGAATGGTAAGAGTTAACTGGGTTTTAATTGCTGCCAGATTGCATCTAGTTTTCAAATGCTTTCTGGGGGAGGATACTCAGATTTCCCATCTCCAGCTGGGCTTGGGTTTCCAAATCTCTGTCAAACTAAGCCTGTTTCCTTGGTAACTATTTCACTCTCCCACCTATGTATAAGGACAATTACTTCTTTCTGCTGAGCGATGATGGTGGAGCCAAAAGAGAAGGAATAAGGTGAGTCTCCTCCACAAGAACCAAAATCCAAGTGGTTGGGTCTCTGTGGGTTGTGTGAGGATTACTTGAATTGGGTAAGGACGGGGAAAAGACCCTGCATACAACATGCTTTCCTCCATACTTGATATTTTTTCTCCATCTGGAAGCAGTTTAACATAAATAACAGTTGCAGTGGTAAATGAAAAAATGTTTCTTACGTACATGGATGCTCAGGCAGTTTCGCTTTTTTTTTTTTTCTTCTATTCTAGAGATATTTTCCTTTCCCTTGTGAATTGCACTTGACTATACCCCTAAATCTATACTTAGTCAGTTGTAGGTTTTAGATTAGCGGCCAAGTTCAAAATCATTGGAAAGTGTGACTATGAGACCAAAACTGTAATTGAGAACAGATACTTTGCCATTGTTTTCTTTTTTATTGTGTCAAAAAAATCAGGATTAGTCAAGGTTTTGAGAGACATTTCTCAAGATTTTTCTCTCTTTTTTTTTTTTTTTTTAAATTTAGATTTTAGACTAAATTTGAGACCACTGGACCCTATCCATTTCAAAAGAAATTAGTTTTTTATTAATTCTGTGCTTCAACAAATTTAGAATTTTGTTCTGAAGATCTTCTTCATCTCTTCTGCCAATGTCCCGCTTTAGTAGGATGTGTCTGTGAGATACGGTGATGTATATGATACATACTGAGTCTCACCGAATGGCTTTAAAAAATATATCAGTCTGATGATTCAGAGTCCCATTATAAAGGCTCTTTCCTTAGTTTACACTACATAAAGGAGCTGACACTTCAATTATAATTTTTATAAAATAGTAATAGACTGTTCAAACATGAGGAAGGCTAGAACTAATTCTCTCCTTTCTTGTCCCAGTTTTTCATCTTTCAACAAAATGATTTGCTTATGTATCGAATGAACTTTCTATTATTTTTTTTAAATATAAAATGGCGGTAGCTATTTGTGATACTGTTACAGATACTTCATCCATTACTTCTTTTAATTGCTTCATCCATCCGTTTGTCTGCCTTGTTTTCCTTTATCTTCCTTCAGTTGAACTCTTTAGTTGATGGGCATTTTTCATACAAAGGTAAGATAGAAAGTGAGCTTCTACTCATACGTCTCTTTCCTGTAGTTTTTAAACTACAGAGCATGAGTCAGGGCCAGTGTACTTCTGATGGAGTCGTCAGCATTTTCAGTGCTCTATGGAAGGTTCAATTTAGTCTTTACTGTGGAGAAAGATTGTCAGCTGCACACAAACCTGATGAGACAATGGTTAATGAGGTTGGTCATTGGAGGCTGGATCTTCGAAGGTCAGCCTTAAAACATGCAACTCCTTTTTTTCCAAATTGATCTAAGTGTTATATCTATAGACTGAGACAACCTATAATCCAAAAAATCATACAGAGAGTAAACAGGAGAATAATGATATCTCTAGTGAGTGCATAATGTTTACTTTGACTTTTATAAAGAGGTAATTTGCAAGAGTGGAGATAATCCCACTATACTTTATAATTTAAATGTCACTCAGAATGTATCCTGACATGCAACTGATTAACAGCAAATTTTGGTGGCAAATTAATTAGCATTTAATCCAGAGGCTCTATTAAGGTGCAATGTGATAAAAATACCTTTTTTTACCCCAGTAATTCAATTAAAATGCACAAATGGTCTCAACCATTTTCTGAACTTCACATATTTTATTTAAAAGCCTAATAACCATGTCTCACTTACGAAAGTTGGCACATACACAACTAATTCCCCAGATAGAGCTTGGACTAAATGTGACGAGCTTATGATAAAAGATCAATTGTACATTTGTTAAACAAAAACTAATGCCAATGAATATGGCTTAGATACATCTTCCTGTTCATTACTTTTAGCATTTTGTATACTGTTCATATTCCTTACTCTTCCCTTATTTTGCTAAGTGCACTGTGTGTAGTTTTAAGACTATCATTTATCTTTCAGCACCTCTTTGTTTCTATTCTGAAATTATGGCTTAAAAGAATGTGACTTTAAAAAAGATTTTTGTGCTCCTAGATGGAATTCTGTGTAAATAATTTATCTTCTTGCAGCGGTTTTCAGTTCTTTCTTCAGCATCCTTCCATCTACTTCTTTCTTATTGGTGCCCATAATGATATTCTTTTTTGCAGATAAGAGTTATTCTGCTGCAAGCTCTCTGTTAGAACAGTTGTGCCTTTATGGGGAGAATATTAATGCAGAATTCTTGTGACAATGGCCCCTATTCAACAGGAAAGATCCCAAAACTTACTGGGGAGGGAGAAAGCCATAGACTCTAGGCAGTAGATGTGTATGTTATTGAAGTTAGTGTGTGCCTTTCTTTAAAATTTTCATAGGTTTTTCTTTTGCATTTTATTGTTGTTATTATTATTCAGAGGAACCACTTATCTGTTTTATAATGACTAGAATCATCACATGTATGTGTTTTCTCACTAGCTAAATTTGAAAAAAATACGTTATCTTTCCAGTTTTTATCTAGCAGCATCCTTTCAGTCAAGGATGATGTGGCTACCAGAATCTCATATTTTCTCATGTTTTCCTGACCAAGCTATCTTTGACATTTTTCAGAAATCTCTGCTCATGCATCAGAACAGAGTCCACATGAACAAAGAATTTAAAAGTGTACACAAAACTGAAAGAAAGAAAACAAAATTATCATGGCAAGTCAACCTAGATCAAACCAAGAAAAGTACAACTCCTTTAGGCTGTACCCAAAACTACTAGCTTTTGTAAATTAAGTCTTATTTGAACAATGGTAATGTGTTTTTAATGTAAAAAATACCTGTAAGGCTCTATTTTAAGTGATGGGCAACAGAATGGTTCTGGTAAGCATGGCTTTACAGCAGTGATAATAAAAACTTCAGTACTGGAACTGAAAAGTTGCTCATGACGATATTGAATCAGTTTGTGTCACATATTCATAGACTGAGAGGCCCTTCCTGTATCATTGTTTCCCAAAGCAACTGTTTAGATGTGAATAGACAATACCAAAATGTATTGGTGGATCTTAAATGTCAGATTTTTTTTGTTCTGTGGTCTCAGACATATTTTTTGTATCTGCTGGCATGTTTTATCATTACTTGCTATCATAATCACTGTCGCTATGTTATAATACCCTCCAGAGATCAGGAGCTGCTCTGAAATCGGATTTATTTATTCATTTTAACTGTTATAACCTGACTTATTTCTAACACCGTGACATATATCCTTTATCTCCATGAATCTAATAATGTGCTAAGGCCACATTCTTGGCTGGTGTAAATCAAGATGGGTTCGCTTAGGGCCAAGTCAGCCCACAAGCTGAGAACCTGGTTTACAAACTTTCATAAAAGTACTGAACAGCAGACCGTGCCCTTGAACTGCAGTCATCTCTTAGCGATTGGAGGAAGTTCCCATAGTTACCTTGTTCCACACTTGGTATCTGCTTGTCATTTAAATACCAATTGCTGTGTTGTTCTGCCTAATATTTTAGTTTCTCTCTTTCAGTATTTCTCAGATACTGCAAACTTTCTTCTGAGCCTTTCTGGCTCACTTTCAGCAGTGAAAGTCAGCCTACTGTTGCTAAATGTCAGCAACACAACTACCCACGCTAGGACTCAACACCTCCCCTCCCTCTGTCTGTCTCTTTTTTTCCATGTGGCAAATGACAAGTTTTCAGGAAAAGCACAGCAGGTGCTCACGTTCTTGCCTTTCTCAGGGAGCTTCCAGGACCTCCTAATATTGAATGAATGTGATATTTCCCTAGAATACCCTCTTCACCCAATTTCCAATATAAGCTAAGCCAAGGGATTGACATCAGCTGACAAAACATTATTTTCATCGGGCTGTTAACCTTATTGTTCAACATGACTAAGGCAAAACCTTTTCCTGCCATCAGTGAGCATCTTCCACTAAAATGCGTGAGCTGTCTGCGAGGTCTGATTCCCAAACAAGTTGTATGTTTTAGCATGTGTATTTAATATGGAGTGATACGTTCTCATTCACGGTGGGAAAGGATGCCCTCAACTTTTACCTTAAAGTCTACCCCTATACCATTTTTTTTTATGTCCTTCTGCATTTTACTGCCAGCTTCCTGTGCTTGCGTGCAGTCTTTTGCACAGCTTCCAGCTAAATGTGGAGCTGTCAACATATGAAGGGAACGCCAGAATGAAGTACATCTACGCTGGAGGAAACCTCAGTGTGGCAGCTCTGTGTTCGGTGCTGGCTGATGGGTAGGCTGCCACCTGTGTGAGAGGCAGCACCCACTGCGGTACGCGCACCCTTCATGGGGGCTCGGGGCCAGCTTTCCTCTCCTGCAGAGGAAGAATGCCATTAGAGGGAAAAATGGTGAAGCCCCCTGTTGTCACACTGCCCCACTTTGTAGCGTAGCTACAGGAGGGGCTGAGTACAGCAACCTGAGAAAATGGAAGTGCTTGGGATTCAGCACCATAGTAACTGCAAGATCACTGAGCAAAGCATAGACTGGAAAGCCCATTTGGGATTTGGATGAGATAGGCAGCTAGACTGCTGTTTTTCATGATGCTTTTTAATAGATTTCATCAGTACCTGAACTTGAGAAAAAAAGCTAGCGTGGCTAGAGCTGAGCCCTACCTATGACTGCAGTAATGTCGTACTGGCTTCTAAGCAGCAGCTGGTTTGCAGCTTCTGGATGTTACTGAAATAAGATCTAAACATCCTTAACGTATTAGACTACCCTATTGCTTTTCTGTAATGTAGCGTATGGAGGCAGAAGGTAATGAAGTATCTGATTACCAAATGTACTAGAAAAGTTTAAAGTTGACCTGGACTTCCAGGTGAGCAAAGATAGAGCTGTAAAGTAATTTGGTCTTCTTTGCCTTTGCTGTGCTTACCTGTGTATCTTTCACATTGATTATCCCAACAGCATAAACTTGTGTTACAGGAAGTCAGCAGAAATACTGATAGGAAATCTCCTTCTAATTTGATAATTTTCTCCTTATGCAGATTTATTACACTGAGCAGATATTCAGGATTCCTCTAGTCATATAATCTGGAAATTTTCCATCATGGGGAGCTCTCAAGATCATTGTTTTAGAGGTCTCATCATTTAATAGAACAGTGCTGTTTGATTAAACACTTAATGGAGTGATTTCTTTCATGAAATAAAGAAATGCCTTGATCAGGTTATTCAGACTTGAAAATTCATCCCTATTACCATGCCTGTGAGGATAAGGCATGCCGTTTCTTCAAGTAAGGTTACAGTATTCATCATAGCTTGAGTTTATAAAAGGATTTCCATTGAGTTGATCAGGTACCTGTCTGACTTTTCTGACAGATTGAGTCAAGTATCTTATCATTTGCAGATTGATTGGAATGTAAGATTAATTTAGTGTCTTCCAAATCACTTTATTACAAACTCTTTTATTTTACCATTTCTTTCCCCCTGAAAAACCTTGCTGTCTTTTTAATATGATGCATAATAGAACAGTTACTACATTGCTTCCTGTCAATGTTGTTAAAAAGCATATATTAAAGTGTGATCAAGAGATACACAGAATAAAATGTACTTTATTGATAGAAGTTAAGGTTAGAGGAAAAATGTAGTTCTTGAATCCCATTTGTTTTCATAGTTACATAATTATTTACGGGAGCTGATTTTTTGCTTTTGGGAGTTTCTAACTGGTTGTGTGTTGGACACCACTATTTGGAACACATAAATGATTGTATTTTTCCACTGGCTTGAATACCTGCAATGTTTAAGATAAAGTTCAATGTTTCAGGAGCTTCAGTTACCTGAACTGATACAAGATTCTTTATACCTATTTTTCTTGTAGCACCGGTATATATTATCTTCATTATTCATAGTGAACCAGATTTTTTGGTTTTGAGTAATTTGTTCCAGTATCTAAAATTGTTATTTATGCAAGGCAAGGAATAAGGACGTTTTGTTTGGAATTTTTAATAGTTTTTGCATGTTATAATTCTCTAATCTGCTTCTATTGTTTCAGTTCTTTAATTGTTTCTGCTAACACTTATATCCTGTACAACCTCTACGAGGAATGTAGCTATTTTAAGAATATACATAAAAGCTGGCAATTACATTGTCTTATCAAGTTTTTGCAGCCTATTAAGTTGTTCAGTGGTACTGGAAATGATTAGACTCAATACTGTAGGAAAGAGAGTCTAAAACAGCAACCTGGGCTTTTAAAGCTGTGATATCTTGGAAAATTCTACCTGTTGACTAGGTTTAAAAAACTCCAGCAATGATAAATACAACCAGTGTGGAATTCAGAATGTGAACAGGTTTCAAAAAAGAAACGAAAAAGCAACCATACATTAAATGGAAGGTGAATGGAAAGCTGGGTAGACCTCCAGTATCTTGTCAGAGGCTCCTGAGTGATGTGCCCCTTCTTTGTTAAAGAAGAAATGAGTTAACATTTTCAAGATGAGATATGACCTCCAGCCACAATAACAGAAAGTGATTCCCAAAGGACTGCTTTTTCCCTGTGGCTGTCTTTGGCTGACAGGCAACGAGCATGGTCCTGATTCATTGCTGGACCAAGGACCAGCAAGATCCTATCCCAGGAAAGGGCATGGCTGTGCTGCTTCTCTGTTGGGGCACAAGTGGAAGCTTTAGCAGTCTTGTTTTTCCTCCATTCCTCATCTAGCTGATCTAGAGTAGGCTTAGCCCAGGTATTTACTGCTAAAGGTTTTTGTGGGGCCATCGTATCTTGTAAAGGAGTAAGTGGAAAATTCAGGAAAGGAAAATGTTCTTTAAAAAGTTGTTTTTATCAGAAAACCCAGGCTAAGCCCCAAAGGGTTTGCTGTGAAAATAAATGGACGGTTTGCAGGAGAGACTTTGACATCAAAATAAGTGAACCTATGCAATCTGTAAAAATATGAAGCAAAGGGAACTGCTATGCACATTACTAGAACAAAAGGCAGTGCATTATCCATACGCTTAGCAGTAGTGGGAAAGAGGTCAGCTAGTAGGACCGTACGGATGGGCGACACACGTAAATATCAGTGGGCCTTTCAGTTTTATCAGTGCATGAACAACTTGGAGATTTTCATCTGCACAGCTCCTGAGTTTAGTATACCCCCTTTTTTCTTTTCTCTCTCCCTTTTTAAAAGTTAGATGCGTTGTTTTTGCCAGATAAATTCTGCTGAACAATGCTGGGATTCTGTACAAAAAGGAATGCATTTCTTTGGGGAGGTAGAATTGTTAGTGTGCAGGATGCTAAGGAGCTCAGGTTAATATGCTGATCCTGACCCACTTAAGTCTTTTGCCTGCAGAATGGAAAAACTTTACATTTTGTAATGCTCTGATGGCAAAATAAACTACTTGAGAGACATATGTTGGACAGCTGCTGCGAGTCAGCCCAGCATGAGGGTGGAGCAGTCTGTGTATACTCTGTGAGTAGCTATTATGTTGCTGAAGTCCAAAAACTATTAAAAAAAAATTGGATGTTAGTTTTAGCTGGAATTTTTTTTTGCCTAAATTAGTCTTTCCAGATGCTACAAAATAATTCAGTGAAGATAAATAATGTACAGAAAGAAGAGATGCTTCTAGAAGTACTTTGCACTAAATTGCTTTCAAATGTGTGTGTATACATATATATATATATATGTATACACACATATATATGAACTTAACCAAACATTTGTAGGCTTTTTCAGAGTTAAATATTTTTGAGTTTTCTTGGAGAAACCTTCATTACGATTAATTATTGTCAAAGCCTTGATCTGAAGAGATGAATAGATATACAGTTGTTTATTTGTACAACATCTGATTTTGCATAGTTTATAAGAACTTATTTCTGAATGTCCCTGTTTGAACTTTCAAAAACTCGGTCTAGCTCTTCCTTTTTAAATAGTCACCAGCTGTGTTATTTTCTTTTATTCATTCAGCTAATTTTTTCCATATTTAAATAGCTTGAGAGCTATGTTAAGGCTTCATTCTGTTCAAAACTCAAATTAAAATTCTGATTTCTGCAGTGCCTGGCATTTCTGACTAGCACTTCAGTGACTAGCTCTGATCTTTCTACTAAAGAGTTTACACGACAGTTGCAATTTTAGAGGGAAAATAAAAATAAGCAAACAGCCTTTTCCCACTGACATAGCTCTTCACAGCACAATGTAATTTTCTTCTTCGTCTTCGTGATGTGGTCATGTATTTCTCTCTTTCTTTGTGGGACATCGATTTTGATTTTTACTTAGAGTACGTTTTTAAGAGAAGCAGTTCTCAGGAATTTTCATTGCACTGGATATTATGTTTTTACTAATGGACTATGATGACTCTAAAGAACTGTTTTTCCTATCCGAGCCAGCCAAGAAAATGCAGGTAGACATATCTGTCTTGAGTTCTCTTCCTCAAATTTCTCTTACTGGTTGCTATCAAGCAACCAGAAAGAAACATGATGCTTGTGAAGTGTGGGAAAGCAGCCTTATTTGACAGGCAAAAGGTCCAGCCCAGGTCATTTTCTCTGACTCCAATAAGATTTGTCTGAGACACAAAGATGCTAGTATACAACATGGAGGAATTTATCTTTGTTCTGTTCTGAATGTAGCTTAAACTGCTGACCCAAGACATTTGCTGCAAGCTATTCTGGAGCAGTCCTGAAGATCTCATGACCAGTGCTGTTACTCCTGTGTCTCCCAGATGTCTGTTAAATCAGGATAAATTCTTCACTCAGTTTAGAGAAAATGAAGTGCTAACACAGATCACAGGAAGAGAAGATTTATTTAAAGCACTTGCCCCTCTTCGGAAGACAAAGCAGTAGATTTAAGTTAAAACTGCCGATATGGATCATGCTGAGGATAAGGAACATTGAAACCAGCACTGTCAGTCTTTTGCAGACCTGTCCTTGGGCTTGTCTGAAGATGTGGGAGAGTGGACAAATGACTCTGAGATCATTGTCATGTTTCAGTTTTTCAATTCTATAGATTTCTTCATGAAAGAAATTTACAGATAATCTCAGTCTGGATTATCTATCAAAAAGTTATGGTAATTTTTGTGGTAAAAAGCAGATGCCTCTTTCAACTGTTTAGACCCTTTGCCAACCTTCAGCTATGTGAGCTTTGGCTCACGCTGAGGTGAAGAGCCCTCCTTTCACCTTTCTGGCATGAGCAGATGACAGGGACTGACAGAAGAAGCCTTAACCAAGCTGGGTAAAACTTCGTTTGCACTTGCAGCATCTGTAAACATCAATCTATCTACAATTAATGAAGGAGGCAAGTAGTTTTACACAGAAGCAAAGAAAGTTCGGTGTTACCAAGCCAAGATTTGATCTTTCAAATTAGATTTTGATACAAGAGAAACACATGGAGGAACTTGAAAGGCTAAAATGACAGTAACAATCTTTAAACCTTTTTAGTCTTCTTATTCCCAGCATCATCCTTACTAGTTCCCTGTCTCTGCTAACCTCCGTTTTTCCTAGCTTCTTCCTACCTTTTAGTCTCTAGTCTCCCCCCACCCTTTTTTTTTTCCATCTGCCACTCAGTTCTTCCCCTCCCTATCCCCTGTTCTTCAGTTCTTTTTGCCTTCAGCATTCCCTCTATTTTCTGTAGAAACTCACTGGGAATTGGTATTCATAACAGCTTGGCCACAGCAATTCAGGAGGGCCCTTTCTAGGTGACGTATGAGTCCAGTGGCATCCCTGCAAAACCATTTTCAAGTTACTCTGATGAATCATGGCTCATGACCAATTTATGTGTAAGGTAGGCTACCAAACACTATACAGATCCTACAGGATGATGGTTTCTCACTGACCATTGCTGTGGCTCCCTGTGTTGCCTTGAAGGAATAAATTGTGCTGTCAGTTACTGACTGCTTGTCATACTGTTTGGAAGGATGCTACTCCAAACACAGCTGACATTCCTCACCTTATATGAATCTTGGATGGTTGGAGACAGACTGACTGCCTGTTAGCTCTGTCAGGGTGTTGGCCATGATTGTTCTCCTCAGTCTGTGTAATATGTGAAGGCGATATGATATATGTTAAAAATAATAGAAGCTTAAATTTCAGTACAAAAACCTCTTCTGAGATGATCTTTCACAGATGAGGAAGGAAAGACAGAACAAGAGGAGAATGGGTAAGTAATACAGTGAAGAAACTGTATTACAAGCAAATTAGAAAACTTATTTCCCATTCTCAATTCATATGCACTTCACCATTGAAATTGTCCAAAGAAGGGGGTGCGTGTAGGCATTACATGAATGATGTCATCAACCCAGTTCATCTGATTCATCACAGGTCTTGCAATACAAGAATTGACATTTGGTTTAACTAATAGAAGGCAGAAACAAGTGTCTGCATCACATTTGCACATTTTGTGGTTTCCTTTAAAGTTTTTGTATGGCTCTGCGCTATTTATGATGTGCTTTTACTAGTAAGAGGGGGATTAAAGGAGGGAAAGGGAACTGCTTTCTGTCTGCCTTTTGGCTATCACCAGGCTTGATTAGCCCCTGAATCACATGGAGTAGACACTTCAAAATACTATATGCATTTTAATACCTCTGCATTTTATTCCAAATTCTACCTAACTGGATTATTAATTTTCGGTGGGGAGTGTTATCTGCATAAGCACTCTGGTGACTTGCCCTGGATCACACTGATTGCTGGCAACACAGGACTTGATCTGACACATCAAAGCTAACATGAGACTTAGTTTAGCAATAAACAAGTTCTCAGTATTCAAAGTGCCAAGCTCTTGCCTATCCAGGAGACAGCATAACAACTTGCTTTTATTCATAACACCAAAGGAAGCTCTCTAGATCTTAAATTGGATATTCATTTAGATTGTAGCAATGTCGTTAAATTGGGCAAGCCAAAAAGGAAATCCCAAACACCTAGTTGTTTGACTCTAAAAGCATTTTCTTCTGGAAACTTTCCCTGAATTACTTTACATTTGGACTTCTGTTCCAGTATTAGATGACACATTTGTATGTGTTTCCTCTACAACACCCCCATGCCATACTAAAGAATATACATTTTCCAGGCATCTCTAATAAAAACTATAATTTAATCTGCAGTTTTGATAGCACCAAAAGGAGGGATTGGAACAAATTTGATGATACTATCTCCATTTCCTTGCTGTGATCCATCAGTTCATTATGTCAAGGTCAAAGCCAGAAATTTTAAACTCTTTTTATTTTACAAAATGGAAAATGTCAGCAAATGTCAGGATTAGGAACAGTGTTGACAGAATCGATGCCATAAAGTATCATTTATGAGAGCAGCAGAGCACATAAATGCTGTGAAGTTCTTCGCTTTAGAGAGAGGAACATGTTCCTCCCCACCAGAACAATATGCGTTTATATTAATACCCTTACTAGCCAAGGTTTTAAGGCAGCTTAGTTTGCTACCAGCATATAAATCCCTCTGATTTAGATTTGTTTTGACTTCTTCCTTTCTCCAGTACATTCCTCCTTTCCTGTGTTAGTAGTTAGAGATCAATTTAAGCAACCTTCTGCCCTTTGAACTTACTTTCTGTCTGAACTCAACACATTATAAAGCTTTTCCCCAGAATGCAGTGGTACTGGAAATGATAACCACCCTTTGGCCATGCGTCCTTTTGCTTTGGTGTGTTGCTGCAATGAAAGAAAAAAAAGTCACTTATTTTGTGGATGATGTTTTGTCTTGCCTTACTGCATGCTTTCAGCTCCTTAATTGAATTAACAAAGTTTTGTATGTATTTTTTTCAAGTGATGAACTGAGTTCAGCAAAAGTGTAAGTAAACAAGCAAATAGTAGAGTGACTGTTGCTTTCATCCCATTAAATAGTTAAGCACGTACTTAATATTAGTTCAAATTACAATGACATCTTAGCAAATTTTTAAATGTCTTTCTCAATCAGTCAAATAAGTTAATAAATTAAAAGCAAAGAAGACAGAGGCAGCCAAGAATTGTACACAACAGACCTCAACCATTGCCAGTCCCTCTACCACAAAACCTGCAAAATAAACACAGAGCAAAGCAGATGCCTGAATTCTGAACAAAATATTTTTAAACATAACTGTCTGGCTGAAAACTGGGAAGGTGGCATTGATCCCAGGAGAATTTTTGCAGTGCCTTTTTTTTTTTTCCCCTCTCTAAAATTTAATCAGAATTGATCTGCTGAAACTCAACTGTTCATTCAACTTCTTCACAGCCATGATGTATGGCTTTGTCTAACACTAGCTAACTAGTTGATTTTCTCAGGCTCTGCTTCTCCAAGCTGAACTTATGTTTCGAAAAAGTATATTCAGAAATTTAAGGAAGTATCACTTCTGTGAATATTGAGTTAAAAACTACTGTCAAAAGTCTTTCATAGATATTTGTCTAATTCAAGTTTCCACTTAGTGATTACTGTGGTCAAATTTGAATCTCATTTTGTGTTCTGAATAGCATGAATTCATAACCTCACATCTTTGTGTTAGATGCCTGTAACGCTTCACATACCTGCTAGCTGATCTAGCTGGTGCATTTCTCAAATCTAGTCTTGCACTGGGATGGCTTTGGGGAAGTTAGAGTATTTACAGACTCAAAATGTAATTTAAGACGTTATGTCAGGAAAGGCTGTAGTCCTGTGGCCTTGTGAGAAGTACATGATGGGAGCTGTATGCTGCATCTTCAGCTTGGGAACTGCCCTTTACTCTGAATGGGATTTGGTCCTTGGCCATTAATGCAGTACAGGGAAATAAGGATAAAGGGAGAGGCTGCTTATGCTGACATGAAAGCAACTCCCTCCATGTTCCCTTTTTTATATGAGCTGTCCCTTCTGCTGCTGCTGCCAAGCTCGTAACTTCAAAGTCCTTTTTGTCCTTGTAAACCATAATTCTGGGTCGTGGTCTCCATTTGCTGTCTTTGTAGCTGCTCCTTTGCTACTGTTTGTTTTGTTCTTTTATATATATATATATATAATATATATATATATATTTTTATTTTTTTTTCTCCCCAAACATACTTTTATTCTTAGTGGGTTTGTAATCTATTTGTAGCTTTTTGGCTGTTCATTTTTTATGTATTTATTATGATTTCTCTATAAGATTTTTGCATCACAAGATGTATAGTTCGTTCCCTAAGAGATTCTTCTGCACATATGAAAGATTTTCCAATTCCATCTTAATATTTTCATTTTTGTTTGTTCAGCTTGTTAATTCATTTTACTTCCCTACATTCCCATGTTAATTTAGTTGTGTCTCTTTAAGAATTCATTCAGGAGGTGGGTTTGTACAAGATATCACAGCTTTAATGCATGGACTCCTGCTTAGGTATTTTCCTATTTCGTCTGAAGACACTAATCTTCCTTTACAATAAAACAACTTAATAAGCTGCAGAAAATTGATAAGGCAATTTAATTGCCAATGTTTATGTATTTTCTTACTATAGCTCAAATCCCGCCAAACGTGGCATGCAAGTGGTACCAGAAGTTCTCAAAGAACTAAAATAATGGGAGCAGATTAGCAAATACAGTGTAAAAAAAATGACATCTTTACAAAGTTTCTTTTATTTATTCAACTTTTATAAATATCACAGAGAATGATAACTTGTTTTATAAATTGAAGGAATAAAGTGAATACGCTAATGTGAAAAATATAAACAATTATATTGTCAGTCATTGTTTGAATTATTCATTTAAAACATCTTTTAAGAGTTTTCATTTCATCTGTAAAGCAAAGACACATTTTTATAAGGGTAAAACATTGTAAGCAATTATTGAGGTAGGCATCAAAGAACCCTTTTGATTATTTTAGAATATATATTTAAAACCACTACTTCTGATTTTATTGTCAACTGTTGGCATATTTGATGTTTTCTGTAAGGTTTCAAACCTGATGCAAACAAATTTATAAAAAGAGGACAACTTTTTATCTTTTGAAGGAAATGTATAGCTGTTGTGACTAGATCAGAAAAATACAAATGTAGCTAACAAGATGGTAAATACCAAGGTAATTAAAAACATATTTTAATGGGAACCAATTCCTAAAATTGAAAATATTGTGTAACTCCAGATCCACTACTACTTGCCAGATAGGACTTCATTTTCAGCCCACGCTAATTTATATGCAGCTTTGTATCAGCACGTAGTCAGAATGTTTATGAAAAGTGTCCCCTACAAATGAACAGATCATTTTCTTTCTCCTAAAAAGCACATAATCATTCACGAAAGTAATTTTAAAGGTCTGTCTGTGAAAAAAAAAAAGAAAATGCAGCTTCTGTTGAGTGCCATGGAAAATCAGCTTTCCCTGGTCTAACTAAATTGTACAATACATCAATTATAATAATATTAAGAGCTGCGTATTTTTTTAAATAATAATAGTCATAACAGCATTTTAAGAGAAATGTACAATAGAAACATCAAAACCATTCTGAATTTTCTGAAACGGAAAAGTTTCCAAAAACAAGTTGGGGTGAATTTGAGGCAGATTTTTAGAGAAAGGAGTGAGAGAAGCGTTCAGCATTCAATGGGAAGTACAGGTAGGAAAAAATAATACTGTGCCTCAACACAAAAATAAATCTTATAATGAAATCAGAGCAAATTCAGTAGCTGTAATTCAGATCAGACACAGTTCCAGGTCTCTTCATTCCTTTGCTGTTAACAATTAAGAGGGTCAGGATTAAGAGACCCAATTAATAAAGATGAGCTCTCAAAAAAGAAACAAGATGTTTGTTACTGGTTTCAGTGGGATGAACATTTGTGAACTAATTTAATGTATACCAGTGAGGGCAATATAAAATATTTGCAAACCATCATAAAAATATTGTGTAAGTATTAGAATTGTTAAAATAGAAAATGATCATCACTGGTTCCCAGGTTTTGACTTGTATCTTTCATCCTTTCAGTTCAAAGTCAGGAATATTTGCACATTTGTTATTAAAAGGGAACTAAGTATTCTTTTTAAAATGTAGTGAAGTTGGTGAATTGAATTTTTTCACTTCCAATTATACAGGTTTGGATATAAAATGCTTCAAAGCATGCTGTTAATCTGTTATAGTCAAAATAATGGGTAATTGGAACTGAATGTCCTTTTTATCTGGCTGCATCTAGCTATCAAACAAATCCTCCTATTAATTGTTAAATCATAAGGACTTCAAGAGACATTCCTCAAGTTGGTGTTGGTGCTCTGATAACCTAATCTCCATTGGGCACTAGGACTGCACTGAACAGCATTGTCATTAGTCTTGTCAGCTCTGGTACCTAATTTTATTCTCTCGATTTAATGAAATACATTATATGTTTTTTTGAGAAAGTAACCTTTTCAAATGTAGCTTTACAGGTACGGTTTTAGAAGACAAAGATGTTTTGTAATAATAACGATTTTTCACTATTGGTTCCTCATTTTAGGAGTTATTTTCTGGTAATGCTTCAGTGGCACAAAAATGAGCAGAAGCGTGAGGTAACCTTATGTCTAAGGTTACATTTTGTGGGAGACATACTAAGGTTTTATGCTTTTGTGGGAGACAGACTGCGGCAAAATCCTGAATAATTTGGTCAGGCAAAACATCATCTGAGCAGAGGGAGTTTGGTTCAGGAGTTTGATCAACCAGAGCTACCTGTCATGCTAAATGCTGAAAGATATTACATGCCCCGAGTGTGCACACACGCATGGCAAATGGCCTCATCTCGTGCTGAACTGTAACCGTCTGTTTAACTTAAGTGACAGACTCCAGCTGCATGTATTACACTTCTGAGAGCTTCTGAAAACCATGTCGATTGCCTTTGGTGAGCATTGGGTCTCTGGGTAACCTGGCTTCCTGCACATGTGATGCACAAGGCTGGGCTCGGGAGCACTCTGCAGTAAGGCAGCTGAAGCAAGAGAGCATCTGCACCGTGGTACAGCCCAGATCTTCACTCACTTCTGTTGTTCTGAGGAAGCACATTTTCAAGAGTGAGAGCAAGGGCTGTCATGATACCAGCAGAAACACACAGTGAAGCCCATGAGCAGTTTTTCAGAGCCATTCTATCCATGCCTAGGCTGGCTCCCATCGCCTTTGTTCAGTTTAAAGGATCCTAATGTAGCATTGTACTAAGCAAGCAGTAGGCTGAAAGCTCTCACAGTGTGTATCAATAGCAAGCATTAATTTTCCATTGTTTGCTGATTTTAATTAAATTTGTTAGACTTCATGGCAGAGATATATAAGCTTACATACAGAAGTGAGAAAGATGCTTCAGATCTTCATCTAGGCTGGGCTTGCAGCTCTGAAACAAAGGCAAGGCGGGCAGCGGTGTTTTACTCCAGGTGATGGAGGAAGAGTAAGCAGATGTGTGCAAAGGAGATGATAATTAAATACACTGTGGTGTGTCAGGCACCATGGGAAAGACTGAATGACAGTATGTTGAAGAGAATGTTTAGGTACAATTCAGTGAGTGTACTTGGTAATTGGAACAAACGCTTCGTGAGCCTGCAATTGCATCATAGAATCATTAAGGTTGGAAAAGACTTTCAAGATCATCTAGTGCACTCATCACCCCTACTGCCAATGTCACCCACTAAACCATGCCCCTAAGCACCAGGTCCAACCTTTAATGATGCAATATTTTTCAAGATTTGCCTGCTGCATTTCCATACACGTGTAGCCTTCATGAGAAGCTTTCATCAAATTCTCCAAGACCATTTGCCTTAAAAGTCAGCCAGGATGCCTGAATTAATTTAGCTGAAGCCCTTTGAAGGCCTGCTTTATTAAGGGTTGTGATTTATTTATTTATTTATTTATGGCTGAGGTATTATTTAAATATATCGGAAAACAAAGGGATTCTGTCATTTAGAGAGTATCAGTCTCATGTCTACATGAAGTGCATTAGAGATCATAGCAAAGTGAGCACTTAAAAGATCATCAGCTTGACACTGTCAAGAAAATTATTTTGAATTTTTGCTTGAACTTGTCCCCCCAAGGGTCTCTTTGTGCCTGTACCTCTCTTTCATTTGTGAAACCTACAGCTGTGGTGCTTCACTTGTGTTGAAAACCATAAAAACACAAGAACAAAGAAAAAAAAAATAAATCAAAAACATTGAAAGAGAGTACAAAATAGCTGCTATTCTGTTCCCTAGGCTCTCTGCTTAAGAGCTCTATTCACTTAAAACATTTTCCAGCTTCTGAAACACTTGATTAAAGTCAATTGGGAAAAAGATAAGCTCTTAAAAGTGCTAATTTGTGACTCAGAAAACTTGAATAAGTCTAAATATGAAATTCTCTGTTGCTCTGTATTCATGATTGCGGGGCTTGTTTGGAGAACATTTTAACATTTTGTTGCACAGTCTCTATGCCTATTTCTTGTGTTGTGTATTTTTTAAGGCATTCATTAGTATAATATTGCAGCACAGCTATAAGCTCCCCCAATATCCTTTCAGTTTCTTGAGATTTTAGAAAGATCCTTCAGATCAGAAGTGTTGCTTTCCTTTTGTCTTTCTCTGGTCACACTAGCCTATATGCAGTCCTTGCTTGACCTCATGTACTAGACTGATATTCTTGTCTAATTAACGTCCTCTTCTTCTTAGGCTGGGGACGTATGGATGAAATTCAAGAATAGAACCAGAACAGGTTGCACTGTGACTGATGTGTACAAAGAAGCAAGCTCTGCACTGAGAAGGCAAGAAAGCAGCAGGCCAAACACTAAAAGGTAAGTATTTGAAGCTGTGACACATCTAACTGCCTCTCCCAGAAGCATGTTCTATGATTCTGTGATTCACATTTGCAAGTATTGGAGCAGAGCAATATAATTTTAGTGAATATATCCTCTGTTCATAGCTTTTTCCAAACTAACATGGCTTATTTTCAGTGTCTTTAACCATTTCATGTGTCATAGCTAATATATTTTCATACTGAAGGCATCCTCTAATGTACTCTCTTCTATCCTACTTGGAAGATAATTAAATGTCTTCTAATCTAGTAATTCCTAACTCTTCTGTCCTCTCTTTTTGCAAAAACAAAATTATCACTGCATATCTTATAGCTAACCCTATGCCTTATCTTTCACACCTCCCTTCTCAAGTCAACCCCTTTTTCTCCTGGTGTACTTGTGAAAATCCTGATATTAACAGCAGTTACGTATTTGCCTTAAGAAGATAATTCAGTCTTTAAACTGACAGTTTCTAGTCTGCCCTGGGGCTGCTCACAGAGTCACATTGTATAATACGTAGACACTTGCACACAGTTGCTGCTGTCACACTGCAAAAGTTATGATTCACTGATCATCTTCTGCACATTACTTCACATTTCTCCAAAGCTCCTTGCTCCCACAGGTAGAAGAGATTTTCACACTTGTGTAGAGGTGCAACTTTTCTTCTGTTTCTTTCTGTTTGACTCATTGTGGGAGTAATGAATGCAGGCAGGCTGCACTAAAGAGTGAGCCAACAAGGTAAACTGGAGTAGGTTTTCAAGTACTCAAAAGCCTTTTCTGAATGTTGAATACTTAGTTGTTAGGCCTTAGGCCCCATCCTCCATTCATACATACATGTTCATCATGCATACATGTATGTCATATAAAATTAAGGGCTCTGTGTGTCCATATAGTTATGCTGGTCTTGAAAAGGGTTATTTTTTGTCTGGTTTAATTGCAATCTCAGTTATCAACTGTTGCTTTACTTTTGATGTTGTTTTTAGAACTGCCATAAGACTCGTGACATTTTAATTATTGACAAAGCATTTTGTTGATGATTGAGACTACCAAATTCATGAACTAAAAATTTTTCAGAGTCCCTAGATTTCCTAACAAACCAAACACAGTACAAACTACAATGTTACATTGTTAGGTTAAAGTAACTAGCTGCTGGACTTGTCATCTTCCTTTTAGTATTCCATATTTTTCTTTCTTTATATATATATAAAGGAATATATATGTGTATATATATATATATATATATGTAAATATATATATTACATAATATCATGTATGAAATGACATATGAATTCACTCAATGAACAAAAGAGCATAACTGTAAAAAGCATACACATCTTCCAAAGATTTGTAAAGGAACTGAAATAGCTGATAGAAGCTGTTAATGAATAAACCTTTCATATCAATGCCAAATAAAAACTATTTACATGATACAGGTATAAATAAAAATATCACTTCAGATGATACTAAATTTATGTCCATAACAAATTGATTCCATAGCTTGCCTGTTTATGATAGGATTTTTGGTTATTTTTAAAAGTGCTTGTTTAGGTTCCTGGTCTTCCCTGTTCTGTAGTATTTTCATTGATAAAATACAAAACACAGGAAATAATTATTTGAGAGTGCTATTAGGCAAAGAAGGTTGCTGAATGTGAAAGACACTAATGCAGCAGTACAGAGTATAAAAAAGAAGCACTGAGGAGCAGTCAGTATTTTAGAGGATTAAGTCCCTCTGCTAATCTGATTAAGTTGAAAGATTTTTCAGAAATATGTAGTTTCTTGAGACTGAGAAATCAGGATAGGCTAATGTGCCTCATTTCTATTCCCATGATCCTACCACACAGTTCAAAGGACTGACCTTTGTAGAAAATCAGCCCATTAATTGTCTCACGATATGTAGAAGAAGAGCATAATTATTTAACACCTTAAAATAATGGGGAAAGCAAGCATCTTAAAATATGAAATAAAATAAAATAAATCTCTATGACCTATAACCACTAAGAGGTAGCACAGAACCAGGAACCAAATGCACAAACTAAAGGGCTACAGCAGCTTGAAGGACACCAAGAAACTGCTCTGGAAGAACAGAAAGGAAATTAATGAGCCTCCAAAATATGAAGACTTCCATAAGCAAGACAGGGGTCTAAAAGCATAACAGCAACAAGGAAGTAGATAAATAATGTGAACAACAATAATGAAAAATTGCATGTATAAAACAATCAGAAATGTTACGTAGCGTAGTTGTAGCCAAATTCTTGCACATTTCTTTCTGTGCTTTTACAAAGGAAGAGGCAAACTCCATTGAACATACTGTGACAGTGCTCATTGGTTTCTCTCATCTCAGCAAAGACTTTGCCACAACCTCTGAGCATATTGGCGTGAACATTAATGAAGTGGTGATGTAAAGTATGTTATAGATGAAAAGGCCCAATTTGGCAAAGGACCAAGAATGCTTAGGCACAGATACATCCCTTCTGACTGCACAGGTTGGGAACCTCCTCCTCATCCTTTTAATATATAATCAATGAAGAGACAGACACCTCCAGAAGGCAGTTCAGGCCTCTCTGGAGGGTGTTTTATCTCACCAAAGATCTGAATCAACCTCTAAAGTTTTCTGCATTTCTTAACTTGCTGTGAAGTGCAGGCATAAGGTGATTAACCTATTAACTTTGGGGTTCAGCTCTGTTTGGGCAAATACAAAGCCTAAGAAGTTGCAAAGCCTGATAAAATATGGTTCAGGTAAATGTGATTTAGTTCAAACGTTTAATTTGTAGATTAAAATGCTGTGTAAGATCAGCCAATTAATTTTAGTGATGGACTAAATCCTGAACGCTTTGCATTCTATAATGATTTTTTTCATGGCAAAAATAATTGTCCTGTAAATGCCCGGATTTATTTGCATTTTATTAGGAAATCCTTCCTAAATGCATATGCTGCATTTTGTGGTTAAGGGCGCGTTCTGCAATAAAAGTGGATTATTTAGGTTACTTCTGGGTTTGGGGGTTCCTCTGCCAAAGAGGAGGAACACTTAATGTGTCAAATGTTATATTGGGTTTACAACAGCCTTGATCCTTGTCCCCACATGTACTTCTGGGCAAAATTAATGAGACTTAAACACCCCCATTTCGATCAGTTCCCCGTTCATTTTGTTAAAGCATACAGTGGTTTGTGTCAGCTGAATGGTGCAATTCCGTGTCTCAGGAAGGAGGAGCTAGCCTCGTAGGCAAGTATAGAAAGTGCCCAGCAGGCTCCTGGGAGAGAAGGCACGTTCAGACACATGAACAAGTGTGTCCCATCTGACACATGTGCCATGAGTAGCAAAGGCAAGGAGAAATAGGCCATGCTTACAGCGAAATTCATTTTCCCCAACCCACCTATGTTTAATCTGAGGAAAATATATCTCCTTTGCTTTATGCAAAGCAAGTTCTTACACTGGCAACTGGTTGGGCACAATGGTGGCCTTAGGCTGATCTTGGTGGTGGTTTTTCTTCCTGCTTAGACCAGCTGGAAGATTCAGTGCATTTCCTCAGTATTCAGACATGACAATCCCTAGTAATTAGCTGTCCCAGAGCTAGATTATTAGTAAGCTATAAAAAAGTCTCTAATTTCCATCAACAAATACAGTTTCCAGTCATTATAGTCTGCAAGAATAGCGTCAATTTATTTGAGGTTTTCCTTTCCTAAGCATTGGTACGAAGAGTTATTCCCATATGAATTCAGAAGGATGATTAGAAAGAGACTTCTCAAGATGGCTTTAAAATGAAGCAGCCAGACATAAGAATGTAAATCATGTTCTATGGGAGGAAAAAAAAATAGATCAGGCTAAGAATGCAAATCATATTCAAGGAAAAAATTCAGATCAATATTAGAATCTGCCTTGTGTGACTGCAGTAGCATAAAATTATTTGCTGAGCTGCCTGTAAAAATGACAGTAGAGAGAAGAAAATGTTTTCAAGCAAAAGATGGCCTGCTGATAATTTGGCACAATTAAGCTAAATTGTTACCCAAAATGGGGGTAAAATATTATATGAAAGCAGATTCAGAATACTTGTGGAAAATGTCAAGTACCTTCTTATTTCATGGTTACAGTGAGGTGGGTTATGAGGTGTTGGAGAGGTGGGGAAAATTACTTCACTGGTATCAAGTTCTTGGCAATGGAAACCTGATTCTCAGATGTTCAATTAGGAAACAAGTCAGTGACCTCATATTTCCGAGGTAGTGTCTGTTTTCAAAGGAGGGATCCCAAACTTTGATAGATGTATTCTGGGGAAAGTTTATTTTGGAAAGATTTTCATTATGATTTTCAACACTGCCTAGAATTATAAAGTATTTTGTGGGAGGAACATTTAGAAGAAGAGATACTGAAATAAAAGCAAAACAAATAAGCTGGCTACTTGAATTTACTGACTGAAACAGAGTTGACTGATGTCAGGGTTCATGGAATTCTTCTCAGGCTGTAGTTTGTGCAGATCCTAGATGTTTTCCCAGACTTCAGAGGTAGAGAATCCTACAAGTCTGAGGCCCTTAGCTTTTCCTTGATCGTGATGTTATCTATTTTAGAATTCAATATCAGACACCAGATCATGGAAGTCCCAGTTCAAGATTTCAAGTTCAGGTTCTTTATTTTAGAGTCAGGTTCTGACCTCCTCTGGTTACTTGCACAACAGAATCTGTCTGGATAAGTAAGTCCACCTCATTCTGAAGCAAAACATGTGATGGTTCATTCTGAACTTGTAAGTTAGCTGTAATTGAGATCATGCTGTGAAACATTTACTGAATCAGTATCTTCTTAGCACCTTGTTACAAGTTTTTCTGAAAATTTGGCAACAAACAACAATAGGATCTGCTCAGTTCAGGTAGTTCTGAAAGTTGTAGGGTTTCAAATAGGAGAAATTTTTTAAATTTTCAACATACCTGTTTAAGATGTATTAGAAATGCTGTTTAAAATTAGAAGTGTGATGTGAATAGAGTTAAAGAAATAATTTGTTTAGTAATGCAAATGGCAAAAGAATTTTCTTTGCTAATGACTAGTGAAAAATCATGGTCACATGAGCAGGCTACACTGAGTTAATGAGTGCAGGTCCTGCTTATACAAATGAAGGTGCACATCTGAATTAAGAAATATGATTTCCAATTTCTCTTTCATGGAAAACATTCAGATCCATTGTATAATAAATCATACAACAAAAGTAAGTAGCGGGAACTTAGATGCTTTGACTATTGTGTAAAAGTAGGGTGAGTCAAAAACACATTTTTTTGAGCAAAAATGTGCTTTGCAATGATTTTCATGCTTTATATGTAATACATGAAGCCCTGAGCTGTAGTACAAGGGAAGAGAAATTAAGAATGTCTAGCACTTCTGCAATTCCATGCTATAGCTGAATGATCACCAAGGCTGGGCCTACAAATTCGCCTGAGCACTTACTTAAAACTTCAAGTATAGGTTTAGTATTAAAAACATATTTTTTAAAAACTGATTTTGCTTCATAGCCCATTGCCACTCTTTTCCTTGTTTACTTGAAGGCTGATGCATTTAGAAATTTCTGACTGTGGCATGGTGGAAGAATGGTGGGGGACACGGAGAGCCCCATATCCTGTGTTTGCTTTCCAGACCTTTCCTCTTAGAAGTCAGACAGGCACAAATTAGCGTAACTGAGAAAGTGACTTATTCACAGAACGTTAGATATAACCATGGGCTCAGGATATAAGATGCATAGGAAGGATGTGGCTGTCTAGGACTGGCCTTCACACCAATCCTTCAGAAAGAATCATAAAGATTGTCTCAAATAAACATTGTTTAATTTCTTTATATTGAAAATAAAGACTGCAGTGGACTTTTGGATAAATCAACCTAGAGAGAGCTGATAGGTGATTTTGTTTAAATTCTTTTGATTGCAGCAGAAATCAAATTTATTTTGCTTGAGGGCGACTTACAAAGTAAAGCACATTAAATCACTCTGCTTCCAAGGGAGAGTGAAGCAGCAGATATATATCCATGCTGGAGAGGTGAGATGTCTGCTACATGCTCATTACACATATTTATGTCTCAGCTGCAAACTGAAAAGTATTCATGAATTTTATATATTTTAAAAGTGTTTCCAGGTATGCCTTTAGCTTTTCAGTTAAGTCTCAGCTTGTACAAACTGCAAATTCCCTTTATGCCTGCTATACTGTTTAATTTTTCACCTGTCAAGAAGTTGTGGGAGTTTCACTACAAGACAGTAGCACAGAGATGGCAGAATGCAACCAAGCATACTGAGGTGTACGCCTTCTGTGCTAACAGCACAAATAGTGGCTGTCAGGTCTTTGCAGCACAAGTCCAGGAAAGTGTCCGATCTGGTTCTGTGTAAATTAAGAACATCTTTGTAGGTTCACATTTTATATAAATGTTGTAGAGCTCGTTGGCTTGTGTTGTGTTGTCTTGTTCCGTGGCTGTTAGTCTCCTTCAGACTTTTAACATGAGATAGTTGCCCTACAATCTGAATCTTCACCTTGAGGAAAGTTTTGCTTTAGATTAGTGGTGCTGGTGCATGGGAACCACCTTCTTTGGGCCAAATTCACCTTAGGTCTCTTGACGGGGATACAATAACATTTTAAAAGCAGTATGAGAAGAAAGGAGAATAGGGGCAGCAATGCTGAATTTCTGACTGAGGATACTTTGCTTAGTAGTGAAAATGCTGGTGTGGACACCCAGGAGGAAACGAACCCTTTCAAATCCGGAGGAGCTCTGAGCTTTTTTTGCTGTCTGTTTACAGCAACAAATACATTTAGCGAAAATGGGAAGGTGCACAACCTGCCAGTAGATAAGGGAGAAACAAAGGCTTCTTTCAGCTTATTTAACAGTCTTGAACTTTCAAGAGGTTTTAATTCCTAATTAGAAGTAACAACTTTTACAGTTCTCTAGAAAATGTAATATTCACTCCTGTAAAACAAAATTTATTTCAGCTATTTGATTTTTTGTTTCAAACAAACGATACAATAAAATTAATAGCGTGATTTATAATATACACCTAGATCACCAAGTTATAATTATTTTTTGTGCTGGAGAAGAAACGTTTTTACTGAAAAGTGTCACAGATTTCAGTGTCTTAGGCTGTTTCCTGTTGACTGTGCATGAAGATGAAAGTGATACCTGCACACTTGCACTGTTGATGATAGCGTCAGCTGATGGTAAAACTGACCCATTCATGCACATTCATTGTGTGTGAAAATATAAGCTCTGGAGTTGGCTCTTAAATAGCTAATATTATTTGTATGATCTGATACCATCCTGGTCCATGTTGATTAGCATATTATGTGATAACCTAATGTCCTTTCCCAACTGTCTTTGAGTGGATGAAGCCACTGAAGATAACCTGGAATTCTGTTTCGCTTTTCTGTACTGTGGCAATGAAAGGAATTATGAAAACGTATCCACTGGTGATAGAGGAAAATATTAGAAGATTCCAATCAAATTAGTGGTAGAGCATCTGCAGGTATATAGCAACTGCTTTCTGTCAGTGGAAGGGAGACAGGTTTTGTAAAAAATCTCTGATGCCTCTGAAATTCATAGTTTTTCTGCGTTCTTTTCTCAGTCTGGGGTAAGTCAGGTCTTCTTTCAATGAAGTATCAGACTACAGCTGTAAGACTTAGATAAATAAGAAGAGATGAGAACCCAGAGTCTGTAATATCTTTTTGTCTAATTTTCTGTACGTATTCAGAGCAGTAAGATTAAAACTCTGAGAATGCAGGCAAATCTCACAATCTTAGCCTTAGGTTATTTGAAATCAAGGAGTCCCCATTTCTTTACTAGGAGTACTGTGTAATATATTTACAGATGAGGTGTTGCTTTGAAGTCGGGATCTTGTCTTTGATCAAAAGCATACAGCTTCCCTCATGTCTCTCAGAAAGAGACAGTAGTTATATTGCAGTGGTGTGGGCTTTTTTAATGTTTTGGACAGCAAAAATGACATTTACATGAAACAGTAATCTTGGGAATGTATGAGATAAGACAATTTCAGCTATGAGTTGAGAGAGAGTCTCTCTAGCAGACTTCAAATCAAGCAGAAGTAATAGCATGTCATACTCACTTTGCCTCCCTTACCTGCTGGTAATTAAAGTACTGATAAAGGAGGTCTGTCAAAATTAATATGATGAAAAGTAAAACATATGTTTAAAATTTTCTAGATGAAAGTACTGTTAATCAGAATTACAGGAAATAAAAAAGGTTTTGAGTAAATGCTCTTAATTCACCATGCTTGTTTAAGAAGTGTCAATATACTACAGTAGAGCTTTTTAATCCACAAAAGGAAAGAGCACATAGACTGACAAGGCAAGGTTGGTTTGCTTTTTTGTTGTAATTTCTTTGTTTATTTTGTTCCTGAGGATAAAGAAGGCACAGTTCAATTAAAAGGAAAAACTCTTAAGTACTGGCATGCTTAATCTTTGCAGTCACTCAGGGCACTGGGTTTATCAGGCCTGTGTATTCAGATCAATAGTATCACTTTCCTGGTGTTTTTATATTGACTTGCCATGGATTGTTGTATGATTTTTGAAATGTAAACATGAATATGTCTATCCTAGGGGAAAAAATAGGACTGAGGAAGGAAGAATAATACAATGCATACCCACAGCAAGGAAACAGCGTTGAGGCATCTCTGTAAATATTTCTTTTAATAAAGAGTTTCTGGTTTACTGTGTAACATGTAGTAGACTTGAATGTTGTGGATGGATTAAGCATTGCAGCTGCTCTTTATGCTCTTTATCCATAGATAAGTAGTGTTTTCTTGTCTAACAGTGGAAATAAGTATCTCTGTTGTTTGTTTATTTGTTGTCTTTTTTTTTTTTGGGGGGGGGGGGGAGGGAGTGTGTGGGGGGGGATGGCACATGAATGTAGTATGGACATTCTTTTTAAAATGATTCTTAGAGGTAACCAAAACTCCTTTACAGAAATCTGATGGCAAAGCTATCAAACACGCGTGCATAGCACAAGCCACATGTTTACACAGATATTGCCTTATTCAGGTATCGTGACTCTTTGAGCATTGCTATGAAGTGTCGCTGAAATGCTTGCTTAGCTAGAAGAGGGGCATTAAGAAGCTATTTAGTCTGCTTGCATCAGTCTCTTAATGTCACCTAGAAGCTCTAAATAAGCAAAACTAGTGCCATGAGGCTAGCTAGATGTTCACTGATAAACAGGAATACTAGAGAATACTTGTTGCCATCAAGAACGAGTGGGTTTGGACATCTGCATTATGGCAATTTTGTTCCCTCTTCAAGGAAATTAAGTGCTGCTGTTGGAAGACAAGTGAGAATTTCAGACTCAACTGGTGTCACTGCCAGCTTTATAGTTTGTTTGGCCTAAGCTTAGGTTACCTCCCATATGAGCTTGCCTTCTGTACAGATTCTAGCCTGCAGAGAAAGAAGGACACAGAATTATGAACCATGCGCATTTTTGTATAATTACTTTAACTAGAAAAAAAATAAAACCAAAAAAGAATATTTTAATGTATTTTTTTGACAATTTAGTATTCTTAAAATACTGAAACCAAATGAAAAATAGGATGTCCACCCAACCAAACGATGGTTTGTTGAAAAAGGCAAAGTAATACAAATTACTGGTGGAAAAGTGCAGGCAAATAAGAGAATGAAGTATAGCTACTTCATTAATTTCTGGGGGAAAAAGGCTTTGTTATGGCAAAGAGTGTTTAGATCCTGTCCTTCCATTACTGCATTGTGCCGAGAGGGATTTTGTAAAGGAAATTTCTGTTGGTGAAATTTCTTTAGCAGAAGTGGGCTATATTTCCATAGTAATGGGTGAGCCTGATGTCTTTTACAAAGCTGCAAAACTAGAATTTTATGCATTAGGTAATTCTTAGCCTTAAAACAAAATTAGAAAAAAGAGCTTAAATTTAACTTCAGTAAGGAAAGGAACTATAAATTACTTTGAAAGGTGACCTTTGTCCCTGAAACAGCATTTGTGCAATCTGTAAATCAAACTTCCAACTGAACTTTGCACAGATGGGGATGTCTGTCTGGAGCTAGGAAGCACAGCTGTGAAAGAGGGTAGAGTTGGAAAGAGAGAGCATAGCCTGATCTGAGATATATCAGCAATACTTTTTGTTTTGCTCTGGCCATTCTCCTTTTTCCTTGCTTGCTAGTGCTACCAGCAGTCTTCTGTTGAGTATTTCTTTCTCAACTCTCCACCTCTTCCCCAGGATCTCCCTCTATTTCCAGTAATTTCATTGTTCACCCGGTGATTTTTTGTCTTCACATTCTCTTAGTGTCCATAGCTTCATATAACACCATATAGCTCCGTATAAATAAATCAAAGGAAAAGTAAGTTTTGTTTTTTACTGTATCTGATCGACAATACTGACAAAATACTTTTTTTTTTTTTTTTTGTCATTTTCCAGTGCTTTGCCTATCTTTAATTTTTTTTGAATGTTAACTACCTGTTGGTCTAGGTCTGATTTATACCCAGCATAAGGGAGCTTAATCTTTGTTAATCTGTATACAATACATATACTATTATATTTTAATTTAGTTTTAATGGGGGGTTGATCGTCTTGAATTCAGAATTGAATAAGAAGTATAATTCCCGATTGTAAGTGGAAATAAATAACAAAGAGAAAATACTAAATAATCTGAAATATAAAATTGTTCTTCCATTCTACACCATAGATTTCCCTTGAGGAAAATAGGAAAATAGGAGGCATCAGTAATGTGAAAAATCAAGATGCAATTAAAAAACCTGGGAGTGTAAGGTCTCAGAAATAGCAGAGTGCTTTTGGACCTTCAGAGTGTGCTGCATAAGCAGAGCACACAAACTTTCCCTCCAAAGTTGTGTTCACCTCTACAACTTTGTCATAACAGTTCACAGCTAAGGGAAATAGCTTTTGATATTTTCTTTTTCCACATCAATCCTCTGTCTTTGTTTTTCTTCAGATGCTGATTTCTTTATGCTTCTGGTGCCCTGAGAAGTGTAGAAGTGTGTGATGTGAAAATAAAACCTTGGAAGTATTTTAACAAAGCAGCTTTGTTGTCTCACAAAGTTCCCAAATATATGGGAATATATACAATGAAACTACTTTCTTTGTGTTATTAATAATGTTATCAGCTGAATAACATAATGCTTTATAACTTTATAACCAACTTCCAAAATTAATATTGGATTCAGAATTATATAAAAATCAGTATAAATCTGTTTAATCAATATAAATCTATTCAATACATATATGCCAAATTATTCCTTATTTACACCAGTGCAATTCCTTATGTAATTTATCATGAAATATATCTCAGCCCTGTGTTAGTCCTATAAAGAAAATCTTCTAAGGTCTGTCAGAACTGCAGAAAGGTGTGTGTATCTGTCCATCCATCTTTATATAACATTTTTTAAAAGCCAATCCAAATACTCGTCACTTCAAATGTCACTTAATCATTCTTTGCAATTACCAATGGGTAATTCTGTAACTGTTTAAAGAATGCACATCTGCATGACAGCAAGGCTTGGGCATATCTAATGAGGGCTGATTATTTGTTCTGTGTGTCATGTTTTTAAGTATGAGATACAAAGCCATTTTAAATGTGAATAGTGTTGGAAAAGTGAGACTGTGCGCTCAACATGCAATAGGATTAGATTTATTTCATGCAATTTCCAGCAAGTGCACTGTTACAAGATGCATGCTGGAGGATGCTAGTGACCTACACACACCTTGAAAATTAGTACAAGGTAAATTAGCAGAGAGTCACAGAATTTGCCCATGGCATTCTTTTTGAAGTGTTTAGAGAATTAATAAAAAGGTGTTCAGTGTAGATGATTTTTGTATAACATGCAAAGTCAGTCAGCATTGTTCAGTTAAAAATCCAGGGTATCACAGACATGTACTCTGTTCATGTCTATAGGCAATCTGAAAAATTGCTGTTTTTTATAAAATAAATAAAGCTCACTTGCTATTTAAATGCATTTCTTTATTTGATTTTGTATTTCAGAATCCTGCAGGTTTAAGAAGAACCAATGTTTTGGCCCTCAGGCATTTCCCTTTTCTGCTTAGGAGTGCCTACAGCCAATGCTGACTTGGTTACAAATGTGAAAGCACCATTTGTATGAATACCACAGATGCTCTTATTTCTGAAGAATGAGAAGTGATTCTATGGCCAATTCTCATGATGCTGATTTTTAAAACAGATCAAACATGGAAACAGCAGGGGAAAAAATCAAAGATGTCTTTCCTATTTAATACAGACTCTTGGATGGAGTTACCATCCAGAATTAGATTTCAGAAGTATGATCCCTTTTCTTTGCAGAATGAAATGCTATAGACTTACTGTACCAGGGGAGAAAGCAAGCTCTCTCCTAGTGCATGCTCTGTTACATAAAGTGCTCAGACAAGCTGATTAATCTATGGGAGTTGATAATGATTTGACTCTGGATATTTTGTTCAAATGTTTTTTTCAGTGATTCATGAAGCTCTTATCGGAATTCAAAAAGCACTTCACGAATCAACTAGGAGCTTAAAAAAAATTAGCAGTAATGAGCTCATTTCCATAGAAATAGGACTAAGCTCACTGGTGGGTCAAACTGTTTTCTGCACTTCCACTTTCCAGTATTTTCCTCAATTCTTCTCCATTTATTTCATGCATCATTATCTTCTGTTTTTTGTATATCCCAACCATACCATTTGGCTTTTTGTTCTCTAACCAGCAACTGTCACTTCGAAGTATTTCAAAATGGTGGTTTAGAAATGGTCCTCCACATTTCACTCAAGAAATTTTAGAATTTTTTGTCATTTTGAAAGCCATTATTCAAGACATTTTCCTCAACAAATAACAAATCATAGTTTGAAGGAGTATTAAGCAAAAACTTACAATGCCCAAGCCTCTCAATTTCTGCTGGATTAGCAAAGTGTTTTAATGATATTGCATTTGTATTCTTTCAGTTTTCTTTCATGAAACATCAAAGAAGCAACACAGAATGCATCTTTCATATTCCAGACATACCACAATACTTCAGTGTTTTCCATTCCTTCAGATTCACTGCTAACCAAGATGAAAGCTGAGGTCTTGTGAGCAAAACCTAAGCCATCTGAAAAGAAATGGTATCCCTTTGAGGTTCTCAGTGTGTTGGAAAGAGGGAATTGCTTACAGGTTTGCTGTATTGCACCACACAGATTTTATATATAAGCACCTGCATGTATACCACAGCTAAGACTTGTTTTGGCAGGTTCCAGAGAAGGAACATTGTGGTCATGTTTGACAGGCTGGTGTAGAAGGTCACACAATGGTGCTGGAGATGTTTCATGGATTGTCTTCCAGGAGATGAAGAAGGAACAAGAAAGAAAATTCTTATGGCTTGAAATCATCATCTGCATGAAAGAAAAACCCAACAAAAAACTGAAAAGGTTTGGACTGAAATATTTACTAAGCTATATGTACAAAATATACATACACTTAGGAGTTATACATATATGAACTGCGTATAGTTGTAAGCCAAGGTACAGATGTTGATGTTAATGCAATATCCAGATACGTATATTTCAGTGCATGGTATGTATACGAATCACTCATATTCACATGTGTAATGGAAAAAGAAGCTGTTCTGTGTAGCTTTACAACATGATACAATAGAAAACATTGTGATCCTGGAAAAAAGAATCATTAGAATAGGAAATTAATATTATCAAGATCCATTTTATAAAGTAAAATCTTTTCAGAAAGTATGCCACTGGAAAGGTCTCTTTTATGCCTTTTTCTAAGTTGCATCAGGTAAGTCCACATCCAAATCAGGAAGTGAAACCAGTTCTGCCTGCAGTAGAGTTGCTTATCTGCTGGGATGAATACTGCTGGGTTACTTTGTGAGTAAAGAAAGAAAGAAAATGTATTGCTGATGAAACTTCATTGATCTCAGTCCTGAAGCAGGTAAGAATTGTATGTCAAAAGAAGTGGCTGCAAAGAGAAAAACTAAAACTAGTTCTGCAAATACACTCTTTACCAAATATGGTGGAAGTGCGACTAGAAATTCTAATAGAGCAGAGACACGGCATAAAGTGCTGGTAAAGCATACAAAGGTTTGTCTCCTTTTCAGGAGACGTAGCATTTTCTAAGTGAATACTAGAGGTGGCATAGTGTAAGGCAGCCACTACAACCCTTCAGGGAAGAAAAGTTTCATATTCTTTCCTTTCACTCATTTTTACGATACATAAGTGTATAGGAAATTAAAATTTAGTCTAGTGTCCCCTGTATCACATATTCTATGAGAGCAACACTACTGGGACCAATATGCATATTTTAACACTAGGCAAAAGTGCAAATGGCTTTAAAAAGCAATTAAACAAAAGCACGGAGCATAAGGTCATTAATGAATGTTAGACAAAATGGACAGGGTAAAGCAATAGGTTTAATCCTTTCTAACTGGTGGTTGCTGGAAGCTGCCTTCTCTGGAAAGTATGTCAGGAAAGAGTCACACTGTTCGAGCCCCATTTCTTGCACTCTTCTTGATGTAGCTGTAGTAAAATGCTGCTGGAGAAAGGAGGTTAGCTAGACAGTGCTGGTCTCCACCACCACGGCAGATCTTGTTTATGTAGGAAGAGACACACGTACTGCATCCTTACTACATCATGGAGCGTGGCAGGATCACAATTCCAAAGACCCCCCAGAAATGCAATGTTTTTATATTTGGTTCATACTAAGGAGCTGCTAGCTTGTATTTCAAGACTTACATAATGAAAGCAAGTAAACGTTCGCTGGAAAGGAATAAGAAATCTTACTATGTAAGTTAGAGAGCAGGCTCTCATCTAGTCACATATAAGAAAATTCCGCTCTCTTTCTCACAATAAGTGGTACTTTGTTTTGTGAGCAGTGGTTAAAGCCATAGTGGTGTGTGTAATAGATTGAAAATGAGCACATGCAACAGATAGTGAAATGTACTAGAGAATACAGGAATTTTGATTATACCATTATTTCCTGCTACTTTTAAAGCATCTTAAATAGAGATGATAGTAAAGCTGTACTAGTCTTTATGAGAGGGAGGTTTTTCTTTTGTCTTTTAGAAAGTACAGTTGAGCAGGTACAGGATATAAGCTAATGGGAAATGGCTACAAAGTCCAAGCCAAATGATTAGCTTTGTTCTTGTTTGTTTATATTTTGCCTCTTGAGGAAAATTCTGTCAAGACGAGGAATCATACAGGCTTGCTGTAGTTCCTCCAGGCTCTTCCCTACTGCATGTTATTCTGGGCTTCGTAAAAGAAATCAGGAACTCTCCTGTTAAAACTTTTCAGTGACTAGTTTTCTGGTTTATCGTTAGCTGATTTTTCTGACACTGATCTGTAATGCTGTCCTTCTGTGGAGGAATTACTGAGGATGCCTTACAGAGCGCAGATGAAGGAAAGTTTCCTTAGCAACAGGAATAACATGGAATGCTGAAAAGCTCTCTGATGACTCTTCTCCTCTCTGTACAACACAAAAGACTTTTTTTTTTTTTAAACATTATAAAGACTCAGATACACAACCTGACAATTGTGCCCGCTCTCATTTTTTTTCAAGCAAATGAAGTTAAAAAAGTAGTAATCCTTCAGGCATCATTCAAGTAATTCTCTTAGTATGTCCAATTCCTTCCTTAATTAATTTGCAAAAGTCTATTAACATATAGGGGAAAAAAATAATAATGATTTAGCCTGACTTGTATCCAAGGAAACCTGTATACTTAATAGCCAAGATGATACTTCGCAACTCTGCAGCACTTGCGTAGCCACACTTTACCAACCTGGAGGACTTTAAGGCCAGATATTAAATGCATTTAGAGATCTACAGATGTAGATAGGTGTCTAGAGAATTTTTGAAAAGTAATTTCAATAATCCATCATTTATCTGTTATCTCCCTTGCGGGAGACAACAAAATACTGTTTCTAGTAGTAATGATGGAGATTAGAGGGGGAAAATATACACCCCACAAAAACAATAAAGCTCTGAAAGAGTTAAGAGAGAATCCAACCTTATGGTTCCTACCACTGTGCTTTAATGACTATCTAATGTTCCCTGTAAGGCAAGACTGGGTAATTAACGCAATTTAGGAAAGAGAAGAACATTTTGTTTGAAGTGTACACCTGAGCAGTAAGACATCATCTAGCTTTTGTCCTGCAGAGGCAGCTCACCTCCAAACTGCATTCTAGCTCAATTCCCTCTGTTAGCCACCATGACCTCTTCTTCACTGAGGTCTCCACTATCGTGGCCGGGAACAAATACTGAACTACAACAAACCTTGCGGGGCAACAGCTCTACTTGTTGGCAATAACTAGCAGCCACATCTTAGCTCCTTTCATAACTGACTCTGGCTCCATCTTTATAGTATTTGGAGGGTTTGGTTTCACGTTTTCAGTCAGATATGACTGCCCTCTATAAATAATACTCTCTTAGCCCTAGATTTGCTAAGACTAAGCATGCCAAAGGTTTTATTTTCTACAATAGCTCTTCCATCATTCTGGTATTCCTTGTCTCTGCTTATTTTGGTTTGAATTCATCTTTTTAGAACATGGGGTTAAAGTGCATTAGAACTCCAGTACAAAACAAAGTAATTGGTTTTAGGTCTTCAAAAAGTAATGTTTGCTCCTTCTCAGATGCAAGCTAGCCAGACATTTCTGCATACCCAGTACCAGAACTATTGGAAATAAATGCTTGGTATTAGGTCCAGTGCAGTGAATTGTTTTCTTTGTGTTACCCCTTGAAAAGGAGTTTTAGTCTTAAAATCTCGTTGGCTTCTTTTTTTTTTTTCTTTTTTCTTTTTTTTTTCTTTTTTTTCTTTTATTATTAAGATAAAGCCAACAGTATTTAGCGTAGCAAAGTAGTGTTGCTAGCTGGGGATGGGCAATCAGTTATGTTATTCCGGTAGCACTACTATTTCATTGATTCTCAACTGGGAAGTGACAGTTTGTCCTGGTTTCAGGTTTTCAGGTTTTACCACCAAGGCTCAAAATAGTTAAAATATCTGGTACTAGAATATAACTGGAAATCAGCGGGCATACTGGTCAATGACAAAAATAAACAGGGGAAAAAACAAATTTTTTGTGTGAAATCTTCATATCATGGTTATTCCCAAGCCAGTTTACGTTTCCTAGGGACAATCTATAAAAGCATTTAAAACAAGCAAGTATTGCACGTTACGTTTTCTTGCAGGGTATATGTTTATTTGTACTTTTCACTGTGCAGTAATAAAATGGCATAACAGGAACATCATTATGGTCAGAAGAGATTTAATTGTAATGCAAGTTTAATTGCCATGAATGACTTACAACCATATTATTAACAATACAATGCATTTGATATTTTTACATGTTTGCAGGGTGCAACATTGAAATATATTTTCCAGTAGCTGACAAACTAAATTATGGTTCAGAGAACATAAAAAGCTATTGTATCCCATTGTTAGGTGATCAACATCGAGATACATAAACCACTGCAATGGAGCAATAGAGTGTTTTACATTGTATCTCTCATGACAAGATGACATTTTCCACCTGTTAAGAAAAAAAAGACACAACAGAGGATTGCACACCTGCTACATCTCAGATAAAGAATAAAAGAATGACACCATCATGGTTAGGATTTCATCTTGTAGACCTGGGTTTTTTGTTTAGACATTGTGTGTGTGTGCATGTTTGGCAGCATTCTGTAGCCACTGCCTGCTGGCGTTTTGGATGTGCTGGCCATTTAAAGCAAGAGATAAACACCCTGGGATAGTGGTTTTGAAGACTGATAAATAAGGCCTGGGGATATAATGGAGCTCCATTTATATATAAAATGAAAAAGTTGAAAAGAACAGGGTTTGCTGGTAGTTTCTGGATTTTCAGCAAGTCCCTTGTTCCGGCATATTCTGTGCTGAAATCCTCCTGGCTGTGCATGTGCCTTGTTGTGTCATGCAGCAATAGAGATTCTCTTGTGTGCACCAAGGAACTGAGCCATGTGAATTCATCCCAACATGTAGCTTATTCTGGGGTACTAGTTGTGGTGCACAATAAAGAGTGTGTTTGCTCAAACATTTCTTACCAAATTTCTGAAGTGGGAAAACGGGAGCGCTGTGCAACCCAGTCTTCTGAGGAGATCTCATGTGAAAATGCTCCCTGAGGAGAAGCAGAAATTACCAGAATGGTGCAGGGAGCTTTGGAAATAAAACACAACACCACAGGCATATCAGATCTGATGCAGTTCTCTAGAAAGTGCATGAATGAAATTTCCTTGGCTGAAACTCTGTTTTGACATATCAAAAGTGAATCACACATTAATACCTCATGCACTTACCTGGCTTCATAACTCATCATCTATAGTTAGCCATAATTCTGTGCCATACACAGTATTTTATTTAGGCTCAGCACATTTTGCACCTCTTTCAATCTGTTTGTTGTATGTACCACAATGCTGTCACTAGCTCCTGAAAGTATCCACTACTTAATGATTGCATAATACCAACTTTGTTTGTTTCAGATGTGGTGAGCCCCCACCAGGGCTATAGGAGCAGCTGCCTGTGTCAAAGCTTGTGAAAATGTGCTGCATTCACCGTTGTCCCTACTGCCAGATTACATTGATAGAAATGGCTCAGGGATGCTCTTCTCTGAAAATGCAGACTTTTGGACTGAGAGGGATTCTCCACTGGCTACTAGCAATGTGCTGTCTGTCTTACGTACATGTACAGTTCAGAATACACTACCTGTAAGTAACCAAATCTGCGCTAGCATATACACTAGCTTATTATTATTATTTATTTGAATGGTATGCTCTAGACAGGAGTATGTATTAGTTGCAACATGTTTCTCCTGACTTGAGATTCAAAATTATTTCACCAAAAGACTACAGGTTCAGAATAGATTGATGGCATCAATGGAACTGTTTGAAATTCAGCAAATGATTTGACTAAAGTAAAAAAAACCTCAGTCCTCTAAATATTGTAATTTCTTTAACACTTAGGTTTTTGGAATTCATAATAAAAGCACAAGAGCATACTGCTTTTATTTGTACACTCCTGCAGCAGTGTTGGGGTGGTTGGGAAGTCTGTGAGGCCACAAAGGTTCTGTGTCTGTCCCCTCCTGCAGGAGCGGCCCACAGTCTTGTGAGAAGAACCATGGCTCTGGAGCAGTTACAAAGCAGTTTCTTCAGACTGGTGGGTTGGATTTTTCACCTCAAACATTGGTGCAGGGTTTTATTTGATCAAGGGACAATGGAGTAAGCCCCTTTACCCAGAGGATGAGGGCAAGCACCTGGGGTACCAGCTGTTTTGTTGTATTGCCTGCTTCACCCCCATCTCAGAGCTCTCTGGAGGAGGGGGTTTTGCTGTGGCTGGGGTTTAACACAGAAGAGCCCAAGGAGAGGTGGTAGTCACCGTAAGCATGGGGAAGGCCCCAGCCCAGCTGCTGCCACCACCCTAGTGTGGGAGCTAGGCAAACCCCAGCTGGGCTTTGCTTTGCACTACAAGTGCTGTGGGTGTGACAGTAATCCCAAACCTGTTGTATTTTGTATTAGCGTCATGTTTTAGTCAGCTTGGAGTCTCTCTTCCACATACAAATAAAGCTGGGCTCACACTTCCACCCACGTCCTTCTGATTTCAACTTGCCGTGACCTGTGTTATCTGCCAGTTATGCAAAACTGGATCCTTCCTAGAGGTCATGAGACCTAGTTTACTGCACCTGTGGCAGCCCTTAAATGAGGGTATTTGCAGGTGCTCTTTGCCTTTGTACAGCCTCTGTTTTGTGTCCTGGCCTGTGGGCTGCCCTGACTCCCCCTGTGCCAGCAGTGGGCCGGGCCTCGTTACCTCAGGGCCTGCTGGTGGGTGTGTGGGGTTGCTGCTGGTGTGGGCGCTGCTGCTGGCAACTTCAGTTTACCCGAAGGTAAGGAAAATGGGTTTTGTTCTTTCCTGAAGCTGGGCTGGGAACTTGTAAACAAAAGCCTTGCTGTCAGTAGTAACTGCGCTCCTTGTCACTTCAGGCGTTAATTTAGATATGTGGCAGCAGTAGCTACATCAGGAGTGCTATTCTAGAGAATACCTGGAGACATGGAGCAGGCCTGGATCTCAGTGTTTTATAACCCATGTTGTGATTCACTATGCGTGCGCTGTGCCAGTCAATCAGCATGTCACCATAGCCTAGAAGCCTTTTTCTTTTTTCCCTTTGCACTCCTTGATGGCTTTGTGTGCGTTCTGGACAGGAGGACAGACCCTGTCACGCTGCTGCCACTCGTGCTGCTTTCACTGTGCTAACCCCTTCTGTCTTCATGTCATTGTGTGGTGAGTGTTATTTATTAATTGTATGGGGACCAGCAGTAAAATAGTTATTTCCAAGTTGGAATATAGGGTATATTTTGGTTCATCATGCAGTGAAACTGATTCTCATCTACCGTGTTCTTAAATTTCATTTTGTGCTTCCATATCCCATAGCCAACTACAGGTGATTCAGTTGCAACAAGAAATATGTACTCCTGTTAGTGTATTTCCAATAGTATTTAACTTCATGTAACACATACAAATAAAGCTCTTCAAAGAGGGGAGAATGGATACAGCACGGTACTGAGATAAAACACTCCTATATTTTGCCTTCCCTGAGGAAAAATAAGGGGTTGTTTCTGGAGCTGTGGTGCTTGTCTTGAGTCAGCAGGGAGCCTGAAAGGTTTGTTTCAATGAATGTGAATGGCATGGAAATGTCTGGCAATTGCTGCCCACTAGTGATCAGAGAAACTTGTAGTTTCCAGACCTTCCTTACCAAGTTCTGGTGCATATTGAACTAGTTTGGCCGGGAACAGAAGAAGAAAGCCCAGGTAAGTGCTGTAGAATAGGGGCTTCTTAAAAACCAGCTCTCCCCCTCTAAGTGGGATTCACCAAATTTAATGGTTTAAAATTGTTACTAGAACATGAAACTAAAATTTGGGGTTGTTTCTTTGTCTATGGGGTGCACTCCTCGTGATTCTGGCAATGAAGCTTTTTGATAGTAGAGTCTGTAGGAATGTTTCAGAGAAGTGCAGGAAGTGTTCCTTGTTTCTGAGCTGCAAGAAGACTGAATTGCAGAAAAGGTCCCAGCCCCTCAGAAATGGGAAAGCAGAGCTTGGGACAATAGTTCCTGTTCTGTGAACAGTTTCTAACTGGTCCCTTGGACTCGAACTCTTGCTGCTAGCAGCAGAGTCAAGACTTCAGGCAGTCAAGAGTATACCATTCAAAGGCAAAAAGGGGAAACTAGGACTATTGTATGCCTTTTATAAGAAAATTTAAATTATAGCTGTGAAAAATTCTTTCTGTTTTTCATCAATAGTTTAAAATAATGTGCTGCTTTTAGAAACGAGTCTCCCATTTTGGAGCCAAATTATCTGCAGGTATCAACTTGTTTACTTTGGTGGAGAAGCACCAGCCTTGCTAGTGATCTTTTAGTGTTTACTGCTATTTCAAAGTGTTTGGCCTCTGAAAAGCAAGAGGAGCACTATCCCGCTAGTTCCTCTGGCATCTTAAAGATTTCAGTCATATACCTTTTTAACCTTCCTTTTCTCCAGTGAGTACAGTGGCTTTTTTATCTTGAGTTGAAAGAATTTTTGCTTAGTGGAGTTCAGTAAGGCTCATTTTTCTTCCAAGCTTACAAAACTCTTCTGGTTTTCAATAATATATTAATTATTGTTAACACACCTCTAAAACTCAGCTTACATATGCTATTTTAAAACATTGGTTGTGTTACTAGCTGATGATAAGATTGCCTTCAAAGTGATAGCTGAATGGTTTTCTGGTGATTTGGGTTCCCAGTATGTATGAGGACATTCCTTTTGATTTATTGTCATTGCTCCTCAAATACATTTAAAGTAGACTGTGTATGTCGTTCCAGAAATTGCTGGTCTGAACTGTTGTTTATTTTGTTGAACTTCGCTTCCACGTGGCAAATGCAATTATGCAATAGAAGTGAGAACTGTCGTCTTGAAATCACAACTAATAGCTTGTTGGGAGCTTGCTCCAACTAAATACTGTCCTGGTTTGTTCAGCTCTGTGTATCCAATACATATCAGTCAGCCTCATGCAGCAGCATTCAAGGTTAACAGTCTACATGCACAAGGATAGATAGCCTACTTATTACCTTTAAAAAAAATAAATAAATAAAAACAACTTTCAATGAACGACAGCAGATTTAGTGACACTGAGATTTTGGGAGTAAACTTGTCCAAATAGTCATTTTTCTTCCAGTCTTTTTTTTTAGGTGAGGGTTTTAATCAGTAACAATAGGAGGTATTTTAGATGATGTTAAAAACTAGAACTACATACAGAAAACCATGACTGTGAAATAGTTTCTTCTAGGTCATATTAGGATGTAAATGCGATTTAAATTAAATCACAGAAAGTGACCAACAATTATAAAAATCCTATTTCTGAAAAATGGAATTTAGGATTTGCGCTATTTCTCTATCAGACCTCTATGCTATCTCTGTAATAAAAGGTGAAAAGGTGACTTATGCTATTTAAAAAGGAGGTTATTGCAAATTGAAGATAGAGCTATAATTGGGTCTCCTGCTGATGCAAGTGAAGAAGAAACAATTAGTGGAACACTTAAGAAAAAAGGCTAATCTCAAAAAGTGGTTGGAAAGTAGAAAGTTCTTTCCGTTGACATGCTGACACAGATAATGATAATCAAGGCTTTGCTGCAACTGTTCCCTGCAAGTGTTGCTGGACTAGGCAACTGGGCGTGCGTGACTGACTTCCCTGGTGCAGCACACTTTTTTGCCTATTTGCTGTATGCTTTTGTCACTACAATTGTTCATGTCTTTTATTAAATTAGCTTATTGCTAATTAAGAATATAGTGATTTTTGTAGTTTGACCTATTTTTTGGTGAAGTACAGAGTTCTTAGGTGCTCAAAGACAGGTACAAAGTACTGATGTGCAAATGAGGTGACTGCCATCGTCTTCACTGAGCATCTTCCTAGGCAGCTGGTAACAGTACTGCTGTGTGCACCCCAGGCTGATGAGCGCAGGACTTGGAACCAGCGGATCTGTATGGATTGCTTACGTGCCCTGAAATTCTTCTCTGTGGGACAAGGCTTTGAAGATGGAATGCAAGTAAGTGCCCCTCAGGCTCCGTTTACCAGAACAACAGGAGGGTGATCATAGCTGTTACAGGTGTCACTGATCAACTTGTTACTCACTGCAGATAATGACTGAAATTTAGTTCTTGTAGCAGAGCCTTGTGGTGGTCTCTTGGCAGCTGCTGGTAAGTTAGCCAGCAGGTCCAGCAGGGTGGCTGTTGCTGCCCCAGTGGTGGTGCCACCAGTATTTGAGGTGGCAGAGGTGTGTGTGGCAGGGCTGTGCTCGTCCTGTTGCAGAACAGACAGCTTGTCACAGGCAGACTGCAATTCTTGTGACGAAAATCTGTGCTCTCCTCACTGGGCTTATACATAGTAATTGGTCTTTGCAAAAATGCAGTGATATTTCTGTGTTTAAGGCCTACTCTCTCGATATTTTAGAGAAAATGTTCTTTCCTGAAGTCTCATGTGAGCGGCAAAGGTCAGGTCTGATGGCAACCTTAAAATACGCATTTTTATTTGACCTTTATGTGCTTAACAAGTGTATGAGTCTCCCCCGCCCTCACTTAGAGCCAGGGGAAAGCTGATGTGCTGTCTTCGATGCCGAGGTGTCTCAATTTCTCTGTTCCTGCCTGAAAATCGCTTTTGTGAAGCTCTGCAGCTGTGAGCCTTGTAGCTCTTGGGATTAACCAATCCCTCCGTTGATATTTGCTGCATGGGGTGTGGAGTCCTCAGTGCGTAGGACTTTCATTCTGGTTTAGAAAAAAATTCTTTTTGAAATACGGTCTTTTGTGTGGAATGGAACTAGCTGCAACTTTCATGAACACTAATGTGCTATCGAAGTTTGAGGTGTCAGGGCCATTTGGCAAGCCTGTGAGGCATTTGTCTCTTGTCAAAACTGTGAATTGTGTGGATCTGACAGACAATATGCTTGGTATGTTACATGCAAAGGAGGCTGAGGTCACTTCTACCCCATATCAGGAGGCGCTGCCTTTATGAACCCAGTGTCCCCTGTACCAGAAGCTGAGGGGGGACAAGTGGAGCTGGGCTCGAGGATGTGCTGGTGGGAGCCTGGAGCTGCCCTGCTCTGCACCTGCTCACCTTGGCCGTGTGCGTTGTGACCCCTTGTAGCTCATGGAAAAGCCAGGGATTCAGAGTGTGCTGGGGGACTGGTTCTTCTTGGGATTCTCGGTACTACCTCATACTGTAGATTTTATTCTGGTGTACTGGGGTAGATGCAGTGTGCAAGGGCATCGCAAATACTAGAACTCCTTTCTACAGTTGTGCATGTGCCAGATATTATTTTTATCACTGATACTAAAATTCCTACACTGTAGGTGGTGCTTTAGTTAGTTGAGATCTCTGGCATGCAGATAATAGATCATTGATAGATCTGCAATAGATCATTGATTGGGGAGCTTGCTTTTTAAAGAAGAAAAGTCTAAAAAAGATGTGATGAATGGCATCTTTCTCTTATTTGTTTAAATGCTGAGGGGTCTATAGGGCTCTGGATTCAGGTATTTTAAAATGCTTCAGTTACAATATACAGCCTCAAGTCTCTTTATGTTAGTGCAACACCTAATTGCCAGATGTTATTTACTTTTTTTTTTTTTTCTCCGGGCAGTTTCTAGGTTGCAGTATCTTGTTTCATGTATTTTACAATAGGCTGGCTTAATATATTTCAATTGATTTGGAGGAAAAAAAAATAAAAGTAGCTGATCATAGATCAATACTGTAACTAACTGATGGATCTCTTTTTAAACCACTACTTTCGTGTTCATTTATGTATGCACAGAGGCTTTTATTAATAAGCGTAAATTGCTATTCTAAATTGAATTCTTTCTTCTAATAGCAGCCTAATTCCTGGAATGCAGTATATTGGTTGTTTGTTGTTGTTGTTTTTGAATCAGGAGTGTGTATAAAAATCAAAAAATACATCTCTACCTGATTGCTTAAAATGAAGATTAACTGGGAAATCAGAACAGAATGCTTTCAACCAGAACAGCTGCTTTGGGGCTGACTTGCAGGCTGCATTTGTAGTTCTGGGCTTGGTGCTAATTCTGGAGGAAACTATGCCATTAGCTTACAGTGGCTCAGCACAGGACACGTGTTGGTGTCCTGATCTGTGTAACTGACTATTGTTTTGGTCCTTAACAAAATACTAACTTCTCTTGTGAATCATATCAAGTAATTAATGATTTCTTGCATTGATCTGGAGTTAATATTACTTCAAGCATTGAACAGAATTAAAGATGGTAAAAAGGCAAAGCAGTGATGTATTCCAGGTAATTAGGCTGACCTTGAGCTACCTAAGAACTAGTACTAAAGAATCCCATAAGAAAAGTCATCTGAGATATCACCAGGTCTTGCAGTAAAAGGATCTTGTGTTTTTGTTGTTTTTGTTTGTTTCGCGTTGCTTGAGGCAAAACTGAATGTGACAATTCCTGTAGAACTTCCTTGAATTTGCTTGTGTAAATCTGTTGGTGCCTGACTGGGCCAGAGGCTCCTTATCAGTGAGAACGATAAGGTCCAGTTCAGAGGGAAGGGGCAGTGAATGTGGCATGTCTTAGAATTTGTTCCTTTCCTCCAGCATGGGATACAAGAAAGTTATAGGAAGTCTGGGATATTTTATCCTTTCTCTGAGGTGATTCTCACTATTAATTTGCAGCTTGCACTTCAAGAAGCATGGCAAATGCACATTGTCATAGCTGTTAGTTTCAAGTCCTTAATTTCCTAAACTTAGAAGTTTCAAATTGTTTCAGAATTGTACTTATGAAGATGACCTGTCACAATTTAAAACAAACAACAACAACAACAAAAAAACACAACACCTACATCTGTGTCTTCTTTGCGGGGCGGAACATATGTGGGTGATGAGAGACTTACAGTTACGCCAGCTCCAGGGCTGCATGGTTGGGTTGCTGAAGTTCAGGGCAAGAGCTGAGGCACAGAATGTGTGGAAGCAAAGAGGGATAGTTAAGCTTTCTGGTCTGCTCTTCACGCTGTATTTTGTTGCCAAACCTATTTTCAGCTTCTGACCGAACTTGTCATCACACTACTTGGAATTTTCTGAAGTGATGGAGTTAGAAGTTATGGAAGTGTTTCTCCTCCAAAAACGTGGCCTTTGACAAACTTTTCTGCAGTACCTCTGTGGAAAGAGTTCAGCGATTTCTTGGCTTCAGCGACTTTCGAAATAAAATCCCAGACACAGTCTCCATAATTTTGGAACATTTTCAAAATTTGAGTAAGATGGAGGCAGGGGGAGACGGTGTGTGCGTGCGTGCACACACATGAAGAGGATTTGGAGTGGAAGGGAGAGCGGAGGGGAAATGATCTCTCTTAACTGAAAGCTCACTAGTAGAGGAGGAAAAAAAAAAGATGTTGCTTAATATTTTGAGGTGGAAAAGAATATTCCAGATTTACTCAAATCAGTGTGAAACTCAGAGGCAGTTTCCATGTCAGAGCAGCTGCAGCCACTATTTGCTCAGCAATATTCCCCCCTTCTACCCGCTTCATCCCAGCGAAGCCAGCTGCAACTCTTGGTGGGGACTGCTCCGTGTCTGCTGTCTGCACCCCTTTCTCCCCAGCCTTCTGCCAAGCACAGTGCTTGCAGGAGAAGTAACCAGAAACCCAAAACATAAGCTTCAAACAGCACCTTGAAGGGTCAAAATATGAAATGGGGGGAGGGTGTGTGTGTAAAATTCCTCTAAAACATTTTCTCAGCTCTGGTATCGGGACACTGGCTCATAAAAAGCTTTCAGAAAGCACATTTCTGCTTGGGGTCTCTGTATTGCTCTTGTGTGAACTCAGGCTTCTGAATGAGGCTTTTTTGTTAGGTTTTAGGACTCCTATGGGACAGGTATGTATTTTTTTCAAAATACCATGTAATCATTAGCTTTTAAATATAGTAATAGATTACTTCATTTTTCTTTTAGTGCAGTTTAAAGGCTATAAATTAAACCTAACAGCACCTCTGCAAAAAGGTGCTGTGTGACTCAAAGCAGCATCTTGACAGCCTTTAGTATGTATATTTGCCATAAAAATGCTTTTAAGCTATTCTAATAAAAACACAGCTGTTCCATTCAGATGCCAAGAATATGAACAAATATATATAATGAGCTATATGGAGACACAAAATTCTATTGTATAGAGGTGTTTAGGATTTCAAAGCTCATTCCCTTTCACAAATTCGAAATGTGAGGGTTGCTGAGTATTTCTTACTGTTACAAATTTGCAAAAATATTTGGCTTCATGTTATGTAATGCAAATCTAAAAATAATGAATTAAGTCTGTGATGTAAGAGCATCCTTTTACCTTGAAGTTTTTCTAGGGCAATTGCAGTGATATTAGAAAATTTTATAATATGTTCTATACATAGGATATTAAATTTACTTCCTAATGGAAAACTGATGAATCATCGTTGAATGCTTTTACTCTGAATGGCTAACAAAATACTCTTAGTTGTATGTACACATTACATTAAATGACCCCAAAGCTTCTCGATAATGCTTGAATTAAGTTCCAGCTTTGGCTTTTGATTGAATTTGTGAATTCAGACTTGCTAATGGAAAGATGACCGGTATGGATGGAAAACTTAGTCTTATATTGCCAAAATAAATTTAACATGTTATGGAGTTACACAAATGTGTATTTATATAATATATGAAGATATAATCTCTATATATTTTTGTCCTTAACAGTGAAATTCCTATTTAAGCGCTGAAATATTACTGTGCATCTGTCAAGCCTTATACAGGCTCTTTGACATAATATAACTTTAGAGTAAGACACTTAATATTTATGTAGTCATCTGTTTTTGAAGCTTTAAAGATACTTTTAGTGTGCTTTCTTGCATTTGACTTAAGAGGCTTCAGTTCTTTTCAATAGCAGTAAAATAAATAACATTATAGCATTCTGTGTTTAGACCATATGATAGGAGAAAACTGGGCAGTTAAAGAGTAATATAGGTTTTATTTCTGGGGACTTTATTTCTGCTTCCTTAATGCTGTTTTAAACAATTAAGTAAACTGGGTATGTGGCTAATGTGACAAGAGTCTTGGACAAATGTATTAAACTGCAGTGCTCCTACGCTTCATGTGTGACAGATCCTAGATACCGAAGATCCTGGTACATTAAATGCTCTTTTGTGCAAACCCCCATTTTTAACAAACAGTGAAGCAAATTATTCCCGTGCAGTCTGCTGGAATTTTAACTTGGAGTAGAAGTGCTGTTTCTTATAGTAATGGTCACCGCTTTTGAGCGATGGATGCAAGATATCAGGTCCAAATTAACACTCTTGTTGAATCAGATTAATAGTGCAACTATCATGGTGTTCAGTCTTGCTTGAAATTCAACTTAATCTCTTAATTTTTTTCTTAGTATTATTGGAAATCTTTAGTGACCATGACTAATGAGGCCACTACATGAGTAAGGTAAGTCATATTTTTCAGACTTGAGCTTGGTTCTCTGCGTGCTTACAGGCAGTCTTTTGATAAACAGTCCAGCTTCCTGAGTCTTTCTCCTACAACAAAACTTTTATCAGGAGTTGTTTACCAAGAGGAGTCGCCAACAAAATGGTGTGTGTACACCATGTGTGTTTTTCATGTAACTGGAAGACTTACAGTTCTGCCTCAAGGTTTTGTTTGGTGGAATGAAGATGCTCTGGTAGATATCACCATTAGGATGGCAGATTTCTCTACTGCTGCTGAGCTGGTGCCCCAAGCTAGACCAGGAAATGTTCATGCCAAGTGCTGCTGTGTGTGAGTGCTCTCTGTCCTTAGGGGTCTACTGCAGAAACGAAGACGACTCGAGGTGAGAGACTGGAAAATACTGTTTCCATTGAAAAGGTAGGGTAGCATCTTGCCTGAGGACATGCCTAAGGGTCTGTGAGAGAGACAAGAACTAAACTGAAATCTCCAGGGTCCCCATCCAGAGCTTTAATCACAAACTCATTCTTCCCTTGGAAGAGAGTTCTTGGTTGACACGCACAAAAAAGTTTTCTTTTTTCCTCCGGTGATGCCTTACTTGTTTGCTGAATTAACTGAGAAACTTTTGTGGCAGCAGATATCCATATTTTAGAACAAAAATGGGTATTGAGAAGCTTTCCCACTTCTTTCCAGGCTCTGTTATAATACTTCGCCGGAATCCATTCATATCCTCTACAACTGAGGATTTTTCTTTCTTTTGGACTGCAGTCTTTTTCAGGCTTCTGACTTTGTTTTTTCTTAATGCACATGCCAGTGCTGGCACAAAGAAGACAGGAAAAACACAAGAATGCAATAATTCAGAAATTTATGAAATCTCCAGGGTACAGTGTACATGACAGTATCTTAAGGTTTTGCCTGGGTCATGCAGTTGAAGTCTGCCAGCTGTCCTACTGCTATAACTCTTCTAAGATGCTATAGTGTGTTTATTTCTTTAATGTTTCAGAGAAAACATTTTATTCAGTAAGCTTGCTGTGGAAATGCAGTTCGCTCCTGTATTTAAAATGAAATGGGGGGAGGGAAGAGTGGAGAGGAATGGGTAAATTATGTTTAAGTGCTCTTTTCATAATCTGCATGTAAGCCAGGCTTTCAGCTGCCTTAGCTTCATTGATTTAGTGTGATGCATGCTTCTAGGTATCAGATTAAGCTGAGGATACAAAACAATATTTGTCATGCATGCTTGTCCAGGACTGAAAATGTTACACCTCATTTAAAAATAACTAATTTATTGGGAAGGTACTGATTAAAACCCAAGTTGGGTCAACGGAGATGAGAGCATGTGTGTTGGATGGTGCAGAAAGCTTGTGAGAGCAGACTTGTAGAAGCTTAATGATATAAAAGACTGTAGTGGCTGCAGTAAAGGAAAAATGTCGTATCTTCCCCAGCAGAAAGCAGTCAGAGTGCTGGGCAAACACTTTGCCCTGGGGAGGTAAGGCCCTGATCTAACAAACACTTGAAAATATAACTGCGTCCTATTGTCTTCAGTGGGATTCTGCACATGTTCAATGCTGATAAAGTTTTAGCCTGGCATTTAATTGAAGCAGATTTGTCCAAGGCAAAACACTAGTAGCTTTTTAACTCACGCTCATTTACTTTCTTAACCTTACATTCTTTCACTTCTTTCCTCCAGAAAAACTATGCGATAAGTCTTTTATGCTTGCCCTACGAGCTGTACCTTTAATCTCACGTCTTAATCTCAGGACTAGTTTTTTGTTTTTTTTTTTTTCTGTTCAGATGTTTAAACATAACTTTAAAATGCAGCTACTAATAAATTCTGAGCAAGTCGTACTGATTAACCTTATTCTTTTCTTAGAGTTGGCCTATAATTTTGAATTACTTGTAGCAAGCATTTTAATTTCCTTTTTTTAAAGGGACTTGCCCTTGTTGCCTGGAGATGAAGCGCATAGTGAGGGTTCTCCATTACCTGAAGGTCCCTGGCAGTTTGGGTCCATGTGCTCCTATGTGCAAATCTTGGTGTTGTGCCAAGGTGCATCATGTTTGTCACCGGGGAAGCACGAGGTAGTACTTGGTTTGTTAGCGCAGTTAGAGTTACAAGCACCACAGCTCCCTTTGTCCTTTGTATCAGAATGCAAGGACTTGTACTAGAGATAATCCAGCTGTAGTCCAAAACCCCTGACTGATTTCAGTACATACGGTGTGAGTTCAGTGTGCTTCCACTGCTGCAAAGCAGGAGAGGTGTGTGCCAGTACCTTGCTATGTGCTGTGACTATCACAGGCTTTATGACTAGATCCTGAAGAATGTCTCCAAACACACAGTGCTCCTCAATGGTAGGATGCAGAGGCAGAGCACTTGTATTGCTTTTTTTCCTGCATCTCCCACCTTGGTAACCCTGCAGACACGTTGGGGTTCACCTTGCATGCTGAAGGAAGGCGCGTTTTACTGTAGCCACCAAAATCTAAAAATATGTTTTGGTCGTGTCAGCCTGAAGTTAGGTCAGTAGCATTTAGATTGCATTTAAGCTTTGTGCAGTATCTCATTGGTAGCAAACTCACATCAGTGATATGTAAAGCATGACTAATCATATATTTTACCACTCTAACAGCTGATCTTTTGTTTGCTTTATTCTTACTTTTGTGGTAGCTGTTGAGGAGTTTTAAACACTCTGAAGAGTTTTAAACACCTGGTTTCTAGAGGAATATTTGTGTTCCTTATGGGCCTCTTATGAGATAAGGAAGCATTGGTCAGAAGCTCTAGGGAGGCAATGCTGTATGTACATGATAATCATTGAGCAAGGCTTTATGCATATCTGAGATGTTTACTTTGGGGAATGGAAGCTACCTTGCAGAATTATATAGAGAATGAATAATGCGAGTCTTCACTGGGCTGGGTTAAATTTCTATCAACACTCAAATGCTATTTGATTGAGAGGTCTGGTTTAGTGTATATAGGATTTAGGGCTTTAGAGTTTGCATACAAATATTTAACTGTATGTTTGAAGGGGGGGGCTTAGTGGGGAAAAGAATGTTACTGAAAATGCTTCTTTTTTTTTTTTTTTTTTTTGGTATTACGAAGAAGAGGCTTTTATCTTTTTCTGGAGTGTAGTTTTTATATGGACCTAAATGTCTTTATGGCTTAAGTTATTAATTCCTTGACTCCTCTCTCAAAGTAAGCAGAAATCAACATCTGTTCTCAGGAACTTGTTCTTAGACTAAGAAAGAAACGGCAATGCATTTGAATGAAGATATGTGGCCCATCACCACTTTGAACAGAAGTTAAAAATCGGATTTTACAATGCTTATTTCAAGAAATGAGAGGAAACTGTGTAGAAATAGGCTGTTTGAGGGAATGGCTGTGCTTGACACAGCATCAAAACAACATATACTAAGAGTTGTCAGCCTGAAGTCTTGTCTAAAGTCTTGTCTGTTGTGTAAAAATAAAGGTAGGAAAACCATTATTTCCAGCTTCTTGAGGATTTTTTTTTAAGAGTAGGAAAACATTTTCCCTCTGGCTGTAGTGAAATTTGAAATAGGCATTGGTAGAAGTTCAGGCTGTACCAAAAATGGAAACCATCTCCATTTAACGGCCACGTGTTGGCAAACCACCCTTCCAGGAGAGCAAAGGATTCCCTGGCTGGCTCTGCAGTGACCCTGGCCCCTGCAAGAGCAGAGGGTATCGGGAAGATCTGTGAAGAGGTGACATTGCTTGGAGGATCTCTGGACCTTTGTGGCATGCTTCAATTAAGCGTATGGCCTTATGAGGTAAGCAAGCTTTGCTCACAGCCTGAGTGGGCTTTAAAGCTTCTTTGCACTTGGAGAGGTGGCCTCCTGTTGAAGCTATTCGTGTGACTTAATGTGCCTGCCCTGGGCTTGGGCAGCTCAGTAGCGAGGAAGCAAATATTATTCCAAATGCAGTAATAAAAGGACGAAAAAAAAAAGGAAGTTAAGTGTTGGAAAACAAGTTTCAAACTGTTTGCTAGCAGACATAATGTATCGTTTCATCTCTGCCCTGCTCTAATTGATTTAGAAGTGTTAGGCATTTAGCAAGTGCAAGTTTATCATTTATTGAAATCTTTCTGCAAGCTTGCTTTCTTCTCCCTTCAAGTCAGCTAAATTCCGTCTCGGCTCTAAATGGCTCCAGGCTGAGCCAGCCTGGGGTTGATTACATAACGCAGGAACAGCCCCAAAATGTTGCTGGCACAGATCGACCTCAGCTGACCTGGAAATGCCAATCCATTAGAGAAAACAGTGCTTGCCTCTGACAACAAATAAAGGTAACCCCAGCACTAGTGTGGAGCAGACTAGAAAGACAATGAAGCGTTTTCCCCTGATAATTGTTCTGTGGTCTGGAGGAAAAGTATTCTGAATGTCCTCTAATGAAGAGTTATAATTAGTGTGCATATGGTTATGTTTTAATAATAATCATATCTCATAAAAATGCCTTTCTGTGATATTCCTATACAGCTTGCGGAGTAATTAATGTAGTTCAGTGTACTTGATTTGTTAGGCATTTGAAAAAAGACTGGAGCATCATCTCTTCTGCTATATATTTACAAAAAAACTGTAAATATAATGAAACCCGTCTGATGTTGGGGAAATTGCTGCATTAACTGTGATTTATGGTTACATGGGTAACTTCTATGACTGACAAACAAGGGATCTAAAACACAGAAGTGAAGTTAAACAAAAGCTGAGCAGCCTTGTATGGATGCGATGGTGTCCTTTAAGGAAATGCCTTGGATTTGCAGAGCGCTCTGAACCCATATATTATGATCAACCATGGGCTCTGAGAAACTAAATCACTTTCACCTTGTATCTGGGTATGGTTACAGCAAAGGCTACGTTTTAGTTAATGCACTGCCTTGATACATTCTCAAATGTAAGTGTCTGTTGTTTCATTGGTGTGCTCCCTTTTGTGTATGTCTGCATTTCACTTGTCTAAGCCTGTAAAACAACTTCTGCAGTTACTATGGGGTAGATTTTGGACTTTGTCGTCCCCCCCCACACACACACACACACCTTCCCAATAAACTAGTTCAGTCTTACGTTCTTTAGGATGGCTTTGTGTTCTGATGTTGTGTTTAGGTTGTATAACCTTTTTGCTTTTTTCATGCTGATTTATCAGGTAACAATTGGTCTCCCTTGTGTCACAATACATTTATTCATTTCCTGTACAAAATCTTTTTCATTTTTTCTCATCAAGTTAGGGAATCTTTTCTGTACTCATCTTGTACAGAACATGTTTCCAGGCTGCCCATTAACTAGCCCAAAAGGAAAAATAAAAAGCAGCATATTTGGGAAGTAAAAGAATTATTTCCATGTAAAGAACGGTATTAAAACTAGCAACTCTCTCCTGATATCCACTTTGAAGAATGTTATGACAGCAATAAGTACTGAATCTGTTTTGTAAGGAGTATCCTTTCTGCCTCTGCATTGGTTATGCATTATGTAGTCTGCCTTGCCTATTTAGACAGTTGCATGAGAAGCAGCCCTGCATGCCTGTGAGCCTCATTTGTCATCCTGGAGTTTTATTTTCTACTTATAGTGTGGACAGATCATTATTCAGGTTATCAGGAAAAGTTTCCTCCATTTCTCAGTTCCAGGGTTCTGTCTCTCTTAATAATTACATTTACAAATGTTCCTTTCAGTGTTTTAGTAATCTCTAAAATTAAATTCACAGCTTTCAGCTACACTTAAAAATTCTACTACACTTAAAAATTCTGACTTTTTCAAATAGGTGGCTTGTATTGTAATGGACTTGTAACTTGTTTAACTTCCTATTTGAGAAGAGGGGAGCAGATTGGTTCTCATCCATACTTTCATGTACGAGGACAACCTGAAGCACAAAGACATTTCTACAGCAGAAACAACTGCTGGAGTCAGCAATGAGGTATTGATGATATACTGTTGGCAAACACCACTGAGCAGACGCAGATGTAATTGTGAGGCTTGAGCTGTACCTATAATTTGTTACAAGATGCATTTTGATGTTATGTATTTGGAAATAGCACTTGTCCATGTGTGGAACCTGTCTCCTGCAGCCATCCATCTGAGCTGGACGTTGACCTTCAGGGAAGCCCTGCACTGCAGCGCACCAGGATTTCCTCTGTCAGTGCAGGGGTGAGGGCTTAGGGCTGTCCTCAGCCCAGGAGGGACACCAGCTGAATACTGTCAGCAGGGATAATGCAATTAACTGGGAAGTATAGGATTAGAAAGGAGTAAGTTTTAACAAGAGATTTACCTTAAATGAGGATGATAAAAGGGGAAATTGGATCTTTAGCCAGTGATTCCTGTAATTATTCCTATGGGTTTATGCAGAGGAATATTTTAACACCGTGTCACAGAATTCTTTGTCATCGCAGCAGATATAATGTTGGCTTATCTAGCACTGTGCTTGGGCTTGTTTCATGGACTTAGTTTGGCTAACCTTAAGCGCCTATGTAAGCTTCGAAAATTAGGACTCCGCTTACTCTGGAAATGGTGGGAAGAAATAAGGCTGTTAGCAGTGCCTGTGGGTTGAACTGCCTGTTGGAGATGACAATTTCTCCACGTAGGCTGGGAGCCCAGGGTGACAGGCTTCTAAGTTAGGCTCCAGCCACTTCAGAAATCATGAATGTGGCTCTGTAAGCTGTGGCGAGGCTGCAGGGCAGAACTGGATGTGAAGGGTAGTCAGAGCAGGATGTGCTGGCCACAGCAGAAAGTGCTAAGTTCAGCCTCTCTGGTTTCCTCATGCTGGATTTACTAGATGAAAAATAAACATATTTTATTTTACAGCAAATATGTCAAGTAGATGACATCAATCCCCATCTGAGACTGCCCTGGGGCATAAAAATAACATAAGGGAAATGTTTGGCCAGCATCCTTCATGCTGAAATAAACAGTATCTAAGCAAATATTTTTGTATTGTTTCTTAAGACAGACTCTGCCAGACAAGTACTGTTAGTACAGTATTAGAATAGCAGCAAGGCAGTCTGCTACCCGGGTCTCCTCTTTCTAGACAGCAGATGAACGCAGCGTGAGAGCTGCTCCTCGCTTCTCCAGAGTGCTTACAGCCCGAGGGGCCTGCCCACTCTGGCAGGGGCTTTTTTTGCAGTGGAGCAGTTGAAAATACCTGGCTGACCGATCTGGTACTGACTTGTTCGAGCAATTGCGTATTTCCATAGAGTCTGAAGCAGTTGCTGTCTTTTTAAAACAAAAAATCGAAAAATTTCTTAACTGTTGTCTTTGACTACAGGCATTTTTTTATAAATATTTTTAGTGAAGTTGGCCAACACTGAAAATATGTATTTGCACAGTAAATAGGATGTTTACTTCTTTAAATGTTTTTCTGTGAACAGATTAAAAAACTGAAATCACTTTCTCAATTTAGAGGAAAAGTGAACTATTCAAATAAATACTTAATCCGTTGTGCATCAAGGCACTTTAATGATTCAGACAAGAAACAGACCTGAAACATGACAAATGTGGTGAAAATATGAGAGGAAATACTTGATCTCGTTTACTTTTATTTGTGAGGTGGAGGGAAAAAGTGGTTGAAATCTTCTAATTCTGAATGTTATCTTATGTGACCATGGTATCTCGAAGAACGGATTAGCAGCTGGCTGGATCGGTTTGCTGGCAAAGCAGCAGAATTCTTGAACTCTGGATATCTTTGGTTGCATACCCGGAGGAGACATGTTCCAACTGTGAGCCGGGAGGAAGTCGTCAGCCCTGAGCAACTGTCCTTTCACCACTTCAACAGGCTGGCTTCGTTAGCAAAAAATGATGATAAAAAATCATTTTGAAGAGCAATATCAATCATCAGCCTCAGTAAACATTGTTTGGATCAGTGGAGGGAAATGCTTTTGTCTGTGCCTTTACGGTTTTATCCACTTACGCTCCCCAGAGCTTATTCAGAACCATTCTTAGCATTTTCCTCTGAAGAGTTTGCACTGGAGACCTTGTCTGCTTGGTCACCCCTCAAGGAGGAAGAATGCCTCTCCATATGTCTTAAGCAGAAGGCAGCCTAGGCTGACAGATAGGAATGAGATCATACGTTCCGAGAAATGCTTAGTCCGTGGCAAGAGAAGTTTGGAGGGGGCTGGGCAATAAACTAAGCTTGAGGGCAGGTATAAATTGCAGTGAAGGACGCAATCCCTGCCTGTCCCTGAGGTGGGGACCTACAGTGTGTGCACATAAGGAGAGTAAAAAAGTTGGGGAACATGCTGAGTGCTTTAAAGAAGAAAGCTGTGGATCAGATGTGTGAACTGACAGTCCTAATGTCTCCATGTGAAATAGCTCATGCTGAGGAAGCAGGAGATGGCATGGAGGAAGAAATCAATGGAATGAACTGGGGAGAAGGGAGAGCAGGATTTGAGAGATCTAGAGCTAATGAAAAATCTATTTGCATGTAAGTGGGTAACCGCAAGTGTTAATATATCGGCCTGTGTTGTACATAGCAAAAAATACTTTGGTTAGTGAAATTCTCTCTATGGTACCAGACTACTATAGGCACAGCAGTGACTTACAAATAACTAACCAGCCAGCAGCCTGTATGGAAAATGAGCTTTGTCACTACAGCTACTCTGCCAGAGCAGAGGGTACCAGGAGGGCGATCTGTCACAAGGGATGGAGAAGATGAGCCTTCCCTTCTGGGGGCCACGAACTATTAGAGCAGGCTAGCGGAATCATTGATCTCTGTCCTTATCGGCAGTTTATTAATGTTGCATTTAGCTGAGTTGTTGAATTACAGAAATCCATGACCCATCTACTTTGCAAGAGCAAATGGCATTTACCAGGTATTTGTAAATACCAGGATTTGCTCTGGCGTGCCATGTGCCAGTAATTCCTCATTTTTAAGTCACTTTAGTTAATGCCAGCAGACAATTCATGCTGCAAATACAATATGGGCTACAAAATGCATTCTACTCTACTTGACAGGACACAAAGAGGCTATGAGAATAATGTTCAGATCCCACAGAACCATAGGTCCTCAGGCACTGGAGAGGAAAGTAGTGTGCTGCTTTGGACCAGAGTCTTTAATCTGTCAACTAGGTGCTTTTCTGTTCTTTGCTGTTTTTACCTGGTTTGGTCAGTTGTAAAGGAACATAGATACGTGTGGAATGGAAAGGAGATGGTCTAGCTTCAGAGAAGTGTTAGCTTTTTGGATCATTGTGTTTATATCTCAGTTGTTATGGCTGGGTTTTGAGGGGTGTTTTTAATGAAAGACTAATTTGTTTGTTTTTTTTTTTAGTTTCAAAGCTTGGTCCTTCTATTTCCCCGATTAACCATTTTAAACTCCACTTTACAAAAAAACAGGTGTTAAAGAATAAAAACTTTCCGTAGGCTAAACCAGATGTCTTTTCTCAAATCAGCGAGAATATCACTGGGAAGCCTGTATTGAATTTGGCAAGGTCTTGACTTCCTGAGAAGAGCTAGTGAGGAGAACTCTATCTTTTCTCCTGAGCTTCACCATCATTAAGAGTTTTGTATGTTTCTATATAGCAGTGCTAACAAGCTAGTTGTGTTTTTATTCTGTCCCATCTCTGATTACATTCAGCCTTCAGGCAAATCTTTATACTCAGTAAATCTTCTGTCATACTGTAGAAATCTTTGTAGTAATAGATTGTAATGAAGATTAAGTTGATGGACTCATAAGTGAGTTATTATAAATTACTGTGCAGTAGCTTGTTTGTTTTTTTTTTTTTTTTCCAGCACTACTACCTGTGTAGTGGAAGGATTGTTCAAATATGGCCTCGGAGCAGCCTTTGGGGAAACATGGGGAGTAAAATAAGTCAACTATGTCCTTTTCTCTTGGATACCTTTCCAGAAGGTTTGCTTGGAAGTGAGGCGAATGGTCTGATTTGAATTCTGTGGAAATGCTGTGCAGTAGCATTCCAGCATAGGCTGAGACAGGCCCATGTACTGTACGCAAGTGGAAGAATACAATCAGCTTCAAGATGAAAGCCCTTAAATCTGTTCACTGCTGCTTATGCTGATTATCATGGCCCCAGGGCATAGTTACAGAAGAGGGATGCACTCAGGAGGGTGACTTCAGAATTCACACAAATTGTTACTGATTATGTATGTGTGTTTTTAAGTGTTCATAGATGAATGATTGTTGATACACTAACGATGTACCTTTTGGAAATGCATAAAGAGGAACGAGTCTTGATTTGCACGTGGCTTTCCATTATTTTACCTTTTATTACAGTCCACATGTCTCCTGTTTTATAAACAGGAGCTGTAATAATACACTTAGGAAAATCTTCGTATGCACATACATATATATGCGTATTGCTGCTAGATAGGTACCTTAATATTTTCCAGTTATTATAAAATGCATTACAGCCTCTAAAGCTCATTTTGAAAAGATATCTATAATCAATTAACTGATGCTCTAGAGCAGCCTTCATATGTTGGTTTAATTACTGCAGTGTTAAAGCAGAGCAGGCTGCTGCAGGACTCTTGTGTGTGTTTGTGTTTTGCACTAGCACTTTGCAGATGCTGTCCTTCTCTGGTTACGCTAACACTTCATGTAGTACTGTTCTAATCATACCTGTAGGATAAAAGAAATAAGGAGGAGGTATTTCCAGAAGAACTAGTGTACTGCAGTAAGCTTCCAAGTAAAAAAAGATGAGAACTGCTCAGGTCTCATTTGAGCAGAGTTTTCTGACACTGATTCTGCTATACAGTTGTTGAAGCTCTTCACTAGAGTCAATTTAAACTACTGAAAAATGAAGGTTTTGTATTTAAAACCTTGTGGTGTTTTTCCTACTTCTGATCTCTTTCCCATGGGAAAGATTTGTGCCAGACCCTCAGTTCTGAGTTGAGTTTATGTAGTCGTTAGAGAACTCGGCTTTGTGATACTAAACAGAAATTCAGTGTAGATAAATGCTTCAGGTAAGAATTACCCTGTTTGTCACTCCTGTCACTTATTTCTGTGTGATGAAGGATCTATCGTGGTGGAAGTTAATCACTTTTCTGTGTTACCTTTTTTATTTTTTTCTTATTTCAGTGTTTGCAGCCACATAGGGAATGCTTCATTTAGACTGAAACTGTTCCAATGGTCTGTTTGCAGACGTTGGGGCGGGGAGATGAAAATGGGACACTTGTGCCACCCCATGCCTCTCAAGAATTAACTCACTGCAGGGCTGTGTTAGCAGTAACTCCTGTCCCTCCTGCTGCTGTTTGCTCTGAGTTCACCAAGCCTGTGGGTTTGGGGCTGCTGGTGTCCGTGCATGGGGTTGGAAGAGTGGCTGCTTCGGAGCCAGTGGCCAGCCCATGGAAGGCAGTAACAGGATGTCATCTTGATGTGCAGCAGAGACACGAGTTTGCCCAACGAGCGGTCTGAACAGCCGGAGTATATCAAGAATGATTAAATTCCTGCTGTGTGTAATAATTGCTATATTGATAGAATAACGGAGTAAGTGAGTTTGTGCCTAATCTGCTGAGCCAACCTGGAGAAGGAAAAAAAGAAATGCTTTGGGAATGAATGTTTATGTGCAGATACTTAATTTGATAGCGCTCTTAATAAATGGGTTGGTGATCTAAGGGTGTTGCTTTTTTGGCATTAAGAGAGGTGGTGTATGGTCCAAAATCTATTAGCTTTTTTCTTCTTGTGGAAAATCACTCTACTTTGTTTTCCTTGGCTTAAGGATGATGAAATTACTTTGTGGCTTTGTTCTGAGACGGGCAAAATTTTGGTTTGGCATGGGCAGGATACAGTGAAGTAACATTGAAGATGCTCTTTGTAAATACGCAAATAATTGGAGAATAAGGATATGTTATTGAAATGGTTTGGTCTCAGTGGGGTTCTGATGCGTCCAGCAGAGCCTGGGACATACTAGCATGTTTTCCAGTGTCTAGTTCTCCTTCTATTAAGAACATTGGTGATTTTAAACTGAATTTTGCAGGAGTTGAATTGAAGAAGACAACTGATAGGTTTTTAGTGGGATGAGGGATAGTTCATTTAATGCTCCATATGCAATTATGTAGACCAAGGAGTTCAAGCATCTCAGAAATAACTTCCACATCAGTACCAGCAAATACTAGCTTTGCTGAAATATCTAAATACCTTGGAGATTTATCCTACCCTGGAATGAGGGAGAGCTGGATTACTTTGAGCTAGATGCATTGAAAATTCCTTGCCGGCTAGGAAGATATTCTGTAAAACAAAAATGCTCAGATTAAATGATGTGGTTTCATCCTCGTTTGGGACTTTGAAACTTTTGGAATTAATGGTATTTCAAAATAAGAAATGGCTTTTAAAATACCGTAGGGCAGGCATGGAGATGGAAAGCTAAAGGCCAAGGGCTTCAGCAAGGAGCTGGTGCTGTTGGGGTAGAGCTGTCTGTGGGCAGCTGGGGGAGGCAGTGCCAGCAGCCCCCCAGGGCAGGATGAGCTGCAGAGCTGGGACCCATGGGCCTTGGCCCTGAGGGCACCAGGAACTCACCCACCAGCTCAGCTGGTGCTCTTCTGGGGCTGCTGCAGCTTTCTTGTCCTCCCCACCCCCTATTTCTGGCTGCTGCCCCAGGCAGGCTCCTGTTGTGCAGCATGGACGAAAGCCAGCAGAGAAGCTCTGCCTCGGTTTTTAGAGGCCACTTCAACCCTGTGACCCCAACGTTTGGGTGGACAGAGGATTCATGCCTTAAGTAGGGGCTGCTAGCATACTAATTATGTACTGATGGCAGTCTCTGTATAATAGCAATTTTCACTCAATTACTCAGTGCACAGTGTCACTATGATAACCCAATTAATTTTTAAATAACATTCTAATTTAAAAGAAGGCAGTATGTTGCATTTCCGTGAGTTATCTATAATGTTATGATGGTTAATTTAGCTAACTCTCTCCAGAGTTGCATTATGGAGTGATGCAAACAAACCAGTGAAAAATAGCGTGACAAAAAAGGACTGCATCTTTGTGGTGCCAGAAGCCTCTGAGGCTGTGTTGTACAGCCTGCTCAGGGGCTGCCTCGGCGAGACAGGAGACTGCAGAGGAAGCTTTAGCAAATGCTTAATTGGAGGGTGGTGTTCCATTATATCTATACTTCAAGGTGTACATAAAAGAAAACTACCAGTGGTTAGTATTGAATAGAAGTATTGAAGACAATTGAATAAAAAGCAGTGATAAACTTCCATTGGTGGTTTAGGGTTATGTTTCACTCATAAGGAACTGGGTGTTAAAGAGAAACCTTTCCTGAAGGAAGATCAGCACCATCGTGGTGAACGTGAACGACAGATGGCTGACTTGCCGCTTCATCATGTCCACGGGAATTGTGAGCTTGTGGCATAACAAAGTAAACAAAAATACATAGCCCCAAACAGGGGGCTCAATATTTCTAAGTGTTAAGAAGTAACTCTGGTATCACTGATACAAACTCTCCCATTTTACATATCAACCAGCGTCTGATTTCTGGCCTGACTGTGAGGCATTTGCTGTGGTACCGGTGGTGCTTTACCCCGCTGCTGATGAGCACGCTGGTAGCCCCAGTGAGCAAGTGCTTGTACTGGTTGGAGCAAGGAGGGAAGATAAGCACTGGTTTGGGAACAGCCCTGCTGTCGCCCGGTGCTGAGGTTTCTGCCTGGACTCCCCAAGCAGTTTTCAGACTCGAACTGGCTGATGGAGGAATGGCCGAGTAGCTCCCTTTGCAGTGCTCCAAATTATCTCGGGCTGTTGTCTGGCTAATTCGTATATGTGTGGGTTGTCATTGATCACGAGAAAGCACCCAACCTGTTTTCCATCCCCAGGATTAGCTTTCTATTATTACTTTCTAAATGATTTGACAGTAAGATTGTGTGATTATTCTGTTAGGACATGTTGGTATTGTTAGCTAACTTCCCTTTCCTTGCAGACTCCTTCCAAAACCAAGGAATTGCAGAGCTGCTGCACAGAAATCCCTCTCTCAATTCCCAAATTTGTTTTTCCTCGAGGGCTTCTGCAGCACCCCTCAGTGCAGTACTGAAGCGTTTAACTGACACTGTGATTTTTTTTTTAGTCATTTTAAGAAAGAGGTAGAAGCAAACATGTTTAAAGTATACCCAATGGACAGAGAGTCAGATACTCATTAACAGTATCTTCAGACCATAATCAGTTAGCCTCAGAGAACATGTTTTATCTTGTGCTCAGCCAACCTTTCTGCCTGCAAGTGATTTGCACTCTTATTGAATAAAGTTGGTAGCGGAATGGATAATAACAAGTCTGAAGCTGTTCTGCGGTCTTGAAGGTAACAAATTGGGCTCAGGGACAGTAAACCCGGAGTTTGGAGTGGAAAGTGAAGAGCCAGGGCTGTTGGAAGTTGCAGCATTAAGGTTGTCATTGGATAATAAATTGTTATCGTAACAGAAAAGGTAGGGAAACGTACCTGGGACCTTTCCATTTGCTTTTCCTAATGCAGAGATCTATTTACCATTTCTTAATGATAATGGATAGTTCACAACTGGAATTATTACTGTGGGGGAATTGGTGATTAGAGGAAAATATCCAGTATGAACATCTGCAGCTTTGGTAATCACAGCATTGCTGCTACTTGGCTTTAATATATTGAGCTTGGATAATGCAAGGTATTTGCAGAAGGAAGGTATACAACAGGTAAGTGACAGCACGTGCTGTTACTCAACTTGTGGAAGAGGTGTGTGGCTGTTCGCGCTGAGATGCTGCTTCTGCTTTAGGTACTCCTGACTTGCTCTCTTGCAGTCTGCTTCTCACAGGAGAGTTCTTTTGTTACAGAATTATTTCTCTTCAGAATGATTTTCTGTAAGTCCAGCGTCAAAACGTATTTAGGTGGTGAGTTGTTCCCAAACTAAGCGTGTGCTGTGAGAGTGCTCTGTTGTAAGGGTCTGGCGTGGCTGTGCAGCTGGTGGGGTGGGTACCTGGGCTCCATCTGCAGCTTGCAAGGTGAAAGAGAAGTTGGCACTTCATGTGTAGTAGGTTACAGCTTGGTTCATTTTGCAGACAGTATGTATCAGGCAGAATAGCATTTCTTCTGCATACAAGCATGCAGACCTAATTGAAAAGGAACCACGTCTCTCTTTCTCCCTTGTTGTGTTCAGGGTACAGTTGGTGTTTGTTTAGTTATATTTACTCATTTGCATCTTCTAATAACGTGCTGACCGTCTAATTTATATCTGAATTTGTTGGATGTAATAAGGTTTGTGTGGAAAACTGTACATCCACTATAGATGTTTCTCTTTCCTTAGCTTCATAATTTAACTCTAGTATGTGGTTACAATTTCATGAGAGAGAAACCTAATGATACTGCAACACACTCCAAAAAAAATGATTTCATTGATATTGCTATTTAAAATTTATATTCTAAGAGTTTTAAGTCTATTTTTTTCACTTTAAATAATGAACAGTAAATGAGAGCATATATGCCTTTCTCCTATGATGCTTAATTGGCATAGTTATCAAGTTATCTTTAAAAATTGTTTGTGGCAGACCATGAATTAGTCAAGCTTAGTAAGTAGAAGGTGGATTTGTGCTCATAAATTGTAAAGAGGGGGGAATACAACCCATCTGGAGTGGAATTGCACTGTCCATGAGTAGAATCCAAAGTAATCTCTGAAGCGTATACCTGGATTTCACCAAAGGAGGACTGAGTCAGCTTGAAGGTGAGATGTGAACATTTTGTGAGTCAAGCAGTGAGTTTGCATTCTTTCCTGCTTCACTGCAGTGTAGCCCTATGAAGCCCTATATGGCCATGCCACAACCCCAGTCTCACTTCAGCAGTGGCTAACTGGAAATTGGATGAAGTTGTGCTTACTTGTTGACTCTGTTCAGGTGAAGGTTAGCAGTACTCAGCATGGAGCAGTACTACACTTGATGTCATTTTTTTTTTTTTTTTTTTTTTTTTTAAAACAGTATTGAACCTGGCTTTCTACTTTGGTGCAAGCATCTTCAAAAATACTGATTTGGTACCATCCTCTTAACTAGTATTGTTGACATGTCAGCTTAGAACAAAGCTACACATGTCTATTGGTGTCTGAATTTGAACCAAAACATGACAGTTATTTACTTTAATACGACGTAGCTCTTTCTTCAAATCCCAAGCTTTAAGTATTCATGATAATTAAAATGCATTGTAATGTCAAACTGGTGAATAGTTACAATGTAAAATGTCAATTATCCTATTTCTGAATGCATTTGGAATAATAAAAAATCATGAAGCCACAAGTCTCCAACTAAACAGATGTCTGTGATGTAAGTGGGTAGGAAAAGTCAGCGCCATAATTCCTGCAAACACTTGTCAGACCTCAGAAGATCTCTCTACCATAGCTGTTAACCCTGGTGATGCCTAAGCCTTGCCTGTAAAATGCTGCTTTGGACGTCTCTATGTGCCAGCACACCTCTGCAAGGTGTCAGTAAGCGGTCAGTCAGTCCTTGGTGCAGAGAGCTGGAGGAGCTGCTGTTCCTGCTGCTCCTTGGGTACGGAGGCGTGCAGAAGCCAGCTGTCAGTTGCAAGGTCAGGCCCTTGTGTAGTTGCGTGGTGTTTGTGGGTTTTTTGAACTATCATTCTATATCAAGTGCCGCATGGTTTAGTGATAGTTGTGGTGGTGTGGGTTTTTTTGTCAAAAGAACTGAGATGTTTCTAAAACAGCAAAGATGAAGAGTAACTGCAGGAGTAACTTGTGAGGTGAGCAAGTTCTTCTGGTCAGTCTCTACCAGCAGGTGGATAGGAAATGCTCACCCCGTGAGCAAATGGGGATGGATATGCTTCCAGGCATTTATCTTCACCCAACTGGTGTAACCACGTGAAGCCTCCTGTTATTCATTATTATTGACTTTGTTTCTAATGATTCAGGCATAGCAATATCATGTCACTGCATATTGAAATACTAAATTTTTAGCAGCTGCTTTTTAGTCCAGTAACAGTTCAAAAACACGCTGTTGGCTTGTGTTTAAGGAATCCAAATTTGAGTGCTTGAGAACTACCCTGTGCCTGGAAGTGCACCAACACATCCAGGCCCAGATCAGGCCGTCTAGCTGCTCTGTCTGGCCCAGCTAATGCACTCCACAGTTTGAGAAGCTAAGGCAGGTCTGTCTAATATCCAAGAACGAAGGCATGTTGTGTATAGATGATGCCATATTAAAGCATTATGCTATTGATATCCGAATTCTGTGACCTTTAGGGACAGGTGAGATAACATCAGAGGCAACTGCTGAGTTGCCTGTGAGTGTTTTAACAACAATACAGAGAAGTAGAATTTTGTTCTTTGCTGACCCCACGTACGATATTTGCAGGTCTAGTTACCAAGTTATAATTTAATTGTCAAAAATGTATTTGTATCCACATAATTCCCTGGGCTAAAGCTGAGGCTCAGTGTCAGATACCCAGTTTTGTCCTTGACAGTTGAAAGATGCTGTGTGAACTGTTACCACAGGTGCTGTTATTCTTAGTTAAATGCTTGGTTAATGATGTAGGTAACTATGTTGTTTAGAAACCTTAACTGTCTTTGGAGTAGCAGTTACGCATTTTAGTGTGTTGTAATGGGAATCTCTGTATAGCACTGAGCAAGTCCCTCATGTCTAACGCTGTGCTTTGAGCAGTAGGTGGAAGCACGGTGGATTCACATTAATTGGTTTGTGTAGTTAAGCTGCAGTTGTGAAGAAGACAGAGGAGTTGAGAACCAGGGGAAAACAACGTCTGGAAGCAGTGGGAAGAGAAAGTAGAAGTGTCTGCGCTCTGAAAAAGGATCCTGCCAGGAAATGTAAAAAATACAAGGTATAAAATATTGTGGCTCTCTGTTTAATCTATAGAAATGTTCATGGTATTTGAGATTTTTTCCGCTTCATTTATGTGCTGTGTCTACAGTTGTCTGATAGTTAAGAAGAACTGCCAGAAGTTCATGATTAAGGCAACAGAAGTTTTTTGTTAGGTCTTAGTAAAAAGATTTCTCATTAGCAGTAAAGTGTCCCTGCTGAATAACTCCCCCTATATAATATAGGAGAGTGAAGCCCCTGCCATGCAATTTGTCTGTCCTCATCTGTTTGTATGAAAAGTTTCACTACCCCATTCTGTACGAGAAGGTGTGGTAAGCAGAAACTTCATTCATTCATTCAGAATAAAATCTAAAAAATGCTTGACCAGAATTATGAAATGAAAAATAAGACAAATTTTAGCCGGCCAACCTTTACCAGCATTCAACAAAGTGCCCCACAGCACTCTGTGACATGGAAAGAGTGCAAAGATGCCTGTGCTTCATTAAGAGCAGATGAACACAACTTATTTTGCATGTAAGGTCATAATCTATTCCTTGATGACTAACTGGGATTATATATACTTGAACAGAAATCCAACTTGATACATTATTTATGTTTTCTAATAGAAATGTTTATGCTAAGAATCCATAGCAATGCTTTCACCTACGTAACTGAGATGTTGCTGAGCCCACAGGCTGTGCCATAGCGGTGCTAATCCTGTTGTCACTGGTGGAGCGTTACTTGGTGTCTGGTTTTGTGGCTGGTTAATGTTAGTGGGTAAACTGACTGCTGCAATCCAGCTCTGCTCCAAAGGGTGTAGGACGATGGTGAAAGGATTCTTCTATCAATCGAAACAAACAGCCAATAAATAAAATCCCCTCCCCCCGCCCCCAAAACAAACAAACAAACAAAAAACACACAAAAAAACACTACAATAAAACCCACAGAGCATCCACCCTAGCAGTATTCTTCTTGTACTATTGTTGGCCACCTGAATGGGGGTGAGGTTACTGCTGCAAGAGGTTTTTGACACTGGCTTTCTTACAAGAAGTTTTTAGCTCTAGTTAGGAAAACATTACAGAAGCTCAGTATTATTGCCTGGAAAGCCCTTAGCCCATCACTTTAGAATAATGTGGAGTGCCTCACCTCTGCAGACTTCAAGCCAGCTTGCAATGTTTATTGCAAGCTCTGTTTGTGCAAAGGCATAAAGTGACCTTATTTTCTTTTCCAGTCTTTTAATTTTAACAATTATGGACACTTGAAAGTACAGCTGAACAGCTTAACAGTTTATCTTCAGGCTAACAATCTCAAAAAAGGATGTAAAGGATGTAACCTATAGGGGGGAAGGGGGGAGGAAGGCAATTTTATCCTTGTATTTTCACTTTGTGGCTGATTCCACCCACATTTCTTAGGAAAACTGAGCAAAACCCAAGAGCCAATGTTACACTGCTGTTCCATGACTTGAGTCCCGTAGCCAAACACTGGCTGGAGGGGAAATAAGAACTGAAGAACTCCAGCAGGTAGCCTCATGGCATAGCTCTGCAAGCAAGACAAACCTCGAGCAGAGCGAGCACCACTACATTTGTATTAAAGGTTTTCTGTCTTTCTCCTGCCTTGACGTGTTTCCTCTTCATTTTGCTGGCTTTCATCTGAGGTGATCTTCCTTTATCACCGAACTGTAATTCACTTGTCTAAATAGTCTTCTTCGCTCTGGATGCAAAGGTATTAGATTATAACAAAAAGCTGGATGTTACTTAATTTTAAATATCTAGTTTTGCTGAAAACAATGGCATGACCTGTTCCATTCATGTGCTCTTCAGGCAGTAGAAGGTTTAAATGCATAGGTAATGGCTTGCTGTAATGATTCTATTTTTCATACAGTTATAGCATATAATTATTGTTCTGTCTTTTCAAGGGAGTGTTCGTGATTACTTAAGTGGTTTTTTTCACCTTCATTTGTTTTGTTCATGGGATTCAGTGCCTTTCTAAATGTTGGCAGCACAGTCTTCCTACAGGTGACACCATTGTCACTTGCTGTGCCCTGAGTGCTGGTGGCACAACAGGAGTCAGCGTAGACAAGCACAAATATGCGATGTGAGTAACTTGCGCCTTAGGGGGATGCCTGGCAGAAAGCAGGTAGTTAGCAATTACTGGTTCTGTTCATTTCTGTTTTCAAATGGAGCTGCTTTTACTTTCCCAGAATACATAAGAATTATCCAACTTCAGTAGTTGCACTGAGATCAAAGTAATGTTTTTTTTTAATCCCTATTGCGCCTCCAATTTTAGCTATGAGGAATGGAAGGAAGGTTCAGAACGCAGGGTAACCAAGGCTCGATGGCATTCTTCTGCCCTTTGGACAACTACATTGGTGATGGTCTGTAGTTGCAATGTCCAGTCCTATCGAAGCCTGAATTCAGCAGGAAGAGCTATTTAGGGACTATGTTTGGGGTAGCATGTTTTGACAGCAGTTCATACTTCTATTAGTGTGTAAAGGAAGAAATTTAATTGTTCTTGAAAAAAGGTCAATTGTATCACAATAAATCAGCTCATCTGTAGTACCTCTTAAGATACACAAATGTCAAGTGTGAATAGCATTGTTTGTTTTTGCAGAAGAAAAGTAGATGATTATTTGTAGGAAAAGACTCCTTACTTATCTGATTTCTTATCTCTAAACTGAGGGATATAAACTAGACATTTTCTCATTGAGGTATTTCTGTCTCAGCATTTTTTCTAATGAACCTTCCTCTACATTTATGATTTCCAAACAATAGCCTTCATAGAGCAGAAAATAGTTAAGCCAGGTCTTTGTCTTCACCATGTAGAATGTTGTAAGATGAGGTGTTTATAAGTATCTCTTGTTAGCATGTGTATTGTTAGGTTGTTTGACGTTGGCCAGCTGATTTGGAAAGTACCAGGAGGGGAAGGTGAAGTGTGATTACCAACACTTCCCCTGTTAATTGTGCTGTGCCTGCTGTGGGGGCTGTCACCTTAGTTTGTAATGGGTATATCCTTTGAAGTCTCAGATGAGGCTTAAAACACCCACATCCATTTACCAGCTCTGTCACTCCCTGGAGGCTACTTCTTTGCAGGGATGGCAGTTACACATCTTCCCTAGTGCATCTGCTTCCTTAATTTCCCCAGGACTTTATGCTGGACTATCTATGACAGTAGAGATGGGTAGATATTAGTGATGTCCTGAACCTCTTCAGCCTAAGAATATGCATCAAAGATTTTGGGTATTTTGAGGCTAGCTGAGTTCTGCCAGTGTGTTCGTGCCACCTGGAATCTGCCTTGAACAACTATGTTTTTATCTGGCTTCCAGTAGGACAGACTGGTATTTATTTACTCTTCATTTATAATGTTTCCAGCCAGTAATTCTCGTCCTTGTTTTCAGCGCCCAGTGTCTTCTCCCCACCGCTGCACCTTTCTTGAGTTTAAAAGTTGAGTTCCAAATGTCAGCATGCAGAGGGAGGAAAGGCAGCGTTACACCTGGTGGTTATAATGATAATGTATATAGGGAAAATTTCTAATAGCAAGGTGAAAACAAGTCAGTATCTAGAGTGATCTTTGGCTGTTGCACAGCTGAACCTGTGTCTGCACTGATGCCTATAACGTAACTTGCACTGAATTAATTGTGGCTATCATTTCCCTATGGCTTGAGCAGGAGGTCTCTGTGGCAGGTAGAAAGCTGTATATGGCCAGCTCTGAATTTTGAAATGACAATACCTAAGAGGATGGGCACAGGCACACAAGGGTGGTGCTCGGTGAAAAAGGTCTTGGGTCTCAATGGTTACAGCTAATTCCATTCTGGGACTCTGCTTAAACTGCAAAGCAGCTGTAAAATTAGGGCCTGAGTTTTCTATTGGGAGAAATTGGATCAGAAAACACAGTACATGGTTATCCAAAATTGGTCCTTGGAACCATAAAATACTCGTGCTGTGTTCTGACAAAAACTGTAATGCTTCCAAATGTCAGTGCTTTCTGAATTGAGATCTTAATCTAGCAATATTATGAAGATTTAAAAAAAAAAAAATGTAGCACATACATTTCCTTGGATTTATCTCTTGTTTAATATTGTAGCAGCCAAGACTTTTATGTCAGAGGATCCTAAAACTAAATTATTGTCAGAATTAATCACAAGAGAAGTTGTCATGCCTACCAAGCACCAGAACCAGTCAGCAGCACCTCAGTCTCTCAGGCGTAAATCCCGTACAAGGACCAGCAGCCCCGTGCAGGAGGGCCCTGCTGGAGCTGCGTGCTACCCGCCTCACAGAGAAGCCATACCCTGGAAATAGGAACATGTCACTTGGTCAGTGTTGTCTTCGTTAAGAAATGTGTTGTACACTTATCAGCTCTCCTGTCCAAGTCTTCCTAAGATCGTCTATAAGTTACGGGGTTTTAGGTGTCCCTTTGTGAGCCTTGTTTACAAGTGGGTCAGTCTTCCCTGGGGGAATTGCAGCGTGTGCAAGAAGCTGCAGAAGGGGCTGAGCACAGGACAGACGAAGAGGCCGGGGCAGGAGCAAGCTGGGGACCTGCTGGGAGGGAAGGAGCTGCAGAGCACCCAAGGGCTGTAACTGCACGTGGCTATCCAGCCAGCTACCAGATGCATGGCAAAAGGAGAAATTAGCTCAGCACTTCTCTCGTGTGGTGCTCCATTGCTAGTTCTAATGGTTGCTCTGGAAAACATCTTGACCAGGTTGATTAAGATGGCAGTAACATTTTTGCACCATATTCATGGATGGTGTGTAAATAACTTGTATCTTCTAGAATTCTCCTAGCAGTTCTCAGGTAGGCTCTTTATCTGCTGCATCGCCGTGGGTTCTCTGGTCCAAAACTCCCAGGAAAGATGCTAGCACTTAAGCTTATTGGATACCTACCTGTTCATGTGCATTCTCTCATCTGTACAGACTACTTCTTCCTGTGTGTCTGGTGGGACTACAGATTAATTCTCTGACACTCTTTTCAGATCTAATCTCAAAAGAAATTGTGACTGGATGGATATGGCATTCCACAATCTCTCCTGCTTTTCAAGTTTTTGTCAAAACAGGTGGTGTCCTCATTAAAAGTAAGAATCTGTGGTAATTCTTAACGTAGAATATAATGCCTAGGACATTTGTTCTGTCTACTTTTGACTTACTTAATTTTTCCCAGTTATTTTACATTCCTTAGCTCCCCATGGATTGCATCTTCAGATACAGAGCCCAATCAGTGCGTTCAGAAAAAAAATAACGAAACCAGCATTGCAGAGCTTATAAGAGCCTACTAGCCTGGCACAGTCACTACAGCTGAGAGTCTGAGGGAGGGGTTCCTCCTGCTTTCAAAAGAAATTTCTCATAAGGGGTAGTGTTTCACCTAATTAAGCGAATCTGTTTAAAAGAGTAGATGTGCTTCAAAGCATCCCAGAGAGGAGTCTGCAGAGATGCATGTTGTCCATTCTCTGTCTGGATCAAAGTGGCACAGAGACATTAGGCAGGTTTCTCCCTTTTATCTGGTTATTCTCTACTGGTGCAACAGATCTGACACTGTTAAAGATTGAGCAGTCTTTGCTGCAATGGTTGAATGGTGTCCAAAGCTGATTTGTTAGACAACACAAAGACCAAACAATTATCTGCCATGAAACTGCAACAGCTGGCCTGAAGATTAAGAAATAAATGATAAATTAGATAAAATGAGGTCCTAATCTTGTTATGCAGATAACAGGATCTTAATAAAGCAAAATTAGCTAAACCTGTCAAGTAACAGAGTGAATGCCACCAAGAACTCAGTGTTAGTTGCTGATGTTGTTGCTAACCAGACTGCTGGCAGTTCTTTTAGATGGACTTTGCAACAAAATAAAAAATTAGCAAAAGACTTTGGGAGAATTTGGGGGCTTTATTTAAAAATGTAGTTGAATATAGATGAAACAAGGTGAAAATGGCACCCATTACATGCCCAAATCTAGCTTTCACTGCCGTTGTCCATGTAGCTTTCTGCTTTTCTGCCTTTGCAGTGCTTTAATACATTTCCTTTGCTCTTATGCTGTATTGATAACATCACAAACAGCACAAGCTAAGCAAAACTGTGTAATGCATCTTTCTTGGCTTACTTGTTTTGTATTTTCCCCTGTTATTAAATTAATTTCCAGTTGGACGCATTGAGTTTCAGAAACTCATGTCAAACTTGTAGCATCCTATCTGACCCATGGAGATTATGGTCCCTGTTGTATAACAAGAATTTCATGTATCCCCTGTAAAGATGCATACTTCTTAATCAGTGTTCTTATTTCTTTGAAAGGTTGTGTTACTTCTGGGCTCTTTCTAAAGGTATACTTAGGATTTGCAAGGTATGCTACAAAGTATATGGAACTTATCAAAAGATCTCTTCAGGAAACTTCTGAAACGTGATGAAAAACTACTGCAATATTCATAATGTTACTTAAAATATGTTGTGAATAATGGACGGATACTGTGCCAGCAGGTATCCTTTAAAATAACTTAATAAAGTAGCAACTGATAACCATTCCCAGAAGTAACATCACACCCTGTTGTAAACAGCAGAAATGTTGATTAGCTGGCCCTTTGCCTTTCTGTTGCTGAATTTCTAAAGTCATAATGAAACTGTTGCAGAAGTAGATATATTATCAAAAAATAAAGTTGAGAATTCTTTTTTGTCTTGGGGAAAAATGTAAGCAGTCTTTTTCCCACACTTTAACTGAGATTTGAGTTTCCATCAGTCTGTGGATCAGTTTGTGTAGGCCCTGTGTGTGTATTTGGCAATTTGCAGAAGACTAAACATAAGTAATCAAAACAAGGAAAACTATCCATTATGCAGGAATGCACATAGATGAGGTATTTATTAAAATAAAAATTTACCCTGCTGGCAGAGGCAAGCACAAATCTAAGCTGCAAATCTAGAGAAGCCTGGATGCACATTCTGCGTCTTGTCTTCGTGTTTGACATAAATGCAAAAAATAAGGAATCTTTCTTTTTTAAGAAAGCGGTAATCATTTTAAGATCAAAGCCAAATTTCCTTACCTTCACTTTTAAAATGCTATTTCAGTATTGATTTTTTTTTACTCTATTTTGCTTTATAAACTTTTAAACAAACCCAGGAATGCCAGCTGTTACAAGATGTCTTATAGGATTATCTATAAGGAAAGTCATTCTTTTGAAACTTTAACAGGCCATAGATCAAAAGTGATATAGAAATAGCATTGTCAGAAACAGACTTTGTGTTTTACAGGCAACAGTCATGATGTACGGCAGGCAGTGAGCAGGTAGGTTTGTGTGGCCAAACTCAAAGCCAGCGTCTTGATGAAATGTGACACAGAGTGCCCATTGAGCCCTTCATGGTGGTGCTGGTGCAGCCGAGGTGTGCCAGCTGGAAGCTTGTCTGCTTCCTGGGCTGGAGACAAGCAGGGTGAAAATGCAGATTCCATAAGTCTGATGTCTGTACCTAAAATCATATACCTAAATCTGTCTGTTTATATTCCTAAATCAAATAGCTCCTGTGTGAGAGAACTGAATTACTTTTGATGGTTAGGTTTAACACTGAAGCTTTCAATCCTTACAATGAGGCAGCTTGCTTAGGGAGAAGTGCAGATTCCCTAGTCTGCTAAACTGATTGTGTTTAATATATACTTAACATATCAGTATGTGCTGAACATTAGTCTAAAGGAGACGTGATTGGTCTTGCAAGCTATGTCAGAGGACTGGATTTTAGTTACATTTCCTACAAGAAAGGAATTATGTATCTTGATAATAGCAATGTTTGAATTCAGTGGTAAAAATGACACAGTTGTCTCCTTGGATTCAACCTTTTGTTTTTACACTTGAAATGTTAAAGGAACTATAAAATTACTGATTTGCATCCCTATGGAAAGCAACACCTGCTTCTTGGTTAAAAAAAGTCTGTATTGACATTGAGAACAGCTTCACTGGGCGTATGTACTGTAGGACTGATGGCAGCTAGCAGGCCTAGATCATATTTAGTATTAAAATTGTGTTAATCCTGATCTTGCATGCTGCATAAACAGGATCAAGCAAAAATTTTCAGTGTCTATTTTTTTCTAATGAGTATTGTTTTCCATCTTAAAACTTGGACAACTTCTGTCACTCAATCACTCAGGAACATCAGGTAGGCATTTCATGCCTGTCATGCTGTAGGTGTAAATCAAGATGCAGATACTCTGAATTGTACCTTTGTGGATACAAGATATTGCCACAAAATACTTGGACACTTTCCCAAAGCTACTCCAGAAGACAAATCAGAATAACAGTATATTTCTTCTATGGAATAGAATATTCCATATATGGAATAGAATATTCTTCTATGGAACAGAATATTCCATATATTCCATATATTCTCTATGGAACCCAGAAATAGAATGAGGAATAACATGAATGATTAGCATGGGAGAAGCAATCCAGCTAGATGCTCTTTCCTGACTTTTGTGCTCATGAATACGGGTTAAAGAAACACTACTTACTAGAACAAAACTGTTTGTTCTGCTCTTTTCATAGCACAACCATCTGTTTGAAACAAGTCAAACAGGGAAAAACTGCATTTCCTTACCTCATGTAGTAAAGCGAGGGTATGGGCCTTGGGGCTCCATGTTCCTGCAGCAGCCCTGGCCTAATCCAAGCAGAAAGGCAAGATTATTTTTTTTTTATGTAGGCGCTCTGCCTTTCGCTTCTGTGGCTTGGTGACCAAAAAGCTACCTGACAGGCAGACGAATTTAGCATGGCAAATGGAAGTCCCACTGTGGGTGCCAATAGAAGTCTGCACAAATAAGCAGAGAATACTTTCCAAAATGCTAAGAGAAGGTGTAATGAACTTCAGCCACTCAAAATCCAGTAAAGTAGCAGAGGACGTAATGAGTGTGGTCATAGTGCAGTTTGGTTTGGGTTGCACGTATCCTAAAATAGTTTTTTATTATCACAATGCCTTCTGTGTCATCACTTCTGTATAAATAATAAAGCTTTTCATCCACACCTAGGAGATGAGTGTTTTTCCCGTGCACTGCCAACATTGTGTCCCCCAGCACCTCCTCATTTCACGCTACCACGCGCAGAAAGCAAATTACAGCAAGGCAAGGGGGCAGCCTGGTATCCTGTGCTATAATTTGGTGAAGGGCTCTGTGTACGAGTAGACAGCTGCTGTTTATTCCTATCTTGCATATTGCAGTGTTCTCAATTTCCCTCCCACACGAAGTTGTATTCCTGTGTTCAGTTGAAAGGGCACTTAAAAAGCAGTATGTCACTTTAACCATGATTGCAGTCAGCGTAACAAAGATCGTATATTTTCTAGACCTGCAGTACAGTATCAACCACTTTTAATTTAGGTTAGTAAGTGTTAAGGCCAGAAGGGTGTAGAAAATCTATTATGATCTCTATGACTTAGTCCAGAAGTTATTGCTGTTTTGTTCCACTAGATATTTGTCTGAGTTTGCATCTCTACCTGGAAACAATATATCTTGAAGTCTTCTAATCATTTTTCTTGGCAGTTTGCTCAGACAGTTGCTTGCCCTTGTTCTTTAAAATCTACGTCTTAATTAAGTTTGATTTTCTTTTGTTTGGATTCAGTATCATGTTTGTTTCTTTTCATCTCAAGAGAAAGCTTTCTTACTGCCCAGCATCTTATTCTTGGGAAAGAAACTTCTACTATTTCAGTGTGCAGCACATCTCTCAGCAGAAAGATTAGTGCAAGTCCAGGAAACAGTATTGACATGTCAGAGCAATGTTCCTCCTGATCTAATTAGTCTCTTTTCTGTCCCTCCCTCCTCCTCTTGTGTTTAATTAGTTCAGATGCAATACTTTGCTGGCATGGCTGTGCAGTTTGTGTAGGTAGGCGGGTTGGAGCTGGACTTGGGTTAATGGCAGTGCTGCACTGCACAGCAAGGAGGCCGAAGCACACCAAGTTGCTTCTTTTTGATGAGCTGAACAGACTGAGCCGAAGTGTAAATGCAAGGCTGTTTCTCCAGTACTCATTTTTCTACCATAATAGGTCTGTTCATGCTGGGCTTTCATAAACATGCTCAAAGGAGGTTTTAAATGCCTGAGGTATTGTAAGTCTTAAAATAAATAAATAAATAAACCTGGGTAGTGTGGCAGAAGGTGAAGTGAAGCTTGTAGGCTCTAATTTACTACCTGTGGGATTCTGTAGTGTTATTTCTGGAAAAATTATTTCTGGAAAAACATTGCATTATGTGATCTATATTATGGGTTGGCTGGATAGGATGGAGGACATTAACACTGCCTTAATTTATGTTTGCCACTGAACTCCAAAAGTTTGGGCCGTGGTTTAATACTATCAGAATTATGTATTTTTGCTGCAAGGCAGTGATTTCTTAATGCTAGAAATGGTTTAGGAAATGACTTTAACTAGTCGAATCTTGACAACTTTGTTGCATTGGCTTCCTTACTATTTCCATTTACTGTCTTTCTAAAGCTTTCTTAATGTAGTGTCTTATCAGAGTACAGTTTTTATTTTCCAAACCTTTTATCATCTTAGATGCTTTTCTCTGAACTCCCTCTGATCTGTCCATCTCCAAAGCGAGCTGCTCCAAAACACACGCGCTCTGATTGAGATCTAATGGGACTGGGTAATCATGCTTATTTTACGTACTTAGTGCTGTGACCTAAATAGCATTCATTTTTTATGTGACAGCATTTTATTGTTAACTTGTGTTCAGTGTATTATCCAATATGACATACAGCTCCGTCTCCGTGATGCTCCTGCACGGAATCTATTCATGAGGAAAATCCTAGTGGCCTTGTTCAATTTAAACTTGTCGCATCCTCAAGTAAAGTCAGTTGATCTCGGTGGGAGTTGCCAGATTAAGATGGAACAAAGACCTCAGGATTTGGTTCCCTGTTGGTATGTTTGTTTGTTCTTCTCAGCTGAAACTATTTGTCATTTGTTTCTACTGAATCATAGTACAAATTGATTTAATTATTTTAGTCCCTCAACATCTTTGACATCTTGCATACTGTTTAGGAGAGGTGTAGTGGCATGCAGTTCTCCATTTCCTCATACTTAAGATTAGTATATTTGTATTTTAAATACAAATTTGGATATTTTTTTGAAGAGTCTGCTTAGTAGACAGACTTTTCTCCATCATTAAAACTTGCTACTTTTTTCATACAGATGGGGGCAACAGACTGCTCTAGTATTTTCAATTACAACTGTTCACATGGTAGAATATCAGTATATACACATCAAGAGCTTTACATTGTCTGAGGATGTGCATACATATGAAAGAAATAACGATAATTTGTAGTTTATGCTAAAGATTTTTTGTTACTTTCTCTAGCGTAGTTACAGTGGGGGAAAATTATTATTAAGGTCACCTCTCCAGTATAGACAGATACTCAGAGTATGAATTTTGCACTAGAAGCTTTAGGCTTTTTGTTTCCCTTCCTATCACTTCCTAATTAAAAGGAAAAAGGGAGGGGAGGGGGGAAAAAAAAGCTTTAAGACCTTTGGCTCTAATTAGATTTTCATTAAGGTTTTATAAAATCTATTACACCAAGTCTCATAAGAAATGGATTCATGGAGATGATTAACAAATTGGCTTAATGAACTTATCTTGAACCTCTTAGACCCACTGTGGAGTTCTCACTACCCTGAAGTGCTAGAAAGAAGCACATCTAGTATGACAGTTCAGAACAGTATAAGAAGTAAAAATGAGATCAGATGGTCTCAGCCTTGCTCGTAGTTTTTTGAGTGCACACATCAACAAGCCATACTGAACTGTCACTAATTTGACAGCTGTAGCAGTGAAAAGCCCCATAAAGGCACAATAAGACACTGGGACTTGTGCCAGCTGAAGGCGGTTTTACCTTGAAAAGACTGACTGGGTTCTGTGATGGAACAAGAAGCTGAGCTCTTAACTTTCATTTGCATAGGAACGAAAGCAAAAGCAGCTGCTGGGTCCTATTTTGCCATTTGCTTGCACTAGTGCAAATACCAGCGTTATAACACTAGACTGATCTGCATGCGGTTGGCAGGCAGAACACCAAGAACAGAACTGCCAAAAGAGAAGGTACTTTGTGCAACAGTTTCTATAATAATAATAAAAAAGTGGTGAATTAGGAAACTAGTTTTATTTTCACATCTGTAAGATGGTCATATTACAATTCTTAAAACTCTACTGTGATTTATGTAGCTCTTACATAAATGATGTTATACCATTTTACAAAAAAGTGAACTGACTTTTTGATGCTAAATAGAAGTACATTAAAAGAGCACCCAAATTTAGAGCTGTTCTTTGAGATATTTTGTTTGTGACTGTTGTGGGATGCTTTGGCTTCAACACAAGTGAGGTCTAAAAGCACATGTGAAAGCCAACTGTAATCCAAGGATTTGGACGAGGGTTGTTGTGAGAGGGGGAAGAAACCAAACCAACAGGGTTGCATTCTTCTAGAAATATTGTTGAAGGACTGTTCATAATGCTGTGCAAGTTTACCAGAACCTCATGAAAAACACCTGGAAGGCAATAGCTGGGCTTAGAGCATAGGAAACATCTAGAGGATAGCTACTTTGTGTTGGCACCTATCACCATGCGTACCCCTTGATCTCAAGGCTATAGCTTGGTCTTTCTGTTTACTTTCTCTGTTGTGCAGTAGCCCCGTGCAGCCCATCAAATGGGCCCTGCGGGAGCAGCCCTTGGGACCCGAAGGGCTGAGGTGCTGCAGCAAGCCCCTGGTCCTGCTGCCCCAGGAGGGCCTGGGCCCATCCTGCCGCACCTCAGCTGCCTCATGGTGTCAGGCAGGCAGCGGTGGTGCCTGCCGCTGTGGCTGGTCAAGCAGTATCATGTTCCCCTGGCTCAGAAGTAAGCAGGGTTGGGGCTTAAAGCCTGGTTGGAGAAATAAATCCTCATGGACGTCCTTGAGTCGTTTCCTGGTGGATCGTTTCGCTCAGCCCGTCTCCGTGTGGTGCAGTGAGGGAAGCGCAACGCGTGGCTGAGGAGAGGCTGAGGCCTGGCAGCTATATCTGGTGGTGCTGCCGTTGAATGTTCAATTACACTCAGCTATTTTCAGCCTGAGGATTAAAATTCAGCTATTTTCCCTTACCAGGAGGGAGTAAACACCATAAAGCCTCTACTTGGCTGTGCTTAACTCCTCATTCAGCTTGCTGTATGGGATGTCGGCTGTGTCCTTTTCCCATCCATCTGTGCACGAGCGCAAGTAGCAGCTCCCTTGCCGTTCCCCAAACTGTCATCTGCGAAAGGGAATTTGGAGGAGTAAAGAAGCTCCCTGTGTAACCGTATGTCCCCACATGAGCTCGCAGAACAGGAATCACAGATTGTCCTTGTTGTTGTCGTCTCTTGCCAGGCTCAAAGTATCTCCTTTTCAGTTGCTGAAGGGGGTTTCAAATGCTTTTAAGAAGCTCTGGAAACAGGGCTTCAGTAATTAGGCTTCCGCCTCCTCAGTGGCAGCAGCTAGCTGGGCGATCTGCTTTTTCAGTTGCACATCTCTGAACTGGCGTAGTGGATCAGCGTGTGCCAGCATCAGCACGGTATGTTCCAGCGTCTTTGGGGTGTTTTGCTACAGAGCACTCACCTGAAAATGAAGCTGGTGCTTGGGGCTATGCGACCTGCTCTCTTCTCCCAGTGTGTGTCTGCAGAATACAGCAGCATGCAAATAATGTAGAGTCTTGTCTTTCATCAGTGTTGTAGAAGATAGCTTTACTGTAGGTATTTTGCAAACTCTAAATACATATTAGGAAAACTCCCTTGATAGCAAGGTTAAAAAAAAAAAAAAAAAAGCTTTGCCAACCTTACAGACTCTATTAGTGGAAAGAACTTAGGTTGCCCTTGTAGCCTTTATTTGCTTCCTTGTAGACATTGTGTTATGATAGCTATTTTAGAGTTATTTTAATTGCTGAATAACCATCTTAGAGTCAAATTTTGCACTTCAGAAAGGTTAAGAAATTGCATTGGAGGGTGCACAATTATGTCACATGGGGGCTTTCTTAAATTTGGGCCATTCCTGAAACAAATATGACTTCCAGATGAGAGGATGATTTGTTAGCCAAGTAAACTAGGATTGTCCACATAGTGTTAGCTGTGCTTGGTAAACCTAAACAGTTGTGTTAATTACACTTTTAATTTAGTATTCAACTTTTCAGAATATTGTTATTTATTCAGAGGAAGGATGAAGCTTAATTATTGGAAAGAGAAACAACGCAGAGTTGCAGTTATGTATTATTCTTGGGGTTAATTTTCTATTCAAGGCAGTGCCAGAATACCAGTGTGGGCACACGGATGAGGGTACATTCTGATTTGCTTAAGAGCAGGGCCATGCATCTCTTAAAATTATGGCCTAACAGTAGCCCTCTTCTTTTTGACTTAGTAATTGGTTTGAGCTGTGTTCCCTGTGCAAGTGTAGCAGCATCATGAGGAAACATGAAGATGCTACATAAATCAGAAGACCTATGCCTGAGTTGTTTGCAGAAATAAAGGACAAAATTAGAAGCCTGTTGATTTATAACTGGTGGTACTTACTGGTAAGCAGGCTTGCAGGCATACATTTCACACACATCCTATTGTTCATGTTCAAAATAGCAAATGAAATTAGGACAGCTAAAAATCCACGTTTTTGATGTGGATGGATGTTAGCAGATATCAAAAAGAATAGAGAGCAATGTTCTTATAAAAAATACAATGAGTGCCTCATGTCCGTGTGGGATTACACACCTTATTTCCTAGCATCAATTCAAAAAGAACCTGTGTTTCGTAAAAACGTGCAATACTGTTTGCCTGAAAAATGAGAAGATTTCAATCAACATCAGCGGGTACTGGGGTGTGTGGCAACTTTGAATGTAGGCTAAGTCTTGCCAAAATGGAACTGATATACTTATTGATGAGCTTTTGGTTTTGATAGCAGCAAACAAACAAAAATCATGTAATGCTTGCAACTTCTTGATGCTGTATCCCTTAACACAGTGAGTACTTTTACTTGTAGATGGCAATTCTGACCATTAGGGACCGGATATTCCTTGGGGGTAGGCAGTGACAGCAGATACAATCAGGTATATAAATGAACACACAAAAAAATGCAGGCCTTTTTTTGGGGGGGTTGCTGCTTTTTTGGGGGGGATGTGGAGGGAGTTCACTACCCCACTTTGAGGTGTGTGTATTACTCAGTCACAATAGAGAAAAAAGTGGATTATTTTGTTGCATATTAATCTTTGTCATCACATTGTATTTTAACAGCAAATGAATCTTTGAAACCAAACCTTTGAAATGTCTCAGAAGAAAAAATACAGGTAAAATTAGGTTGCCCGTATAGTGGTGTTCATGTGAAAGGACTCATTGACAGCTGAGACGACTCATGTTGGCTTTTACGATTTCAAAGTAGGGTAGTTGCTCTGTCTTACAGATCTATTTCCTCACAACTCATCTGATTAATCTTATGCATGACTTCATATGGCTAATTTTTTCTCCCTTTCTCAACATCTACTTCATTGGTGGACTGCATTATTTTTGGGGATGTGTTTGCTGCTCAGTTTATTAAATCTCTCTCAGTATGTTTGTGCCTTACTTAATTCCTGGGTATAGTGGTGTTAAAACTTAACTTACTGAACAGTAGTAGTTCAGTGCAAGAAAATTTGCTAGTGGAAATATTGCATGTCAGTTTAACATAGTTTATTTCCCAGGCTATGCAGTGAATGATTCTCTTAATTCTAGTCCTAGCTTCACTTTCACATGAGCAGCAGCTGTGGGTGTCCTGGCATTACAAGCTGCTGGAAACCATTCCAGTTCTGACATGTAGCCTAAGCTCTGAGCAGAATTGTATGATGTGGAGCTTAAAATGCTGTCAGTCATCTTGAGCCATATGAAGTGTGGTGCTTCTGTTGTACCTGCTACTGACCTAAGCCAGTGGTAGCCACAAGGAAATTTATTGTTGTTTGCTGTTGTTTTTGAAACTTCTTGGATCAGATTTCTCCTCTTAATGGCATAAACATCAACATCCCTATAGTGTTATAAATGAGAGCCAAGAGTGTGTGTTCTTGTTAGAGATGACTCAGTCTTTACACTTTGGCTTTGATATTTACATACTTCTTTTCAGTAGAGAACTGTCACTAGCGTCTTTTATCTGAAATTTGGTTCTAGGTTGTCCTGTTCTCAGTAGCAAAACCAAAAGGAGGACAGCTTGTGCTCCCTTCGGGGACTTAACCCCATCCACCCCCTGCCCTGGCTGTGTGACAAGTACAAATTGCAGACAGGGCTGGGATGGCTGCGCTCTTATAGACATCTAAACTGTGTTTCTTTTTTGTTTGCAAGAAGTGGTTTTAAGCAGCTGTCAGATTGCACTTCAAAGGATTTTACTAAATTCACTTCTGTAAGAACTGAGCTGCCCCAATATGCTGCCTTGCTGGCTGTAGCAAGTATGAATCTCTCTCCTGAGGGTCCATGGTGTGTGCCTGGCCCTGTGGTGTCTTGCTGAGGCATGGGATGGATGGATTTGGGCTGCTCCTGGCTGGGGCTGCTAATAACATGATGTGGGAAGGAAGATGTAAGCAAAACAGAACAGAAAATCACTTCAGCTCTTTCACTTGCAAGTACTATTTTATACGTAAGTTGAAATAGCATTTAATTTAGGAACATACCTACAGAAATAGTGTACTTATCTAAAAGCAATCTAAGTGACTTCATTTCAAAGTTGCAAAGAGTGTGTTTGAGTGATTGATATACTGCACACTCACAGTGAATATGCATCATGTTTTAAGGTAAAATGAATAGTTTGTATCTTTACACAGAGGCACAACTTAGTGTTTAAACCTTCCAAGGTTTTTTAAATCTTTTTTTTTTCTTTCTTCTTCCAGAAAAGCTTATTAAATACATGGAGAAAGGAGAGGAGAACTGAAAACATGTTTTCTAATTATTTTTCTGACTTCAAAAACTTTGATGTAAACTCGGCATTGATCACCAAGGGCAGATTGAGGAATGGAAGTGTCTAAACTTACTGTGGCATGTGTGTAGAGCTTTCAGCCACCCATGCCAGGGATTTCCCCCTCACTTGGTGTTGCTTGGCCTTTTTTGAGTTCCAAATTCAGCATCATCCGAAAACACCTGCTGAGCAGCTTGTGCACTTCAGGTAGGGGAATAACACCATGTCTTAAAGAATGATCTGAATGTAGATTAAGTCTTACAGTCCAACAGACCTCATGTCCACAAGTTTATGTGCAAATGTCAATAAATTGCTTTCTGATACAAAATAAGAATAGGTTAAAATGTGAAACAAGATTTTTACCCTAAACTGTGACTTTTTTTCTGTGTAAACCTCAATTGCTGCATACACCTACAGGGAGGTTCTCTTTTGTACTTTTTACCCTATGATAATTAACTGGGAAACTTTTTCAAATGTCACCATAAATAAGTTGCAGTTGTATGTATGTAACATACTTGAAAAAAAATGGTTTTTGATTAAGCTGATGTCACTTTCAAATTGAGACTATCAAAACTGTCAAAACTTTTCTTCCCTCATTTTGAAATGCTCTTGCTACTTTCCCCTTTTTCTCAAGGTGCTACTTATCACTTTAAGTTCATTTATATTTCAGAAGAGTCCACAGTCTCAGCACTTAAACATGCCAACAGTTATGCATAAGTTTAATAATCTTTTGAAATCAGTGGGACTACTTATCTTCTTTAAAGTGGCTAGAGGGCTTTTGGGAAGGCTGAGGAAATAGCAGTGTGCATCAGGACCTTTTTGTCCACATGGAATAAAACAGAAGATATAGTCTTCATCAGCTGAAAATTACCTTGACTGTTGTTGGAAATAGCTCCATTTTTATTTAAGGATCAGTCAAAATAGGAATAGGTTAACTCTTTCTGTCCATAAACACAACATTAAAATTCTGCCATGGTCCTTTAAGCTTTGTTGTACTGAAATTACTGATACACCACTTTGTATAGGTTTTGTAGGTCTGGAGCTTCCTAACAGCTCTGAGGAAAATGTAATCTGTTGAAACTAATTTATAAACATTATTGGCATTTAATGTAGAGCTCTGGATACTACTTGAATTTGAGCAGTGTAGCTATTTATCTCATAGTGACAGCAGCTACTGACTACAATCTAGAAGGACAGAAATGCCTTTAGACCAGAAGGTCTGTATCCCACTGGTAGCATAGTCTGTCATTTTGTGGGAGGGTTGAAGCCACCATCTCCTCCCTTTGAGAGAAGATAGGGAACGCTTGCCCAAACTCCTGGGCACTGCTTGTCGTGTCTTTTGCACCCATGTTGCAGCTCTCCAGGTAGCAGCAATGGGGCTCTGTTGCATTTTGTTTTCTCTCTGTGTCCTAGTCCCCTTCTCCATGCAGTTCTGACATCAAGCATGTTTGTGGTTTGGGGCATGTGTGCAAAAGCGTAGCGGCTTGCTAATGCTTATTGCCTTAGAGTTAGGCATGGTTGGAGATGTACGGAGAGTTCTCCACTGCCAGGTCTAGTTAGGAGGTGGAAGCCCTCATCATAGAAAGCAGTGTCTCCCGTGGCCTTGGAAGGGAAGGAGTGCCCCTTTCCTGTGAAAGGTGGTGCTGGTGTATTCCAGTACCCCGAGAGAACGGAGTTATGGAGCAGGGTGGGCTGTCCCTGCTCAGTGTGTCCCGTCTGGGGCAGGCTGCCCCCATTCAAGCTCAGATGTGCAAGAGAAGCACATACACAGCAGGATTCTGTGAGTGCATCGCCCTTCTGGCAATAGCATGTCCTGTAATTTACTATTCCTTTTCATGTCCATCATATTTCAAGTTCATTCAGGGGAATTAAATGGCAGTTAAAAAGGATCAGCTCTCAAGAAGTTTGAGTGATCTGTAAAAGCTCTGAAGATGCAAGGAGGCATTCTGAAATGAGGTGCCCCTGCGACTCCTTCAAGAGAGGTACGGCTGCACTCATCTTGACCCCCAGAAGGTTAGGATGCATTCAAGGCTGTTAGGAAAAGTATTTCATTTAGATCTGTCTGCACTGAAAGTAGAGCTGTGCTTGGCTGACCTGCCGCTGCATATCATGAGCAGTAGGTGTAGCTCCAGAGCGATGCATGTCAAGTGGCAGGGGGTGAAGGAGCCCTCACCTGTGGCTGATGCAACTGATGCCTGTTGTGTGGCTGCATGCTCTGGGAGAGGTTAGGGCTTTGGGTTTGCGCTCTACTCCTTCTGCTTGCAGCAGCGTGGGACAACCAGGAGACAGACTTTTTGGGTTTTCCTGTAGATCCTGCCTGTGATGGAGATGCTAGAGGCTCTGGTGTTCTGGTGCCTTGTGGGACTGGATCAAGTCCTTGCTCTTTTGTTTTAAACTTCTAAGTAGTGCTGTGTGGGCATATTTCAGAGTGGGGTTTTTGTCAGGCAATTTCATAGATTTTGTCCAAATGTATGAAAACTGAATTTTGAGAGGTCTCATAGTCATATTTCAAGATAGCAAAGGCAAGAATGTTTGTGGTAGACATCCGAAGTCCTCCTGAATTTGCTTTACCATTGAAATTAATTTTTTGTTTGTAATTGTACTTTTGGTTGAACTTTTAATGCTGTCTTTTGGAAAACTGGAAATAAAATTCCATGATTTGGTTTCAAACGTATGAAAGTAGTGTTGTGTTGTTTTTTTTTTGATACCCAAGATCCTTGTTTCCACTCCTCTCAAACCCACAACCTTCTCTGTGCATTGGAGCAGCACTTTAGAGAGCTTGCTAACTGTCACTGGTGTGTGGGGTGTTTGGTTCTTGTATGTTTTGGTGCAGGGGAGGGTCAGTTATTATGGCATTTGCCTGGGCTGTGTGGGTGGCTGACCAGAAATGTGACTACTTGTAGTATTCCCCTGTTGGTACAGGTAATCTGTTCTAAAAGCAAGCCTCAGCAGCCTAAGGAATAGCTTGGTCTAATTAGTACTGCTGTCTTGGGTGGTAATAAAAAGTTTCTCAAACTTTCGAGATTCGTTAGAACTCCTAACTTTTGAGCATATCCACTGCTTGCTTTGGGGTATGCTGTTTGTCATGTGCACCTCTCAGGGTGAAACTACAGGACCTGCACATGCCCAGACCTCTTCCACTGTCTGGAGTTTTCTTGCTAGTTTTGGGTGGCTTGATTTCAGTTAACTGACTTCAGTTCTGTTCTTTACCCTCTCTTTGTAGAGGAGTACAGAAATCTTAGAATAAGATACTTTAGAGAAAAATGTGTTTGAAGCCATAGATACACAATGAGAGAGAACACAAACTTGCAGTAGTGGTTTTCATTCCATGTTGTTCCTGCAAGACTTTCATTCTGTGCAAGTCTGGGAGGGAACACGTGGAAGCCTCAGATACTATCTTACACCATCTCTTCGCTATGTCTGAAACACCTCCTGGTATTCCTTGTCTCTGTAGTGTCAGCCTGATGCTGGGTCAAATTGATTTCCTAGCCTTGCTGAAGCATGTGTGGTTGTAGTTTGGAGCAAGAGAGCATCAACTATTTGCAACTGCTCATGTGTATTTGGGGAGCTTCTGGGATTAGGGCTGTTGTGGTGGTTGCTTTAAAGCTGTCTTAAATATTTGTGTAAGAAACTCAGTTCTGTGCAAGTGTTTACATGGGATTTGCCCACTAATTTTGTCTCAAATTTGTGCCATTGCTACACATAGACTTCATGTTTGCTGTATGCAGACTTTTTCCTGTAAGTAAAGTATTAAAAAAAAAAAAAAAGCAACAGTAAGATACTTTCAGTCCTATATTTATTTCCATGAAAAAAAGGGTAGCAAAAAAACTTTTATGACAGTTCATTTCTCATGATAGTTGAAAATAAGAAAGCTAATTGAAATTAGTGGATTTCCATTTACTGAAAACCAGAGTGTAGTAACGGTGAACTGAGCCTCAGCAACGTAACTACCATTAGCCAGCTAGCCATGGAACTAATTTCAAACATGGCTGTAATTATTGTGTCAGCTTCAATAACAAAAAAAAAGTCAACGGATCTTTCACACTTCCTTCACTTGTCTTTTCCTCTAAAACAGAAAACTAATTATGAGAATACTCATGTTTTAATTGTGACTATGGATGACTGGCAAACATGTAATTAAGTGATGCAGAAGTTGACATAAGACAGTTGACACAATGTTTTTGTACATCATTATAAGAAGACATGTAGTGAAGCAATTAGTCCTTCATTAGTTCTAAGTTATTTCAAAAGCTTTGAAATACTTGTGTATTTAATTTTTAATCATCAAGTACATGTATCTTCTAATGGTGTTAACTTCACGGACTTATATTAGACGCGCTCCCCTGAGACTCACTGCAGTAAGATAAATGGCCTCCACAGCTGCTGGGCCGCGGGAACTTCCTTGAGCTTTTGGGGTTCAGAAGCAGTGCTGTCTCTTCAAGACTATGCCCCATTTTATTTCTCTAGTGACTTTAAAACTCTGCATTATTGCACACTTTGGAGAGGAGCTGCTGTCTGCATCCATCCTGATTGCCGTTGTACCGCCTTCTCTAGCACCTCCAGCTCTTTAGTCACTGCAGCTAAAAGCAGCAAGTTTTGGCTTATGTGTTAAAACGTGCTTTGCCATTTAGTGTTGAAAATGTAACTCAACCCAACTCAAATGGGGATAGACAGCTTTTTTCCTATGGGACAGGAGGCTTTTGTTTCCAGTGTCTTTATTCTGTTTGCTGAGCTGACTTCCACACTACCTGCTATGAAGTTGAACATCTTCCAGTTTGGGGGGATTTTTTTTTTTAATTCCTGAGAAGATTATCTTACTCATTTGACTTTTTTTTTTTTTTTTTTTGGCTTCTGCTGGCAGTTTGTCACCTTCTTTTCTTTTAAGGCTATTATAAAGCCATAAAGTCTCCCCCTGACTAGACTGGATGCAGTAAAGTAGAGTAGATGTGCTCTCCTGTGCATATTGTAGAGGATCCTGATTCTGTAGAAAGCCTTCATGAAGGAATTTATAACTGACATGCATGTTGTGAAATTACGGGCATTAGAGAAATAGAAATATATAAATATAGAATATAGAAATACTTATATAGAAATATATAAATACAGAAATTATAGAAAAGCAAAAGTTTGGGAAACTGAATGATTGTATACAGCTATGCAGTAAACGTAACTTGTCGTGTAGAACCTGGAGAGCCTGGGGAAGACTTCTTTGCAAATGCAGAGATCCTTTATTTTTGCTTAGTGAGGATTTACTGTGTGTTCGTAAATGTTAACAGTTTAAGTAATAAAAACATGCTTCAGACAAAGGCTTTCTCTGTTGATCTGAACATGCCTGGAGTCTGCACATCCGCACAGGCTGGCCATTTTGTGTATTTCAAAAATCTCTTTTAACCTACTACAGGTACTAAAGCTGTGTTAGGTCACTAGCTAATAAAATGACAGTAGTTTAACTTCATCAGAGAACAGAACAGCTCGACCTCTGAAACAGACAAAATAGCTTTTCTATTTATTTTAGTACTAATAATTGCTTTATTAATTTTTGACTCCCCTTTTAAGTTATGTTCAAATTCAGCTTTCATCGTTGTTTACCTTATGTTGCCGGGAGAAGAGTACTTAGTTTCTAGCATGTTGTTTCAAGGTGCACTTTTTCCTACCACTCTTCCTAAAATGCATTTTTTGGTATGCTGAAATGAAGTGTTGCATTATATTCTTTCATCTCAGTGGCAATTAGTCATTGGTGTCACTAAGATCACCGTGCAGTAAAGATTTCATAATGCAGCATTCAGGTATTCAGAGGCAGACTGTGAGAAGATGCTTTTGCTAGATATGTTTGTTCAACTTCTTTTGTTAGACAGAAATAAAACTTTGATGTGAAAGTAGTTGGACTCAACATGTGTGAACAGCACTAGCTAATTATTTTTCCTGATACGTTTGCAGCTTTAAGACACCTACCCAGCTACATTCAGTTGGTAGAAGGGGAATGAGGAGAAAAAGGAATTGTATCTGTCACGTTTTACGCTGCATGAGACTTCCTTCCTATACATATTTTTCTACTCTGAAACAGATGGCACAGTTTGAGATGTGCAGGGAGGAGTAAAGGTGGAGGACTTTCACAGGTGACTGTAGACTCAAAGGAAGAGGCTATTATTAGGGTTTTTAGCTTCTAAATGCTTTTCCGATCTTTCTGCCAAGTGAATTGTAGAGGAATAGTAACAAAAGTTTAAATACTCCTGTATGCTCCAGTCAGCATAATCATGGAACCCAGAAGAAAAAGCAACATGGTGTGAAACCTGCCAGTTCTCTGAAATACTTTATATGCTGTGTGGGCTTCTATTACGAGTAAAAACTAGGAGTGGGGGGATATTTCTCAGAATGGAAAAAGCCAGGTATTTTTTTGCAGGGAAGTGGGGAGATAACATAAAGCAGACAGCAGGAAATAATCTGTGACCTGTATGTGGAATAAGTTTAGTGGCTATACAGGGTACTGGAGCTAACACGTGTATGCCACTGCTGTATATTCTCATAGACAGTAGTGAAATTACGTCATTTCTTTGCAACTTAATAGTTGTCATGTGATGGACTTAACTTTATAATGAATGACTTCTTTAATGCATCGTAACATTGCTGGGAATTGCAGTACAGGTTCAAGTAAGTATTGTGAACATCCAGCAGTCACGCTCTAAAAATGAAGAAGTGAATGTTCTTTACATGACTAGAAACTTTGCTTCCACATGTGAAGAACAGTTCCATCTTCTTGCCTTGAATAAAATCACAGTGATGGTGTTCTTGGAACTCGTAACATCTTCAGTTCTGTTGACAATTTTTTTTCCTGTGAATCTGGTCAGCACTACCTAATATTCTGAATAGTCTCCCTGCCACTCCCAATACCCTTTACCAAGTTTTGAAACAGATTTAGAAACAGCTATCTGTTATTAGGTTGTTAGAAAGCTTAATTGGTATTGAATGACGAACAGTGTAGAAAAGAGAGTTCATATGAAAATGGATTAGCAAGAAAACAAAACTTAAAGAACATGGTATTTAGAAGGGGGAGGGAAGGGTGGAAGAATGACAACTGTTCTCAGTTGCAGTTTGCAGTCTTCAGGAGTTTGGTGTGCTCAGCCCTGCTTAGGACTGGATCCTGTTTGCATGCAAGAGAGACCAAATTTTCAAAGTCTTCAGGCTCGTTGCTGACTTAGAGGATAAGCTGCTGGATGTTGTGAAAAACTTTTCTACTGTAGCCCTCAACAAGCTTTTCCCTCTGTGTGAAGCTTAAATGAGAATTCTTTAGGAGGAAATGAAAAAACAATATTGAGTTTTTTCTTTTTTTCTTCTATTGTCCTGGCCATCTGTGTTCTCTTCCAGCAAGATGCTTTCTTCAGGTTGCTTGAGATAAGGTGAGGGAAAATGAACCATAAACTACTTAAAGCTGCCTGATGGTATAGGTATAGGAAAACAACCTTCGGCACAGATGGCACTCCAGCTGTTTTTCCCCCGGAAAAGTGGGTGAAGATGTTTATTGGTTTGTAAAGGAACCTTTCTTACTATGGTATGGGAAAAAAAGGGTGGTGCCTATCAGTCTGGTGCATCTAATGAACCGTGTCTGTGTTCACCTGAGTAGCTGAAGTATAAACCAGAAGATTCAAGTCTGACTACTGACATCAGGAGCTTGAGGAGCAAACATTATATTTGTGATAGGAAGAGTGTTTGCATGGTCTTTGCTTTTGGGATTGGAAGTGCAGGTTTTGGAGGTGAAAATGGGCTCTTGGCTTACCTGGTGATGTGTCAGTGAAGAATAGGGTTCGTTTGGGAGAAATGTAGCATGAATAAAAGCTGAGCTGCGCCATTCTGCAGCAAAAGACAGCAGAGCTGACCCCACTAGAAACAGGTTTGTAGTGTTAATGTGTCTAAAACTTGTTTCTTTACTTGAGCTGGTTGTTAGTGACGTGATAAATACTTCTGGAAATCTGATGATCAGTGGCTGCAATTTTAACTTATCAAATGAGTGGAAAAAGCAACAACACTATATGCCTTACCTTTGTACGGCATACAAGGTTATCAATGACACAGACATTACTTTCCCTTTACACTGATAACGTAGAAGTTGAAAATGTTGAGTATTATATTTCATAAGTTATTTAAACATTACAGACTTGACATTAGAGAAATGGAAAAATGTCAGTTATGCTGGTCACCTGGAAACAAGAATGGTAAGTCACATAAAGTGACAGACTTGGTACTTCATGCTAAATACTGCAGGTTATTCTATTTTTAGTGTCTCTCTTATACTGAATATTCAGTTAAACTTCCTCTTTACAATCAGAAATAAAATAGTGTTTCCTTTACTTCCCAATCTTTCTTATTGTCCTAGGTAGTGTCAGGCTGTTGTTTGATGTTGAAGGTGAATGGTTTGGAGCGTGCAATACTATTCAGAAGTATTATTTTGGGGGGGGTTGCAGTAGTAAGGGTCCAATGATAGCGGTACCTATGAAGGTTTTTGTGTTGGACTGAGATCTCATACATGCAAAGTACAGTTCAGTAGGGCCATAGTGGCATACGTCTGAAATAATAAGTTGTGTGGAAATACTTGGGCTTTTTTTTCTTTTTTTTTAAAAAAAAAAAAAAAAAAAGTTCCCAATGTATGGCATCCATAGTCGTGTCCCAGACATTATCTAAGCAGAAGCCTCAGTAACGCTGAGGTCTTCAATATCAACACGGAGTCTTCAGTTTCTTTTTTAAAAATGTTTTTATAATTTGGAGGAAAAAAAAACAACACACAATTATTATTCCTGATGACTTTGTTTATTTACTGCTGGTTATTTTAAAATGTCATTCTTGCATTCTGTGCTTATAACAGTGAACTTATTTCTGGCCATCTTGTGGTTTATTAATGCTTGTAACAGATTGTTTGGTGAATCCTTTTTTAATAAAAATGGAAATTCCTCTCAGTTGGAGATCAGGTATCTTCCTTTTCCTCCTCCTTCCAACACTAAGAATTTGTAGCTAGACTTGTGTTCTCTCTTCTTCAAACAGCCGTTGCAATTACACGAATAACTGTCTTTGCTAGACTGAAAAATTAATTTGTGATTCAGTTAATGGTCATTATTGTTAATGATCAATGGAATCCCTCAGAACTGAACATGAAGCATATTTTATTGAACTTTTTTCTTAATTGTATCTTGTGCTCATTTCAGCTTGGCATTTATTTAAAAAAAAAGACAAATTATAAAAAACACTAAACTTCTGTGTAATGATTGAACCCCAACTTTATCATGACTTTAAGGTATGGAATTGTAGACTTTTTTCCTATGATATTAAAAAAAAAAAAAAAAACACATAGTAAAATGGCTCAGATTCTAAGTGAGAGAAATTGATGTAGACCATCAAATTTTCAGAGATGTACTGAAATAGACTAAAATAAGGCATATGTAGGTAAATAGTCTTCACCCTTTGTGCCTTTTACAATGGCTTTTCTTTGGTCCACAGGTTTTCTGTAGTATTTTCCTTCCCTGGGAGGCTCCCATGAGTGGCAGTTTACCCTTCTTATACAGGCTCCCCACTTTTGGTATCTAACCTAAGTTATCATTGACCTGCCCTGTTAATAGTGATCAATTACCCTAAAGAAATTCAAGCTGATCAAATATACAAAAACAGGGACTATTTCAAATAAGATGTCTCCCCTTTGAACCGATCTTAAGTACACAAAGCAATAATGTGGGTGGCACCCATTGTATCTGGTGTACGTGTATATATATATGTGATGTAAACCACACATTGGTTTGTACACCATCAGTATTGTTTCTTTTTTCAGTGGATTTCAGGTTGAATTGGACATTTTTAATGCAGCTCACATCCAACTGAATTGAATCTATGTGGAGGGATTGCACAATGCCCTTCTGCTAGGAGAACTGCGGCCATCTCTTTATCTTGCTTTGTTGCTGGCTTTGATGCCACCTTGATGTGGATATGGTGTGGGTTCTGGGAATGTACTCATAATTCACTTCCTAATATGTGTTAGCAGTAAAAAAAATAATAATCATAATCCTGAGCTTCTTGAAAGAGAAGCAAGCACTGTCTAGCAGGCTCAGGCATACAGCCTACGTGATGTGTACATGGAAAAAAAACCTCTAGTGCCCTGCAAAAGGCCCAGTGAGACTACTTAAAATTTGATTGCAAATTAGTAGGCAGGCACACTAGTTAATGCCACAGCAAAGCTTGATTTGTTTATGTCTGCCTAATGGTGATTTATTTTTTCTACTGTAAAGCCTTAGTGCTAAACCAGTTTTCTATTATTATCAAGTTCCCGGTAGTTCTAAGATTCTAAGACAGAAGGCAATAGCAGCAGGCAGAGGAATACATAACTCCATCTGATCACGAGGGCCAGACTTGAGGAAGGAGTTGTCATCCGCAAGATTTTAATAGTTTAAAGAAAAAAGCCACTGTATCTTTGAACAGAATATGAGTTATGTGGAAAAAATAAGTTACTAAATCCATTTTCTAACTTTAATTTACCATTATTACTCTGGTTCAGAGATTCCTTGAAGCTTATTTCTTTGCTAGATTACAGAAGTAGATCAGCATTGTTTTTATGTATGTAGCTCTTTCTTCCTGCAAATCAGAATATTTTACTAATGAGCTTTCTACCTTCTTGTCAGGATGCAATGTGTCCCAAGGAGAATGCCAAAGGGATGAATCTAAAGAGATGAGCGTTACTCTGTAAATAGAAGAAGCATGAAAGAATGTAGTAGATTCTGTTCCCTCCTCTTTTCTTTTTTTAAAGAGGAAGTGGGGGCAGACGCACTGAAAAGAGATGTAAATTGCACTACTGAGTGTTGAGGTTTTCCCTTCTGTTTTACAATCTAAGTCTTTAATTTACTGCACTTGTTATAATTTCAGCTCTGTGTTGAAACAGATTTTAAATTCTGACATGAAGGATATGTCTTTATCCAAAGATGTTTGATGAAGGATAGTGAAGGAACAAGAAAAGAAAAGAAATTCCCAAATTAGCAATTCTTAGTGATATACATCCCCTGCTATTAAAGCTCTGGGGCTCAGAAGTAAGATGAATACCCACCATTAGCTCTGGCTTGCTAGTGACCCAGCTTTCAGCTAACTTAAATTCACAAACACGTGGAGTTCAGAGACTTCCACAGTACCTTTGGGTGTTTAAGGATAGAATTGAAGCCATGGGTAGTAATACTATGAGTATTTGAAGTTGTTACCCATATTCCTCGTGAGAGACAGTTTTCGTGTAAGTCTGTGAATCATGTTATATCAGTTGGGAAGACATGCTACTCGTGTGATGTTTGGATAGGCCACAAGTATTTTTGTGTTCTGCATTGATTTGTTTCCATGGATTAGTGCCTAACTTTGAAATTCAAGTTCAATATTTACAAACAGCACAGGGAAAATTTTTCATCCTGTGTGTTTCCAGTGGCAGCAATAACTTGGAAGAAATGGTGATGGTTTTAACTTGTTTCACTGCTTCATTAAAAAATGACTGTGCTTTCTTTATTAAGGATTTGTTGTACACAGCTGTGCTTACTGAAGTGTATAGGTAGTATCATTTTATGTATGTGTTTTTATAATTCGTGATGGAGGAGTAAAAAGAATACTGATTTAGCATTAATACTTTTGACCTATGTTGCTCTCACTATTTAAATATTTGTTGTGTAATAGCATAAATAATTGCTTTGCTCTGGAAAGACTGAATTGGCATTCTAGCTCTGTTTTGGCAGACCTGCTCTCATTTATTCATATAGTGGGAGCCCATTAGAGCAGGAGAATTGGAGATTGGTGTAATATGTCTTTCATGTTAATATTCATGCACTTCTTTCAAAAAAGGACTGGCTGGGATTGACTTGAATTATGTACAACTCTAGTTGTCTAAGGAGAAGAAAGCAGCAGCTTCTCTCCAGTTGGGAATCAACATAGATAGAAATAAACGAGAGCTTAATTCTTTTATTTCAACGTGTGACTGAAGAAAGGAGGGATGAAAGGGATTATGTGGGCAATGGATAGAATGCTAGCTGTGTCTTCAGTATTCTGGGCAAGTGGGGTAGAGGATTTTAACTCTTTTCAAGAGCCAGCAATTGATCTTTTATCCCCTGAGGGCGGCAGGAGGCATTTTTGAAGACCTGCATCAAATGCGCCAGCTTCATAGCAGACGGGAGGCAAGGTGTGCTGCTTCAGGTACCCTACCCATGGCACTGGCTGCACAGTGCATCTTGCTGTACCTGAAGTTGGTCATCTCTGAAAGCTCCATATGGTATTTTGCTATTAATACAAAAAAGGAGGTCTGGGGCAGTGGGAGAAGGGGTGGAATCAACTTCTAAAATAACAGAAGTTTTGGGGACTTGCCATCATGGAAGGATAGTTTCACCTTTTACTGAGATTTCATCCTTGCATTTGACAAACGCATCCTTGCATTTGTGTGTTTATACTGCTACTACTACCGCTGCTACTAACAGTCATGTACTCTGATAGAGGATTTGTCTGGTGATAGCAGCTTGATACCCAGGAACACTGGAAAGGAGCACCTGTTGCGAACATACAGATCTGTATATGGATTGATCCAGATTGTTGTACTACGATGAGAACAAGATGCGTGGTGCTTGTATACCTACGCACACTTGTATACGTAACTTTCCCTTCTGGGAAGTTCTGAACAGGAACATGGAAAGCAACTTTTTAAAGGTCTTATGTATTTACATAAGAGGTGTTGGTGTCAAGAGTCTGTATCAGGTTAAGTTGATCTGTCTGAATCTATATTAAATCATCCTAGTAATTATGTCAGATCTGTATCGTGCTGATAAACATGAAGAATACAGCTTAGGATTTGTTAATGGAGTAACAGAGAAGTCATGGGTTAATCATTGTAGTGATACTAGATCAAAAGCAGAAACTTTACTTCAGTACTGTTAGCATGTAGAAAGGAGAGCTATGTTCTATAAAAGCATACCTGAGCAGACCACAACAAGGGAAGTAAGGAAAGGGTGAGGAAGAAACGCTTAAACCCATAATTTTTTCTTGGTTAGTCTTGGTTAGAGCTCATTTATCTTGAATTATCTTCTTTTATGTCTTTAAAGGTTTTGGATAATGACACTGCTCAGGAATTCCTTGCGGAAATGGAAAAATCTCTAGTAAAAGGGCCTTGGTGGTTTTGGTGGCTTTTTTTTTCCTTGATATGTGTCATTGCTAAACTGGGCACAAGATGCAAGTGATAAAGCATCTGAAGTATATAACTTGCTGAAGTATGAGTTCTTCGGTGGTCCTTTTAGATGTTTTTGCTTGGAATGTTTCTTAGTATTGCCTTTATTTGGATTCTTTTTTTAATGGTACAGTGTATCACTGGTTGGTACGGACCGAAAAAAATTACAGCTAGATCAGGTTGTCTTTAATCTTCAGTAATTAAACTATGAATTGATTTCACTACAAAAGATAAAAATGCTTAGATGTCTTACAGAATAGCTTGTTAATGGCTATCTGTGATTACTTAACACTAAGAATGCATTACCTATTTCTTTGAAAGATAGGTTGAAGTATGGGTTATTTTGAAAGGGAGTTGAAAATGAGTGCATTATTTTCATACTGAAACAATTTAAATACTGTAATAACTAACAATATTAAACATACTTAAATTCATACATAGAGGTATAGCAAATTTAATACTATTCTCTTTATCCTATAGAATAGATTTAGTTGTGTTAAGTGAACAAAAGTCTCAGTCAGCCAAGTTCCACTGAGATGAATATAGATGTAAGAATATGGTCAGAGTTGAAAACAAGCTGGTTTATGCTTTGTAAAGCTACACGACAATACTTCCTTTCCGGAGTGGGCGTCTGCATTTATATAAGGGCTTCATTATTCTTCTTCCCTATCCCACTCTCCAATACCTCTTCATCTCCTCTGAAGAGTTTTTCTTTAAGAAAAATAATTTGAGTATATTTTTCTGTTACTTAGCTTAAAAAAAAAGCAGCAGTAAAGTGGAAAACCTGTCTAAGCATACATCTGCCACGTCAGGCACTTGATTTATTATCATAGTTTCTCTTAGTTCTGATTAGAAAAAGACCCATAGCAGGACTGCAAAAAACAAGGCCAGGTTCTTCTAACGCTTACACTGGTATATATCCGGATAAAATCCACTGGAGCAAAGGACAATCTAACCTGGCCTGCTCTTATGAAAAATGGGTAGTAAGGGTGAAGAAAGCCAGGGGAGAATTTCTAGACAAGACTTAAGATATGAGAGCTGCAGGGAGTGACAAGAAAGATTTCCCTCTGTGTAGCAGGACTGTGAGGAAAATAGAAGGTTATTTTTCCAGGCATGTCTCAGACAGTTTGGGTCAAAATATTCATTGGTGCAAGGCCATTAGACGATAGCAGAGTTACCCTGGGTTACAATAGTCCTCAGTATGTCTTAGACAAGGGAAGAATTCTGGCTTTGAAGAAAACAGGCTAGAGATTTATTCCCTTTTTAAGTATCTCCTCCTACACTGTTGTACCTTTTTCTGTGTTAAAACTTTTTACCAGGAAGACCCTGGCTTTGACAATGATCTGTCAGTCCTCCAAGATAAAAGAACAGAATTGCCGAAGACTTTACTGAAGAGCGTAGTATAAAGCCTGAAAAGAATTGTCCACTTTTAAGCTGACCTACATTTAATTATATGGTTAGAGCTTTTAAGTGAGCACTGGGATTTGAGATTGGATGAAGCCTGCAATTTCTATAATAGCTTTGAGAATGTGAGCTTTGTGACCTCCTGTTTATTTAGAATTGATGTTGCATGTCTGACACTGCCTAACTGCATAGAGTCGTGCACAGCAGAATACACAATGACTCAAAAAGCAGAAGTTGACAGTTTTAGATAAGTTGAAGTCTTTGCAAATGTAATAGGTATAATGTATGTGCCAATAAGACTATCTAAAGCTTTTATTTCATACTCTGGTTGTCACTGCAACAGAGCTGAGTAAGGATTGTTAAAACGCTGCAATCTGCAGACATTGAGCTGTTGCTGAAAAACCACCCAGAACGGTTTGGAAGCTGAGCTGGTGTCTGGTATTTCTCAATCCAAAGAAAATCAAAATGCCGAATCTCTTCTAGATTAATATTAGAATAAGCGAGACACTGTGGTAATAGGGCAATGTGTTGAAGTGACATAGCTTTTTTTTGAAGAAGTGGCCACTTGGTTGAATTATTTGCATCAGAACAACTTCGTGTGCTGAACCCATTCACCATTTTTATTGTCACAGGTGATGACTGCCTGCACAGGTCGAACTAATTTGATGCTTGAACACACTGAAGAAATAAGGCTGTGGATACTACAGGGGCATTCTAGCCTAAGTTTTTGCCACAGAGCTAAATTGTTCTGGGGAACTGCTTTTAGTCCCTGACTGTCTATCCTGTTCTATGTAGCAAGGGTGCTCTGTAGTCAGTGGCCTTGTATGTCTATCAGAAGTGTGAGAAGGATCCTCTGGCTGTTGGACAGGTAGCAGGAGATAAGGAAGTCTAAGGAACGCTTTAGATGCTTAAAAATTTCCCTTTCCATGCTGATTCCATGCCTGGATCCCAGACTGAAAATTACTTGGGAGGGACAAAAAGTGAGATGTTAGAGCTATTAACAGTTCTGCTTTTCAACCTTTTTTCTCCTATCAGCAAAACACACAAAGTTGTCAGGCAAAAACACCTACCTATTTTCAAGACCAGAAATTGTTTTTCTAATGTTTGTGAATACTCTCAATATCGTTTGCTTCACTTAACTGGGGAGTGAAAATGCAATGAGAGAGAAAATAGGACTTAAGATGGGAACTAGATACAGGACTTCAACTTTCTCATTGCCTGGTAGCAAGGTCAGTGCTTCATACCAGCTTTGTACACACAAAGGGACTCTAAATTTATATTTAAGGATGCAGACAGCTTAAAACACTCAAACTGAAGTTATTTGAGAGGAAGCGACTTTTCATTATTGAGCAAGATTGTGCACAAAAGAGTTCTTTCAGCTCTGTCAGGCCAACTGGTTGAAAATATCTTGTTAGAAAGAAGTTATTTAATAATGAAATAGTCAATATTGTTTTGGGTATAGATGTATTAATTACAATAGCATCTCTTTTGCGACTGGGCTACTTGCCAGTGAGACTGACATGAAAATTGATGAGCAAGCAGCAAGCTTAATATTGCAGCTCCCATTGCTTTGCTGGGAGCAGGACTACTACCACAAAAAATGTGGAATTTACACTACAATATACATGTATTAGTAAAGGAAGGAAGTTCAAAATCAGGGCTTTGACTTTGACTGATTTGTCATTGTCAGGAATAAATTCTCCACTTTTCTTTTTTTTTGAGACATGCATAGCTGAATGAGTAGTATTGACCACGTGTTTTTTACTTTTCTGATTTAGAGTTCATTGGCTGTAAGGAAACTATTTTCCATTTCTGGCCATTTAAAATAAAGGAGAAGACAGAGAACCCCATTGATACTGCTCAGGCTAGCATCATACTGTCTCCTGACCTTACTTAAATAAGAGTACTGTTTGTTATGCACCAAACAGCTGAAAGCAGGGGATGCTTTTCTGTGTTCCTCCTCCCTCCTTTTTTAATATGATCATAATTGGCTCTGTAAAACAATCTTCTTTCCCAGTATGTAAGAAACCTGTAATGATGGTACTAAATCCTCACTAGAACAAAGCATAAGGCAGAATCTAATATCTTCAGCAGTAGCAAGGGCTCCTTTCCCTCAGCAGCCCCTCTGTGCTGGTTTGAGGCAGATTCCCTGCCTCAAAAGCTCCAGGGCTTTGTAACCGCTCTGAGCATGGCGTCAGGACCTCTGTGGTGCCCGTGGGTGCTTGTGCAGCAGATCTGTGGGAAGAGCAGGCAAGGCTTACTGAGGATACACTCATAACCATCAGCAGCAGAAGTCCATGTTTTGCATAGGGGTATAGTATCCTGTAAGCAGCTAAGGTGTTTCTGAGCAGGATGCTCTCCTGCAAACACGGGGATATTTTTGCAAGTGAACAATGTTATGTGCTGCTCTGCACCTCAAACCGGCGAAGAAAAACTTCCTTTCCTGTTTTTTGTAGATACTGTCTAAAAGACAAGTAGCACGGTTCATGTATGCCACTGGTGATGGAGAGCTGTACAGTATTCTGACACAGTATTCTGACATTTACTTCTTTGGAAGTGTGAAAATGGAAGCTGCAGTTGGGTCATAGCTGCTCTCTGAGGAAGCTGCTGCATTACAATACGGCTCAGGTTTATGTGAAAGCAGAGGGGGCTAGATAGGACTGCAAGCCTTGATAAGTTGGAACAACACTAAATTTGCCTCCTATTTGGAGAGAAATAGGTAATATGGTGCCTTTCTGGTATTAGGGCCAGAAGGCTCTGTGTGATGTTAGAGCAGCCCCAGTCAGTCTGCAGTACTCTCATCAGGCTGGCACAGACGTAATGAGAACAGCACTTTGTCCTGGGCTGTGTGTTGCACCATTTTAGAGAAGCCTCAGGAAACAAGGGGAAAAAAATGAGACTATATACTGGGAGGCCAGTTGTGGAGGGTACAGAAAAGTTGAGTGGAAAGGAAAACAAGCAAGATTAAGTGAAGACAGTATGTCTGTGGGGAGGGAAACACTTGGAATAAATGCAAAATACTTCCATACGTGCAGGCATTATGAAGAGTCAGTGAGTGTTAGTCATCTCACACCAGTGGGTTTTTAAATCTTTAGCTCTCCACAATCTGTTTTCCTAAAATTAACCCACCTATGATACTATTGAGAAACTACATGCACACAGAAATCGAACTCTTGTGGCTCGCAGTTAAAGCTTACACACGTGCTTCTAACATAACCTGCAGCAAATAAAATTCTTGCCTGTTTCAGGCCTTGTCTCTGCTCTGCCTAGTATGTAGTGCAGCTCTGTTTCTCCTGTGCTAGTTTTTGCCTTTTTATAATCACTTGAGCTCTGTCTCTGCCATACCTGCAGGAATACTGGCTCCCTGCTTTTCTCCTGTGCTCACCTACCTTACAATATCACCTAAGCAGCAATAGCCACAGATTTCCTCACTCTTTCTAGCACAGCATAAGGCAACTGCAGGATCTAGGGTAATGCACAGCGGTGATATGAAGTCAGATTCTAGTTCTGAACATAATGCATATGCGACTTAATGTTGTGTTTAGTATGGGTCCTTCCAAACCAATAAATAAGGAATTCTTTTGTCTGTTCTTGATGCAATTTCTAGTTCTAATTATACAAGAACTGTTCCTTAAGCTCAGTCAGTGTTGCCTCCTTTCCCTGCCATGCAGCCAGACATGAAAAAATCTGCTGAAGCAAACAGAGGTCAGGCATTTTTGTTGTGCCCAAATTATTGCAGGTCCTCCCAGAGGACAGACTTTTACCTGTGGTGGGGTAGGAAGAGAATGTGAGGGGGTGAAGCAATGGAGTTTCAGAGGGACCATTAGGGCTGTAGTGAGATTGCTTGTAAGGATTTTTTTTCCTACCTGCTTACAAGACTGGAGTGCTTTGTTTTTTTTATGCAGTGTGTGGAAGTAAAGGGAATATCACTGATGAGGAAGAAAAGGAATAATTGCTTTTGTCATATTAAAAGAACTTAATGGGGGCTTTCATTAAATCCACATGACTTCTAGTTATAGCTGCCTCTTCAAAAAGTTAAATTTTTAATTTCTGAACTATCTCATTGTGTTTTGTAACACTGTAGAACACTCAATCTTAAGCGCACTGGTTCAGAAGTAATAGCAGGGAAAGAACCAGAAAGGGCTGTACATTACTCAGACTTCTGTAAGAGAAATTTAGTTGTTGATATAAATATGTAAATTAAGCCTTTATTTGCTATTTATTTACTTTAAATAGCCAAACTGATAATTATTGGATGCCTGTGATGATACAAAGATGGAATATAACATAAAACAGTGTATGTGAATATGATCTCTAACAACCATAGGAAAGTTTCAGTTAATTAGATTGAGGCTGCTTTTGCTGAAATGTACGTGTGGATAAATAATGCATAGAAACAAAGTGTATTTGATAAAATTCTATAAGACATTATTATTAGAGTTTGCGTTGGTATTGTCTTTATCGGTAATATGCAGGCTGTGTGCCTGTGCTCATCACATGCTATCTTCTTACTGGAGATACTCTGTCAATGTGTCATACCATTCTGTTCTGAGAAATTTCTAAATAACCTAATGACAGGAAAATTTCAGCAACCGCTACAGTAGTTCTGCTGCCGTTGTGGCTTTTTTGGTAATGCTACAAAAGCAGTATAGTTTTTCCTCAAATCTCCCTTACTCGGATCTCAATCTGAATTAATCAGTTTTTCTCTGGTGAAAGTTGCAGGTATTGAAAATCTCCGTCGACAAGTCCTAATTCCTCAGTTAAGTTTTATGAGGGTAGCATTTAGGTATGTAGATACTTTAGAGTTCCCTGTTAGAATCATGTCACGATGGCAATATTGTCTATTTAAAGCTTTATAGCTGTGTCAGGATACAGAAGGTACACAAGAGGGTACGTAGCTGAGCAACACAGAAGTAATTAAAAAAAAAAAAATTTTGCTTTAAAAGCTTTTTCAGTTGGTTTAGTAATAGTTTACATTGTGGTTTATCTCACCTTGGTAGAGTTCAGCTTTTTTATTTAGGGCTTTATTGCGTTGTTTGTGTTTGGGAAGTGGTGGAGTCACCATCCCTGGAAGTCTTCAAAAGACATTTAGATGTAGAGCTTAGGGATATGGTTTAGTGGGGACTGTTAGCGTTAGGTCAGAGGTTGGACTCGATGATCTTGAGGTCTCTTCCAACCTAGAAATTCTGTGATTCTGTGTTTCTGTGATTGTAATGTTAAAGCATGGGACAGGTTTTCTTGTTTCCTGTGTAACATCTGAGCTCAGGACTTCTGTAACTAACATAGGAAAACAGTACTGGTACGAAAATGGAGGCTCTAAGTTGGGCAGTGCAACCAGCTTACCTTATTCATGGTTGTATTTTTTACCACATCTGTGATGAATCTCATTTACAGCAATGCTGATATCCTATAAGAAAAAGGAATAACCTGCTAGAGAAACGTTGTGCTCAATGATGTGGTTGTGTCCCCCTGTCCTCCCCCTGCTCCCTGCCTCTAGACTTCAGAACAACCATATTCTTTTTGTAGGGATGTTTGCAAAGGTTTTGTTTTGTTTTCCAGCAGAACTAGGACAGTACTTTGCATTGCTGTTTGCATTGGATGCTAAACTAATGATTGTAGAGTTCAGAGGTTATGCAGCAGCACCTAGCCTTACTGTTTTGGCTAGTCATGGTAAGGGAGATAATTAAAGAAATGGATAGCACTAGCCATAGTGAACTTGGGTGCTAGTGTGTTGTGGAAAGAAGGTATTCTTCATCCAGAAGACAGGACATGTAGAAGTAGAAAGGTATTTTTAGTCATTGCTTATTGTTAGTCCAATCTGCGATTTTGTGCTGCAACTACATGCTCTTTGAAGAAAAACATCTTATGACTTGCTAAACTACTGTCTGCTATCTGTGAACGTGAGAAGGCCGTAAGTAAGATTTTCTGATATATATGAATCACTGAAATGGAAATACTGTGTACTTCAAATACCCTGATCCATGTTTCTGGGATTTAACAGATAAATCAGTACCTTTATATATATATTTTTTTTCAGATCTTCATAGTATTAATCACACATTTAAACTGAGTATTTGATTTTTGTAAAGATTTTAATTTTAGATAGTGAACAGAAAATAAAATTACTATTGAAATTTTCTTAAAACACAGCTTTTTAGCTTAATATAAAGTTATATGATTAAAGATCAATTCTTGTTTAATGTTTAGGATTAACTGGGACGGGGAAACCCTGGCTGCACGTACAGACTGGGCGATGAGACGCTGGAGAGCAGCCTAGAAGAGAGGGATCTGGGGGTCGTGGTAGACAGCAAGTTGAATATGAGCCAGCAGTGTGCCCTGGCAGCCAGGAGGGCCGACCGTGTCCTGGGGTGCATCAAGCACGGCATCGCTAGTAGGTCGAGGGAGGTGATTGTCCCGCTCTACTCTGCGCTGGTGCGGCCTCACCTTGAGTACTGTGTGCAGTTCTGGGCACCACAGTATAAAAAGGACGTGAAACTGTTGGAGAGTGTCCAGAGGAGGGCTACGAAGATGGTGAAAGGCCTGGAGGGGAAGACGTACGAGGAACGGCTGAGGGCACTGGGCCTGTTCAGCCTGGAGAAGAGGAGGCTGAGGGGAGACCTCATCGCAGTCTACAACTTCCTCGTAAGGGGGTGTCGAGAGGCAGGAGACCTTTTCTCCATTAACACCAGCGACAGGACCCGCGGGAACGGGGTTAAGCTGAGGCAGGGGAAGTTTAGGCTTGACATCAGGAGGAAGTTCTTCACAGAGAGAGTGGTTGCACACTGGAACAGGCTCCCCAGGGAAGTGGTCACTGCGCCGAGCCTGTCTGAATTTAAGAAGAGATTGGACTGTGCGCTTAGTCACATGGTCTGAACTTTTGGGTAGACCTGTGCGGTGTCAAGAGTTGGACTTGATGATCCTTAAGGGTCCCTTCCAACTCAGGATATTCTATGATTCTATGATTTTTTCCTCTAATAAAAGTGTTTTAACTTATGTTAGGACAAAGTTCGCATTTACTCAAGTATCAGTCAGTATAAGGGGGAAATTAGCAATTCTATTAATATAATGGTTGCACTAATTATTACTTGTGACTTCTGAAAGCAGGATTTATATAAAATTACTTAATTGTTATCTTCAGAAAATGAGACTATCATTGAACTGAATTCCAGTTCTTAAATACAAATGCAGACTATTTTATCTTGAAATAGTTTAATATTAGAAACATTACTCAACTTTGCTGTATCACTCACTGTTTAGTCAATGATGGATTTAAAAACAAAATAAAGCTTCCTTTATTTCTGTGTACAAAGGGTTTCTTCAGTCAGTGTTTTGAAATTGTGATGTTACATCACAAAAAATAGTATTGAGAAGGGATACCTAGATATATACTAAGTTAACTTCAAATTTTTGTGTTAGAATAGAATGAAAACTTATTTTGGTCAACTCTTTTGAAGGCCCATATTTTTTCCTCTTGCTTTTCTTAAACTATCATGCCAAATATGTAAATATGTTTTGTTTTGTCCTTTTTATAAAATTTAAGTTACTTAATAAGTCACATATCAAAGCTCGTTCCATTATTGCCACTCTTGCATGGGATATTTGATTGATGTCTGTTCTTCTCAGGTTTGCTGTAGGAACATCTGGCTTTTATATTCAACAGCAAAGGATCCAAAGAGAAAGGAGAAAAAAAAAACTTAGACAAAACATCTTCGTTATGAATTCAGGTTTAATAAAAGCGCTTTCTATGGATGATTCATGGATTTTGATTACATTCAATTATTTTTCAACAGCTCATGCTTCATTTCATCAAGAATTTCAATCAATGCCAACAGATTAATTATCATTCTACTAGTAGCCTTTTGTCTAATAAACAGTCATAATGAGCATGTTCAGTCTTGGCATATATAAATGTCAGTGATGTACTATGAAAACAATTCTAGAATTGGATGCTGGATGTAGTCATGTTTTAGGTCTGATTTTGAGGAGACAAAAAACCAATCTCCTGCCCCTCGCTTTTTCTTTCTATACAAATTAAAAGCTGTACTTGAACCAGAAAGAAAGGGTCAAATTTCTTCAATCAATAAGATTTTTTTTGTGCCATGGTGAAATATTGCTAAGTTTATTGTCTTGCACTTTACATTTACATGTTAGTTTACACAATGTATTCTAGAAACTTCTTTGAGTGGACTTTTCCGCATTGTTTTTAAGTGTTCGTGTAAGTTTTCACTCTGTGAAAAACAGTATACGCCTCCTCCTGTTCCAAAGGAAACCTATGACAGAATTATGCCTTTGTGTGACATAACATAGTGACATTAGTGCCCTTTTTGCATTTGATTTCAAACCAGCAGCATATGTAACCTTTCCAAACTGAGGGTAGATATTGCAGAAATGAGAGCTGCCTTTTATGTCTCAAAAACACTCTGGTCTTGTATACCTTTGAACAGATGGTTAATTTAAGTACTGGCAGTGTAGCTTGACTAATTGCTTTAGACCTTCCATTTTGCTGCTTTATTTGGGTAAGAAGTGGGCAGCCCTACCGGCACAGATATATGAATATATGAAATGTAAATAAAAACAGAATATGGGACACGAAACCATGTTTAATCATATGAAGTGGTTTTCTTCAATTATCACAATGCTTTAAGGAGAAACAATAATGGCAGCCTGAATTTAAACTCCAACTTTTATACCAAAGGCTTTGTTACTCTCTGGTAGTGGGTACTCATGGAGGAGTATGAGCGAGGCAGAGGTGTGGTGATAATTCCCCACAATGTCCTCCTGGACACCTGTGCTGTGACCTTAAATAAACAAACACATTAAATATAGAAAAATCTGTTAAAGGCTGTTAAACGCACATTGCAGTGCAGGAAGTTTAACATGTATTTAGAGCATTAGTGGAACCCAGTGGCAGAATATGCCACTGTACTTGGTGTGTAAAAAAAAAAAAAAAAAAAAAAAAAAAAAATTGTTAATGGTGACTGTACTGAACTTTCTTCTGCTACCACTTGTTTTTCATTTGCAGGGATGGAGGGATGGATCTGTTGATGACTGTAGAACTGTACCTGGTCTGACGGTGTAGATCTGTCACATCCTTCTTCAGTTATCTGCCTTGTAGTCAGGAGTGTCTTTTTAATTTGTGTGTATATGCACATACGCGCATGTGCACATGCCCACACATACATATGTACACATATAGCTGTTCCTCACACTGAAATTGTTCAGTGGTTTTTATGCCTTTCTCTGCACCTGTTTGTGTGTATGTTAAGTCTGTGGTTTAGATTCTAGAGACAAGGGAGCAAAACTGCAAACAGTATTTAGGGTTTGACTATCTGTGGTGGATATTTAGTACTTTTCTGTTATAATTTCCAAGTTTCGGTTTATCTGCCATTGCTGTGGAACAGTGAGTGGATCTGTTTTAACCCCAAGTGCTTACTTAGTAATACTTATAGTGAATTCAAATTTTACATGTAATTTTTTCCCCTCACTTTGTGTGTATTTCATGATGCTTCATTGCACAGCCACTAGGCATTGGGAGGGTTTTCCACAGTTTGTGTGTGCTACCCTTGGTAACTTCTCGGCTTCTCTTGAAGTCTTTTAACTAACCAGTCCTCCTTTCTGTTTCATTGCAAGCATTGCTGACTAGCCCAGATTGCTGCAGTGCTCTTCCTTTCACTGGGAAAATGCGTCACTTTATTTCCATTCTCCGAGGACTTTCTTGTCCCATGACAATTTTATTTCTTTCAAGAGAAACTTAGGGATGGACTGGCTGAATGTTTTGGGAAGTGTCAGCTCAATTGTCCTTGTCTATATGAAACTCTCACAAAAGGGAGTGTTGATACTAATTGGCTGTGCAAAGGTAGGCAGGGCCTGCACTTTTGACATAAGCTATGCTGACAATGCTACTGCACCAGGTCGGTGTGGTTACTGTGACATTATAATTTATCTGAAATTGAATTGGCATGTAGAAATCACTCAGTACAAGATCTATTTCTCCTTTTCATTATAAGACAGGCTACTGTGTGCTTACACAGCAAAGGTAAATACCACTGCCCAGGGAGGCTGATTGTTGCATTTAGACTTCAGTCTTTATTTTGATTATAGAAAAATATGATTTTTGGCCATGTAATGCAATTTTAGACTGGTCTGAAGAGTATCAGTTATTCTGGCTGTGGTGAGAGCTGCCTGGTTAGCATTGCATCTGACCAACTTTGACTTTCCAGTTGATATACTGTGGTCAAGTTAAAATGAGATTTTGCGTATGTGTGTGGTCAGTTCAGTTTCTTATCTCTTTTTATTTTCTTGCTATGGTGCTGAATATAAAGACCTAAGGTAGATAATACAAACAGGATCTTGGTGTATGTAGGTTTAAGTGGCAAGATGAGTGAGGATTGCCCTCTCATGCATTGCTTGCACGCCCTGTGCCTTCTAAAATGATAGAGGTGTACTTCAAGGTTTACCATGCAAAGGAGGCAGTGAGAGAAAGCAGGTCCAAGATAGTCAATAAAACATGAAAACTGCAAATCTATCACTTACTATGAAAATCTGTCTGGAAAAAAACAAACAACAGAACACACCTTTTTTGGCATAGTTGATAAGTGTGGGTGTTCCTAGCTGTGTTTAGTGAATAGCTCTATTTACACCATAAATGTAATGTTTCCATCCCTCACAACAATGCAAACAGTCTTGGGAAGCTATTTTTTCATGCAGCAGTTTTTTTCTTTTTTAATGTTGAAGTTCTGTGCAAAGATGAAAGTGCTGTCTATAGCTTAAAAGGAAGCTAATGATATAATATTACACGTGGCTTCCTTAAATTGTTTGTTGAATGCCTCTGTCTCTACATATTGAGCATAAGCAAGTTTAAATATAACTATTACTGTAGTCCTACTTTCCTTTCTTGGTTAAGCAGTGGTATTTTAGCTAGTGTATTGGGTACTGCTGTGCTGAATCGAGTTCAGTGTTGGAAAACATCAGGGTGCTTCTTGCATGGTATAATATACAGAACCAGATTCTTCACATCTGCAGTCTATCCATACCAAGCATGGAAAAGGAATAACAAATATTGCTGCCTAGAATCTAACGGGAAGGAAGGAGGAGGAATGAGAGCAAGATAAAATCTGAAAGTATTTTCAAGGAGTGTTTAGAAGGGCTACGGCTGTGAGGTAGACTATCCAAGATAAACATTTCATTTCAGGGCAAATCACCTTTCACAATGGATAAAAATATTAGAAACTCTGGAATGGATGGTAATGTTGGTTCCCAATTGAATTTCTGCTGTACTCTCTATTTCTTATCACTTGTATGTATTGATAAAAATACACTCAGGGTTGGTAACCATGAAGCATTTAAGTATGATAAATACGCTGCCTAATACCTAATAAGGATGATATCTAGCAGATAATCTCACCATATTAAAATATATCAATATATTGTAAAATACGAAGTTGGTCTTATGTGGCACAATAATAGTATGTCTTCATAACAGCAGGTACATGACCAGAAATCTGGTGATAAGCATTATTTTTTAGCTTTTATATTTAGTGGGTTTGTGTGAAGACCATGGTAGTAATGTGCTAGACTGAAAAGGTTTTGCTTATATCTCGTTTTAAGAGTTGGAGTGCTTTTTTTTTGACCATGGGTAAGTGGTTTTGGCATCCTAATTATTTAGGCTGATGGAAAATTGAAGGTTTACCTCAGAATACATCTCATTCAAGCAGATTGCTTAAATAAAGTAAATGTTTGTAAACACAAAATAAAAATAAGAGGTGGAAGAAATGTAAAACAACAATATCATTTTAGTGACAACTAAACTTCCAACAATAAATGTTATGTTTTGTTTTATGTGAATGCTGAAGCCCATGGACATTCAGCTCATCTTGCGCAAAGGAACCTAATCTACAGTAATATATAGCCTACACAGAGGTTGGGGGATGAGTGCAACAATATGCCCCTTACTGGGGCTGTATATAATTCCTACAATAAATATCTGTCTCCATCAGTTTGGGAATAGGCTCTAGATTGAAGGATTGAACTACTCTGGAAAACTTGAGCTGAATGGCTGCAGACATTTTTAGGACAAATCTGGGAAAATAGGTTGTATTTTTTTGTTTGTTTGTTTTAAATAGGTACTGTTGGCTTTTCTTGAAAGCTGTTTATGTCCTGGTTCTTTGCAGTAGAAATTTGAAACTTGCTATATTTCAAAATTATTTTATTCATGTTTATTTTATTCTCTGTATTTTTATATGTTTATTAACTGTATTACCACCTTCCTGGCTTAGTGTTGTTGAGAAGCTAAATAATTTGGAAAACTTAAGTGTTACAGTGATGAGGATGTTGCATTTACAAAGCAAATCTGCGTATACTGGAATAAGTAAAAACCTGAATAGACAATGAGGGGTAGTAATATAGAATAATTGCTTCTCCAAAGGTAGTTAGCCATACTGTGAACAAAATGAGAAATGCTGAAGAAAAACAAATTATCTGTTTATATAGATATAAAAAATCAGGTATTTGAGAGATTCAGTGTGCATGGAAGAGAACGGAGATAAAGTTTTATTGTCAACTTTAATACCTCAGTATAATTCTCTTTGAAAATTCTAAATATGAACCTCGTGCTAAAAACCCCTACACTCATAACTGATATATTGAGGAGAATACACTAAAAATATGCTTTATTTTTAGTAAGATGTATGCAGCAGATTATTTGTCGTTAGTACATTTCATACTCTGTGCTATTACTTGAAGGAAATTTCAGGAGGCATTTTTTCAGGATGAGCAGTTTTAAGATATTTCAGACATCCTTTAAAAGGTGTTTTGTTCAATAACTGGTTTAATGATATCTAGAAATAAACAGGAATCCAATACACCATTTTTCCTTATTTGTCCTCCAAACAGTAACATACTTTGTTGTGGAGAAAACAATATCTCAAGAAAATGAACTAAAAACTGTCAGTGTATTTGAAGTATGTATGAAGCTCCAAAACCCAACTGCAGAGTATGGATTATGAATTTACAAAGAAAACGTACATTTGTCCAACCTTCCTAAGGCACTAGTCCTGTCACTTAAAGCTCTGAAAATTTTGTGGCTCTTGTAGAGTCCTGTATCAGATGGTTCTTGCTGAGTCCTAAGTCATATTTTTATTGCTAACAGTCTTGCTATTCCTATTGGGTAGCAATTGCAGTGGCGGTGCCTAAGTCTGGAATATTATGGACCTGGTATCGAGATGTCTAGTGTTACTACTAAAACCAAGCTACTGCTTGGAAACCTATTCAGTTTAAGCACCTTTACTTGGATAATTCTAGTTGCCTTACTAGTTTTTGTTTATTTTTTTGTCCAAAAGGCATTTCTAGTCAAAAAAGCATTTCCTTTGTTTGTAAGTGTTATGTTTCTTCATGTGCGACATGATTTTATCATCCCTGGTAGCGATATTGTTATCAATAAAGCAGATATGCAGACAACCCTCTCTAGGTGTCCTAAATGATCAAAAATGAATTACCTGTTATGTTGTGAAGCATTATTGATATTGGCAAATGAACCACAAGTGCCTTGTACAGTAAGCTAACATTGTTCTACTGGCTTGTAATAAGCTGATTAGTAATGCAAAATAATTGCAAGCAGAGTTGATATCACACTCCTGTGGAAAAAGAGCAAAATCAATAAGACTCCCATCTTTCAGGCTGTGGTCATTCTTTTTTTGTTGTTGTTGATACATATATAAAAGTTGCGAAATTGACTCTCCCTAACTTGTTCTGTTTCAGTAAAAGAGTTACAATAGCAAGGTGAAATTGACTTAGGTGAGATGATGACACTTGGTGTTTTGTGATCTAAATGCTGAACTGTATTACATAGTTCTTAGCTCTTCATAGATTAAATTCTAAGTTATTACAAGTATGGTAAAAATTATTGAAATATTGTAATTGGAGGCATGTAAAGCAAAATGATATTCTCCTAATTAAGCTTTTGCCTTCTGGAGGAGGAAGGGGGTGGGGAAAGTAAACTCTGAGGTTCTTACTTAAGCAGCATTTGCTAGACAAAATCAATTGAAAATTGACTCCAAGCTCCAGTCTCAGACACATTTTAATGCATGTCTGAGTGCTTTTAAACCCCATTGACCAGATTATAAATGATTAAAATACTTTCCCCGTGGCATATGGAAGGTCTATTTATCATTATATCCTTTTGACAGTTCACAGTTGCAGTGACAGGATGAGGGGCTTTAACCAGTTTGCAAATATCAGATAACCTTTCTGTCAGCTGTGCTGCAGTATAGCAGAGAAGAGAGTTTTGCTTACATTACTCTTTATACGTGCAAAGAATGGCCAGCCTCCTCTTGGTAAGTGGTGCTGCGAGATATGTAACTGGTATGTTGCAGGACATAGTCTCAGTGATCTCGCCTCCAAAAATAATTAATGTTTAAAATCATCTGAAAGGAATGTATTTACCTCCAAGTTGATAAAATTCTTTTTTAATGTAGTGGGAGGAGTAGTGGGCCAGTATATACAGCTGAGAAGAAAGAAAGGCTTTTTTGTGTGTTTTTCTATCTTAATTTCTACTGGTTTTGCAAGCAGCATTTTCATTGAAAAAAATGAGTTAAAATTTGATTTGAGGATTGCTTTTCAAGAGTCTTAAATTCTGCATCCAGACATAATATCAAGTGTTTTAAGCCTCCCAGTCATGCTCACTTTTGGTTGATTAGAAATAATCTCTTCTGAGCATGTCTTCCTGAAACAAAACTTTCCAGTTAGCATCCTGGTTTATCTTAAGTGAATCATCAGTTCTATTATTTGATGAATCTTTGTTGCCATTTCAGAATGTTTGGAGTTGTATTTGAAATGGGAATGTAATTTCAAAGCATTGGTCAAAAAGCTGATTTAAAACTTTCTGTAGGTATTATTACAGATCACGTGTACACCGGGGCAGAGATGAGAAAGCAGCAAGCAACCAGTCAATGGAGACTTCCATTATGCTAAACGTCTTAAAGAACAACACCAAAGACAAGTATATGTTCTGAAAGTTTTGGTACTCAATGGATTTGTGTATTTCCCCATTAAATAATCTCAGATGTGGGTAATTAACCTTAAAAAGCAGTTTGTGAACGAAGATCATGGCATCTGCCATGTCGTGTTGCTTCATGAAATCTCAGAAATGCATCCTTCCCTTGCTGATAGGACTTTGATACCAATGTGTGGAGCTGGTTCCTTTCCTTTGGGGCTTGTGCTGGTGCCTCCCACCACCTGCCCAGGTCGGGCAGTGGTGCTGTGCCCCAGCAGGGCTCTTGGCAGGTGATGTTTGGTTACCCAAGGAGGTTACTGCGTGCCCAGGCTGCTTCCTTGGTTGCTCCATAACTTGCTGCTCCTTAGGTGGAACTTGATGTGTCTGATGTATCGAGGGTGACTTCTCAGCCTGGATATACAGTTAACATTTTTTTCCTCATTCTATTATTTCTCAGTTGCCTTCCATTTCCCTTCTGCTACTGTTTACAGGCCAAGTACATTTCATGAAAAATATCGTTCTCCATCAGACTGTGTGCAAGTCCTAGGAAAAAATATTTCTGCTTACAAAAAAAAGGGAATTAGGGAACAATTCCATAAACAGCAACTGTAACACCATTGCTACCACAAACTGTTAAGAGCTCCATTTATGAGCACAATTAAGCATATGGATAGCTCAGGTTTCGTCATCAGCCCAGAATGGGACAATGCTATTGAGGCAGATTCAATCTAAATCTATAACAGTAAAACTGGTCGAAGATGTAACCCTTTAATATGCTTTGAAATGAGAAGTTGTCAGAGTGCTGCTATGTTTGGCAACGTTTGCTAATGAAAGGATGCCATTTAATGCAGCAGGGAGAATGATCACTGACATACACCTGCTGTATGTAGGACATTAAATGCCACAAATTTATCAAAAGTAACTGGGGACGGGGTTGGCAGCTGGCAGAGGGGACGGTGCTGTGCTTCAGCTCAATCACACCGAGGGACAGAGAAGCAAAGGAGGAGAATAATTTTGTTTACAAGATAAGACCAGGCAGTTCAGAAACATTTTACGTAGAAACAGTGAATGAAGGAATTGCAGCAAGAATTCTGTATTTTGTATATTAATAGGTATTGGTTATTGCAAGTACTAAGCTTCAGGTTGCACCAGAAAGGAGTAGGTCTGTCCCTCTATACCTGTGCAGCTGTCTGACAGCTAGGTAGTTACAAACAGGTTTACTTAAAACAAGAAACCTGCTACTGTTTGAGAAGGATAAAAAGCAGTATCATCCATGTGCTAGCTTCAAGTATAAATGGGTTTTCTACTTATTAAATTAATTTAGCAGTTTGTTTCTTTTTATAGAGTTTGTGGGATTTGAATGATAGTGCCCAACATTGACATTATTTTTGAGGGGTTAAAAGAAGGAATTATAGGATTAGCATATTTGGTTGTTGTATTTTTCTCCTTTCTTCTCAGGCAATAATCATATTTAGCAACTTTTGTAACTGTAGACCAGATTGTGTCAGGGAACAAACATCCATGGGGGTGGATCTCATAAAATTTTGCTGCTTGCTGAAGTAGAAAATGAGTATAATCAACCATAGGACTGTCAAACAGTGGCATACCCGTAGAGCAATGGGTTCAGCGGGTATGCTATCTCTCTCCTGTGCTATAAATCTAGGGCATACTGCTTTTCAGAAGCAGTATTTTCTGATTAGCACTATTGAAATATTGCATGCAAACAGGCAGTTCTAACTGGTGCTGTAGCCTTGGATTTTGGAACTCTAGATACCAAAGTTCTGCATAACAAATTCCCTAATTAGTAGCCAAACTTTTGCAAGTATCTCATTCATACCCTGGCTATTTTTTTATTTCCTTTCCTTTCTATTTCTTTGTTTTTATTTCAAATAGAAAGCTGTCCTGCTTGGATTTGCTGCTCTGCCAGATATGGATTTAAAAGCAGCAGTGGACACATCACCTGGACCCACAGGCCAAGTGGGTCTTTAAAAGGCACTCTGGTAGCATAGCAGTGAACCATTTGTTATAGAATGGTTGTATATATGACCAGAACGGAATGGTAATGTTTAATAAGGCATGTTGGTTTTGTTTCCCTGGTGTTTTTCCTAGTATTATTGTTAAAATCTGTGATGAAATGTCCCTCGTTTCAGTGTGAATCCTGATTCTTTGTGTGTCATATAAAGCAATCAGGGCTACGAATGCCTGGATGTGGGTGAACTGGTTGAAACCGTTAAGCACACGACTCCTGTGCTAACAGGTGCACATGTGCACATCAGTGTTCAGTGTGCAGAGATATTTTGAAGTAGTTGTAGGGCACTTTTTTGTACTTGCATATGAGAAGTTGCTTGTTTTCTGAATTTGCATAAATGAAGTATGGCTGGATTTGTGTGGTGAATGGTGTGCGTTCAGCTTTTCTGATGCTTCGGTCTCTTGCTTATGCTTTGGAACTTTTTGCCCAAATTACCAATTTTTGTAGTTTTTAGTTTTCAACTATTTTGCAGGACTGAAGTGCAGTGTTGTCAAGGCAATGAATGAAGTTGATTCATGGCAGTAATATGTTAATTTTTGTTTGCATCAATGAAATAATCACTCAGAATAGAGATGTGCTAATATGAAAAGTAAGCGAAGGGTGTAATGCCCATAAGTGAATTTGAAAATCATCGTATTATCTGAAGTGTTTCCTTCATGAACCTTGTAAGAGCTTGTCTACACAGGAGTTACTTTAGAAGAGCTAATCAAGAGAGGGAGTATTCAAAATAAGATAAAATAAGCATGGCACTATTCTGGAGGATCTTGTAGGCTGATTCCCCATACAGCCTCAATCAGAATGAATTTTAAGATGCTGATAAAACAATTTAAAACTAAATGATTTTTTTTTCTGGATTCATACCATTAACCTGAGTCACATAATAATTTTTAATTTAACTTGATTCAGAAACTACTTTGCCCTCTGCATTAGCCACCAGCTTTTGTAACTGTTTTGCAGGGCCTGGTCCTTTCTAACTTCTGGCAAAGCTACTTCCCTCGTTTTTAAGGATCTTGTTAATGGATTTGTGATCACGCAGAGCTACACTGATACCCTTTTCTCTCTTTGAATAGCCCTGCTCTGCAAGTGGCTGCATTAGCATTAATGGAACAACTTGAGGGAAAAGAAATCGTACTCGGTTTGGGTAGGTTGCAGGATCTGGTCTTTAGACAAGACTAGAGCAAATGAGGAAAAGAAAATAGTAGCTTTTCCTCTTTCATGTTTCTTATCTAGCTGAGCTGAATAAAAATGGGGATTTTCGGTTGTACATGATGCTGATGAAAAGTGAAATCTCACCATTTTATGTGTGAACATTTTTGCACACCTTCACAGTAGGGATTTTCCTTAATGCTTTCTGCATTAACAGCTGTGACAGGAACTCTGCTTCCAGCAGCTTCAAGTGGTTAAATCAATAATAGAAACAGTTTAAAAATACTAATCCACTGCTGCTATGTGAACATTCACTGCCCAGCCTGCAGTCTGTGTATGCAAACAGATAACGGTGGGCATCAATAATTCTTAATGTTGAATTTTCCATATCTAAAATTTCAGTAAATAGTTCTTCAGATAATTTTTCAGAGGGCAAAAGTATAGTCAGACACATGGTGTGTAGCCATATGCTAACAGAAGTGATTCATTATCATTGATGAAAGGAATTCAACCAGTATGAATTGGCAGTTGATAATTTGACATATGCAGCTAGGAACTGAATAGGCACAGAATTTCTTCTGTGAATTCTTTTCAATATACCAGAGAAATATGGGTGGTTGAAATTAAGTGATGTGGTACTGTTTTCAGGAGATGTAGATGGAGTATAACAAATTCCCCATCTCAAGTAATTTCAAAATTGTGTGTTAGGTTATGGTAATTGATTTCAGAAATGGGGTTAGGCTGCAAGTGAATTGGGAAGCATATGAAGAATGGGTAATAACTACAGCAGCAGCATGAAACCTGGGCTACAGTATTTCTGCTAAACACGTCTACAGGTAGTGGGGACTATCAGTTTGTGCTTGACTGAGTGTTGATTTGGTGTAGTAACATCTTACTGTTTAGCTTGGATATGAGGTGTTCAGTGTGATGAACACTGGGTTTAGTGGCCTTAACTGAGGGGAACCTCCTTGGCACACCTGCATTGTCTGTAGACCACGCTGGAGAGAGGTCGGAAGGCACTGAGCAGCTAGAGCAGAGCTGTCTATGCTCTTACCATAAGTGTCCCACTGATACTGCAGTGCGTTCAGTTTGATGGGCCATAGGGCAGGTATCATGGTTATGGCACTGCAGTAACCTGGATTTTCCTAGCTGCTTCTGAGCATGGGAGCTGTGGAAGGGTTTCATAAGCATTAAAGTAACTGTCTACATTTTTCTTTATTTTTTTTTTTTTCATTGGAAAGAGGACAGGCTGTCAGCCTAAAAGAAAGAGCATCTGATTTCTAAGCTGAAGTGGTGAGTCTTGTGTTAAAAGGAATTGATATGATTTTTTTCTGTGAGTTGGCGAAGTAGATAATGTGTAACTACCCTCCTGCCCATCTCTGATCCACCTTCTAAAGCTGACTTGTTATATATAAGCTAATTCAGGTGGTCTTCACACTTCAGTGACAGCTCTGTGAACAGGGAATAATATACATAGAGAAAGTCTTACATTCTTCAGGTGAAAGGTGCTATGTAACCTCACCCTTCTACACACTTCCTACCTATTATTTATGATTTTAGCTTTGAAAATAGTTTATCCCATAATTTGACTTTGAGTGTATTCAGCCCACTCTTTGATCTAAAAGATTAAGAAGATGAGGATTTTAGATGTGGTCCCTAGATGAAGATCACAGGGACTTGATGAGGGCAAGGGGAATCAGAAATAATTAGGGGAAATGTCAACGTACAGTACTGCAGAAGAACTTACCTTTTTGTAAACATTTCCCAGTAGGAAAATGAAAATCAATCTCTGTCCATGTATTCCCAGTGCATCTTTGCCATATTAAAACCCTGAACGAGAGTTAGAAGACAGAAATGTATAACGAGACTTGAACTACAGGGAATTGAGGCATTAGTTCATTCTTCCATTCAAGCCACAGTCCAGACTTCTCTCACTGTCTTACAAAAAAAAAAAACAAACACACCCTTGCTGTCACGTTTTGCCTTTGCTTTTATCACAGGAATATATTTTCATATTTACAGAAACCAGCAATCAGATTCCATCACAAGGAAGTCTGTATATCATCTGCTTCTTATACATTATGTAGTCATGCATGGCTTTCCACTGTTCAAGGAATTACTGAAGCATATAATAAGTAGATCACTGACAGTTTAAAAGTATTTTTTTTCTGAAATGATGCATCATCATTTGGCTGACGACAACGTATTCTGGGGATTTCTTCATTTTCTAAGTATGTCTAAAGTTTTGGCCATTGCCTTTGAAGTCCACAATTTTGTTTGATTGTTTTTTTTTTATTGCAACGAAATCAAAGCTCAATAAGTAATGGAAGAGTGCAGTATGCATGTGATGCTCTCTATTGCAATATTCAGTATTTTCCTTGAAATAGTATTACGGGAAAGAAATTGGGTGTTAAATCCGTATTGAAATTTAACCTTAACTCCAGGGATTTTTATGCTTGGCATGTGGTGGTGGTATTTGTGTTTTGCCAAACAGTTCCAGTGATGGGACTTTGAAGGACACCCATGAGGCACAGGTGACGAGGTGGCAGCGTGGGAAGTCACCGGGCTGGACAGAGCTGCGTTAGGCCGTGGTGCTGCTGTTCAGAGAGCTCCCTGGCTTCCCAGCTGCTGTGCTGCAGGCCCGAGCTACAGAGCTGGCTTGTACAGAGCTAATGCTGTCTTGGGTAAAATATCTCATCTTTGTACTGGCAAATACATGTGTCTCTAAGCATGTTTCTGCAGATCAGCTCATCCTTGCTTTTTCATTATATGTTTTGACAGCATCTAGGATCAGAGAGCTCTAATACTTTGAAACTTTGTGCTATTTACAGAACTCAAACCATTTCCCTGTTACATCTCCAGAGTGACAGGAACATGTTTGGTAACAGTGAGCACACTCGGGCTTGCTTCTGGAGCAGTTACAAAACCTGAAGGCCTGGGAATATTTGTTGTGAGTTTTTGTGTCTCAGGTTGGATCTGGACTCTGTTATTCTGCCACAGTGCCTGAGCTAACAAGCTTTGCTGAGAGTTGGACACACCTCGGATGCACTCTGAGTTAAAAATCACTCTGCTGTTAGTAATTCCCCTTGGAACGATGCTGTTACCTGTAGACTTACTGTGAGTCATGGCTGCACTGGGACTTCAGCAACTTGGGTTGGCTTTGGCTATCTCGATGCTGGGGAAGCTGTGTTTATCTGCTGTGTTTAAACAGTTACTGATGCTTCAATTCCTTCTTTCAGTGACAGTAAAATAAAGATGTGTCCATGAGATTGGACTTGCCTGTTAACTTCTGATTAGAAGTAATTTTCAGTTGATGGTTTTAAAGAGCTATATGGATTTACTCAAACTGTACCTTGCAGTTTCTAGGTCTCCTATATATGACAGGAAAATGAGTAATTAAAAAAGCCTTTTGAAGAGATGCCTTAGTGATTATTCAGAAGTTACGCTGTTTTACCTATAAACTGAATCCCAGGAAAAACAACTGTTTGTTCTCAGGTGAAATGGATGTCTCTCTTCTTAATGTTACTTTATTCTTCCATGGGGCTTATTGTATAGTGGCATGTTTTTTTCTATTGTTTTTATGTTCTGAAAATATTGTATGGAATGGATGGAAAAAAATAAGTTATCTTGAAATAGTAAGTTACAGTTTTAGGCCTTTTTGCAACCCTAAACATTCTACAGTACAGAGACTGCAATAACATCTGCAAACAAGAAAAAAAAAAGCATGCTTGGTTGATTTGCGTTGCAAGAACCTTCTCTATTAAGTATGCAGGTTGAAAGGACAGTTTTGTAAGTGCTTGACTACTGCAAGTGAAACATGCATTGGTTCTATGGCAATATATTACTTGGGTCAGGCTACTAAGTATGTCTTCCTTTTTCTGGCAAAGATTCAGATTTCATTAAAAAAATGTGTGTGTGTGTATATACATATATACACACATACACATCCCTAGAGCTTATCTTTAATGTTTGTACAATAATAAAGACTCCTGAGCAAATATGCAGTATATGAAGACTAGCTCTAACTATTACAGATTGGCATTCGTACTTGGTGATGTGTCACAGCTTGTCTGTATTAATAGGCTGTTGGTGCCTGCTTTGTTATGAGCTAACGAGTAGAATTAATGGTGCTGGTCACTATCTGCAAAAGTTTGAAGAGCTTCTTTGTTCATATGCTGATGGTTGGAACTAGAAAATGGCAAGCTTTTCTTAACACTGATCTATTTGACCTGAATAATAATCATCCATCACTTTTGTTTTTTAAAACATTAATATCTTGCAGCAAGGTTTCAGAGTGGATTAACTTCCTAATCTCTCACTCCAGGAGACCTAGGTTTGAATCCGTCACAGAGTGAAAATGTTAGTCAATATGCTATTTCAGGAGTGTAGCCAGTAAGGAAGAACACATAAGATGGTGGGGTGATCCAAGTACTTAATTTAAGAAGTTCTATTGCAGAGAAGATATTTAGTCCAAAATACCAAACCAATGCTTTCCACCCCCTCACTCTCCCACTCCTCCCCACTATCAGAATGAGAGCATAAGTCCATGCCCTAGGATGTCATGAGAGGACAGAAGTTCAGATCTATGTTCCAAGTCCAGTTTCAGTTTTCTCAAACGTAGGAGATCATGTGCTATATGATTTGCTTTTAAGTTTAGTGGTAAACAAGGATACTAATAAGCAGTAAGTGTAGAAAACATAAAAAGCAGAAACCAAGAGCTTTAGTTGTGTGCTGTGATTCACTGTCATTGGCCATGAGGCTGTAGTTCAGATGAGTTTTTACCAATATATTTGCTGGTAGCCACCAAGAGAGCTGTTTACAATGCAAGTCATTTGTGAAGGTTATGAGTAGGTCAGTATAGGTGAAAGATGACAGTAAGTGTGTGCATGCAAGTGTTATGATGCTGCTGTAGAAGTCAAAGAGGTTACTTTTTCTCATGTCATTTAGCCTAGAAGAATCCCAAAATATGTGGAGATGACTTATAGCAGAATCCTGGAAGGAGTTGATGGTGGTAGGGAATACTGTCAATAGGTTGGGACAAGAAAGTGGATGTCTCAGCAGAACCTGGCTTTGGTTTTGTCTACAGAATTGAGGGCTTATAACCATATATCCCTGGCAGCTCTAGCAAGGTTGGGAGGTATTTGCTAATCCATTGTTTATTTCATAATACTGCTATGTACTACTGTGCTTTTAGTGAAAACAAGCATGGAGCATACCTGTTTTTCTGCATTGACTAAAGAGATAAATACAATTATTCTTTAAATGTTTTTTAATCCTTCAAAGGATTTAGGTATGTTTTTAACATGCAATTAGTCCCTCAAATTAAATGAATGTCATAATAAAGGTTTTATTGCAAATAGAGCTAAGAAAATATGAGGGATTTTAAAGTCAACAGATATTTAGACAAGCAATTCCGATTCATTTTATGATAGGTTAATGATTAGTTTTAATGGGGAATTAGTGTGTAGATTCATTAGACAGCCTTGCAAAGGTCAGTGCAGCTGTCTTGTGTAAAATACACTAAAAAGTTAATAGAATCTGAGTTTTAGGACAAAAACTAGCAGTGTACTTCATTGGGGATATTGAAAACCTTTCTGAACAACAGATGTTTTTTCAGGGAAATTGTGGTAAAGATTTAAAACCTCCTATGCCAGTTCTACTCATTCAGTTAGCGCTAATGGTTGTTAGTGAAACACAGTGCTGTTGGGGAGAAGAGCCGAGCCTTGCCAACGACCTCCAAACCTGTTTTTGCTGCACAGTCAAGAGTGACCAGAATGCAATGAAAGCATCAAGGCAGAATTTCTTTGGGGGTATGTTCTGCAATAAAGCTTACATTCAGAGTGAAACTAGCCCAAACACTGGATGTTTGCAGTCAGATTACTGGTTAGTAAATAAAAGCTAGAGGTAAAGCCCTTCAGAGAGGAAAATCAGATGATGGTGTGGATATGCTTACATGGAACAACAACAATTCAGTTTGAGGATGTTGTGGTTTAACCTGGCAGGCACCTCAGCACCTCCCAGCTGCTCACTCACATCCCCAGGTGGGATGGGGAGAATAGGAAAGGTAAAAGTGCAGGAACCCATGGGTTGAGATAACAGACAGCTTACTAGGTAAAGCAGAAGCTGTATGCACAAACAAAGCAAACCAAGGAATTTGAGCTATCCCAGCCAAAACCATGACAGAGGAAGGCCTGTGTTTGTATATAATACAAAAATTATCATTTGGTTTAGCCTAAGTTTGCATCTGGTAACACATTTTCATAAACAAGATACTTGATTAGTTATGTGGTCCCTGCTTCTTCACTTTGATGATGCAGAGACATAACAAAGCAGGTTCTCACTTTTCCTGCTATGTTTCTTCACCCAAGCACCATATTCACTGCTGCTGTGTGTGGAAGTCAGGCCTTGGAGCCCAGCTGCGTCGTCAGGCCAAAGGGCCCTGGCTGGGGAGCAGCGCGGCTGGGCTGGGGGGGCTGTGCCCACAGCACTGGGCTGTTGGAAGGCCTGGGAGAGCCGGGCCCAGGGGAGGTGACGGCAGGGGCTGAGGGGAGGTGGGGAGCAGGGCCGGGCACCCACAGCGCTCCTGCAGCCACGCCATGGGCTGGGGTCACTCAGGGCCCTGACAGGAGCTTGTCATGGCGTGAAGGATGGTGCAGCCGTTTCTGCTGCTAGTGGCTGTTCCCTGTGTCCTTAGTGGGCCAGTCAGTTGCTGAAGCGTCAGAATTATACATCCTGGAGAAGCTGTGCTGGTAAGAGAGGTGTTTTGAAGTGTTTCACCTTTTGTTATAACTGTATCATTGCAGAGCTCCTTTGCCAGTCATGGAAACTTAGGCAAAGGCCGCTAACTTGTGTGGTTTCCACACAGCTGAGTGCTATGTTGTCCTTACCTTAATGTGAGGAGGTTACTTGCGCTGGAGAAGACCTAGAGCCAGTGACAAAACCAGCACCCTTTCCCTGCCAACAGCAACAAACCCCTATGGGCTCTGACTGCTGCTCCTGCTGTTTGTGACGCTGTTACTAGTGTTTTTGTGAGGGATGATTTTACGAACGTGACAGTAAGTCAGCTTAGCCCCATCATAGAGATATAAGTGTAAAAACGAATTGAGTGTGCTTGATAGGCCTTAATTGTTTGTTTAGTGTGCTTGCGGGCTCCTGGAGCTCACTTGACCATCCTGGCATTCAGTGAGGAAAAGGAGAATGCTCTTCAAGATTCTTACTGACTTTTGAAGGAAAAAAGGCCACAAAAGTGACACACATGTTTTCCCAGGCCTTCAAGCAGTTTATTAACTTAATATCAGGGATGCATATAGTCATTGACCTTTGAGTTTAAACTTCTTGTAGTGCTGTGGCAAAGAAATGTAATTCAGTTTTGGTAGATGGGAATATTATAATTGAATGTAGATGATGTGGCAAAGAAGATCTTTGGAGAGAGGAAAGAAAGGGGCATGGAAATTAAACAGCTATACCTTTATTATGGGAACTGGTTAGTGAAGGCTTGCCATGATACTGAACACTACATTTCCAAAGGTACAGTCTGCATTGGGAGTCTTAACGAGTTAGTTTTATCTTGAAGATTGGTGGAGGCTCTACTTTTCCATGATGCTGTATTTTTTCCACCTGTTATTTGCTTCTTTGAGGGAGAAATTGTAGCTTATCATTGACCAAATATATATTTCTGAGCAGAGTGCATTAATATGCTCTGTCTACTTAAAACTACGAAGGGTACCTTGTATGCCTGTGCTAGTTAATCCAAAACAAAGATTAAGTAAGGTTTTTCTATATAAGGGGAAAGCTGAATGTGAAATTAAAATGTAAATCAAAAAGTAATTGGCTTTTTGTGCATAGTTTAGATAAGATTTACTTTTGAAGAATGACTTTGTGTTTTAACACAGCAGGCCAGACACCATGTGGCACACTTGCACTTAATAATGGCAACCAATCTAGGCCATAAATATTGCAAACGATGCCATTTGAATGAGGAGCCCTATGAACCGTAATAAAAACCCCTGTGATTAATTCTAAAACTGCTCTGTTCATATTAGACCTGCAGTGGCCTCCCTGATGAGATCAATACAGCGTAGCAGAGTGATTCTAATAGAAGTGTTATTATCTTTTAATCTTCAGGAGAATGCCAACTTCGAGAATTCTTCAGCATTCTGGCTGCTTATTTTCTCAGAGCAACCTTGAAGGCAGTTGTTTTCTGAAATGAAGATACATTAGAGTCTTTTCAAGGATTTATCAATAATATGACACGGTCACCTTTTGTGGAGCCAACAGCTAAAAGGCACATTTGTATGCTGAGACTTACAATTGGTCACAATGACCTTCCCTGTCAGCCTCTATTTTCTCAGCAGACAAATGCCTACAGTGAATGAGGAGTAAAGGACAGGGACAGGGGTGTGGGAAGGGGGAGTGGGACAATACAGAGCAGTGCTCTTCAGGCAGCCAACAACATCATCTTCCTGAAGTCTAGGTTGCATATACTGTGTCTAGCCGGGCCGTTTCTGTGTGCTGTCAGGCATCCTAACTGGAATACACTGTTTGTAATGAATTTTCATTATCAGTGGTAATGAAATTGTAGTGGCGATTTCTATAATGAGAAATACCTGGCAAGTCTAAAAAGACATGTCAGCTGAATATTTTTAAGAGAATCAAAAGGAAGGACAATTTCTTTTTATGGCTTTTATTGTATTTTCATAAGAAATAATATGAAAACATTCATTAGCTTGTAATGTAAGTGGGGCAAGATAGCAATACATATGCATTTTTTTTTTTCTCAGTTGGTGGGGGCGCTAGCCTGGTTTTGAACCTTCTGAAGAATAGAATTGCCTGACCAAATTTTAAGGATTTTATGGATTATTTACAGTATTATCAAATACACGTAGCTATTGCATAATGTGCAACCTACTCCACAGGAATTGAGCATCAATATGAAGATTGAGATGAGCAAATAAGGAAAAGGAAGTAGTTTTATCCTTATTAGTTTCTCTGTCTCTAGGAATGGAAATGTAAATGTGAATTTGAAATGGCTGGGTTATAAATCTGGTTTCTACAGGAAATTTTTACAAATAGGAAACACGGTGAAAATTAAGCTGTTGAGTATAATAAAAGCAGAGGGAGAGCCAGTGTTGTGCATGTGCAGAAGCTGACACTCAGAAAAACTGCCTGTAGGTGATGTGCTGGGTACCGTTAACAAGATATGCGCATAGATGATCTACAGAATGTGATAAGCCCATAAGAAAAAAGATGGTATAAATAAAGATGTTTTCGTTTCAGACTTGCAGCTAGCTTAGTTTATAAGGGTAGAGATTAAGAAAGGTATCCTTTTTTTTTTTTTTTTTTTTTTTTTTTTTTTTTTTTGTCTAGAGTCTTTGTCAACTCTTTCATCTACAGTACAAGTTATATTGCTTGTTTGGGTTTATTTCAGAACTTTGTGTGACTGGCTCAGGATGCTTGGAGGAGAGGTGCTTGGAGACTGGCACAAAAAGGTTCAGTTCCTTGCAGACAGACATCAGTACAGCTCTATTTCAGTGCTCTGATCTCAGGCTTTCTTTCGGGCATGCTTTGTGAGCCTGCTCCTCACACATACTTCTTGTTCCTAGAAGTGATGATTTAGATGTCTCACCTTGGAGCACAAATTGAAGTGTGTTGGCTCTCTTTGGGAGTGCCTGCAGGGTGGAGTAGCTAGGTTGCTGTGTGTACGTTATACCTTATTGTGTGCTCGCTTTCCTGTGTTTTAAGAGCATTGCCCCTCGTATCTGTAAAGGCTTGAAGTTTGACCTTAATTAATGTAAATCTGGACTTCTTCTGTAGTTCTTCTGAGGATATATCACTGGAAAAGTAGGCTTTTTTGTTGCTGTTGCTCCAGTAGCAGCAGCATCATCAACAGAAAGCTCAAAGAAATTGTGGCACTGCTGGAGGGTTGCAGTGGAAGTCTTTATGCTGTGTAATTTTTATTTTGGCAATGTAAGTTAATACCATTGGAAAAAACAGGTGCCATACAAAATTAATTTCTTACACGGTATTCATACACTGTGGTTTAAAATTTGCTGTAAGGGTTTTCACTAAGTACTATTCTTTTTGCTTTAAAAAATAGGAAGTTTGAAAGGCCATGCTCCTGTTTTCTCTTTAGGGAACAAAAAAAAATCTCTCCATCAGACACTGTTAATGATGCTAAATGCCTTTGAAAATGTAATCCTCATCTTAGTTTTGTTCTCATTTAATTGAATTAGGCAGGCATAATAAACTAAAAAAAAAAAAAAAAGGTTACTTTTATATCCTTAACTTTGCATAATAGCTAAGGTGTGATATGTTGCTCTCGAATAGTTTTTTTTGTGTATGTTACTTGTACTTGGCAAAGGACAATTCTTCTGCATATGAATCGTAATTCATATTCATGCTCTTGTTTCAGGTCTTAAATTTTAATCAGTGTTAATTAAAATAGATTTTCTTGAAGCTCCTTTTTGTAATTTTAACCTACTAATGCTCATGCAAGCTGTTAAACAATGTCATCATTTTGAAAGATGTTTTTAGCAGCTATACAATTTTGAAAACGGAGATTAAAATGTTCAGCCATCTTCTGATAAAGACACAGTAAATACTGAAGAGGTTTGCAGTGTAGTTGAAGAATCCTGAGCTACTTCAGGCCTAGGTTCAAGATTAGAGGCAAACAAATACCCTCCTGTCAAAGACTCATGGGAAGAAGGTCGGGTGGAAAGAACACGGTTTAATTAAGGTGCAACTTTTAATTCACAGGGAACTATCTGGCAGAACTTCAGTGGCTGACCTGACTTTCACTGTCTCATACTAGCAGTGTCCTTTTTTCCTTATTTTTCCAAACTCTTTATGGGACACTTAAGAAACGTCACTAAATTCTTCTTCCACAAATCTAACAAATGTCTTTTATTTATTCCTTTTTCTGAGCTAGCTATTATTTCTGAGACTTGACTCACTTGGAGCTGTGTGGAAAGTTAAATCCTGGAGGTACGCTACAGGATACATCTAAAGCTATTCATTCTAAAAAGAAAGTGCTATTGATCGTACACACTGTTTCACTGTACCCCGGTAAAAAGGTTTTAACGTGTTTTTTTTTTTTTTTTTTTTTTTTCCCAAATCAAGTTGTGATAGATGGATTTAGTTCATCCTAAAATTTCAAGAATTATTTCCAATTGTGGATCATCACCTGCATCCATAGAAGATTACTTTTTGCAAAATTGAGAATTCCTAATAAATCACATGATGTGCTGAGCAGCACGTGGTCATTTTTTTATCTTGCAGCACAGTATGATTTTTGAGGGCTTTGCTCTTTTGCAGAAGGCTTTTTATTCCATTTCAGTCTGTCAGCCATGGAAAGGCAGAATTGAAAGCCCATGTAAATACCATGACTTGGAGTGCTAGTACTGTGAAATCAGGAGTTGCGCTACTATATGATTTATGGTTTGTGTCCCCCTTGGTGTACTGCTCACTTTTACCCTTTCATCCATTTGTCTACCCACCCATTATTGCCACCAGAACTACATTCAGTTGGTTTTGTTGTACTGTGAGTGTGGCGATGACATCCTGGCTGCTTCCTAGCTGTGAAACGTGTCAGTGACCTGAGAAAGGTAAGAACTGAAAGAACCTGCAGTGCTCCCAGCTCTAACTTGCCACAAGACCTGAGGTTCTCCCTGAAGTGCATAAAAACACTCTTGACCTGATTGGCAGACTGAAGAGAGCCCATTTCAATCATTTGGCCTAAAACATTTTCACAGCTTCATGGCAGAAGATGTGTTCAAAGTGGTTCCAAAGCTTACTGTCCCTTTTGGTACACAGCCTGAAGGGGTGGGGGCAGAGGGTTTACAGCAAAGAGGAAACAACAAAGCCCTTAATGTTTCATGTATTTATATTTCATTTTGTTGGAAATAACAGTTTTGGAGATCAAGCCATTTTACTCAAACTGAAATTGCACAAACTTGTCTGTAAGGTAATGCAATTAAAATGGCTCCAAAAGGAATCCTTGCATTTTTAGTTCATTGCCATGGGAGTGTTGTGTCTGTGTCCAAATATGAATGCCATTGTCTAGGGAGAAAATGAAAAAAGTGTTTTAGCCTCTATATTTAACATTATGTAATGAGATGCATTTTACTGATTGGCTATTTGGATCCAGGTGCTGCATTACCTTTTTAATCTTGTACTAGAGATTTTAAGTTGTTAACTTCATTTTTTCTTTTGCAAATCTCTAGCAGTTTTATCAGCTTTATGTGAGTTGTCCAGTGACTTGTTAAAATCAAGGTAATGTTGTTTTGGTGAGAAAGCTGGATCTGACTTGAAGTTCTAATGTTTACCATCTATTGAATCTTCATCCATAAACTGAGTTGCTGCATTAGGTTGGTATGATGATGATCTGTCCGATATTATCATTTACTTAAAAGCTTAAAAAAAAAAAAACCAACCCTGCTAGTAGTGCACCTACATCCTTGTAAAAGGAACTTGAAAATATTTGACAGCTATTTGTAGAGCTTTCAAGTAAAGACAGTTGAAAAACTTTTTCTTTTTCTTTTTTTTTTTTTTTTCCTCCAGGTAAGATCTCTGTTCCTCATAAACAGGGAATTTGAGTAGGGTTTAGCTGTAACCACCATTACCTCTTCACAAAGATGAAATGTTTAGGCAATGTTGGTCAATTTTTTACGTAGCACTTACCAGTCCCTCAGAATCAGTCATGTTTCTATATTAATCAGCGCATAAGACTGACAGAATGACCTGATCAGCCCAGCTGATACAAATGAAACTCACAGCAGTTGGGTAGTCTGGCCTACCTGTCACTTAAAATAGCCTGAGCAGGGTGTGTATTTCTTCAGGAAATCAGGCTACAAGTGACTGCTTAGTGCTGCGCCTACTTTTGTCTCATCAGCATTCAGTTCCATTGCCGAAGCATGAAGGAGGAGAAAGTCACGATAACCTAAAGAGATGAGAGAAGAGGGGTGAAAAAAATCTTCCTTTCTTGAGCTGAAAAGAAAGACAAGGATCATGTGGCACACAAGTCTCTTGTTTATGCTGTTCAAAAAATAATGAGCAAATGGCATTTGTTTTGCTTCTAAAAGCAAAGGTTGCGATTTCCTGCAGTATTTATTTTCCAGAATTGTTGTCAAACTTCTTGTAACTGCAGTGAAATAGGATAACTTGTGTAATTCCATGTGGGTATGAGTTACAGGGTCAAGCTGATGAGAAGGTACTTTAATCAGGCTTTTAGTCATAGCGTCTTATATCAGACAATAATTACTCTCTAATAACTAAAGCAGGAAGATAAGCAGTCAATGCCAATAGAAAATAAATGCATTATATTAATTCTCTACTTTCCTGTGCTGATCAGCTCGTTCCTGGTGGTAGGGCCATCTGTAACTCTTAGGGAAGTGTACATAGTAGTATTCCCTCTAGTGGGTAGCAGGGTTGTGGAGACAAATGGGACAAGGTGGTAGCACTGTGGCCTTTGAAAGTGATTACATTGGTGCTGTTGCTGATAGACACTGTGATGCAGTGTCAGGGCAAGTGAAATAAACTTCCATGTTCAATACGTAGGGAAGGCACAGGCTGCAGTACCCAGGGGAGAATTCAGCTGCCCCCAAACCTGTTGGAAGCACAATAAGTGTGGCCGCAAGCAGGGGACTTCTAAATTGTGTTGAAGACAGTTTATTTAGATGGATGAGCAGGGGAGATGTTCAGTTGAATCTCTTCCCCCAGAACAAAGGTTCTCAAATATATAAAGTGAAAGGGCATCCTTTTCTGAAGTAACAACGAGACCATGGCATTTAATATCCTTAGAGAGGCAAGTAAGAGAAATTAAAAGTAAGGTCACAAGCTTGGATTTTGGGAAAGCAGATTTTGGTTTATTCAGGGATTCTCTTGGCAGACTGAAATGGAAGACTGCCCTGGAGGGCAAAGGGGCACAGGACAGCTGGTTTATTATTCAAAGATGACCTCCTCAAAGCACAAACAAGTCTATTGCAGTGCTTAGAAAGTCAAGCAAGTACAGCAGAAAGACAGTATGGATAAGTAAGGAACTCTGGATTAAGCTCAAATACAAGGGAATAAACAGAAAATAAAAGCAGTGATGAGTTACATAGGAGGAATATAGAAACCTTGCTTGTGCATGCAGGGGTCAGGATAGGAATTTAAAGGCTGGAAATGCAAAGTATGGTTTGTGAAAGAAAACCATAATGCTTTCTAGAAGTGCATTGGTAACAAGAGGAGAAGTCTAAGAAAACTGGTATTGTTATCAAGTACAAGAGGGCAATTTGGAACAGCTGGTATGGACTTAATGAGGCAAAATTGGACTGGATGATTTTGAGTTATTCTGGTTTTGAAGTTTTTGATTTTTCCAACCTAGGGAATCACCTAGTGAAGGATGGAAGTATTCCTGACCCCTTTGACAGGATCACTGGTTGTGTGGGCAGGCGGAAAGCAATGGATGTTTTGCTAAAGTCAAGGTCGTTGACAAGATCTGTCTGAATCATTATAGTGCAAGTAGGGGGAAGTGAACAGGACAAGTGGCTGATGAGACTGATAAAGTTGTTTGGACTGACAGGCTTGGTGAGTGATGAGTGGTGCTAAGTCCAACTGGAGAGCCGCTACTAGTGATACTGCTCCAGGATCAGTATTGAGAGCAGTACTGCTTAACGTCTGTACAAATGCAGCTGTGGAAAATGAGCTAGCGTAAGGGTAACCATGTTTGTGAAATTCTGTATACATACTAAAGATGTTAAAATAGCTTATGTAGACATATCATTACCAAGGTAATATACCCAATAAGAGGAGTTCTGTGCTTTCCGAGCCAAGGAAATGAAGTTTGTCCTATAATGTGACACTGTCATCCTCCCCAGCACTGAGGGGCAAGTCCTGGCACAGCCACGGTGCTCTTCACCCTCATCGACTTAGAGGAAGTCTCATTCAACAGCTGTCTGCGTGGTAATACTGGATTAACCTTTTAAGTTGTTATTTATGTCATAAAAGGATACATTAGGCACTTAATTTTATTTTTTCTAATTGAAGCTATAATTTTCACCTGTGAAAACTGGGATGATTTCTTCTTATAGCTACAAAAATCTGAGTACTTATATCAAAGTTCAAAGAAGTCAATAGAAATCTTTAATGAACTTATGTGGAGTAGGCCCTAAATGACTGTCTGAACTATAGAGCTGAGAATTTTATTGAGCCTAGTAAAATTAATTTATAAGTTTCAGATACCTATTAACAGTTTTTCGGGATTTTTTAGGTTTAGGGGTCCTATCAATATTTAGTCCTGGTTCAGCATTATTAAAATATGGTTATAAGCAACTGGCTTTTTGCTGGAAAACAGTTTTATTTTGTTTTACCAAGAAAAGAGCAATATGTGTTTTGGAAAATATAGAATGACTTTCTTTCACTTCTGTCAGTTCTGTTTCATTACTCCTGGGATAATGTATTAGTCTGGAGCAAGGTTTTTTTTTGTTTTTTTTTTCCTAATGCTATTCAACATTTTTAAAATCAGAACATTAAACTACTGTGGTGTTATTCAGAAGCCTCATTTACTTTGAATCTCTCAATTTCAGAGGATTTTGTTTGTTCTGAGCTTATTTGCACAACCCAGCATACAGAATTGATTCTGGGTTTATGATGCCCGCTCAGGTATTCCATGACTGCAGCTTTGGGATTTTCAGTTGGCCAGACCTTCAGTTGTTTTAGCAAACGTTTATACAATTTTGGTTGCATGTTACTGTATTTCATAAATGGTTATTAGAGAAGCTCAAAAAGGTCGTCTACAACCTGTAAAGATGATGAGAAAGTAATATGGAGATTCCCTGCTAGATCAAAGAATTTGTTTGAGCCTAATTATATAAGCTCCTTGTGTGGTATTGACAGCTGAGATATAACAGGGTCAGACATCTTGACCGAAAACCATATTTTTTCACTGGAGCTTGTAGATTGCAGCTTCTGTCAGGTGATGCTCTTGAAGGCAGCTTATTTTCTTGAGAGTTGAAACATGGCAATTACAAAGGTATTATTTATCTTTTAAATGATGAGGTTGCGAATCTTTTTTTTTTTTCTTTAATCTATCTAAATTGTGGGGTTTGTAATTGCTGTTAGATGTGCAGGATGGATATAGCAGCAATGGGAGACCTGCACAGATCTGTCGTGCACTGCGTGACTGTTGCGCATCAGCTGTGCAGAAAGCAATACTCTGGGAAGAGCCTGTGCCCTACTCGTGTTTTCCCAGAAACATGCCACCAGTAAGCAGATGAAACTAAGTGTGCCATTTAGCCTAACAAATGGGTAATGTCCTATTGTGTGGATTGTTACAGGTGAGTCTCTTTGCTACAGCTGTGAGACATCTATGCTATCTATTAGGGATTGCTCTGGAGAGCTTGAATTTCAAGTTCTTTAAATCAGGGACAAGTCTTGAACAATACTTAAACCAAAAAAACAATCTTGAGTGGTTATAGAAGCTTTTTTTATTTTGTGCATTTTTTTTTTGAAACTGGAAGAAACAGCTCTTCCTGATATCAAACAAGTGTTTGATGTAAAATCGAAGGTCTGCTTCTGAAAAACAATGTAATAAATTTCTACCTGTTCTGCTGAGAAAGCAAAATATTCTTATTAGTTGTGATTACAAGTAGTGTTGCATGAAATGATTTTGGAATTATTTTTTTTACTTACATAAATGATATTTATTTTCTATCTTCCTTACTGGTTATCCAGCCTTTCAGACTTTCTCCTGTTTTACTCCTCGCAGACCTTAATACTTTGAGTGTGAGTCCCAGGTAAAATAGACCTGTCTACCTTTTTCAAATGCTGGAATAGTATCTTCTGAAATTCAAAAACTACCAGTCTGTCAGTATTTAGGTATTTATAGGTATTATTAGGTATTTGTAGGTATTTATACCCATGAGGTAGGAACAGAACAGGAGCTGTGCTGATATAACCACTACATTGAAGAATCACACAAGTAACAAAATAGTGATTCTGGGAGCTAAATAAATGGTGTTGCCACTGCCATTACCAAATGTCTTCTGGAGGCAAAGATGAGTAAACATGCAGAAGCACGTTCTGAACCAGGTTCAGGATTGTAGGAAGACATTTTCAAATTAGGTAGCTTAGTAATTCTGCTAATTCCTAATGAAGTACTCATTTTTCTGTGCATAAAATCAGTGACTAATCAGGCTTCATAAGTCACTAAGCGATAATAATGCCTTAGATATTTGGCATACCAATATTTAAAGTTGAAAGGTGGTGTGTTTTTAACTTTTCCAGTAAACTTAATAATATTTTACAAGTCTGATAGTGATAAATTTGTTGTGGAAATGCCTATTTCAGGTCTTATTTTCTTCATACAAGTGATAGGTTTTTAATGTGCTCCTTTTTTGTTTCCCTTAGAGCACATTGTAACTCATATTTGTCCAGCTTCAAAAGGCAGCTCAGCGTCAAAAAAAATACATATATATGTATTCCCCCTTTTGAAGCTGCCTAAAAAGAAAGCCTGAAGCAGTTACCAAATAAAAAGATGCATGAATTTTTATCCACTACAAAAATACACCTTCAAACTTAAAATGGTAATTTATTTTTACTTGGAGGTCCAGCCAAGCATATCAAATGATGTGAGGAAATGTTTAGATAGAGCTTCTGGAAGCTCTTCTCTAAAAATGTGTACCTACTTTCTTATGTGGCTATTTCTGGGCAAGTAATATGGCTTACAAATAATTTTGATGTTAGTGGCATAAACAAAGGTCTTTTTTTTTTTTTTTTTTGGAGACAGGAGGAGAAATTCAATATGAGTTGCACAACTAAAATGTCTTAAATGTCTTAGTCTAGACATTTGGATATGTATGTCATCATGTATAGCCTACACAGACACATGTAATTAAAACAGCAATGCCTATTAGTATCTAACATATTTCCTAAAACACTTTTTTTTTTTTTTTACATTGTTTTTAAGTACAGGTCAAAAATCAATGTTTATAAGTATTTGAAAAATAAGGTTATAACGTTTTTGTTTCTGACTTTTTTTTTCCTGTCTTGGTAGCTTCTTTCTAACAGATGGAACATTCAAACAGGCCTTTGAAAGTAATCTGATTTCCTGTATATGGAAGAGTCATATATGTGAAGTGTCTACCCCCACTTCAAAAAAAAAAAAAAAAACAAACTTTAGGATTTTAGTTTTTCTTGCCAGCAGATCTTTTCTTGTCATATAGCTTATGGCTGAGGACCAGCACCAACAATCAGACTTCTGACAATAAGGCATCAACTGCTGTGCCTACCAAACTCTCTCATACTGCTTTGTTTAGATAGAGAAAAGTCAATAGCAATGTAGTATTGCTTCCAGCTATGGTGATGTTAATACCTGTGCTGGAAATCCATCCGTGTGAATTAAACCAACTTTGAAAGCATTTCAAGCTTCTCAGTGATTTTCAGCCATTACGTGAGCAATCTTACCATGTAACTTCATCTTCTGAGCAACTCCTCTTCTGAGGTTTTGGAGAATCTAGGCCAGATCCTTAGCTCCCTCTTCTGGCTGCCAAGAAGCTTGTCTTTCTGTGGAAATTTCTGAAGTGGCCTTAAGTCCCATTCCTGTTTATTTTCACAAAGGCAAAGCACTGCTTGGTCTCACTCCCACGTTCTTTAAAACTTAATTTCGAGACCACCTTTTGTCACTTTTGCTAATTTTAGAAGAGTGTTGTGTTTTTCTGTGTTGAATTTGGCAATCCCAGACTATGTCAAGAGCATGCCAATCACAAACCTCTTTTCAAAGAGAGCTTACTTGCTATTGGACTAGTTTATATTGCATTTATGGAATTTTGCTAATAATATTTGGGAGAAATTTTCACAAAATTGAAATTGCATGTTTAAAATTTGTCAGTCAGAAGTGAGTGAAAATCCGTTTCATTGCATGCTTCTGTTGCCTGGTCAAGTCCAAAAGCTTGATGTGGGGGGGAAAAAAAAAAAAAAAAAAAAAGCTTCTACATGAAAAATTAAGTAATTCTTCTTTGTGCTAGCTGTTTTCAGTATGGGGGAATAAGTCCCTAGTAGATGAAAACTTGGGAAAGATATGGATCACACATGCATTCCATTGCACAGAAATATGCAGCTGTTTGCTTGAAGGAAGTTTTAGTGATGATGAGTAAAAACAAAACCATAAATCAAAACCACAATGTTAGATAGAGGTGGGTTGGCTAGTAGAAATCTCATTTCCTTTTTTTTTTTTTTTTTTTCCCTTCTATGGACTCACATCTCCAAGTCTATTTGATGACTTTGTTTTCTAATCTGTAACATGGTAGTAATATTTCAGAGTCCTGCAAAAAGCTTCGCTAACCCTGAAATGACAGGGACTGATTTTGAAGGATTCAGGGAACCTTACTCATATTTCCTTCTGAGAATTGGAGGAGCAGGTCCCAACTTTTAAACTGGTTTTTGAGTTGGGAGCAGTTTGCAAGGATGGGTATGCAAGTTCCTTGGTTTGAATGCAAAATATTGTGTCTGACTGGTGAAGTAAAGTATTTCTTAGGAAAAACTGTAAAGATTTTCTGCTTCTTTCAAAAAAGAATCTGGTGAATATGATTCTTAGTTTATTTTTTCAAATAAAATTCATGCCATAAGGTGAAAATGAAGTGCGTTCCTTGCCAAATCATTAAGTTTTGTCTTTTTGCTTTTGGCTGAATGAAATAATCTCTCCATATCTGAGTGCTTGTTAATTTTGTTCAGTATACATTTTTATAATTTATGAAAGACCACAACTGTTAAGGTTTGGACCTTCAATGAAGTTTAATCTTAGCTATGAAAAATCCTTTGCCAACGGTCTTATTTTTTTAATAGATTTGACCAAGGTTTTAGGTGGCATCTTGAGTTTTCTGGGTTATTTGGTTTGTGTAGAAGGGTTAAAAGTGCAGTAAAACTATCTACCAATCAATTTTAACATCTTGTGCCAGAGAAATCTTTAACTTCTAACTGAAAGCAGAAAGTATTTAAGTTGGTTTTGATCCAGAATGAATCGTGTTCTGCAGGAAAACATAGCAGCTGATTTCCATTACAGAATTATCAGGAGTGCCACATGAGCTGCATTCTATTGCAAAGGTATGTTTCTGTAATAAACGTGACTACTGTTAAAAACACAAAAACCTGGACAACTAGGTGCTCCTAAAACTAGTTTTCAGATAATTTATGGTAACATTCTATTTTCAAATATCCAAATTTGCAAATATATTTGCAAATGCTAGTGGGTTTGTAAATGTGTGGAATGGAGGCATGATTTTTACGTTCATGTGCAGTTGTGTGTATTTCGTAAGAACACAAAACCAATAATCTTATTTGCTTCATAGCTAGTAAAAAAAAAAAAAAGACTACTTCTGAAAATGCTGCTCATTTCATACTAAATTGCCCTTTTATTGGTTCATTTCTGAAGTCCTTTAAGTTACTGAACAGTGTTCTGAATAAAGAAATTCTACAAAAGTCCCGCATATGTATGCAATGTAATGAAAGACTGAGTTTTGGTTACATGCATTATTTTATGTAGTGATTTGAGGTTTCAGGTATACTGGAAGCTCTGTGGAGTTCAGTATTTCAACCTTTGTTCATTGACTGATCCTTCTGAAACAAATTGTTTTCTGTATGGTTCTGGAATTGGGATGTAGAACCTCTGTATGACTCCTCTACACATACATATTTTTAATGTACTTCATAGTAGATTCTAGCTACCAAACAGACCTGCCCCCAAGCATTGTTGTGTTCTTAGCATCATGAGTGCTACCATGATCAATAACCACCAGGATAAAAGAAAATCCGTACTCAAGTAGGGAACTACAAGCCTAATATTCAAAAACATTTATAAGATTAAATTTCTGTGGTTGAATCTTGGTGACACTACTTAAAATGGCTTACTGCTAGTGAAGGAATAATTCCCTTATGCTTCCTCACTGCCCCATCTCTTAAATTTTAGCTTCTTTGTGAGAAGAGACTATGCTTATAGTTTATGCAAAGCTTTTTGGGTTCTTTAGGAGTGTGCAACTGAAATTTGTACGTGGCTGTTAACTTCACAGTATGTCAACTGTGAACTGTGCCACACTTCAGTGCGGTATCTGAGGAAGCATCTTGTATGACTCCTTAGAAAGCAGCTTTGTATCCCTCATTCTTTTTAGAAGATGCGGGAGGTTTTCAGGCTGAATTGCAGCCTCCTTACACCATATGTTTAGAGAATTCATCTCCCACAGTCTGAGCTGTGGGTGTGGGTTGGTGTGGTGTTATGATCAACACTGGAGTTCATGTCCGCTTATGTGAGAAATGAATGCATTCAACCAGGAGAGAAAGGGTTTGTGCTGTGAGTGCCTCCATCTGGCTCATGGGGCAGGAGCAGCAGGAGGCCACTGGGGTCTGATGTAAATACTTCAAAAAATGTTGATCTCCTAACTTCCACTGATTCTCCAATAGCTGCTAAGGGTTGGGAATGTCCAAATTAATCAATGGGCATTATTTAAATTCTGTAGCTGCCTGAGTATTTAGTTGGGGTAATAAGGATGCAGGGACTGCTCTTGTATTTCTTGAATCTGAAGCTGAACCCTCTATGGTAACAGGAGGAAAATAATTGACGGAAGGGCCCTGAGCAGTAATGGAGAAGCAGTTACAAGCTCTAGGTCTGAACCCCTCTGGAAAGTTTCATCGCTTTGCAGTGAAGCAAAGGTGCAGGCTGATATTTCTAGTTGAACTGATTATTTAAAAGGTTGATTAAAAGGGTGAAAGAAATATTGTACTTACTGACTCCAAACCATATCAGGGAAAGTTAACTCAGGGATTATCACAAGCCGATTGTTCTGAAGAAACTGACACCTGGGATGTCTGCAAGATGCTGAGGCCTTTCTGCGGATGTAAGCACATAAAGAGAAGGAAATAAAAAAAAAAAAAAAAAAAAGGGGTGGGGGGGGAGAGGAAGGAAAACCCACTCCATGACTATACATGCTGAGCTTCTAGGATAAAGAGTGCGTTCTGGCAAACATCCATGATCTTGCATGGCATTTCTTCATGGTCGTGGAGTCCTTGTGGTGGACCTAGGCTACAGTGAGATTTATGTGTTAGCTAAAGTTTTGTTTGAACTACTGATCTAAACATTTTATTGAAGCCACTTTTGACATTAAATAGTTAAAATCTGAGTTATCAATATTCAATCTATGAAAAGATTGCATGAGGACCCCTGACAGCATGCAGTTCTGCTGGGATCCTTTTGCAGCTGGTTTATGTTATACAAGAGCTAGAAATCAGTTACAAATCAAATACTAAAAGAAAGATATTTCCACTAGTAACTTGTTTCTCAGTAATTACCAAATACAATAAATATTGCGTAAAATAATGGAATGTTCAGCAGGAAAAACTGAACTAACTACTCAAGTGACTGTGTAGTCCATTGTATTTGGTCTTAGAGCTGGGGGATTGATGGAAGTTGAATGTGAATATTACGCACCCTACAATTATCCTGATATTTACTAAAAGGGTTTTGATACTTCCATTATTGTTACCAGTTACCATTGCTTTGGAAACAAACAAACAAACAGAAACTTCTGACTAGTTTGAATCTCTTTGGGAAATAATTACTTTATTGTATCCCAAAATAAATTAGCTAGTGTCTAGAGGGACATGGGATTTCAAGAGACTTCAACGTTTCATGTTTATGTGATTCTGTGATTCCCGTGGTACCCTTCTTGATCTTAAGCAACTAACTCCCATTCTTATGAGATCTTCAAAAAAGTATTCCCCTGATTTATCAAACACCCAAAATGTTGCGGTTAATCCTCAGCACTGGGGAGGCTCGTGTCGGTTTCTGTTTGTAATTCTCTTTATGGTGTGAGCTGCTCAACCTGTTTAACTGAATGGCACTGCTGTTCAGAGATCTGTGGTCACTGCATCAAGGTTCTACTCTAGGCACAGTGGTATCATTTTTGGGCTTAGAAGAAGGAACTTGGTGTCATATTAGTATGCTTCTGGACTTATAAATGGTAATAAACATATATGAATCTAGTTTGAACCTGTAGCAGAATCTATGATTTCAATTGAAGATGTTTCATATCTGGACTCTCAGAGGTTGTTTGAAGAAGCTGTACCTCTAGTATTGTTTGTCTTTATATAATGTTGATATAAAGTATAAGAACCATACTTAGAAAACTTTAAATTTCTGCCTTGTTTTGCTACTTGTGGATAGATTGTTTTCTCAGACAGGAAGATGGGAAACAACCCTGAATACTGTTTATCTGGGCACTTGAGTAATTATCATAATGGAGCCTGGGTATATGAGTTAAGGCTTTAATTTTTTGGTGGCTGTAGTTATATACTATGAGGCTGATTAAGGATTACTGGAGAAACCACTGTAAAATTACAGTATTAATTCTTCTCATTTTGTACAATCAAGAGCTCCTTGGAAGTATGCATGATTTAGTAAGCTCTGTAACTTTCCCTTACCATTCAGGTAAGCAGAGTATATTGTACTCCATGATTACAGAGATATCTCAGCTGAAATAGTAGAAAACTAAAGAAAAGACAACGTTTCAATGAGTTTAAAATATACATAATACCACTATTAAAATACGTTTTATTATTCTAGTGCTAGAGAACAGATTTTTAGCAGAAGGAAGATGGCTTATTACACTAAATCTTGTGGATATATCTTGTGGATATGACAGTTTTCTGTAGTTTTCATGTTTTATTGATCCATTTCTACTGATCTTTATTTATGTATTTATTTTTATTTACTGTCAGCAAGGATGCCTCTGTACTGAAAGCTGAACTATTCTGCAGATTCCTGTCTTGGAAATACTGTTGGTCTGGAGTTAGAACTCTTTTTCACCAGCTCCTCACCGTTGAAGAAACGGATTCTCCTTGGAAGAAATGGATTCTCCTTGGAATCCATTTTGCTCATAAATTTGATGTTTCTTCGCTTTCACAGAAATAGGTTGTATCTACTTAGTTGTTTTTTTTTTTTTTGGTGTTGAGGGTGAATTCTTAATGAACTACAATTAATCCACCAAATTTAACAGGGGTGTGCTAATAACTATTAGGGAGTTGTTAGGATTAGAGTTGTGTGCTGGGTTTGTATAGATGAAGCATCTCCAGTGCAAAAGAGCAAAATATCTCAACAGATAAGAAAAAAAGAATAATAAATAACTAGTGTGTAATCTGAAATATTACTTTTCCATTATAGAAGGCTGAGATACTTTTTTTTTTTTTTTTTTTTTTTAAAGGAAGAAAAGTGAAAAGAGAAACATGGGATGCCAACAAAGAAAACCAGAAAAAGACAATAGAAGAGACAGTAATACATCAAAGTGGTGGAGTAACGACTGGTGAGGTAGGTCAGAGTTTTGAGAAATTGTTTGTTAGTCTTGTTCCTGTTCAGAAGGGGAATTACCTGTATTGGTATAGCCTTATTGCTCCCTGAAAGAAAAGTACAGCTTTATGAGAAAATACTGTTTAACTTGTTCTGCCATCATCACTCAAATTAAAACATTACTTCTTTTAATAATTAATACATGATCATTATTCTTGTTTTGGTCATTAACCAAACACAAAACCATGCTGAAGTTTCACTGTTCCTAGAATTTCTGTACTTTTCTAAGGTCACTGTTAAAAACAGGACATCACAGCTATTTTTTCACCCTCCTATCTGCTGTATTTTAGACAGTTTTTAACAAATCACCTCTGGGTTCAGTACAATAGTCTGCAGAGCAGACCTTTCTCCTTGATTAAATTAACACTAATTCCATCCTTTTGAAGTTGGCTGTAGCTTTTGCTTGCCTCTGAGTATTTGGAAGTTATATTACAGTCCTAAAGGTGACCGCAGCATAGCAATTATAAACACTGCATCAATGTGAGTACCAGTAACAGGGCGGGCACGTCAGCAAGGAGCTGATGTTTTTCCCATGCTTATTTAACTTACGAAGGAGTTGCAAGTCATGTACCTTCTTTATGTTACTGGCACCCAGCCAACCTGAATATTTTTGCATTTTATTGAAGCCGGGTCTGTGCCTGCACTACAGGCCTGTCCTCCCACAAAGGTGGTATGGCATTTTACACTACTGAGTCCCAGATGTGTTGCTAATAGTTGTTGTGCTTTTGGGTGCATTATTATAGAAAGAATGAAAACAGCGTGGAATGGCTTTTGGAAGTCAGGATAGTTTTACCATTTTAGAGAACTGTTACATATTGCTTGTGATGGCTAATGCGATAATAAACTTAAAGCAGCTTTTTATTTATACCGCTTGAATTGTAGTTTACTCAGTAATAAGTTTTTTTTCCAGTTAGACTCATTTTTTATAGATATTATTGGCAATTAATTGAATTGTACTTGAATATTGACGAGAACGTAATAAAACAAGTAGTGGAGTGCATGGAAATAACTGTTTTGGTATAGGTAAGTACAGCTTCTTTGAAAACTCAGAGACCAAAACTGGTTGTGTCAATAAAATACTGTGAATTCCAGGTTAGCTACTGAGAGACTGTGACTTGGCCTTGGCTGGCTGTAAAGTGCGCAATGTAAGTGATTCCTAGCAGAAGGAAAAAAGCTGGAAACAGAAACTTCAGGGAGTGGTATTGTAGGAAGGGATTTAGGCAGTTTTGAAGACAGAGATGTATTCCTCTCAAATTTCATAGCCATATGATTAAAGTAGGTCATAACTGAGAAAATACTTCTTGTATTGACCAGTTGTATTCTGTTAAACTACTGCTACTTGAACTCTCTGTAATTTTCACAAATTTTTTGAGTCAATTCAAATTCTCTCACACACTCTTCTATAGTTGTAGGTTTTGTGCTTTTCCATTCTCCTTAAAATCCATTAAATGCAGTGTGCCAACAGATAATACTTAGTCCTGCTCCACTGATGAATTTATAGCTTCCCATGTTATAATTTCATATTATATTTTTCATTTTTTATCACTGGGAGTGGCAGAGTGCTTCATACTAGATGAAAATGAGTGTCTACTGACAGGTATCAGTTGTTATTGTAATTCAAGGTAATAAAACAACCTGCCTTTGAAATTTTTTTCAATCTTTTCTGTATTCTGATGCCAGAGAAGGTTGTAATAACAAGTCATTGACTAAAAGAAAAAAAAAAAAGATCCCTAGCGGCTGCTTTTAATTTGAAAGCATTTTTATGTTTTTGTAAAGACAAAGTTATTTGACATAAAGTGTATTGTCCATTTGGTAGTGCAATTCTTTCATTTTTTGTGTACTGGGAGTTTTAACACCGGGTCAGTTTGGGTGTGTTTTTGTTTTGTGATAGAACTGTTTTCTGTGTGACATTTAAACCTTCAAATACTTTATCATAAGCACTTGATTGGTATTACGCTACATTAAATAAGCAAAATAAAACCATGTGGGACAGGTTCATGTTGAATTTCAAGTATAGGTGAAATAAGACATTGAGAGCAAATCTTAATGGAATGCATTGATTGAAGTCTACTTACTGATAACGCCTTAAAGTTGTAGGTGAACTCGTTTGGTTCCATTGCTAAAGTGATGGTGATGCAGGGAGGCCAGTTGCTGGAAGATGATTAATTCCCTCTTCTTTTACTACTTGCTCATGTGGTTAGGCAAGATGCATTATACATTATAATTGATGAGTAATAATGTTAATTGCAAGCTATATGTAATTAGTGTGGTTCAAATAGCCACTGTTATCTGTCTTGACTTTTCTGAACAAGCCATAGAATTTGATTTTAATTACTAAGTTACTTGCTGCCATAAATGTTCACAAGTGATTTATAAAACACAGAATGCCATACCAGCTTTCAACAAGTTTTTCCATCCAAGTTCCTCAGCATACTGGGGGAGGTAATGCCAGTAAACCCAAAGCAGTACTATTGTCAAAATATGATAATCACAGCTACAGTTACAATGTCGTTCCTGTAAAAGAAATATATTATACAGCCAAAAACTTGCATTAAGAATGCAGGCAGTGATGCCATAACAAGCTAAATAGGAAGTGAATATTTTTTGACTTTATCTTGTGTCGGAGAGCCCAGTTTAACCAGTAAGACTGAGAATTCATAAAATTCGTAAGTGAAATAGAATTCTACTTGCTGGAACAGTATTGCGTTTTTTTGAATTAAATTTAACTTAATCGCTGTTCAGCAAAGACAAGAGATTGTTGTTAGTGGCAGGTTTAGGGTCACTAACAGCAAAATGGGCTGCAGCTTGTGATTTTAAGGATACATAAAACACTGGCTGTATTCCACAGTATGCACTGCTAAACTGCAGGCAACAGTAAAATCTCCCTGTTGCGGCATAAATATGGCATGAAAGTTGATTAACCAGTTTTATGTTGTTATCTGAGCCTGCAATCCATCTGGACTAAAATTATAGAGATGAAAACTTGAGTGTTTCCAACAGCAAAATAATAAATGAAATCAGATTAGAAAAAGCAAAGACTTACTTTAAATGCACACCAAGATGACCAGTTGTTTACTCTGTACCAGGTCTCACTTTTTTTGTGTGTTTGTGGAACAACTGTAGAATGTAGCATTGAGATCAGTATCATTAAACAACGGTGTATTTGGTATAGCCAAGTCGGTACCAAGGAAGTGTAGTAGAATCCTTACTACTTCTGGCCTTGTGTGTGTGTGCAGTTCTGTGGAGAACTGCAAATTTTCTAACGTTGGCTGAGGTTTGAATAGACCTGGATGTAGGTTGTCTTATTCTGCAATTTGTAATGTTCTCCAAAGCATGCCTTGTTTTGGCAAACGCTTTCACCTGTTGCTGTGCCAATATGTTTGAGCTTAAGCCTTGGTATTCCAGGGACTGTATGGATCAATGCGGTAGTGTTCAAATATTTCAGATGTTCATTAATTAGCTGATGTTATTTATAATAAGGCTATTTAGGGAAAAAAACAATGAAATAGTACCATTTTTTCCTGATTTTCATTGTAGCAGGCCCACTTCTGACTGAAGTCTGGCACAAAACCCAAGGGAAATTGCCTGTTTCAAATGAGTATCTTGTTTTTTTTTTTTTATAGAATTTTTAGAATCCTAAATTAATATAAGCAGAATCTGCTCTTATCTCCATTTATTGCTGAACTGTGGTAAATAATATGCTCTTGTTTTCTTTTGACTCTCTGAAATTAAGCCTGTTTATGGATGATTTTAAAGCAATTATAAGTGCAGGATTCTTAAACATATGAAAATAAAACCTCTCCTAACCAGAGCTTATGGGGGAAGTGGAAGTTTAATTCAAGTCAACATGAGCCATTATGAGTTTCAGTTGAATAGAGATTGGTCTAAAAATATGCAAGGTCTGTTTTTTATCCCTGCCTTGTTACACTAATATTATGAATATGAATACCTTTATTTAATCAATCCAGTTGTATACTGAGAGCAAGAAACACTGTGTAATTTTAAGAACAGAATGATTATCAATGCAGCACTGCTCAGCTGATTTAGCTCAGCACAAGTTGTTGCCTGCGTACAGAGGTGGTAGCTCAAACAGTGAGACTGGTGGTTGTGCAGGTGTCAAGGTCGGGAGCTGCGCATGCGAAGATGCAGTAACATTGCAAGATATATTAATTGGAGGTTGGAACAATTATAATGCACTTATGTAATTTCTTCATTTTGTTCTGCTCAGTCATTCCTTTTATTAAACATAATAAAAGTAATAGAAATTCAGAAATTTTTTTAAAAATCCAACTGTGTTTCTTGAAAAGAAACAAGGAATTTTGTTTACATCTTTACTGACTTTTGACTTCATTTCTGGAAGGGAGGGATGGTTAAAAGGGTACTTAGATGAAAAACAGGAGGGGAGGATGTTTTTAGATTGCCTTCTAATTTTCAGGAGGACTGAGAGGTAAAATTTTATACCCCAGAGAGAAAACACTCAAAGCAAGGATATTCTGATTCAAGTCCTAAAAACAAGGCAGCTGATACTAGCTGCTATAGACAGACTAACGCTGTGACTGTAGTGATACAAATTTTATTTCAGGAGCACTTAAAAAGCATATGCTAATGTTTTGTAAGGGAGAATGGTTTTAAAATGTCCTTTGAAATGAGAATCTATGTAATTGTTTAAAGAGAGAGTTGTGTAGCAGCATTTCTTAATTTATCTCCTCAAGGGCAAATGAGACAATGTTTCTGCACTGTAAAGAGATGATGTAGGGAAGAAATGGAAATAGAGTGTTTTAGGTCTGGCGCTCATTGCATCCTGCAGCTCTCCTTTCTGTTGGAATGCAGGTACAGCTTGTTGCTTAGACCATTTCATTGGGGATGTACAGTTGTCACATACTGAAGATGTAAAGTTCATTTGAAGAATGACAACATGCTTTTGAGATTCAAATGAGCACAGAAGTATTTTGTGTGGGTGGTGTTTGTTTGTTTTTTTGTTTGTTTGTTTGTTTTGGTGAAGGAAGAGCTTGAAAGAATTAGGCTTTAGTTGTTCAAGAGCCAGAGTTCAAAAGGACAGCATCTGTTGGTTCAACCCTGCTTTTCTTAGAAGTAGTTCTGTATTGCAAGTGCTGCTATCAGCAATTTAATTGCTGCCTTCTGATGGTGGTTTCTTCTGCTGATCAAGTTGTTTCAAGAAGATAACATCAAGAATGTCTGGAGGGAGAACTGCAGAAGCATTTCTTAGAGAATGGTATGAGGTATTAGAAAATATCTTCAGGTTGTCTTAAATTATGATTTCATCCCAGAGAATAAGTTTTTAAAAGTGGTTGACACACGTTTAAGAAAATACACACATTCGTTGTCACATCAGAGTAATACCAAGAAGGGGGGGGGAATACTTCAAGCCTTCTGTAGTCTGTTGCTGATCACTATTCCTTCCTTTTCAGTCACTTCTCGGTATTCTGATCTCATCTTCCCACCGCAAGATCTACTTGACATGGTTATTTACAGCAGATCCTCACTTGTAAACATAGAAAGTTTAATTGTTTTTTCTTGTTTGCTATGCAGCCTTTGGAGCAGTACTGTTGTCTAGCTTAGCTTTTAAGCCTAATGCCATGGTTCATCTGACAATATAAATGCGAAGGTGTAATATGAAATCTGAGTTTTTGTTCCAAAGATGATACAGGTTTGTAAAACTTGGAAGTGAAAAAGGTCCCTTTATATAATTTAAATTCTTAGGAACTAGTAATATACTATTTTCCCGTTTCTTAAAAAGAGAGTGTTAGGGAGAGTTCTACAGCACACAGAATAAACTCAAAATTTATTCATAAAAAATTCATCAGCAGTATCTTGAGGAATCAGTAAACTGCTTCTTTCACATTCACTTTCCTGACTTTCCTTTTTTTTTGTAGCAGGCTACGAAAGAGACTTTCTACATATTTATTTTTTTTTTTAACCCAAGAAACTTTGTTTCCCATACTTTTCGTCTTAACTGTTGATTTCAGTGGGAGCTCAAGTGCAACGAGCATAGTTAGACTGGAGAACTGTCTAGTTAAGGAAGAGCAGGCCTTGAGGTTGATATTTGTTTTTTTTTTTTTTCTGCTCTTTAGAGCTGTTTTAATTTTTGGCCCCAAACATGTCTGTCCTTCCTCCCCACTTCTGTTTGCCCCTTTGAAATGGAAGCTGGTGCTGTGGTCCTGCACTGCCCACGCGGTGCTTTGAGCCGCGTTGCCGCACCACTGTCTTGGCAGAGGGCAAAGCTGTCTCCAGCAGGATTCCAGAAACAGCCGTTTCAGCTTCAAAAGAGAGCAGTCTGCAGCCCATCTGTCAAGACAGGGATTTATTTCACACAGCATATGTAAGTTCTTGGTAACCCATGCTATAATTATCTAAAAAAAATTACCATGTCAATGAGCAGTTTCCTATGTCAGATGACCAGTCTACACCAGGGTGATCAAGGAATCGGCAGTACTCTGCTGCTATTCGAGCATATCCAAAGATCTTACAACTTCTTCTATTGTGCAATTGAATACTGGTCTTTTAAAATTATTTAGTTCTTCAACCATTTGCTTTTTAAAGTTTATTAAATGTGAATATACATAACCTAGCCACAAAGAAAAAAAATATATAAATCTCTTCAATACTTTCATACCGTTTCATCACTGAAAAATTACTACCTTTATCATGTTCCTATTTTTATATATGTGTATTTTTTTCTGTGTGTTCTTTCAATATTTGAGACTTGATGGTAAGGTAGGCATCTACAGTTCTAAGCAATGGTTGGGCACAGCAGTTATTTGCATCATTTCTCATGATTACTATTGCAGTGCTTTCAGCATCAGTGGGTAAAAGATCTTATTAGGTCTGCAGAAATCTGGAACTTGACACAAGGTCTTATGAAGAGTGATGTACCCACCATTTAATGGTCTGGAAATAATTTTTTAGGAGCACATACATGTCAAGACGAACAGCAAAATAACAGACAAAAGTAAAGATGCTGCGGAGGAGTTGTGATGTGTAGCTTTCTAGAATCTGCAGACAGGCTCACTGGCAAGTTCATTATTAGGATAAAGTTACGGAATCCTAGAGATATTAGAGGGAATGCACAGTCAAAAACAAGTGGAGTGTAGTCTGGGTCTTCCTTATAGTTCTTACTTAGTTATTTTTTCTGCGAAGCTGCACATAATAACAAGCTGCAATAAGGAAGGATGAACCTTTGTCACTTGCTATGTTCTTAATTTAGATGTTCCTAAATCTGAGAATTACATTGTAAAGGTTGTCCTCTTTGAGGTTAGTAGTATTATTTTATATATATAAAGGGAGATGAGATGATACTACTTTTGCTATTTACAGCCTGGATGAGTCTTTGAAGACAAGTTTCATGGAATGGAAAGGATGGGTAGGGACTGCTGCAGCTGGAGCTTGGATGTTCCTATAGATAATGTTAGGAGATTATTTCTGACGTACTTTTTGAATTTCCAGCTATATGCATGGATGGAAAAAAGAAGTTCTTGCTATAAAGAGAAGGAAAATGAAATACTGATGAAAATGATGATAAAGGTCATAAAGGTAACCAGGCTTTCCCCATTACCTTGGATTTGAGGTCAGTGCAATACCCGTTCTTTACAGCCTGTTTTGTTCAGCTCCTGACTTTCTCTCTGTTAATGTGCCTAATGAGCTTAGGGATATGGTTTAGTGGGGACTGTTAGCGTTAGGTCAGAGGTTGGATGATGATCTTGAGGTCTCTTCCAACCTAGAAATTCTGTGATTCTGTAATGCTCCCGTATTAGGAAGTATTTTCCTTGGTGACCTGATGGACCTATCAGAAGGACTGCAATTGTGTATAATGATGTGTATACACAAATACGGTTGTACAGGCTATTTAGAGTGTTTTACATACAAGAGAGATCTTTAAGAAGGGGTATTTAAATGTCTTTTCCTTTTTTTTTTTTGAGCTGGACAGGAAAATTCTTATCCTGATTGTGATGTGGCACATGACATTTAAGAGAAACAGATTGCTTTTTAGAGGAAGCTATGGTGGAGGAGGCAACATCTAAAATGGGGCTTACCATTAGAAAGCTAGCTTCAGTGTTAAATTATAGAATAGATAACACTACTTGATAATAAATATACCTAAGTAGCTGTGCTTCTGGAGATTTTACAAATGCTGATACTTGGTTTAATGATAGAACGCAAATAAGAGACATATGAGCTTCCACTGCCTCATTTTCATTAACACACAAGTGGTTGTATTATATGGCAAATTCATGAGATGGTGCTACAAACTGAAATATGTGACAGTAGAAAGATCCCCATTTGCATTTGTACTCCATATACACTCTAAAACTATGCTTAATGTTATTATAAATTGTGGCTTGCTTTCAATAAACACTTTACCCTAGCCAGGAAACTTTATATTACTTGTCACTAATATTCAGAGGATGATATCGTAGAGAGGAAAGAAGCTCCTTACCACAGAACAGTACAAGGGTTTGATTTTGTAAAGGGCCCTTATACATACGCTTCTTGTTTGTTAATCTTATTAGGACTACTTCTCTAAGATAGAATTTTTTTTTCACAATAAGCATTTGGGAATGTGTGTGCAGATCATATGTATATACACACATTTTTGATTGGACCCATATCTTAACAAAAATGTGAATATATTTGGTGAATTTTTAAAACACTTCAAATAGTATTCCTTTGGTAGAAACATGAAGGAACTGCTCAATGGTTGCATAAAAAGAGTTAACATTTAAAAAAAAAACATACATAGACGATGAGCAATATTTGCACCATCCTGTTAGCATTTAATTCAATGAATACTAGGTGGCTGTAAAACAAGATTTCTGCTAACTTCTAAATTGTTTTTATTCTACATCAAGATAAAATAAACCTTTAATTTCATTTGTCAGTGAAAAGGCAGGTAGTGGAAGCCCCAGAAAGTCAATAAGCCCACTGATTGAGACGTATGCTTCAAATGTTAGACATGCTGATTCTAATTCCTGCTGGGAAGCATGGTGATATCATAACCTGCCTGCTGGGTTGCTGGTTATTTTGGGCTTTGACTTTTGACTAGAAATTCCCTTTGAGCCTGAAGAATTTTACAGATGGAAGTGGTGTCCATAAATACATTTCTGTGATAGCTTCTTTTTTCAAAATTGATTTTTTTTTTTTTTGGCCTGTGGAAAAACGGTTTATCAGGAAGTGCCTAAGCAATTCTGCTGAACGGGACATTTTGAAGGCCGTGGAGTGGAAAGGTGTAGGGGAATTAACTGGTATTTGGCTGGAGGAAAAAAATTTCTCCACTTAGCTAGGACCTAACTGGTTAATTGTCTTTATTACTGTATGTTACATAGTAATAGAATCCAGTCTGGTATGCCAAACGTGTGGTTTAGTGGATGAATAAAATAATTCCGTGCAAGGGCTGAGCATTTGTAGGTGCTAAAAGCCAGAAGAATGAACACAGAAGTTCTCCGTATGTAATGCACTTCAGCGTCTATCATAGTCTAAACCTGTGTACTTTAAATGCTGGATGCGAGACAAGTTTACTGATCTTAATGCTTCTGCTACTTAATTAGTAGCTTTGTATATTTATATACTTAGTCATAACTGTATCAGTCTTTTTTGTGTCGAGCTCCTTTTACAAAAAAACAACCATGGAAACAAAATCATTACAAAAAAAAAAAAACACAATACTACTGGTAAAGCTTCTTTGGGTGAGTATAGAAGAAGAATGCTTTTAAGTCATTTTAAGGTACAAGTGGTGTTTTGTTTTTTTTTTTTTTAAGTGAATGCATTTTGAATTATGAGAGTGGATATAAGCTACCTAAAATCAGAAAAACATAGTGTCCCAGAAGAAACCTGGGGGACACTAATTCAGCCACATCTAAGGATGTTATCCAAAGGATGCCAAATTCCACTTTCATGCATGAGAGTAGCCCAGCACAGGAAGAAAACTAAAATAATTTATAACTCCAAGTGTTTGAGTCCTAAGGACTGATGGTGTCATCTGACTATGGATCAGGTGTGGCATAAGCCATGGCAAGAGGAGTTCCCTAGGGGCAGGTGGAAGAAGGAAGGCTCTCTGCTTCTTTGGTTGTGGACCTCTGTGTTGTTTCCAGCCCCCACAGGGGTCCTTATTAGTACCAGTCATGTTTGTTGTTCTGCAATAACCTTTTTAGGACCTTGGTCTGAAAAGACTTAATGAGTTCACTTAGACCACAACAGCACTCGGTTGTGTTCACCCCTCTTGGAGTGGGTTTGCTTAGGGGTTGCTTTTAAGAAGTGAATGGTTCCTGTAGTGCAGTAAAACCTCCTCGAGTGCCTCACGTGCTCCTTGCTTCATACCAAAATATTTCCAGGAAAGAGCCCCAAACTGTGGGCTTAAATAAAAGGCTTCCTCAATCATAAGTGAAGTGTTGTGTTGCATCTATGATGCTATAATGCAGTTTATGGAAACCTTGAGTATTTACACTTGTTATTCATTATCTGAGTTTACTCAGAGTCTGACATCTAATTAATACTGCACTTCATAAGAGTTTGTGTTGTTCATCATCAGCATTCAATAAATTTTTAAAGTAAAGTCTTCCCTAATTGGCAGTAATGAGCCAGTAAAACTTATATTGGATTAAGAAAAGACAGAAACCCACAAGAGCTCCCTATGCAGCTTAATCAGTAAAATTCTAATCACAAAACTCCATTGTCTCAGTTCAGATAACTGGCACTGCCTTGTGGACTGCCTTGGGTGGTAAATCTCATTGATTTTGTTTCCTTTATGTCATGCCCAACAGTTATATGCTCTTTAACACTTTAACTAATGCTGTACCAGAGTAGAAATAAAAACACGCTGAAACAGCACATGATGTAGTCTTTCAGCTAACTCAAGCAATTAAGTTACCACTTTCTTCAACAAAATTAACTGTCAAAGACTACTTATGCTTGGAAATGTGTTGGAAAAGCACAAACTTTTAAGCATATGGAAGGAGGAAATAAAAACCAAAAAACTTAATAGCTAAATAGCTTTTGAAGGAAGGTACCTCTGGGTAAATTCTGCTTTCGGTTGTTACAAAATATACCCACTGATGAGACTTTACTTGAGTGGATGAAGAGAGGAGGATGTGGCGTTGTATTACTCTGGAAAAATGCTATGTTTGCCTTACCTAGACTTCAGCAGTGAGAGGGCACTCATCTTCTGTGTCGTACCTTTTCTACTGTAGTGGTTCGGAGCAAAGCCAAACTTCCCACTCAGAGATTGGGACTTGACTCTGTAACCTTGGTACAACTTAGTTTACAAAGCATTAGCAATGGAACGTGTTTCTTGGAGTTTTTCAGAACAGCTGGGCCAGTTTTTAGGTTCCTGAGCAGAACTTGTTCTTTGCTTGGGCAGGGCAGCTGTGGTGGGGTTTCAGAGCACCCTCTGAAGCTTCTCTGCTGGGGTGGATCCGATATTTGCCATATGGGAGGTCCATATGCCTGGGTGGTGAGGTGAAATGCCCGGAGCATCCCACTGCTCTGCCATATGAATGGAGAACAGTGAAGTGGGAGTTGGTTTTCGCGCCTAGTGGGAGCTGTCGAGTAGTGCACAGCGATGTTACGCGTCAGTTCATGTTGGGAAATCAAGGTTAACTAAGTGAAGTAAAATGAGTACAAATTCAATTTTATAGAATCTCTTGATATTTGAAATGTTCACAACATTTATTCTTAAGGTTCCGAAAGCCTGACTGTGATTAACTCTGGAGTTAGCTTTATTTTATTAAAGGTATTACAGTTGTGGTAGGAAGCTTGACTCAATATTGACTCAGAGAAAGGTGCTACATGAGCAAAGTATTTATCTTTTTACCTGCAGGTTTAAAACACCTAATTTAGGAGTTTTCTGTTGTAATTTATAGGGCTTTAAGTTGCACTGCGTGAATATTCCCCATGTCAATCACCAACACTTCTGGCAATATTAGTATTTTTAAACGGGTATTTTCTCTCTGCTACTTCAGATCTGCCTGGGTGTGTGACTGTGATGGTTTCACACCGACTGGTAGCTCAGCTCCACCACACGTTGCTCTCACTCCCCCTACTCAAAAGAGCAAGGGAAGAAACCATGATGAAAAATAAAGCTATGGGTTGAGGCGAGGACAGGGAGATCACTTGGCAGTTATTGTCACAGGCAAAACAGACTAAGTACAGGGAGATTCACTCAATGTATTGCCTATTGCAAAGAAGTCAGAGTCCCTTCTGGAGCTGGCTCTGATACGACATGGGGCAATTGCTGGGCTCAGCTCACAGAGGCCACTCCTGTAGCCCCCCTGTGACCAAAACCTTGCCACATAAGCCCGATACAATGACACGTGGCAGAACCACCGTATTAGTGATATAGTTGACGTTCCAATGGGGTTTGGGTACTATGGTGTAGAATATATTTCAGTCAATCTCTGTATGTGGTATGCCAGGAAAAAAAAAATTTTTTTGTCCTTGCCTGGTAGATCAAGCAATATTGGCAAAATATTTTTTTGCAGTCTATAAATACTCCCTAATCTATATGTCCTGTTTGTGTCACTGTGCTTGTGTCACCTTTACTTTCCAATGTGGGTTCGTGCATACTATATATAGTGTTTGCAACGCAGGGAGTAAAAACGCTAGCTGTGGTAAATGCAAGGTTATTTTTAAACATGAACATTGATAGCATTGATTTCTAAAGATTATGGAATCAAGGGTTTTCCGAGGAAGGCAAAGCACTCAACTCCCGTACTTCTAGCACATGTGAGGGAAAAACAGATTTTTGCCATTTTGAAGGCAGCTCTTAGTTCTTTAAATGTGTGCTTCTGCTACTGCTGCTTAATGTTCGTGGAGATGACTAATGGCAGTACCAAACTACTAAAAGGTGTTTCTGGCAGAAATATTCCCCCAGTGGTGCAAGGTGTCCTGGGCTTCATGTCTGTGAATCCTGTTGGTTCTGTTCAGTTTCTTCGTGGCTCTTGCCTATACAATGTAATAAAGCTGAAATAGATCTTATGCAAAAAAAAAAAAAAAAAAAAAAAGTTCAAAACCTCTATAGCTGCATGGCTCAGCACCATAAAAATCTGTGAACAAAATGTAGACTTTCAGAGAAAATTAGTAAGCAATAATGGTTTATTTTGTCATTTGAATTTTTAAATGCAGTTATTCTAGGGAAAAGTTAGGTGTTCAGGAATTAAATTTATGGTTATTGTACTTTAAATGTGGCCAGGATTTTGGGGTGTAGAAATTTGCTCCTGCTGTTATGATTAAAGTATATTAAGTTAAACGTGCTTGATACCTAGCCTTCTAGCAGACTGTAGGGGTGTCTATACTGAGCATGTAGTCTGCATCCTAGCTGTGCACATTCTGTGACCACAGGATGCATTTTCCACTCATGTCAGCTTGGAGTGGCACATGTGGTAGGATGTCCTGAATGTAACTCCTGCAAGAAATGGTTTGGAAAGGTCACTTGTTAGAAGGTTCATTGGGCTTGTGTATGTTGTACAATGGATGCTTGCATTTGGTTGCCACATGCTCACTTGTGGTCATGTGAACAAACAAACAGCCTGGGTGCTTCTGGGGGTTGTTAGGAAAAAAAAAAAAAAAAAAAAAAAGGTATAAAAGGTATGTCACCTGCCTACTCTGAACATGTGGCCTTCAAGTCCTGCCAGCGCAACCTGTGGTAGTTATAAAGATAACAATTCGGTCTTTTTTAATATATCACTTCAGAACAAGCAAGAAAAGAAAAACCCTTTTCATAAACCCTTAAGTTTTTTCACACTAAAAAATTCCTTATGTTGTTGGAAAAGTGAAGGCAGTAACTGTCTTCTAACTCTGCCTGTTATCATAGAAATACTTCAGTTGGTTATGGCTTCTCCTTTTGAATGCAGTTGCTTGTGTATAGCTCAATGCGCACCAAACCTGGAGCTCCTGTTCTGCAGAAAGCCTGATGAGTGACTTGGTTTTTATGGTTTTGAATTGGAGCAAGACCACAGACATTACTTACACGAGAATTTCTAAACTTTTTTTCTGAAAACAAAAACTAAAAACTACAGTTTTTTCCTGCTAACCCTACTGGAATAGTAATTTTTAGGAAGCTTGAAATATTTTGTCTTGCTCCTCCAAATGTTGATGGTTTCCATACTAGATACGATTACAGCGCATGATCTGCCTGACCCCAAGAGGAGGGGGCCAAGCTGCCCAGGCAGTGGAGGCGGTGGGCAGCCAGCCTGCCGCCTCTGCTGCCAGCCTGGCTGCGGCAGGCAGGCGGCCGAGCCAATCCAGCAGCCCTCTAGCTGGCCTGCCTGGTTTCCGTCAGAAGTTTTAGTGGAATAAACACATTCCCGTAGCATGTTTTGATCCAGAAAATCAGCGGTTTCTGATGGAAAATTGTTCATCAGAAGAGTTTGAGTCTGTTCTATTAAGAACATAAGTCTCTGAAATTGTTAGTCTTGAATAGAAGTGTTGCCAAACAATTGAATGTAATAGCCTTCACTGCCTGGAAGGCTCATTCACTTTGTCTCTGTAATAGCTCTTGGTTTTCTTTTAACACCCCCTGGAAAGGAGTAAAAGTTAATTAAAGTGGGTATTTTTCTGTGTTTGCAGTCTGTTGCCATTGAACCAAATGTGGAAAAGGTTCAACAAAACGGAGTTCAGTGTTAGCTGAACTTAAAGGTGTCAAGAAAGCAGCTGTATTTTGCAGTCCTAACCATCAGCCTAATTAGCTTGGAGGATGAGAAAATAGTGTACATTTCATAAAAAGCTGGAGTATAATTTCATTGATAGCCCTAACATTTCAGTTGTGCTTTATAGAGAGCTATCAGACTAATTAAAATTTGTTCAGACCTGGATATATCCATGTCTGTTATAATCCTTCTTTTTGTTTTCATGGGTATTCTTTGTGCAACCACTTGTTTTGGAAAAATGTCAGCGTGAAGCAGGAAGTATCAGTTGTTAGGATGCATCCAGACTAATGGGACTGAAGTGAAACTCAACTCTAAGTATTTTATTTTTTTGTTATGGGGATGGTATTTTTGCAAGTTTCAGGCTGTGATGGACCAGTTCTTCCTGTGTGTGAACACTGGCACTGTGATTCCTTGCAGTCCTGCTGGAAGGCTTAAAGCATGCGGAAGTTCAATGTATTGTAAAGGGTGAATTGAATATAGCTGAAGGTGTGTAAATGTGTGTGCAGGTACCTGTAAGCAAACCTTGTACAGACCCAGGTCTGAGGTAGCGATGCAGCCCAAACTCAGTGCTTTGCTATTGCTTAGCATCAAGGAGCAATCTGAAGTATCTCCCTGTTTACCAGTGTTTTGTCTGTCATTGAATCAGCAATTTTCTGCCAAAATCTGTGGGTTGGTTTCTTTTTTCTCCAGTTTTTGTTGGTGCATTGTTCTGTTTTCGAGGTGGGAAACATCTATTTCTGACCGCTTCTATTGTTAACAATTTACTTCAATTGAAAAACTCTTTCTTACATGGGAAATTTCCATAAGGATGATTTAGAAGAGTTTTTTGTCTACTTGATAGAACTGATTTAACAAAACTTGAAGCCTGGCCTAGCCAGAAGTATGCTGGGTTAGGAGAAATTCTTCTGTTATGACCTTTCCTGTTATGAATCACATTCAGAGAATAGGCCTATGAAGTACAGTAATAATGCTGGCAGGGGACATTGGCAAAAAATACATACCTGTGTGATCTTTGTATTATATTTCTGTCAATGTTCGCTTCTAAATACTATTCTGAAATTTTGGTTAGGACACCAATAATGTAAGATCTCATTCTTCATGTGACTTAACAGGGCTCATACCATGGCAGCACACTCTATTAAGCAATGAATCCTCTTTCCCTTCCTTACCTATTCTTCCTCGCAAATATATTGGACTTTGATTAGGTACTGGAAAACTACACAGTACTTTATTTTGGCATATTAAAAAATAACAAATAAATTGAACTTGGCAGTTTTCGGTGACAAAAGTGTCCTTTATCTGCTCAGCATATCCGAGACTGAAGAAGAATTCTGTCAGACCTGCTTTTCACAGTAAGAAATCCCACTGCTTTCCTTCAACATACTCTCTGATGAATCTAATTTGAGTTTTGTATTGGGAAGAAAGGAATCCATAAGCTCATTGGTAATAAACCATAGTACCTGGTACTTTGTATCAATGTAGGAGAGACGAGGAGGATGAAGGTCAATGTATTCTTACTGGAAAAATTGTCACCAGTTATTCCGGTAGAGGAGGATACTGGTCTACTGTACTGAAGGGACTGGTACTGGGAAGTAATTCAAGTCTGTTTTATGGAATTAAAACCAAACAAATCAGCACAGCTTCCTTGCCTATAACCTGAGCTAAAGGTTTGTGTATTTGAGAGAAAACAATTATTGTCTGTTGCATAAACAGTAAGATCTTGTACTCTATTCTAGGGGCTCTGAAGGAGAGTATCTGCTAGCATTAAGATAAGAAGTATCAGTAAAACAGCTAGGGACACCAATATTGAAAAACTCTTATTTTTGCCCAGAATGTCAGCCTTCAAATTGTTCACAAAAGATCTCATTATGTAACTGAAATGCTTTGTAAGTATACATTTCAGCATAATAAAGAGCCTTTTTTTATAACAACGAATGTGATAGAATAGATACTTAATGACTTCTTCTTATACTGTTAGAAGAGCTTAGTTTTAGAAGTTATACTTTGCCTTGTTTGTTCTCCTCTCTTTTTAGGTTTAATTTGATTCAAAATGAGAAAGTTAACAAAAATAAACCAGGAGGGATGTGTATGTGTTCTCATTCTTTATGATACTGCACTTTACAGAAATAACTTTATGAAATACTCTGATTCTTGTATATGGCCTTATTTAATTTGGAAGCACAACTGAATAAGAAAAGCAAGCAGCATTTTGGTCTACAGTTCAAACGCCGAGGTAGAAGGAAGAATGTACAATTTCCATCTCTGACAGTAAGACAGGTGTCTGTGTTTAGAAATAGAAACTTGCACAAGGAAGATGTACTGACATATCAATTATTACATGGTTTTGCTCTCTTAAGGTACCAAACAGCAGATATTATTTATAAACCTTCTAATGGAAATTACTGTAACCACTTTATTATTTCAATGAGCTCTTAAAATGTTGTTGATGAGTACTGTGAGGTTTCTACAGAATAGTGCTATTGAAAATGACTGCTTTTGTGTATTTTTTTCGTGAGGATGCTTTTATTTCACATTGTTACAATCATTTAGCATTTTTCTGAAGTTTGAGTAGGAACCACTAGTTAATGGGAAAGTTTTAAGCCTTATTGGAAACCTTTAACAACTAACGTGTAACTACAACTCAAAGCCACTTTGCCCAGCTGCCATTCAATTGAAATAAATTTCATAATTAGATTAATTAAAATTCCTATTATATGAATAATTCCACTGGAGAAGTTTTAACTGAAAGGATTATCAAATAAACAAAAAAAAAAAAAAAAAAAAAAAGGCATCTTGAAGAGCATCTCTGCTTGGGGTATTTGTTACCAGATATAAATATGATTTTGCAACAGGAGGAAAAAATGGATGAGTGCTTAGTGGCTTAGGTTTGGGAAATATTTTGTATTAAGTGCTATTCATATGCAATTTTTAAACAACTTGCTAAATGCCAATCAATGTTTATATGTTGATTACAGAGATCTGGCATCATCAAGGTTAAGTGAGCAGGTTTATCTGTGATGAGACAAGTTAGTCCCAATACAAAGTACTGCTAAGATATTTTTCTGATGTTGAAGAGAGGCTGGTAAAGCATGAATGGAAGGAGGAAATGAAAATAACATTTAACTCTGTAGCTAAAGTAGGTGTTAAAATACTCTTGGAAGTTTTCAGTTGAGGATAAACATTGTCTTGTTTGTATGCTTCTGTTTGTATGTCTGCTTATCCGCCCACGAACATTGGTTGCAACAATCATTTTGTAAAGGTCTAACAGCCTTGGATGAGATGTTTAGCAGAGCTAAGACACAGGACTACATCAACGAGTTCGGTACACATATATTTCCTGTGCACTTAGCCATGAGTGATTACCCTGTCTATAGGTCAGGAGGACTGGTTGCTGTGGATGCATCGGAAGCAGGATCTGTGTCCAGCACTGTAATCAGACATCTGGCCATCCTGCAAAGCCAGGACATTAAAAAGAAAACAGACAAATCCCTGCATAACATCCAGTTAGCACATAGTGAATACCATCTAGGACCTGATATAGCAGTGATTTCACCATTTCCTACTCAGTGTGAGCATAAGATATAAATGTTCCCTTATACGTAGTGTGAGGATTTATATTCTAGGTTAGGAAGGCTGTGAAACGAAGAAGTTATCCAATTTTGGATATGTTTTCAGAAGAGAATACTGTGAGCACATACTGCTTTTATGGTTTGTATTTATTTATAATTCATTGGTAATAAAAAAAAAAAAAAAGCTAAGTCACAATGTATCCTTTAAGCTGTAACGCCCTGCTTTGACAGTCATGTACTTAGAGATCCGTTTTTAATCTTGTGCTTGCTTGTTGCATTCAGCAGTTCAAGTAGGTAGTCTCAGATAGCTTTTCTTTATTTTTCATTGTACTTAATTTTTTTGTTGATGAAATGTGTAGTTATATTTTAGTAAGTGTTGGCATATTATTTATTTATTAAATGGCTGGTTTGCAGTTATGGAAGTGCAGTACAATGCACTAATTCATTGTAGGATATAATAGCCACAGCAGTCACATAAGAACATTAAAGTGTACTGAAATGAAGACAAAGAGAAAACAAATCAAAAAAACCTTCTAAAATACTTACAATAAAGCATAATGGAAAAATCCTGGAATTTACTGCATCATTTAAACAAGTATGTTGGTATTCCAGTAATATGCTGCAGTATGTCGTGCTTGAGAAAGCTCAGCGAAGATACAGTGTTATGAAATCAAACACTTCCATTTTTGGGGCTGTAACAGGGGGTTATTAGGAAACAGCATATAAAGGTTACTATTCCTACTCTGTAGGCCATTTAATGCTAGACTATTAGAGGCATGGTGAAACTCAAGGTGAGAGAAGTTAAAAATAAGGCTGGCTTGTATTTGATTCTCGGCCTGTTGTGCTAAAAAGTTTCTCTAGAAAACTGAACTTCAATCAAATCTTTTGAGATAATCCTCCAGGCTACAGTTTTGCACCAACCTGCGTTACTTGATATTGTCAATTTGGAATGGATCCCAAAGAAAGTATTGCATACTAACATCCTTTTCTGTTAAGAGGCATACAGAGTAATGAGAACACAAGTAAAAGACTGCCAGTTTCCTGAATAAACCCCTTTCACCAAAGCTTTAAAACTTTTATTTTCCTCACAAATTTAAATTCCATGTTTCTGATTATCTGAACCAGCCAGAGCATGCTTTAGTTTGTATTTCCAGGTATGGCCACAAACATGCTGACTTTCTGTAGCAAATTACATCAAGAAAATAACATCAAGATAGCATAGTTATACCCATAATACTGTTATGCTTAAAGATTAGGTGATAAAAACCTGCATATTCCTTTCATCCTAATAATGTTTTCAAAAACCTCAGGAGCTGCTGTTGTAGAATATTCATATTATGTTTTTGTGAAGTCTGAAAAGAAATTAGAGTCTTCACTGGAAGTTAGCCAAGTTAGAGAGGGATCAAAAGTGCAAGAAAAAATAGTGGAATGCTGGCCTGATGGTTTATTGTTGAGTAGAATATAATTCATTCACATGGTACCCAAATTCACCTGGCTACTGTGAAAATGGCAACTAGAACTGAGAACAGCACGTAACTCTGTTCAAGTAGGAATAAATATGTCCTGTATTCCTAGAGCTTTTTGAAGACTTAACTGTAGTAAGTTGATTTCATGTAAATAGCTACTAAAATTCCAGTCCAGTTGAATATCTTGTGTAGACACATTGTTAGATATGAAAGGAACGAGCCAAAGAAACACGTCTTTGTTTTAACATGGTTATAGAAAAGTAAAATTTTGGTTTAGATTCATTGGAGTCAAGCTCTTAGCAAAGCTGTACAGAAATGGGTGTATTGTGGGATCGACTCACTGAGCAGTTGTTGAAGTACTTCACTCTGACAGTATCTTCAGTCAGGTGAGTTGTTCTGGTACATAGGGCCTGTGTCTTAGCCGAAGTTTTGTGCACTCACCTAGAGCAGTGAATAGGCTATTATTCTTTCGGTTATTAACCTGCGTAAATTGCATGATTGTCAGATGCGTCTTAGGGTTTCCAGTATGAAAGCGAGGCTTCACAATAAACAAACTCCTGCTGTCTGGACATCACGGGGGAAAAAACAAAACAAAACAAAAAACTTTACTGTCCAAATCCATATTTGAATGTAGCTCTGATAAAGTTTATACAAAGCCAAGTTGTATTAGATATTAGTCTGAAAAAAACAAAACAACCTTCTTAATTACTTAGTTAATGAGTAGATACTTTTAATTCTTTTAATTGATATATTCTGTCTGCATTTCTTATTAAGCATTTACAGAAAACAGTGAGATGTTTATTTCTGTTTTTACTTGAGGTTGAAAACTTGCAGACGAAATAAGCCTGTTGCTGCTTGTCTGACTGATCTTTGGTGTATTCTCATGCATTAAGTAATTCTTGTGAGATAAGACTTTGACTAACAAATCCAGAGGACAATACAGCTGTCTATCAATTATGTAGAGAAAAATGGAAACAGATGAAAGATTCTTAAGTCTGAGCTGAAATATTATTTGTGCTGCTTGTTCCACATTGCCCTCAGTCTGCTTGTAAAACAAAATGTCTTGCTAAACTTTAGTTTGCAGCTTATCTAAGAAACAGCATCCTTCACACAGCGAAGCACACCATGATCAAATTTTCTCTCACCAGTGATCCCCTTGCATCATTTCTTCCCCTGTGGATTTTTTCTATTTACACCTTGTGACGACTTTTTCCTTTTCTTTCTTCTCAATTGCATTTCTTATTTGATGACTGCTACACTGGATTGCCACCACCAAGCTTTATCAAATCACTGTGTTTAATAAAAAATAAAAGATAAAAATTGTTCCAACCCACCGCCTAAAGCCCCTCCTCCATTACCACCAAACTTACTCCAAACAAAAAGCTTTGTTTGACTTTTTTGAAAAGAAGGAAAATTTGCAGGGAATAAATAAGTGAGATTAACTGGTTGGTGGAACTTGGTTAATTAACGTAATTGAAATTACACATATTGCTAATGAGACAAAAATAGGCAAACAAATTATTTCTGTTAAATGTCACTTGGAAATAATTAGCAAGCTATAAACTTTCAGTTCGGTGACTATTGTTGGCCTCTAGTTAGCTGTGATGCTCTTTAGCATGTGGGGCTACTTGGTGTGTAAATGAAATCAGAAAGTGCAGGCTTGCAGCAATGTCACACGGTCATTTATAATGCATTTGTAAGCTCTGATGGCAAAAGAGTAAAAACTTTGATTTCTTTATATTAGCCCGTTGAATAAAAGGAAGGGTTCTGCAGTATAGCCTCAGGATACCAAGGATATATATAAAACAAAGAGGAAAAAAATGGGCTTTTATTTTCTTTTAATCAAAAACTGAGGGAAAAACACGTTATTTTGCAAATATTTCTTAGATATCTAACAAATGGTATCTAACAAAAAATCCTTATATGAATGTATGCATGTGTGAATTTGTCTTCTGGAGAACATAAGTCTAAATATATTGATTAATGGAATTAAAAAACAGCAGTTGAAAACAGCTCTGGCAGAACAGTGCCTTGTATTTGGAGTTCACAGTCAAATTTATTTTCTTTGCAGTCAAATTTCTGTACCACGAAATGGTGTGTGTTCAGTGAGGAAAGTTTTGAATCAGCATACTGAAGTCTGAATTGGTGAACAAGTTTTACAGACAAGATCAGTATGAGAAAGGGCTCTAGGATTCAGCTTATTTTAGTTTGATTTGTTTTCTAGTAGAGGATAAATATAGGCACTGCCGGGAATAGAAATAGCAAAACAGTGCGCATCTCTCTCTTCTCACTGAAATGTCCGCATCTGTGTTCTTTGGGTAAATGAGCTTTATGGGCACACATGCATGGCAAGAGATTTCCTCAAAACCTTGAAATGCCATTTAACTTATTCTCAGTGAGCTCATTATTTATGTTAGCCTCCCTTTTTGGCTATATATGCACGGAGCTTAAATTTTATTTTCAATCAGTCTTAAGACATGTAGTGAGAAAAAGCAACAACAAAAACAAACATTTCACCACCACTTGTGGCCTCAGTGGTAAGGCAATTTCTGGTCTTCGTGGTGTCACAACTTTCTTGCTGACATCTGGTGAGATTTTTGTCTTATTCTAAAGACCTTCAACTTTGTGAAGCATTTACATTATCCCAGGTTAGTGGGTAGCCATACGTGTAAGAAGAGCAACATATTTATTTTACTTTTTGCTACTTTATTTTACTCCTTTCCTACTTCGGAGAGGGAGTGACTGTGAAGACAGCTGACTCTGTTAGAACAACCCACAGTTTTCTTTGCCTTCTTCCCCACGTGCAGCTCGCGCTGCACACCCTTCCTACCCGCCTGCAGCAGTGGAACCACAGTCTTCTGTCTGCATGATGATGGTCAGGATGTTACCATGTCTTTCATATCACAGGGCAAAAGAAGATTGACACTGGAGCAGAGTCAAAAAATGTTGAAACAGTTGTTCCAGGACTTACAAAAACAAAGGATGCATCTTCAGTGATGTTCTCCAAGCACAAACTGCGGTGGGGGGTTATAGATATGTCACATAATTCCCCATTCTTTTCCTTGCAACAACCAAGAAGGTCAAAGTTCATTTTGTGGCTGATTTTATTTATTTATTTTTAAATAGGCAATTACTACAGCTCTCTGATGGATTAGAAATCTCAGGTTTCGGATGAGACATGCCTGTGGTTGGCTACCTGTAGCTAGAGTCATTGTATTTTTAATTTGTTACCACTGTGCTGTATAGCAGGCTTTAGTGCCTCCGGCTGAGGGCATCACTCACTCAATCTATGTTTGCAATCTAGGTATTTCTTCTGATAGAGCTGTTTTTCTTTATTAGGAAATAGACCGTAATCCTTTAGCACAAGTAGAGTTTATTGTTCATGTGGTGTGTCTCAAATATATTAATGGGACTGTTTCTGAAAGAGCTATTGAGATGCACTAGTGCTGTAGGGCCTGTCCATAGCTACTTGTGGGCAGGAGTACTTGTTCTGTGCTTCCATGGCAAGGCTCCCTTCGTATTAAGTAGGGACAGGTTCTGTCCATTGAAATCCCTTCTTGTGAAGAATCTCAGGGAGATCTTCTGCCACCTGGAAGTGAACCCAGAGCCTTGCTATTGCTTAAAAGGAAAGCACAGCCCCATCAGGTATGCACGCGACTGTTCTTGGTGAGGAAAGCCAGCCTGTCAGTAATCTTCTTTTGCAAACAAAGTTATTGCTGCAAAAGAAAACTGAAATGCTCTTTTCTGGCTCGAACCTGATATTTCTGCACTGGAAAACAACACGTTTCGTGGTCTACCTTGCCATCCGGTTAGTGACTTACTGGAACATAGACCAATAATTTATTCAAAAGAATTGATTCCCCAGTTTGTGTAGAACTTGCTGTAATTTACCATAAGTAAAACTTTAAAAATAAAAATGTCAATTTCTGAAAACAGTTTTCAACTATGTCTGTCAGGGAAATGCATTTTTGTAGCTCTGATAACCTTGCATTTGTCAAAGGTGAATCTTCAATACGTTTGTCTGATATCACATGTGGTAGGTAGGTCAAGCAGCCAGCAAGTCAATGTGTGCATCTTGATTTTCTACCTAGCCCAAACGCTCTTTACCGGGGAAGAGGATGTGCTGAAATCATCAGCTAGCTTTTATTTTTGTTTCCCAGATTATATTAGTGATCTGGTTCACTGAAACGTTTCTCTGCACACTAATTTATTAAGTTTCTTGTGGGATCATACCTATCAGATAAACAGGCTGTTCAAAGCTAATAGGTCATAAATACTTAGCAAGTAAATTCATTACTTATTACAGGGTTGAATTTGTCTTGTAGTCAGCCTCTGACAGCAGAACCTTTTAAAACAAACAAACAGAAGCCATAAAAGATAATCATTGTGTCATGCCACAGGGAAATTCAGGCTTATTTGAGTGCAGGACTGAACGGAGGTTCTGGATTGAAAGGTAACAGTTGGAAGGAGATCACTGTCATGATGTTGTTAGGGCCGCAATATTTCTTGTGATGGTTTTCGTAAGGTGTGCCTGAGGCAGCCTGCAGTGTGGCGTCGAGGGAGGCAGGCCTGGGGATGGAAGGAGCATGCACGGAGCACCAAAACACCAGTTAAACACTTCTCCCCCCGAAGAACACAGACGTAAAGAGCAGATTGAATGACTGAATGTTAACAAAACAAAGCCCTTAAAAATAATTGCATTTTTTATATTGTGATTCATTTCAATTTCATGAGTCTCAAAACACTACTTCTCAAGTGATTAATGTTTTCTCCATTGATTGCAACTGTGCTTGAGTGAAGGTCTTTCTTCATAGTTTTAAACAAAGAAATGTTTTAAGGGTTATAGGATTAATGGCGTGACATAGAGGAGCCCTTCCATAGCTATACACAAAAGCGGGTAGTTTATAAAAGCAAGCTCTGACTTTAAGTGGTGCAAAATCCAAAGTTAGAATCTACCTTTGGACATAAAGCCTAGCTGACAAGATACTGCTTTTATTTTTTCTACTGTTTACTGCTTTGCAATCTTAGAGTTTTCTTATCTTGTAGATTTTTCCAATCTGAACTCTTTTGTACTCAGGATTTTTTGCCTCCTCAGTGTATTTGAGTAAAGAGAGTATCAGAGGATAATAAGTATGTCAGCTTCCAAAAAAGCGCAAATGTCTTTTCTCAATAACACTGGGGAGTTAGCAATGGAATTTGACCCACGTTGTCTAAATGTGAGGAAACTAGAAGAACAAACGTGCAAAAACACGTAGCTGAAGTAGAGGGAGCCTATGTTAATTAACAGCCCAATACTAGTTTCTGTTATTACTCTTTCTTCTGTAATTTCTTTGCATCTGCTGGTGATTCGGAAGTGCAGTAGCTGAGATTAATCTTTGTGGATGTTTGGCTGATTTGGCTTGGAGCTGGATAAGCACCTTTTTCAGGGACTCTATGGGATGGATCAATGAACTGCAAGCCAAGAGAGTGTGTCTACACCTTTGCTCAGGTAATGATTTCAGTTTTGATCAGCCTTAAGTGAAGGCATTCAGTACCTTAGTTTCTCTATTTTATCTACTTATATTTCTGAGCGATAGATAAATAACCATTGATCTCAGGTGCTCTGGTGAGCAGACACAAAATCTTTCCTTTCTTCAGGGCTCAAACCTGGAGCAGAAGGCTTCCGTCAGAATTTGTCCTGTCTCAATCTTTATTCTTAGAAGTTACATGTATTTCAAAGCTACTTTCACACAAATGTTACTAGTTTGTCATTTATGAACCAATACATTTAGACCAGTTTGGCAAAAACACTGAGAGGGATATGTGATGTAGTGAAGTTCTCATGTTCAGGAGCTGCTTCTACCCTAAGCAAAATGTAGGGTTAGAAGGAGAGAGAGTCTCTAGCAGATAATCTAGATATTTTTTAAGGTACTTGATTTTTTTAAATAAACAACAGTGTTAGAAAAATTGGTGTGGAAGTGTAACAATTCAAACCCAAAATTTGCTCATTAATGATGGAAAGGAGAGGGTGAACGATGGTGCTAATGAAAACAGTAATGACATTTTATTTGCCTGTCAAAGGCAATTGTGTGCTGTGGGTAAACTGACAAGTTATTTGTGTGTTAAGACTGCAGATTACGATGAGATGGTGTAGTTTAGAGGTGAATAAAAGATGGCAGCATTACTTATGGTATAGTCATGAGTTACTCAAGTCAATCTGAGTCTCAAGAAAACACTATACTACACCATTATATATTGGGAACTTATATATCATGTACAAACTTCACAGAAAATAATGCAGCCATGGACTGAGATTGTGCTTTTAGTGCTCTTCTCCTAGAAAGGATGGTGCTGCATGGACTCCAGTTCCAGCAGTCTGGAGCTCAAATGGAAAACCAACATCTTGTAGTAGAAATGGCCAAAAATAGTACTTCAGATGAACTATTGTTATATTTCATTCAATAAAATGTGCTCTTTCAGTCTCTTGGTACACAGGACTCTTCCCTCTCCATTCACGTCAAGGTTCCATTTCTGATGAGGAAGAGCATGAAGTATCATACCTGAGAATTGTTCTTGTCTGAAACAAAGTGTTGGCCATCATGCCCTGTAGATCTATTTAAGTTTAATGAGAACAAAGAAAAGAAAACAGCTTTGTGACTTGTTGGCTTATTGTTAAAATTGTATTTCTTGAGTGATTTTACAAGTTAGGACACTGCATGCATAATATGTAGGTGTATATGTGTAAATTTTCTTAGAGTGAGCCTTCAGCTAAATGTGAGCTTAGTTCTTAAATGAACAAAAGTGGAACTTGCACGTATTCTTAATTTTCTTCTCAGTTTAAAACATTTTTCATGGTGTTTTTTGGAGGGTGTGTGAGACTGACACAAGATAAGCAGTTCAGGATCCATGTTGCCTAAACACTTTATGAAAGGAGGAATAGGTAGCTATTGTGTCCACATTCTTCTGAGGCATTGAGGAAATGGAGGGCTAAGTGACATGTATGCAATTAGCTCTCTTTTACACAGTCATTGAGAGCCATACAAAATTCCAAGAAATGTTTTTTAATAAAGCAAAGTATATCCTGAAATTCTCTTCATTATTAGGGTACTAATTAATTTTCATTTAACAATAAACTATATTTTGAAGCATATTGTTTGCATACAAGACTCAAATACTAAACTTTAAAATATGTCCACATCCATTTTGTCTATTCTTCGTGCATGTAACTGAAGAACATTTAGGATGTCAGCTACTGAAATCTTTTCCTTACATGAAAAAAGTAAGTTAGTGAGTCTGAAAAATTTGGTGTAAAAGTAATCAAGAACAGCAATTTTTATTATTAACTGTGAGAAATTAAAATATCTGAAAACTGCTTGATGTTTGGATTTTGATTTTCTGCAATAATTCTGGTCTGGGCTTTCAGTACTCTTGAGCCTATTAGCTCTCTGACAGCGCCTTGAACGCAACGTGCAAATTCAGCCAGTGAAAGCTATTGTTTTACTGCAATTAGCAACCACGCTCAGTGGAGATGGCAACATGCTGAAAAATTAATTGAGAATTTAACCTTCAAATGAAAAATGCATGGACTGTATACTTTATTATAATCAGCTTATGGTCATACATGACTTCAGAGATAATTTGAGCTTTTTACTGTTTTACTTCTGTTCAATATAAAAAAAAAGGCTTTTTTTTTTTTTTTTTTTTTTTTTGCAAAGGCCACTAATACATAGTATTCATTCAGTGTCTATTATCTTGTTTGAATAGCAGGGTTTTTAAGGATCCTTGTTTCTGTTTGCTAAGTGGACGTGTAACAAGATTAACAGCAAAATCTGTTCTATGCAGCTTTCAGAACAAAAGCTAATCAGCACTCCCATAAAAGTTTAAAATTTTTATATTCTTTAATTTTGCATATTGTTAGCTGCAAGCTGATCCCTAATGTTTGTTTTATTTTCATCTGTCAGAAGCAATGCCAAAATATATTTTGTCTGACTTAAGTTGGCACAATTAATCCTTAGCTGGAAGAATCTCTGATGTTTTTTGTTTGATTAAAGGATCTGATCCGGTAGTGCATATACCAGTTATTTCCCACCAAAAGACATTAACTGCTATCTACATATTTTAATAAATCTGTTGAAGTAAAACCCATTGACATAATTTTTTGGATTTATACTGTGTGTGGAAGAAGAGAACAATTAATAGAATATTTAAATTCATGATTATAATTATAACATATTGGCGTTTCTCTTAACTTTTTTGTGCGTATTTGTTGACTTGAATAACAAGAAAATAACAACAAACATCCACCAAATTAAAATTGCATTTATTTGAAAAGTATTTTATTATCTGTAATATTAATAGGCCAATACTATTTAACTAAATGCAATTAAATTACTAAATAATATACAATACATTGATCTTTCTTAACCACTCAATCAGATTATTATAAAAATTCTTACTACAGCTTTAAAAAGCCTTGTAGAAACTGAATGGTTTTTTTAATGTATATCTACTTGTGTACGGAGTTAGGGCCTTCTCTAAAGGAGAAAACCACAGCTTTTGGAGAACTTAGCCAAAATTTATAAGCTGTTCACACTTGGCATTTTTCTAACAGATGTGAAATTTGCATTCTTCACCAGGGTCTACTTTTGATCTTAAATCCTGAGGTGCTTATAAACTGTAAGAAAAATCACACTAAACAAATGTTAGTCTTCCCATACTTGCTTTTCTGTAACAACAAATGTTAGTCTTCTCATACTTTCTTTTCTAAAACAGGCGGCCTTGTGCAAAACCCATATCTCGTAAGTTTTCTGTCAAGGCTGGCTCAAAATCAGAATTTCTGTCTGTGTTTATTCCAGTCCTAAATGCACTCCGGAGCTGCCAGTGGAGCGCTAGGGACAGTGGGCTGATAAGCACAACTTTCATCCACAGTAAGGTGGTAGAGTTCATCTAAAGAATAAAATCACTAAGCAGATGCATAAATTTGGCCTGCCAAGGAAATGTTCACTTCTCTTAGGTGAATTTGTCTTCTGTCTACTGGAGTTGCATGATGATGACTTTCTCCTTTCAAATCCTAGCAGGTCTATGTTTATGCTGTGCCTGAAAGCTTTGTATGTTGCACAAGCAGTAGTGGCAGTGTTTGCACGATCCTATATGTATTTTCAGGAATAAACATGCAAATTCAGAGTTTAGAACAAGTGAGATGTTCTTACAGTGAATAAAACCCATACATTTTTCCAAGTCTCTAACACTAAAATGACTTTTTCAATTTTAAATTATACTGTTCTCTACACAGGTAACTATAGACATAAGGCTAAATATTCAAAATGTCATGGTGCTGGGAGAATCCCCATTGTCATTTGAAATAATGCTATTAGCTGCAGCAAAGTTGCATGGTTTATCCCATCACATGGATGTTTCTTATTTTTCTACTCTACCCTTCATATATACCAAAAAGATTGGCAATGTTAGTTTGCACTGATTTCATTAGCCTTTCTTTCAAATGAAAGAAAGCTGTCTTTTCATTTCTTGCAGGAGTGATTGTTAACTATAGGGAAATTGTTTCAAACAGTAGGTCAATTAATTACTGCATTTTTAAGCTCCCCCTTGTAAAACAGCAATTAATTTAACTGCGTTTTGGTGGATTTCTTTCTCTGGACTTATCCATTTGAAATCACTAACTCTAGGCAGATAACACTGCTTTATTACATGTGACAGCTTTTCAGAAGATCATATTTTCCTCCTTAATGAATGCTGGGACTGAGTTTGTTTTTAATTATCTGTGGCACCTTTTTATTATTAACAGAATGAGAAAGCAGTAAACGTGAAGAATGTGAAATGAATGGGGACTATCGACCGCCTGAAAGTGGATAATAAATAGAATAGATCTCCAAGTCCAAGTTTTATATGATGAGATAAAAATTGTAAATATTTGCAGTTCAGAAACAGAGGGCTCCGAGGCAGTTTTCTTAGCCTCCTTTCCCTTAAAGGGGTTTCCTTTCCATTTCTTCATTTTTCTTCCAAATGAGTAAGAGTTCTGGGTTACTTGGTGCAGCCCCTGTGTACAACACATGCTTTTTGAACAAGGCAGAACTTAGGACTGTTGGAATCTCTTGGGCAGGAAGATAAAAAATCTGTGATCTTTCAGAGTTCAGTGTTTTTTTGTCCTTAAATGACATTGTTTCGAACAACATTTAATAGAGTTTGGTACATGTAGAACAAGACAATTTTAGCTAGTTGTAATTTACTTTCAAGGTACTGTACAGGTGGTAGGAAGATAAGGATCTTTCAGATGATACTGGTGAATGCTGGTTCTTAAGCAGACAGGGAAATTCTAGTCATTGAGACCCAAAATAGATTAAAATAGGTTGTATGAGATTTTTCCACTCTGCGAGCCTAAGTAGCACATCACATTCAAAGTATTTACTCAAATGGTTGGAAGTATTTGCCCGAAGTATGAAGACTAGGGAGTCAGTTTGAGTAGCTTGGTCTACTTGTAGTATCTATTCTTGTAAATGGTTGTTCATCTCATTAGCATCTGGAATGATATATCAAAGTATGGTTCAGACTGCAAACTGAATAAATACAACATTACCCTTTTGTATAGCCAAATGTAGGGCACCAAATGTTTGCTTATGTGGTCTGGTGTGATCAGTGGTGTAGCTCTTTTGACTACAGTGGAATTAGATCAGGGATGAGCCTGGCCCTGTGACCCTAATCAAACTGAATAAGATGAATGGTTTGGGGAAAAAAGAGCTCAATCTCTACATAAGACCTTTATAAAGTATTATGGGATTAGGCCTCTAAGGAAAAGAAAAAAATATATACATCATGGCATTTTAATCAGGCACATCATACTAAAGGAGACATACAGCATTGATTTAATGAAAAGATTTTTGTAGGCTCCTGATAAGACTAAGAGAAATTAAATATGTCACATAAACATAAAATACAATGTGTTTAGTTGTACAAGAGAATTTGATACCTTGACTTCGCATAGCAATTTTATTTTTCTGCCTTCCCAGTGATTTACAAATTTTTAGCTATAAGGAAATCTGCTCAATAGACCAGTCCTCTCAAGCAACTTTGTTTTTGTTTTTTTTGAAGGTCACACTAAACCCATTAAGTAGAGTTTGGCTTTCAGTTTATTAGAAGTCCATGTCTGCTAAATAAATGATTGCATTCCTTCAGTTGCTTAATATAGCAGTTGCTTTGTTTCTACCATAGATTAGTGATGTCATGTTGTATGTCCATCTCAGTGAGATTAGCAGTGAATACCCTGTTTTACACTTCAGGGATTCTTACTGATTTAATCCACATGTCAGAGGGCAGAAATATTTTTCTGAATACGGAGCAGTTAGGGGAATAACCTAAGGGCAGTGGATTGTTTATTCTCTGAATTTGTATGTCTCCATTTTTCCCTCTGGTATTAAGTATTTATTGTTAGAGGTCCCTACAGTAGTGCCTGTTTTCTGTTTCTTGGATGTACAGAGCTGACAAACCAGATTTTTTTTTCCCTTGTTTTTGTTCATGGCTCTCTTAAGAAATAGCAACATCGGGAACAAGTGACAATTCATTTTGATAAGCCTCACATGTAATTAAATCAGGGATTCAGTTTTAATGCTGGTCAGTCTTTTCTTGATGCCATTGTTCTCTTTATGATGTTGGCCTTTTATTCTTTTTTTTCAATTGTAAATATCAAAATAACGATGAATGATTTTCTGATAAAGGATCATCACAAGAGAACACAGAACAAGCAGTGCTTATGCTGCTTTTCCTTCAAAGGCTGATGGTGATGTAGCTGGTTGAGTTGTTAGATTTTTTTTTTTCCCATTAGAAAACCTGTAAAGAGACAAAACCTATAGATCCCCAACTGCCCGCTCCCAGAGGCACTGCTCTTTCTGCTGAGACCATGACATCTAGCATCTGCCCATGTCATCAGACTTACGGGAATTACCAACAGAGCAGGCATTCGCAGGTCTCTAGGTACCTTAGTTAGGTACCAAGAACTATGTGTTTTCTGGCACTCTTTGACAAACCAATTGTCAACAGAGATAAGTCTTAGAACATTTACTATGTTTCTGAGAAGTTGTTCTGTGTTCTCAAGCCACTCAGAAACACCACAAGCCAAATATTGAAGGTCTAAACAGAAAAATGGACCTTTACTTTGAATAAAACAAGGGGGTGGTATGGCAGCCAAACCTTTGTTTGTGCTACTGATTATCATGGAAGAATGTTGCCTGGATAGCTTTTCGTAAGAGATGTCCCACGGTACAGTTAACTACATATTTCTAGTCCACTCATTCCTTGATGGTTTTTATCATCCTGTGCAGGGGTAGCAGAAGGGAAAAAGTCTATTTACAATGCATATTTAACTGTCATTTGGTGCTCTGTGTACAGCGTGGCTTGATGGAGGGTTTTTCTGTCCTTCAGCTTCTAGGCAGTTAACTCCCTTGGCTTGTTATCTGCTGGCTGAGAGTGATGCTTGGGAATTAAAATAAATTAGTCTCAGACCAAACTTTTGGGAATTTAGGATATTGAAAAGAAGAAGGTGGCAGTGCATATTGATATGTTGGGGGGGAGGAAGGGAGGAAAAGACGGGAATAAGCACAGATAAAGGAAGCTAATGCAGTAAGATGATCTCCTGGGCAATGGGAATTGTTTTTGCTTTAGAACATGGAAAGAAGGAACAGTATTTCCAATACAGGTAATACTGACAGGTCTCCTCTATACTACATGCATCATTTCATGTCATTTATTATAATAATCAGCACCTGCTACAGAGTTTATTATTAGCCTTGCCAGGGAACAGCACAGTTTAGAAAAGGAGTCTCCTATTTTTCTGGCACATCAGAAAGGGCTCTAGGGGGAGTAAAGCAGCCACTAAAGGTATTTTATCATCATTTCATTCATTTGCAGGCAGACACATATATAAGCTCTCATGGAGGTCTTCTATCTTGTGCCTTAATATTCGTTTTCCTAAAGGAAACTGAAGATTTTCATCTTTCTTGTAAGCATTTAGCTGATACCCCCCAGATGCTCTGCCTTACAAGTCATTGTGATGTGCACAGCTACGGACCACTTTATGTAGTCTATAAGAAGTGGAGATTTGGTGTGAGTGTCTAAATGATACCAACACTTTAGGGCAAAAACATGAAAACAAGAGGTGAGGAGGGGAGAAATATAAAACCAAGTACACTAGCTTCATCCCAATGATAATAGGTGAATAGGCTGGAAGTGAACTAGCAGATAGGGGTGGAGAACTGCCTGTCTGTCCTACTCCACTTATGGTGATGCTGGGTTTTGGGCTGCGTGGCAGGTGGGGTGGGTCCAGAGGCCACCTGGCAGCAGCTTGGGCTCTCGTTTGCATGGGCTGTGCCTTCCCTGAGGTCGGCATGGTCAACCAGGGACACATACTTCTGATGCAGCTGGACAGAGGTCAGGTGAACTTCAGAGTCCTCCAGAGGTTGTGGATGAAGAGGCTGCTGCACACTCCTGGGGCTTCAGGAACTCACCAAGACTGGAAAACAAGCATGGAGCCTGCGGCATGAGGAGCCCTCTGAGCCAAAAGTGCAGAGAGGAGTGTGTACAGAGACTTGCTGGGGCCATTAGGAGCAGCAACGAGCCATGATTTTAACAGATTGTAGTGAACTGCCTCTGGCACAGCCCTGACCCCTTATCAGTACTGTCTCTAGATGCTCTTGCCAGAACAATGATGGATTTCTTTAAGACACCGATTGTTATTTACAGGAACAGTCACCATGTGTTAGATATATTCTGATGACTTGAAGAAGATGATTCCCACTCAAATGGCCATCCAACATTGGCAGACCAGTTAGGGAAAGACAGCAGTTAGTTTTTACTGCAAATACGATGGCTTTGTAACTGTCATTTTAAGAGGATTTAAGTATTGATAGGGGGTGTGGGACATGAGATGGAAGGGAAAGGTTGCACCGTGCCTGGGGAGTGGGCACAGGGCAGTGACTGAAAGACTGGCAAAATTTGAGAGTAAAGCAGTAAGAGGATAAGGCTTGGGTCACTGAAAATCCCTGCCCAAATGCTCTATCACTGGGCAAACTACCATTCATTTTATTGTTTTATAGATGTGAGATATTGAAAAAAGAATTTTGTTTAGCATTGAATCATGTAGATTAAACGGATTTTTTTTTGCTGTTTATAGTGCTATAACTCTATTTAAATATATACTTGAATTTCATTTTGAATTAAATGTTAATTTCAAGGCATTACAAGAGTTTGACTTCTTTGAGCATATTGAGTGGAGGCATTCTTATGCTTTTGCCCAAGTAGATTTTGTTTAAAAGAGATTATCTAATCTGCTAACAATCCTAATATTTTGAGACTATTTGTTCACATTAGTAAGTTTTTAATCTTTATAAAATGTTAAAGTACTACTCCGTTTTAAAGTAATAGAGATGTTGGTTTTATTGTAGTCACTTAAATAACAGCTTGGTAATTAGTATGGCAGGGCTGCAGTTGAGGAGAGGGAGAAGAAAGATGTAATGTGGGATCACTGCAAGGAGAAAACTTTCTAGAGGATGTTGGCTTTTGAATCCTGTTCCTAGTTTAAGCATAAGTGTTGAAAGGCAGCCATGTGTTCAGATATCTGTTATATGAATTGTTCTTAAGGCTAGTAATTTTTTCCATGGGTAAGGCTTCCCAGATTTCTTTTAAGCCATCTGTCGAGGAAAGAGAGCATTAGATTGTCAGACATTGTTTTCAAAGCTCAGTAAAATATTAGCTCTTTAACCCTTACATTACTTAATTTGTGAGTCTTTCAAGTGAAAGCATTTAATTTAATTGAGGAGGGGGGGTGTGTACAAAAAGAGATGTGTTGGGTAGCTCACTTTGTCTATAGAAGAGTTAAGACCAGAATATGGCCATTCAGGGCTTCACATCTGTAACAATGCAGTCATTTTATATGTGTGGGGAATGTGCCATCGTGGTAATCTCACTTAAGATAAATTCTAAAGTATCATTCATGAGGTTGGTCTTCCCAATGAGCTTTAATTCCAACCATACCTTCCTGTTACTGTGCCTGCCACCTTCCCATGTGAGGAAGACCTGTCTGTCGTTCTCAGCAGGGAGTTTCTTTGGCTTTCTTTTGTTGGTTGAAAATTCAACCATATTGAGGTGGTGTAGTGAATAGAGTTCTTGCGGCATGGGTTTGCTGCTGGCTTTGTAAATTACTATCAGTTAATTGTGATGATTTTGTGGTATGTCTGAAGCAAAACTTCAAAAAATAATTTAAGGAATTGAAGTGCAGAATATTCTTACAAGGTTGGAAATAGCTACCTAAAAAAAGGGTGGGGCCCTGAAGACATGATGGAAGTAAAAAAAATAAATAGAAAGCATTTTAGAAATGGTGGTTACAGATGTCAGCTGGTGCTTGTAAGGCCCAGCAGAGAACATAATATGGTAAGACGGTGCTGTATCTACTGAACAGCTAACAAAAAATAATCTGCCTAATGCAGGAGTGGTTGCCCCTCCAGGTTACCCTAAGAAGCAGCCCTGCTCCAGGAGAATCCCTCACAAAGCAGGAGCAACACCTTGTAGCTGTCGTCTTTGGCTGCTATGGGAAGGTTGGTTTGCAAATGCTTTAAAAAGTTGGTGTTGCTGTGTTACCCTTTCACATCACAGCCCTGTATGGGAAGAAGAGAATAAATAGAGCTCAGTCTCTGGTTGGATTAGTCTCCCAGCTACCAGGAGTAAGATGGAGAAATGCCAGGAAAGCAGTATCTGTGGCTTATATAGCTCTGGAGGTAGCATCATAGAAACACAAAGTTTATTCCTCTGATCATATAAATAATGTGACCGTGCCCTATTATGATAGTTCAGATCTAATAAAACATAAATAATTGCTATCATATGCCCTCATACAAATTATTTCTTTGGTAAAATAGTAGACGCTTCGTTCTAATGTCAGGAAAGAAATACAGCTTTGAGAAGGCGGTAGATGTAATAATTTTAAAATCCCTTGTGACATATCTGGGAGTATATTAGACTGTTAGGCAGTTCCTTCTCCTAATAGGGTCTCTTCTCTTGAACCTGGCAGTGAATCTGAATTTACCAGTGATGGTGTGACAGCACTACTTAGGTTCTGAATCTTTTCTTGGGTAATCTGAGGAAAACCCTAAAACTGCAGATGTAGCTGCAACTTTGGCCAAGCTGTGGTAGTGTTTAGAAGCACAGAGAGAGCAGGAGGTAAACACCTGACTTCTGAAAAGTGTGCTAGCTCTTAAGTTGTGAGATACAGGAATACTAACAGCTGCTGAGATTAAAACCCATCTCCTCCTCCCAGGGACAGCTCCCACAGCCACAGGGATGCTCGGGTGGCTTGATTCCTTGCCTGGGAGGACCTGCAAGGTAAGGCTGGTAAATGATGACTCTCAGCATTTTTTATGGCCAATTGTACAAGAACAGTGTGTTGCAAATGTCCTTGGTTGTCATCGGCCATTGCAGAATGCTGTAATTCATCCTTATTTTACTTTATGAATTGTAAAAACTATCATACATTTCATGGGTATCTCAGGACAAGATAGTAAATTTCAGTGTTCTTTTTTTTTCCCCCATGAATTTATAGCAAAGTCTAGAAAATAGCTTCTTATGCAGTTGGAAAAAATAACTGTAGATATGAAGAGCCATACATTGTCTTCAATTTGTGCACACAACTCCCTCTGACACGAAGGGCAGTAGGTGGTCCATAAAGTAATTATTCAGTGGAAAACGAAGAGAAATATAAAGCAGGGTGTACTTACGGAAGCAGAATGTGGAAGGGATGCAAGTGAATAAAACCATTTTCCAGCAATTTTTTTCCAATTTGCTCTTGGCTCATTATTTGCAGAATTGCACAGAATATCACAGCTGCCATATTCTCTCCTAGTTAATGCACTTTCTTGTTTTCTTGAGGGTTTCTTTTGTTGTTTAATAATAATGGCACACCAATGCTCATTTACAAATAAAATTTCTTGTTTGGCATGAGAATAGGAGAGATCTCCAAAACAAATTTCATATATTAAAGATTTGCTTTAACCTGATAAGAAAAGAACAAGTGTGTAAATCATCATCTTGTTTGAAATAGCTGCCAAATGCTTGTAGGGCTGTTTTTGGTATATCTTGAGAGAGCAAATAATTTCCACATGGAGAAGGCTGCTCACTTTCCACACTTAAGGCTGTATACATCTTCATCGAAAATTCATTTATACATTTCTCACATGTGAGGATATAATCTGGCCACAATGGTGGAAGAAAGTAGCCAGTAAGACATTATACATCAGCTGTTGGAGCAGTTGAAAATCTGTTTACTGCCTTCCATTCAAAATGTGATCCTACTTAATTGTTAAAATTCCTGGATAGAATTCTGTGGAATTGGTATTTCTGTATAGGACCAGATGCACTGTTAAATGCTTGCTGACACTAACGTGTTCTTATCCCTACAGTGAAAATTAACCCTGTTTTCATCCCTCTTTATATGATCTCTTGTTCTTATTTTATTGTATTTTACATTAAAATGCCTTTCTAGGAATCACCTGAGAGAGGCTGGACAAACAGGAATATCTGCAAAGGCTAAGTATAATTTTGCATCCTACCTTGCTGTAGAGAGACAAAAAGATCAAAGAAAGCAAATGTTAGCTGCATTTCCTGTGGCAACTCAAATAATTTTTATATTTTTTCCCTGCTTTTTGTCTCTTATAGCAGCCATGATCTATACATTTCATGCACAGTCATAGAATATAATAGCATAATTTTCATGCAAGGACGTAGTGTTGCCAGCTGAAAGTAGTTAGCAGTTTGTATTACAAATATATCTTCTAATTTTCTTTGCTATAATTGTAAGGCGTTCTGTAATGACATTGAACTAAAATATCCACATGCTGCTAATAGTTACTTACAAAAAAGGGAAGTTTTGTTTCGGAGCTCTGAAGTACTGTTCAGATGGTCTGTAGATAGTGATGGAAAAAGATCCCTAAACTGCAGTGCTTTGGAGGCTTTTAAAAACCGCACTGCATAAAATTGCTCAGTTTGGAGGGGTACTTCATTATGAAAGTACCAATTAAAAAAAAAGGAAAAGTCCAGAAAGTTAATAAGTTTCAAAGTTTCAAAGAGTCTAATATACCTTCAGCACCTTCCTGTTACATAATTGTAGCAAGCGGGTGAAGTCTGTAAGTCAAAATTTACATTAAAAATCTGACTGCAACAGAATAGGAAAAATTTTGGACCTTTTTAGATGGCTTCTTCTCAAGGTGTATTTTATCTAACTGGCCAATTGTTTTATTCATCAGAGGAAACTAAATGTTTTTATCTTAAAACTTGTTCAGAATTGAAAGCTTATGTTCTCTTGCATCTGCAGACATAAAAGGCACCACAGCAAAAGGTGTGCCTTTTTTTTTTTTTTTTTTTTTTCTGGATGGAAGTTCTTTTAAAATGTACAATTCAATTAAGGAAGATTAATCTACGAAAACACTGAGACCAGCAGATGTGAACAGAGAACCCAGAACCACATCCTCTGCTGAGGCTTTCTGCAGACATGCTGCTGCATTTTCAATTGGTTTTCATTTAAAAGTAGGGGAGCAGGGTAGGGGGAGGAGTGGCGGAAAAAAGTAAAGAATGCATTTTATTTTTTTTCTTTAAAGTGCCCGAGTGCTAACATAATTATAAAAGGGAACAATAAGATTCTTAATATTCAGTGGCAACATGGAAGGAAAAATGCAGAAGAGAACAGCAGCTGAGACAGTCTTTAATCAGGGTCCCTTACAAAGTCCCAGAAAAAGACACAAGAGGTCTGATGAGACACAGCTGCACTAATCCTTGTATTAAAAAAAAAATTCAGAAAGAAGGGGATATGTTAATGAAAGATTGATAATGCAAGACACAGTTGGCTGGAGAAGATTAATGTATTAAAGCAACCACAACAAAGCAGCCAGCAAGTATTACTTCAATTGTGCAACCACATCCTTCCATGGGTTTTTATGTGCAGCATTGCACAAGCCTGCAGAGATTTCTGTGCAAGTATGGCGGTGTGACGCTCTTCAAGCTGGCCTGCCTGTGCTCACAGCCAGTGGGCCTTGAGACCAGACCTGCCCTGCTCCTGGGCTGGAGCTTAACACCTGTAGCACTGGGATGTTTTTTTTTTTTTTTTTTTTTTTTTTTTTGCTGAAAATTCCAGTATGGAGCAGAAAAATACTTTTTGATAGAAATGTGGTTAAAACCAGCATATTACTCTGAAATATTTTGATGGAAGCAACTAGGCTTCTTATCATGGATAGAATTCCTTTTCTGTGGAGTTCTTAACTGGGCTTACCCTAGATATTTTTCTTTGGGTCTTATGTGTAAAACCCACTGAGCAGCTGAAATACTAAAGAAGGAAAATTCACATTCCTTCACTTACACAATTTTTTCTTCATGACACTGAGCAATGTAGGGAGATATATAGCATATCACATACAAGCTGAACTGCCCCATTCTTCTGTCAAGTTTTTAAATAACTTGGATTAAGTCCCAGATTGAAGTGTGAGAGACATCATGGTGGCTCAAAGCGTGCCCAGCGCTTTTATATCTCCCCCTTTGCTCCTTCACACGTTGCGATTGGCACCATGCCCTGCACCCCTGGCAGAGGTTGCTACTGAGCAATAGTGGAGGTCCTGCCCTGCACTGAGTAAGAATTCCTTCTGTGTTGATTCAGCAGTCTGAGCATGATGGATAGTGCTGCAGTATTTTCTTACAGGGATCGTTAGGACCATATATTTCTCGTCCGCCTATTCATCTAACTCCTGCATCTCATGAGACCTCAGGGCACTCTGTGACCAGTCTGCAAAACCTGGGCAAGCCTGGAACCTGACCAAAACAATAGACTTCTACATTCTGCATTGCTGACCTTGCCCTGTTTTGACTCTAATTTGCAGCTTAATTTGACATCTTTCTTTTCCAACACCATGTTTTAATTCACTGAATAGCCGCTGTCTCTGGCAGCATTTCACTGCATCCATGGATTAGTGCAGTTTTCTCTAATGCTTCCTTCAACTGCAGGACAGAAATCATGGTAATTGCAATTAGTTGGATACTTTTTTTTTTTTTTTTAGGAAGACTCAATAACAGAGTTACTATTCAGCTAGTTTTCAAATAAAACAGACTTTTCGAATTCCCATATGTTTCATGAGATATTTTGTGTTCACCAAGAAATAGCTTAATGGAAAACAGGCGGGTTAGGTACTGGATTGATACACCATAACTGACCCGAGATTTTCTGGCAAATATCAGGTGGTGACGTTTGTTTAAAACATGCAGCAAGGAAGCATGTGATATTGGCACTTGATGTGTTTCTGACACTTCCCATTTCCAGAGCAGTTAGAAGCTTCCTATAGAATTTCTGGCAAACTTTACTTGAAAACTAACCAACTAGAGCAGCACTTTTGTAATTGACTGTAATAAGAAACCCCTGATTAGCTTCTCAGGAACACGCAAAAGGAGAATAAAATGTCTTGAAGCTAGGTTTGTACAGATATTGCCTGGACTGCATTAGCCCTCCCTCCTAGTTCTTTAACATAGAATATCTAATCTAAAAATATTCAGAATTCTTTGTGCCTTTGTCAATTATCTCACTGTAAATATGAATTTATTTGTGTTACTATCCATATAAATTTCTTTTACAAAACATGATCGTAAATTCACTTTGGCAGGTACATCAGGATGATTATATTGACTGTTGGGTGCTTTTAATTCTTTTGAGGGTAAAAAAAGTTTTTTACATACTGTTTTCAGGTGCTCTGCTTTGCAATGCTAAGTATTTGAAACTTATCTGTGGAAGTGGATTAAGCTTATGTTCATGCTGCAGTCGATTACCAATTTCCAACAGTAAGCATTAATTATAACTCTAGCTTGTTTCTAACCTAACACAGGTAATTTCCAAACTTCTGTGATGGATAGCATTGTTTTTGCCAAAAACGTCTTATGCTATCTCTATTGCATTTATCTCTGTAGAGATACATTAAAACTATAGTTGCCTCTGCAAAGTTGACGTCTCCAAGAAATGGTTTCAAAAAGTTTTTTTTGGAAGATGCTCATGGCATCTTTTTGGGTGGATTTCCTTAATTCTGCACTTGTGTCTTTTCCTGTGTTGCATTGGTTCTGCAGATCACCCTTTTTTAATTTTTAACATGCTTATTAAAAAACAAACCAACAAAACTAACAAACCAACAAAACTAAAACAATCAAGACAATCTTAGAGCATCCTTTGAAGCCAACTTACACCATTACACACATTAAAATCTTTTTTTCATTAAAGAAGGTAGCACCAGAGAGCTGTTAACACCTTTAGCACAGAGACACAGTAGGTCCTCTGGAGATCTCTGGCTTGAAAGGGAACCATTGCAAACACTAGACCAGGCCAAGGATGGCTTTATCTAGTCTTTGGCTCTTAAACTTCTGTGGTTGAATATTCAGCTGCTGAACAAACTGTTCCATTACTGAATATTCAGTTTATTAGGATCCTTGAGGTCAGAGGATCTGGTGTTCATTCCAGAATTAGAAGGTTGCTCATGCTACCATTTGGGACTTTTACACTAAGAAAAACTTCAGGATCAATTGCAGGAGAAAAACATGCTTTCTAGGTTAAAATTTCTTTCTGCTGAAGGTGAAACTCCTGATTATGAGCATAGCACTGGAATTTTAGAAGTCTAAGCATAAATACTTGATGACAAAATGTTATGCGTGAGCATGTGTTTTTGGGTACACATACTTACTGCATATATTATTGTGGTAAGGCTATTTTGCAACATTCAGTGTTTATCTTTGGTTAATCAGAAGCCTGTTACAAGGCTTGTATTTATGGTCAGCTTTAATAATCAGAAGTGGAAACTTTATGGGAATTCTTTCAGAGAGATAAAAACTTGAATCCAGAATGAGTTTCTGTAGTAAGCTGATTAATCCAGTTCTGTGAATCTTCCAGAATTGCAAGAACTTTCATGGTCAGTCTCCTGATTTAAGTTAAATATGAACCTCCATATAAGCACAAGTAGGTTGGTTCCCAGTGGCAAGCTTAAAACAAGGAGACCGTGAGGAAAAAGAAAGGGCTTTATGCTGTGGTAGCCATTCTACTAACAATCATCCAGACCTAAATGAAAACCTCTCCGTTCACTTCTCTTTATTAATGAACATAGCTACATTTAATGGTGCTATGGTGGACAACAGTGGTGTTTAAAAAGCAATAAAATCAACTAATGCTTTCATTATAATAATGATAACTGCATCAAAGGGACATACGTACTCAGCAGAACGTCTCCTGTAGTGCATAAACATCACCACCACAGGAGATGCTTATTGCTTTAGACATGCTCCCTTTGATGTATTTATCAGTTAAATGTATTAGTTCTGCTTCACAGTAGTGTGCAGAAATAGCACTAAGGAAGACTGTATTTTACATATGCTGTACATAGCATCATAACCTTTGGATACCAGGATCAATAAATAAAATTAAGGCAAAAACATTTAGTCAATAGAGTGGATGTTGACTCTTCATGGCAGCACTGAAAATCCAACTGCCTTTATGGGTCATTTTTGTGCCAGCTAGCAGGAATACAAAGTCTAACAACATCTTATTTTGCAAAGATGTTTTTTTCTTAGAGGAAATATTTTCTGTCATTAAAACTGAATTAATTAGGTCACACCCTCAGATGAAAGAATGATGTCTCACTGTGTGGTGTGTGTATATGTATTTTGTCTAAAAGTTGCTGTTCTTTCTTCATTGATTTTGGTAATGTGATTTAGATAATTATGTGGCATACTGATAGTTATGTATCAGATACAGCTGAAATCAATTCAGTTCTGTTGTAGCTTACTAGTACATAGTGTCCGTTACTGTGGATGTACAATAGCAGTTGTTGATGCCCTGCATTCACTTCAATGACTGAAAGAAAAGAATCTGTCTTCCTGAAAATAACCAAGATTCTTTATACAGAAATAATTTATGTAGTATTCAAGTCGTGCACATAGACCCTCTTATATGAAATTCTTTTGTGGCTGATGCTTTTACCTTTCTTAAGCCATGGTTTTTAGTTGTGGAACATGGCAGACAACATACTAAATTGGCTTGACTCTGTGTATCGTATTTTTGCATCTTTGAATTTATTTTACCTTTTGGCTATAGAAGTATGGAAGGATAGAGAACGATTGTGTGTGCGTGGGGGGAGGTTTTGTATTAATATATCATAAGCAGATCCAAATAGCCTTGCTTGGCTTAAGGTTTCTTAATGTATGATATCTAATAATAGAAGTCAAAGGTGCGTTGTTATTAAATCTGTTCTGTAGGTTGAACAAGCATATTATGCAATGGCACAATGCATTGCTTCATCAGTTTTCTTGCAGTACAAAATGCACATATCGGTATGATTTTTTTTTCACCCAACAGCTTGTAGATATCTGTACTCCTTGATCTACCAGCTGCTGGAACCCCCTTTCCAGAACAGCAGAATACAAGTTGGCTGCCGTGAGTGACACGATGCATTAACTATCATGTGGGCACTCAGCAGTGAAGATTTCTCTGCGTGTTCTGCCTCATTGAAATAAATTCTAAACACTGAGCCTTGCTAGTGTGAATTCCTAGAAACACCTAATAAGCGGTGGCTTACAGCTTTTTATGAGAAATGCCTTTGTGACCAACAGTGAGGGAGTATTTAAAATATCTCTAGCCTGTCTGTCAAACAGTGTTTATTCGGGAAAACATGTCAGTGCTGTTGGTGGTATTGTGACAGGAACAATTAATAAGAAATGAACCGCTTTCAATATTGAAAAATATTGTTACGCACTGAAATGTTGACTGCTGTAAAGAGCATTCTTTGAGCAAGGATTTTGGAGATGTGAATAACTTGACACTTCCATCATGTAAATCTTAACATGCAGTGTGTCATCAGGTTAGCCAAGCAACAAATGCTTATATAGGAATGAACTACATGGGATACAATGTACAGATTGCACAAGATCTAAGAAATTCCTTATTCATACCCTTTCCAAACAGATTTTTTTCTCCTTGTAATTCTACTTTAATTTCTTTAATATGCTGAACATTCAGTAATTACTAGGTAATATTGATAATTGATTGACTGTGGTTCTTAAAATTTTATTTTATTTTGTTTTATTTTACTTTATTTTAATCAGAGGCTTAATTGTTTATTGGTTGCGTTTCATGTCACATTTAATAGGGTGATGCCTGGGCACGGGAGACTGTTCTGTTTATTATACAGGAAAATCTTGTTTGTAGGCAAATAGCTTGATCAGTCTATTTCTTGCAAGCCATTATTCCAGTCATTCTACAAATAAAAAGAATTCAAGAGAGATGTTGTCTTCTGCAATACCTGCAATTTTTGTGAGCAGGAAAAGGGAGGTCTCCATTGTTTACCTGTCATTATTACAAACCAACTAGTGTGATTGTGTGTATACAAATGCTTGCTGGTCTGTGCTTCTTTAATGCTAGAATACATAATGTTATACACATAGCAAGTGCTGATTTTCATCATGCCTGTCAAAAAAAAATCTGTTTTTATATAAAGAATCTTCCTACTTGCATGTTGCTACTCAGAGGTGATGATTTTAATATTAAAAAATATCATCTCCAAAGTACATTAGAAGTTGTACTTCTGGAAATAGACACTTTGGAAAGACGGCAGAATCGCAGAGCGAAATACCGCGCCCCCTGAGGGCAGTGCATGATCTCTGGCACAGCTGGGGCTTCCAGGGGTGCCCGAACTGGGTAGGGGTGCTCATTTTCAGCACAGTGGAGACTGATGTCTGAATGAGGATCCCTAAGTAGGTTTTGTATCTAGATGTTCTAGATGTTTTGCATCTATTTCCATCTTGTTGCTTAATGGTGTAGCTTCATGTGCTACAAGGGGATATCAGTGAAATAAATGCTCTTCTGCTGCTCTTTCTAACTCTAACTGTTGTGCACCACATAAGCAGAGAGTGGAACAGCACTTGGTGGTTGTTATGCCTCTCCAGTAAATTTCTACTTTGTGATCATTTTCTTCAAATAGAAGTGCCATTTGTACTGGGATATTGGCTTCTGCAAAGTTCACAGATCAAATGCAGTTGGGCAGTATGAAAATGTGAGAGAACAGATGTGTGGCTTTGTGAGACGGACAAATTTCCAGCTTTTCCTTTGACAATGGAACAAAAAGAGCTTTCAAAATTTCAGTTACCTCAAGAAATCTAATATATTTTTTTTTTTCTTTTTTTGAACCGTGGTGAATTGAAAAACCTCATGGTTGGGCTTTTCCTTCATGCTTTCATCAGTCCCCAGGACACCACAGTGTACGTTCCTGTTGCTTCCAAACTTCTGTGACAGGTTCTTTAGGTAACTGCTTGCCTTCTAGCAGTTCCGTATGCTGGTGTTAATGTGGCCAGGTTTCATCTTCCAGAAAATAAGCATTGTTGGCTTCTTGTGTTCAGCTCATCTGTGTTTTCAATGCTCAGATCTTCTAATACAGGGCTGTTAATTGAAAGTAGTGGCCCAGCCAAATAACAGGCTCCCTCTCCAAATAGGGTTGGCTTTAAACTTTCGCGAGTTTCCAGATGCTAAAGCAAGGTGGAAAAAGGTGATGTTTTCATGTGAGCATGCTTTATTTCTCAGGAACAAAGATGGAAAGATAGCATGCTCCTGGTCAGAGGACTGCCTGGCTGGGTGGTGACGGGGGGTTGGGTGGAGCTGCTGAGCTCCCCAGAGGGTCACTGGGAGACACTGCAGCAGTGCAATAGCCTATTTTCTACAGTGTCAGAGAGTGGGAAAACATTAGGCATTGCTAACCAACCTGCCATGTCTGAGAAAGGTGCCTGGCAAAGCACTTGTGGCAATGATGATACCAGAGGCAATAAGGCCTCAGGGACGAAGCCCCAGCTCCGAGAGCAATGGGGAAGGGACTGGTGATCCTGAGGGAGCCCTGAGCATTACGGAGGTGAGGGGATGAAGGAGGACTTGGAGTAAGTGCATTGAAAGAAATAGATCTGAATGGAGGTTTCTAGTTAAAAGCTTAACTTGGAGGGTCAGGACCTGCAGGTATTCTCCAGTTACCTGGAAAAAAAAAACAGCCCTTTACCTTGTTTTAATTGGAAAATGGCCCGAGCTCTGAATTCACATCACTCTTGGAAGTTGAGATCTGATCTAGATTAGTATCAGAGCATAATAAAGCTGCCTAAGAGTTCAAATCTCATTTAGAGATTGCCTTCATGTTCTACCCAAAATGTCATTTCACTCAATTGTTATTTTTTTCCCAGGTGCTGGAGACTATAAAACAACCTAGATGTCTTTTCAGTAACGTTAACAGTGATTTTTTTTTTCTCCAAGATTATACTGCGAAGGGAAAACATTAGAGTTGAAAAGAATTTTTACATGAGTCTGCCGCAAATAAGATGAAGCAAAATAAAACAAAATGGATTTATAAACCATGAAAGCACTGTCAGGTTTTTAAAATGCTAGTAACTCTGCTGGCTTTAAAGCTGTGTGGCTTTTTCTTAGGCCTTGTTGTTTCTGCTACTCATGGTCCTGACAGTGCCTTAAGCAACAGCAAGTGCTGGTCCTCAGCATGACGGTTGGGCTCCTCCTTGGTACAGGTTGGAGCAACCTGAACAGGTTGGATTGCAGGAATTTAACTTGTCTTGTTCTTAGGAGACTAGCAAAATCTAGCTCTGGTTAAATCTCATGCTGAAGGATGTAGAAGGTACTGTTACTGCACAGACAGTCTGAAACAGGCTGGCCAGATCCATTTCTTGTGCACAAGTTTTCTTAGTTTCTCACTGCTGGAAGAGATGAGGGCTCTGAATGAACCCAGGACCTGAACTTCAAACCTGTCTTGAATGATTAAAAAAAAAAAAAAAAAAGGCAATGCAAGGTATGAAGTTAGGAAGATAACTTTCAAAGAACAGAGGAGCTGGCTGCATGGTTGTTTTGCCCAGTTGCGTCACAGTCGTTTCTGATACGGAGCAGGGGTGAAAAGAGCCATGGTCAGAGGCAGCTGCAGTGCTCTGCTGGCAGAGGGGTCCCACCGAGCCTCCTTGTGCTCTGTGTCGGTCAAAGAAGCTGGGCTGGTGGCAGGGTGCGCTCCCCAGGCTGCCCCGAGCCCTCGGGGCAGAAGCTGGAAGAGGTCAGACCAGTCAGTGACACTGCAGTGCAGGCTGGTTGGCTTTATTGCTGATTAAAACTGAAATTTAAAGGGAGATCCAGTAAGTTACAGGATGTCTGCGTCTCTCACCAGGATGGTGGATCCAGCTCTGGTGCTGAATGCACCAGGCACGGGGGTATGTCCTGATGTAAACTTGATCTTGGGACCAGCTCTTTGCCGAACTGCTGGAGCTCCATTGAAGGCTTTTCAAGTCTATGGGTTTGCACAATTTGGAAAAGAGCTGCCCTGCTCTCTGCCTCCCTGGGCTGAGGTGCAGCACAGCAGCAGAAGCCCCGGCCTCTGTCTTTACCCAGCCATTGCCTGTATCTGTGGCATTTGATGTGATTGTGGGCCTGTCTGCTGTCCGATTTGCTACAGTCAAATCTCTGTGGAGGTGCTGGTTGAGAAGGGGATCTTTTCCCTTTGCTTCAGTGAACAACTTTCTTCTCTTTATTTTGTAGTGTGACCTCTGTTTTCTCTGCATATTTTTATTTGCTCTCAATTCACCATGCTGGTGACACTCAAAGTGCTTAGCAACATATGGAAATTAAGAACAATCCTGAATTGCAACATTTTCTACCTTGCAGTCCCCTCAGGCTGCTGGAAGCCATTGCTTCAGCTGAATATAGGTAGTGTGTGCAAGAATCCAAACTGCTAATCAGAAACAATTGGTATGGACAATGATGGATTAAAAGTGGTTTAATAAATAACATTATGTTGTCCTCTTTAGCAGAGCAACAAAGTCATCACATTAATCTTTAGAGGCTGGGGGGGCAGCACCATCCATTAGAAGCACAGTTTTATTTTTTTTTTTATGTAGTTTTTCCATCCCAAACGGAAAACAAAATGCTTTTCAACCAAGTTGATACTAACATAGATTCCACCCAGCAGATGCACTGGTTTGCAGTAAGTGATATATTTCTGAGCTTATAAGATGTACTATCTCCTGAAAAATCCTCTTGCTGCCTTCCAGATTGTCAGTAAGGTCTGTGTCATATCTGCTGCTGTTAAATACATGCCTGGAGAAAATGATTTTCTGTTTTATTGCACATTTAAATTTCAGAAGCTATCTGGAATTTACCCTTTCTTGAGTTGTATTTTATTAATGCTATGGTTCCATACTAAGTCTGTCTGGTTTGGGGTTGTGTAGCTTTATGCTGTGCTTTATTCAGGGTAAGTTCTCCTGAGCGTGCCACTTCATAACAAAGCGGGAGGCTAATCACACCCTCATTAGCTTCAAAGAGAACTACAGATATACTTTTTTTCCTGCATTGGCTGAAGATTTAGTTTAGCTTAAAGGAAATGGAGCTGATGTTAATGAGAATACATTGACTTAATTTGCATATTAGATGAGATAAATATTGAGCTAATTTACACCTAAGATGGTTTTTATCGCGAACTACATGTTCCATGGTTATATTCAGTATATTTTACACACCAACTGTGTATAGTTTGGAGGCATAATGTGAAAATACATTATTCTGATGAGGAAAACAAAAGGCGCACTGTTTCTTTTATATGGATTGGTTTGCATTTGTATTTGAAAATCTTATAAATTATTTTTAATTATTACTACTTTTACTCTCCCAGTCTGTCTGTTAGTAGCTACATATGAAAACATCTTTGGGAGCTGTGGAAGCACCTGCCTGCACCCACTGTGCAAGCTGAGAGTGCAGGTCATTCATCTTAATTATGTCTTTGAAGGCTATGGAGATATCTGCTCACCTTTCCTACCAAAAAGTATTAGAAAGTTCAGAGATGATGTCATGCACTGTTTTGCTTTTTCTGGAAGGGATTGCAGGAGCAAAATGTGGGCATGCAAAAAAAACACAGTACACTTAAATTGTTTGAACCCTGTATCCACGAAAGCTAATGCTGTGGAGTGTTCAACATCTGCGCCACCAACACTGCTTTGCTGATTGCATTTCATGACTCGTGATGATAGGACATGTCGTACGAAAAACTTCAAAGTTTAGGAAGAAGAAATACTCAGATATACTTAAATTATTTGAATTAATGTAGACAAAGATGGCCTGAAAGAATGCAGAGAGTTTACAAAAAGGAACAAAAGGAGCTCTGGATGTTTTAGAATTTCTGCTTCTCTCTCCAGCTGTTTTTCCTTATTATAGATGTGAGAAGCGTCTTTGCGAATCTTACTAACATAACAGTTTCATTCTCTGATTATCTTTTGATTATAATCCTTTTGTGGGGGAAGGAGAATACATTTTTGTTCAGCACAGGAAATTTTAATCTAACTTTGCATTGCAATGTACTACCTGTGTGTCCATATACATTAGTGACATTGGGAAACTATGTTTTATGAAATCACTAACATTTTCAGGCATTTTGCAAAGTACTGGGCATTCTGTTACGCTTTTTGGCTTCTCCACTTGTCCAGTGCATTAAATGTCTGAAATGCCAAGCGTGTTGTTGAAAGCCTATCATTTAAAAAAATTGTTGTGTTCTGAAACGTAGCAGTAACGGGCATTCCTTTCCACATTTCATAGCAATAGTTCAGTCTACTGTGAGAAATAATCTTAACACTAATTTCTGATTAGAATAGTAATAAATACATGCATCACTTCTTCCAAATTATGTAGATAATCCTCATTGTATTTCTTGTATTTGGTTGGTGATGTCAGAAACTGATCGTGATATTCCAGCTGAGACCTTGCGGGTGCTGGGCAAGAGCAACACTGGGATTACATCTGCTCCTACTACCTAGGCTTTGACAGCAGCATCACGATTTTGTTCCTGTGCTATCGCCCCATATTCACTGCTGCAGCACTGCTGTCCAAGTGCTTGTTCCTCCTTCTGGGTTTGTGCAGTTAACTGCTGGTACCAAAGTGCAGGATTTTGAACTTCTTGCTACTGACCTGCGACCAGTCTTTTGGACTGTTTCTGCTGTTCTTATTTTAGGGTACTGCCGTGTAGGCTTGTGCCATGGAGCCAGCCCACCTGCGCAGGGTGCTTTGGATCAGATCCCATGGTCAGGTGTAGCAGCACGAACCAGAGCAGTACAGCTCTAAGCCATCCTGGGGCTGCTCCTTCTGAATATTGATTACTAAGGATCCTGTTAGCACTGCATTAGGACTAGTTTTGTGATCATGTAATCATATTGTCAGGTGGGTTTTTTTAGGTTATATAAGGACTAAAGTTGGTAATTTTTACCTTGTCTATACAAGAACGCAATAGAAATCAAACATGGGTCTAATTTATTTTATGTTCATGGGTTTCCTCGTGTTGTTTCTTCTGCTGTTACTAGCGTAGTACTGCGTAGTAAGCTATGCTTTAACTTTGTATTATAGAGTTCTTATGGCAAAATGGAGAGAATGTTAAAAAACAAAACAAAAATCCTTGCTTCTTGAATAAGCAGCTCTAAAGTAGACAACCTGTGTCCTTGGAAGCACCAAACTAATGCAAGAAATGCTTCTTAATTCCTAGTCTTACTATGATGAGACTGTTTATGCTGGGGGAAGCATGTTTTTGAGAACTTGCAACTGTTTTTTCTATTTGAAAGTTTTTTACATGTACTTTACTTAAACAACCATAAAGAAATATAACAAGACAGTCATCAAAGGTGGTAGTTTGACTTTGGAATTAGTGAAATAGTTTGGTGCATTTTTTTCTTCTCCTCTTGAGAAATAACCTCTCACTCTTTTAGAATTGCCTATGGGGAAGAAAAAAAAAAAAAAAAAGGAAAAGAAAGAAATCAGTTATCCATGAACATCTCCTTACCTGTGTTTTGGGAGGGATGTTTCAGAAAGTGTAATACAAACAGATCTTGAAATGATTTGTAACATTCTTCTGATTCAGATGTAAGAGCATGTCTGCTATCACATCATCTCCAGAGACTCCTCTGTCCTTGGTCTTCACTTAGCTCTCGTTTTGTAGCCATGCTCCACTGGAGTGCCAAGGTAGTTCGTGCATCCCCCCAGTCTTCCTAAATAGGAGAAAGAGGAGATGCTTTGTACTTTCTCCTGTAACTATCATGTAGGCAGAGAAAGATTAACCTGAATTCTGTCATAGCAGAAGTCATGACATACTGCTGCAAAAAATAATTCAAGAGGATGCTTACATACCCTTTAAAGAAAGGGGAAAACAAATCTCTGCAAAATACTTTAAAATAAATACATCTGCATTTGGGATGATTCAGAAGATAGTATGTGAAATAAATCAGGTGTAAGGGCTATAACAAGCATCATAAAAGATTCAGAATGGTATTGAATTGGTCTGGATGGAAAGAAAACAAACATAAATCACTAGGCTTCAATTAATGTTGTGTCAGGCTTGTTTCTGGATTTTTTTTTCGTACTTAATAATGTTCACTGGAAAAAAAAAAAGCCATCAAGTTAAAAAGGGACATGGGGAATTTTTCCAGGCTACATCACAGATGTCGCAGATGTCACAGACTATCAGAGACAGCTGAGAGTGATGATAGAAAGTGCGGTAATAGCTTTATGTTGCTTTTATGTAGCTCCCTGTTCCCTAATGCACTTACTTTCTGTTCTAGAGCAAAACTGGCCAATGTTATAAATGACATTTGCATCCCTCCAGTAATGATATACTACTTTGGCAAGTAATAATCTGGAGTCTTGAAAATTATGTGTGCATATATGCACATAAAAACTGATAATATATGTATATAATAGCATAAGACTTTCAGGAACGGTTCAGATGTATTTCTAAATGAAAAAGTCTGTTTTATTTGCCAGACTGCGAGCTGCTGCTGATTCCTTGTGCTCCACCACATCCAATGAAAGAGCAGTAATTTGAGGTTTATGGTTTTGACCTCTGCAATTAGCAGTGCAATCGCTGCTGAAATTTGTCAGAATGCTCTCCTAAAATATACTTGGGTTTTAACTGGAGATCAAAACAATTGATAAGATAGAAGAAAACGAGTTATTTTAGAGAGAGACGAGTAATCTGGATGCTACTGGATTTCTACACAGGTTGTATCTGTAGCTTTGTATCACGTCTTGCTTACAGGAATGATGTAGGCCTATGAAGTCTTGAAAAATAAAAAAGGAATGGCCTTTAAACTTGATGAAAAACTGGTTGTAAAATTTCAAGTTATTGAATATGAAAAGGGTATTGAGAGAATCAGTAGGAGAATCAGAGATTGCCAGCAGAAAGTAAAGTAACAGAGGTTGGAGGCTATAAAATGAAATGGTCATTGAGGAAAGCATGTTTTAAACACTTGTATTCAAATTTAAAGGAATTAAATGATCGTATATTAACTATCCCAATATAATAACATATATTGAAAATATGAGCTTAGAACATGGAAAATGGCAGTAGAACAGCGGTTACTTTTGTTTTCTGCTTCTAACAAAGCAAAGCTTTAAAAATTTTCTGAAGTATTTCATTTAAAAGTTAATTCCTGAAAGATTAAAGAAATAAAGCAAGTCTTAGTTGTGCAGACCAGAATGTTTCCATGTATTTTTTTGTAAGATTCTGTACTTGGCCTTGTGAAGGAAAAACAAATCTAGCCATTTAGCATGCATATATGTAACACCTGAGTTTATTGCCTATTTCTTGTGAAGGCTAATAATTGTAATATTTATGTTGAACTTTTAATTAGGGTGTCTTTGAATCTCTAGATTTCCATTTAATTAAGAGTCAATATATTTATGCCTCATGAACCATGCCTGTTATAGAAATAGTTCGTATGCTTTGTCACTGCTCTCTTGAAACTTAATATTTTCAGTTTTGTTTCTTGCTTTATAAATATCTCAGTGCCTGAAGCAGCAGATGGGCAAAAAATGGCACAGTAATCTGTCTCAAAGTTCTTGCATTGCTTTGTTTCTTTCACGTTTTAAAAATTCAGAGATAAAAAGACCCCCCTCAGCCATGAGAAGTGCAAGAAAAACCAGTCCTCCTTTATTAACCTCTCAACTTGAAATGAAAGATAATGTTCTGTGAAACGTAAGGAAGCAAATACATGTATTGCTCTTTAGATCCATGTTTTAAGAGAGACTGTAATAGTGGGTATTGCCGTTTGATTCTAGAAAGGTGTTTATAAGGTGTTTCTTTATCAGTCTAGGAAACTGAATCCTGAAACGTGTTTTCTCCTAGCTGTAATCAGGCAGGGATTTGCTTTGGCAAGAGGCAGGCAAAGAAAAAAGCAAGAGAAAACAAACTGGGTATTCTTCTAGGCTTCCAGCAGGGAGGGTGGTAGATAATATAGAACTTGGACAGCAAAGTGAAAGATTTAGTAGTACTGTGTATAAAGATATAGATATTGCCATATGTCATGTAAAATAAGCTGGAGAATTTAATATACTGTATCAGAGGGATTGGACGACTGCATGTTGTTAAAGAAAAAACACTGAAGAAACTGCAAGTAGTGGGGAAAAAATGGAGATAAAGGAAAGTGGCATAAAAAGCAATGAAAACCAATTTAAGTTAGACATCTATCTCTTAGGTAAGGTAGATGGTTTCTAGATGTAAAATTCTGATGTGTGTAGGTCTAAAAAGCAGATCTGGTGTGCTCTATGGAAAAATGGGATTTAAGGTGATGGATTGTGAAACAGGGAACTGGTGAGGAGGTAGCTGAGAGCATGAGCCAGGGAGAATCGTCTGCAGAAAAGGAGAGTGGTTGCACAGTTCTGGAAAGAAAGGTTTGAGGATCACACAAATATCTTCTTCAAGTGGGAGTGTGGCCAAGAGAACTGGTGATGACAAAACAGAAGTTATAACAGAGAGAATTGGAGCATTGTGTGGGAGGAGTTGCTTGTCTGGCGAGTAATGATTATTGGGACCAAATTAACAATAAAATTAGCAGGGTTGTACACTTGTAATAGAACAACAGAATTTCTGCTTTGCATGGAGTGCTTCAGGGGAAGGGATGGAGGTGGAGCAGTTGGGTGTGCTGGTGGGATGCACGATGGCTGTGGCCAGGAAGATTGGACTGGCAAGCCCTCTTGTGGTTGGCGTTTCCAGGAGAGAGTTGATGCTCATGCAAAAGGCACTGATGAAATTTTATTTGGAATGCTATATAAAATATCTTGTTTCGTATGTTAAAAGTATTTTTATCTAGGAAGAGGAATGCCTACTGCAAGAGGACACACGAGCTAAGCAACTTTTTTGTTTGTTTGTTTGTTTTTAGACAGCCAAAGAACTGCTGAAAATGGATATGGTTGTTCTGTGTACATGCAGAGTTTGCTGAGGTACACGGGGTAGTAGTGGACAGCAGTTTAGTGAATTTTGTGTATATATGCAAAGCCTATATAAATTAACTGCACAGCGCATGCACAAAATCCAGTGTGTTTGGGAAGCAAGGATTTGTCTGAAGGGAGAGTGATGGTGTCTGCAGTCATGGAGCAGAGCTACTGCTCTGACTGAGCACAGTAAGTACGATTTTAGGTGTACAGACCTAGGAATGTCTGGTGCTTCTGTTGTTGCCTGGCTCATTTGAGTATTTGATCAACAGTATCTTGGTGCTCTGCAATCCGCAGTGTCTCCTGCTACAAACAAGAGGAAGGCAAATGGGTTTTGCCACACCAAAGAGTAATGTGTGTTTGGTCTAGTACCAGTGTTTTGAGACCAAGCCAAGCAGTCCCTGCACAGCATGCTCTTTTTCATGAGGACAGGCAGAAGGACACAAGTCTGAGGCCTTTGGATCACGTGTGAGAGCCAGCTGTGATTTCAGTGGAACAGGAAAGGTAAGACTGAGGCTGGATGCTGACTAGCATTCTGCAGGGGGATTTGGCTGAGCGGGGTGCTCTGTGTGAACAAAACCCTCTGTTCTGTGCTTCATGCAACTCGCCTGTAGCGCTGGAGCTTGGTGGGAATGTTTTTCACATGCTGAAATAAAAATAAATAGGTGGAGTAAGGAAAATAATTACAGTAATAAATATTGGAGTTATGCCATACATTTAAAGATGAAGGGAGGGATATTTCCATCTTCTAGGCAAATGTATTGTATCTGGTTACTGCGATCTCTATAAATCCCAGGGGGCAAGGATATATATGTGGATATGTACATGAGATCCGCTATGTGCGTGGATGGCTCAGGCAGAAAGGCAACCTGAAAGGCTTCCTGTGCTGTTGCTGTTCTCCAGAACTTTTATCCTCCCAAAGGGATCAAAGTTAATTGAGTTACCTGACAACTAAGTGCAGCTGTGAATTTAAATAGGGTCTCTGTTTTTTTTTCTTCTTGTAATGGAGGAGTAGGATTTATTTATTTATTTATTTTTAAGATTCTGGCTTCCCTAATTGGCACTGAATTTGTCACACTGGCAGTTACAACCTCAGAAAAAAATGTCTGGAGGAAGGAATCTATGAAATATAGTCAAAAGAGTCAATGTGTGTATTGGAAGCAATTAAACAGAAGTTTTATCCAAAACCAAAATATTTCTTTTGTCTGACAGTTTACTAAGATTTATGAGGTTTTACCTAGATTTTCAGTTTTTATTATTATAAACAATGCCAGGGTCCTGTATTGAAACTCAAAGTTTCTTGCCACAGGCCACTTTGGGTTATAAAACATCCTTGTTTTTGTGTGCTCCCAAATGCCTCGCGCAGTGGCTTTTCTAATGCAGCGAAGTGGGAGAGTAGCCTAGGGATTTACTCATCATGTTTAATGTCAAGAGAAGTATTTCCTTTAGGTCTCCTGTCACTGTCAGCAACAAAGCACCAAATAAGAAGCTCTGTAGCTCCTCTCCTCTCCGCGACATCTGCAGCAGACAAAATTCTAAACCCCTCAATTCCCAGTCATGAATGAACTATAAAAACAATGTGTCAGAAATGAAAATTGTTCCATCATAATTTTTCACAGTTCTTTTTTGACAAAAGCCAAACAAGTCTCATGAATACACATTTTCTATAGCCTTATACATTATGTATCAGGCTATAGTAGGAGTGTTGGGAATTACTTGTCCCTAGTAAGAGCCTTTGAAAATGCATATTTGGTAAACAAACCTAACCCTATGAATAGTATGTACTTTTTTTTTTTAATTAAATATTATATTATATTATTAGGTGCCTTGTGAGTAAGGGCAGACTCACCATTTCAGCACTAGATATTCTGATAAATCTTCTGATACAACAAACTGTGGTGGATCACGTTATAGCTTCCTATTCCAATGTATAATTTCATGCTGTCCGAAACTATTTTGAGAAGTCTGAACAAATTTCCACCAGAGACTGTACCATCAAACGTTGCTAAAAATGTGCTAAGAACTAGTGTTAAGCTGTGTTAAATATGGTTAGTCGTTCTTCCTATCACATGGTGTGTGTTTTTCGAACGGCAGGCATCTGAACCTGGATTAATAGTATTTTACTGTCTTCCCGTAACACGTTTGGCCAGCGCTTTTCAGTCTCGGTGGATAAGCTTTGTAAACCTGTATTGATCAGCACTGTAAAGGTGTTGGGCATTTCTTGGAAATAATTGCTATTAATGTTTTATGCACATGTTGGGTTCTGTCTGTATGTTGACATTAAAAGAGATAGCAGTGGGGAAATACACAAGCATGGACTGTGCCATTGCAGTGCTGTGCCTCCTGTCAGGAGGGTACGAGAAGCCCAGGGTAAGGATCAATTAGAGGAAGTTGCAGGAAATTCCTCATCGTTGTTAGTCAATGAAGATTTATGGTGTTTGCCTCTGTAATAATTTGCTGATTGGTACTGCTTGACTAATACAGACGTAAACCAGCTGAGTTCCCAGTTTAATTGCAATGATAAGGCAGTTTGCAACTGCTTTTAGGTGTCACTGATAATTTACTCGTGTGATTATGATTTAACTTTTCCCCGGCTGCTCCTACCCCAGTGGGAACCAAGAACATTACAGAAGTGAAAAGTATAAATTAGCTGCAGACAAACAACATATGTTTATATCTGCTCTGTTGTGAGACAAGTATTTTCAGCGAAACCCCATCCAACTTGCGGATCCCTGTTTGGCTAAGGAAAATACTTAAGCTGTTTAAATAAGGAACTACTTCTGCCTATGCAGCTGTTTGATATGAACTGCGCTGGGGCTGTGAAGTGTCTTGGAGTCCCAAGACATTTCCATAACTGCTACTAATGGCTGAGGAAATACACGTGCAGTACTTTAAATACAAAAAAGCATTACTGATATTAGTATGGATAGTGCTTCTCAGTCTAAGAAGTACTGCCCAAAGGAGGTAATAGACACACAGGAGGTAACGCTGCCCCACACGGCTGCAGTGGTTATCCCTAGCAGTGAACCCAGTATGTCAGCAAGTGCTGCCAACTTTAAATATGATGGAGCTGTATTTTTTCCTTCAAATTAAATTAAATTAAATTAAATTCTTTATCCTGAGTTGGAAGGGACCCTTAAGGATCATCAAGTCCAACTCTTGACACCGCACAGGTCTACCCAAAAGTTCAGACCATGTGACTAAGCGCACAGTCCAATCTCTTCTTAAATTCAGTCAGGCTCGGTGCAGTGACCACTTCCCTGGGGAGCCTGTTCCAGTGTGCAACCACTCTCTCTGTGAAGAACTTCCTCCTGATGTCAAGCCTAAACTTCCCCTGCCTCAGCTTAACCCCGTTCCCGTGGGTCCTGTCGCTGGTGTTAATGGAGAAAAGGTCTCCTGCCTCTCGACACCCCCTTACGAGGAAGTTGTAGACTGCGATGAGGTCTCCCCTCAGCCTCCTCTTCTCCAGGCTGAATTCATATGGCTTGGATGCAGAAACAAAACCTGTGCATGAAAGAAAAGCAGAGCCAAGGTGAATGTGTGACTTTGTTACTTGTGAGACAGTACTGTAGGTTTCCAAAGACTTGCTGCGCTGACTATTCACCACCAAAGCTATTGAAAGCACTGGGGGGGGGGAGGGGGAAACAAAAAACAAACAACAACAACAACAAAACAAGCAAACAAACAAAAAACAATAATGACTGTTTAACTTTTTGTAGCAGCAGGTATTTCAGAGATAAGGGAGGGTGCTAAGGGAGGTTACAGAGAATTAAATAAAGGGTGTAAAAAGGGTAGAAGCGATGTCTCTTTCAGCAGCTCTCAGATGTGGCAGGAACATAACCAACTCTTATTTATCCTTGGCAAAGGTATTTGGCCTGCCACTGCAGATTTTTCATTCTGGCAGAGCAGGCATGTGTCAGATATAGAAAGTTCATCCTTTTATACACTGAGGACAAGGAAGCAAGAAGTGCAGCAAGCTCATGTTCTCTAGGCAAAGTGCACTAAGCAATAAATAGGGCATCTGAGTACAGCCATACTCATTCGCTTGCCCACAGGTACAGGTAGCGCTAATAAAAATTACTGAGAAGACAAGATGATCTGAGCTTCTGTCAAGCAAAGCCTTTGGTTGATTTATGTGGAGTGAGTAGCAGTGTCACAGCAGGGTGTAACTTTGTACGGAAACAGTGCAAGAATTGGACAGTTTTCAAGGCCTTACAGTGACCCAAGTCATGAAAACAGGTAGGGAAGCCTGGAAGTATTGGGGAGATCTGAGCATGCGGCAACATGAGAATAAAAATGTTTTGATCTTTTTTTTTTTTTTTTTTAACGTCTGTTAATGCCTCATGCTAACGCTTTCTGCTTCTAAATGGCAGGCATTTAACTTACACATATATGTGGTTTGAATCAGAACACTTCTAAGAAGTTTTGATGAGTAGCTCATGAGAACATGCCTCTTGCAGAGTGACAAATCACTGAATACTAAAACGTGTCTCATGAAAAGCTGATTCATGCATGGTGTGATGTCATTTCTTGCCTAATTCTTTAAAAATGTGTTTTTAAGCTCCAGCAAAGCGATAACTTTAGTTATCAGTAGCAATAATAGTAACATCTGCCAATGCCATTAGTCCACTGAGTATTTATATTGGGATATAGTAACTTGTATCAGTACAAGAAGCTTATGTTCATGTAAAATTAATGTTTTACACTACTTCAGTTAAAATGATTATATGTGAAGCAGAAAGAGAGGTTGCAGGATCTAAAATAAATTTCTAAGATACTAGGTACTTTTCCTTTTATTATGAATAGTGAGAACGTGATACTCTTCAAAAATGCCCCAGAAAGGGGACAGCAGGAATTCAAAATTAAAACAAAGAACCTCTGGAAGTTTCCAATGGCACTTAAGGAGTGAATACATATTTGAAGCCTGTGGACACTATCAGTTGCACAAAATGGCTTTTTTCCAAGTGTCTTATATGCAACCATTAATAAAGTTTATGTCCTTTAAGAAGGACAATTACATGTAGTGAAGCCCATGGTGCTTTGTCAGACATGTCTTAACACAATGTTTATAGAATTTAAATCTGAAGGAGCATCTGTTAGCATTTCCTTTGTATCACACAGTGCAAGAGCATATAGGATCTTCAGTCACCTGTTAATCTGCGAACAGTTGTTCGGCTCAAATAAAGTTTGTGCACAGTCTGCAGTTCCACTTGGTTACTTTTTTTTTTTCTTTCAATTTTTCTTTTTTTTTTTTTTTTCAATTTTATCTACACTGCAAATAGAAAAAATATTATTAAGGAAATCTCTTTGGGTGGAACAAGCTGAATGAAACTTCCTGGCATGTAAAATTGATTGTAAAATCAAATGTTCCAGCAATCATGAAAATGGCTTTGTAATCATGTTTAAAACAGTAATAATAATCATAGTAATAATTGTTTGGAGGCTATCTGCCTGAGGAATTTAACCATACCATCCAGCCACTCATCACCTTCTTGTGTATTCAGTGTATTAATCAATGTTCTGCGTCCACGCAGACCTAATTCGGATTGTAATATTTGAAGTTAACTTCATCACATAGAATGATGTTCAGTTGTCATTTCGGTGGTTAAAAACAGTTTTGAAATTTTCTTAAAATTATTTAGTTTCAAACATATTTTGCTTCTTAAAACTTATCATCATGCTATTTACAAGGGCACAGTGAAATTTCAGTCCTCAAGTTCAACTTTTTCTGAGAAAGAACTGTATTTCATGTGAGTTTAGCTTCTGTATTTAGCAAGTAGTGTCTTATCAGAGTTCAAAATTTCTTCCTACGACTTTATATCAATAAGCTTTTGAGATGTAGAGAAAATGGTCACATCTATGGCTTCATTCTGTGGGAAATTGCTAGTTTCATTTACAGGCTACTGAAATCAACCGTTTTATTTAAAGCTGTAAGAGTGGTTTTATGATGGCAACAAGAACTTGATCACTTTTCAGTTAAGCTTGAATAGGCAAAAAGGTGTTGAACGTATGTATGCAATGCCCAGCACACAAGTTTCTGGCTTGATTTTTTACTCTGACATTTTAAAAATAATTTCATACTGTTTGATTGTAGCAAAGCAAAATCAAGTAATTATGGTTATGAAGTAGTCTTTCTCGTAAAGGTATATTTGCATTTATGTTGAAGAAATTCCTAATCGCGTGGAAGAAATGTATATGCCTACATGCAGCTACGTCTTATCACACTTACTTGGGCACTGGTACAGGCTCCATAGGGCAGTGGTCACAGCATCGAGCCTGTGAGAGTTTAAGAAGCATTTGGACAATGCAGTAAGATGTATGGTTTGATTTTGGGTGGTCCTGTGAAGAGCCAGCAGTTGGACTCGATCCTTGCGGGTCCCTTCCAACTCTGGATATTCTGTGGTTCTAGGATTGCAGTCAGATATCTTTCTGAGGTCCTGAGTTCTTCCTGTCTGGGTTCACAGCAGTTGCTGTAATCAGCATTGTTACTGTTTTCTGAACTACTCTTTGCTTGTACCTCCTGTGCTGATTCTTTGAAGATTGTTATTTATTCTCAGTGAAGTTTAGACTTGTGAGGTGAACCTAAACTGCTGCAAGAACTGGTGTCTGGAGTCAGGATGAGGGCTTAGGTCATCAGGGCCAGGAGCAGGAATGAGGGAAAGGGTCTGGAGGAAGTGGGGACAAGTGCCGTGAAGACTTCTGTCAGACAAGTGGTGGTCAGGAAAAGAATATGTTCCTTTCCCTATTTGCAACCAAAAATACCACTTGCTAAGAATAGATCTGCCTTGGTGCGATGGCCTCAGGAAGTATGCATAAATAAGATATAGGTAAAGCCTACTCAGCTGCTAAAAGTTTAGGGCAAATTCATCTCCAAAAAAGGTTAAAACATTGGTTGTGGAGTTGCTTCTTGATCTCATCTAGACAGCTGCTCCGTCACTATTTATGTCTGATACTGTTTTATTTTAGTGTAGGTGTAAATTTTTCCTTATAAAAAATAACCAGACAATTGCACAGTAAGACTGGGTATTTTTAGTCTCTTGTGTTCACAGTAAATTTGTGAGTTGCCATCACTTGGTGATTTGGCAACATATAGGATAGGGGTGTTCTTTCAGCCTCCTTCCTGCTGCACGTTCTTTGGAAAACTAAGTTGTGTTGCAGGCAGCGTGGTGTTGAATGAATGGGTGTGGATTATTAGAACATTGTCTTCCAATAAGGGGTCTAAAGTACACAGGCAGCTGCATTCCCAGAATCCCTACACGCAGCTGAGTAGCAGCATTATCTTCAACATGCTCAATTCAGAGTTTTTCATCAGCCCTCAATTCAGGTGTGTTTGAAAGGACTGACAGGCTGATGTGACAGCTGTCACATGTGCAAGACGTGCCACCTGTACTGGTACAGATACCACATTGCTCGGTATGCAGTAGGGGAGGCTCCTGAACTTCTGTCTGGGATTGCTGGAAAACCTGTGTGTTCCACACAGGACTGACGTAGTCTGGAGTTACACCTCAACTGTATAATGTAGTGCTTTCTGGACATGGCCCTCTTACTGTGCCTTTTTTTGAGAGTTTCTCTGCAGTGATTTTCCGCTTGGTAATCCTGGGCAAATGGCTGAAGTCCTAATATTCTGGTAGAAGAAAAATTCCAGCTGGGTAAATGTGGTCTTAGAGGAGTAATAGCCTATAACTGAAGTTACCAGTAGGCAGCACTTTATTTTTATATGCATTAACTACATCACCGAGTGTAACTAATGAGAAGATTAAAAGAAAAAAAGGGAATTGTCTGATTATTAGACAGATTTAACAGTAGTGCATATGATCAAACAATAGAGTAAGAGATAAGATTGCCCACCAAATGCTGCGCACACAACTCAGAGTTATAATTTGTCTGTGTTGCTATTAGCTGATGTAGATGATAGATCATGAGGTAGGTATCAGCCAAGTGTTGCAGTACAAATCTGCCCCATTAATTGCAGCTCTTATCTAGACACCTTAGCATTCGGAACACACACTTCGTAACTGCTGAAGCAACTGTGTCTGAAAAGCAAATCTGTGTCTACAGATCATGTAGAATAGCTAATGATCAGCCTAATTAACCCCCCAAAACTTTGTGCATGACTAACATTCACAGAATCACAGAATTTCTAGGTTGGAAGAGACCTCAAGATCATCGAGTCCAACCTCTAACCTAACACTAACAGTCCCCACTAAACCATATCCCTAAGCTCTACATCTAAACGTCTTTTAAAGACTTCCAGGGATGGTGACTCAAGGCAAGCTTTTGAAAGGTAGGGACCTATTAAACACAATTCGGGTGATATAAAGACTTTAATCAGTTTACTCCTCAGAAGATATTCACGAAGATGTTGAGATGAGTTGCTTTGAACACTTGCAGTGGTCAGGGTTTGCCAATGGCAAGGCTATTTTTTCTGAAGTTAGGTTGTAGGGAATGTGAAATTTATAACATCTTAAAACCTACCAAAAGAAGCTCAGTGTGACTGAATTAGGTAGCAAAACAAGGTAACACAATTGGTGTAATCTTTCTTTATTACTCTGCAAAGAAAAAGATTTGTCAATGGGTACAGCTGTTTTTTTCATTGCAAAGGTAAAATGTATTATGACAGCATGTACCCTCCTGATGGTTTTTGTGTGTGTGTGGTGTTTGTTTTTTAATTTTACTTAGAATTTCAGCACCTTTGATTACTTGGTTTTCTTTGACAACACAGTTGCTCATGTACCCATGTCCATTTAAAGTTTTTCCTAAGAGTAGGTCGTTTTTTGTGGATTTTAGTGTTTGGAACAAATAATTATTCAATGTATACTTGTGTATATCTAAAATAGCTCAGAGCTGCAGATGAGTAATTTCTAAGCACTCCTGAGGGAATTACAGAAAATTCCTGATTTCTTAGTATATTTCATATAGGTTTGATGTACGAGCTAGAATTACTGCTAGCTCTTGTTGCAGCCATTGTAAACACTGCTGCTACACTGTTGTTCAGGTACCTCTGATATCTTACCCAGACTGTCTGCACTCAGAGTCAAGACAGATATTTTTCAGTGGGCTGAAGTGATGTTCTGTAACTTCAGAACGATTAAATTGATAGTGGTTTCTTGGTGAAGAGCACTTGTGCGCTCTGATCATGATAAGGTGGAACAGTTACATTATAAAGTATACCAGAAATACTGTCACAATTTCTCATATATATTCCTAACTAGAATTGTGAAGACTTTTTATTGTACAAGATCATGTACAGACAGTGACTGTTTAATAAACAGTTTAATGAGGAGAAAAAATAGTACAAAATTAATCCATTCTCACTATACTGTTAATAGTGCAATCTTTTTAAGAACTTTTAAACTGCTCTTCTTAATTGGCAAATCTATGCTGTAATAGCCCAGCAGGGTGGTTCAGGCAGTACAGTCACAGCATTGCAGTAACCTCATTTCTGTTTTTCTCATAGGAAAAAGCAAAAACTCTGTAGGAGAAACTTACTGAAATTAAATTGGATAAACAATATGTGAATTATTTTTATTATTTTCTGTATTTCCAAAGATCTGTGGATTAGTGATTTGCATATTGTACTTAATATATTTACTTGTGTATATATATTTGTAGTGTACTTGTGTGTTTACATATAGACACACTCACTTAAAAAAAGATAATGAAGAAATCATTCCTTCATCCTATGCTTTAGTACCTACCTGTCCATCTGGAACTAGAATCTTGGCTCTTATTAAGGTCTTGATGAAATGAGGATTTTATGATGAGTTTCTGCCTCTTTACCTTTGTTATGGGAGGGAACTGCATTGTCTCATTCCTGGAAGAGTCCCCTGAAAAACTGTGCTGCTCAGCTCTTTGGCTGACGCAGGAAGCAAATACTAACCCTGTACCAGTGCCGCAGCCTGAGTCAGTCAGACAGTGTTCGGGGTGAAAGCTCTGGCTGCTTTCCTTTCCTTTTCACTTCTTCCCTTGCTAAGGAGCAGGCCTGGTGAACTTCTTTCCTGCCTCTTATGTGACCTGGGATCATGCAGCAAGCACAATAACTGACTGCTTTACAGTGTATGTTTAAGAGCAGTTACATACTACTAAAAAAATGGAGGAGACTGATTTAGATACATACATACATATAATACAAAGTTATTTCCTTTCAAAGGTCAGTGTTAAGGACATACAGTCTCTCTCTGGACTCTCAGCTGTCTTATTTGTTTTTGAGTGTTTGTTTGTTTTTTTTTTTCTTCTCTCTCTCTCTTATATCAGACAGTCATCTTTATTGCCCTCAGAGGCTGTCTTTTGTGTGTTGTTTTTTTACTTGCTTAATTTAGTAAGAGGTTGTCAGTCAAACTGCTGTTTGGTTATCGGCAACAAAATCATGCATAAGATGTCCTTGGTACGTTCGACTAATTTAACTAATGAAAACATTTGTCATTAGTATCCTTTTAAACAGTTCTGATGATGCCAGATTGTCCACAAGTGGTTTTGACTCTACATTTTCCACCTTTATCTATGTAGCAACATTATTTAAGGTTGCAAAATATACTAATCTTTTTACTCCAAATACACCTTGATGCCTGGTTATTGGTCACAATTTTGCCAACCTGAAGACTCCAGTGAGAAGGTATGCTGCATGAGACAATTATCTCAATTTTAGCTAGAGATGTTTAGTTTCTGTCTGTTTAATGAAAGCAGAACTGTGCCCACTGTCTGAAGAAAACTCTGTTCTATTTCAGTATGACATATGCTTCTAGATAAATTTTGCTATAAAAAGATTTCTCCATTTTCCATTCCTCTAACTGCATCAACATATTTTTACCTGCTTGACCATATAGGAGATATTTCATTAAATAAACTATATCTGGGAAAATGTCAGATACAATCATCCGGAATACATCCAAACACACCTCAGGAGAGTTCTCTGCAAACCTTCCCTTGACTCAAGCCACGTAATGTCAGTGTTCCCTAGCAATGCTGATGGCAGGCATGGCTTATTAAATTAGTCATGTTACAACATTAATATCCTTTGATTGCATTGTGTTGGCTCAAGGAATATAACATATGAAACACCAGTAACTAGGTAGGAGGGTAGATTTTATTGCAACGTGGTATTTGATAAACATACCTCTTATGAAAGCCAAAATTAAATGTTTGTTACACAATGCATGGCTGTGCTTGAATTTGACTCTCCTTAGTCAGTGGAAAATTTCCTGATGTGAACCCAAGACAGCTGCTTTGGTGCTGGTGCTGTGAATGTTAAAAACCAAGTTCTGTGGTGAAGATAAATAGAAAAAATCTTTAAAACATAGTTAGATGTGTGTTTCTGAAAGAGTGCTGTGCTACCGCTCCAGTCATCATAGCCAGTATATATTCTTTGTTTATTCATTTTAAATTTAGCAGTCTTGCAGAAAAAAAGTCGTAGTAATTTCTCGTAAGAATGACATTTGCTTTCTTCATAAATGCTCTGGGATTTTCTGCTGAGTCTTGGTAGGTTGTTCTTAAAGCTGATCCAGAGTTAGTAATGGGAATTGCTTCCTGTTTTTTGTGAAGTGTGTTAGTTTTTAAACTTTGGAATCTGCCTTAATCTAAGGGTGTGGGGGTTGTTTTTTTGTTTTATCATAAATAATGTAAAGTACCTGTAGTATCTTTAACAGTTTTGTAACAAGGACATAAATTGAAAGGGGTGGTCACTGTAAAACTAGGGTGAAAAACCAAGCCCCCCAAAAGTGGTTCAATAAACAGTGTATTAGTTCACTAGTTACTTTTTCTACCTTAACAAATGTAAGAACAACTTCAGGGAATGCAAGCAAGGTAAATATTTTTTCCTGTATTTCCATCCATAAACTGACTTTTTTTTTTTTTTTTTTTTTTCCCCCTAGAGTGAACATCCTTAAACTATCTTTATTAACCTCTGTTATTCCAATTTTTAAGTTAGCTGTAACAGCTACCATTTTGAACCTTTTTGTTAAAACTCTTTCAAGTCTTTGCTAAACCCTGGTAGATCCTTACTACTGCTTAACAAGGGCTGGCTTCAGAGAGTTACAGGAAGACCTTAGAAGTTCCTTTGTGACTTGGCTTTGAAATAACACAAAATTAAATGCAGATAAATATGATTAGCAGGAGTAAAACCTGTGTATATGAAAGAATGAATGGATAACATTGACCAATACAACTCAGTAATAAGGTAGTTCTAGGAAAACTAGAGCTAGAAATTAAAGCTTAAGAAAAGTGTTAGGTTAATCTACAGTAATAGGTAAAAAGAAAATCAGATATTAGGAAGTATTGAGAAAGGAACAGACTGTATAAATCTGTTATAAACACAGCTGTATAAGTCTGTGATGCATCTGCGTCTTGAATACTGCGTGTGGTTCTGCCACATCAAAGAAGATATCACAGAATTGGAAGAGGGTCAGGAAAAGGCAACAGGGATCAAAAGCATGAGATGGCTTATGGACTGTGAACAATTATGTAGGCCGGGGCACTCCAGCCTGGAGAAGAGAAGGGGTGCTGAGGAGGCAAATGAGAAGGAGTCCCATAGATTGCACGGTACAGAGATCAATTGCTCAGTGCTTTTTATGAACAGGAAATAGGAAAAAAAGTTAGAAAAGGACCGGAGCAAACAGACACTTGTTCACACCATGTGTAGTTAGTTAATTTGTGCTGAGCTTCTTGAGCTTCTTACCACAGGATGTTCTGGATGCTAAAAAACTTAACTTGGTTTAAGTCAGGCTCGTGGTAGGTAAATCCATTGTGTCGTTCTAAATTCAGAGAAAACACTTGACATTTGGGTTTCTCATTACTCTTTGTCTGTTTAATATCCTTTCAGTTTCTTCTGCTGAATCACAGCCATGAAAATCTGAAATGACAGTGGCAAGGGTAATCTAACAAAACCCAAACAACTATTTACAGGCCTTTTCTCTCAGAGTTCAGTGTGATCTCTGAGCCACTTCAGAAGTCCTTAGGAGATACAGGTTTGTATGGTTAAATGTGTTATACATCTTGGGGTCATTGGCTAATTTTTGTTTTAATAGTGCTGTTGAATATGAAACACTTGATGCTTTCTTTCACATGCTGGACCAAAAGCAGATTATCATCCAGTGACTGCAATTATTTTGATAGTTCTGGCTGATTCTGGAACAAGCTGGATATTTTCTTTAGTTGTGTCTGATCTTACCCTATTTCTGAAAGAATTTGGTATTCAAACACACACACACACAAAACCCAAACCACAAGCATTGTACTCTTTCTCTCCAAATGTTGTTTTAGGACACACACACAAAAAAGAATTTAAAAGAAAAGTAAACCAAATGTTAATATCACTGACAAACTTCGTTGTTCCATTTGGAAACCTTCAAGGCTTGGACTTTGTAAGCTATTTAGAAACCAACACAAACATCTCACAAATATTTTGTTCTGGGAAATGAAAACTGCAAAACAAACAGATATTTTTCTGTGTCTGTAGAAGAGAATGTCTGCACTGAGCACCTCCTCTGTGAGGGCTCAGTTTTATGTTATCCCACCCATCAGCAGCTATCATTTTATATAGGGAAAAGAAAATAGTGTATTTTAACCTTCTGCTTATAAGAGAAGTGCATAAATATTCTTTGTAGCATTCTTGGCTAAATCAAGGTCTTCAGGCATATATGTCAAATACCATATGGGTCATCATCTCACACAGATTCAGCATCATGCCAGAGAAAATACTTCTTTGTCATTTGAAATTGTCAAACTGTTGAATACCAAACCTTTCTAAACATAGGGCTATGTTTTGTTTTGTTCATTTTTTTTTTTATATGAAAAATAATTTTTAAATTTGATCCTTGCAAAAATGAAATAATTTATTTACTTTTTCCAGGAGTAAAGCACTGGGTCACTTCCACTCTCACTTGATTATTTGTTTTTCCAGCACACACACAACCTGAGGACTGTTCTTGAACTTTTTCTATAATAATAATCCTACTTGCAGCAGAAATTGAGATACTTTGTTCTATACTGTCTGCATTAAAGACAGTGGAAGAACTGATTTGCTCTGTGTTTTAAGGTCAAAATATTCCCTCTGCCTTAAAAACATACAGCCTCGTGCAGGTCATAATCCCCTTACTTTCAAAGTTAGTATTCCTGGGCTGAAGCTGAGGTCTCTGCACTGTATGTCTCAGGCACTGGAGCCTACTGATTTATTTCAACCTTCTGGTACTTTTATGTCATCTCAGTTTGAAAGGAAGCATTTAATCTGCATAATTCCATTTTAATTTGGAGGCGCATTGTGATGGCTTCTCTGCAGCTTGGCTGGATAAGTAGGGATCTGCATAGGTTTCTTTCTTTGTTTTCGTTCAAGTCAGTGACAATGGATGCCTTTTGTGTGAACTCTTACAGAAGAGAGGTGATGGAGGTTAATTCTACATGTAGAACTTCGGGTTTCGTAAGAATTCTTCAGATTCTTCTTATCATAAAGCTGTTATTTTTTGTTGTTGTTGTTTGTTTGTTTGTTTGTTTTTCATGCAATACATGACTTCTTCAAAATGGTACTGTTTCTTCCCTTTGTAGTTTGCTATCTTGTGTAATTCATGAGGTCAAGTTAAAACAATTCTTCTCAAATTTCTCTTTATTACAATCTCTTCATTTCTTCTTTTTCATTTGTTGGAGATCCTTTCAAAAGCTCAAGTTCCTTCAAACTTTTCATTGCTTATAGTCTTGTCTCAGAGTTGTTCAGAGTTGTATGGTTTCTGAGGCTTTCTTTTTCATCCTAACACAAATATTGACGTCACATTACGAGATCACTTTGCATACTCCAGGTTTCAGCACTAGTTTTTGGACCTGAGTTTGCTCCAGTGAATACTGACTGCAAAGGGTTTATCCTACCAGTCCTCTGGACTCAAACATAGACCACGATTGCAAAACTGTATGTTTTTATTATTTATTTTAATTTCATAAATGTACATGATTTATGTACATTATTATTTATTTCATATGTACACAATTGCGCTTGGCAAAAATTTGACAGCCAAAGATGAAATATTGTAGATTTTGGGGGGAAAATTTAGGGTTCATAGGAGACTTTTCCAATTTTTTTCATTCCTTTCATTTTCCCACTAAAATTTTCAAACTGCCAATTAGGAAGTCTAAAAAGCCCATGTGAAGTTTGCAATGAATTGAACATTTACATAGCAACTATGTCATTAAAAAACCTTTGCTGAAATAAGTTTTTATAAATGATTTAGAGCACAAGATGAATAATGAAAGCTATCTTGATATTAAAATCTCTTTGTGAATAGTTAGTTTGAGGGAAGAGGGCAAAATTCAATGAATAAATTGTTTAGCCACTCGTAGTTCTATAATGAATTCTGGTTTTCAGTTTGTTTGCTGAATGCACCTAGTACTCTTTCAAGTTTTACTAGTGGCAAAGGAATAATAATAATAAAAAAAATACAGATTCTATATGGTATTTTTATGTCACATAGTTTCTCAAGTCACCTGTGAGTTTGGGTGCTTTGGGTTTTCAGAAAAATTTTTAAAATTCTTTTAGCAGCCTGATTTTCAGTGTACGGGTGATGAACAGTTTGTGAAAATCAGAGTGTTTAATGAGTCATGAATTCAGTTCTTCAAATCACAACAAATTTTTGAGATTGTCTATTCTGTGAATCGTAAATTTTATTTTTATTATCCCAGTATGTAGTTTGCAGAATGTTGCCAGCAATGTTGTTTTGAGGGCTTTAAAGGAAAAATGAATTATGATTATCTTTGAAGTTTTCTCTTTATGCCTATGCCTTTTGTAGTATGTCTCGTAGCAGTTCTAAAATGTCAGACTCACGGATCCTTTTTTTTTTTTTTTTTTTTACTGCGTAACCCATGTTTTGAAGGCGTCTAAGTATAGTTTTGTACAATACGATACTTCTTGTGCAGAAATAAGTACATGTACAGGAAATTGGTTGGGCTTGTAAAATATCTTTAATGGTTATCTGCATCTCTTTGCTTTTCAAAGTCTTTGTATCAGCAGTCCAGTCCCATACTACGGATGCAGGTAGTATCACCCCTTGCTTAAGAATTTTAAGGGAAGCATCCTGGATAATATAGTAACAAGTCTTAAGTTATATCTAGCACTTCTTTGCTGCTAATATAATTTTGCATCCCTGCACTGAAGCTATTGGAGATTTGCATAAATGAACGTTTTCATGGAACTTAGAATAGCTGAGGCTTTGGTTTTCATGGAACTTAGAATAGCTGAGGCTTTGGCTATTGTCCAAATTGCCATTTTAATACAAGTGTATTGCTCTCTGAAGAACACTATTTTGAAAATTGGCTTCTAAAACTTGATCCCTGATATAGCCAGTTTGATTTTTCAGTCACTCGCTGAAGTCAATGGGCCTACTAATCATCTTTGAAGTTAAAACACACTTTCAAGTTCTTAAATACCTAAACGAGAATTTCAAATTCTGTCTCCTTTGATTATTGTCTGTGAAAATAATGGCCATATGTTTTAGGTAGTGACTGACTATTGAAGGGAAAATTAATACAAGTGATACTATATCTATGCTGTAGTGCTCATGAAATGAGATTAAGATTCTCAGAACATGACAGTGCATTTTAATAATAGGAGCTCAGCATGTTGTAAGGAATGGGTAAAACCATGGTCATGTAGAGAAAGAAAGCAACGGACCTAACTCTGTCAAATCCTGTACCTAAGGACCTCCCTAAAGAAAAGCAGTCTAGCATTAGTGGTCCTACTTAGTCTGAGTTACTTAAGAATTACTAAAAAGAGAAAACAAATGACCTTGAAATCATGTATTTTTGTTGTTACTACCTTGCTATGCAGGCAGTGCTGCTCTAGGGTAAAGTCAGCAAAAGAATGTAGAAGCCTTGGAAAGATGTTCATGGTGCAACAGAACAACATTACGTGACCAGTTGTAAATACACAGCTAAAAATATTAAATCTGTAACTTCAGATTTTTGTACAATAGTGTTTCATATTACTTATTAAGGTTCAATAGGGTTTTGTGTATGTGAGCAAAGTATGATTTATTGCCACAGAGTATTTTGTTATAATAATTCTTCAAAGTCTATAACACTGTAATTAGATGTCTTCAATTTTTCAAAATGTTCTATCTGCCCATGACAGGCTTCTCTGTTTATTGTTGTCAGACAAAAACCACACACATTCATAATGTTATTGCATGCCTTCTGGCATTGTTCATTTTTAAAATTCAGGCCGAATTGTGTTACATTGCAAAATGGCCGTCAGTGGATGGGGAATAGTGTACCAGCTAGGCAACTTGCCTCTCACTAATTTTAATACACTAAAAAATTAAAATGAGATAAAGATGAACTACAGAGTGCTTTAAAATTAAAAAGAAAAAAAAAAGGAGAGAGATGTGTAAAATTGGACAAGACATTAAATATTTTTCATATGTTTAACCTAACAGCTCTTTCTGTCCTGGAACCTGGCTTTCCTTGCATAGACTCAGGTCAATCCTTTGGACTGGTTATGTGACATTGCCATGAATAGGTCAAAAATGTAAAACAAAGGACATTATCAATCCCAATATTTGTTTGAAATAGAATCATAGAATCATTAAATACTTTTAAGCCTTTTAAACTTTCACCTTAAAATCGCAGACAGAGTGAGTACTCCCGCTAATTTCAGTGGGGTTTTGAATTCCCTGCACACGATGAAGCTCTCTCAGTCCTGAGGCATCAGTGCCGGGGGCAGTGATGGCTCCCAGCTGCGGAGGGAGCCCTGCAGGCCCTGCCTGGCCTCCTGAGCTCAACTGGAATGAATTTGTTCTGTATGCACGAGGTAGCCCTGTTCAGTTGTGACATCTTACCACAGAGCTGAACAATAAAAAAGCCTCTTCCATATGAAGCCGGAATGCTGCTCCAACTCTAATGAACTCTCAAGTTTTCAGGAACATAGGGGGGGTTGTTTCTGTTTATATGCATGTGTCTGCTACCCTTTTAAAGGGTTGTTTTTACAATGTGTGGAGTGAATGCCCTAGTGTCCTTGTCTGTCTTAAAAATAACAAAAACCAGGTGTCATGAATTAAGAGAGGAAACTTGAAGGATCCTGTTGCAAATGATACACAGCAATAAATTAGAAATAACTTGGTCCAGACAAAAGAGAAATTTAAATAAAAGAAACACAAACACACACACAAAAAAATAATGATGAGTGGATTTGATACTAAATTGGAGTCAACTGATAAAGAATTTTCTTAGGTTGAATTTCATAACAAAGCAATTAATAAAAGGAATTTAAATATACAATCTGCATTTGACCCTAAACAGAATGCTCTAGACTTTGTATCTTTTGTCATTCATATGTGAGAAAAGACGCTACTGACTCATCATTTCAACCAGTAGTGAGCTTTGTGAAAGCAGAGTTTGCAGTAAATCATTTCCTTAGTTTTTATCAGTTTATCTTCTACAGAAATGTAACCATATATCAGTATCTTAAGCCTATAAAAGAGATTTCTCTGATCGTGGATGTCAAACTTAATAAAAATTAATTATTTTCAAAGTAGAGAAATCTTCCCTAAATGCTAATGGAAGACCACTTTTAAATACCCAGAGGAAAATCAGTAAAAAGATGTGCCTCTCTGACCTACTTGTAATATAAACACAAGAGATTTTCCTGCTGAAGTGCTACCTTTGTCAATGGGACGCGCTGCAAAGCTGCAGGGATTCTCTGTGCCAGTTCCCAGGGGAAACACTTGAAGTCTGCATCCAAAATTAGTGAGGTCTTTGAAGATGCCTATTTTATTTTATTTTGTTTTATTTTTTTTCTGCGAATTTAGTTCCATTAAAAAATTGTGTACTGAAGCTGGGCCTGTTTGTATATGTGTTTGATCCATTGGTTTTGGTTATTTTTTTTTGCATACCCTTTCCACACACTCATGCAAAAAGAAGAGCTGGCACTCTGTTTAGAGATTTATCTGTCAACGTAGCTGTTCAGAGGTATTTGAAAATGTTGAAGGGCAAATATATGTGTTTTTTATCTTTTGATGGTTAATTTTATCACCAGGATTTTCACCTTTTGAAACCGCTTGCAAGAACATAGCTGATGTATATAACTTCCATCTTGGAAGCATCTTCATTCTCATCCAGCTTCCTTCATATTTTTTTTTTTCTGCAGAAGACTGCAAATTCACAACATTTAGAGATTCAGAACTCACAACACCTCAGATTTTACTGGCAGATGTCTCTTTGTGAACATCTCCAATAGCACAGTCTGTAGGTAAATTTGCTGGGCTAGCAGCAACAGAGAACCTCAACCAGACCTACTGCTGACATTGAAAGAGTAGGCATAATTTATGGATGTTAATATCTTTAGTGAGATATTTTGGGAACATTTATAACCCCATCCTTTCAGTTCCAGTGGCAGGGCTGCTAACGGCCCCTACTGACTGGTGACATTAGCACAGGAGGCTGCTTTTTCTAGCATAATACACTGGAAATCCTTTTCATTGTGTGCCATACTTCATAATGGAAAATAATATAAATTGGAACAAGCTTATTTAAATCCTTCAGACATGTATCATGTTCCTCAGGAACTGGCCAGAAATAGCCAAATAAATTACACCAGCGTCTTCAAAGGGGAAGTGTTTTTCTTTTGTTCGAATTCAGTCAGTATCATCCATAGCTAAACAAATAGCAGGTGTGAGCTCCAATGAGAAACACACAGTTCAAAAGTTTGCCTGTGATTCACACACAAGCGGTTGGGCTGAGCTCGCAGCCTTGAACTTATTAGGGCCGTGTAAGGAGCTTCCTGGCCCCGGCCGCGCAGACGGGAGCGCCGGGAGGAGGCAGCTCTGTGGGCGAGGAATGCGCCGGGGTTAGAAGGCACGCTGTAATGTAAACCAGATTTCTCCTCATCTGGGGGAGGGGGCTTTACAAGAACTGTAATATTACTAGTCACCAGCCACTTCAGTATCCCACAGTGCAGCAGTAAGTTGAGAAATCCAAAGCCTCAATGGCTCTTGCAGCATTGATTCCCAGGAATGGGCCTGAAGGGGACCAAGGGAGCTGTTCAGCAGGGCCCTCGCAGTTCAGAGGGCAGCAAGGAGTACATAAAACAACCATAAAGCTGCTTCATTGCGCCTCTCCCACCTCCCACTTGTGGTCCAAGAGCCACCAAGCATTCCCAGCACCTAATTTCCATGTGCTGAAAGCAGAACAAAGAAAAGACTGTGATTCAGCCTGGGGATTTCTGCCTGCAGTCTCACCCTTAGGGGCTGCCGCCTCTGATTCTGGGGTCATTTGCCTGGGAGTAAAATATACATGCTTTTAGTGCCTATTTATATTAACTTTCTGGCAAACATGTTTGATTTTATGTAAACATCAGTATGTTTTGAGGAGATGGAATTTTTCACCTCTCTTAGGGCTTTTATCGCTGCCTGTCTGGAGTTTTGAAATCTGTTGGATTGGCAGGAGATTTTTGTGGAGTTCCTGACTCTGTTATCTAGCAGTGAACTCTCAGAAAAAGTAAATCTGAAGTTCATGGTGATGTCTGGTATATCCAGGACTTGATTCTGTGACCTATGTTTCTGCAGATAGCATTTCTTATGTTGGAAATAATAAAACTTAGCAAAGGAAATAAAGGGTTTGTAGGAATAAATATGCTTAGAATATATTCAACTAATAATAATAGGAATAAACTGTAAGCTGCTTACATACAAATTACCACAAAATGAAATAGGTTATTTATTGTTATTTTGATGAAAATCTATCTAATCAGGTTTTTCTTATGTAACTATCTGAATTATGGAGCTCGGCCAAATGAGATCCGATAAAATCTCAACTACCCGCTGCATTACTGTGTATTTCATGTGCTATATATCTTTACCATTTGAATTTACAATTTGAATATTTGAAGGAATTAAAAACCAAAAGAAGATGACATTTCCATTTGAAAACAGGAAGCTGTAAAGCCTCATCTTGCAAACATTTGTTCATATTCATTCACATAGGAAATGGTATGGATTTAAGTTCATCTTGGTAAGTGCTGAAAACAGAGCAGATTTGTGCAACCCATTAGCAAGCTTGAGCTTGAAGAGTCAACTACAGAGGAAGTGTACTTCATATTTCCTGATGAACTTCAGAATTCTCTAAAATAATTTCAGATCATGTTTGTTCATTCAATTAAAAAAATCAGTTATATTTTAGTTTATTGTAAGAGGATCATGACAAAATGTATAGGTAATTTTACAAATAAGAACCTGCAAAATGACACAGAAAAACGCATCAAAAACTTTTGAAGCATGATAAATTGTAGAATGCCTTTAAAATATTTAAAATGTAATGGATGTTCCAGCTTCTTTCCAGGCTCCTATTCTCTCACTGCTACAAAGAGCTAAACACATAATCTGATGAGGTATTCTATGAAATGTCACTTCCTTGCTGGCTCAAGAGAACGGGCAACTGAGGAGTAGTGATCATGCCAAGTCAGGCTGTGGGCAGAGAAATGCCATTGAATTTAAGCGTGGGATCTTGTTTAGCACAATAAAAATTTTTAGAATAATTTTTTAAGGTATTGACTAATAAAATGTCAGTGTAAAACTGTCAGACAGAATTTGAGGTCCTTCTCAGTGTGGAAAGTAGCTTAGATTTTTTTAGGACTTAAAACTTGGATTTTTGCATTTAATCCTGTTGAAGTCAGCAAGGATTGCTACCTGTCCCCTCTTTCCTGCTACCTTACAAGTGAAGGGAGGGTGAGAGCAGCTGCTGGTATTATGAGGCACACCTGGTGGGAAGGGGTGTGCTTGTTAAAAGAGCTTTGTGGCTGCTCTTGTGGAGGCTTGCTCATGAATAAGGGGTTGAACAGGAGCGGGTAGGTTGTTCTAGGAATTATTTTTTAAGAAATAAAAGTATCTTTCCCTGCTCTCTAATATGGTAATGTACTTATATGTGTATGTATCTTTTGATTATATATATATATATATATATATATATGCTTGTATGCATAAGAGGATAATGTAGGGATATATAAGGGATGCTGTGCAATGGAGTGCAACTTGAGAAGTTTCTCAGCTGTAGGGCTGAGATACTTGCACTTACTGCTTTGAGCTACTTAAGAGGGCTAGACAGTGGAACTTGAGCTTTTTTTTCTTGATAAATTTAGGCCCAACATAGAAAAGGAAATCCAAATGATATTTTCCTGAAGCAAGATTATTTGTGCTGTTGATAGCAATTACACTGGAAACGTGCCTATCCTGTTACAGAGAGATGCTCAGGTTATTCCTGTAATGAGTTATATGACTACTAGCACAATTCTTGCTTTCTTCCTCGAAACCTTGCCCTTAAAAACTGTGGTTGAAATTGAACCATTGGGGATGGTGTAAATGAGGCTTTTTATTTTTTAAAGCAGAAGGGAAAAATTACCTACTGCAGTTACAGTAAACAAGCTCGCAGTGCTCTATAATGAGCAACTTTAATTGTACCTGAGTCCCACTACTCATATGTGCCATTATTTGTAAAATACTATTAACTTAATTCCAGTTGTTAAATGGCAGCTAATTGTTGAGCTCTCTTCATCTTGAAATAATCAAATGAATTAGTATGGAAAGGACATAATTAAACGTGAATGGTATATTTAGGTAGCTACTTTGTTAAGGGTGTGTCTATTGCTGGTTCAAATCAAAGTTTAAGTCAGCCTTCATTGAATAAGGTGCTTTCAAGTATCTGAGTTGTGCTCTCTTTTTCTGTTTCCTTTGCATCATGTAGCATGGTTAGTGGGACCGAGGGAGCTAAAAGGAACAAGTTTCCCTAGGAAGCCCAGGGGGATGGTTGGGTTGCAGGACATGGGGTTGGGGTGCTGTTGGGGTCCCTACAGCTGGGCCCTGACCATGTCTGCAGCTGGGAGGGGAGCTGTGAAGAAAATCAGTCTGTGCCTTGGTGGAGCAGGCCTACGTGACACAGAGCAAATGGACTTTCTCTGTAAGGAGAGCAACTTCATGCTCCATGAAACCAGATAAACCTCAAACTCACAAAAGTAACTGAGCTGATGACTGTGGCTTAATACAGAGTGCTGTCAGTTAAGAGCTGTTCTGCACTAGAAGAGCAGTACTTGGTACTACAGGGAAACTGCTGTTTCCTGCTAACCTTTCTCCATTTCCCATTCGGTATTCAAAACATAGCTATTCTTGTCTCATGCTCAGCTCCCAGGAATGTACCCAAATGTAGCCAGACACTGGAAAGCGTCTGGGGATGATATCAGTTCAAGAGTGGGGTCCTGAGTCCTGTCTGTAGCCAGCTTGGTGTGCTTGACAGCCAGCTGAACCCAGTTAGCTTCGTAACTGAAGCCAGCTGGGGTTTTCCACCGCCATCAGGAAAAGGAGGGACTGACGTGCAGCCTTCCTGAGCCACGCATTTGGAAAACCATGTTAAAAAGTGGTTGAAGAATGATCGTTTAAACTACTTAGAAGGTTAAACCTAGAAAGATGATGACTTCCAGCATAGCCATCATCTCCGTTCTGCCCTTAGCATTGTCACTCTGTGGCATTACCTCCTGCAGACAGGGCTTGCTCTGGTAGTTTAACACACCACACCACCACCCCTCCCCTTTTTTAAAGCTAATTAAGTGTTCCTATGATATTGAGCTATATTGCATCTCTGGCACTGCCAGATGTGTCAGAATCATTATGACTTTTTGCTGACTTTTGTGTAATAAAAATAGAAATAGAGTAGAGCAGAAATTGAAGTAGAACCAGTAAGAGAGGCTGTAACACGCTGTTACTGCTAGGCTTTGAGGTTAGCTTGTCCCTGGTAGGTGAAGGAGCTACTGGAAAGAACATAAAGTATGAATTATGTAGCACAGATATTTGTGCAAGGGAAAAAATGATATTTTTAGAAAGTTTATCTGACCTTTTGGAGTTCAAGTGAAGTTTATATGTCCAGCTCATAGTCCATAAATTTTAAAGCAGAAAAAAACCCACACCACTTTCTCCTCTTTCCAGTGTAATGAAGACATTCTCTTCTCTTTCACTATAATTGTATTGTCAAATGGAGGACTGTTCAAGTAATCAGCAACATAATTAGGAAAGCTTTTTTGCTCACTCTGTCTTCGGTTGAAATACAATCCTTATTTCTAATGCCCTTTGCAGCAGGGCAGTTTCCTTAAAGGAGAGGGAGAAAAAGAAAACTTTAATGAACAAGAGAGCCAAGGGAAACTGATACATTATATTTTTATAACAGTCTCAAAGGCAGCTTCAGCTTTCCATTTTTAGCAAATAAAACCCAGGTTATGAGATTTACAAAATATAATGTATGTAACTGGTTTTTTATTTCCCTTCCCATCTCCCCTTTTTATTACTCCCTTTGGAATTGCAGATTCCCATGCTCTAGGACATCTTACTTACTAAGAGAAGTTAAACTGAGTAGCTCGAGAAAAATCTTCTTTGGAATTATGCTGGTATGGCTTGCAGAGGTTGGATATGAGCAGATGTGCTCTGAAGACTGTTTGATTCCCTACACTAGGGATTTCTATTTCATTTTAGGGAAATTTTCCCAGCTTTAGCATACTCTGATTTATTTATTTCCAGACTCTTTTGGCTCTGTTTTTCTACATATAAGATATTCAAGACTTATACTTGGAGCTGATGATGAACAAGTGGGACTAGGAGTTTAAAAGAAAAACAGAACCAATCTTAGAGAGGAGAATATTGCTAATGAAAGAACGAGTTTCTATTTTTGCGTTCCTTGAAAAAAAAGTGGTAATGGGAACCAGTAGTGTGCTTGGAAATGTGTGGCTGGAACTGGTAAAACATTTCCAGGGTTGTGCTGAAGGAGGCATGCAGTTTAAAGCTTTTTTAAAGTGTTCCTAAAACACTTTTTTTTAAAAAAAAAAAAAAATGTGGGCACTGAGGAAAGCCCTATAGCCTGCATGTGATTTATTAGTAGCTAAGGATAAGAAGCCCAATGTGTCCTGGGCTGTGTGATCTGTGCAGGGCTGCATCCTACTTGGTGTGTATGTGATGTGCAAGAGCTGCTCTCCAAAAATGCAATTGTATCAGACAAATAATTTTACCCAACAGACAGGTGTGTAAATTCATGCCTGCCTTTAAAACTCTTGATTTCCAGTGTTTTAATTCATAAACGTGTCTATTTTTTTCTAAAAGATGCTGCTAAAATGTTTTTACTTATTTCCTGACAGCTTTTACATACAACTTTTTTCAACTGAGACTGATAAACTGTTGACTTACCATTTTAAGCAGGTTAGACAAGGTGGTGGATCGTGTCTGAAACATACATCAAAGTAGCTGGTTGTTTTTACAAGAATGAAAAGCAGTTACCCTTATTAGATTTTATAGTGTTCTGCATATGGTTTTATTTATTAGCTTACCATAAATTTTCACTGTCCTATTTATCAGGTGTAAAACCTTCATCTTGGTTGCTTTTTGTATTTTACCGCTCCATAATCATTGTTCCACAAATGCAGATAGGTAGGACTCAGTGCCCTGCTGCTACAACAGTGCAATCTGATTTTATTATTTAAGAAATGATACTGAGTTTTGGTTGGAAGAAGGGCCAAGTGACCAAAGTGTACACATTTTAATGAATTTTGATGTGAAACCTTTTGATTATAGCTGGCAAGTATGCTGAAAATCCTTCTTTTGAAGGATAGGCTGAATTTTTATTTTAGCTAGAAAGTAGACAACTTTCTTTTCATTTATATTTTTTAATGAAACTTTATTTTTATTTTAATGTGTTATTTTTGTGACTACTTTTTCTTTCACAATTATACGAACACTAATTATTTTAGTAATTTCAAGCTGAAATACTTACTTGTTAAAATCTGGAAATCTTGCCTTGTGTTTACATAGAAAAAAAATTTGGTCCAAGTCATTTTTCAAATGAAATTTAGATTTAGAAAGTGTTCAGTTTTTTTTTTTTTTTTCTGCTGTGTTCAAAGTTATGTGTAGGAGCACATAGACAAAACTTGCTTTTTTAATTTTAATGGCTCATGCCTGAGCTATTGTTAGCAGGAATTCCATTTGTTTCTATACTGGAGTAAAGATTCTTTTTTGGAGTCAAGATAATTTTAGTTTGATACTTTCTGGAAAAATGAGCACACATGTATCTGTTTTAATCAATTGTAATTAGTCTGTGTTTTGCCTAAAAGTTTTGAAAACTCCTGTAAATTTGTAAAATTAAGATTTTAAACAGATAAATGTTTTTTGTTTTTTTTTTCTTTTTTTTCTTGTTGTAGAAAATTATTCTACTATGTAGGCAGTAAGATATTTTTCATAGCATTTTATTTCACATACATTGGATTTTTCTACTCTAGGAATAAACTAGGGAGTTAAGTCTCTTGACAGAAGGAAGATGGTCTTTTATGAAAGCTTTATGAGGATCAGAGACAGTCTGAAGAACGTCAGGTTTTACATACTTGGACAAATCTACAGTACAATTTAGCATGTCAGATACTGGAGTCTTCCAGTATCTGACACGATAGTTTATATCTTTATGTTTATAGTTTATATAATCTAAGTTAATATCTTTACTTTCGTGATAATATTCAAATACAAAATTAGGCCGGAGAACTTCTGAAAATCTGACAAATGATTGTTCTGAAGGTATTGGTTTCTCTGTGTAGCATCAGTAAAGATGATTTACAATGTTTTATCTGAAAAAGATTTCATCTTTTCTAGAAAGGTCTAAAACCTCCAACTTTCTCCTTGTATTATTAGAGGTTTCTGTGCATACGTCAGCAGTACTCATTGATACTACATTACTGTAGCAGTCTCTGGGCTCAGCACGTGTGGTATGAAGTGGAGTAATGAGGAAAGCTTAACTTGTGTATCTCTGCTTCCCTTTGACCAGGGCATTTTGCATTTGCTCTAATTAGCAAACTCTTATAAACTCTAATCCTAAACCTTTCCAGGCTCATTTATTGCAATTACTTCACTTATTGTGGTGTTTCAAATGAAGTGAAGATTTCTGAATGTAAAAACTGGAGAAGTACACGTTAGTAATCCACCTGGGTGAGAATTTGAATTATAGGCTGTGTGTCTGTATTGATTGCTCAACCATCTTCATCCTGCTGTCTTGGATCTTCCATACTGTTTCTGATCTGAATAGCCATGTAGCCACAGGAAAATATGGTTACATTAACACTTCCCATCTTAAATTCCTGTATCTGCTCTGAAACAATGAAGAAATTGTGAAGCATATGGTTAACTGCTTGTCACATGAAATAGTTCTGGAAGCTGCAGATGCGGTACCAGGCAGGAGAGCGGGCAAAACAGCGGTATGTGCTGCAGCTTGATCTTGGAAACAGGAGAAAGTACCAGATGTTTTAAGTAAATGGTCAGTAGTAGAGACTGAAGTACATGTGCGGGTTATGTGATTCTGAGGAACAGTCCCTTGAGAGAACATTCAAATGAGTAAATCCTTGTCTGAGCTGAGTTGGGTAGTGTGGGTGCTAACTGAAGATTCAGGATCTTAAGTAAGTCTTCCCTTGAGTGCTATGATTAAAACAAGCAGAAAGATAAGCCAGCTTTGTATGTACTCTAAATAACTAAAGAATAGAAGTATCAGCCCATCTTACTATCTTCCCAAAACAGGGAATGTGTTCTTGTAGCTCAAGTCACGTAGCATGGCAAGTTATTTTGTTTTAAGAACTATAGAAATGAATTTTAGCAGTTAATGGTGCTTTTGCTGTGACACCTGCAAGTGTAGATGAAAGAATGCATTAAATATCGCAATCTAGTAAATGAGAGGTGCTGCAGAATGATCTCCAGGAAAGGATTCATTACTGACTCGAGGCCTTTCCTGCCCACAGTTGTGCTCAGAGCAAGCTGCAATAGGGCTTTAAGCCTGAATTTGTTTTCCAGTCTCCCAGTTTATGCTATAAATGCAGCAGTGCGCATTGTGCTCCTAAAAATTCATGTGGAGCTCTTAGTAAAGACAAAGGCATTGTTTGGATTGATGTTCTGGCAAAATTAAATTAACCTCAGAAAATATTGATTTTGCTTGTAAGGATGAAAGAAACAAAAAATTGAAAATTGTCATGAAATGGTTAGAGATTTTTACATTCATAATTGAATGCTGTATGCATTAACAGTCTGAGTGTATGTTAACTAATGCTTTTAGTTTCTGGATGTACCCTTTTTCGTTCCCATTCCTTATGATATGACAGGCAAGTGGAGGGAACATATTTCTCAAAATCACTGTTACTCTGGATCATTTTAGACTGTTTGAGAATTATTCTTGCTGGAAGATTTAACTTTCCTTTTACAAACCTATATTTCCTAAACTATGCCTTTAATGATTGAGAAACTTAGAAGCAATGAACACCTTAGAGAGCAATCATTTAAAGTAGGAAGATGACAAAAACATCAAAGCATTTTTAGAGCGAATTCTCTACTGGTGGCTGCAAATACATAGTATTTTCTTAATTTCAGGAGTGTGGTTAAAAGAGGATATCTAAATACTCTTCAGCTATGGTTAAGTGTTGCTTTCTCATGAGGCACCTGATCTTGTATGTAGGTGTGTGTTTTTTGTTTTTTTCCACCACCTATAGGCTTTGGAGAAGACTTTGGAGACAAAGATTATTTGAATACCATTTAGGTACTAAAAGTAATTGCTGAATGCAGGCTGGTGGATGTCTCAGGAGTGTTCTTAGCTTACTGGTAGTAATGGTTAAAAATATGTTTTAATTACTGATTGTAAGATATGTTGTACCCCACATTAACATTTTATGTATCACCTACTTCTGGTTAGAAATTCTCTACGTAAATGATGCAAAAATATGATAATGTTATCAACGCAGTTGTGCCCTTTCAACTCTAATATATATATATATGTTTTATTCATATTTCCTAACTGGTTTGATTTACAATTTACGAACTTCAGTTTTCTGTGTTTTCTTTCATCACCACATCTCTCTAAGGCTTAGGCAGAACTTGATGCAGCACTGGATATACTACAGAGCATGTAGGCATGTGTGGACAACAAAAAAGAAAGGGAAAATGGAAATATAGCTGTAGCTTGCTGAGGCGTCTTATAAAGAAGAGTTGCAGCAAGGTTGATGGAGAGATTGTCAATATCTCAAAGCCTTTTATTCTGATCTTGTCTTGTTTCTCATAATCTCTTGTGTTGCTCCAACTAGTATCTCAGCCGAGCTGCATCGTACTACCTCATAAAACAAAAACACAACAACCCCAAGAGCTTGTTTCTTTGTCAGTGTTGCCTGCCTGAGGGTAATGGCACCAAACATGATCTATGAAGTACATCAGTTTGTTTAGCTACATGGTAGGTCCAGGAGATCATTCTGGGGAGAAGCCAGTGAATATCTGTGAAGTGTTAAGGATGCACTGAAGGCTGAAAGAATATCAAAACATGTGACAAAACCGCAATATGTGAACTTAAATGCCTTGTCTCTGGCTCACAGATGACTTCAAGCTGACAGAAGTTTCATGACAAAAGCATCTAAGGAGAAACCAGTGCGAAAAGAAACAGCTCAGATGCTAAAGAACTAAAAGGGCAGGCTGATGCAAAGGAAAAAGAATGGTCCCAACATAAGGATCTAGAAAACTTTCAAAATATTTTCATAATATCTCGATGCTCCTTTAGTGTTGTGTGTTGTAAACAAGACCTGTTGACTGTTGAGCATGTTTAAAATCTGTCCCATTTAGGTGCTCTGATAATGTCCTTTGAAAATCGTTTCCTATCTGCAGGTACTTTTGAATTGAAAAAGCTACTGTAGCTTACAAACTTGAAAAGATTTCCCACTTGAAGGACTAAGTACTGTCATGATCTTTATTAGTTATTTAGGTGGGCTGGCATGTGGAAAAGTTCAGGTACAATTTGATTCAACTTTTGTGTTTAAAAAAAATAAAAATAATTTTAAAAATGTATATAGTCAAGTGCATCCGTGAGCTTTCTGGAAAATATTCCTTCTCACACCTCTTGGTGGAGTGATGTAAATGTGCTCAGGTGTTTACGTTTTTGGTTATCACCTTTCACAAGAACCTGTGGAACACAAATGTCTTTGTTTCAAGAAATTAGAAAGAAGCTCTACTGTTTTTAATGTAAAGAAACTGAATTCATGTTTTACCAAACCAAGTTCAGAAGTACTTGTTCTGCACAGTACTTCACGTGCACTCTAGCTGAGACAGATGTGCTGTATGGAGATTTGGGATCTATTTGCATGTGTAGAATCAAAGGCCTCGCGTGCAGCTGTTCTGTGAAAGGCTGTGAGTCAATGGCATTGTCGCTCCAGCTATACCAAACAGTCCAGGGGGTGCTCAAGAAAGAAAAGTTTTATTTTGCTTTACAATGACATAATAACCATATTTTTTTTTTTTTTTGAGTGGGGAAAGTCTTAAATCTAACTTTAAAACTTCACTGTAAGTCCTCTATTTTTCTTTTCTCTTTCTCTATATATTTTAAAAAACATATTTTAATTTTTATTTTATTTTTGAAGTTCTGATACTGGTTTGTCTTAAATGTTTTAAAAGTTTAGAGTTCTAAAAGTTCAGAAGTTACTGGATTCCCTTGCCCTTTTCAATCCCTCCCCCAGGGAGGGCTGCAGTTCCAGAGTTAGGTGTCTGTGCGGAGCTGGGAGTACTCTGCAGGGCAGCTCCAGGGGCTGCGTTATCTCTGTGCTCTGAGCTGCAGCTTCACGCCAGCTGTCCGCTGAAGGAACAAGAATCAGCTCCCTGCCATGCTGGCGTAATGCTAAGTGGAGCATAGGAAAAACACAGCATTGCTGATTTAACAGAGAAGAATTTACAAACAAAGGCGAGTATCTCAAATGATGTGTGTCCCTATCTAAGGGACTGTGAGTTATGGTGTGATGCAAGGTTTGAATAGCTCCTGGAGTTGATCAGTGCTATCAGTGAGGTGGCAGCCTTGTCCACAGCTTGGAACGGAGTGCCAAAATGCTGTACTGCTTGTAAGACTGCATGCTTCCTGGAGGCTACCAGCTGTCTATCGCTTCTTCTAGAACTTTGAAATAATACCGTCGCTTGCTCTGTAAACAAGTGGCAGAACCATTTTCTGTGTCAAAATATGCTTGATGTTTCCCTAGAACATGCATGGTTTTCTGATGTCAAAAGAGCTGATTGCTGAAGTAGAAGTCTGATTTTACAGTGCACTTAAGGATACTTAAATGTCAAGCAATTAATAAGAAAAAATATTGGAGCAGAATGTCAAGGAAAGAAGTTGAATTTTTTTTTGGCCATACATCCACAAATTACTACTGCTATTATTATTTTTCATCTTTCCTGTCTGAAGGATATAGTGTTGGAACAGGTAACCTCTATCCAATATATTATTCCTTGAAGAAGTTTGTTCGAGGTGTTTACATTGATCATCCTCTGTAAGGAAGAAATAAGTGCTAATGTTCTGTCCAGTCAGGATTGTATTGGCTATTCAGCATGTTAAGATACTCCAGATCATTATTTTCTCTTTCATTTGAAGAAGAGAGTCACGTATCTAGAGGAAGACAGAAATTTTTTTTTTTTACCTGCCATTTTGAAACAAATATGTTTGCAGATGGGTCCATGTAAACCCTATTTTGGGAGTAAAAATGAGGTCATTGCTTATCCACACTTTCCAGGGTAAAAAATGTTCCTAAGTTTCATCACATTGCAGTGTGCACAGCTACAACGCAGGCTTTATGCATCGTGTAAGTGTTATTTTCTGCTGAGCTGGGAATGTTGTGTATCATCGCTCAGCCCACAAATAAAACTCTGGCCTGCCTTCCCTTGACAGGGGCAGCATTTTGCTGTTGTCTCCTGTAAGTCGTATGTTCTTGCATACTTTTATTATAGCATCTTTGTCCAGCAGTGTTCATGCTGTGTGTGTTGATTATAAGGAATGGTTGTTTGTATTCCTTGCACGGGAATTTTCACTATGCCATTCTGCAAAGGGCTAAGTTTCAAATGATCGTGCTGAGAACTAAAAGGCAATTAAGTTTGTACCCCCATAAGAAAAATGCAATTGGAAGAATATGGCTTATAAATGACATTACATATTATGAAGTATTTTTTCCATGGGGATTGCTCAGAAATGAGAAATTTCCTACTTGTTCTTATGGATAGTCTGTTGAATTACTTCCAAGTGGCAGTAAAGGGTATGTACCTCCCAGACTCATTTTTGTTATACTTCAATTAGTTTTTTTGGCTTACCATCTATAGTTTGCTGTTAACTTTGTTATTATTAGAGAAGGTTTTCTCCCAGCAAACATTTAATTTGTGCCATCCACCACACTTTGCAGCTGGGAAAGCCATTATAAATAATGATAGTGGCTTTTCAGTATACCACTTAAAATTTTCAGCAGCATGCTAGAATTTTAACCTCTAGATGTAACACTGTAATGATATGTCATCCCTAAATAATGAAATGCCAGCTGCCTACTGAAAGTAGTATACACCTATTTTCAGCTTGAAAATTGCAATTGGTTCTTATGGTAGCTGTACTTTTTCAAAAGTGCTGTCCAGACTTGTGTTATGGTGGAAAGCAGGGATAGCAGTGATAGGAGGAACAGGGTCCTTATAATCAAAAGCTAAGTCTTTAATGAACCAGCAAGTTGTAAATTAAATGCAAAACAAACAAAACCCTGCCTCCTTAAGAACATCTAAATAAAACAAACAAGTAAAAAAAACTTGATTATAGACATTGTACCTGTTCTTGGTTGCTAATTGCTTGCTTCCAAACATGCTATGGTTGCCAAGTGGCTTGTATTTTCAGGCAGAAAATGCATAGTAAAGATGTTATTATTGACCAATGGATCAATAGTAAAATAATTTCAAAAATTACATGGGCGGTAGTGGCAACTTCTGAATGTTTGATGTACCTGCATGTAGTCAATCTAGCTTTAAATTTATTTATACTAGAACAGTTATAAGCTGGTTTTGATTCTCTCTAGAGGAGCATCATTAGGAAGAAGCCTTCTCAGCACAAGTTTCTTCACCCTATGGTATTAAAGTATGTTAAACGAAAGTTATAAGAATAATTAAATCCCTACTTAATTTCATTGTCAAATCTCTTTTTGTAGGAACCTCTCTTCTACACCTTCTCGTTTTGTAATCTACTACTGGCAACACTTGAGTATATCCTTACCAAATCTAAGCTTTTTTTGTTTTCTTTTTTAAACCAGAGACTCTCTCTTTTTACTGTCTAGAAAAGACATCCTTGGGGCAGAATAAATATTGTGGATTTCTTTGTTTACATGTGGCATGTGGTTTTGTGATCTCCTAAAGAGGGGAAAAAATAAACCTTGTGAACTTCCTCATACAACAAAATAACTTTCTTGCAGACTCAGACCAGTCTGTGCACTGCATTTTCAAATATACAGCTAAGTACTAAAGCTATAAAATATTATCTTTTGAGTACGGAAAAGCTTTAATTCACTACAAACTTATAGGGGAAAGAATAAAGAACTTTCCTTTATTGCTGTACATTTAGCCTTGAACTGTTTTTGCAATTTCCTGAAATTCTGCATTTTTATGTCTTTATCTTTTTTTTTTCTTGGTAGATCAAGTCATCAGAGGTAAGGCTAACATGATTCATGTTTACATTCCATTGTAAATGCACAGTGGATGTGCATTTCAATGACAAGACCATTATCATATCTGGAGTCATCGTGGTTTCATTCATTGCTTCTCATGTAAATAGTGTCTGACTGCAATGTGCGCTGTCACTTGGACTTGTAAGAAATTAGAAGTTATTGATCTTGTTTACCACAGTGCCTCTTTAAGAAGAAGCCTGTGTTTCCTTGCAAAATAATGCTAGCTTTATCCAAGCCTGTTGGATAATGTAGGATTAAGTGTATAAATATATACAAGTCACTGCAGTATCCAGAAGTTATTAGGGAAGAAGTAGTTGAATGGTGTTAACTTAAAAAGGGTAAAGTCTTTATCCCCTAACTGGCTGGGCTCTATTTGCTTCAAGGAAAATCATTATATTGACTTTTTTCTGTTTTTCTTTTTTTCCTTTTCCTTTTCTTCCTTAAAAATAAAAAAATAAAAAAATAAGAGAAAGCAGACACCATATTTGGATTTATGCTGCAGTCTTGCAGCATTTCATTTTTTCAGAGCAGTTTCACAGAATCACAGAATCATCTAAGTTGGAAGAGACCTCTAAGACCATCTAGTCCAATCTCTGACCTAACACTAGCAAGTCCTCCACTAAACCATATCATTAACTTGTCACTAAATATCTTTAAGACCTCCAGGGATGGTGACTCAACCACTTCCCTGGGCAACCCATTCCAGTGCCTAACAACCCTTTCCGTAAAGTTCTTCCTAATACCCAACCTAAACCTCCCCTGGCACAACTTTAGCCCATTCCTCATTGTCCTGTGGGAGAATAGGCCAGCCCCCACCTCACTACAGCCTCCTTTAAGGTACCTGTGGAGTGTGATAAGTTTGTTACATCTCTTCACTTGCTAGGGAAAGAATGGGGAAATGAAGATATTTTCTGCGTACTTGAGGTGTACAATGGCTGACAAGTGACACTATAGGAGAATTTCAGAGCTAAAGAGTAATAGAACAAATGGAATGAAGCCAACCCTGCAATATTATGCAATACTGTATAATAACGTGAAATAGAACTTGATTAGGAACAAGCAATAACTTCTTTTGGAATAGCTTTTTTTTTTTTTTTAGTCTCTTTAAATAGCAAACAATTTTATTGTTAATCTGCAAAAAAAAAAAAAAGGCAAGTCCAATAGTGTAGTCCAGTTCATCCCAGTTTCTTCAATAACAATTTTAAAGTATTTTGATGCTGAAATATTTATACAATGCCTTCTACGATCCCTTGTAATGAAAACCTGATGCATCAGTTTTCCTACAGAAATGATTCCTTCTCACCGAGAGGATGAACATCATATGTTGTTAAAAGAAACTCAAAAGGTTTCCTGTCAGCATTTCAGATTGAAGATAACTTGGCTTTCATATGTATTTGCTTGATTTTAATACTTTGTTTAGTTTTTTAAATAATGCTTTTAGATCTTGAAAGTCTGTACAAATATCCATGTTTAGTGTCTCTCTATCTCTTTATTATCGACAATACTCTTCCATTGTATCAGAAGTAGGTATTCAATTAAATGTTTCTCAGAAGGTGCTTGGGATCTATTCCAGGGCTTGTCCTTGGTGTACAGTAGGAAAATAAACCTTCTGGTGAGTAGGAAGTCAATATCCTGTTGACTTTAGCTCTCTTTAGTCTAGTATCTAGTAATACTTTCTTCCATTGTATTTACATTGAATGTCATATTATTTTTTTTTATACATATGTCTCTAAAGATCATCTGGAATACCTGTACCATAGTGCATCCAAATCTCATTGAATATCAAGATTCTCTTCTGGTTTTGCAATGCTAGTGGAGGTTTGTGGAAAAGTTTCTGTTTGTGAGCATTTTCTAAAATCTCAAGACTGCTGTGATAATGGTTTTATAATGTTTTATAAGGGCTAGAAATACACTTTGTAAATCTGATTCATGCAGTTCTTTCAATTACATCAAGTAGTATATTATACAGTAAAAATTATATGAGATAAATTTATGGCTACAGACGTGAGCCATAGAAAACAGAGAAGGACAAATGTACTCATCAAACATCAATAACAGTTGAGATTCTGTGTCACTGTAAGTAGTAGATTAGAAGTGATTATAATAAAGTCAATGGCAGTGCAGTCACAGAAATAAGAATAGACCCTTACGATGTGAGCAGGAAACATTACCAAATAAAGGCTTGCTTAGCGCTGTGATCTTGTTTCTCAGTTTGACGTAAGTGGAGTCAGGGTTGTAAGAGTTAGTGTCTCTGTTATTAGCTTTCCTTCAGAAAAATGGATAACTCAGGTTTATAAAAATATTCATTCTAGTTAGAAAGTATAGTGGTTGAATAAGCAGCAGATCAGCATCTGGTTAAATGTTTTCATGGCATTAGCAGTAATTTGTCAGACAAAGGTGAGGTTTCATTAGGTTGTCATCTATGACTTTTGGAAATGAAGTTGTCAATATTGGATTCCAAAAGAGTTTATGAAGATTAAAGGACCTGTTGTCAAGTTGTTAAAAAAAAAAAAAACTTTTGAGAAAATCGGCTACTAATTCTTTCAGTAAAATGCAATATTCTGTTGTTAGCTGAACTTGATAATAACTTCATAAGTTTAAAAATGACAGGTGTTTTAAATGTTTTCATAGAAAAAAAGACCCAAATTAACTGAAGCTGTAAAAGCCATATGCTTAAAAATTTATACTGCTTTGTTGACTCTTGAGACTATGAAATTTGCGTAGATCAGTCACGACCACCTGAAACTTTCATTTTTATTTGGTATGTAGATTAAATCCTCCATTTCACTCACTGAAACAAGACAGCAGAATGACATTGTTTTTTTCCTTTCTTTTAGTATCACTTTCTATTAAGACTATCTTCGTATAAAATTATTATACGTCATCTTCAGACAGCATAAATTGTACAGCCAGGCCGTCATACGAATGTGCTGTTGAATATTGTTTGAATTTTCATGATCACTTATTAGTACATATGTACAAAAAGAAATAACAAAGTGTAGAAGCTCTGAATGCCATCACAGAGCCAAATACGCCAATTCCTGCTCTGCAGAGGTGGTATCTGAGCTTTCTGTGGTAATGGAAGAACTGCGGTTTCTTTCATGGTTGGTGTCCAAAACATGGTGGTATTACTTGGAGTCCAAATATATCCAGCCTCTAGCCTGTTGTATCAAATCGCTATCTTGTGGTGTTTTACAGCCTACATTATACCAGAGTAATGTCGTCCAGCAAATTGGTTACTTGGCTGGAAATATAAAAACACTATCGTGTGTATATAGTATTTCAGGTGAGCTACATGATGTTAGATGTCTGCCTGTGTCCGTGTGGTGGGCGAACCTTGCCTGACTGTCAGAAGGCCATCCAGCTGCCCTCTCACTCCCTTTCCTTAGCAGGACTAGGGGAGGAAAGGAGCGGGAAATGTTCATGCGTCAAGATAAAGACAGGGCAAAACAGACTTGACTTGGGGAAGATTTATGTATTTTTGGAAGTATTCTTTCACAGAGGTGTGCCGCCAGCTTTGCAGGTGGGCTGAGCTGTGCCCTGCAGTGGGTCCATCACAGGGCTGCCTGCAGCTGGCTGTGTCCGGCCTGGGTCAGTTGCCGGCCTCTCCTCATGGCGGTCACTCAGCAGCTCCTCTGCTGCCAGCACCCTGCCGTGGGCACCCGGTGGGGGCTAGAGGCTGGCTGGTGAGGGGCTAAGAGGGAGTTTAGCATCTGACTACCTCAAAGGAAGTGAGCTTAGTCCAGCAGTAACTTTGTGAAAAGGCATAATGTACTTTTGGCTTCTAAAGACTATGCTCGTACGCACGGAGAACTGTATTTGTGACAGAAAATTTTTAGATGTTGGAGTGGATTGGGCAAATTTAGGTGTTATATGCAAATTATTTTTTCTATTTTTTTAATTAATCGTTTTGTAACACAAATTCAAAGCTTCTTCCTTATGTTTGTAGGTCTTTCTGCCCTCCTGCAAACTCCCCTGAGTGCAGGCCCTCACTGCCTCCCTGCCCGCGTAGGCCTTCTGGAACCAGACAGAGCACATCGCTGCAGGACGCCAGAGTGAGCCAGGTAGCAATACTTCTCTGTGCCTATGTTGAGATTGTTCCCTCTGCAGTTAGGGTTTCCTGCTTGGTTGTTTATTTTTTCTATCTTATCTCCTTATATTTCGCATGCAGTATGTTACACTTTTGCCAGGCAGCTGAGGGTACTTCAACACTGTATAACTGTGTTTGACATTTAATTTAAAATCAAGATACCATTCTGTAATAGTTTCTTAAGCTGTGCCTCAGTCCCAAGTAATGTAAATAACCTTCTTTTCAGGCAAAGAGGCAATTGATTGCTTTGGCCATCTTTTCAGAATGATTTTGTCTCAAAATAGGAGGCTTGAGAGGTTAGATGCCGTTCTCCATCACCTAAACAAACTCAAACTGAAGTCCCATAATTTGTGTGAATTGCCAGCACAAAATTCAAATTTAAGTTCAAATATTTTAGTTTCATACTGGTATTGTAGGCTCTGTAAAAAAAAAAAAAAAAAAAAAAAAAGGCAAAAAGAAAAAAGAAGAGAATAGATGTCTCCAGTATGCATGGTCTGATGGGAGTGGGATTATGAAGTGGGAAGGGCTGTTGTTCTCCTAAACCATGTGACAGAAGCCAGTTTCTTGCTTCCACTTTGTGCAGAGGATGATATTATTAGTTGGGACAGGGATAGTCAGTGCAGTCTATCTGTAGCAGGGACTCCTGTCAATATTTATGACATCAGGACCTTTCTTTGGGAAGGTGAAATCTGTCCTAGTGTTTGCATGTTTACTGTTAAATATGAAGCAACTTAAATGTTCTTGTAACATCTAAGGGCAGTATTAGCTGCTGGGTGTTTAAACCATAACGTGCTTTAGCAGTGCAGTGCCTGTTTTTGGAACTAGGGAACAGTAATGACTTACAACAACAGCAAAAACCAACCAACCCCCCCCCCCCAAAAAAAAAAAAAAAAAAAAAGAAAAAGCTATACCACTGCAAACATTACTGGAGTGTGTGAAGTTTTAGTTTTACTTACGGAAGGCTCTCTGACACTTGATGCAAGTGATGCATTCTTCTGCCAAGGTAAGGGTGACTAATAGCAATCAAGAGCTGTAAGATCTCATCATGATCATCTGTGAGGGGGCAGTCACTTTAGCAATTGCAATTTAAACACTGAAGTAACATTTAGAGTGTGAACTAGTAAATTTTTAAGGCTCTGGTATTTAATGCTAGAAACATCCTTGGTACTTTAAGGAAATGAGATGTGCTCACTATCCTCAGAGGTCACAATGCAACGAAAGTTTATTGAAAAGCAAGCTATTTCTGGAAGGATTGGTTTGATCTGAAGTACGAGAAGTGCCACAAATGGTGATGTATGTAACATGTTGCTGAACTAGCAATAATAATTTGTATTTGACTGGGTGGGAGAAAGTAAGTGTTTAAGTTTTGTTAGGGGACCAAGTACAAAAAGGCTTTTCTTCTTCTGATAGGAGGAGAATATGAAATGGTTGAAAAAGGCCAGGGAATTGTGATCAGGTTATGTTACCTATGGCTGTGAGAAGCTTTTTAAAGCCTTTCTGGTGAGAACTGCCTGCTTTTTTGTTTGTTTATTTTTAAACAGTCATCTGTCCCCCCCCGCACCCCCTGCCTCTTTCTTTTTTGTTTTGTGATGGTGTGGTTTTTCACCCCCTCTGTTCAAGGACTGGCAGAATTTGCTGATGACAGCTCCCCTGCTTTTTGAAAAGCTTTATTATATTGGCTCATAGGGCTACAACAGCACCTCTGCTTGCCCAGAAAACCTATAGTGGTGGGGGCCTACTACAACCTACAGGGATGCAGGGACAAAAGTTTAATTGAAAGCATGATGAAAGAACTATGTCGATTTTGCTGTCTCAACCAGCTGCAGGGACCAAAGCTACCTATAATGTATTCAAAAGTGTTTTTTTTTTCACAACTTTTGTTGTTAGAAACATAGAAATCTGCCATCTAAATAATTGATCTGATCTGAGAAACTGGAGTTGTGTGAAATATTTCCAGAAGTTAGTCTTGTGCTTAAACTTGCCTTGAGGTTAATTTATTACAAAATCTAGATTTTGACAAATTATGGTTCTGAGAACCCAGTTGAAACTGATGTAGTTGGTGTATCTGAGATATTCAGAAATATTTGGATTATAAGTGGTGGGAGTTTGTAATCTGCACTGGAAGGGAAAAGAGACTAAAACACATTAGCAAACATCTCTGACATACACCAAAGAGAAAAAGTCAAGCTTGTGAGTGGTGGTAGTGGAGAGAAAGTCTTCAAATAATGGTAGTTAACTAAATTTGCATGTGTTTGGCATGCTAATACTAAGTTCAGGTCCCAGGCTTAATGGTCAAATATGCTGCATAAAAACAAATAAAATGTTTCATTTGAGAATAGATGAAGTACCCACTTAGAGCTTTCTGGAACAGGACACTAAATAGTTTTTAACTGAGGCTGGTCAATAGTTATTTAATATGATTAATCACCACAAACCATTAACAGCTTCCTGCTAATGAATGAAGATTGTTAATGCTCGTTTCTCTAAGTCTCTCTCCCTCCCTTGCTCTGTTAGAATGACTTCCTTTGCATTCCAATAGGAAGCCTTCAGGAAATTATTCTTTGACTGCAAAGCTCGTGTTTACGGTACCAAAGTGATCTCATAACCACTCATATGAAAATAATGTTATTTTCCACAGCAATTAATTTACTCACACCTTATGATGATTTATGGAAAGTCACTGTGGAAAAACCTGCCTAATATATTTGCTGCAGTTGACATCGTGATCCTCATTTTCTACAGCCAATAGATGAAACTTTTCCAGTCTCACCTTTTCCTACTGAAGATATTCCCCCTCCAACGCTACCTCCCTTCTTCAGTCCTGCACTAGTATGCTCTCCTCCCTTCTCCCCACTCACAACGCCAGTGGTAGAATTTGGATAACTCTAGGAATGATATTGCTCGTTTACAAAAATAGTTCTGATAATTTTATATGTTGTTCCTTTTTAAAAAAAAAAAACACCTACAACACACACACACAAAACAACTTTAGCCTGTCAGATGTTATAGAAATATAACATCTTTTTCCAATAATTTCTAGCAATAACCCGGCAGGAAATCTCAGGGGAGTCATTTCTCCTCTATTACACTGAAGTGCTCTTTGCTGCTTCAGGAGATGTGGAAGCACAGCTAAACTGCTTGTAGGTTCTCATTGAACAACATTTAATGATACAAGCATCTAATTTGTTGTAATGAAAACCTCAACTTTTTTTAGAAGGCTTTGAAATTATGACCCTCTGACATCAGCTGGGCTTTTCTGACATCATGAAATGTTCTTCAGAGGATTCTCCTGTTGCTAACTTGACTTGCTTTATTTCAAGCATCACCAACTTGATACTGTATAATGCATTCACATTGTACCACAATGTTCTTTGTGGGAAGAATTGATCTTTTTGTAGTTTCTTGGGAATTTTGTTAGGCTTTCATAATGAACGCTTCAGAATTCTGCAACAGTTAAAAGGCAAAAAATACGTTTTTTAAATGAGGAAATGTTCTATTTGCCTGCATGTAAAACTAACTGACATATCTAACTACTATGCGTAGAATATTAGCTAAATTTTGAAGTACTGAAAAATGTGTTTCTTCTGTCCTTCATCGTGGAAGCGGATACTCAGGCTCAACTAGAAATATAGAATATCATGTAACCAGTGTTTCAGGTGCTATTTATTCAGTCAAGCTGATCAATTATTTTGTTGCATTTATGCTAAAATCTGATGGTTATAGAATGAGTTTGCATAAGTAAAAGGCATATATCTAGATAAAACTTCGTGATTTTAAGGCAGCCTTGAACAGATGTGATGGATGCTGATGTCCTGAAGGACCAGAGCACAAACGCTCAGGTTCCTAACCTACGTAACACCAACAGGTGGTTGGGCTTCTGTCTTTCTCATGAGATGTTTCTTATCTTGCAATGCAGTTGTGAAAGATGGGTTACTTGTTTTTGCATGTAAAAGTTTGTGAGTTTTTTGTCAGCTTTGCTTCCTATTTGATAATTCTGGTTGTAACTTTTGGAGACAAAAAGAGCTATGCTATTTATAATGTATTTTCCAAGAGCTTTACAAAGTGAGAGATTTATGTGCAAAAACAGAAAAGTTATCTTGCAGAATTAATACAGCAATGAAACTTTTTGTCAGGAGGGTAATACCCTGTTGATGCACACTATTCTGAAGGTAGATCTTCCATGATGTGAACATTTTTTCAAAGAGTTGCTTCCATCCCAACAATGTGGAAATCTTCAAAGGCGCTTCTTCATCAATATGCAAATCTTCAAAAGGGGAATTACACAATAACAAGAGAACTCTCAAAGGGAAAGCAGTTACCCAAAGATGTAAAAATCTTTGTAAGGGACAGCTCCTCTGTGATTTAAAAGTTCTTCAAAGTGGAAATCACCTCAAGCAATGCAAATTCTCTCTGTGCATGGGAAATCACTGAGTGAGAATACTTCCATGTGTAATCTTTAAAGTGGCAGTAAGTGTTCACTTGAAAATACTTTAAAAATGGCATTTTAAAGAATTTGTGCTGTATGTAAAATCCCATTACTGTAGGATGACTTGAGGATGGCATATTTTTTAAGTTACCTGGTGACTTTTGGTTATGTGTATATCAGAAAGAGCTTGTGGTACTAAACAGCACTCCAGAATGAGCATTTGGTTTATTCTTTGTTCAGCCCTTACTGCAGTATTATAAAGTGTTGAATCAAGTTCATTTAGCGATTATTTGTCAATTCTTTTGTATCTGCAATAGCTACGTTATTTTGGAAACACCAGCTCTAACGTTATAAGGGCCAAAGGTCTTGCTAGTATTACTACAAAAGAGACATCAGTTGAGAGAGTTCGTGTTGTCTCCCTTTTATCCCCAATGACCAGTGACAGGAGACCTGTCCAGAAGCTATGCTCAGCCCAAGGGACCAGGGAGACCTCGCTGGCAAGCAGATATCCGATCATTTCTGTTTTTGCTTATGGTAAAACTCTTTGGTTTCCTGATGATGAAGATTTGCTCCTGACAGCAGTGTCAAAACAAATATTTGCTCTGTAATTGTTGTGCTTCCTAAACTGCAGTAACAGTGTTTTTCTGGAAAAGCAGCAGAAAGTACTGATCCGTAGTGGTGTCACTCGCTCAGTACTTAGCCTGTCCTGGAGTTTTTCGTGCTTGAAGAAGCCCTGGGAGCCCTGATTCTTCAAAAGCCATGGACACTTGTAAAGGGTCCATCCTTTGGCACTGACTCCACAAAGTTAAGTGTAGCTCTGTCCTGGACAGCAATGAAGCAGTGTTCTGCCCCTTGGATTCCTTTTGGTGTAGGCTTGGAGAAGTGCTTAATATGGTGTTTCTTATAAAGGCATCCTTAATAGATGTCAAGCCCTGAATTATTCTGGACCCCTACTTGCTGTGCTTGTGCTGCAAGGCTAGTGCCTTTACCCTGTCATGGTCACATCGATCCCTGGGGGCATAAAAATAGCAACTTCAGACATGGAGTAAATAGTCTAGTTGAGCAAGTATTACTTGGAGGGAAAGCTGTATTTATTTAACTGACTCTTTGCTCACTTGTTGAACTCAGTTAATCACATTTTCACAGAACAGTGCAAGTCTCTCTACTTATAAAATGACTGCACTATATACACCTTTATTTCAGTCTGATTTTTTTAAATATCACTGGGATGATTTGTGTTTGCTGTTAAGGCTACGCTGAAAGAATATAAAGGAAGTTATTATTCCAGTTCTATTTAAGCTTGAGATTTATTCCTTTTCCATAAATGTAAGATGACAGCCTCTTTTCAAGACAATTCACATACTGTGACTTTTCACAAGCTTCCTGCATGAGATATCTAAAAGGGAAACAGTTCTAAAGAGGAAAGAAAAAGCAAATCCGTTTCTTTCAATAAGTAGATTTCACCTAAAAGAAGAGGAAGGAAACGCCCCTTGCAAATGATCTCTTAGGTTTTGAGTTTTGTTGCACTAAAGTGAAATATTAAATATTTACATTTATTAAGTAATTAATAGCAGAGTGTAATAAAGTCTTTTTTTAAGTAGAAGTTATTTTATATCAGACTATTGCATATGTTGAGTACGCATCCTGTTCAGGCATGATTTTATTATTTTAGAAGGCCGTTTATGGATTCTATGTATGTAAGATGACCTAGAGGTTAACAACTATTACAGTTTCCTATTAAAAACTAGAGCTGGGTTGTATTAAAGGAAGCTATCATTCTGCACAGGAAATGTGGGCTTTCATTATTGCTGTGCCCTGTGTACAGAATTAAGTGCTCCTCTCTATCAAACTTCTGACATGACTATTTTACCTCTACATGGCAAAGTAATTTCTTCTTTTTGCGTAGGCACGGTTATTGTGGTTATTATATTTAAAAAAAAACAAAAAACATCCACACAAACATAGTATCTTCTGAAGTGGGTTCAAAAGTATGGCTGTGGTGGATGTTTGGGGGAGAAAAACAGGCAGCTTGAGTTTAAGGGATATTTCGTATCAGATTATAATAATTGGTAAGTACAAAGGTTAATGCTGTTTTGCTTTGTAAACCTAAAAAGCAACACAAAATCCTGTGGCACTGCATTTGTGGTGTGAAGTGCAATGCGTAGGTGGACATGCTAATCCTGGGCGTCTGGCAGGGAATGAAGACAGTCCCTTGCTGAAACGCTGCTGGGAGCCCCAAAGAACTGGTGGGGCGGGGAACAGTTTGTGATGCTCGGTGTTTCTTTCATGCCTACTGAATTTTTCATGTGCTATTCTTCTTGTAGGCACTGCAAAGAAGTTTAGAAATGCTATTTTTTAAATTAAAAATTGAACACATTGCATCCAACTTCTTTGCATATACTTTGAACTGAAAGCCAGCACGTGGTCTGCACAAAGCTGTAACATTGGCGAAGGTACTTCTCCCTCCAGTGTGAAAGCAGACCTTTATTGTATATGTGTCAGACCTGCTGTGGGAATCAAAATTGTCTAACTAATTGTGATATAATTTGTTTAAAATATTGTTCATTTATTAATTTTCTTCTAACAAACCCACAGTCAATACCTGACAGATCATGTTACTTTCTTTTTAGTTGCCCAAGAGAGAAAGCAGATAGCTACAGATGTACATAGACATCTCATATGTAGGTGATTCTAAATTACCTTGAATATATATCTTTATACATTATATATATATGTATATATATTCTTCTCCAATCTTAGACCAGGAGAGGGAAAGGCAATTAGAAAACATGATGAGAACCAGGTTATGAACACATTTCCATGTGCATTTCTCTGTGAAAACACAGGGCCAAATTTTGACTGGGGAGCAAGTTTTAGACCAGCAGCTGACCCAGGTCTACTTGCAGTTTGAGAAGGAGGCTTTGTGCAGCAGCTATGCTGGCTGCCAGCCAGAGTTGGAGGGCCCGGTGTGCTCCGCTTAGAGAATGGTAAGTGGCGAGCAAGCACTGCGTGCTTGTTTTTTTGGCTAGCAGTGTGTGAACACACCCGCGGTGCTGTGTGTGTCCTCCAGTGCTGAGCGTTTGTTTGTGTCTCACTCACATCTGTGTGGTCAGCAGTAACCACTCCTCTACAGTTGTATGTAAGCATGTGCCTCAAACATCAGATTAAGCTGCAATTTCTGTTTGGAAATAGAGTTGTTTGAAATCCTCCACCTGCACCAGGGTGTAGGCAGACCAGCTGGGGCTTCTCTTTCTGTTTGCTGCTCTGCTTCGTGGATCTTAGCGGGAGGGAACATTTTACTACTGTGCTTTGCAAGATGAATCAGGCTGAGCAGTTTTTGACCTGTAAGTATGCTTGGCTTATTGTCCAGGAGCAAAGCTAAGTCTCAGTTTTGACAAAGGTTTGAGGTTGAATTTAAACCTTGCAGTGAATCCGTGCCATTCTTCTGTCCTCCCAGTGTGCTGTGCCATCCTTACAACCCTACAGCAGGCTTTTGTCAGGGCTACTCAAAGTCTCTTGCAACAATGATCAAAAATTTTTGAAAATTACCTCTGGATAAACAATAGCATACAGATTTTATTCACCGCAGGATATAAAACATTACTGATCTAAATACAAATGTTCAGAAGATGGTTTTGAAAGCAAATGAGTAAAACACTCTCTGAATTTAATAAGCATTCCTTTTTTGTATTTCTTCTGTGTGAGAAAGTATTTGTTATGCATTCGTGTAGGATTTTCTCTGCAGAAATCAACGTAACAAAGCACAGTCCCATGAGTATTTCATTAATATGACTGCAGAAGTGTCATAGGTATTTTGAATGGTCTAATAACATACTTTATAAATAAATCCAATTTACATTCTAAAAGTCTGTGCCAGAAATCCTCAAATTGAAGATACTATAATTCATGCTTTAGGAAAGGATTCCGTGATGCATCTGCAAACTTTCTCTCCCTCTAAATATATGCATATGATTTGGGCTCTCAGACATTTTGAACTGCTAATTCTGTGTTTAATTTTTCTTTTATTACACCAGGTACGATGAGAATTTCTTACAAACTTGAAAGAAAACTTAGTAGAAGGTCTCTGAAGAAAGAACGGTCAAGCCAGGTACAAAATATAGGTGTATAAATATAGGTTTTTCTCCAAACATCTACATTTAACAAGCACCTGCATAATAAGAGACTCTTTTAGACTTAAAATAGAAATTGTTTATGCTGGGTATCTGCACTGGTAGGACATAATGTGCATTTAATAAATGTGTTGCATGTATGAAGTGTTTCTGAATATTACATGACCCAGGGAAGAAGGAACCTAACAATTAGAAATTATTAGAACTATGTTGGCTTTGAGCTGACCTTTAGTGTTGCATAAAAACATAGTCAAATAGTTTGTGTAGTATATGAGCATGTCTGTTTACACCTTGTACTTGTGTTGACAGTGTAGTTCATGCCGGTGATGGACTTGGTTCTTTTTTCTGCACCTAAGTCCTTTGCAACAAAGGACTCTGAATTTAGTCTAATGAGCAAAATAATCTATGAAGTACTTGTTCTGAAGTGTCGTGTCCTGAAGTTTGTTCAGATCACTGACATCGGTTGGTTTATGGCAAGGTTATTAATTTACTATAAGAATTTTAAATTGGAAGTAGTGCATTATTCCATTGGAGCAATGAATCTATTAAATTTCATAACAAAAGATATCCCCCCCCCCCCCCAAAAAAAAAAAAAAAGAAGCTAATAACAGCTTTTTGAAAAACAGACCTGTCTATCAATTCAACCACCTCTGACTAACTGTTATAAATTCAGCTTCTGAAAGAATAGTAGCAGAGTGCTGTAGCGAGAAAAGCTCAGTATTTATTTAGCTCTCTATTTTTTTTTTTTGTAAATTCTGTGAATCTCTTTCCTTTTCTTGCTGGGATAGTAAAACAACAAGAAGCGTTGACTTTTGTAATTTTTCTGTTCATTTAAAAGTAACCATTGAGTGATTTGAGCTAGAAAACCAATGCCACCTTGGCTTTCAAAAGCACTCGATGTTGGCTAGCTGTGTTGTTTCTGATGGTTTTGTTCCAGCTATTTAGAGTTGTAGGAGACGAAGCCTCCAGCTCACTGCAAGGAGCGGGAAAGCTGGCAATAAGATTCTTGCTATATTTGTTGCTTCTGGAAGCATTTGTTTGCAAGGTTGGAAAAGTGAATTGATTTGCATTATGAAGGTTATTTCTACAGTGAAGAGAGCTAGCTTTTTTTTTCTTTTTGAAGGAAGGTTTGTTTTGACAGAAAACAGATATATGAAGAAAATGCTAATTTAAAAGGATCTTGGCAAGCACTTGATTCTTATTATCTTTTCCCATTATACTATGAAATGAAATAACTTCCCATATATACATATCCTGGTTCTTTCTGTAGTGGATGCAAAATAAAGAAAATTTAACATGTACTATGATCTTAGTATTTGCAGAAAGATAAAGTACATATATACTGCATGCATGAAAGCTTCACTAATCGTGTCTCCTACTGAAGAGGAAAACGTTTTAAGCAGAGGGTTGAAAATGTAGTGACAGCAATTATTGACTTATTGTGTTAATGATATGACAGCTTGTTACAAATTACCAGAACCTAATGGGATAAGTAATTGGTATAAAACCACTTAAAAATTGATGATGTATTATTTTTTTTAACTTTCATTCATAAATATGTATTTGAGACAGTAGGTATAACTTCAGAATATGTTATTTCCAGTTGCTGTGTAGGCAACAACAGGTACGCAGCTTCATTAGCGAGCCATGTTCATAGCTGCTTGTTGTTGGGTCTGGATGTTCGCTCCTTTGTGCGCTGTGGCTGTTGTTAACATAACATAAGTCACCAACTTTGAATGCTGGTGATGAATATTGGCTTTCGTAGTAGTCAGGGCTTCTTGTTTCAGATAGACGGGGGGAGATACCTTGGTAAATGTACCGTGTTAAATGGGCATTACAAAATATGGCTGTTTTCACCAACGTGATGTGCACCTGTAGAACAGCAGTTATTGAATGTAAGGTGGCACCAACCTAGCACAGGATACTTCAACCTAGATGTCTTCAATCTTGAGTCTGTGAATTGTTATATGAAATGTAGAAGAGGTTTGTGCTGTAGAAATCATTTTCACTATAGAAACTATTACTTTTTTTTGGCAGAGGTGATGTAGTGATGACAGATTTGGGTTTAAAAAAAAAAGATGTAATTCTGAAACACACTCCTCTGTGGTTCAAAAAAAAAAATGCTGTAAGGCTTTGTTTTGGGTTTTAGAAACACAGGTATTGGGTATAGAAACACTTATCTCTGGCAGTCTGGAACAAATGTAATTTGGATGATCAGAATTGTAGAATAGATTAAATGAGATTTGAAATCAGACATTTTTCTGGTCTGAAATGTTTGAGTTCTGCTCAGCAGTTCCTAATCTAGGGACTTGGCTACAGCCTTTACATGGTTTTAGACCTGCTAACAACAGTCTTGGTAGAGCAACCAAAGTCGTGGTAGCAACCATAGCCTCACCTTGGGAAACTCAAGTTTGCAGGCTGTCAATATCGGTGCTGGTGCCAGCAAGAAAAAAAAAAAACAACACTTTAGTTCTTTGCAATGTTCATTTGGGCTTTATGGATGTAGATAGAAGGTACATAAGAATATGAATGGTTTCTTTATGATGCCAAAGACAACTTGCCTACAGAAGTTGTGGGTTTTTTTTGTTGTGTTGTTTTTTTCCTTCCACCTGTATCTTTTTAGACTTTGAGACTTTCTTGACTAGTTCTGATTACATTGATCCTTCAGCGTTAAGAAACAGTGGCTGATGTTACATCTGCCCACAACCATCAGATCTGCTTTTAGGATGGTTTTTTTTAAGCCTTTCATTGTTTTGAAGGGTCACATCTGCCAAGATCTTTGGCTACCTATGTTAGCCAGGAAGTTGCGTGCTACCTTAAGACAGGACCGCAATGTTCTGCATTTTTTTAATAGTAAGGAATTATACGGATTCAAAAGGATGACTACAATGTTTTTTGAAGTGAGGAACCTTTTAAATACAGAGCTACAACAGACGCTCATTTGAAAACAGCATATCCTATAAACCTCTAATTCTCCTGTTGTTAACAACTGTTTGTTAGATCTAATGATAATTGCTGTCACGCTGCATGAAAAATAGATCTTTTTTGTTCATTAGTCTCAAAATACATCCATTAGAAAAAAAAAAACATAATTAACCAATGCAGAATGAAGCAAAAATTTCAGTGTTACAGTGCGTGACAAGGTTGATAGCTGAGTCATATTCCTTCTGATATAATTTCATGTCTTTATGTAAATGTATTAAATATGGTCGGGTAGAAGGAAATACGTCAGGTACTAAAGAACAATCAGAGCACATCTGTAAATCATTTACAGAAACAAGACAGGCTTACATAAATGCTAATTAGTTGAGAGCTTCCAGAGATTTCAGGACAAAAAAAGTTTCTCTGTAAGCAAAATCTGACTGCAGTTATTTCTAGACGGATGGATAGAGAAGAGTAAAATATGTTTTGGTAAGATAGATTGTTATTGACTATGTATTAAGCTGAAGGACTATTGTCAGAAACCTGTCAGACCATATCTATAAACAGTAAATTCATTTAAAATAAATAACCTGCAAAACCCCCATATGTTCTTCAGGAAATGTAGTACCATGAAAATTTTCAAACACTTGCAGAGGAACACTCTTCTGTCAACGAATCAGTGTCTCTAACCTAAAGCTTCCCTTTTACTCCTCTTTGCATCTTTGTAATATCAATTACTCTTTAATTGCATAGTAAGAGTTTTAGTAATTTTCTCAAAACAACAACAACACATGGAGTCTTTGTTGTCTGTTCTGCCACTTTATCTTGGAGACAACTTGGCATGATCTGTCCATCTGCGTGGACAACTGTAAATTTATGAGGTGGCTTAAAAAATAATTGCTAAGTATTGGGGCGAAACATTTAGTGGTCATGTTTATAATTGGTTCTCAGTGTTGTTGACAAGGAAGAGTTTATCATATAAGCAAATCAGCAGCTATGAAAGGGAACCCAAGCAAAATTTATTTTTAATAGTCTGGCTAGTATGTTTGTCTTCTGGGATTTTATTATAGGAGATTGCCTTGATTATATGTTTAGTAGATTCATTGCTTGATGAGTCCTCGTTAGAGATCATGATAACTCGGGGAGGGGGGGGAAGTAGTTTTAATGTCCTTCCTAGAAGTGTTGGTCTCTTCAGGTGTAGTATAGGAAGCACCCCTGAGAACTTGCAGAAGCCAGGCTAAAGCATTTGTGGGTATACTTTTTAATTTTTTTCAGAAGACTGACACATTCGTGTACTCCATCAAAATCAGATGACTCATTATCTCCAAGGGAAGAAGGCAGGTTCCAGATAAGACCACCAGTCTCAGGAGCTGATGTGCTGCTGGGGTGGAACTGGAGTGTTTGTTACACCCACCTTGTCTGGCCTCAAACAATCACTTGGTGTTTTTTTCAAGCAAGAACGAATGACTTGCAGTGCACAAGGCGTGGTCTTTTTCAGTAGTGTCATTCATTAGTTATTTTTATGGTTCTGTGGATGCTGAAAAAAACAGCATGCTGTATCAATTTTTGATACACAGCACTGCTATGGTTTTTGTTTGTTTGTTTGTTTTGGTGTACCCCTAAGTTAGTGTTTTCTTAGTCTGGAGTAACGAAAGCAGACAAAATCAGCTCTGGCTGGTAGGAGTATAGCAGGTGACAGTGACATACAACATTTTTCCTGTTCTTGTGATGCACTGAAGTCAGAATATTGGTCTTGATCGGGAGGGTTGCTTGTAGGTTGTATGCGTGGGCCGTTTTAGTCATAGAATATAACCTGAACAGCAGCAGTTTTCCAGGCATTCAGCTCAACAGACCATCAAAGACTGTCTGAGTGCTGTGTGTTTCGGTTTGTTGCTGAATCGTGCAGCTGAAAGGGAGGGCATGTTCTGAAGACCTCCATGCTGGAGAACTCTCTGGGAAGACACAGCAGGCAGCTATTGAGTTTCTGGGGTAGGTCTCTCTTCTGGGAGATGAGCTCCTTCATAAGATATAGTAAGAATACTTACTCTGAAATCTGAACTTACCTAAGGGCTTCATCCCCTCTCTGTATGCATTGAGTTTAGAAACTATTGCAGTCAAACTAAATGTGAAGTCGACTTGCTTTTTTACTTTTCTTTTTTTTTTTCCTGTTTCAACTTCTCACTTTGTCACATCAGGATACAGCTGGTGCCATTCTATTTAAATATATTTCTGTCTCCAAGAGAAATTTTTAAGATGCCACAGACTGCCTGTATAATTTTCTTTCTTGATATCTTGGTAACTTATAAGAGACTTAAATCTTTGTGTACCTCTTTACAATTCAGCATCTTATGCAGCAAATCAGAGTTCTGTAACCTTATCTCAGTGGTCAGTTGTTCTCTTCAATAAATAATGGTGGTTGATTTGTGGTGTGGTTGTGTTGTGTTTTTTGTTTTTGTTTTTTTTTAATTTTTATTTTCAAGCTCTCTGTGCACTACTTTCTTCCTGTTCTAATCTTGACCTTATTATTAATATGTTCCATCCCTCTTCCTAACTTGGGAATTTCATCTTGTCTTCAGATTGCTCTAGGCCAGTAAGGGAGCAAAGGGACAGCACATACAATCAGCCCTGAAAATATTAATTGATATTTTTACTACTTCTGAGTAGTTAAATCCCAGAAGAATACATCACAATTCATTAGGCTATTCTGACCTTTTTTGGGACTCCAGATACCTGTGTATAATGAACAAAAAACACATTTGATTTGGAGACACGTTTCTTATGTCGGCATGTCTCCCAGTTTTTGATAATTCAATAATGTTAGAAACATTAGTGGGCTTCCCTCAATTGAAGCTGTTTCCTAGTGCTTATCTTTTTTATAAGTTAATAACCATGACATAAACATAAGTGACTGAACAACTGCATCTTCCTGAAAGTAGCCCTGGATGGGAGTCAACCTATGCTCGCACAATTGTTGCATCACTGTCAGATTGCGATATATAGATCGGAAGTTTAAGCAAATGTTTTATTTGAAGAAGAAATGGACTATGTTTGTCAGTGAGAATTTGAAGTTAATGGACAACTTTTTTTTGGTAATTTGAGTGTTACTTATTTGGAGACCTGGAGCATAACTAAGTTAATTTCTTAAAAGCAAACTTGAGAAGAAATTTCAGGTCCATTTAAAAAAAAAAAAAAAATCAAGCCACTAGGAGCAGAGAGAAGAAAAAAGTAAAGCTTTGGTGAGCAGTTTGATGTTGCTCTAATAACTTCTTGTAGTCTAGAGTCATGACCGGCATTTTGATTATTATTATATTATTAAAAGTGCATTTTTAGTTTTGTAACTTCCCCACATTCACAGTATTAACTGAGACTTTCTTTAACGCCCTACTGCACAGTGTTGCAGAAATAAAAGTGTGGTCTAACAATGTTCATGGACCTTAGTCTGACATTAGCATAATGGAAAGAGATCCTGAAAGCAGAATCATATTTCTTTAAGTGACCTATTACCAAGCTGATTACATTTTACAAAGTAATTTAAATGAATTCTGTTAGAAGTCTGGGTTAGTAAAGGGAAAAAATGGCTTTTTGTTTGGTGTGAGCAATTGGGAAGCAGCACTCCCAGCCACAGGCCAGCGCTCATGCAAGCCGGGCATGGGGCTGCTGGTGAGGTGCAGCAGCTCCACGTCTGAACTGGGAGGTGTGTGGGGGTGGCAACACGGAGCAGCAAAGAAAGCCTTTCGAAGACATTATGACTGCCTGATAACAAGGGCGGTTTAAATTCAGCTGATGATAAATGTCAGTGGTTTATGGGGGAGAGAGTGCGCATGAACTGAAGCAGGATTGAGGCTTGCTGCCACAATCATAGAATCATAGAATATCCTGAGTTGGAAGGGACCCTTAAGGATCATCAAGTCCAACTCTTGACACCGCACAGGTCTACCCAAAAGTTCAGACCATGTGACTAAGTGCACAGTCCAATCTCTTCTTAAATTCAGTCAGGCTCGGTGCAGTGACCACTTCCCTGGGGAGCCTGTTCCAGTGTGCAACCACTCTCTCTGTGAAGAACTTCCTCCTGATGTCAAGCCTAAACTTCCCCTGCCTCAGCTTAACCCCGTTCCCACGGGTCCTGTCACTGGTGTTAATGGAGAAAAGGTCTCCTGCCTCTCGACACCCCCTTACGAGGAAGTTGTAGACTGTAGACTATCGTATGTAGCACTTTCATCCTCAAGAAAGGTGACTGCCTGGCTTCAGTTTGGTTGTTTACGAAGCACAGTTGCTGTCTCCATTCAAAGCATTTCCCCTGTTATAACAACTTCTGTCCATTTGTATTGTGAAAGGGTTCAATCAATACATTTTCAGATTATCCACTAATAGAAATAGGTATGTAAGGGTAAAAGCAGGCTAAAATCTTGTCAAAAGCTCAAATGCAGCTTGCTAAATTTCTTGTACAGAAATATTACACGAAGTGAAGCTTTTGGGATTTTTCAGACTCCATATTGATCTTTCCTACTGTTTATAGTAGGATATACAATTCTTTCACATCAGTAAGGAAGTATGAGACAAATGAGATGAGTGATGAAACTGGCCACAAAAATACATGCTTTTATAACCATTTATTAGAATAGCAACAAAACACTGTCTCTTAAAGCTATTATGAGATCCTGAGTGTTGCCCCTTCTTTGCAATACCAATATTTGACCTTGCATTGCGATATGGTCACGCAAACATAGATGTGTCCCAGCTGTTGAATCATACTTACCTGCAGATCAGGTATTTACTGTTATCTTTATTTACGGCTGTATGTGAAAGGTAACTGTTCCCTATTCTCTTTTCCTTCTGAATTGGCTTCCTCTCTCAGGAACTGGGATGTCTGCAAGGCCACTCTGTGTTCTTGGTCCCTAGGGGTTGTCACCGTTCCTTTAGAGTGCTCCGAGCAGTTAACAGCTGGCCGCTGCAGGCACCCTTGCCGCAGCCCTTGAGCTCTGACAGCTTTTTTCCTTGAACTTTATTGCAAAATTTATTTTCAGCGGTTGGAGAGTAATACACTTAATTCCTTATGTGGAAGGGAAGATTGTGATTACGTCTTACAATGTTACCGTAAGTTTTACCAAAATGTAAGTCTTAATCTAATTACTAATTAATGTATTATTTCCGAATGATATAATTTGTCTTCCTGGTTTCAAATGCCATCTGCTTTAAGCACTGCAAAAATGTTTTTTGTGTGTCTTAAACATGTTTCAGGCTCTCCAGGCTCTTTGCATGTGGTAGAGAATGATGCAACCTACATTTTTCCAACCCACATCACTCTGTGATTAAGGAGAAACAAAAAAGATGCGTGAGTGAGTAGAGAGGCAGTTAATCAGCAAACACTTTGAGCTGTTTCTCTTCTTACAGATATGTTACTGTAAGCCTGGTTTAAATCTATGCTAATGTCAGTATACCTGCCTTGGATATTCACTGATGCAACAGGGTGTTGTTGTTTGGTGTGATTTAGTTTACTTAAATAGGAAAAAAAAAAAAAAAAAAAAAAGTTTTTCTTGCCTAGTAAATAGCTCCTAGCCTCCGCTCCAGTGTGCTGACTTCATAGAGAAATTCCTTCTTACATTGTCTCAGGCACATTTTCAGTTTTGATTTCAAGCTGTCTATAAACTTTGCATTGCAGGATTGTAAGAACAGTTCTCTGAACATTATCGTGTAACCTGCTGACTGTGGAGATTGCTATCAGTTTCTTCTATGTGCAGCAACTTTTTTCTAATACGTGTAACCATGCTAGAAAGGTTGAAGAAGCTGGGTTAGTCTGATTTGTGTATGTGAAGTAAAACAGAGCATGGTCATTTGATACATTTACAGTGCAAAAAGTTGGAGTATAATCTCAGTAAGCACAGTACAAAATGCTTTCTAAAAATTAATCTCATGTTTGAAATGTAACATTAATTATTTTGCATCTTTTTCTATGTATATGTTACAAAATTATGTAGTTATGAAAACACCATTTTTAAACTAAAAATGTGTCCTGCCTTATAAACAGCATTTGTTTTCCAAAGCAGTGGAATTTAAGGATCAGTTGTAAAACTCAGCCAAGTCAGCAGATACCTTCCCATTGACTTCAGAGGACATTCAGACCTGCAATTAATTGATTGTATGTGTCCTTAGTGTATGAAGCCTCATGAAAATAAATTGGTAGTTGAACTTGCCAGCTGTGCAGCCTGGCATCTGACTACTCCAAGTAAAACCAAAGGAAAACCTCTGTCTTACAGCCTTCCTATTATCTTCTGGGAAGAAATTTCTGGGAACAATACAGTTGCATGTACTCTGGGTTTGTAATGTATTTCAGCACGTTGTCATGCAGAAGGCCAATTCTTCAATTTGTTCTCACTGTACTCAGAAAAAGTTCATCTCTGTCTAATGCAACCATTATTTTACAAAAATAAATAAATAATAATAATCTACTGTGCTTTTTAATCCTTAGCTTTAAAAGTCCATGCTCCAGCATAGTCTTGGCTTACTTGTGCTATTCTCTTGACTCAGCTGTTTCAGTGTTAGTGTTGATTCTTGGATATGAAGTCACTTTCTTCAGCTTTGCACAAGTATTGAAGAAAGTCCCTAATTCCTTTATCTAGAAGAATTTCAGTTGATACCAAATCAAGGAAACAGTTGAACATAAATGGACTCCTGAATTAGGGCAACCCAAGAACAAAGCAGTGTAGGAAAGGAAGGAAGGTCTGTTTGGTTGGTTATAGTTCATAACTCTGCAACTGCCCAGACAGCTGCCCTGTGGTCAGAGTTGTGTTTTGGATTGAAGAGAGTGCTTCTTTTGTTCAGCCATTTCTGCCATGGTTTTTAGTGATGACATAAAAAGTAAAAAAAAAAAAAATGTTCTGAAGGCAAAAGTTGTTAGTATGTGTTAATACACGTTTTTCTATGTTCTGCATCAATGATGATTGGCACTGGACACCTGATACCAGGTTGTGGCACTGTGGTACTGTTTCGACTTCCAAGACAAGCATGTATTTCTCTCCTTGCCTAGAGGTGGCTCAAAAGTGCACATGCATTTTTGTGCCTCGAGAATTTCTGTTGCCAAAAAGGGTAAATAGTGGAAAATCTCATTTTAAAACTTGGGGTTTGAGCTTAAAGTGTGCTCAGCTACAACTAAAGACACCGGAAAGTTGAAGAGCTCAGTGCTCTTTTGCATCACACTTGTAGAGGCATACGTATCCCACTTAAGATTATTTTGGCAACACAAAGTGTAACATACTTGTTGAGCAGATGGCTGGGATGCTACAGTTCACGTCAGCTCGGCAGTCTACTGTATGGTGTCTTACATCCTCGGCGTTCTCACCACTGCAGTGCGATGGGTGCGTGCAGCCGGTCTGCTCGCAGCTTAGTTGGTTCTGAAAATCTTATAACCCGAGAATTTTATTCTTGGCAAGTCCCAGGTTGCCAAAAGAAGACTTTCAAACAACAAAAAGAGGGCTTTTAAGTGTTCAGAGAAGTTCACTGACCCATTAAATAACTCTCTGAGAGCATGTGATTCAAAATGGCCCCAGATAGTTTTGAACCTGAAAAACAACAACAGGGTCAGCTCGTAAACCTTGCTAATTGTAGCTCAGAGCTTTTCTAGAGAGCGAGGCAAAAGTATAGCCTAGAAGCTTGGTCTAAACTAATCAAAATGATCTGTGCCACTTTGCCTGACAGCTGTAGTGGGAGGGACTACTTAAGAACATCATAGATGGGTTGAACATTGTAATTAAAGAATTAGAAATAAAACTGCTAGACTTAATCCGAGAGTTTTCCTTATATGTCATATCAAGAGTCTGTAAGCTTAACAAATGTAACTTTGTTTGTTTTTAACTGTATGCTCAAAATCACTTGTAAATTATTACAGTAAAAGGAATGTGTTTAAATTCTTAGGCATATCATGCCACACAAGGTCTCCTTGATAAAAATACATCATTTGAAAAGTGTAACTTATGAATATGTAGAGAGATGACATGGAAACAACGACATCATGCTAAACCTCTTGTTCCTTCCCATCTGTATGTAATTGTAGAGGTTGTGCTGGAAGCAGAGTCATCAAGTGTCATGTGTCATTCCCAAAAGCTGCCAAAAAATGCTAGAGGCTGAAGTTAGACGTGCTGAATACTTACTGAGCAACTTGCACCGTGTGAAATACCACAAAACACTGGGTCTTCTAACCCTGAATTAGGGTCATGGAAAAATCCAGTGTCGTAGCTGTGCTCAACCCTGCTGAAAAGCACACGACTTGTTTGTGGCAATGAGGTGTATGAAGCATTCATACTGTCAGTTAAAGTTGCAGGTACAGCTGTGTGCATGTAAGCATTTCTTCTGTCCTGGTTCCCTTTGTTGTGTCCCATTACTGGAAGCACATCTTAATTACAGAAAGCCTTCCCCACCTCCTTCTGTGTGTTCTTATAATCCAGCCAAATGGCGTGGAATAGTTTGAGTGATATTCTCTGTTGAGATATGTAAGGAACAACAGGAAAGAAGTACTGCTGACAAAAGGGGGGAAAAAGTATCTTAGCATGAAAGCATCCTAACCAGTAATTGTTATTGGTCTGGAATAGTTTGAAATCAAAAGGAAAGAAAACCTGAGAAGTCAGCCTCTTATTTTATGGGGGTGGGGGTGATGACTTATTTCTCTTTTCTTTCTCCAGTTCCCACAGTTCGGTATCAAAATGCTCTACACTGTATATTTTTAAGATTGTGTAAATGCTTTTGGATAGGCTTCTGCTGACTTAGCTGTAGAAATTTTAACCTTTCATTAGTTTTAAGCTGCTGAGCAAGGCAAATGGAAAGGAAAAGTTTTTATTCACAGGGTTTGGCTAGCGCCCTGCCCTCTCAAGTGTGGTGCCTTTTCTGGCTCTTGATTTGACTGCCTGGTGCTGTCCTGATGGACCATAATGGGTTAAATCTCCCCCAAAGCCTTTCCCATACATTCAAGACTAAACAAGAAGCAGACTTTAAAGGTTTTAAGTATGGCTGTAGTTAACTATAACCAGCTGTTGCAAGATAACAGTGTTTCCATTGGAAAAGTGAGCCCCTTTCCCGTTCACAATGAAACCATTCTGCAGGCGGTGTTTGGAAGCAGGCAGCTCTGGCAATGATCAGAATGAGGTGGGGGGGCTGGGCCCCGACTTGTCGGGTCTTTCTGCTCCAACTGACATTTATATAGCAATTCTATTTCTGCTACCGAAAGCCAAAACATACAAATCCATCTTATCCAGGCTATTAAGAAATAGAGAGCGAATGATTATTTTTTCCCCTTCCCTTGCATTCTCTTTTCTTTGCTGCCTCTGCATCGATGTTTATTTTGAATAATGAGGAAAAAATGATATTAGCATGCCTCCATCTATCTTTTAGAGTCTGGTAACATGATGTTTGAAATAAATCCAAACAATACCTGGTGGAGGAATACGTCTTTGGAAATCCGTCTTGCTAGTTAAAGGCATACCATAAAATATAATTTTCCTTGTTTTGCTGTTTTCTATACATTGAAATGTTAGTTAGAAGTGCCTTTTTGAAGAGAGATCCAAAAGCCAATTGGTTCCGTTCCAAGTCAAGCACAAGAAGGCCAGGAAAATAAAAGATCTGATTTGAACACTTTTTGGCAGTTAGGGATTTGTTAAATAGTTTGTTTTTAATTGCTCTCAAAAGTGAGGGGGAAGGAGAAATCTTTTGTAATTCGTGCTTCTGGAGAAAACAAATGTGGGAAATCAGGCTGTTAATATTAGAAGTTATAATGTGACTCACACAGTGCATAATCTCTGCAATAGTACAAGCAGCAAAAGCAGAGACAAAGAAACAGATGTGCAAACTTCCTACTAGTTAAATCCCTGCTATTTAATCAACAGCAGGACTCGTTCTTTGTTTCATGATATTTCCTAGCTCAGAAACATCTCCATAGGAGGACATGAAAAGGTACTGCAAAAGAAGTGCTTTGCCATCTGCAGTCCAGCGAATGCCTCCTTAAAGCAACCTTTGTGAGGTTGGCCTTGGGGCTGTAAAGGGGGGTAAGCAGCTATAGCTCCAAACCAGCAGCCTGGCTAGGAGCTTCCACATAGCTGAGCCAGATAGAAACCTGGTTGTCTGACCTCATACTTGCTTCTGCCAGACCCGAAGAGCTTTCCGAACTACAGGCAATAAAGAAGAGTTATGTTCCTCAGAGCAAAGCCAGCTAGTAGGTTATTAATGTAATCGGAGGCTGGGAATTGTTCTGTGACTGCTTTCAGCCTGGGAGGAGGCCCTGGTGCTCCGGTGGCGGCATGTGTGAAGACGAGGGCTGGTCTCTGCTAGCAGCTGGGGCTGCTACAGGAGCAAAACTACATTTTGGTTGTGAAGCTGGGGGCCCTGGGGCTGGGCCAGAACCCCAACCCGTTGCTCCATACTCTGCGTGCTGGTGTCACACAGAACCGCGGCAGGTAGATCTCCAGACCTGCCGTCTAATCTTCAGACCAGATAAATCTCTCACAGCAGAACATAGGGCTGCTGATAGAAAAGTGCATTTTACACGTTTCACCTTATCTTGTGCTCTGAGGCTTTTTCCTTTCAAGATCCAGATGCGGGTGGATGCTGAGTAAAACCACGAGCTTTGCCTTGTCCTTTCTTTCTTGCCAAGGTGGGAGCCTGCACTGACAGCACCTACCTGCACCTCCTGCTGCAGGCCAGGGAGCGCAGGTCCTTGGGGCTTGCCATGTGCAGGTTATCCTTCAGCCTACGGACAGGTTCCTGTGTGGAATTGGTGTGGAGTTTTGCCTTGCATTAATGATTTGGAAAACTGAAGAAGTTAAAGCTGGTGTTGCAGAACTGGGAGCCAGGCAGGGGGCTGACTGGAGGCCACTCCCTAAGAAAGCTTATTGGTGACATTTACAAAGTTGCCGAAAAACAGGTCTTGGGTTGTTGCTTGCCAGTGTTTTTATTCACCTCATTTTTACATCGCAATTACAAAGGGGTTCTATTTTTAAGCAGGGGAGAAGACATTGGGTAAAATATGAGTGGAGATCAACAAGAGTCTAGAACTCGTTGGTAAGCAGCGTACCTTTTCAGTGTACTAGTTAAGAGAAATATGAACTCTTAAAATGCTATCTATTTGTTGCACGAGTTTTATCACTTGCCTGTGTAATTATCATAGGATTAAAGGAAATTGTGTGTAATTTCTGCTGAAATTTGTAGTTGTTTCTGTTCCTTTATAGTACGCAAATCTCCCAATAGGCTGTAACCCTAATTTTATTAGGCTAAATCATACAGCGCTGCTGTTAAACTTAAGAGCCTAGCCAGTCCCAGGGGTTGTTCTGATGCACGCAAGCTTAGAAAAGAGCTTTTGAAAAACAGCCCTGATTTACACTATTGTGTTAAAAGTGTGAACAACTTTCTTACTGATTTAAAACATGTCCCAAGTCACTGGTAGTGATCCGCATCACAGTTCCATGACCATTAATCATTTTATCGTCACAAAACAAAGAGCCCCTTTCATGGAGAAGTGCTTTGCATGCACATATGCTATATCGCTCATTTTTACAGCCAAGGGAACGTACGAGTCATCTGCATCCTTTGAAGACTACATTTTAAGCTAATTTACTGAGGAATCAAAAATGGATTGTATTGATATCTGCGCAGATTCATGAAGTTACACAAATTTACGCAAGCAGAACATTTGGTCTTGGTAATTTGGGGATTTTTCCAAGCATGTATACATAGTAAACAGCCTGTTGCATGACTTGTAGATAGATATGCAGTATATCGTCAAATGGCTTAATTGCTGCAGTAGCACTTCCTACACTGCTTTTCTTTCATCTTGGTTATATTCCTCGCAAGTTACTGCATAGTACTGCGTGACTCAGGAAATACAGAAACTCGTTTGAAGGTGCTGGATTTTTCGTGCAGTAGCTCAGTGGGATTTTTGCTATGTTCCTTCTAAATTACTGGCATGTGCTAGGCTGGCACAGGATTTTTGTTTGGCCTCGTCATTAATGTTTTCATCTTTAATGAGGAAGGTATATGTTAACAGACGCATAAGTCGGTGTTTTCTGGTCCAAGCTGTGTCTATTACATGTGCATAGGTCGTAGAGAGTTCTATTTAGTCATCGTGAGTCAATAAAAAAAATATACATCTGTGTATATACTCATACACCAACACAGAGGAAAACATTAAAAAAAAGAAAAAAAGAGCCTGACGAATGTTAAGAAGTGGAGGGAGTTTATGCTGCTAAATTCAAACTTTGTATTTCACAGTTACACGCTGCAGTTTTGGACTGCTCACTTAATCGCGCATTATTTGCACTGACAAATGGCTTCTGCTTCATACAAAAAGTAATGCTGTAGCCTAAAAATAAAGTGGCTAAAAGAATAGAAATGCTTCTGGAATTAATTGACATTTTGTGTTTCTTTTTAGTAACTGTTCATTTACCTAAATAATTAATGCATTTCATCTTTTTGTGTTCTCCTCCTCGGCAGCGTAATGTTTCTCTATAAGCATTTGTTAAGACAGTGCCTTTTTTAGATTGCCATTCTTTCCTCTGCTATTGCTTAAGCAATGACACATACTGAGTGTCTGGATCCTTATCAAATATGAGTCTTCAGTTCCTCAATAACTTCTGAGTAACTTCTGTCCTGCTCATGAACATAGGCTGCTGCCAAGAAAAAGAGAGACCGTATCCTTTTGAAAAGACACATAGTGCTTTTTCTCTGTGTTGGGATGTGTGTGATCTTTCTGGGGCTTCTCAGGATTCCTGCACACAGAAAATGCTTGGACTGAAAGACAGTTTGCTGTACTGTTTCTCTTTCTCTCTTTTTTTTTTTTTTTCTTTTCTTTTTTTTAGGAGCAAAGATCCCTTTTTGTATTTAAGTCTACACATCTTTGAAAGCACTCTATACAGTTCAGAGTGTTTTTTAAGATAAACTTCCAGGTATTTTGGCAGAAACTTGGGAAGTTCAAGTTATGTTCAATTATGACTCTCCTCGGGTAAAAGCAGAGTTGTTTCCTGCTGGAACTTCTGGGTCACATCAGTACAGACTACAGAGAAAGGTTAGGGGAGCTCTGCTTCATAACTCCTGGAAGATTTTCTGTGCAAGTTTTAACAGCTGAATGACAATGAAGACAAAAAAAAAAAAAAAAAAAAAAAAAGCCTGTCAGATTTCACTGTTCTTCACCTTAGTGACTTCAAGTTTATTTTTGCCATCTCTGAATATGGTTCCTTTGTTTGATAATTTGGAAAGCCTTCTTGTAGTGAGTTGTTAATAATGTGTTATGAAATATATACTATTTCCTGTAAGTATATATTGTTACATAGCCAATGTGTTTGTGTAACTAGCAAGCGTTAGTTTAAATGTGCATGCTCTGGTTCTCCTTTTGCAAACACGGTGTGTGACTGTACAAGTGTGTGCCACACAGGGCCCTGCCAGGGACGGTCCCCTGCTCTAGGAGCAAGAGGGAAAAGGGGATCGTCTTGCTTCGTAGATGGAGAATAGGAGCCTTTTTCAAAGGAAATCATTTTCAGAGCCTACAGTCGTAAGGATGCCAACCACACTGTGTCTGGCACCAGAGTTATCTGGAAAGCGAAGCACAGTACTCAGATTTAATCACTATATTACTCTACAAAGTTTTGCTTCATGTGTTTGTCATTACTGACTTTATTTAGTCTGAAAGACATTTTCTTGTACTTGGCAATTTTTAGAAGGTATTGCACCATTTGGTAGTATTTGGAGACCTGTCTGCTTTAAACACTAGGAAGATGACAATTTTGGCAGTCAAAATAAATGTAAGAAGCCACTGTGGATTTTTTTTCCTCCCTTTTTCTTCCTTTTCTTCTGCTGTGGCCAGAGGAGCCAGCTGGTTGAGTCGCAGCTCAAGTGCAGCTGCTCCCAAGCCTGGCTGCAGGTCCTGCGGCCAAGCAGCCGCAGCTCAGCTGACCGCGGGGTGCTGCCACTGTCATTTGGTTATGGCATGGGATATTTTTACAATACAGCACTTGAAAAACACATCACTGGAATTAATGAGGTTCATCTCACCCGTTGTCATCCCTCGATACCCTTCTTGTAGATTAATTTGTGTTCGTGTTTTCTGTGCCTCAATTTTCATTAGTTAGAATTATTTCCATCAAAACTACGAAGCTGAAGTTGTGTGAAACTTCTCAGGATAAGTTATTGCAGCAGAAACATCTCTTTGTGGCTTTCAGATTTCTTGCATGCGTGATTTTTTGCCTCTCATTACAGGTGTGTATGTACACGTTATTGATACATTGAGTGAGAAAATCTTTGATGTAGCTTTGAAAATACTGTACTTTTTGTTCTCTATACTTTGGCCTCAGAACTAAATCAGAGTATTTAAAATTTGCTGGAGTTGTTAAGTCATTAGTTATGCTTGGTTTAAATCATAGAATTGAATTTTGAATGGATTAATTTAGCTGTAAGGAGCTGTAACCATTGTTTGACTTCCTGCCGCTGGTAGTTCAAAATACGATTTTATCAATTGATGAGATGGATTATAAGGGGATTTCCAAAATGCAGCCTTTTCCATTCAGTAGGTGGTTGGGTTTGGTTTTCTTGCCAGAAATTGATTTGGAGGCCTATTTCTAGGCTGTTTCTAGAGTGACCGGTTAAAGATGATGGGTGAAAATTCAGACCCAGAGAACGGGAGTATTCTGGGGGAAGGGAGGTTATGAGGTCTGCTGCCCTTCTCTTTTGCTATCACATCACAGAAAGTTTTACTCTATTATCAAGTTCCATTTAAAAACCTGAAGATAAGTGTCATCAGAATTATGTCCACAGTCCCTTTCAAATCCCAAATTACCTGAGAGTGAGTTACATTTTCTCCTGTCTCTGTAGGTTACTGGGCTATAATGCTTTTCTGGAAAATGATGTTATAGTTTGCTTTCCTTGATTTTTGTAGCTTTTAAGTAAGAATAAATTATAACTGACCTGCATCCAACAGCTGCAGCAACTCAAGCCAGCTGTGTGGTCCAAAGAGACTCTGGTAGCCTTGACATTGGAGATCCAGAAGAACTATTAATATATTATTTAAAGGCTATAACTGAGAATTTTCAGTGACTTCATTAAGTGGGAAATCTGAATTTAACAAAAATGTGTACAAAAAATACCTAGCAAATATGTTAGGTCATGGTTCTTAATTAGAAGTTTAGAGGAAGTACGTAAAGTATTCTGCATGAAGTTTAACAAGGCCAAGTGCCGGGTCCTGCACCTGGGGCGCAATAACCCCAAGCAGAGCTACAGGCTGGGAGATGAGTGGTTGGAGAGCTGCCAGGCAGAGAAGGACCTGGGAGTGATGGTGGACAGTCGGCTGAATATGAGCCAGCAGTGTGCTCAGGTGGCCAAGAAGGCCAACGGCATCCTGGCTTGTATCAGAAACACTGTGACCAGCAGGGCTAGGGAGGTGATCGTCCCCCTGTACTCGGCTCTGGTGAGGCCGCACCTCGAGTACTGTGTTCAGTTTTGGGCCCCTCGCTACAAGAAGGACATCGAGGTGCTTGAGCGGGTCCAAAGAAGGGCGACGAAGCTGGTGAGGGGCCTGGAGAACAAGGCCTACGAGGAGCGGCTGAGGGAGCTGGGCTTGTTCAGCCTGGAGAAGAGGAGGCTCAGGGGCGACCTTATCGCTCTCTACAGATACCTTAAAGGAGGCAGTAGAGAGGTGGGGGTTGGCCTGTTCTCCCACGTGCCTGGTGACAGGACGAGGGGGAATGGGCTAAAGTTGCGCCAGGGGAGTTTGAGGTTAGATGTTAGGAAGAGCTTCGTTACTGAAAGGGTTGTGAGGCATTGGAACGGGCTGCCCAGGGAGGTGATGGAGTCACCATCCCTGGAAGTCTTCAAAAGACGTTTAGATGTAGAGCTTAGGGATATGGTTTAGTGGGGACTGTTAGTGTTAGGTTAGAGGTTGGACTCGATGATCTTGAGGTCTCTTCCAACCTAGAAATTCTGTGTGATTCTGTGTGAAAGTAGTCCTTTGTCTTTTCTGGACACTGGTGGCACTAGCAATATAACTTTTGCTTCATGCTAGGGATCTGGCTTTGGGTGGGAGTGAGTCAGGATTTCGGAGAACTTTATCCCTTCTGGTACCCAGTCTGACCCACAGCTTGTGGCTGCTCTGTGGGCCCACACCTTGACAAATGCAGCTAAAGCCTCTCCTCTGCGTGGCTCTTTCTCCATAGTCAAGGAGGTTAGAGATGTTTTCTGCTGGATTGGGCCCAAATTTGTCATACTTTGTATGTGATGTGATGTGATCCTAGGCTAGGGTTTAAACTTAATGAAAACTCTGCTGGATTCTTATTCACTCAGACTTATTTTGGTTGTTAGCTACTGTGTGACTGTGATATTTGTTTATATATTTATTTATTTATTATTAGTAATGATAGAGACTTTGGGAAACTAATCTTTCCTTTAGCATGCCACAGTCATTAAGCACTCTTTGTCAAAGATCTCACAGAATTTACAGCAAGGCTGTTAAATTCTTACCAGCTGAAATAACAGAGGTCATTTTCTTGTTGTTGTTGTGCTGCATGAAATGTAAAGTACAGGAAACAGAGGAGACATAAGAGAACCTTTCAGGAGATTTTGATTTGAACCACCAAGTGTCTAAAAATATTTTACTCACTTGGAGCTTAGTGCTTTTGTGGGAGGGAAGGAGAGGAGAATATTTATCAGCTGTTCTGTGAAAGATATCTGAGGCTTATTAAACGTTGATTCATGTTTTTCATTCCATTTTACATGTAGTGTGTATATATATAATTCACCAAGATTGCTTTGGTTTTTATTTATTTATTTATATCATAAACAAGTTTGTGCATGTTCTTTACAGAAAAATGTATTTTCCTTTCTATTGGTTGCTCTGTATTATTTACATCTAACTTCCAGAACTTCCATAAACAGGATCATCTCTGAAATAATCATCTTAAATTCTTCCCCAGGGAGGAAAGCGTGCGCTGTTTCAAATATTTGTTTATTGTTTATTAAGCCATGTTTGTATTGTTTTATGATACGTTTAAAAATATTTGTGAGTAGATCTTGTAATTGTTGCTTTCGCACTAATAATGACAAAGCTAGTTTTGCACATTGGCAATTATATTTCAAATCGGAATCGTGATCCTGCCTGTGACTGTAAATTCACGTAGCTCAGATTGCAAGGAAACCCTCCTGATTTACATAAGGTTGTCCCAGATTTGAAGGAGATGTCTTACCTTTTTTTAATGTGAAATATCAGAAAGTGTTATAAACTGTAATTCTACTGAACTGTATTTTCTTGTAAAATCTTGTAGGAGCTCCGAGAGTGCTTTTCATCGCCCACAAGAGGAGGAAAGTTTTGCCTGGTTTGGAAAACTGGTGAAATTAAAGGTAAGAAGTTGAAAAACTCGTCACTGGATAATGAATGGTTTATTACTTCAGTTAATTTTATGAAGACCTTTTCCGTTTGCTAAATTGAAATGATCTGTTTCTTGAAATGAGACACAAATTAAGAGAGCCTTGTTCTGAAACCTTAACTGCTGGATTTAGTCTGTGCTGTACTTGTGGCACTGATGAAAGTCATTCCAGCAAATTGTCACACAGCGGGCCAAGGGCTGATCTGTTTTACTCCTTGCTCGTGTAGCTGGGATAAGAATGCACTGAAAGCACCACTACAAGACAAAGAAATGTTACTGTGCTGGCAAAATGATTCTTGAGACCTCCTGGCCTTTTTATTTATGAGAGACAAATTCCAGTGAAGGGTAATAATAATGGCAAGGCTTTTAATAGTCTGTTGAGCCCTGTTTTGCAGGAGCTGGGCAAACACTGGGAGCTCTAAGGCTGCTCTGCATTTGGCTGAAATTAAAGGTGCACATAGTGTTGGGGATTTATTTTCCGATCTATAGAATTCTATGAAAACTGTAATTCAGCTGTGCCCAGGGAGATGTCTCCATTAATGCTCCATTAATATTTTAAAAGTCAGTCCAGTCCTTGAGTTGTCAATGTTCCCTTATAACATCTGTTTACTAGCAAGTAAAACCATGCTCTAAGCATGGGGTCTGAACATTCAAAGGGTTTAAAAACAAGCCATTACAGAACCAGAACTCTAATCCTTCAGTTAATCACCAGCAATATTTGGAAAGGGAAGAGCTATTGGATATCTACCTTGCATCAGATAAGCACCAGGAATAATGCACATCCAGAAACGAAATCTGTGTAAATCACTGCAAAGTTGACCAAAGCTGCATTTTGTGGCATTCGAAATACAAGAAAGGTCTGATGGGGGTGATGGGAAGCTGTTCAACTGCTGAAAAATGCTTGATTTGTAATAAAAAAGCGGGTTATTTACTAAGGCTAAAGTTTTGTGTTTTTTTTTTTTTTTCCTTTTTATTGAAAAGCAAGTAACTTTGTATATTTATGATTACAATAATTTTAGCAGAAGCATTATCTTAATAAATTCTGACTTAAAAACTTGCCCTTCAGATTGAGAGACAAATGAATTTTTCTTTTCCTATCCTAAACTGTAGATAAATGCAGGCTGTGTTTGTACATTTCAGTGGTGGATTGGCAGATTTTTGTGCATGTTTTAACAGTGTTGTATTATTAATATTATACTGTAATGGATGAGCTGAATCTCACAGCGCAAAGTCCCAAATATGAGGTGTGCTTGGATCTGTTTTCAAGCTGCCCACCTGTAGATGACATGATTTTAAGTGTCTCATAGGGTAGTAAATCCTGTTCACAGTATTCAGTTATATAGTCCCAGCACCTGAAAAGTTCACTGGCCACTCTCTTGGAATAGGAATGAGCTGAGAAAAATACATATAATTGATCTTAGGTGTATGAAAACAAGTCTGCAGTCAGTAGGATGGAAAGTGAATATTGCCTCTCTCCTGCTTTTTGATATAGTGTATAGGCCATACACCTGGCCTTCAATACTTGCTAGTAGATCTATCTTCAAAAGCTAGAATTTCTGGTAGAGCTGTCCCTAAAAGTATGTTCTTCATGATTGCAAGTAGTGCAAATTCTGTGAGGCCTGAGCTTCGACTCAGCATTGTTTTTCAGGAGAGTAACCAAGTAACTGATGCAGCAGGAACTGGGAGTTCCCAATTGTCTTTGGTCTTCTCAAGTGGATCTATTCTAGATCTCGAGCTAAAGCTGATCGTGCTGTTGTAGGACATACTAGACACTTTATAGGCTGATATAATTCAGTGGAGCAGTCTGTCATGTAGCTGCTATGTGATCCCTGGAGGAGCAAGTTCCTCTAACGTTAGTCACTCTGCCTCATCCCCTATTCCTTAAGCAATCCTCCTGAAATCCTCTCGTGCACACATGGCTACTGAACACAAGAAGAAAGGTAAGTTCACTAAGTGGAAAAGTCACCTTGTGTTTATGTCATGAGGTACAGAAGTGCAAATGAAGTCCTGTATGTGCAGTGCATGTAAGCGTCTCTAATTCTTTAGTGACAAAAAACCATGTTATCTTGAGTTAGGTTTAAAGGACTGGGGTCAGGTTCTCTCCCTTGCTGGAACCATGTACACCTTCATACAATAAATGCCTCTAAATGTTTCATCTGACTGCAGGAAAAATACCTTTGGAGAAGAATTGTTTAGTTATGCAGTTAACGCGTCTGCTAGGTAGAGGGCACAAAAATGTAATGGTTCTTTGTGAATGAACAGGCTTTCTTTGGGTTTTCCCAAGAAAGATATCTCTCTGCATCTGTCTGGTTCGCTATGAGATGAATATAGGAACTTTGCTAATCTGTGCCAGGTAGTTTTTATTTAAAAAGTCAAACGTTAAAGACGCAGCAGGCTGCCTGTAAAAGCCTTCATGCAAAAGTTGGCTCCAGGAGTGTCTGGCTCAGAGCTCAGGGCTGGGGAGAGGCATGGCAGGGTTTCTAGGAGGCTGCTTCTTCCCAGCTGTTGATTTGTCTGTGTCAATAAATTAACGCATTTCCTCTGTCTTCGTTTTTCCTGTATAGACAATAGCAATGATGGCAAAAACTTACTGTCTTTGTATTTTTCTGATAAACAGACTAAATACTGGGTAGTGAGAAATCTGCTGAATAAGGTAGCATGTTTTCATGATGCTGTGCGTGGGAGAAAGCTCCGGGTATGTTTTGTCTCATGAAAGAGCATCTTGCCTCTTTCTGCAAAATGGGGAGAAAGCCAGTGCTTCCGTTGTTGGGGCAGAGATGTAAAAATACTCTAAAATGTAATCCTGGAAAAGTGAAAGGAGAACAAGTCAGGCTTTAAAATGTCAGGAACCGGTGTTTCTGAAGTATTACACTGAAATCACGTGTTTTTGTTGGTTTTACTGGATATTTAAGAGAGGTTTTAAAGTATATATTTATAAATTATACTTTATATTTATATATAAAGTATATTGACGAACCTGATCTCCTTCTATGACAAAGTGACGCGCTGGGTGGACGAGGGAAAGGCTGTAGATGTGGTCTACCTTGACTTCAGCAAGGCTTTTGACACCGTCTCCCACAGCATTCTCCTCAAGAAACTGGCTGCTCTTGGCTTGGACTGGCGCACGCTTCGTTGGGTTAGAAACTGGCTGGATAGCCGGGCCCAAAGAGTTGTGGTAAATGGAGTCAAGTCCAGTTGGAGGCCAGTCACTAGTGGCGTCCCCCAGGGCTCGGTGCTGGGGCCGGTCCTCTTCAACATCTTCATCAATGATATGGACGAGGGCATTGAGTGCACCCTCAGTAAGTTTGCAGATGACACCAAGTTAGGTGCGTGTGTCGATCTGCTCGAGGGTAGGAAGGCTCTGCAGGAGGATCTGGATAGGCTGCACCGATGGGCTGAGGTCAACTGCATGAAGTTTAACAAGGCCAAGTGCCGGGTCCTGCACCTGGGGCGCAATAACCCCAAGCAGAACTACAGGCTGGGAGATGAGTGGTTGGAGAGCTGCCAGGCAGAGAAGGACCTGGGAGTGATGGTGGACAGTCGGCTGAATATGAGCCAGCAGTGTGCTCAGGTGGCCAAGAAGGCCAGCGGCATCCTGGCTTGTATCAGAAACAGCATGACCAGCAGGGCTAGGGAGGTGATCGTCCCCCTGTACTCGGCTCTGGTGAGGCCGCACCTCGAGTACTGTGTTCAGTTTTGGGCCCCTCGCTACAAGAAGGACATCGAGGTGCTTGAGCGGGTCCAAAGAAGGGCGACGAAGCTGGTGAGGGGCCTGGAGAACAAGGCCTACGAGGAGCGGCTGAGGGAGCTGGGCTTGTTCCGCCTGGAGAAGAGGAGGCTCAGGGGCGACCTTATCGCTCTCTACAGATACCTTAAAGGAGGCAGTAGAGAGGTGGGGGTTGGCCTGTTCTCCCACGTGCCTGGTGACAGGACGAGGGGGAATGGGCTAAAGTTGCGCCAGGGGAGTTTGAGGTTAGATGTTAGGAAGAGCTTCTTTACTGAAAGGGTTGTGAGGCATTGGAACAGGCTGCCCAGGGAGGTGGTGGAGTCACCATCCCTGGAAGTCTTCAAAAGACGTTTAGATGTAGAGCTTAGGGATATGGTTTAGTGGGGACTGTTAGTGTTAGGTTAGAGGTTGGACTCGATGATCTTGAGGTCTCTTCCAACCTAGAAATTCTGTGATTCTGTGATTCTGTGATATGCTTTAGGAAATCAGTATTATAATTTTTCATTGCTTTCACACTGGTATTATAACCTGTATGCATAGACTTAGCTAATATTTGTGTAACTTTAATTTTGTGAATTGGAAACAGACTTGGTTAATTTATGATTGAAGCTTTCACTTGCACATCAACAAAGCAGAACCGAGTACTTGAAGTCCAGCAGAGCTGCCCGGCCCAGGTTTGTCTAATGGCCGTATCGCAGCCGTCTGCTTGCCCACCAAACACCTGTTCTGTTTCCGTCTCTCTAAACTTGCTTGGCCTCTGTACCCTTTTAAGACAGACTCTGAAAATAGCAAAGGTGTCTGGCCGAGCACTGCAGCCCTCACTCCTCTTAGCACCTGGTCCTGCTGCAGAAGAGAGAAGGGGAGAGGAGAGAAGGGAGCTTTGGTGGTGGAGCAGTGACAGGGCAGAGAACCCTCCCGAGGCTGTGGTCAGGTGATGGCAGCTAATGTGTGGGGCTTTGGTAGGTCCATAAAGGCTTTTGACCACGCAGAAGGCTAGGGAGGAAAAACAAAACCATGCTGTTTGCTAGGTCTTCTAGGTACTTCTGAGCATTTGGCAAGAAGCTGGGATATAAGATTTAAGGAATGCCCTGCCTTTCTGGAATGAAGTACTCTTTCTGATGTGCTTCCTGTAGGTGTGGCACAGTTTTTGCCCTCCAGGCTTATCCATTTTGTTCTAATTCCTCACCTTGTTTTTAATTTCAGTAGCTTTACTGTGTTGGTATGAAAAATGATATCAATGCAGTGTTAGACTTTCAAAGTTGGAGATGGTGAAGTGCAGCAAAAGCAGTATTGTTATGCCATGACTTGAATGATGCTGAGAGTAAAATATTTCACTTCTTGAGGCTCGCAGATACACAAATAAATCTCAAGAGATGTATTAATATGCAACAGTAATTTGTTATATAACTCAACTAAACATTGACAAATCCACTTGATGCAGGCCTGATAAGATTTTATTATTATTATTTTTTAAAATTTTGGCTGCTTAAAGTGTTGTATTCGCCAGAACTGATGTGTCAAGATAAATGCATATAAGTTATTTCCCTTTCCTCCCCCCTATTTATCATCACTGAGGAGAAGAATAAAAGACTGTTATATTTTCCTGGATCCTACACTTTTACTTTGTTTTATTGTGACATCTGTCACACAAAAGTTTTATCCTCTTAAGCATCTTACAAAGAACTGCCATTTCATGATGAGGACTTAATCTTTGATCATGACATATTTTAACCAAGATGTGTCAGGCACTGTATTTTCTTCAAAACTGAAGAGCTATTGCAGGTGTTTACTACTAAACAGAACTTTGGGGAAAAGGAATATAATTTTTTGTGTCGTGAAGAATATTATGGTGCAAGTGAGAGCAATTTTTAAAAGAAGCAGAAAAGAGGGGAGGTATAAAACCTCAATAACTAGAGAACGTGCAAGTCTCTGTTCCATATTGTATTGATTTTTTTGCTTCTCAAAATGGCAACTGCCTCATGTATACAAGCTTCATAAAAACCAGTACAGGCTTAGCTGCACTGCTCTGAGAAATGTGTGACCAAACTCTGAGTTCAAATACAAGAAACCTTTCCTCATACCAATGAAACGTCACCATTTCCACCCTGTGAGACAGCTTCAGTTTATATGATGAGACAAAAATATTATCGGTACAGTTTAATTTGGATGATCATCAAGAATCATAATTATGGGATGCTTCTGCATGTTTCTTCTGAATCACATGAAGATTAGAAACAACAAAAAGCATGGCTGAGCAAAAATCATAGAAGAAAATTTCAACACTTAAGCTAAATTCATCCAGAACTGCTCAAATGAGGTCCTTTTTATTCAGTGTTATGAAGATTCAGGGCCAAAAAGATAAGATGGGAAATGAGAATGAGGTGGAAAAGGAAATTGCTCTCAGGCATCACGTTCAGAGCGCTGGTGGAGGCAAGGTTTGGTCTGGGTTCTGAAACTGCTGAAAGAATGGCACAAGTCAGTACGGGGATCCTTCACACTTGTTCAGAGAAATCCAGTTCACTTTATCTGCATTTTGGAAACTGTCACCTATCTAGAAACACACACAAAATTTCTCAAGTTACTTTTTAAATAGTTTTGGGATAATGAAGTCTGGACATCTTGGATCATGCCCTTACCAGGCATAAATGGAAAGCTACTTTTTTCTTTCTTTCATTCTTTTTCTTTTTTCTTTTTTTTTTTTTTTTCTTTTCTTTTCTAAACAGAGAGAAGTGGTGATAATAGGCAGATTATGCACAATTTCTCCTATAACAAGAGACTTACAACCATGGAGCGCACATCTTATGTGTTCCCTTCTATCCATCAAATTATATTTTGTGTCACTTAGGTCACTTCTTGAGCTGTATGTGCAGTATATTATCAGAAAGCGCAGGAGAACTCGTAACCTTTGGTGAGTTCCCAGTCCAGTTATATGTCTCCTCCTAAAATGCTCACTACTTGTTATTAATGATGAGCACAGCTCCTACTTAGACTCTCTGCTGTCTCCTGCCCCTTGTTAACTTCCCCCTCAAAGCAGAACTGGCTTCTAAGGAAGACAGTGCCCAAGACCTGTGCTAATTGTGCTGCTAAATAGGTATAGGCTGTTAATCCAGAACCATAACAGGGTACCCACATAAAGCAAATAGGCTTTATATGGTGGAGGGTTTTTAAGAGATTCTGTGTATCACAGGCTAAAAAGAGGAAGCAGAAGGAAAATTGCATCAGCAGTTCTGCCCCAGGCCTGTGTCCCCTCAGTGTGACGTGGTAACCTCACAAATCCCACCCTGGCCAGACACAGGTTCCTTTTTTTCTTTTTCTCCTTTTTTATTTTATTTTTTCTCCTGCCTGCTTTCTCCAACCTTACAGGTACAACCCTACTATCCCAATCACCCCCCACCCCATACCACCTCCTATTCCGGGCATGGCCTCAAGCACAAAACAGATTAGAGTGAAATATAATCGTGAAAGCATCTTCTCTTGCAGAAGCTACCATTTCTGTTCAGGATATAAAACACCTGGATACAAGGTTAAAGTATCCAAAATCCTCATGGACAAAATTCTGACAGAAAAAGATGTTTTTGAGGGTAGTGGTGGAGTCGAATGGTTGCACTACGTAAACAGAGCAGAAGATGTGTTTTATTGACCGCATTGTGTGAAAAGAAAGTGATAAATTAAATTCATCGATTTACAATATTTTAAAAACTTAGTATTTATTTAACAGGATTATAAAAAGAAAAAATATGGCAAATTTAAGGGTAGTGGAAACTTACTGTGTTTTCTACCTATTTTCTCCCTTAGATGTGTGTTTGGAGAGCTGTAGATAGAGGTTTTGTCTCAGTTCCTAAGGTTAATATAGATTCTCTCTTAGTGTCTGGTTATCGATCCACGCCTTTCTCTGCTTTATCAGATATTTTGATTGTCATCTTGCTCATTCACTGTTAAGGTCACAAAATAAGGCTGCTGTATATTGTCCTATGGCACAGAAGAGTCAAGAATATTTCTTTGCCTCTCCATTTTTCTTCTTAAAGTCATTTCCATGCTATGATTTTTTTTTTTTCCCAATCTGTTTAATCTTTTATTGTTTTGAGTGGGGGGGTCAAAAAGCCTCTCAGCATGAATTTGCCATCAGCACAGATGACTTCAGTTCTTCAGAACTGCAAGTAGAATGAAATACGAATTAAAATCACTCATTAAGCAGGTACACAGTTTTGAAGATGGTTGTTGTACCCAATGGTGATGGTGTTCAGCCTCGTCTCCTCTCTCTGAAGTGCACTCAGTGAAGGGCATGTTGCAATCTAAGTTTTTTATTACTGGAAAAAGGAATATTCATTAGAATCAGCTTGACTGTCCTCTGCTTTGTATTTCTTTTCATAAAGTGCTTCATTGTTGATGAAATTTCAGTGATTTATGGTAATGTGATTTGTGAAGTGATCAGAAAGTAAAGAAATCGGTGGCTCTGTCTGAATGGCTGAGCTCAATCCCATCATCAAGTCCTGTGAATAGCTGTCTGAACTTTGCATCTTATTGTGTCAAGCCTACCCAGGCAGCAGGTAATTTTCTAATACTAATAATCTGCTGCCTTTCCTATTTACAGTATAAGTTGCTGGCATGCTTTCCTGAAGGTCTGTTAAAAGAGGAAAACATCAAATATATAGAAAGCATTATAAAGTGATGTCCTACTCCTCAGCCCCCCAAAAAGCACGCTCTACAAGACTGTTGCGGAGTAGAGGCTGAATTGCTGTGAAATGGTGCTGCCTGCAGGCCCTTGTGCAAGCTCTTGGACATGCCCTGAGAGCAGTGGAAAGGGAAAGGGGGAAAGACAGGAGAGAGGAGCTTTCTGAGCAGTGCAAGGGGGAAAGACAGGCGAGGTGAGCTTTGCAGCAGTGAGATCTGTTGGTTTTGCCGGTCTTGGCCTGCAGGAGAAGAGATGGAAGGTGCTTCCTGAGGATGTTACAGCTCACTGCTTGTGGAGTGAAATGGTAAAGGCTGTATGTGTGAATGTCTTTCACATGAGCAGCACATGATTGAGATAGTCCCGGTGGGGCACTGGCCGGAGCGGTGGGAATGGTTCCTGTGCATGCCACAGATACATGGGGCAGTGTGCTGAACCCCTCATGTGGGGTGGGTTCGTCTGCTCTGTAGCACTCGGTCAGTCTTGAAGCAGTGTATGTTATCAGTTAATTACTTGGATTTTTCTTCGCTCACATACAGTATTTTAGATTAGTTTTGCCTCCAACCCCCAAAAGGAACGTTTCACACCAGTACATCTCTCTGCAGCGATCAGGACGGTTGTAGGAAGTAGTGCGAGAGTAATGCATTGGCACTTCCTCAGGTTTTTCGTGAGCCTGCTAGGATCCATGGATTTTCTGAGTCAGAGGTGATATGTTTGTTCTTAACGGTCTTTGATAGTTACTATAATACATTTGTTTCCCTAGTCTCTGAGAGCCTGTGGAGAGCCCTTGTGAATTCTGATATACGGAGAAGAAAGTGCGGCTCTTGGTTAAAAGTTATTGATTGCTCAGAGGGGTCACCACTTATTTCCATATGAATAAGTTGTTAAGTGTCTATCCATATGTATTAATCATTGATGGAACAAAACAAAATATTTTAAAAATGTATTTTTAGACAACTAAATTAGCGGTGTTCATAACATATGTATGCCTTCTTGAAATGCTTGTTCTATTGGATTTAAATTATTAATATTTGCAACTATATTATTAGTGTTTACTCTTGCATTGTATTGGATTTATATGCTAATAATGCTACCTTTTCATGCACTTGAAGCATCTTCTGAGTTGCTGTCTTTTTTTTTTTTTTTTGGAAGCTAGTCTCTTCCTGACCTTTCTGGAGGAGCAAACCTGCACAGTGGGAAGTAAAGGCCCTGCCTAAGGCTAGCGTACAGGAGCTTACAGGCAAAAAATGCTCCTAAGTATTTTTCTATGGTTGGAGAGTGGTTTTGTTGGCTCTGTACATTTTGTAACATACATGAATGACAGAATGTGGCTTCGATTTAGACAATTTCAAGTCCTACTGTTCAGTGACCTGTCCAGGTAATACAGCAAAACATCATTCTTGACACAGGGCTGTGCCAATATGACAGTCTTGTTCCTGCCTTAGTTTTCTTCCCAGTGGGGAAAAAAAAAAGTGCTTCCATGCTGTATGCTTATTAAAATAGCATATAGAGGTCTGGCTTTACTTTTTATCTTTCCTGCCTCCGGCCTGTCCCTACTCTTTTGCGTTCCTCTCTCTGGGTCTTGATTGTGTCTCACTTAGAACTACCCGAAGTTTTCATGTTAACTTGACCTGAAACATAGTAAAGCATTGATCTGCGTTTGAAATGAAGTTCATAGAGTAAAAAAATATTTTGTTAGATCAACTGAAGGAATACATAGGCAATTAGTGTTGTTTTTTGTTGTTGTTGTTGTTTTCTAAATAACATTGATCACATCGGTTAGTTTAATTTAAAAAAATATAATATTCCTCTGCACTAAACTTTCCAATCCTGGGTCATTAAGCCACGCTAGCTACTAGAGCACTACTCCCGTGCATAAGTAACATTTATTGTTATGGAGTATTCTCCAAGCAGCCTTGAATGCATTTGCTCTTTGGAATCTCTCTGTAGGTCTGTATTTGTGTGCATGGGAATTTGTAAGATAGTGTTTCCACTGAAAAGAGACGTTAAAATTAACAGTTGTTTTTTCTGAAAGTATAGGCTACAGCAGGGTTGGTGGTTAAGTGGTTTTGAAGAGAGCTGACATACTCGAGATGGATTAGTTCATTGCTAGTTCTGTTTTCTTTCTGAATACATTTAAAACAAACCAAACCAACCCCTACTTTTTCTCAGGCTTATCTGTCATGTTTTCAGTTTATCTTGTGTTGGATGTTGTAAGAAGTTGAGGGTTTTTTCCCCCCAACACTATGACTTTCAGACTGTTCCAAAACATGTTTAAGCTTACCTTCATTTACTTCCTATTCTATCGTAACAGTTGAACAAGGATTTCTTCAGGAGCAATAATCAAATCAGTTTTTAATGAGCTATTTAATTAAAGGCTAATTGAGGTGAATTCATTAAAGATTTCCAAATTATGCTTATCAGGGTAGCTATGTTTTAAGATAAGTTTTAAATATTTGTTTTATACTGTGTTGTTTGATCATAAAAGCGCATAGGAAATTATTTTTATATGCCTAATTAGACTTTCTATGCATTTTTCTTCCTTAATACCCCATCAGGGCAGTTACCATGTGTGAATTTAATACGGCGCTAATGTTGAGCTAACATAAGAAGCAACAAAGCTATTAGAGGGCGTTTTAGAGTGTTAGATACTAAAGAATTAAAGAGTCTATTGGGAATCAGTGAATTTATTGTTTTGTTGTTGTTTTTTTTTTTATCTTATTATTCTTAGCCTTAGTTTTGGGTAGATGTTAACTGTGTTTTATGCATCTTTTCTTAACCTTGCTGAATATCCTTGACAGCAGGCTAACTGCAGGGAATATCAGTACATGAGGATAGTATAAATCTTTTCTTTGTTGGAAGTCAGTCACTTAATGAATGAGTACATTAATTAATCAATCTGGTAGATTTCTCTTTCTGGGAGTACTTACTATCATCTTGTATCAAAGTGAGTTTGGAAAATAGGCACTCTAGCTTACTTTAATCTTTTTGTCATTGACAGAAACACCAAAGTAGTTGACTAGAAGTGTGGGGGGAAAGGAAGTGAAAATAGAACAAGAAATCTGAGGCAGAGAATTCCCAGAATTAATCTACATTTCCAGAGCTCCCAAGATTTGCTATCAATAAATAGGTCATCAGAATAAAAGCCTCTTAAGAAAAGCGCTACAGGGACCCAGAGACCGTGTTAAAGCAAATACTTTTTATTTCCTTTTTTTTATTACCTTTTTTTTTTCCCCTTTTCCATTCAATCAAATGGCAGAAGTTGACAGCCCAGTCAGCCGTCCCTTGTAGCTGATGTACTTGTGATTCAGTAGTGCCTCTTTAGATGCACGGTGTTCCTGCAGCTGATGTTCTGGGAGGAGATTCTCAGGGCAGCAGCGGCAGCAGGAGCTAAGGCTGAGTGAAATATTATTGGTTGTAGATCCATCAGCTTCATCCTGCACTGGTATGTCTTGAGATTGATATCTCTGCCATCTAGGCTTATAGTCTGTAACCGTAGCAGAGTACTTTATGGTCTTGTACTGTTGGGTTTTCTCATATCAGTGCATAGGTGGTCTGTTTCTGTAGTCCTGACTGGAACAGGAATGGTCCCATTGCAAGTGAAGAGAATCTTTTAGGGGACTTATCTCCATGAAGCTCAATGTGGTAAAATTGAGTGGCTAATAGTATTTTGGCTTAATGGAGGATGGAGTCATTGTAATTTAAAGTTGAACATTTTTTCCTCAAGTATCATCTGATTCCTACTAATGAGGGTTTTTTCAGTTTTGCTAGATAACCTAAAAAATTGGTTTTAAAAAACGTATTTTATGTACTCTCCTAAAATGAGAATAGTGTTTTTACTTGCCTTTGCAACCCTTTTTTAGTTTTTACAAAGTGTTTCATTCAGATTACCACAGCCTTTGCATTATATTTAAGATACTTTATAGAAAGATATTTCAGTTAAACTTTAAAAGTTTTAGGTTAAATCCCAAACTCTTTGAAAACTTGAAATCACCCTAAATCTGCTGAAGGAATTTCCATATCCTAGCAGGTTGGGAGCGTTGTATTTTTTGGAAAGATGGAAACTCCAGGTGAAAAATCATATCTTCTGTGTATCTAGGACAATCTAAGTTTGAGTCCTAGAAATCAATCATATCACCGTAAAGCTTGCCTACTTTTCCTGTCCTACTTTTTTATAAGATAAGAGACTGGAAGGCCTGCCATGCAATTGTAGGATTACTAGCGGAGAACGTAAGATGTGCATCAGTGGGTTAACCCTGGTGCAGCACAGCATCCTGTCACCAGTGTGGACAGCAGCAGATGACAGGATGCGGTACATCTACAGATGTATCTGCAGATTGGGCCTTCTTATATTCTTGGCTCTAGTAACACACAGAGTAGTTGCTTCTTGAGCTTTGAAGATGGACAGTCCCTCCAGGAATTTATCTGATTCCTTTTGAAAAAATTTATACTCTTGGCAGAAGCGTCATGCTGGGGTAATGAGCTGTATGATTTAATTATGAGTTGTGAAGAAAAAGTCCTTCTTCTTAGTTGTTTTGAACTGCTTGCTCATAATTTCATTTTATACCACTTATGTCTTGAATAATGGCAAATAATGAAAAATCATTGCCTATTCACTATCTCCATACTACTCATCGTTTTATAGACCTCTATCGTATTTCCTCTCAGCCACTTGTTTTCCAAAATTACTGCATGTAGTTTTCCTTCCATGAAAGCCATGCCATTCCTGTGATCACATTCATTGTTCTGAATTCTTCTGCACTCTGCTCTTTTACTTTATCTTTTTGAGTGTGCATGACCTAAGCTACGTGCACTGTTTGAGATGCATGTACACCACGGTTAGAAATTTAAGGATGCTTTGTGTTTTGTTCCCTGTTCCTTTCCTAATAATTCTTAGTGTAATGCGTGACACTGTGGCAGCTACTAAAATGATGAGTTCAGTCTCTTGTCTTTTTTCCACAATGTGTTAGGTCCATCACTTTTTGTGCAAAGTTAGAAGCTACTCCTTCACAAAGCAATAAGTCTGTTTTTATTTACATTATTTTTCACCTGCCATTGTATTGTGAAGTTATATTTCTTCTTGCAGCTCTTCAGTGAGGCGATTGTCTTAATTGTAATAATAATAAAAAGACCTAATACGCAAATTTAAATAATGTCCTAATTTTAATATAAAGAGCACAAGCATTGCTTTGTTAGCAAGCTATGTCATACTAGTATACGTGCTTTTCCTGATCAATGATGAATATGCTAACAGTAGGTTGTTCAATATCTCACTAATAAAAAAACCTTTTTAAATTTGGTGTAGACTGACACCATTTCCTTGTTATTGTTGATAGCTTAAACAATGACTTTCCCATTGCAGTCAGTAAGTAGCTCAACAGTCTCATTTGAGAATTCATAGGCAAATACTAGCTAGAAGTAGTAATTTCTTAGTGTTTGTTTTACCTCAAATACTTCATGTTAATAATGTTCTTCAAAAATTTTTTGCTAATCTGGCCTTATTTAAGGTGCTCCGTACTTAAAATGACCGACTATTATAATAACATATGTATGCATATTTTTATTTATACTTATATATTTTGCGTATATGTGTTTATTATAAGTCATTTGTCAGAGCGATGCAGGTATTTTCCTTTGTCTCCAGTCACAATATACAGCCAAGTTCACTTTCAGGGGGAATTGTGGAAGGAAGTTGGAAAGAACTGAAGTTATATGCAGTTGCTCTTGGATACCTGGTATTGCAAGGGTGCTACAGCAATAGCATCGCTGTTGTATGTAGATGACTTCTGTGTTTACCAATCTTCTGTGTAGAGATGTCACAATGGACGCAAACTTTTGAAAAAGTATTACCAGGGGTATTATTGAAGTAACATTTTTTCTCTGTTTTTGGCTTTTCGGTGAAGTCACCAAAGGAACATACAAAAATGGCTTTGAGAGCATCCCAAATGAAAAGATTATATAAGTAGAAGAGAGATGTTTTTGATCCATCATGAGAGGAGGATCAATACCACAATCTGTGTGTTTCACTACTTATTATATGTGTTTCACTACTTATTATTGGCAATGCTTTATAAAGGGCTGGGAGAGGAATGAGCTCCAAGTCAGCGATTATCTATTACACTCTTGCTTGTGACACATTAAAACTTCAAGAAAACAGGTGATGGACAGCAGATTAGAAACTCAGCTTGGGAATTACTTTTGTTTGGAAAGTGGAGAGCTAGTTAAAAGCAATTCCCTGTGCCTTATTGCATGAGTGCACGAGGCCTCCAACTCTGTTTTTATGCTAAATTCATCTAGCGTAACACCATGAAAATATTATGTGCAAATTAAACACATCTAGAGTCTGTTTTGTTTTCACTGTCTTATGTTCCTTTAGTACTCCACAGAGTATAAGTACAGTGGAAAAAATTCTGGCAATTAGCCTTGTCTTACAATTAAACAAAAGTTAAAATGCACTTTATTCAGAAACATTTGTAATGATTATAATTAAAATAGATGGATTAATTTTTTTTTTTTTTTTAATTTGAAATGTGCAACACTGATTAGATAGGCTGTGAAGTCTTTTTTAAAACTAATCTTACAAGGTAAGATTAACATATATCATCGATACTATGCGTATAGAATTGGAATTATGGTGAATTTATTTATTTTATCTGGCATATCATAGAATGCTTCTCATTGCAGGCTACTTCTGCATGTCGTATCTGTCCAGCCTGTTGATCACAGGAGTCTAGCCTCAAAGTTAGATCAGGTTGCTCAGAATTTTATCTAGAGAAGATCAAATAGATCTAACTTTTAAATGGAAATAGATGTCATAAATATGGATACATTGTGCAAAACAACTTGGACATAAATGATGAAACTAGGTTGCTGTGGAGAGGAAGTTTGGAGCAATTGTTCTGTTTATGAAATTCTATTTTTCTCACTGGTTGTTTCTAGTGTGTATTATCATATTCAGAGTCGGCTCTGGATGCTACCTTCTGAGAAGCTACTATAGTGTTAAATTATGCTATATTCTGGCTGAGTGCATGGTAACTGTGTGATAAGTGGGTAGTTTGCTGTGTGGCAAAGATTATCTGTCAAGCAGTGGGTCTTTTTGAATTTATATTTCTGTATGAATTTTCTTATGAACTCACTTTCTGGACATATAACAGTGATGAGTAATAGAAGGAATAGGATCTATTCAATTAGTTAAATTTGAGAAATTAAAACAATTACATTATTAAAAGAGGATTATACCAAATACATGGGGAAAGCAGTATCCATGTGTTCCTAGAAGGTGATGGAGGCATCAACAGGCTGAAGCTCCATTAATGCAGCACCATGGATAATTAAGAGGTGAACAAGGAGCAACAGTACCTCATTTTGGGCTATTCAGCATAAATTCATAAAGATCATTCATGCAGTGTTGACTTAGACAATTCTTTTATTGAGCGAAGAAGCTGTAATACACAGTGACACTAGATGAGATTATATGGTGATATAATGAAGTTTACAGTGTCAAAAAATAAAATGATTAAATGCCATGTATGCTAGAGACTCAGCCTTCTTACAGCTCCATCTTATGTTTTCAGTATATGAACAGTGAATTTTGTTAAGGCAGGGTAATGAAAAATCAGTTCCTTGAAACGAAAGTAAAGGGAAGGGAAGCTTAGCTATAATTTCCATATTGGTTTTAGAAGATTAATCTGTCTGTATTGTGCTCTGCCTTTTTTATTCCTCTTCCAAAAACCACTCCATTCAAATTGGCACCTCTCTCAGATGGCTGAGATCTACGTTCTCCTACCAGTTTTTTCTATCCTTCCTCTAAGACTTCATCACACAGGTCTTCCGTTCGTTCCTTTACTGTCCTTGACAGTAATGGTATGAGCTACTTTACTGATCAAGACTTTTTTCCCCATATTTTTTGTTCTTATTCCTTTGTCTATGGTTTAATAATTGGATCCTAATTTGGTAGTATCGTCTCTCTATATCACCTCTTCCAGGTTTTGTTCATCTGAATGTCACTATTAGGCACTCTGTATAATTCATTGGTCCCATTCTTTGTGCCAAATAGCCTAAAAAAGACACGTTTTTTGACTGTCCCTAGCTCTACATCACTTTCTTCATTCCTACATCATTCAATGCTCACACACACTTTTCAAATCTTTGTCTTTAGCTAGTACCTGAGATATTCCCTCTACTCAAATTCCAGTTCTTGTGCCACCAGATGCCTTGAAAAGTGAGTGGTGCCTGTACAGAGGAATCATTCCTGCTTAGCAGAAAGAGTAGCTTTTGTGAGACAGCTACAGACCCCCACGTATGTCTGCGGAGCTTTACTAAGAGGGGACCTCAGATAATTCAGCTGAAACAATTGTGTGGCACTAAAGGACCTTAGCAGGAGAATGAGACATGCTGGCACAACTCCTTTTACAACAGAAGGAAATTGAGATGCAAATCAAGCTTTTTTCTCCACCTGGGACGCTGAAGCTATGAACTATATAACGTTACAATCCTGTCTGGTGCTGAGATGTTTTCAAATTCATCTGCTCTGAAATGACATGTCATTCATAAAAGTATCACACTAAAACTGTGAAGTCTGTATTTCTGTAGGGTCTTAGGGTGGTCATTAGGAATAATAAATTATCAGTAAGCAGACACATCAGAGATGCCAGTTTTAAACAATTTTATATACATGCTCTATCAAATTTCTGACTTGTTAGCTAATATTGAGCAGGGGAAGAGCCACTGTAGTGCAGAGATGACAGCCCTGCCAGAACATTCCTTTCTCTTTCGTGAAGGAAACCACATCCTTGCTTTCTCCAGCTGTGCTGACTTCAGTGTCTGACTGACTTGCAGGGCAGGTGGGGATCAACACTATCTTGAGTAAAACATATATTAAAGTTGTTTGCCCAATGTCTTGATGGTAGTGATGCAATTTGTAATTTTGTTTGTTTGATACAGATTCACAAATGTCAGAGGCAGAATAAACCCATACAAACTGTGTAGAAGAAGTTATTGCCCTTTATTCAAAAAATAGAAAAAGGGGGGGGGGGGGGGGGACGAAAAGAAAAAAGGTGAGGACGGAGGGGTTGGATGCAATTGTGTAAGATGTGTTCTGTGGTGTTGAAGACATCAACACAAATAAATGTCTTCATTATATTGTGAAATACAGTGCAAATTACTTTTTCAAAAGCTTTTGTTCCCTAGAATGCCTTCTATGCTCTGCTACAACACCTTAAATATATTGTACAACATTGTGGCTGAATTACAAAATGAAAGGTCTCTGTGTTTTTCCACCTCTGTGGCCTTGGCTGTTAGAAACACTCTGAAAATACATTTACCTGTGAGTTTGTCTTTTTTAATAAGTTAATAAGGAAGGATGCTGCAATAAATTACTTTTTATTAAAAAGAAATAAATTACTTTAGGCTTTAATACTTTAGTTGTGGTAAAATTATCTAAGACAGTAGTGAAACTCCACAACTAGAGGAATCTGCTGAGTGGGAGAATCCCTCTGAAAGAGCTGATGCAGAAGTTTGCTTTCATGCATACCCAGTAGCAAAGGTTTTCAGTGCAACTATTGAGTTGACTATAGTAGAACATCACCAGAAAACAGCAATTGTAGCATCTAATTCAAGCCTGTGACCCCAAACGAGTAGTCTGACTACAGCAGTTTGCTAAAGTTTAGAAAAAATCTCGAAGAAAGTCATACAGTAATATGGCTGTGGGCTTACCCCCAGCACAATGCACTGGGTTGATCGATATTGAGATAACAAAGAGCTGATACCCCAGACTACAGGAAAATCCCGAGGATGTAGAGCATAGCAGATAGCTCAGGACAACCCCACCTGCCAGCCTCTCTCTCGTTGCCAAAGGAGAGGAACGGGAGAGGTTCCTGTTGTCTTAGGCTCAAGTCAGTGCCAGACCAGCACGTGCTGCTGCCTCCTCCTTGATGGAAGGAGAAAAGACCTAGGTAAACCAAGACAAAGTGTTAGCACAAGAACAGATGGGAGCTGTTAAGAATACGTTTAGTGCAGATGAATATGAATTCACTATGAATGCATTTAGTGCAGGAATTAGGAGAAGACTCCATCCTGTCGCAGCACTACATATATAATACAGCAGTTGCTAAATCAACTCTTGTGCAAAGCATCTTAAATGTCTTGAAGCAAACTAGCTCTAGACTGAACTGTCAATATCTCCTTGAGTGACTTTCTTCTCTTTTTTATGACTATTTGAAATGTCTTGTGTTCTCATTTCCTACCTATTATAGAAACCTTGCTTTAAATAGGTAATTTAGAGATCTTAAGCTCAAAAGACCTGTTTTTGCTTTAGCATAGTATTACCTCTCCTCCCCCAATATTTATTGCTTTGATGAGTCATTACTAGATGTAATGATTGGTTTAAATGAGCAAAATATACCAGTTTTGGCAATATGTTATTGCTAATAATTACTCAAAATCTTCAGTATTGTCAGCAGGATTTTCAAACCTAAAGACTTGATGGCACAGGGAAACAAAGCTTTCCAGCTACTCATGCTTCCTGTTTTGTTGCCTAATTATCATTCATTTACCCTGCCATAAGAGTCGTTCTTTACCTGCTTTCTGATTGCTTTATGGCTGCTTTTACAGCTTTTGAGAATAAATTGAAATATATGTTCTCACTGTGTTATATCCGTAAAATAACTGATTCAGTCAACAATCTGTATTTTATTACCCAAATGATCTAACAGCCTTCATATCATAAATGGAAAAACGGTTAAGTTAGAGAGTTCAACTGTGTCATTTATCAGAAAATACTATTTGCTACAGTCAGCAAATATCACTTCTTCCTTTATTTTGGCAGATTCCCCTACAGTTTGAGACATACATCCTTCTGAAGGCAACTAGGAATTAAGAGTGTATAGCTGGTTTAAATCTAAAACACATAAATATGCAAATACAAAAAAAAAAAAAAGGCAAAATATTGGCAAATGAAGTGAATTCATTTTACTGTTGGTCTGATTTTTCTTTTTTCTTTTTTCTTTTTTTACCTCCTTTACCTTTTATGAGTCTGTATTGTTTTCTTACCATACACAAAATGCCGGCAATGCCTGCGACTGATGCTGTGGGTTGCCCTTTCCGTATCTCTGCAGCCAGCACTGAGCCCATGACACCAGTCTTTGGTACGTCTCCTGGCATGCAGTCAAACATGTGCCACAACTTATTAAACTCCAGCAATGCCAGACAAGCGGGAGAACCAAAGACTTGCTTGATGCATGTGCAACTCAATTTAAAACAGTTGGGGTTTTTTGAGTTTTGTCATACTAGAGATCCAGTTAATTTTAAAGACAGCTCAAGCCTGAACATGAATGTTTCTGAGAAAGCCCTGGTTAAGCTCTTAATTGTACACAGCTGGAACCAAAGTTACAAACAATAAGCAGAAAAAGAGAAATACATGAACTTAGATTGTATCTGGCTACAGTTCAGTGCTGTATGGGATTTCTCCGAGACATACCCTGGCTGTAGGAGTGAGGAGATGGAGCAGCTTTATTCCTGCGGCCTCTCAGAATCAGCCTCTGCAACTAGCTTGGCATCTGGCATCACAGCCTCGATGTGCCAGGCAGGATAAGCTTTGGGAGCTTTCCCTCTGTCTTTTTCCATCTTTTTTTCCTCTTTCTCTTCCTGAATTTCTTCAGACTCTGTCCTCTTTTAAAATGTAGTCTAAATAATCAGTACTCCTTTACCATATGTAGCAGCCTGCTCTTGCATTTTCCCCTTCCTGTCATATCTTTTTCTTCCTTCTGAGTCCCCCGTTAACAGAAGTGAATTCCACAATACGTGCCGCTAAGGACGATGCTTTGCAAAGCAAACATCTGGGACTTACCTAGAAAACTTAAGGAAGGCCTTTTAATGATTTGAAACTTAGAATGCTGTATAAATTGTCTTTTATAAAGCATTATGAATCCCTGTGTGCTGATAGACCCAAGTTACAGTTTGTTTTCAAACGTTAGGGATCACACAGGATGTATTAATAGTACTGATGGTGGCCTTAACGTTTAAAGCACGTTTACTTGAATCAGTCCCTGCTACCTCTTTCTACTAATTCCTAATTAGTCACAACAAATCTAATGACTCTAAGAATGTGTTGACCTGTGCATGTTTGTAAGGAACTATGGCAATGCTGCTTCGTTATAGCATAGTTTTCTGGATCTAGGTTGATTCTGAACCCAGATTCTGTTTTTAAAAGTGACTGGTGGGCTAGGGAAGAGTTTGCAGTTGCTTTGCTTGTTTTGCTTGCATAGATGAAATTATTTTAAGACTTTGTAGACATGGCCTTACAAATACAAGGTAGTCTGAAGCATCTTTTAGCTCTTTATATAGCTGCTGACACTATTATTTTTTGACATCTTCCTGTTCTAGTGGCATTTTGCCATCTGTTTCTAAGATGACATTATAATGCAAAGTAAAAATTTTAGTATATTCTTCTAAAGACTTTGCTTTTCTTGCTGCGCCATTCTAATTCTGCACAGTCCCTGTTGATATATTCCTATTTATCTTGTCTGATAGCTGCTTTGTTTTCCTATTATGTTCTCCTATTCAGCTTGCATAGAAAATACCAAGATGCCTTCTCAATTTAAATACTTGTCTTTTCTTCATTAACAGCAATGCCTCATCTGCTACCCAGTTCTACAGTTTTTCCTTTACGTTTTAGTTTTATAATTCAATGAAGTCTGCAAAATCACTGGAATATCTATTTACAACCTTCTTTGTATGATTTTTGCTCACAATGATACAGGATATACAGGAAAGAATGTATGCAAGATAATCTGTAACAATAATTGTTTTAGCAAGTTAGAAGTGTTTGGTAATGAACCCACCAAAATAACAACTCTGATCTGTGTTACAGGCTCTTACTGACTTGAATCTAGATTTGCATTCTGGCGAATAATGCTGAATTTCAGCTTTTCATTTTATGGTTTGAGCAATTCTGTTTCCTATTACAGTACATCCTGACATTTAGCAAAATGCTTTGTAATTTTAACAAATAGGATACAAAGAAGTATTCCTATTACAAATGCATGCGATTCACAGTTAGTCCTCATGCTGATTGCTGTTTTGCATGAAGGAATCTATGGCTTATTAATTTTATCACTGGTCTTAGGAAGTAAAAAGAGCATCAAGTGAATGAATGGAATAAATTTAAAAATACACTTTTTTTTTTTTCCTGGCAAAGCATGTTTTTATTGGTATAATGCATGTGTGTTGTTTCATTTCCACACCAATTCCATAACTGAATATTTCAAGTTTTAGAGTCTTAATCTTGTTTTTCTTCTGTAAAAGACCTGAAGAGATGTTAGCTTCAATCTTGATTAGATTCTGCTTGTGTGGTTATATTATTTTTAATCTGATGTTACATTTATCAAAATTTGCCAGAGCAGACAAGCATTTCCATACTATAACAATAACTGTAATAGAATAGTGTGTTGGTAGAGTACAAGACACACAGACTGTGATGGCACAAAACTAATAGATGTAGAATATCAGAGCTCTCTCCTGCATTAAATGCCATCTTCTCAAACCTGAAGGCGACAAAAACTGAGAGGAAACGTAGCCATCTGGGAAAATTGTTATCACCACCAATGACATCTGGCTTGGCATTTTGTGGTCCCCATATTATTAAATGCTTTGCTGTATTATGCATAGGGTTCATTAGTACAAATTAGGTTCTGTTCACATTACAGTAGGTAATCAATTATATTGGATACTAAATGTCTTCTCATAAATCTGAATTACACTTTTCTTGGAGCGTGGTCCAGCATTTCAGCTGGTACAGACTGTCAAGACTTGTAGAGAGCTGACCGAAGCGTGCAGCCTTGCACCAGGTGAGAATCCAGCCCCGGCTTCCCTCTGTGCCTGCGGCTGTGCCAGCTGTTTTGTCAGGTGCAGGGTTACCTTTGCCAATGCAGCCTCAAGCTTCTGACAGGTGGGAAATGGGACAACAGTCTCCCCAACAATAGACAGTTTAGGAGCGATTGGGTCTGAGGAGCTGGCTGGGTTTTACTCCAGGTTCTGATTCCCCTGTTGGTTGGTTGCCACTCTGCTGGTGGGTGACACTGGGCCAGGGCTGTAGGCTGTGCAGAAGACTGTACAGCTGCGTAGCTTGTGCAGGTCCATGGCACTTGCAGTCCATGATGAACTTTTTTTAAAACTAAAAAGTATATACATCTAGCTAAATGTAATCTGATAGGCACCTAGTGATCAGCTTTTTATGAAATAGATTTGAGAGAATGAGCTTAAATTATTTTTAGTGTTTCCTTCTGTAATGTATTTTCTGAATTGAACTGAGCTGGGCTGAATTGCTAGTGCCACTAGGACAAGTGCTGCAATTGAAGTAGGTGGTCCTAAGTCACTGTGGTACAAACTTTTATTTTATTTTTTTCCCCTGAATTAACTACCTTGTTTATACTCTGAGCAAGGAAGCTGAGAAACAAATGCAAATTGAGAGTTTCTTATACAAGGAATATAAGAAAAGCTTATCTGAAGCATCTGTTTCCTGAAACCTAATGTATTAACACTTTTGCAAGAAGAGATTTGGGACTGGCAGCTATTCATAGGTTACAAAGTTCTATCTAATTTTCCTGTACATGTTAATAATTACTTTTAATTTTATGTAGCTAATACTTCTCCAGAAAACACCATTTCTAAAAATAATAAAAACCATTAACTTGACTATATATAATATAGCATACAGTATATGTGCTATATGTAAACAATACTACTGCTATAATTATTTTAAAGTTTCTGTGCCTTTTCTACTACAGTCTTTATGCTTGCATTGCATCTGGACTAAAAAGCATAATTAATTGCAGTGCAGTTCTGGGGAAACAAAGCACAATAATTTGGTCTCAGTACTACACGTTTTTGCAAAGCCACCCCACAAACGCTGAATTGGATGGCCAGCAGTTTACGGCAATGCAGCTAATAGCAAGCTTCAGGTTATTTTTGACTCAGCCTTCAAGCTTCATGTATCTGAAGTCTCTAAGGTCTCTCATTACCATCTGAGAAACATAGCTTCTAGGTTGCAGCATTTTCTGTCTCCTGCTGATACTGAAGTTCTGATTCAAGTCTTTTTCTTTTCTGGGATTGATGACTGCAATTCTCTCTTCCCTTGCTTACCCACTACTATTAGAAATAGACTTGAACTGGTGTGGAGATGTGCTACAAGAGTGATTTCCAAACTTGAGTTCGTCAGCACATGGCTCCTGCGTTTGCAGTACTACAATGACTTTGAGCTAAATGCTGTATAGATCCTAAGGTTTTGTTGCATAAGAGGGCTTTTACAACTGCATATCTGAATAGGTTGGTAAGATTTAGGAAATGAAGGTCATAACAATTTCATCTCTTCCTTAGTTTATCCTACTGAACGTACACCTATTTGTTGACATTAATTACAAATTATTATGAATCTACAATATTTGTTCATAATATACCTTATTAATATGTCTTACTGCTTACTTGCATCTATCCACAATATATTTTGAGAATAAAAAGTAGAACATTTTTGCTGTAGCTGAGAAATTTTCCCAAAGTGCATTTATCTGTTGGGTAGGGCCCACCTCATCTCTTTCTTACAATTCTTCTATCTATTCTTTGCTTTTTCTCAAATCTCCAGTGAATCTTTGAAATTAGAAGGCATATTATCAATTTCTTTTTCAGATAAATCTTTAGTAGAAAGCACTGTTGAGTTCCATGTCAGATAGTGTTATTGAAACAGTGTTATTAAAAATGAATTCAGAAAAACCTCACCCACTCAACATATATTTCCTAAAATCACCAGCTTCTTCTTTTAGGCAGAAGTATACAAATACAATTCCACTGTTTGATCATTGGACGTACAATTAGTATGCCACTTAAATTTTGCTGTTGTTGTAAAGCATGTTTTGTTGTCAGTATGTCACAGGCTCCAATGATTGCTATTGCTTTCTGCTTTCTAGATAAAGAAATTCAAAGCACCTAAGCTTATTTATTTATTTATTTATTTATTTATTTTTATTTTCCCCTCAATAAATAGAATCTGTATAATTGTTACTTAGACTTTTTTAAAGCTTTGGTCAGGTTTTCAGAGTCAGATGCTATCAAGCCAAACCAAGCATCCAAAGGGACAAATGTATTTGTTGAAATGATTGATACTGGAAAACACTGGTAATGAACCATAGAATCCCAGAATGGGTTTGGGTTGGAAGGGACCCTAAAGATCACGCAGTTCCAGCCCCCTGCCATTGGCAGGGACACTTCCCAGCAGAGCAGGCTGCCCAAAGCCCCATCCAGCCTGGCCTTGAGCACTTGCAGGGATGGGGCATCCACAGCTCCTCTGGGTAACCTGTTCTAGTGCCTCACCACCCTCCGAGCAAAGAGTTCCTTCCTTATATCTAATCTAAATCTACCCTCTTTCAGTTTAAAAGCAGCACTCCTGGTGCTATCACCATATGCCCTTGTAAAAGGCAAATCCAAAATAGGCAAAGGCTTAGCAAGCAATCAGTTCAAGAAATGCAAAACCTCCAGCCCAAAGTTTTCAGCCATGAGACAAATTCCCCCAGTGGTAATGCAAACAGGTGGAAGATTTCCCTTACATATAGATCCTGAGTATAAACAGTGGATGACAAGCAAGTTTGGTGCCAGTCTAAGCTTTGACATATAACATGTTGGTTGGAATCCAGACCAGGATGACAACAATCAAAAATCTTTAAACAGGTAAATAAAAGTATCAGTTAGTAGATGCTAGACTAGGTTAAGGTAGTTCTTGTAAGAGAACTATCGCTTTGATAAATAGAATAAAATACTGCAGCTCCAACAATACTGAAGTTACACATTAGAAACAAATCTTACCTTGAGGACTTAATCCCTCTCATTTACAATAAATATTTCAAGGTTTCTAAGGCTGTTCTATGAATCTTATTTACATTTTTATTGAATGAACTATATTTGCATAGCTGTTTCTGTAATGTTTCTTCTTATGCCATCCTAAAAAAATTGCTATCTATAAGTCACAAGAACCTTGAATTCTTTTTTGAAATTACTCTTTTATATGATGGTCATAGGCATGAAAAAGCTTGGCAAGCTATTTTTAAAGCACTTGGCATTGATATTTTTAAAGGCATCCTGGTTTTGCAGGCCTTCATTCAGAAGCAGTCCAGTTAAGACTGGAAGGATTTTCCTGTAGAAGGGAAATGTGCATCATCTGGGGGCATGGCAACCTATGTTCGGATCCTGCCTCTGAAATCCAGTTGCTAGAACCATGTGGAGAATGTATCCATCGGTCCTGATTCCCCAAAACCCTGAGAAGTAATTGTCATACATCTTCACAAGACCGAAGCCCAGACTCTCATAATGTTCTGACCAGCAGATTCCCATTTTGGAATGTGCTTCTGACTGTAACCTCCAATCTTTTTTGCCACAGTACTGGTTGGGGTGGCTCTCACATGGGCTAGCTGTAGTAGGAACATGAAGTGTTAGTTTTCATGCCTTCTGGTTTTGTACTTGTCTCAATTTTTCTATAAATGCAGGAATTCACTGTGGTAGTTCGTGTGCAAAATGTAGGATCTCGTTGCATGCCCTTTGGAGTAGATCTGATGCTTGGAAACGAGGTAGTTATTTCTCATCAGCTGTTGCTCCTCCTGCTTTACAGTTGAGGTGAGGAAGGAATTCACCTGGGACTGCAACTTTGACATTGCTGAAGGATGGGGTGTGCATAATCTGGACATCAGTGGTCCGCAGAGGGAATTGTAAAGTGCCTGATGTAGTGGTTTGGGCTTGTACTTCTGTGACCTGCTGTGAACCCTGCACCAGCACCTGGGGTGGTTCTGCTGAACTCTGTCAGCTCTCTGCTTTGGGGGAGGAAGTCTCTGAAGCTGGTTGCAACACTGTTTAAAAAAGTAATTAGCTGGAAGCAGTCCTTGTTCAGCTGTATACAACAAAAGAAAAACAGCGGTTTCCTCATCACTTTACTTAAGGACCAGAGGAGAAAAGAAAAGAGGAGTATTTATGCTGCATTAAATATTTTAATTATACATCAGCTGTTGACAAATTTCTGGTAGGCCTGCAGCATCTCTGGCATAAGTGGCTAGAAAACAAACAGAAAAACATGCAGCACATGGCAAGCAGTGTGGATTGTATTCAGACTTCTAACCATATTTTGAATTGTATCTGAGACACAACATAAATTTATCAGACATTTGGCACTGATGGATTCTCACAGACATGACTCAGATGTAGGTATTGATTGACTTCCAAAGAAAGCCCCTTAATTCTGTATCATTTGTTCCTTTAAAAGTCTTCTCTTACCTGCTTGAATGTTGTGAACAGAGGACGGCAGCCTTGCACAATTTGGCTGTAGACTCAAGGATTCATCTTGTGAACCTAGTGTGTTTGTTGAAAGTAGTCTTTGTGGGGCTTTGAGTGTTTTTTCTTTTCATTTATTATTTTTAAGCAGTCATTTTAATCAGAAGCTTAACCATCCAACATAGTGAAGCAAACGTAGATGTCCTGTGTGCAAACATTAATTGCAAAGGAGCTGTGGATGTTAAAATAAGATGCTGCTTCCCAACCTAAAAGTTTGCCTGCACAGTGCTCGAGACCTTTTTTTTTTTTTTTTTTTTTTTGCTAGCAGTCTGGAAAATGTCACCAATCTAAGTGGCAATCTTAAATCTAAATTCTTGCCTTCTCTGTTACTTTATTTGATGACTGTCAAACTTGAGAATCTCTAAGTGCTTGGTCTGTATTTATCAGGCTGTCATTGACTCATGGTGAATGCTATCAAATGGCAAGGTAACTACTGACAAGTCTATAAACTTTAATTGCTACCTTAATTCTGCAGCATTCAGTTTGTACTCAGGGTTTCTTCATCAAAACTTCTTTCAGCTGCAGTGTTCTTATGTGACAGGATCAACCCAAACAGTGTATTCATGTATTCATGTCACATAATTGAGACTTCAGCAGAACAATTGGATTTCAGTGTACATTTAGAGTTGAGAATCAGTTATTGTTTTTCAGGTGTGTGTTGAAATTGGTGCCCTTTTTGGCTTTCCTTTTTAAAGGAGATAGCCTTGTGAGTCACATGATGCGGGACTCCTGATGCAGTGGTGGCTTCTCACGAGGTTCTGAAGTCTCAGAAATGAATTGTCTCAGCACTGCTTGATCTAGTAAATTAGGGTAGGAGGAAGACATATTATTGATGTTCAAATACATTGTCTCCTTGAAGCACTCAACACATGCAAATTATATAAAGAGCAGTTCTGAGTTCTTGGTGCTGTCATGAGTCTCCAAGCTTCTGTAATAAGTGTTGTTGTCACATTATATAGGTTAAATGACTAATGATGGAAGTGTGTTCTTATTCATGCAAGCAGCTGCTGAAAAGTGTGTTGTCCTAAAATATACCTTCCTGTCTGGAGAGCTGACAGCCATGAAATGATGGAATCAAGTTCCTGTCCTTCAGTTTTGCTTACAATGAAAACTGTCACACAGTTTTTGGAACAGCCTGTCAAAGACAGAGCCATGGTTCTGATGTAGTGTGGACAATACACTTTGAAATGTCCTGTACTGTGGAGATGTTAAGTGCTGCACCTCAGTATGCTTTTACTTTTCATTTTATTTCTCACTCTTAATTACTTTTTAACCTCTTGGGCATTGGAGGGCAATTAAAAATTAAATATAAATAAATAAATCAGTAAGTCCAGATGCTACAGTTATCTATTGTCTCTGGAACAAACCTAAGGGTTAGAAATCTATTTATTTATTTATTGCTATTCTTCTTTCAAATAAAATTATAGTATGGAAACTTTGGGGCACCCTTGTTTCAGGCACTGAGCTCATTTGGAGGTTTAAGAGTAAATTAACCTGAATAGAAGGCTAAAGGGCATTTGTGAATGTCATGCTGTCTTGCTGTGATGCTCTAGTAACAGGATGGCAGACCTTGCCATCCCAGGCACTTTAACCCTTCAGTCCTGTCTGTATTTGTGGGTTCTTGTTTACCTGAAAAGGCTGTGATGACATAAATGAGCCTCAAGAGAGGTGTGTGAATGGTGAACAGCACTGTAAAACTGAAATCCAGAATTAAAATGACACCTCTTACTGTGTTTCTATCTTTATCCGTGCAGCTCTTCGTTTCTCCTATACAACATATTTATTTAAAAATTGATCCTGCAAAATATCTCCTGACTCCCTCTCGTGCTGATGCTCTGCTTTGTCAAATCCATTAAAACCAAGTTGTGCAATACTATTTAGAAACTGTGTGTTTCTGAAAATATTGGCAGTATGCTGAGAACCGCAAATATATCTGATGAGATGGTCTCTGTCCTGGTGAGTTTTCAATCTACAGCTGACCTAGGAATAATGAGCAAGTGCCTAATTGGGATAGCAGATAAAGAGGTTATTTTAGCTGCATTCAGTGTGTTGCAAACAGAATTTAGTGATGGGAGACAAAAGCAGTAACAGTATTCAGTAATTTAACCATGGTTCATTGGAAGTGTGTTAAAATAGCTGTCAGTAACAGCTACCAATGCTCACTAGCAAACACAAGGTGATATGTCATTTAGGATAAAGCTTTTTAACATTCATAAATTACCATCTCAAAACATATCGTTATACAAAGAAACGACAAAGGGAATGGTTTCTCTTCCGTAATGAAATTTTAACAGCATGGAATAGACAAGCAGCAAATCTGAAAGTAGCTTTTGCAATTTTTTGTGGTGCTGGGAAGGTTCCTTTGTGTAACTCAGAGATCTCTGGTGGTGAGGAGGCACAGGTTTGGGATGTGAAAAATGGAGACTTGTCAAAGGACAAGTCCCAGAGCCCCTGGGCAACTGGGATTCCCATCATACCAGCAGCACTGGAAAGCTGGCCCCTGTGTCTGTTCATTTTAAGGATGAATCGTGTGCTCCAGCAGTTAACGTGTGCTTTCGAAGGTCACGTGAAAGCTGCTCCAAGTTTGCACCTGCACATTCAGCATACCAAAGGGAACAAAAGGAAGACCTTTTGACTCAAGGTACTCAGGAATAGGATGTCAGATCAATTAACTAAGATTTGAACAATATGTTGAGAAATGATAAAACAAAAAAACCTTAATCTGGTTGCTTTCAAGTTGCCCCTCTGTCAATAATAAATAACATGCAATTGTTTAATATGTAATTGATTATTAATTTATCTCAATGAATATCTGGATATTTATACAGCTTGTATGTCAGATCTATGGAGTTATTTATTTAGCTTTGGAGATACTAGAAATTAGGTTACTCAATTAATTGGATTACTTAACAAATATTGATTAGCATTTTTAGCAGTTAACATTATAGACATGTAATATAGCACTATCTTTTAAAATTTTAATTAACTGTTTAAGCATTGCTTGGCAGTTCAAAGTTGTTAAGATTATAATTACATTATTGCCTATGCAGTTTTGAGTTAATTATACAGTATTTCTATAGACTTGATAAACTGCGAAATGTATCCCCTTAACAATCAATTGGTATTAAATTACTTTCAATTAGTTTTTATTAAAACCAAATTAGAGTCTCATTTCAGACAGAGTAAAAGCAGTGCAAGATCTTTGAATCCAACTGTGATTTCCACCACACTCAGTGATTTCTAGATATCTAGCTGGTCAGCTGATGGGCATAGCTTTAAAATTTACATAAACCTGAAGCCACCAAGCTGTTCAAATTGCTGGGCTGCAAAGACACGATGCCTAATGCTTCTTCATAGAAAGTATTGGGAGTCTCATTGGTTTGCACAGCTGGGATAAGACCGAGTCTGGTATAAAGTGTTAGAGGCCCATTAATTGCAACAGGTTTCTACGCTGTAATTGTGGACATTTCTCTAAACCCAAAGGGAATTTTTGTTTGTTTTATAGTGGTACAATATGGTGATTGATGAGAATATATGCTTGTTTTGTTGACAGGAGTCAAAATTAATCTTGTAGGCTCAGGGCTTTAAAGAAGCTTTCCTTCAGATAGATATTCCCAGATTAGTTAGGGTTTAAATACTTAAAAGCTCTAATATTTGATAATAAAATACATTTAATCTGGCCTCAGAAAATATAATACACTCCTTCCTGTAGCATCTTTTTGCAATTTATGACCCCTTTTGTTTATCATGCAATGTTTGCATTTTTGATTTTCCAGCTCAGCCTTCTTTAGTTTGAGGATGCTACATTGCCTCCTCAGTACTGGAGCAGATGAACTTCGTATGTTGTTGAGTTTCATAAAACTATGTGTTGAATTTAATTAGTCTTGCAGTAGTAGTACAATAATAACCTCTGGAAGAAGCCTTAAAATACAACCCCTGCAAATAAACTGGTGACATACAACCCAGGACACTTACTGGTGACCAAGGGACAGAATGAAGCAAGGGAGGTCGTCTCTTAGTATTCTGGCCAGAGTCTGCAGTGCTTTCTGACAACTTCAGTTTGCTTGCTCTGGGAATGCAATGCTTTTATGTAATCTAAATACTAGCAGAAGGAATCGTGCCTCCATACAGTTAGGGTTCAGTACAGAATATGTGAGGACTTGAGCAAAGATGTTGTTATAGGTGGTGGCGGCAACAGCTGTCATGAAGCATGTATAATCCAGAGAGAATGACAGAGCTCGGTCACGTCAGTCAGGATTAATGAAGGCAGCAAATGAGGTGGCTAAAGGCAGAAAGATAGCTGGGGACTACCAGAGCCAGCAGCCACAAGGGCTTTTGCTGCTGATGAAGGTGGCTTTCCGTGGGCCACTGGGTGTCTGACCAAGAGCAGGCAATAGAGGACCATGCTGTTAGACACAGAAAGAGAAGCAACTGGCTGAGAAGGCAGCTTTTGAAATTTGGGTGCCTTTAGTTGTTTGTTTCTACCTGTATGTCCTTGTAAGTAGCAAATGACTGCACCGGTAACCTATCACGTAAATAACCAGTTTTTGCTCTGGCAAAAAGCAAAGGACAAGAACAATAACTGAACAGGGGGCCAGAGACTCGTAAGTCTCTATTAAAGTTTCCAAATGTGTGCTTTTAACTGATGTTTACCAAGGTCCTGAGCAACCATCGATTTCATGAAAATTTATAGTGAAAAGATTTTTAGTGCTAGTCAGGTACCCAAGATGGAAATAGGTACGTGGTGGGATTTATTTTGGATGCAGAGATATTGGGCAGGTACCTGTCTAGATTGGAAATCAATTGGGCTTAATGCCAACCTCCTTTAAACACTCCCTTGTGCCCCCAGGCATCTCTCTGCATCCTTTGGCTCTAAAGTGCCTTTGAAAAAGTAAGCTTAGCCACTCAGTTAATTGGAAAATCAAACCATTAGGGGGTAAGTGATGCCTCAGCCTCTCAGAGACCTGGCTGCGAGGGAGAGAGAACAAGCCCTACACAGGAGGGCAGCAGGTTTGGGTGGGCGGATGGGGGGCTGGGTCAGCTCCTTTGATAGCTGCTGCTGTGTTGCTTGAAATGTGTTGTAAAACCTGGTCTTTGGTTAATACCGGGAGGTGATTGCTATTCCTCTTGCGCTGTTATGAAAGTATAGAAAAATGGTAACCGAGTCTGGTTTTGCCCATGTGTTTATACTGGCACATTACAGAGGCATTCCAGTTGTTTCTGGGTTTCATTGCCTTCAGCACCATACAGGCACGCACCAAAATGGAAGTTCTTGTCCTCATGCAGTGTGCAGTCTGAGAAACTTTTGGTATGGTCCTTCTTTTATATCTCATGGGCTGCTTAGCATAGCAATGGACAAATCACACGGCATCATCTCATGTCACCTCTTTCACCTGAGTTTTGTGAAACAGGTAAATTGCTTCACACATGAAACTTAATTTGCTACTTTTTCTTAATATTTATAGCAGGCATCATAACGTGAAAGGTCACACTGAAAGATTTCAAGGAACTAAATTTATATTGTATGAATGGCTGGTGTTATCTGTATTTGAAGGAATCAAACATTCTGCATGTGACTCAGACTACACATATTTAAAAATTAAAATCTGGTGACTCTACAAAGATAATTTTAGTCTACAAGTTCTCTTCAAGAAGTATTAATAATGACAATATTACATTGTAAGAGAGAGTAAACTAAAATGTCCCTATGGACACATTTCACTTCAGTCATTAAGAAGAAAATGACTATACTCTTTATTTAGAATAATGAGAGCTGATACTGGTTGTCATTAGAGTATGCTACAATAAAATGTTAATAAGAAGCAGCTTGAGAATACAGCACTAATGCAACATTTTTTTAATCAAATTTTTGGAATTGATTGCCTATGGCATAAGTAGCAAAATCTTTAATATGATATAATGATTTTTATAGCATCCCCAGGGAGAGATGTTAGTTATGTCAACTTCATAATCTCCTCTTTGGATGCAAAGCACAACAAAAATTTTGTCCTGGTCATTACAAAATTATATTCCAAACAGATACAGCAATATGAAGTTTATCGATGCATAGTCTATAATATTTTTCATGCTAGAACATTTTTGTAACTGTATTCTGCTCTCTAAAATGTGTGACTATTGATTAGTATTGATATTCATTCAAAGGTGCAGCGAATGAAAGGCTATTTTCAAGTGTCACTAAACCCTCTGTATTTTTTCTGGGTTTTCACTCAGTGGCATCTGAAACGTACCATGCTATTTACTTCTAATTAGAATACAAAATATAAATGCTACCTAGAAACAAACCAATATGGAAAAGTGATTTGGGGAGATCTGTACAAGTTTCTCCATTTACTTTCAATTCCAGCTCTGAGGCTGTTCATCAGTTTATTGCTGAGCAGGGGTGATGTGCCTGGTAGCTCTTGGTTTTGATCCTTCCTAAGTGCATATATGGGTGCAAAGATATAGATGCCTCTCATTTAACATTTGTGCTCGTGTAGAAATATGAGAATGAAATGAATTTTGTCTTTTTCACTAGCAAGAACACAAAAGAGAATGGAAGGAAAGATAAAACTCTATTCAATATGTATGGAGAGAGCATTTCTTATTTCTGCTGATGGCTGCCACATCTTTTCAGTGGGAACAGCTGGTATCTAAATGGCTTCCTCAGCTAAAACAATGTCTATCTCGCTTTAAAATTTCAGCAGGAAGCTGCTGTTTCATCATTTAGTCGTGTCACATATTTATAGTGTTGTGTTTAGCTGTAGTGTTTGAGAAACAAAAAATGAAAGAAAATTGATGCACTGTATATCTTGGCGCCAGTGAATATAAAGTTATGGTTAGTCATAAAACCTATAATCTGTTGCAAAGGGAAGGAACCAAATTCTCAGTGCTGTGGTAAAACTTTTAGAAATAGAACAATTAAAAAGTCTAGAAGGAAATATGGCCCCTGTTCAGCAATATGTTTCTGTTCATGCCTAAATATAAATGTCTTAGCAAACCCATTGCAATCCTGGAACTTGCTTCGTAGTTAAGCACCCACTCAAGTACGTGTAGCCTAGGTGAGGAGATCCATGTCTCATAAATTCTCCTTCAGCTGGCAGATCTTTTTTTTTTTTTTTTTCCTGGCAAATTTCAATATGAAAAACAAATGTGGAAAATGGAAACAAAATGGGATTCCAAGACAAAGGATTAAAAACATGTATACAGGATGAAGAATAAATTCAAACAAAGTGTCAATGTTTACTGAACAAGTGATTTCAACTGAGTTTCTTTAGCGTTCGTGTTTTCTTGCCATGGTGTTTATACCAGAGAAGCCAGTAATATTATTTAATAAAAGCCAGTCCTGTGCTTTTGAAATGGAAAACAATGAAATAAATCTATTAATCTAAGCTATGTAAAAGCTCCAGTTTACAAAAGCAGAATATAGCTTTCTCCATCAAGGCTTGATGTTCTTCTTTCCATCCTATTCTTTGTACACATCTAAAGTATTGTTTGGGCACACTGAGTTCAAAAAGCTCTTAAACTGGTATTCAGAGACAGGGAGGGAGAAATATTGGTCTCAGTTCATCAAGTTGCTGAGATTAAAATTATTATTTTAAAATGTTAATTGTGCATACAAAATAAGAAGGGCAATAAGATGCCTGGAAAAGGCATCCTGTGAGGGACAGGTCACCCAATCTGGGGATAGGTTTCTCTTGCCGGTTGTGAGAAGTAGTTTTTGGAGGAAGGAACTGTGTCGCTACATCAAAAAACAAACAAACAAACAAACAAAAACTCTCTAAATTTGTGAGGATGACAGGAATGAATATGAAGGCCTGTTTCCCAGGATCCTCACTTATGTGACCATTCCAATATAACGAATGTGTGATGTTTCTGCACAAGCTCCAGGTTCTCCTAGCTTAGTTGTGTTGTTTTATGTGAAACCCTAATATTGCTGATTGGGTACATCGCATCAAAAATGTAAGAAATTAACTCCTCTGCTCCAGCGCATGGATGCTGTCTCCATCAGTTGTAAAAAGTTGCACCAGTGGTTGAAATTACCACTGCCCATGTACTTAACCGACCTCACAAGCTCATTTTCCTTTTCCCAGCTGGTCCTGACCTTTCTACAGTGATTTCTTTTGTCATGCCACTTGTTGCTTAAAAGAGCAGTTGCATTTCATGGTCGAGGAGACTAAGGTGTCCTGGGTATCCTGGGAAAGGCTCCGTAGAAGCAATCTGAAGATTTGCCTTCTGTTGGAAAAATAAATAAATAAATAAAATAGTTCCAGTGCTTGTCCCCTGTGAGGGGTGTGAAAACTCTTCCTTGCACTGAAACTTTAGAGGTGGAAGAGCACAGAAAAATACCAGGGCTGCCTTTGGAAATGGAAAAGAATATTGGCCGAGCATATGACAAGCATGCGGCAGCTCTTTAGAGCTGTTTTAGATGATAGTTATTTTTTAATCCTCATCAGTACCCCTGGGGAGTTGAGGATGTGGCTTCAGCCACAAGTCAGGGATGCCGTGGCTGTGAGGAGCTAACTCACTGTAATTACTGCGTCGCTTGTGGTTTCCTTGTACGGAGGCACGGCTCTGGTGGAGAAGTTGAAGAGGAGGACAGTAGGTTGTTTGCGTTTTTGAGCTCTTTGATGATCTTGCCTGACAGAGGCGGTTTTAGCAGCTGATGGAAGGGGGAGAGGAGGTCTGGAAGTGCGGCACTAGCCGGGAGAACAGGGGCTCCCTCCTGCCCGCTGCGGTGTGCCCCCTGACCCCGTGTTTGTGCCCAGATGAAAACTTGCCTCTGGCAGAGAGCAGCCAGTTCAAAGCTGGCATTTAATCCTGAAAAAAGTTCCTGTTTTGTTCCAGAGCCATGCAGAGTGCTCTCTGCCTGCGGGTCAGCACAGAGAAATGGCTTGGTCCAGCCCAAGGGGTCGTCCCATAGCCCTTCTCTGGAGCTTGAGCAGCAGTCACCATGAGTTCCTCTCCGGGCAGATTATTTTTCCAGAAAATTCTTTAAAAATAGGTCTAGAGCCCTAAGTGGATGCTCATCATTAGTTTTAGACACCTGGTAGTAGCATTAACACTATAAAATACCACTGATGCTAAGAAATTGTACTCAGCTACCATCCCTGATAAAATGGTTCAAAGGTGACCTGGAAAGATTAGGTGGATGGTGTGGAGGAGGCAGCCATGTAGGAAGACAAATTCAGAATTATAGCAGTTAGCTCAATGCATGTACCTATTATGATGATTATTTCTGTATATAAAGTCCAACTTAATAAATCTTTTTCCTCCTGCCTTTTCACTTCTTTGCTCATTGAACTGTACAGAAACATTCTGCTTGGCCATTTTCACGAGCCATTTGATTAAATGTATTTCAGTCTGATACCTACCCAATGGCTAATGTGCAAGAAAAGAGCAACTTACTAATTGAATAACCGGTGTATCAAATTTCTGACTTAAGTTAAAAATCACATGGGTATTTGTAGAACCCTGTGAGAGGTGGTGAACCTAGAAACAACAGTAAGACTCCTGCTTAACTATTGTTTTGTAGATTATGTGATCTGAGGAGACCAAAAATGCAAAGGCTATGTAAAGCCTGAGATATCCAGGCTGAGGCTGAATGTTTAAAGAATTTTGCCTGCCAGAAGGTTTTTAAACATGTCAAAATGCTGGCACTATTTGCGACTAAGAATAACTGTGTAATGGTCTAGTGTGACAAAGCCTGCAGAACGTAACTGCGTGGTCTTCTGTGTGTAATCGGGTGCGATTAACGCACCGCTATCTTCTCGCTCTGAACTCTCAGAGGAACTGAGGAGTCATTGTATCCTCTTTCTCCTTTGTTATCCCTCAGGAACTGCTGGCATGTGGGATGTATAAGGCAAGCTTCTGGCGTTTCTGAGGAGACAGATTATCTATATTTACTGGCATTTGCATTTATTTAGGGTATTGAACAAATACATGGATATTTATCTCACTGTATGAAAAAAGACTCCTGGCCTCAGAGTGCTGTTTGTCTGCCTATCTACAGACATCTCAGGCTTGCCGAGTTAAGCACCACATTCACTTTTATCATAACTTGGTCTTAGCAAGATAGTTATCTTCCTCCTGATTTGCCGGCTTGTCAGTCTATGTGCTTCATCTTCTGTTACAAAAATTAATTTTCAGTAGCAAACTTTAGGGGGAGGTACCATTTGATAGGCTGTGACTGTCTGCAGTAAACAGTGCTTTTAATGCTAAGGTGAGGGTAACTTTGGGCTGCCCCAGCCCGTCCCACCGGGCTGCTGGGAATTCCTGGTGTGCCTCAGGCCTTGTGAGCAATTTGCAGCCTGCCCTAGGAGGTCCCAGGCGTAACTGTCTGAGAAGAGGCGGGTGGAGCCTGGCAGGTACCAGTTCACGAAATGAAGCTCACATTTCTGTAGCTGAGCTATGGCTTTGTTTTGGAGTTCAACGCAACATCAAATGTAAGTACAGAGCCAGAAGTATGAAAGAGTTCAGCATTGAAGTCTTGGGGGAAAAAAATGCATTCTTTTACATTTTTGTATTTTCCAAGGTATTTGGTGACCGCTTCTGTATGCATAAATAAAATATATTTTTCTGTTTAAAGCCAACACCAAGAGTACAAATTTAGAATGTTGTAATAATAAGTATATTTTTCCTTACTACAAAATAACAATTAAATGAATATTTAAACAAACAAACAAAAATAGTTACTAACTGCCATTAAGAAACTCCACATAAGATTGTTGTTCACATTAAACTGAGCTCATTGTTATTAGGGTACTTAGTTATAGTCGGCAGACTGGAAGTCATTTAAAAATCTTTTTTATTGATTATTCATATACATGGGGTGAACTAGTGGGTTAAACCATTTTGAAACGCCTTGGTCATCTACACATTGTGCTCTAGGAAGTAGCAGTAAACATTGCTGTAAGCTGTCTGTTTTGTCTGACTATTGTAACCAAGTTCTGAGCTATTTCATGCTTTACATTTTTGAAGGATACTAATCACTAGCTAGAAATCTGTTTTTTCTCCACTATGTTTTCTCAAACAAATTATTTTGTTTCTCAGATAATTTCTTCTGATGAACTTAAGCAGGGGGAAAGCATTTTGGTGAGACAGATGATATGTCTTCAGTTTTACAGATATAGAACAGTCTTTATGAATTTTTTAAATTGTATTTTTTTATTAATTTTTGCATTTGAACGCTCTTTTGGGTCTTCTCTACATGGAAGAAAATCTGATAATTATGTTTTCTCTGATGAATCCTCATTTTTTTGTATGTGCTGTCATGTTCCCTAATGTGGACTGCTGTAGTCACTTCATTAGCACTTCTCATGGATGTGCTGCCACATGTACACACATGTTCATAGTAATTCCTGGGCTGTGACTATTACAAGTCACTCCATGGAGTCAGGGATGTTGAAGGACAAGCTCAGGTTGCATAAGCAGCAGTAATACACTATAACCATCCACGTTATGAAACCAAACTGGCTTGCTCTTGTGATAACACAGTACTGTCATTTCCAAATGTCATTGATTCCTACAAAGCAGTACAATTCCATATAACAAGGACAAATTCAACACTGTGTGCAAAAATTACACTGCACTGTGCTGGACGTGAGGTCAGCTCCTGCCACCATTGTAATAACCAACAAAATCAATTTCAGACCCTTCTCAGTGCTCAAGGTGAGCTCTGCTGCTCGTGGTACTGTAGCACTCAAGCAACACAGCAAAACCTGATCAGCAAAAAGAATGTGCAAAGTAGAACTGTTATTAGGGTAAATTGCTGCCCAAGGAATGATTTCCTGGTGGATATTATTTTCTGGGAACAACTCAGAGCAGATGATACCTACATGAAATAAACAAAATCCTCAAACTGTGATGAAAGCTGTAAGGTTCTGAGGAGCTGGAGCTCAGGAAATATCAAGACATCTTTATTTCAGCTCTAAGGTATTGAATAGCACAGAGTTGTACAGACCTGCTATTAACTCTGTAGTAGGCCAGGGTAACTGTTAGGTATTAAATCTCCATTTAAAATCATTGCAGTTCGCTCTGTTGTCTTCCTAACATCTTCAGTGTTTCAGGGGAAGAGATAATGGCAGTGTTAAATCCAGAGTGATATATAAATGGACTCCATCTTTTTTTTCTTTTCTTTTTTTTTTTTTTTTTTTTTTTTAATGAACAAGATATATGTTACTTTGGTGTTGAGCATCTCCTCAAAGAGTTGAATTTAAACCATATGGATACATCCACCCTGAAATAAAATAAATTTTTAAAAATTTCTGATATCTCAATCCTTGAAAACATGTATGAGGATAGGGAGTGGTAGAGAGAAATATTCTTGTTGACCTTTAGGCATGTACTCCTTTCATCCTTTGAGTTTCTTGAATATTAAGTTTCATTTGTTGTACTTCAAGCTAGAAAGGACTCTATACTAGCCGTGGACATGGTAACCTAGAGAAAGCTTGTATGTGTGCTCTGACTACAGTTTTGAAATTTGATTGCTTTGTCTTTCACTTGTGACTTAAAATGTAGGTTTAAAATGTCTGGTCATTAACTATTCAGGAGTGAGGAAAAGGTATATCAAATTCCTCCCATTACTATAGGGAAATAGCTGCCTCCTTGTCTGACGTTAATGAAGTTATGAAATGGGGAGTCTAAACCCATTTCCATGTGGATCGTGATTTAGTTGTCCCTTATGCTATTTTACCGTATGGATGTGGTAGTTCAGAAAAGCCTTTAGCACACATAGTTACTGCTCTTCCTGAAAGGAGAAAAGAAAATTGCCTTTTTTACTGAAGAGAGAGAAAGGACGGAAGCTTGATTGTAAATGATGGTTGTTTTACCAGTGGCCACAGACACTAAAAAATTCTTACTGATAATAAGTGAGGCAGATGATTTCTCAGTGCAGGTAACTGTTAACAACTCTTCATTAAAAACATCTTTACTTTGTAATAGATAATGAAAATGTTCATAGACTTTCTGCATTTCAACTTCAATTATAACTTAGACTAATTGAATAAAAACAGTAACTGCAGGAGGTCCATCACATACAAGGGCAAACTTGTTACTTTAAGTTTTATTAAGTTTGTTCTAGCTAAGATGGATGAAAACAAGAAATTCTGGGAGATGGTAGAAGATGACAGTGACTTTAGATTGAACTAGCTTTTGTTATTCATAGTACCACATTTTCCTTTCGTGCTTAAGTGAAAAGTCTGTTCATTGTGTGATTTCAGCAATTATGACATTGCACCTGCAAAGACAAAACAACTTGCAACCTGAATTTTATTGTGGCAGATGAAACTACAGCATGGTACTACTTATTCTTCCCGTATATCTCAGTTCTTTGTGGGAGTAAGGCGGCTGTTAGAAGCCTGTGGTCTAGCAGAATGAGTAAGGGAATTTTTGGCACTGGGATATAGTTTAGTTGAAACTCCTCTTCAGACTGACATTTATGAAAGGTTAACAGATATAAGACCTGATGAAAGAACTAGCAGCATCAGGGGCCCAGCTTAATAGCTTATCTTCTCTGCTGTTTATTTTCCAGTGAGATTTCCTTGAACAAGAAGCAAGAAATGTTGCAATACTTGTCACGTTCGGGCCAGAGGTTTGAAAACTTTCAGACTTCCTTGACTTCTAGAACAGGCTAGATGTTACTGTAGTTCACATAGTAGCTACCTAAGTGAATATTATTGTCAAAACTACTTCCTAACACACTGTTTTGTTCAAAAGTGATGTGTAAATAAGTCCGTAAAAGAACTGCTTTCTCTGACTTTGCATCTGCGTCCCTTTTAGCACGTCTTTGAAAGTAAATTAAAAAAAAAAAAAAATCAAGTAGCTAAATACCCCATACTCCTGGAGTTTGAATTAATTCAGAATCGATAATTTACTATTCTTTGATGTTTCTAAAGATAACTGCTGATATAGCCTAGACAATGGATTGTCAATGTACTGCTTACACTGCTCAAATGTTGAGATAACAATTCTGGAAGGTCTAGGGATGTTTTAAAGGACCAACTTGAAAGGCAAAATTTAAATCATATGTATATAGAATAGGATCTGGCCATACCCATGCTCCTCGTTTGCCTGGAGATTTTGTTGCTTATGTATTCCATGTCTGAGGCTACAAAAGCAAGGGGCCTCCAGGGGTTGTTTACAATGCAGTTACAGCAGAAGAGAGATTTCCGAGTCAGCTTGAAATTGGCTAACCTGGATATTGGTCATAGTCTAGTTGACCCAGCATGGAGATTAGCTTAGTGTAATTTGCTCAGTTCTTTTTTCCAGCTTTCTTGATTGCACAGCACAGTTTCCCTCATAGGTATCTAAGGCCAAATTACAAACCATGAGCAGCTCTTTCCCTTGTGTGTCCTTTCAGTTGCTTCCCAGCTCTGGAGGAGTCTGTGTTTTTTTGCCAAGAAAGCTGCCTAGGTGTAGAAGCTTTGCTGCTGTGCATACCCAGCACTTCCAAAGTGTTGACAGTGTGAGATGTAAGTGTCTAAGTCCCATTCAGAACTACAAAATGAGCATCCCTGTGATTATTTGGTCTAAGAAACATTCTCAGTCTGTTTACTGGATCAGTCCCACAGAAGACAGGGGGGAGATGTTCTTCTCTGTTCCTGTGTGATGCTTTTAGTAGAGAAAAAAATCCCTGAAACGGCTTTGAAGTCACCAAAGACTATAGCTTAGGATGCATGTATTTCCTTAAGATTTACTGTGGCTGTATTTACTGTGTCTGCGCAGACATAATGAATAGCTTCTGTAGATTTCATGCTTAGATACCTGTCTTCTTGTTGTTTGTGTACCCATCTACCCAGATGCTGTGGAGTCACTGAAGAATTAGGTGATGCAGTGCTTAGAGTTGTGATGTTCCCTCTGAGGATGTAGCTCTTAATGCGTTATGGCAGGTACATCGATTTCAGATACATAACACACTCACAATATTATGACAAGTTGCAAGTGTAATTAAAAGAAGTTTATCTGGTGTATCCGAAGTCATTCTTGAAGTCTTTTTTAGCTGACAGTGATTTGTGATGTTGGTAGCCACTTTTTAAAATACTGTGAAATTTGTCTATTTATTTTTTATGTGGGTCCCCACATGACCCATTTCAGCATTGTCCTTTTGAGATGCTGTGCATCCTTTGCAGAAGTGTTGCCTAATCAGAGTGCAGTTGGTGGCACTGAACAAAATAAATAGTTCTAAAATATGATAGAAGGAAAAATAACTCTGTGTTTTTAGGAAAACAATTATCTTAATATCCATATACCTTTAATTCTCATTTTCTTCTCCTCCAAGAAGAGCATGTATGGAAGGCAAATATGGCAATTCAGAAATTTTATGCTGTTTAGTGCCCAAAACACACTTCACTACTTTGCCATTCAGTTATCTACTGAGTAATTTGCTCTTACCATGCCATGTCCCCACACCTGCTGGGACCAAGAACCTCTTTACAGCATCAACAGGAGTGTTTCAGGCGCAGAGAGGTCCCATTGCCTGTATGCCTCTTCCCATGCACCTTCACTGGATGGACAGCAGTTCAGATACCCATCATTTAACCATGGTGGCAAAGGCTTCTTCCGTATTTCTCTTCCTGGAAAAGGAGACCTGTACAGTCTTAAACATTTTGATTTATTTAGCTGAAGCAATGGAATTGTCAGTGAACCATTTGACTGGTTTCATTTATGTCCAGCCACATGATTTGGCTGTTATGAATTGAACCTGATGAGAGACAGCACTGGAAGCTGACGTAACCCAGCTCTCACAAAGGCTTTGTTATCCAGTACAGTGCGAGGAGCTGAATAAGCAGACAGACAGGGAAAAAGTTAATAAAGATTATGAAACATCTTAGCATGGTCAAATCACATAGCTACATGCCATGAGCTAGGAGATAACTGAGTTGTAAGCAGCTGTCCCTAAATTTGAGGAAATTATAAAATTACTGAAATTATAAAATTACTTTTTAAAGTACTTGGGAAATCCTGCAATCCTGTGAAATCAGGTTCCATATGCTGAGTACAACCAAGAGTTGTTATCACCTGGCATTTCATGTAGATTAACCCTTCAGTATTCCTGACACAGTCTCATTTGTAGATTGCTATCCCAATGTCCTTCAAGTGTTCCAGTCCTTCATGGGAATATACAACGTATATCAAACTGCTGATAACTGTATCTATGGCTGTAAGAGTCAATGTGACATTTCTAATATATTCTGAGCTTACATTCATGAAAGCAGCTTTTCTTTCTTTCTCTCTCTTTTTTTCTTTCTTTCTTTCTTTTTTTTTTTTTTTAAGGGAAGAACATAGAATGTTTGGGGAAATATTTTTCAACTGCACATTTCTGACAGAATATAAAGGAGCTAGCAGAAAAAGTGTGACTTACTAAGTGCAAAAAGACCTTGAGATTGTTCAGACTGATATTTATTTATTAGCATTAATCAGCACATGTTTCTAAACACACACACAGTGTGAGTACCTTTGAATACGTGGATGTTAAAAGCCTACACGTTTTCTGACAAATGTTGAGCAAGTGTACATGGAGCTCAGAAAAGTGACATTTCAAACCCAGAAAGCTCAAGCAGTGATGCACAGAATCACATTGGTACTCATTACAACCTGTAAGAAAATACATTTTTTTCACCTTTCAGAGGTACTTTATACTGAGAGTTGTTTTGTTTTACTATGTAAAATGCAATACCTTAAAAATTAAATTACATGAAATGAGAAATGGTTTGGAAGGAGAAACAACCCTAAATAATTTTTGCCATTGTATCAGCGAAGAAAGTTTTCATTAGGGATAATATTCACCTCTGTGTATAAGGACAGTGGAAAAAGTCATGGAGCTTTTAAGAAGTGAGCGAGCTCCTAGCCGAGCATAGCTCCCCACCTGATGTCTGCCAAAGGTTGAGCTGCCATTGGGAACACCTCTGGGTGGCTCTGGGGAAAGCCGGGCTGCTCCGTGGAGGTGGCGTCTCCCAGGCACAGCTGTAGTGCAGAGCAGTTAAGGCTGCAGCCCCAGGCAGCGATGCAGACCTGGCCGGGCCAGCTTGGAGGAGGCACCATTGCCACTTTCTCAGCCGTAACGCATATGAGGAGGCCCCAAATGTTCTTGGGATGGGTGTGCATTGTATTGAGCCAGGACTGCTGGATCTTGTTTCTTCAGTGCCCTTTGCCCTGTAGGTAACGGCAGATTTTTGGAACTTATTTCCTTCAGATTTTTATAAGCAGATGTGATAACTTGTGAGGGGTGCTAAGATTTGAGGCAAATTCATGACCTTACTGAAGTTTTGCTGTTGATTTTCATTGGGCCATCACGTCACTGCAGGCTCTTGATGAGTATACAACTGCTCTAATTCATCATCAGACATATTTTTTTCTAATTAAGAGATGAAAGGATTTTGTGTAACTACCTTTTCTTTGTATAGTACAGTTTAATTCATGATACTTGTCCTCTGAGCACAGCTTGACTGTCTCCTGAGTTTTGCTAGAGGCTTGTTCAATAGCAGAATCTTGGTTTTCATAGCTGAAATGAAAGTGAAGGCTGCGATGGAAAGCTCTCTTGTTCAATTTACAGAAAAAGATAAGCCAGAATAGTAAAGTATGAATTACAGAACAAAAGGTTAAAATGAATGGTTAAAAGCAGAATGATTTCATTGTAAAGTCTGACAGCCAAATGAAAACCTCACAGAGGTTAAAGATGAATATTCTGGAACACTGAATACTATACATTGGTAAATGGGATATTATTATATTAGAAATATTTTCTATTCAAAGTTGTTAGAGCAGATTTTTTTTTCCTGTAGCTGCAAAAGTGATGCATTAAATGCTTAAAGCGGAAATCTCTTTTTAAAGGATATTTTATGTTAGCCCAGAGTTGATTTATTAGAACAGAGACAAAATGTAAAAAGTAGTTTAGAGGTTTTAGTTTTTTTTATTTAAAAAGCAAAAACAACAACAACAACCACAAAAACAAACAAACAAAAAAAACAGAGGTGAGTGCAGATAAGAAGAAACACTCAGAACATGTAATCTATATGCATCTTTCCTGTGCTTGCCATCAGTATTGATGTGTTATGAAGAACACCACTGATTGACACTTCAGGGCCATAGTCTAAATCAAATTTTAAAACCTGATTCAAGGTTTACTTGGCTCACTGTGCAGTCTCTTACTTCATTCAGTAATATCCGTACCTTGATAGTTCTTTACATAGAAAAATGTTTGCATCATAAATCTGTGTCTGAGTCGATGCATGTGTATTGAACTCGTGATTTGCATATACTCCCAAGTATCTCCTCGGCATTGCACTTTGTTATGTATAATGAAAGCTATGTATTTTTGGATGTTTGAATGCTCCAGGAGCTAAAATCAAGTTAATCCATCTGTTTTATATTTATAGAAGTATATTCTGATGTTTAGGAATCTCTTATCTGGGAAATAATGAAAGTGAAATAAAATGCAGTATTTTAGTGTATTTCAGGTATAATTAATCCCTGGTTCTAATTTTTGGTTGAGTATTGAAAATGGTAAAAGAAGAACTAAAGTCCTTAAATAAGGTATTTTTTACTGAATTGTGCTGTTAGACAGTCCAAGAGACTGGGGTTCTGTTTTTTGAAGGAAGAAAGCAAACAAAACAGAAGTACTGATTTCTCTTTTATTAGAATGTGAATCAATATGTTTGGCTTGTGAAATGTTTTTCAAGATCAAGCAAAATGTCTCAGAAGCAGATTTTTTTTCGGTACATGGTAATCTACAAATCAACCAAGCATATGAGATCAATAATACTGTGCCTTGTTAGGTAATCATGAAGCTAGAGAAACGTATGAAATATATGGAAAGAGGATACCAGAAAATGAGCCTTTTAGGGTACTTTTTTTTTTTTTTTTTTTTTCAAAAATAATTATTTTAAACCATTAAACCCATTATCAATTAATATATCAATATTTCTATGAATAGAAACTTAATTATTTGGCTTTCACTGCATAGTTTCTGTGCATGTATGTACTATTTTTTGTATATATTTGTGCATGTATGTGTGTGTCAGTCAAATTATGCTTGGACAACAGTCACCTCTATTTTCGGACTATGACAAGATTGAGAGACATTGCTGGCCTTGCAATACATTAAAAACTTTTGTATGTAGGAAACTGGGCTTACTGCAGCTGAAGCACTGATTCAGCTTTGGAAGTTTCCACATGTCACTTATTCACGTGTGGTCATCAGTGGAGAGAACGGTGTTGATGCCCATGTAGATACCCCTGTGGCAGAACATGGGATGATTAAATGCACCCTGACAGTCTATTATTTTAAATTGAAAATAAATTGAAGCAGTTAATATTTGGAAAGGTAACTATTGCTGGCTGATGCGGAAGATGCCACTCTGTGCTTCTAGCCTGTCCATTCAGGCTGCAGGTGAAAGGGAATTGCTTTGTGATATGGCAGTGAAAGGGAGAAGGATGAAGCCTTTCACCCTGACTTTTCTGAGCACTTTTATTTGTGCCAGTCTCGACTTCTAATTGTAGCCACTGGTTCAGAGCCAAGGTTTTTCTGGCAGATGAGAGGAACAAAAGCCGAGTCCTGCAAATACATGTTGAGACTTACATTTATAAATATGATATTAAAATTTAGTAATGATCATTAGGTACATAATTGCAAAGAAACGCATCCATATCTCTTCTTGATTTCACACATTTATAATTACTTAAAAATAGAAATAAAATTAATAGTAAATGTTTTCAGCAAGGAGCTAGAAATGTAAGATGGAACAAAAATGATCATTGTAGTTCTATTTTGAAATATACTTTTTCCAGAAATGCCTTTAAAATATTTTTATTCCAATGGCTGTTCTGTGCCAGAACTGAATTCTGGGCACAGTCACATGCAAGCTCAAGAATTGCCTGCAGATATGGAAAGTGAGTTGATAGAAATCACACTCTATGGATTTTTTATTTATTTTTTTTCTGTGATGTCTTGATTTGTAAGTCATGTGAAAGTTCAGAGCTTCAAATTAAAATGGATCTTTGTCAGTAATTCGGTTGACCAATTGAAAATATTGCTTAAAATGGATGGTAGTGTTGGACAATGTTGAGACTGACAGATCGCCCATGTTCTTGTGACAGTGTGCCATGCTGATCTTCAGGGCTTGGCAAAGAAAATGTTCAGAATAGACCAAGACAGCACAGCCAGAGAAACCGGAAAAAGCTTCAATATTCAAGAAGAGTCTAGTGGGGCTTTGTTGTTGTTTTTGACTACAGTAGTTGGTCATGGAAGGGATACCGCCTGCACAAGCCTTGTTTCATAAAGTTCACGAGGCTCAATTGTGTATGTGCTCCACAAAGAGCATCCTGAACACAGCCTCCCAAGTCTCCTGATTAATTCTGTGAAATCAATCTTAATCTCTTTAACTGTCTGTCCCTCTTTCAGCTGAATTCCCTAAATTTTTCCTATACCAGGCCCTGAAATGACTTTTCTGTTTCCATCTCTGTGAGAGATCCCCTAGCTCAGAGAGCTGCAAGGCAGCTCAGGTAAGAGACCATTGGGAAGGAGATGAACGTGCCCAGAAATGGATTTGTTTTTCCTACTGGGCTGACAGTGATGCTTGGCTGCAGCTGTGTAGTCCCTGAAATAAATGAAAGTTGTAGTTCTGAGACAGAAAGCAGATTTTGGTCCTTTCTCTCTGCTGTAAAGCTGTTAGCAGTTTTGTTTTAGTTTCAGTATATGTTTTCTGTAGTTTTACGGAAATAAAAACAATGGTTGTTTTTCATTTCCATGATGAAAAATACTTTTGCAAAGCTAATCTGCTTGACACTGCTGTTTTCCCACTGTCTTGCCATTCCCTCAATCTGGGTGGTGTTGTCCTTGGCAAACATGAGTAAAAAGTGTTTTGGGACAGAACATACTATAAATAGTTTCAGTTTTGAGAATATCCAGTTAGACAAAAGGGTTATTAATAAATGTATTTAATTTCTAAACGTTCAATACGATGAAGAAAAATTGTGGGGTATCTTATAAATACATTGTGTGTATGTACATAGGTATGTGTGCATGGGTATTTCCATTTATATGGAAATGGAGATTTGCATCTCTCAAACTCCACAGTTGTTTCAAAGAATCAGAGGACACTTGTTTGTTTTTTTTATTATTTTACAAGTGTTCTAAGATCATCTTGATCATTAATTTCTTTCGTAATTCAAGAATGTATTTGCAAAATGGAGTCAAGAAGCAAAATGTGCAGAACAGCTTTATCTGTCAGGGCAACACAATGAGCAGCTAGCAAGGGAGCACATACGTGCAACTTATATTGGGATATAAACATATTAGTTCAGGGACTACTGCTTTCAAAGCCAATATTAACTTGTCAGAAATTGAGTTATATATTAAATGGCTTCATTATTAGAATTTGGTTACTATTTTAGATCTATAAATCCATCTGTTATGATAATTTTAAAAAACAGAAGCATGTTATTAATAAAAGTTTTCATTTCAGCAGAGTGATATGCAAAGTAAACATTACCATCTTAGGCCCAATTTGAAACAGGGAATAGTTTTTGAATCATAATGAAATTAATTTTTTAATGGAACATTTTATTTTCATATTTTTGTAATGTTCTTTTCATTCTGTAGCCTGCGGCTGATACGCCTGCTTTATCCTCTGAAAGTCGGAATAAATGGAGCTTGCTTGGCCACATGGGAAAGTTAGGTCTAGACAAAGATTCAAGCTTTGCATTTATGTCTCAGGAAGAAGTAAAAAGGTCCTGGAGATCATGTGTGTAGGCTTATGGGTCACGGAATTCCTGATGGGCTGTTCAAAGTGCAGCGACGAGGCGGCGATGACGAGCAGCGCCGTTTGCTGGCCCTGCTGCCAGGGAAACAGGCTCTGGGTTGGATCTCGCCCTTGTGGGGACTGCCTGACATTCTGCTCGAGGGGGTCACCAGTGGAGAATTTGGGCCCCATCACAGAAATCCATTAGGATTTGCACAAAGAAGAAAAAGAAAACAGGTTGTGGGGAAGAATGACAACAATTTGCAAATGTAGCACTAAAAGATACACTTCCCAGAGCACCATCTATTCCTTGGCATTTCCAGGGAGCTGAAAGAGCAGGCTGAACAAATTCCTTCCACCTAATTATGTTTTCCTTGTTGGCTCCACGTGGCGCACCAAGGTCAGTGAGAGGGGACTGGGTCTGCTCCGCGCAAAGGCGATGACATTCCTCTTCTGTACAAACGCAGCCGTAATCTCAGTTTACATCCATTACTTTACTAAATCTCACAGTTTTCATCCAAGTCACATGCCTTTCCTTCTGTAGAGACAATCTCAAATAAAATATATTTGGGTAAATGGGTGCTTTGAATTAGATGTGTTTGAGCATGTTAGAAACTTTTGTGTTTGTGTCGATGCACTAGGGCTAAATTTGTGAAGCAAATGTAGCAAAGAGCCAGTGAAGGGATTGAGTAGACGCAAGGCACAGGCGTGCTGGCCGTAGCAGGAGCTCAGCTGCTGGCCTACCTGCACCCTGGGAATCGTGGCCCTGACCACCACCACGGGGCCTGCCGGGTGCTCCAAGACTGTTTGAGGGCTGATGCTGATGACAAGGGGGAGTGAGCATGTTGTGTGAGTTCACCTTGAATCAGCAATCTGTTAGTAGCACAGGCTGAAAAACTCTTGTAGGTACAGTGGACTGATTTCAGACTCTGCTGATATATTTTTTTCTCAGATCTACAGAACTTGTGCCTTTTATCTAAGGGCCCAAGAGATAAAGTCATTCTGAAAAAAAACAAATACACCATAGGCTCATCTATGTATCTGAAAGTGCATTACTGAAACAGAAGGAAAACAATTGTTACTAGCAGGATTAACTTCTTTCCAAAAACCAGCAACATCCCTTAGACAACCCTGTGACCATGGTAGTAATGGTCCTAAGAAATAATTGAATTTAAAGTTCTTCACCTTTTCTCACCATTTCATTTCTCTGGGCATTAGAATGGCTCTGGTCATTATGGTCTGTCGTGAATAATCAACAGAGAGCAGTAATCTGTTACAGGGTGCTCGTGGTATGAAATCCAGTAGTGATCTATATGAGTCTTATCTAGTACTGGGAATGTGATTTATGCTATAAAGAAAACATTTATAAGGAGTGCACTAGAAGAGGAAATTAATACTATAAACCTGTCATGAGGCACTTTAGTCAGAAGTGGAACCAAGGCAAAGCTGAGCTCTTTGTGATGGCAAAATGAAGTTTGGGGGAAGTTGTAGCTATGAAACCTTGTACCTAACCTTCAACCTCCCAATCATATAAGAAAAAAAAATCCAAAACTGCTTGAAAAAACATAATTGATTTTGAGGCTGCAGACTTGAATGGAGAAAAGATTTTTTTTTTTCTTCTGTGACTGTGCGTACGTGTCTATAGCTACTGCCTTAGAAAATACTGGTTTCAAAGTGCTTGCACTGTTAGATAGTTTAATTTGTCTTTGTATCCCCCTTGTCCCTATCAGTCTACAGGTAAGCAGTCCTTTTTTCACTGTTTAAACAGGCTTTTTACTGTACATTTTGTGGCATTCTGTGTTTTTAGGAATTTCACTTCTTTCTAATAAATCTGTATCAATCTGCCTCCTTTGCTGGAGAGTTTGCTCAGGCAGCTAATCCAGTTTTCTCTGTCTGATTGCACTCATTTTCAGATGTGTTAGGAAGGGTGTTGGTAAGGCTGTGTGTTTCAGATACATAATGATGTGTCTGGAGAGGTCATGAGAGTCAGCTGTGGGCTGTGCTGTATGTGATAATGCTGATTAGATAGAATATATTCAGAATATTTCCTCTCTCTCTATTAGTATAATTATGATTAATGTTTTGTGCTCAAGTTACTTAAAGATTCAAAAATCATACTATTTTTCCAATATAGTAATGATATATATTTCAGAAAGAAAGCCTAGCCAAGCTGCTCAATTGTTCAGCAAAGAGATACGACTGAGTTTATGCATGTCAGAAATCTACTCAAGGCTTGGAAAGTCACATTTATGCAAGCCTTATGAGCTGCTGCCAAAGGAAAAGAACTGGGCATAACTTATATTGAATGAGTGCTTTGTCTGTAAAAGAGTCTAATACCCTATCAGGATTAAATCCTTAATCTAGTAGGTCTATTACAATTTTTTTTTTCTCATAGCAAATAAGAAATTTGCTATGGAATTGTCTAACTTCTGCCTTCCTGCCATCCTAGAATGAAGTACTAAGACACGGAAAAAATAGAAGATTCTTCCCCACCACCTTAAAAACTGTGCAAACTACCATCTGGAGTCTGTGTTATTTTCTATTTCTTAATACTAAATAAATTAAAAGCTAATTAATTCCTTTATGTCAGGTTTTCTCATTAGGGTAATAATGACCTTTCAAAGTTTGTCATTCACCAGTCAGCAATGTACCATATGCTTGATGTCACATGATAAAAAGTATTTTCAATTTAGCATGCTATAGAGAGCCTTAGCGCTACTTAGCATAATCATTTTTTTTCCCTCAGTGATGTCTCACTGACATATGCCACCAGATACATTAATTGTTTGCTAATATGTCCTCAGCCACATTACTGCATGCTATTGCCAGCAATGTTACTCATATAAAAATATTTCTTCTTGCCCTTACTCTCTGTAAGCCCTATTTTTCCCACTTGACACTTATGCCTAAATCCCACTGGCGTCTTTTGGAACAAGGTGTGGTAGGCCTGGTGACACTCTGAGGACGTTCACATGGCTGTGATCAGTTTGTCCAGCCCTGCAGTTATGCTCAAACAGATTCTTAAGCATCACCTTTTCTCAAAATAATCTTTTCTCTCCATGAAAATGTCTTAATAAGGATTTCCATCTGCAAGATTACATTATAATCTATCCAATTAAAACCCTGGTGTCTGAAATATGGACAGGACTGAATAAACGAAAGGGTAGCTTCATCTTAAGCTAAAACAGACTTGGAAAGTTTCCTTTATTCACACGTCATTGAAAATAAATGCATAAAAAATTAAAACAGAAAAACCAAAAGCTCAGCCGGTTCTGTTGATGTGCAGCTAGTTCAGCTGGTGTCCTAACAGCATGGTCTCTAAACCTACTAGGAAAACTCACATTAACTATTTTGTTTCTGGTACTTTCTGGTAATATAATTAGGATTTGCAAAATCAGTCATATCCTAGAGTGGTTTATATGTAAGTGCCATGTCTTTATTCTCTTCTGACTGGTTCAACTCTTTGTTCCATTCTGTAAGAGGTCATTCAGGCTTGGCCACTTACTACTGTAACTCAACCGTTTTGTGTTTTGATTTCTAACAGTGGAGTTGTGAATATACTTTTACAGTTGCTGTCTTGGGATAAGGTCTCATGATCTTGGGTCAAGATTTGGATTGATGTAGAATTAGTTGTGAGCAGAAACTGTTGCCCTCGTGGTGCTTCCTTTGGTCCTACTTTGCTGAATGACCTGAGATCAACACCCTGTAACCTCCTGAAAGGAACTCGCAATAGTATATTCATAATCCTGTCTCGCAGAATTAAAACTGGCAGTGGCAGGCTGGCGCTGGAAGCCTTACAAAGCAGAGCTAAGCTCTAAAAGCAGTGCCATAATGGACAGTCAGACCGGTGGGAGGATATCTGCATCAAAGCACCACCTCGTTAGCAGCAGTTCTTTCTATGACTATTGCACTTTCAGTAATGATGAAACCAGAGTTATGCCTGACTATTTCTGTAGCCATCTCCATAGAATGTTAGATAAATTTCAGTGTACTGAAATGTACCATTCCCCAGTTAAGAATGAGACTTTGCACCATGGTTATTGGGAGTAGAATAAGCCTTTATGGTCCTCACTTGTTTTGTTTTGTTTAGTATTCTTTAGTATAAAGAATAAAACAAAAAACGTTTTCATTAAGGTCATTTTCTCAGATGGTCCAGAACAAAGTATATTAATGTCTATGTACTATAATGTACTATGCATACTATAGTCTGGAGTATTTGGTCTGTTAAGCATTCCAGCCATTAGTTTTGTTTTTGTTTTTTTTTTAAAAATATTGGAAAACTCTCACAATATAGCAAACCAAATATTTCAGAGATGAGGTCAAGTTAAAGGTAGATTCTTAAGAGACAAATGATTAACAGTAAAATATTTGATGCAAGAATCACAGTAAGACAGTCTCTGGTTTCTGTTCCTAGCTTTGGGAACGTACTTGCGGAAGCGTGATCTTGCCAGCTACCAGGCTTTTAGTCTCTGCCCTGTCTGGCGTTGGAGAGAAGCATGGTCTGTTTTAAGTCTTCATGCATTGAAGTTAGCCTGCAGTGCAGAAAAACTATACCAGCACAGCATATTGCTGCTGCACTTCTCTTTTCTCTCATTCCCCTCCCACCCTCCTTTCCCAGTTTTTTTTTTGTGGGCTTTGGCTCTGCAGAAGGAGCCGAAATCCCTTTGGAGCGCGGCACTTCACACGTAGCTGCTAAGAAACAACCGCTGCAGCTCGAGGGAGCTTCTGGAGTGCAAATTCCTTCCGAAGCCTTATCCATACCACTGGCATTGTGTCAAACATTTCCCAGTGTTCATCTTCCCTTCCCAGTGTTCATCTTCCCTGTTCCTGACATCTGTCCCTGCTATACGCAGTGTAGGCTCCATGCACCTGATGTAGCTGCATTGGTGTTGTGGAACATTTAAAGAAAAAATCAAAGGCTTTGTCAATAAAAAGGTGAGAAAAGTTACTTGTTTAGTATTTCAGGCTGGGGACTGGCAAGTAGATAAATAGAATGTTTTTTCCTAGTGACAGAGAATGGATTTCATTGCTCTGCATGTATCTGCCCTCTGACTGCGTGACTAAACACCCGGCTGCTGAGCTGCCCCAGGCCTTTGGAGTGCTCTGGGACAAGCTCTGGAGCGCTTTGCAGGGAGTGCTTGGCTGTCTTGTGCCATGCTTTCTCAGACAAGTTCTCAAGTCTGCTAGTCCTGTGAACAGACCCAAGTGTGTGACGTGGCACAGACATGGTGTTAGCAATAGTGTAGTCCTGGTGGAGTTTCCTCTCTGACACACAGATGCTTTGAGCAGATTTGCAGCAGCCAATTTTAGGTGAATTAGGCATGCAGCTCATGGGTGAGAGGCAATTTAGGGAAGGAATAAACGCTGCCTAGTCATAAAAAGCTGTATGCTGTATGCTCTGTTGCCAGTTTGGGGGGTATCGGGAATGAAGGATCAGTCACAGAGGGGATATTGCTGAGAATGAATTTTAATCCATTCCTTCATCGATGACCAGGAGAAGGGCTGAGTACCATCTGTGTGGAGTCCCCAAACTGTAAAGTGTTAAGGTAGTCAAATGCGCTGCTCATGGTGAGGAACTCTAGAAAGATCTTGTGAAACTAACAGTGTCATTGGGGAAAAAAAGGTGGCAAAGAGCTTTAGTGTAGGTGACTGTACTCTATGAAAAAATAATCCAAACTGGGATAATATGATGCCGAATTAGTAACTGACAGTTACAGCTCAGGAAAGTGATCTTGGAGTTGTTGGCAGTTTCCTTCAATCGTCAACTCAAAGTGCATTGGCAGCCAAAAAAAGCCAACAAAATGTCAAGCATCCTAAGAAAGGGTACTGAGAGCAAAAGAGGGCATTATTTTCCTAGCGTGTAAGACACTGGAGCACTCTCATTGCGGTGCTCTGTGCAGTTCTGATCTCCACATCTCAGAAAGGATACAGTGGAGTTAGAGATGGAGCAGACAAGGGCAAGTAAAAAGGTCAATGGTAGAAAGCTTTCGCTGTACAAAGAGATGCTGAAAATACTGGGACTTTTCAGTTTTGAGAGAAGGTTGAGAGAGAGAGTATGACTCTAAGTTTGCAAAGTCGCAAAAGCAGGAGCTGAAGTGAATAAAGAACAGCTTCCACACTAAGAGATTTGGGAGTACTTGATGAAGCCGTAGGAGGGAGATGAAGAGTGTCATCAGTTTGGAAAACAGATTAGCTGAATTATTGGACAGGAGATTCAAAACAGATTCTATCAGGAATGACCGGCCACATACCCCCTGACGCCTTCATCCATCGACTGTGGGTGCTGGGGGAGTGGAGTGGCCACAGGCACTGGCCGAGTTCCTGTGCTCTCCCTAAATATCATCTCCTGTGTCACTGGGGAAGACAGATAACCGCAATGTATGGACAGTTGGCATTGCACAGTGGGACATTTCTTGTTAGGTATGCAAAGCTGTATAATTACTGAAATGCACGCAAATAGGTTAATTAGAAAAGGAATTAAAAATGCCACATTCAGCTTAGTTCACTGTAGGTTACAGCCAATAATTGGTGTAGGTAAAAGGCCACAGAGCTCCTAAAAGCAGGGAAGACGGGAATATTGCTGTGGCTGTGTGAGGAAAGATGACGTGATGAGTGCTGGAAAGATATTTCTCCTCTCTCTCTTTTGGAGTGAAGGGGCTATGGGAGGACTGAAAAGCTGAGCTAAATCCTATTTTGGATGAATCCTATACTCAATCTTGTAGTTTGAGCCATATATTAGGATTATTTGTAAAACAACATGATAGCTGAAATTAGTGTACTTGAGAACTTTAATTTCTGGAAAACATTTTGGCATTTGCAGAAATGTTGATGTTAGGACAAATTCCTGTCACTTTTGCACTCAAAAAGCAAAGAGCTATTTGGTAAGTGGATCAGATCCTTCCTTACTTTTTTTTTTAGTTATGAAGCACCTCACAATTATAATGTTATTTACACAAAGATGAATAAAGGAACTTCATTTAAATAATGAAATATGAACCATGTTTGATAGCAGTATCATCGCAGTCTCTGATTTATCTGTGTGCAGATGAGGAAGCACAAAATAAGATTCCATAAGATAACTGAAGTTCTGAACCACAGAGCTTAAATGCCACAAGGGAAACAGACAAAATATTATTGTTAGTTTCTGAGCCAACCTTAATTTTGTGTTCTGTTTTTATTGTTCTTCGTATGCATGTTACATTTAGCTGATGCCATTTGGATGTGTAAATTAACCTAGTTTTTCCAGTGGACTTACTTAAATCTCCTTGAGCTGGAAGTATCTGTAGGTTAAGAAGTCCCAGACTGGCTTCCAGGTGGAGTAGCTTGGCTGTGCTCTGAATATAGGTTACAACCAGGGATGCTGGGAGCATCCAGCAGTTAAAGGGAGTATTCTTAATGCTACTTCCACTTCTCCAGTACTGTTCACATCAAAAATTCATTATGTTATCTTTTACAGAGTTGGGTACCATGGGAGCCTCCAGTAATACAGACCTGACAGCAGCCCTGATTAAAGCCCCATTTTGGCCTTGTCTCCTCCAGCAGGTTTTTACTTGTTATTAGCAATGACTGGAGATGCAGTGGTGTTAACAATCACTACAGTCTCTACCAGCCAGAGGGATTTCACTGCTGTGTCATCAAACTCCTCTTTGAGTGGGGCTTTTAACATGGTGCAGGAAAGTCATGACTCTGGTTTGTACTGTCGTTCTCATTGTTGCTAACAGCAGTAAGGCTGCACTCGTAGATAATAAGTAGGACAAGAATCTGCAAAAAACTTACTGGGCTGTGCAGTGCTGCCTTTTATTATTTTTTTTTCCCCTGTTGAGAATGAAGGCTCAGCACAAAGGACTAGATTTTCAATTGGTTTAGATCACGGTAGTTCTACTGAAGTTAACCAAGCTAAGCTGATTTACACTAGTGGAGAGTGTCCAGAGGTTCTCAAGTGCTGGCATTTTAAAGGAATGACATTCAAAATGAATCAGTCACTGTGCCTCCATTGCTCTCCGTCAAGTCAGTAGTACAATGGCTTCTAATAGAAGGCCAGATTCTGATAAACTTCTGAATTGTTAATTGTTCTTCTGTTGAATTTAATACTATCTTGGGAATGGTTTTTTTTTTCTAATATAAAGTCAGTTTCTCATCAAGTACTTATACAAGTAGCCATAGATGATAATAAATAATAAAAAAAGACTTTTTATAAGAGCTGCTCTAAACTTCTGTAAAAAAATATTGATATTATTTATTTGAAGAAAAAAGATTTCAGAATCTGCCCTTAGCGGGAGTGAGAAGGCCGGGAGCTCAAATACAAACATTTGTAGTCAAAACCGGTGTATTGAAAGTGTTTCAAATTATTGTAGTGTGAAGAAAGATTTCTAAATATGGTTTTGAAACAAAACATCAGCTGAGTGCAACTTAATTGACACGGTTTTTAAGACATTCCAGAATGCTGAGGTTGTGGGTTATAAAATATGTGCAGTCACTGAATAATTTGGCAGTAGGGAGAGCAAAGAAAATGAATGTTGGGCCTTCCATTGCGCTGGTCTCTTGTTTCTGACTTTGCTGTTTTTATAAATGCTCTGGGAAGAGATGCTGAAAGAGATCTGAAGAATATCAGATTAACCCTAAACCTTATACACAACTGCAAGTAAAATCCACTAATGCCATGAACATACTGCCTTATTCTGTCCTGAGTGTTATTAATAAAAAAAACTATTTTGGTGTCAACAGAAAAATGTCATCCTCTGCAGCACAATACTAAACATTACGAAGATACCAGCTGGATAAGCTGAGCCTCCAGGTAATTTTCTATAAAATAAGGCTTCAGAGCTGTGGCTGAAACTTGGGATAGTTCCCCCCCCCCCAGCTTTGTAAAGTCATGTTAACAAGTCTGCCCAGTACATGTCAGGGCAGTTTATCCCAGCTCTTAACTTACATGATATCTTTATGAAAATTTTGCATGGGTGCTTCTGTGTATGCAATCAAGTAATCATCTCTTACATCTTCAGTAGATAAGGCAAGGTAAAGTTAAATTATAATGAAGTAGTAGCAATTCTGCCAAAAATCAAAGTATAATAATAACTGCAAATTTTAACATGCAAAATTATGCAGTGTTGCATAAACAGTATGGATTTCATGTAGCTTTCCTGTAGTCCAATTGAGTATTTTGTATATGTCATCACTTTGATTTATTTCCAGTGTAAAATACCCCAAAATTGCCTGAAGCAGGTGAAGAAATGCTGGAAATATAAGGGATACTTGAGAACAAAGCTTATATATGTATATTAGCATTTTGACTAATCAAGATAACATAGCTAACACATTATCTAAAGGGTTTTAATCCACTGATATTTTTATTTCCTAATATTTAGTAATGCAATACTGTGACTGATGCTAGGGGATAGTAGGAGAGAGAGGAAGTTTATGCAGTAATCAGTGTGGGAGGAAAATGGGCGCTCAATAGAAAAACAAATATTTTGGGATGCAACCAGTTCTCTCAGCACACGACTGAAAAAATCCCTGCCATATCAGTTTGTGTTCCTGCACATGTACTGTTCCTCTGTGCAAGATCTCCAATAACAAAACAAAACTATCTCCAATATCTTGAAGTTTCAATAATTTTTGTTTTCTTTAGAGATTTTTGACTTAATTTCAGATATGCTTATCATTTGGCCTGAGTTCCTTTCTTGCAGAGAAAGCCATTCAAATTCAGGTCATGTACCAGAGATACAGCAGCTTTGTTATACCAGTCCAGAGTGTCTGCCAACATTATTAAAACTGATAAAGTCTTTGGCTTGCCTTTTAAGGGAAATTGAACCTAACTCAGGTGTGATTAATCATCAGCCCAGCACTGACATCATATATGGCCAGGTATCAGAGGCTGTCCAATGTTCCTCCTAAGTCCAACAGGTAACTTAATGGATCTGGAAAGATATATCTGTCTGCTGAGTTTCTTTGGTATATGGGAGAAAAATAAATTTTTTTTTGGACTGCAGTATAATTTTAAGTCTCATCAAAGGTATTCATACAGGATGCCTTTACAGAGTAAAGTGTACAAGTGTACTTGTAGGACTCTGACAAATCTACAAAGGACAACGTGATTGCTACATGAAAGAAAAAAAGTAGGCAAGGCTGAGGCACTTCATGTTTCTCTAGCCCTTCAGAAGGTTCTTTCCAGGAATGTTTGTTTAAAAAAGAATCACTTGAAATTTTGTAGAAAAGGCATTGTTCCCTGCTGCGTTGCCTAGCGATGCTTTTCTGATGAATATGTGAAATTCAAAATAAAACAGGTATTTTCTATCAGAAAATGAGGAATTAATCGTGATCGAGATCCTTTTGTTCTGATGTCTGTGTAACAGGCATGACGTTGCATGCGATGTGTTTGCATTCAGTCTGCGGTACCAAGCTCCAAGTAGAGGAATTAGGTGGTTCACTAGATCATTACCAGCTTTGTTGTTAACTTATGCATAGCATCAGAGAGATAATAAAGACCAGGGATTTTTTTGCAGAAGTTCAGCAAAAGTGTATGATCAGACAACTTCCTCGCAGTTCATGAACTCCTGGGCACACACTAATTCACTTCTTTAACCTTTTGTAACCGTTGAAGACGGCAGTGTTTGTACAGTAGACGGGAATACTATACAATAAAATATTCTCTCAGAAGCACGAACTTTCAGAAGCAGTTACTGTACAAACTGATTTTATCTTAATGCCAGGGCACTTCATCTGGCCCCTTTCTCTTCCCGTGTGAAGGTTTTTTCTTTTGTAAAACTAAAGATGAAATTAAGATCCTGATGACCTTTTGCAGGAATGGTAACAAGGTCTCATTTCTGAAAGATAGTGTCACAGAGAAATCTTTAAGGGAGCACTTTTCATTTGATTAAATGAGCAGATTTACAGCTGTCACTGCCTGAGTCCTGTCTGTTTTGATTTTTTTTCCTTAAAAAAAAAAATCTATTATACACTATGAATGAATATAATCAGCTACAATGGAATATCTTGTAAATGTACATGGCTTTGTACTGTACTAGAAAGACTGTGTGAGTGTATAGGCAAAAATATTCAATGCAGTTAGCTGAGTGTAATGGACTTTGCCTCCTCAGTGGTCTGTAGGCTCATAAATGAACCATCGCAAGGTGTGCCTACATCAGTGCTTTAGCTCAGCCCAGAAGCATGATTTTGAAGCAGTCACTTCTGGGTCTCTATTGAGATAATTTGGCTCACGTAGTGGAGTGGTCTAAGTGTCAAAGTTGGATACTTAGCACCAGCTGATTTATTTGCCTAAGACAGCTGCTCATTTTGAGTCCCACTACATCCTACTGTAGTCATAGACTTCAGGAGGCTTTAGAGCTGCCTTCACCTGCTCATACCTGAAAACTGTAGGAAAATATGAGAGGTTTCTACCTTGCAGTACAGTTTCTTATTGCTGTAAACTTACCTAAAAAAAAAAATAGTTATTAGTGTTCAGAGGAGCACGGGTCAGTTCCAAGACAAGCTTTAACTTTTTTCTTACTTACTCAGAGCTTGGAAAATCTTTGACATTGGTGTCTATTGCTTGAAGCATCATGTTCTTTGATCTTTATGTTGTCTCATCTTTATCCTCCCTGTTACAATTTCTCTTGCTTTTATAGCTTCTGTATTTTTCCTTATGTTAAGTTTTGTAGCATTATAAAATGTCTTCAACAATTACTTTATTGTTTCAAGCCCGCAAGACATTTGTCTTTATTCCACAGTCTGTTATTACCTTCAGTATTTTCCTACCTCCTTTTCTGTCCCTGTTGCAATCTCTGTTGTTTTTCTCTGAATTTCTACACTGTGGCTTTTCTCTCTCCTACACTGACAAATTAATTTTCAGCCCTTCCCTGTTTATTTTTTCTTATTCATTACTTTTTCACCTCCTTTATCCTTGTTCTCTAAGGCTAAAATGTGGAGAACCAGACTCAGATTCCCTGCAGAGAAATCAAATTGTTCCTCCTACCTCGGATGGGCTACTACCAGTACCTGAAATAGCTTTTTTTTTTTTTTGGAGTTTTCTTAGATACACAATATGCTCATCAACTAAGTGAGATCAAAGTTTTGGCTCATTTCAAAAGGTTAGATTTGCCACGAGTGGTTAGCATACAAAGCGATTCAACGTTGTGTTAATGAGCACAAATTGAAACCAACAACAGTGCTTTTGTCAGAGAAATGCTGAGGATGGCTTGTGCATGTTTTTCACACAGCATCATACCATGAGTTGTTAAATAATTCAGATTTTAGTCAAGGTATATTGTGTGTCAAGGTATATTTGGTGATGAAGGAAATAAAGCCAGCCTCTGTCTGCATCAGAGGGGCGGTAGGAGCAGTGCTGTGCATCTGGATTTGTATGGAGAGGAGGAGGTTCAGTTTCACAAGACAATTGCAAACAGGCTCTGGAGGAATATTGCTCCACTCAGCTAATAAAGGAATGCTGTACTGTTTGTGCTGGTACAAACAGTAATCAGTTTTACTTGTTTGTGGATAGCAGATTTGTTTCAAGACCTGTCAGTAATGCTCAAAATATTGGTTAACATATGGGGATGGTGAACTAGAGCCTGGATTTGCTGTAAAGATGAATTAATAGACTCCGAGATTTTTCAGAGTTCAATATATTATATTTTGTCAAAATGCATATGGCATCAGTATGCTGTGAATGCACTGAGTGGATTTAAATCTTTATTTAGCTGGATCTTCTGGTTTGTTCGGGGGATTCTACAATGAAATATGTTGAATTTTTTCCATTAGTGTTGTGCAGATTGAAACACAGATGCTAGCTGTATACTGTGATCTAAATCTCTATCAGATGGTCTAATCTGGCTCTATACTTCACATAGACTTTCAAAAAACCCTTTAGCACTTATGTTCTGATAGGGTAGCTTTAAGATCTGTTGCATAGGCTACAAAGCTCGCATATCTGCTTCTCACTTTTTTCAGATTAAAATGTTAACAGCACTGCTAATACAATGGGGAAAAAAGCCGTGGTTTGTGTGCTGAGGACGGAGCGGAGAAAAGAAAGTTTGAGATGGTCGTAGCCAATGCAGTGGAAAAATCCTAGATCTATCCTTAACTTGGTCCTAGCACTAGCTCAGCAAATAGCACTGCAGTTTTTCTGCACCACTGATATTACAACTGTTTCTTGACAAATCCCTTTATATTCTGTATTGAAAACAGATTCATAAATATGGCTCTTTTATGGTGAATTCAATACATTTCTTATAAGTTACACTGTCATTAGAATATATTTGTGAGGTGTATACCAAGAATATTACTGCTGCAGTATAAATTTACTGCATCTTTAGATGAAAATTCTGGTACCTTCTTCAGAAAACAAAATAAAAATAAGCGTTAGTAGAGCAAACAAACTGTGGAATAGTATTTGGTTTATCATTAATGCCACTGCTGTTTTTGCAGATCTGGCAGTGATAATTTTGGATGAATGTTTTGTTAAGACTGGTAGTGTTATGCCATTCACGTATACTTAGGACTGGCTTGATTTATTTTAAAAATAGCCATGGCTAATATTCTGCAATAACAAAGAATATGTAGAGTTCAAAGTACTCTGAACTGCAATTCAGATGCCTTTGAAAATTAGAGAGGATCAATGTGTACAAGTACTTTGTTATGTTAATGGATGCTTATCGAAGTATCACAGACTATTGGATGTCTTGGGCTCTTGGGAGTACTCTTTGAGTATTTTCGATACTCGTCATCAATCTGTTCAGTTATTCTTCTCGGTTTCTGAAGGCAGCTTTCAATATTGCAAATTAGGTATCCTATTTAAAAGGAATCGTGTTGAAAGAGATAAAAACAAGACCAAAAACTCCTTACCTATAGTTTAGTTTTCCCTTTTCTTTCTTTCTTTGTGTTGTTGCTGCATTGTGTCTTTGCCATTCTTCTAACCTGCATTTGGGAATGCTGTTATGGAGTTTTAGCTTGGAGTATTGTTTATTCTCATTCAGATGATGCATCTTTGGGTCACACAGCGCTTATGTCTTTTAGAAATGCATGCCTATAGACATGTTTACACTAAGAAGCTGAGACTAATTCATCCAACATGGTTATCATGGTATTTAAAGACATGGTGCACCTTGATAATAAGCTATGATATACTGTACTTTTATTCAAATGTTAGGTACAAGTTTTGTTCTGTGATATTGCTAAACACTTTTTCACGTCTGGTGGCATGGTAGTTAAGTCAAAAAATGAGGGGAAGAGTGAGAAAAACAATGTAAGATTGTCAGCAGCATGTGGCAGTGGTCCTACCAACTTCAGGGTTTGGGCCAAATACTGGGTTGAGAAATATTGCTGTTGTGACAGTGCGTGTTATTAGGTCACCTTGTGGAAAAGTAATTTAAGCTGCTGATTAGCTGAGAGATGTTTCAATTATCCTGGTGTTTAGAAGCTTGGAGCCTGTTAGCAAGTCTTTGCATTAGCTGTTGCAACTTGAATTATCCAGAAGCAAGAGAGACTTTTTGATGGTATAAAACACTGCTGTAAGTGATTGCTTTGTTTTGTAATTGGTCCCCTTCTAATGAGGAGCAGAACAAGGAGGAACACAATGGTGCAGTCAGTGGGCCAACTAGTACTCCAGCACTTGCAGTAATGATTTCCATGGAGCTGCTTTAAAACAAGCAACATCCAGGTTACAAGGCAAGGCTCCAGGACATTCCTTAAGCCTACAGAGTCAGGGAGCACTCGTTTTAAGGTTTCCCTGGGTGAAGGGTTACTGTGAAAAGCAAGACTCTATACTGCAGTGAGAACAGACCTTTAACTAGTATTCTGCAAGAATACATTATTTGTCATAAAAGCATCATTGCAGGAAAGTAAATTTCCTCTACAATGTAATGCAATACAAGTAACTTGATAAAGAAGTCTGTGACTGATCTATTTGTAGCTATAGATTAATTGATCTCACATGAATGTAGAGCTAACTACTTCAGTCTTCTCATACAGCCCATGTTGCCTGGAGAGAGCTGTGCTGGTGCTCCATCATGAGCAGCCTTTCAACAGCAAATGGGTTATTTAGGCCAGATGTATGCTGAGCATATATGCTTCGTCCTGGAAAGAGCTGTTTAACTGTAGCACTCCAAGATCACTCAGGTCTACGTCATATTTATTCCAAACACTCAGCAGTAATGCTCGTTAAGGGGACAGGCTGCTTTCTGCAATGTCTATCTGCATGTCTATATATAGGCTGTATGTTATATATAGACTCAAGAATACATGCTGCTATGCTCCTCCGCTGAATAGAAAGGGAGGTTAAAAAAAAAAAAAAGTGGAATCAATAGGAAGAAACGAAGCAATCAGGATAAAATCAGGATGGACTCAAAGCTAAATTACGGCTTTGGAGGGGCACAAATGAAATGGGAACGGGAGGAAGCAGTGGCAAAGCCAGTCCGGGTTTTCAAAAAAGGTGAGCAGTAAAGTAAACTTGTTCCTTCATGTCTCCAAAAAAATTAGGTTAAAAAGCCCTCTCAGAACTCTTTCTATATGGTAATACAGCACACCAGCATGGCTTTGGGCAAGAAAGCCTAAGACCTTGTGAATTCATAATAACGTGGCAGAATTGTGCCATTGCCAGTTTCCACGAGTCTCTGAAGATGCTTATTTATGTCGCTATACTCTTAAAGAGTGCAGCATATTAAGGAAATAAAGTGGGGGAATGGATAAGAAGGCACCAAATGTCCAATATAAGAATTACTATTTTAGCACAGCAAAACAGATCTATTCTTTTTCTTCTTCTAAAATTTGGATGATAGATTGTGTTATTCTGGTTTAATTCTTCAGTTTTGTTACCTATTTTGTGAAGTACCATTATGTTCTGACAAATGATCTTCAGTAAAAGAAAACCCCTGCTTGTCATAAACAGTTCCTGGGAAAGATGTGGGAAAAGGTTAAAGTTGAGTGGAGTGTTTGTTTCTAAAAAATGAAACTTGAAGGGACATTTTCAATTACTCAGGATATGGTAAAGGTGCTTTTGAATGTGGGTCGATATGATGAAGAGAGTTCAAGAACAATTTTGAGAAAGATGTTTAACAATGTCTGGAAAGTCACTGATCTTTAAAAATATGCAATATGCATAATCTTATAAAAGTAATATTTGAGAGAGAAAAAAATACAAAAGAGCAAATCTAACATATGGTTGGATGGTTAGCACTTCCTCACTGCAAGACGTTTCTTACTGAAATGTTACTTACTGCAAGACTCCAAAATCTTACTGTAGTGAGGACTTTCTTAGAGCTGTAGAGGACTATAGTCAGCCTTTTTCATACTAAAGAACAGGAAGACAGTAAAGTTTCTTATTTTCACATAGCAAGTATAACTAATCATTCTCTAGCAGGAAATTATACTGAATTTATTGTGGTATTGGCTGTGCCATTCTTCCTTTCCTTGCCATATCTGGACTTCATCCAAACCACACTGAGGTCAAGGAGACACTATTTCCCAGGCCACTACGTTTCAGCCAAGTATGCCTAAACCCTGGTGTTGTCGTTGTTGTCGTGTAGAGGACCTGCCCTTTTGCTCAGCCTGCTAAGGAACCCTCCCATGTAGCTGCCAAGCATGGAAATGTGAGGTTTCTGTCATGTTACATCAGACAGGGATGAATTCTTCCTAACCTCGACGGTACTTTGGTTTGCCTGTGATGCAATCAGTTGAAGGTATGTCATTTGTCATTTTTCAGTTCAATAGTGGGGCCATATTTCTTTATCTGACTGAATTAATAATCTTAGCTAGTTTGTCCCATGTTTTCCTTCTCCCTTTCTTACCCCCCGGTTTACATTAATATATTTGAGAATGTCATTTGTCCTGTAGTCTAACAAGTTTTCTTCACTTCCAAAAATGCTGAGAGATCGTTAGGTACTGGGTCTTCCATGGTTGAGAACAATTACAAAAGAAAAAATGACAGTTTCATGTAGCTGCTTCATTAAAGATAAGGAATCTTGTTGGGTAAGAAATCTGAGCAGTAGACACACAGAACATATATGACCTTAGCAGCAGCAGGCATTAAAGTAATGTCTCATTAAAACAGTATTTGTTAAATCATCTAACCTACCTGTTAACATTTTCTAAGAGTAAGGAATGGAACATAATCCCTCTGTTCTCCTTATTGAAAATATTTCCAGACAAAGGAGATACCCTGATCTTGCTGTCTTTTAAATTAATTTGTACCCAACTCAAAGCATGCTCCAAAACATGACCATGTTCTTGCCATTAAATTTTAGATTAAACTAAGCTTCATTTTAGGTTAGTAGTTACAAGTGTGGGTGCTTATCCCTTTTGTAAGTCTCACAGATGCAGTCATATTGTACAGCAAAATCTATTAACAGGTCCTTCCTTTTTTCGGTGAGATATATGCAGGCAATCTCACACATCTCTTCAACTTTTTCTGGCATTCATCAGTCAGTTTAAGAGTAAAATTAAAACACTTTCCTATTTGGAAGAATGCTTTGAGAAACAAGTTACTCTGAAGATTAGCCCAGCTTTCAAAAAACTAAAATGCTTAAGTGCATCTTCTCTGTTAGGGAAAGTCTTTTAAATGGGAAGGATATTTTTCCGTTTAGATAATCTTTTTCCACTTTTAGATATAATGTATTTTGAGGAATTCCTGTACTAAATATCCCACTCCATATAGTTTTTAATGACCAAAGCTAAGCGCTCCTGTTTTTTCTCAGCTAGCTTGGATAAATCTTCCATCTGAATACTTGGACCACATCTGTTTATGCTCTAATCCCACTGCAGTGCAAAAACTTGCTGTTCAGATTCTGACGCCATACCATTAGCTTCAGCATGATTTTGACGTATACAAGCTGTGAAGAAGTGTGTGTCCAGCACAGCACAGCTACAGTAAGGAATGATGGATGATTAAGAATTGTAGAATTGATCTTGGAAAGGCATGAGTGAATGTGCCTGTTGTTGTGCTTGAACAGTCACTCAGGGAGTTACCACTGTAAGCACAGGAGTGCTGTCTTTGAAAATTATTTACGTTCAATAAGACATCTCCTAGTTCCATCTCTTCTGCAGTCTTTGAAAAAAACAACCAAAAAAATCAGGGAAATGCAGAGATCAAATAGTTCTCCGGGCCTTTCAAATACTGAGATCCAAAAAAAAACAACCACTAAAAACATGGCTTATTCCATGAGAATACATCTCTTGTTTCACTATTAAACCATAACCTTGTTTCCTATAGCAAAATATGCTGTCACGTGCCAAAGAAATCACAAAAAAATTATAGTCTTGTGGGAAGGAGGGGAAGACTATAGAGCACATTTTTGAGATATCTTTGCAACCAAAACAGCCCTGCTTGGGGATAATGAAAGCACAAAGATACATTGCGCTGTCTGAAATAAGTACTGTCCAGTAGTCCTACATGTCCCATAACTATCCTGGTAGTATTTGTATTGATGCCATTATTACGACTATTTGGAAGAGATAAGTGTCTGAATGTAATGAATTAAATCAGTGATAAATGAATTTTGAATTTTGAGTATTACTCTGAGACCAATTTTTCCTGAAGAAGTGATGGTTTTGGTGGGAACAAAGAACACTGCTCACTCCTCTCTTACATGCTTATGCAATTTTTGGGTTGGATTGAGTTGCTGCATCAAAAAAAAAGAGGGTGTGGGAATGAGATGAGTTCACAGTAGAGCTGAGTTTGTGGTTTCTTCTCCTATTGTGAATGTCCAATGTGTGGATTCACGACTCTTGGAGGTTTCTACGAGGGACACATTTTGGATTTTGTGTTAGAAAATGTTCCTTTCCTTTTCATTCTCTTTAACTTATTGTCTGTTAGGATGTGAGATATGAGGGGATATTGTACATTCACCTATATTTAACACTTCTGAGCATGGTTAATTTTTTTTTTCTTTTGCATATTTTCAAGATTAATTATTGTGACTGCCACAGCCAGTGAGACAGTTAAGGGACCTTCACTGTGAGAGGTATTTTAACTTGCTCATGGTATCTAATAGACAGGAAATGCTCAGGTAAATGATTAAGCTTTAAAAAGATAATTATCATTAATCATTATGAGAAGCAGCCTTGTTAAGAATTCATAGACTCAGAATAAATCTGTTCTGGTGACAAACAATATTTTTCAAGCTGACCAATTCCCTGAGAGCTAGTGGGTTGAAATATTTTCTGAATAATTAGATTATTTTTTTCCCCACCCAAATTTTTTTACCTACTTTTGTAACTAATTTATTAATAACTTACTAAAGGGCTAATCACCCAGCATTATTTTATTGGTATGTTATTTGCTATTGTAATGAACATAAAAATAAATCAAGTCCTTTTAGTTTTTATTAAGTTTAAAAAATGAATACTTAAATAAAATTTTCCTTGCAAGAAGAGAATAATAAAAGATCCCCGCAACATCTGAGAGTGCTTTATTTTCACTGGAGATGATCTCTGAAAGAAGCTAGCTGCTGCTAGCTGGTGAAGACTCGCATCGTGCATTCTCTGTGTGCTTCCAAAGCTCTGGGAGATCTGTAGCAGCGCTCTGAGGGTTCGCGTGCAGCCTGTGATGAACATACCCATGCTGCCAGCGTTTGGCCATTTTCTGCACTACCCCTCATCTTCAAGAGAGATGGATTATATTTGATTGAGGGTCTGCATGTTTGAGAAAGAATATGAAGCAGACATTAGAGCTGAGCGAAATCCCAGCTTGCAAGCCTGTTTTTAAATATGCATCTCTAATGTAGTACCTTGTGTCTTGATGAAAACAATAATTTTTAAGAAGCTGCAAAGATAACTGGCCATATTTGAGGCTGTTGACTGCAAAATATTGCTGACCTGTTGATGGGATGTGGTATGGATGGACAGGGGCTCAGTTGCTGCCTGTTCAAAGATTGGCTAGGTGATTGCTCATCCTCCATGCAGACCCTTTTCAGAAGTCTCTGCTGTCTCCCTCCAAATCTAGGCATTTCTAGGGTGTACGCTGAGGTGCGTTTTGTTGACTTTTCTGTTGGGAGAGACTGCTAGAGGAGATAGAGAGACTGACTTCTGTTGTCATCCCTTGGCTGATGCTAGGGTTTGACCTAAGGAGAAAGATCTAGCACTGGTTTTCTGTTGTTGTTGTTGTTGTTTTCATTTATTTAAAGTTCCTTGTCTGCAGTGCATTAGAGTAAAACATTAATGTGCTGTAGCTGCTGTTGCTGTCAGAGACCAGATATTGGCAGGAACTAAAAGAAAACAGAAACATTTTTGCTGTTTCAACAAGGGAACTATTTCATTACTGATAATCCAGAAATGATCCATATTGACTATTTCCAGTTGTAATCAAAGCCTCACTGATAACTTTGTATACACCTTGAAGTGGTTTTGTCGTTAGAGTACTGTAAATATTTGTGGTTTATGCATTCTGAATGATTACCTAGACTTCATATATCCAAAGATTAGCATGTAAGAGCTCTAAACCCCAAATGGTTAAAAATAAAGGCAGGCATTTGGAGGAACTCCTGCAATGTCTGTACATGCGGTGGAGAGCATCAAAAAGGCCTGTCTCTCCAAACCAATGCAGAGCAATGGCTTCAGCTGCTGCTAAATCCAGTGCCCTTTTTACAAGCCTTAAAACAGCCTTTGCTCATGCTAAAAAATATATATATAATAATTGACCATGCATATGTGCTATACAGAACAGATACCTTATTTACTGCTTGTCCTCTAAATCACCTGTCTAAGCAGGTTCGAACCTCCATGCTGTAGGCATCTGAGCTATATATTGTGCAGATCTATAGACCCACCACCGTGTTACTTGGACAGTAAGACTTACGACATTCTGAGTTTCTAATTATCGTACATTTTATAGTCTGAATTTCACAATCTTGTTATCTGCTAATACCTAAATCTATCCAGACGTTCACAATGTGGTATAGCTTTCTCCCTGTTTCCCATTCATAATTTTAGCAAAACATTTCCATTCCTAGTGTGCTCCGTGTATATACAAACTGCAAACCTGCTATTTCCTTGTATCCCTCAGATTCCTGCACCACTCTGACGTTTCCAGGTACCTGTAAAAGTGCATCATATTCAGATCCAGAGCTGCATTTTTAAAAACCAAAACCATAACTCACAACCTCTTCAATCCTCACCCAACTTTCAGCCCATAATTACTAGTGTAAAGTTGGCATCCAGCTGGGTGTCTAATTTGCACACACAATTATTTCAACTGCCCAACAAGAACTGGGTAACTGCACAAGCAGGTGAACATAATTAGTAGTTTGCATTTGTAATTACCTCATTTGCACATGCAGTCATAGCAGCTCTGCATTCTAATTAGTTTAAAAATGGCTGGTGCGATGCTAGTCCCTCACTTTGTGTTTTCAGACAAGACTTTTGTGTCTCAGAGTGATAAAGGTGTTTTGGCATGCTGGTTGGTGGTCTGAGGTGAGGTGATACTGCCATGCCAGGGCAGGACCATCCAGAGCTGTAGGACGCCCAGAAAGGAAGGACAATCTTTGCTGAGGAAGATGTTTTCTCCTTGAGCCTCCGAAGTATTTCCAGCCTGTGATGAGGAGGCGGCACTGCTTATGCTGCTGTGATAGAGACCCATTTGTGCTGAGCGGCAGCGTGCTAAGCAGTGACATGGTGGTCCACATGCTGCTGCTTAGCACACCTAGAGCATGCTCCCCTCTCCAGAAAAACCAAAGCACCAAGAGCAGAGAATGGCTTTCTTCTTAATCTGCTGCGGAGACAGGTGGTCATTTTAGCAAGGGTTCAGCTTTGCCAAGTACTGAATTGCACTTCCTGCTCGTTTTCATGTGCTCTCCGGGTCTGAAATCTTAACAGATTCTCTTAGAGTGGAATAAACCAAAATCTAGGTCAAGTTCATTTTCTGTAAATCTCTCAAGTATTGTTTTTTTCACAGGTTGAAATTATATTCAGGTTTTTCTGCATTACTGAAGTAGCATGAGTTACAGGTTAAAAATGCAAAACAGCATCTTTGCTAAACTTTCTAGGTCTTTCTCTGGGTGTCATCTGGAATCCCAAATCTTGCAGATAAAGTACAATATAACTTCAGAGATAGTAAATCAGCCAAGGGAAGGTGATCATTAAATAGATTAAAACGCATGAAAATTACCTAAATGGAAACCATTAGATTAAATGAGGCAGGTACAGTATAATATCCTGATGACTCTAGAAACTTTATTTAGATCATAACTGTACTGATGTTGTGCAAATCCCATGATTAAAGAGAACATAACCTCTCTCTCCCTCTTCTCCCTCTGCCTCTCTTTCTTCAAGAATTTCAATTTCAATTCCTCCAAGCTTAATAAACAGTTACCTCAATAAAGGCACTTTCTGACGTTCTGCACCAATCTACATTTTGATGTGGTGTGGCATAAAACCTTATCTCAATGTGGCATGTTTGCAGAAGTAACAATGTTCAAATAATGACTGAAATGAAGCATAAAACTCTTTTGCAACCAAAATGGACACACTGAGAAATCTTAAGCCTCAGCTCCCGTTACTACTTTGGTATTTTCTGAGCCTGACACTCATACATCATACCCATCACGAAGATGCATTCCCAAACCCCATGCATATTTTGATTTAGTTCTGTTTTATATTTCTTTGTTGTTCCAATGAATGCCAATTCTTGGTCCTAATGCCAAGCCGTTTCATGATGTTTCATTAAAAATACATATCAGTATTTCTGTTGAAACCTCCTAGTGAATTATTATTTCCTTCTTATCTCAGTATTTGCTGTATAATTTCTAGATTGTGAATGCCATTGTGTTCTGTATATTGTATGCACAGTCTTCCCGGAGAATTACAGGGTCAGGTTTCCTGCACAAATAATTATTATTATTATTTTGAAAAAGAAAATATTTGTTTTAATGAACTGTTTCATTCTAGACTTCTCAGTCACGTACATCCTCATACCACTGAAATAAGAATTTCAATTTCTGATTTCTTATTTTGCAAACTGCTAGGCTACGAAGCTGGCTAGAAATGCCCCAAAATACAGGGTGCCCATCTTTGTGTCTTCATTTAGTATTCCTTCTGAATATTGTGCTGCTCTTTCACATACCCTTGCTCTATCTGCATGCATACAGACATTGTATTAGAGCTTTTAGGGAATTAGAATTCAACAACGGCATGCAGTAATAGCTTCCTAATGGAGTAAATAATGGCTATTATTCCATAACTCATCAGAATTAGGGAGCCTAATTCTGAGTGATACTAAAATACTAAAATAAAGAAGACTGGTCTTTTTCCAGTCCTTTTACCAATATTTGTAATTTATCATTATAATGTCACAATTTGTAATGGACAAGTGTTTAAAAAATAACTAAAATTGCCAGTCACGGCTTCTGTAATGCGAGTCCCATTGCTGCGAGCAGCCGGGTGCCCGAAGCAGGGCGCGTGGTGCCCCCTGAGGAAGGAAGGCGGCCCGGCAGGCAGGAGAGCAGGGGTCAGCAGCCCTGGGCTGCTTTCAGCTGCAGTGGACTAAGCTGGCTGCAAGCTCCCAGTTCCAGTTGGTGTCAGTGGAAGCCGTCAGTGTGTAAGAAGTTCTTGTCAGTTTAGTGGTGTACATCTGAAGGCAAAATTAGAAATGTATGCATGCACGACCCACACTGTGCTGCGAGAGCAAGGGGGTGTGAGGAATTCAGGAAGAGTTCAGAGGTAGAAGCTGTAAATCTTTTTACAGAAACTCGAAGGGAATAGCTGAGAGGACCTGGAGCTACTGAGGCACGAGATCTGGAGGTTACTCTGTAAAGAGAAAGGTTAGCCAAACTCCCTTCGTATGGCTCCACAGAAATAGTGTTGTCTACTCTGATTTGGAATTAATAGATCTTTTATGGAGAAAGAAGGCCGAGATCTTGGCCATTTGTCTGAGCTACGTGAGAGCTCAGAGAACGCCATTAGCAAAAGATGACAGCTTTAAAATTGTTTTGTTTTTCCCTGCCAATCTGCAGGCAAAAAGCTGGAGTCTGACGGCAGAGCTCTGCTGAAGCACCAGGTATGCGTCCGTCTGCTCCGTGACTTGGGTGAAGACGGGGGGCAGTGGCGAGGGCGAGCAGCCAGGCAGAGCTCACACCAGCAGCTCCCTGGCTCTGTGCTGGCTCATTTTGCACTGCCGTGATCCCGGTACAGAGTGCTGGGAGGAGTTAGTTATGGCTCTGTTCTTTATGAACAGCACCCCGAGAAGCTTTCAGTAAAATAATGGTAACGACATTGGGCTCTCCTGTTCCTATCTGAATTGCAGTAGCGTGTTGCAGTGTGAGCCAATGCAGCCTTTGCTAGGTAGGATGTGCGCAGCTCACTGGGCTTTTCCAATGGGACCCTGTGAAGGATTATGGGGGGAGGGGTTGGTACAGCAGATTACCAGAGAATCTGGTTTAACGTCCACACCCAGACCAGACTCCTAAATTAATTCTGTTGCACATCCTCTCCTCTGCTATCTACTGGTGCTAGTTTTCTGTGAACAGTTGCATACAAACCCTTCATTCACAAAAGCAGCTGTTACTGAAGTTTGGTGTTTTTATCACTGCTGAACATCCAGCCGCATTTCCGTCAGTGTACGAAGACCGTGCAGTAGCGCTGCAACTTGCTTACTCCCTCCCAGCCCTTCCAGCCCCACTAGGACACAATTAATTTCTTGTCTGCAGAGCAGACATACCTATTAATTTTTAGATTTGTTTATACTTTAGAATCACATCCATCAAGGCAATGACAATGTGGTTAAAGTCTGTTCTTATTAGGAAATGCTTACTTTTAGCATTTTCTTCCTTTGCTGACATGGAGAAAGCCTGTGCCTGCGGTAGCTGTCGGGGCACCATGAGCCCTGCCCAGCCCCATGCAGCCCCCAGCTCAAGGCACCTCCAGCCGTTCTCCCTGGTGGGCTCCTGGTGACCCAACTCGTCACCTACTTCTGCGTGTCCCCCTGGGCTGCCAGTGGTCCTGCTGCCAGTGGTGCTCTGTGATGAGCGCCACTGGACAAGCATGCAAAGGGCTGTGAAGGATGGAGCTGTGGCTTCTAGGGCCTGTGGGAGGGCAGAGGCAGGAGGGCTGGCTTGCAGCATAGAAGTAAAAGTATTCTGGCTTTTGCACTGGTGTTACAAACACACAGGAGCAAGTAGAATTTTCCTCAGCAGAAAGAAATGTGTAAACCAAAGCTGAAGGCCGGCATGGAAATTGTTGCCGTGCTTGTTTAAAAAAAAAAAAAAAAAAAAAAAAAAAAGAAAAGCACACAGGTAGTGCAGAAGCAGGTAGACTTTAACAGCACAGTCTCAAGGCCTCGGCAGCTTTGTGCTGACAACACGGAAATGTGTATGAAGCTCACACAGGCAACTTTTAGAGAACTTCTTGAGGACGTTGAAGCTTGCATTAGCAGCTTCAATTACGTCTCTTCTGGTTCCTCCAACTAAAACCTGATGAAAAAATTTAGAAGCTCAATATTTTATTCTCTTCAGTTGAGAGAAACAAGTTGGATGCTGACTGGTGAAGCTGATTTTTTTTGGTACCTAAAGAGCAGGCTCTGCTGTGGTGGCTTCATTTCAGTCTTTGGGAAGATGGAGGCCAGAGCTGCTTGCTCTTTTTTTTTTTTTTTTTCTTTCCTTTTCCTTGTGACTGCTTAAGTTGGAAAACTCACAGTAATGTGCCAGCAGTCACAGCAAAATTAATTTCTTATTGCTCTGCATTTTGGGCTTACAAGGTGAGTACTGTCACTCTGGTTTGATCACTGCTGCAAAGGGGCAGAAATGGCGGAGCAAGATGGAGGGGCCGGGCTTGGCCTGGGCTGCTGCTGGCACGGAGCCGCCTTACGGGGGATTAGAATGGATACCCAGCGTCCTGCGTCCCAGGTCGAACAAAGATCCCAAAGGGCTCTCTTGCTCAGCCTTATCTTACAATGCATAATGCACGTTAAAGAGGGGCTTTGTGTATTCTGAAAGGTTTTTAATGGAGTTGGTGTTTGGATCCTTACTGAAACGTGCTCTTTCCCTTCTTTCCGAGTGCGACAAACAGCAGCTAGTACCGCATGCGGTAGCTTACAGAGTCTGTATTCCCAATGCATTGTTCAGGGATTTTTATTTCATACATCATTTCTTAGTCACAGCTGTATAATCATATATCAAGTCTATAGAGCATAGCATGGCATTGAGGATGTATTCTGAATACACACTAAATATTGAAAAATCAACACAGAGAAAACTGTATTTTTTACTGCAGCTTGCCAGAGCCAATTTCTCAATTCTGTAGAAATCCACAAGCTTTTCTAACTACCGCAGACCATTTGTTGAGTAAAAGAAAGTCTACCGAGATAGATTCAGTATGGATTTGGTTTTCTTAGGCACTAATGTAGTATTGGAACCTACTAAATAAATAACCATGAAAAAAGATTTCTGTAAACTATACAGAGAAATCTTACTGATTCAGTAATGGTCCTTAGTTGCAGCAGTTCTACCTAGAACATCTCCTGTCACAGGGAGTGGTTTCAAACACACACAAAAACCCCTGCTATAAATTGTTAGCAGAAGAAGCTCAGACATGTAGGAACAAACACGGACTCTCAGCTACAGCCATGTAAGCAAGAAGCATTATTTCTGTTACTGAAAGCAGTAGTGGTCTTCATCCTTTCCTTGCTTAGTCTTCTAGGGAGAGATGGCATTTAACCAGCCTGTTACAAATGCCCTGTTTTTAGTGATGATGAGGTTGGCAATAATGCTCCTGATCTAATCATCATTTATTTAAGTGCTAAAGGACACCTCCGACAGCCTCACGTTGTTCCTTAGGGTGGGTGACATCCACAGGCCGGCTGAGGCTGATGCCCAGCCCTGCTTTCCTGCAGGCTGCTCACCTGTTCCACAGGCAGCTGCAAGCAGGTTCGCTTGTAACAACAGGAAAACCTAGAAAACCTGCAGAACTGACACAGGGAAGTCCAGAGGAGAAGCTGTAGACATGACTACTAATTTTCTCAGTGGGATTGCTTGTTATCTTTATGCCTGAATGTGAGAATATTTTATTCCAGGCCATTAGCCACAAAGACAGATAAGAGATTTGGAGTAATCTATAAGAAAGTGACATAGGTCACAGTGTGTTCGGAGTGTGTAGCCTGGACCATCTGTATTATTTATCTCCCTTCCCTTATTTATTTATTTATTTATCTTCAGATCACCTCTGGCTTTTTGTGCATTTATGTGTATTTTTGAGTTGCACAGTGTTGCTCAGAAAAAAGGATCGGTCCTTATCCTGGAGATCTAAGGGGCAACAAAAAGGTTTCTATGATATCATTCCCACCACTGGTGGGAGATCATCCTTGGTTACTCAGGAAGTCCCCTCCAGTCCTGTTTCCTTTCCATTTTGAAAAAGATAAATAGGAGAAATATTATACACCATAGCTAAAGGAATGAGAAATAGTGAAGCAAAAGGAATTGTCCCGCTGCAGCCAGTCCCAAGCAGCTTGCTCTGCATTTCACAGTGTATGTAATCATGAATTGATTCAGACTTGCCGACTTCTCTGGAGTTCTATTCATTTCACAAAATTTTGGATCCGATTCTTCGGGAAAAGACAAGTGCAATTGTCCATGGGCTGCCCAACATGAAGGCAGTCAGCTGGCAGCGCTGGCTGCCGGGGCAGGACGGCCGCCTGCAGGCTGCGGTGGGGTGGTGGGGGGCCGCCTGTCTGAGGTGGGTGCTCAGTGGAGGATCTCTGCTCTCTGCAGCCACGAGGACCTTTCCAATCATGTTACACTCAGATGTTCTTATGCTGTGTTCTCTTAAGCTAATATACATCCTAATTTACATACCATTACCCATGCTTTTCTTTACCCAGTCATCCCATTCACCTGGCCACTTGGAAATTTCACCAGACATTATGCATTAGAGGTTATTATGTTAATAATATCCCCAGCTTTCACATTGCTTCTGAGTTCAGATTTAGAACAACAGCTCCTCTGTACCGCCGCGCGCCCTCCTCTGCTCCTCCACCGTACCCAGGAGCGCGCAGCCCTGCGCTGGAGACGATGCAGTGCGCTCGCACAGGAGCTCCCTTCAAAACAAAATCACAACAGTTTTAATCTTATCAGTCTCAAATAGTGGCAGAAGTCTGTGCAAACTCAAGTCGTTGCTGTCTGACAATGTCAGTGAAGAAACACAGTTCATCCTCATCCAGGCTATCAGTTGTCATAGTGAGCTGCCAGTACACAAAGAGCTGCAGTACCTAGTGCCAGCTCTACAGCTGTAGATGATCCTTAACACACTTTCTTCCCTCAACCCCTCCGGGGAAAAAGCAACCTTTACTTCAGGATGGTGAGGAAAAAACAGCCCAAAACATTCTGTACAATATATCTAAGAAAGCTTCAATGTCCATTTAAGAACACTCTGAAATCTTATTTTGCTGCTTATTTCTTTCTGTCTCAAACCTCTGCAGATTTTGCTGTGGTATACGGGGTGGTATGCACAAGCTCTTTAAAAGGCTCGGGCACACTACTGGGATTTTTCTCCACGTCTGTGGATATTTTAATTTTGTAAGCATAACTTCCCTCTCTCCTTGCACTATGACCACCTCCAAAGGTGGTCATTATTTGTGGTACTCAGAAATTAAGAAGTAATGTTTTTTGCAGACCACAGTGTGGCTGTTGAGGTTGATGCTTGTGCAGTGCTAATCAGCGACGGTGAACAGAATTGTTTACACATCCTTGGAGGCAACCACTTTAAAAGCCATCAAAAAAAACATCTTTAAAACTTTATACTCAAATGTTTTTGAAAATATTTGCTTTCAGGTGGCATGTAAGCCTAACTAGGTTTCTCAAGCAAGTTTGCTTTCCAGTTACTGTGACCGCATGCACAGCTCAGGCTGTTTGTGGGAATGGCCAATGCCATTAATTGGCACGTGCTGTTTCCAAACCAGGCATGCAGATGTGCTTACTTTCATGCAGAGAATGCAGTGCTAAGTCCATTTCAAATCTTCTATGGTGGGATACTATCTCAGCCCTCTTTTCTTACCAAAAGAGCCCAGGAGGAGATCCTGAGATTGACTTATTCATCAAGAACTGGAGCAGGAGGCTAAGTCAAACCCAGAGCATAAACAAGCTGGAGCCACATTTAAAAGAATGATTTGCCTGAGACTTGGTTTAAAGAGTGATCTGGTAAAATCAGCATGTTCAGTTTTGACCCAGAGTAAAAATTAGCTCCATAGGTCCATAACAAAAAACAAACCAAAAAGGCTGTGACTAATGGGTGTAGCTTAATTAGAAGGTGATGAGTCCCCGATAAATTGTGATAATTTGAACTAACCTTTCGTCTTCCATCAGCAGAGCTGCAAGTGTCCATGTTCTTTAAAATAGAATAATAATACTTTGTAACTTGGACAGTTTTTAAATTAAAAATCTTCCCGTTAGAAGAAAAAGGACAGCTGCTTGGATTTGTCCTAAAAAATCGTAAAATAAAAGTAGCACAATGTCTGCTTAGGTACTTTACAAAACAGCGGCTTTTACAAGAGCTTTTGATTATTTTTTTTTAGTACCTTTTTATGTGGTATTTTTGAAAATAGAAGATCAGAATACAAGAGCTAGAATGAGACGAGGTGGAGCTGAAAGACGAGAAAGAGGAACAACAGGGAACTGCGGGGACTGAGGAAGGGAGGATAAATGAAACAGCATGGAGATGAGGAAAACAAGAGCCAGGGAGGGGGTGGAGGCATTGGAGAGAGCTGAGGGGAACAGAAGAGCAAGAAGAAACTTTAGCCTTTCTGATCTGTAAGACTGTCTGTATTTTGCATTAGCTGTCAAATATAGATGGCAGCACACATTCCACAAGACAGGGGAAAATAAAGGAGGCCAGAAAAAACAAATGCTGTGAATACATCTTTGGGTTATTCTAAAAAGCACAAAAGACTTTCAAGTTACTGGTCTTTTGATTTATTATGATGCTACCAGGATCGAATGGTGTCTGCGGAGCTCTACATTTCAGATTTATGAATCTGTGCAGTAAACATGATTTCAATTATCTTTGACAAACGTTTTGATTTAATTCACAGGGAAGGCTGCTTTCATAAGGAAAGCAATGTTTGCCCCGTTGTCCCAGATAGTCGTAATCTGACCCACTTACCTGGTTGTTGCCCCCGTGGCTGGATTTGCATCCTCTCCCTTTTATTCTTGTTCATCTGGAAAAGCTGCCCCACGCCGCATCAGAGCTGGCTGTGTTTGCTTGTCAGACAACATTTCCCGGGTGGAAATTGCTTGCTGGGCGTAGGATCTTTAGTTTAGATGCTAATTAAATGTAATGTACTAGTGTTACTTTTATTCATATTAACATGAGGATTTTTGCCCAGCTCCAATTAATGTTAATGTTAGGAAAAAGGGAGAAAAAGGCATTTTTGACAAGCTAAAGAAAATTCTGTTCAAATGTCTTTGTGTTTCCTCTACTCATTATGTGTTGATATAAATGTAAATGTCTATGAGAAATGTGGAAAGGAAAATGTAAGGCAATACACACTTATTTTTGGCTGGGAATAGCAGTACTTATGAGTCAATTTTGGCTTTCTAGCCAAAAAGACTTGGCAACTATGGTACTAACAGCATTTGGACATACTTTTATACATTTGCTGTTAGGGGCTGATCCTGCAGAATCCTGTAGTCTCAATGTATGGTAAAGTAAATCTAGTGTAGGATTGAATGGGGAAGGCAATAACTCACAAAAAGCACGCAGCATGACCTGTTGCTTACCAGCTTTCTCACAGGTGAGGGTACTTGATTCCAGTACATGCCTGCTTCTCTACGGGGCTTTCTCTTTTTTTTTCTCAGTTATACAGGTTGCAGTTCAAAATTAGTGGAAAAAAAAAATATCTGAATTTCTGGCGAAATTTCTCATCTTTCAAAAATCACTTTATTTGTCTTTCAGATAGGTAATGTCAGACCATAGGAGGAAGGAGGATTTGTTATTTCAGAGCACATTCCCTCAGTGAATGAGAGTAGACTTTGTGTTCTCATAATTTTCCAAAATGAAATCCTCATCCTGAAACCCATCCTCTTTTGTCTTTGCCAAAGTAATACAGGTGGGATTATGTGAAATTAGCACTTAGGACTTTATCTGCCATTTTTGGAATGAAATTGGGTTTTCAAACAGAAGGAGAATGTGTTGATGACTGAGGTGGATGTCTGTGTTGCTGCATGTCAGCAGAGCAGAGAAAAATGTGTAGTGGTGAAGCTGGGGAGGGAGGGAAGAGGGAAAAAGAAAAAAAAAAAAAAAGAAAAAAAAAGGAAAAAGACAAGTTTTACCTGAAAATGGCTAAGTAAAAAGTAACACAAGGTTGGGTTACAAAGGAAAATTGTATCTGGTCCTTCTTTTCTGAGGATGGCTCTCTGTATTCTCAGAGCAATCAGCGTGCTCTCACAGCGCACAGAGGCTGGGTTTTAGCTTGGGGCACTTCTCATTTCATGGTAGCCTGGTAATCCTCCCTTCTTCAGGGTCTGCAGCTTCTTTAACTTTCACAGCTCTCAACTCAATACTGTGGATCTCCCGGTCCTCCAGTTCTGTGGAGAGTGCAGAGGGAGGCAAAAGATGAAATCTGCTGACAGCTTAGGCTGTGTGGGCACCGCTAGGGGTGCTGAATGAGCCGTGCTCTTTGCAGATTGGCAGTAGGCTTTGCTCTCAGGCTCTTTGGTCATTCAGATCCCTGTCAGTGGGGAAGAACAACTGGAGCTGAGGCCTATGTGTGTCCTGCCTAGAGGGACGTGATGGAGGAGCATGGCCAGGTTCCACCAAGGGGGAGCTTACACAGTGCTCTCCTTGGCACTTGAAGGCATCTCATTTGCTTATGGGCACAAAGATTCTGGTGAACGGTTCGGTCAAGTGCCGTGTACGCCCTTGTAAGTTAGAAACAGTTTCACGGGGTATACAGTAATATCTCTTAAACATCAGTGTGTGTAATACACTGTGTACAGATGTACAGTGCTTCTTACTCTGGCTCCAAGTGCTTAGCTCCGTGAGAGTTTCTTCTGTGCTAGCTCTTGATAAAGGTCAGATTAATTGAAAAAATTAAATGCTTTCTCTTGAGTATTGCAAGGTGAATGTAATTCACAGTGGGAACATAGTTTCGATTGAAGAATTGTCTTTTGATTTTGTTTTTCCCTAAAAGAAAACTCACCCAACTGTCATATAACCTCTAGGGGTGAATATTCATCAGCTGTAAAATATAAATTGCTATTTTCCTGTATCACTGGCAAAATATTCCTGTCTCTCACCTCTGTTCCCAGTAAACATTCTGGCTGACAGTATAAATAAAATACAAATGAGTCTTGCTTTGGAAATTGGGTTCTACAGGAGCAGAGTGGAATTTAGTCAGCCGTTCCCTTTGTGTTAGCTTGCACCCCGTTCGTTCGTGCAGCATCACGGTGAGTGTGCAGTGCTGAAGTTCCAAACAAGGGCTCGGTCCCTCATCCACAGGTTGAGTAGTTGAATGGCAAGGATGGTAACAGGAGCAGAAGGATTTTTGTTAAGACAGACAAGGGCAAAGAAAAGGAAGGGCGAGGGTGCAAACCTAAGAGAAGGAAATCTCTTTTGCATCACAGACTTCCCACTGCAAATTTCTCAAGTTCCTTTGTCTCTCAGTTTCAGCTTCTGAGTTGTAAAACAACAGTATTAGAATTTCCCTGTCTTACCCTGATGAACAGGAAGATAAATACATTTCAAAACTGCAACGCAGGTGCAAGCAGTGGAATTTGTAGATGGAGTCTGTAGCTAGAAAAACCAACAACAAAAACCACATTATCATTTAAAATAACCTGTGTAGCATTTGATGGAGGAACTCCATACATTCATTATGACTGTGGAAGTCTTTCTGTCAAACATTGCTATCGATTTAGTTCGTAAGTGGTCAATCTTCTTCCAGATGCCAAAAAAATCTCTGTGGTTCTCCTCACCTTAAAAAGTATGTATTTCTTGTTAGAACATCATAAAGTGGTCATCAGGCTCCAGCAGTACTGACATTGCTGGAAATCTTCTGTTTTGTGTCCTGCTAATAAATTAAAATGTGGATTGAAGAAATGCATACTGTGTGTGCAGCAAGCAAGGGAAAGAATAATATCTAGCGTAGAACAGTACTGGATGTGGGTTGAGGTTTTTTTGAGAGCTGAAATGGCAATTGGGAGCATTCGGGAAGCCAAAGCAAGAATGCAAATGATAGAAAATGAAAATTTTGATAAATGGGAGGAGCTAGGGCACACTGCATAGTGCAGGAGCAGCCCAAGACACTGAAATGAAAACAGCAGAAAGCAAATGATAAATGCCAGATCCACCTGCACTGTCTTATTACTTTTCTTTCTCTCTTGCTGTTTTTCTAAATCTTCATCATTGTGACTAAATGTGTAATAGCTTATTGCTTCTGGGTGCAGACTAGTGATTACCAGTGTTTCAAGATGAGTGATTCCTAAATTTCTTTGCATTTTTTTCACTATTACTCTGGCCAAGGCAGATGCATTACTTTGTAATGATCACATTACCCAGAGCAGGCAGATCTTTAAGATGGACGTTTGACTTGAATATTTATAGAGGTAGAAGGCAATATTTACTAATAAAGTTTTTAATGTTAGAATTACAATTTCAGTACTGCTTCACTTCATGGTGTTTTTTTTTTTTTTTGTACATATTTTTCTCTTTTAGAAAGAAAAATCAATTCTCTGAAAAAGTGCAGCTGCATTTGTTTGCTTTTGCCTTTCAAACAGAGAAAGGATTGGATAGAAAACTGCCTCAGTTCATGTTCTAGTTGCTCAGCTGAGGTGGAAGAGTTAGTGGCTGACAGTACAAATACACAATAGAAAGAAAAAACACTGGAAAGGCTGTTACAAATTTGGCAAAATTCAGAGTAATGTTGAAGTAAGGCTGGGAAAGGACACAAGTTGCTCAGAATTTTGAGGCAACACTGCCAACACTTATGGGAAAAGAAATGTGCTTATGGGCATTGCATTGTGTGTGCAGAGCGGATATTTGTGCTCAGTACCTGGGCAGTTTGCAGATGGGGGCTAGTATTCTGGAAAACCTTGAGGGTAGCACACTTAGTGAGCACTTTTATCTCCTCATAACTGCCTCTTCTCTGCAGCAAATATGTGGGCCAGCCACAGAAATTCAGATTGTTCAGAGTATCTTATGATGGCTTTAAATTGTTTCTGTCATAGGCCCTCCCTTTGCGTTTAGTATTGCTGAAAGTGGGAGTAGAGAAGAAAGACTATAAAAATATTGTCCTTGAATTTACCAATGAAAGGTGAAATTCAACCAGTTGATACTGAAAGCCTGGGCGAAAACAGATGGGAAATGTTTAGACTGGTCTTTAAGTGGTGGTTAATACATTCTACCCAGGCTAACTACCTCGTAGGTTTCAGAAGGCATTGCAGCTTAAACTTACTTCAGTTTACTTAAATAATAATAATAATAATAATAATAATAATAATAATAATAATAATAATAATAGACAGAGCTGACCAGGCTTTATTCACGTCACTTTTAGGATTATGAAAAGATAAAAAGATTAGAAAAGTGTTTTTGCAGGCAAATTTAACCTGAATATCATGATCAGATGTCTCAGATACAGTATTTCTGCATTATTTGCTTCATGTGCACTTTTATCCATGCACCAGTCAATCCAGCATCCCCCAGCACTCACAGAGCTGGTATGCTGTGCTACCAGAGACTGACAGGTTTTTGACATGTTGGTTTTTTATCTCTTTGTGGCCAAAATTCCGCCATTACTAATATTTTAATTATTGCAGATAGAGTCAAATATTGGAGAAAACAAAACAAACAAGCCATTGTCCCAGGGCGTTTAAAGAATGAAAGAGGGAAAGCTAGCACTTTGCAGTGCCTCAGGACAAGAGCTGCATGCAGTCATTGCAGAGTAGCTTGGTACCTCCAGGAATACTTCAGTCTCACTTTCTCATGGGATGCACGAAGTCTTTTAAAGTCAGCACAGAGAACTCGGTCAGCAGTTTCAGCATTACTGTTTCATGAATATTACTACTGAAGATGAAAATATTCAAGCAGGAGGCTGGTTTTGTGATCACTACTCTGACAAATATCAAACCCTGTGACCAACTTTGATTGATGTTTTGCTAATACTGTCAGAATTAAATGTATAACTAATAAGGAACTGACTTTATTCAGATAGATTTGGGTCTTTTTTAATGGCTGGCCTAGTAAGTGGAAAATACTGTTCGGTGTTTAACATAGACAAATGCAAAATAATCGATGTGTAGGCAATGAACCGAAGTAAAGAGTGTATATACAGTGGAACAGCTATGCAGCATAATGACAAGGAAAGGATTTAAAGGTTATTATAAACAAATCCATGAAGATATTAGCTTGGTCTATGTGCAGGAAAAAAAGCCAACATGAAATGGAGCTGCACAAATGAGCAGAATACAAATGACAACAAGGAATATTAATACAGGACTCTTTTATTGCTTTATTTTGAATAGCACAGTGGATTCCATTTTTAAAGTTGAGTATTGTGGTTATAAACCTGCTTTGTATCTGAACGTTCATATTGGCATTTGGATTTCTAAATTGGGATTCTGTTTTAAACTCTGCTGCACAATATTTGCTCCTATAATTTCTGTTAGCTATCTGTCTTTTAGAGAGCTTCTTCAGTGTACACATCACAGTAATTGTATGTACAAAAGACCAATTACATATTTAGCTGGTTTCTTGAAGGTACATTTGCATTAAGTGGACCCACACAACTGGAATAATTGTTTATACAACTGATGGTTGCACACACTTACAGAAATATGAGACTTTTTTTTCTTAAAGCTTGCTCAATTACTTTGGCATGGCCTTAACACGCAACGTGTGAAAGGTTTTGATATGATTGTTTCAGTTCAGTTAGGTACCTCAGCTAGGTATGTGATGGAACGTTTGCATCACGCATGCATTAGTCACCCCCAGGAGCCAGCTTCAGAGGTATGTGAAAATGCTTTGGGTCAAACTTTTTTTCACTGTCAATTAAAACCTAGTATTTTCCTAGCAGTGTTTTGGCTTATTGGACCATAATAGTAGACATTTGTGACATATGTCACACAACGAGTGAGTTTCTTATGATGTGACAAATCAATCTTTCCTGGTTACCTTAATGTCCTCAGAAGCCCTTAATTTGCGAGTGAGGTTTCTTCACTTACCTCTTGCCATGCAGCATCTTACAAAAACAGAAAGCTGCTCTATTTAAACCTGGCAATGCTGTAGAGTACATTAGGTCAGGTATCCACATTAAATCTGAGCATGCCCTAGGGGATAGTTAAAGAACTGCATCATTTTAATAGCTCTTGAGTTTGTTTGTTTGTTTTCTCAGTGGGTAAAATTCAAGCTTTTCTTAGTAGGCAGCCTGTTCCTTTTCTGCGTGTGGTCATGTTATTTTTGATACAAAGGTCTTTAAAACACTAGTGTATTTTTTGTTTGTTTTTTAAACTATATCTGATAATGGCTAAAGTCACAGAAATACCTGTGCACAGTATGTGTGCTTTTTCATGTTCCCCATATGTGGTCTGGTTGAAGCATTCAAGTGGTCTTTTCTTTTTCTTTTTTTTTTTTTTTTGTACTTCACACTCTGCTACAGATGGTATCGTATGATTTGCATAATTTTACTGTCTTCATATGGATTTTATAGTGTCCTAGGATTAATATATCTGAATGGAAGCTACTTATGTCAAAGATAATGAGTGTTGGACCAAGTACATTTGAATATTTGATTGATATGGTGGGCTTATTTTTATCAAATTCCTGAAGTAACGCTCAGATCATCTTCTTTGTAGAAAAGTACTGTTAGCTGATCTAAATTTAATCTAACAACCTGATATAAGATGGTATGAGAAAAAAATGGCTGAACTACCTCTGTAGCTTTATATGTGGCAGGAGAACTGAATGTGCACTAGAGCTCACAATGTGAGACATGCAAGTTTTCTTTCATTTTTTTCCTAGTGATCCACTATGACTCCTTGCAAATTTTTCCAGTGGTTAACTACAAACCTTTCTTAAGAAATGTGCACCTTATCTTAATTTTAATTTGAAAATTTCTTGCTATATGTGCTTATTAGAACTGTCCTAAATTAGTGGGTTTCTCTGTGTGTGTGTGTTTATGTGCTTATAGACTGGATAAATCAAGCCTTGCCTTTACAGGCTGTGCTCTTGGGTTCATGCTTCATCATCTATGCTTTGTCATCTTTCTTCACAAATTATGGTTAGTAGAACTGGGCTCAGCATATAAGTACCAAGACCCCCCTACCAAATCTAATGAGCCAAGCACTGAACAATTTGCCGTGTCTTTGGCCTGTGTCACAATTTGAGTACAGCCAGCTTGTTTCCACAGCTAAATTAAACATGTCTTTGAGCCTTTTCTGTATACCTGCAAATGCCTGCTGACATTGCCCAGGCACTGGAAGAGTCTGAAGAGCAGCCTTTGCCTCTCATCCCCTCAAAGAAAAGGAAGATAATCCTGATTCAGGGGGGTAGATATGTGGCAGTTTCACAAGACAATGTGAATAGCCCACTAGCACTTGAAGTAGCTTTTGTTCCACTTCTGCTATTAAAAAGAGAGTTTAACTTACAATATTTAAAAATATATTTATCTTAAAATATATTTAATCTGCACTATGTCTGTAACATAAAATATATTTTATATTTTACCATTATCAAAACTGTAGCTGGCTTTAATGTTCAGAATCTCAAAGGATTTTTAGGCTTGATCATCTGCCAAGCTCTGCATAAATGCATCTAATCTGGATTTCTGCAGAAACTTTAATGATGATTTCAGATATTATCCTCTTACAGAATAAATATAAGAAAAATATCTTGCTGGAATGAATCATATCTGATTTCTAGATTTCTGCAGTTTATGTGGTTCTAATTTTCAACCCTTATTTTTTATTTATTTACTTGTTTATCTTTATCATCGCTGGAAAGAAGACATTACTTCTCCTGTCCTGCAATCTGGAGTGAACATAGCAGTATAGAGATCATAAAAACGTTGAACCTTTCCTATAAAGCTTAAAAATAAAAGGACCACTCCTATAACCTTAGTCTGAACATGCAGGAATTAATAGGGCTATATAGAGAGTGAAATATTATCTGGTGTCATTAAGTGTGGCTAGATCAAGAGCTGTGCTCATGTGGATTTGTGAGGGATGAGAATAAACAGCAGTTTCTGCGGGTAGATTGGGGAGGTTACAGGTTGGGGCCATCCTAGGTTGATGCAAAGCCAACCTATTTTAAACATATTTATATACATGCATGTATATATATATATGTTAAATTTGGATTGTTTTTCTAGCATATGCAGCTTTAGAGCCAGGCAATAGTGCTTGTAGGAAATGTATTATTATTATTTTTTTGTGTGTTCCAAACAGGAGGAGATGGAATGTAGAAACATAGTAATAAGATGCTGAGGTATGTAAGATTGTGGTGAAGTATAGGAAAATAAATTTTGACGTTTGAGCTCAGTTGTGAAATGGCAAATGAAAAACAGTGTAAAAAGTATGGAAAAATATATGTGGGTCTCCCAAATGATGATGCAAATGTTATATTTAATGAGGAAGATGATTAAGAGCTAGTTAAATGAAGCTGGACAGACTGAGAGGAATAGGTAAGAAGGATAAAGTTCTGCTGGAATGGAAGCCTGTGCAGAGATCAGCAAAAAACGGAGTGTGTGCTGCTCTCTCAAGCAGAAAAGGAAAATGATCTGGTTTTCATAACTATTATAATAGGCAAACAGCTAACCAGGCCATGTTATTTCACTGCAGTGAAATTGTGCTAATTGCATTGTAGGCAGGCTTGGTTAATCTCTAATGGATGAGATTCTTGGTAACTGATCTCTCATTTACTGTTGGGAATATCAATCCCAACTGCTCCTGAATGACTGATGACTTCTCCATGTCGTGTTTATGGTGCTTCAATCTCCTTACATGGCTAATACATCATAAAGGAGGATGGTTTCTATACCATGAAGTATCCACCCTTTTGTAGATAAATGAAGTAGATCAGTCTCTGTAACTGAAAATCTGGTTCACCTTTAAAAAACCTAAATTGATTTGCTATAGTTTTAGTTAGAAAATATATATTTTTGTTTCTAGCATCTAAAACTGTTATTTGTGTATGTTCAATATAGTATATGCTTGCTTTGTTAATTTTTACGCAAGCAAAAAAGATCACGAACAGTAAATCACCCTACGTCCTCAGCAGTATATTGAAAGGACCTAGATCTTGAGAAGTTCAATGCAATCTGAGCTTTTGCTCTCCTACATGCTGAGATAATTTACATGTGTCTTTAAGATCACAGTGATTTGGGAGATTAACATTTTTAAGTTCAATTAACACCAAATGTTATCAAAAAACCTTTTGCAAATTGCAATTTGCTATTGCAAATAGCAAGGAAGAAGCTCAGCATTTGGCTTCTTATTTGCAACTCTAACTCAGTGACAAAAAAACATGGGTATTGTGCTCTGCGGAAACTTTATCTCTGAAAACATATGGGAATGGGTAAGCATGTGGGATTTAGGTGAACCTACACTTATTTATGGTAATTGCAGGCTTTCTTTCCTTTTAGCTTCTAATTGGTTCTATGTCCTTCATTCTTCATCAGAGAAAGGTGTGATTCTGCTTCTGCCACCAGTTCATTTTTAGTGTTCTTGAAAGTGTTTTCAGCCAGGTGGGGTGAATTGCGTGCCTGACAGGTCTTGTTCCTACCTGAAAGATGTCCTTTTCTTTATTTTATTCTCATAGGGTAGTTTAAAAGATGTTTAGATCATTTCAGAGCATGTAGAGCATGAGGTGGGGGTTCAAGGGCAGGTGACACTGAACAGCAGAATAATCTCTCAGGGGAATCATTTCCTACCAAAACTGACTGCTGCAAAGGAGGGGTTGCATAAGATGTTATATTTGAAAGGGCAAAATGGAAGAAAGCAAAAAATATATACATCCAGAAATTTAGCAAAGGTGTGATAGGGGGTTAGCACAAAAAGGCGGTTGGGGAAGCACATTTCAGTACCAGGTCAAAAATATTTAGGAAATTTGTCGTGCTGAATTACCTGTGTGAACGGTATAAGGACGGTGCAGTGATTGGAGGTGGGGAAGAGAGGGCAAGGAAGAGAACGAAGAATCCTATTCTCCTTTGGTTCTCTGCAAAGGGGAAGAAAAGTCTGTCACTGTTTTCAGCCAGGGCTGAAGTAATTATCATAGATTCCAAATATCAGAGTTTCAGGGAGCTAAAAGATGCAGGCAAGGGAGGAAGAAAAGAAGAGGCAGGTGGGGACAGCTTACAGGCGCTCAGGTCTGTGGTACCAGGGATCTTCAGAAGATGGTATGTACATTCTGCTGCTGCTGACAACCACTATATTCTTAGACAAGAAGAATAAAACTTCCTTAAGATGAAACTTTCAGAAGAAACAGAGGTTTAAGTAACCCACATTTTCAGGTTGCTCTGAATCCATAACTTCGCTTACTTTTCAGTCACGTTCCTACCTTTTACTTTAAGGTACCTTTATGCTAGTAAAAACTAATACCTAAATAGCCATAATCTCTTGAATGACACAATTTCAAATACTGATTTTTCCACATCAGCTACAGATCAAAATAATTTCCCCATGTGTCAGTCTCAAGAGGTTATTTTTAGAAGCTTGTTAGAGAATGGGAGGAGGTTGTTTAAACATGCTATGGGATGCTTATCACAAATCATTTTAGCGGGATGAGCTGCCTTGCTCCCAAATGGGCAGTGTCCCGTCACAGGAGCACATTGGGGCCTGGGTGTGAAATGGTGGGAAGAATTTCTCTGTGACACAGGATCCCACCCTGCAAAGACTTGTACCAAGTGAGTACTCCTTGAGGTAGGAGGATTACTCCTGAGAGTGAAGGTTGCTCATGTAAGAGATTGTGAGAGAAAAGGGAAGGTTGATAATTTTGAATTGGTAAGGCATGAATGGTCTGGTTGTTAGCTAAGGTGATGAGACAGAAATCCCTCCTTCTTGCCTATCCTGTCTGCAGGGAGACCACTAAAACAGCTTCTCATTTCGGGATCAGCATTTTGCTTGTCCATCTACTCTCTCCGTGCCCCTTGTAGGCTGATAGCCTCCTGATGCTGTAGTATTTCCCTCTTCTCTGGTCTCCTAGCATGCACTGACTCTTCTTGTGGATGTTGTAAATATGTGTGGAAAACATCTTAAACTCCCACAGAAAAGCCTGAGAATGTAGGTAATGAATATTGTAATTTCCTGTCCTTCTTCTTCACTGGTTCTTAACCATCTTTTTTTTTTTTTTTTTCCCTAAAGCATATACTCTATAAAACATATATTCTAAACCACCTATTGTATAGTATGTGATAGGAATCGTTTGGACTTATGTAATGAATGGTAGTCAACTGAAAGCTTGAGAATTGAAGAGCTGTAGGAAATGGTAAAGATTTCCATGTTATGGATTTTTTTTCCTCATTTTCTTGCTGTTGCATCCTCTTTGCATTTCTCTGTGGTCTATTTCTTGCCTAGACTACATAAATCTGGAAGTAACACTATTCTCAAATGCCAGCTAGTGTTTCTCACCTCCTTTTAAAACATATGCAGAAATAAGGGTGCCACTTAATGATTCTTTCATACCATATTTACTGATAACCATGTTCATTAAATAGGTAATTAATTGCTGTGTTTTATGTTTTCTGTTCAGAGCTATTTAATAAAGCTTGAAAGTGGGGTGTACACGTCGTCCAAGAGTGGTTGCTAAGTACCTTGCGGGATCTGGCCTGAGGAAATGACAGATAAAGGCTGCATGGGGTTATTTGAATATTCAGCAGTTATTTCTGCCTTCCTCTCTGCATCATAGGACTTCTCATACTTCCAGTATCCATGCACCTTTCGATGAGCAGCACCACAGTCCTTACTGAATTTTCTTAGTGGCATCTCCTAGATTGGAGTATGAGTGCTCTGATTGGGATACATTTTCTGGTTTTATTTCTTTCCAATATTATTCATGTTGTCTGTCCCTTAATGTTTAAGCTATGTGCATAGAATAAACAACATGAATTTCGGTGTATTTCGAAGCTCAGAGCTGTTTGATCAGTAACAGCCACGTTACAATTCTCCTTCAAAAAGAAGCGGCAGTAGATGCATAATTGCACTCTTGCAAGAGTTATAGTCAGGATCCATTTAAACTTATGCCACTAAGTATTTTAAATGTATTTGTTGGGACTGCTCTCAAGGTCATGTTGTCAGGAGCCAAAAGCAAACTCCTAAGGGAAAAAAAAAAGTCAAAGATCATTTTGGTGTGTGCCAGATAAGTGGATGTGTTATAAATGACAACTAGCTTATATCCAAATCACACAGACCAAAGGCAAGGCAAACATGCTGAGAACTCAGGGGAATTCAATGTCACCATCTAGGACATGATAAAGTAACTTCCTGCACTCGTACATCTTAAGTAAACAACTGCATTATGTCTTTTTTCACTTTGCCTTTCAGTTCAACTTAGACTTCAAATATGCATGAGGGAAATCTGGTTCGCTTGTCCTAAATAGTCCCTGAGGCATTTAGAAACCATATCCAGCAGCATCTGAATTTGAGCATGGCCTAAAATGCTGGATCGTTCCCTGACGTGAGCACAGGGCTGCTTTTCCTTGGGATCCAAGGTCTGCATGGAGCTGTATGAGGATGATACGGGAGTGTTATACCCTTGTCACTACATAACTAGGTGATGGAAAAGGAAGGTACGTGAACTGCAGCTTGAGACAGAGACTTGCTGGGTGCCTAAAGTACTTAGAGCAAAGAAGGTCCTCACTACCATATTACAATAAATAAGGTCACATTAACTCTTAGGTCTACCCAAGCTAAAATCCACTCTCTACAATGAAAGGTGGGGAGACTGAACAGAGAGGCATTGCCCGCCCTTTGTTATCTGGTATTAACTGGTATTCCAGCCAGCTGCACTAAATGGAAGTCAAAGGGAGCCTGAAAGCCTTGGCTTAATTATTGCCATCTGGCTTGCATGTGGTCAGCCCCAGATTCCTGTTGAATTCCCTGCATCTGAAGTTCTTGGGCCTAAAATAACATTCGTTATCTCCCCATCATATCCAAAACTCATTTTGCTGTAAACCACCCCTCAGCCTGACTCCCCTGTGACTGATGGAGCGATCTGCCAAGGTTTTTTGCCCCCATGCTGGCTCCTTTGCAGAGCTTGTTCTGCTGAAGGGATGCAGAAATGCAGAAGCACAGCGTGGCAGTCCGGCTGCAGCAGGTAACTCAGCCCCGCGCCGCCGGCATGTGGGACCTGCAAACAACCTCATTGAGGAATGTGAAATCACCTTATATTGGAATAAAGATGTGCTGATAAAATTGTTCTTCATAAAGAAGAATAATATTAATAATTTTAAAGACTTCTACATCCAGTTTAAACTTAAATGAGCCCTTTATTGCTCTCCCACAAAGCACCAGGCAAGGAGCCTGCTCACTTTCAATAAACTTGGTGGTTTAAAGAGAGAATTTAGTCAGGGCTCTTTCATTATCTTCTCTGTAGTGGAAATATGGAGGCAAACAAAATGATTTTATTTATTTACTTTTATTATCTAGATTATGGATATCTTTCAAAACATTTTCTCCTTCTGCCAAAAACCTCCTGTTCTCAGCTGTAGAAATGCAGCAGACAGGAGCCTGCACTGCGGTACCGAATTAGTGCACGAGGTGAAGTCCAGCGGCTTCCTTCGCAGTCTGCTGCCTGCCTTCAGCCTTCACGAAGCTCAGGCTGGGTATTTACTAGTTCTGTCTGCCTTTAAGCATTTGCTTATAGAAGCAGCTCTGGTCTACATCAAAGGGCAGGAGCTCTGGTATGTGACCATAAATAAATAAATCAGCCCTAACGAACACTGATGGTAACTTGCTGGCGTCGCCTTTCCTTACCCTATGCTGGTTTATGCAGAGCCATAACTGCGGAGCTGATCAATAGCTGTTCTGGTGACAGTAGTCAGGAGCAGAAAAGACTGGATCAATCTCACTTTTATTTTCCCACTAAGTTCAGAAGCCCGAGGTTTAATTTTCTTCTCCTTTCCCTGTTCTTTTGCTCAGCTGCTCATTTTTGTGAGATGATGTCAGTGTTTTATTGTCATGGAGAATAATTATTTCTTTCTTCTAAAACTCATGTTGATGGTAGTTATCCTTAGATTAAATGGCAAAGAACCTTTGTTGTTTTTTTTTCCCCTTAACTGGAATATTTTTGGCTTCTGCTTACAGTATTTTTCTCAGGGTGATCCAGAGCTGTGTCCTTGCAGAGTTTTGTGGGTGGGATGGATGACTTCTCAAGAACGAATCCTCCAAGCTGCCAAATTAACGGGAAATTTTACGAGTAGATAATATATACCCAACAATCAAGCAATTTGAGCCGCTTCTGTGTCCATGGTATTCTAGAAATTGAATCGGCATGGGATCATGGCTCTATGCTAGATCAAAGATAAAATTCTTACAGTATGGTTATCAATTAAAATCTTGTATTAGCTTAAGTTGAGCCTTGATTTCATTTTCTATTATTATATTCTGATTGCACTGATCTTTCCCCACCAAACCCTAGAAACAAACGTAGCACCTTCTCAGCTGTAGCTATATGGTAAATCTTGGTCAGTATTTACTATATACAGTAATGGAATTTGTCTCTAGCAGTAATAACATGCTCTTTTTTTTTTTTTTTCTAAATCTTTTCAGTTTGCTAAGTACTGAGGGACACTGCATCCAGTAAGTTCAGTACTGTGAACCTCAGTTTAAAAATGGGAAAGCTGGAGAACCAATTTTGGTAAATAACTTAGGATGGAGGCAAGGAAAATTGGTGGCAAGACAAGGGTTACAACTTCTCATGTCAAAGTCATGAATGTAGTGCTTATTCTGGTAGAAAACATCCAAGCAGACATTAAATTGGCATGGTATCTCCTACAGTACTCTGAAAAATAAAAAAATCACTTTTAAAATAAATGCCTCTAGTTCCTTATTGCTTTTATCAATTCTGTAACAAAGAGACCAATAGCTCAAACTTTAAAAAGAAATCATAATAACGAAAATCTAACATAATGTCAGTTCCCAGTGTTCTGTATAACATGTCACGCGGGCAGAAAGATTGGTTACTCTGATATCGAGATGTTGGTAAGGTCTTTAATCAAGACATTCTTCCAACTCATAATTCAGCACTGTGGAGTGAAATACAGTAGGTAATTGAAACTGATTGATAAAATATGGATTTCCTCCCCTTAGAAGAAAGTTAAGCATACTTAAGGGGAAAAAAACCCAGAGCATTAGTAGTTCAAATGAAAAATATGCTGACATATTTCTTCCAGGAAAAAATAAATAAAGATAAAAGCTACAGGAAAGAGTAGGTGACAATAATTAGTTTGTTGTTTTAAATTAGGAGGTCTCTTGGGCCAGATGTTAGTTGTCAGGGAGTGATGCCCCCTCCTGAGAAATGTAATGAAACCGAGATAGCCAGGGGCCTTGGAAAAAAAAAAAGCTCTCTGTTTGGAGATGTCATTTTATTACAATGCTCTTGCCTTTTGCCTGAAGCATCTTGTGACTGGGGATGGAAGGAAAAAGGGAGAGAAAGAGAGCATGCAGGGATTGATAGAAGGGATGTAGGCAGAATTTGTATTCAATCATAGTCTGGTCAGCAGAGCATGCATGCTTCTAATTAGCATAAGGAGGAAGGCAAGAAACCTGTCTCCGCCACCAGAGACAGAGCAGACAGGCACAATCCCAGGCTGTCCGGAAGAGCTGCCACAAACGTCTGCAGCTCATTGCAATGCAGGTGACAGAATTTAGAGAAAGATATCAGCAGAATTATCCTTATTTTCTCTGCCATTCACTGTCTGCTCTTATTACGCAAACAAAGAACCCAGGGTGCTCCCTGTGTGTTTGGAGCACTCAATGTACATATTACAGCCCTGCAAATTGCTCTCCACGGGCCGGCTGCTGCCAGCCGACCCCCCCGGCCGAGCTTACCAGCCGCAGGTCTGCGGGGTCAGGGGGAATAGGGGCTTTGTGTTGGGGGCCTGACGTGGCAGCTTTGCTTTCTGGATGCCCACGACAGGTCTTGGGGACCCCTCGGCACAGGCGAGAGCTGAGTGCTCTCCTCCCAGTGCAGTGTGCTGCTGGGGTGACAGTGCGCTCAGGGAACCAAATGGCACCCCGGCTGCCCTCTCCCACATAACCAGAACCTTATTTAAAGCACATCCATTATATTCTACATGATGTGGATCAACATTTGACTTCAGTCAAGGCCAACAGTTGCAAACAGCACTAGAAAAGTTGCTTCAAAAGTAGTAGATAAGTTTATACAGTGCTACTTGGTTCCTATAGCATGTACAAGTATAGCCTCAATAAAGCCATTTCAGTTGCGGTAGATCAAAGCTTCAATTTTTGTCACCAGCCACACTTACACCATTTACATTTCACTTTTATTCATACCTCTGCATTTTATTTCTGCAATAGAATAAGGACAAATATTAACCTCATTTCATATGAGGAATAACACATTTTCTTGCATTTGCATGTAGTTGCACTAACCTATTAAAAATATTTTTATGCCTCATGAGCTACAAATGTAAAAGAATATGATGGATATAGAAATAAATATAGATGCTTTGCTAAAGTTCTGTCATTCAAAATTATTTTCCCCAGACTTAAATATTTCAGAGCCAATTAACTTTGAAACGGCATTTGCACTTAGTTTGTCTCAGTGGGGTGAAAGACTGAATTGTTTTGATTTATTCTTGTTTATAGAAAGATTGAAAAATAAATCTTTTTTAAAATGACTCATTTAAGGTGCCCACATGATGAATATTTTAGCATTTGCTCTAAAAGGTGTGCCAGCAGCACTCTCCATTTTAACAGCTTCTAACTGGTTTAATAGAGCACAGTTTACATTCGTGACTTCCCAGCATGAGCACTGTATTGTATCAGATGATGCAGCTGCTTACCTTTAATCAAATGACAATTTAAAAGACATAAAGATGTACCTCCATCTCGTTCCCTGGTTAGAATTTCAGCACATGGGAGTTAAAGAAGGACTGTTAGAGCAGATTATGGCACTTGTAATCTCTCAACCGGCTTCTGGTGGTGTTATGAGATTCTCTTCATAAACCCACCTGCTGTCCAAAAGTCACAGGATTTTTCCATTAATTATGTAAGATTACTTCAAATTTACCTAATGGTCTTCTGGGACTCCATCCTGGCTACACTCGGAGCAAAAGATGCCTAGCACTTTGCAGGTTTAATCCCTGGGTTTGCAGATTTCAGAGAATCAGAGAAGTTAATTAACTATTGCTATTCCTATTTAGTTGGAGTAACATCAAATACAAGGAGTTGGAGTGTATCTTCCGGGTATAGTCAGTATAGTCCAACCTCCCTCTGTGCAGTTCATTATAACTCTGTGTTACAGCATTGATAACTGCTTTAATCTTTCAAACAAGCAGGTGATTGAATAAATCAAACTTGGTTTTGTCATGTTGTGCAGGTCAGCCCATGGGCTTTATTATTGTTATTATTATTATTATTATTATTATTATTACTTATTAAAAATGGAGTTTACTTGGAGATATTTTATGGAGATAGCATTAAAGGCTGAGTTGCATTTTAGGCAGTTCTCTCATGATTGAAAAGCTGAGGTGGCATTTTAAAAGTGACTTTGACACTCCTAGAACCCCTTGAAAATCCAGACTGTTGTGAAGGCCTTGTTTGTATACATGCATACACACATGCACACAGGGCCACATACGAATGGTATGTGGAAAATAAAAAGTTAGGGAATCCTTTTCAGCTGAAAGGTGTCAAGCAAGGCACAGTCCATTAGAGCAGATTGAAAAGCACAGGGACAAGCAGGAGTAGGTATTTTAAGCATTACTGCCTAGTTCTTAGCACAGTGTGTCATAGAGGTTTGAGCAGGGGGTGTGGACTCAGGCTTGGCTGTACAGCCCATTATTTCCTTCTGCTGGTGAGAGTATCGCCCTAATTCAGGATCAGTGCCACTGTGTCAGCACTGCAGCAAAACATTGCTAAAGGTGTGATGACATGAAAATGTATTTACCATTTAATTTACATGAGGGAATGAAGAGTTTTGTTAGATGGTCCGCATTTTTTGGTGCTAGTAATGGAGGTGTTGTGGGACTTTGATCTGCTCAGATACTGTGATAAGATGGGTACGCTCCCTCAGATAAACGAACTGTCTTGTTTTCCTCTCTCTCAATTGGAAATGTGTTAATTCCCCTGAAGACTGTAGTGTGGGAGAACAACAGCTAATAGGAGCTGTGTGAATATTCCCCTACGTAACACTGGGACTTTCCTTGTTAGGCTTTCTGTCACTTACTTTATAAATATATAAAAAGCTATTAGGATTTTTATGTTTCTTGTACAGAGATGTCTCATTTTGGACATTCATGTAGCTGTTCAGTACCGTTTTTCCATTTCTTTCTTTCTTTCTTTTTTTTTTTTTCCTTTTCTTTTTCCTTTTCTTTTTCTTTTTCCTTTTTTTTTTTTTTTTTTTTGAGAAACTGCACTTTTTTCTTCAGTGTTTATTTCCAGAAGAAAATCCTGTCTCATTATTCTGCTGCAATTTGACTTCATGCCCACACCACATCCGTCTCTTGTAGTGCTCAGTTTGCAGGCTGAAGTCAGCCTTCTTTCTCGTTTTGACTTCCGTTTTTCTCCTTTTATTTGCTCGTTCTCGAAATGTGTCAGAGCAGAAGACAGATCGGAAGTTCTGTTTTACAGTTAAAAGCAAAAGCACACCATAAAATACATGTTTATTCTTGCTGTTTTAATATTTTTAACTATTCTGCACTTCATGAAAGTGCAATGTCTGATGAAACTTTTACGCTTTTTCAAGAGTTTTGGATTTTTAGCTGAATCTTATTCTGTTGTCTGTGCCTGTTCACTGAGCTGCAGTTGTTCTCAGCTTTTTCCGTCCTTTTCTTTTCTTTTTTATGATGTACTCCAACCCAGACTCTCTTTGGCTTAAAGCTCCCACCCCACCCACACAGCCAGCAGTAGCCTCTGCAAATTCTTGACTGGCTTTCATGTGTACTCTGCCTGATCTTAGTTTTGGATACACATATTAAAGGGAGGAACAATGTTTATATTTGAGGGAGTAGGATTAGCCTTTGTAAAATCCTCAGCTATCAAAGGACACCGAGTTATGGTGCTTTTAGATGCAGTGCCCTAACCAGCCTACTACCATGGCGTTTTCCTTTATGCAGCTGAAGACAAGGGACAAAATTCTTTCAGAAGTGCCTGGGCTCCTCATTCCCGTTTTCTTTTGGTGGGAGTTAGGTCCTTAGTCCCTTTAAAAACCCATCCCCCAAGTGTTCTTTCCTTCTTTGCTGTTTCATGCCCTTATTTTTGGTAGGAGTTTTCTAATAACTGTCTCGAGCATTTCTCGCGATAAATTCTCCGTGCTTCTGCTTTTACTAGAAATGATAGATTTGTTGGATAGAGGAGACAGACTGTCTGTGTGAAAACAGGAAAAAATGAGGCAGAGAGAGAGAACAGCCCGCTGAGCCCCCCACAGTGCTCCTGTTGGCACAGCACCTCACAGGTGGAGGCTGGTGCCTGCCGAGATCTGACCAGCTCAGCACATCTCAAAAACAGTGCCCCTGCCTCAAAACTTGCTCTTTGTGGGGTACCGTGTGTTAGTCCTTTCCCCTGGCTTTCCTCACCGCTCCTCTGAAGTACCTGGTGCAGGGGAACCTCTCTCTGGATGTCTCTGCTCCTTGTCAGCGTGGCGACCCTGTAAAGTGTGTGACCGGCTGCACTGGCATCCAGGCAAGGTAGAAATAGCGTTGGTACCTCAGGGATCATCAAAAATCCTGGTGCGTTTTGAAAATATGGAGTGGGCCCCCAGATGATACTGTACTGACTGTTTTGTGGCTTTCTGGAATTCTGTTGCTAAATCTGCAATTAATAGAAATTGTATGAAATTGGCTGGGAGCCATCATGTTGTTTACAGATGTGGTCACAGGGAGATGGAGCCTAATGGAGCCGCAGGCTGTACCACGTGAAGTGAATTTACCTATGAGTAAACTCATAAAGATCTGAAGAGGCTTGGGCTGCTTGGTGGTGTGCTTCTGGGCAGCTCAGTGTGATGGGGACAGCCCCAGTACCTCAGTCCCAAATGGCTCTGAGCAGTACCGCAGCCGTGCTCTTCTTGCAGGTGGTTTCATGGGCTGCTTCCAAGCATCGAAGTGTTTGCTGCCATTGTGCTCTGACTGAAACTGGCCTGGCTGGGAGGGTGTAGCAAAGGGACTACAGTTTGGAGCCAGCCCAGGCGGGACATGCAGCTCACACCAGCATGTTCACATGTGGTTGGTTTTGAAGGCTTTGTTTGAGAAGCATTTGTATAAGCTACCTCTCTTGGTGTCTTCAAATCACAGCTCTTATGTTCCTTTGCCAGAAATATAAAAATAATAACTAATTTTTGTTGAACCTTCCAAAAAAACTTTTTTTTTTTTTTTCCTGTAGACCTGGTGAGAGACATGTTATTCCACATGGATCTTATCTCCAGATGCAGTCGGCAATTCAGGAAATGTACATCCCAGAGCACAGTATATTTTTAAAGAGGAGCACCTTATTAAACCATTTCCTGAGGAGGGATGGGGTTAGGAATGTTTATAATTGTTTTTCTGAACTGGTGCCATGGAGCTTGGCTGCTGTACCACATTCCGTAGTAAACCCTCTGATTCCTCAGCATAGGATTGCTTCACCCCCAGTCTGTCTCATCAGCTTCTCCCGTTAGGTTTTTCTGACACAGGACTAAGGAAAAATCAAAACTGAAAAAAAAATAAGGAAACTAATTTTCTTCTGCTGTTTTTTGGGGACTGAGGCTCCTTTGTTCTCTCCAGCTCTTAGTTCAGTGCTGCACCACAGATGGAAAACTAGCAAAGTATAAAAAATGCTGAAAATGCTACTGAAAATGTTGCCCTACCTCCTTTCTTCACCCTGTGCCACCATGGTTGTTTCTAGCTGACAGAAATGCACAGCCTGTTTTTCCCTGGGAATCACTCTGGGCTCAGTAAGGAGGGTGCTGTGCCCACAGCCCGGCCTGCATGGGGCGGCGCTGAGTGCAAGAAGCACGGGGATGTGCTTGGCCTTGGCAGAGTGGGCACCGGGCTGAGAACTGGAGTGCTGTGAGTGCTCTCCACCACTAGTCACAGCTTTAGCAGTAAGGTGCGCTTTTAAGCAGTAGGAGGGCATTTGAAACAGTACAATATTTTTTAAAAAAGTAATAAAAAATCCTTACTAACAGACTCTGGTGCCATGAAATATTTGCTTGTTGCTGAAATAACATGCAACTAGATAGAGGTGCGGTCTGTAATCAGTGAGAGCATGTGTTCTGGAAAGGAAGGAAGAAGGCTGAAATGAGTAGTTTTTTCTCTGTCTTCTCCCTAATCCTGTGATTCAGATTGTCATTCCCTCTTGTTGCAGAAGGGCAGACTAAGAACTGCTTCAATAATCCGAAACATCACTAATTATCATGTGAGATCTTGTGAGAAGTGAAGTGTGGAGAAGCACTGCAGAGTTAAGGGGAGAGCTTCCTATTTAGTATATGCTTGCTTTGACGTTGAAATAATGTTCACTTTCAGGTTGTGATGCCCAGTATCTATTTAGTACAGATAGTATAATTTTAGGAATGTCATGTTCCCACTATGACGTTGCTAAAGTCATTTGTTCTGAAATTGTAATGCTATTTTCATGGACTCAGGGACCAACTGCATCTCCCAGATGGCAGGTACCAGGAAGGACACCGAGAAGTGGATATCCACAAATGGGACATTCATGTTTGCAGCTGGTCAGATTCCAGGACATTACATTGATGCTGTATCATTGTATCATGAGATATAGAGAAAAAGATATTCTTACTTGTTTCAGTGTCCTAAGTGGTACAGTAGAGTGAAGCAAATGCTTACATCTCAAAGAGAGAACTGTTAAAACCAGGGGTTAAAGGACAGCTCAGGTGTCACTGCGCTCCCATGCAGGCTGCAAGCTTTGCCATGCAGCCCAGATCTCTGCCACGGAGGGTGCTGTGTGTGCTCTGGGGCACACCAGGCAGCTGCTGTCTGACAGGGAGGTTATGTCCAAGTGCTGCCTCTGTCCAAATGCAGAACCTTCCAGGCTCAGGACCTGCAAATAGTAAAAAGGAGTAATAGACCAAATGCAAGGAGAAAAAGGAAAAGGATGTGCTTAGCTGAGTAGCTGCTCTCTGTTTCTAGCGTATCCATCCTGGCAAGAAGAATGTTATCCTCATGAAGTATGCAGAAATCAGGCTTGTTTTATGCTACTTGCTAGTGTTTTCTACTTCTTGTACCACCTGGAGCAGATTATCATGAAGTGTAGAGGAGCAGGGAGGTAATGTGCATTTCAAAGTGGGCTCTTCCTACAACTTGCGATGAGCGTCATTGGAAATTTGATTTAAGATAGGATGAAGCGTACAGGGAAAGATAAAGATGATAGCAGCAAAACGTTCTGCATGTATTCATTGGTCCACTCACCATAAATTTTGTCATCTCAAATCTTCTCCAGACCCTCATGAATATCACCTTAAGGGCTGATTGCAAGCAAGTAGCTTTAGAAAGGGTGAGAATAGAGTATGTGACAACAGGGAACAATTGTTAAAGGAGCATTCCGCATCAGAGCTGGACTGCACTAGAAATCATCTGCAATATTTATTTCCTAAGTATAAAGATTATCTCAGTGAAAATCATTTACTAGTTTGACAATTTCATTTTAGTGTTACTTGATCTAGTTTTTAGACACTTGGGAAATCAGTGTAACATTTTACCTTTCCCCATGCCAAAATGTGAGCTTTTAGATGACTAATTTACTCTGCATGCTTTTGGAGATGGGTTACACTCAGTGCTTGCTTAGAGCAGAATTTCTGTGTAACCGTGGCCAAATCCTCTTTTATGCAGGTACGGGGATAATGCAAAGGATGTATCTAGCGGAGGTTCTCAGTAATCACCTGCTATCTGTTTTCTGAGTTTTCATATCATTTAGACCTTACTGTACTGAATGAATGTCTGTGATTTCATCTTAAAGGAAATAGAAAAGTGAAATTATAAAACTTGTTTTCCAAACCTCAATATTCAGAAAGGCTACGAGTCTGCTTATGACATGACAGATTTTCACCTAAGCAGAATCAAATATGTTCTGCTCTAGGGCAAAGTAGTATTAGTAAAGACATGTACTGAAAGCAAAAAGAGCAGCTAAAAGCCTGTGCACCTGGAAAATACTTTCTTTGCGTAAATGTTCTCGAGGCTCATGACCTGATAAGTGATTAATTAAAGTCTCTAGAGAAAATTAAAAGAAAAGATATAAAGTTTTGCAGGTGTGCTTGAAGGACTGTGTGAAGATGCTTTTAATGGGATTTCTGTTTTTTTGTTTGCTTTTTTTTTTTTTTTGGTGGTGGTGGTGGGTTTTCTTGTGGGGTGTCTCCATAGTGTCCCTGTAACAGCCTAACTTTCAGCAAACAAAGGCGCAAGAAAACCTTGAAAGCTGAAGATTACAATCAAATTACCAAGGAGTACATTTGCTGAGTTGTGATATTTGGGAGTATTCCTACTGCAAAAGGCTCTTTAAGGTTCTGCTGCAGTGATGTGAATAAAGGGTCAAACAGATTTGGTCTGAGGCTGATGCTTTCAGGCTCAATAACATGTTGGCTGGAGACCTCCCGATTATTGTTAAGCCCCAAAGTGCCGCTTTTCAAAGGGCGTACATCTCAACTGACACCTTCGCATTGATCAGAGCTGATCGACCAACACTGCGATGGGCTTAGAGGAAAATGTAAATAAATAAATAAAATAGGTGGCTGTTCGCTCACCAATGGGAATGCCAGTGTATTTCCTGTTGGGCAGTCATTTAAGTAACTTGCTGGGCTTGCAACATGAAGCAGGGTGTAAAAGTAATATAAGACTGGTTGAGGATCACATCTCTAGCGATACACTGAAGCAAATTGGAAGGCAATACAACAGTTGTTAGCGGTCTTGAGCCCAATAATATTTTTTTGCCTGTGAGAAGGATATTGCCATGAGCCTACTCTGTGGGGAAATTAAAAAAGAGGTTTTGTAAACAGAGGGAGTTGGGTTACAGTGAAATAAATAAAAGTTGTGTTTGTGCTGGTTTTGTCTTTTGAAGTAACACAACTATTCCTGATTGAGTGTGTTAGGTAAAGAGGTAAAGATTTACAGGTATGTGCATTGATGGCCAGTTCTGAACACACGATGGGAGAGCTGACAGCTACAGAGTGGGGCAGTCAGAGGGCTAAAGGCATAGACAACAGCAAGCAACTGCTTGAAGCTTGGTCTTTATCAAGAAATTAGACTTTAGTTACTAGCATTGACTGCTGGCTGCAATGCCGTAATTTGGAATGTAGTAGAAATCTTCTAATTCTCCTCAAAAGACATAAGTTAAATGCTGGAAATAGTACATGTACAATTCATTTGGCTTCATTAAGTATTGAGATCTATAATTTCCAGCAAAATAGATTTTTTACTTTTCATACTTTGCTCATTAAAAAAAAAAAAGCTATGAAAAATATTCATGTATTTGTTCACTAGAAACCAAGGGGAAAACTGTTTCCATCAGAATTTAAGAAAAGAAGAAGAAGGTGCAGGTTCCTGTGATTAAGAAGCTTCTAATGAGGTGTAAAAACTGGAACCTGATTTGAAACCCAAGTTTTGCAATAGGTATGTGTGTATGAGACCACATCTCTTCCCCATGCAATAACCACCAATGTCAGTTATCACTGAGGGGGAGATCCCTCTCCTGCCCTGTTGGCTTATTTAAATGTAGAAGAAACTGCATTAATAGTCCTCATGCTTGTAGAAGAACTCCTCTGGTCACTGTTGGACATTTCTTCAGAGCATTTTCAAGCTCTTTTCTCAAGTCCTGCCAGCACGTGTGTTGTTTCAGGCTTGCTTTGCCTTTCCCTGTGCAATAGGTGGCCTGCCCAGGTCTCCTGCTTGCCCTGGAACCCATCTCTTTGAAGTATCTTTTCTCAGTAACCTCTGATCTCCCACTTTCACCTCTGTCTTGTTTATCTTTTCTCTGGCAGATAATGTATATTTCTTTGTGGTTTCATAAAGAAATTATAAATTGATAGCAGTGCAATATTGTGTACAAATCATACTGTCACTGTCCCTATTACCACTGAGTTTTCCCCTGTTTCTTCCTCTGAAGTTAGTAAGCTCAGGCATTATTTTGAGTTAAAATCAGACTTTTTCTAAGAGCTCATTATTATGCATAAGAGTTTCAAAATCAAATCATTAGTGTTATTGCTTAACAAAGGGAAAAATAGACTATAAGGTTTCACTTTTAGATGCTTACATGAGGATTGTACCTGAAACCTAGCCATGTGAAGTGCTAGGTTCATTTAGAGGTTTTGTACTTCTGCTTATTTCTAAAGTTGAGATTGTCATGAGCTTGTTGGATGATAAAGGAAGGTTAGTAATAAAATTGCAGAGCGAAAAATCAAAACACCATGGAAACTCTGTGTTCAAAGGTCTCTGGAAACTAATCAGGCATCCCAGATTTAGAGCAGGCTGTATTTTGCTGCTGTTGCTGCTGTGCCTGTAACCTTTGTACAGGGCGAGCGAAAAACTGTACAAAAAGCTAGCTTCTTAAGGAAAGCAGTATCGGAGCTAGTTAGGGATTACAATTCTCATTTCGCCATACATTCAGTTGACAAGGGAGCAGTGGTGATGGGAACTGGAAGGGTTCATACCACAGATCAAAGGAATGTTGCCATTCTCTGATCTGAACCCTGAGACCTTCCATAAAAGCACTCAGTTTCTTTTCCATTAAATGTGTGTTGTACTGCCTCTGTTAGGACCTGGAGGACACGGGAAGAGTAATTTAGCAGTGTGTTATATTGCCTATTCGGAATGCAAATATTACAGAAACCTACACCTCTGCAAAAGCAGTCCCCCTCTATGTGCATCCCAGCCAAGTGCTGCCCTGCTCCCTTCTGTGCCAGTTTGAACTTAATCACAAGTAAGAGCAGATCATTTTGCTGTATGTAAAAATCTCATTAGCCTATCTCACAAACCCACTATCTGAAAATCTTACTTCTCTTTTTACTTTTTTTTTTTTTTTTTTTTTTTTTTTTTACCACTGTTCTTGGAGACAGAAATGGATAGCAGCTAAGATGGTGTGTGCAGTGCTGTGCGCAGCTGAAATTGCATCAATTTTTGTTACATCGCTGGAACTCAGTGTCTTCACTCCTTGCATTATGGTTTCTGACAATAAAAATATCATGGTGCTGGGTCATACTCCAGCAGAATCTACTTCTCCTAATCCCCCCGTAACTGCGGTTCAGCAGAGTTTTTACTACTCTATTTTAACTTTTTTCCTCTGGAAGCAGCCCGCTATCTTTTCCCCCAGCTATGGTGGGTGCGCTAAAGTGTTTCTTCTGTTCTGACAGATTTTGGCAGTTTGTGGAAAATTCACTCTGTGTATAATGAGGATTTCAGCTGGACCTAGTTTTGACTGTCAAACTAGGAGGCATGTTATGCCACACCATTGCAATCGGAAGATGGGTTTTATTTGTGGGATGAGAGTGATTTTTGCCCTCAGCTCTCAGTAACTGCAGATCCTTTGTGCTCCTGTTTTCTTTCCAGAAGTGTGTTCTTAGGGATGTACTAGATCTCTAATCTATCAAAATATCAAATCAAATGGCAGAACCTTTTCAATCTAAGATGTGTAGTCTTCATCACAGGCAGCTGACAGTCTGATAAGCTTTTACTGTACATCCTCTTCTTCCTACAGTGTTCCTGAGAAATGGAAAAGGACTTCTGCTCCCATTTTATAGCTGTATTTTTGCAACAGAGAGGTAGTCAGTGCCACAGCCAAATTTAGTGAGCCTGAATGTGGATTCTGGTAGAACTGAGGTCTGGTCTCCCAGGTTTTATGAGATTCTGAGACAATGGCCATATCATAAGGACAGACAGCAGGACACTGCCTCCTGGCCCTTTGTAAAAGTCAGCAGGTTTATCTTGGAAGTTGTCGGTGTTGAGTTGACTGGAATTATCTAGGGAAACTCAGATTTTAGGTCCTATGTGTCTGAGACAATACATTTCTGTGACAAAAATAAAATAAAATAAAATAAAATAAAATAAAATAAAATAAAATGCCAATAAAAACAGTTTTCTGGGTTGTAAGAATACTCCCACTGACTCATGGCTAAATCTAGAATAGAAAGTAAGTTTACTGTACTGTGCTTGTGTGTTATCCAGCCACATTAATAAGCAGAGCTCACTGTCGGTATTTTTGGGACCACTGAAGGAAAAAAGTCCTTGCTTCGTGCTAAATGCATGGAATATTCAGTAAAATCTGGGAAGCTTTATTTGCTCTCAATCATCTTCCAGGCTTGTCTGAACATAAGGTGTGCCAAAGACTGAGTACTATGTATTTTATTTTATTTTATTTTATTTTATTTTATTTTATTTTATTTTATTTTATTTTATTTTATTTTATTTTATTTTATTTTATTTTATTTTATTTTATTTTGGAAACGGTGTGAGTTTGAAAGGACCATACAGCAATTAAGAACTTCAGATGTTGTTTCTGTGGAGTCAGTAGTCAAACTTCACCTACAGACTTGGACTGTACCTTGGTGAAAATACTGAAAAGCATTGTCCTGAGATCTGCCACTGAACCCCACACTAGTCCTTTTATATATGCAAGGAATGCGGTACCCTTTGCATCTGAAGAATATATTGCATGGCAGATGCGAGGTTAAAGCACAAAGTGCAGAGAGCATACAGCCTCATATACACTTTCCATGGTTACCCTCCTGTTTTCCTTCCTAGCTGAGCATTCCCAGCTGCCTTATGTCAGTACTGTTGCAGCGTTCAACTCTGCTAAACAAGGTAATAGAACACATTTCACAATTCAAGGTGAATTTCAAGGTTTTGATGTCTCTGAATACTTACCTGCACAATGGTTAATCCCCGCGGTCAATGTAATCCATCTGTCTTTCACTTCAAGCAGAAAAACGAGATGGTTCCCTGAACCTACAGCTGCACCAGGCCCTTCTGCCCAGTCGGCACCTCTGTATCCATCACATGCGTTATGTTCCTGCTGCACCAACCATGTCCCAGCTCTTTCTTTCAGCCCACCCATAAATTACTAATTTTTTCTTTGCAGTCTGTGAGTGGAAATCTCATACAGAGGCCATGTTTCAGCATCCTGTATGAATTACAAGTCACTCTAATAGATATTAGTTGCTGGGACCCCTTTGGGTAATTTATTTCTTGGGGGACAAACTTCACAAAAATCAGGTCTGATTCTTCCAGCTGAAACTGAGGCCTTGGCTTTGCATCCGCCATGTGTAGTTGGACATTAGACAACAACTGTAGAGCACTTCAAGCATGTGTTCAGATGTAAAAGTAATGGATTCACATAGAGAAAAATAGAAGGTAGATGCTCTATTTCTGCTGTGACATTTCTAAAGAGGTAATTCTGTGCCACAAAGGGAAATTGTACCTGATTTTAGCTATGAACTATGCCATTGTGCGTAACAGAACAGTCAACCTCTCTATTCAGGTCTCATATTAGGAAAAGTTACATGCGAACATTTGAAAAGAAACATTGATCTGATTGTCCCCATTTTCTACTTTGCACCTGTAGCTCCTACAGCTCTTTAATTTTTTGTTATGCAGTTAAAAAGAAGAAACATCATCAGTTTCCTTGTCATATCATTTTTCCTTTTTTGCTGCTTTGTGCAAAGCCTTTTTGATTTAGCAACATTTGTCTGTACACTTCCATGTTATTTCTTCAGAATCACTCCCTGTAGTGTGAATAAATGTTATTTGTGTCAGCAGCTAATCTTACTGTAAAGCCCATATTGTTATTAATATGTTTATTCGATACTGTTTATTCAGGCCTGAATTTACGTATTTCCAAGTGCTTTATACGTGCTCGGGGTCCATCAATTCTAACCCTCAGCCGGGATTAGAAGGATGAAGGATTACATGTGCCAAACATCTGTCGCTGCAGTGCTGCAGGAGCTGCGTGTCTGTGGACAGAGAGGGCCAGAGCCTGGCTTAGCAGCTGAAGCACAGATCAGTTCTTCTTCTCGCTGTGCTTGATTACATTTCCAGGGCTGCTCTACACATTTATACTTCTTTTCCATGCTGGAAAATATCACAAGTGTTTGTGTTCGGCACTGCTGTAGTCAATGATAACCCTTCCTACAGTGCCTCCAGACATTGTTTAAATAGGTAAAAATGCACAAAAAGTGATCTTAATTTGAGTGTCAGTGCTAATGGTTTGAGGAAAAAGTAACTTTGAGTAATTATGTTAATTTATTTCTAATATCATCTAGGCTTAGAAAAGCATTTAATCCCCAGAGAATCATTACTTCATGCCCCAGGGTGCAATTTCATAAAATTCAAATACAGTTTTAAAAAATAAAAAGTGATATTTCAAAGAGCTCAGCATTGAGTTCGGACAGCCCAGCTTTGCAAGTTCGGATGAAGCCACTGAGCTACTCGCAAATCTCGCTTGCTGTTACCCCTTGTGTTGTGGTGCAGCCCGAACAGTAACATAATCTAAACTGTTCTTGTGATATGAGTTCCCCATCAGATCTAAGACAGGATGAGTTTGTGTCGTTCTTTTCTTGATCTCTGTCAGGCAAGCCTGAGACCTTGGAGCGCCAATATCCTGAGTTGTCAACTCGGGATGCTGGAACTGGCAGCAGGGGACTGTGAGCAGCGTTTGCTGCTGCTGGGGTGGAAGGTGGTAGAAACAGCTCGTCTTCTAGGCATTTCCACCATTTGCCGAAATGTTTCTTTAGGAAAACTCATGACAAGCCGTGCTCCTGCTTCTAGATCGTATGTATGAATCAATGCAAATGTAATTTAGAACAAGACAAATTTTTTCCTCATCATGCTATTAGTATTATTTTTACAAATTTCTTCTCTCTTTTTTTTTAATCATCACTGAAGTGAAAGCTATTCATGTATGTAGTATGTGGCAGAATTTAGCTAGTTTTCTGTATTGTGATTTTAATATTACCTAGTTTTTACTATTACATAATGGCTTTATGTCTGAAGCCACTCCCGTTGGATGCTTCAGCTCCAGGCGTCTCAAAATGAGCACCTGAAGGTAAAGAGTTTTTCAAAGTCTGTTTTGAATATGTTTGTTCTATGAATATCATGAAACCTATCTGAGGCAATAAATAACAGCATACGTGTCTTCTAAATTAGAATATAATTTGACAAAAAATAGATACCTAAAACCTTTTCCCCTCAGGAGCCTTTAATCCCTCCTTGTTTTAAGCCAGCCTCATGCTTACGTAGGTTCCTGTGTTACTTAAGCACTAGTTCATCAGCGGGTTTCTTCCTTCTATGCCCTTCTCTTTCCTTTCGGTTGTCTCCTGGCTGTCACTGGCAGGGCTGTTCTTTTAAACTTTTTGATTGGTGCATAATTAAGGAGGTATATGGGACAATAACCTCCTATTTTAAAAAGTCATAAAGATTTAATGAGAACATGGCTTCAGGGCCTTCTTCAATGAGTAAAAAGAATAAAAAAAAAAAAAAAAAAGGAGGAAGGCACAAGTCTTCCTAGTTCCTAGAGCAGCATGCTGTAGTACAATGAAATATTTCCAGACTGCTGTGGAAATGAAATGCTAGCTTATTAGAAGAGGCAGCTAACAACAGGAAGAGAAAAGGACTTAAACGATCAGAAGAAATGAGTGTGCTTTGCAAGGGAAATGATTCAGGCAAGTAAGGCTGATATTAGTCAAGTGCCTTTTGCTGATGGGCAAACCTTGACGTGTTAGCTCTGCAGCTTCTTTGTGCGTCACAGCTGGTCTGTGTGGTTTATATTGTCACAACTTGATGGCAGAAGCAGACCTTTCCTTTCTTAGTCTTTTTGTCTGCCTTATGATTTCTAATTTTTCCATTACAGCAACATTTCTCTCTTAATCTCCGCTCTGGAAGTGTTTTCTTTCCTTTGCTTCTTTGTTCCGTAGGCTCTGTTCTCGCGTCTCCCCCTCTATAGCTCTTTTAATCTGTTTGAGAGGAAAGCAAACTGATGCATCATCTGAGACTTCTCTCTGTGCTGCTCATCAGACTGCCTGTGAGATGAATTCAGAGCAATGGAGGGATGCATACCTTCCACAGGTAAAATGTAAGAACTTCACAACGCTGAAGAAAAAGGTTCTGCATTCAAACGGTGCCGTCTTGTTAGATCTGCTGGTCAGGGGAATGCAATTCCTCAGACCTATTCTTTGGCTGGCCCTTTGCAGCATAAAGTGTCCTTTGTTTTACAGGATCCTGTAATGCAGAAAATTCCCTTTTACAAAGTTCCCCGCAGTAGTGTTCATCCTCATATGGAAATAGTGATGTTTTGCTGAGATGATGTGGAAAGAGGAAGCGGTATTTATAGAGCAGATGCTAGATTATTTGAATGCATTAACATGAAAGAGGGAACATATTTCCAACAACATCATTTGATGTTGATATATTTCTTCATATTTAACCAGTGTAAAGTACATCTTGAAAGGTGCCATGGATTGGCAGTCCATGGCGGGGGCTGCCTGCCTGACTTTTTGATGGAAAGCGGGGCTCTTCCTCTGCCCGCATAAGCAGCAGCACAGAGAAAAGATACCAGATAACTACTGTGTGAATCATGATCAGAAGGGAGCCAAAACCTCAGAATAAATGTGGAATCTAAACAGAAACAGATGCTGTCACCTTTTGCCCCAAGGCATATGGCAAGAAAAAATAAATACAATAGCCCTGCATCTTCCAAACAAGTTGTTATCCAGAAGGAGCGGATGGGGGCTGTACACGGTACTCTTTCGTGCTGTTTTTCTTTGTGTTTCCACACACCTAGATGAAACTGCCAGTGGCCGTTAGCTGTCCAAATACAGATGTCTGAATCTAGATTCCTCTGAGGCAACTCCTTTCTGGGCCCTGAAAAGTTCTAAATTTTGGCAATGCTAATCCAGAGCTGCTGTAAGCACTGCAGCCTTTCCATTATCGTTGCTGGCTGTGGAGCTAGGTTCTCTGCTTGTAAGCACAGGAAGCAAGTAACCTGTACTTGTTCTTCCCAGGTTTACCGTAAAAACATCCTCACTATCCCTAAAATTGTGGGAATTAGCATCTCCCCATACTCTTCTACAGATGTTTCTTCCCAAATGGACTAATGTCCTTTACAATAAGTGGAGCAAGTAATTGCTTTTGGACAAATATAGCCATAGGAGGTTCCAAAGCATTTTAGAGGCTTATGTTTTATGCTGAAGCGCATAGAAGTCTGTATGTTTGTTCACTATACAAAAGATCTGTGTTTTCAGAAGCCTTTCTTGTGCTTCAAAATTTGTGGTTTCTTTTGTGTGGTTTCTTTTCTCTGTTCTGCATATTCCCCATTGGTGGTCATGGTGCTTAAAGTTGTTTGTAGTTTGATTTTTACTGTTGTTCTTAAAAGAGTCTGACCCTTGTAATAACGATAAGTAAGCAGCTAAATTTTACATGGTCCCTTGTCCATGTAGATGAGCAAATTAATTTATTTGTATATGTGCTTGTATGGAATAGACATGCCGTTTTTTATCCTTGGTTTCCTGCAGCTGATTCTGCTCTGCAAAGTTATTGAAAAAGCTTTAGTAGGCCAGCAGTACATGGTCTCAGCTGTAGGATCATCCTCAGCCCCTAGAAACCCAAACAGGAGAGTATTTTGACATGTCAGACTCTAAAGCTCTCTGGGAGTCTGGAAGTTTTCTGTGACTGAAGGAAGGATGTGCAGAGGGTTGGAATATATCTTAGAATAAAGCAGAAGTGCTCCAACATGTCTTGTAAAATATACCATTTTCTAGACAAGGAAACTTTGTGTTCTGAGAGGGTTGAATTTGACTTCTTTATTTATTTATTTTTTTTGCAGCATGGATAGAACAGCTTGCCTGTGTGAAGTGTCAATACCAGTGCTGCAGTCTGGGGATGGAGACATTACAGAGATATCACTGCTTTGGTTTTTGACCAGGAGTTGCTGGGGAAGCTGCCGTTTGCTATCTGCATGTTTAGTTACCCCAGTACTCTGGGAGCTGCTTTTTCTCTGTTACCTTGTTAAGTTTGCACAGAATGTTTTAGTTGTCTGCCTGCAAAAATAAGCAAAACCAAAGGACTTTCCTGGGCTGCCAAGCCTTCCTAGCACAGGCACACAGAGCTGCTCTGCAGTAAAAGCTGTGTGTTTTATAGCATGTGCAGACACTCTACATCCCCTCTCCCCCTCCTCCTTGGATCTCGCCTTTTGTTCTCTGTTGCATTCCTCAGCGTGCACAGATACTTGTATGGCAATTTCTGGTTTTCTTTGAGGCACGATAGCATGGTCATGAGTTCTTGTAGAATAGAGCAGTATTTCTTTTGTCCTGATCTTAGTAGGGTTAATCAGTGTAACAGCGTAGTACAAATTGGTTGTCTTTAAATTTTGTATATTACTTGAGGTTTTGAGGTGCCTGGGGATGAAAAAAATGGATCCACGTGATTCAACTTTTTAGCAGTTGCCCCAGTAGCACTATTTGCTACTAAATTGATGCTTTCCATTAATAACTATTTTTTTGTTGCCTTTTTTTTTTATTCCCAGGTTTTAACTGCACAGACTCAAAGTTTCCATTGAGAGTGCTAAATACGGTAGTGACTGTAGTGAAGGCTCAAGAGCAATAGTCTGCAGGGTGAGGTTTAAATGGGGAGCAACAGCTGAGATTTAGGCCACGATGGAGCAGTGACAAGAAAACAAACTGCCGAATGGCTGTTCCTTAAGTGTTGCCTATTGCATTGAGGCAATGTAGCCACGGGTCTTGTGGGGAAAATGCTGTGAGATCATGTAATTGTAAATTATATCTTCATGTGTTACACGCGTGTATAGACACAACAGGTGGTCAAGTTGCATGGTGGCCTTAATGGCGTTTTGTAACGTATAAGCATATGACATGGCAACCTGAAGAGTGAGCTTTGTGTGTATGTTGCATTTATATTTGTGTTACTTCATACTCTGGTCGCTTGTATTGAAATTATCTGGGTCCTCAAGTCATTAAATTAAATTTCAGTTAATACCAACATTTCTGAATACCTTTAGAATCAGAGAGAAATAGCCAACTTGCTTGGTTTCCAGTGTAAGCCTTTCATGTGACAAATTCTAACAAGAAATGTATGCAAAGCCATTAGAGTGAATGGCATGATTACAAACTGATTATTGCATGAGAGAGGATAGAGTTGGTATTTAGCATAATATTGCTTTCCTTTATGTTTTGAAAACCTCGATTCTAGGAAATACAGTAGAACTTCAATTTAAGCCTAATTGTTGAAATTTAGTGTTGTGCTGAAATGTCAATTTTCATTTCATAGCAAAACTGAAACTTTACAAACACTGTGGGATTCCTTGCCAACTTCAGCAGAGAAACTGCTGAAACCTGCAGAAACTTGCTAAAATGTGAAAGCCTCCATTTAGCTTATCGTAAGGATCATGCTCAGAGACGAAGTGTGCATTACTGCTTAGACAGGTCCCGTGCAGCGGCAGAGATCACGTTTTGGAAGGTCTGCTGGTGAAACACTTAAGGCTGGACACTTGGCTGGGAAGCTGCCAAAATGACCCAAGCTTCCCTGAAGTAATTGTTTTTCAGATGTCCCTGGGGAGCAGAGGACATTCAGGGCAACCTATATGGTATCTTCAGACACACTGAAAGTGATTGGGGGCAGTGTTGGTGAGGGCTGCTGCATCAGCCGTCGAGGAGCGATATGCAGCCAAGAAAACAATTCCATAGGAAGAAAACGGTTCTTGTCGGGAGCTCGTAAACCAGTCACTTTTGTCACTTCTGCGTCGTAAAACTGGTATTTAATACAGTTAACAAAAGTGGCCTTTAAATCCAAAGGAAACTACTTTGTGGCCACTGTAATGCAGAATGCACGGTGACAAATTCCCCGAGCAGTTCTCTGCATTGCTGCTGGAGTGCTGTCAACATATGGTGCTGGCCTGCTGCCAGCTCTCATGATTTTGCTATTCTCTTTGGTGACTTTTATTGCTTGCAGTGTAAGGTGTGTTCTTTAAAACTCCATGTCCCGGAGGTGACATTTGGAAATAAAAGTCTGTCTCTTAGAGGTATAGACACAGAGCAAAGTCTAAGAACACACACCCTAAAAGCTGAAAACCCTGAGACTATGTACCAGACTAGTGACTACTGTCTGTAGCAAAAGCACGGGATGAGGCTTTTCTTCTCCCCAAATGTTTCTTTTGTCTGTGGCACAAGTCCAACCCTCCATGAACTCACCTCAGCACCTTCAGAAGCTCATCTTTGTCATTCTGCCTCCTTGCTCCCCATGCTGCCTGCAGCTCCAGGGGCTATCAGAGCCAGCTAAATTCATTGCTTTGCTCCCTCCAGCACAGCACCACACCAGGCCCTTCTTTGGGAACCACCTACCACCTTCTGGTAGCAGAAGCTTGTATGTGTGCCTATTTGTCTCCTCTTTCTTGTCCATGCTTTCTTCTTTCCTCTTTTAACTTCAGGTCTCCAGGTCCTGCTTCCTGAGTGTTCAGCATCCTCTACTTGGTAAAATGCTTCCACCTCCCATCTGCACAGCTGGGGATCTGGGACACAGGCAACTCACACACCAGTGCAGACAAATCACTGCACGTACAGTCTTTGTGCCTACCTCCATCCTCATTCATGGTTTGGAAGAGAAAAAGTAACACCCTTGGCTAGAGTGGGCCCTATGTTTCATGGCAGAACAGGAGCTTCAGACAAGGGTCTTCCTTTCTATTCCACACTCCACTGTGCCATTTTTTATGAGGACTGATTCTGGCATTAGAGAGATGCACAAGCGATGGCAGAGGATGGTTAAAATGTGGTTGGAGAGCTGAATGAAATGGGGAAAAGGCAGAAAGTCAGGATGGCATTGTGGAAGGCAGAGGATTTGTTGGGGTCAAGATCAGTGGGGCTGTGAGATGCCCATACGTGTATGAGGTGGCACAAGCCAGAGAGAATCTTTGTCACTCAGCATGGAACGCACAAAAAGAGCCTAAGATGTAGAATAAAAATGAACAAATGCATGTGAACTGTTGATCAGGTGTATGACTGTAATACCTTTTGGCAGGCAGGAGAAAGAGATTAAGATTTGAAGGTGAGAGTGAAAATGGCAAAAAATTATGGGGAAATAGGATGGTGTGCATCTATTGTTGGAGAGAATATAGCTAAAGAGATAGAAAGAGAAAGGAGGAAATAGTTCGAAAGTTTGTGGTTGATATCACCATCTTATTTTCAATATACAGTTAGAAGCTTTTTCAAAGAGATAGGAGGGAGATGAAATGCAAATACACTGAGGATCGTCCCACCTCTCGTTCTGATTTTAATCATCCAATGGAGGAGCAACTCATTTCTGCACAGCTGGGCCTCTCCTAACTCCATAATGTGGCTTAACCCTAACCTATCTGATGTGCTTGGTAATTATAAGAACCTTTGCAGGTGGAAATGTGGCTGGAAATTATCAGTACATTTAGGTGCAGAAGGATGGAGATATTTTAAGAAAACAATTTATTTATTCCATTGTCTTTGTTCTGGGCCTAAAGACTCTGTGGCTTATAGTGGGCATGAAAATCATGGTTAAGATTTTGCAGAAGCTCTGTATAGCCAATTTAACACAAGATTGGTATGAAAATGGGGCCATCATCTAGATTCCAGTGAGTGGGAATCAGCCTTAAAATGTAAGACTTTTCCATCTTTCATTTATGGAAACATGAGTTAAAATGTGGCCTGGTATAAAGCAGAAACTAAGAGGAGTGAACACAGTGATTTAAAAAATATAGAAGTCTTAAAAAATGTGCTATTGAAGTGTCTTTCCTTGATAGAGGAAAAACTTCCTCGGTCCTGCAGTGTTTCAGCAGTGTTTAAGGATTAGGCTTATTTACTAAAATATTGATTGGACTGTAATAGTATGATGGTAGACTGAATATCCTGCACTCGAGTGTCTGTGCTCTCTTTGGGAAGATATTTGATTTTGCAGTAAGGAATAAGTGTGCCGAGGGAGTTAACATGCTGATGTTCAGCTCACTACTTGTAACGGTACAATACCGAATTTGAAGGCCTGTTATTTTAGTAGTGATGAAAATTCTTTTTTTTTTTTTTTTTTTTTTTTTTTTTTTTTTTTCCCGGGCTCTCAAGATTTTGTTTTTAAAGAATTATACCCTGTGCTCCTTGGAGTGTTTCTGTATGGAGGTCTCCCCTAACAGCTGCTTTTAGCTTGATTTCAGATGAACAAAGCAGTCAGCTCTCACTAATTCTAAACCCAGGAGACTCTTCTTTCTGTACATTTCTTAATTACATGGGTTATTAAATAGGGGGCAGAAATGCAGCAAATTGTATGAAAGGGCTGCACACAATGAAATGAAAACCCTGCTAGAGGCTGACCCACATCCACATCATGTACCCAGGCTTCTGAAGGTAAGAAGGAACAAACAGATTACTGAAGGACTTGGTACCTACTTATTAAAATCACTGTCAGATTTCTTAGCAGACTCCCTGGCATAGGAATTACAAGACAGCTGTATGCCTGGAGACTGCAGACTTGATATATTGAGTCCTGTAGTTCACAGAGGGTATACAGATCCTGAGGAGAATGCCCATTATATCTACAGATACATAACAAACCCTTCTCCCCAAAGAACAATCCCGCCCCTTACCTTGTGTTTCAAACATCACTTTTCTATTTTCTCAGCATGGGAAAAATCCACAAAAGGAACAACTGGTGCCCCTATTTATATGATCCATCTTATTGCTTCGTTAAGTGGTTTCTGTTCAGTCTTATTCTTGGTGTTTTGGGAGGTCTGGGAATTGATGAGTGCTTAGTCTTGTCTGCTGTGGAATTTCCTGCCATCTCCCCACGTGTGGAAAAATACAAAATTCAATAGGAGCAGAGGTTTTGCTGGAACAGGTTTCTTTCTGCCTGCCCCCAAGCACACGGTCCCTGAGCAGGTGGTGTCAGTACTGTTACAGTGGATATTCACAGCCCTCATGCTTATAAAAGGTGCTTGCAGTGAGGAAAGCAGGAAGCTGCTCTGCTCCAGATTACGTAAAGAAGCAACAGACATAAACTTGCAGCACAGAACGAGATGCAGTGCTAGGAAAGACACCTGAACGGCACAGGGGGTGAACCACTGGGCTAGGCTGCCTTGGCCCTGGGGAATCTCCATCACTAGTGGCTCTCAGAAAGAGATGAGGTGAATGTCTGCCAGGAATAATGCAGGGATTGTTGCTCCTGCCGTGGATAGGGGGATGGACTAACTCACCTAAAGTGTGTTCTTCCAGCCCTATTTGTTATGATTTTATGCTTCAGGGAAGAAGCTGTGCTCAGAGTTTCACCGAGTGCCCATTCTTCGTCATTTGTGCTTGTAGGACTGAAAGGACAGGAAAACTTTAATGTTTTCAAACATTCTCAGGACAGAAATTGCGGAATTTCTGTTCTACAGGGGTTTATTTCTTTATTTTGTTATCTCTTTTTTTTTTTTTTCTTCTTTTTTTCCTTTGTTTTAAATGCATGAGATTTTGGGGTGTGCAAATCTAGTGTGGGTTAGCAAATAAGGCTGTAAGGCAAAATTACCCACTAGGCCCATTGTTCAGCAGCTGTGTTTGAAGCAAAATGAATGCTTTATTCATAAGCGCTAGTCCTTGCTTCTTGACTTGACCACTGGTTATCTCTGCTCTTTCCTCAGACCCATGAAATTAATGACTCTGTTGCTGTCTCTAACAGGACTCTTTTCAGTAAGCAGTTCACAGTTATCTAAATTGTTGTTTCCCTGTACTCCTTTCCCTTTAACTTCTTGACTCCCCTGACTCTGTGTGGTTTCTGTGTCATTCAAGAGGCCATATGGAGCCCCTGTAAGGTCAGCTCAGTGTTTTTCTTGCCTGCAGTTCTGTGTATTGTATATCTTAATAGATGTGATAACAATCTGCAAAAAATCTTAAGACTGTAAACACTGAAGAGAAGCAGGAATGGCTCCAAGGATGTGTGGGAAGAAGTTGACCAAAGGAGCATGTATATTGAATATTATAAGTATCTTCTCAGCTGGATCTATGAGAACAGAATAAGCTTTCAAAAGATTTTCAGATCAGTTTTAATAAATGATGAAAACTGTTCTGCAGCGTCAGCTGTTGATGGTGCTGCAGCTCTCTTACCACACTATCGCAGCACATATACTAATTCTTTCCTCCAGAAACTAGTTAAAAGGCACGAAAAACCTCTACTGCATGGGCTACATATCATAAGAAGAAATTCCTTGGAGTTTTGTTGCTGGTTTGAAAATTTCAAAGGCTACCTGTGATCTTCAACACAGCTGAATGCCTCTGTGAAAAATTCAGCCCTCCTGCTCCCCGTTTGAGATTTCTGTGGGTCTCTGGTAGCATATCCTGCTCCCTTCTTTGCAGGATCAATTATTTCTGCTTCCCTGTATTCCAGACCCAGAAGGTTTAATGAATTCTGTGTACTTTTCTGCTCCTTGCAAGCACTGTTTGCTAATGCAATGTGAAAATGCTAATGGCAGTAATAAATTTGGTACATTTACTATCTTCTGAAACAAAGCCTCACTGGGTGAGGTGATAAGAATGCAACTGGAGGTTTGGCTGCCTGTAGAGCTCTGGGAAGCTGGGTAGGTATGGAGCATGACGAGGCAGGCAAGGGACAGTCTCTGCCATCATTATAGGACCAAAGCCTTTGAGACCATGCAGACTGGTATGAATGTGATTCAGTGAAAGTTCCCATCACCTTGCCACACTTCTCGAGAGAGAGGCTTCCTTCTGCTGCTGTGAGGTGCCTGCCTGGAGGGCAGAGCAGTGGCCATCCCTCTGCACTACTTCCTTTGAGACTGTGAGTAGGAAAGCTCATTTTCAAGCAAGCAATGCTGTGGGCAGCATTTTGTGCTCCCACCCTTCCACAGACATTGAAGGCAGATGGATCCCATGGGAAATGGTGTTTGCTTTGTGTGCCTTCCCCGTGGCTTTTCTACCAGGTACTGTGCTCCTGCCCTGAACCTGGGGTCAAACATACCGCCAGTGTTACAGAAGACAATCTGATAAGGTTTTCAGTTTTTCCTACCTTACTCTACAACACCACTATTGGTTTTCTGTCACTTCACTTCAGGCCTGATTAATACTATGTAAAACTGAAGATTTCACAGCTATTCCTCAAAAGGATTTAGAGTCTCCTGATTTCCCATAGTGAAGTAAGCAATTGCATTATTTCAACGTGAAGGAGAGAAAATTGAGATCAATATCCCATCGTAAATACAATGCTGCAATTCGTAATAACAACTGTGATTTAATTTTTTTGAAAGCCAGGGGACCAAGTATGTGACAGTTTCTGTATTCTTTCATAGCCACATATTTACGTGCTAAACTGCTCCTGTTAGTTGGCTTGGTGTCACTGTGCTAAAGGAATACATTTTCTGGATCTGTTCTGAAGAGAACATTATTGTCTTTTACAAAACTGGGGGAAAACATTCCGTCTGTCCCAAGCATTTTGCCTTTTCCAGACTCTGTGGTAGTTCAGGCTGCTGCTCGCCCTCAGGATACAACCAATGAATGGGATCATACACTCGGTCAGGCTGGAATCATTCAGTCGAGGCCCAGTTAACCTACAGGTGAAGATTTAAATGGCTGCCGCCAGATTCAGAAAAGGGAAAGACAAATGATGTGGGGGTTGAGGGATGCAGTTTTCTTGCTGAGAACCGGGGGGCTTCTTGTGCTGTGGTGTTCTGCCATGCTGCTTCACCTTGGACGCAGCAGCAGCCTGCAGGTAGGAGGCAGAAGAAGTGGCAATTGGGTATTCTTTCAGAAGTGATAAAGTTAGGGTGCTTTTGATTAAATCGCTTGAGAAGAACTGACACGCGGTAGATGTGCTTATGCAGCTGGAGAAATAGGGCTTTTACATGTGAAGATAGTGCTCCAAAGACAGAATCCTAAAGTCTGAATCCGAAGAGATAGAGACAACTATTAATATTAATATGTAGGAGCAAAATCTCCAAGGGATTTTTGAAAGTGTAAGATGCAGAGTAACTGCACAGTCATAGCAAGAATAAAAACAGAGTAAGGTACATTAATTGTCTCATCATGTCAAATGTATTGATTAATATGGATCGAAACATGGAAACTACCTTTTTTTTGCTGTTATGCCCACTGACCTCGGTAGGAACTATATAAACATAGTGGGTCCTGTTTAGTTAGGCAGTGAATATGCCAGCCTTCCTCTGGGTAACAAATTCATATTCTTGTGGTCCACATCCAGAAAGACTTGGGTTTTCACAATTCCACGTGATGGTGAAAAATTGCTGAAAACCTCTTTTGGAAGTGAATCGGTTCACTTTCTGTTTCCAGAGCCAGATGGGGAGGATAATAAATTCTTTTGGGGATAGAGGAGATGAGGTATTCAGTAGGAGCTGGAATTAATATCACATCCAGAGAAGTCTGCGTGTTACAGTTTGTGATAACTCTACAAGTCTGACTGTTGGGCTAGATTTACTTGAAGAGTATCTATGCTAAGGGAGTGAAAAAAGGTTAGATGCCTCTCAGAGAAACCAGGGAAGTGCAGAATTTATGGATCTGCCCTGTGGCTGAGATTAGATAGCCAGCAACAGTAGCCTGGAGAGAAAAGTGCTGTAATTTGCATGCAGCTAGGTAATTACAAGTTCCTCCATTAAATCTTCGTCGCTGCATATGGATCTGTGGCTTAGTTGGGAGAAGTCCAATTACCTTCCTGCACTCTACATGGAAATCTACTTGAAGTTCACTTGATGCAAAATAAGGCTGCCAATATGTTTGGTGGTATTAGTTTGATGTGAATATACTGTACCAGCTGGAGAACTGTGATGTGTTTCCATTTGCTTCCATGTATAATTCAGGATGTTCATAAAGAGCATGAGCATCCCGGATATGTGAAGGATACTTTGTGGTCATCATGGGAGTTCAATTGATTAGTTATCAGGGGAACACTTGCAGAAAGTTTCACTCCAGCTAGTGAAATAATTTCACACTTGCGTTTAGTATAACACTCAATCTGTTTCTATTGCCGAGCAGGAGAGATAGATGCAGGTAATGGGACCCTGGATTTTTTTATAGGGGGCTTACTCCTTTAATAAAGCTTTGAATATTAACGATAGCAACGTGTCATCTGTTCTGTACACGGGCTGTATTCTTCAGCCTCCTCCAGCATGTCTGCTTTAAAGTTGTGTTTCTTCTTGTCTGTTGCTTGCTCTTTCACAAAAGCTTTGTTAAGACAGAGTAAAAACAAGATTCATTTTCTGTCTAACAGGTCTTTTAAAGTTCAGTTTTGCCAGTCCTTTTTTTTCCAATGGATCTGGGCTGTGTCCTTGTAACCCTTGCTCCCCTGAGAAGGGACTCGTTCATTTTTCATGGTCCTTCAGTTAAGTGATCCCTGGAGGCAGAAGCAGCCTGATGTCACGCTGCTGTCCAGTGAGGGCAGTAACGAAAGGACAGAGCACGACGCACTCCCTCGTTCCAGGTTATTTTCAACTCCGATATGTGAGTGATGAAGACTTTGCATTAAACTACAAGATCTTGCTTTCTCTCCATCTCTTCTTCAGTCTCTCCTTGCTGATAAATAATAGATACAGAAGAATGAATAAAGCACTAAACTTGTGCCCCTGGGACTGGAGTTTCCATCTAATCGGTGGTCCAGTCCAGCGTGAAATCTATTTGGTGGTTTCAGCTTCGTCCTTCTGGAACAGTATTCTTCCTGCAAAGATATTAAATGGGAAAAAATGCAGCACAGTGAAGCAATCACAATGTCTGTTTGAGAAAGGCCAAAGATTAAGTTAACATAGAAGCAGATTTACCTCCCTCTCATATAGAAGAGAGTCTACAGGTCAGCCTTTACCTGAATGCTGGAGGGAGCTACTATTGTGCCTACTTGCACTGTCTGGCTGCTGTTCAGTGGAGAGCTTCTGCTTTTCAGTGCTCAGGGTGTCCAGAGAAATTATTTATTTATTTACATTGGGTAGATTTTAATCTCTGCGTTCATAAATCTAAGTATATGTGCATACATGAATGTGTGCATACACGTACGTGTGCATACACATAATACATGCATGCACATGTGTGCGTATGTGTGTGTGGTAAAGAAAAAAAATACAAAAAAAAAAAAAAAAAAAAACCTCCCCCCCACTGTTGGCTCCCACAGGGGCAAACACTGCTTGTCAGTGACTGGAAAAGCAATTGCCTAATGTTACTGTAACATAACTGTAAGAATTTTATTAAAAAAATAAATAAAAAAGAGAGAGAAAAGAAAAAAAAAAAAAAAACTGCAGCTGATACCAATACAATGTTTGTAAATCTTCATAGATCCAGTGCACAAAATTCACTTTTTTTTTTTTTAGCTTAATATATCCTTTGTCTTGAAAATTGAATAGAATTAGCCGTAAATTGGGCATTTTGACTCATATTGTGTGTCTTTCAGATTCCTGTGAAAAGCACCGTTCTGTACGATAATTTGTCTTCCTTCAAATGAGTAATGACAATTTTATGTGAATTATCGTTGCATGCCAGAGTGACCTCAGAGTCCCAGCTAAGGTTCATTGGCAGAAAAATGCTGAAAGAAGGAACATTTAAGCACCTGTACATGAATGCAGAGACAGTTCACTGGTTTCTAAAGCGTTCAAAAGTGACAGTGTCAGAACTTCCTGAATGTGGTAATTGGTACTGCAAAATTAGGGGGTCTGAAATCCCGTGTGTGTTTTATACCTGGGGACTGGTCACTGGGATACTGCCAAAACGCTTGTGGCAGTGCTGGTCCTTAAAATATCCTCATGTGTGTTTTTCCCTTAGTTTTTGCTTTTCATCTGTGTATTTCCAAGAGGAGTTGGTGGTATATGGTGGTAAGAAAATTATTTATGCATGGGAGTGTTAGGAGCACTATGAGTGGATTAGGCCCTTTGTCCTGGACTCCCACCAGCCCAGGCTTGGGGTAGGTGCTGCAAGTCTTGGGATCTGCCCAGTCTCTGCACAACGTATTCAGACACCTGAAGATATTTGCATGGAGCTGATTAAAGCTGGTGAAGGCTGGGTGATGTTCAAAGGTTTGCAGTTGGGTGTTATCTGTAGATTGCAGGCTGTGTAAGACATTACAAGGTATGCCAGACTCACTAATTATTGGTAACACCTCAGTCTTCCCTGGGTCTTTAAAAGAAAATACTGATAACACAAGGAGAGAGTCTGGTAACGTTGCTTGTAAAACTTTGTCACATTGAAGAATAAAAAAATCAGTGTGCTGAGGTCAACGGGAACTTTTGGTTAGCTTCAGTGAATACCGAAGCAGCTGCCAAATGAAGTCTCACTGTGAACCCACAAGGTTCATACTTTTCTCTTGTGGAGACAAGGCAGTAGATGGGAAAGGTGAGGTGTGCACAGAGGCTTTGCGTTATTGTTCGCTCTGAACTAAAGCCTGGAGAAGGGCGTTCAGAAGAAAGGAAACAGCAGCACGATCTGATGAAGAACTTCCAAAGCACTGACAGCAATGGGGAGGGTCTCCATATTCTGGAAATACCAGCATGTGTCTCTTGACAGAAAATCCACCTTGCGGCACGCCATGCCGGCAGTGGGTGCCAGGTCAGCTCCGTAATCATAGGGGTCGGGTGGCAGAGCAGTGGGTCTGTCTGAGCAGAACATCCGAGGGCTTTCACAGGCAGTCTGCTTAAAAAGCAGGTGGTATGATTTAGAAACCCTGTTCATCTTCATCCTTGAGTAACCCTTACAATAACAAACTGGAGTATTAACAAATGGCAACTAAATTTTCTGACTGGAATATCTGATGTGCTAAATAAAAAGCTACCTCATTGGATAGCTTGTGTAATGCATCCTGGACACAAATTTCAGCAAGTTCGCGCTCATCGCCATCTCCTCTCTTGAAGGAAATAAATAATATTGACCTTTGGAAATATGTGGCTCAATAGTTTATCTTGGCTTTAGATCTTGCCAAACCTCATGACTACGTCTGAGAGGATTGTTTCAGATATATCCATGTCAATAAGATCTTACGTGAGCTAAAATAACCAATTTAAGAGTTCAGGACTCAGTCGTCTTGTTGACAAGCTGCCTTCACGCTAGATATATTTTCTATTATTGATGGTATTTTCAGCAGATCCCAGAACAATGCTAGGTGAGTTCTAAAATTAATATCCTTTTTCGTGGTTCATTAGTTTGACTGGGGCTGGATAATAAATGGAGTTACAAAAACAAACACGGAAACAAAACCTGCATTCCGTCTCAGATCCAATTCCAAAATTGAGATGTGCGCTTTTTGTCGCATTTGTTTATCTGTTCAGAAAATTTGAACTTTGAGAAATCTTTATGGAGATTCTAAAAATGACATGCTCATTTTCCTTTTCCTTTCATATGCCTTCTGAGCCCCAGTCAGAGTGATAATTAAAATGCTAAAATGCAGTAAAATATGCTGTCTGTGAAGAGTTTCCAACCAGAATCGGAGATCTCTTGCAAGATGTACAGCTCGGTTTTGCAGACCCAGAGGATCTGGCTATTTCTGATAAGCCCAGATAAGCCCCTGGACGTCTGAATGCTTATCAGGCCTGAACCCAGACTCCAAGCTTGGTGAAGTTCACTTGTCTCCAGCTTTAATATTGTTTTATCAGCTGTTATTATATAACTTTCCATCCTCTTCTCCCCTTTAAACCCCCTCAAAATCCTGCCTGGAGTTTTAAACCTAAATCTGACTTACATATTATTGACTTCAATGCAATAGTTATTGGATCATTATTTTTAATTGTGGCCTGCAGGCTCTGGTAGAGATCAGCAACTATATTAAACAGTACAAGGTATCAGTTCTTTGTAGATACCTTAAAAATCTTTATCTCTAGAATTTTGAACCACATAATTTCACCCTTACATATTTAGCTGATAAATAAGTAGTACCATGGGCATCAGTGGAGATTTACACGTGTACTTGCCCCTTGTTAAAATCACTTATATCCCAAACATAATATCTATAATGTTCTTATTGTAATTAGGGGCATTTCATTGTAATGGCAGATTTTTATTTTATTTTTTTGAGAGTAATTCTTGCTTGCTAATCTGTATTCAGCAATGCTCATCACTTCAAATTTTGAAATGTCTAAAGGTAATTATACATATCTTGAGCTGTAGTGAAAAAAACATACAATTACAAGTTTGCTTAAGGGCTGTGCAACATTTGTGTTTTCTTTTTATACTCTTCATGCTTCAAGATTTATAACTGATCATGACACTCACGTGATTTGCCTAATGGACTTCGTTACCAGTGGTGCTTGGCGATACATTAAGCCTAGCTGGGAAAAACATGCTCAGAGGTGTGTAACTGGGGCCTAATGAAGGCTCCTGCATTCGAGGGAGTTCCCTTTAAATTAGTGACTTTCAGATCACCTGTTTCCATCACAGATTTGGTATTCTGTTATTAATATTTGATCCTGTAATTAGTTGACATTTAACCTTCTTATCCTTCTTGGGGAGGTGTTGAAAAATGATCGTTTGCTATGGGATGAAGCTTCCAAATTCTGATCAGTTTGGCGTTAAGTTGCTGCATTTTCAGATATAAAATATTTGGTTTAATTATTCTGTCTTTTAAACTGCCCTTTCACTTCAGTCCAATGTCATTTCCAATCCATACCGAATTGCTGGATACTTTCCCCAGCACTGGGAAGGAAATGAGAACCTTTGTATTTCTAAGCAGCAAGGTGCATACGTAATCTCTTGCATCCTTAATTCAGCTTAAATAGGAACATGAAGTTTATGTAAGCAAACATAAAAAGCTGGCCTTTTGAGATGCAACATCAGATGCTGAAGAAAATATAAAAGGAGTGAGGTTATATAACGTTGCAAATTCAAGATTTAGTGTGAAGAAACGTGCCTTGTGTAACCAATATTAGAAGGATAAGGTCATGCCTATTGCCAAATGCTTCTGTGCCCTACGCTGCTGACAGTAATGTACTGTAATTATCACATGTTCATGATATTCTGTCTGTCTAAGAGAATGTACATGAATAACTGTTCTTTTGTTTGTGGAAAATTTTTGCAGAAATTGATAACTAAGAACATTTCAGATAAATGTTCTAAGACAAAGAGGTTTATTCTTTGCAAAGTGAAGTTTGCTTTTCATCTTTTGTTTGAAAGTAGAGGTGAATCTGCTGTGTACACAGGCAGCTTGGAGAGCTGTGTTGTTCCCCCTCAAGCTGTGCATTTAAAAGTCCTTAAGAGATTATGCAGAAGACGTTGACAGATTCTGAAACACAAGAATGCTGCAAATTCATCTGCCATGTAGACGAATCTTTATTTCTAAGAATTATAAAGTAATTATAGTCAGGCAAGCTTAAAAAGCTGTACAGTTCTCTTATTGTGCCTCTTCAGCTGAAATTACTAATTGAAAATGTAAGTTTCTGGAACTCCCATCTCAGAAGACTTGAAGCAGCCATTCAGACTCCTCTGTGAATGGTGTTGCTTTAAATACAGAATGAAAATATGTAATAACTGTAACATTATTGATTCTTTATTGCAGATATTAATCTTTTATTTTAGCAGTAAATAGCAAACATAGGGGACAGGGGGATAACAGAGAATAGGATGTGTTTCCCAATGGAGTATTAAGTAATTAAATGTTGAGCTACAAATGTTGGATGTGGACATTTCATATATGGGCCGTGCGTTTATTATCTCTTTTTCTGCAAAATCATTGTACCTGCGTTTTAGGTAGGAAAGGGGGAACTCGGTTTGTATAGTTACGAATGTTACTGAACTTCATGGCCTGGGGAGGCTGACTCATTCATATTCAGGTTCCAGTAAGGGGAAAGTAGGAAAGAGCAGGATGGAGGCCAGAAAGAGAACACTCTTTTTCTTGTGTATGTGTATGAGTAGTAAAAAAGCAAATATAGGGCAGTAGGATTTTCAGAGAACTGCAGCCTCAGGTTAGATTCTTATTCATATGTAGGCTGCAAAAAATGTTTGGGCTCATTTTCAAAATTGTTCAGCGCTTTCCAAATTCACTGTGAATGATTTGAGCTCTGCATTTTTTTGAAACCTAGACGCTATTTTACCTTAGACATGGACAAGAGACCAATTATAGCCCTTTTATTTTAAGCTGGGCCTAAGTGTACCATATACCATCATAGCATATTCAGTGAGTCTCTAGCTAGTGGAAGATATTTTTCTATCCCTTAAGACGTTTATAAAACCAATATAAAAACCTCAGCCTGGTAAAATGGTTTGAATTACCCAGAGGCAGAGCGTGCTAAGGCAGTTGAGTTTTGTGAGCCTAAAATAGCCTTTGAAAGGTGTGCACATTATCCATCCGCGTGTCGCTTTGCTGCTCCTCGGGTAAGCAGTCATTTGGGTGACAGATAGCCTGGTTAGGCAAGGTGTTGAGCATTTTGGACTCTCTTGGATTTTTAGTGGGATTGAAGTTGTCTGTCATTTTGTGGACTGGATGCAAACTGCAAAGGTCTGCTGTAATTGGGGACAGGGCTCTATTTAATAGAGTCTGTGTGTTAGGGAGATATCTAATGTGATCTAAAAGACGTTAGGTGGAAGACAACTGACAAGTTTTTGAGAACTGCAGCTGGAAAGATTTTCTTTATTGTAATTGACAGATTAAGGACGTCTTTACCTTTTTGATAGTGCTGTAACTCACACTTTCAGCTGTGCAGTGATCACTGATAGTAATGACAGACAATTGCCTCTGTCTGCCCGTTTTAATGAGGTCTCATTGCAAAGGCCTTCTCCAAAGCAATCATTGTGTCACTAATCTTCCTAGTACCTATGAAATTAAAGTGGGGTCTATCTGGAAGCATTCCAAGGATATTTGTGCATATATATTTAAATTCTGTTTTCTATTCAGAATGTTGGGTTTTTAGGATTGTTTTCTGCTGAAAGCTTGTATTAGGGTTGGCTGGAGCTGGTGGTTTTAGTTTGTGCTCCGTGCTGTCTCATTTCCTTGGCCTGAGAAGTTTCTCTCTAGAAGCTGAAATCTGGCTGAAGAAATCCAGTCACGTTGATGACCTGAGGAGAACAGGATGGTTAAGTACATTAACAAGCTCTCAACAAATAGTCCAAAAGTATCCTAGAATAATTTTTTTTCTTTGGAATCCCATATCCCAAGAAGATTATGCATTCCAGTGGAAAAACTAATAGTGTCCAACTGATTATATTTAATTACAAATCCATAGTTCTTGTGTGAATAATTGTATTTACTTGATTAAGACATTATGATATGGAAGTTTACTTTCGATATATTTGTTTTGAGAACAGAATAGATATATATGCGAGAGAAAGGGAAGCAACCTGCAAATCATCTCTTTCTTTACAGATTAAAACAAAAACCAGGTTACACAGAGGACAGCCATCAGGAAAGTCGAAAAGCATGTTTAGGACAAAGCCCTAACAATACCAACCCTACAGTCATCTGCATGTTAAAAACCTTACTTTTACAAAGCTTGGTCAATTTATGCTCTCAGAAACACATCACATTTTACACCCATTTCTGTGACCTACTCTACAGGAAATGGAAGCCTTTTAAAGTTTTTAGAAAAACAGAGCATTTTGTTGAAGAAATTTCCACATTTCTGGCCAACAGACTTTTAATTCCTAAGTCAAGAACAGTTTACCGCAATGTCACGCCTGCATGCAATACCAATTAGGAAAGACTGTGTGTTTTAAGCTTTTTGTACAGACAAAGCTTACGTTTTTTGTTTAACGCTGGCTGTGCTGGTAGAACTCATCGTTTATTTTGCATGTTACGCTGCATGTTAATGTGCTCTGTAGCTGGTGTTGACTAACGCAGCTCAAATAAATGCACGGTCTTCTGAATCAGAGTCCGTGATTATGAAACCCATTCCCTAGAGAATTAGCTCACGCTAATTGTACTGGTAAAATACAAGGGGTCCTTGTGGACTGATTTTACTTTTCACCCCCACCCCAAACATACTGACACAAATGCTGACTTCTGGAGCTCTGCCATAGCTGGGTCCCATGTGATATTTTCAATAATCACATATGTTTGCAGGCAGTATTTTGAGGCTTGGCATACAGTAATGTTTAATGTCAGTTAAATTAGCAACAGAAACTTTGCCGATTTATATATTGTTTTTATTCTAAGGATTTTTTTTCTCCCCATGCTTTCCCTTTTTTAGGCTGAAAATCTGTAATGCGTCAGTATGTAGGAGTTCCTCTAAAAACTCTTAATGGGAAGGCTCAATTATTAATGCAAAGACTGGGAGCTAAATGCAAGGTAAATTGTGCCAAGAATGAGGGCAGAATCTGACTGTGCTGCACTGCAGTCATTCAACATGGTAGTCCACACCTGGTTTTTCATCCCATCAGATAAACATGTTCAAAACTGACTTCTAGACTGACATGTTATGAAGGGGTGGAAGGGAGTTTCAGCCATTAGCTAGAGCTATAAGTCCTTCTATAAGTCTAAAAAAGTCCCAGGACTTTTAGATTAACTATGTTGTTCCCAAAATAAAATTTAATTATTTGTGAACGTAGTAGTAGTGAATAATTTTCATTATTATGCAAAGTATATGTAAGATATTTTAAAAATACATTAGCTAGGAGTCAAACTATACCTAATGCAAACATCACTGTATTTTATCATTTAAGCCAATGGTCTTAAAGTCAAATTAGTCATTCATTTTGTTATTGTCTCTGCTCTTTTGTGAAAAATAGAAATCAAAAATCAGAATTGTTCTGAAAATATTTAATATTCACATAACTGTGTGCTAGGCTATGCAAATAAGGACTTAGATGTCTGTGCAGAAACATAATCAAAACATTTCCTTCAAATTATGTTATCGCCCTTTTAACAAAATATAATGTGTGAGGTGTTGGAGGCCTCAGGTTGCTTCCTCCTGGTTGCCCTAGACCTTGGTTACCTCTTGTGGCTTTTCTCAGGTTTTCCTGACCTGATTTTTTTTTCAACCTTTTTAGGATGCAGTAGGTTCTGATGTTCCTGAGATGGGATGAGCCTAGTGTAATTGTGCAAGACTTTATCCTCAATTTCAAAATGAGTTGTTATTGTGGCATAGAAAAAAGGAGTAGGAACAGGAAATTACTCTGTTTTTAAAATAGGCTTTTTACGAGTGCCTTCCAGGAGTGCATTAAGCAACATGACTTACATCTGTCTCGTGTTTTGTTCTCTGATTCTCTCCCTAAGGGAGAATTGTGTGTGCAGTGGAGCATTTTGTTTTGGTAGGGTTTGTCATTTGGTTTGTTTTATATACAAACTGTCTGTGTTTATATTGGACAGGAATGTGCCTTGAATTTGGAGCACAGGTGGTGAAATTTGTGGTGCCTCTTCAGGCCTGCAGAGTCACTGAAGGGAACACCACCATGCTGACCCAGTGGAGTCACTTTAAAGAGCGTCTCAAAGTTGTACGATACTTAACAAGATAGTTCTTGTTAACGTTTTGGAAACTCATTTATTCAAAGCATTTCGTGGGAGGTTGTGTTCATTTTTGTTTGGAGATCTCTTTTTCATAGTTGGAGTAGCAATTCTTACATATAAGTTGAAAACCCCTGTATCCAGAGGTGACACTGAGTTGAAGCATCACCTGAATCCCATAAAATGAAGGAATTTTAATTTAGAAAATGTCAGTGAGAGCTTCCCTCCTAAAGACAGGCAGTAGGAACCAAACCTTTGATTTACTAGCAAAAATATTACTTGATCGTCTCAGTGAAGGGCACAAGAAATAAATAAGAGGAGCAAAAGCTGATGGGAACAAGTTTGCTATTATTTTTTGCTATCCTTTAGTTTGCTATTATTACCATTCTTTATTTGGGTTTAGATAGTGTCCGAAAAGACCAATTAGAATTAGACTCCTCTTGTATTAGGCTTTAAAGCTTTTTCTCAGCTGCATATCCTTTAGATAAATGAACTGCATGATGTAGGCAGAGAGGCTAAACACCAAGCAACATAGACCCAGGAAAATGTCTGGTCTCCTTTCTGGTTTACAGGACGATGCAGCAGAGCTGTTGGTTCTGCCGTTGTTTTCACCTCTGTACAGCAGAGAAGTACATGTGCACCTGTGATGGGATTTCTTGGTGTCGTAAATTATCTACTAGATATCAATAGTAATTAGACCAAATTTAGAATGTACAGAGTGGTGAATTTAAGTTTTCAAAACAAACTTATGCTGGAGTTACACACAAAAGAATGCCTCAAATTGAGTATTGAAAGAGAAAAGAAATGGACTAAATCACTTTTAATTAACTGCGAAGAAGACTGTAAAATATGTTTAAGGATACCAATAGGCAGAGAAATATCATGGTAAGTTGGGATTCAGTTCAAACACCATCTCTTGTCTGTTCGTAAGATGAAGAATAGAATTTTTAACAGCTTGATATAGTCTTGCCTGTGTCACTGTGATGCTACAGCTGTAACAATGAGATCATTTCCTTTGGTCATCTGGCAGATGCAGAAAGGATGTGCATCCTTTTACAAAGTCTAACATAATTATTTGTAATCTGTGGGAATGCAGCATTGCCCATGCGAGCAGTATGGACATTTGAAAGTGAAGGAAGAAACAGAGTCTGATCTAAACGTATGTCCTAGAATGGATGCTATTCTTGCTGTTATTTATATTTACTGTAAGGGCTTACAAGAAGCTAAAAAACAAAGATCAGGAAATTTCATATTGATACAATTCTTGATCTGTCTACAATTTTACCCCTTTATTATATGGTAAATTGGTCAGACATTTGAATGGAACAGCTAATCTGGTTAGTTCCACTGCTATTTAATACTGGAGAAATGGAGAAGAGTAAGGAAAATGCACACATTTTATATGAGATGCTTTAGCTTAAACATGAATCTCAGTGAAAGGCCCATCTTTTTAGGGAACATGTAACTAAAAAGCTACTCAGAGCATATAGATGTCTGTGTACATTTCTCTAAGAATTGCAAATAACATCTATAAATCATGTCATTAAGAAGCCATCTAAAAACTAATATTAACACTTTACGTTCTTTTATCATTGTTAGTTTGGAAATCAGAAGAAGTAAAAGCCTCATGCTTCTTGCAGTAGGTGAAGCTGAAAAGTAAACACCGAACAAACGAGTCCTGTGGCATTGGCTGGTGAAGCAGTGCAAGAAACATCACAGCCCAGTGCTGGGGAGGGGCAGATCCACCCTCTCCTGACAGGCAGTTCCCTGCTATTTTCTGTTTTGACAGACAGCAGATATCCATTATGTCGCTAACTGCACTTCTTTGAAAGTCATAAATTGCTTTATCCTACATAATTAGGGTATTTTCAAGTAATGGGGGACTAACTTATTTATCCTTTTGTTCTACTTTTTATGTTGGAGATAGAGGGGAAGCATATTTTTACTTTACCTTTTTAGAGAAATAAAACTTACTTTGCTTAGGGAGCTGGGACTGTGAGAAAAACATGCAGCATGTCAAAATTTGCAGTAAAGTAATGAGCTCTCATTAACACTGCATTCCACCCAAAAGTTACGTACTCCCTCTAATAGCTTTTCATACCAACATAGGTTTTTTTTCCCAGTACAATTAGAGACTAAGTATAGTACCTAACTTTACGATGACAGGTGTAATAAAAGACACTGGGACTTTTACTTGCTGATTAGCTAAAATAAATACACATTTCAATCCCATTTCCATGGCCAGCAAAATAAAGATACACAACTGCATCTTGCTAAAATGTTAGCTTTTCTGCTCTTTTGGAACTCTTTCTAAATTTTTCCAACAGATTCTTCAGAATGTGCATTGTGTTGAAGATATCATGTTAACTAAATTCTTGCAATGACTTTTATTGGTTTTACTATAGAAAAAGCAAACAATGAAAAGGCATTTAGGTAGGGATGTGTGTGGTTTATGTTGTGTTTTTTTTTGTTTCCTTTTTTGTGTTTTTCAAGTTGAGCCATTGTAGTTATTTTGACCCAAACCCCACAAAAAAGAGTTTTTACAATGATATACAAGACATAGAAACTGGATGCACATGTACACAGCAATGGTCTGTTTATTCAGGTCTTAGAAACTAAACAAAATTGAGCTTGTAATGGGGTAGGCAGGGTGTGTGGGTGGAGGGTGGATGTGGAGTGAAAGAGAAAGTGGGTGATAGCTTGTTGCATTATAAATGTTTCAGCAGGAGGTATTTGGAATGGCTCCCTCACTTCCATGTTGTGAAATCATAAGGGAGTTATGCTGCATCCCAAATGAGTGCTAATGAAACCTTTATACCGAGCACCATCATGTATTCTGCATATGCTACATATGATGTGGGAAAACTCAAATTAAAATTGAGGGAGAGAGAGAGAATATGTGATGGAGTGGCATAAAGGTTTTATCAGCATGAGGCTGGGAGGGGGTGCCTTACAAAAGCAAAGCTGAATTTATTAGTTCCCATTTTTCTCTCCCTCTGAGCCCTCAGTCTTGGCACTCACTGTAGAATTTGGGCTGATAGGCCTAGGCTACAGAATTAATGCCAACAATCTATTTTAAAACTCTTTTTTAATCTTTTGATAAATACTTTTTGACTGAACGTATGAGATGGTTAGGGCACAAAAGTCTTACCAGCACTCATTGGGAATGTTGGGCATTTCTCACTCCTCATTTTGCAGTCTGTAAACATGTTTGTGTTTGCATTCTGAGTGCTTTTAAACTCCCTTATCTGAGCTTCAGACGTTAATCTAACCAACTGAAACAAAAACTTCCTTTTAAGAAGGAACATTTCTTCCTTTGCCTTTCCCCTTCTCTGCTACGCTGTGTTCCTCCTCTGGACACTGCGGTTCTGGACTGGTGAGCTTGATATTGTGCCCCAGGAGCGATCCGAAGTCGGAAGTGCGAGGGCGTATTGCACAGGCCCTCCCAAGGTGTTTAACACCCGTGATGTAATGCTCATTATAGCTATTGGAGGTCATTTTGTAAAAATGTTAATCCTACTGCCTTCCTGCCCTTGCCAAGGTCAGTACAGCGTGGAGTCATGGTGCCTTTACAAATCAATAAATACTTAAAATGTCTTGGGAAAAAAAGACTGAGGTGTGTAGTTATGCATCACTTGGCTTGTATTAATGATAAGGAGTCATATGTGCAAAATTAAGCTTTTCTGGGAAAATAACCATTATGAAGTATTTGTGCCATTAAGAAGTAGCTTCCTATCTTCACCTTTGGCTTCTGCAGTATTATTTCTGGTCTCTCTCTCTCTTTTTCCATGCCATTTCGTTTGACCTGTTCATGATTGCAGTTGTGGAACAACCAGTAGCACTAGAATGTTTTTAATATGTTTGCTGACTTATGATTTTCAAACTAGTAATGGGCAGAGATGGTCTTTAATAAAGATAACCTTTAGTTACACTGCAAGAGAAGCAGTGGAAGAGGGAGTGAAAGGATGCTAAAGGAGGAGGAGTTAGTGGTACTTATTAGTGACAGGAAAAAGCAGTGCACGTCTTTTATTACTCATTAAGGTCAATTGGTCATTATGTTCTTGCATCTATTGACTTTGAAACAAGGAAGAAGAAAATCTTTCAGGAGGAAAGGAGGCAAGGTAGCACGGAGGAGGATTTTCTCTCCTGTGATCTGTCTTCTTTCCAACCTAATGCTTTCTCTCAGCAGCAGAAATTCTTCACTACACTTTACCCTGTTTGCCTGAAATGAGTGCTCCAATAACCAAACAAATCATATACTATCTACAGAGAAAAAGCAACAACAACAAAAAACAGGTAGGCGGTCCAGAAGATTTGTTCCTACATCTGATAAAGTTTTAACTTTCTTCCTGTGGTTACTCTACTTGAATATATTTCTCTCTGATATGTGGATAACAAGGAGAAAAATCAAATCATGGAGAAAGAAATGGAAACTATTCCTTCCATAAATCTTCCCTTTTCCTTTATTTACTGAAATAGAAAATTGGCTAGGAGTAGAAATGCAGAATGTGTGTATGTGTGTGTGCATGCTTCTGAGCCTTTCTTACCAATGTAAGAAGTGACATTTTCCTAATTTCAGTTTATATATAAAAGGCTTTGCGTGACTTTGATTTTAATAACATGAAGGTCAAACAATTCAGCATAGAAACAATAATATTCTCCAGAAATTGACCCATGAAAATGTATTTAAGTTGTTTCTGGAAAACTGCCCTTCAAAGCTCCTTCTCAAGTAAACTTGCAATGACATTTCAAAAACAGAACATGGATGCCTGTAACTATGGGGAATTTTTGGATTGTTTCTGCTAATTTGCTAACCACACACAAAATGCCTGTTACACAAATCAAACTCCAGTAATTTACTATCCAGGTGTCTGATCTTGTAACAGCCAACATGCTGAGAAAACATTTGAGGATATTCAGCTCAGTTTATATACGTTCCATATTGCTTTTTCTATTTCTTTGATTGCCCATCTGACTTCCCAAGGCCTTTAACATTGGGAGAGATAAAGCTGCTATCCCATTAAGGCACAAGGAATTGAAATACCAGAGTAATTTGATGTCATACAGGTCATTCAGTTAAGAATTAAGGTTTCATCATGGTTTTATATCATTTTTTGTTCTTTCTCAAAAAGAAACAAAATGTGGTATTGCCTAGCTGGCCTCAAGTGTTTGGTTAAGATAAATGCACTGACTGTGTAGATATAACACCCTCGTGCCTTTAGCAATAACATGGACAGGAAGGATTGTAGAACTGGAAAATCACAAATCTGGAGTGTCCAGGGATCTGTGTTATCTTCCTATCTATGTCAGACTTCAAAAATGAAGCTTTGCAACAGCCTTCAGAAGTAAATATGGATCAGCCTTTTGCTATTTTTCACAAAAGGAGAGAGGGAAAACCAGATTCTTAGGAACTAAAAGGCAGGGTTGGGAAGTTAGCTCAGAAGCCCTCCCGAGGCTTTGTAGAAAGCATCGTGTGGCAAGTTCAGCCTCAGTTTTCCTTGAATGTAGAGAGTCAAGTTAGGAGTCTTTGTTTTTTCAAAATTCCTCTCTGCATTTTTAAGGCAAGAAAAAAATATTTTCGGACTGAAAACCCTGTGACATGATTTCTAAAGGAAATGCCACCTATTGATCCGTAGTCACGTGGCCTGTTGTGGTTGGCATTGTTTTATTGCCAAGGTTTAATAGTTTTTATTGGTTAAAGCCTTTAGTCTCAAGTCACAGCAGTTGCAAGGGAGCATTGTGAATGTCTTGTGGATGTAAGCAGGGTATTAACCTGTCTTGTTTAACTGCTAGCTCATTCCTCTAGAGGTATCATGTTTGTCAGATCATTTTTCAACTGTGCCACACAGGCCTGTGTGCGATATTTATTCTGCCTGTAACAAGTTCTTTAATTAATTTATAGAGGGGGAACTTAGGAGCTCCATTCTGTTAACTGCTATTATTATCATTACTTTCAGAATAAGTTTTGGATAAGTCTTCATTTTGTCGTTTGTTTGTTTTTAAAATTAGTGTCTTCTGCACTCAGTAATCTTGCTGTGGTTGCACAGTAACTGCGAGTTATATGGATCTGCTCCAGTGTAAGGATGAGCACGATGGATGGTAACAGGCAGTACAATTTCCATGCCATTTTAACAATTGTTAGTGCTGATTTTCTGCTTAGCTTCCTATAGATCTCCAGGGATTTTCCAAGGCTTCCTGAGGGGATGGAGTCATGGGGATATCACATCACTTGTGTGAAGTTGGGCTGAGGGAAGAGTGGGCTGAAGGTTTGTCCCAGACTTTGCGAGTTGAGATAATTGTACCTCTGCTTCAGAGTTTAAATTCCCTATTCCCGGCTCTGCCCCTTGGAAGTGTGCCCCCATTACACTGAAACAAACGGGGAAGCACAACTGTGTTAGAAAATCTGATATACAAGGTGAATGAGCATGGGCAGAAGCAAAGGGCAGTTTCTGTGTCTGAAACCTGTGTTCCTGAGGTAAAGCCCAAGGAAGTATTTCTTCATTTTGACGCAGTTTGCTGCTTCCTTTTAGCTCCTGCCAGTCACCTTTATCTATCCCAGGTATTTATAAGGCACCTATCACTTCAGGATCTAAATGGCATGGGCCTCCCATGGAAGGGAGTTGAGATAAAATAGCTATGTGGAATAACTAACTGACAGACTGCAGTCTCTTCAGATGTGAATTCACTTGGGAGAATGAATACATCCCACAATGTTGAACTACTGATACATAAACTCATTTGTAAATATTTATACTCGATGATATAACACACAGTTTTGGCACATTGTTCATAAAATCTTGATATTTTGAGACTAGTAGAATTTAATTTTCATATATTTTGTGCAACTATATTTTTAAACCATTTCCCACAGAACTGTATGCAGAACTGCAGCAGGAGTAAAGTAAATATTAACAAAAACGTATTTGACGTATTCATTTAATAATGAAGATATACTGAGTAATACCAGAGTAATTATATGTTTTGTCTCTATACAAAATATGCTTGGCTAAATTCTGAAGTGTTGCTGCAAGATGAGTTTCCAGAACCTCAATTAGCCGTTGACAAATGCAGGAATGATAGACTTGGGGCAGTATATGTTTCCTTTAGGCATGAGGATGATGGGTAGAAGCATTTTGTGGAATGCTCTTTGGATATCACTGACATGCTACTTTCTACAGCAGTAAAATTAAGCATCTGCAATCTGTTGCTCCTCAGCATTTAGCTTGAATTTAGAGGGAGAAATAGTTCAACTTCTCTCTGATAAAAAATCCAATAATCATTTTAGTGGAAACCAAAACTGATACAAATAGATTGAATTTACTTTAAGAGGACTATAGTTTGCGCATAGGGAAATTAAAAAGCTCTTAAAACCTTTCTAGTGAAAATGCTTAAAGAATATCTAAATGTGTGTGTATTTGAAGTAGAGGTTCCGGCTTGTAGTCCTTAGTGATACTTGAAACTGTTGTTCCCAGTAATGTTGAAATCTGGATTGATGCAACTACAGTGAATATCCAATGAGGTAATAAATGCAAATTATTTAGTTAAAATCTAGAAATCAAGCAAAGGCAAAACAAGTCAGAAATAACCTGCTGTTTTGCTGCTATTAGAAAAGGTGGGGATTTGCAGGAGTTTTCTGTTGTTAACATTGAGTCTATTTAATTTGTTCAAGAGTTTTGTAGGTAAAAACACTGCCATGAGCTGAGAGAGCTCGTTTATCCCATTCTGATGAGCTCTAAACCTGAAAGGCTGACAAAAACGTCTGTTTCAGTCAGTTCTTTCACAGTGTCGTGCTAGACCTAAAATCCAGAGCATCTATACAAATGTGCCATGCTTTGAGCAAGTAGAATGCATTTTCTGTTAAATGAAGTTTAATATTTTTCATTTGGAGTTGATTTTCTACTGTCAGCAAAAAAAGACCATGGATGCAGTTGTGTATTTATGGGCAAGTTTTATCTCTAAACAGATTTGTAACTAAAAACAGAAATATCTTTTTATGGGAGACAGCTGGTTGGGAGATTAAAGAAACACAGCAAGGGAGGGGAGTTCAAATTAACAAACATTCCTAGACAAGGAATGCCTGTAAGCATTAGCAAGCTTTTAGCTTGCGACCTAAAAACATATCTAATCTCATCCACGGGGTCTGTACTGATGGGTTTCATTTTGTTATTTGATGGTAAAGAAATCTTTGAAAAGCCCAGTGTGGAACCATAACTCTCGTACCTCTTGAAGTATCAGACAGACCCTATAAATATGTGTCAGCGTAAAAATTTCCAATTATGCTGTGAGTTGGGGCTCAAACAATGTCAAGCAGTAAAATCTAGCAGACCTTGTGCTGGTAAAGTTTTTGTTGGGACAAACTGCTCCGAGTCTTCAGCAGCTTCCTGTGGTTTCCAGGTCTGTGAGCAGCCTTGCAGAGACTTCTCACAAGAGCAGGCATTTTGTTCTAGGTAGGCAAAATTGTCTCCTGGAGGGGCATAATGTCTGAGGATGGGCAGACAGAAGGAATCAGCTTGTCCACAGCCTGCTCAGCGTGTAAGGCAAGTCACAACAGGACATTGTATTGGTCATTTTAAAACCTTCGTCACAAGATACAGTGTAGGAAAATTTCCATGTTCCTGCTCCTATACAAGATGGCAGCCTTCAGATGAGAGCTTCTTTTTTGGTAACTATACAGAATGTGAACTCTTGAAAAACAGGCAATTTTTATGTGCGGTGATTATTTGAATAGCTGGACCTTGAGTTATTTGACAAATCTGGTTGAACTTTTCTCATAAAGTATACAGTAATATGTCATTTTAAAATAGTTGGAGTGTGCCTGTGCATATTGTATTCTGTCTTTCCTTGTTTAAATATTATTATAGGGAATGCTGCCAGTTTCTAACAGAACTATTGTTTGTTTTTAAATCAGTAAAGTTACATTTGGAATTGTGTTCATCCTCATACTGTGTTCATTTTTATATGATTTTTGAAGTTTGTTTTATGAGGGCACATCTTCTTCTGCAATAAGCTAGCTCAGGTTTGCTGACTTCCATTTGCACCATCACAGAATCTTATCCATGTTCAGAAATTTTCCAGAAATATCTGGAACAAGGAGAGAAACAGAGAATCATTATTCTTAACATCAACTGCTTTGAAGCCAGTTTTCTTCTTAAATTTTATGTGATGCCTGGTTGTGGTTTTGTGCTGTATCTCATACATTTTCCCAACAAAACTGAAGGGTGAAAAATCCAATATCCACCTGTTCATCAAATCTGATTTAGTTGTTAAAACCCCATGTTTGCTCTGAAAGAATGAAGAGAAGAAGGAAGACTAGAGTTATTTATCCTGATAGCCAATAAATGTGCGAAAGAAGGTTGGTCAGCATATGACTTTCATTATGTTATAGACAAGAACATGAAGAAGAATACTGAAGAGTCTGTGTAATGTAATGCATGTACTTACAGGCTGTAGTGCTGATAGAGCTGTACAAGTACAGACCACCAGAAGCTGATATTTGGCAATAAAATGTGGCCTTATTTGGTAAATGAATGCGAATGGCAGTGGTGAGATCCTTTAGTTCTGTTCCCTGGTTTCTTGTGTTCTTTTTTACTTACATGGCATCATTTCTGCTGCTCCACTCAGGATTCAGGTGCTAAGTGGAAGGTAATTTATCCCACCTAGAGATGACATCTGTGTTTAGTCAGTAGAGGTTTGTTTGGAAACTTGCAGTAAATCACACTTTCCTAGAAAATATCAGATATTATTTGGATGTTGAACCAAACACAAAGACTGAGTCTGTATGCTCTGGGAGATTTCTCATTACTGACATTCATATTAAACAACAAAATATGTGGTCAGTGAAAACCATGTAAATTAAATTTTAAAATGTTTTAAGATCCTTGTGCTTCTGACAAATCATAGATCCAACAAAGATTTTTATTTTTTTATTTTTCAAAGCAGATTTTTTAAAAAAAAATCTTTAGGTAACTGGGTAGATATAGATAGAAGTTTTATTTTTCTTTTTTTCTTGTGGGATTGTGACAAATATTTTGGGGGTTAAATATGGAACTTTGGAACTGCTCTATTTGCTTTTTAAAGGGGATTGATTACAGGTGGTTTTGGCAATTTTTTCTTTCTCCTCCATAGTTACAATTATGTGTATGTATTACAAAATCAGAATTTTATCTCTGGAAATCTGTTTCTTTCATTGCTTTTTGAGAGTATCATCAGTTTAGATCTTTCTCCCACATGTTCATGATTATATCCTAACGAGAAAACATTTTTCAAATTCATAAGTTTAAAAAAAAAGGGAAACAAAGTATCTGATTCTTCAACCCAAGAAAGTAATGTGGGTTTTGCTTTATTTTGACTACAATTCTTTCTTCGTTATGTGCAGTTCCAATCAAAAACACATTTTTATTACCCTCAAATTGACATTTTCAGTTTCAACATGTGCTTGGATGGGTATTTACCTCTAAAGAAAGACTGAAAAACATTCTAAAAGCACAAATTTTCATTGCATACAAAAAGCATTGGAGGATATATATTCCATGTATTTGTGCAAGGGATACTGCCCTTTTCATACTGCTTTCTGTAGTTTTTCCCATCATAAAAATTGAGACGGAAGGGACCTATAAATTATTCAACGTATTTGTCTGCCGTACAGATTTCACTAGATATTTCAAAATTAATTTGCCTTTTCAAAATTATATAATTTCTTTCTTCCCTTCACATTTAAGCCATATTAACTAATTTTGGCAAGTCATTTCATAGTTGTTTCTGTAGACGACACTCAAATACTAGTTTGATTCATTCTAACAGCATATCTTGGATGCATCCTTTTCCTCAGAAAAAATAGATTTGGAATTTAAAAAGTCAAAATGATATATTTTTCATAAACATGACAAAACGTGATCTAAAACGTTTATTTAAGCAACAGTCATTGTTTCAATACAAACACTGCTTTATTAGTACGGAATATTAGCAGTGAAATCATAAGCAATAAGGGGACTCATTCTGTAACTGGTATTTAATAAATAAATAAAAGATATTAGACCTTTTCTGCTATCCTGTTTCTTTTCCATTAAAAATAAATAAATCAGTGTGCAGAACAATAGCAATTACAAGTAGAGGAGCAGTATGAAGGAAATTCCTTGTGTAGTTCAGGCATTTATAAAGACATGGATGTGCATGGAGCTTAGAGAGCAAGTAATCAAAAAGCGTTTTTAATTTAAGGATTGGATGGAACCATTAGATTATCTAGTTTGACCTTTTGTGTGTAATAAATCTTGCCCTTTTCCTTTACTGTACTGGGCCCTACGATGTGAATGAAGCAACAATATTTTAACAAGAAAAACATCTAGATGGGAAGAAACAAAGGCACCATCCTCCTCACTATGCTCAGTTATCAATTATAAGTATATGCCTAGTTCGAATTTGTCTGATTTCAACATTTTGTGTCACATACATTTATGATTTCCCCAGATAAGTTTGCTGTCTGTTACGTTAACTGTTTTCAACAAAGAATTTAATACTGTTCTGAAAAAAATCACGTTCAGTCTCGCATGTCCGCCATTTGTCAGTGAAAATTCCTGTTGTCGCTGTGACATTACTGAGACAAAGTAATAGTTTGTTGGTGCAGTTCTAGCTACAAATCAACATGCTAAAATTAGTCTAGCTTGCCTGTTTTAGTGCTTTCTTGCAGAGGATCTCGTTAAAATAATATTTTTGAAGTTAGGTCTTTGTGTTGTCTTGTCTTCCACAGTCCTTACTATTTTCAGTGGGCATAGTCAGGTTAAATGAATTTTCTAACAGTGTTTCTGAGAGTGAAACTCAAATGTTTTCTTAAAGTATAGAGCCAGCAGAAATATTATTATTTAATTTCACAGTTTCATTTATATGCACTATTTATTTTAAATGTTAATGTTAATATTTTTTATGCTTTACAAGATTTTTGCTAGTACTTAGAAGCCATAATACTTACTAAATCTGTTAAGAGGAAATTTATACTCTACAGAACTAAATCATGAAAGTCACTGGTAATAGATAATACAACAGTATATACAGAATTGCAACAAAACTGAAAACTGGGTATGTTTCTTTTCTTTATGCTTGCACTTCTTGCTACATGAGCACCACTATTATTTAGTACCTTCCTGTCACCTTATCAGCCAGAATTCTGAGGCCTTTTAAGTAATTCTTATTTAAATGTTTAATGATACAATGGACTAAACAATTGCAGAAATCTGAATAGATCTAGAGTTATGCCCAGTTCAAAAATAAGTCGCTGGCAGGAAGAGGAAATTAAGCCTAGTTTCTCTCCTGGCAACATTTTTCAAAATTTGGAAAATAATAAATACATTTGCAGTAACAATTGAAAGCACTGTAAATAATAGAAAATGAATTCCTACCATACTGGTAACATTAAGAATGTGACATTAAAAAGAAGAAAACCGCCTGACATTAATGCAAAAAGCAAAAAGATTATATACCACAACATTGATTTAACACAATTATTACTGCTATTCAGTGGTTACTTTAACGGTTAGCTGAAGGTTAAATAAGAGTATTAGCAATGTAGAAAGAAAGAAAGAAGAAAAAGAAGCGGAGGAAGGGACAAAAAGATGGAGCGGAATTATCAGTAGTGTGGATCAATTATTTTTTTTCCCCATGAGACTTTACAAGATGTCCCATCATCATCCATAATTATCTCTTGCTATCTCAATAGCTGTTTCTCTGTTCTAGCAGCCAGACAGTTCCGCATCTACAGTGCTGAATCCAATTTATTTTTATGTTGTATTCTCCATTCAAGGAAAAGTAAAATGCTTTTCAAATAGAGGCAGTGTTGTTGTTGTGTGGTGCTGTGTTTTTTTTCATCAAATTTCCATTACTGTTTTCCCCAGTGAATTTTACAAGGTGCAAGCACCATTCACTATAGCAGTAGTACAGGATGTGTAATATCTAGACGGTTTTGGACTGGCTGAGTTGATACTGCGACGTTGTAGTGAGCAAGTCAATATCAGTAGGTCACAGATGGAGTTAGTCTAACGGGAGATTTTAATAAGAATGTCTAGAACAAACATTTCTTCACTGTATGTTTTAGTGAGTTCTGTTGGGTATTTTAGTCCATATAAATCCCTGAGCGCTGCCACACTTTGAGGATTTCTTTGGCTTGCCCTAGGGAATCTGCAAATGCTAAGACTTTTATGACTGCAAACCCTCAAGATGATATAGAAGGCTTTAATCATGACTTGTGGGGCATGTGATGTTTATTCTCATACTAATACAAAAGTTATTTCATACGAGAAAATTCAGAGGAGGAGGGCTGAACGTGGTTCAGCTTTTCCAGTTGCCCTAGATTGTGGGTAACTCAAGTCCTGGTATGGCTTCTTCCAACAGTGCTGAGGAAACACAAAGAGAAATTTTTTATCGATGGATAAGTACCTAAAGCTGGAATAAATATTTCAACTGAAATGAGATGGATGTTTCAAGGTGAGGTGAAGTTCTTGCAGGATCTCTGAAAGAGGAAAATTTCCTGTAGATGAGGTCATGAAAGGCAACAGTCAGCTGTATCCCAACTTTTGTGCAATGGAGAGCATAGTAAAGGTTAGAAACAGAAGATTATTGATGACTGCATGAGAGTCCAGAACAATAACTTTTTATTCCAAAGTCTTTGAAACACTGACTGAGAAAAAATGGTAGAAGGAAATCATACTTACTTCTGCATTTCATAGCATATTATTTTTAATACTACTTTGAGAAAATAGCATCTGCCTGTGATTTAGGATTGACAACACGAACACGAATTCAGATGTTCTTGATCTTTTGGAATGTTTTGCTTTAAGCATTATCTTAATGGACATCTTATCACATTTAAATCATTGGAGGAAGACAGAGCTACTTCTCCTGTCAGAAGACATGCGTGAACACTTCCAAAAAGCGTGGCTGGGTATAGGCACTCCTTCTCCATAGTGAAGGGACTGCAGTCTGACATGTTCCCAAAATGTTCCCCAAGGACCTACTAAGAATGAACTCTATCTAGTGTTTTCTGAGACTCAGAAGTTATTTCTGCCACTGAATTAGAGCTGTAAGTGTATGGAAGAGCTCCAAAGCTTCCATATGCTCCATATTTCCTTGACTGGAACCTGCACAGCTGAGGGTATCTTTTTCTACAAATTTCTGTTAAGTGAACATGATGCCTACAATTCAATAAAAAATAAATTCTGATGTGTTTATTTTAACAGTAAATATAAGAATTAGTTAAAAAGCAAACTTTTCTTTTTATGTGATAGTTTAAGCTAAGCTATGACAAGCATTATAAAGAAGTAAGCCTGGGGACTCCTAATCCAGATGGTTGTGCTAAATGATACAAATAATCATGTTAACCTGCTCACTAAGACATTACTTACAAAGGGTGATGTAACGATTAAAGACAGTGTACTACTTTCTCATGTTTTGTTTTTCCAAATTCAATGAGCTTCAGAACAATTTACTTAGAATATTCTGTGGTGGGTTTTTTTGTTTGTTTGTTTGTTTGTTTTGTTTTGGGGGGGAAGGACATAGAGTATATCTAGCTACAGTGCTTTGAAAAATTGCATACTTTTAATCTGAATGGCAATTAGCACCTTTTTATTTTAGTACTTTTGTAATATCTCTTTTCTTTCACCTTTGTACATTGCCTTGTAGCTATTATCCTCACTGTTTAATACTGCACTTGATGTCTTACCTAGATTTTTCTGTCTTGCAACTCAAACATCGGGTGTTTATGATTTTTGTAGGTCACTCCAATGTTACAATCATACCGCATTCTTTCAGGCAGTCTGTGCTTTGAACAGAAGCAACAATATGTAGTTTCTTTCTGTACCTTTAGTTTCATTTCCTTCATTTTATATTGTTTTATTGGGCTTCCCAGACAGTTTTTCATGTCTTCAAGTTTTCTTGGAGGATCAACACTTTATTTTTTTCATAGTCTACAGCTGTGAACTGTAAAGGGACAGAGATCACCATATAAATAATGAAACATAATATTTCTCTTTGCCAATGGCATAGATGCAAATAGATATAGTGGTGACTTGAAGAAAAGCAGCATACAAAAAAGAAACTTTATCCTGAATCAAGGGAATGATCCAGATAAGTTGTGGAAAGTAAATTGTACTTTAGGCAATGTTAACTTCTCTGTGTTCTCTGTGGTCTTTCTGTAAAGACATGGTAATTTGTAAACCAAGAACTAGTGGACTGCTGTTTCTGCACTGCTAATATAGATGCAAACTACAAACACTAGTGAAATGGACAACGCAGTCAGAGCTTCCTGAAATGGCAGTGGTTTGGTGGTTTGGTCTCCTGACTTCTGGGAGGTGGAATTTCTGAATTCTGGGAGGTGGAGGTTGATTTTACAAGGTTTTAGTTTGTTTTTTGTGTTTTTTGTGTTTTTTTTTTTTTTTGTTGTTGTTGTTTGTTTGTTGTTTTTTTTTTCTTTTGGAAATCATATTTTAGAAAGCATTACTTGGATACTGTTCTGTAAATGTAGAAAAAATATCTAGTTTGGAGAACAGGAGATAACAGTCTAGTTTGGAGAAAAGGAGTTTAAGAGGTGACTTCATTGCTCTCTATAGCTTCCTGAGGAAGAGAGGGAGGCACTGGTATCTTGGTTTCCTGGCAAGGTGGTTGATGCTCCATGGCTGTCAATGTTCAAGATGCATTTGTATAATGCCATTTATAATATGGTTTAGTTTTTTGGTTGGCCTTTAAGTGGTCAAGGAGTTGGACTTAATGATCTTTGTAGGCTCCTGTCAAGTGAATTATTCTGTTCTATTTGATTTGATTCAATTCGATATCTGCTGCCTTCTGTTGTTCATACGCTTTTGACCAACAAGACACTTAGGTAAATAAACATAGTTTGAGGCCAGACTGTGATAAGTGCATGTTTTATCTGTGGCATGAAGATGGGAAACTGAACTATCCCCGAAGCAAAATCCTGGACTTCTCAGTATGCAGGATTAGTGCTGTGATCACCATTTAGCAGATGGGATTAGCACTGTGCTAATCATTCCTCGGAATGATGAGCGTATATGTCCAGTTTGCTCTGATGGCTGCTTGGGGTCAGGATAAATAGCCATGTTACTTCCTTTTCAGCCTGCATACACGGCATGTGTGTCCCTTGATTACCCCCAAACTATTTTGTGCTAAGAGCTGAGAATGCTGATAATTACTTTCTAAGCCATCAGAAAAAGCTACAGGAAAAGAAGCTGCTTCCAAACTCATCTATTTATTATTCTATTAAAAGTAACAAGCATGTTAGTTTCCAGTGTACTCTAATGGAAATCTTTTCTGTATATCTGATGTGATGCTTCCAAAAAAAAAAATTACTGTTACCTTGAACATTATCAAGGCAAAATGAACCCATCATTCCTTAGAGGAATTTACATAAAAATGAAGCTATTCCACCCCCATGTTGTAAGTAATACAGTAATCTACTCTTTATACTCCCTTGGCTTTTTAAGCCTTTTTGAAAGTGTTGTACAATACAATACACTTGATTTAAATAAACTGTTTCTTGATAAAAACAAGGAGTCTGGTAGAGCTTTTCTGCAGCTTTTCTGTATGATGTCAGAATAATGGGCAGAATATTCTGCATAGGAAAACTGGCACAACTCCATTGAGTTTAGTACAATTTTGTGAACTAATACCAGCATTTAACAGCCATAGACATAAGTTGCAACAGGCCTGGTATGTGAAGACTGGACAGCACAGCTGAATTTAGTAGCTTAGTTTAGGTTTAAATGGAGAAAAAACAATGGCAGGTTGATCCTCCCCAAGCAGGGACAAAAGATTTCAGACACAATAAAGAAAATTTTCTTTTATCCAGGAGAGGTCCAAAATCTTTTATATGCATACTTTCTCTCCGTCCCCAAAACAGTAAAAAACAAATACAGAGCAGTTCAGGGGAGAAGCAAAACAGAAAGGAGTAGTTAATTATGATTTATAAATGTATTAACTTGCTGAATATTCTAATGAACCAAAGCAAGAATTTAATTTCAATGCTATTCAGCTGATAAATGCTGCAAAAAACACTGCCTATGGAAAAACAAAACAAACCACCTGTCAGATCAGGGTTTTCAGATCAATAAAAATTGTAACCTTTTAAACCTTTATGTCATTTGCTCACTTTTAGACAAGTGGGTAAAAGTAACACAATACCAGCGTGGTATAGCTGAACCTTGTAAAGAATCATTAATACTTAATCAGTAGGAAACATCAGTGGAGAAAGCCGTAACTCAGCCCCAAGCCTGCCTAGTGAAGGGGTTTGTCTGAACTCTCACTGCTGGGGAGTATCTGCAGTGCTCCCCACAAATATGCTTGTGTGGGGATGTTGCCTGTAGCAATGCTGCTGCTGTACCACTGTGGATAAGTTGGTGTTGACATGGGGAACCAGAATCTCTCCTACTTCATAGACCCATGATTTAGTGATGTAGCTCTCCGAGCATGTCTGTGCCGCTGCCTGGAACTGCAATTTTTTTTTTTTTTCAATTTTTAGCTAATAATGAGGAAATGTTGGTGGGATTCAATCTATTTGTGAATTTAAACTGCTTGAAAAAAATCACTTGGATGGAGAATTGGGGGATATACATGTCAAAATGCAAAGAAAAAGGGGTCCTTGTTCTCAAAAGGTCATTTTCTTTTACTTTACATGCATCTGTATTTATATTTTACTTTGGCACCCTCCCTGTGCAGTAGTCTCTGGAACAGCATTTGCATGAACTCAAAAGAGACAGTTAATGTGCAAGCGTCCTGGAGGAGAGGTGCTCCTGAGCTGCAGCTGCCGGTCACCGAGGTAGATGCTGAATTGACAGACATAGACTGAATGTGACTGCACTGAGCTAAGCTGTAATTTAGATGCATTTCTCTATAGTAATGACATCTTGGGGCTGGGAATGCAAGAATATAGTCCTGATAGTTTCGCTCCCTGCATCCAGGTTTGGACCTAATAGTAACAGAAGCTTTACTTTGGAAAAGTGAGCTGTTAAAATCACAAATTAATTCATGTGTAAAAGTGCCCTTTCCTAAGGCACTTTGTTTGATGACAATGATAATACAACTTTGTATTATGAAGATAATACTTTGCATTTCTTTGTCATCTTTCATCTCAGGATTTCAAAGCGCTTCACGAGCGTAATGAATCATGCCTCACGACACCCTTGTAAAGGATATGAATGACAAATCCCATTATAATTGCTTTGTTATGGAGACAGAATTTTTGTATTTATATTTGATGGAGTTACAGTATTTTTTTTGTTGAGAAGGCGGTATATAAGCTTTTACTATATTGACAAGTCCATTGATTTTTAGACAATATTTCATTTTAATTTAGATTATGAGTTATTCTTTCCTTTTCTTGCTGTGGATCATCTTTCTGTAGGTTAGTATGGTTAGATACCTGAGTAGGTTTGCTTTTAGTTCTTTCCACTTGCCACTACTTAGTATTTCAATGTATTTCCAAAAATGCGTTGGAAAAACTCCTTCTCTTGGAGACAAGGTCTTCAGCTTTAGAAAGAAGCCACTTCTGTGCACTAAAATTAAGGCAGTGATTTTTTTTTTTTTTTTTTTTTTTTGGTTTGGTTTTTCCTCAGTCTTAGTCTCCACCATCAGCTCTTCTATTTTTGTCCTGGTTTGAGCTGATAGCACTAAACAAAGGTCACCAACCTATTGAATGGCGTTCCTGTGTTTTGCATAACTTTTTCTTTAATTAAGGCAAACTTGTATATTGATGCATAGACCAAATCTATTAGTGTTTTTTTTTTTTTTCTTTCTCTGAGTATGCCATATGAAGACTACAAAACAACAAAATGCTTTTGTTTTCTATGGAAGAGCTATACTATGTAGTCATGAGCAACATAACACATATTTCCTGTTTTATCCATACCCATAGTTTTCTAGTTATGTAAAAATTTATAGCAATGGGATATCCAATTCTCTGTCTTTGTCATGTAGATACACAGTTTTTCAAATATGTGCCTTCAAGGACTTTGATTACAATACAATATTTTGACGGCCAATGAGGCTTACCTGTTATTCCATCCAGAAAATGCATAATGGTGTGATAACCTTGCTATCTTGAACATCACACTGCTATTAATAGAACTCCACTTAACCATCTCCATCAATTATCAGATGTCATGTAATCTGCACCATAAATAGGTTGAAGTTTGTGCTCAGACTCAGATCATTATAAATGTTAGTTTTTACACATTTTAACTGCTGACTTTTCATGTTTCATTGGCTCTTACAGATCTAATATGTATGAAGATTGATAAAAATATGCTGGCTTTTTTCCTTTCTGGAATATATAAATAAGAAAAATATATTTATACGGGATACATTATCATGAGAACCCATCCATTAGCACAAACAAAATCATGAAAATATTTTATTATCAAACCAGTGAACATTAGTGGAATATTGCTGTACACATCATTATCTGATTACTTGATACAAACACTTATTGGTGTTCTTACAGAAAAAGTTTAGACTGAGCAGAGAGCTAATTTTTCCAATCTGTAGGCTGAATGAAACAGTTTAAGCGCTTACTTTGTCTCATTGAAATGAAACTCACAAATTATTTTTACAATTGAACTAAATTCTGTATTCTGCTCAAACAAGGCATTACATCTAGATTTTAGCCATTTAGATTTGAAAATTTAATTTTAGCTACGTTTCATTTTGTTCCTCAGTTAGAAATAACACATTTTGTTTAAAATATATGAAAGCAATTTTTTTCTTTCCTGAAATGCTTTCCTTCCCTAATTTCTCTCAGTCAAACCTGCACACTGGATTTAATGGCAATTTACCAACTGTTTGTTGTTGAAACTTCCATTTAATATTTTGACTAATAGATTCACTTGAAGGTGTTTTTTTTTGTATTGTTTTTGTTTGTTTGTTTGTTTTTAAACTACCAAAATACATATTCTAAACTGTAGATGACTGAAAAACAAACAAACAAAACACGTGAATTAAGGTCCAAATTAGACAAAGCACTGAGTGCTTTGTGCTGAAAAGAAATATTATTTTTGTTAATTGGCATTTTAATTGGATTTTTTCAAAAGCTGAACTGCCAAATGCTCTGCAAGGCATCTTCAAATCGCAGAGATTGAGTGCTATGAGGGCTATTTGGTTTAGGACAAAGAGGTGAAATGCATATAGACCAGGGATATAACTTCAAACTACACATACTATACTGCAAAAATATTTTTTATTTAATGGACTACTTAGAAGCATCATGTGGGACATGTTTCAGTACATGGTATATAATTTCTGTTTTCTTTTGTTTTTAAATAATGAATTAAAAATACCAGTATTATATTTCCTAGTGACAACTTCGTTTCAAGAGAATGAAGTTTTATTGAGATTTGCATACTTTATGTGGTCTTTTATAGCAGTCTCTGCAGCCTTGATGTCTGATTTCAGTCTGTAATTGCTCTGGGCAATAGAAAATAAACTACTTTACTCTGTATGTGCATTTTATTTCAGAAAAGCTGCTACATAATTATATGAAATGTGAATTCAAGCATTGTTGCCTCGTATTGTCCAAATACTGAAAAATCACTTCTTAATTAGAGAAGATACTTTATTTATGATTTTTTTTTCTCATCCAAATTTAAGGGCAACAGAATTTGGAGACATCTTCAAATTAGACTATGATATAATGCTTGTTTAACGTAGAAGGTCTTATATGTAGTTTAGATTATTTAGAACTGTTCTCTTGGTATCTTTAAAACCTTAACACTTCAGTTAGTGCAGCACATCCCTGAAGAGAATGATTTACAGTACTTGATTTTCAAGGTTAAAGACACACAAAAAACTGTTGGTCGACTTTGTGGGGGGGTTATTCGATACTTTTGCATACATAACCATCAAAATTGTACTCAGAAAGCATATGTTTATCTGCTCAATGTTATGACTAGTCATTTTGTACATGCAGGCATAAACAAATTGAATGGACACAAATTGCACACATGGATTGGGCATGTAGCATGAACCTCTTATCAAAATCTGTTATCCATAGATCAGCACCAGAACAGAATTTGCTGTTTGTTAATCAATTCTTTGGGATTCTCATTTATTCAGGAAAATTTATCAACTGGGCCTATGACTTTCAGAGCATCAGATGATGGATATTGTGTCCTCTTATGCCAGATGAGAAATTAATTTGGATGAAATGAATTCCTCTGCCTCAAGAATTACAGATGAGATTGTTGCACTCATCTCACTGATGCTCTTAGAGTACTCTGCAAATAACAGCTACAAAGATCTAAGTGCACAAGCCTGCAGACAAAAATAACTTTTCCATTAAATTCTGTATGGAATACAGTTTAATGAATGAATGAAAGCAAGCGAGATGGGGCACTTTCTGTATACCATTTGAATCAATATTCAGATGTGAAAGTGCTGAATACCAGTCCTGTGTTCAGCAAGAAGTAAAATAATTCAGACCAAGATATTGAAATGTCTTCTCAGCTGATTTCAGTACAAGTCAATCTTGTGAACAAGAATGAGGTAGCTGACACTTTGAAGGATGTGGGCCTTGATATCAAAATACTTATATCCATGCTTTAAACCTGTGCTCAAAGTTTTACTGGATGAGCATTTAAAAGAATAGCGTAAGCCTATCCGGTAACTGCAATTGGATGAATCCAGCTACATACACACACTCTCACAAATACCCATGGATTTCCCTTCTGCTTGCTTGCAGACGTGCATGTTCTGTTACTGTCTTCCATGATACTCTGTTCCTTTGCCAACTTTCAGGTCCTTAAAACAGGTTCTTTTGGCAGCTGCAAATGCTCTTATCAGCAACTGTATTTGAAATTTATCCAGCTCTCAGACAGTTGTAAAATCTTGCAAATTGAAAATCCTTGGATCTCCTGGGATATCACAGTTTAAGATCATGTTTAATCTCCTTTTAATATCCCCTCAGCAGTTTGATCCTGATCTCATGGTGATGTAAATTCAGAGTAACTCTCCTGAAGTCAATGTAAAAATCTAAGTAAGCTAATGGTGTTAGTTTGGATTTATGGCATGAGAATAGAACCTGGCATAGCATCTTTGTTTTAGTTCATTGAAATAGCAGGTGAAAAAGTTTATGAATTGTGTAGTATTGCTTCTTCATCCTTACTAGCCAAAAAGGTCTGTCTGATTTATTTGAGCTTGATCTGAAGAATCATTACATTAATAATTAATCAATTATATACTCTAGCTTCTTTACCTCATCTGTTTGCAATTCTTTATTTTGCAATTCTTCTATAGAGTCTCTGTCTGTTAACTTTTCAACAAAGTATATATAGAAACAGTAAAGGAACAGCGTTGATTCAGTTATCTGAATTATAGCTATTAAAGAAAAAAGAAAAACATCTCCTTTTCTCTGTATGTTCAGGAACTTCAATCATTTGGACATATTTTTCAATCTTTACATTTCGAGCCATCACTACTATCAATTTTATTATTACAACTGAAAAGCTATCATGGACCCGATTTTTTTTTAAATGTATGAGCATGAGTTACTCTTAGGGAAATGGGGGTGTTATTTATCAAAATTGTTCTTGAGTTCTCTGTTTCTGGTGTTCTTGAACCAAAATTTGCAAATACTGTGATTTATCACAAACAGTGAATCTAATTAAAACTTCAAAACAATACCAAATTGCAATGTCAAGCTGGAAGAAAAAAAAAAATCTAGGCCTACAGTATAAGTACCTTATGTTATGGCACCATAAAAATCAAGTTTTAAGAGACAGGTCCAAGACTCTACTTGCAGAAGAGTGGAAGAGACTCCTCTGGAATGCCTGAATTTTAAAATCTGAGAAATCTACTAACTGCCTCATTTTACCATCTTGTGCATATGCTTTTTCTGTTTTAGACTAATGTTGGTCCATTCAGGACAGGTCTCAGTGTCTGGTGTTGGAATATACAGTAGGCAGAAATGGGGGAGGTTATTCACTTTTTTCTGAAATGCTAGAGAAGGCAACCACTTTCCAAGAAGGTGCTTAGAAACGCTAGGGAGAGTCACAATAATAGATACATCCCTAAAAGCTGAAAGCACCTACAGAGAACCTGGTGAAGGTTACTGCACTGAAGAGGCTTGCAGGTACTGCTTTCCATGGAAATGAGTTCATCTAGATGCTAAACAGTTTAGTGAGGGCTACTTGCACATTCCTAGACTACAGCAGTGGAAAATGGAGAAAGATGAGGCTTTCTCTAGGTACGTCTCATGGAAATGAAATCATTTTCCATGGATTAAGGGCTCTGCAGATCCAGAACATCTGTAATTTTCTCTGATACTCCTAGGAATGAGCTACTCAGATGTGTTAAATTGTATGAAATGCTTATGTGAAGCATTTTTTTATGTTGGATAGCCTGAACATGAATGTGGGCTGAAGAGGCCTAGTCCACAGGGAAATTTGCATTAGTTTCTTTTCCAATTATGCAGTTTTTCTTCCTTTGTTGATTAAATTAATGGGATGGTGTATTGAATTTTCAGATGGGATATGTCTATGGAATATGTCTTCTAGTTGTATTTGATGGTGTGGCAGTAGTTTGAACATGTTTTCCATGATTTGTTAGCAACCATGATATTTCACTGGGAAAAACCTGACATTGTTTGATGTTTTAAGCATCTGTGTTAATCTACCTTCTGATTTTGAAAAATGGAAGGTAAACAGTAAGGCATCTCAGCTATTGAATCAAAAAAATATTTGTGTTATTTTTTTCTCAAAAACTAAAAACCATCACCAAACGTACAAAACAAATAACTAGAAGCATCAAATGACCAAGCAACAAAAATGCATTATAAAAACCCATATTTCTCTTTGGAGAATACAATATGTATAATGTCATTAGATTACAATATCTGTAATGTCATTATAGAATACATCAGGAACAGAGATCTTATTTTTTAACTAGGGAAATGTCAAAAATGAAACTGAAATCCAAAATGTAAGCCAGACAAGGATTGTTTACACTAGTTTATATGACCTTTGCTGTGACCTCATCCCTATAACAGTGGTGGTATGTTTGTAGTGGCTGTTGGACTGTGTAGATGCACAGTGGACATGTGAGATGAGTTGAGATGGGCAGGTGAAGGTTGACTGGCCACCATGTCTTCTCACGAGCACTTGCTGGTTGCTGAAAGCATGAAAGCAGCTCATTGAGTTCAATCCCATGTGTGGATGCTGTGAAGCTAGTGGGCCTAATCCAAAGCTCACCAAAGTCAATGCAGAGCCTTCCATAACTTCTGCAGTAATTGGACATGCCCTGTTGAGACTTCCCTTCTCATGCTCTTCCAGATGAAGAACCTGAACGTTTGTACTGATTTCTAATAGATGTCTAAAGGATACTTTTTTTTTCTTAGAAGTTTGTTAGGTCATTTATCTAGACACCAGTTAAAGATAAATGTATATCTGAGCTTCCTCAAGTAAAACCTGTCATTTTCAAGCATGCCTCTTATCAACTCTCACTGTGTGATTTATAACCCTTTGACCTACTTGTACGTGGAACTAAAATGCTGTGCAGTATTGTTTTGTATGGGAAATTTAGAGAAAATATTACGAGACTCTTTAAGTAGTTATCTGAATTCAAGCAAAATGGTAGCTTATTATACATAGGATGTTAAAAAAAAAAAAAAAGTATGCTCTTGCACTTAGTGATCAATGAAATTTTAAACCACATGGCAGGTTTATAGTAAAGCAGTGCCATTTCATTTTTCATCAAGTTTAATAACCAAGATTGTTTTCCTGTTTTGTGATTGATTATTGTGTGAATCATCTGATGTTTTTAGTTATGACTCATCTGACAAACTGTTAAGTCTAGTTATATTTTTATCTTCTGATAAAAGCAATATTAAAGAATTATAATCTTGTGGTCTTTAAATAGTCAAGCAAATCTATATTTCTTTTTATAACATTTTTACTCACTTCAGCTCATTAGAGAGAAATGACAGTACTTTTTTCAGTAGCAGATAGATGTTAATGCAGTGATAGCATATCACTTGGTTCAGTGTTGTATATGGCTTAAAGTAGAATTTATGGCTAAAGGTTTATCATTTTGTCATTATTTTGCTAGCCTGTATACAACAGCTCAATTTATAATTGTTTGCTGAACTCTTGCAGTTGTGATAGTGATTGATCTCCTGGATCTATGCAACATGGTCATTCATATACTGGTGTAAAAATGCCTTTGATTATGGCCTTGTATGGATAGATAAGTAGCTACTGACTCAGAGAACCTGGAATAGCAAGGGGACATACACAAAAATCACAAATAAAAATCTGAAATACTTGAGGCACATGCTGGGCAAGATTGACTATCTCAAGCTGCGGGCATTAAATGAAGAAAGATCTTTGTGCTAGATAAGCATGACTGCCTGGTGTTCATCAGTACAGAAGGGTTAGCAGCTGAGATTACAGGAACATCATTCTCTCTTAAATCTTCTTGGACACAGTCTGGACTATTTGCAAACTGATGTTAGATATATCCAATATACATGGAAAAAGTATTCATAGCAGAGCAGAAGTATATTCTCACAAATGTGTATTGTTTAGACAAAATAGGAAAATGGAAAGAAAACACAAAATTGTGAAGACTGTATTTTTACTTATGTTTTGGAAGAAGGGTAATCATTAATCGTACAGCACATCTTGTACAAAGTGAGTGATAACCAGAAATTGAACTAAAAGATGCAATTATGACCAATTTAGCTATGTTATATTTTACTATCAAGCGATGTGTGTTCAAGCTGTGCATGCTCTCTAGTAAGATGTAGTGATTTTTTTTTCAAACTTATTTTCTAATGAATTATATAAGCTATTTTATCCATTAAAACTAGAAATTGAATAAATTAGAGGAATTTATTTATAGGCCTCATCCTGTTTGGCAATCAGTGTGGACAGTGCCATGCACACAGGTGTGTGTGTATATATATATATATAAATGCATTTTTCTCTTTTAATGTGCAGTGTCAGAAATAAATGAGCTTCAAGTTCCTAACTAAATAATACCTTGTCTAAATGAAAAATTCAATTTTCTGATCTGTATTTCTGAAAACCTATTAGGAAAATACATTGACAAATTCAAATGTTTATGAGGTCTGTCTGAATTATGATTTAAGGCCTTTTTCTCCCCTCCTGAATTCTTTTGTGCGGTAATTTTTCGATGCTGATTTGGAACTATAAATAGTCTATAGTTGCAAATCTACGTTGGTCAGCATGCATGCAGTATTTTTTCACTAAATGCCTTTACGAATACTATTCTTTGAAAATGTATTTCAGTATTGTAAAAAAAACACATCTGAGGCTTGATCCTTGATTGGGTCCACTCTGTAACCCAAAAAAGACTGTCTTAGGTGCCTCTGGAGATTTCCCAAGCTTGAGAGACCCATTCTCAAGATAACAGCTGACTCATCCATTCCCACCTGGTCTTCAGTACATCACAACAGAGCTGAGGAGATGGGTTGATGGCCAGAATACTGCTGCATCTCTATCACAGCAGTTTTTAAAATTGAGTAAAATAGCCCCAAAAGATCCTGAAGGATCCTGTATCAGCGTAAGATGGTCCCAAAGCTCAGACAGTGACAGAAATGTCTAATTGTCTATGCTCAGTACATGCCAAACCATTTCCTTAGATTTTATAAAATAAGGTGCTCCCCTCATCAAAAATCAAATAAAAACAAACCTAGCCTTAAAAACTCTCTGAAAACTGGAGAAAAATAGACTTTCCTACTGCAGCTTGAACAATTTTGGACTCAGTTGTGTTGTCCTGCTGGATAGGCAGGTTCTTATCCTGTGGCCCATGTCTGCCCACTTAGATTTGACTGAAGATGACGATTTTCATCTTCATTATGAAGATGAGTTAAAATGTTGAATGACATCAGGCTGGGCTTCAACAGCAGTTTAATGGGAAGAGCTTTGTTTTTCTCTGGTATAGGAGTGAAGGTTTTTTTTTGTGCATTGGACAGGAAGAAGATATAACCAAACCCCAAATCTGGATGCCTCCTTGAACATTGATTCTGCTCTTGAGAGTGCTGCCCTGGGCACCACTTCGAATAGGTGATTCAAGCCTGTTATTTGTCTGTACAGCTCGTGCATTTGGAGGAAGGTCCAGGTGCACATCTGGAATATATATATATATATAGCACTATTTATAAGACTGTAGTATTTCTATAGTTCAGCTTCTTCCCACTTCAAAATTTCCTTTTCTCTCCAGGTTTTAGTGCTTCAAGTAACACACTGGTATATTATTAACTTTGTGGAGATAAGTTATGTATCTGGTATTTTTGTGTTAGAACATTTTTTCATGATGTTTTTGCCTTTGTTCTCAAGTATTTCCACAAGTAAGACATTTGTTATTGGGGGAAAAAAAAAAAAAAAAGGTGGGGGGAGAAGCTTTAGATAATGGCTGTTTTGAACTGTCTGTTCTACGCTGAACAAAAGCTTTGTTTCCTCACTCCAAGATGCACACTTCTGTTAAGTTACGCTCATTTTGCACGCTTGTGTTCTCACTGTGCTGGTACTGTAGCTTTCATTAGTTTTCCTTTTTTGGAGGTCATTAGAAATTTTTTTTCCCTTTCTCCTTCAGTCCTGCTTGCCTTTTGCATTTTCACATAGGAAGCAAATTTGGCTTTGTTTCATTAGTAAAATGACACTGAACTTGAAGGGCATTTGGAACAAAAACTTTGTTCAGTCTATGGAGTATCTTTTATTGTGACTCTCTTCTATCCTTCTCTTTCACTGTCTCTCTAGTTTCTTCTTAAACTCTCAGCTCCTGCTGCTAGCAATATGCCTTTTAAATCTCTAATACTTTCCAGGTGAGAAGAAAAGTGAAGGAAATTACGGGTCTGTTAAAGGTAGCTGAGAAGGGAGGGAGTCTCTTGGAAGCCATATAGGTAAAGGACCTGTAAGGCCTGGAGAAAACAGGGTCAAAACATAGAAAGGGAGTCTTCTTTCACATTTATTGTGTAGGTGTGTGCAAGGTATTGAGTAAATGAGACGTTGATACAGTGTTTGGAACTGTGGAAGGTTCATCAGAGGTCAGTGTTTGAAGTTCACAGTTCAAGCTTTTTCATACAGGTACAAATATTCAGTCTTAAACTTACGATACACCTGCTTATGTGTATTTCATGAACTCAGCTGCTATGTTTCCTAGAACAATGATTCAATTATCAGAAGTGTATGTACCCCTTCAGATGCTTTGAAAACAAATCAACTGGCTTATTTTCAAATGGTAAATGGGTTAACTTATTGAGCAATGAGCAGAATTTTAACAAACTTCAAACTTTGTAAGCCCACAGTAGATAAAGAAACCTTTTTTTAGGTTTCATAGATTTGTTATCACAGATGTTCTTAACCTAAATACATGGATATGCAAAAATAAATACTGTTTAAAATATGTATAAACTTCCTTTATTTATGTCTGACACTGATTCCATGTTGCCACCAGGTTTCAAGCAGCTGTGACTTCCATGGCAGCTGGAGAGCTGAGGCCTGCTTTTTTGTTTCGCATCTAGCATTTTCTAAAGGGAGGTGGCAACTGTATTTAGAAAGCTTTCTCACTTTAATCTGGGGTTAATCTGATACTGTCCATGTGGAACTTAGAGTGGCTGCAACATGCCATTAGTAAAGGTAGTGACTAGCCTAAGGCTTCATAGGTGAAGCGTCCCCAGCCAGGAGAGATAGTCTGCAAAGGCAGAACTTTGCAATAGTTTATCCTGTTTTCCTCGACTTTGTGTATGGTAGATATGGCAAGGCATGACTGGGGCAGTCTGTGAAGATCTCCATCTAACATGTTGTGAGCGCACACGTGAGTGCTGAGCTGCTAGAATTTCAGCTGAGTAGCTCTGCATATGTTTGGGGTACCCTTCCTCCCTGCGTGTTTCTCTTGATGTGAACCACTGTCATGTCTTGTGCAAGGACTCTGCGCAGAAGTTCTGCTGAAATGACGATAGGGTTGTTTAGAACTGCCTGAATATAGCCTCTAGTAAAGGGAACATGCCACATGTCCTCATTTATCAGCACTACACACTGATTTTTGTTTGGCCATTTATTTTCTGTACCTAATAAAGTAAATAAATAGGACTCATCTCATCTTACTTTAGATGGTTGTAGGTAGGTTTCCAGTCCCAGCTAGTCTTCAGAACCTTCAGTAAATAGAGAGTGGTATCTCCAGCTAGCGGTCCTTCCCAGAGGGACTTCTTCTCATTAAATGTTAGTATAGATAGCCTATTAGATACTTAACTTTAAAATGGCTTAAGTTAGGTCAAATGAATTCCACACTGATTATTAATGTAATCAGACTCGTGCCTTAGCACAGAGATGCAAGCATAGTTTTCAGTAGGAGTTTTGTTTTAATTTTGTTTGCAGACAGGACCTTCCATCTCTAGATCCTATAGGAAGATGGAAAAATAAAAGAAAAAAATAGCTAATCTGATTAGCTTTACTCTAAGATTTTAGTGCAGAAGGAAGGGAGGCAATTCAAGCCACTCATCAGATCAGATGTTACTACACTCATTTGTTAACATGCCTCCCCTTTTGGAATTAATGAAACCTTTCATTATAGATCAATACGGTCTTTGACTAGAGAATATTATGGGTACCTATTGTATATGCTTAATTAGATTGAAATTGCTTTCACATTTCCTTTATATCCAAAAAAAAACAAAAAAACAAAAAAAAAAACAAAAAACTGATCTCAGCAGTTTAAAAAAGGGAATTACAAAAGTCATCCCCTCCACTGTGCTGCTAAAGCCAGCAAGAAAAAAGAAAAAGGGAAAAATTCTTCAGCCAACTGCCCAGCCCTGGGCTTTAGTTAGGTGGTGATTTTGGCAGCCCAGCAGCAGAGCTGTGCTAAGCAGTACTCACTGCAGTGTATCCGTAAAGAAAACAAATGGTAATTCTCATATTATCATCACAGGAGACTGATGACCCATTAAAGTCAATAGGTTTGGGCTGGAACTATATGAAACTATTTTGAGACATTTCCTTTCCTCTCATATTTTCTCTCCAAAAACAATTTCTAGATAGAACTGTTCCAAATTAACGTGTATTACCCTCCTTCCTCAGCTACTTTTCCTCAAATACATTCTCAAATGCTCTTTTTTTTCATGTTTTATTTCTTGATAGCAATTTATTACTCTTCAAATTTCCTATCAAAAACCACTTCTTCCCTAAAACTAGTTCTCCTACCACCACAGCCACTTTCCTGTCCAAATAAAGCCTTTAGTATTTCAGTACCAATTAATTAGCTGTCTGGTTACCTCACACTTTCAGCTCAGCCCAGGGTATTTCTGGTATGTTCCCTGTTTTCCCCTGTCTGTCCCAAGCTACAAATTCTCTGCAGCAGCAGCTGCTTTCCTCACGCCTTGCGGGTGCTGTGCTCAGATGCTCGGGCCCCAGGGCCTGGTTGTAGGGCGCTGCCTGAGCACCTCATGCTGCCTCAGAGCCCTCCTGCCCTCCCACCTCTCGGTAAAGGCAGGCCCTGGTGCCTCTGTGGGTTGAATTGTGAACTCCTGGCATCTCTCTAAAGCAAAATGAAGCTTGAATCCTCAGCCCCCCAGCTCTGCAGGCAGGAGGAGGCTGCGGCTCTTTCCCTGGGGCTGACACCAGGCAGGGCTCGCTGCTCGCTGGGCTAAGTTCGGTGTGCCCCAGCCTCCTTGCATTGTTTATCAGCCTCCCTCCTTCCAAATTCTTTGTTTGTACAGTGGCAGCTTTTGTGCCAGTTTTTCTTCGTTTTTTTTCTTTTTTTTCCTTTTTTTTTTTTTTTTCTTTGCCTGGAGTTATTGGCAGAGCTAATTAACCACAGAATATAAAAGCCTTGTTCTTCAGGGCCGAGGAGCGGTGCGATCGCAGAGCAGCATGAGTGCTGCCTTGTGGCGTGGGGGATGAACGGACGGGTGGGTTGCCTGAGGATGGCCAGCTGATCCTCACAAAGATGTACCTAGATGTTTCCATCCTGATTCTGGAGGGGCTGTGCCGTGCATCCCTCCCCACCCTGCTCTGCCGATGGTACCCAGTACAGCGAGCCGCCTCAGCCACCATGGGGGAGCTGAGGGGTGAGTGCGGCTTGGCAGGCTGACGTGCTGGTGTGGACAGGGCAGGAGGGCACAGTGCTGGGTTTGTGCGGTTTGCCCACCACAGCTCCCCTCCATCCGAGAGGATGTGCTTGGGAACCGTGCCTGGGGCTTGTCCTTGAGGTGAGGAAGCCGGAGTGAGAGGCAGCCGCAGCCGTGGGGCCTGGTGTGTGAGGAGGAGGTCAGCCCCGTGCCTCGAGGGTAGCCCAGCGGGCTGTGGGCTACACAGAGCAAGATCCTCCAAATCTAGAAACGCTTGGGAAACTTTTCTTTTCCCCTTCGGAGAAATGCCTGGTTATGACAGGCGACACAACTGCATTCAGCACAAAATGCTCCTGCTGCTTGTCCACCTGAGATGACTTCTCTGTCTGCATATTGGGGTGGCTGTGGGGAGCCCCATGGGCACCAGAGCCCTATAGTGCTGCATAAACCCAGCCGTGCCCTGGTCTCTGCTGTGGGCTCGGGCCCACCCACAGCGACCCCACCGCCGTGGGGTGGTCCCGGGCTGTCTGCAGAGGAGCGGTGACAGGGCAGGGTCGGGGCATCTCCCCGCAGCCCCTTGGCACAGCACCGCGGGCGGCCCCGTCCCCCGTGGACGTGCGTGGGTGCCTGCGTGTCCGAGGGGAGCTGAGCCGCGGGGTGGGGACGCCGTGGGGACGGGGATGGAGGGAAAAAGAGCGCCCGGGGCTCGGCGCCCCCCGCCCGGCCCCTGCAGCCCCCGCTGCGCCCCGCCGGGACGCGGCGCCCCGCGGGAGGGCGGGCTCGGGGGGGTTCGCGTTCCTCCGGGGGCGAGGGGGAGGGAGAAGAAAATCGAGAAGAAGCAACAGCCTCCAGCTTTTCCCTTCCTCTAATCTTGCTTCACTCCCCCTTGCTCCCTCTCCCTCCCTCTCCCCTTTCCCCTCCCTCCCTCCCTCTTTCTAATTCCTGCCGCTAGCTCGGAGCCTCATTCAGCAGCCGCTGCCAGTGGAGTGTAATAGGCTGAAGATGCCGCCGCGTCTGCCCAGCGCCGACTTGTGAATGGGACTTGTCTCCTCGCCCTCCGCCCGAGCGGCCCCGGGCAGCGGCCGGCCCCGCTGGACGCGCAGGTGAGCGGCGGCCGGGGCAGGAGGAGCCGCCGGGGGCTGCGCGGCTGGCCGTCTGTCTGTCTGTCCGTCTGTCTGTCCGTGCATCCGAAACTTGGCGGCGGGGCTGGGGCTGGGGCAGGGGCAGGGGAAGGGGCAGGCAGGTGCGCCCCCAGCCCCCGGCCGTGCTCGGAGCCAGCCCGGCGGGTGCCCGAGGGGCGCGACGGCCTCGGAGAGGGGAGGCAAACGTGGGGGTTCGGGTTCGGGTTTGGGTTGTGTTTGGCTTTTATTTTTTTATTTTATTTTATTTTATTTATTTTTCAGATTTTGCCCCCGGGGGCGGGGAGGGGGAGGGCGAGCGTTTGCCCGTTTTAAAATGTTCCTCCGGATAAGCTGATATTGAAAGCTCCGAACTGAAAATCTTTTACTCGCAGTGTAGCTCCCAGGCATGAAATGGATATGCAGAAATCATGAGTGCATGAAATGAAGGGTACTCTATCCGGAATAAAAGAGGGAAAGACTTTGATTTATATTTTTTTTTTTCCTTTCTTTTTTTCTTTTTTTTTAATTTGCTTGCTGGCTTTCAAATGCATTACTATTCACAAGGTACCAAAATGGTATCTGTCTCTAATTCAGGCTAGTCCAAAAAGCATTAGGCTCTTGGGTGATACGTGCTTAAGCACATCCCCAGGAGAGGTAAAATAGATCGGGCTGCGGGTCCCCATAAATACCATTAAGTTTTAGAATAAAAGTGCTTCCTGTGCAGTCCCTGGGGAGCACATATAGCAATCTGACATCATGATACAAATGCCTCTACCTTCTATAGAAGTCCCCCTTTATTGTCTACTCTTTTAAATATTCATTTGCTGAGCAGAGAACGGGTATATGCTAGGAGATCTTCTTTGTACCATTGCTACAAAGGACAGTGTGGCTGTGTAACACAGTATTTACCTACTAAGATATCTGTGACAAAGGAACCTCTTTAGCAAATGAGGTCACTAATTCAGAAATTGGCCTTTTATAAGCAGAATGCTCATTTCTTTTTCACATTCCAGTGAGTAGTAACTCCCTGGGAAAGACTTTCTTCCTGTTCATTTGTGATGGTGATACAGACTGTGCAGACTCTATTAAGAAATTAAATATTTTTTAACTCTTTCATAATTAAACTGTTGAGTGAGGAAAGCACTAACAGATCCAGAAGCAGGGAAGCAAACACTCAGACGTTACTGAGCGTCTGTCTTTTTCCCCCTTCCCTTGCTTTTATGCTTGCTTCAATGTTTCCAAAGTCTGTGTGATTTCTCCAGGTAGAGACTTTGTTCCCTTTTTCTATGCTGGCTACCCTATATCAATAAATGAATTTGCTTTCAATATGGAAGTTCTGCAATAATTAATCTGACATCTGCCTCAGTTCTCTCCACTGAGATTTGAAACGCAAATCGATGACTGTACTCAATCCGTTGGATGATTTTATAAGGAGAGATACAGAGGTACATGGAAGTAGAATTGCAGATGCTTGCTTATAAGCAGCATTTTCATAGCACAGCAGTGCAAATCATGTTGTTGGGAGACAGACAGTGAGAACAGTAGGGAGATGGAGAGCAGAAGGTCTAGTTTGGGGCTTCATGCCTTAACACAAAACATTTTTCTAGCATATTTCTTAGTCTACTACGCTATAGGAAACAAGTTTGTGACTGTACTCCTAAAGCAGTTCTTCCTCTTGCAGAACAGAAAAAAAAAAAAAAGTTACTGAACAAAGAACTAGATCTTCAGTAAAAGAACTGGAAATTCTTTAAGAATGTTAACTAAATGGCACCTTTCCTCCTGCAGATTCTTGTTCTTAGGCCCTGAAATGGATTTTTTTTTTCTTTTTTTTTTTAAACCTCAGCCTTGCACTAGAATATCAGGGAATGATCATGGGCAGAATGTGCTATTTATAGACCATTCTACACCAGCTTCAACTTTGCTAAAATTTCAAGTGTTGTCCATCCAAAAAAATCACTAAAAAGTAGATTACTTCATTACCAGAGAAGCTGTTACAATAGAGTATATCAAGAGATGAGATAAGTCATTGTGATTCATCAGCACAGTTTCAGAAGGAAATATGTATGGAAATGGATGACCGAGACACAGAACAATCAAATTAAATTTTCTTTTGCATAACAATGTGGGGAAACTACAAAGATTTGAACCGTTTTGTGATTCATCTGATCAAATGCTTTAAATTATATCATATGATTTCAACTTCAATTAATACGCCATTTTGACAACATTTGATGTACTTAATTCAATTTATTGTAAGAAACATACGTCAAGTTCAGAGTTGCAGTAGTTTGAGGCTATTTTTTTGTTGTTATTTTCTGCAAATGCTGTAACTAAAGAAAGCACATATAAGGTAAATATTTTTATTGCTGAGATTTCCACAATAATCTCAGAAGTTATTTCCAGCACAGACGCCACAGAAATTTAAAGCAACTCCAAACTTAAAAGTAGTGCCTCCCCTTTCTTGGTGAGCCCCCTGAAATGACTTTGAATCCATTTTGTGGGCTGGACATTTAGCGAAACAGAGGTCTCATCTGGAATCAATTAATTTGAAACAGTTTAGGAACATACTTTCTAGACTTTTTTTTTTTTTTTTTTTTTTTTTTTTAGTGCCTGAGTTTTTCTGTGAGCATTGCAAGCTAAAAACCTGTCTACAATTTGCTGAGCTGTACCCATTTGTTTTAAAACAGCACTTCAGTTTTCCGGTCCCTTTGCTGGGCCCAACTTAGGGCCCAGCTTAGGGAAGCAGAGGGAGGAGAGGAGAGATGGCCATGGAGTTCTCTGTCCATAGGAATCAAGAGGACTTAGTTTACACTTAAGTCTTGTGATTTTGTCACATAGTTGTGGTTTTTGTTATTTTATTTTTTATTTTTTAAACTTCATCCCTTATCGGTTAAGGATCATTGTGGAATACTCCTTCACGGTCCGTGAGGAGAAGCTGCCGCCCCGCGTCGCGCTCCGGGTGCCGATGCGCAGGAGGGAGGCCGGCCCCGCGCCGTGCCCGGCCCGCTCGCCCCTCACCGCCCTCACGGCACCCGGGGGGGCTCCGGCCGCGGCCGGGGCTCGGCGGCGGGGCCTGGCGGGCGCCAGGGGGCGCTGCCGCTCTTCGCTGCCTCGCCGCCGCCTTCCGGGGCGCGCTGAGCGGCGGGGCCGGGGTGCGGCCTGGCGGCGGCGGCGCGGGCTGAGGCGCGGCCCCGGGGGCGGCGGCTCGGCGTGAGGCAAGCGGCCGAGCTCCCCTCCGCGGCTGTTGAGGGGTTCTCCGCCCCTCGCTGCCCTGCTCAAAGGGGATGGCAGCTCCCGCTATGCCGAGAGGAGTTTAAGGTGGGAAAAATGATACGGTGAAGCAATAATTTTTGCTTTCGGCAATGTTGTTGGGGCTTGAGATATCCTATATAGACATCCTGAATAGAAGGGCATGTGAGGCCAAAGTGGCCTGATTTTACCTAGGTAAAATCTTAGCTAAGAGCTCCCAACAGACAAACTGCAGTACGTTAGCCCAAGTCATTTCCCACTATATTCTAGCACCTCAGAATAGGAAAGAAGTTGTTACAGCCCATCACTGCACATGCTGACCAGAAAGGATGTACGTAACAGTGTAGATTTGAAGTGACTGCTGGTCAAACAGAGCCTCGTTTCCACCTGTCCTGCACTCACATTCTTCCCTAGACATCCACATCAGGCAGGAGGCCAGCGTTTGACTCAGACCACTCAAATTCCTGTGTACACGAAATAATAACCTACTCGTGACAGGGTGCAGGCAGAGTTTTACAGTATATTATATCCACTTGGACAGATACGGAACCAAAGAAGCTAATGTTTCTAATGGAAATCATTATCCATGATTTTGATGACAAAATTTTGGAAGATGTTGCCTTAATTGTACTATTTTCTGTCAGTCACCTGATTTTAGATATTAGTTAAGAATTATTTTACAGTAGCAACTCTTGGTGAGAGAGTTAGTAACTACAGCACTGGAAATGAGCACCGCTTTGCAGAGGAGCACTGTGGTGTGAAGAGCAGCCTGAGACCCGTTAGCTGCCCGTCCTCTGCTGTGCTCCAAGGCAGGGAGCATCCTTTATTCAGTTAGATGCTCTCAAGGTGGGTGGAAAAGTCAGAGCTGCTAGTCATGTCTGAGGCCCTCCACAGAACATTACGCATCGCTGGAACATTAGCAGTGCCTCACAGACCAGCAGGAATTCAGAGACGAATATCTGGAGCAGCCAGCCCCTGCTGCTGAGCAGTGCCCTTGGGGAAGGAGACGTTAGGGCTAATTTTGCTTGACAAAGGCAGAAGGCCTTCTTCCATAACTGCTTGGGTGGTGTGGTGGCTTTTAGACATCCCAGTCCCACTGAGCTCTGTTGGCTCCATGAGCCATAATTTAGTTCTTCAATTTTAAAGTGCTGGCTTAAGCAAATTCTAAGAGGGTTTTGTGCTTTTTTTCACCAAAGTCTGGCAATGAGTAAGAGCCCTCTCCCTTCTGAATCAGCAAGGGTTCATCAGAATTGTTAATTGTAATGCAATGGCAGGCAGAGTTGGAGTAGCAGAAATCAATGTAAATGGATTAAAAGAAAAGGACTAAGTAACTGAATGTAAAAGAGGAGCCAGGTTTTTCCAGAGTGATTGGTGAACAAAGCTGCAATAGGTTTCCAAGTATAATTTGTTATTATAACAATGTTTTAATAGTTCATCAACAGATAGACAGTAGCGACATTATAGGCAAACTGACATAGAATACAATTGTGGATCATGAAGTCTTGAAGTAGGCAAAATCAAACAGAACTTTGATACATGAATATGAGTGGTAGGAAATACCTATCTAGACAGTAATTGCACTCAATCTTTTATTTAAGTGTATTGGTATGGTGTGAGACTTTCCACTGAACTCCCAATGATTGCGTGGAGACACAGGCCCATATACGCAAAGACAGAGTGATGAGCAGAAAGAATTACATTCAATAACCCTTCAAAACACAAGTCACAGAATTTTCATTGTGAGCTTGATGGCCCCAAGAATCTAGGTCCCTCACGTTCCAGGTTTGTACAGTGCTTCTAGTGCAAGCTTTCGTGCCCTACCAGCATGCATCATTACTACTCCATAGCTTGAAAACAGCCTGGCTTAGATGGTTGTGCGCAGCTTTGTTCCTCACTTCTATCTTCACACTAGCAAGTGGGGTAGAAATTAAATTTATGGTGTACTCACTCACAGCTCCTGTTCTTTGGCACACGAGTTCCTAATCATACAGAGCCTGTGCTAGCTTGGTAGGCTAAAAAAGTTCTTTAATGTCAGTCACATTGAAGAGCTCTTTCTTCTGCACTGCATTTTAGTATTCTTCATTTTATACAGTGTTATCATCAGATATTCCATTACATTTAAGGTTAAACTGATGCCATAGAAACTCTGGTTCAACATAATTTTTATCCCAGTGAGGCTGCTGATGTATATTTTAAAATAAAATAAAACTTCAGAAACATATTAATTGGTCTCAGTGGTTAAGTTAAATAGTTAAATACATGCATACATATCATTCTGCCAAAGATAAGTCATTAGTTCAATATAAACCAGAAATGATAGCTCTATTTGAATCAGGAGACTAAACCCTATTTCCATTAATGCTAACTGTTTTATTAATACATGCATGTGTCGGCATTGAGTCATAAATTTAAATGGTCTGTCCCTTCTTGATTTAAAGTAATTATCTCAAAGATCTTGGCGGCTGAATGAATAACTGTGTGACTCTTTTCATCTTTTATCAACTAACCTTTTTTTCTTTTGTATGTAGACATTGTAAAGCAAACAAAAGAAACAAGAGTTTGTGCAAAGTTGCCCAGCATTTCATATTGGAATACTAAAAACAAAAATTTAAGTATAGAGCAGGGTATCTTGTAACTGTACCAGCTCCCAGAGAAGGATCGTTGAATCCTTTTTTGAGCTACTTAGTTGCATACCCTTGTGTACATATCTGCAACTTACCTGCACTTTATGCACATCTATTTTCATTTCACATCTACGTATTTTAAATTATTTTTGTGGGTTACTAGAGAATTCTAATCAAGGAAACAGGTTAAAAAAAAACAAGTTATGACACTCAGAAAGTTTATATCTAATTCTTGAAATTAATAATTTTATCTGAGATAAATCTTGAAGTAAGTGTAGGACTTCAAAATTAACCAATAAAAGGCAACTGGTCTCATTAGCATTAGAAAACACACTTGACATTTTAAGATAAAATATTGTACTTTTCAGAGCAGTGATTCCGACAAGTAGCCCTTCCTTTCAGCAGACTCAACCATATATTGACTGTAGTTAGCTGTCTCTAAGTATTACTCAGTTCATTTTAGATCAACAGTCAAGACAAGATTTCAATGCATTGTCCAGGGTACTTTCTAGTCAGAGCAGAAATGCCTGTAAGCTTTCTCTGAGGAATGACCAATATTAACACAGTTGAGTGCTGCCTGGTTAGTTCAGAAGGTGCAGCACCGTGATCAGAACTTGCAGTTTTATATTGCATCCAACCATCACTAACTACACAGATGACCACTCTGATGTCACTGAAGAATTGCTCAAACTTTTACCCAATGTGTACAGCGATCAGATATTTTTAAAGATAGCTTTTCCTTCCCATTCTTTCAGCATGTTTGCTTGCAATTGAAATTTCAGTGAAGTTCTTTAACATTTCACAGTAGTGAAAGTTACCGTTCATTCACAGTTTTGAATCCAATTTCTCCCAGACATAAAAGGTTCCAAAATTTTGAAAAGCAGTTGCATAATAATTTTATTTGGGGCCCAGATTCAAATAGAAGACTTTGTCCATCACTGATTGTTGCCATTTTATTTGTTCCTATTCCAGTTATAGCCAGTATATCTCAGAGAATATGGCTGATTAGTATGCATTTTGATTCTTTTTAGCACGGTTGTAATTTACATAGCATTTCTTTTTCTGAAGCAAGAATGAAATGTAGCAGGCATTGGCATTTACATACAAACAATTTATCCATTTACATACAAAAGGGCTGATTAGGTAGCAAGATGAGTAACTGGAGGGCACACTTAGGATTGTCATTAAAGTTCTTTCTGTCCTTAAAATTGTGGATTTCTCAATATTGATATGAAAAAAAAAAAAGTTAATAAACTGTAAAAATGTGGTCAAGTTCCAAATATTAAATTTGACACTCCTCTATGTGATTTTCCATGATGCAGTCTTTTGCCATATACTTGTATTGAAGCTAGTTTCAGATGGTCCCTTCCTCGGTTACGTTTCCAATTCTCTACTGCAGTTCACATTCCGTTCATCTTTGCAAGGTTGATTTGGAGACCTCATAGCGAACTAGGGCATCTGCATCATCTGGATTAAAATAAAACATGCACAGTCTTTAAGGTTAATGTCTATATGACCTTGGTAAGATCGAACCTGTGCTCCTAGGCATTTCATAGTTCCTGGTTTCTCAGGTTCCTGCATCATCTCCTTGAGTTCATTGATTTTGTTTATGTTTAGATGATATTTCTCATGCCTCATTTTATTAGCTTCCATTCCCCCTTTACAGTATGCAATCTTATACTCTGTGAACTTCTCACTTTCCCACTTTTCAATGCCAGCTTTGCCCCGCTCTCCCATCACTTCCATTTTATTAGGTATAATGGACTCTGCTTTTCTTGTGTTCTTTTTTTCCCCCATTTTTCACCTTCACTCAACTACCCTCCTCATCCTCAAACGTGAAGATCCGACCTGCTCTGATTGAGTGAGTCAAGATAATCCAACACTTACCTTCTCCTTTGACTGTTACTTCTACCTGAATTAAATGAGGACCTCCCGTTCCTAGTCTGCAATGTAATAAAACCCCTCACTATGATCTTGTAGATGCTATTGTCCAGTTACATTCTGCACCCATTACTTTTTTTTTTTTTTTTTTTTTAAACTGTATGCAGGTATAATGCCAAACAACTGGGAGCAATTAGATAAAAAATTCTTGGTACGTTCAGTGGCTTCCCATATATTTACTTCATTGCCAACTAAAGTCTGAGGTGGTATTGGTGCTGTTTGAGTGGTATTAAGGCAATCTTACAAAAGAAGAAAATGCAAACCAGCCTCATTAGGGCATTTATCTATATATGCAGGTATTATGTGTAACTAGGACATAATGAACTCCATTGAAAAAGGAAACAAAAAGATTTACCCCATGGTACAGTGATGTGCTATGATTCTACAGTGTCACAACCTAATGGATGGCTGCTGGCCTAGTCTTTAAAAGGAGAAATCAAAGCACTTACTGCAAATCAGAAGTAAAACTATAAAATTATAATATTCTAATTCATTTTGAATGGCATTGAGTTGACATTGAGGGTACCTTACTGTACCCTTCAGTATGTATAAATACATGGAGAAAGCAATGGAAATGCCCTCTTTATTTAATATCCTCAGAATTTCGTTGTTATTGTTAGCAGACTTTCAAAAATTACTTCTGTGACCAGACATATTTAAACTATATATTTAGCTTTTATACTTTGCTGGTTGAAATTTTGTCTGGTCATCCTAAAATAAAGCAGAGAAACTGTATTGGAAGCCGTGAGGTTATTCAATTGACATTGCTATTGAACAATGACATTCATACGGAAATTTAAGTTAGTTTTGTTTATTACATCTACTAAATTTTAAGCAGAACTTGCATGGAGGTGTGGATTCCATGGCTAAGGCAGTTTTTAATCATACCTGTGGTAGAAATGCCATCTGTACACCATCATATGTAAGAAATTGTGCTAGTATTGGTTTAATTATCCAATCAAATTGAACAAGGAATGAGTTTGGCTGAAATAATCAAGTCTATAGAGAAAGTGCCAGCTCTGATACTTACCAAGATTTGACAGTTGCTTGTTGTCATGACCTTGACTTCTTTTATGTTTAGCAGGAGGTCAGAATGTATGCTAGCTGTAATTGCTGCCTTCATAAGATTCTGTAGGCCATCCTCTGCAGCAGACTTGAACCAGATTGTCTATGTGTATCAGATTTCGATGAGCTGGGTGCAAATCTCTATTTTGTTCTCACTGCCATTAAGTCCTGTTTCTGACGGTCGTTATATACGGTCTGTGGAACAACTTAGACTTCATGATGTTTCCTTGCAGAAATAAAAGACTGGCAAGTTATTTCTTGAAAGCTGTATATATAATGGGAGACCTTAAAAAAATTGGACTTAAAAAAAAAAAAAAAAAAGACAAAAAAAAACGGGCCATTGATACTGTGAACTTTATTATGAAAATAAAGCAATGTAAATGAAATTAATAATGTGTACAAAAGACTTTTCTGGTGTTGTTCATTTTGTCTGCTGGAAAAGAAAAGAACATTGTTGCCCAAAGGTATACCCCATCTGGAAATTAAATCCATTTTTACTAGAAATGAAATCATTCAAAGTAAACAGCAGAAAAGCTTGTGTTTTAACTATTTCCATGTGGTTAAAAGTAGATGATATTTAACCCATAAATGCCTCAGGCACTTTATTACTTTGAGTTAATGAATGCTAATTGTTTCTTGAATTGGAGATCAGCAGCTCCTCCTTTTCATGCTTTTCCATAATGTAACAAGGAGTATTTTAAGTCAGATATGAAGCTGTTCTAGTGACTTAACAGGGGAAAAAAAAAAAAAAAGATGAATTTTTATACACACAACTTTCTTTCTCATATATACTAGTTGATTATACACATCTCCACTTTAGGCTTTATAAAAGCCCCCAAGCTTTATTTTCCAACAAATTAGAAACATACCAAGTTTTAAATAACATACCAAGTGTTTTAAATGTAAAGACGTGAATTTCTGTCTACATCCTCATTCCCCAAAATAATGTGTCTGTTATCTTTAGCAGACCAGGCATATTCATTATGCCTCCTTAATCCTGTATCCTTATGAATTGAGATGTCAGTCTGAATGACGGGAATGCTTTTCACAGCTGTGCCTTGAAGGACAGACACCTTTCTGCCATGAACTACAATGGAAAAAGTCCTATTGCAAAACAGTTCTTCCATGATTCTCAGTAGGCTGGTGAAGTCACTTCCATAAAATCCATGGAACTGTTGCTAAAATTAGGTGTATATATGTTGTTGAAGCTGTATAGGGAACTGACTTAGGGATCCCTATACATTAATTATGCCTTCTAATTACACCGTTTTAGTAACCTCCCCATGTCCCAGAAGAATCCTGGAATGAATGAAGAGGAGCATAATTCCTCGTTTATGGAGAGGAATTCTTTCTAGCTCAGTAATCACATTCAAAATTACAAATCAGCTGAGAGGACAGCATCAGGACTTGTTTCTAGTTTCTCTTCAGTTTTACAGGACTTTTGCTTGTTAGTGGCAAAGGTGACTTCATCCACTTGCTTGCATTTGAGGGTGGGAAAAAATGAAAACCTTAAATTTATGTATTTGTTTTTCCTGTTTTAGGAGGGTTCTTTCACCTGGCTAGATGATTTTGTGCCCACTCATGCTCCTTTTGGGGGAAATATTTGGAAAGCATTGAGTGTGATGAAAACTCTTGTATTACAAAGGCAAAACCCCTTGTTCTCAGAAGTTTTTTAGAAGTTCTTAGTGATATGCCTTCTGAAGAGCAGCCTCCAAAGTGTGATAGAAAGGTAAATTAACTTGGCTGAAAAATGTTTGCAGCTTATTTCAGAGGGGGAGTTCTAGCCTTTCAATAAATGTTCCATGAAGATCCTATTGGATTCAATATTCATTATTTCCTATTGGAGCAGCATTTCCAAATGATATTGTGGTGTTCACTGTGAAGTGCCAAAACATTGCGAAAACCTGCTACTAGTAGCAAAAGGGTTAAACAACATATGGGCTAGTTATCTGTCTGGAGCTTCAAACAGCCACGTTCTACATCAAAAAGGGACTGCAGTAACTCCTTGATCAAAGCTCAGGTAATTTAATTATTTGCCTTCATGAATCAAGGGGTCCTTGAACAAGCTCAGGATGTCTGGATATTAGAATATGGGAAATTTATTGTTTCACTCCTTCTAATATTCCAACATCAAAGAGAGTTTTTTCCTATAAACAAAGCAGTCTGAAGTCAAAGAACTCAAGCAAAAGCTAGCGTGGAGAGCTTCAGTTTTGTAGGAGCTTTGTGAGCTGAAAATTAAGCTGATTCCTGTGGGGTGAGATATTTACCATTGCAATTCTTTTTGTTTATTTTATATAACTAAATATCTGTACTGAAACTTGCAAACTGAAATGCTTAGCTCTATTTCTGTAAGCTCACTTAGTTGATATTCTTTTTCCTCTTTTTCAATTTTAGATGACTTTCCATGTTTTGTTTTGCAAATCTCTGTTTACCAAGCTCTAAGTGGCTCCTTGACCACATCATGCTTTGAGATTCAAGTTGGCACAATGTACTGTAAACCCTGCACCCTAATGCAGAGGGGAGTTCTTAGCTGGTTCCTCCAGCACTCCCAGCCAAAAGGCGGAAGGATTTTAGGGTGGTAACAGATGTCTGTGGTCTGAAGGAGCAGGACTCGATCCCATGTACTCCCTGTGCTTCTCACCATTGATGGCAGTCGTGTTGGTTCAGGATTAATGGGGCAAAAATTAGTTGGCATTTTTAAAATGCTAAACATAGCAGAGATGTGCACGCCGATACAAGAACAGATTCTCAGCCTGCAAAAACAAATGTGTCTTTATTTCTTGGAAAGATTCCTTTGTTTTTTTTTTCCCTTTTATTTTTATGCTTGCACTTTCATCTTTTCCTTGGCCAGACCTTCTTTCACAGCTGGGTCGCATCCCTCTTTTTTCCATGTTCGTGGACAAAACATAACATACTAATATGTCATGGTAAGTGCCAGTCTCGGTGTTCAAATTGTATGTTTATCTGCTATATCATTTCTGCATAAAAGCTCTCTCATTGCTTGTGTTTTCCTGTTTCTGTGTGTGTATATTCATGACCTGCAACAGTGCTGTATGTCAAACTGCTCTTGAAGCTGGTGAGATGTCTTTGTGCAGAGTACTTCCTTATATCTTAGCAGGGAGCAGAAATAAAGTAGTGGGAGACAAGTCAGTAGAGACAGGAAACAAATGCAGTCACTACATGTGGTGACAAATGTTTCCGAGAATGATAAGCAACTTATATAAATAGAAAGAAAATAAAATGGGTTGATGCATCCCACCTTCTCATATTTACCCATGAAATAATAAGTGCCTCAGATTTCTAATACTGTGGATCATTTTGCAAAGGAAAATACATCTTTGAAAAAATGCCATGGAGATTTTTGTTGAGCAAATGGAAGGCAAAATGCAAAATTATTTTAAACAATCTAATTATCTCACGTAACACACTAAATAATGAAGACAGTTTAACTTATGCCATATTCTTTATGTCGTTGCCATGCTGGTGAAGAGCTCCACAGAGTATTTTGTTTAACTGGTGACATGATGCTTGGAGTGACATGCTCCTCAATTTAGTGTGAAGGTGTTGTAATCTACTTTGCATACTGGCTCGCTGTAGACTAGCTCTATCAGCTGCATGCGCTGCAGTTCCTTACAATAAGATTGCAGAATGAAGTGCTCAGTCCTAAAGACATTCCAAATTCCTACCAAACTTCCCAAGTGATTCTGTTGCTGGGAGAATTACCTTGTTTCTGTGAAACTTTTGCGAACAGGCTGATTTTTAGTTTCTTCAACTTGAATGGAAAACTTTCTTTTAACCTTGAAAGACCTTCCTTTTCATTTCAATTAACTAAATATGTTCAAATTATTAACATGTGATAGTCTCATTCCATATTTTCCAGGAGATCAGCCAATAGAAAGGTGATTAGTTAGCTCAAAGTGAAGTTACTTGGTTGGTATCACAACAAATCTATGGTAGCATTCAAGGCAGTAATATAGTCAACCAGGCAGTATTGCCAGTTTTACCTGTATATATGCATGCGCACAGATATATATATATATATACATGTGCATATGCACCCTTCTTGAATGTCTATCATGGTCCTACTGCAAAATCTTTGTTCCTAAGCAGGACTGCATGCATGAGTTTATGGAAGCTTTAATTTCTGCCATGTAAACTATATTGTGGTGTGAGTGGTTACATTTGCCTGTGAATGATGTAGTGACAGTGCACATGCCTGTGCCATTACCAGAGGAGGAGGAATTGATTAGCAATAACACACTTCATTAACACTGCACTTTCTCAATCATTGTAATTGTGGCTCTTCCCCTAAAACATCAAGTGGAACAGGTTTCATTTCAACCAAATCAATCTAATGTGTTAAAATTTACATAATTTCCTCTCATTGCATTTATAGAGCAGCAGGAATTTTAATTTGCATTGTCTGTATAGTCTATAATCAAAGTGTTAAGAGCACAAGGTTTATTCATTATGTATGGCATGTGGTGACAAATTTACATAATAGGCTGCATCTTGCTGAAATATTCTTCCTTTCCCCGCCCCCACCTTTGCAATTTTGGTTATAACTTATTTTCTATAAACCTGCTAATGCAATTAAAAAAGACTTGGATTTCCATAGAACATTTATTAGAGAGAAGTATCCTTATAGAAACAAGTAAGTAGATAAAATGTCATACTGAAGTGCTAAGGCAAGACATTGACGACTGGACTGTGCGTCCTGATTTCAGGAGAAAGCTGCTCTAAACCCACTGCAGCATGTTCTGTTGTTGTATACTGGAGGTAAACATTTCCATATGAACGGAAAGATACCTTTCTGTTTGTCCATTGACAGTTTTTATATAGAATCTGAGATTTGAAATTTTTCAAAACTAAGGTAGGGACTAAAAAGCAATTAAGAAATTAAGATGCAGCAAGCATAAACCTCCATTGTTGACTGCTGCTTGCTAAGGTGAACCTTTGTTTTATGAAAATAAAACTGCTTAACAAGATATTTTTGACGGAAGGTCACCATATTTTAGTAAATAGAGGGAAAAAAATAGAGGATTTTGGTAACATCTGTAGCAGCTGAAAATACTAGTTAAATGAGGAATGTAATGCATCCATTGCTTTAGATACACAGGTTCCTCTAAGGAGAGTCACAAATCCAGGCATAGCATAAGAGTTGTCATTTAGGTCTTTCAATTAGTTGAGATTTGTATAAATGGCACGTGCCGGACAGCTCCCTTGTCCCTTTTACTGCCCAAGTAAGGATGTTCAAGACTAAAATGCAAGAATATACATTTATTTTTATTATGTCATGCTATGATATAATTAAACAGTATAAACAAATATGCTCCATGTTCCAGCATGTACAAAAATTCAAGTCATGCAAGATTTACCTACCTTTGATCAAATAGCAGAAGTGCAGAATATATTTAGATATCAACACTCATGCCAGTAAGAAGCTGTACGGACAGCTGTTTCAGTCTTTTACTGAAACATTCATACAAACATTTTTATTTAAACATGATTAAATCCTTAATCTGACGTTCATAATTTAAGATTGTCATAGTGTATTGTATGTGAATTGTCTTTTAGTCTATGCTAAGCCAAGCCAAGTGTAAGTGGGTGTATTACATGCATGATGACTTGCATTTTCATGTTATGTAAGTGTAGGAACAGACACAAATCTGACTTTTGTGAATGTTTCAATCTCTGTAGGAGACTGGAGTTAAACTTTGTTTTATATAGTAGCTGTTAACATCCAACACATGCCAATATACGTCTAAACAGTGTGATGCCAATGTAGATGAAACTACTCCATACATTAAAATGAGACTGAATACTATAAATAACTTCACATTACTTTTACTGAAGTTATAAGATTAATACGTAGACAGTCAAGTAAAGCTCAGTAGATTTATAAAGGTATACGAACAAATGTAAAGTCGGTTAACCTTTGAGAGAGGGAGGAAATCCAAGGAAGGGGGAGACTCATTTAGCAACTGAACTCACCAATAAAAGGGTCCATTAAAGTGATTATGAAGCTGTAACACTGGCCACTTTTTTTTATTCTTTCAGTTTTTCAACAGAAGTTACTGTATGTGCTGCACAGTGCTTGAAAATTACCATCTCATTCTGCTGTCAAGCTCCTCTGACAATGACAGCTTTGCCTTCTTTCCATTTTTTTCTTCTTTGCATTTTTTCCTACCATTTCTTCATATCCATTGAATATTCTGTTTAAAATTCTGCAAGGAGCTATCAAATGGGAGGTTTTACAGCTAGAGGCATGTAGCAAGGGCAAGTAATGTAAGAACAGTTGTCTGTTTGCCCAGTCATATTCTCAGAGATAAACAACGTATGTGCTCAGTATTCATATTCATATAGTGGACCCATTCTGCTTACATGGGCTGTAGAGGAGGGGGCAAGGGAATGCGCTGCAGTTTTTAAATGACTTCCTTTCTACGCACAGTGTGTGAGAGCTGAGCTTTGCAGAATATTTCTGTCAAATCAAAATCTCGTTTGAACTGCACCTGGTTTTGGACACTGATGTTTCCAAGCGTCAGCACATCTTGCTGTTGATTAAGCATCAGCTGAAAAAATGCCAGTTGGAAATGTCACCAAAGCTCCTCTTTGTTCCTGTCCAGCAAGCGAGCTCCTCCCAGCCATCTGGGGGGAGCCTGCCTTTCTGTGTAAGTGAGAACAGGTGTTCTCCAATGCCCAAGAAGTAAAGGGAAAACCCGGAAATGTATAAAGAGCTAGGTGCAGTGGCAGTTCATACCAGGTGAGGAGGTGCCCTCTCTGCGGAATTGCTCCTGGAGGTTAACTGAGCCAAGTGAAGCTCTGTTTATGTCTAACACAGATGAATTAAACTACCAAGTTTGGTTTGGGAAGTTTCACTGTGTGCAATAACACCTCAGAGTTGGCTTAGTCCCGTTGCTGTGAGCTTTCTAGGGAGAAGACGGCCTGCTGCTGAAGTATAAACAGACGTGCACTCAATCTGCTCTTGCCATGAGAATAAAATACAATAGTCAAAGCAATATATCTTAACCAGTTCTGCTGGAACAATGTTCAGCAGTGCACCTACTGCTGAGGGTGCTATCATTTATATCCTGTTTCATTCAATTTGATATATAGTTTTTCCTTGTGTGTGGCTTCAGCAGCTGTCATGTAGATCAGACTTCAGCTGGAATCTGTGTTTGTGACACTTTTTATGAATAAGAAAAATGTGTTTTACAACTTGATTTGAAAGATGAAAGGGAAATCACATAAAATGAAATTGTTTTAGAAGTTTAGCAAATGTCTCTTGAATTGGGTAGAGAACTTGGTCAGTGAGTAAAACCGGATAAAATGTATATTCTTCAGTTGAAATAGATTAAGATATTCATTGTAATGCTATGATGCTACAAAAAAAAAAAAAAAGGAATAAGGAATACCTTTTTCTGCAAACAAAGTTACAAATTCCCTATTAACTCAATAACTTGGCTCTGTTTGAAAAGGCTATAGGTATTCCAATTAGAGAAATGCCTAAGATTGCTGTAATTAACCTGCCGACAGCGAGGAGAAGACACTTCCCTTACAAACTCCTGAGGGATAGCTGGCAGCCAGCTATGGTTCAACTTTCTCTGAGATGCTGCGGTTTGGGCAGGATGTAGACAATCAAATCAGACTCACCGGGATTGGTTTTCAATCTGTATTTTCCTATATCTGTAACGTGGAATTTTTGAGTATCAGCTGTGGGTTTTATGTAACAAACATGTTGTTTTTCCAGTACCAACACAAGTAGCAAAACCTGATTTCTCAAGCTCTTGGCTTGTGGCACATTGTACTTAAAAATTTGAGTTCTGTGTTACATGTCTCAGATTGCTATCATATGTGTTACAGCCTATCTGCTGCATTACATGTGATTTTGCTTTGTGCGCCTTTCTAAAGTATTTCTGCTTTGCCTGTCTGAGGTGACCAGAGTCAGTGACCAAGTTCTGTTTGCGTGCTCCTCTTCTTTCTTATTTAGCAGTCAAACCCACTTTGCATAGAGGCAATTTGTTTCTTAGTACTTCTAAAAACGTTAGAAATACTGATGTTGACAGCCTTCAGAAGAAATAGATCGACTGCAAGTAGACAAAATATTCCACTAATTTAGTAGAATTTAGTGGTTCTTCCCTTCTTTGATCCTGCTTCAGTTCAGGTGCTATAGAAAACTTCAGTATTTAATAGGTTTTTGGGAAGTTGGTTTTAAATCAGGAAGAGATCAGCAACATGACATTGCAGGCTCCAGAGGAAAAATGAAATGTCATGTAACGGAAATAAGTGCTACAAGTCTTTGTGAGGCAACTTCTGTATTTTTTTTTTTTTTTTCCAGCATGATTAGATTTTATAAATATCCTACTGTGTACAGGTATGTTCTCATCTCCCCATCTACCAGCACAGGATGATGGGCTGTCCTCCACTCTCAGATGACAAGCAGCCAGCAGCAGTTAATGACAGCACTGGAATTTTTGGCACCTTTTTCACACTGCACTGACTCTGTGCTCACAGGATAATTATCTCTCCGCTTTGCTTTATGTCACTGAATACAGGACATGCATCACTGCTCCTTCAAGAAATTTCCAAATAATTGATTGGTGAAGCTCTGATTTCTCAGTGGTTTTGGGGAAAGGGAACCTTGACTGCAGATGTGACTAACACACATTACTTACTGACGTATTACTGACATCAGTGTCTTGGTCTCTCTTTCTTGAAGTGCTATCAGTGAATTCTGGGCAGGGTATAGCATTGTGATCGGAGATGATAAGCAACTTTTTGTATTCTGGATTGAAGCTGAGTATCAAAGGAATCACTGTACATATGAGGAAGGGGACAGTAATTTTCAGGATAGATGAACATGTTTAAATATAGGCAAAGGGAAAGATCATGGAGGTGGTGTACTTAAAATTTCTGTTTCATGTTAAGTTTTATTCTGCAGCAAGCTATGTTTATGGGCTCCATTGTGAGAACTGAAATAAAAGATAGAGTAAGCAGTGCCAGATCTGGGAAGAACATGGATCTTCTTTGTTCCATATGCACTCTGTCAAATAAAATTTCTTTTTATTTCTCTTGCATTAAAGACGGAGATAATGGATTCTTATTCTTGACTTTTCACCCCCATATTGTTTAGCCTTTCATCTTTTTAGTGTCTGGACTTTTCTTTTAGCTTTTGTCTCTATTGCTCATTTTTAAATATACTTGTACAACAGACTTCCTTTCTACGTTCTTGAACTCCTTGAACTCAGTAGGATTTTTACTGTTGAATTTTAATAGGTCAGGTCTAAGTATTCAAAGTGCCACGTACAGTGGATTCCCAAAACTCAGTTCAAACTTAGAGCACATTTATTGCAGGGATCTTATTATTAGTAGTATTAGTATTAGTATTATTAGTATTATTTTAATTTGTGATTCCACTTACTTCAATCATTATTACGTACTTCAAATTTTGGGGAGTATTAAATGATATGGAGGATGCTAAACCAGGTACACAATATGCATCTTATCCTCAGAAGCAAACAGTGTTATAAGTTTTTTGAAGAGGCTATAGATTACTGCAAGGAAGCGGAGTGAAGAGGATTGAATTACTTATGCCAGACTATTTACATGGCACTGAGCCTAAGTGGTTGTCAGAAGAGTTTCTCCTGTTGAATGATCAAGATAAAGCTACTAAAGTCCTTCCAACTCATTCAGCTGTACAGGCTTTGATTACCTAAACCTGGACTGAACCCACTAAATCTGTCTGGTTCTTCTGAACTGCAGTCTTTAAATAACTTCCCCCCAGTAGCATCCTCGGGTGAGTTGTTGCTCCTAAAGTCAGTTTGGAAGAAAAACTGTTGGAGTGGGGATCTTCTAGTCGGAGAATACCAAAGCTGTTCTTAAAAGATTCTGGTAATAAGGAAATAGAAAGTGGAATTTAAGTCCACTCAGATTCCGGTTTATTTGATGTCCTTCAGGTCATTAAAGATGAGCTCTATTTTTCTGTATAATATGACTCTCATGCTTTTTCAGATTAGATATTACGTATTTGTTATAGTCTCATAGAGCCTGAGAAAGCCTACGGGTGTACATTTGATTAATCAAACTCTTGAAATTCTTAGTCTTGCCTTTACCATTGAAAAAGAAATGTGAAAACTGTTTGAAGTCTATTAGATCCCAAGGTGTTCCCTGTATGTTACTTGCTGCTTTCCAGCTTATTGTTCAAGTTCAATACTACTAATGCCTTTCTGATTATTTTTCCTCACATTTAAAACGGAGGTAATGTAAATATTTTATTTCTGTGGCAAACCATTCCTCAAGAACGTGATGAGGACACCACAGAACAAAACAAAATTCAGATAGCTGTGGCTGTAGTAGTCTCCCAAGGAACTGTTAAGGCTTTCAAAAGAAAGAACATTAAATCAATACAGTCTAATAATTTCTTCCAAATATTTTCCCCATACATTATGCTATAGATTTCCGATAGATTTTTTCTTATTCTTGAACTGTTTTTATTATCTCCAGTTTCTTTGAAAATAATGTTAACAAACCATCTATTTCAGTCATAGCCCTAGTAGTTGAACTTCTTCATGCAGAAAAGTAAGGGCATTCACTATTTGGAAGTTCTTTCTCAGATTCTAAAACAGAGAAAATCATAAAGCAACACACTTGTTCTGTTTTAAAATACTTTCCTTGAAGAAAAAAAAAATCTACTTTTTTTTAATTCAGAGGAAAATTAATTTGATCTCTTACTGTTCTTAACAAATGAGTCATGTAAGAGTTTTCAAAGTCAAATGTTTACTTTGATAAGATGGAAGATTGAACTTGAGACAAATTGCTAGCTCCCACATCACATCAGTTAGACTTGATTGAGACTAGTTTCCAGATTTGTTTCTTGTCTGCCTCTTGTTTCTGTTTAGGACAGAATGTATGGATGTTTACAGACACACATTTTTCTCTTTTGATATTTTTTTGAGAAGTGCAAGATTGTCTAAATTCTGGAGTTGGAATGGCATTTACAATTGTATACAGACATATGTATGTATGCACACTTTTATATTTTAAATGCAAGTGCTACAGTTTAATTTATACTCTAGAGGTAATAGTGGTTCGATACATCAGATGAGTTTTATGGGTAAGTATCACAGATCAGTTCATCATGCAGGGTGGAAGAGATGTCAGGAAGTCATACTAGTCCAGCCTCTTGCTTGAACTGAGTCAGCTGCAGGATCACACAAGGTTGCTCAGGGCTGTACCCCTACAGCCTTGCAGAGCACCAGGGGTGGATGTTTTAACTGGGGACACTGCTCCAAAAGCTGGTCTTGGTGAGGGCTCAGCTCTGAAGAGGCTGATGGTGCCTAATGTGATGCAGGTGATGCTGCAGCAGCCAGTGGGCTAGGAGGCCCAGCAAGTCTTTTCCCACCTAACGCTCTACCCCTGAGCTCTCTGAGTGGCTATCAGACCATGGTGCTTCTACAAAGACAACCACACATCGTGCTCAGCTTTACAATGAGGGCTTTATCTGGTCTCTGCTGCAGAATGCGTTATCACTGCTTGTACGGCTTTCCTCAGATGGGGGCTGTTCTGGAGAGCGTGGCACTGTGTGTGTAGTGGGAGAGTTTTCTGTTTCATTTAACATTGGCAGTAGCTGTTTCTGTTTAGCATGCTGAGTATTAGGAAAAATCCACTAGATTTGACTGATGGATTCAGAGAATAGGAATGGCCTTTACAGGTAAGAGGTCTGAAATTATTTCTTTAGTATTTGTGTCTAGTTTGAGACTGGGACAATAGTAGAAAAATAAATTTGCTTCAAAAGTAAAAGATGTTATATTTTAAAGAAATAACTTTATGTATAACCCTTATAACCCTTTAAATATCTCCAAACCTTTTACTCTAAAATTAAGTTTTTCTTTTTTTTTCTTTTTTTTTTCAGTTCAGAAATTTAAAGAAAAAAAATCCTAGCAAAGAGGGTATGGTTTTGGGTTTGTTCTGCAGTAGAAAGTGTTTGATAATATAGTTATTCTAGGACATCTATATCAATAACAATCCTTATTTCAGGCACAGCATGTGTTGGCAAAGGAATACTTTTATCAGTTCATGAATAAAACTCATATAGCAGAAATGACTCTTCTTTGCCAGCTGAAATATTTCTATTCTCAGGTTTTTATCTTACACCATTGTGAGTGAAACCATACGTCCCTGGCTGACATAGACTGAACCCACATTTTCAGGGTGCCAGAGGAAGTCCAACATTACTTAGACATCTCTAAAGTTCCTGCTGTTTTTTAAAGTTTGTTTTTTTTTTTTTTTTTTTTTTTATGTCTTATTTTTTAAAGAAACACTAATCACCAACACAAGAAGGTATCAATGAAAAGGGATTTTACATCCCATCAAAACCCACAAAAAAAGATAAATAGAGCACATGGGTTAATATCACATTTTCTAATCTAGAGGAATCTTATTTAAAATGTGGGTTCTTCTCTTACCATTGTGGATTGTTTTAATGACTTGTTTTATGGTATTTATCCAGGTCATTCATCTCTTTATACCTCCCCAGATGGCTCTGCCCATCTCTTATAATATGTTTGCACATGGTTTTAAAAAACAAGAGCCTTTAGGGCTATAGGTCTTACTGTCAAACCAGGAATAATTTCTTGTCTAAGTAATTTAAAACGTCTGAAGAATTTTCTTAAATGTTATATAAAAGCTTTGTGTAGGAAACCCAAAACCTGTGGATGAAACATAGGCTGAATACGGACAACCGCAGCCTGGAGTTTAGAACATGAGGAAGGAGTTAGTGCTGTGTATGCACACTGACATTGTTATCAAAATGAAGCACTTCTTAACTAGGAAATGTCACGCGTTGCTGGGGTGTTTTTTTTTCCTTGTTTTTCTCTCTTAGTCTGTACTTGCAGGTATGGTTGTTTAGGGAGAGGTAGGACAGAAACCAAAGGAAAAAAGTTCTCAAATCTCTTTGTTACAGATCAGTTTGGATACGTCAATAGCAGTTACATGAGGATAAAACTGTTAAATTGGTACAGCTCTGTTGCTTCTTGCCCACCAAGAAAGCTAGTATTACTGCAGTACACATGGCATTCTTGCATTTTGCTGCTGTGCAAAAAGCACTTCGTTATTCCAGGTAACTGAGAAACTATCGGTGCCAAGTTCTTGTGCTTTCAAAATCAGCTGGCTGGTGTTTCTGTAGGTCAGAGCCATCCCGGGTTACAGTTGTCTTAAGATGTGTGGGAGCTACCAAGGAGAAATGAGATGCTGAGGAAGATGTTCAAGTAGAGAGAAGATGCAAATGACGTGAGATGCAAATATCAGGAGCATTCCTCTCTATGGAAACCTTTGTGGGTTTATTTCCTCCTCACCATTATTGGTTGATGTGCAATGCATCTGTGAGTTTATATTACAGGGATTTGGCACTGTACAAATCAAAATGAAATACAGAGGGTGAGAATCAGCTGATGCTGAATCTTTCCTTTGTCTGCGGGTCAAGGAATGTGCTTGACAAACAGAACAAATTCCTTCCATTAGTATTATCCTTTAGCATGAATTCCTGTTCATACTCTTTTGTTCTTCTTTCCCCAGAAGTCAGATTTAATGAAAATAAGGTGCAGATGTGGTTTCTTCTTTGTGTACATGTGAGAGTCCTGACTGAGTTATATGTGTTCCATGTTTTTGCTACTCCTCTGTGTTTAATAGAATGCTTTGAATTTTATTTTACTTTTTTGTCACCTTTCCTACCTGGGGAAAAAAACAAACAAAACAAACAAACAAACAAAACACTATGAACTAAGAAAAATATGTTGTTGGTATTCGGTATCTAAGGATAAGAAGGTGAGTTGGGCCAAAACAGGAAGAAAGTGAGCAATTCAGATGCTGGAGAGGTATTCAAGATTTAAAAACTTGACAAATTAAAAGAATATGCAACTTTTTAAGCACATAAGTCTAGCTCAGCTTAGAATGAAAGGAGAATGACATTGGCACAGCAACTGAACTGAAGATATGCTAGTAATGGCATTTGGGCTATGTAGAAAAGGTTGTGTCCCTCTCAGAGATACAGTCAGCCTCATCTTCCTTTCAACTGAGCCTGGTTAATCCTTAGCTCTTGTTAAACACAAAGGTTACAAGGTGTTTTATCACAAGCCAAAAATTACCTGAGGATAATCTGAACTGAAGCTATTACTGAACACATGCTGGCACTTTATGCAAGACGGTAGAAAAGGTTAATATCTATTTAGTGAATCGGAGGTCTTCCTTCCCAAGACTAGGAAGAAATTAGGCTTGTACTGTATCCAATTTATTTGGGGTTGTAATAAATAGTCATGAAGGAAGACAAATCATTCCAAATGAGAATAAGGGCATCGCTGATCTGCTGATATCTTGCCAGATCGGAAAGCAGTACTAGTAATATGTCAGAATGGCTTGATCTTTTAAAAATTCTAGTGGTGAGTTGAACTTGTGCTTGGCTTCTCTGCTTTTCCCTAATTTCATGGGACTGAGCTTTGGGAAGAGAGCAGATGTCTTTGGAATAGTTTCCATCTTTTTTTTTTTGTTTCAGTGAAACAAAGACATTTATACTGTTGGATAATAAAAATAGGAGTTGCTTGAACCAATATATTTTATTAGACCTAATATAACCGGAAAATTATCTTGATCAAATCTGTACTTCAGCCCAAGTGGTGGGAATTACTAAGCCCCGCTTGTGATGTTTTTGATTGAGGCAGCCACCAGGTTGCTAATTGTAGCTAATTATTGCTGAAAATTGGGCTACAGTTTGTTTTAGATTTGACAATATCCAGAAGTGTTGGGCATTCAACTGGACGTAGATAATAGGAAATTCTAACTGTGGTTATTACAGTTATCCTAACAGATGCTCCTAATTTGCCATTGAATCAGGATAATGTATTGTCCTTTCCTCATAATTTCTAATTATAAATTAAAATTAAGCAAATAGATGTAACACTTAATCTCATATGTGTTCGAGCTTTGTATTTTTTCTTATGACACTTCTCAGTAGCTACATATCTCTGTGGTATCTGGCTCACAATGTACATCAGCCACAGTAGGAAAAGTTGAAGCTGAAGTAAGCACACATCATGCCACTGAGAGTCTTCCTTTAAAAAATCTTGGGATGTTAATTATGAATAGTTAAAATGAAAATTAACAGCTAGAGAAGCTTTACAATAATCTGGAATTACCCAGGCCTTTTTATATTTCATAGGCCTTCATACAAATGAAAAATGTGAATTGATACAGTACAACTGTTTCTGGAATTTGGGATTGGGCATGGTCTCGTTAACAATGATAGTGTATGGGAGCACGTTCAGCTGAGAGGAGTGTGTTAAAAGAGCAAAGCAATTGGAGCAAACCCTGCCAAAGAGGTAGCTTTGCTGGATGAGTTGCTACAAGTAGTTGAAGCACCCTCTCATGCTGAGCTGGTAGAGGAATACAAATATTGACCAAAGAATAATACGGAACTGCAGGAGCTGAAAATGTGGCTATGTGTTATGAGGTTAAATTGATCTTCAAGTTTTTGTCTTCATGTTTGTGAAGAAGACAGTATGCTTTTGGTGGCTTTCAGAAACAGTTGCAGTGCTTTAAAAGTGAAAAAAAAAATCATTAATAAATATTGATTTCATCAAAAGAATGGATAATATGGTAAGGCACAAGCAAGTAGCTGCCAAGAAATACATTTTACTGGCTTCCATTCATTTCAGATGGATTACATCAGGCCTAAAGAGAATAATATTAAACCACATCAACTTAATTTTCATCTGCTTGTTCTAGAATTGTATCTATTAATGAGGTATTCTGAAATCATTTAATACAGAAAATTTTTGTGTATATATAGTTGAGATTTTAAAGTTTTTTTGTTTTTTTTTTACGAGGATATATAATTTGTTGCAAATAATTCATTAAATGAGGGTCTTCTCGCTCTTCCCCTTGTGATAGTCATATTCTAATACATTCATTGAAAATGAGTTAATTTCAGTAAAATATTCAAGAAACACGTATATCACCAGCTTTCCTCATCTCAGTATACTGCTTGCACAATGCATCTAACATGTATTTTTACCAGGATCGTATTTTATTCTGATAAATTCTGTGACCCATTTGATGCATTTTGAGCTGTATTGATAGGATATACAAGCAATATGATAAACTTCAGTTCCCTAAATGGATAAGTGTAGTTCTTTGAATTAGGTTTCTGACATGAATATTAGCAATTACAAGTTGAAAGTCTGCTGTGAATAGTTACTTAAAATATGCTGTTTCAGCAAACATGCTTGATTATCCAAATTCAGGGAAATATTTGCAGAAACAGAATCTGAAAGCGCATGAAACTGATCAAAAAGATTTAATATGAAATGAATATTTATAGATACATTGGCAATATTTGCATAGCTTTTATAATTGCTTATGGGTGTATCAGAGCGTCTTCAATTTCTTATCACGTAAAATAAGAATGAATAGCTAGTGGTAAGTAGCTAAATACAGACACAAACTCTTTGCTGATTTCAGATTGTTGGAATTAAATTCTACTCAATATAGCTGATAGCTAGAACTGTATCCAAGAGAGTGCAAGGGCACAACTGCTGATCTTTGTAAGACAAAGACTTGCAGTAGTGAAACCTGCGATAAATAGCACTGGTTCTGCAGTACAGCGTGGGGCATGCAGTTGTGCCAGTGCAGGCCAGCTTCCCTGGCTCCCTGAAGCACCCTCAGCAGCCTGCCCACCTGGGCATTGCGCTGCACGCTGCTCTCAGCCTGAACGTGTGAGAAAACCCTTAGTATACCGCTGCGATCCTGCAAGAATTTGTTACTCCTAAAGGATTCCTCAACTCAGTAGTCTTGCAGTTTCATACCAAACATTGTTATTTTTCGTATTTATATATGTTTTGTACAGAACCAGTACTGAACTCATCTTATTTTTTTTTTTTACATTATTTCCTTGAAAAAAGGCTTTGATTTGTAGGCTCAATAATCCGTTGTTTGTCTTAAAGTTAAAAATGGACCTGTGTGTTTTGCCTTCTATCATAATGTTGGCAGGAAGGTGACTTTAATGCCAGGTGCTTGTACAAAAATTTCATTCCAATTCCCTGCTTTAATTGCTTTGCAGCCCTGCCACTGAAGGCAATGAAAAGTTTGCAGTTAAATCTTCCTGCCACTCTTTGAATACATAAAACTTATTTTTAACCTCTTAGTTATTGTTACAAGCTGATAGCTTCAGCTCCCTGATGACATTTTATCACTGACATTTCAGTGACTCATACGGTCCCTTTTATTCATTGTATTGTTATTTTTCCTGTGCTGCTGATATATCTTTTGATCCATCTGGCTTACATGTTCTTAAGCTTTGAATTCAGCTACCAGGTTGGACACTACTGTGTTAGACTGTTTTCAACTGTTAATTTTAATGAACTGCATCAAATGGGCATTTGAGTAAAGTATTTGCAGCTGATTTCCATTGAGGACATTACTTTCCTCTTACTGGGCAACTTGTCTTCTTTACATTCAGGTCCTTCCATCACGGCCAAATTCTGATCTTGAGCACAAGTCAGCAAGACCTGCCTATTCTAAAGCCATCAGATTTGTTACCTGATGATAACAACCAGTATTTGTTCGATTTACTGTTTCCTCTGAAGTTACTAGTTCTTATTCATAGTAATTTTTGTTCGCCTGCCTGTGATCATGGCTGAACACTGTATTCTAAAACTCAGTTTGTCTCTTGCAGTTTATGACTGAACAGTTTGGAAGAAAATGTAATCTTGGATGAAAGATTAATGTAAGTTGGTAGCTTTCAAAAAATACCACATTAATGGTAGCAATTATATATTTTTTTTTAATTGTAAAATTTTGATATGCAATGTGCTGTGGTTCTTAAAGACTGCAAAGACCACTTTTCCAAAAATTATAATCCTAGCAAAGTTTGAATGATAGTTTTGCTGAGAGTGTGGAAGTTAGATAAAAGTAACTTGACCTTGAAACTTTACTTAAATAATTTATATGTCCATACAATGTCTGTGCGTGTTTCTGGTTTGATTAAAGAAAGAGTAGATCTCAGTTTTGTAATGACAAAAGTTTTGTCTTCTGACTTACTGGAAATTTCAGAGAGTTTGCTGCTTTTCCATTCTGTGATTGTGTTAAAATAACACATGAGTAACTTTCATTCTTCTGGCTAACAACATAGATAATGCAACCAACAATGCCTGCTGGCAGCTAGTAACCTACCAAGACAGTGCATATAGAAAGCATATTAGATACAGCTTTTAAACTTCCTCATCCAGATTTGTTTTATTTATTTGTGCAATTCACTTGTTAAAAATAGATAACTTGGCTTTTCCATTATAGTTTCAAAAACATTTCTTTATCTATTGCAGTCATTCTTCAATGAATTTATTTTCACCAAAATAAACCGGGCTTCTTTTTTAGGCTTCGAAGTGTTGTTCAAACCAGAGAAGGGCTGCAGGGACACATGAGAGTGCTCCTGATACCCTCAAAGGGCTCCAAGGGCTAGGGGCTTATATTTGACTTCTTCTGGTTCATCTGTGTTAACTGACATCTAACGTGACATGCTAACAGAATGTTTTAGGAAAAGCATTTCTTGCTCAGATCTACGTTTTAAAAACCGTGTCCATTGTATGGTTTGGAAAAGAGAATGGCTCTTGCACCCTGCTTTTCCATGCAAGACCTTTCATTTCAACTGCTGAAATTACTCATTTTAAGTACAGTGCTATACCATTGATAAGCATGGTTGTGGCCTATTTAATTTCATGCAAATGAACAGAGTGGCAGCAGCTCCTTTTTGTGTGCTGTGATATTGAGGGAAAAAGTGCTGAAGGAAAACCAGTCTGCTCATGGCTTTCACCTCTGCTTGTGAGGTGTGTTGCTGTGCTATACACCTGGTGCTGCTGCTTGGTCAGTAGGGCTGTGTCAGGAGTGCTCGTGGTCTGCTACTGGGTAAGCTTATCATTGTGCTGCCCTTTATTTATGGTTTGAGACAAAGCTCAGCTCAGATCCCTGTGTGCAATATGTTATACAGTGTTACATAAAGAATGCAACAAGTGAGCTATCGTACACTTACTAGCAACTGACTTAGAACAATGTCATCTGAATAACAAGATAAAGCCTTGTAAATCTGTTCTGCTTTGCAAATGCGTAAGTACTGATGCTGAACCGTGCTGAGAACCCAATTCAAATAATCTTGTGTTTCAAAACGGTCATAGTTCTGTGTCTCTTGACTAGCTTGGAAGATAGCCTTCATTTCCGTGGTCAGTCAAACACTTTTTCCCCTGTCCAAGTCTAAGCATACATCAAGTCTGTCTGATCTGGAACCCCAGATCAAGATACTGCCTGTGTGGAGGACATCAGAAAATGTTGTGAAATATTTCACTATACCAGCTCAGCTGAAAAGCTGCTGTTGCTTTAAAAAATATAATGAGAAAAGGTTGGATTTTGGCCAAAAAAAAAAAAAAACAAAACACAACACTTTATGGTGGCTTAAACTGTTTTGCAACCGAAGACTGCTTTTCTCTGAAACAGCCCATTCCCTCATGCAACTAAATACTGCCATATGTTTAAATTCTTGCAGGCCTCCTAAGGCTGACCCAGAAGAAATGTCAACAAATGTTTGTGAGTCCTCGTGGCCTTGTAACATTTTCTTTAAAAAGTGAAGAATGGAACAGCAGGAGCTGTAACACTCCCACAGAACAGACATATGAAGGCATATGGCTAACATGGGAGCCTGCTGGCTCTTCAGAGCTTGCTGGCTTCATTCTTAAGGCTCCTTTTTTTTTTTTTTTTTTTCAAGACAGCTATACTTGTCTTCCTGTTTCACAAGTTGCTTTGTTCTACTCAGAGCTGGGTTTAGCAAGCCTGGGGTCGTGTTTGCCCCTACAGGGCTGTGGGATAGCAGGCATGTCCATTTCCAGGTGTCAGATTGGCAAACGCAGGTACGGGGCAATGCAGAATATGGCCCTTGAGATTGCTCCTGAGTTTGGCCAGTAACTTGAGGCGACTGTTTCTTGTGTATGTACAAGAGCTCATGTAGCAATCTCTTCCCTACCTGGATAGATTCAGGGAAAATATGCTCTCTAGAGCACAAACCAAATACTGGCTCTGATTTTGGAAATTCAAATAAATGACATTTGATGAAAGGCACTGAACAGTTGCACTGAAGTTTCATTGCACATGTGGGTTTATTATATTTAACTTGATTAAGTTAATTGAGTTTGCTGTTATGGGGGAGAATATTTAAGTGCCCAGCATCACAAGTTGTTTTTTTTTTTCAGAATCAGTGTGATTTAATGATATATGAAATTAAGACTTTCAGTTGAAGTTATGCTCCTGAATTTCTTGGAAGCTTTGGAATTATTTTCTTCTCTGTAAGTAACCTTTCCTGCAGTTATTATTTTTAATTAATTGAGATCTTTCTGTGCTGGAATGAGGCAACTTTAATACTGGAAACTCAGGCACAAAGAAATCTGTAGGGAAAATGTACAGCTCAACCACTTCACTTCCAGCTGTCTGTTTCATATTTCTGATAATATACAATTCGGTTTCCTGTTCCTAAGGCACTTAATAACATCTGTATAACATAAAGAACAGCTTACCGGGTTTATGTGTTTCCAGAGGCTGAAAAGACTATGCTTGCACCAGGCTTGGGTAAATGGCTGATTATTGTATACCTAGAGAAGGGCAGAGCAGCATGTGGTGCTTTGTGGTGTTTTGCCCTCATGCTGTGTAGGTATGTGGTTTTCCCTGCTGTCATCTAAATTTATAAATTCAACACAGCACAGGTTTTGTTTCTGAAAGTTGCAACTTTGGGTCATTTTTATTTGGTCTACTGTACCATATTTATGGATGTGTAGTGTTTTAAACCATGAAATCTTGACCTTTGGAGTTGCAGCATTGTGTATTTCTCAATACCACAAGATATTTCTTCACAAAGTTTTTGGAAGATAATTTATGTAACCACTTATAAAATTATACCGTATTGATGTAGGGGGTTGTTGAGGTTTATTTTCTCAAATGTGGCCTGTGAGGTTCTTGTGCCCTGAAAACTAAAAGCATAAAAAGAGCACATGAATAAAACACAAATATAAAAGGAAAAATCCAACATTTAGTGGAGTTTCTGTGGTTTGCTTCTCTCTATTTCTCCTCATCCTCTCCTTTTCTCTGTGTGCTACAGTTATAGTAATAAGTAAACAATAATGTGAAAACACTGGACATTTTGTCTGAGATGGTCAGAATAAATCACTAGATTTCTTTTTTAAAAAGGGAGTAAGGAAGTTTATTGTTGTTGTTTGAAACTTCTCAAGAGTATTCTGAAGTGTTCAGCCACAATTTAGCATGCAGAATGCTATCTGTTAAAAAGGACTACTTTATAATTAGAATTACTGTGAATATTGACTGGAGAATCAGCAACTTGTTGAAGCAAAGTTGTCCACACTCTTAGGTAAAGTTATTAGGTGTCATATTTAATAAAACTCGCTAAGGTTGACACCTCTGAAAACAAAATAACAAGTTTCTTTAGATATGTTGAGTTGTCAAATACTTATACATCTCATTAACCTGAGGGTAATATGAAGACATGAGTATCTTTATTAATACTTTACAAATTGAGAGCTCACCAAATTGAACATAAAGTATGTATACAGCTTTATTTTGGCTCAGTTCTGCAGCATGCACAGGGAAAAAGGTTTACCTTAACTAATAATTATGCAGGTATATGATTCTGCTTTTAAAGCATCTTAACGATCAAGGTGTGAGTAAATTAACTTACCTTCACAATATAGTTTTCAGATTCAGACGTTAATTATTATCTCCAGTTTAGTGATGGAGCTGAGGAGCAGAGGGCATGTTGACAAAGTCTATTGTTGGCAGATGGAATCTCAGCCCACTGGAGCTACACAAACATGTTTATCATGGTGCCAAATCTGAATTAGCAGGTCTGATCACAAGCTCATACGCCTCGCCTCACAGTAGGACTTGGTGGGTTGGGCTCAGTGCTGTGCTGACCACATTTATTCACATTCAACTCAGCTTGGAACTTGGGCAGAGGAACTCACATCTGCCAGCAATATACTGTGTAGATACTCCCAGCAAATCTGCCCAAGGCCACCCAGGAGACTTAAGTTATGGCCTGGAATATTCTTCTGTCCCTGTCCAATTCAGTTGAAAAGGAAAAATGTTACTGCTGTATGAAAATTATTCCACTTACATTTTTCTAGTTAATCTTTTGGCAAAGAGACCTTTCCATTCATTTGCTGCGAAGCCTCGTTTCTGCACAGTTAACAAACAGACTTCTTTTGTTATTGTAAAGTTATCTTTGACTTTTATTAGGCATTAGGTTGTTTCCATGTGCAGTCTTCCATTTTGTCTGGCTATGTTAACGTTGGGTACTCCTGGCTCAGTCCCAAAAGAAAACAACTGAAATTTAGAGAGTAGGTGCGTTTCTGAGGAATAGAATAGAATAGAATGGTTTAGTTGGAAGAGACCTACAAATACCATTAAATCCAACTGCCTGACCACTCCAGGGCTAACCAAATGTTAAAACGTGTTATTGAGGGCATTATCCAAATGCCTCCTGAACGCTGACAGCCATGGGGCATCAACCATCTCTCTAGGAAGCCTGTTGCAGTATTTGGCCACTCTCACAGTGAAGACGTTTTTCCTGATACCTCGCCTGAATCTCTCCCCTGTTGCAGCTTTGTGCAACTCCCTCATGTTGTATCATTGGTTACCAGGGAGAAGAGATCAGCACTTCCCATTATTTAAAACAGTGCATGTAGTGTCTCAGCTTTGAGCCAACTAGTGTTTTTTTGTTGTTGTTGTTCATTTGTCTGTTTTTTATCAACCCTTTGTTTCTTAAGTGTATCTTCCCTCGGTCTGAGTTTACTACTTTACTGGACTGTATTCATCAGGCAAAACTTCTATAGACATCAGTAGGAATTCTTTCCTAATCATTCAGTTTCTCCTGAATATGGAGAGCAATTGCTCTGTTATTATTTAGTTATGCATATTTCTATTTCACAATCATTGTTTTGAAGAAGCCTCATAATGCACTTGCTCATAGCTTGTAATAATTATACAACAGAAAACTAACAGCTCTGTGGTATTTGGGAGGCATAATGAAGAGCAGACAAATCTTAAATATTAATATTGTCAAATATTCTGGTTAATTTTGATTGTGAGCTTCAGTGTTGTGAGCACTTCATTACATGATGCAACTGAAACAGATCTGCATTTATATTTCAACTCCAGAATACAGTATAGGCATGTTACCAAATATAGACAAAGTAACTGCATGAAAAATACTAGCATATCGTAATTTCTGAACTGTAATATCCCGAAATAATAGGCAGTGGAAAAACATATCATCTTTGCCATAAACATTGCTGCAATTTTGTAAAGCTGCATTAGTTGTGAGCAGAATGTGTGCACCAGGCATCATGGAACTCTCTTAATGCTTGCTTGTATTCCGAATTCCGTGCTTACCCATTGATACCTCACTGTATCTTTACTTACCATTTCTTGAAAGTTATATGCTGTTATATGCTGGGAATAGTATCAAAATATTGGTTGTTCAGTATTGTTCGGTACTGAAAATTGAAATGCACCATTTAAAGAAGCTTGTTCGCAGAATCATTAAGTTTAGCTTTGTCTTTTTTGTTTTTTAAGCTTTCTTTTGTCAACCCTTAAAGAATGTTTCATGGACAAATTAATGTGTTTGACATTGCCTTGTCCTTGATTGAGAAGCCAGCTGTGTAATATCCTTTGAGAAAGTACAAAAGGAAATGAGGAAAAGAAGAGTAGGAAAGAGAGTGAATGCCTTTTGGTTGACCTAAAATAAGTTTACTATCCATTTTCCCCTCACTCCATCCTCCCTAGATTTAGACAAGCTACGATGAGTGGGGGTTTGGGAAGAAGATGGGGGGGAAGGGGAAATAGAGGTGTATTCAGTCCAGAAATAAGTCTGAATTAAACTTTTTTTAAAATCTTTGAAAATGTTTGAAGAGTTATTGCTGGGTTTGCAATAGGCTTCCCAGAATGAATCACGTATCACTCTGTGATGACAGAGGTATTCAGTGAGTTGAATGAGGCACACAGATATTCAAAAATGTCAGATCTCTGTGGTGACTTTAAACAACTCCTCTTTTCTTTATTTATTAATAAAAGGGAGAAGGTAGGAAAAAAATGTCCCTAAGACCAAAGAACTGTGTCTCTCTTGAGTCTCTTGGACGAATTCTGAGCTATTCTCCTTTATGGTATCTCTGATGTCCCAGAACTATTTTTTCTCAGGTGTCTCCAGTGGAACTGGAACCAGCAGGAACATTTGTTGAACATTTATATAAAGATTTTTTTTGAAAGGTTAGTTGAATTTTTTTTTTTTTTCCTGTGCTGAGTGTCCCCTACAGCTTGACTAATGGGAGCATTCAGCATATACTTCAGTGGCTCTCAATTTTTAGGTTTTCTTTTCAGGTCACTAGAAGAGGTTGATAAAAGAGAGCAGAAGAAAGCCAAAGGAAAGAAATAGAAATCAGTCTACTGAAATTGGCGGCGGGGAAAGATGCGATAAAGTGAGCACCAATTGCTTATGAAGATGGCCCATGCTATAGCCTCGCTATTGATTACTATAGAAGGATCTGGCCATTTGCATGTAGTGGAAGAAAAACACCAGTGAATGTGCCAACGGGAGGAAACAAACAAACAAAAAATCTGTAGTGAAAATTTGCCGTAAGAATTTTTCCATGACAACAGGATCCCACTCCAGTAGGCACTGACATCTACTGTTGGGGGAAGATTAGTTCCAGAATGACTTAGGTGGTTTTAGAGCAATTCCACGTTTGTTTTTTTTTGTTTTTTTTTTTTTTTTTTGGTTTGTTTGTTTTTTTGCAGTGGTAGTAACTGGTTTTGTAGGCTGTTAATGTATATGCTTGTTCAAGAGGGAATATATATGAACATTTTAATGGTGGTGTTTTAAGAATATATCCTTAAATTAATCTAGTAGACAGCAAATATAAGGTCTTGTGCTTTTTTCTTTTTCTTTTTTTTCCCAAATCCAAGAAATTAAAATCATACACAGTGTGGTACACAGGAATATTTGTTTATGCATGAGGAGGATGTAAGAAATGTTTTTATTAAGATTTATTTATGTGTATATCTTTATAGGCATGTGTGGATAAAAACTATGTATCTGCTTGCTCTGGATTCTCTTCTTCCAAATTCAATTTTTAGAAGAAATTCAGAGAAGTTGGAAACATGGAAATATAGGGCTTGATTTATGATATTTAAAATGACAGAACATACCTGCCTTCAGGCCTCCCAATCGGCTTGTATTCTTAGTACCTGGGTAGGACGGGACTGGAGCAGCATGAAGCTAATTAATACAGACTTTATCCTTAAGGGCCTATCACCTGCCTTCAGGCACTTGTGACCCAAAAGCGGGAGAGGAACTGATGAAGTTGTATTGTATTAGGTGAGCACGGGGCCTGAGTGTGCATGGGGTCTGTGAAGAGCTTTTACATTGGGTTAATTTGTTCATTGTGAGCCCATGTGAAATGTTGCTTTTACTGCTATTTAATTTGGCTTTGGGCACGCAGGATTTGGGCTTCAGTCTGCAGCCTGTTAGTATTCAGAAAAGCAATAATGTGTATTTTTGTCTCTTATGAGAGCACGCAGCTCTTCTGCCTTTTAGTTTGCTAATTTCAGCCATCGTTTGTGGCCTTCAGTTCTGACAGGATTCAGGACAGCTTTTCCCTCGGCCTGCAGCCCGGCCTGCTCCTGGCACTCTGCTGAACTTTGGCAGCCTGCGCTCAACGGTGCGGGCAAGGGAACACCAGGGGAAAATATTTTGCTAGAGAATTGAATATAAAATCGGTGTGGTTCATAAGGAAGAGAAACAGGCTGTTTACTGACTTTGAACCTTGTTTGTGTGGAGCCTTCTCTGCAGCTCTCGGGGTTTGTCCTTTCCTCACATGTCCTGCATTACCACAAGGTGTCCCTGCTACATGGTTAGGGCCTTCTTTCCTTCTGGAGGAGAGAGGAGATGGCGCAACTGTTTGGTTAACGAAATATGTTTTCAACCCTCATTTTATGACAGGCTTCTTACGCAAATCATGGGTTGAACACATAACATCTCTGGGACTCAACTCAATACTGTAAAATGTGAGTATTAACAATTTCTCACCTCAGAACCAGGAGGTAATTGAAACAAACTAAAGAGTTCAAGTGTTGTGGTGTTGGAAGCCAGTAAGAGAGGAAATGTGTGCGCCTCCATCACTGCTGCCCAGCACAGGGGGCTCTGGGTGCTTAGGAGCACACACAGAGCTGTACCAACATCCCATAGACCCTGAAACGTGGTCAGTCAGGCATTGGTGCTTACCTGCCTGTAGGCCCTGAAATTGTATGCGTATGTATATTTATAAGGCAAACTATACACAATTGTCTTTTTATTCTTCTAGATTCGGTGCTTTTCTTTACTCTATGACTTTTTATTTGTCTGTCTTTCAGCCTATGATGGTAAGTCCTTGGAGCATTCATGTCCACATGGAGTGCACTTGGTTGTGCTGCAAATGGCAGCTATTAACACTGATGAAGTGACAGCTTTAATTATCTAAAGTAACTTTGAAATTAACACTGCTTTCAGTGCTGGAGTTGGACCAGATGACCTCCAGAGGTCCCTTTCCACCTGAAGTATTCTAGAATGCTGTGTTGGTTGTTGCACATAGGGATTCACATTACCAAACTTAGCTGCCCGTAGTAAATGGAAAAAAGATTGAATCACCTTCCGGGAGAATCTGAGCATAAGCTTATTTAGATGCTAAAATAATAGCTTGCAGGAACAATTTATACATAGCCAAGGACACTTCCTCCCTAGTCAAGGCACGTGTGTTTGTATATGTGTATATATATTTTATATATATTCACTAGCAGGGCTAAATGCTGGTTTTGCACTAAGAGACTGAAGCAAAGACTGCTGGCGATAGCACAGTGCAGTGTGGCTGTGTATCATGTAGTAGGAGCTGGGATGAATTGAAGAGCTGGCAGGAAACATATTTTGTTTAAAAATGAAAAATTAAAATACATATTCCAGAATTGTGAATTGACAGGTGATCAGAATAACTTTATGCAAACTATATTTATACAGGTGATGCATCTTCAGGGGAGTGGGGGGGTAGTTCTGGTGATGCATAGCTTACAACAGCAAAAATCAATAAATAGCATATGAGAATAGCATATAGTGGGGACTGTTAGCGTTAGGTCAGAGGTTGGACTCGATGATCTTGAGGTCTCTTCCAACCTAGAGATTCTGTGATTCTGTGAGAAGTTAGGTTTAAATTATTTGTTAAAACAGAACCTCACTGTTCTAAAGATATAGGTATAACTAGTCACTGAGGAGAGAGCGTGAGACGTGAGAGGCAAAATGGTGAAGCTCTGAGCCCAAACAGTAGAGATACTCAGCTGGCATGTGGGAGGTCTGAATTCAGGCCTCTTTCCTCTGATTTTTGTACTGATAACTACATTTTTCATAGGTGGAATCTTTTACAGTGTGCTTTTAGAAATGGCTTGAAGGTTAAGTGGTGTGTGGCACTGCAAATTCATGTTAGAACCATGGAAAGCTCACATATTCCTAAATCTGTCATCTTGTGGTTGAGAGCTTAAATCTATTTTATTTTTATTTTCCGTACTGTTGGAATCTTTCTTGTATTTTTAACAGTATTGATGTTTTTCATTGTATACATTCTGAATATTTCATTTTCCCACTTGAATATCTGTTTAATATGCAGGTTAGAAATACTTGTATGTCTGCTAGGCAAGTAATTATTAGGCACAGTAAAACAAACAAACAAACAAAATATTCAGCCATTTGCCTGAGCTGTGTAAAAGTATTTTTTTTCTGTATTGGATTTGAATAATAACTTACGATCAGCATTTCGGTCAAGAAGTTTCAACTGCTCTGTGTTTTGATTTAGCCATACTGATTACTTTATTGCTTTGGATATGGTCAGTGTTGATTGACTTTAACAGTTCAGATTGGTAGGTTTTTGTCTTAATAATTGTGTAGGGTGGAAATTGTTGTTCCATAAGCACTTTTCTAGTGAGTTGTAATCAAATAACTGTTTATGTAAAAATCCACTGCAATGGAATTCTGAATATGTTAGAAACACTTTTTAAAGTTGCAAATATGTATTTCTAGAATATTTTGTTCTCTCACTCACTTTTATGTTGGCTGCCAGAATTTTCATTGAGCTTCATGCAAAAAGAAGTTGCAATAATGTGGCCACAATTTTGTTTCAAAATCTGAGCCCCTTCTCAGCACCTTAAGCATATGTAGTTATAAACCCACAGCTTTAATCTTTTTATGATTCTAAGTATTTTGCCTCTCTTTCAGTGAACTCTCAGATATGTCCCCAAGTTTATTTCTGTAATTGCTCATCTGGAAATACTTAACTTTAAAAGCACATTGGACACAATTTTGCTCCAACCCAAGATCTTTGCAGATTTCTAAAATTTTTCTTCTTGTGTGATATAGCCCAAGTCCTTTTTATAGAGACAAATATGTATTCAGTGTAATTCCATGCAATCGGGAAGAGGGAAAATGAAGAGAGGAAAATAAAGAGAGGTCTGAGGTTGTTTAGGGTTTCCTTGATTTAAATCTCATATTTTGCATGCTCCTTGATTGTATTAGTTCATTCATTTTGCCAAACAGACCACAAAGCTGTGAATATTTATTTAGTTCTGTTCCTAATAGTTTTTCTAATAGGGAATTATTTTGGTACAATGAAAGACATTTGTAAATGAAGCAGATAAGCCCTTTGGCAGACAAGGAGTGTTTTGTTCAACACAAGAATTCTATTGTCCACTGCTTTAGTTGTCAAGTGCCTGGGGAGCCCAGGATTTATGATGATGTTACAATGGCCCTTTCAGTGCAAAGTCTAAGAAGCTGTGAGATTCCGTTCCTGTGCTTTTCAGACTCTCAAATCTTTTTATCATGCAAGGACAATGCAGGATTCAGCTGCTTCTTAGGCCACAGGACTGCCCATTTAACATCAGGCATTGTGAAATAATTACCATAGTGACAATGGGGTTGGTTGGCTTTTTTTTCCCCTCTTAACTAGCAACATTTCAAAAATTGTTCAAGTTGTCACTTCGTATAAACTGACTCTGAAGACACGGCTTATTTTACATTAAAAAAAATCTTGGTAGAAGATTTGATTTGAAGTGCCACTGTGTCAAGTCTATTTGGAGCATTAGAACTGTTTAATGGCTCTTTTTTTTTCCTTTTTTTTTTTTGAGTTTTCTTATAATTATAATTGGCCTTTGAAACAGTCTTCTGTAAATACAGCAGTTGTTTTCCTTTTCTCACCTTTTTAAAGGTTATGTAGTTAGTGTTATTGTGGCTGTAACAGAAAATAAGAAAAATAATATACAGTAAAAGGGATATTATCTGGTATCTATGTATCAAAATTAACCAGCTAAACTATTTCTTGTGCTGTATTAATAATGGAATCATTCAGCAGTCTTAAATCATGGTTTTCATGAAAATTGATATCTGCAGGAGTTTCTCTCTCCTTGCCTGATGTTAATATGAAGATTTATTTGCTTCAACTAATGATTAGTACTACAAAAAATATTGATTTGTAACCTCTGATGTCTGTTTAAATGCAGTGTAGCAGGAAAATGGAGCCTTTATTTGACAGTTAAATTATTATTTATGTGGGCACTTCGCTGTCTGGTGGTCAGGTAAACATACAGGATAAAGCTTAATAGTGTAGCTTTAGATACTACAGACATACTGAAGAGTGGTAGTATCTATTAGCAACTATATTTGCTGCTTCTAAAAGCAAAAGCAGATCTTGAAAAAAAAAATTAGACCATTGGTATGTGTAAGAGGATATTTTGAGAAATACATATCTAAGCAACATCAATTATCTTGGGCAAAAAGAATCCTTGAACTGCAAAGTCATCTGCAAAGAAGTCATCTGTAAAGATATTGAGCGAAATATCAAAATGAAGTTTATTCAGTTGTAGTCTTTCTTTTCATTCCTTCAGATGAATTGGTTCAAAATCAGATGAATTAGTTCAAAAGGGTTCTTTAATGAAAAAAAAAAAAAATTGCTTCCAGAATTAACATATTTAAGATGCCATATGCACATCATAGCAAATTGCATAAATATGTTGCATATGTAGAGTATTTTAATAAACCAAGTGCTTTGTGTATTAGGGACTGTCATCACAGAGAACATTCCATATTTCTTTGAGCTTATCAGTAAAATTCACTATCTAGGAATGTGTTTTTCGATGAACATGTATGACATTTTTAAAACAGTGAGTTAACATATCTTCAGACACAACTGGCAATGTGGTTTTATGTCTTCCTTTGGTGGATTAAGTGTGAAATATTGCAATATTGAAAATCTAATACTCAGACAATGCTTATCCATTTCTCCTGAATGCTTTTGCTAGCAACTTCGGAATTTACCCTGTACTGCTGAACTATTTTTGTGCCAGTAAATCATGATTGCTTTAATGGGGGTAGAAAGGCAGTATAGAATGGAGGATCAATATAGATGAGGCAGCTTTAATAGTCTGATACTGAAAAAAAAATTACTGATTTGGATGTACATATGTATATTTTTAAATGGTAACAACACGAATTGTGGAGGCTATTGTGCAGTAATTCTTCCTTTTAAAAGTACCAATTAAGAAGTTTGAAAGTCCTGGGTAACCTAGCCTGATTTCCTTGGCTAAAATGAAGCCTAGTCATAGGATTCATTTAGTACACATTTAAGAGTCTATTGAGGTATCAAGTAGAATCAGAAATACAGTACATAACGGTAGATAATACTGAGCGTTTCTCTGACATTCAGTCACATCAGCTGTAGTTTTTTTACTTGTGTGAAAACATTGTCAGAAATACTTAGAATGATGAAGGACTGCATGCTCCCCTCAAACTTGAGCACTCTTAACCTCTTTGTTTAAATGCAAGAAGACTTACCTCAACTCATAAGAAGTGACTTAGCTGGTTTATTTTTGTTTCTGTGCCCTTTATACGGAATGTCACAGTGCACTATCCCATTTACCAAACAATTTGACCACTGAAATAACCACAGATGAACTTCTTACAGAAGCACCTCTTACTCATTTTCTTTTTCAAATGTCTAATCCCAGATATATATTCTCTAATGTAGTGGTGGTTCCACTTACTAAAATAATCTACTCCCTTCTCTGTCATAATGGTAAAAATACTAATTTTCTAGTATGCCTTTAGAGCACTTAGAAATGTTCAAAGCACGTTGTGTTGGCTAATGGTATCTGCAGCTGTTACTCTCTTTTTTCCCTGCAGTGTGTCTTGTATTGGATAATGTTCCCAGAACAGATTTTCCATAGAAATCTGTTTTTTCAGGAGATAACAAAAAAGATGTGAAGGAATATTGAGATGGCCTCCAGCATTTTAGTTATGGGAACATTCTTGCAATAGTAAGTCTGTTAAGGTAAAAGCTATTTATTAATTCTGTTTTTGGAATGTAAGTATTATTTAATTGCTAGTCTTTAAACTCTCTTCGGGCTACTGTGATAGTTTATAGGCTAGACTTGAATTTTCTTTTATTATGGTACTGACACTGCACTGGATTTTAAATGAAGTTTTTCGTTCTTTGCAGCCAGAGCTGAAGTACTGGATAAGAGGCAGTAGAAAGCTTGCTTCTGCATTGCTGTCACAGTGTCATTAAGTGACATTTCAAATGTGCGGAATATGCTACGTAAATTGGCAACAAGTTTCCAGTGGGTGAAGGTAAGTAGTACATCCAACTGTATGATCTTCTGAGTAACAAGTCAGGTACGTTTAGCCATCTCCTGTTCCTACAGTATCTCCATGTTCAATGTTCCTACATTTCCATGTTCCTACAGTATCTCCAATATCTGTGCAATATAGGGGGAAATTTCTGCAATGACTAATGTCTCTCTTGTGAGCCATTAGCGAGTTTATCTCATGCAATTTCATACAGTTTATTATTGGTCTTGAGCTCAGGACAGCTGGTGCTGTAGGACAGTGTCTGTCATGCTATGTGTGTAAAGCATGGTTTGATATGGTACATTTTTGAATCACACTAATTTCTTGTTTAAAACATCAGAGAACCTCTTGAAAACTCACAGCAATGTATCATTGAAAAGCAGAAATTTAACTAATTTTCTAACACGTAGGCTTGCAACTTGATTTCATCAGTCAAAAAGATTCATACTTTTCTTACTCTGCACCTCCATGAGTGAGTAATTAAGACAACATTTGGTTTACTTCTTTAATATTTTGTGCAATACTTCTGAGATGAAAGGAAATGCTCAGACTTGGGTTAGAAAAAAAATTGCAGTGGTGACTCTTGGGTTTCAGAGAAGGCGGCTGTAGAAAGTGTGGAAGTAGGGCAATATGGGAAACCCTATCCCTAAAAATAGGTATATCTGCTGCTCTGCTGCTTTTAATTTTTCATACCCTCTGAGACTTTCAGTTGTTACGATTGCTTCAACCAGTGATTCCTCAGATGTCAAAATTGTCCACCTACAGAAGTATACATGCCTTTTTTAAATTTAACCTAACAGGGAAATACATTAAATGTATTAGATAACAAATACATAAATGTTATAATTTTTATGGTCAAAAGTAAGATCCCATCTGAATTGCCTTGGATAAAGAGAGCAAAGCCAGGATATTAAAGCTCTTTGTCTAGCTGACTCATTCACAGTTTTCATATTCAGTGCACTCAAGTCCTGCTTGACAGATGCTTCATTTCAGTGGAAATGTCCTTAAATGGTGATAATCTTAATTCTAGCAGTCAAATGGGACAGCATCCTGCAGCTATATAGGATATATGTGTATGGTCTCTACCAACTTGTTAAGGTAGGCTGCAGCAATTAGTGTGAAGATGAAACAGGGTGTATTTGACAGTGATATCAACAGCATTCAATTTAATTTAGTTGGGAAATGTGTGAGCTCCTTTGCTTCTTCATTAGGAATAGCTCAGCGTATGAGATTCATATCCTGTCATTCACTGAACACAAGGTCCAAATTTTGCAAGCAATGCTCTGTTCTTTTTCAAATGCAGCTTTTCAATTGAATGAAATTAAAGATAGTTCAGTTTGACCAAAGACTTCCTGACTAGGTTTCAAGTCACATATGGGCATCAAAAAGACATAGCAAAAATACCTTAAAGTAGTTATGCTTTCGGTTTCATCGAGGCTCCTGTCCATGCACTCTTATGTGGATCTTCTTGTAGTTTCTCATTGAATTGTTTCAGTTTGCCTTTTCAGGCACTTATATCTGCCTTCGTGGTTTGGCTCAGGGTTTGTTCTACTCTTCTTGTTCTTGACTTCAGAGCTATACTTCCAAACAGATTTAATTTTAACAAATTAAATGACTGGATGAATAACCTTAAACAAAATCTCCTCACTCTCAGTATGAATTTAGCAGACTGGATCTCTACTCAAGATTTTTTAAATTGTTTTATTTTTTAATGTTTTATGTGAGAAACTGCTGTATCAATTTTGGAAAACATTTTTACATTTCAGAGTTTAAGCAAATCACTTCTGAAAGCAAGCTTCCTGCAGAGTGACTGTAGGATGTTCTCTCTGGTTATAGTGTGAAGTGGCTCCTTACAAAAGAGGAGGAACAAGCATGCTTTTGTTGATTATCATGTAAACCTGGGCATCCATATGCTTCTTAAATTCTCTTATCTTCTTTTGAAGGATCTTTCTTCCTTAAATTGTTTCCAGCTGTGCCTGTTCAAGAATGCTAATTTCCTGTTGCAGTATCCAGATAATCAAACAGTTGACAAAGTAAATATTCATGTTTAACTATTGTTAATGGAACAAAGAGGAACAGCACAGACAGAAAGACACAATTGAGTTCTTTTGGAGCTATGGTGTAGGCTTGGCTACTAAGCCACACCAAAGATGACCAGTAGTTTCCTTAAATGGGATTATCCTGACTAGGGATTTCCTCTCTATGCTGCATGGGGTCTATGTACTGAAGTTCTGAAGGGAGTGAGAGCAGGCTTGATTGAGTTACTTGCAATTACATTACTCTGAAAAACAATTATATATGAATGCTTAATCTATGGGGGTCAATTTATAAGACCCCCAAAACGAATACTGCCATAATTAAATGTCTATCTCATACAGGATGAGAAACCTAGGTTCACTTGCTGGATATTCAAATTCAGTGTTGTATAAATTGCTTCTTTCAGATATAACACCCTTTTTATTATTTGTTTTTAATTGTCACATAGTAAACCTAGTGTTCCTGGCATACAGGGTAGATATTGAAAGGAAATTGCTGTGTTGCTTTGTTTCTGCACAAATGCCATGTAGAAAGGAGATTAGTTTTCAGTTGCATAGAATCACCCTGTCTTATTACAATGCTAGCATGTTTAATGAGGCCTACATATCCGAACAGAAAGTGTTACATCTCCAGTTACCTGCTGTAGTCTGTTACATCTCACTTCAGTTCTGAACAAGTAGCCATTTATATAGGTTTTAAGCCCTAAATTTTTGAAATCTCAACTTCAACCCACAAAACTACAACACAGAACAAACAGCATATGTGTGGGATTAGCTTATTGCATACATTGTAGGTGGATATTGGTAGTCTAAATGGCATAGGCTCTTAGACGAGTGCAAAGTTTTTGATTTTAGTGGGGTGGTGGTCCAAAGTACATCTGTGGCCAGAGAGTGAAATGTCAAGTACAATTTGCTTGTGTCGGTCTCATTGCACACGTTCAGCTTAATGAGCTGGAGTCTGAATATGTTACCTCTGCTTTACTGGTGCTCCTGAAGGCTTGCTTGAGCTTATTTCCAAGAACTTTTGGAAATATTGTTAGAATGGTATAAGAGGTATATTCTGGTCAAACAGATACAAGAGAAATCATTATTTTATCATAAATCATCAAGGCTTCTAAAACAACTGAAGCTCAGGTCTTATTGACAAAAATTTTGTTTCTGCTCTAATGCTGAAAAGAAATGAGTTGTCAAACACTTAGCTCTGCCTTTTCCCAGCCTTCTGGGAAATTCCAGCCTTGTTTGGGCTACAGTGTGCTCTGCCCTGTATGCTCGAGCACCTCGTCTGGGCTATGTCACAGGAAACTCTGGAGGCAAGAGGTTTACTAAATAAAGGAATGACTGCACTATACAAATGGCGGGGACTGACCATAAGAGAAGAAAAAGTCATTGGAAAGGTTCATACCTTGGCTAAAAAAATCACCAAAACCCCAGGTTCCCGTGAGTCAAAACAACTTCAAGTATTTTGATATTAGTTGGGCAATGTGTTCCTATATAATTAATTTCTGACAACATTTCCGTAGTTATTTTAAAGGTGGGAACCAAAAATTAAATTAACATTTTTCGGAAACAATTTTGATCTTCAAATCACTGATGTAATGAACTCATTGCATGTTTATTGAGAAAATTGATGTCATCTTTAATTATAAATGCTCTATAGTTCCTCTCTTTGGTCTTTCATAATCATAATAACAATACAAAAATACACACAGAGGACTGGAAAATCTAAGCAAAAGAAAAAATTATCTCGCACATACATATATATAAAAAGAGTACTGTGCATGTAGCCATTCAAGGTTTCATATGTAACAAAAACTGTCTTCAGTGCTACTCAGAAGCTTATTTACTGTCTCAAACATGGATGTATTTTTTTATACCACAAAGCAAAACAAAATGTAGTGTATTTAATTATTTTGAGACATTTAATCAAACCAATTGCTACAGTGGTAGTTACTGTTGAAGAAAAAGTTCTTAAAAATAGCTTCAGTATCTTTCAGGAGTACTTTCTAATATAACCATGCAAACATGCAATTTATGTGGCTTTACTAATTTGCATAAACACTAATAAAGTCACACAAGTTGTGATTGGTAAAATCTAATATAATGCATAGGATTTTCCCACTTTATTCCTGACAACCTGCATTTGCAACCATTCAGTTACTTTGTTTTAAAATGGCTTTTCAATTATATTCTAGTGCTTTAGGGGAAAGCCTTTTGACAAAGGCATGGCATAAACCATTTATATTGCAGCTCCATCATAGTTCCCATAGCTAAACTAGACTGGACAGTTCATTAAAAAGAAAAATTAATAGTACAAGGTTGCAGGGAAACAATAACAGATTATGACTGGCCTGTGGCAGCCCACTGAATTCATGCAGTGGAATAAAAATGATTCCCTTGTCTCATAAATGAAGGTTTGTTCCAAGGTTTTAGGCTAAGTCTATACTTCTGTTCCTTCACAGGAAAAAGCAATACAGTTTCTTGTCCATAAAAGCAATACTTTGTAATTCCTGTAAGATTAATATGCACTCTTTTGGGATAGAAAGCACATATTTCATTATTCTTTGAATGCATAATAACAAACATATTATGAAAGAGAATAGACTAGAACACACTAAGCAGATGCATCAAAGAAAAAACAAACCTTCTTGGAGCTGAGAAGTGGCACGGAGGGGCCAAGTGAGGGCACAATCAGGACTCTTTCCCATCTTTTCTTGTCTAAGGTAGTAAGTGCCCCAGACCAGTCTAAAATTGCTATCCAAAATTGCTATGTGGCAAAACCAAAGGACTTATATTTCAGTGGCATTTCTTTAGATTCAGTGCAGCTACCTGTATAGCATCATCTGTGATTTAGCTCTTGCTTAAACATATAACTAAATGTTAATGGCCTCTTTCTACATGTTACTGCATATTTTCCTAATTTCCTCAGAGTTTCATGGTTCAGATTTTCTGTATAATTCTGGTATGCGTGGCAAGTACCACAAGCTTGTACTTTAATGTTGAAATCTGAGTTTTATTATAGCAATGCTATAAATTCCTGCCTTAGAAGATATTTCAAACAATGTAGGGTCTGGGATGGATTAACCATTTCTTTTGGCCAGTAGCCACAACCTTCTAATGAATTCAGCAGGATAACAGGGAGGCCATAAAACGGGAAGCCTGAGCCAATATAATGTTTGGAATCAAACACAGGACTGACCCTCTAGGGTATTCTCTGGTTCAGTTTATGAACGCGATCTCCTATTACAAACAACAGCCTAAAATACTGAAAAGTGATGGTTCTGGGATCTGATCTCATTGGACTTTCACAAGCTTATACTTATTATTATGAGAAACTTGGGTATTTGGTCTCCCATCCTCCCTTCTCTCCCCTCAAAATAGAAAAACAAATTACGTAACCTCAAAAGTCTGGTTGCTGGTCACAGGCCTCCTGGCTATCTTGGCATAGTTTCATGCTATAAGCTACATTTTGTGATCTGAGCTACAGCAATGAAGCAAAAATAACTGGCCAACCAAGAGATTCTCCCTAGACCTCCAGAGCTGTTCTCAGACTTTCACTGTAGGCAGCATGCATGAGCTGCAGTGTGTGTTTGCACAGACATTTAGCACTCACTAGTGAGCTTTTCATTACAAGACCGAATACTAATTGCAAACTTCATTATTATGTTCTTCTGTTTGCATGTCCAAAGGTACTGCTTTTGTCTTCTCTGCCTTGCATAAGACACAGGAGAGAACAGCCTCATCACAGGGAGCAGCTTTTCGGTGAATCACAATGATTCACTCCAAGGAAAGCTCAAAAAAGACTGTGTTGTGCTGGTTCACAGTAAAGCTAGTGACCCGGTGCCTACTGCTACTCTGCTGCTTGCAGGATAAACAGTACAATACAATAGCTGTGTTTTCAAGAAACCTTGCATAAAATGGAATGACCTTTTTTCTCCTTGTAGATCTGCAGCAATTTGATTTGCTTAAAAGTGCTTTTGCTTAACAAACATAAGGATAAGTTAAATATTTAAGTGGGGAAGCTTCTCAGCAAGGAATGGAATGGTAATGGCTCTTTTAAAAACTGTCAGAACCAACTCTCCTGAACATAGGTTAGTGCTCTGCTGGCCCAGTCATTATCTGGGTTAAACTTTTGCTCCCCACATCCTGTTAATTCCTGTCAGCATGGGCTCCATTTTCTTTAATGTGAGCTCACATAGAGTTGATGATACTGTCTTTTGTTCAAGCGAACTACTTCATGAGCAGGTAGCAGTGTGCTGCATCCAGGTTACAGACTAGGTTGCTTGATTCCTCCATCAGTTTATTATGCTTGTGTGGTTCATTTAGGCCAAAGGAACAAAACTTAAATGTGAAGCCAAGAATGTGTTGTTATCCTTGAAGTCTCCACAGTCTAAACAAGGAATCATTAGTCCAATATTATGTACAGTTAAGTGATACACGTAAGCTTCCATACACATAGCATCTACCTTTCCTCTGGTGTCACTCTGGCTGCCAGCTGCCTCTTAGGCAGTTGTCCTCAGCCTGGGCTGGACAGAGGGCCCTTGCATCCCAGAGCAGTATGATGATGGCTCCTTCTTCTTCCTCGCTCTAGAGTCCACCTGGAGTCATTTTTATGTTTGCTGACACACTCCACATCTCTACACGTTGCTCTTTCTTTTTTTTTTCATGGCTCTCTGGTTCCATATTGCATCCAGTTCTATTGTGAATGGTGTGTTACATGTATATCAAATATTGTCTTGTGTTATGTGCTCCCTGTGTTATCCCTAAAATAGCTTTTGGGCAGCTTCCAAGGTTAAATTATTTCAGTGGCCAGTAGTAGACCCCTAGTGAGCAGCCTGGGGTCTTCACTAACATGTTGTACCTGGACTTCAGAGCCTCCTCATATCATCCCATGTGTGACTCTATGCTGCATTTTATTTGAGGGTCGTAGGTAGTTCGTTCTATACAAATTAGCTGCTTGTTATTGTTATCTATTAATTACAAATATATACATACAGCATCAGTATTACATCACACAGTCATCCAAAACTAAGCAAAACAAACAAACAAAAACCAACAAATGAGGCAATAGTCAGGTGGTCCTCAGATAAGCCATTACATCCAAGCAAGCTAAATAAAACCAAGTCCCATGCAGGCCAGAACAAATCCAGATGAAGCCTACAAGTCCTGAGGCCTGTGCTGTCAGCTTCACACAGTCTTTGTCACATTGCAAGCAATGCTAACACCACGTTCACTGGCTTACAAGGTTCTGAAAATTTAACAAGCTCATGGTACACAGGGAAAATTATTTTTACACTATTTAAGTAAATCCCTCTATTAAATAGGCATTCAGAAAATATATTAGTTTCATTTTTTACATAGTCATTCATGTTAGCATGTGTTAGGTTTAGTTATAGCTTTGTTTTCAAATAATATAGAAGTGCCTGCATATGACCTTCATAATGAGTCTTCCCTGCTTATAGTACACGTTTATCATTCCCTAGGTCTATATTTGAGCACTTACTAAAGCTTAAAGCAGAAGGGGTCCACATCATTTGCAGAAATAGCTTTAAAAGAACACGTTAAATTTTTTTGAGGCAATGTTTACCCTGACAGCCATTGCATTTGAACAAGAAATATGAGTGTCTGTTCAGAAAGATGTTCCCAGCTCTTGGATGAGTCCCCAGATCCAGTTTCTCCAGCTGGTGCCTGTCTGGTGCTTTATTCTCTCTGACCGCTGGATTTCCAGGAAACTATTTTTGGCTGTAGGTGAAGGACAAATGGTACCAAATCATTCCTTTTCCTTTTTGCTCCCTCTTTTGAGTTTTTGGGTTCAAAGTACTGTCTTTTGTTCTTTGATATGGCAAGAAAATACAGGGTTAGCATTGTAGAAGAGCACCACATCACCATCCTGGGATGTGATATTGTAAAAACACCATAATTCAAATACTGATCCATGTGGGCTGGTCTTATTCAACCTTATATTATTTACCAAAGAGATTTAAAGGAAAAAGAAAGAAGTGTTCAGCACTACATGCTAAGAAAAGCAAATATCCACTGAATGGGTTTTATGTAGGCTTTTATAGGAAAAACTGCAGATTCTCTGTAATGTGAGCAAAACCAGCAAGCACCAGTATTGTATTCAGATTCTATGAAGGCTGAGATACCAGACTAGAGCAGAGAACAAAGCAGAGGTTACGTCAGTCTGTTCTGATGGTTAAATCAGTGGTTGCCACAGGTTGCTTGGCAGGCATATGGCCGATTTCTACATAGGAGACCCTTTACCAAAAATTATAAGAAATTTAACTGAGGAAAAACAAACAGAACTCAATTCATGGCACACTCAGAATGCTGTAACTAACAATTTTAAACTGACTTGTAAGCAAGAGGAAACGTACAGATGAAATGGAGTTGTTATGCATTTGGAAATTCACTAGAACCGTGAAAGCCTCATTTCTCTCTGTCTAATAAGATAAAATTCACAGAGGTTAGAGATTTTTGAACTGGTGAATTGCCATGCAGGAACTTTCTTAATGGAGTTATAGTAACCTGGCCTCCAAGGCCTCATGCTCTTACAAACACGATGTATTTGTGCTTGCATGGAGAATGCCATTTTATACTGTACACTTACCCATTACTCTTAGGCTTTCAGTCACCTTCATCTTGTCCACTTGCTTCTAAGACAGTAATTTGGGCTTCTAGTTCACACTCTCTCTCTTGGGCTTAACACATATGGTCTTTAAAAGCTTTCTATTGACTCATAACTTCCATTTGCTTTCTATATACGCTCCCAGGACTGTCAGCAGTCATTTTAATTTGTTTCTTATTTCAACTGTCAGGTAGATGTTTCCTTTAAAAAAAAAAAAAAAAAAAAAAAAAAAACAACCTAGAAAGGTCTGGAGTTTGTAAGTATTCCATCATTTTTCCCATAAATGTACAAATGTAGTTAGAAAGATTATGTTTGGTGACAGACTCTCTCATCTCTCTTTACCCTAACAGTTCCCTTTCCAGAAAAAACATAAGTACTACAAGAGCAATTTATTTAATTGCTATTATGGGAGACTTCAAAGGAAATTGGTTGGATTGAAATAGTGATATCACCCTGGCAACTTTTTGAAAAGAACATTTTGGTACAAAATATGCTGAACATTAGGGTATACTTAATGTGAAAAGAAATGTGTAATTCTATCCTTTTGACTGAAGCTTTCAGTCTTTTTTTTTATGTATACGTGTATGTGTGTATGTTAATTCTTTTTGTTGTTATTATTGGCCTCTATTTTTCTTCCATGAATATGAATTCTTTCATGTGTAGTTGCCTAATATTAAGGTCATTACATCCCAAAATGCTGCTTTAAATCCAGCAATTCTACCAAGTGTCAGGTTGTTTTCCCGTTTCTTTTCTTCAAGCTCATTTTTAAGTCACACATCACTGGTCTCCATTAGAGAGAAAGCTATCTGTTACAGATCCAGAATCTAAAGCTTTACTTGACTGGCCATGTGTTTATTCACATACAAGTACTTTCCTACTGTCCTGTTGCTTAACAAGGACATTAGTGACCTAAGAATGTTGATCTAAGCTGTAAATATATGCCACAAATCCTGATTATTGCTCTGTTAAAGTCAAGATGTGCACTTGACAAAAAAAAAAAAAAAAAAAAAAAAGTAGAGAAAAGGTAGTATTTCATATTCAAGTAGCTGATTTGTAGCTTCAGCGATGAATAACACTAATCTAATTAAACAAATGCACATTTTTGCCAGTTTCCCATGATCAGCTTTCTGTGGAAAATCAGCTTCTGCAGCTAGTGTTTTTATGCAAGAACAGCTATAGGTTCAAGATATTTGAAGCTTGCCTCTTCTGCATTATCGCGTAGGCCCCAAGCATCATTCCAACTGCAGGAAGCCACTGTTTCCCAGCTCTTGTTAATGGTGTTTATCAGAAGAAAGCAATGAAGTGGTTTGTCACAATCACCTGTAATTACAGGTCAGAAATAGGCCAATCCGTACTCTCTGGGATTTGTTAGTGTTCCGTATGATTGGTTAGAAATATAAAATTGAACAGGTTTGACTTGTAATTAATTATGTTCATGCAAAATACACTGAATCATTTGCTCTTTTTTGCACATGTATCACTTGCATGAAAAACGAATTTTAATTGCAAGCTGGCAAGCCTTTTTTTGCTTAGCATCTATTTATATGCTTAGTGTCTAATTGCAGCGCCTCAGCACCTCATTGCCCTTTATAAATTTTATTTTATTTTTATAATAATACTGGGAATTATGTTTTAGTCCTCATAGCTTTGGATCACATCACTTAGAACAGTGAATATACAAATGGCTCCTCTGATTTGTGCTCAGAGCAGATCATACCGCACAGGGAGCCAAAGGGAAGGTTATATCTAATGAAGGCATTGTTTGTTTGTGCATGTGTTTTTTTGTTGTTTTTTTTTTAAAGTGCAAAAATTCTATGGTGACTACTTATAACAAGACATCCCAGGAAATACTCATGAAAATATTGTTTGAATTATAATCTTGTGATTTAATGGATTTTAAGTAATCAGTTAAATCTGCAGTTTTGATCCTGTCTGCTTTAGCCTCCTCCCATTAGGTACCTAAACAGTGATGGTGTCTTTTATTAGAGCTATTGACACTGCATTAGGAATGGGTTTGAGTATTCTGTTGTTATTGCCTCATGCTATTGAGCCAAAATAGTCTCTCCACAGACAATATCTGCCTATGAAAAAATTAATTATTGATTCAATTGTTCATTCAAAATATCTCAAAGTGGCTTTTATGCTCTTTACAGAGGAAATTTGCGCTCAACTCAGTTAAGCAAGCAATCAGAAAGAACCTTACATGTGCGTGGCTGAAGGATCTGAACTCATCCCTCTGCAGCTCCAGGAAAGCTGAGAAAAGGAGGGGAATTTGATTAGAAATTTAGCTCTCACCTTTCTTTCTCTGTCAAATGTATTTGAAAATGAAAAAGATTCTTGGTAATTCACTAACTTGTCAAGTTTTATAAAGATAAGTGTTACAGAGAATCTAATTATGTGAGCCTCTCTAAATGAGAATCACAACGGTTGCTAGACTTAAACAAACTGCTGTCTTTTCAAGGTGGTTTTCATGTGCTTCTGAAGTGCGATCTTCTGTCAGAAACCTTCCTACTTGAGGGAGATCAAATTGAAGGGGACCAGGGGATCAAGTAGTCTAGTAGAATTATATTCAAAGTGGCAAAACATTTTGTAGAGGAAGGCTCTGTGCAGTGAAGAAATTGATTATAGATTTAGCAGTGCATTCCCTGCTCAGATGTTTTGCAAAAATAATTATTTGTACGATAAACTGGAATCACTTTATTTGAAGAAAAATATTTTTAAATATAAATTGTTGTTCTGGAGAGAAAAAAAAAAACAACTGTATGGGAAACCTCATTCTAAGGTACTTCTATATATAGGTAAATGTATTACACATGCTGTGCATGGGGTACGCAAAAACTATGCAATATCTGCATTGGGTAACTGTTTTCACTACATAGTAGGACTTCAACCAGAATAACCCAAAAGCTTTGGCACTATAAAATGCATTGTAGAGAAAGACGTTCCATAGCTTTTGTGCTCCTTAGAGTTACGTATTGATGTTGGTTATATAAAGACCACACAAGATGCTATAATTGTCTGGCATTTCAACAGCACTGCTGAAGCTGCCTCTAGAAATGAAGCTGTAAGTACAATACAGCAGATTCAGTTTAGATTTCTGATTGCGTGGAGGATGTTTGCCCTTCAGCAAGAGGTTGTAGATCAGAACAGAAATTGATCATTTGCTGGAATTTGTTCTGGCTTGGTTTGGTAGCTGAATAGGCCTGTCTGGAGTCGTTAGTTTTTGCTAGGTTCTCAGTTATCATTCCTTAATCTTGACTTTCTGTCTCATTTTTGTCATAAACCAAAAAGACCCTCAGTCACAGCACAAGTGTTAGTTATAAATTCTTAGAGAAAAATATACATTCAGGGTTGTCTTAGCATGTGAGCACAGTATTAGTAGTTGGAAGAAAGCTGACTTTAGATGCCACTTACTTCCTCCTTGAGGTGTCATTTATAACCACTTACATAATAGGAAAATACATTAGAACTAGCATGGGCATAGGCTGCAGCTATATTCGGCTTTGAGTTTACAAGAAATTATAAGAATTCCAGTTTGTCTGAGATGCGCGAGAATGCAATTACTATTTAAAATAAACTCTACGAAGAGCTTAGTCATTACTTCAAATGACTCTATCAATCACCATGTTCTTTAATAAGACTACCTTTCTTATGCTAGTTGTTTTCCTGTAGAGTTTATGCTTAAAAACAGACAGCCTCTGTCACATTTATCTTAAGTGGATCTCCCTGGGGCAGCAAGTAAATGTAAAACTCTGTTTACAGCCATTTTTCATTTCCCAAGCCTTTTAATATCACTCTCTCAGGCTTATTTCTATGTCATTCACTTCATAATGTACTAAGTTGTCTTCCTACTTTCTACTGCTTTGTATGAGCAACACCAAATGGCAATTTCACTCTTCTTGAATGAGTACAAATTAAATCAAAGTCTGGTGAAAATACTTTCCTTCCATGATGGTTTCAGAGGTGAATACTGAAGGATATATCACAACATAAAGAAGTTATTTTTCTTCCTCTTTCTTGCAAAATGACTTTTATTTTCAAAGAGCCATCATTTTATGGTTCTTTGTCCATGGCTTCCTAACACTGAATCTCAAAGCTGCTACAGGAAAATATGGCTACATTTCAGAAACTATTCTTTGGAGCAGCTGGGGATTATTGGCTTTAAACATCTTAGTAATCCAATACAGTGCTATAAAATATAATTTAAAATTGCAAAGGATTAAGATTTCTATGCACAGGATTCTACAGAACTCGGAATAGGATTCTACAAAGCTTACTATGCATTTTTGAAGGTAACTTTTATTGCTAAAGATGAACACCACCAGTTCTGTTAAGATTTTATTTATATACTTAGTACATACAAATCTTACCATGACCTAGAGTCTTGCTATATAGCAGGATACCCCTAGAAGTTTCATCTGTTTGCACATGATATATAAACTTAGATATATACACATGTAACTCTGCAAAACTGCCACTTTGGGTTATAATCCTTTATAATTGCATCATGCTCCCATGCAAGACAGTGAAATATGAAGAGTGTGTGTTGGTGGGTGGAGGCTCTCATTTAGTGGAATAACTACCAGAATTGTTTTCCCAAATATCTTTAAAGATAAAAAAAAATCCTGTTATGGACTACTTTTGTCTCAAAAGCCTAATTATGTTTTGCGAGTGACACAAACGACTTGATATCAATTGGCATTCAGATGAGGCCTATTTGCTGTTTGCTCCAGTGAGACCTGAAATATGCTTCACCAAGAAGAGAGATTCAGTGCTTCCGAAGGGCTCACGGGGAGTTAGTTGCTGGCGGTCTGTTTTAGAATTAAACATTGGGAAAAATGAGATTTACTGGTTACATATACAGCATGAAAATCTTTTCCTGTATCAGAGATCAGAGCTCTTGTCATTTAAACAAAATGTTTTACATTAGACTACTGGATATTGTCCTTTAATGCTTGACTGCCAGTAGATAATTATATACATGACTAGTCTCATGGGATTTGTCATATTCATAAAGTCAGTTTGCTGGGTTTGGAGTCTTTTAGTTTTTCATTTTCCTATTTTGTATGTGATGAGAAAGAGCCACAATTCTTGCACTTTGGGAAGGAACTCTACTGGTATATGAATAGAGCTCTATGTCCTGATGCTGCTGTGGGAGAAGGGTTCACTGGAGAAAGTGAAAATCCATCTCCTGATCGGATGATTTTTTGATTGGAATAACATGCACAAAGCCCTTCACTACTGTAGTGCAGCTGAAAGATTAAAAAAAAAAAAAAAAAAAAAAAAAGAAAAAAAAAGCCAATATTGTCTTGTCCTCTAATTCAGCTCATTCCATTTGAAGTACACCTTGGGAATGCTGAAATGATGAGGTGCCAGTGTTGCACCTTTCTCAGTTCTGCACATCATATAGGTAGCTCTGGGAAGGAAAAACCAGGCATACTCTATTTACAGTGTGAAAATATAGTAATTCTAATTTTAATTCTAATCTTGTCCAGGTTCAGGGTACCTAGAATCTCTGGCTGTTTTCAGGACTGAAGGACTTGTTCTTGGAACTGTTTTTTCCATGTGTGTCATGCAAGCTGGATATGCTGTATAGCAGATTTGATACTTTGTGAAACACTATCTCAAGTAAATAAAATGAGATATGCCTTCTCTTCCACAAGAATTGTTTGCAATGAGTCTATCTAAGCTAAAAAACATATTCAGAGATTGATCTGATACTGCAGTGCAGTTTAAAATCAGAAAGTAATTGATAGAACTAAGTTGAACGTGGAAGTTACTTTTAAAATAGAAAAAAATAACATACAAAACGCTAAGTATTTTATCATGTTTCATAATCAAAAGGGACCAGGATATTTTTAAATGTTTAGATGCTATTTTCTTGAAATGAGTCAAGGAGGAAATCAAAGTTCTGTTAAAAGGGGAAAAATTGAACTGAAACCAAAGATTAGGTTATCAAGATACATGAAACTTACTGGTTAGGGCTGAATAGCTTTCTGCAGCAAGAATTAGCTTCACTCAAAAATATTTTCATATTAATTACGCAAATTTCTTGAAAATATTTGGGCATCAGTTATTAGAATAGAGCATTTCTACAAGGTGATAAAAATATATGGCATGTCTAAATCCTGTATTCACACTGCTACGCATACATTTACAAATGCACATCAGTATGGGACAGATGTACACTGAACTTTTCCACATCCCTCAGTTCATGTGTTTTATTAAAAACTCACAAAGCAGTTAAATTCAGGATGCGCCCTAAAGATTAACCAGTATGAGCTCAGTGGGACTTAACTGATTATTTGATCTGGAAATCTTTCCTACCTTCTTTCCATAGGAACTGTTCATTTTCACGACCCTGATTGTAGTATTCAAGGAAGAAATAACAAACCATTTAAGTTAAGCCACAGATTATGAGCCCCAAGCCTGTTCAGAATGGCCCTGACCCTAAAGGAGAGAAATATCGAGGCTGGCTTTGCAACACCTGCCTGCATGGACGAGAGGTTCCTGAGGAGCTGGGGAACTGCCTGACCTCAACAGGTCCCTCCCTGCTGTGGGTTGCAGGGCCTCCTCCAGCTGTGTGGGTGCTGCATCCTTCTGCCCAGAGCTTGGGTGTTCTGACCTCCAGAGCTACTAGGATCCAAAATTTATGCTGTCATTAAAAAACTATTAATTTTTTTTCACCTGACAATAAAATTATTGTAAAATAAGTTTTCATCTTTTCAGCTAATTCTAATTACAACTAAAATCTCATTTGGACTGTGAGTTTGCTATATTTACTTGACGCTCTTGCAAAACATTTCAGAATATAATCATCTGTTATTATATTGCTACACTGAGCTCTTGACTGCTTTCTGCCAAGTGTATTCCTGAGAACAATTGCTGTTTTAATGTATCATCCAGAAGTTGTAGCCTAGACAAATCAGAAAAAATTGTTTAGTCTATTATAATTTGGCATATGGTCATTTAATAGCACACAGGAAGTCAGCATGAATGTTTGGGATTATTTTTGCTATAAATATAATGAAAGAAATTTAAAATTGGCTAGACTTCATTTCCGCGACTGGTCTTGTCATTAAAATAATCATTGCTGGCTCTTTATTTTTGTCTGTTAGTCATCTATAAGCAGTCATTCAAATTTATGTGTGAAGTTTTGTCGAGCAGACTGACTTTTCAGATTAGCCTGTTAGAGCTGACACCACCTGTCTGCTGTGCCTCTGCATTTTGCAGTCTCAGTGCGAGGATGCAGAAGGGCAGTGGAGCCGATGCATGCTGGAGCCACGAATACTCCGGCTCTACGCTGTGCTGTAGTCTGTGGACATAATTTTATTATTTTTCAGGTTGTTGATGGATGAGTTCTTAATTAGTTGCATAGCGTATTTCCATTAGGAATAGTGGTGGTTTGTATTTTCTAGTGGTAGCAGAACAGACTTTTGCTTGCGATAAAATTGAAATTTGTTAGCTTTGCATTTCCAAAAATAAGTAACAACTGTAACTAAAAAACATAGACCTATTATCCACATAGCTAGAAGTGCCCTGACAGCTTCTTCTCACAACTATTTAGGGAGAAATACTCTATTTCCATGCAAACATTTTGACATCCCCCTATGCATGATGGTATTCAGAGTGCAGACTAGATATTGTTTTAAAAAATCTCAGTCTTACATATGTCAACTGATAACTTACATGGGAGCATTTTGGAGTCCCATTGCGTTCATGTATGCCACTGATGTGATTTAATCTTGTGTGCTACATGGTTTTTCCTTTACTCTGATAGAGCTGTTATTTGGTACCAAAATTGTGAATGTTTGTTTGTATGTGATTGAAATCTGTTGATGGAATTTCTCCTTTTGTGAAAAGGTGTTTCTTAGTTCAAGCCTGGTATCCATTCTTCCACTTAAGGAAGTGGGAAGCAGGGCTGGATTTTTACAGATTTCTAAGGAAAACCTAGGATTTCAAAATTACATGTTGTGTAATTCTAAGCAACAATGGAAGAAACATCAGGATGTTGCAATTTGGTAAAATGCCCACCCAGATTCTGTTTGCTGTAGCTGAGGAATAAAATCTGTGTGCAGAAATAACACTGATGTTGAGGATCTCTCTCCGATTATGACTTAAAAAAAAAAGTGTAGAAACAGCAAATAGTTGTGACAGTTCCCTCTATGTGTAATGTTTTGCGGTGTCTGAAAAGAAACTCTACCTACAGAGAATGTGTGGACTGTGAGCAGAGTAGCATTCCAGCTAGCTGCTGCAAGTGCTGGCCTCAGATCTGTATTCCATGCTTCCAGGATGATGAGGTATTTGTCCCTCAGCGCTGTCCATGGGAGAAAAGGAAAAGCTTTATAAACTGTGTAGCTGTTCTTCTGTATTTTCTGCTTGAAAAAAAAAAAAAAAGGGGTGGGGGGAACTGTTAGCTTTCAGCAGCAGATTAAAATATCTGAAAGGCCTCAAGTAGATTGTTTTAGAAAAGAAAAAAAAAAAAGAGAGAGACTTCTTTTTGTTAATAATACCACTTCATTCTTAATGCAGTTTATTTTAACTATAGCTAAAGAGCATCTTGTGCACCTTGCCTTTTAGAAAGAAAGTACCTTGCAGAAAGTCAAGCTGTAGCTGTTAGGAATTTAATTATTTCACAGACTTCAGTGGAACTTTATATTGCTTTATATTATTAACTTTTCTAATGACAATAGGAGTCATAGGGCTTACCACTGTGGCAGCCTCTATGTAAGGGAACAGAGAGAATGAACTGCAGGCAGGGTGAAGGAGAGGGGGGCACGCAGAGGCTGGGCAGACCTTCCAGCCTGCAGCTCTCACCTATCTAGCTAGCAGCAGATCACATACTTAAGAGCCAGGTTGGTATTACTAGCATGGAGTCCTTTCACAATGTAACTCAAAATAGAAGCAATTACCATATAAGAGCTATAGTGATTTTTTTTTTTCCCCAAATACTGTTCATAGGATGAGATATAACCTGAAGACATGTAGCATTATTGCTATCTCTATATATATGTATATGTGGAGAATAAAAACAAAAGGTAGCAAGCAATTTTTGTTTTAAACCCTCATTGGTAAATTAAGCATGGATGTGTGATTAATGTTTTGTTTCCAGCACTTCATACTTAAATAGCTGATAATAACCAGGGTATGTGTCAGCTTGGCTCTTCCATTATTATTAAGCATCTTTATAAAGTGTTTACTGATTTACATAACAGTATTGAGAAGTTTGGGAATGATGGTCATATTTGTTTATTTCTTTTCATTGTTGAGATTGTTATGGGATGTTAATGAAGAGTAATTATCAGAGAGTTTAATTTTCAAACAAATCCAAAATCTAGTAATGTAAGGAGTTTACTTAACATTTTTTAGCAGCAGGTTATAAAATGCACAGCTGTCTAGGCATGTCTTTCTATTTCACTTCAGTTTGGAGCATGAAGACCCTGTTTAACAACCCCACTAGTAATTGCTGCGCACAAATACCATGCTAGTATACTTGTCCAGCATAATTAGCTATACTGGACAAGGCACTGAAGGCTATTTGGCTGAAAGGACAGCCCCTAGCAAACTACGTCTGAAGCAGCACTATCATTGATTAACTGAATGCAATTTTGAAGCAGACTGAACTGGTATTACGTAAATTATATATATATATATTTTTAGTGATGTAACTTTTTTATTATTTATAATTTAGTTACACCACTAAATTTCTGTAGACAGACTACCCAAAAGAGTTAACAGAGCTGTGGGGTCAAATTTTGCCTACCACAATGATGTAAACCCAGAGGTGTTTCCTAAACAAGACAGAAGAGCTGATTTTACATCTGTGGGATGAGTACAGAATTTGATGGATTGTATTTAAAAAGACCCTTGGGTTAATAGATAGTTAAATGGTAGGGAAGCTTGGTAAGTAAATACTGCATACTAGGGGTTTCAAATTGATTTTTTTCTATTTAAAACTGAAAAAAAAACCCTATGTCCTTTCCTTTTAGATCTTCTTATCATCAAAAGCTACTGCAATAATTAGTGTTGAAAGACTTATCATACTTAAGCCACTTCTAAAACAGGTTAAATAACATTTTTCAAGTCCTTTAAGTCCTACCTGATTTTTATCTCTAAACAAAATAGAAAAATAAAATAAGCTTTAAAAATACAGGCCTAATGCTCCACAGTTCACACACAAATGTTGTATCAGAATAACTTAATTTTGAGAGCATTTTTCTGACCAAAATAATAGATCATTTTCGTTTTCATATCTCCCATGCTGTTATGAGTCATCTGTAATATGGCATCATGTAGCAGTAGTAAAAAATGAAAATGGATACACCAAATGCTGTAATATGCTTACGAAAAGAGAATGGAGAAATTCCCCACTTCGTGCCAGATTATGGTTGTATTTAAATGTAGAACTTTGATATAATTCACTATACTGGAGTCATTATGGTGTTATAAATGGTGTTATAAAATGAAGTTATTTCAGTTTTCAAAAAAAAAAAAAAAGCAGCTTTTTTGAGGAAATGAAGAACAAATAGTTCCTTCCTTATTTAGGAATTACACTCAACACAGAGATACAGAGTTTTATAAATAAGTGTGTTGTTACGTAGCTATGCAAAGGAACGTGGACTGGAAGACGTGACTGCTCAGGATTTAAGAAAGACTTCCCAAGATGAGTGGGCTGGTTACTAGTGAGATGTTTATTTGTTGCTGGAGTTATAGGTAGTGATGTAGGTTGAAGCTTTTTCCCTATATTCACATTTTCTTTGCTACAAGTACCTTCTTATTTCTCATGAAAAATGATTCTGTTTTAAAGAAGATGGTAGCAATTTATACATATGCCTGTATGAATATAACATGGAGTATTTTATTAGTGTGTGGCAGAAGAATAAAATGAATTACACTGAAAAATGAAACAAAACACCCTAGGGACCTAGTAAAAATTAGCTACTCTGTGAAGATTGAAGAATTGATGTTGGAAACCCAAGTGATAAGTCAAAGTAGCCTTTAAGATAGACTGTTAACTGATGGAGTTGTAGACCTTAGCTCAGGTTTCACTCTATTACTCAATTGCTACTTCAAATATTAATTCTGACCTAGTATTATTAGAAATATTAGAAAATAAGCAATCCATGTAATTCTGGTCATTTATGCCACAGGGAAAACAGAAGTAAATAGCCACATCAATTGCTATGTTATCAAAAGTATCTAAATATGTTTGTGCTAGTTTATGGCGTTTATCATCACTAGAACAAAGACAGAAGAACTGGCAATCAGTGCTGCTTTTTTGATTTGATGAATTGATCCTCAGGGGGATTGGAAAGGCTACTCCAAGGACCTAAGTCCAAAATTTAGGTCCTCAGAGTCCGGTCAGCCACTGCTCCTGCCTTGAAACCCCCAGGCATTTATTTTTGGCATGAAAATCTGTTGGTCAAACCAAGGCCTTTTTGCAGGCATGTGTAGAAATATTCCACTCTTGATAAGCAAGTATCTTGGTATCTGTCTTATATCTAAACCTATGGCTTAACGTCTTATATCTAAGGCTTATATCTAAGCTCCTAAGAAGGCTTAGATATAAATTAGGTATTTCTACAGTCATCTCACATCTTGGGCTAAGTCCATTTGGAAGGATCATGAGGGAATATAATTCAACTTCCAAATGAGTGCCCTAACCAGCAAGTCCAAGGATTTTATAAGGCGGTAGTTACATGTACCAAAGCACCAACTATGCTCGTTACTTAGTATTCAAAATCATTTCATAATCATTTTTATATTTTAATATTATTATCTCAAAATGCTCCAAGTTAGTTCTGATTCTGTTTTGCTTGATAAAGAAATTTTGCACCCCAGAGACATAAAAGAATTGACATTTTTGTCCATTTTACTTTCTTTCAGGAATTAAGTTGGGAAGCTGCAGAGCATTAAAGTGATGCATTCAATGTGTGGTTGCAACCTATGTGCAGAACATTTTATCTGAAACTATTACGTGGCCCAAACTTTTTGACTTCCAAGGTGGAAGGGGTAGATTCTCGAATACTCCTGTGCCTACAAAATAACCAAAAATGAAGGAGGACAACTGTTTACATGCCGCTCTTATCTGCCTGGGCATGCTGTATTACAGCCATGCCGTAACTACTGAAAAACTGAACCACACAAGGCCATCGCTTCATGGTCACCATGAAAAAGGAAAAGAAGGACAGATTCTTCATCGTTCAAAAAGAGGCTGGGTGTGGAATCAGTTCTTTGTTATAGAAGAGTACACGGGACCAGATCCTGTACTAGTGGGAAGGGTAAGAATTTGTTTTTCATTCACTGATTAATAATCATTAATTAATATTATTATTTTGTGAATTGTTCTTTTTCCTGCCATTGCTTTTCTGTTGCATTAGCTCTTTCTTCAGCAGCTAATTATTTACCTAAAATTAATCATGTTATTGTAGTTCAATTAAGGAGCTAATCAAAAACTACCTAAGTGAATACAAGGTTTTTTTGTTGACCTCAGCAGTGTTTGAATGAATGTATATTTAAGACCATAGCAATCACTTGAACAGCAGTATGTCCCAAGAATATCTAGTATCATTCTCTTTAAAATGAGTAATTAAAAGTGTAATGTCTAACCCAGCAGCTCAGTAAAAGTGTACAGCTCAAAAGATCTCTCTTCATCCTTTCACTTTGAAGTTATCAGTAAAATTAAGTATACAAGGGGTAGGTATGTATATAGTAGAAGATATATATCTGTGTGTGCTTTTGTATATACACACATCCTGGGCTGGTCTTTTTTTCTGTTACTATCTAACAGTAACTGATTACCTGTGTGTGTGTGTGTGTGTATATATATATATATTTTTTTTTTTAAGGCATATTTACCAGTTTATAACAAGTCAGCTGAACTGTGCTGACTTAATGCCAACATGAAGAATGGAGAACTGGGTCGGTGACACCAAACACCATTCTGGGTATTCTTGTTTGAAAGATGGTTAAAAGCATACAATTTGTAGACGTAAACATAAAATCAATAAATCCATAATTTGGTTCAATATTTCCCTCATTCATCAAACTGAAGTGTACAATTGTGAAAGTAAGATAATTCAGTAAGGACTTGTTACTTTTTTTGTAACAAAGAAGTTGCAATTAAAAGCTAGTTGGCAATCAGCAATTGGCTCATTTGTTACATCCCATCTGTCAATTAACTTTTTTTACACAGAATTCTACATTTTGCAGAATCTGATTAGTGTGAAAAGTACAAAATCTTTGTAAAAACTCTGTAAAGCTCTTTCTTCCAACTTCATTTAAATAAGGATCCTGTTACAACTATCTTCTCACGTATTTTCTTTCTTAAATCTCAAAGCTCGAGTCTCAGTTGCACTCTGTGTGGTAGCATGCAACTCTATGCAGGCAGTGTCTGAATGCAGGGCAGAAGTTCATAACATGGGCTCGTGTATGGATCATTGCCTAGTGTAAGACAAGATTTTAGAAAACTGTGAAATTATACTAATTTCATGTTTTTTCTTTTTCTTTTTCCTTTTTTTTTTTTTTTGTAAACAATATTTATGCTATCTTGTTAAAGTATATTTGTTTCTCTTTTTGTAGCTTCACTCAGATATTGATTCTGGAGATGGAAACATTAAATACATTCTCTCAGGTGAAGGAGCAGGCATCATTTTTGTTATTGATGACAAATCAGGAAACATCCATGCAACAAAGACACTGGACCGAGAGGAGAGAGCTCAGTACACTCTCACGGCACAAGCTGTAGACAGGAACACTAACAGACCTTTGGAACCACCCTCTGAATTTATTGTTAAAGTTCAAGATATAAATGACAACCCGCCCGAGTTCCTTCATGAGAACTACCATGCCAATGTGCCAGAGAGATCAAATGTAGGTGAGTACTCATAAATGCACTTTCAGTCCCTGTTTTTTGAGGATGTTGCATTGTCAGTACTTCTTGGCTTAATATAATTCTAGAATTTTGGGAGGTAAATTTTACTTCAAGCTCAGTCAGTGACTCAGTCAATTTATCTAATTTGCTGACCAAATCAAAGCTTGTTCAGCTACTGTCATGGTTGAGGTGTCTTTAGATTGCTCCTAGAACACATCTGTTTCCTCCTAGGAAGGAGCATGAGGGTCCCCTAGAATTTATGGCGTGTGAATACTCTGGGGTAAACATCAAGATCATTCCTTTGGCTGAGCTGTGTAGTAAAGCTAGGGAGTTATTGACTCACTATTTATTCCATTTTTATGTCTTGTTTGAGCTAGTGTCTATCACAGAGATTTCTACAGGAATGATTTCTCTGACACTTTTTGGGGAAAATGTAAAAAGAAAACTGTTGTTTGGCTGTCTAATGACAAAAGGAATATAGTGCTATACACTGTTGAGGGGAAAAAAAAAAGCATAATGATACAGAGTGACTGCTGACTTTTATACCTTCAGTGTTTAGAACATTAATCCACATCACAGTTGGTGACAAATCTTTGTGGATTGTGTAAATTTATTCTGTCATGTATAAATTGCTAAGTGAATTTTTTCGTTTACCAAACCTGGAAAAAAAAAAAGATGTAGCCATACTGAAAGTATCTCTCCTTGGTTCTTACAGACACATTTGCTTCTGTTTGTATTTCCTCTGTCTTTGCTTTCCATCTTTAGGTACATCTGTTATTCAGGTAACAGCTTCAGATGCTGATGATCCTACGTATGGGAACAGTGCCAAACTGGTTTACAGTATTCTTGAAGGTCAGCCGTACTTCTCGGTGGAAGCTCAAACAGGTATTATTGACCAGTTTATTTGAGTAGGACCTCATAACTGGAATCCATTAAAATGAAGAATTAAATATATTGACCAAGGCAGTACATGTGCTGGTGTGTTTGAGCAAAGCTTCCTTTGTTCTCTCTTGATGGTAGCTAAGCTGCTTAGCAGGTTGTTCCCCTGGCATTTGGTAGAACTTCTTGGTACACTACACTAGAAAGACGTTTCTATCTTTTGTGGTAGGATATGGTATGATAGAAATAACAGTTTCTGTGCTGAACTGTAATTTTCTGGTGCAGCTCGTTGCCCAACTATTCTAAATATTTGGGCTAGTTTGCTTGCATAGTGTCATGCACAGCATAGAGGAAAGATAATCTGGAACATTATTGCAAATATTTCTGCATTTTAATGCATGTTAAAAAAACACTGTCCTGTTTTTCATGATGCGAACATGTGAAAATTCATATGTGACATATTTTCTTTGTATTTATAGGAATTATTCGAACTGCCCTTCCAAATATGGACAGAGAAGCTAAGGAAGAGTATCATGTTGTAATACAGGCAAAAGATATGGGAGGACACATGGGAGGCCTCTCAGGGACAACCAAAGTGACAATTACACTTACAGATGTCAATGACAACCCACCAAAGTTCCCACAAAGTAAGTAACACAGTCCTTAATCACATATACTACTAATACCCATATTTGCATAGCATCAGACATATTCAAAACTTCAAAAATCAGTAACTGATGGATTATCACAGCACACATAGGAATAGACAAATATTATTTACACATTTTTGCTAATAACATATAGAACTTCAGTATCTGGGTGATTTACTTTGTGTTGCAATGAGCCATTTTTTAATGTTAAAATTGGATTTCAAAGATTCCTAACTCTATACTTCATTTTTAACACTGTTGGACCATGTTATATTAGAAATATACCTGTGATGTGATCAGGGAGTGATGGACTTCTAGTGTGGACTTCTCTGTTAATGGAAAAAGAAGTGTCATTTTCTGGGACAGTTCAAGCAACCCTGTACTAGAAGACGTACCTCCCCTGCAGCAGTTCTGGGCTAAGCTGGTTTACTGCCTTTCCCATTTTCATAATTACAGTGTGGATGTAAAAGACTTTTAAAAATCAAAGTGTGTTTACTTCTCTGCTCAGACCATGAGAATATTAAGTAATTTTTGTGGGGAAATAGGAGGAGGTTAAAACAAAATTCCTACATGTTTTATATAGGAACAGATTCTTCTGTTGTGGAGAGAGATCCAGTAAATTGTATTCTCATAGTGTGTGTGCAGCAGAAAGCAGTAAAGGTTACCCATGTTTGAAAGAAGTCTCCAAGTGGCCTAACCTCAAGCCTTTCAGTAATCCATTTTGTTTATTGATGAAGATGGACAAAGGAAAGGAGATCTACATTATGTTCTTATATAAGTTCTTACATTATGTCCAAGAGTCTTGCTTTTTGGGCCCTTGACAGAAGTGTTGTACAGCGTATTAACAGCTCCTGATTATGTCCTTTCGGGTCTTTAACAGACCCTTGAATGAGCATCATTTTTTAATTTCACGTAGCCTTTCATTTTCAGTGTTGATGCTTCATCCTTTATTTCTCTAAACACTCTCAGGGAATGATGCATGTCAGTAAGGATAAAAGTTATGACTGGAAGTTCCTTATGCTTTATATTTATCATGGCAATAAAACCAATTTGGTACAATTACATGTTGAAATTGATGGTTGACGTATATTGCTGGTGGTCAAATAAGTCTATTTCAATACCTGTGCTATTTATTTTTCATGCACAAAATTAGTCAGGGATGACATTAACAGATTCAGTCTTCACAGTTGGGGGAAGTATATTAATGGACCCACACAGCTGTCCTACATTTCATCTCTGCATGGGATTGTTTTGGAGTGCAGCGTATGCACCATCCTACCCCACCCTACTTCCCCTCTGAGCATCCGTACAACACTGATACATCCTGGATGTGAACATGGCTCTCTGCCCATGCTGCAGTTTCCTGGACCCTCAAGCCAGAGCTTAAATGACATAGCCAGTCCGTAAATGTAAAAATCTGTTAGCATTTTCTACCGTTCCAACAGAAAAGTGTTAAATCCTAAAAAAAAAAAAAAAAAAAAAAAAAAAAAAAAAAAAAGTCAGGTTCTACACATTTCACAAACATATCTTTTTAATCCAGTCATAACCTGGGACCCCGCTACATGGTATTTTTGCTCAGTAACTCCATCAAATTATGTATTTTTCTTATTTTTCTCAGCAAATTCTAGTCATTTTACCGAGTTTAAAAAAAAATAAATCTGTTTTGGGAGAATATTTAAATCAGTGTTCAGAAATGTGAGCTATCAGTTATTTGACTTAATCATTTGCCCCTAATTTTAAAACCTTAATTGGGAGTGCTTTGTAACAAAACCAGGGTTTGACCAGTTTATATGAATAGCCAAATGCAAATTTTTTTACCTTTTTTTTTTTTCTTTTTGTTTTGTTCATTGCTCAAACCCTTAATGAGTTATGTGCTTAAATTTTGGATTCTTTGTGACAGGAGTTAATGGCCTATTTCCATGACATGTGCCAATTGTTTTTATGGGTAATGAGCCAAGACCTGCCTGGTGTAAGTCTCCGGATGTTCCTAGAGTGCTACTGTAGCAACAAAGAACAATTATGGAGAGGAGGATAAATCAGATTATTTTATTTTCTCGTGCTGTTTTGGTGTTTGTACTAATATTGACGAAATGGCAGAAAATGCTGATATAGATTTGTAGGTTTAGAACAGGTTATGTTATGTGAACGCTGTGGTAGGTTGGGAAGGTCCAGGAAGCAGTAGTCCCTAAAGGACAACTGTTGGTAAGAGATTTATCCAGAAAGAGTATTGGTCTCCTCTAGTATCCTTAATACACAAACAGAAATGTGTGGCACCACAACTATGGGATGTGTGGGGATGGTTTTCCCTTTTAAGTTTGATGAGGTAAAACCTTTTTAAATATGGAATCCTACACAAATTGGTATATACATCTATTCTCTGTTGTGGTAAATCGTAATAATCACTACGACAATGCATTCATACTCCAAATTAAAGTCATATAAAGCAGCAGTTTTATTCTTTAGGCAGTATAGCAGTCAGGTCTATCCAATTCATATTATGTAATTTGTGGCTACTGAATAAATAGGCAGAAACACTTCACAAGTACAGAACTGAATGTCATACTGTGAGCTGTATGAAACAATTTTCCTTCAATTTTTTTAGTAACATCTTTGATATGAATTATAACCTTGATGATGTCACAACAATTTCTTTATTCTGACTAATCAATTGTCTTTTTAACCCCTCCCAGAACAGACAGGTATACAGATGTTATGTAAAACATCAATGAAGAGGTAATTTTATATAGATTAGCAATGTGTTTTAAGATTTCACAGATGCCTTCTCAGAGCTCTTTATACCATACCATTCCCTCAGGGAATTTCAAAGTGTAAAAAATTACTGTGGTTACTTGGAATTTATAAGTTAAATGAGTAAATTTACAACTGGAGAGCAGACTGCATACTTAAGGCAAATGTCTTTTTTTTTTTTCTTCTGCCAGGTGTGTACCAGATGTCAGTGTCAGAAGCAGCTGTTCCTGGAGAGGAAGTAGGAAGAGTGAAGGCCAAAGATCCGGACATTGGAGAAAATGGCTTAGTAGCTTACAGCATCATTGATGGAGATGGAGTGGATATGTTTGAAATTACAACAGACTATGAGACTCAGGAAGGTGTTGTAAAGCTTAAGAAGGTGAGTAGTACTGTCCTTTCAAACCTACCAAAGTGCAGTATTCTTTGTTTCTGACAGAGTATGTGGTAGTAATGGATTATCACCTAAGCTAAAATATCAGTAAATGCAATTTCACTTAATTTGTTTCTAAAGCTGTGATTAACTCTTAATATTCCATTTCCCCATTAGCTGAATTGGAATGGAAGAAAATAACCAAGAAGAGTTACATAAAAACTGTACAGTGGATTAATTGCACAAACTAAATGAATTCATAATAAAAAGTCACGGTAAAATACAATGCCATCAGCTTCATTGTTAATGAAGTTTTGCCTAGTGCTGATAAGTAGCAGACATTCACTGTTGCTTTATGTTCAGTCTGAACAGCCTCATGCCCTATAGTTTGAATTCCTCAGCTGTGCATTGTCCAAAATACTGTTCTGAAGGAGTCACAGGCTATGCCAAAAGCAGCAGAAATACTAAGGTGATTTCATACATCAATATGATTTTTAAAAGTGTTATTAAATTATAATTTAGAAATCATGGAATATTCATATCTTTTTATTCATCTCCTTTGGAGATATTCAAAAGTCAAACCAGAAGGCCAGGGCACCCTAACTTATAAGTTAGCCCTGCTCTGTAAATTGGGGCAGTCTCTCTGGAGGAGACCCAGAGATCTCCTCTAATCAAAATTATCCTGTGGTTCAACTACTGTGCTTGTTCTAGAAGTGGGAATGTATGTCATGTGCATTTTAAAATGCGGGCATACTGTCACTGCCTGCATTCGCTTTATGTTGTTAGCCTACTTTGTGAATTGTGGTTGGCACCTGTTTCTCGGGTATTTAGAGGCACGATCATTTTGAGGTGACCAATGCTGCAACACTGCAGCCATTTCACATTGATGACAATGCAGATATGCTGTGTCTTGGATCAGGCTCTCTAAAGGACCTAGCTGGCATTATTTCACCTCCACTTTGTAAAGTGACATGAGATCTAGGGATGGAAAGAACTACAGAAATCAAAGAACTGCAAGCCATCTTTGTATTTCCTCTACTACTTCAAAAAAATTAACTTCACTTTGTCCATATCCATATCTCTAAAGGAATGCCTGACAGCTTGGGATAGTCCAAGCCTGACCCCTTTCCTATCCATTCCTCTTCCGTGCTATGTGGAAGGCTGCACAAAGGAAAGGGTAATTTTCCCAGTAAAGATGATTTCCTGAGAGATGCAGGAAGCAAAGAGCAAGGCATAGACTCGTCTTGATATTTTGAGTGCCTTCTTATGCTGCTCCATACATAGAATGTAGCTCCTTCTATTTCAGTCTTTTTGTTTTTAAATACACACATTTCAGTCCAAGCTTGTTGACAGATATGCTCACATTTGTTTTATGTTATTGAATACTAGGAGACTGTTGACTGCTTTTACACTAGTTTTGCTAACTCTGTTGAATGAATACGTTATTTTCTTGTTTCTCACAGCTTTTAGATTTTGAAACCAAAAAGTCCTACAGTCTGAAAGTAGAGGCAGCCAACGTACATATCGATCCGAAGTTCATCAGCAATGGACCATTCAAGGACACAGTAACAGTTAAGATTACAGTGGAAGATGCTGATGAACCACCTGTATTTTTAAAACCAAGTTATATTTTTGAAGTACAAGAAAATGCAGCATCTGGCACTGTGGTTGGAAAAGTACATGCCAAAGACCCTGATGCTGCAAACAGTGCTATAAGGTATGCTTCATTAGAGCAGGCTGTTTCTTTCTAAGCATGGTAAGCTTTTAGTATTGTTATACAAATTATTAAGATAGCATAATAGACCGCAGACAGTAATATTCCTAATTTACATAGAATATTACTAAGTGTAACCATACAGCATTGCTTTTATGCCTTATTCCATAAGGTACTCTTTTCTCAAAGTCTGTATCAGAAAGTCCTGTAAGTGTACCACAGCTGTGCCTACCTAAAATATACCTGAGGACATCTGAATTAGATTCTATTCTATATCTTATCCTTCTTAAAAATATCTTATTTTATTATCACTTTCTCAAAAGATAGGAGTCCGTACAGTGCCTTACAGACTATTATAGATAAATGCAAAGCATTAATTTCTTATGAAAACTACATATACACACCTACTTTCTGCAGTTATATTGGGTAGTCTTCTATTAGGGTACTTTTTTTTTTTTGTCATGTTCTCAGTGTAACTTAAATTATAAAACACCATTTTGTGGGTATAGTTAACATTTTGGAGAATTGCATGGTAAAGATGAAAATCAGAGGTGCATGAAACTGTGGACATGTGTAGGTAATAGATAATATTTAATAAGCTAGTATGATCGACTAACATTTTGAGTAATCCAAAGATCAGAAGACTTTAAAGATCTTTGTCATTAATATGAAACAGATAAAAACATAACTATATCTGTAGATATTGTAATCATATTTTGTAAGAGAAGAATGTAAAAAAAAATCAAATCAGGGGGCTTTAATATAGAGACTTCAAAGAACAATAATTTTCACTTACTACTAGCATCCTGACAATATTTTTTCTAAATGTAGAATTGAACCTAGTGAACATCCTTTTAAAAGAACCATTTATCATTACATTCAAAATAATATTAAGGGTACTGCTTACAGTTATTTAAAAATCATAATGTTAAAAAAAAAAAAAAAAGGATGCATGAAACTGCTAAATCTTTTTTTACCTAATGACCGACTTTCAATCTTTAGGTATTCAATTGATCGTCACACTGACCTTGAAAGATATTTTACTATTAATGCAGATGATGGCAACATCAAGACAATAAAAGCTTTGGATAGGGAAGAAATTGCTTGGCATAATATCTCTGTCTTTGCAGTTGAAGTTCGTAAGTATTTCACTGAATTATTTTGTTACCAATTTTATAAATTCTGTTGTCTTCCAATTGACTCAAATTGGTATGTTGCAGTAAATCCTAACAGAAATACCTTAGCGTATTTCTTTTTCACTTGCATACAATTAATACAGTTTTTGCTATGATTTTGTTTGTTTTGAGGGATCTTCCTGCTTCCATTTCATTCTGGTTTTGTTTACACCCATAGACAAACAACACCAGGAAGCCAAAGTTCCGGTTGCAATTAAGGTTGTTGATGTCAATGACAATGCCCCCAAATTTGCGGCAGCCTATGAAGCATTTGTCTGTGAGAATGCTCGAAGCAATCAGGTAAGCCTGTGTGCTTCACCTTCACCACATTTGAATTTCTTACTGTAGGGTGTTAGCCCAGTTCTGTGTTGAAAGCTTGAATAAATAGCAGCAACTGAACGTTTATTTTTAAATTTTGTCCAAAATGCCTAAAGCACTCATCCTGTGTGTACTTTTCCTGTGTTTTTATTTTGTATTGCTATCAACAGATAGCAATAGAGTGCTTTGTGTATTGAATGTGAATGATGTTGGCTGTAAGTATCCACCAGTACATGGGCAACAGAGCTGGTTGGGAACAACTTTCTCAGTTGTGAGCTTGGTTTGGATATTAAGAAATACTCAGCATCTTACAAGAAGAACGACAGTACAGTGCTTGTATGGTGTAGTTTACAGATTTATCCCCGAACAATCTGTGAGGAAAAGGGAGAGCATCAGGTGGAAATAAAGCACTATACACTACCTGCACTTTTTGATTTGGTGTAGCAGTTTGGAAGAGACATTGTGAGCTGCTGAATTTTCTGCAAAATGTTATTTAGCCTACTAAGTTATCATTAGCACAGGTCTGTATATAAGAATGTGTATCTAGGTGTGTCTATACTTTTACATCTATAATCCTGCGTTGATTAAATGTAATATTAAATAAAGATTGCCTTTCTAGCTTTGAGTCTGCACTATGTTTATAATTGCATACATTTGTTGAGATATATTGGTGTTTTCAGCTATTTCCTCTGACTTTGTAATTCTTTGTATTCGAATGATTTCTCAGAATGCTGTCTATATGTGATGTATCCAGAGAAGGAGCTGTTTGCTTACAAACTACTTTTCTTTTACAGCAATTTATTACAATTAGTGCTGATGACAAGGATGACTCCGCCAATGGACCAAGATTTATCTTCAGTTTACCACCTGAAATTATTCATAATCCAAATTTTACACTCAGAGACAACAGAGGTTTGTATGAAGGTTCCCTCTATAATAGTGTCCAAAGAAATGACAAAAGAAAACTAATGGCCAACTTAATGTCATGCAACAGCATTTTCATTAATTTTGACAGAGTGCCTGTTTTCTAGAGATTTAGGGAAGGAAGGCAGAAAAAGTACAGCTGAAATACAGGAATGTTCTTGGAGTAGTGTAATGCTTATTAACCTTTTTTTCTTGAATACATATTTAAAATTACATAATAATACCCTACATGAAAATCCACTGCCATTTTATCACCCAGGAAGAGGATAAAAAACATTGAGAAAAATGTTCACTAAATTTAATTAGCAGGTCTCCTTGATTGAAACAAAACTACTTCCTAATCTAAAATTAGTGAGGGAAGGATAAATTATTATGTTGCTTGTATTTTTTCACCTAAATCTGTTTGCTGGTTTTTGGATGTCCTAGTGGAAAGAAGTCACTGTGAAACTAAACCTTTGTAGGAAATTTCTGCTGTGAAACAGAAATCCAGGGCGGGTATATCGCAGTGTATGGGTATCCCGGTCCCTTTGCCAATTTTCTGTTAATGAAATACAATACAGTCTTGCAGTCAGAATGAGCATCATAAGAGGTAAGAAATTTTAGTAACAAAACAAACAAGCATAGATGAAAGCTAAAATTTATTAGATATTCTAACATTATAACATCATTGAACCTGACTTACCAGATGTTGAGGAATCGGGGGGGGGGAGGAATACAGATTCAGCCATTATAAATATTTATTCTGTTTATTTAGTGATAATCAGTATGGCATTTATGTTCAATGTTCATTTGTTGTTTTCCTGTACAGGGAAAAAAAATACAGTTTCAGCTTCTAAAGAACTGGTTTTAAATAGCAAGCTTTAATGTGTGAAGGAAACAACTGTTTTCTGAAATGTAGAACTCAGTTGAACTGGTTTAAATAATGATTTATTGTAGATTGACATAAGTACAAAAGGCAACATAATCCAGATACATAATTTCACTAATAACTTTTTTTCTCTCAATTGTTATGTTGTGGTATGCTTTCTATCGCCATCAATGTCTGAAGTGAGGGCAATTATCATCAGAATTCCTAAACAAAAGTTCCATAATTCTTGAAGGATCAAAGTAATATTGTTGCCTAGTACTTGACACTTGTACATACATAAGCAATTCATAAAGGATCCAGTGGAGAGAGTATATTTATTCTCTTTGAAGTAAGAAAAACACCATTTTTGAAAATCTGATGAATGTATTTTAGAGAGAAGTAAATAGAAATGAATTCTTTGCTTGAGACCCTGAGGTCAAATTTCTCCTCACAAGATATTTTCTGGTCAACATTCTAAATTGAAAATGGATTAGATTGTATAATCTAACAGAGAATGCGTAAATCAGAATTGAGATGCTTTGATACAGTTGCCGGCAAATGGTCTTATGGTGCCTGACTCTAGCCAATTCGATTAATCTTTCATTTCCATATTCAGCAGATTCTCTCTTTCTCTCTTTCTCTTTCTATCTTTCTCTCTCTCTCTCTCATGACAAAGCCCAGATAAAACTGTTCAGTGATAGAAATGATGATGTCCATCAAATGTAGTGACTGGACCTAGATACCTGAAAAGGTTATTTCAACAAGTCAGTATTTAAGGGTTGAATCTTCCTGTACAAATTTTTGTTTAGAAAATAAATAGTGTAGTGCAATCCATCCATTTACATCCTGTTTTTTTCTATCATTTTTGTACAATCCTTACTGCAGTCATGTTGTTAATTTAACTATTTCTGTGTTGTTTCATTTAAAAAAAAAAAGTTATGATATTGTAGAGAGTTAAAATTCTGTTTATTTCCATATAAAGAACTTCTCAGAAAGAGTGTGCTATCATTGGCAAGTCAAATAATTTACATGATCATTTAAAGTTTCTTTTTCATTTGTAAATCTGAGCAGTCTATATACCATGCCACTGCTTTCAGAGGGAATTACTAGTTTCAGAGAAAAATGGCTTTATTAACTGTGGAGAACAGTTAATGAAAACTCCAATGTTTGGGTCTATTACAGAACTTTAAAGCGAATACAGTCCTATAATTATCATTTAATAGAGTTTCTTTCTACCAACTCCTAAAAGTAATCACATATTGCAGTAATCCAAAAAAGTAATCACATTCTACATCCTATTAATAGCCTACTGTGTTACCAAGTTTTTCAGCTGAGACTATCTTCAGTAGAAAGCATGAGATAATGGCTTATCACATGCTGTGATAAAACACCGAATTACTTTTGCGCTGTTTACTTACATTATACCACATAAGTAAACAGCACTGTGTTTGCCCAGGCTCTGTTCAATTTTACTCCTATTGAAGTCAGAGCTTCAAAAGAGCAGCGGAGGCTCATAGCACTTCACCACAGAGAGATGGATTTTTAGCAGATGGATTTCCTGCTGTAAATCCTGACCTGTCTGTCCTAAACTGACACGCCCTTTACTTGGGTTCACCCTGTGTGGAGGCCAGGCACAAAGCCAATACTGCTGGAAGTATTGCAACCACCTCACTTTTGCATGCTGCACAAGGATGCATCATACCACACTGGCAAAAGTGAGGTGTAGTGATGTTTTCAAATATGCAAGACAGAGCTGTATGAAGACTGAAATTAAGTTCATGAGTCCACTAAAATCAGTGACAATAATAGCTGGAAAAATGAGAGCATGTGCATTTTCTGGATGGTGTTGAGACAGATATTTTCTTCTTTCTGTCTTTGTGTTCTTCAAGACTGCCAGTCAAGTAGCTCCCATACGTGTTAAGTAATAGTTTTAAGTTGGTATTGACATTTAACTTCTGCTTCTTGGCTTAAAAAAATATATGCCATTATACCTGGATTATAGTTATACTCCTGGGACTTGAAAATGATGAAAAAGTGAGGATGAGAATATTAGCTAGGATTATATGTTATCTTTTATCTAGGTAAAAGAGTTTTATTTTCTCTAGTGGATATTATGTTCTTTCTAAATGTGAGAAGTGAACATACACAGAAAAGAAATTAAATGACGTGTTAGTCCTTTTTAATTTTTAGCCAGGAATATTGATTGGATTTTACTTTTAAAAATATATGTATATATTAACTTAGAAATCACCTCAACTTAAACCAAATAAATGACCCATTGGATCACTTTCAGCTTTAGTATAACATAATTGGCCACACTGTATAATAACTGAGTAATTTTCCATCCTTTTCTTATTTCTAGTAGGAATACTATTTAAGCTATTAATAATATTTACCAAAATTCAGGAAACATGCAATATGATACAAAAAATGTGTAACCAACAAACTAAATATACTAATACTTGATTATAATACCTTGATAACTTGATAATACCTGCTTATGTTTCCTTCCAGTTTGCCTTTACAGTCTCTAGGCAGTTGTATCTCAGTCCTCTAGTGATGTTCATATTATTTCGGCACAAGAGTTGTCTGTCCTGCTGCACTCTAATTTAATAGAGCAGATCCTTGTTCTCAGGTTGATGAAATGAATTATTAAATGCATTTTAGAAAACCCTTTGGATTAATTTGATGCTGTATCAATATATGTTTGTTCAGGTATTTGTTGTTAGGTTAATAGGTATCAGATGTTACACTTCTATTTATATAAAATCATCATGAGCCCATTAACTTACTGTCCAAAAATAAGACCCCTATCAGATAAACACTAAAATCCTTTCAAAAAATTGTGCCACAAAACCTAGCTGGGGAAATGTTGCATGTAAACATTTAGAAGGGTAGAATGACTTTGAAAGGAGACAAAGGGCACATCGAAAAAACAGAAGTGATATTGGGAGGTGAATTAATTCTGCATGTATCAAATGCATCTAAGACAGTCCTAAAAAAATTCATCCTATTCTGGTGTGATCTGCAAAATTTTCTAGTGTTGAGAGTCTCAATAAACAGGACCCTAGTACAAGCATCCTTCTCATCCCATAAATTGATCTGTGTCCATCAAGTCTGGGGACTGTTTCAGACCTTCTCCTACATCAGGGGTACTGTCTGCAAGGGTGATTAAGGCAAGAACACTTCACTTTTGGTATAATTTATTCACAGATTTTCATGGAAAATGATTAGATCATTAAAAGAGGTTTTATGGTTTGCATTATTAAATTCTTGAATTTATGCTGACTCTTCAACAGGAAAATGATTAATCTTTTGCAGTACCCCAAGGCAGCAATAAAATGGAAGAGAATAGCCCTCTGTTAGTAGATAAAAGGACCATTCTATTCTCTTTTTTTCTTTTCATTATATAGTGAAAAGTAAAGAACTTTCTTAAAACAGAAAAGGTTGTGTGAATTAAATTATCGTCATAAACTTTTTGAAGGTCTGAAAACCACAGATGTGGTTGTTTTGTTTTACTTACTTCGGGATGTTTACAATTTTATAAACTTTGATTCAGTCTGAGAACTGAGAAACAAGAAGCACAAATAAAGCAATGCTGTTCATGCTTCCTTGTCTTTGTCTGTCAAGGTTGGGAGCAGGAAGCCCTGGCCATCTCATCCCAGTGTTTCACGTCACACACTTCCCTTTCAAATGCTTTTGCCCCAGGACTATCCAAAACAGCTTTCTGTGCTGAGATGAATGCTTGGTTTTGATGCCCTGGACCAGGAAGCCCAAGGCAGGCAACTGCTCAGTGATAACAAATGGAAATGGTGTTAGACAGGCACCGTAATGCAGTACATGGCCACATAATTCATAATGTGTCCCGACAGCCTGTGCATGTATGGTCGAGCTGTCTGAATTCTGGTTTGGAGGAGTTTGGGTGAAAAACTGGTTTTGCCAAAATGCTGCTTGCTTCAGTGCATCTTACTGAAAGAGATGAACACCGAAGCTCTGATCTGCTAATACACAGTAAGCGCTGGATTTGCGTTTTGGTGGGAGTCTCATTCACACAGGCCATGTCGGTGTTTTCCATTCCAGCAGGTCTGACACCAAGAGCAATAGGTCAATAGGGGGATTCATTTTCTTCCCCTATGCTAAAGGCTTTAATTCTCTAAATTGCTTATACCAAGCAATACCAAGGCCCAGTTATTCTAACGGTTGTTGAAGTATTGTGACTTTCCCAGAAAGTTGCTGGGGTGCAAAAAATACTGTCATTTTCTGTGATAACGGTTTGCAGGGTAGGCATTCGGTGACATATGCACTGTTTAGTATTTATGGTTAATGTGTTACATTGCCTTAGCTGGTATATCTAATATTCAAGTGTTTATATGATGTCTGTTTTATAATAAACATTATGAGTCCAATAATCACTGCTTTGTTTACTGTTAGTATATTCCCTTGTGGTGTTTAAGTAATTGGTGAACTTGCACATGAAGGATGGTAAGATACTTTGAAAAGAGAACAATATATGTTAAGAAGTACTAACCAAGAGAGACAGTTTTTGTGTTCCTTGTGTTACCTTCATCACCCTTAAAATTGGGGGGTATGAATGAAACAAAATACTGTAATTGCTTTGGGGTCATTAGGAAGGTGATACTTTGTTCATGTTGTTTTTTCATTCTAAAATGTTAAAAAAAAAAAAAATCGGGGCCACTGTGGCAAAATATATTTTTTCCATATTTGCTAAGATGAAAACTTTGAGAAAAAAATGATAATGACCATCTCCCTTCTTTAAACAGATAACACAGCAAGTGTTCTTGTTAGACGTGAAGGATTTAGTCGCCAAAAGCAAGATTTGTACTTTCTTCCCATTGTAATAAGTGATGGTGGACTCCCCCCTATGAGCAGCACCAACACCCTCACCATTCGAGTCTGCGGCTGCGACAGCAATGGCTCCTTGCTCTCCTGTAATGCCGAAGCCTACATCCTCAATGCTGGATTGAGCACGGGAGCTTTAATCGCCATTCTCGCTTGCATTGTGATTTTGTTAGGTAAAAATGTTCTATACTTATTTTTCTTCTATACTTGTTTGTATTAAAAAACAAACAAACAAACAAAAAAAAACACAACAACACCAAAAGCAAAAAAAACTTTGGCTCCAAGATGGAGAAGTCAATCTTAATTTCATAGCATTTATTTTTACAGGTGGCACTAATCTGGCAGGCTGAAACGCAATATATGGTAACTGCAATAGAAAGCACCAGAGAATTTGTCTGTGTGTGCTCAGAGAATGTCCTTTTGTGGCCTAATATCAGTTAATCAGGGACACTGTTTAAAGGAGGTCACGACATACAGTTTTAAGTTTTGTGATCTTCCCTGGATGACAGGTTCCTTATTGAGGTCAGCCAGGATTAATGGCTCCTGCCATCTATTTCCCTCTAACTTCTCTTGTGTTGAAGACAAATGAAGGGCTCAGAAGACCTGCTTTTAAGAAAGCACTATAAAGCTTTTCCTGATGATTTGAAAATATTTACATAAAATGTTTTAATTTGTCCATAGTAATTTTTAGTATTTTATTATGTATTTTTAAGTAATTTAAAGAAATCTGCAGTGAGAAGGAACACGTCAACAAAGGCATGTATTTTCATCTGTTACTTCAGAAAAATTCCATTGTAATGGAAATGCCCAGAACATGGAATTAGAGTTCAGCTTTGGGCATACAGGGGACAGTAAAGATTGATCCTTGTTTTGCTGCAGGCAGAGATGTGATTGGGCAGCTCAGGCAGTGCTGCTGCATTAGAGACCCACAAATGCTTTTCCTGAATTAAAGTCTTGCATTAATGATCAATTAGTATGAGCAGTGGATTTCAGCCCAATGAGAAACCCTCAAATCAGTATGCTCAATTCGTGTGGACAAACATCATAGCTTTTGCTTAGCTGGATATTCTAAAAATGCAGATGTTAGCAAAAATACATGCTGAACTGCTGCTTAAAAGCTGAGATTTCAGTGAAGGCAGTAATCTTATTTATAAAGCAGCTACTGTTTGAGGTACAGGCTAACTTGCTTTTTTTTTTTTTTTTTTTTTTCCCCCCCTATAGTCATTGTAGTGTTGTTTGTAACACTGAAAAGGCAGAAAAAAGAACCTCTGATTGTTTTTGAAGAAGAAGATGTCCGGGAGAACATTATTACTTATGATGATGAAGGTGGAGGAGAAGAAGATACTGAAGCTTTTGACATAGCTACTTTGCAGAACCCTGATGGCATCAATGGATTTATTCCTCGTAAAGACATAAAACCTGAGTATCAGTATATGCCAAGACCAGGGCTTCGACCAGCTCCCAATAGTGTTGATGTTGATGATTTCATCAACACAAGAATACAAGAAGCTGATAATGATCCAACTGCTCCTCCGTATGACTCTATTCAGATCTACGGCTATGAAGGAAGAGGCTCAGTGGCTGGTTCACTTAGCTCGTTAGAGTCAGCGACAACAGATTCTGATTTGGACTACGACTATCTACAAAACTGGGGACCTCGATTTAAGAAACTTGCAGACTTGTATGGCTCCAAAGACACTTTTGATGATGATTCTTAACAATAAAGTTTAAGATTTGGCCTTAAGAACTGTGTCCGATGTTCTGAAGAATCCAGAAGAAATTTAAGCAGGTATTTTTTTAAAAATCAAGAAAAGTCTCATTTAAACATGTAAGTTTGACAGAAAGGATTCCTTTGATAAAAAAGGACATAAAAGTGGTAAATACTGTGAAGTACCTTTTCCTGCAAAAGGCAAATACAGAAGTTGGCTGCCAACTTCACTAGAGGAAAAAAACCCACTTAAGAAATACAAAATATTTAAATGAAGGAAAATGCTAAAAGTGAACCTACAAATAAGGGAAATCTTTTATGTGTTATGAACATCTAAATCTTTTATGTCAAAGAAGCTTCCACAAATTAGAAAAGATAACAGTTCTGAGCTGTAATTTCGCCTTAAACTATGGACACTCTATATGGTAGTGCATTTTTAAACTTGAAATATATAATATTCAGCCAGCTTAAACCCATATGATGTATGTACAGTACAATGTACAATTATTATGTCTCTTGAGCATCAAACTTGTTACTGCTGATTCTTGTAAATCTTTTTGCTTATACTTTCATCTTGAACTAATACGTGCCAGATATAAAAACTCTGTCTTGTTGCAGTGGGAGGCGCCCTATTTCTATGTCATTTTTAATGTATCTATTTGTACAATTTTAAAATTCTTATTTTAGTATACATACAAATATCAGTATTCTGACATGTAAGAAATGTTACAGCATCACACTTATATTTTATGAACATTGTACTGTTGCTTTAATATGTGCTTCAATATAAGAAGCAGACTTTGAAATAAACTGATTCTTTTTTAATTCTTGTTCTGGTTATTAAGCATATAAGGAAAAACATAGTGTTTCTAATGTCCCATTTATAGTTCTGACTAATTTACTACAGTTGTGACCTTTTAATAGCCTTATTTATTATATGTTTGTAGTTGGTTTGTTGCCTTGTTAAGTGATTATTTAAAAATCAAGTACATTTTACAAATGTTTTTTAGATTAAAAAAAAATGTAACGTCTGGTGAACATTTTGTACCCTCTCTATCTACAGCTTGTGGCTGCTCCCAGAACACAGTAATAATCTTCATATAATATGACTGTGTTTTCTGGATTAAATTAAGTGTAATACTTTTAAATATGTCCCATGTAATATGCATTTATCTTATATCTTAGGAATTCCAGAGGTTTCAGAAATGACTTTATAAGTGGACAGGAGCACTCTGTGTTTACAGTTTACTCCAGGCTTGTGATTTCCATATCTGTGCTAAGCTTCTGCGGGTTTTAGAGACTTAAATCTGACCCAATTTAGCTATAATTTCCCTAAAGACTGTTCTACCTGACAATTACCTTACCTGAGTATTAATTAAGATTCTGGCACTTACTTTTATTTTGATTTTTTTGTTTTTGTTTACTGTATTAGAATAGCATCGTCCACTGATAGGAAGACATTTTATTTTGTGATGACAGAAATACAGAGTGCTTTCAGAGTTGTTCTTTGTAATGTATGTTTTTAATCGAAAAATGATCTATAACTTTTTTTTATATTAGTTCAGAATGAGCAAGGGATTGGAATATGTTCCGTGCATCAACATTTTCAGCATTGTGTACAGCTGTAGTTGTGCTAAATTTAATATAGTTTGCTGTTTAGGGTCAGAGATCAGCAGCTGCAATATGGGAAGAGGCAATAAATAGAAGCGATATACATTTTTCTACTGTTCATTTTACAGACCCTGTCCTTCATTTGCAGTCAAGTACCAAACTGCTTGATCTGAGAGGAAATCTGATTTGTTGGTGTATTGCTTTTCTGAAGACCCCCATATGTGTAGTTAGATTAAAATTTAATTCATTAAAATTATGAATGATGTTTCAGCTCTATAATCATAACATATTCACTTGTCCCATTATACCCCTATGTTTTATAAGGCAAAGTTTGTTAAATCAGCAGATTTGCTCTACAATGTTTATTGTAATATTTCACTTTATTATAGCTGTATGCATTCTATATAATTCTATAGTTTATTATTAACTCGGTTCAAATTTCTTTGGTTGTTGATTTTTTCTCTGTTTATAATCCAAAGAATATTTTGCTAGATTTGCACATTTCTCCATTATAAATTTAAATAAACATTAAAAAATGAAATGAGTATCAATTTACAAATTAACAAATCGAAATAAAGTTAAAAAAAAAGTCATTTGTAGGACTCCATCCTCATTGATGCTATCTGGTTTTGTTTCACTATTGAGCAAGTTTTAGAATTAATAACTGCATTTTCTACATTTTTATGTTTGATTTTTAAGAAGGACATTGTCAACTACATTTTTAATAGTTTTAAATGCTTTGAGTTTTAGTCTCTATTGTTTGTAGCACTCTCGTAGATGCTTGGAAATAAATTTTCTTTCCCTGCTGGTTTTGTCCTTTTTCATTTGATTATTTTTCCCTTTCCCAGTGAATATGCAATTATGATAGTGCTTTATTAAGTTAGTCTTGCTAATCTCAGCCAACACTACCTCTGAAATGCTGGGAATTATACTCATTACGTATCATCTGCAGTACCCCAATGAACAGTGTGTTTTGGCAGAACGACAGGGCATTTATTTGTGTTAAACTTCACAGCAGTGGTTGCTGGAGTCTCAGGCTTATAATTTGAGTGCAAAAATCAGCCCAGCACAGCAGTGCTGGGTTAGTCCCCAACAGAAATTAGAGAAGACTGTAGGCTGGGGCTGTAGTTTGCAGCAGTGCTCCCAAGGATCTGAGCGACCTGGGAAGGGATTTACTTGCAGGAGCTACTTTAAGGTAATCTCTCTCACTGTCTGCCTGAGCTCAGGGAAGGACTGAGCCTCACATCCATGGAAGGCCACAGAGAGATTCACTGTAACTCCAGTGGGTTTGAAGGCAAACAGTAATTAATAGGAGGATCAGCACAACTGTGCAGCAGGTAAGTTAAGGGACACTAGCAACTGCAGATAATGTTTTGGCCATATTTTCCCTCTCAGACATCCTGCTTAAGGATCATCATTTTGAGATGGAAGAGTAGGGGGAACAACAAAATTCCTTCTGATTCCATCAGTTACAGACATCAAGATGTTAACCAAGAGTAATGTTTATTTTGCGAATGGAGTACATTATGTAGATGTATGTGCTCCCATTGGCAAAAACAGTCCCCTCCTTTTCTAGCTGCTTGTCACCAGGAAAACTTGCATCTGAGCAAGGCTGATGCGTCCCCTATCTCTCATATATCCACAGTACAAATGTACACAATTTCTCTCATCACTAGCAAGAAGCAATTAGGTATGCAGGTTCAGTGCTGGTTGCTAAGGGAACTCTCAAAACCTACACTGATATGGGAGAGGAGGGTTTGTTTGGGGTTTTTTAGATTGCCTCTGTCATGTTCTTGCCAATATGTCAAGCAGCTTTTGATACCATGTCAAGGGGTACAAGCTTGCCACCAACATTTACATGATCTTGTGCAAAATCACGCCTCAGAAACTGATATGACCACAGATGAGAAAAGCTTTTAAATAACTTACATGTTTCTTTATTCCACTCTGTTGACTGACAAAATAGAATGCTGAATCTTACACATTGCTGCCAGTAAGCCTACAGGAAAACTGAAGAATGGGAATTTAAATCAGGCTCACAAAAAGGCAGCCTTAGTTTTCTGGGTCCCAAAAGCCTGGAATTTTTTTATGTCTTATGTCCTTATTCCATCAGAATTCTCAAAATTATGTGTTTTTTGTTGAAAACTGTAGCAAATAAAAATATAAAAATAAATCTTAAAAAATAATCTAAAAATAAAATAAAAATCAGACCCTGTGTAGTTTTCCACTGTGGTGAGTGACTGAAGTACAGAGGTACAGTAGTCAGAGATGAACAGTCAGCATCAGAATCACATTCCGTATTAATAAATAAATAAATAAATAAATAGCTTGTGTAAGGAAATAAGTGAGCTTGATAACATTAGTTAGATATCTAGAGTTAGCTCTCTGCAGCTTTGCTACTATCTTCATTAATTTGGGCTGAGATGGCGGATTGACCAGTTCAGCCTAGCCCCACCTGGAAAAATTCAAGTACCACAGAGTTCAGCTTCAAATCAAACAAGGAACTACCTGAGACAATTTGATTTAAGCCTGGCTGGCAATGGAATAGAACATATTTTGTACCTAACTCATTCAAATGTCTGGTATGTGGCTGCTCAGCAGATTTTCAAACCTGCCACCTCTATTGTGTGCCCAGGCTCCTGGTAGCGATCCAGCTCAAAGGCCATGTAACAGCCAACAGTGCTGGACTTCCTGGTGTCTTAGTCTGACACAGGGAACAAAATGGCTTCTGGGCCTGCTCTGGGAGATGATTTGTAGACTTTTGTGCAGCTTGTAGAGCACAACAGGCTCTAGTAGTGCCCAAGCCTGCCATTATTTAATATCATTAATCTCAGTATTTGATAGGAAAAGCTGTTTAAAATCCTTGACTTTTTGAGCTGGTGTGATTGAACACTGAAGTCACAAGAACAATTTTAACCAACTGGGACCTCCTCTCAAGTGAGATTCATTGTCATTTGAAAAACATCTCTTGTAGTTCTGAATAAAATCCTAGCCCTCTTGTCTAGAGGTGTTTGTTAGGCTTTGATTATGGGGTGCTCAACAAGCAAAAAACATATTTATTTCAACTGACCAAATCCACATGCTGTTGCTCAGGCCTTTCTGCAAGTGAAGGCCTTCTTTTGTTGTTACTGTTTGTGGCTTCTTTTCCAAACTTCATGTTATTCCATGACTCCTTAACTCACTGCTCTAGTAGGCCTTGCAGTCACCTCACTGAGCTTCTTTTTAGATATGAAGTGCTGCTGTACTGTTCTTTGAGGTACACGTAGGTTCTAATGGGGCTGGGGTTGGGTTTACTTTAGAGCCATGAAACATTCTCTTCCTCTACTGCAAAACTGTCTGTCTATGTCCCCGTGCTGTGCTGAGTGCCCTATCGGGGGGGGGGGGGGGGGGCGGGGGACGGGACTAAGGAACAATTTTTCAGGGAGTAATAAACTCCCTTGTACTTGGCAGGATGGCTTTAGAAGCCCCTCTGCCCCCCCTACTGCGGACGACAGCCTTCCTTCCAGGTGGCTGCTCTCCCTGTTGCCGCCCAAGCTTGTATTTTCCTTCTTATTAGCGTACTGAAAAAAGTCATCATTAATCAAATGCAAGCACATTTAGCAAAGTTCAATGTGTATGAAAAATTTATGTCAACCTTTAGGCTCTATGACAGCCCCAAGGCTTCACTTAATAAGTTCTATAATGACTTACTGTTAATGGCCGATTCACATTATCTCTTTGAGGTCTATTGGGCCTTTCAGTAACATTTTCTATTATTGATTATGGAGCTGTTGCACATTATCCAGACATATAAGCAAAACTGTTGTTTATGTTCTTTGTTTTCTAAAATGGAAATGTGGATGCATTTAACTATAAAAAGTCATACAACATAGTTTTCTGTCTTTCACGTTCTGTGGCCCCAGTGTAGTGGAACAGCGAAAGAAAGAGTGTAGCCATTTGGGGGGACTGGCAAAAATCTCTTAAAAATTACTAGAAATTTGACATATCTTGTTCACAGATTTAGCAGAACTCTACACTTCAAAAACCATCAGCATCCAACCATCTATCAATCACCCTTGCTAACAGTCTCAGAAGAGGTAAAGACAGAATGGCTGACTGCCCTAGGTTCTGCAGCTTTGGTCACTAATGAGTCATATTTAATTTCGGACATTTAATTTCTTTCTGAATTTTATGTGGAAAAAAATACATTTCAAAGGGAAATGTTTCTGTCAACCGAGCACTGCCTATTTCTGTGGCTTTACACAATGATCCAGCAAACGTTTTTCACTAAACACAATCTCTCAAAATTGTTCAGTGCTCATAATTGTGGTATTATTTTCTAAAGCCTAGATCTTGTATATGCTTACTATTTAGGACAATGTTTACTACTGTGAATAAATGGTAGCACTCATAATAGTAAGTATAATGAGGTAACACTACTGTAATCTAAGTGCTCCCACACTACTGGAAGCTAATATCTCACACTGTGTTGGAACATCGTTAAATGAAAGAATATGAGCATTTTATGTGCCTACACATACTGCTACTGCACTGCAGACTCTACTCTGAAGTGCCCGGTGTCATGTAAAACTCCTTTCATGGAGAAAAAATCCTCCAATAACACCTAAGCATCTCACTAAGAACTGATAAAATGGCATATTTCTTTGTCATGGCCACCCAAAGAGAACTGATTGCATGTTTCATTCATGTAAGTAACAATATGCAACTGTAGTAAGGAGGAAAAAATAGAAGAGGGAAATAAATAAAGCCACAGTACTTGCTTTAAAACATTTTGAAAAAGCAAGAAGAAAGCCACAAGAATTCATTGTATTGAGAGATACTGTAAATTGCCAGCCAGGTCAGCACCTACTATTGAGCTACTCTAACACGTAGATCAAAACAGATGATGTATTTCTATCTTGTTCCCCCCTTCACCTTTCCGATCACACTTGCAAAATCAAACTTGATCCAAGTGCAGAGACACAAGGTCAGAAGCCATCTTCCTGAACACATGTGCACACCAGCACCTAGAGATCACATATGAGGCATTTTTTGATGTGATTAATGGTGCATAGTAAAACCTCCAGGTACTAACAGGGTAAGTCTAATAAATATGTGGCATTGCTTTTGCATTACCTGTCTCATGTTTGTGATTCAGGACCAGCTGCTCCGTGGTGAAAGAAGTGGATGAGCACAGTCAGAATTCTTCTGGCTGCTTTTCAAGTGAGATCACAGTATAAACAAGCTACTTATCACCAAACTCTTTAAAGAATTAAAAGCTGTGCATAACCCTGCATATTCCAAGGAGACTATTGCTGGTAAACTGCTCTCAGCCATAGCAGATAGTCAGAAACTTTTGCAAGCAATCTTTGCTATTAACAGTGCTTCAGAATAAAGAGGGCATCTGTACTCGACTGTAATAAAAAAACTAGTGCAAAATGTCTGCATGATAATAACAGAGACCACAGTTTTAATGAGACTTGGGAAAAAGAAAGGCTAGAATTTCTGAATGTTTATTTGCCCTTGGTGGATTATGAGGTAATGTGAAAGTCCCTGCTTTTTTTCGCATAGAGGTCAATACGGAGTTGGACTAATAAAAGAGCATTAGACTCCCAGTGCACCTATGAAGTTCAGAACCTAAACTAACCCTCCCAGCTCAGTGCATGAAGCAACATGACAGCGATTCATTGCAGAAGTGGCCCCTTCCCATTGCACGTACAAAAGGTGAACCAAATTTCAGCAACAGTCAGCTGTTCTGTTTATTTGGCAGCAAGAAGGTTACTGTAATAATCTGTCTCCTATAGCCCAGAGTATGTCCTTTCTTGTGACCTTCCTCATAAGCCTCAGGCTTTATCATTCTTTGCTACCAATTTGTGTTGGCTGCAGAGTCTAAGGGCAAAATTTATGAGATATTCCTGGGCATCACAAACTGCAATATTCACTGACGGATGAGCGATTCAGGGCTCCCCCTGGCACAGGGCACCCACGTGGGACTGATGCTTCGGGCAGCACCATCTTGGGGCAGTGTGGCTGTGCCAAAGGCAGAGCTGGAGCTGCCGCATTAGCAATGTGCTGTGACCAACTGCATCGAAAAAAAACACAACACCCCCCAATCCCCAGGCCTCGTTTCAGTTCTGGGAGTCAAGAAGTAGATGAGAAGCATTTCTATGAAGGCAGCATGCACGTAAAGGAGAGGCAGCAAAAGAGGTGCTGAAGCCAAGGTAGCAGGGAACCCCTACTTCACTATTTGTCTTGAAAGGTGTTACAGCGAAGAGCAGGAGGAAAAAAAGATTCAGACCATTTTGTGGCTGACTGGTATGCAGTGATATATGAAGTGAAAAAGAAGCCTACAACACAATGAAGCTAATCTGAGCATGAATGAAGGTACAAAAGGGGCTCAGTTCTCAATGCTCTCCTTGGTCTCCATTCTCCAGCCACCACTTTGCCATGACAGAGACCCGACACCAAAGCACAGGCATGGGAGACAAGGCAAAGTGGGGAAAAGGTTTGCTTTGTATTACCTGTGCTATTTGCATCAGCTGCGCTATTGAAAAAAAAAAAAAAACAAACAGCTGTTCTGAGGTGCAGCAGATTGAAGGCCCCCATTCAGGAGACCTGGCAGTGTGACATTTTGAAGGATCTAGACCATTGCTGATTTCAAATATAACCTTGCAGCTTTTAGAATCCCTTTCTCTCATATCCTACTCATCTTTAGAAATAGTGACGGACCCCCAGAAAATGTTCCTTGGCTCTCTGCCAGGCTCCTTTCCAGTTGTGTTGTGGTCAGGTCTGCCCTGTTGGTTAACACACCTCCGATGTCACAGCAGTGGGGGGGGCAGAGCAGAGCACTGCTATAAAGCATCATACATCCTTTAAGCGCTCAGATCATGAAAGCTTTCTCATTCACAGCTGAATAGCATTGAAGTGGGGTGTCCAGCAGGTAAAAGATTGTTGAACTTAGTGGGCCAAATTCAGTTATTTATCTGCCAAAGAGTTTCTATATCTTTCTCAGAAACAACAGTATTAGTCATTGTCTGTCATTTTTGAACCCTGAAATTATTTAAACTCAGAAGACTTTATTGTTTGAGTTGTGTTATTAGACTTGACTTTCTGACAAATGAACACCTCAGCTCTTTGAGATCTCCAGGCAGTTCTGCATACGTCTCACCCCCAACACACACAGAGACATGCCCCCCCCCCCCCCCCCCACACACACACACACACTTTCTATTCATGCTACTCAACTAGAAAGATGCACAATTTGGCCTCTCTCTCTCTAAATTTTTATTTATTTTCCTGAAAAATGCTATTTTCTTTCTTGCTCTTCTTCAGATTACATTTAAAATGTATTCTGCTTGCCACCCTGTGTACTCCATTAATACCTTTGCCACCAGCATCCAGCACTCAGCGTATTACTTTCCATTAAGAAAATTTACGGTACAGATTTAATTTGTTTCAGTTAAAGATCACTGTTGTCATGGAGGAGCGTAGTATCACACTCACCTGTTTGATGAATTAACAGGATAAATACTAAATCATTGCTCACTTCTGCAGGTCCTCCTGGTTTGCTTGTAGGAGGTTTAAGGAGCATTGAGATTGCCTGAGCAATGAGGGAAAAGTCTGTGGAGTTTAGGGACCACACTGATCAACAAAAAGGCCAGAAGAATCACTACAGATATGCTAGGGGAAAAGATGGCCATATGCAAATTTAATGCAGAATAGTCTCATCCTGCCAAAGAAAAGAAAAAGGAAAACACAGAAGGTTTTAGGGGCTGCCAGTACATATTATTCAACTTTCATTAACTCTCCTAAGAGCAAGCCACAGAATTGAATTTGGAGTCTTACTGCAACTCTAAAATGCAGCCCATCTGCTTTCCATCCCAAACAATGGATGGGCCAACATTTATGCCAAAAAATTTGTCCTAGGATTTGAAGGTTTAAATGGCTGTTACCTAAAAATCTGATGCAACTCCCTCTTTCAGAAATACATTTTAGAAGAGCATTTTGTGTTCAGGCTTCTTATGTGTTTGAACACTGCTTGAAATGATTCAGGAGTTTTGCTTGACAAACGGTTGCTGTGATCCAAGGCCCATATGGCTTGTTTTGGAGTGTGTAAAGGTCACTGCTTCTGTTAATACAACTAGTACAAATACTTCCCTGCCATCTGACGATGTTCCTCCTTATTCAGATTGGCAGCCATTTCCCCCCCACAATCTGGAATTTCCTTTCAACGTGGGTTGTTGAAGTGGAGATGATAACAGTTTTAAAATCAAAGGTTGAATGCTTCTGTTGAGTTATACTTGGAACCGACCATGTTCTGTACAGTGAGAACATCCCATATGGAAAGGACATATGTGTTGGATACAATAATACATAAATAGTGGATGCAATTTTACATAACCCTTATATTCTTATAACTGTCACATATACTTCTGTAATGAGATAGGTGAAATAGAGGACTTTGATACTGATATTTAAGTCCATATGTCAAAAGCTTACAAAATAAATAGGCATTTTTAAAAAAAGATTTAGTAGTTTAATTATTTTTCAAACATTTGCATTGGCGTAAGACACCTTTGAAAACCCTGTTGAACTGTCCTAACGAAATAACACTGTAGACAGCACCACAACTACACACTGTGATATCCACCTCCGAAACAGACACACACACATTCTTTTTTTTTTTTTTCCCTGGGTTAATGCTTTCAAAAACGTTAAGTTTTCAAAGGAGCAGAGTTGAAAAGTTTCAGTGAAAATTCAGAGCCAAGATTAAAAGAATACTGACAACAGCTTTTGTTATGAAGTTTCAGCATGGCTATGATTTGGAGCAGGGATGTGGAACCTGGCAGGAGGATAACCATGTCGTCACTGATTTACACTTAGCTCTCCCTGAGAAAACCCATCCAAATGTAGAAAACATATAAGCTTCAGAGGGGGGAAAAAAAAGTCTCAGTTTGCAGATGCTTAGAAAAGACCTGTTAGTACTTGGCAGCTAAATTCTTTAAAGAGTCTGGGCAACAAATACACCCCTCCTCCCCATACCCTGCCCAGACTCTGCATCAGCCCCCACAGATGACTGTGAGCACAGAGTTGGCTACAATGAGAGTTAAAACAGGATGGGAGTGGGCTCAGTATTATTCAACACAATAACATTTCTGTTTATTTTAAAGGAGTTTAAGCAAGTTTTCTCATGTCAAGAAATCACAGACATTTTACAAACCTGCATTGCTCAGTTTCAGAAGTCAGGGAACAGTGACAATAAGTGTCACACTCAAAGTAAATTAGTTACAATCATGTTTTCCTCATGTCCACTTAGTCAATTTCCAGTTGTCTGAGTATTTGTTTTCCCTCTACTGACCAAAACACTGGAACTAGTTTTGCTGGAAACATTTTTTAAACTTCCTTTTTTTTTTTTTTTTATTCTCCTGTCAGTAAAGATAAAATAATGGAATTGCTTTGTGATACCGTTTTATTCTTACTTTCTGGGGAGGAGGTCTGTAGAAATACATTATTCTCTTAACAGATGTTCTATAGAGATGTCAGCTCTCAGCTGAAGACCCACACCATTTGTGGCCATGCGGTTACGACAGTCACATTAAGTGATAGAAATGTAGCTGCCCATTTCAGCAGCACTTCCATAGCCAACAAGCCTTATAAGAGAAATCCGCATGCTTATTATATGCTTTTTCATATCTCTGATTAAAAATTAGCTGAGTGTTTTAACTGAGCTGTGTGCCAATAGCATATAAAGGAAGCATTTAAGAGACTTCAAAGTTGTTGTGTTGGTGCCTAGTACAGGCTTCAAAAGAACCCTAAATCTGAAGTGCCCTTTTTTCAAAGCATTTCCCAAGATTCTCCTTTTAAGCGAAGCTGTGCTCCATGAACCTATTTTAAAGTTTCCTACTTCTTGTGGAACTAAGCAATTTTTTGTTTGCTTGTTTGTTTGTTTCCTATCTAAATAATTGAAAATGCTGTGAATCAAACTGTGTGGAAAAAAATCCTACAGTGAATTTCAATGGCCAGAGCCAGGCTATTAAAGAATAGATTAACACTGCAGAATGGAAATATTTTAACCAGCATGACCACTGCAAACTGAAATCTAGCTTGCTGCACGCTACCAGGGAGCAAGAGTGCATGTTCTTGTTTAAAGAGTGATTCCTTAATCAACAAATTTACAGCTTTACAGCGCCGTGAAACAACAAAAAAGGCCTCCTATGCACTGCCAAGCAATGTTACCTAGAACAGACTTCATTTATGTTCTTATTACAACCTTATTATAATAATTATTGACATGGCTAGGCCATTACACTAAATTAGTAGGGGTTTTCACACCCACCCAGAATGAAAGAACAGATTTCCATAGGTTCCTTCTAGAAACCACTGGGGTAGTTCTGGGGGAGCTGCTAAAAGCCTTCCAGTGCGTGCCCGCTGTTCACCCCCCAGTCTCCTTGTACCATCTCTTGTGCTCATCCAACCTTCTGTGCCTTTTAAGTGGCAGATTTTTTTTTTTTTTTTTGACATTCATTTAATTTCTGGCTGGTTTAATGAGCTGAAATGATAAAGCAATAAGAAAATGAACTAAATAACAAAATTTTCTGGAAGCTGCCCAAATTAGATGCAATGTTTTACTCACTGTGATGACGCCCATTCTTACTGAATCTTCTGATCACTGCAGGGATGTGCTCTCACAGATGCAAAACGAAAATCCTGTATCCCTTTGACCAGTTCATGGCTGATTCTGAAAGTGATCCTGTCTGTTGTCTTTTACATCTTACCCTTTAAAAATATTCAGAGATACTGTGAGGCTTGTTGCACGATGAATTTCCAAGCAAAAATGTTTCTACTTCTTTTTAATGTACATTATCATTGACTCACACTGACACATGTGCATATAACTTTGGATTTCCAACAGATTACTGTATATTTTGGCAGCCTTCAGTTATATGCTATTAAATTACGTGTTTTTGTAGGACTTACTAATTGTATTGATATCCTTTAAACATTGCTCCTATAGCAACTGTTGAGCTCTATGGCACTTTGAGCAACCAGAAATTTAAACACTAAATCTTAGCTAATTATTTAAATAGTAGTAACTACTGTAGTTTTAAAAAGAAAGAGTAATACCAAAAACAGCGCATTGCTTTACCATCACCCCATCGTAACAATCTTCAAATATCCATTTCTCCAGCCTGTTGCTAGACTGGACATCTCAATAGATGCAGCTTGTTATTATTTTTTTCTCTCCCCCCCCACACCTCTCCGATTTCTATTCCTTTTGGTTGCAGAGGAATGGAAATCTGACAAAATGCTTAAAAAATAAAGGCCCAACATTTATTATTTTTTAAAATCTCAGTGTTTTCAGCTCATCACTTCAGAAGGCCTGACTCACTGTTTTTTATCTCTTGGGGTTGGCACTTTGGGAATCAGATTTCATTACAATAAGAAAACAGGTGTCATTTGTGTTCTTAACTTTATTTAATTTTTTTATATCACTGCATAAATTGCATCTGTCTTTCTGCTATAATATAAAACAGAAGCCCTGAGCACTATTTCCTGATTATTCTACATCATTTTTCTTAGAAGAAGGACTGTTCCCCTGTCCTGGTCAAACTCTCTAATTAACAAAGAGATAGCATCACTGTAAAATTGTGCAATTCCAATTTTACATAATGTTTAGTGTATACTGCTGCCCTTCACTGTCAAAGTAATACTGCCTGTTTTAGCACAAAGATATCTGCATTTCTGTATCTTTTACCAATTCTGCAAAGGCTTAATGAATGGAAAGTTCTTTGAAAAGCTGTAGATAAAAGGCAATTCTGAAGTCAGTCATTAGTAGTAAATACCCTCATCAAAATTTCTTTTGCTAATCCTTTATCCTCTAGCTGCGCAGGCTGTGCTGACAGGACAAAACTACCATTCCATCAAGGTTATTCTAATGTTAACTTACGGATGGCAACTCTAAGAGTCACCCATATATATAACTCTGCTGGCATGAATGTTACCCTCTCACCAAATTTGGTCAGTTAAAAGTGTGCCACCTTAACACTACAGATCAATAGCAAAAAGAAATTCACAGTCTTTCTAATTGACTCACCATTAAAACTAATATTGTGTAACTGGAAATCAACTGCTTCAATTAATGGGAATATATGGCTTCATTTTGTAGGAACAACCTTTACATTGGAGCACTCAGTGACATATGGGTTCCCACTGGTGCTATAATTACACCATGCCTAAAAGTCATCATTAGTTTAAAATGTGGAGGTACTATTTTTTTATAATGAACAATCTTGTGCCGGTTAAGAGTGCATGAGTCTTTTCTTTTAGCACCGGTTTCAATAGAACTCATTCATTTAGTTCACAGTTTCTCCAGTGGCTGCTACATACCCCTTGGTGTCAGCGTGGGATTTCCAGGCTGACAGCTGTACCTGTGAATCACAGTTACAATGGTCCTCTTTAAAACGCTCTGTAATGGTAAGACAACACTGTATTGTTTTCCATTGGGTCAATGGTAACATCATCTCTAGCACAGTAATTAAAATTCTGTGCCCCAACAGTCCTCCCTTGGAAGAAGGAAACAGGAACAGGAATGTTTAACACAGGCAGAAGGCAAAAAGGGACTAATTGAGACCGGTCCCATGGGGCTTTGAAAAATGTATGGCTGAGACACTGGCAGTAACATGGAGCGAGCAACCATCAGAGCAACAAGGACAAAAAGCCCTTCTGAGTGCCTAACCGGAGCTGCAAAGGATGTGGTATGGACAACATTTAAAAAAGTTGTTCTTGTCTTAGATGCCCATATCTAACCACAGCACCATGACAGCGGGCTGCATTGGCTCACTGTTCAAATCACCTCAGATTTGACTGGTTGGTTGACTGGTTCTTTTTGGAATTGGAAAAAAAAAAAAAGGCAGATTTATCAGAACAATGTTTTTAGACAGTTTGGAGGGAATAGGAATGGATTGGGAGCTTAACAGGAAATCTGAGCATTTACTTTGATCTGAAATGAACACTTCATTTTGCATTTCAGTATTTTAAGGAGTCTTTTGTGTGGTTCAGAGGGAAAGTTTACATAAACTTGAGAGAAACTTCCAAATGAAAACTAATGCAAATCAAAAACAGAGATGTATTTAAGACCTGTCAACATGAAATGTTTTGATATTTATAAAGTTTTGTGTTAGTTTTTCTTGGGCATGAATATTTCAATGAAAGCAATATGTGATTTGAAAATGCACATCAGTGTCAAGTGCCTGCATTTTTAACAAAGTTCTAGCCTTTTGGTTCTGCATCAGGTTGGTTGTGAGTCTTGCAGATCTTTCAGCCACACCATTTTGTTACCTCAGACAACCACTGTAACTTTGACATTGAAAACCACAGTCAGATTTCCAAAGATGCAGTAGAGAGGCATTGATATTGCTTAAATCAGAGAAAAACTGTTGTGTATATTTGTCCTGTCCATAGCACTGAATACTGTGAAAGACCTGGAAGTCTTCAAAGTATTTGAGCTTTAGGTCTGTGGAGCCGAAAAAGCATATTTTATTAAGCTATATGTGGTATTAAATGGTGGGAAACACCAATCAGCCCACTCCATCCCTTTCACTATGGAGGCACTGCCATTGTCTCCTACTGTCTACTAAATGGTTTGTGTCAGTGGTTTTTACATCTTCTACTCCTCATCAGGCAGCTACCCTTTGGTCAACAAGGCCTTTGAGCTAGCATTCCCCGCCGTACCAATGAGGACTGTTGTCATGGTGTTGCTTGCAAAGGCCAAGGCGTGGCTGTAGGCGGAAATCTCGAACACCCAGGTGGAAAGGTGCGTGAGGGCCACGGCAGGACTTTTGCTTGTGCCAGATGTGCATGTTGTTCTTTCTCAGAGACCTACTGAGTATCCTGGTCTCCAGTTCTTTTCAATGGCCTAATGCTGTGAGTTATTTCTTGCACCCTCTCACTTGGCTGTCATTCAGCTTCATTTTATATATGTTGTAGAGAAGACTAAGGTCAGAGAGAGCAACTAGGCTGAAGGAAGAAAATGTTCCTTCAGGGAGACAAGGGCAGGAGAACACTGAGCTGTAGGAGACTGCTGTGCAGTCAGGCACCACCTCTAGTAGACTCAGCACGGGATCCCACAGGGCCTTGTCTGAGCTAATGGTGCAAGACGCTATAGGAGGGGAAGTCATCATGACTCATGATTGCTATGTGAAATATTTACGTGCACAGTCTGTGTACCTCTGGTTAACAGTCTGCAAGAAGTCCCCGTAGGTACCTGAGCCACATGAATCCGCCTTCCCTATTTTCCAGAGATTCTTTTCCGATTAAGAATGCTTCAGCTTTGATGCACAGATCTCTAACTACTTATAAGCATCACCCAGCTCCCTCACCGCTACCTTGGGAGTGTTTCCCCAGCCCACACACACACTTCCCTCCCGGGAGCGCTCGCCGTAATGCGGCCGGCGCAGCCTTCCAGCACACTAACCTACATTTCCCTGCAGCTCCCAGCTCGCACGGCGCTGAGCCCGCCACGCTCCCAGCCTCCCACGCACGTCCCTGCTGTCCCGGCTGCCTCAGCCGGAGCTCCAAGTGCTCTCGTGCTGGCAGAGCAGAATAGATATCCGTTCTTACCAGATTTCACCTGGTGTATCCAAGTAAAAATCCCTGAGGACAGTCATTAGGCAGTGTTAATTATGGCAATCAGCCTACCCAGTCTGACCTAATTATAAATAATTAGCTTATCCCTTTATTTCCAAACCTCTCTCCCTAGTGAGACTGCACTTTTAAGAGTTTTAAACTCGCGAAACTCCCCTCACAGATTTGCTTTGCAGTTTAACAACCTTGACATTAAAGGCATAGGGCTGTAAGAAAGGGATGGTCAACATCTTCTAGGTCTGTGTCTCAAAACTTAAAGAATTACAAGCGTTATTTCTCAGGCTGTAGGCGGTGCCTTTCACTGGTGCAAGCCATCTAGTTTTTTGGTTTTTTTGGTTTTTAAATAAGCAGCAAAATTCATACTCATTTGCCAAACAAAACAAAACAACACAAAACCAAAAACCAAAAAAAAAAAAACCCTTGTCTTAAATACCTCTTTAAAATCTTGTGCTTTTGGAATAGCTGATTACAGTGATGCTTCTCAGAGCCATTGTAGCAAAGAAAGCTAGTGCAACATGAACTACAATTCTTTGCAGTTGTGCCACATTTTGTTTATGTTAGTGACAATAGTGTTAAATAAAAAAATTAATTTTCTGTTAGCGAAAGAATGCAATGTTTTTATTTTTGTTGCTTCAAGCAACAAAGATTTGTCTCTAAATTGGTATTTACTAATCCACAATTTATGTTGAAAGACCAACTCCGGGTAAAACTGTCTTGTTCTCCAAGTTTATTTTTTGTTGCTCTCCCATTGCATTTTGAAATTCAGCACAACACATGTGGGTTACGTGTGATCTCATGGGTAATGCACTTGACATAACCGAAAGATATATTCTTATAGTCTCAAAACACGTCTCTAAGTGTCTCTTCCTATAAAAGCTCTTTGAGGATTTTTTCTAAATCCTCATTCTTGGTCCAAATAAACACTTTTTCTTGAGCTCCCATAAGTGATTTTTACTTTTGTACATACCCCTGTGCTAAGGGGTATATATCTGACATTTGGTCTTCTCCACCTGCAGCTCTCCAAGGCCACCAGCAGAAACTGTTTGCACACTGTGTTAACAGAGCACCCATGGAGTCAGGAGCTTCTGGTAACTATTTCCAGGCTGTGCCCACCCACATCTAGGAGATGCTGTGATGTTCGTGCTCCGAACAAGTCATGCACTGATGGTCCTTCACCCCTTGCCTTTGCCACTGAAAAGGGAGTCCTGAAGCTCACTCAGTGATGTCAGTTTGCAATCATTTTCAAATAATTCCCATTCCAAAGAATTGTGCTCCTGGCTCATTTGTGCTAATGCAAACTAATCCCAAATGTGTCAAAATTTACTACTTTGAAAACGAAGTCAAAGCTCATTAAAGCCAATTTATTTTTTTTTCCCTCCAATGATTCCCAGGTTCTCTGGATCAAACCGTTTACAGAATTCTCCCAAGGCTGTCTTATGCCTTTTTTTTTTTCCAAACGACATTTGCAAAGTTTAAAGCCACCTTTATTTCTATGCACGGCATTTACCAATAGTTAGATCTGTAAATAACAAGGCTCTCTGCTTGGTCAGGAATGCAACCTGTGTGATGACATTTTACTCAAGTAAAAATATTCCAATAACTTCAAGTGGAAACTGACTATAAGAAGACTGCTTATTTATTTGTTTTGTACCATGAATTCAAGCACAGACTGGGGAGAAATAAAATTAACCTGTAATATTTTTTTCCATTTTCTTGTGAAGCATGTGCTTTTGGACACTTGCAAAAGGGTAAGTAGATTACTGACCATTACAAGTTCCTGTGTCCCACTGTATTTTACACGTAAGAACTACTAGCAATATTCTTGGGCTATGGAAACTGCCTTTCTACCATATATGTTTTGTACCAATTATCACAAATAACCAAATATCCCTTTAGCCAATCCGTCTGAATTTTCCTTGCACCACTATAGTGTGAACATTATTTTAACTAAGTATGGACAGTACTGTTAGGTTTATTGGTGTTAGTCCTCCTACCACGGAGAAATGCACTTTGTTTAGCATGGCAAAGTACGATGTGAAAGAATGAATAAACAAGACCCTCTTGACAAAAGCTCTCGGTTACAGATGATAAATTAAACTATACTAAAAAAGAAAAAAAAAAAGGAAAAAAAAAAAAAGAAGAAGCTTGACATAACTTAAGGTTCATTTCGCTATTAATTCTTATTCTTGCTTGTATTCTAACCCTTTAACATCTTCTGTCTTGTCTCTTGTTTTTTTTCTTGAGTACTACAAAATGATCCTTCACTCTATTACTCCTCTTTGCAGGCCATTATCCTGCCCCAGAGGAAGCTGTGTATCTCACGTTTCTTGAAGGAATTCGTCAGTGTTGCTAACCTTTGCCTCACTTGTATAAAGCACAGCTCTCTGGCAGACTCTGGCTGTCTCTTATCTCTCTGATCCAGGCAGAGGTGTCAGAGCATCCCAGGGAGCCATTAATCAGCGGCCCCCCTCTGCCATCAGCTCCTTAGAAGCTCTCTGTGAACCTGGAGTGCTTTTGGAGGTCTAGAGCAAAATGCACAAGAAGCTTTTACCACCAATATCTTTCATAGATTGTCTAATCTGATTGATGATAATACTCAGAATTAAATATTTATGGGTTAGGATCCTGGGAAAGTTTTGAAATACATATTTTAAATCTATATGAGAGGGGTAATGTCATGCAAGATGCTTTTTACATAGGGTTTGGACAAGTAGTTCTGTCCTGCTGTAAATGCCATCTTCATTGCTTTGTCATATGAAAACATTGCTTTTGTTTCATATAAGGTGCACGTTCATGAAGTTAAAAAAGGGGTATAAACACAAAAAAGGTGAAATAAAGAAACAAGATGTCTCAAGCTTTTTGTCTATTTGACTATTAGAAACAGGGAAACAACTTGCCATGTTTCATGATGCTGAAGTACCACTACCACTTAAGGCAGATTCCATATATATATATATATATATATATATATATATATATATATATATATATATATATATATATACCACTATAATGAATAATTTACTATAACCATATCATCTAGGCCTATGATCTCACTCTCTCCTCCTCTTCCCCTAAGGAATGTAAGTACCCACCACGTCTGGTAGCTTGTGGCTGGGAGACCTATATATAGAGAGCAAGAAGAAATGGAGAAAGAAACCTCTAGCAGCAAATCAATCCTGCTCTCTTCCATCAGTAGGCAGCCTCTACTCATGTGAATGTGCAACGTGCTGGAGAAAGATTTAGACTCATACCTTTTAAAAAAAATCCCATGAGATCTTCATGGCATTTGGGATGCTAACACATTTGAAGAGTTTTTAAACAAGCAAGCCAATTTCAGTTTTTATGCACTGCATTTTCTACAGATCCTGCCTTCCATCTTATCCAGGCCAAATAACACTATTATTATTCATTCTATTTACCTTAATGATAGTAAAGCAGTACTTATGCAAGGTTAAAGTATGCTTCATTACTGTAGAAGAGTAGTGACATTTCTATAATTTAAAAAGTGAAGTCCTACATGTCCTAGATATAAAACCTGACAGCATAATCTTTTATTCCCATTCTAAGCAACAATTTGCATGCGTGAGCTTTCTCAGGATTAGTTGCATAGTTCAGAAATGTCTAGGGCTTGTTTGGGATTAACAAACTAAAGAAACAAGACATATTTAAATGAAACTGCTGGGTTTAAGCAGTTTCCTTAATGGGTCATCATAACCCTTTTTTCCTGATAGAATAGATTTTTCTAACCCACATTGTACTGAGAAAGTATTTTCTCATCAGCTAAAAATACAAAGCATTTAGCTACGTGATCTACATAAGCCAAACAAAGAAACACTACTGAATGTAAGAATTTTCTTCTCTGCAGGCCAGCATGAAGTCTATGCCCTACATAAATGTTCTAGGCAACTGTTCTGAAAGGCTAGTTTCACTTAGAATTACGAATTTAGATGTGAGATATCAAATGTATAAACTAGTTGCTTCCGTAAGTACCATTAATTTTCTTGTTCACACTTCCTTGATCTGTCACTAAGTGAACCCAGGAAACAAAACACCAGAGTTTGAACTGAGACATCACAACATCCCAGGACCTTCTGGGATCTCTGATGATGAGGAAAAGAAAGCCATAAACTCAGGCTTCCTCAGCTAAGCTCATCATTGCTTTGAACATAGCACGCTATCTTCTATTTTGATTCAAATTACAATTCCCTCCACAAAATTTGATCTGTTTATAAAATAATTTTAACAGTCTTTCTTCATAGCCAAGAAGTAGTTTTGCAGTTCTGAGTGAGTTCTCCATGTCCTACAGCCCTGCAGTGCCTGATCGTTTTCATACCCAGTTACTGTAGGGCTCCCCTTTTCCAGCATTCCAGACATTATTTTGGCAGAAGTTCCAGTGCCTGCTTTTCTATGGGGAAAGATCTACCCATCTGGCATCAACAAGAACTCGTTGTGAAGTCAGTATCTTTTAAGGAACAGCAAATGGTAGGATCAGCTTAAATCGTGACAAGTAAAGTGGAGCATTATCTGTGTTTTTCTTACTATGGTGAGCTTATCTTCTAACTTCAGCATTCCACTGGAGAAGTCTGTTTTTCATATAGAAAGATAGACAGCATGGTAAACATAACAATATTGTAACAAGGAGAGTAGGCCCAGTTTGCTCTTCATGGGAACATAAAAGTTTCATATTTACTCTTTTTTTAGTATTAGTCCATATTTTTTAGTATTAGTTCCATATTTAGTGTTTTTTTTTAAAGTTACATAGCTCAGAATAGCTTGAGAGACGTGTTAACTCTTGCTAAGGCCTCACCCTCTCAAGGTTTTTCTTGAAAATGCTTTTATTTGAAGGAACAGGAGATGAATATTTATGATACTGACATTTAAAAGTGGTTATGAATATCTTATACAAAGTCTTTCATGGACAAATATCAGAGATTCATCCCACCAATATTTCTGTTTACCTCCATAAAATCCAAACCAAACCAATACCTCGGATTTTTCTAGCAATGTTTTCTTCTGCATTATTTAGTGGAACTGTACTAGACATATCCCTCATGAAAACAAACAAACAAACAAAAAAGGATAAAGTGATAACTTACTCCATGATAAATTATCCTTTTGTTTGAGTCAGACCAAGTCAAATATTAAATTTGCCACAAAAAAGTAGAAACTGTAGTATACTTAAGAATATCAGACTCATTTAAAATTGAGCATGCATTCACTTTTCAAAGGATTAATTTCATAAAGACCATTCTGAATCTACTAGTTTTTACTTTAAGGACCAATTTTTCATTTAAAATTTTCAAGTAATTTAAAAAATATATAAAAAATACACCATTTAAAAATAAATGTGTCTACATAATTAAAGATAGACTATTAGAACAAGACTAGATCCAAATGAAATGATCAGTGTTCTCTGTGGAAGATAATGAGGAGACAATTTTGTAAACATTTTCAGCATTCCCACAAATTACTGGATTATTGATGGTTAGCGTTCTGGATAGAGACACGTTAAACTTCAGAGGCTTAAAATACTTTCTCTTCTTTCTTATGTCTTTAACGTTCCTATTACATGCCTGTACATTATGTTAATCAGAACCGCTTTTACACACTATAATTTTCAATTATGCTTTAATTTTCTAAATGCATAAATTGTTATGATATAATGTAAAACTCCAAAGGTGTGTGAAAATGCTGGATCAGAAAACTGTATCATAATTAATTGTTTTATAAAATACCCTCTTTTTCATTACAGATATTAAGTACCTAAATACTTGAGGTGAACAGTAGGGTCAGGTCATGAAAAACTGCTGAAAATAGTCTTTTTAGAAGCCAATGCATTCTAGTAAGTGATGATAAGCATACTATAGTATTCCAAGCTGCTATTCACAGCTTCTTAAATCAGAGAGATAAAGTTCCTATGTTTTAACTAATGTTTCCAATGATTCATTAGCCATACAAGCAAAACAAAATCAAAGGCAGAGGTGGGAAGGGGTGCCACAGTTTACTTAAGACTTAATATTCTAAATGCATTATCAACAGGAACAAAGATGAACAGTTATTTCCATTTTCCTATAATTGTGAATTTTTATCATAACATTTTGATTACGATGGGAAGGCTTGTTTAAGGCTAAGAAGTATCAACTATTATAGGAAGTAAAGGTCCAAGGAAGACCTGTCTTTTTCCATGATCACAATTCCTTATGTAAATATGCATATATACCTCACACGTGTACATACACATATAGAATTTTTCTGTCCTTTATTATCCAACACAATTCTTTGTGATACCACTTTCTTAACAAATATGCTGTGTTGACAGTTATGTTCAACTTAATATACCTTTAATATTGTGCTTCTCACTGGAGTTACTGGCATATATCAAGCAACATTCCCATTCCATATGAAAGTCTTCAAATGGCAAACCCTGCATATTAAAACAAAGAATGCATCAATTATAATTTTTTTTTTTTTGAGGAACACCATTGTAATTAACATCCGATAATTTCTCCCAACTGCATGAAGTCTTCTGTAATGATTCTTTTGTGGACTATTACTGTAGTATCCCTTTTAACCCAGCTTTCTTTGACTTCTATGTAATAGATTTAAAACTTTGATGATTCTTCACATTTAGCTATTTTACATCTGCAGAGAAAAAATAATGGGAGCCTGTCTAAATTATTCTATGTTTCTATAAATCAGACACACATTTACACATTGTGTTTTTGAGTGAAAGCTTTATCATAAATTTATTTATTAGGCCAAAACCTACCAATGCTCTTTAAAAATATTTTGTGTTTATTTACATTCAGAAAATTTTAATAACTGGAATAGATGGGTATCTTGAGCTGGCATTAATAATTTCTGATGAAAGGCTGAAGCCTGTAAGAGCAACTTGTGTTCTAAATTGAGAGGGAAAGAAACAAAGGAGGAACTTGGCAAGAAAAGCAGAAAAGAGGTGTTTAACAGCACTATGGCTGGATCATCAGCCAAGATAATCTTCTTAGTATTCAAATGTTATAAAGCAGACAGATGTTTAGGCAGAAAAAGAAGCTGAAGACTTTAGATGCAGACTGATTTACAGTCTTTTTCCCCCCCTCCCAGTAATACAAGGTCTTAATATTAATGCATAGCTAATATTCTCTTGCATTCTCTATAGTAAAACCTTAGTCTGAATGGCATTGTTTTATGGAAGGAATGGAGTTTCAACCTTTCCAAAGACACCCTTTCTTCAAAAAAGAACATCTACACAAGGGATTACGTTGCCAAAACTGTATTTGGATTACTAGTAATTTCTGAGCACATCAGGGATATTCATTCTCAACAAAGCTCAATATAGGAATAACAGGTGATTGATTCGATTTCATATTATTGTAAACTGATCTATTCCTTATATTTTGGAGATTAAAATTAGACTAATTTATCTGATAACTATAATGCAAAGATGCACGACGAAACCCTAATCTTCACAGAATATCTAAGATATTTTTCTTTAATCTCTTCTCCTTAAAATCTCTTACTCAGGCTTCCAGAGCCAAAGGATCCTCTGGACTCCAGTACTTGTGTAGTACTGCCGTAACGAACCTCGTGGGCTGAAATCTGTCCCCTGTACTCTTCAAACTGTCTGCTTTCTCGTGCTTTCCACACTCTCATTTCTTTCAAGATGAGAAAAAGTACTCGCCGAGGCGATCGGCTCCGGGGCAGACGCGTTGTGCAGCAGAGCGGGGGATGGAGGCGGGCAGGGCTTTTTTTTCTCTCACCGAGGCCGCTCGAGGGAGCCGCCAGGCCCCGGCAGTTCCTGAGGGAGGCTGACGAGACGCGGGGGGAGCCAGCAGCGCCCGCTCCGCCGGCCGTTCAAAGGCAGCCCCTAGGGAGCGCGAGCGACCACGAGCGCGTGCGAGCAGGGCGGGCGGACAGGGAGGGGCGCAGCAATTTGCGCGGGCAGAGCGAGCCGGGAGGGCCCCTCGCCGCTCTTCCCCAACGGTGGTTGTGAGCTGCTCGTGAAAAGCCCGGCCATAGTGTCCGCCAGGCAGAAAAACATGACTTCCACATCTCTTGCGACCTCTCCAGCTACAGTCACCAGTGTGGCTACTCAGCCAGAGGTCTTGGTGAATTTTGCTGTCCAGGTCTTTGGACGGAGGCCCAAGTCAAGGGCATCCACCTTCAAAAGTCAAAGCCTTTCCACCCTCAGAGTCAGCAACTCCTCCAAGTTCACAGTCATCAGCAAATTTGCTGAAAACACCTCCTAGTCCTACATCCAAATCGTTTATAAAAACATTGAAGAGGGTGGGCCCTAAAATGGAGCCTTCGAGGACCCCAGTAGTGACTGTCCGCCATCTTGATGTGGCCCCATTTACCACAACTCCTTGAGCCCTGCCTGTTAGGCAATTGCTCACCCATGGTATGATGTTTTTGTTTAGCTGTATGCCAGACATATTGTCCAGTAGAATTCTATGGGAAACTGTGACAAATGTTGATACCTTGAGATTAACTGTCCTTGTCCTTATGGGGGACTTCAACTTGCCAGATGTCAACTGGGATTACCACATGGCCAACATGAGCAGATCCAGGAAGTTCCTAAAGCATCTTGATGATAACTTCTCGTTGCAGTTGCTGAGGGTGCCAACTAGGAAAGGTGCCCTCCTAGATCTGTTGCTGGAGAACTGAGAGGGTTGTTGTGCACTGGAACAGGCTCCCCAGGGAAGCAGTCACAGCACCAAGCCTGTTGGAATTTTAAAAGCATTTGGACTGTGCACTTAGTCACGTGGTCTGAATTTTTGGGTAGACCTATGTGGTGCCAGGAGTTGGACTCGATGATCCTTATTGTTTCCTTCCAACTCTGGGATGTTCTATGATTCTGTGAGTGTCTCAAAGTGTATTATGTCTTGGTACCATGTGAGCAGCTCTATTTGAAAAAGAAGTAAAGCTGCAAGAAGAGTCTTGGACTGCAAGTATTTTCATTTTAATTCCAAATTTCTCCTAGGCATGCTACACCTGATATAGACATATATTGTTTCTCATAGTTACCTTATTGATACATTTATCTTTCTTTCTTCATGCCAATATTATATTATTAAATTGATTTAAATGAATCTTGTTGATTATTCTGTGCACCTACATAAATCAATAAACCTCCTATTTGCAAAACTTAATAAGATGGTGGGAATAATTAATGTTAGCTGAGGCTTCTTGACTAATAAGCTTTTATCTTTATCCACTGCAATAAAAGTATTCCATCTTTAAGCAAATAACCTTGATTCCATGGTTGGCAAGACTTTCTACCAACTACAATATGTAGGCCAACCAATTTTATGTATATAGGGCAACCAAAAGGCAGGTTGGTTGTAGACACTTAATTGGAAGGGTATTATTTTTAGTCCCACTAAGGACTAGTGGCATGAAAACAATTAGGATCTTTTGTCAAGTTAATTAAATTTTACTAAGTGTAGTAATCTCAGTGGGTTTAGTACACCAGAGGAAATGCTAATTAAAACTCAAATTCTTCCTGGTGTAATAAGGAACTCTAACTCTAGTAGCAAATGAATGTTTTGCATACTGATAGATATTCAAACACTAATTTTTAACTAGATGAGGGTGAACCCTTAAAAGGTTCAGATCTGCTGAAGGCTCACTTGAGAACATCACTAAATGTGTTACATCTTTGAGCAACCCACCCAAGCAACATTAAAGAATCTGGAAAACGGTGCTTCTTTCTTAACAGAAATGGTGTTGCCTTTGCAGCTGGGTCCAAATATAAAGCAATTCAAATGCAAAAGGAATTTAAATATTTTTTTTAAAATGTGGGGGAAAAAAGACCCCCACCAACTGCCACTCTCCTGATTACTCTTTCTGATGACTTGCAAAACAACAGATACTTAATGAGATGTGTTCAGCTGTGGCATGTACAAGAAGACTGACTTCTTTGAAGAAGATACCTCCAAGTCTGAGGGTTAAAAGAATATTATGCAATAGTAAAGCCTTTGCCCTTGTTTTATGCATCTCTCTCTTGTTCTCTCTTTCTCTCTTTTTTTTTTTTTTTTTTATTCTTTTACTGAGCAAGTCTTACATGCAAAATACATTCCTTCAAAATGACAGTCAACAAGCAAAAATACCAGTATTCTGGACCAGCTTTGAAAATATTTTGTTCTTTAAATTTTATCTCCAATCAACAAGGTAAGCAAATGGCATTATAGTCTTTCAACTTCCCATACAAAATTATATTTAGCAACTGTTTGCACCATTACAAAGGTTATGCCATATATCAGCATGTACATCCTTACCCTGCAACAGAAAGCATGGCTGGTGCGACGAATCCGCTCTTCCTTGAAAGTGTGTGTGCTCAACTGCCAGAATAAGATCAGTATCACTTTGCATATCTGCTCTGTTGCACTCTTAAGTACTGTGAATATTGATGAAAATCTCTGTCGGATGGCTGACTGCTTAAATTCATCTGATGTTCTTAGCTTGTAGTCATTTGGGCAATTAATGTTCATCTTGCAACCATTCAAAGAAAGGGTCAAACCTAGGACAGAAGGATCTGTAAATTACAAGAGATCTGCCTGACTGGGACACAGAGGTGCTCCCTGGGAGAAAAGAGAAGCATGGCTGTGAGAAAGGGCATGCACGTTGCTCTGCCCTCGCCATCATGATCGATGGGCTGACGCTGCTCTTCCAGGCCCCGCGTCTCTTATCCTTGTGCCCCTGGGACAGGGGAGTAAAGGTTGGTTGTTTCTCACTGAGGAACCACTGCACATCCCCACCATGGATTACTGGTGAGCCTTGTCAGGTAAATGCTCACTGCTTAGCTTTGGGGGGAAAAATAAAAGTGGGCCTTGTTGTCTGCTCGGGTATGTTGTCTGCTTGGTAGTAAAACAGAATGGTTTCCATAGCCTAGAAATGCACAGAGCATACTTGAAATGTGAGAGACAGAAAGAAGCTGAGTACCTTTGTAGCTCTAATGACTTTAAGCTCTTTATGCCAAACCACTATTGGTCAAGTACCTAAACGTCAAAGGGAGAAATTTTAATCCCTTTTCCTTGCCTGTTACTGCGTCTTACTCCAATGTGAGCAGAAGGAGGAAATACACCAAAAACATAGTGTCCCCATGACACTCTGGTTTTCTGTAGTCTTCACTGGTGAAGAGGTGGTGAATATTGACTCAGTCTTCACTGGTGAAAATTGCCTGAGATTTTTATTACAGTGATTCTCCTCTCCTGTAATAATATAAAGGAAATAGCGGTTAAAAACATTTTTTATTGACTTCAAAACAGAAATAGGAACACCATGTATAGTACAGGGCATGGCAGAAACGCAAAGAGAATCATGATAATTCCCAGCTGTGCTGTCCATTTGGATCAGGCATCAGTAAAGATCTGGGAACAGGAATTTCATTCACATACTCTTTATTCCTGGAAAATAATACCAAAACACACCACTTTCAATGTTTCCCCTCATTCCTTTCATAGCCTGAATTGAGGATTTCTCACTAGTATGTGCTGCACCTATGGATTTGACAGACAGAACAAATACCTTTGACTTAGGGAAGATAATTTTTATGTATGGAAGAACTACAAAATATCCCCCTTGAAATTTCTTTAACAAAGCACTTTCATTGGAATTCGCTCAAAAGAGATGCAGAGCTCAACAGCAGCACACAGAGAACTTTTTCTGGAAGCATTCTAAAACATAAGAGGAATTAAACACTTTTTTCTGTTCGCAGGTGCTTCCAGCCATCAGGAAAGCAGCAATGAACACTATTGTAGTTATTGAAAAACAATGAGCATTTTATTCTATTAGTGTGCTATTCAGCATAAGTTAACACTGACAAATTCGTAATTTCTAAAGATCTTGGGACCTTGAAAGTTTGAGGCAACTTTCCTTCAGAAATGTAAATATATTCTAATTCATACTGATGTTTGACAGACTGGCGGTCAATTAGCAAATGCAAAACATAAGGAGAATGCAAAAAAAAACATACATCCTTCATCTGTTTTGACAAGTGAAGTTTAAATTATGGATAACATACTTCTAAATATACTGTTGTGTCTTGCAAACCTGACTTACTTTTTGAGGTTTTCTGATGGCTCTTATTGAGTCTTTTCTTAGAGGCAAAAAGAAGGCAATACATATTTTTGTAATATCAGAGTGTAGATCAGTCAAGTTTATCTGTGATTAACTAACAATAAAAAAGGTTGTATAAAACTGGAATTCTGTTCTTGACACACAGTACAGTCTTTTCTGCTTCACAGCCAACGACTCCTGTCCATGAGCTAAAACAATTGTTAAATAATTAAAAAAATACATTTGCTATTGAACTTCATTTTTAAAATTGAGCATAACAACAGCAAAACTAGACTATTAAATAAAAAATAAAAAAGTGCAAATGATGAATTAAATATACATCACCTCATACTTTCTAGAACACTATCTACTAGAAGTATTCTACATGTATATATGTATCCCACAATAGAAATGTTATTCAAAACCATTTTGAGAGAAAGCATTTTTTTTTTCCCCTACATGATAAGCTATGGGTAGAACATGACCTTAATTCTTAACACGAAGTAATCACGTCACTCATTTCTGACAAGGAATAGCCACAACCAAAGCTTAATTTTTCTTTATTGGAGGACGGTTTTGGCTGTAATTCAGTATGGTTTTTGTATGTTATGATTAGAGATGGGATTATATGTGTAGTTAATGTTTAACAAAAATGCAAGTATTTTGCTGATCTGGGAACTCATTCATGCTGTATGTGCTGTTAGTGTACCACTTTAACAACATGAAAGCAATGCAGTCAATTACTGTGACGCTGTAAAAATGTGCTGTGCAAGAATAAAAAACTTTTTCTTTCAGTGCCCCAATCTGTACTTAACCCCTGAGAAAACATGGAAGATAATCTTTATCTGAACAAAGAACACATTCATTTCAACCATACATATGCTGTATGCTACGATGCAAACAGAACTCTGAGTTCAGAGCTGGTTGGAGCTCTACCTGGAACTAATGTGTCATCAACAGAGTTCATCGCAGCTTCCACATCTAGTGGTTTACAGTACACTGCAATTTTCAGGCAAGTAATACAAATGTCATAGCATGTTTTTTATATGCTAAACAACAATTTTGTAATTTTTCTGTTGCTTCCAAGAAAGCTGGAATCCCATACTGTTAGTAATGTTAAGTATTCTTTTCAGAAGCCAGATTCAATTGTAAGCCCTTCAAGTCTCTATCTCCCATTTTTAATTTTCCAGTTCATTATAACATTATTTTAAGCATTTCTGATGCATGTGCTTTTCCTCAAATAAATGTAGACCAAGAAGAAGGTCTGTTCTTCAGTTGCTAAAAATCAAGCTGATGAAGATAAGGAAAGAGACCTGATAAATGTATCTTTTCTTATATTCTAGAACAGATACTTCTATATTGACAACTAACAGTATGAACTGCAGCAGCAAACTAGAAGTTCCCAGCATGCTCTCCCACCTTTTGAAAAGTTCAGTGGGTATAAAACATACTTGAGTGAAATCAGAAAATCTGTTCCAACTATAGTTTCTGAAGCCGTGCTTTATTGTTATAACATTTTTGCTATTTTCTCTTTGCAGTTTTCTGCAATACAGATGCTTGGGTGCTAAATAACAATAGCAGTGTTTAATGTACAGTATGGAAAAGCATAGGAAGCAAGGTGCTTCTAGGAGGTTGCACGTTGTAGGAATAACCACCGATTCAGTAAGTTCACTGACAGTTTTTTTTTTTTTTTTCCCTCTCTGTACCTGGATAGAAATCAAGAGCTCATTTTCTTATAAAAGTGATTCATAATAGCAGCAAGATGAAGAGAACTGTGCTGATGACTGATCATCTTAATATATTAAGTGTTTGCAAGGATACTGAGCTGTCTAACGTACTTAGTTATAATCAGATGATAACTACTGAGTTTAAGTACTTTAATTTACCTTGGACTACATTTCATGTGCTCCATGATACAGTTGCTTTTAGGAAAAGAAATTTAAATAATAAATCAACTTGAGCACATCCATAAATTTAACAGAACAGAGAGATTAGGAACCTTGGTATCAGCTCCATTTTACATTTTCCAGTCATTTTCAACTGAATCTTTTCTATCAGGAATTGTGGAAGGGATATAGAGAATGGGTTCAGTTATGATCTGTGTTTATGTATTTAAATATCACAGTTTTCCGGAAGCTATGGTCCAACACTGGAATCTATCCAGTAATCATTTGTTATAACTATTCAAGTGTTTGAGAGCAGCAATCATTTATCTAAGTGAAGATTGCAAAATGCATTTTTATACTTCTTCAGGTTCCTAATGGTGTGGAAATGGAAATTTTCATTTTTGCTCCAGCAAATATATATAATATCATTAGTGATCACCTTCACTGTCTTGTTACTTGTGCTTCTATCAATTCTCAACTAATACCTGCTGGCCAAGAACCAGCAATTCCAGTTCAAAATAGATTTACTAAGATGTTTTTACTGTGAGACTCCACTGGAAGTCAGATTTCAGCTCCATACATAAAATATTCAAAAAGAAAACCACAATATCTACATCTGCTAAATTCTTAGCAAGATACTGCATGGAAATACTTGCATGATAACACCATGAAAATGCTCATGACTGAGAGGATTCTTGCAGGGATACGTGTCGCCAGATGTAAATGAACTGTGTATTAACGGACTGTGATTTGCCAGCTAATAAAACCAGTTATGTTTATAAAGTCTCAGAGCGTAGTAGTAATCACCAAGCCTGAAGTCTATAAATGAAATACGCTTGGAAAACAACAACAACAACAACAACAAAAAGAGATTTTTGGTACTAATAAAGCATATTCTTTAGGATTTTTTTTAAATTCATATTCTTAATAGCTAAAGAAAATTCTTTCATATATACATGTATATAGACAAAACTTTTATCTATACTTATCTGCCAGTTGTGAAAGTAATGTCTCATAAATTAGGCAGACAACCAATCATGCTAGTAGGTAACTTATACATTTTGAAAAATGAACTAAATATATATTTTTACTGATTTGAATTAAAAGCAATGTTGCATGACATTGCCATTAGAAGGAAGAGATCAAGTTACGGTCTCTCAATGAAAACAGCTACTGGTCTAATGCTAGCACTAGTAGCAATGTAGATATATGGCACTCTGGGCCAAAATGGAAAGCTCTGCTTCCCTGGTTAGATTTTTATATGCAATTCATACATTTCTGCGGGAGCTTAAAATCAGCTTTATCATACATCATACACCCTGTTCTTATAATTCCTACATCTGTGATATCTATTTTTATAGAGACTTAACTGAGTGAATTTAAAGGTCAAGGAATTTTCACCTCAAAGTGCGATACGGATTCTTGTGTGGTAAAAGAGAAAAACAGTCTAATGAGAAAAAAACCTGGCTAAGTGAGCTAAAATCAAAACCCATTCTCTTCTGAATTAGATTAATTGATGAGATTATATTTGCAGAGGTAAGTACTGAGGCTAGGACCTGTTCTTTAATCTTCTAGAAGAATGTGATGAGTGGGTGTTAATTACCATTCTACATGCTCTCTTCTGCTTGTAAGAGGTTGATAAGTAGAATGTTAACATTTGTTTCCTACTTATATTTTATTGTCTGCCCAGTTTCTACATTATTAATTTGGCTGTGTTATGTTTTGAACAGGTGTATTTTTAGAAAAGAGAAATATGAATGTGTTCCCCTTGTTGCTGGACAGACATTTACATTGAGACTAATATTTTACTTTAACGTCCTTTTATATTACATAATGAAATGTAATGGTATTTATAATTCTCATTTAATGTAAAAGCTTCAACTATCACAAAATTCTTCCTCTACTGCATATATAGCGTTAATTTTTGTCACAGGTCAAACCAGACAATTCATTCACAGAGTATAGCTAATAAAGTTTACAGCTAAGTAAGTGGCAAACTTCAGCTTTATAGTTTGGACTTGTTAGTGGAGAAATATGAAAAAGTATGTTTTGTCAAGAGAGTGGTACTTTACCAGCATCAGAATAAGGAGCACACAGATATGTGCTCACACACATACATGCAGTATTAACTATACTTTTTCAGAATTTTCAAATGTGGATAAAATATTTAGTTACAAAGTTCACTACCTGTTCTAACAGATTTTTCACCATCTTTTAACTAACTTATTTTCCAAACATTTATGCTTAGTGAAATGCAGGGGCAAAATAATAAAATATAATCACCTGCAAAATAAATTTAATGGCCAGCCAGTTTACTGATGTACAAAATTATTTTTCATTATACACTCCTTGGTTTGTATATTGCCTAGAAAGACCAAATGAAGCCAGGGTTCACAGCGAGAATTAGTTTTATTCAAGGAGAGTGATAGCAGAAGATTTAGAACTGAGACTATTGTGAACAACACAGATTAAGGAAATCAGCAGTAAACTTTTAAAGGCAAATAGACACCTCATAATACGTGCTTGAAGGTTTTGAAACTTCAACTCTCACAGCCTTAAATAAAAATAAAGCATTTGAATGAGCATCAAATACATAGGATTTGATTTGCAGAAAAATTTGTACATCACCAATCCAGGACAGTAAGGAGGGACTGTTGGAAAGGGATGTTCTCCTCCCATCCCTCATCTCCATCGTGCAGGCCACAGTCCTCTCTTGCTTCCAGTCTAGAGTAGGTAAAATCATTTTGTTCATATAAAGGAAAGTTACCCCTTCCCCAGAAAGCCAAAACCACAACTGGGATTAAAAAAACAGGAAAGGAAGAGAAGAAACCCTCTGCTATCAGCCTTTCAGTCCGAAATCGCATGCTGCCTGCTACTTCAGGGCACCCACACCTGCAGCCGTGCTCCTCCCAGTCTCTTCCCTGGTGCTCAGCCCTGGCCCCACTTTGCACTGGGGACAGGTGATGGAGCACACAGGGGCGCAGCCTGGTGTCACCTGCACCGGCCCCTGGTGCCCCAGCGGTGTAGCCAGCGTATCTCAGGGCCAACCGCATGCAAAGTTGTCTGACAGCCAGCAGCTCCAGCAGAGCTCTGATTCAGCCTCCACTTGTTACTCCTATTATTTGAACTACCCTGCTTACACACCTTGCAGGGCTTCTACAGCACAGCGTCTTGAGCGGTAGAGATACGAACTGGGTTTTTGACCCGCAGTGCTTGTGCTTCTGCTCAGTGGTGGGTGCCTCACAGCAGCTCCCGCTCTGAGAAGATCTTGGAGAGGCTTTTCTGAAAAGGGCTGGACTGGAGCCAGAATGAATAATAACTTGTGTAGCCTCAGAGCACTGCTGGAGCCACTAAGTATTAACAAACAGAATTAACATTTACAGGTTAAAGATCTGTTTGGTTGGTGGTTATTTTTCAGCATTAAATATAATTTATAGCTGGCTGATTTATGGGCATGGAGTCATTTAGGATATTAAGCAGTACCTAGTAGCTGCTTCATAGCTGCTGAGCAGCTTCAAGTCTTCCGCTCAGCTCTCTGTGTCATCCCTCTTAAACAAAGGGACCATTAATAAACTGCTCTGCACAGAACAAGAAAGGACTGAGTACTGCAGCCTCATTTCAGAGGTAATAGACTTAATAATGAACAAATGACACTGGCATAGTTTTAGGCTATTATTTTTAGTAATGTATGTGCCTTGCTATAGCTCTGTATGTGGTAAGCCCAGCTCAAGAAAAACATTCCATGGTTATTCACATCACAGTCTATTTTGTGATACTTTTCTGTAAAGAGCTCCAGACAAAAGCTTCCAAAGGACTACGTGCCAGGATTAGTGTCAGTTATTACTTAAAATACTGCTGAAATCAATGAGAAATGTTACAGGAGGAGGAATAGAAAGTGGGGAAGTAGTATCTCAGGGTTTCACTCTACATATGGCTTTAAAAGAAAGATGCAAACCATGTTCATCCTTTGCTCTTTGTGTATTGCTTTAGTACAATAATTGAGAGAGAAAAAGAAAGGAAAAAATGCCTATATCAGATTTTCTTATAAACCTAAAATCCTGGCAGACAGTACAGAAAACTCTGAAATTACCAAATATTTCAAAGGTACTTTTGGGGTATGTGCTGAGTGAACTTTAAAGCACCTCCTGGGATCTGCATAAGGATTTATGGTAGCTATTTGAAACCAAACTAAATATAGAGGTTTTGCATAGTTCCAATCCCAAGTCAGACTGTGCTGGCAGTTCAAGCTGGGTTCTCCTTTGAGTTTTCAATTTTGTTTGAATCTGAAACTCTAAGCAAAACTCAGGAGATGCAAACACATGCAGACAGCTTCCCCTGAAGTGCTAACCAACTTGTGAACCAAAGCCCAATTGAACTCCAGTCTATTTAAAATCCTGCAGGCAAACACTTAGCTCAGAACAGTTTTTTAGTCACTTCGATACATAAATGGAAGATGTCCTGATTGCATGACACAACTCTGGCTGTAACAAAGACTGTACATCACACCAAAGCACTCAGATGCATTAAATGGCTAAGAAACGTTAATTTGGTGATGTACACTGTTGCTGCTACAGAAATAGGCAATCTTTGCAAACACCCAGAAAGTAAAGAAAGGCCAGAGGAAAGAGAGAATGGAGTGCTTGATCTGCAAGAGAAATATCCAAGCCTGGGTTGGGACGAACCTACTGAAGCAAATGGAGGTGGGTCTCCAGAGAGCAGCAGAGGTACAAGGGCCATTACAAGAGGCAGAGCAGAAATACCCAGTTTGAGGCTTCTGAAAAATGAACTCAGCCTTAAGGTTACTGTATTACTGCCATTACTTAGCGATCAGTGTAACTGAGAGGATGACACCACAGAAACCGCCTCATCCTCTGCTACCAGTTCTCAGATGGAATCTGTCTTCAGGACTAGAGTTTGAGCTACACTTTCGATGAAGGAGCTACAACCTTAAGAACTGTTACAAAGCAAAATTCATTACCATCATAATTACCATTCCTCTGTTAACAGATGGGCAGCTGAGACAAGGAGGGTGTTATTTGTTCAAGGTCACAAAGGAAATTATGGCAGAACCTCGGTTCAAACACAAATCTCTGGAGTCTAAACCAAATGCTTTAACCACAAAGCTATTCTTTTTTCCTCAAATAGTCCAGCTGGCACTTTGCTTCCTGAGTGCAGCAGGTAGGGGCTGACATTCCAAGTCCTTTCAATTGATAGCATTAGCATAGAGCAACAAAGACATGTGCAGTGGAGTATTGGCAGCCAAAGGGATAAGTGATGATTGTAAGATAAAGTGTTTGTGTTTCTAGCCATCTGTTTGCAAATAATCCAAATTATTATTTTTAGGAGTGCTGATTCTGTCATAGCTGTATTTTTGGTGTAGAGTAGCTCACTTCTCGTAGTGGATGGCTGAGAAAAACATTTACTGCTAGTAGAAAACAGAAACACTAAACTTTCTGTGCTTCTAATGCATCCTGCTGATAAAATACAAGAGCTTCACATCATCAAGTTTCTAATTAAACATAACCACAAAATCTGGATGACAAAAAATAACATGGTACATTAAGAAAGCAAAGGTGCAGATGATGTATACAGGATCTTAGAATGCAGAAGATTTTGCTTTTTAACTTTTAAATAACTCATGCTGGAATTACCTTCACAAGAAAAACAGTTTTCATAAACACTTTCCCTCTCCTTCCCCATGCAAGGTACCTCGTGCTGCCTTGCTTTCCCCAGCACTCACACAAACAACTGTACAGTTCCTACCAAAACAAAACACTTGAGCATCCAAGCAATGTATTGGACATTAGTCATGGCTAAATGCTATGGGAAAATAACAGTAGCTGCAAGAGAAGACCAGACGAGAGCAAGGAAGGATTGGCAGCTCAGAAGCGAGTACAGCTGCAGAGAAGAAGTCTATTTCCAGGTGCACGGAGCATCTTTCTAACTTGCAGAAAAAAAGGCAAAGCGTCTCTTCTACACCCAGAGGAGCAGGTGAATGAAGCCACCCCAATGGCTGAGGATCAAGGAGGAAGAAGGGGGGTCCCTAGACCTAAGTGACTTTCGTTGGGAACTTTTCGTAAAACAGACTTTTTAATGGAATATTACAGGTCTCCTCCATGGCATGGTTGAGCATTCCCCCACAGTACCATAAACTCCGTGAGATTGTTTCATTCTATTAGACTAAGATACTAATGCATGTGTTATAAATCTATAAAGTTAATGGCAAAACAAGTTATACATTCTGATTTATTGTCTGCTTTGGCTCAAACCAACAGGACTATACATTAAGGGGGAAAAAAAAACATGCTGTCTCTATATTTATAACCTTGTCATTTAAACATTTGGCAGCCTTTCAGCTGCTCCATATGTTCACTGTATTAAGCTTTACCATAGAAGGAACTAAGAAGCAAAGTCGAAAGAAAGCTGATATTGTATGGTTTAAAAGCCTGGCAGTAGAAATAATAATCAAGGAGAAAATTCAGTAAGAGCCATTCTGTGGTACCTCTGCTGCTTCAAAGGGCATGTAATGAAACACCATCATCCTTAAACATTGCTAGCAGACTGTCTTCAGACAAGAAGACTTAGGACATTTACATTGCAGCTGCTGTCACCTTTGTGCTTAACCTAAATTGAAAAACTTGATACAGAAGGTGACATGAGAAGAAGACAAATTAGAATTTAGAATCTGGGAAAATTCTACACTTTTTGAAGAGGGATAGTGTAAAATAGCAAAGCAAAAAACTATTGTGGAAGAAAGTTTGGAAATTAATAGCAAAGGCTATTCCACAATCTAATGTTATAATTTACAGTTATTAGAGTATTATAGCATGTCTAGAGACAAACTAAATTTAACAAATTCACATCATACACTTTTAAGTATACTTTCACAAGCATTCATCTACATGATATATCAGCATTTGTCTGCAGATGGGATACTTCTACTCCCAAAAGTGCACTCTCTAGGCAGAATTCATAGCACACATCTTGCTAAAAAGATAAATAACATGAAAAAAAATACTTAGGCTGAAGCATAATATCCTGTCCTTCACATTGGTATCAAGAAGGTTTTGCAGATTTAGCGGTTAGTGGTTGTTACTTAGCAGTTGAATTTCATCTTTGTGTTTGTACTAGAAGATGTAAAATATTTATCATCAGATAATCCTACTTTTTCAGTACTGCAATGATTCCTTTTAAAACCTCTTTAAAACGAGAAGGCATCCTGTTTGGGCAGTCCCAGGTAAGGACTGGCTTAGCCTTCTGCCCAACACTGCCCATGGAGGTGGATCTACCACAAGGTGTGGAGGAACTGATGGAAGTGGATCCATCTCGGCCAGAACAGACCTGGGACTACCGCAGTGCATCTTTGCTCTCTGCTATCTGAGCACAAAAACAGCGTTGCAGGAGTACCTGGCAAGCCCCCTACTCGTCATCGCGCAGGCTTCATCCCAAGCATTAGCTTGGAGCCCACAAACGCCATAAACATCCCCAGGCTTACCTGCAAGACATCCCAGCAATAAACCACTCTGCTGCCAGTTCTCAGGGGTTGTGTGAGTGCTTCTTTCCCATCCCCCAGCCCTTGTGCCAGAGGTGGCATCCCTTCTGTACAGAGCCTCGAGGAAGAGCACAAGAGAGGACCCCTTCGGGTCCTAACATTTGTGCAAATATTAGACTGAGGGGTGAAAATAGGAGTGTGTAAGTGATTATAGGTGGCTAATAAGGTAACAGAACAAGTTTCCTAAGAATCGCTATGGTCATATTCAGAAAACATCCCCCCCAAACAAACAATAAACCTTGGCCTAACGATAACGATAAATTTCTGAAGCTTATTATTCATAACGGTGCCTGGTGAAACAATACAACTTCTGGTATACTGCAAAATTCTGCAAGATCAGACATCTCAAAATGGCTACCTAGCTTTTTTGATTCAGTCAAATTCCAGTTGTCTTGTCATCTACTGCTTTTCAAGGTTATTTTTCTTGTGTGAGATGTTTAGTTGTCCTTCAGTATAAATTCTTTTGGCTCTTGTGACAGTTTGTTAAGTGGAGTGATATTTTGTGAGAAACTTCTAAATTATTGTCTTAAGTGACTTACATGCAAAAAAATAAAATAATAATAATAAAATGTAATAATAATAAATGAAGGTTCATTTTCAACTCTTCCCAGTGGAATTCATCTGGTCTCTATTAGTCAGAGCATTCATAATGTTGTTGACATTTACACATATTTTTGCAGTGTGATTATGGGATAGTATTATATGAACACACTATATCTGTTGAGAAAATCATCACCATCATCTCTTGATCAGGAAATAAATTAGGTAGAAGTACAGCATGGGAAAAAAAAATCTGATTTACTACTTATGTTAAATCTGCATACCACATTTGCAGCCTTTTCTGTTAATGGATATAAAAAAGAAAATCTACCACCCTCTATTAAGGTATCCTTAGGTAAATATCACTGTAAGACTTTATTATGTCATGTGCTATGAATCACCTTTGATCACAGCAAGCGAATAGGTATCAGTACATGTGGATATGATCCATTACTGCAAATACTTAAAAATTAAAACAAATCAAATCTATCCCAACTTAAATCAGTGGAGCAACAGACGGAGCAGAACTGACAGATTACAAACATTATTAATACTTATGCATGATTCATTTTGCTTTGGCATGCCAAAACAGTTTGGATTAAATTGTTTTAAATACTTGTATCTTCAAAATTCAAAGTAACTTGTCAATGAAACATGAAATTTGTCAGAACTTTCATTATCTCTACGCTAAAAATATCATAAATAAATACACCTCCTCAATGTTAAATGTTTATCAGTCTTGCTTTTTTGAGAGAGACTGATTGGATGGTACATTAATAATGAAAGGTAGATCAAATAATCAGAATCTGAGTAAAAAATGCTTAATTCATGAGACAAATACACAAAACAGTTCAAGTAATTAATAGAAATTGAATGTCTTATCATATTATTGCCATGAATCACTGTCTTTTTAGCTGGATACAGGAAATATTTAAGAGATTAAACACAAAGTAATTCATGAGTTTATACTTTTTATGAAGGCATAATAATGTGACTGTACTTTCAAACTGTCTGCCATTTGTTATTTGCAATTAACACACTTTCTAAAAGCTGCTGGTTGCTGGTTTTCAAACCAATGCTCTATTTTTCATTTCTAAAAATAATATTCAGCTGCAGCAGGGCCAAATTTTATATACATTCTTTTGTTTAGCTTGTATGTTGACAAATTTGTATTTAATTTATAAAACAAGTCAAATCCAAAGATGAATTCAACAGTTGCCCAAATTTTATTAGAGAACTTTTTGTGTGTGACTGTTACTGGTTGAGGTATTTAACAAAAGTGAATAGGAATTCAATTGTTATTGTGAAAGAATAAACTACATAGCACTGAGAAGGTTTCATAGTGCTTTTTGCAATAAAATTACATCTATAAAATCAATTTACAGGGTATTATTTTGGTCATGGAAGTACTCTTAGTGAGACAGAACATTTATTATCAAATTAAGATGCAAAGTGTGATTTCCTTTTCTCCAATACTATCTGGTATCTTAAAATACTAGAGAAGTGTCATCTACATAAAAGTATTCATATCTCCAAAATATCAGAAGTAAAGCAACGAATTGTACCAGCCACACTCAGTTCTAGACTGAGAGAAGCACAATAGCTTTCTACTTCTGCTCATGTAAATTACTCTCTTGTAATAGGTGAACTCAAGCTAATGAAATAAGCTGATTATGACCACAAGGACCACTGTACTGTCATAGTTCCCCTCCACCCCCCATTTAATTGCTTAATAGTCAAAAACAATGCTACCATATAATATACTACCACAGAATACCATGCATATATGAGACGTGATATATGCATATGAATGTGACACATTTGGGGAGTTTCAGATCATGTGTGCATGTCTGTTGATGGCCTGCAAACATGGTGTTCACAGACTACACTTCCCCTTTAACAGCTTCATTCTTCTTTCCCAATAAGTTTTTTTTTTCTTCCCTTTGTTTTTTAACATCTTCCCAACATACATACCTTATTTTATAAGTAAAATTTGGAAATTTAGCATCTGATCCTCAGTCTACGTTCTGAAAACTTTCAAATCCAATTATGTCAGCTCTCTGCTTATCTGTCTTCAAATATACCCATACAAATATTACACTTGCTTATTTAAAAGGTACGTCAAGATTTCCCAGGGTTGATTATACACCTCCCACGACAGCTGTCCTTTCCAGTAAGATACACAAAAAGCTACTCTCAGGCGATGCTGTTTTATTGCCTGAGATCACTTTTAGCCCTGCTTAACAAAAAACAAACAAACAAGACAGCCAACAAACAAACAAAATCAACAAAAACAAGCAAAACCCACAGAAACCTGTAACAAATCAAATACTCTTAAACTCATTTTAGTCCCTCTGCTGACATACTCGGATTTAATTACCAGTTACAGGAACTAATACATCCATCCTATCATTGTGAAATATGACAATGAGGTTAAAAAGGGAAAAACTACCTGGATTTGCTTTCAAAAATTCTAGTAACACAGTCAATATTTGATTTGCAATAGAAATAGACATTGAAAAATTCACACCTTCATTAAAAGACAATGCTTAACATGCATTATAAGCTTAACATGCTATATACATCTATTTAGAAACAGCAAAACTCTCTACATTGACAGAACAGCAGATGACTTTATATGACTCTATGCAACTAATGTTAATTAAATAATTGTTAAATTGTTAATTAAATAAATGTTAAAAAGTGTGTAAGACTTTCCCACTATGCAATCTGGGCAGTTATAGCTTTTCCTTTGAGTTACATACTTACTAGCAAGGAATTGCAAATAGAAATGGTTACAATGGGGAGGCAATAGTTTATAACTGATTTAACAGCATGGCTTTGCCTTTCGTAAACAGTCAAAAATCCATGATCTCCCTGCTCAATTGTGCTATACAATATCTGCTATATATCTGCAAATCTTATACAAAATAACTTTTATATACAAACTTTGAAACTGATGCAGTTAAATGAGTGACACAAAATTTGTTGAGTGCAAATCATTATTGTCCATAAACAGCAGAATGAGAAATACCTATTACCATACTTAGGACCTAAATGCGTAATAAGCATGTTTTTTTCGTTTGTTTGTTTTGTTTTGTTTTTGTTTCAAGAACATTTGCCTAAAAAAAACTTTGAAAAAGCATTTGATAGGGTGGTGTGGGATTACTGTTTGTTGTTTTGTGTGTGTGTTTGTTGTTTTTTTTTTTTTTTTTTTTTTTCCCTACAGTACTTGAAGCAAGAGTACTTATTCATTCAGATATCAAAAGCTGAGGGCCACACTCTGATCTGAACTCAGGCTCAAAATATTCCTGGATATTCATATTGTCATAATTGTTACCACAGGCAGAGTAAGAAAGATGGTTGGTCATTATTTTTTTATGATTCTTCCACCAGTGCTTGCAGTCAGCCTATCCAAAATGGGTAAATCTCCTCTAACTATCTCCCCTTCCTCAGACTAGGGTTTTACAACAATGTTGCCTGTTAGCATCTACCTTGAAAAGAATCTGATTTCTTATTTTCTGTAATGTTGCTTGAAGATAATTTAAACTGCCTCTTAACCACATGATCTTAAATGTAATCAATATCTACTAACAGCATGGATTATTAATCAAAGAGGGTTGACATATTTTTATTTGACCTTTATGAGCAAACCCTCTTAGTGATGACACTAGTGTTTAACATCAGCATATTGTACCAACACTATTCATCTTTGGAGAAACTATGAGACCACCAAAATCAATGGCAAAAAAGGACAGATTTCATCCTTGAAGTGTGGATTCAAGAGCAGGCAATACGAGGCAGCAACATCTGTAGTTTTGTAAGTACACAAGCTACATTTACATTTTATCCTACCAAATACATTATCATCCATGCAATTATTACCAATCATTCATTTGACTGACCCTCATGCCTCAGTCTTCCACAGACAACTTGTTTTTTGTAAAACAGAGAGATTAGACTAAACTAATCTCATGAAACAGAGCCCAAATGACTTCAGTGCATTTCCTGGAGACTCATGCAACATTTATACACCTTCCACATTATGTTCACCAAAAGAAATAAAAAATGTATAGATACCCAAGAACAGAATTCAAGCATGTTTTACAATCTTTACATATGAAAAAACTTGTATCTGCCTTTTATAAACACAAGAACTAAATTGCACAGTGTCTCATTCTGCAGTGGAATTAAAAGAATTTCTCTAAGGAAGCCATGTTTGCCTACCTTAAAATGATGCAATCTCAACATGTAAGTATCTTGCAAATTTAGGGTTCAACAGTTTCTCAAATAACATGCATCTGAGTGGTTGGGGCACATTGCTCTGCAAGCATACACAAGAAAGAACAAATGTTTGCTTTTCCATGTATAAAAACTATAATAGTATTATTTTACTTGATGATATAATTAGAACTTATATCAGCTGTTAAACCATTATGCACTGGTTGACAGAGTTCCCTTGTTTGTTTGTTATGATATTACACGTCTAAACAACCTCTTACAGCTAAAGATATATTATCTTGAATTACATTTAACAGCTTAGTATTACGCAATACATTATATCTATGTAAGGGACAATGTCTACATTCTATTGAAGTTTGTTCTTTAATTTTCATAATGCTACAAGGTATGAGCTAATGAACTACAACTTTTGCTCTTTGCTGCTCTCAAAGCTGACAGGAGTATGAACATGCAGGGTAAACATTTTTTTACTTTAAGTGCATGAATGAAATCTAAGCATTAGCTTACTGCTCCATGTGGTAAGCTGAGTCTTACTCTGAAGACCTGTGAACTGAAAAAGAATAAAATAAGTAAATTTGTGAAAGAACCATTCAATGAAAATTGGCTAAATCCTGCAAATCCACAACCTCAATATGCCCAATATTACAATGATTCATACACTGTGCAGGCTTGGTAGGGTGAAAATTTAATAAATTTCCCTTAGAGAGTATATCTGGAATCACTCTTTCCCTGTATCAGTTTGACCCAAACAGGTTTAGTAGGTTCTCAGTTCTCTAAGAAATTTTGTCCCCATAGGGAGCTTTCCTACTTACAAACAGTTAATTCCACCCACTTCATGTCTTTCATTGGAAGAGCCAAAATATCAATAAGTCTGTCTGTACTGCAACAGAGCAATTAATATTTGTGTGATAATGACATACCCAGTTGTTTGCACAGAGCTTTTTGCAAAGCATGAAACACCTGACAGATTTTAGCAGTAAACACTATGACTATGAATACTCTGAATTGCAACAGATGGGAGAGAAAAGGTTAAGCTGAGGCAATTCAAATCTCCTTTGATTCCTCACACCCATCTGCAAATGGTGAGTGCTACGGCAAGGAGGAAATCATGGTCTGCTGAACCTGCACCAGGTCCAGCTCGCTCTGCTTAGGGAGACATTTGCAGCAGTTATTCATTGGCTGCTACCCTGTGGACTGAGCAATAGACTCCATCAAGCTCATTGGCGCACAGCGCAAATATTCATCACTTGGCCAAGGTACAATTTATTAAAACATATCAATTAAATTACCTGATGTCCAATATGATGTGAATTTTACAGCAGTATCTCATTATGCTACAAGTTCTCTTTATTTCCACATTGAAAATCTCAAGGTAATCACAGGAAGAAAAATAACCAACCATATAAACAAATATTATCTTTTACAACCACAAATAGATTGCATCCCTAAAGCTGAATTACTGTGCATCTTATTCTGCATTATTTTGTGCAATTACTTCTTTGATTACCAGTGTGATAATGCTGAGATGAGTTTTCAACCTTTCAGAATTAGACCTTTATACACAAATATGTTTTGGAGAATAGCAAATGATTTAATAGTGCATACATAATAGTAGCAGTAAAAATTGTAGCAGTCCTATAATTGAGCTAATGGAGAATCTGATGGAAAGACAAGATAACAAAGGAGAAATGATGCAGTAAAAATTGCTTCACTTCGAATCCAAATGGTAAAAGTAGCTTGAGAAGCCTAGGATTTCACGTGCAGCTAGTTTCTGAAATGAAATATTCTAATATAATAAAAAGACATTGAGTAACACATGACTAAAGAGAAAAGAAAAAAGACAAGAATATTCCACCTAGACTGTCATTTTTTAAAAAATTACTGCTATCAGGAGGTTTTCATAATTTTGGAAAACTTGCTTGAGAAGTTGTTCTTCTCCACATAAGAAAAGTGTCTTAAAGTGCATGAAATTCTTCATCTAGTGAGAGTAATTGGAAAGGTTCTTGAGCATGCAAAAAATATAAAATAAAGATGCCTTATTAGAGATGACAAATTGGATGTTGGATAGCAGTAATGAAAGCTACTGTAGATAATGTGCAGCAGAAAAACTGTCTCTTGTGTGATTTTCATATTAAAATATAAAAACTCCTCCTTTCATTACTTCTCTTAACATTTCCAATTGTCTTTATTATTTTGTTTCTTTTATGCAGTGGATTAAAGTTTTATGGCACTGGGGGCAAATCTTTCTGTCCTTTTATATATAATGCCACTAGTCTGAAGAGAGAAACAAGGAAACAAAGCACAGACTGGCCATTACATAAGCTGGTTTTGAATATTGCTTCATTGTACTTCTGCTGAATAGTCTGAAGACAGTTTTTACTATTGCCAAACCTTTTGGAGGTTTGACTTCAATTTGCAAATCATGTAATTGTTGAAAAAATAGTAATCTGTGTGTTTGCTTGGATGGGCAGAGGACAACAAAGGGAATGAGAGGTGTGTGCCAGGGATGGTGTTAATATAAATGGTCTGTAGTCAAACCATTAATCTACATCCTTGAAAACATGATCTTCTCCTAAATATAAGGAATAAAATTTTGTGCACATATGCAATGATGCTTGTATTTGAGCTACAGGTTTCTGTAATGTTATGTGAGCATACAGATCAAGTGCTGTTCTGCTCCCACCGCTGTGAGGAGAGTGCAGCAATGCTCTGCAGGCAGCCATGGACTGCTCTGCCGCTGCCTGAGGTGCTCTGTTTGGGACCTGTAATCAAACTTGTGGCTCCTCACACTCTTTCAAGGTGCACATGTCCTATGCACTAGACACCTTTATACAAGGATGCTCAGTGGTTGCTGGTTTACACAGGTACCATAGGCTTCAGCTCTCCTATCTGCTTCTCCAGTTCCAGAACAATGTGCAGTTACAGCTATGTGTGAGGACAGCAAACATGCTTTTGGGTTTAATACTCTTCTACCCTTATGTAACAAGAATTAACATATGGTGCAAGTTGTTCCAGTGACTTCAGGTCTCATATGGCATAAAAATGTCAAAAAGCACTTTCTCTTGCAAGTTAAGCAACAACATTACTCTGTCATCAGGTTCAGCTTGGCAAATATGCTATGCTTTTTCAGAGCTGCTCTGTACGTACCTGCAGGCAGAACAGCCACCAGCCTATGTGCAGTTTCACTTGTGGTTAGAAATGCAGCGGGGGCCTTCAGTACAGCACGGCCATCGTCTTCCACCGGTGGGACTTGTCACTGAGCACGACAAAATAACAGTGTGTGAACACAATACCATCTGACATGGCTTCAGCTTTAAAGAAACAGATCATTTTGATAACAGCAGGTAGAAGTAAGAAATTACCCATAAAACACTGCTAAACGCTGCTGCTGCCTGAAGGTTGAAGTGCTGTGTGCAATGGGTATTAGTTTGCCAGAAGCACCCCTAGTTAAACACCACAGAAATTATTGGAATACTTTTGAAATCACACTGAGGATCTAAACAAGTGAAAACATTCCATAAACCTTCCACCCACATATGTCAATTCAAATGCTCGACTTTTCTTCAGGTATTTATTTAAATAGGCATGAAAAGGAAAGGTACACATTCTAATACCACTCAAAATGAATGCATTGTCGGAATTTTAGAAGTAAAGAACTCATTCTGCCTTTATGTTAATCTTATTGAACGGCTGAGAAGTCATTTTATGGTAACTTATTATCACTGAGGTGAAATTTTGCTGTCCAAAGAGGCCAAGATTATGTTGTTGACTATTTTTCATAAATTCAAGTGAAGACTTGCAGACATGGACTTCATGTGCTGGTGCATGTTATACCTGTGCTAGCTGAAATACAAGATAAATTTATTCTACTATGGACCAAAAATAATACTGAAGTGCTGGGTGCAGTGACGCATCTCGTTATGTCACCCATGCTCAGTAGGATGGGAGCAAACTAATGAAAAGCAAGTAGATAAAAATTATGTAAAATGCACAGGAAAAAAGGAGATACTTTTTTTTTTTTTTAATCTTTTCCTTCCCTTTGAGAAAACCCCTGTCATATGGCATGCTGTGCACAACAAGCAGCACTTCAGTCCATCTTGACCGCAGCTGTGGAGATCTGGCACATAGGTGTTTGTATCTGCTGGATAAGCAATCACGTATCTTTTGTAAAGATTACCCTTCGCTACTTCGTAGTGAAGTGTTTTCATGCCTACCGGCACAAACAACCAAAATAAATCCTCTTCAAAGAGGATCAGTGATAGCAGCGGAGGCAACACTGGCACGTCCATCCCCCAAATGAAGCAATAAGAAAGTCTGCATTCCCTATAGGAACCAGAGACGGCTTGTTTGGACTGGTTTGGTCTGAGCTATAGAAACACAGTACCTGCAAATACATCAAGTGAGGGATTCCCAGAGCTCCTGATGCAGAGGAGAGGCTGAGGAGAGAAACACTTTTTAGATAGCTTTGTCACAATTGCTTTCCTCAAAAAATCATGTGCCTCAAAACATTGCCTTCATCCAGGTGTATTGTCTGACAAGACGTTCATTAAAAATGAAGCCTTTCCTACTTAAACAATTTTGAAAATTGCAGTAGAAAGCTGTCTAGAGCTGCAGCGATCACAGTAGCCATTTCTGCTTGCATTGTTCAAGCACTTTTAGAGATAAGGAGCATCCTTTAAAGCAGTTAAGAATTTAGGCACGTCCATTACCAGTTCACAGGTGACACCTGAGCATCTGAAAAGCACCCTGATTCCACTGCAAGTGTTTTGAAGTCCTGCTGCCAATGACGGACAGGGAACAGCACTGATACTGCTAACAGGGTCTCATGACACTTGCAGGTTGTTTGTTAAACCCCATCAAATGAATAAAAACCTGGGTAAATATCTCTATGTGACTGAATGATTTTTAAATATATATATTTTATATTAGGATGCTTTGCTTTAATTACATTATTTCAAAATGCATCAACAAATTGGACAGTATTTTGCACGTTAGCACAGTATAGGTACAGAGTATAAAATGTATTGTATCTTCTTTATTTATGCACAATCCAAAAGAACAGGAATGCCCCACAGCCTTACTTTGATTTAATACCTTGAAACAAGGGAACTTACCAATAACATTCAATAACTTAAATGGCCGTGAGTCACCAAGAGACATCAGGTTGAGATTTTCTGGTCTAGTACACACAAATCAATGAATAATAAAAAAAAAAAAAAAAAAAAAAAAAGCAACATACACACAAGAAAACAGTTAAGGAGTTTTGTTGTTGTTGTTGTTTTTTCTCAGCCAAATTAGCTAAATTAAATACTTATGATTTTGCGCTGTTTACTTGTGGGTCGTTTTTTTTCCAATATACTCAGATAATAAATAAAATGTCCAGGAATAGTATTTCAAGACTGGAAGAAAATTTATACCTTTTCATGAAGAATATTGCTAATCACTACAGAAAGCATTCAGTCAAAGAATATCTTATTAGTCAAAGAATATATTTGCTGGGATATAATTTTTTTCTCCACAAATAAACTGTCTTACATTGTTCTCAGAATAATTCACAGCATTTTTTAATAACTAAGTATTTGATCGTAACTGGAAGGCACTGTCTTTCCTGCCTGATATGTAAATTGTTATTAATCTGAATCAATAATACCTAGCACCATAAGGTGGGACACCTAAATTCATGGAGTTTTTCAAGATTAACTTTTCAACGTACAGACCATTTACACTGGTTGCCTAAATAGGGATCTGCCTGCAAGCATAGCGATGCTTTTCAAAACATCTGAGGTTTTGAAAAAATACTTATGTTTCCCATGAACTAGAACCCCACACTGAAAATACCGGCATCATATTGTGAAGCCATTTAAAACATTATTTCTACAGCCTCACAACAGTGACCCTAACTTTACTAACAGTGTAGCAATTGGAAAATGCACAAAGGGCATACTGAACACTACAAGCAATTAAAGCAGATAGTTTTGCACATATCCTTTTTATTTTTAATAGTTTTTAAAAAATATTAAGACAGAAGAGCTTGTAAATGTGTTTGTTATTTTAACTTGTAGAAAAAAATCTTTAAAAAAATGTAACCATTAATCATTACTGATAATCTGCAGAAATACAAGGTAAAATTTTTGAGCAAAATAATAAATAAACAAAGAAAGCACTTATTCTATGTGTTACTGCCATAAAGGATATAATTATAATGTTTATTTTGGCTTCAATGGCCATTAATTCATAAACAACATTGTCTACTTTGGTTTAGGTTTTTGACACCTCTGTCTTCTCTTTCAGAAATAAGTATTACATAATCACAAAAATTAAGATTGTTTTTATGGGTAGTACATGTCCCTGTGGGATACCATAGTATAATACTCTCTTTATCATTTAATTCACCTGAATTAGTATGACTTACTGTTTTTAAAGTAAAAATGCTTGAATGTCTGTGGTACCATGAAGTTGCATCCACAATTTCTCATGAAGATGTCAGAAGGACATGTCTCCACTAAAAATGAAAGAGCCTGCGGGGAAATAAAAGGGAACAGAACTGAATTTCACACTAAGCTGTTCTTGCTTTGTCTGTTATTCCCCTCCATATTCAGAGGTGACCATATAACCTTGCTATTAGATTGATCTCTGTCATTTGTTGTATGTTTAAAATCTTTGCAATTGTGATACAGAATTACTACACAGATGCTGGGCTGAGATGGAGGTTAATAAAAAAAGAAAACACTGCCTGAAAACAGATGTTTGGATTTTGAAGCACAAATATAGCTGACTCTCAGCAGATAAGCCCAGATTTCACCAAGTCTAAGGGATAAGAGACCAACATTCCTCCTTTAATCTGATTTGGTATACTCACCAGTATTCAGATAAGATAAAAGCATAAAAGATCAAAGTCTATTCTTTTGAACGATTAATCAGTGGCTTTTTATTTTCTCCTAAAATACTTGGAACATCTGTGTATCTAATAGAAGGCAAATCTCATCTATAATAGGGATTCTAGTATTTACTAACAGTTGCTTGTTTAAAAAATAAGGTGGTTGACAACAGTTATGTAGAGAGTTGAGTTTCTATGACTTTTCATTAAAATTCTACCAACTAATTAAAGCCTACAAGAAAAATATAAATCTCCAAAGTTTGGAATAATACATGGTTAATAGGCATGAATTGGCTATAACTACCAGGATAAACCAGAAGTCTAGTTTTAAGTAGCTACTACCTTTCTAGGATACAAGAAAAAACTCACCTGAAAAAGTAAATAATTAAAATTATAATTAATATACATTGTACCCGTGTTCTTAGTAGTCTCTTTCATGTATTTTTCCCACTAGCTACTGCAAAAATGCAATTAATAGCAATTATGTGACATGCAAGAGAGCAACTTATGATGTAAACACTAACAAGTTTTCCAGATCATCAACACTGAGCTTAAAAAGAAGTAAAAACAGCCTTATGGCACCATCCAAAATGCACACAATTCTGTCAAAATAGACTGAGATTTGGGCAATGCACTGGAAAACCAACTCACTGTGGGGGTATAGACGATGGTTTGTTCATGGCATGCAAGATAATTGAAACAAAAATAAGTTCCTAAAACACTTACAATGTGAGTACATTAAACTAGGTGTCCGCCAATGAAGGAGGAGGAGCTGATTTCTCTTTTGCTCATTTTCAAGCAGCACCTTAACAGATGTATTTTTAATTTTCAACAATTTTCATGTAATTTGCAAAATTATTATACAGAAGAGTATTTGACATGGAATACACGATTAGTGACATTGATAAATATAAAGACTATTAATTAAACGTCTGCTTGCTAAGTGAATGATTAGGAATTGTATTTCTACACTTTCAGCAATGTTCAAAAACTAGAGGACACTAAGTTAAGCAGAAGTGGGATCAAGTGCTACATTACCAGTGCTATTATGCAGTTTGCCAATACTCCAAAAAAACAAGGAAATAAGGTTAATTAATCACTTAAGGTAATATATGCAAGTAGCACCAATACCACCATTTATGCATAGATGCATGTTCTAGAATAATTACAGTAAGATGGAACACGCTCCTTGCAGCACAGATTGTTAGAGACTGATAAAGATAATACCACCACATCTTCAATGCTCTCTTTACTACACTGGTGTTTTATGGGAAGCAAACAGCAGGATTTTATGGATGGCTGTATTAATACATTATTGATACATTCCATAAGCTACAAGAAAAATAAGGATGCTCTGAAATTCAGTCAAGAATGAATTTGGTCGGTTTATTCCAATAATTACTGTTCCCCAACTTTTGTGCCATCTGTGCATGCTGCACAGGAAAACCAACATCAATTAATAAAGTGACTGCTGGAGTAGAGGCTCTAATGGCATCTAGCTGCTGGGGATCCCCCCCAGTGAGGACTCCTGGGCAGATGCCTGCTCTGCGTTTGCTTTTCCTTGGGTAGCAGTTCTGATGTCTTTGTAGTAAGGGTCTATAGAGAAACATAAAGTGAAATAATCAGTTATTTTGCTAAATAAATGAGAAGCAAATCCACTGACATTGTTATGGGGCTAATGTAAAAGGAGTGTGAAAATGGCAGTATCCACTCATCTGTGTTCTGTTTTGCCTGAGATCACCAACCCAAAAGCTTGCCAGTAGGCTTTTAAATAAGTATTTTGCCATTTCACTGATGTCTTGATCTACTTTCTACATTTATTTAGGTGCCTCTTGTCAGTATTTCTGGGCCCTGTCAATGTAAGACCCTGATAGATAAGGTTGGACTCTTATATCACACTCCAAACACCAAAGAAAGTCAACCTCTAGAAATATCAGGGTTTCAGGAGCCCACAAATGCTTATCCACTTAAATTCCTATATAAAATGGAAAGGGAAATGTTCACTTCCAAAAATAATAAAATAAAATAAAATAAAATAAAATAAAATAAAATAAAATAAAATAAAATAAAATAAAATAAAATAAAATAAAATAAATATGGAAGTGTAGACCAAACCAGCAAAATAGCTGATCTCACTAAAGTAAGAGGATGCTAACAAAAGACCTACTACTGCCCTTCTTCAAACATAGTTGTTGCCAGCATAGCCCCCAGACAACCCCAACAATATGTAGTTGTCTAGCTTGGCCATTTCTATGGGTAACCTGCTTGTAATTAGGCACTTTTTTTTGTGGATATCACATTTCCATGTCACTGGCCTTTCTTCTCCCCTCAGTTTTTCTTTTATATTTTCCATATGATTTAATGAGGCCTCAATTTTTTCCTTTAAAGCCAAATTAGGTGTTAGAAATTTAATCATCCACAGCAAGCCTCACAGTTGTCAACAGTATGACGAGAAAGCCTCAGTTCTTATAAATGGCGATGTGACACTCAGCAAGAACCCTCTTCTAAATGGCAGTTTGTATTTTATTCTCATTTTTATTAACCTAAAAAAAGCCACAACAAAGAGCATAGTTATTGAGATAAGCAGGACTGTGGGGCTGAGTACACTCTCTGGTGACCCCACCCAGGATGGCCACCCTGTGGGGATGCTTGAGCTGGACCTGGTGGGGTGGGACCAGCAATGTGGGGACAGGGCCATGCAGCACTGACATCCTTGGTGCCCAGATGCCGCCTGCTCCCTGCATGGAGGAGAGACTTGCCAGAGCACTGTCTGTAGCGTGCATGGCCACCAACCCAGCAAGCGAAACCCCAGCAGTGAATGAACACTGCCTACCAAAAATGGAGTCTTCCTCAGGAACCACGACTCTACCTAAGAGTGCAGATTCAGGGTTTGGGTGCTCCGCCAGTCAGACTGATACTCATTTCCACCTGTACGCCCTGGAATGCTTTCACCAGTTAAGGTATGTTTGTCTGCAGTGATAATCACATGCCAGGTGTGAAGAAGAGCCATCACATCCACAAAGCCTGTATTTCATATGCTGTCCAAATGGCCAATATTTCTGTTTTGGAAATCGCAGCCCAACTCCTAAGCAAAATTTAGAATTGTGTGTTAAAGCAGGTTTCATTTCTAGAGGTATCTCCATCCCATGTGCTGGCAAGGTAGAAAAGGATCTCGTAAAGTCATGTCCCTGCCTAACACAGGAAGAGAATGGATCTGTTTCATTGTGTCACACTCGTTCAATGTGTGTTTTGAGAGAAGATCAATAAAAGAGGTCTGCAGTCTCTCTCATACATGGTAATATTCAATCTACTACTCGTGAACTATTAAACAGTGAGAATGGAGTACATAATCCTTCTATTCTTAACAGTACTTTTAGAATAAAAATATACGGAGCAAAACCACACTGCTTCAAATTAGTAAACCTAAATATTTACTTTACATAACCTGTTATTTAATATACTGTGCAATAGGCAAATACCCTCTTTAAAGTTATGCTTATAAATCATCAAAAGGAATAGCTAATACATATCAATCATATACTAAAAAATGCATTTAAACCTGTAATTTGTAAACCTATGTAAACTCAGTATATACTTAACCAATACTAAATATATGTATATGCGATTCTTAGAGAATTTTATAACTGAATTGACTACATGCTGTAATGGAAGATTACAAAAGGAATGAAATATATGCCATATATTCATATGCGAGCTATTACATTAGAGTTGCAATTCAAAGAATAGCCTAAAAATCTAAATTAAATCTGACATCTCATTCTTTCTTTACACTTTTTTTCAGCATTAATTTTGAATTTTCGTGTCTCTGTCTTTAGAAGAAGCTTAATGGGGAATATTACCTACAAATAGCTTTTGATGTTGCATTTCCTTCAAAATTGGATTCATCAAAAAATGCAAAAATATATTTATTTTTGCTCTGGAACAAGTTAAGAACAAGTTTTTGGACTGAGTATTTCTCACTAAACTAGTGAAAGAAATTTTTTCTTTACATTATATTTTAATATTCACATTTTGCATATTGTGAATGGTTTAAAGGACATTTTAAGGTAAACAGGTTAAAATGAAAAATGTAGCATCCTAAGCAACCATAGCCAAAAATTCCTTGGCAAGTCTGGGTTAATATAAACTATGATAGATAATCATGTTAGTGAGAGTCAGAATAAAGTATTTGTTATATAAAACACACACACACTAGAAATTATCTGCAAGCATATAAGGAAGAATTTTCTGGCTTTGCTTTTCTCTGTGGTTTCATGGCCTGGTGCAAACTTTCATTGCATTTTAGTATGTTGAGTGATATTATTACTTACTTTGGTTTACACCTGGAACCTCGCATGAGACCAACCATATTAGAATCTGATGTCATACTCAAGTTCAATAAAAGATGAATAAACTTTCACTTAACTGTCAAAACTAGTCCTAGTTTCAAGTTTCCTGTTGTAATCCCTGTCTGGCACTAATCTAAATATTTAATTACTTGTTCTGTTAATAACAGCTTACAGGCTTAGAGAAGTGGACTATACACTCGAGTATGCAATGCTGTTACTTTCTAAATTAGAAAGCAATCCTATGATCTGCATGAAATTAAATTTACTTTTAATGTACTTTTAACCAAAATCTTTCATCAGGGATCTCATATATTGAATGCTTTAATTTTACTTTCTCTACCCTTTCCAGCATACTTGCATTAATCTTTGTCTCCTAGAAGAAACATGGTTGCTAAATTTCACATTATCTGACTGTGTCACCCCAGCTGCTATGTATCTCCTTTCTACCTTATCAAAGCCAAAATTACAGTTCTTTCCTCTGCTCTTTTCATAAATTTTCACCTTGCTACTTACATTATCTGCCTCTTCTAATTTCAAAAACAGGTCTGCTACCAGCTCCCCTCTTTTTATTTTTAATTTTGTGTTAAGTTCTTGGTACACTGAGCCAGCTGCATGAAATTGGTTACTTTCTGTTCCTCTAAGTTTCTTTCCACTATAGCTAACCTAAGAACATTGAAATATAGGTGACATTTTATTCTGCTTCTCTCCTTTTATTTCTAGACTGCAAACACCAGGATTTATTGGATGTTGCCAAACACATTTTAGGTGCTACTGTAAAACAAAATGATTCATTGATTCAGCAAACACTTACAGCAAAATGATTCTTCAGAGCATTTTCAAATGGCAGCCTTTCCTTCAGGGTGAACACGTACTCTGAAGAACATCGAAAAAAACACAGAAAATAGTGTGTATTGTATGTGCACATGCATACATACAGACACATCATACTTAGAAAAACACGGACAACTAGATAGCCTCGTATGACAGGCTTTTGAGGAATGCTACTGCATGATAGCACTCTCCGATTCCCATTTCTCTAAGATAGGAATCAGCATGCCATTTAGAGCATTTTCAGAGACATGCATTTCCAGGGAGATACTCAACAGGATTCCTGGTGATGCAGCAACATTGTGATGTGGATAGAATTGATTTACCGATTAATAACTGAGCTACCCAACATTTCTTTGCAGTGATCAGCTTTAATATATGAAAATACATGGACTGTGGAAACAAAATATGAAGCAGAGCTTAATGACTAGTGTTTTAAAATGTAGACTCTTGCCTCTTCAGCAGTGTTTGACCCACAATTTGTATACGTAACCTTTACTAATAAAGCTAATAAATGACCAATTGCCACCATTGTCATCCATTGCTACACAGAATAAAACAGGACATGTGGCAAGGGGAGCTGCCAGAGACAGTGAGGAACAGGGGGATGTAAGTCAAAGGCTGTGTTTCCAGAACAAAAGAAAAGATTTTGTGTGCTTAAGTACAGTGATTTAAGATCATTTAACCACAAGACTAAATAGTTACTAATATTTACTAAATTATTACCCATTCCTCACAATGTCCCATCCCCTAGGCAAGGTTAGCAATCCCATAACAGAGCTGCAGACAGAATTTGTCAATCTACTTTCTCTGAACAGCCAACGGCTGATTTTCTATTTTTGCTAGAGCTGGGTCAGCCTCCTTCGCAGGGAAGGAGCGGAACTGCACATGCCAGCCTGCAGCCAGCCCTGCAGCAGCACTGGGCACACACCGCAGCAGCCTGGTATGGAGCTGGGAGCTGCTGCAGCTGGACGTCTGTCACAGAGCACAGTGGGTTGGGCTCCGTCCTATTTCTTGAAATACATTTGCTTTTGGTAAAACAGACTCCAGAACCACAGAAACATTTAAAACACACAGTCCTATTTTGTGTGCAGACTAAATGAACTCTGAGTGAAAACGTCAACTCTCAAACCTGATTTTACATGTGCAGAAATGTAAACTACATTAAAATGTTTAACTCAAAGCTCATTCTTTCATGATTCAGCTACACAACCACAGAACTGCTAATAAGCAGTTTATCAGTCATAAAAAGGGTTATTAACATTGCAGCAACAGACGTTATTCAAAAAAATAAATGTTCCACTTACAGTGCTTATTTCTCACTGAAGTTTAATATTTTTCCAAAGATCCAAATGTCTCTTCCTTCACCCCCAGGTTTTGGTGGAAAGTTTCCTGAGCAAAAACTTGTGTTTGGTGGGGTTTGGTACTGTGATAAAAGAAAACAGATTGTGGATGCTTTTTTTTTTTTTTTTTAATTATTTTTATCTTTTTAATTCAGCGTTGTTTAAAAGATGGGATAGGCATTGTCCTATTTATATCCAATTATATGTGTCCACACTCCTCAAGTCTGTAATGCTCTTGCTGTGCAAAAGCACGATTGTACCTATCAAAAAAAAAAAAAAAGAATATTGCCCTCCCTCCTACTTTAAACCAAAGTATTAAGGGCTGAGATAGCTAAATTCAAGTTCAGTCTTTTCTGGATCTGGTTTCAATATCTACGCAATAGCAGAGGAAGTATAATTTATGGAACAAAACAATAAAGGTGGAGAAAATGATGTGTGACAAACACCCAAATCCTGATTATTTAATCTGCTGCAATGTATTTCAGTAACCAAATGCAAGTTACTCAGTCGTTGTGTGTGTTTCAGCCACATTAGAAGACTGGAGTTCATCGTTTCTAATTTTTAAAGTAGATTACAGCTGCCATGTCGTTAAGACCTTACAATTATATCTGAACAATAAATTGTATTATTAATAGGATGCTTATGGCCTGTGAGTATTAGATATTGTTGTTTGTGATTTGCACTTAAAGAGGGATTTTAATCAAGTTTACCATTCTCAAAAAGTCTGTTTTGCATTTAAATAAGCATCCTTAAAAATTGATCTGGTTTGCTCAATTATACAGTGGCTCATTCTGAAGCCTACGAGTAATTTATAATACAGACTCTGTGAGCAAGGAAGATGTATTGCATTGTACTTAATCTTATCAAATTTCTGCTGATTTCTGACGACAATGTCTGTTTATCATAATTATTATGAGTTGTCTGGGTTAATAAAACTTGAAAAACTGTGTGGGAATTAAACCAGTATGGAATGTTATACTTATTATTTATGTAAGGCTATCTGATACCAGCTGTCCTTCATGGGTCTATGAAGCCATTTATTTCAGAATTGCTTCTTGTACCACCATTGTTAAGTAGTTCAAATATACTAAAATCCAATTTTTAGGACTGTATAACTTCATATTATGAAGTCTCTCAGATGAAAACATCTTAATTACATATTACAGTATCCCAAATTATATAATATTTGATAAAAAAAATGTTTTCATTAAAAACTACCTGGGCTTCATTTGCATTATGCTGTAACTGTAATGAAATTGCTTCTTTGCCTTAGTGTTATCCTATAGGTAACTAATTTATTGTGCAAAGGGATCATTTTGTTCACTGAGAGTCATAATTAGCTTCTATATTATAAGAAGTACTTACAAACATCATCTGTACTGGTTTCATACTACAACATCATTTTTAAGATGCTCTCAGCACTGGAAGTGCATTCACTAGGAAATAATTTATAAAACAAACCAAAAAAAGAAAAAAAAAGGAAAAAATATCTTGATTTAATATCCCTTTCAGAAGGTGCAAAATACAAATGATTTTATTTGTAAAGAATTTGAAGCACTCACCTTTTAAGATTGCACCAAGGATATTTTGAGATCTGAAACAAAAGCTCATGTTTGTCCCTTTCTTCAACACAGAACCTCATTGATTTGCCTTGGAATTAAACCTACATGTGTAGGCAGTGAGCCACTTTTTAATTCAAGGCCAGGTCAGTGCTACACCAAAGGAGCAACAGATGCTCACAAAACTATTGCACAGTAATGAAATGTGGAGAAAATACACTTCACAATCTAGTAGAGACAATAAAATTATGTAAGCAAATGAATTTCCAAATTAAAAATGGGAACAATTAAGTCCTTATAAGCTCAAAAAATCCATTCTATCATCAGTGAGCATTTACTCTTTGAGTATGGATATTCTTGGCCAGTCTGATGTCCTGTTTCTACCAGTAGTAGCAAGGCTAAGAAGTTTGGGAACCCCTCTTGTTAGCTCTGGCTCCGATTTATTTTGTGATCAATCTCACATCATTTTTCAGTTCTACATGTACAGAACTTAGAGGTATGGTATGAGCATGAACTTCCAGATAAGACACAGAAGCTTTCTGATAATAGGTATAGCAGAAGCACAACAAAGTACTTTTGCCATAAGAACAACTTTGGATTTAAAGAAGTGAGGAGGTAAAAACAGTGTTAAGTTGATACTAAAGTCAATAAACTATATAATGACAAGATTTAATGCTGTTTTATTTCACAGTTCAATATAATGTAAGCTTTTGTTGCTTAAAGGAGGACTTTATTGATGTTTACAGATTGACTTTATGGCTTGCTTGTCACCAGGAGAGCCAAGACATGTCTGTCTCAGTTTCTGGTCAGGAATGCCAGGGCCATACACTGTCTATTTTCATACCAAGTAGAAGAAAAAATATAGTCTGAAATTCCTGTATCAGAGCAACTTGTTAAGATAATTGTCTTGCAATGATTGATCTAGTCATGTCAAGATAATAAGTTTTTTATGGTCCTGAGGAGGATTTAATCTAATTTTTGGAGGGATTCTGATCTCACTGTTGCCGCTTTATCACTTTTAATCTCAACACTTTTATTTGAATTTGATCTGCAAAATTCAATATACTTTTAGTTGACAGCTGAAAACATAGAATAGTCTTTTTACACTAAGTTTCCCTGTGTTGAAACTGTGTTTTAAATCTTGTTATCATTACTCTGAACAAATCCAATTATGGAGTTGTTTTGCTGCTTTAGACAGAGAATACTCAGTATAATTTCTCCAAAACAATAAAAGAACCAATATCCGTTTCTCCTAAAGAAAAAGTAGTGGTTTTGAATAGAAGAAGGCCACTAATAGTGTCCTTAATTATTTGGTCGAGGATCATTTGTGATTTAGGAAAAGATGTCTAACATTGTGCTGTCCTTGAATAGAAACTATTTATAGTTGTATTGTTTTAAATTCCTAACTATATGATGATGAAGTCAAGTTGTCTGAATTTAAAAATAAATTTGTTCAGCGTTGTTCTCAAGTTTTAATTTTAATAATAAGATATTATTATTATTATTATCATTATCTTTATCATTATTATTTATTTTCTAAGGCAACATGGTCAATTACCACAAATCTGGTTAATACCAAGCTCGTAAGCTTTGGCTGGGACTACACTGACTATAGTGTTCTGGGCACCAAAATACAGAGCGGAGATAAAAAACACACCAGAAATTTGAACTGAAAGAGAATAAAACCACTACGACAACAGAAAGCAATCTGGGGCAGGAACTGCCAGAGCTGTTCCAAGTGTGCCTCCTGGTGAGCCCCAGCCCACCGACTGGTATTATTGCCATATACGTATGAAGCAACCAAATGCAAGAAATCTGCTCCCCATGCACTTGTTTCCCCTCTGAGCCCAGCCCTGCCCATGGCCCCACTGCTCCCCAGCCACCAGCCCCACGGCAGCGTGCGGCGCTGCAGGTGTTCCTGCTGCGTGGGGCTGCATGGCCCCAAGGCGCGGCTTCTCCCTCTCAAACAGGGAAAAGGATTTCCTCTGCTCTGCTTCTGGGATTGCGGTGTTTGTTGTATTTTCTCTTTGGCTCTATCCTCTTTGATTATTTTTAGTTCTTAATCTTATTACTTCACACTTCTGTACAACTGAGCTGAATAAGCTACTTATCCAGCCTCTAAGCTGAATCTATCCAGATCATTTTGAATTTATTTGCTCTGTTCCTCTGTATTTACTTTATCCTCCGTTTCCATTTCTATGTCATTGGCAAATTTAGGTCAGTAAATTATAAAGTAAACAAAACTGGCCCTAATGCTGTGCTTTCTGACATTCCTTTTAACTCCTTCCTGAACTATTTTTTATTTATAAGATTTGCTCCTTCAATCAAAAATACTTCCTAGGGACCTCATATGACTTTCTGTAAGAGAATGCTTGCTGTATTTGCAGACTAAACACTTCTAAAATCTATTTTAAAATGAGCACCAGATTGCTCTCTCTTTCATCACCTGAACACGTATGGGCATTCTCCAGGAGAAAGACGGAAGCCAGCAGTCACAGAGAACATCTTAAGCCATACATGGGGTGCCTTTTGGCCTGGGCACATCACTTAACCTCCTGGGAGAAGAGTTCAGAGGATTCTTTTTGCTAAGTAGACATGGTTAACATATGCAGAAGCATAGTCTTTGTAATCTTCATCCTTCAAGCACATTTGTTAACTTTTTTTTTTGTCTCCTGCTTCCTCAGTACATTTTTATTTTCATTTTTTTTCGGTCATCAGCATCCCCTGGATTGCTGCTACTTAAATAAAACATTCTCCCCTAGGTGATACGTAGTGAGTCGGTGAAAAGATGCTGTCATTTGCCTCATTGTGACATGTTTCAGCACAATCTTTGTGAATTTCTCTGGTACTTCCAAATATGCAATCTATGTTAAGTAAACATATTTCCAGTGCACCTCTCAAAATACATCAAAACACTTGTTTCAAACTAACTTGATTTTTTATTATTCAGATCAGAATAGTCTCTTTTCTGCATCAATGTTTTTAATTCTGCCTTCTAATGTGGGGGTTACCACTAAAAGCAATAATATGCCTTTCTCTGTGAGCTGATACCCGTAAAGGATCAGACGTGCAGTTTCCACAAAGAATTTTTAAGGCTTACTTCTTCCATTTGGTGTACTCTGCTGAGTGTCTAGATAGTCACAATCACCAATAAGCAGCACTCTGCTGCCATGGGATGTCTTCCTGTGTGCTCAATTACCTCACCAGCCAATTTCCTTCCTTCTCCATTTTGTGTGTGTGTGTGTGTGTGTGTGTGTCAGATTCCTTGTGAGAGATCCCTGTACTACTCATAATCTGGAAACATACAGGCCTTAGAGATTTCCTTTAATTTGCATAGGCTGTTTGTAAGAACAAACCATGCATTGGGCCACATAGCCTTTTCAGCACAGAAACTTCCAATCAGTCAACACACACTGGCTTGTTTATGAGCTTTCCTGTGCATCAGACAAGCAAAATGGAGGAGCACTCTAATAAGGATTATTCTTGACACCAAAGTTTGGTTCTAAGGGGAGTTTACCCCCAGTTTGTTAGTCCTGGTGAGTACCAGTGTGATGCACAGGTGACACACAGACCCAGCTGTGTCCCCACAATGCACTGGCAGCACTGCAGAAGGATGTTGTCCACACCAGAAAGCACAGCCAGCACTTCCTTTTGGGCACAGCAGGGAAGCCCAAGGTGGCTTGCTGCTGCCCTCCTTGGTGCATGGCAGACATGCCTCTTCCCTGCCAGGCTGGAGCAAGGGGACAGCTTCTGCCTTTGACTCCTGCTACCTGGGTCCTCACTAGGTCCATTACTTTCACAATGCAAACAACCCCAGATATGCCATTTTCTCTATCACAATTAAATAAAGGATATCTTAAAAGCTATTACATATAAATCCATGCTGCGTGCACTTATACAGGCTGCAGGACTAAAAGAAAGGTATCAGGGCTGCAAACATGAGCAGTTTTGACTGTACAATGAGAAAGCGCATACAACTTCAGTTAGATAACTCACTCTAGCAACTTGGCAGCATCCCCTATTTACTGGATTGTCATGTGTCTAATCCCTGGGTTATCAGTAAAACACGATTCAGCAGCAGCACAGGTTACACATTCATGTAGGTATCAGCAAGGGCCTGCCTCTTTGCTTCCAATTTTCTATATTATAGTAGCAGCCCCCTTCTGCCTTTTATCATACAAAGGTCATCTAGGAGCTTATTTTGGAGTACTGGTACTTCTAGATGGTAGGAGCTTTCAGAGGTATGAGTGACACATGAAAATGCAATGATCGCAGCATACCTGAATGTTCTAGTTTAAATGCTGTCAGTGCACAGCCTGCTTAATAATAAAAAGATTCTTGAAAATTACATCCTTATATGCATTTTTTTCTTCTTTTTTTTTTTTTTTTTTTTTTTTTCTTTTGAACAACCTGCATGCTGAGGTGGAAATTGGAAGTACTAGTGTAAACTAAACAGAATAGAGTTGGCTATGTGCAGCAGCTCTGGAGAAGTTAAATCTTGTTGCTGGTTTACAAAACCTGGGCAGCAATCCTGCTCCACCACAAGACTCAAGATTGCTTCACACAGAGCAGCTGAGGGGGCCACAGCCTTTTCTTGCCAAGCTGCAAATCCACGTTCATTTAATTTCCCTAATGAATCATCTCTTATTACTTCATGTGCAAGGGCCTGGTTTCTCTCCATAAGCAGCTCAATCAATTTTAAGAGGCAGAGCAGAACCTGGAGGTGGGGGGCTTTTCACATAACTGCTGAAGTGATGCAGTTTATCTTAAAGAAAGCAAAGGTATTAGGGTATATAAGGAAGTAAGAGACGGACTCGTGATACTAAAAAGTTACAGAGGCATTTGTCACAACAAACCTGGAGAAGTGCTTTTGATGAAAGCGTATTCCTTACCTTGGTTTCCACTACAGCCTGAGTTCTCACAGGAGCCATCATTCACCAGATGACTGGGGGTCCCTCCATGCAGGTCCCCTGCACCCACAGCAGCAGAATGAATGTGTCAGCCTTGGAAACTTTGCTTCTGGGCATAGTACTGGGCATAGGACATCCATCTGAAACTAATATATTGGATAGAGGAAAAGGGGAAAAACTAAATGCATTATTGCTGAGACGTAAGTATACTGTGGTGTTTCTTCTAGCTGTTCCATGTTCATAAAAGTGGGTTTGCCTTGATGGAATCTCTGCAGCTTAATTCTTCTCCTGTTAAATTTAATGTGATTTTTCTTCAAAAAAAAAAAAAAAGTTACCAAGTTTGAAGCTCAAAGCAAGTCAGAAAAAATGAACTTTACATTTGAGAAATATTGTGGAAAATTCTCAACTTTTTATTTTCTAAAGGGCATTTTCAACATCAAAATGTAAACTTTCATGATTTTTTAAAAATCTTTTAACAGAATTTTTCCAAAATAATTTTTAGATTCATTAATTGATACCCTAAAAAATTGTAGCCACAAGGAACAAAAACTATATTTTGTAGTTTAAAATGAAAACAGCTTCTTAATTGTGTCATGATTCCACAAGGTATCAGCTCTATATGATAACGGAGTTGTCAAACAGGACTTCTACAGAGATTAGGAAATCCCACACTGAGAAACCATCTACTTCCAGCTATTCCTCTTGGTTTCAGTTTTTCTTTATGAGGGCTCTTTTTTTTTAAGACCTTGTTAGTGCAATTACAGCTGTGAATCTAGTATTTCTTAACGTCTAACAGGAGGCTTAATTCAATGAAAATGTATGTAGGTAGAAAATAACAGAAATCAATCTTATTTTGTGAACACTCACTTGGTACTCTTCTCAGTTCTTTAACATGATGAAATCAGAAGTTCTTGCATTTGGCAGTTCAGCTTTCCCAGTCAAAGCAGTTGTGGAACGTGCTGTCAAGCATAAAATTGGGTGCATCCAGAGCTCTGCCTTGGGGCAGTGCACAGGAAAAGGAGATTCCTACAACAGAGTGACTGCAACAATTAGCTGAACCACGAACCCTAAGTTTAGCACCCTCACACTCAGAGCAGAAGACATGAAGGAGAGGAACCACAATGCCAGTTTGACTGTGCTAGCTATGGACCTAATGACAATTCATTGATTCAGTTCCCTGAAACTTTAAACTTCACAGACTGAAACCAAATAGGATCTGCTAGGTTGGAATATATTCTTGCTCCCAAGCATGTTTCCATGTGAGCTTCTTCATGTGATCCAGCACAACCAGACAACCTAGCCTCTTGCAGAGAGTCAAGCCATGTTTCTTGCCCAGCAGTCTCTTCTGCCAATCCACAAGTGATTTACTGTTAATTTTAATTGTTTATATTTAATATATTATAAACCACTGCAAAGAAACTAATATGCTGGCCAAAACCAAATGTTTTCCAAAAGAAAAAAAAAGTTTCAGGACTGGCATTAATTGGATGATGAACAACTTGGGATATTATTATGGTAGTTATGAACTTGCTGCACCACTGAAACAACACTAGGGATGAGAGGCATGCATTCTGCACTTCTGAAAGCAGGAATATTTTGTCACACTGTCATCAGATAAAATTTCTGATGTATAGTTAAATAACCTTTACTTTCATCCCTCTGGTGTAAAAGATGAAAATCTTTTAAGAGTGAAAGTCCCAAAGAAATGTAAATACAGTGTATTCACTACTGACATTTCAAAAGATTTTGCCCCACCAGTGGAGACAGCTATTCTCTATTATCAGGTTTCCTGTCAGTCATGTTGATTAAAGTTGATAAATACTGCAAGCCACTTGGGGCAGGCTAAAGGACACAAAAGAGAAATGTAACTTATTTGAAAAGGAACATATTTCCTGGGAAATGAAAAGCAGGCCGTATTGGCCTGTACCTTGCTACTTCTAAATAAAGCCAATTCCTTCCCTCCCCCTCCGCCTCCCCTTTTTTAAAGATATTTTTTCATTTTCTTAGAAGTATTACATACGTATATACCACAATTACTGTAACAGTTCTTTTTGTGGACAAAGCAGTGTGGTATGGAAGAGTTAGCTCAGTCTCTGTGCATTCACATACATTATGATGTTTATCGAACTTGGGCAACAAATGACAATTCACTAGACCAGTTTCTGGTATCTGGACTCCATGAATACTTCATCAATAATGACCTTCCTTCAGATGTCTGTGGAGATACTTGCAGTAATGTAGTAGAGAATGTGAATGCCCAGGAGTAACAACTGTAAATCACGGAATATTTTCCATAAAAATTACTCTCCCTATCATGTCAAAATTTCCAGAAGAATACTTTTATGACTTGACTGGATACTGTAACTATAGAAGTAGAAAGGATGCAATGGCAGAATCCAAGTTGGACCTGGAAAAAGATAACACTTGAGAGAAAGCTGAAATTCACTGTATTGAAGAAGGAATGAAACTCTTGGTAATTGAACTGAATTTTTTATTTAAGAAAAAAATCTTATATTTAAAATAAATGATTAATGAAATTCATTATGTGGCTATAAAATATTTGATGACCGACACATTTTTGGCTAATAGCATGAACTCTACTGCCAGCAGAATATATTGGTTTAAACTCGTAGGGATTTTTAAAAAGGCCTGCAGGGCCTTAAAAACCTAAAATGATGTGGATTTGGAAATTCTGAACTAAACCCAGTTTGCAGTAGTATTTTAAGAATATCATATATGCATTTACCTTTCTGAGCTTATTGTTCAGCTATGTTTTTTACAGCAGCTGGCCTACCTGAAAATTCAATGCAATAAATTTCTGACAAATTGTAAAAGAAAGAAATCCAGTCCCACTCCTGTACTACTTTGGCATAAAATGGATTTTTTTTTTTTTTTTAATAATCAGATTCCTTTTAAAGTGCACAGGGTGCCAAAATGAATGTGCCCATTTTAGAATCTCTATCTGCCACTGCAGAAATCTAGCTGAGAAAACTAATACACCTTTTACAGCATTTTTAATATAGCTACCTTGGGTCTTCTTATTTGTTCAGATGCTTATCCATCATAAAATCACACTGCATAGAATCAGATTACAAACCCTGATGAGAATTCTACATATGTGGCTAACTATGCCATTATAATTAATTCAGTCAGAAAAACACACTGTGTTAACAGAGAGGAAGACTTTTTAAAATCCTGGCATTTTCCTTAAGCTTTGAAAAGTTCTCAATAAAGACATGCACTATGATGCAGCAATATGAAAACGGTCAAGATCCTATTTTGCACTGACATTTCTTTACTCCATTTTTAAAATAATGGGACATATTCTTCATATTCTTAATACAGTATTTTATAGTTTTGAGAGTATTTCAAATAATAATTTAGTTCATGAAGTTGCAATGAGAAATACCTGATTACTTTCACAAACCAGAAATGATGGCAGCCCTCTTGCACATTTTCAACGAAGCAAAGGGGATGACTGTTACTCCTTATACCAACAGAAACCATGGCAGGAAAAGAAATTACTGCAAGCTGTTTGAACATAGATTATCACTTTTTAATACTATTATTATTTGATACAAATAATGGGAACTATATTACCAATGGTAGCAAGATTTTATTTGCCCAGGATTTCTTTTATTGCAGCTTGTTTGCAGCAGAAGCTGTTAGTTTGCATATCTCTTGACCCTTTATTGTTTGTTTAGGAAATTCATTTTGCTGTAAAAAGGCTGAGGATTTTTTTTTTTTACTAAAATACAATATAGAAATAAAGAATAAAGACAATTTTAGTGGTGCAAGCTACTACCTAAATAGCTTAAACCATTCATATCATAGAAGCAATATGAAGAGCACCTTGAGTGTTCAGAAGCAATTATGACAGTGATAACTGCAGATGAAATGAAGCAAAATGTGAAAAATTTATCTTCATGTACACTTTTCTACATAACAGAATGGCCTCCATTTATCTTACTTCTTGTTCTGTTAGACTGATTAGTTAACTGGCTTCAGAAGCAAAATAGGAATGAGCTGACAAATTGTTCCCTTTGACTTTTGCACAGCCCAAGAGTAAATATCAGATTTAACATTTAATCATTTAAAACAGCCAATCTGGCTACAAGATAAGATGTGAATACATTAACCCAAATGTATTGTCAGTACATAGAGGAGATTTTTGCTTTTTACATATGGATACTTTAAACACATTAAAAGGATAAGCAGGTAGTGGCATCTTAATTTTACCCTACGTATGACCTTTCTGAATTCAAACAGGATAAAACAGGAATCTACTTGTTGATCAACATTAGAAAACACATACTTACAGAAAACAAAACCCAAAAAAATCTCATTGCAGGACATAGCTGTTGTGAGAATAAATGCCTGAAACTATGCTTTTTTACTTTTACCCTCAGATACCTAGTCACTCACCTGGATTTTCAAAATACTTGGCCTATGATCTCCTGCCTTTATTTTTAAGAGTAATCTCTTTGAAGACTTCACATGCAAGTCTAGTAGTCATATGTCTGGAGAAGAGATCAAACAAATCCTCATTATGTCAACAGAAAAATAAATGTCATTTCCTCATACTGATCCCTGGCAAGCAGTGGCTGTGTCATTTAATATAAGAATCATTAGAAAGAAATCAAGGTTTTACCAAATTGGGCTTTAGAGATTCACGTGCTTCATAAGGATTTTAATGGTAGTCTAATTTCTGTGTCTAATTTTGAGATGTATAGAAAGACTTCATCAGGTAGACTTTTTAGCTCTTTTCACAGATAGTCTCAAGTGCAAACACAAATACCTTAAAAATTCTGTCTTAAGATGATTTTTACCATCTGTGTTAAGCTGTATTATACAGCTTTACAAGCTGTTATATTTCTTTTGTTAATTTACTTATTTTTTGTACATGTTTCAAGCATGCAGAATTGTGTTTTATGTTATGTATCTAAACATTTTTAGACAGCTTTTGACCACAATTTTCAACCTTCTCATTGGTCAGTTAAGCAACAGTGATGAATGCCTCCTCCCACATGCAGTCTTTGGAAGGTAAGAACCCTTAGGCTTGGCAATGTCCTACAATTTCAGTAGTCTTTCTAATACACCCAAATTACATTTGGCAGAATTTCATGATAGATTTTATTAGCATATGCTCTGTATATCTAGATTCTTGGTGAGCTCATCCTCTATTTATCTAATGTAGCATCTGAACAACCAAGGAGTTAAGCCTTCTAAGACTCTTTTCCTGGCTTGTTAAGAATCTTTTAAAAAAGGATTTGGTTGCAACCCTATTCCTTCAATCCCTCATGCATTGACAAAAGAGCTATTAAAAATCTGTTACTGTTATAGAAATATACAGGCTATCCTGGAATGCTCTGGAGCTATGCCTTGAATTTAACTTACAAAAGATGCGTTCCAGTCTGATTGCTCCAGCCTGTGGTTTTCTATATCATAAACTGAAAATTCTGTTTCTGTTTTAGGCATTTTAATCTCAACTCCCCCATGAGCACTGGAAACAGGGGCTGACTGTACAGATATTTTCCAGGCCTCTTTTCATTTCCTTCCACTGTGTCTTGCTTGTCCAACAGTTTCTCTTTCTGATCTCCTGCTATTTTCATTCACTTCCCCTCAAATTCTTTTGCTTGACATTTTTAGTTTCTATAATCTGATATTAAAACAAAGCAAGAAACCCGTCTCATAACCCCTTGTACAGTCTGACTCTTTGTATATGCATACAGTTCTCTCAATTTCCAATTGCTGTTCACAGGGAAACACTCAAGTGGCAGTGTAGCCTGGAGGCTGCTTGGCTGGCATGGGGAGAAGGGGGCTGGAGCTCTGCAGCTGTCCTACCCCTGCAGGTGACATCTGGAAAATGATTTCATACCCTTCTGACTTTTTATGCCTGTCCTAAGGATCTTGTTTGTAAATCTTTAGTGACTTGCAATTTTAATTTTAATTTTTTAAACAGAGAGGTTTTACATTGTTTAGCACGAAGGGACTGTGATCTCAGCTGGGGCACGTAGGTGTTACTGGGCTGCAGCACTGAGGGAGCTATGGTGTAAACAGAGAGAATATTTTTGTTCTGAAAACAAGCAGACACTGCACCACCACTAATTGAAGACATATTTTTTTCGTGAATGATATCCAGTTGAAAAAATGTGTACAACATAACCTCTGGAATGAGCTCAAAAGAAAGATATTTCAACAAATATGCATGCACATGTGTTCAAGAATTTTTTTTTTTTTTTTAATTTTCCCCACCCTATTTTAATGAGGGCTTTCTTTTATGCAGATCAGCTTTTTCTTTTTCTGGTGCCCACAACACAGCCATAAGAAAGTCATAGGAAAGTGGGGCAGACACAGATCCCCGTGACACCCTGAATAGCCTTCCTGCATTGCCAGACACCACCACTGCTGCACTTGGAAGGGTAACAACTACTGTTCATGCACAGGAGACTACCACCAGGAGACGACAAAAATACACAAATAGTGTGGGTAAAAACCAAATGCACTCACACTTCTCTTTTCCCTTCCTATTTCCCAGTACTTGTGAAGAATTTCTAGGTTATGACAGCAGCAATATTTGTTGACCGTGACATAGTGAACTATAATTAACATCTATATGATTCCAAGAGACAATATTTTCATCATAAAAAGTAAGCACTTCCATGTATATTCTGATACCTCAACCTTTTGCAGCAGCTGAGCAAGCTCAGTACTCACAGAGAAACAAGATCACATTGACCGCTGAGACACTAAGTGCCCAAATGAAAATATAAATTCAAGATCAAAATATTTCCTGATATTTGTATTTTATATATTTACTCACAGATTTCTATCTAGAAAGTTACTTACAGTGTTGACACTAATTTGAATAAGCTGTACTCATTAATGGGTTTATACTTTAAACAAAATCTGTAAATAGGGATGGTGATTGTAGGGGAGAGTTGTATTAATCTGACATTTCCAGTGACAGACTAGTTCAGTCATGACCTGGATTAAGGTCACACTCAAATGCCTTATTCACTATATTATTACACCCATGAAGTGAAGAAACGGAATGAAATTAAAAATACTATCAAAATAATAATGTACAGTTGTGGGACTACTGAAGAAAAAGTTTAGTTGAAGTAAAGGATTTTTGCATTCTGCAGGGAGTTCTGATGTTTAGAAGAAAAGAATTGATCCAACCCTAACATATGCATCAATCCAATGTAAATGCAATACATGTATGTAGAGAAAATGCATTCATGTAACATTTTATATCACATGCTGATAGCGTCATAGACACCAGATATTAGGGTTTTTAATTGTTTTTGAAAAAAAAATCTGTGCAATTTTTAGTGCCTAAATCTAGTTTTCTAAATAAAAAAATAAAAATAAAAATAAAAACATTTTCTTTGTGTTTGCTATGAAACAATCTTTGAGATATATATATTTCAGTATTTTTTCAACATTTTAAGAATGCTTTCTTAATTTGTCACTGAAATTAACTGAAATTATTTAGGGATTCTAAAAGAAATTCGTATTAAAATATTATTCTGACAACAATGGACATAAAAAGAGGAGTTCTGACCAGCTCTCTTAAGACAAAAGTCAAATGTGTTTTTTAATTTTATTTTAAATTTTATTTTTTTTAACTCCATATGGAAAGTTTCATAGGGAGAAATATATCTTTTTGAAAGAACCATTTAGGCATGGTGGTATAATATGACTCTCTAGAAAAAGCAATACTGACCCTTCTAACATTTTCATGCCACTGTATACATCAGTCCTACACTTAGTCATAGTTCTTTACAACAATCAGAAATAGTTAAAAAGTTTTCCAGAACACTGTTATTTGTTTGACATTTTCCACAATGAATATGTTACGTTTTATATTAGTACAGCTGGTAAGTACCTTGATAATGATATCATCTGAGAGCTATTCTTCATTCACTCAGGTTCATATTTAATAGGCATCAGAGATCATAGAAATTTTATGATACAATGCAATAGATTATCACACCAACTGAAATTACCAATGTTAGAAATTAAGTATACCTTTATAGCAGAGACTCTTGGGTAAAAAAAATGAAGCAGAATGCAATGTAATGGAGAAACATAAATTTCATGTGCACTAAGAATGTGTATGAATAATGTATTTAATATGCTGTTATATTCATCTAAAATGAGAGCAAAAAAAGTAATACATTTTCTAGAGAGGCTTAACATAATCATTTCCTTGAAAATGCTAAATTTATCTTTAACCTGTTTTCTCCAATTATACTCATTGATGTAAATTGGAAAAAAAAAAAAAAGAGCAATCCTCAGAGTAGCTTTTACAGCATCTTTGTGGTCCCAAGCCAAGAAAAGCAAGGCAGGATGCTTTCCTGCTTTATTCCCAAATAAAAAGAAAATACTTCAATTGCTGTATATAATGAACACTTTAAATATGAATGTATTTGTCAAGAGCTGCAAAGTCAATGTTGAAATGCTGCCAATTTCTGTGACAAATGCTGTTATCAGGAATGTATAGGAATTAACAAAGCAAAAAAACTGCTTTAATGTGCTGATTGTCTTGCTTCTTTCCTGAGTCAGTGAAACCTAGGCAATTTTATAGATTAAAACCATCATGTTTACGGTAAAAGCACAGGTAGATGCCTTGTGGCAACTTAGTTATCCTGACCTTTCTGGAATGAGGAAAATCTTTTCCCGACGAATCTCCCCTGCAGCTTCCTGGGACTGTAGTTCCAGCCACAGCTCTATCACCAGCAGCCCTCCAGTTCTTCCAAAACCTTTTTCTTACTCCTGTGAACAGCAGAAAAACAACAAAAAGACACAAAAAACTGTAAACTTCGTATCTAACACAGCAGTCTGAAGGAAGAAGCGAAGTATGGATAACTTTAGTACCATCTCTTCCTACTGCCCCCAAATGAAACATAATGCAATGTTGTGGAAAATACAATTAAGACTACCTGCAAACAACTTTGTCTAAAGTGTTCTTCAGTCAACCAAATTTACATGGTATGAAAAAGATTTCAAGATATTTCACAGACAGGAGCTGGCGATTTTATTTAGGTCAGACTTGTTAAATACATCAACAATAACCAACAATAACATAACTGCATATAGCCCTCTACATCTTGGACTGTGCTGGACTTCCAACTATATTAAATCAAAACTAATAATTAACAAGAACAAATCAAAATCCAAGGAATAATACTAAAGACTGAAAATAATAATAGTTGAACTCAAACTTCAAGAATGCTAACATGACATATAAATGTGTTACCCTATATTTTGCAAAGCAAATTCCACCTTACATTGGAAACTGTGTTAGAGAAGAATAGCATTAGTTAGGTATATTTGCTACAGGGTGTAAGAGAAAATTAATTCTGATTTGCACGTAAGCTTATGAGCTATACCTATGAAAAGCAAATAAAAACTTTGTTTTATTCTTCCTTTTATTTTATCGTTGAAAAAAAAAATTTTGACATGCTGTGGCATGCCAAGTTCTACGGACCAAGTTCATGGACTAAGTTCTATGTCCAGAAGGCACATCCAGACTGTAGGGTACATAGAGGATATGTCCGCTCACAGTGCAGAATGCATAGAAGAGCTGCTCTGACAGTGCTGCCAACAGCCTGGCCTTGCAAACAAGCACAGGTCAGCATGTGCTTTGCTATGGTTTGTAGGACACCCAAGGTTGCATAGCCACTTTCAAGAAGCTCAAAGAATAAGCCATGTCAAGACCTCTACTCCCAGTGGTGATCACTAGTCAGAGCTCTGCCTGCAGAACATACACAAAAGCTCTCAGAATGCAGCACAATTAAATAAATATTTGAAGGAAGACTGACTTCACTCTGCTGAGGTGCTTACATAGCGATTACCAACTTGACACGTGAACAACGCAGCTTGGATCAGTCAGGAGGCTGTCAGATAATGCAGAGTTTCTGACAGCAGGTGGATTGAGGTCCTTTCCGAACATTCGATTCTTCTCAGTATCAGCTGAACATCCTGTTGACATGCCACCAGGGTTAATAATTAGTGCTTTTCATAAGAACTTCCACTACCTAACCTTCTACCTCTTTTTTTCCCCCCATTCTGACAGTAAAACATAACACAGATGGAACAAAGAGTAACTCAAACTAATTTTAGCTTTAAGTGGGCATTTTCCAACACACTTCAGAATATCCAGGATTTAATAGCCAAACAAATAAGGAATACATTTTTAAAATTAATTAAAGCATGTCCTTCTAATGAATCAGTTTGAAAACAGTTGGAATTATGGAATTTTGCCTTGCTTTCTTAGAGGAAAAGATGGCCAATGTTAAAGTAGTTTTGCTGCAAAAGTTTTTTTTTTTTTTTTCTTTTAATTTCTTCCAGCTCAGGACTCAAAGTCTACAAAATGTCTCTTGACCTTAAAGAAATGTTAAGGTTCATGTTAATAAGTAAATAAGGTAGTCTACTTGAGAGAACGTTTTAAGATATCAAGCTGATTATTTTAGAAATTTTCTCATTTACAGAGTATCCTGCAAGAACACGGTTTTCAAAATGAAAATGAATACAGGAAGATCAAACATTTTTACATACATAAAATCACAGTGAATTTCTGGTGATAGGAATTCATTCATGTAACACTATGATTTGTTGTCTCTTGTGTTGAAGGTATGTGCTTAAATAGGGTCTATGGTTTACAAAAAGAGGAAGTGTGGAGGAATTATAGGAATTATTTTCTAGTTATGAGCCTATTTTTGCATATATAAAAAGGTCATACCAACTAATCAAATTTGGGGCTAAAGTCATTTAAAGCATTCTTTAAAAGCACATAAAAATTCAGCAATGTATTTTTCAACATGTATGCAGTCCAATGACTGAAAAGAAAACTGTAGGAATGCCATAGTGATTTTGTTATATTGTTAACACTGGAGAAAACAAATGGCTATAGAAAAAGATCTGACTGATCAAGTATTTTACAGCAGACTGCCTGTTAATGATTCTAAAAGAGTAAGCACATCTGTTGCAAATTAAAAGAATGTTCATCTACAATCCTTGTAATTCAAACAAACAAACAAAGAGCAGTTTTGATCACTGCTCTAGTTTGCTTAATGCATCATATTAATAAGCATATGCTCCACTGGTAGCCTGGCACAAAACAAGGGCTCTCAGGCAATAAAGCCGTAGAAATAACCAGTACACCATAACACTCCACAGTATTCTCCAAGCACAACAGAATCATCTTGAAGCATAAAGACTTAAAATTTAGGTTTACTATTCTTATCAAATGGAATAATAATAATAAAAAAAGTCAATCCCAAATTAGTCAATTTTTGGTGATAATAACAAAAGTTTTTTCAAACAAAAAAGAAAATTGCCATTTAACATGTTCTCTGTCAGAGTCAAATAGCATTTCTTGGGTTCTAATAAAACGTGTTCTTGATCATAAGCATCTACTCTATATTTATTACTGCCTGACAGCCTTAGGGTCATTAATTTATTGCTAAGGTGCATATGTGTATATGTGTTTATGTGCATAATGTGATACATATTGTACTTTAAGTATGATATGGTCTGAATCTGGAGCGTACAAATGTAGTACACAGCAAATACAAAATCCTTTTCTTCCCCTAAGTTAAAAAATATTTTTATTAATGGATGAATATCTTATTAATGCTTGAACTCCATTACAGATTATTTTTATGAAATATAATCAGTGCTGAACCAAAACTCTTTAGACTCTATAATTCAGACAGTATAGCTGCTGCTATACTTTTTTTAAAACACTGTGTTAACAGATTCAGATGAACAGAGCTTTCTTATCACTGTTGGCAGACTTTCATTCACAGCATGAGATAAGAAAAAAGGAGCTATATTATAAGTGTTTCAAATTGTAGTTTATACTAACTTGCTCCTCTTATTGTATTTATTCTATTGCCAAGTTAAAAATGAGCAGAGTGTAAATAAATCTGAATTGTACTATTCTGATCTGTCAACTCAGTTTGTTAAAAAAAGATAATACAATAGCAAATGAAGTATTAATTTGCATTCGTTCCCAATTTTGTCTTGTTCCAATTCATCTACATAAAAATAAACTAGAATTTAGATTTAATTTCTACATGTCTCTACACCCATTTGCTGTATAACAGATTTGATTAATGCAATCACCCTGAACCAGACAAGAAGAGCAGCTTCCCCAAAAACAAGAATACTTGATTCAGCACGGATTTTCCTATTCCACAGGCAAGAATATATGTTTTTTTTCTTTCCTGGAAAATGCAACTATTTTAGGAGGAACTAAGAGCAATAAGAGAGAAAAAAGGAAATGTAAAGTGTATAAATGAGAATTAGACAGCTCTCGTTTCCTCAGGGTAGAACTATCAAAAGCTTAAGTTTCTTCTCTTAAATATGCAAAGTGTTAGTCCTGTCTGGTGCTAAGTGCACAAGGATTTACATAGATGCAGTAGATTGAGTTTTATCTTCTGTCAAAAGTGTAGGGGCTTATCCATATGATTATTGACTTCAGAAAGCCACTAACCAGATGATTAATTTCAAGCATATATTATCGATCCACTTTTGTACTTAAGCAGGATCTTAAATGCTTGCCTAATTATTTTGAATTATGTCTGTAAAAAGGCAAGCAAGATAAAAAGACAGACTGCAAGTTGGGTGCAAGCCCATGTTTTCTATATCCGGACAACTCAAATACCACCATCTGTTGCTTTCCCTAAAACAATCCAAAGGTAATAAAAAACACATGACTGTTCTGATTAGGTGTGATTCATATTTTGAGGAAACGACAGAGAAATGTAGGCAACAGCAATGTGTCAGTTATAATGAGCCTTCCGTGTAACAACTTCTTCCAAAGTGAGAATGAAACTCACTTGCAAGTTGATTTTTCAAACTCCGGGGTATAAATAGAATAGTTCGGCTGTAAGGAACCCTCAAATATCATCAAGTCCAACTGCCTGACCTATTATATATACATATATATAATATGTATAATATATAATATAATATTATATAATAACATGTATTATATATATACATATATGTCTATTATATATATATATTTAAATGATGTTTTAAGACAGGACCTTTGTAAATGCAATTATTTTGATAAAATGTTTTTCTGGTTTATTTTTCTATCTTCTTTCTATACCACAGTTGAAGCTTTGAAAAACAGCTTTACCATGTATACTACCCACAGAGATATTGGTTGAAGATGTAGGATGTCTCAACCCAAGAATGCAGATGTGGAGCACACACAGAGCCTCAGATGTCCCAAAAGGCTATTTTTTCATTCCAGTTTTTTGAGCATTACTTGTTAATATTAAAAAATTATTCCAAGCTCCTGTCTTTTGTTTCATACTTCTTCCACCACTTAAGAAACCTCCCAGAAGTCCAGAAGAAAAAAAGCAGCAGTTAGGACAGCAAATGACTTCAGAGCAATTTTCCCCTGGAACTGGAAATTCTTACTGCTTCTTCATAAACTCTTGATTTTATAAACCTACCAGACCTTTTTTTAACGCTCTGTTATCTTTTTGACTACCGCTGAAGAGGAAACAATCCACTTTTACTCCACATATTTGTCTCATTTCCAAGTAGAAAATTTAGAACCTATTATCTTGAATTTATTAATTAATCCTGCAGGCGGCTTTTGTTTTTTCTGTTTTCATTTATCTGCTTAGTCCTCCTTTTTATGAAAAAATGCTCCTGATGCTTCCCTTTTTTCCAAAGGGGACATACACATATACTCATATCTCTAGAAATAAGGTCTAGATCCACTGTAAATCACGTAAGCTCATCTCCTGTCACATATACTAGAAATTTTAATTCAACAGGTTAAAAGGTCACATACAATGTACAGAATACATTTTTAATCAGCTAAATATTTGAAGATTATGATGATATAGTGTTGTTTCTATAAAATACTACTTGTCAGAAGAAAATGTATAAGATGAAAGCTATACTCACTCCAGTTACATTCCTTAATTTGGATATATAAAGACTAAAAATGATTAAATATTAGTATGTTAGCACTTTGAGGGGCCTCTTAAGGATGTTACAGTTCCCAAGCTTCCTTCTTGTTCTGTCTAAAATAGGATTTAGAGGTTTCTAATAGAATTTAGATGGGTTTAAAATCTCCATGTATGTGTCGTACTTCTACTGATTTATTCCATGAATTTCCTGTTGAATTTTTATGTGACACTTGATCTCCCCTGAGGGACTTGATTGGATAATATAAATTTCCAATGGAGATTAAACACAAATGAGTATGAAATTGATTTATTATAATAAGTGAAATTGAGGTCTGAGGTCCTGATTCTTTTCTGTTTTCCCCCACCCAACCTAAGAATGTCTGAAGATTTTTTTTCCAATATTTTCCCAACAAAAAACAAAGGAAATTAAGAGCACATTTCTCAATTACACATTGGAAGTTAGATGAAATATTGTCCCAAACTTGTTTGATTTCATGTGCACCAGAGAGTTGTTTGAATAGTTTAACATAGCTATAATTACATCGTTGTGAAGACCACATATTTTCTTACATGAATTCTTCAGAATCCAAACTCATTATCAATGTAATGGAGGAAATGGGAAACAATGTCTGTCAAAAACTTGTGTTCACATCTCTATGTTGGAATATTAATTCCAAACACGTAATTCTAAACATGTAATGCAGTGCACCATTGTAAATGTAGATGGATTGTCTGTGGGCAATAATTTTTGGTATCACTTTCAGATGCAGTCTCATTGACACACAAGGTAGGTTAATCTACAAAACACCAGTCTTAGCTTCACATTCTGAAACAATTCAAAAGCATCTGTGGTCTCCAGTGACAAAACTCCTTGACACATGCATGAAAACTGTCTCTGCAGATACTGAACTTCTGTACATTCAAAACCACTTCTTCTGCCTGGGTTTATTCATCCTACAAACTGTGATTTGCCCAAAGAGTAATTACGAAGAGACAAACATTTTCAGCCCTACCGTTCCATCCCAACTGATGAAAGATCGCTTCTAGAATGGCTGGGAAATTTAGTACCTGCATCACACTGTTTTTTCATCTCACAAAAAAGAGTGAAAAAAAAATCAGAGTATATGTATTCTATCACTAATTCAGATGCATATGTGCATGAAATTACATACACTGAAATAACTGCTAGTATTTATGCCTCCAACATTCGCAACACATTTTTGAAAAAAAATCAGAATTACTGTGCTTTTGTCAGAGAGGTTTAAGCAGAAAGTCTATAAATTCAACAGGATTCAGCGTGCGCTTTACTGTAAGGGAGCAATAAGAAGCATTCAGTGTCATGAGAATGGCTAGTCTTCTAAGCTGTTGTGTTACATGTTATCGAGCCCAGAAAGCTCTAACTTCAGTGGACAGAGTCAATGACCCACAATCCTAAACCATTAATATATAAACTGAACATTCTCAGGCATGGCTGTATTTTAGGAGAAGCATCCATGCTATATCCAAGAAAATGGGCAGAAAAAATAAGATACAACTTGCATAGAGAGCCAGCCTGTGAAACTGGCATTTGCCATAGCCAATTTACTTTTTCCCTTGGTTTAATTCCATTAACTTGATCATTAACAGGCCACTGATAGGTAAAAGTCATGCAGTTTCCATCCCTTTGAATGCTATCTATGGAAATTTGGGAAGGCTGCATCAGTACCATAAAGTATAATGGCTTTTGCTGAAAAATAATCTGGCAAATTTACCTCTGCAGCTATCTCCCTTGCCTACTATCCGAACAAGAAATTGCTGTTTGGAAATGTTAAGTTTTAAAGAGCAGCTACAGCAGTGGGCACAATATTTATGCTTCTTGTAACAAAGTGCTGGAATCAATACTGTCATTTCTAAATGCAAAAGACTTGTATTGAAAGAGGGATGAGAATGTAACCAGCTCTCCCTACCTCCTCACCCCCCCATCCCCAGAATGCAGCCCTTAATCTCCTTGCTAGGTTTTAAAAGGGCTTCAGATTCTCACTCGTAACATTCACCAAAGTTAGGCCAGAAGAAGTCAAAGTAATTTAGATCCAATCTCTTCTCAAAAATGAAATGAACAGAAGTTTTATTAAAAGGAAGTGAAGAGGAAATTGAACTTTCATATTTCATGGTGCAATTGTGATGACAGAAAACAATATTCATCGATAGAAAGTTTAGAAGATAGTTATTTATATGTCTATGCTGCTGTGCTGTGGGAGTTGTGTCACAACAGAGGGCAGGTAATTTTTAAAAATATAATGGAGCTGTAAGTAGGATTACTTTTTGGCTATTACAATCAAGTTCAGAATATAAAACTTTTTACATTCTTATGATCAGGAATCAGAAACATTAATTGAAATGTGTAAGTTATGAAGAATTTTCACCAGAGATGCTTATGGGTAAAGCAAATTCCATCTGCATAAAAGCTGTGTAGTGCTGTATCTCTATGACATATAAAACTAAATCACTTAAACTGAAATCATGGGGCTGTGGAAGACAGACAATATAATGGAAACGTCATAATTCTGCTATGCCAAACAGCCAGAATGAAAAGAAGAAAATATGGAGCCAGACACAGGTGTGAATTAGAGTGTGTCACCACAGAAGAAAAAGAGATTTGCATTTAGTCCTGAAATGTAATGGTTCCATAGTTAATCCAATTATAAGGAAAGCAATGGCTTGAGAATCTTGTTCAGGGGCTTCTCCTTGTATACCAGAACTCCATACTCTGAGCACACAGTTAAGTCATCTGCAGTTTATACACTCTCTGTGAGACAGTGCTGTGAATGATCCTTCTTACACGCTGTAGTGGGTGTTTAGGCACAAATTTTCAAAAAGTCCAATAATTTTGATCCCTACCACTTCAGACTACTTCCCAAAGTATTTTTAGATGCAGTACATCAAGGTAGGTGACTGAAAATGTGGTCTGGATGACTCAATCTGGCCTCTTAAAAAAAAAAATCCAAAAAGATTGTCATCCTACAGATAAATGTAGGAGACAATTTTTTCCTCCTACTGCAAAGAACAGCCAAAGAATGTTCAGCTCTGACAGGTGAAAGGAATGGTATTTTATTCTTCCACTTTTCTGCAATGAACTTGTGGGTAAAGCACACACTTAAAAAATGAAACACTTATTTTTAATTTTCTCAATATACAAAAAAAGTTCAAAGCTAAATTTTTTTTCAAAGCCTTAATGCTACAATGTTGCCTAAGAAAATTAGTAAAAATTTTCTTTAGTGAGAAAAGAGAGAAACCTATTCTATGACTCACACAGTTCAATAGAAAATAATGCACTTTCTCTAATGCACGCGTATAACATCATTACAGCTGACACACACACAAAAAAAGAATCTATATGCAATTAAGCTTTACCACTGCAACTAGATCTTCTTAATACTGCAAATTTAAGGGTGCACTTTGAAAGAGCTTTTTATAGATATCAAAAGGTTTTGCAAATACACAAAATATTTCTAATAAGTTTATGCTGAAAAGAAATAGCTATCTATAAAACTGTTCCAACACTTACAATAGTTTGTGATACCTGGTAGTCAATGGTGAATGATGTCAAAAGAATTGCATTTTGCAGCAGTTTTTGGTCATGAAGATACAGATAAAAATGCTAAATGATAGTATTAGCATTGCTTGAGACAGCTGTGGGTTAATTACCATCTATGAGCACTATGAAAATATTGGAAACCAGTGCATCAGCTGTCACACTGTTTGTCCATTTAGCAAATGATTTTTATAAGTACAGAACATTAAGAAGCAGATCAAAAATTAACACTCAAGAATTCCAGAGTAGACCACGTAAGGAGATCAGAACATGATGACAGCTGAAAATCATCAGATTGACACAAATTAATAAAAATATTTTTAAAAATTAGGTGACAGGGGAATGAACCTTGAGAAGCAGAAGCACTTCTAAAGCAAATTATTAGTGAATTATTTTGAAACTAATGACAAGAGTGAGAATAGATTTTCTAGTTCTTCAAATGTGGAAGTATTGTTTATAGCATGTTCAGACATTTTAAAACCATCAGGCAACATCTGTCAATTGCAGTTTTCTGAGGAGTCTGAAAATGTCCCAGAATGGAGTGGAATACTACATACTGCTCTGTACTATCATTGGGAGCACAGCCAGCTTATAAGAACTTAAATAAAGTTTCCAAAATATTCAGATACAAACACTCAGATGCAGAAAGTAAAAGTAAGAACATACAACAGATTTAACAAGGGTTTAATCATTCCCTGCATCACTGAGACCACATTCTAAATTCCCCTAATATGTAATTAATTCCAAGCATGAGGAATGTCTTTAACATCTCAGTTATGGTTTTTCTATTTATAAATTATGAGGTGTTCAGCACTCTCTGGGGATTGAGCTTTTAATCACACAGATGTCCATTATGAATCCTCTGTTTGCTTAGTAGTATAATAGGTGAACTCAGAGCATCTTTGTGCTATAATAAATCTGCAAGCTCAGACAGAGCACTCATGATTGCCTTCTAAATTCTTTCAAGGTCATTCTACGTGATTTCATGCTACATAACATCCTTTCTCAGTTCATTTCACACTGAGAAAAGATCATGATAAACATTGATTTTTCCCTGCTGGTATTCCTGAATTCCACCACATCACCCCACCACACACACACACACATGCACATTCTGCTACATCATTTTATAGTCATTTGATTGTAAGCTGTTGTGTACACACCTGAAAATTCAAAAACCAAATAGGGCAAGAGAAAAAGAAGTTGCATTTGGTACAATTTTTTGAAGAGTAGACTGGAAAAAAATAAGAAGAGATGGGTGTTTCTTTCAGTGGGAAAACCAATAATGGAAGTAGATAAAACAGAAACACCATAAAATTAACAACAAAAAAATATATTGGGTAAAAAAAATCCACTGAATGAAGTATTAATTAAAATATGCTCCAAGTCCATGTTTTACAAATGTACACATCAACACACTTCAAATAATTGCAGATTTTATATGTTAAAGCAGGTGGTGAAAACTTAGTCCCATGGTTTGACATGTCTGGATTAGGAAATGTCCTTCATGAATTACTCACCATCAAAAAAGCAAGAGCACAGTCTCAGCCCTAGATGTGGTTCCTCAAGCATTCTGGCATGAAAGGAGTGCAGAAGGTAATAATAATACTTCTCTCATGAGAAAGAGTGTGGAATCCTAAAAGAAATATTCACAAGCACAGACAAAAATTAGCTGTTTGATTTCTACTAAATCTTACTGCCTCAGGTGACTCGTTATCTCAATGACTTCCTGTCTGTGCAGAAATTTAAGATTAATGGATTAAATTCCCTAAATTCTTGGAGAATTTATTAGCTAATATGGTACTGGTTTGCCATTTGATTAAAAATTGTTAATAGTTCACTTTAGTTCTATATAGAGACCAGAGTTATCTTCATTGAGTCCAATCAACCCCTACTCACTGCTTAGGAAGGACTAGGACAGTGTCAGTCCCCCAGGAGACAGCCTCTCCCTAGTGGTCGCTGTGATTTAACAAACTCCTTTCTCTTGGGGTTACCAAAAGCATGGGCTTTCTTCTCCTTTTCAGCCTAGAAATCCTGTTAGGGCAGAATTAAAGCCCTAAAAGTAATCAAAATGCATTTTTTTTTTTTTTTTTTTACCACCACCAGCAGCTATCCTATGTACAGTGCAAAGTCTCCCTGCTCTCCAATGAATACAATTGCTGTTGATCAAACAAGATATTGATTCAATTTGCAAAAGTGTGCCATAGTAATTAATATTTATCCTTTGACCTTTAGCTCTCATGTTTTGACTGTACACAAACAAGAGTCACTTCATATGGGAGACAACTGTCCATATGATGCAGTCTCAACCATGTGGTGTAAATGCCTGAAGTAACTAGGAAAATAAAACTAACATTCACACTTTTAAGGAAAGGGTACAGCATTGAAGAGGCTTTCAGGGTAGGGCATAACTGCATTCCCTAGGCTCCCAACCTTAGATGCTATCGCGCTGGGGAAACTTGGTGTGCTAGCTCTAAGGAACACCACGGAGCGTGGAGTGGAGTGGAGACACCACGGCTAGGCTCTGTAATCAGGTGGGGCCTCGATTGTTCTTGTGCACAAAGCTGCACTTTTTGCCACCCTAAGCCAAAGACCTGTCATGTTTTGACAAATGCTGTACCCTAGTGTACTTTTTGCTCATTATAATATCGTTATAATACCAAAACACACCTCCATCCCAAAAGCTACCCGCCTCCAAGGTGCGACCACCCCTCACTGAGCATGCGCCCTGAATTTCTCGGAGCCTATTACTTTAAACGGAGACGGGAAAACTTTACACCAATCAATAACTAAGATATGCTTGACTAGAGCCACTCAAGCTCCACCTAGAAGACAGAAAATAATATAAATTGGCCCAAGAGAGAGGGGATGTTAAGGAAGATACCATCGTCAGGGGAGATACCATCCCGAGGACATACAACATCCTTAGGACCTCCTGACTCCTGGGATCAGTCGACGGGCTGAGCCTCTCTTCCCCCCCCATTGGGACGCCTTTGGGTGAGATCTGAATATTTGCTTATAAATCTCTATAGAGTCTTTGATCCTTTTAACGCGTTTATTTCTAGGCTGCGCACCTGTAAACACCTGTAACACCTGTAACACCTGTAACATCTATAACATCTGTAACATCTATAACACCTGTAACACCCATAACACCTACAACACCTATAACACCTGTAACATCTATAACGTCTATAACACCTGTGTATTTCATGCATACTAGCTTGCTTTTGCAGATAGTCACTATCGCCGGCAATCCAAAAGAACCTGATTATCTGTTGCTGTAATAAACCATACTTGATTGCATTGTGATAGCTCTCATTAATGCAACTAGGGTGAGGGTGGTTATCCGTGATAGTTCAGTGTTCTGAATCTAACCAGACCCCCAGACGGTTAATGCATTTTTGGTGAATGTCTGAACGGACCCCCAGGTGGTTAATACGTTTTTGGTGAATGTCTGAGCGGACCCCCAGGCGGTTATTACGTTTTTGGTGAATGTCTGACTGGACCCCCAGACCGTTAATGTGTTTTTGGTGAATGTCCGACTGGTTCAGTACTCTGAATCCAACCGGGCCCGTAACGGTTAATCAGCTACACCCCTTTAACGCGACAAACCATTACTCATAACGAAACAAAGGGTTGTCAAACTGCTTTGGAAGATGATATTGTTTCACTTGCCATGGAGCTGGCTACCTTAGGAATGGGGCTTTACTACTAGTGTCACAGTACTGTCACACAGAGAATTTTACTCAGTTCATGACACACAAGTAAAACCCACTGTAAGAGACCCATTTATGGAATATCTGCATAAAAGAAGATGAATTCCAGCTTAGCACCCCAAGAATCCAGTCCTTCCATAGCATATTCCTCAACTCTGATGACAAGTTTAAGCACTTTTTGTGCTGACACTTGCTAGTAGATCACCAGGTTTAGTAGTAACCAACAAATTTAGCTAAACCCTTTTTGGAACCCATTTATGCTTTCAGTCTCCAGTCTCTTGTGACAATAAATTCTGCAACATGCTGTGGAAAAGGTCGTTCCTTTTATCTGCTATAAACCTGGCAAAATGACTACCTCCAGTCCTTGCAAAGCAAAAAACATGTAACAATTCAACTTCCCAAATATCAGTCTTTGAGATAATAATTGTAAATGGGAAAGGATATTACTGATACTAGGTAAACGGGTATTACCTAAAGAGCAACCACTAGACACAGTTATTTTAGTTCTTAAGAAACTTCCATGCTGCAATGACAATTACTGAAAAAAGGTATTAGCAAGCTGCATCAGCTATGCTTAGAATAGGCCATATTTTGGATAGCTTTTCTTCTGACATTTAAATACAGATTATCAATAGCTTCAGAATACGCCAGAAGAACAATATTTTACCTAAACGAATGGCAGAATTCAATTCTTTGGTGGCAAATAATAATTTCAGTACCCCAGATCAAACATCTAACTATCAAAACTTACATTTGTTACTCTTTTAGTACAAGGCCTGTACAATGTCCTGAATGAAAACTAAACAGTTTTCTGCTGATTTCCACAAAACCAAAATATTATTTTTAAAGAATTCTAAGCTGAAGACAACACACCGGAGCAGACAGATCTGTACCTTCAAGATAGCACACTTATACAACAACAGTACGAAATCCTAACTCCGCCAGCCACATGCTAAAATTCATCTCAGTGTATTAAAGGCTTCAGAGAGATGAAGCCTGAGAGGGCTGCAGGTACTGACAAGAGCAGCACCCAGTGGGCTGATGTGTGCAAACGGTGTCTGCAGGTTCCACAGCAACACCCTGAATTTGGCTTCAGCAACCATGGCTGATCCATGATTTCCCCTGTCTGTATCAACCAGGAACCTCTAAATTAGTCACACTGCTTTCAATATAAATAAAGAAAAGCTTACAAAGAAGAAAGCATTTAGATATGAAACAGCTTTGAAAGAGAGCTGTTTTTCATATATTGAAGTTGATAAAAAAAAAACAAATGTGCAAACCAACAAAGAACAAACAACACAGCAAAGGTACAGAAAGGGAGGTTTAACATTCACAGGAAGGCAGATGATCTAACAAGCGTTGCCCACTTCATAATTTGGAGACCTCCTGGACCCAATTTTTAAAACATGAATGCTTGAATAAAAATTGTGATTGAAAACAGCAGGACTACACACATGGGACAAGTTATCAGAATACTTATGTACATGTAGTTTTGAAAACTAAAAGTGATTTCTACTAGTCATTAACCTGATCCATTGCATTTTTTACTGGGAGTATTTATGAGAGTCCTGCTAAGGTTAAAGCATTAGTTACAAGGGCATTTGTATGACAAGCAAATCCACTGAATGATTAGAGATCACAATCAAATGAGAAATGCTATCTATCCCTGAAATTTTTGTACAGTAAAAAAGGATTCATTTCATAGTTACTCTTCTGGCATATATTTTTTTTTCAGTTTTTGTATTTCTTGAGTTTGGTCTTGGAAGGGAGGAATGCTTGGCAAGTACTGCACTCAGAAAGTTAGCTTTTCTAAGTTTTGTCAGCTTCTCTGAGCTGGAATTATGGGATAGATTTCTGTTACTATAGGAAAAAGGTAAAGATGCATAACAGACAAATCTATACTGAGAACTTCATTAATCTACATTACAAATCAATGTAAGAAAACAGACTTCTGGTGCAACAGATGCGTTATATAGATTACACTAAAACTTGGTGTCAGAATAGGTACACTCTGAATTAAAGTTCTGCATACATGAACAAACAGAAGCACACAATTCTGTTTAGAGCCTGAGTCTTCACTGATGACTATCAAGTCATCAGACTTCCGATTTACACCTTGGCACTGCTACCGATGCATGCAGAGTCCACCAGATAGCCTAGATTCTCCATTGTATAAGGACATTTTTTTGAAAAGTACCTCACGAACAACTCTAGCCATGCAGCAATGTCTTGTGAGCACTGTCTGTTCATGCTGCAGGCCCTGTGCTACTGCACAGACATCTCTGCTGCTATTGAGAAGGTCAAGGGGGATTAAACCCAATCCAACCCCTCACAATATAGACTCAGTAGATTTATAAAGTAGATCAGTAGATCTACAAACTGCGGATAAGAGGCCCACTTGGCAATGGGAAACAATAATCTCCTCCCTAACCAGGAAAGCATCCATAGGAGCAAAAGGTTTCTGCTCAGGTTATAGGACAAACCGTGGGGCAGTTACTGCTGAGAATTGCACCACAACCATCCCAGAGGGTGTGGTTAAAGCAGGAGGTCCTGGGATTCTTTGAAAGGAGCCTGGGAAGGGATAATGCAACATGTGGGAAGGGAGAGGTGTTGACTGACACCTCTGAATATTTTGACACATTGATTTACATACTGATGCGGCACTTCTTTTCCCCCAGATTTGAAATAGTGAAGTCTTGGCTGGTGTATATGTCAGACTCTCAACTATTATGCATGAAAAGGCAAACACAGGTAGCCTCACGAGGCAGTAAAGATGAAGTTTGCAAAATTAAGCCCTATCCTAACAACTTTAGTTCAGTTAAACCTTTCATAATAGTACAAAGCTCTGAAAGTTTTAAGGGCTAAAAAAAATTAAATGCTTCCCAGGAGCCTTAATATGAGCAATAGCGAGTAATAAGACCACCAGCCCCAGGGAAATTCAGCAAGTTTCTGGTGTTCAGGGACTTAACAGGCCCCTGTACTGAAAACACAAAGAACTGGATGCAATTTTCCAAGCCTGCAGTGAAATTCAAAGTGAAAACTCAACAACATTAAAAAACATGAAGCACTTCATGGTAAGATTTCTGACTTTAACGTGGGTTGTGAAGAAGCAGCTATCAGTCTAAATAGCTTCAAGAAATTAAGTAAAAATGTACTTCTTCAGGCCATCCTTAACCACGAACAGATGTAACACCCCCACATCACTTGGTCATTTCTACCAAACGTCAGCAAGACATGCAACTTGAACAATTTTCATATAACTCTGATGATGCATGAGTGCATTCAGAAAACACATCAATGCCCGTAGCAATTATTTCACGTTCTTTTTGGTATAATCTCTGTTCTAATCTAATCTCAGCTCCAGACTCCTTCTAAATCTGTTCTCCCATGTGCTTACCAGAACATGCTCTACCATTTGGAACATTCACTTCCCTTGCTTATTTTATTTTATTTTATTTTATTTTATTTTATTTTATTTTATTTTATTTTATTTTATTTTATTTTATTTTATTTTATTTTATTTTATTTTATTTTATTTTATTTTTAAGTTAAAGATCTGGGGCTTTCTCTCTGCAGAGTCCAGTTCAAAGAGTAGATCACACTGGTGCTATGACAACAGGAAAGTGAACACCATTAGTAATACATCTTGGTTACACATTAGGGAATGTTCTCTAGCATCAACATAAATGCAACAATGCATGTTATACAACAATAAATGCTATCTGAAGCAGCTATGGCCAGGTATCAGTATTATCGTTTCTGAAACAAACAATTTTGCAGTGATACAGTGAAAAGTTTTCTGTAACTGTCAAGGGTTTTCTAATTTCTAATGGAAGGAAGGTGCAGGACAAGAAATTGTATCTCTAATCATGCTTCAAACAGCATAGAGTTTGAGGATATTGAAGTCAGGCAACAAGATAACTGTAGAAATGTCTGGCTGTAAAATCCAGCTTCAGATGACCATCTAGGTTTATAGCAATGTTCAGCTCTGTGGGTAGCAGTATAGATGTAGAGCCTGTTTGGATCCTTGCTTATTTTATTCCTCAGAGTTAAGAAGAATTGTAACATTATATAAATGACACCTCTTTGCCTCTTAAATCACTTTGCTGTCTATAATGGATGTAATAAATGTTTCCTATTCCAGTACTACAAAAAATGGTTGAGGCGGTTTTATCCATTTGGCAGTGGAACTCACTTGACCATGATGTATGGCACACTTGTTATTTATTTGCAGAGGCTAGAAGGCAAATGTACTATACGAGAATAGTTCTTTAATGTAAAGCATTAAATTAAAAGCTCACCCTCAGGACTTTGACTGCCAATAGAAGTAAATGGATGCCCAAGATAACACAGGAACTGTTACTATTTAAAAATATGCCATTTGGTATTAAATTTTGTAATCTAACAGCAGATTTCAACCCTGTCTCCCTTCCTTCAGCATTATGGACTATGTACTTTCTATGCAGATTTACATGGTGGGAATAACACCTGTCTCATTATAGATATATATCAGATCATAGTCTTTAGTATTTTTTACATTTTTGAAACTTCAGTTCTTCTGGCACTGATTTTTCAATGCTCTTTTTCATGCAATATGTAAAATTACAATTTTTAATGATCTCACCCATGAGATTAGTCATGCTACCCCACATATAGAATGAATACTGAAGGACAGAAAGGAAAGGTTCTGGTTTTTAAAGACTGCCTTGCTCATCCTACCCATTCAAAGACTACACCAATTTTGGAATATATATATATTTTTTTTTTCCAGGAATCACTCAGGACTTAACAGATTGTGGCAGATTCTTCAAGAGTGTCACCTGAACTGCCGTTCTTCCCATCCCAAACGACAGCAAATGATAATCTGCTCCACCCAAATTATCTCTGAGCTAAGATCAAACCCAAGTGTTCTCAGCTTATAAATCACAGAAAAAACTATCACATCCATTCCCATCTCATAAAAAGTCCAAATCATTTTTCATCAGCAAGCTTTAACATCATTTATGTAGGACCTTTAAAGTTTATAAAGGTATTCCAGCTAGTAGCAAATCAAAGTCTAGTATTGTGAGAAAACTGTTATATTTAACAAAAAGGAAAAAAAAAAAAAAAATCCCAACCCACCCAAACTAACAACCCTCAAAGATCCCTCTGGAACAATATAAATCAGGGTTTTTCTCTTTACTTCCCTGCAGGTCAAGACAAAACTGTTGAAGTAAACAGTTTAATGTTAAGACTCTTAGATAAAGCAAATATATTCCCATGCTCACACACAGAAAAAGTTTCATGTTCTTTCAAAAATATTTTTGAGCTATAGAATTAAAAAACAAACAAACAAAACCCAAACAGGCAAGTATCTTAAATGTGTTTATAATTTCAATCACTACCTTTCTAAATATTTTTTTTTTTTTTTTAAAGGCAATATATTGTACAGATACACTGTACAGCAGCATATTTATAAACTCAGTTATCTGCTCTTGTTATCATCTAACATTTATCACCAGGCAGTGTTCAGTGTTCAAGGGCCCCAGATGTGATTCTGAAGCAAGCCTACCCAGTAATTATCACTCTGCTACTAAAATACAGGAAACCTGAAACATTAACACAACAATATTATGTTCCAAAGCTTGTCAGCTGAACAGAAAAGATTTTTTTTTTTTTTACCTTGTAAAAAGCATCAAGAAAAACAAAAGTTTTCAAGTTGCTGTTCAGAAAGAAATGACTGCAGAAATGTTGGCTCTGTCAATTTGTTCTATATTTGAAATAAAATCTATTGAAAGTTAAAGTGACTAGTTTTGAGACATTTCTGTGTTGATGCAGATGTTATGGAAGTTTTCTACCGTCAACTGGAAATATAGCAAAAATCTATGGCTAAGAAAATTTTCCACAGAAATAAAACAAAAAAACACTACAGACCTTTCCTCCTAAGACGCTTATTTTAATGACCACTTCTAATAATGTAGTCAGCAACAGCAACCTGAGGAATTTTTGAAGGAAGGAGTTCATCTTCTGCAAGGCTGAGTTTCAAAATTCTCTGAAAGAGGAATAGCTGACACCATGGATTTCGATCCTTGGAAAATTATTTCTTGGCCTAACCTGAAATCAGACAACAGGGATAAATGAAGGCAAGCATAACATTTGTTTCACTTGGGGGCTGAAATGAAGACTCAATACTTAAATTTCATAACACCTTCTTACTATTAGTCGCCTTATCCCAGTGCTAGTGATCAGCAGGGACACAGAGTCCTTGAATGCCCTACTGCAGGGTGTTTGTGCACCGTGGTCAGGGATTCAGGAAGGAGGAGGTGGAGAGACTCAAGTATAACCCCAGAACCACAAGCAGATGTAGAAAATGAAGAAAAAGGAGGTCTCGTGGACATGACACAAATCTCACCTAAGGCAATGCAAACCCATAGTAACAGAGAGAGGATGGCAGATTCGGATATTGTAGGAGCGACTGAGGAAATAAAACAGGGAAAACCCAAAACACAAAGAAGAGAAAACAAACAATGATCACAGTGATCGGTGGTCTGGAAACTGCTGCCTGTCAGTGAAAGACCTAGAGTGCATCAGTTTGCCTTGCTGGGGGTTGGCTGTTCTTTTAGATTAACTCACTCTGAGCTTTTGGGTGAATTTCTCAACTGAACCCTAAATAAAATGTCATTTATCAACTCTTAGAGAGCACAGTTAAATGGAACAAATCACCAGCACAGCAACCAAAAGTGAACTGATATGTTTACCATAGAAAAATCATTAAAACCATCAGCTCAATCAATCATCTCAGAACAGCAGCAGTTCAGAAGACAACAGGATGCTGTACCACTCAGACAATGGACAGAGGAAATACCAAGCTGATATATGTTCATCAGAGTAGGTCCCCAGTTACATGTTATTCAGGAAATTAACTAAAATCTGACCATTACACCAATAGTTCCTGAATTTGATCAATAGCCTTTTTAAACACTATTTCTTAAAAATGCATGAAAATCTTTGAATCCTTTTCTCATTATATTAAAAAAAAACAACAACAACAACAAAAAAAAACAAACAAACAAAAAAAAACACTTCTTTTAGCTTGTCAGGAAATTTAACATAGGAGACATACTATTACTTTATGTATTGTTCCTCTCCATTTATTTTCCAAAGGGATGGGAAGGTGTTGATAATATTCAGGATAGCTTAGGGTAAGATTAAGTTTAAATCTGAATCATGGTTTGATTTCAGTAGTGCAATAATTCCTCAAGCAGTTCTCATACAGACACTTCAAAATTACCACTCACTGGTAATCACATTACTTAAATCCGTATATAATAACATTTCTGCTGCAAATAATGGAAAAATGAAGTTAGTAAGCAGTTGATCTTGTAATACATCACCCAAATTGAATGGCAGAAATCTTGTAGGAAGTTGGCTATTCTTTCAAATTTCTGCCAATTTCTGCAAACATCTCTTTCAAAATTGACCTTAAAACAGCCTTAAATTTAGGGTCTCAGCCAGATCCAGTCAGAGTTAAACTTAAGGATGAAAATCTAATATGTGCACTGTAGAAGTCTTTTATTTATTTCTGTGTTACTCTTTTAAATTTCTATGATCTCAATAAATCTGAAGAGAATATATATGCATTGGAAATCCTCCCACTATGCTTTCTGCCATAAACAGCTCATGCTTTCTTTAATCTCAGTTAAGAGGTTCTGCAGAATTACTAAATTTTTCCTCTCCAGATAAAGAGAATGGGACAGAGACAATAAGGAAGCAAGGGAAAGAGCATTGTCTCAATGCAGGTTCAATTTTGTCCAGATTTTAGGAGAAATCCTTAATCCAATATCCAGTTTAGACAGATGTGCTGATTCATCTGAATATGGTAAGTGGACAGTACCTTTGCTCCTGTTTTTAGTACTGGAGTTGACAAGAATTACACTCCTTCCATCTCATTGCTGCAGGATTGGGAGGTGGGGGAGAATACTTTAAGTGATTAGAAGGTTAAAAAGCACTAGAAGGCACTTTAGAAGGTTAAATTAAAATTTAATGTTAAAAATATTAGCAATGACACGGGATTCCTACTAACAAACATGAAAAAACATTCCAAAATTATATAGGAAAAAGGAGGGGTATAAGGGAAACTTCTTTTCCTGCTTTCATTGCCATTCCATTATATTATACTTCAGTGTATTGCTAAACATCACAATCACCTTCTAACAGCAGCAAACTCAGGGGTCTCACATGAAATAGGCTATTTCATCCAAGATAGTTTAAGCTGGCCTAAGGAGCGACAAGAGAATATAGCAGGCAGGCAGTGCTAATGACAGCATACCATTTTTATAGACTAAAGGTCGAGTAATGAATTTCAATTATAGAGTGTCAGGTTGCCCAAATGCAGGTACCTGATAACAAGCCTGAAGCACCAAGCTTTTGCAGATTTCTTCTTTAGAATTTCAATGAAGTCTTTTAGCCTTTGGCACTGTTTATTTATTTATTTATTTATTTATAATTATTTTTATTTTTCTTTAACCAGAAGCCACTAGATGTGATCTTTTAGAAGAAATTCCATCTTTCCTTCCCTTCAAGAGAAATTGTCTTCAAGGTAAATGAAGCTCAATTACAAAATGGGGACAGTTATTCAATGTAACAACAACAAAGTAAACTGCAAAATCCCCAAACTCAGTCCTTGATTTATTTGTGTCTGATCCTAAAAAGTATCTTTATTTCATTTCCTTTTATTCTAGCATCTTTAAAAATATGTTTTTAGTTATATGTAGCAACTCTTACAACACATTTTGTGAATTTCAAACATATGTAATCATTCTCATCTGATATTTAACACAAATTAAATTAAATTATATATGAATTAAAAATATTTTTGTATTGACCTTGGAAAATTTTTGCAAGGTCTTCGTAAAGTTTTCATTTACATCATTCCTTCCCTTTATAATTCTATCACTCTGTTTCCCCAACTCAAGAAGAACTAATTCTATAACTAAATCTATTTAAACTTCTTTTAAGTACATAATTTAGATTTTGATCTTTCTTTGTTTTTATCTTGATCTTATATTAAATAATGATTTATTGGGGTTTGGTTACTTTTTTGTTACTCATCTTTACCATTTTTTTGTGTGTTTTCTTTTCCTGCTGAGTCCTACAGATTTATTCTTGAAGACCATGCAACTGTTTCCAACAGAAGTTATTATGCTTTTTAGGAAAATCTGGTTTCATAAACATTAATATCATCTGAAAACAGGGAATGTTCATCAGAATTCCACTATGGGGAGTTTTGATTGCTGTTTTACACACTTTTCAAGTCTTCTAGAAAAGTAGGCTAAATTAAGGAATTTAAAGTAAGGAAAATCACTTAAAAGACTACAAGAACAACTGATGGTAAATGCAACCATAGATTCAGGTTAAACCTGGTGCATGTACACAATAATTTTTGGCATGTAAATGACAAACCTGTCCATTTTGTTTTTTCCAGCAGTGTGAAACATCACCAGGTAAATACATCCTATGGTGAGGGAACTGATGTGACATGCATGTAAAACTAATTTCTAAATTGCATTTGTTGGAGACCCCAGATTTGAGTTTTATTGCAACCGCTCTAAAAGAAATTACTTTACACTATAATGCTGTTCTTATTGTAATTCTAATTTGGCAATATAAACATGTCCCAAACAGTAAAAAATTAAAATTTAATATCAAAGATGAAAATAATACATCTCAGCCACCATCATGGGATCTGATTCACTAGAGCACTGAAAAAGATATTATAGACCTAATCTGACTCACTCCTCCCCAAAGCAAGTAGAAAGATTTTACTCCCAAATGCTGTTCAATAAAAATAAGAAAACCAGAATATTTTAAAAATAAACACTAAATAGAAATAAAGAGAATGCAAAAAGTACATATACACAACCGTTTCCATCTGCTGTGCCCTTGCAGGCAGGTAATCTGCTCCAAGGCTGCATGCAAGTAAGACCTGTGTGAACTGTAGCCAGTTTAATACTATTTGGTCTATAGAAGGCTGTATCTCAGGGGAGGATTATTCCCTTTAAGATTCAACCAGCAGTTTACCTAAAGATCTGTGTGTGTGTGTGTGTGTGTGTGTGTGTGTAAGGGGAAGAGTTTATAATCCAGGATTCAGATCCACATCCAAACTCTTCTTCTAGTTCTGTAGGTGTAACTCAGAAGTAACTCTACTTCTTGGTGCTTCCTTGGCAAATTTTGCTTGAGCTATTTCCAAATAATCCCACAGTCATCCACAAACATTGTCAATCATGTCGCTGCAACTCTACTGACAAGGATTTGCACTGGGATAAGAGTGGGCACAAAACAGTTCTCCAAGTGGAACTTCATTAGTGATTCCATTAATAATATGAGTCAGAAAAGTACCCCTTGTCCATCTACCAGAGCTGTCTGGCTTTTGCATGATTAACAGCAGCAAATAACAATTGTTTAGGTTCATGACAAATGAAAGCAAATACAACTGAATCCACCTGGGGAGCTAATCTGCTACAGAGTCATTCCTTACAGTAGGACTGTGCTATAAGTTGCCACATCAAGCCATCAATACAACCCTTCTTTCTCACAAAGAACCTTCCATATTGATAATGCTTATCTTCTGCTTGCAACTGTTAATCTTGCTTAATGAATATTTATCTTGCATAGTCCAGGAGGAAGTCTTTGTGATTATTCACATAATGCAGTTTAATTTATTTATTTCATTAGAAAAAGTAGCATTCTTATCTGAATAAGTGTTCACACCGTTATTAATTAAAACCCAATACTTCTTGAGTAACATTAAGCTTCAAATATTTCCTTCTCTGCATCACAAAGGCAGAAGGTTTTGATTGTTCTTAAAAATTTGTATATAGCTATAAATTCAGATTATTAGATTAATACATACAATGGCAATACTTCCACCCCTAAATTCTCTGAATTAAAAGCAAAAAAATAAATGTCTATTTCAATTATTTATTTATGGTGATGACCTTCTAAACTAGAAATCTGAATACCCATAATTACTACAAGAACCCTAGTTGAATATTTAAATCTTTGCTTAGTATATTGCACATTTTAACTATAAACCAATTTGTCCAACAAATTGATGAAAAACAACATGCCAGTTTAATAAGGCAGGCTCATATAAGTGTAATCTCAAAATACTAGTGAAATAAGCAGTCATTTACTGTGATTTCTCTGCCCACATGGGCAGCAAAACTGAAGAGCTGAATGCTGCAGAACAGAAAGTAAAATCAAACACAGAGTCTTTCATGGTCTGACTACTATCTCATTAAAAAGAATAAATACTACAACCAGCATCTTTTATTGTCAAGTGTGCTATAAATCTAAAACTAGTAGAAATTTCATGACCCTCTCCATCAGTTTTCATTTTGCAACAGGTACAGCAGTAGATAAGAGTTTATAATGCTTTTGTAATGCTGGGTGTGGAGACTATTGCTCTGGCTGCACAGATACTCAGCTATGGATTTTTCTCTCTGCTCTCTTTCTCAATTCTTGAAGCAGATTAATTGTTCTAAGCATATTTTCCATACCTCTCTTCTTGGGCACCCAAATTAATATTAACTGGAAAAATACATGTCCTTAGTTATAAATAAATAAATAAATAAATTCACACATGCAGAGAATCAATATTTACATAATGATCTGCCATGTCAAATGCTAGGGACACTAGTCACCCAATGAAGGGAGGATGTTGGACGATGCTGCACTCAAGTGTCAACATAGAGCAACACTGACATATCCTCAGTGCTGGTTGATGTAAAATTCATACCATTTATTTTATTTTATTAGGCCTCTGAAAAACCATCACTCAAGTATCCCCATTGGCCGCTCAAAAGTCATACCAAGTAAACTGATTCAACAAATTTCCCTTGCATGAGAAATGTGTTTTTGTTCAAGTCATTTTTCAAATGCAAACACCTGCTATATAAAGAACTGTACCAAAATATCTGTAGCCATTTAATTCTTTATGATAGTTCAACAGAGTTGCCAAGAGCTGTTCTTACAACATTTTAATTCAGGTATGCTGAGATAGTTTTCCAAATCATTATATTGTCACTGAAGCCTTCATTTTCAGGCAACGTAAATACTAACAGCAGAAGGATGCGAGGAGTTCTAAAATTCAGTATGACGCTTCCTCTTTCAGAAACTGCACACCATAGTTTTCCATACAGCATAGTGAAAAATAAGGAGTTGCTTCTTCAGTCCATGAAAAATGGTATTAAAACACTTCAGTACTATTAGAAGACATTTTAAAATATATATTAATAAAATGTGATTCCGTTCTGCCTGGGACTAGGTGTGATACAGTTACATGGCAGATATTTTCAAAAAACATATGATGTCATAGGAAAGCATTCCCAATTTGCCAAAATTCTCAGCTGGATTGTGTTTAGGGTTTTGAATGACAGAATATGTTATTTTTCATTACATCATGAACAAGTAAATACTTTTTGTCCAAACAAGGAATTGTCACATTACCTCAGCTGCAGTGGTATTTCAGTCTCAGTGAGCAAGTTGCCTCATTCTGTGTGAGCCTTTCCCACATCTCTTGAGAATTTGTGAAATATGAACTTGATAATATATTCATGAAAGACTTGGCTAACCTGTAAATAGAAGATCATAATATTTAAAGAGCACTCTCTGGTTATTTGTTAGTACAGACCTGCACCTAAACAGCCTAAGAGGTTACAAAGTACATTGCAACTGGACCACAGAATAGCTGAATTCCTCTTCTGTGATAATAATAACAATAATTCAGTCAATTGTCATTACAAAAAACTGAAGCTCACCTGGTGTCAACTCAGACAGCAAACTTGAAAACGTGACCTGTAATATTGGTGGATATAACAAATAAAATAAAGCTGGGTTCCCATTTCATCCCTCCTTTCTCTAAAATGCGTTTTGAGTTCTGCAGTCAAGAGAGACATGTAGTGCTGGGACCAAAAGGAGAATTCATAGAATTAAAAAAAAAAAGAGTCTGGAAAGGACCTCAAGACATACGCTAATCCTTTTCTAACCCCCCAAATAAACCACAATTATGTCATTCCCAGTAGCTATTTGTCAACCCTGCTCTTAACTATTCCTAAATTTGGAGACTGTAACGTCCTGAGGCATTCTATTCCAGTGATATCCTACCCAGCCATTAGAGTATTTTTTCTCATTATGCCTAACCTAAGCCTAGCTTGTTAATACCATTATTCTTATCCTCTCCGTGATGGACATAATGGAGTAACATATACCCTCTCTTTTACAATAACAGTTTTTGAATAATAAAACTAAAACTGTCCTGGTTTTGGTCTTCTTTCCCTGAGGCTAAGCAACATTAATTCATTTATTTTTTATTCAAAAGGTATGCTCTGATATCTTTTGAAGCTGTCTTAGGGGCTTTCTTCAAATGGCCCAAAAATATGTGTCCTTCTTGAAGTGCTGTGCCTCAGATGGGACAAATTACTTTGGTTTGGGCTCATTAATGCTAAACAGAGTTGAAATACTACTTCCCCATCTTACTCTGAGTCCACATAACAATGTGAATTTATACCTCACTGAAGCTGAGACAGGAAATAAACAGATAAAATAACTGTTCTGCAGTTACAGACTTACCTGCTATTTTGCTGAGATGTATCTGTTTGATTCCAAAGATCAAAAAGCACTTTATTTTTTCTCAGATCTCAAACTGTTTGGAATTTGTTGGAAAAAATGTCTCATTCTCACCTTGATAGAAAATGTGAATGACACTTTCCCTCCCTTCCCTTCTCTTCTTTAATTCTTCCCAAAAGGATCTTTGGATGAATTAATTTCATTTATGACCTACTAGATCCTTTTGAAATGGCCTCTTAACAAAAACATAATTATACACTTACCTTTTTTTCTGCTTTGTCTGTTTTTCTTATATAAAACATTTACTTTTCACAGAATCACAGAATTTCTAGGTTGGAAGAGACCTCAAGATCATCGAGTCCAACCTCTAACCTAACACTAGCAGTCCCCACTAAACCATATCCCTAAGCGCTACATCTTCCCACAAACATACAATTCATACTTCTTTTATTCCTAATCATGTACAGAGATAATCAGTGCAATCTCTACAAATATATTAGAAATAATTTTGTACAGCCTGCTATCCACAGAAAAATACAAAAAAAAATTGCCTTTTAAATGCATGCTATAAATTTCAAAAGCAATTAAAACAGCTTGAATAGCAGTTCAAATAACAAGAGCACATTAATTAAAAAAAAAAAAAAAAAGAAAGCATTTCCTAGACAATTTATGCCATAGTCTTTTGTGGCTTGGGTATTATTCAAAAGTGTATAGAAAAGAAAAAAAGTGTCCCAGGCATCATTACAGTGACTTTAATATACTTTATGCCATGTCAATTGACTTCACACATCATCTAGATATAAACTCAGAATATACTAGACAAAAATTTAAATATATTAGAAGTAACATTAATTACTCTGCAGTTTGCAGTTTTATGCTTTACATTTTCTTGTAAAATATCTATTTAATTCCAAAAGTCAAAGATCTTCTCTACAAGAATACCACTGCAAGGGCTAAAACTGTTACAAAATGCTTATCCCTGCTCCAGGTATATATAACCAATAGTTCTCACTTTTTTAACATCTCTTACCCAGCCAACAAACCAAACAAAACTCTGACATACTTATGAAAAAACAGAATAGGAAATTTATTTGAAGTGTCATAAGGACAATTCAGATGCCTTTCTCTAGACCAAGGTTGTTACTTTTCTTTTCCTACTAGTGAGTAGGAACAGTGACATGACATAGTGCAAATATGTTATCTACCAGCTCATAGAGCAGGAGTGAATAGGACTGTCCTGGCTATGGTCAAGCCAGCAGAGAATATTGCCTCTCCAGGGAGTTGTCTTAATTTACTTGTAGAGAAGCGTAGAATAATAATGTAGTAACAGCGACAAGTATATAGTAACAGGAATATATATTATTGCAAAATATGCAATGCATAATAATTTACCTTTTGTTATGCTGATGATGCTATAGACTTCGACCTGTAAGTGATGTGATACTGGTAACTACGAAACACACAATAGCTTCACGTCCTCATTTGGCATGTCTTAGTCAAGGATGAAATTTTTGTTCAGAAGCAATACTGAGGTTTCCTACTACTTCGTATTGAGGTCACAAGAGCTGCAGCTTTTCTGGTGTGACATCTGAAAGGAGAATAAACAGCAATTTACTGCAGGTGTTTTTGTTTCTTGCTTTTCTGAGAACTGCTAACACAGAATGAGTTTGGATATGCTCAAAGCCCCCAAACAGAAAATGGGAGTCATGCTATATGTCACAAAATGTCTAATTTTGGGCCAAAATCCAGCTCTGTGTGCAAAACTCATTCTGCAGTTTTGGGGCAGAAAACTATAAGTTGCATAATTTTTCCTTAAGTTGTATTTAGGGAGCAAAGCACAAGAGTGGTAAATATTCCAAAACATGTAGCTATGTCTAGGCCCACTCATTCCCAAACAGAGATCCTATACTAGGCCCTTCATTTGTCACCAGCCTTCGTCAGGTTAGGGGAGTGTCTGTGGAGCTGGTGCATCACTTAAATGTAGTCCACCATGGAGAGAGATGATTTCTCCCTTTCACACATACATGGGAAAAATTGCACACAATGACGTTTGTGCATTTTCATATCTTTATGGAGAGCATATTTTTTAGAGATTACATCTTGGGATAAAGCAAAAGTATCTGAATCTTGCCCATTATTCTTACACTCAAAAACTGACCCATGTGAATTCAGGCTCCCCCAGCATGACACTGTAAAACTGTGGAGTTGATCACAATGTATGGGAAATGCTGACAATTGCAAAAACTGTAGCTAGAAATTTTGCCTCAAATATACACTGAAAGTGGTCATATGTAATGGATTTCTCCAATTTTTGCAGCAGATACTACGTTACCCTTGAGGGTTGACCTGTGGTGCTAAAAGATGATAGACATTCAATTCTAGTGTTGCTTCTTTTAATCAAAGGTTGTCAGTCACACCACATTATTTCAACTAAAATTAAACAGAGGTGTGCCCATGTCAGCAAATGCTCTCTGGTATTGGACAAGTGTTTCACATGTTGCTTTATTTGCATTTAAGTCCAGGTTTTCATAAGAATGTCCTGCACTTTTAGACTTTTTACTAGTATTCAGTTATCACTTCAAAGGTGTGCCTAATGGAATAATTTATGAAGTAAATACAATGCTGACATTAAACTAAAATATTTTTGTTATTTCTATAAGTTCAGAGTGGAAAAGAAATATTTTTAAAAAATCAGAGAAAAATGAGAGCTTTATGAAAGTTCATACAAGGTGAAAACAATTCAAAACAATCTTTTTTTTTTTTTTTTTTTTCTCCTAGAAAGAAAAAAAATATTTAAAGTTAAATAATTTGGAATGCAAGAGCAAGGTTCATGCCACATGAATCCCACTCCACTGGATCACCAAACCGTCATAACTTTATTCCGGATGCTGACCACAGCTCATGGTCAAGAATCTCAAGCATATTTCAAGAACAGAGATTCCCAGATGGCTACTCTTGCAAACATAGCAACAGTACATGCTCCTGGGTGAAGTCCACATCGACATCTGAGGATTCCTAAAAATATTCACTTTACTTTTCTGAGGGAATCTTACTGATATACTAACTTAGCATATAATAGCGTACAATAATAAATAAGTGTGCCTCAAAAATATATATGGGGTATAATAAAATTTTTAATGAGGGGTAAATAAGGTAGACAATACTATTTTCAGGTAAAAAAATAACATCATAACTGAAGCTTATTTAACTTGTTTCTTCTTTTCAGTGTTAGACATCTTATGTACAAGCTAAATTACACAAGCCTTTCAATGGCCTCATTAACTTTTGATTAGTTATATTACAGTAAAGTGATCTGTATTCTGAACAATGGACAACAAAGTACCCTTTGTTTTAAAACTGCTTCAGTTCTTCAGGTATCTGATATTTTCCAACTTAAGTGTATTAATTAAAATGTTCCTCCTCTTACATTAGCATCTGTTTCCAATTACGTGATCACCATTTAAAAAGTCAACAAAAAAATCATGTTTTTACTATAGCAAGAATAAAATAACACACACTGTATGACTATAAAAAAAATGAAAGTGCTCACACTGCAATAATCTGAAAGGCTGAATTAGGCTGCAGACTGTAGTTATTAAAGGAAGTCATGCAGAAACATGCCCTTTAGCATTGTACTTATTCGAAATTATATTACTCTTTTAAGTGCTTATTTTACCATGTGAATCTTTAAATTAAAAATGGGGCAGTTTAAGGTATATCCTGGAATGGCTTGTTTTCATCTTATTAACCTGTAACCCTTTATCAAATAAGATCAGCCAAGTTCACTAACCAGCTATGCAAAACAGTTGTTCTGCTTGAAATCCATCACTTCGGTGCTTACTTATGCTTTCTTCTTTCCTCTAAGCCTCAGGTTGTTTCCTGTACATTTAGAAATCTATGCAGTATAACCCCAAGAGATCAAGATGAATGGGAGGACAATATGATCTGTTCTGGGCTGGTATGATGTGCTGTAGCTAAGCTTGACCAAGGGCTATATGTAGTTATTCTGCTTCAGCTGCTTTACGGTTGTAACAGTGCAGAACTTTATTTGGTTTAGTTTTAACATTTTAGTTTTTGCAGAACAATTAGAGGTTACATCAAGGTCAGAATGACTATTATTATTATACTATGTATCATTTTGGAAATTAATGTAGTTAAGAATAGGGATAAAACAATGATACTGTGCAACAAACACACCCAGTTACATATCTATGCAAATTTCATGTAATATATTTGAATATTGGTCCAGATTTACGTCATGAAATAAGATTGGACCTCCTGTAATACCTATAGGTAAATGACTCCCTGAAAGTGTCTAACCTTCTTCTCTGAACACTGAATAAACCAGACAGCGCAGGCAAACTGTTTCAATGCAGTAGTAAACTAAAAGCCAATACACAAACTGAGGCCTGTGCAAGTGTGAGTTGGCCTATCTAAACATTTGCTCCTGCTCTAAAGAGCAAAGTACGCGGGAGAAGTGTAGCATAACCAGAGGCTTAGTTCTACTGACAATTTAAGCAGAGCAAGGGTCTGCAAGTGTGTAGGCTGGAAATAACTTACAGAAGCACAAGCAGAAAATGCAAGGAGAAATGATGTTGGCTATGTTCTGTGGGTACTCATTGGGTGGAGAATGGTCCATGCTTTGGACCATGCCCAAGTCTGAATCCAGCCCTACCTCACCATCCTTGGCACAATATCATTATGGGACCAATATTACTCCTTCCTATGTGTTTGCTCTCTCTGAGAACCAGGACATCTGGTCCTGATGGCAGGAACCATGCTATCTCAAGCTTTGTATTTGCAAAGCATTTATCACAGTAGGTCTCTTGTCTCCTATTTGAGTCCCTCGTACTACTGCATGAAATAAAAACAACTACATAGCCACAGGAAGAAACAGAGGAGTTAAATGGAGTAAGGACTTAATACATGCCACACTTCAGCAATTCCTTTTAACCACACAGTTCAGAGGAGGTCATTTCATCTTGGAGTGGTTTGATTATTTGGTTGTGATAAACAACACTTCAGTTTACCTGTAAGGGTAAACTGAAATCAGTCAGCTTTTCATTAAAAAAGAAAAAACACAGTTATTTAAAAAATTGTTATGATATGTTAAAACTATGTTAAACCATTAATAACAGGATCATAAGTACAGTGAACTAGGTAAGAAATGAGTTGCTATGTGGAAATTGGCCAGTCAAGCATCTTGAAGCAATTAAACTTATCTCTAATTAATGGAAATTCTGGATCTATTTTACTCACATCATACAATTTATGATTTCCTCTTGACTATTTATTTTTCCTCATTTCTCAGACTTTGAAGTTGCGCATCTTGTGCAGTTTGGTATATTGCCAATTAAGATAGCTGTCATTTGATTATAAGCCTAAGCAGTAAGTTCATTCTTATCCGTTTGGTAGCCTTATGTTGAAATCTATTATGTCCTTCCTACACCAGGATTTTAATATAAATCCAAACATAACTTCCTTTTTACCATTTTATTTTATTTTATTTTATTTTATTTTATTTTATTTTATTTTATTTTATTTTATTTTATTTTATTTTATTTTATTTTATTTATTTTTAACTTTAACTATTGGCTAGAAGCAAAGCTGCTGCTTCTTTTATTGCTGCATAGCAGTAACTCTTCTCCTGCTGCCTAAAGAACCAAGGTACCGACACACAACTGGAAACTGTCTTGCTTTGTTAGTATATGAAATTCTTGGTGGCTGCTCTATGCTTACATTCTGATGCCACCAGCCATCCTTTACTAAGAAGCAGAAGAAATCTGATTTTTGTCTTGAAATTTATAGTTAACTAACTATAATTTTCTGCAAACCCAAATCACATACTGTATCAGCATTAAAACTAAATCTTCTTGCTTTATCTACATGTTACTGTGTATCTCAGAGCAAATATGATAATATGCAATTAATGATGTCCTGCAATCTTCTCTTTTATCAGAAAACATTTGAAACTTTTATATTCCTATGGAGCAATTAAAATTGGTTACTGATAAATTAGAGTAACTACAGACTGAAGAAAGGTGTCTCATGCAGTCACAATGGGAAAGCACTAAAACAAATACTCAAATTCTCATATGCCTTGGTGACTTGCTGGATTGTGAAGAGACAGGGAAAATAAATTTTATGGAAACATTTGCAAGTCTGTGCCTTACTTATTTTCAATTAATGAAAGGAATATGTTTTCCCAAACTCCATGGTTGGAATACCCATGTGCCCTAGTTACAAAATGTCATACACAGTAGCATGACAAATTGGTAGAGATGTAAGACTAAAGAATAAGAACGAAATGTTACTACAAATATTACTAAAATACTGACATAGCACAGCACAACACAGACCTATTAATTAAATACCTGAAAGAACATGTGCACAATCCTATTTTTTTCTCTGACCAGGCTAAAGAATTAGAGCAATCAGAGCTATACTAATTTTGGTAGACAACAAACACTACTACTTGTTACTTGCTTCTTTCGGTTCAAGGCAGCCATATATATATATATATATATATATATATATATATTTCAATGAAATTTCAAAGGCAATGTCACCAGCAAACTTCACACATTAAACACATATACTTTAAAATAAGCTTCAGTAACAGAGTTTGAGTGTGACAAATACAATTTTCCAAATGATATTTCTGTAATAATACAAAAGGCCTTTGTCATTTCATCGCAATCCATGAATAAGGTAAACAGTAATAGATACTAGGAATTAATTGGTGGTCAGAAAGTTTAGGACCAAAATCATAATATGTCTGAAAAGAAGAATTAGTAATCTCACAGTGATTGTTCCTTCTTTCCCTTAGTGGCATTTAAAGTACATTGCTATTGCATCATGTAGAATTCAGGACAATCCAGATTTATCATTAACTTGATGGGTTTCATGGATTTAATAATAATAATAGGGTTTCAATATAGCATATGCAAGAGTCTCTTGTTGCAGTCATTATAGGAATTTCGCCCTGGTAGTGTTTCAGCAAATTGTGCTAATCTAAGTAATTTTAATCAGTGCAGGCTATCAAAGAGGACAGGGTTCAGCTAGGGATCATGGGTTTCCAATTGCCTCATCAGATTTATTCAGGGCTTATTTAAGGCAAATATCTGAAAGAAATCATGTGTATAGAATTTTTTAAAGGATCAGATCCTTGTTTAAACAACAGCAAAAACAGGCCAACTCTTTTAAGTAGACTGTTATTCTCTCCATCTGTCCCAAATACACAATGTGGCTCCTGTACTGGTATCAGCCCTTAGGCCCACCAAAAACCAGCATTTGAAAAATTTCAGTTCACACTGTAGACTATTAGCAGTGTTGTCTCTTGGACCTCTATGTTACATTAGCTCCATCTGTAGTAATTCCCTGTCTCATTGGTACATGAAGACCCTTGTTAAATAAATGAATGAATACATTTAAAATAATTTTTTACAACTATTCTGTCTCCTCTATCTGTACAAATAATACATAAAATTCTAATTTATTAAGTGGTATGATTAACAAAAGTCGTCACAATGAAAAAGTATCAATGTTAGCAAATATAAAACTTTTTTCCTTTTTTTTTTTTTTTTCCCTGGCTGTCTATGCAATTATTTCATACTGTATCCAAAGCAATGCCACACCTGTTTTAGAAATTGCTAAACTTTGTTGAGAAAAATTTTCATCCTTCCTCACTTCCTTATTTTCTGTTTTTCTAAGAAGCCTTTATGCTAGAGTATAGGTCAAATTAGTTTAGGAAAGAAAACAACTGAAAGGAGGAAAAAGAATCACCGCACCCATCCAACAGAAGGGATCTCTACTGTAGCCCTTATGGGAATCTCTGATCACTTTCAAACTCATTCCTCATACTTTCTTTCCCCATAGGTTACTTGCAGAACCTCAATTTCTCCAACTTTGGTGAAAATGAAGATCCTTCTCATCCAAACCACTATTTTGCAGGTGCTTCCTTCTGATAGCTCAACACTTTTAAACAAAGTCCAAAGCTTTTAACTTTACTATAGTTAAGTAACTTGACACTCAGAAGCAAGTTCAGCAAATCATGTGGGCAGTTTCGCCTTTCTTCTGTTATACCTGGTATACCAATTGAGCAAATTAACATACTGATACGCATGAAGCACTTTGTGGATTGCAACAAATAGAAATCACATGTTTAAAACTGAAAGTATGGGTTAATGCTCTTTTAAATCAAGGTTTTTGAGTAAGTTCAGTACCTAAACCTTGTATTCACAGAGTTTGGATCCTGCTCATGATGCCTGCAATTTTCAGGAACCTGAAAATTGACTAAACGAACAGTGCAGCACCAAAAAACAAAGCCAACCAACCTAATATCATGATTAAGACTATTGTCTTGCTATACATGACCTCATTGCCCTAGAAATTGAGAATCAGACAAAAAAAAAAAAAAAAAGTCTTCATTAGAACTAGCTTTAAGATAATTACCATTGAGAAATTCCCATGTAAACAATGTGAGTCACTTCAGTTCTTTAGACAGGCCCCAGCAGATGGCATCAGCTGGCCAGCAAAGTCATACATGCACCTCCTCATGAGAAAAACTCCATCATGAGAAGGCAGTTATTAAATATTTTTTACTTCCATATGAATAAAGCTAATCTCTGAAGGAGAATTTCAGACATCCATTATGTTGGCTTATTATTTCTGGTTCTTTTGAGGAAAGGAATTAGATCATTGTTGAAAAAAATTATGTCTTACAACTTTATCTTATTTTTCCTATCTACATGTTCAAGTATGAGAGCACTCGCATAACTGCAAGTGGAGATACTTGTAATATGGGATGCATATCCCATACATGGCACAAATGGGACTCTGATTCATGACTTGGAGTCTAGATGCTACTATAATACAGATAATATTAATTATTAATACTACCTTTGTAGAAGATCAAGTGGAGTTCAAATAAATTATATAAAGAATAAGTCCAGGTCATTAAAAAATGACTATATTTGCCTCTTATAGTTGGAATACAAAAATCCTTATGGTTACTATTTGATTTTAGCTGGGCTAAAAAAAAACCACGCACACACACCAAGAATAGATATTTCTTAACTAAGAAGAGGTCTAGTTTTTATACTTATGCTACAGCTGAAAGCAGAAAGTTTAGATGCTCTACCATATGTTGTTCATTGAACAGTGTTCTCTCTCATGCTAGTTTTCTAAACTGGCTGTGGAATTCTCCTGTTGTACTTTGGGCTAGTTAAAATATTTCTATCACCAAATAATTTATCATGCTACTTGTATGTGCTAATCATTTTTGTAATTAGCTCCCTAGATCCTATTTGTAAACTAATTGTTATCATTTATAGAACTGGGTATACCTAGAAACCTACTTTTCTGTGATTTAACAATCTCTTGATTAGATTCTATTTATATGTGAGGCAAATAATAAAAAGGTACCTAAGGGTAGCTTTCAATTTTTTCACTTCTTTATTCATTTCCTGAAAATATAGAGGCTTCATAATAAAAAGTCAAAGTCAGCTATAGTGAATGGGTAACAAAATGCTGTTGTTTGCAGTAGACATCTATGAAACTTTCATTAATGACTTCTGCTTTTCAGAGTGAAGACTGTGATTTAGTAATTCACTTAAGAATGAGCTTAATATTAACCATGAGTGATGCTGCTAATCTGTTTATAATTAGATACGTTTCATATACTTTACTGGACCTAAAGCAGCAGCTATTCAGCCACAGGACAGCCATTCTCAAAGGGATGCTTAGCTGGACACCTTTCTCGTCACAGCTGCCAATATATGGACCCTATAGTAACCCTACTCCAAATTAAATGAAAAACTGAGGATTGATTGATTCCTGATTCCAGAAAAACCCTCCTTTTTACACACCTGCCCATGGACCAGACAGTGGCCCAGCGCTCCTCCATACTCCCCCACATACTAGTAACTTTTGGGGCTCAAAACATAAGGGGGATGAAACAAAGGAGGAAAAGTGGATGAAACAAGCTACCTAGTGTTACTGAATCACAGTTTCTGAAGATAGTTTTAACTCACCAGTACATTCAGAAGTCCTCCTAGGTACCCCTTAAATACCTGCTGTGAACAGTGAATAAACATGTGCTCAATACAGTGAGCAAATGCCGGGATGTGTCTAATTTTTGTCCATGCATCCAGCTCAAAGCGGCTTATTTTAGAACAACGTCATGCCATGCAGACTTTCCTTTATAGCTGAACTCAATGATATCATAATGTTAAAGGAAATGAGATATTCTGAATCAACAGTGCTAACTTCTATTTTTAGAACTAGCTGAATGTGTTGTTTACTTATCACCATTTGGTAACTGTTTTCCTTTTTTAGGTTTGTTTCATGTAAAGTAAAGCAAAACTATCAGATATAGTATTCCCACTCACTGAGTCCTACAGACTTTTAAAATCTCTGAGATTCAAAGAATTCACGGCACCTTACAGATAAATATAAATATTTTCTTTTCTCTCTTGCAAAATATTATACACTTACTGCTGCTCCAATTGTGATACAAAAAATTAATATTTTAAAATTATTTACATGTTATTTACTGCTGTAATAAAGTGCACCTCTTAACCTTAAAAATATTTTGAATGCAGTCCAGTAGATTCCTAACTTTTTAAATTTAGTTCTCTGGAGACCAGCTGAGATACTTTAGGATTAAGGAAAGGGTTAAGCAAATGAGCTCATGAAATATGAAAAGTATTGGAAGAACCAAATGAACGGATCTTCCATTCATGCCAAGCATACACTAAAAAAGTAAGCAAACCCACAGGCTGTTTTAAGTATAAAGGGTTTTAAGTATATGGCTGACAGTTGGACCAGATGCTGGTGGTCAGAAGTTTTGCATCAAACACATCTTTTAAGTAAGTTTTTATGATTGTGTCTTATACACTTCCAGAGACATGTTTGCAAAGTGTTTTCTGCATGGTGTATGGTACACATGTACAAAGCGATTTCAATGTATTCTGACACCATGTGTTTTTATCTCTGTGTCTGTGAGCATAATGTAATCATTGGAAATGTAACCTTTGTGCAGGCAGCTGTTGCAGGATATTTTGATAGATATTTTCCTTCCTTGGCTATTTATTTGAAATGGTGATTGTTACTTAGCATATGGTCTGGGTCTCGTGGGCAGAGAGGAGCAGGAGATTGTGAAACAGGGAGTGCATCTGCCTTTACTCACAAGTGGCAACTGAAGTATTATGCCCTTTCTCCAGATGTTTCTTAATGAGGTGGGCATGCGTATCTTCATTTCACCAGCTTTCTCAGGCAATGGAAAAAAAAACTTTATAAATAGCATAATTCATGTTTTATATCTTGAACAGTTTTATCACACCACCTATGAGAATATTGTAGGACAAAATAGCAGCCATATACAAGTGCTTTTCTTTCAGAGTTACAAAAAACATCAAAGACACTATTACATTTGAACTTCTGTTGGAACTGTCAAATTATGTTCTGTTGTGTACAAGCACTACTCATGGTGACCCTGTTTTGCAGATATAAGTAATTACTTCTTGTAAATTACTGTCATTGAGTCCCAGAGAACTCTTTAGTCTCTCTCTGATCGCTCTCCATTTTTCTATTTCATATACTTCCATTCTCTTCACTGGCTTGTTCAGATAATACATTATAACAGTCATTACAGGATAAGAGCATGAGATGATATTAAAAAAATAATCATCAAATTTTTATTTGATTGCAAAAATTGGTAAAGACCTGCTTAAAAATATGAGAAATGTTGATCCACATGAGTTTTAGTGCCAGGTGCTCAACCTGAAGTTTAGGAATGACATATTCTTCAATTTTCCTCTACTTTCAGATACACATTTAATACACATGAACACAGAATTAGAAACTGATTTCTGTTTTGGAGTACTTCACTAAATCATTATGATTTAGTGGGAGGGGCTGCCCATAGCCTTTGGTATATTAAAGCTAAAAATTAAACTTTCATAAAGTTCTTCTGTTCTTATGAAACAGCAAAAAAACTACAGGTGGTCTTCTCATTCCAAAAAGTTGAAATTGGAAGAGTTCCTTTTGATCAACCCTAATCGTCACATAGGAACATTTAATTAAAAAAGTAATTATGGCACAGGAAAAGAAATTACTGTGATCATTGCCGTGATGTTCTTCAATAAAGAAATTAGTTATATATTTTTATTGACTGGTGTATATTAAGCATTTTCCTGCAAGAGCTTTTCTTCTATTGGAAAAAAGAACTCACCCCCTGTTGCTTCATAGTCATTTATGCTTTAGATGTACACATAACAACTTTTCTCAGAAGATTAAAAGTTTGAATTATTACTGAATCATACAAAAAGCACATGTGATTTTGACCTATATTTGGTCTTTGACAAACTTTTAACTTCTTACTCTGCCAAAATAGGCAGAATTTCTCACCTCTTCATAATCTCAGTATGATCTATACATCCACAGCATGTCTAAGGTACATTTGACACTGCAAAGTCAGATTATTAATTTTAGCCACAAACAAACCAGAATGATAGAAAACATCCAAGCTGTGATCTACCTTGTGCAGCTTGTTCAGAAAGGTGGGTTTCTCATACAGGCAAGTCTGAGCCTGAGCAACACAGATGGACACAGACCTAGGACACAGATCAGACTCCACAGTGAGTTACAGTGATTATGCTGGCTTCATTTTCAGGTAGACAAAATCCATCCTTTCTCAGTCTACACATAAATCTATATTTAATACTGTGTGGAAATTAGGGTTGAGCGCTGTAGCATTATCTAACATTAGACAGTATTCATGTTGAAAATGGAAGAACATTTACTGCCAAATTCAGACAGCTGCTATCCTTGTATCAAGTCTTTATCATTTATAGCCAAAACCATGAATTTAAATTTTTTGTAACTGTTGAAATTTGAACATTTAGGTGAACATTTCAGGTGAACATTTGAACATTTTAGGTGAACAGTGTTAATCTTCTTAACACTGCCCTTAGTCTTAAACTGGAGCATTTTATGTAATTATATACCAAGAAGCACATGGTTTGTCAGCTTTTTCATTCCCTCAAATAGTTACCTAGTATCAATTTATATTTAATTTTCTTTCTTTCCATCTCCATAAGAATTTCTACTAAATTTCCTTCAGAAGTTGGTAGAGCATTATATATATTTGAAGTTTAAAACTTCATTTATTTCTAATTTTAAATATAGTTTTTATTACTCCATAGTTGAAACATTTATATGTAAGAAATACATTGGCTTTTCAGTAGGCTGTACTACATTATTCACTTTCATATAAATACAGAAGTGTAAGGCATTTCTGCCTTGCAAGTATTTGTTTATATTTAAAGAGTAATTTTAAGATATTAGGATTTTGAGGACAAATTTTAGCTATGGACTAGCTGTTTGCTAAGAAATGCTCCATCTCCTAAGCAGGCAAGTCTGCTGTTTCATGGTAAGAATTTTATTTAATTCTGTATAGATTCCTATAACACAGTTACAATGTGAACATTAAAGGTCACACTGAAATTTAGTAGGGAGATGAGAAATGAAATAATAAATAGAAACATGCATTAAGGTGATGGAACTGAGTTAATTCTTAGTGTAGTACTAAATGACTGTGTCTTTCTATAGAGTCTGTTTTACTGGCAGCTTAGTAGTTTCTTGGTTTCACTTGCAAGTAAGATGATTTCCTTAAAGGAACATACAATTAAACAAATCTTTTGGATAGTAACTGAACATATTTTTAATCCTCTAATATCTCCCATCTATCTGTGTTGAGAGTACTGATAATTTCTTTTTCATTTAATCTCAATGCAAAGTATTTCACATATTAGCAAGCTAAATTTGCTTGGGCTGCTTGGTATGGTGCTGTAGTCATTGAAGTCATTCATGCATATGCCATGCACATGGTGCATCTACCAGCACCATGGTAGAAGAATATCAGGATTTGCTGAAAAACAGTCTAGTACTTACCTGCTAATTGTCATCTCTCAACTGTTACTTGACTATGTGATCACTTCTAGTCTGTCAGAACTCACCTGCTTGGCTTTGCAAATAAAATGGAGTAAGAGCTCTCACCATCAATATTGCCTCTTGGCTGAGGCCTCTGCTTCTTAAAAGCTGCTTAGCTGCTACCCTGCCAGCTCCCAGATGTTCATTTTGTGGAAAAATAAACAAACAAACAAACAAACACCTCACAAAGTAAAGTAAAACAAAAACAATTAATTTAAACTACTATTAAATATTTTAAACTATCAAATGTTAAGGAAGTTGCGTCTTAATTTCCCTTAGATCTTAGTTTTCATCCAGTCTAGAAGGAAGAAACTTAAGAAATATAGACATATCTTCAGCATAACTGTGAGACACTGACAGGAAGAGTTAGAGAGAGTGCGGAGAGTGAGTCATTAAATCAAGGAGACATACCCTCACATGCAGAGATAGGCATGTATACATATATATATACATATACTTTTTAAATAGCTGTAGCTTAATAGAGTTGCTTTGGAAATCTGCAATGATATGGTAAAGGTTTGTCATTTTTGTTTGTACTTCGTCATGTTTGTACTTTGAAGAAAATAGACTCAACAAACTAGCATTTCTTTCACGAAACTTTGCTTAGCAGACAAATTGGAGACAAATTACTCTCTCCCAAGATTCACTCTAACCACATTAAATCAAAGAATTGACTTTTCCACTATCTATCAGAAATAGATCCATGGATATAAAGTAAAAGTGAAATTATGACTGTGATCTGGGGCTTAAATTCCTTTGCAACTGCTGAATCAATATTTGTTTATTCAGCCAAAAACTCATATGGGTTCAATACAAAAAGAGCAAATTACTGTATTTACACTCAATAAGAGCTACAGCAACTTCATAGAGTCATGCCCCCATGTTTCTTTACGTATTTTTCATCTTAAATTTTATTTAACTCCTGTTTAGATAGAATGACAACTAATCAAAAGATACGCCTGGTTCCAGAATGAGTAAATTTTATCTTACTGAAATCCTTAGGGTATTATTGCTTACAGTGAAAACAGGATCATATCCAATATTTTTAATAATTTTGTAAACCTCATATTCAATTGTAAGTATCTAGAGCAATTTTATTGGATTGACCATGATAAACATTAAGCTAAATTTTACTGACAGGAATTGATTGCTTTGGTCTTCATCACACAATTGCAACATTAGTACTTGAGGAGAAAATACAACCTATATCAGTCTAGTTATTTAAATTACTTGCTGCGTTTCCATCTTGATCCTGTACAGAACTACTCCAACTGGGTCAACAGAAACCTTTTCTATGTTGTCATCCACATTTGTTTTTGATACTATGCTGGGCATTTAGCTTTCGTGTAGTAACAAGTATGAATGTGATACTAACAATTAGAATATCAACCAACTAATCCAGAAAAATAAATTTAAAAACTATAGGATAGCAATTTAATTATGTGAAATGTATTAAAATTCTTCTATTTAGATGCACCGTCCTATGCATGCTTTTGCATTGGTGTCAAAAGGACACATTCGAACCTGCTTATTTCTCTCCTGCTTAGTAAAGTGAATATTCCAGCAATATGAAGAGATTAAGTCTACATGTCAAGAAGTTAAACTAATATCTTATGTATATTTGGAGTAAAGAGCATGCAAAAGTGAAGTTTAACCTGGGAAACAAACAAAAAAAGGGAAATCAAATCAGGAGATAACAGTAATTCAAAACATACTTTCTTTTAATGCAAACTCAATACCTTTAAACTAACTGATCCAAAGAAAAGACCTTTTCATTAAGGATTATCTGTCTCTTTTACAGAGACATTATTGAAGATTAATGAATTTAATGAAAAACCCCATGTAAGCATCAAATTAAGAATTCTGTTGCTAGGACAGGTCAGCTGACTTCCTTCAGTTAAATCACATTGTTGCCTTATACATGTAATCCCAAGCAGATGACCATATTGTTTAATGAGGAACAGTTACATCTGAATGGCTATCTCATAAAAAGATTTGGCCTGTGTATCCAGGCAAGTAAGAAAGTAAAAGTAAAAACATTTACTGAATTGCTGCTGATCTTTAGAGAATTTGGTGGTAGAAAAATGTTTAAAACAAACTGTAAAGGAACTCTTATTTATTTCTGTATTTCTGAGATATTGTGCTGTTTTTCTTAGGATATAACTGTGTACATATATATATATGTATTTCCTATCACAGTTCATATTTTTATTTTGATTCAGTTCCAAAAACGACTGTCGGAACTGTTTTTCTTCCCCGCTTATTTATTTTGGAATTGAACTGAGTGCTAGTGAAGGTGACAGCAATCATCCAGGAGGGCTGAAATCTTCCAGTACCGCACGACCAGTGAAGTGTGCTTCCACAGATAAACTACACTCCTGCTCAAATGTCTGTTTTATCTTTGGAAAGCGGTTACTTGCACTTAAATTTACTTGAAAGAGAAGATTGGTTTGTCAGCAATGGCAATTGAAATTAAAGTGTTAAAGCAGAAACCTGTACAGCTGTAGCTGATTCAGCCTGTGGATGGCCCACCACCAGAAGGGTGACCTCTGAATGGGCATAGCAGTCTAATAAAACTAGCTTTCAGTGTATCTATGTATCTGTTATAAAACCTAATTTCACCCAAAGTGCTGAAAATTATTCTTGTTATGTTACTTGGACAAAAATCTTTACTGTCTGAGATGGAACTTTTTAAAATTAGGATCTGGCTTGTACTGTTCCCTCAGAATGGGTGTCTTTGCTTTTTTCCAACTCATATGAGTAAATAACATGAACCCTGCTAAGGCTCCAAATACTTTTTCTCAGCACGGGCATGATTTACTGCCATGGCCTAGCTGTGGTCAATGGAAACCAGGAACAATGAAGGAAAACCTGTCGGTAAACATAATTTCATTCTGATAATTTTGAATAATGCATTGAATGTATTTCATTAGAAAAATTAAAGCCTAACTTTATACCATGTCATAAGAATTACTCAAACTTCATAAAATCATAATGACTCAAAAGCTTATATGTAGCTTGGGAATATAATATACATTAAACCTAATACAATAATACTGGAGCTGTTTTTTCTGTCTATTTTAGTTTTTAAATAACGAAAGATTTCACCTACCAAAAGTCAGAAGAAAGAAGGGAATTGAAGAGAAACATTTCACCCTCAGCTGAACTTTCATACTTTTCTGGCATCAAGTTATCCCCTTAATTGCCTGGGAATTTCCTCAGGGGCTTAATATTATTTATTTTTAGTCCATACAATTCTCAAAAATCCAGATGTTTGAGGTAATGCGCTATTGACCCTAATCTTCAGTATCAACAGATATGTTGCATTGATTTCGGTAAGTCCAAATGGTCTTTTTCCTTTACTCCCTTTTGTAGTAGCAGAAAATCAGTTACGGCTAGATTATTTTTGTATTTGTTTTTTTAGCAACTGCAGAAACATGTACTACATAGCATTAAATTTATATCATTGCATTAACAGTGCTTAAATGAATCCAATTATTCTCCTATTTCAGAAGCCCAAATAAGACAATAACCTCAAGCTTATTTTTTAAAATTCTCTGTCTTCTGCAAATACCTTTTACCAATGTGCCAGCACAGAACATAGAAATAGTCTGTATAATGTATCCAAATAATTTGTATAATGTATCCAAAATAGTTTAGATATTTTACTGTGATATTTAAATACCTGTTATTGTCCATTACAGCAAAAACTATTGAATACCTACTTCTAGCTACTACCTACTACCTATTGAATCCTAACTTCTCAGCAAGCATAAGAGAATAGTGAAATAGATCTCTGGGAATTAATTTTAAGTTATGCACATACCTTTGTGTAGTCAGACCATCACTTTCAGAGATGAGACAGACTGCATTTTGATAAAAATGTGTCTGCAACTCTTGGGCTGTGTTTTACTCATGTATATTGAAACTATATTCAGTAAAGCAGAGGTCATACACATAGTTGAAAACTCTGCAAATAGGTTAGGCAAACACTGGGAAGCAATGCAGAAAAAGTAATTTTCTCAAATGATTTTTTCAATGCCTTAATTCATAACTTTAATTCAGATGTTTACTAGGCAGGCATTTGGCACTTTTAAATATCCCTCTAAAAGCTGATGTTTTGACAATCTTGAGATACTCCAAAAAATCTCAGATCAAGCTTGCTGTTTGGCCTAGGCCAAAATGCTTTCAATCTATAAGCCATTCAGATGAAAGTAATCTGATTTTACCAAAACATCTACAGAAGAGCAGGAGTCACAAAAAAATAAAGAAATAGTCCCTCCCAAGGGACGTGGTACTGTTTTCCGCTGTATCTGGGGAATCTCTTGCACTAAATTCCGATAGAAATTTGTATGAAGTATGTTTAGCATAGCTACCAAATGGATAAACTTTCAAAAGGTTTAATGTGACACAAATCAAATTTTTTACATCTTATTAAGTCTGTAGTGACAGTAAAGTTTATCCACCCAAATAGCTATTACATATTTGATTTTCTTCTCAGCATTTCTTGGAAATACGTGTTCTTACAGAAATCATTAACTCTATTTCTGATGATTCAAGTCTATGCTAGCTATAGTCATTTAAAGTGTATGTTAGAACTAGAACATACAAAAGCAACAGTGGATAGATAGATATATCTAAAGATAGATATAAAGGTAATGCAGCATAATTTTTGACTGTTTTCTTCAATGATTTGTGCCTTCATCCTTTCTTGAAATCAAAGATTCTGATGAAAAAACTCCTTCAATTACTTGTAGTATAAACTAAAAATTATCTAAAAATAATTGTGCAAACACTTTTTTATTTTTTTTCCCATCAGCTTTATGGTAAGTTGGAAAGAAAAAGAACCAAACAATATTGGATATTTAAACTGAAATAAGTAGTCAAGGCATCTGATTTCATTGTTATTATAATTATAATTATTATTAATTATTATTTTTAAATCTGTGTGAAACTTGAAGCTAATTAAAAATTCCATATTATATTTAGATTTTTGGAGAGCTTTTTACTGGGACAATTTCTTAAAATTGCCTCGAATTCATAGAAAATTTCTGATACATTGATGCTACAGCTTTCAAGATAGTTGCTAACAAATGCCTTTTGTAGGTCTACTTGTAAGCTTTAGAAAAATGCTTTCAGTAAACTTATCCTATTATTATGACTGTTCTGTGTTGCCAGGTCGGAATAGTAGTGAGGTTTCTTTTGTACTGGTAAAGGCTGACCACAGACCATGACAACAGCATACAGTCCTTCTTGTACAGTGATAGCAAGGATTTTCCTCTGCATTAAATGCTAATTATGCCAATTATTATGCTTGTAGTCAATATGCCTATTGACTATGTACACATATAAATGTATGTGCCTCTATATGTGAACATACCATATATATAGTGTGTTAACGTTTTTTTCATTGGCAATATAAATATTTTTCTATTTGTCTTTTGAGCAGAAACAAAGGAAAATGATACATATTCTCCAATATAGCATATCACATGTAAAAATAGCTTGGTGATTTACAGTATCAGTTGTTAAAATAATTGAAAAGAAATGTGTTGTTTTTTTTTTTTTTTTTGTTTGCTTTGTTTTTGTTTTTGTTTTTTTTTTTGAAACCATTTTAACATGTGGACAACATTCATGGATTTTTTCTTAAGTGGCCCTTAGTGTTTGGCATGAGGTGGGTGTTTCAACAACACGTGATAATACTGTGTTTCCCAAGCTTCAGTATTAACCCCATTTATGACAGGAGCAAATAGTAGTGAATGACAGTATGCTGGCCATCTGAAAAAGTCAGTGCTCAAAAGGTTAAAGAAAGAATAAAGGGTTAATGTTGCACGCTCTTGCGCTGTATGCAGTGTTTTTGGAACATTATTCAAAGGCTAAGCCTGTCCCCTACTAATTTTTTTAAACAAAGCCTGCAGTACTTGAACCTGTCTACTTCAACCCTTGATTAATGTTGTTAACTGCTATTCTAGCTCTCTCCTCGTAGCTGCCAGATGGAATGCTGAAGATTATTCTGCATCACTTAATTGGAGTTTATAATTAAAAAATGGTGAGTGCTATGGACTACGTTTTGCCCCTTTGATCCCTACCCAGATAAACAAGCTTCTCTAATCAGTAATTCCCCCGTGTCCTCTTTCAGAGATTGTCTGAGATCATATGTCACTGATGTCTAGAGTATACATTAATATTACGTCATTTACAGAAGTGTAGAAACAAATTCTGGTCATACATGCTGTTTCCCTTTCAAAAATGTAATCCCACACTTAGAAATATAACTATTCATATGGCTTCCTGTGCATGCCTCCCACAAACATGCAGAAATATACTCCCTCTGCAGAAAAATAATAATATATGCCAAACTATACATATGGGTCCTATACAGCCAGTTCCAGGACATATTTTTATAGTTCAGTTAAGGACAATTTAGAGAAGTGACTTTCTGCATCATTTTTCATGTGCTTTTTCTTGTTTTTAAACAGGCTGACATCAGGACGAGGTTCTTCATCGAGAGGGTGGTTGCATACTGGAACAGGCTCCCCAGTGAAGTAGTCACTGCACCAAGCCTGTCTGAATTTAAGAAGTGATTGGACTGTGCACTTAGTCACATAGTCTAAACTTTTGGGTAGACCTGTGTGGTGCCAGGAGTTGGACTTGATGATCCTTATGGGTCCCTTCCAATTCAGGATATTCTATGATTCTATGATTTTGGAGGACAGCCAAACTGATCAAGGGCAATTATACCTCTGCTTCCATTTGTGAAAGTAGTCAAAACGGATATGTGCATGCACAGGAACATCTATGTATGTGGACAAAAGCTTGAACAGGGATTTTAAAGAACACTTCCTATGTTTGTCTATGTAAGAAATGACACTGCAGTGAGAGACATTCTACAGAGGGGATCATGCAACATGCATTAGTTATAACAAAGTGGTCCAGACCTCTGTTCCTCTTCTGAAAACACAGTGCAATCCACAAAACCTCCTAAAAGCCTTCTAACACACATATGATCTTCAGCACGACAAGCTCTTACCACCTAAAACATGCTCATTCAGAAAGAGAGATGAAAATATGAAAGATGTTGTCATTGGCCTTTAATCCTGCAGTAGCAAAAAGGCTGATAGACTGTAATTCTGAGGTGAGGTAGATCAACTACTGAAAAAAAGAAAAAAAAGCAGCTTCATAACCCAAACCTGCCACTGATTCCTCTTACTGTTTCCTGAGGTGAAATTGTCGAAGGTGACAGAAGGAGTCCAATGTGCTAATGCCTGCCTGAAGTTGAAGCACTTGCATAGTATGGCAGTGGGGAAGAGTCCTCTGTCTAAGACTGATCTTTTTAAAAAAGATCTAAATCTACTTTATTTTCTTAAACAAATTGTATTAAATGCAGAGACCTACCTGGATTTGTTTGGCATATGGTTATTCTGTTCTAATGTGTAGCAAACCATCAAATAGCAGATCCTGAGAAAGCAAAAAAAGAAAAATGATACTACTGTAATATTAGTGTGCAGATTATTTTTAAACTAAATGTTATATTCTTTGGAGGGAAAGAACAGAAAGTCACTTTTGTAAACAAAGCAAAAACCACAGAAATAAAATTTGGATACATTTTGCAGTGGCAAATGATTAGCTATTTAATTACATAATGAAGAGAAACCTTTTCCCTTAAGGTTCTGTCATGAAATCACTTTGTAATGACTATATTTTGTTGTGATTCACTTTAAAATGCTTTGGAAATATGACACAATGTGATAGTTTTTCTTTTGTTAATCAGGCTTATGATTGTTAAAAAACTTAACTGCCATATTTATTCCAGAAGCATTTTTTTTTCTTCTACATTTGCATCATACTAATTCACCTCTTTTATAGTTTGTTCTATTACTTAAGAAAAAGAAGTACTTCCAAAGAAGTGAGAGATGAACTGCTCAGTGGCATATGGAACAGCAGAAGCTATGGAAAGGTTGACCACTTATTTGTAATCTCAGAAGAAAGACTAGGTAAGTACTTACATGCCCAGTGCAAGCTTGACCTCTGTCCCTCAGCCCTTGGTCATGAGGGCTGAGGAAACAACCATCAGCTCTTGTATATTTCACAGTGTCAGCAGATGACAAGGAATTATCCAATACCAGCATTTTCCTGGAAAAGAAAAGAAAATGGTCCTGGAAGGAGTTCCCTGTGATATACAAATCACTAAGAAGCTATCTAAGTACCTAGGGTAGAGGTAGCAAACCTCGTCAACGCTGTGCCTATAGGCTTCTACAAACCGCAGTGAAGTATTACCCCAAAATAGATATACCTTTACACATTTAGGGCCCGTAACTGATTCTATTGTTCTTATGATACAGTATAAAAAGAAAAAAAATAATCCTAGAATGCCGAAATGATGATACTTATAGCTTAATAATAGTGTTTTCAAGGAAAGGTATTCAGCTTTCATCTATAATATTTAGTGTTGTTGAAATATAATGATTAGATACTTGAAATTCAAGTCTTTATGTGTAATTAAGCTTAATCCATAAATTATAATCCATGAAGGTAATAAAAACAGTCATTCTGAAAATCGACTAACAGAGCCCATAATTTTCTGCAGTAACTGTGTTCTGTAACAGCAGCACACAAAAGTCAAAATGCTGTTTGTTAAGAAATTCTGCTCATCTTTGCCCATATTAAAATAAATTACTTGACAAAAGTCACTCTCATGTTACACATGTGGTTTATTTGCCAAGTTATTCCAGTAACTGGAAAACTAAATAAAAAGAAAAAGAAATCAGAAACACACAACGACTACTCCTAATCCTCCCTTGGACAGAGTTTATGTAAATAGCCAAGATCCTAACTAGAAGCAGACTTTTCCTCCTGAAATTACTATTATTTCACCATTTTATATTTTTCTCTGAGTAGCTCTGCTTGGAAATAAAACTCAGTACTAACCTACACTTAGCAAAAAGAGTGTTTCCTTGTAACTAGGGTGTTTCATTCCAATTTAGGCCAGAGCTATGACTGAAGTACTTTTTGATTTAATTCACTGCTTTTCCTGCTAATCATCTGTCCTCATATATATATATATATATATATATATATTTTTTTTTTTTTTCCTTTAACTTTTGCAGTCAGTAAAATACAGTTTTATAACAAAGAGAATATGAAGAAGGAAAACTGGAAGTGTGTTTATTTGGTGAGTCTATCACCCATAACTTAAATGGGAACGCTGTGCATTTTTTTCCCACTGTTTTGTAAGAAGCAAGAACACACTATAGTACTGGGGTTGTTCTTTGTAAATGATGAAAATGAAACAACTTAATGAATAGTTTAGTCAAAAATAGTTTCCTAGGCTATAATCATGGCATACAAAGAAATCAATGTGCCTCCTTTGCTCCTCCTGCAGAATTAATGGATTTGTGGCACAGCACTACCCTCTGGAAGTCATTATGGCAAATTGTGTCAGTGCTTATTAAATTGCAATGTATAAACAAATGTTTGATTATAATACAACATCTCCTTCACACGTCATATATTGTATTTTTATTTTTAGAATATACAGGTTAAAATTTTAAACTGAGTGTTGCTTACAAGCTCATTAAAGTTATTCATATGAATGAATCATTCTTGACATACATAGAATTAAGTTTCAGATGGGCATATGCAAAAAGTAGAGTTGTATGTTTAAACTCACACCATTTAGTAGGTATGGTTAAACACCCAGACTAATTAAAATCAATGTGTGTTTTTTTCTCCAAAGTCATCGAGACAGGATTTCACACATAATACTTCAGTATAACAAAACCATAAGTAGATGTGCAGAAACATTTAAAAATACTTTGCTGAATTAGGTTTAAAGCACATGCATGATACTCTCTATGTATAAACTTCAAAGGAGAGGGGCTTAACAGGAATGCTATGTGAATTATGAGGTGTTTACAGTTGACACTCTCTTTGTCTCTGATGACTTGGATTATCTGATTCTAGACTGTTTCCAGTTACAATCACATTTTTATGGTGATCCCCAAAACGAAAATAAGCAATACAGTTTTGTCAGATCTGTGATCCATAATAATCCTTGTAATCCTTGCCTTAGCTAGGACCTTAAGAGGTGTGGCTTTCTGAAAACTTCTACGGGATGCATACGAGGTTCTGACTTTATGAAACTTTTCCAGAAGAGGTGAGATAGGTGAGATTCAAGAATTTTGTCTTGCTCTTTTCTTCAAAAAAAAAAATAAAAAAAAAATTAAACTGCTGACAAACATGTCTCACCTGTTTGAACAGAACAGCTGGCACATTACCTTGGGGTGCAAGCCATGGAGAATCAGGCTGAAACAGATGTGGTCAATGATCTGCCACAGCATTCCTATTGTATTCAGGACTCCAGACTCAGGCAGTACAACATAGATGACAGCCTCTGTAACAGAATGAAAAACTACATGGAGCTAAAAGAATTTTAAAAATTCTTGTTCCAACATAACTAAGGAGAAAAAAAAAAAAAAAAAAAGAAGAAGAAGAAAAAAAGAGGTCACTGTGTAGTAATGATTGTAATGATTGATCAAATTGTCATATTGATTAAATTTTCCTGTCCTCAGTATTTTTTATACACCATAAGAAACATGTTTACTTTGCTCATTATAATATGATATGCACAAATCTTTTATTTAAAATCCCTCAGTAAAGCTTCTGCATAATTAAAGTTCCCAATGCTTAAATAATCTTTCTGCACAATTATACAAAGCAAGTCTAGAATGGTGCAGTCTACTTTGCTGTGAGAATTAGAACAAAACACTGCAAGACTAAACTTTTTTTTTAAAAAGGCTGTGATGAAATACATTTTTTAGTAAGACATTTCTTTGTCTAAAGTATTTTAAAAATGCTGCTTTTTTATTTTAGAATAACAATATAATTTCTATTTTTCTTACATTACTCAGTGGTAGCTTTTAAAGAATTTTAATGTCTAACATTTACTTTTTACTATTTGTACCTGTGTTCTTATACTGTGTTATGCTGTTACAGATAAACAAAGGGGCTCAATGCACTATCATAACTGTTCTTTATATGAAAATCAAGTTCTGCAAGAACTTCAGCTTTTGCAAACCCTTCCAAAGATTAAACATAAAAACTAGAAAAACATGCATTTTGCTATTTGGAGATGTGCTTTTTAACACTATAATTGTTACAATACATAAATTCTGTAAGCTGCTAAGAAAATAACTGTTATAATCCTAGATCTTGAATGCCAGAAAATAAAAACAGAAAACATGCTTTTTGACACTTGCAATCACTAGTTCCTGTTTTCCTTTTGATAGATAGTAATTTAAATCTGTGGTGGAAAACGTCATATTAGTGGCCTCATATCTACATTTTTAATCAGAAAATGTTTCTTCATCAACTTTTTATTCAGTGAGTTTGCTGGAAAGAAAGAAAATGGACACACTCCTTGCTGTAAGACTGCCTTTTCCTTTCTGCTAGAGAATTTTCAGAATCCTTTATCCGAAGAATTAATCTGTTCATTCTGCTGTCTAACAGATTGGTTGCATTTCTCACAAAACAGTTATAGGAAAAAATCAGAAAATAAAAATTATTTAAGTGAGAGTATTTATCACACTGTTTTGAGCTGATTTCCTTTAATTTGCAGAAAGGGCTGAGCATTGCAAAAGAGATTAATAATTTAAAAGTCACACTAACATGTGCTATGAGGCAAGCAACAGCTTGCAATACAAATGTTGACCCATCTGAACTTTGACTTCAATATAGTATTTGTTTTGCAAGGCAGAAAGAAAAGATCTGGCCCATGGTTTTCAGTTGCAACTTTCTGCCTTGGCAATTTGTTGGTCCTCATTGCTTCCTCTTGTTAAAGAGAATTTGTAAGAAAATATGGTTCTGGGTTGAGGGTGGTTGGATACCACAAAGGAATCTGACACAAAGGACAGGAAAAAATGCATGAATACACTTGGAGGTTAACACTACTAGAAATTGGCTAATTCTTTCTGGTTAGATTGCTGTCATTTGCAGTAAAGCATCTGCCTACTGCTGTAAAATTACAGGAAAGCAAGACCTGTTGTCGAGACCAGCCAATTAGAGTTATGTCTGCCTCTGTAGGGTGCTTGCATAAAAGGCTGAGCCATTTTCACAGATAATCCATTTATAAATCACTGTAATAAAATGGCCATCTTGACAGCAGTTCTGTAGCATTCTTTCACGTGTTCCAGTTGTATCTAGGCAACAGAAACATGTTAGATAAAAGCTGAGGTGGGGATGTATGGGTAAGGGTTCTTGCACATTTTCAGTGACTAGGGTGGAAAGGGCAAAGGACTAAAGATAGAGTATTGATTAACATTTGAATCTATTAACATATTATTATTATTATTTAATACTAAATGTGACATAAGTAATGTATTCAGAAATTTGGAAAAGTATTTTAAACGAATAGCTAATGATAAAATTACATTGCTATTTGTATATATATATATGTTTTTTTTTTTTTTTATTTTTTTTTTCCCTTCTCTCTTCCACTCATCCTCTCTGCTACTTTCTCTAATTTTGGTTGAATATTGAGTTTATGGTAAGTTCAGCCCACTGTATTACCTAAGACTGTAGGACCAGATGGCAGAAATTCAGGTACACACTATCCAGCTGTTAGCAAAGGTGTTTCGGTTTCCTACACATTATGGAATACTAATTATAAACACCTTAGAACAAGCACAAAAGCAATTTTTCAAGCACTATTATAGTGAAAAATGATGACAAGCATATCCCTTCTTGAAGGAAAAACTTTTGCAACTTCTCTGTTTTATCACAGAGGCAATTCAAAATCAATGGGAATTTGTTCTCTTATCCACATATTCTTATGCAAAACACAGTATCAGGCTTCACTATCATATAACACAGTATAGAAATCCCAGTCCTAAGGATGAAGCTAGTGGCAGTGTTACATGCCAGCATATAAGATATACCCACTTAAAATATTTACTCCGGGTATTTTAGACACCAGTTATATTTAGTTCAGTATGAGGAGAATGAAAACTTATTTTCTAATTTTGAGAAACAGTTCTTATGCAAATAAATAAATAAATACGTAGTGAAGTACTTGTAATACTATGCATGCTGAAAATAGTACGTTTATTTAGATTGCTATTAAATAGCCTTCTTTCATATTAAATAACCTTTCCATATATAAATGATAATAAACCAAAGAAAGTACCTATATGATGCAATTCACCTGCATCCTTTAGAAAAGAAAATAAGAAATTTAATCCCCTGTGCAATACTATAGCACACTCAGAACTGTAAGGGAATATTGCCTACCATGACGTATACAGCCTAATACCTGTGAAATGAAAAGAGTCTTCAAAAACTGCTAAACCTCAGCAGAATCTCAGCTCAGCAGGGAGCAAACCCAAGAGCTCTCTTGGAGGTGTCTCTTCAACTTTAAGACACTCACTCTCCAGACATGTATCACTGCATATTACTGCTAAACTGTTGAAAATACATTTAGTTCTTATTTTATCTAGTATATTAAAACATTATGTGGATTAGAGAGCAATTTCCGTAACCTGACTTTGGCACCAGATTCTAATAGCATTTTAGCTGCCTGGTTTTGGAGTGAAAGACAGAAAAAAGGTTTCGGATCAGATCCTGCCTGTGGCTACAGAGAGCAAGCTGGAGGGTTGAGATTTAGTTGGCAAAATTAAACCAGCTAATCAAAAAGTGCTGAAGCAGCATAAGTACAAAAAAGGCTGTTCATACTGTAGGAAGTGTGCTGTTCCATTTCTAATGTCTACAAAACTTTTAGCTATACATCCCTTGAACTTTTCTCATAAAAATGCAACCTAATTAAGTACTTGTGCTTTCATGTACTCTTTGTATTTTAAGCAGAGCATTTTAACTGGCTGGGTCAAACCTGCAGTTCAAGCCCAAAACAAGGGTTTTAAAAATGCAAGGTTGCACACAAAATACAAAAAATAAAATAAATAGTGTAAAATACAATTCTACAAAAGACATTGGAGAAGAATGGTGGCATGAATTCCTGTTAATATAAACATGTGAAATTATCTGCAAAAAGGACAATAGGAATGGGCTTTACTACATTTTTCATGCCTTTTTTTTTTCTTCAATAGTTTAAATTCTTGAGCAAAACAGGAATTGTGCTATATTGGTTAAGAGACAATACAAGGCTGTTGCTGTACATTGTGATGTTCAGTGAAGCATATCTTTGCACTTACATTTTCCTTTCAGAAAAACTCCAAGGCTGAGTTAAATGCCCTAAACATAGGTGCTGATAGCCATTTCAGATGCCCTGACATATCCCTAGACTAAAGCTGTTGATCCAAAATGGCATACATCTTCTACAAGTTCTGCATCATACATGCCAGATCCTTGTTGATGTTTCAGATCAATGGGATATCCAACGTATAACCTATGATAAGGCATATGCATTGATCCCTGAATTTTGTATGGGTTTCCTTCATGAAATGTATCCCATATATTAAATTTAAATATATAGTTATTATATATAGTTATAAATATAATAACCATTACATATACAGTTATAGCTACCATGTGCTACAGAAAAGTGCAAACAGTACTCAACAGCATGAACAAAAAATTACAGAAAGAACAAGAAATACCAAACATGGAAAATCAGAGGAACTGCTAGAAACAATCTTTCAGAAATGTAAAAAGTATGGTTACATATCTTTAAAATATTCACTGAAGAAATAAGACTCAAAAATTGAATTATATGTGGGTAATTTCTGAATAGAAGCACAGAAATATAGTACTTGCAATGAAAAGTCTCAGTTGATATATCAGATAGATATTAGCTGTCTGAACACTTTATATGTTTACAGCCTGTTTTTCATGAACACTGACACAAAGTATTAGTTTCATTCCTTTCTTGTCTTGTCAAACTATTTGCTTATTTTTTAAAGTAAGCAAATAACTATTGTCAATCATATGAATTGAGTATCTAATTACGTACAAGCAGGTTTTAAACAGCAAAATATGATCATGTCAAAAAAAGGTTGCTAAACTACCAGTTTTGTCAAAGTCATGATTTGAATATCCTCTCATAGATATCCCAGCAATACATGTCTTCCTATGTCTTGGGTGATGTGATTTCCCCTGTGAGCCTCACAAATGGAGAAAAAAAAAAAAAGCTAGGATTTTTTTCTTTAAAGGTTTCCAGTAAAAAACATAAACAACAACAACAAGATTTAGAACTGTTTTGTCCACATTTCTGCTTTCAATTCAGTGTCAAAATCTGTTCCAAGTGCTTCCTGTTTATTTTAGTGGTTAATAGGAGAAACACAATATTTCTACTTTTTTTTTTCTTTTCTTTTTTACTGAGGACCTCTATTCAACAACTTTTCTTACAGACTTGTTTTTCTGAGCTCTAAAATAAATTGGTTCCTGAGCTCCAGTTCATCCAGTCATCCATCGTGCAACAGCACCACAGACCAGTTCCATTCAAAGTAACATTAACAACTTTTTTTGTCTCCAATAAGACTCTGTATTGCTTGTAATTGACAATATTTCTAATGTTTTCTTGCTGCCATAGCACTTAAAAAGAAGGCCCGGAAAAGCTCAAGTTGGTGCCGGCTGCTTTGTCTACCTGGGTAAGACAAGCAATGATGGAAATGCTAATGGCAGCTCCTTATTCCTCACTCAGGAAGGGAAGGGAAGATCTCAGAGGAGCACAGCATGCCAGGGATGATGTGATATTTTATCATGGTCTGTGAGTGACAGGCAGAGAGTCATTGGCTTCTACTTTTACCACTAATATGAAAGCATCCACACACAAAGCTGAGAGCACATTCAAGGTATGTCAAGGAGTAATAAAGCTCAGAGAGAAAGAATGTGAGCGACGTGTTGTTGCGTTACTTCTCCCAGGTAGTGCTTAGTTTGTTATGAGAGTTTGGCTAAGCAGCACTTGGTCTTGATTTCTGTTTACCAGCTTCTTATTTTTCCAGGACATTTTTCAATGCTTTGGATAAAACTTTCTTCTTTAAAACAAACTATAGTAAACCTAAAATAATTGAAAAAAATTGGGAGGAAAATGGTGAAAAAATTAACTTAATACATTTTAAATATTTTGTGTTATCGGATTGAGAATTGGCATACAGTCCCATACAGAAGGGACAAAATGAAGCATAATCTCTAGGGCTCCTTAACTAGGCAAGAGTTTCAGTCCATATACTATTAAACAAAATAACGCACGTCAGCTGTGCTGGTCTGGCATACACTCTGCAATAGAGAGAGAAACACCCTGATGATATTTTAAAGCACCACATGTGAAATGAGTCTCCTTCCTGTCTTAATCATAGAATCATAGAATCATAGAATATCCTGAGTTGGAAGGGACCCTTAAGGATCATCAAGTCCAACTCTTGACACCGCACAGGTCTACCCAAAAGTTCAGACCATGTGACTAAGCGCACAGTCCAATCTCTTCTTAAATTCAGTCAGGCTCGGTGCAGTGACCACTTCCCTGGGGAGCCTGTTCCAGTGTGCAACCACCCTCTCTGTGAAGAACTTCCTCCTGATGTCAAGCCTAAATTTCCCCTGCCTCAGCTTAACCCCGTTCCCGTGGGTCCTGTCACTGGTGTTAAAGGAGAAAAGGTCTCCTGCCTCTCGACACCCCCTTACGAGGAAGTTGTAGACTGCGATGAGGTCTCCCCTCAGCCTCCTCTTCTCCAGGCTGAACAGGCCCAGTGCCCTCAGCCGTTCCTCGTACGTCTTCCCCTCCAGGCCTTTCACCATCTTCGTAGCCCTCCTCTGGACACTCTCCAACAGTTTCATGTCCTTTTTATACTGTGGTGCCCAGAACTGCACACAGTACTTGAGGTGAGGCCGCACCAGCGCAGAATAGAGCGGGACAATCACCTCCCTTGACCTACTAGCGATGCCGTGCTTGATGCACCCCAGGACACGGTTGGCCCTCCTGGCTGCCAGGGCACACTGCTGGCTCATATTCAGCTTGCTGTCTACCACGACCCCCAGATCCCTCTCTTCTAGGCTGCTCTCCAGCGTCTCATCGCCCAGTCTGTACGTGCAGCCGGGGTTTCCCCGTCCCAGGTGCAGGACCCGGCACTTGCTCTTACTGAACTTCATGCGGTTGGTGATCGCCCAGCTCTCCAACCTATCCAGATCCCTCTGCAAGGCCTTTCCACCCTCATTCGAGTCCACAACTCCTCCAAGTTTGGTGTCATCAGCAAACTTGCTCAAAATACCTTCTATTCCTACATCCAGATCGTTTATAAAAATATTGAAAAGTACCGGCCCTAAAATGGAGCCTTGAGGGACCCCACTGGTGACCTCCCGCCAGCCTGTCGCAGCCCCATTTACCATAACCCTTTGGGCCCTGCCCGTTAGCCAATTGCTCACCCATCGTATGATGTTTTTATTTAGCTGTATGGTGGACATTTTGTCCAGTAGGATCCTATGGGAAACCGTGTCAAAAGCCTTGCTGAAGTCCAAAAAAATCACATCAGCTGGTTTCCCTTGGTCCACCATACGGGTGATCTTATCATAAAAGGAAATCAGGTTAGTTAGGCAGGACCTACCCTTCACAAACCCATGCTGGCTGGGACCAATGACTGCTTTGTCCCCCAGGTGCGCCTCAATAAGTTCGAGAACCATCTTCTCCATGATTTTACCAGGCACTGACGTGAGATTGACAGGCCTGTAATTGCTAGGGTCTTCTTTCTGACCCTTCTTGAAAATCAGCACAACATTTGCCAGCTTCCAGTCTACCGGGACCTCTCCAGACTCCCAGGATCATTGAAAAATAATTGAGGTTCCGCGATGACGTCCGCCAGCTCTTTTCAGCACCCTTTTCAGCACCCTGATGATATTTTAAAGCACCACATGTGAAATGAGTCTCCTTTCTGTCTTCTGCACTCCTTTTTATTTATTATTCCAGCCAGTAACAGCATTGTCCTAGGCCAGTGAGTCATTAAGACACTCACTGTTCCCCACCATTTAGTCCAGTTGGAGCAAGGGAAACCGACACACCTGACTTTTTCTGGAGTGCATGCCCACAGATCTGGCTTGGATCCAGAGCACGATTCCAGTTCAGCACAAATTCTGTTAATCTCTTGGGAGCTGAAGGTGCCTCCCTAGACAGCTGACATATTTCAGGCCACTGATATCATTATTTGGAGGTACTTGTTGGTGTCTGCCTAAGATAATATTTGCAACATGGTGCATCTAGCCAAGAAATTTCCTTTCAACAAAGCATCAAATACTTGAAGTGAAGTAACGCACATAAAAGAGATAGGTTTTAACAACTGTTCTGCCTTGAGTTTACATGTTTGAATATAAATGTTATAGGCTGCTGATTAGCTCTCTGATTAGATACTACTGACTTGTGTCATTTTGGAAATCTGATACACCATAAATTTCTGAGCATTAAAGAGAGAATCACCTCTCACTTTTTGGAAGCAATAATTCTTGTCAATAGGGGTCTTTATAAAAGATGAGTGTGCAAGAAAAGGCTGAATTGGCAGTAGTCTATTAAATCTTTCAGAAATAGTGTATTTCCCTTAGTTTAAATCCATGCAATCACTTCCAATCCAGGCCAAACAGGAAAAAAAAAAAAAAAAAAAAAAAGAAAAACACACACACACACTAAAACGTCAAGCTATTATGTTAACATTTTCCAGTTTCAGGTCTTTATCAACTTTCTGAGACAATGACCAAATCGAGCTTTCATGTCTGAACATGGCTAGTGGGATACAGTTGGTATAGCACTACTGTCAGACATTCGGATCATTCTTTACCAAGCATAGAGAAAAATGTCAGCTGAGTTGTTCACACAGAACTTGACATTTGGGTAAGTGAATATAACCTTCAGATCTGGCTTTCCTTTAACAGGCAGCAGAAAAATAAAAAACTAATGGAGACAGGCAAAGCAGAGTTTGAAATAATCATCGCACAATATCTTCTTAGTAGTCCAGATCCTGCCTACACAGTCCAATCTATGTATTTGCACCAGGAGCTATATGTCACCTTATAGAAAGAGTATTATTATTATTTTAAAATAGAGAGCAACATGGTGTACTTTTCAACTCCAGTCTAGGGAGGTTGTGATCTCTAAATAGGTTCTACCAGTAAGTGATAAACCTGTATCAATTACCCACAAATGCAGGACATGCAGAACATGGAGGATATGTTCTTTGCCTCTCTGCATGATAGTGGTACTCTGGCACTCTCCAAAGAGGAGATGCTTCTGCCTTACAGTGTGTAATTATCTGCCCCAGAGTCTGTAAGCTGGTAAGCTTAGCTTCACCACCTATAATGTACCCTGAGAATTATATTACTAAATTCATAATGTAAATAGTATTGAAGAGTGATAAAAATCCACCAGTGCAGTTTTCCAAGTCTGAAGCACCAAACTGCATTGTCCCCAAAGTTCTGTTGTCTCAAGAGACTAAGTAGACGCAAAAAGTGGGGAAAAAAGGGTGTGTGGGGGTAGGGAGGAGTGCTATTATCAGCAGTGACACTTGCTAGTGCTTTGGAAGAATGCTATTAAAAAAAAAAAAAAGCATGCACAGAGGACAATACTTTATAGTAGGTTTGTTTCTGTAATTTAGATAATTACAACTCATTTTCTTGGAACGCTTTAATAATTTGTATTACATCTTTGATGGGGTTTAGTGTTAGAAGTTATAAAAACAAAGCCTGGGAACTAAATGTCAGTTAATATCTACTTTGTCCATAAAACTTTTGATAAGACTTTATTTGAGGATTCCTCGATGATACAATTATTTTATTCTCAGAAACTCACTTTAATTACTCAATTCATTCGTTTCTTTAGCCTTCTTTCTCACATATTTTTTGCTAGTACAATTCCAAAAAAAAAAAGTCTTTACTAAGGTTTATGATAGCAATAATAGGATTATGGACATAAACCAGTAATACCAAATCTTATTCCCCTAGAAAAATCACAGAAATGCTACCAAAATCAAGTAAGAGTAAAATACTGATCAAAATTTATTCCACTAAAATACATACTCTCAGCCACTACCATTTTTGGGTGAAGGTGAGAGCACAGCACCTTATAGCGGGGCTCCACAGCCTGCACGACAAATCTACAAATAATTTTCAGGATTCTTGTCAGCAGTAAAGGTTGGGTGATCTTGAGCACTATTGAAAATTATGTTCACTAACTGAGATTTAAGCTTTTGAAAATCTTAAATGTTCAATATATTCAAGAAAGTTCAAACAGATATGCTTTTCCATAGCTTTTCTCCAAAGTAGCAGTGTACTTTCTGTTAAAGATTTACCCTATGGAAAATACCGTCTTGCTTTTACTATAATTTTCCATTCAGAAGAAAAAAAAAAGACTTTGCTGATGATAGTAAATTCTGCTATGTAACCTCACAGACCATGATATAGATCACTTCACCATGCAATCAAAAGAACTTCCTCTGCAAAATAATCCCTAACCAAAATATTAAATCAAAAAACCATCTCTTTTCATGCATGACTGACCAAATAATCTGGCCTCCATTTAGCAATGACATAATCATACAGAATCTACCAGTAAATAAATAAAAACTTCTGTCCTACCAGGCACTGAAATCATCATGAATCAGTCTTTCTCTGGAGTTTTCAACATCTAGGGACAGGAAGACCAGAAAAACTCATTAAGGGCAATTCTGCTATTCAGCAAACAAGAAAAATATCAGATTGGTCAAACCAAATATGAAAGAAACAACAAATCCTGGAGCAATATTGCATATATACTAATGGTTTAAATTCTCAGTGAAATTAAATCTAAATGACTCATTATTTTTCAAACTATATCTCCTCCAGACTGAAAAGACAATTGGTTAATAAGGAATAAATCTATTCATAACACATGTAACAACATAAAGCAAAGAAACAAAAAACACAAAACATCCTGCACAATAGGAGCTGTATATCCACCTAACTTTATGACATGAGGTTATTTCAGAATTATAGCAATCTTTTCTCAGAAAACTATGTCATTAATTACAGAACAAAGATATCATAATCTTTGGCCACATATTGTAGCCTGTAGCATCTCCTTTAAATCAAATAGACATTGCTCACTTACATTTCTCACTGTTTTTTGTTTCATTTTATTATTTTTATTTATATGGTGGTCTGACACTATTTCTTTCTGACTAGTCATATTTTAGTCTCCCTGTATAATTCTGTTGAATTATTTCTTTGAAACAGAAAAAAAAAAATCTAAGATATTTCATTTAAATACTATCCAAACATTCACTTTTTTGTTTTATAGTAATACATTCAGTTGCGTTTCCTACTTTCTATATCAGGAAGAGAAATGAAACAAAGCACCTTATTTTCCTTTGCTTCTTTTCTGCTTAGCTCATGAGCTTTGAATATTAGACTTTGTGTTCTCGGCTCTAGAGAACTAGGACAAAGTACGTATATGATGACGTAATCTTCCAAATCTGACTGAATTATTCCAGAAATGACAAATGTTAAGTTTAGACCTTTCATTTGGGTTATATTTTACTTCAACTTCTCTTGGTGGAGATGAGGTTTAAAGAGCATTTGTATTTCTTTTCCTCTTTAAAAGTTGCTATTGCTTTCGTAACACTGCTTGTGTAACGTTGCTATAGCATGACTAAATCAGCCTTTTCAATCAGTAGTTTCAGAGACATGTAAAGCCCACTTGGCTTTAAAGAAAGGTACGTTTTATTATTATTATAGACCACAATATGACTCGGATACTTTGTTTTGTATGTTGCCTGTTAATATAAATTTCTCTGTAATCATTGAAAAATCATCGAGCAACATTTAAAATACATATTTTCCTGAAGCCATAAAAATCTAATTCTTGATACTGAGTTGCTCTAAAAATTTCTCTGAAAACTCAGAATGAAATAACTTTTGCTTATAGTGTATTCTATCTTTAACCACTAACAATTGACTTATTTCATCCTGCAGAAAAATCAATGTCATTTAGAGCAGTAAACCAAACAGTCAAGGCCTTAGCAAACATTCCTAGTTCCTAAACCTGTTAGGGGCAGCAACTGATGAACTCGCAGAACACAACCAATGCTCAACTCTGTGGACAGAGTAGAAGTTTTCATTTTGTATCAGAAGGTCTAACTCTGGAGATAGTCTGAGCTGAATTGCCATGAACCAAGAAAAATGATTGACTTTTTGTTTGTATCTTTGTTCTACTGTTGTCCCTTACGTAGGACATCAGTAAGAAAGCATTTAAAGCATCTAAATAACCACATCCAAACCTCCCAACCAGTTAACATTGAATTTAAGACAAATGGTTATATTTTATCAGCTGATGATTAGAAAATCATCATTAGCAAATCAAACATATATTATCTATGTGTTATCTATCCATTGGCAAAATTGCACAGACATGCATATCCCTGTATACAGAGAGGAAAATACAGATATGATGGTATGATATACTGAAGTTGACAATGACAGGCTGTCCACTCTTGAATAAATACAATTTTTTAAAATAATATTTTAGGATGCTTCAGGACTAGAAATTTACAACATTGCATTGGCAAAAGCCAATGTGTAATGCTGACCATGTTCTACACCTGCCACAGACTAGGGAGGAGAGCTGCCTATGTCAGTGTGCCAGGCAATACATTTTACTCTTCATGCTAATTTACCAAGAACTTATACTAATACTGAAAATTTTATCTTAGTGTCCAAACCTAATTTAATTTTTAATTCATTCAGTTTGTGCCTCTTCCTCTGTATCATATACACCTCTTGTAGCACCTCTTTATGTGCCTGAAGGTCAGAATTACTTATCCCCTTACATTTCTTTAGACTAAGGACCCCCCAGTTCTCAGAAGCTTTCCTCGCAGTTCATGTCTTAAATCTCTGATTTTTCACATTGTTTTCTCCTGGTTGCTCTCCAATTGACAACTCTCTTGTCATTATTCCTTTTTGGGCCATATTAATTCTAAGAAAAATGGTCTCACATAGCTTAAAGACAACTATTATTTGTGCATCTCTTTGAAACATGTATATATATTTTCCATATATATATATATATATATATACATATATACACGCACACAATATAAATGCACTACCAAATTTTTATCAGCAGAATGGTTCAGTCCTTAATTTCAAGGTCTAGAAGGACTCTAAAAAAAGTACAATTGTAGCCATACATATTAATCTGGAGACCTAGTTCCAACCATTGAACAAGAACATCTAGAAGTTAGTCTGATCTTTTGGAGTGTTCCTTGGTGTACAGTTATAATACAGCCACATGTGTGGTTCCCCCTCAATATTATTTTATGTGAGCAGCAAAGATGTCTGCGCATTTTTTCCTTATGAACTCTAGAAATGAACAAACTGCTGCTCAGGTTAATGAGAACCATGTTTTGAACCCACTAAATAGTAAAAACTTGCTGAAGTATTTGAAAAAAATTTCTGAGTATCTCAAGTCTCAACTGAAATTACTGCGTGCTCAAGATTATTTATTTCTGCTGCAGTTTGCTAGATATAAAAGAGAAACACTGAAGTTGTGCCAGGATTCATAAATTGATAATGAATATCTGTTAAACATATCTGATATTTTTTTTCATGCTCTGACTCTTCAAATCCTGTTTTCTGAAATTTTGGAGGCGTTGAAATTAAATTTCAAAGAGAAGCCTGGAAGCAAAAATCCCAAACTCTATGGAGCCAGTAGGCAGATTAAGAAAAAAAAAAAAAGTCCAAATTTTCTAAACCTATTCTGCAATCTCCACAACTAATTCTTGGATTTAAATGCTTGCAGCTATCAGTTCTACCTTCTGCTGCAAAATACTTTACAAATGTTACAACAAAAATGTTGTGACACAAAGATGCTAAAGAGGAAATTAATCACTGTGTTCAGTGTGGAGTTCAAATGGTGTGTGATAAACAAGATCAGCAGTTGCATATTTAGCAACAACAAAAAGATGCTTTCAGTGCATATCAGTAAAAAGAAATATACAGCTAACTGTTAAGTAAGTAAAGTTTTTGCAGTAAGCAAAAGGAAGAATACCAGAAAACTTAGAAGATGATTAGGTAATAAATGACACTTTACACTATGTGCATAGATAGTGGGAGTCAAATTAAATTTATATCTGACATCCAGTGCTAGGTGTAAAAGTTGTCTATGATTACACTACGATTAAGCATTAGGTGCTCTGAGTGTCCACTCTGTTCAAGGCAGTATCATTCAAAACCAATGTAGTGCCAGCAGTGTGATTTAATGATGATATTAAAAGGACAATATTTTATTTTTTATTTATTTATTTTTTATGAATATTATCCCCAAAATAAATTTTAAAAAGTTACATGAGAAGTTTTCAGTAAAAGCTACTGGAGGACTAAGATCACAGGAGATAACATTCTGTAAAATTAAATCCTTATAAAGAGTTTGAGATGAGGTGTAAAGTCATTTGGAGGTATTCTCATTTTCTGTTCTATGTGCCAGAAAACACACAGCAAAGAAGTTCAGATGTGCTTCAAATAAGATTTAATTACTTTCACAGTAGAATAAAGGTATTAAAATATGTTCAAGGATTATTAAGAAATGAACATTTAAGCAGGTACCAGTTTTAGCTACAAATCATGAATTTCATGAAAAAGGCAGCAAAGCAAAAATATCTCTCATAAATAATATAATGCCATTCTAAATTTCTATAATATACTAGGTTTACAGCAAATTAAAGCTTGTTCTGGAAGACTTGCTTAGATCTATAGTCACTAGAGGTCAGTATTAGAGTTTTGAATCTTTCAGGTCTGCTGCCTATTAATATTTTCTTCTGTATGATTTAAATATTAAAAGTTCTCTCCATTTAAATAATTCACATTTGGATAATGGTACTTGAATATATATATATTCATATATATATATATATATATACACATATGAACAAGGGTATTCTTCAGAAGAATAAGTTCAGGAAATCTTAGTTAAAAGTACCGTTTAGGAGATAATTTTAAAATAGTTAATTTACTGCAGTTCAACCAGAAAATTTAATAGTGACAGGTTTATTCTAATAACCCCAGCAATAAGGATATTGACATGAGCTGCCCTCATAAGCAGCAAAAACTACCTTGATACTATGCAGCTCTCTCATTCAAGCCATAACCCACCTGAAAATAAATAAAAACCAGATAGTCGCTAGTTCTTGAGATGCTTAGATACTAACTCATCAGAAGTCCTTAACAAAACAGAATGAGGAAAGATGATAGATACTCAGAAAAAAAATTGTATATTGAAAAATAATGGTGAAAGAAGTTTTTTTTTACATGCTGTCTGGACCTTGCCTAATATCTATCATCACTTTGACCAACATTACAGTAATTAGCATGTAGGATGTGCTGCAGAGCAGTCACAGTTGCTGCCTCCACACCAGATTTCTGGCAAAGATGTTGCCTCTTTCTTCTATTTCCATTTCCAGTAGAACATTTGTTTGGGTAATGACTAAGTGAAAATAAAATTAAAAAATATACATTATATTATATTATATTATATTATATTGTATTATATTATATTATATTATATAAATAAATAAATCCACCTTTTAAAGTATTTTCCTTTTAGAAATGGAAACACAAGAAGACAGGGAGTTACTGGGTCTGATCAAAATCTCAGGTACATCCAAGTATCTCTCCCTGTCTCTCACTCAGGTGACCTGACAGTTCAAGCCATCAACCTACCATCACAGTGGTCATGAACACCAGGCAGGGTGGCTGAGAACAGATGTGGCATCACAGGTCAAGAATGAACCACATGAGCACCAGCACACCAGAAAAACACACGCAAACCAAGGGAAATCAAATGTGGAGGTGTGAGGATAAGAGAACATCTATATATTCATTCAAGTGACAGGTGAGCTAAGACTGGGGTCAGGATAAAGGTCAAACTTTCTGTTTACAAAGAACGTGTTGTGAATCCATGTGGGCTTGAGGCTGGAGTTAGGATTCAGAGTTCAAAGAACAGAAACAAAATTTCAGAAGTGATTATGATCATTGAACAAATTCCCTGCCTGAGAAGGGCAAACACCATCAGCAGTTAAAGCATAAACCAGGTCTGAGCTGGAAGTTCCCTAATTACTGCCAGCTGCCACATTGGAATCCAAAGATGTCACATGAGCAGATTTTGAGTGCTGAAGAAAAAGATGCAGGTGCTCTCTAAAAATGTACTGTTCTGTGAGACAATTTACAGAAGAAAGAGGTCTCTTTCACCTCCAAGGCCTCCTTGGATGGTCTGTATCCATGTTTTACCTTGTTTATGTAGGATAAAAGACTCTATGAACAAGAAGATATTCGTATGTTTTGGTGGTGGTTTTATCTGTTTGTTTTTTTTACTTCCTCCTCTTTTCTGTACTTGCAATGAACCATTATCCAGCTATTGACAATATTTGTCAGGTTTCTGACTTCCCCTTTCAGCACTAAATTCATGTTAATTTTCCTACCAGGAAAAGCAAACAACCTCAAAAAGAAAAGCAACACAAAGCCCACAGCTAGCATCAGAGGCACTCCAGGTGCCCAGTATTACTTTGTGGGTCTGTCATGCCTTTCATGAGACAGTGTCAGGAAACTGTGCACTTAATTATTAAGCTCAGCCAATGCATGAGTTCTAAACCTGCTGTATTTATTCAGTATATGACTTAATGACATGCCACAGGCTGAACCCAGACATCTTAGTATCCTGTTCAAAGTTTCCACACTGTCAGTCCCTTCCTCCCGAAGTGCTATATTTCTTTCTCCTTTTTTTTTTTTTTGCCCATTTAAACTTAGGATAAGAATATAAAATTATTGAAACTAAAACTGTTTATGTTGCTGGAAAATTAAATCCTGCCCAATTTTTGTTATGTCTCTAAACAACAAAGGGAGAACTTTATGAAGAAGTCCTTTTACAAGAAAAAGATTCAGCCAGATGCACTCGGTTTGCATAACAACTGTTTTATGTGCTTATGCTCTCAAACAACAAATGCTTAAAAATCATAAATCTAAGAATTAATTCCATTTTCACAATAGTGGAAAATGAATCTCTTCTTACAAAGGACGAGAAGAGCCACAGAGTCTGAATGCACACAGCTAAAAGAAATGAATGGATGTCTCACCCATTCATAAATTCTTTGTGCGGCAAATCTAGTGAAGAAGGAAATTTAGAGAAGGAACATATTCACAGATGAAGAGCAAAGAGACAAAACATGCAAGGAAACTAAAAATATTCTGTCACAAAACACTCCTGATTGCAGAAAATGTAATCCCATAATCAGAGATTTGCAATCCTCATGGCTGGCATAAAAACATTACATTTCTATTGAAGACCAGAGTTCATAGCAAAGCATTTTGTGTATACAAATATAATTGTATATGCATTCAGCAAATGTTAATGCAATTCTAAGAAGAATTAAAGCCAGACAGTGTGGTGAATATAAAGGTCAATCAGAGTTACATTAAAAATATTCTCTTCCAGCTTTTATCCATTCAGCATCCAGGAGAGATCATTATGACTTGGAATGAAAAGAAAGAGAAGGTATGGGGGGCAATCATTTCTTCTTACCAGAAGAGCTGGTGGCAAGAAAAAAACTGCTAAATGGCTTTATTTGCAGAAAAATGAAAGTAAGAGAACAGCTGTGCTAAAAGACTGTTTGTCTTTGTTATTAAACAAAGCATAATCACTATACATGGTGGATGTAGAGAGCAAATAACCAAAGTAAGGCCTTGTGCAAGCCTGTGCTCATTTCCAAACCATTTTCCCATTTCATGTCTGTTCATTTAAGGCTCCTGTTTCCAACAGAACTATCATTCCTCTCACAGTAAATAGATTTTTCACTTTAATAAATTCAACGGTTGACACTACTTCAGCAATGATTTTACCCTGTAGTAACATTTTTGCCTTCTGGTTAACCCTTGCTACATAAGATTAAAAAAAAAAAAAAGTTTATCTTTTTTTTTTTTTTTTTAAATCTCCTTTTTCTTGTTCTTGAGTTTGAATAACATTACCTTGCTTCAAATATATATATATATATATATATATATTATTTAATTACAGGGTTGAAATTATGGTGACAGTAGTTGCAGAAATAGACACATCAAGATCAATAGTCAATTTGATCTGGAGAAGCTTTCTTCTTTTGTGCAATGTCAGATAAAAAAGAATATCCATGGTTACAGCTATTAATATTTATATCACTCTCCAAAAGGAGAGAAAAATGCTAGACAACAGAAGACGACATTGATTTCAGGTGTACAGGGCATTGTGCAGAATTAAGAAGATGGGACCTTATGATGGGACTGAGACCAGTTTTCTACTGTTCTTAAAGCCCACAAAATTGACTGAGTTAAGTTTGTTTGTTTTGATGCAGAACTTCCAATACTTAGTGTTAAAAAGGCTTCTTTCAGTTTTCTGTCTCCAAAGCACTGTGAAACCTTCTGGAGGAGGTGCTGCGAGGGCACGATATGGGAACATCAGATGGCCAATGCTCAACCCATTTGCATCACAGATTTTCCTCCCTAGCGTGGTCTGAAGCTTCCTTCAAGTGAAAGAGTAAATTTGCTTTCTCATGTTACCTTGTGCTGAAGTGCAAGTTCAGGTCCACAGTCACAGGCACACAGCATAGATGAGTCTAAATGACTACAGATCATAGATGACTATACATGACGGGATGAAAGCATGAAAGAAGGCAAAACTAGAGAATGGGTTCACCTACATTTGCTTGGCTTCAAGTTCAGGTCGGGCTCTTTCACTAGAGGTGGAAGTGCCCATGCCCCCCCCACCCCCCCCAAACTTTCCTGAGGGTCATCTCAGTAAAGTCCTGCCCCTAGAAACACTTATCTTGCACTAAGAAGAGACAGTAGTATCAGGCACGTGACAGCACAAAGGCCAATGTACTGTACCTGCCTGCTGAGATTCCCAGCAATGTTTGAGCTGCCACCAGGATTAGGTCTTCTAGAGGGAAGATTTTACATACATTTACTTTTCTTTTCTTTTTTTTTTTTTTTTTTTTTTTAAACACATCTACACAGAAAATCTGACAAAGGCTGTCATATCATAATATCAATAGCTCTAGAAGAGTGGTAGAATGGAAGACTGGCACAAGATCAGATAAACATCCTGAATCCAAAGTTGTTGACCTTGAGTATTAGTGAGTACAGCTGAGGGCTGACAAATAGACAAAAAACTTTTTTTTTTTTTTTTTTTTTCCAGGAAAGACAAGATGTAAATTCTGCTCATTGAGTGATTTCTTTGTATGAAACCTCTCTTTTACAAAATGTTTTGCCCCTGGGGGGTGTTGTTGGAGAACTGCACTGGACAGATGGCACCAGATATTTGAAAGATACACCTGCCTTATTGCCTTCTTACTAACATCTACCTATACCAAGAACAGGATGCACAGTCTTTGAAAATTGTCCTTTTAGTACGTAGATCTTAGCAATAGTAATGAACACATAGGATAGATGTGTCTATGTCAACAAATAAGCAATGAGCACAAGAATATGTGTACTAATGGTACACGTATGGCGGTTATTTATACATCCTCTAACATAACCTTCTATAATTTCCAAGTGTGTTTTAGGATGGTAGTTACAATACCATCACTGATGCTACCTCTTTCCTTGGCAGGACTGCAGAATAGGCAGTTCTGGTTTAAGCAACATACAGATCAGCAATTAAGAGCATTATCCCAACAACTTCTGCTTCTATAGGAGCTGCATCATCTGTTGGATTTTGTGCATTGATTCAGCTTCTGTGACAACCAAGCAGAAATGACACGTTTTAGATGCACAAATGCAGTACATATATCACAAGCTCAGATGGCAAAAGTAGACAGCCAAGGCAAAAATGGCTTGTTGTATTTACAAATATACATCAAGCCTAGAATATAAATAAATCATTCACAGCAGATACCTGCCTTGCTCCTTCCACCCCAAAATCTCATTCTGCATCAATAAAAGCCTAATTCTCAGTAAGAATTGATTCTTCCTCCAAGAACTGATTCCAATAAGAGAGATTAAGCTGAAGGAAAATTCTCTGCATAGTCACCTCAGCGTCTCTCCAGTGACTACTGAATTAGAAGACTAACAATGCATTTCAACCTTTCTGGGAAAAATCAAATCTCACCTGAACATGGAGAAATACTTGTAGAACTAGGAGTAACAGGGCCATCTTATGTCTTCTGACATAACAGTATATTAAGTTAGGGCAGAATAGAAATGAGTTGGAAATGATAAGGGAAACAGCAGGAAAGGAGACAAGAGCAGCAAAAAAGAAACACCATTAGGAGACAAACTAGAAGTTGGTGACAGACGGGAGATTTGTTTCTGTTGTTGCAATGAGGAATGACAGGATGGTGGGAGGTGAAGGGGAGATGTGGACTGTGAGAAGACCGAGTGCGGCTAATGCTGGCTGCTCTCCAGGAAAGTAGCCATAGGGAGTGTCACCAGTCCCAACAACCCTAATGCTGAGAATAACTAAAAATAAAATAAAATCAAGCTTCAGCGACGCTATTTTATTCAGGAAATCACAAAAAATAATTGGCATTTGGGAGTCTAATAGATTTAACAACACACAGCAGTGCCGTATGTAAATTATGAAAAGATGAGCTTTTCCATTTAAGAATGATTTTTAGTTGTTGATGTAGAATGGATACTACTCTAGTACAACAATGGGGAAAAGAGAGCATTTATTTTCTCTCTCACCTTTGTAATTGAAATCTCAAACTTTAAGCTGCCAGTTTATTAATTAATTAGTCTAGCTTGTAATTTTAGCTAGTCTATTTATACTGTCATTTCTTGTTCATGTTTTGCACTTTGTGCTACTTGAAAATTTACAGCAAATCTGGGCTCATGGGCACCAAATATTGCCGCTAGTCCTTTAAAATTAAGATTTGGGTAGCTTTCAAAATCAGTGGCCAGATGTCAAATCAGGGGCCAGGAAGTTTTTATTAACGAGTCAGAAAAGACCAAGGATTCTTTTCTTATGGCTTGGGAGAGTAAATGGTTATTTATTTAATCAGCTCCTCTGACCACAACATACTATTTCTTAGCTTTTCAGAAGGCTTTCCTACTTTAAAGGGCAAGGAAAGAAGTGACCTCCAAAGTTTTAAAAGATAGATGAATACATTTAAGTCTCCAACTACTTCCTAACTTATTTTCTAAAGGTTTTTTTTTTTTTTTTTTTTAAATTCCAAATATATTACATTAGGAAACCAATGTAAGAACTATATAGATCGCTGTTAAACAAGAATCAAAATCTTCAATCTTTATTTCAATACTTCTATTTCAATGGAACTTCATTAAATTCTGAACTCAACAATTCATTTTCTTACATAGAATTCTTAGATAATCATCTCATTTGTTATAAATAGCTTAGGTATACCTGGAAAATATCAGCATTCATTTTCAAAACCTGTCTTATTTTGGCTAGGATTTGGCTTACACGGCTCTCAAAGACTATCTGTAAATTTCTCAGATCAAGGTTTTTCACGATGATAAATGCTCTTACTACATATATCATCCATTTTAAGAAGCGCTGAACTCTCTAAGGAGAAAGATGTGTTTTGACTTGAACTCACAAAAATAGTGAACAGAAAGCCACTTGTCACATTGGCAAAGCTTGGCTAATATTTGTTTAAATTAAATTAACTGTAATGACTTTCGTCTATCATACTTAAGCTGGCACTGTACAGGTAATAGAAATTTTCTTTTTGTTTTCATGAGAGGTAGAGAAAATTAATCCTAATTATTTTAAATGGAACTGTGCTGACTGTTTAATATGCTAGTACTTCAGCAAAACACCTACTCAACATATTGCACATTAAAAAAGTTACCATTCTTTATAGGGCCAGTACTGTAGCATTTGGAGAGAAAGACAGATAACTGTGCAGGGGTACAAACTATCAAACTTCTCTACATTTAGAAGGTGTAGAAAAGAGATCAAGGGAGTGGGTGTACCGGATGGGTAACATTAACTTTATTAGTTTGGGCAATTTTCTATATTTTATGAAAAATGCCACTAGTCATCAATTTACAACATAGAGAAAATGGTAGAAAAACCTGATTGAGACCAAATATATAGTATATTTAATATACTTATGATAATCAGCTTGTTTAGAAAATATTTAGATTACATTACGACACCTCTTTTCAAAATGAGTTCTCTTCAAACAATCTGCTAACAGACTCCAATAGTAATCATACTCCTAAAAATAATTATTATACACTTTTTGTATAACCTTTTAAGCTTCTCAATTAGCATTAGTACTTGGGTAACTAGAAATAAATGACTTCCTTAAACAGTGACATTCTACGATTGCCTTCTAGATGTAACACAATTGATACTCACTGGGAAGCAGTGAACATACTCTGGGTGGGAAATACAAAATCACAAGTATGCCTACATGCAGGGTGGCCTTTACAGTGCTACCATGACACTTTCTAGGGTTGCTGTGGTTTTAATGGGAAGCACAACCTACATATACTGAGATAATAAAAACACATGTTGGCTCACAGGCTTTTTAAAATCATATTAATGATGGTACATACTACCTAGAAAATGCTCATAAATTTGTCCTACTGCTTACCTGATGTTGCTTCCCAGTACACGCTTGAGAATTATGAACTATAATGTTCATAATCTGCTTTCATCATTTTAAAAAGTTGATTTGATTTGCTTTATGGTTTGCAATTGCCATTTATGAGATAGTTAGACTGGCTCTTAATTGACTCTGCTGTTTTTCTTTCTACTTAAGGTGATTTGAATTCATTTTTTTTTCCTGCTTAAAACAGATGATGAAAATAAAAGAAGCCCATGAATTTATGCATGTGAAGATCTTGTATTGTATGACTTGCCTTAAAGACATTCTTATTAATGTCATTACATGTATTGCAACATCCATACTCCTTTTCTTCAACTCTAATATACAATTGCCTTTTAATAAATCTGTGATTTGGTCTTAATAATACCAGTAACTATTGCATCTTTTCACTGGCTTTTTCATATACTTTCCTCAGTGGCTGTGCTGGAAATCATGTGCAAAGTAATAACATTGTATGGGAAGAGAAACACAGCCAGGTGTATTGCTTTCAGGCTCAACGATGTTTTCTTGCTGATAGGTTCTATTGCCTGACAACAGGCAGTTTAAAACAACCATTCTTGTTTTGAATTGCAACTGAACTGTCCTGAATACAGTCTCTTATTGCAGAAAAAAAACACATTGACAGAAGTTTGCTTAGATTAATACTTATGAAATGGTACAAAAAAAGGAAGCAGTTATTTTTTCTCTGACTTAGGAAAGATCCTGAACTTGTAAATATGAAACAGAATATAGCTTCCTCTGAAATTAATAAAAAATGAGCTCATTTCTCCATCTACTGCAGCAAAGATTATTTAACTGAAAGAGAAGAAATGGACCTTCTCCGACAATAAAAAACCTGGTAATTTTCTCCTATAAAATGATGAAACATCTGGCACTCGATTCCGCATCTGTCAAAATATTTTGACAGTTTTAAAGGCAAAGATAAGCCAGTTCAAGACACACCAAGAAGAATAAAATCTGTTCTGTTCTCGCAGCTGGTGGTGTTGGGATAACTCAAGTGAGTTATTTAAAAGCATGTTGGAACTTAGGAAAGCTGCAGAAGTACTTTGTATTTCCATATGAATACGGCATATCTGTGTGAGCCTGTTCTTCTTGTAATTTGTTTAATATTGATCAGACTTCTTGTGACAAAACACCCCTAATGGGTAGAAGAAGAAAAAACTACTTGCTTGAGAACTTCTGCTATTCTTTCAAGAAACAGAAGTTATGTTTCTTTCAAGATTTCTTGAAAGAAACATTACTGCATTTAATATCTAATAATTATTTTCATGTTAAGGAATTTTTACTGAGAATTCCATATGTGTTTGTACAGACAGAGGAAGAGAAATCGAAAGTAGTCCAACAATAAAAGCACACAGACTGACACAAAAAATCAGTTCTTCCATAAAAGGAGCTGCATTTTAGTACTTCATATCAAATTATCACAGAGTAATTCTAACTATGAAAAAAATATATTTTAAAATGTCTTTTCTGAGTACAGGAGCAATAAACACACAACAGTGATGTAGCATATAAAATCATGGACATACCTGCTCTGACAACAGATTACTGTGGATCTAATAACATGACAAAAAAGCCTCTGAAAAAACTAGAGCAACCCCATGCCCATCCAATCCTTTGATTTTTTTTCCAACATCTGGAGTGTTAGAACAATGTTTTACATGACACAAAACAGCACTGACACCACCAACTGCTTTAATATCAGCCATCAAAAATAGCTATTAGACTGACCTATTAAAACCATCTGACCAAGCAGAATTCACGGTCAGATTATCAGCTTTACTATAGAAAACAGACTTTGCAAACACGTTAAACTCCATCACTTAAAGTTTCTTACAATTCTTCCTATTATTTTATGTTGACATTTGTCATATAAATCACAGACTGGGGAAAAGGTGTCAGATGCTGGTATCTTGTTTCCAATGTGTTCTCAAAGTTTGTATTTCCATTTTACCATGTAGTTTGAAAAATATGAATCTTGGATCTTATATATGTGAAAATTATAAAAGTCACAGCAGTTGAAAAGTAATTTTTTTTTTCCATAGTATATGAATACCAGACATTGAATACGTTAAATAAATGTAAAGAGAGAGACTAATCAATTTCTAACATTTCAAATGATTGCTATTTTTAGGTTTAGAACAGCAAAACATAGCACCAATATAAACGTAACATTCAAGATAGCAAGAGATATTAAACTTCCAAGAAACATTGCTATAAAGCCTTCCCAGGTCCTTAATAAAAACATTCATCTGATCTCCAAAATGTTAAGATATTGCACACAAAGTTCATTGGTAAAAAGACTTTTCTAACTTTTCCTCTTTTTCACTCCATCATTTGTCACTTCAGTTCTACTAACAGAAAAGCATTGCTGTCCAATGTCTTTAGCATAATTAGAATTATTGAAAAATCAGGTCTCATGCTGCTCATGTTTTCTTTATGCCATTTTATAACCATCTGCTATTTGTACTGTTTTGTGCTATATTTTCCTCTGTTAATTAGAAACAGTGATGGTTAGGTTGTTGTTAATTAGAAACAGTGACAAGTAAGGTGGTATCTTTCTTGTATCGCTGGAAAGTCTTCCAGACTTTAGTGATGTATCTCTCTTTTTTCTAAACTCTCCAGGATGCATTAAATACTATTCTTTTTCACCTGACTATCATTGCAAACCTCAAGACAAATCATTTGATATTAAAATCAGATAGTAAAAAGAAGGTCTATTTTCTTCAACCATTCGATAAATTAATTGTGTAAAAAATGTATTTTAGAGATCTTTAAGAGTAGGTAGGACCAAGCTTGCTGTAACATAGAAAACTGCTGAGTTTTCATGACTTGTCCCAACCTGCTAGATGCAAAGGGACACGTTCAATGTTTTTGTTTGTTTTGTGTGTGTGTGTCCTTTTTGTATTTGTTTGTTTTTAAAAAACATTTTGTTTGTAGTCTATCTTACATATTAACGCTGAGCTTTCTCTCAATTGCAGTCAATTAAACTTATATTGTCATTAAACCTACTACTCTCTCTCTCTCTCATTCTTTTAAAAGTTGTTCTTACTGTGGCAGAAGGTCAATTTATAAGCACCTCAAAGCTCTGGCTGACTCAGTTTCCCATCACAAACAACTTGTTCCAAATTCAATGTTACACAATGCAATCATAGTTAAATCAATAGGTTATTATGGATTTTGTCAGTAATGAGTAAAATTACTGAGTAAAGTCAGTTTTGGTTCTGACTTTACCATGCTGCCATTTGAAAGTTTATTTAGATCAGATTCTGAAAGTATATACAAATTCCAAAAATTTAATGATAACAGATCTACTATTGCTGAATGTGGCCACAATAAATTACAGTTTCAGAAATCATAAAATGTTCCTGTCTTGCAGGATTTAATCTATTGAATTAGTGAATCATAGGAGAATTCAGGAGGACAGAAGGAGGTACAGGGCTGAAGGGAGCACACTGGGATGTCCCCAAGATAGTGGGAAAATCTGAAAATGAACCCAGTATTTCACAGAACAGTGAAATTCTTACTTGCTTAGGTCTAGGAGAAAGTATAGGAGAGTCAGAATTGATATACAATTACTCTTGTTGTGTTTCTCAGCAGAACATATTCTACAACTGTAATACCTTGTTTGTGTGTATGAGCTGATCTTTGCACAGATAATGTAAGCATCTGCACTGCAGTTCCCTATGCTTCCAGATCTGTTGCCAGTTCCAAGATATGGACACAATTTCTGCTGCTTCTTGTTGTCTTCCCTATTTTTTCATTCTAAATTTTTTTTTCCTTAAACTTCTATTATATCTTCCACAAAGCTCAAAAGTAAATGGAGGAAAAGTTTAAAATAATTCCATTTAAAAACTGACAAGTTCACATCTTCCCCTGCAATTTGTGTCACTGATTTTTTTCAATTCACAAGTCAGTGATAAAGCACAGAGTGATTTGAGCTATGGAAGCTCTGGACTAGTGCTGTAACAGCTGGCTCATTCTTCTTCTGCAAGGCAGTACCATAATTGGTAATTATAAAGTCAAGAACTAGATTTTCACATTGATTTTGTTTTCTTAGGACAGATCAGATCTTCTACGTATTTTTAATTCCAACACTATTCCATATAGTTCCGCCTTATTAAGGAATAGACGTTCAGTCCAAAATTACATTCATTTAATTTCCATTGATTGCAACCCTTATTTGTCTAACAGACAGGTCAGAGAGGCTCTGTTCATTTTACTGGGGACTGTTTAGAGGGACAAAAGACAATTCAACTGATTTTTTCCTTGACTGCTGGTTGCCAACTGCAGGTTCTACAGATTATTTTTCCTGCAGTATGTAGTAGGAAGTGCACATAAACAATCATTTTTGAGCACGCTGAGAAATTTTGCCATCTGGCAAATAACTCACCCACTACCATTCTCAGTTGGATTTCACTACATAAAGATACAGAATTCCAAAACCCATAACTCATCCCTTAGAATTAACTATCCCCATGAAAACTGCTTTAAATTATTTCTCCCATGAGTAAATTACAAACATTTTGCACAGAAATCAATATCTGATTATGTGTGTACACACACATTCATCTTTGGATGTCTCTGAAAATAAATAGAGATGTTATTTGGGCAAGAGAAAGATGTCAACAGGTTTACTGCAACAACATTAAGAAAGCCTCAGTGACTCACATGGCATCTGGCACAGTGTTACTGAGCTGCCTGTCAGAACCCAGGGTGACTTGATGAGCTGAATGACACTGGGGCAAAAAGGAGTGTACTGTCTCAGGCTAGGCTTACTGACCAAAGCATTATAACAGCCACTGATGGCAGGGGAACAGCATAGACCTGGTTTATGAGAAGTCTGAACTGATGGGATAAAACAGAAAAAAAGAATTATGATAAGCAAAATGAGTCAATGTTTTTACAGTTCTGCATATATTATGTTAAATAGATAACAATAGTTTTGTAACATTAAGACATACTTTTTGCTTAAAACAATGTTTTTGCCTAGTTGAAAAAGATCTAGCCAGTAAAACAATGAAAACCAAGAGACAAAAGTGTCAGTGACATTGCTATTTCTAACCTAGACTGATTTGTTTTGATAGAAAACTGTTTACCCTGGCTGGATAATGTTCTTTATGGCTATGTTCGAACTAAAGCTGCTAATTTAAAGTGACATAACATTAAGGTCTAATTCAAAATGGTGCCATTAAAGAGCAGAGCTGGACGTTCTAAAAAAAGATTGTTTGACAGAGGTTTACTGATGAGTGACCCTACCTCATCTCATTTACGAATGAAAATTGATCTAGTTTAAAAAGTAAATTGGCTTTCATGGCTCTGTATGATACAAACAAAAGAAACTGTGTGGTTAACACACAGTGTACTGTGTATACCAGTCTAACCATCAAAGAAGGCATATTTTGATATATATATTTTTTAATGTATTCTTTAATTCACCTTGTTGGATTTCACCTTGTGCATTTTCAACCTTTTTTAGTCTGCTTTCCTCCCCTTTGGCTGACTGCAATTGTTGAATTTTCTGCCAAGAAAAAAGAGTGTTATCTAAAGAATGTGTTATTTCTCTTCATAATTTCTAATTTATGACCTCTTTCTTGAAACAGTTTAAAGCTAATCAAGTATTTATATTATTATCTATATGCTTGACTTGCATATGATTATAAACCACGTGAAAATTAATGAATTACTTTTAACAGATTTCTAACATAGCACACATTTTTTCTAGAATAATTCATGAAGGTTTCTATAACCTGGAAGTGAATTTTGAACAGCAGATCATGTCTGACAATGTCCTAAAGATAGATCTCAGACCTAAATTCTATCTTCATCAGTGAATCTACAAGCTACAAGAATTTCAAGAATGTACAAGAATTTCAAGTCTTTATCTTTGTGGGTGCCTTTAGTTCCTCGCATAGGTCAACCCAGATATGTTCAGTTCAAACTATAAGGTTTTGAAAAACTAGATCCAAGCACGGCAGCTTGAATTCTTCTCTACCAACAATACGTTTTCAGATTTGGGAACATTGCATGAGACAGCATAGCAAACTGACCTTATGAACAATAACAAATTACATATTAGCCATTCTTCACCTAGTCACACACTTATTTAATTTGTCCATTATCCTGCTACATCTCCTGACTCTACACCGTCAAAGAGGTTTGTGCTTTAGCTAGTATAAAATCTTCCTTTTCTATATTTTTCCCACCTTATTTAATTAATGAAAAATTATTGAAATATAACAGAAAAAATAAATCAGATCCAACTAGAAATATACAAAATTGCAGATTAGCTCTGATTAAAGAGCAGCATGACACATGGATTACAAAAGACTTAGTCACACAGTAATATGAAAGTATCTGATCTAAAATTGGATAAATCATCAACTGCCAAGTATTTGGGAATGAAAGCTTTATGAGACGGGACTCAAGGTGCTTCCTATCTGTGTCTTGACCCACTGTGAAAGGAATGATCAATTCACCCTCACAGCCTTGAGTGCTATTACACACAAGACAGAGATCTATATTCAGTCATAGTGTTATGAGAATAGTATTAGCTGTGCAATCACTGTAACATTTAACTACTTTCTATTCCCAATTGCACTGCCTTTTAAAAATATTTATTTATTTAGATTTATCAATGTTTTCAACAATCAAGACATCAACAATTAAGATGATGTCTTACAGGCATCATCTTGCAACATCCTGAGGAAACTTCATGATTCTTTGAAGAACAGTGTATTGGAAATGAAAAATAAGATCAAGAGTCTGAACAGATAAATATAGGTGTGTAATAGATTATCCAATAGCTATCAGAATGGCTGTTTTATTCTTAACATTTTATAGACTAGATGCACTTACCTTCAATAATATTTTTCACATGGATTCTTTGATGAATAATGAATCAGGCACAATTATAATCTTTCTTGTAGAGTTCAAAAAGTTTCTGATACCTACCTTTTAAGTCTCCTTCACAGTCACATATAATAAAACTTCAGCTTTCAGTATCAATTGTCTTTTTTTTTTTTCTTTCCACTGGCATCTGTCAAAATTTTTATGAGATCTGTATTTTCTATGCCGAAGTACTGTCATTCGATGAACTACAAAACACAATAATGCGTGAATGGGCTATTTGAGTATCTTGAATATTCAGAATATATAGCATCATATGAATATTTCAAATATTAATTTAAGAGATTGCCTTTAAAAAGATGAAATAAAAATCTACAAAATAGTCATCTGTGTGTTTCTATGTGTATTTTTTCTGTACATCACTCAGATTATGTAAATTGACAACTAGTTTGTGGTTTATCTTCTCCAAACTTGATATTTACCCCCAAAATATCATTATTCAAAAATAATTACAGTCCTCTGGTAAGCTGCCCTCCATACATCTTTTAGGTATATCAGAGAGAAACATTCTTTTTTTTTTTTTTTTCTCTAAAACTCAATCTTTCCAATAAAAAAAAAAATTCTATTCAATTTTGAGAATGCTTAACTCAAAAGATATGTACAATATCCAAATCCCATTCATGTACAATATTCAAATTGCTTCAGAAAAAAACAACACATACACACATAAATATAGCATGTAAAAGAAAACAAAACAAACAAAAACCAACAACAAAACAGTTCAAAGCATTGATCTAATAGATTACTGAAAAGAAACAAGTTGGATTGACACAAAAATGTTGACTGGTTTCAAGTTCATGCAAATGACGATAGCCATTTAGAACAGCAAGAGAAAAAGTCAGAAAGAAAACAAGCATAAATGTAATGATGATAATTGGCAGTGAGGCAAAAGTGAAATATATCCCATGTTCACAGATCTTAGTCATTTCCATCTAAAATGCCATGGATAATATAACAAAATATATATTTTTTCAGATTTTAAGAGCAAGGTATTCATGGCAGAAAATGCACTGTCAATGATCATTATACCATCATAATTTTTGATAGATTATTTTACTACTAAGAACAAGAGCTATAAGATAAATATACCAAAACATTAACCTGTGGAAAGAAATTATGAAGTTTTCCAGAGATAACCACAGCAAAGTAATCTCTTACAGCCTGTGGAGTAGCAGTGGAATTCAGCATAAGAGAAGGACCGTATGTCCAAATTATTAATTTGTGCTTCTTTTAGAGCACTTGTTATGCATTAAGTAGTTTAGTTTTTCAAACTCCTGCATTGTTGGGAAATAAATGCTACATAGAAACCACATTTCTAACCTTCCTCCATATATTTCTTATGTCCTCATAATTAATAAGTGGTTATTGCCTTCCTTTGATCTATTTAACAAATACCTAGAATCCTAGAGCAGCAATATCTTTTAAAGGAAGCTGCCAGAAAATTGTCTTTGGGTCTTTGAACATGTCTGAGAAGCAGCTGCAATGCCATTACTGTTGGCCACTGAAGAGGTGTTTCCAGAAGGCAGGATATTTCCTCTTCCAAATCAAACAACAGCATGATTATTATATATCATGTGGGTGGTCATCAAGTATTTGGAAAGCAAATATAGCTGAACAATGTTTCTGAAGTGATTTTGGAGCCATGTTCCTTCCAAAATACACCACTCTGTCAGTGCGGAACTGAATTGGACTTCAAACACTTCTAAAATATTCGTGGATATCTTTGGAAGGCTCTCTATTCTTTGTCTAAAATACACTTTTTTTTTTTTTCTTTTTTTTTTCTATTTATCAGCAAATGAACAGACAAAACTAGCAGGTTAATAAGGCCTATTCTATTATGAATTGAGGATAAGACACATTTGAAATTGACAGTTTATTTTTCCCCCTCCATTCCATTCAGCTTGAAAATGGATTCAGAATAGATTATTTTAAATGCACATTTCTTTCATCACAGAAGTGAAATGAATATATTATTGTACAAAAACTGGACAACATGAAAATTTTGCCTCAATAAACATACAAAACCAGAAGTTTCTATTTATTTTTTTAATAACAGCATTTCTTATGGAAGCATAACAAAAAAGTAGCTTACAATGCTACTTGATACTTGTGAGCAAGGGGAATTTCATTTTTTCAGGTTTGAGACCATTTAACATCAAAATTAGTGTTTATTAATATATTATATAATTCTGAAGTCATTTGGGAAAAAAATAATTGTGCAAATCAAGCATTTAATAGAACATCTGACATACAGAAAAGCCATTTGAAAGTATGCTGTAAGAATCAGTCTTACAGCTTTTGTAAATTCAAAAAAATGGAAGCTTAACTTATCAAACAGTTTTTTGTTTGTTTTAAATCTTTAAGGGGACTCAGTTGTGATACCCTGTACGAAGAACCCATCTAAAGAATTAAATCTAATTCCTGTATTTTAAGCAAAGACAGAAGTAAAATATCTCTGTCAAGCCATTTCTAGCTGTATCCAGAAAAAAAGCTATGAAAACATATGCCCCCATTTAAACTGTCAAAAGATTTTAGAAATTGTTTAAATCATAACCAACATTCTTAACAAAATAAGCATCAGTGTGCTTCCCATACAGACAGATCAGTAGTAGTAAAGTAAGTATAGACTCTTAGCCCAAAGATTATTAATAAAAATATCGCAAGTATTTTGAATATTGAATTTTCAGGACTTCCTTTTTCTGTATTTTTTTTTTTTTCATTTATGTCTGTCTATAGTCACAAGAGAATAAATATTCACATCATCTGGTAAGCAGTTTTATAAAATAATTATGTCTGTATATATATACCTATATACACATCCCAGTGCACTTCCCAATGAAATTCTTAATAGGACAGAGACTATTATCAATATTATAGTCTATCACACAGATTTTAAAGTTACTGCTTGAATGGCATACACTGGATAATATCTGAACCTTTATGATCAAACTAAAAAGTCCATAAAAATATGGCATACTTTTTTTTGCAAAATACTTAATACTTTACACTGCCAGAAGCAGCAGACATTAAGTATAGCATACAAGAGACATTAGGAAAAGAATTTTACACTGTCTTCACAATGGAAACCTCCCAGATATGTAGGGTTTGATAAACCAATATTCAAAGAAAAAGACAGAAGATGTTCATAAATTATTAAAACCACCGAGATTCAGAAAGTACAATTAGACTATCCCATGATATTTCCACATGAAAATGCATGAAGTTAAGGTTCTGAAAATGAAATTCAAGTTAACAAAATGTAGTTCAATATAAAATTTTAAATGTAGTGCCCTATTTCAGCTTATGAAAAATTACATATTCATATACAATTTCAGTTTTGATTATAACATTGTAATGCATCATATAAATGAAATTTACAGCCTGAGTGATATACATCAGTTACCCTAAATGGTCAATAAATTGTCCATTAGTACTTAATTAAAAATAACCAACCCAACTTCAACAAAATGTATATGGATTGCTACTGAGGGCTGTTCTAAGAGTTAAAAATTTACTTAAACATACATTTCCTCACTGTTACCTAAAAGATATGCCAATCACGCAAGAAAGCATTGTTAGGTTTTTAATACCCAGCTTCAATGGTATGATAGCATTCCTTTTTAGAGTTCCTTTCTAAACATGATAAGCCTGGAGATTCTAAATGTCAATCACAGTCCATCATGTGTAAAACCAACTCTCTGGTTTTATTTTTTTTTCCCCCAGTTGGTATAGTGGTGACAAGAAACCATGATCAACACTTCATGAATCCCACAGAGCTAGGAATAGATGAGCTTGCAGCAAGTATAAATTGATAATTAACTCTCTCCAAATTGTCTAACTCATTCAGACCAGTGAACCCTTACAGTGTTAAATATCTTAAATTTCCATACTCATTTTGTCCCTTGACAATCTTAGAGGAGTTTATTGCAAACAAGGGATGTGATTAACTAATGCTGCAAAGAATACTGAGGTTATCAGCAACAGCAATTCTGAGGAAACCAGTTAAATTGGTATTTAGAGTGCCACATGATTTTCTAATTGTTTATCCTAATAGCAAAGACTGGACAATGTTATAGCATATGCAGTTAATTCTCAGTGGCATGCTTTTGTTTTGCATCATTGCCTGCTTACTTAGCTGTTAGCAAGTAACAGAGAAAAAAAGAAACAACATGGGAAAAAATATTATATACCCAACAAAACAGAGAATCTTAAGCTAGGCTTTGCCTTGAGCCAGAGACTGAGAGCCTTGATTTAGTCTGTTTAAAACCAAATGAACAGGATAAAAAAAAAAAAAAAAATATTTATATCCATGCATGTACTTGAGTTACGTTCATAGTAATTTAGTAATTTCTGAATTATTCAAGCTAAAAATACCTTAACCTTAATTCTGAACCTATTGAGTCTTCTGACTATTAAGTAATATTAAAAGATAACATGTCTGAACACTTGCAGAGCAGAAAATTACAAAATATACTAGTTACAGATGTGTTGCATACTTATGTTATGACAACATACTCATTTACTAAGACAAGTGAGTTGACTTTCAGAAAATTGTAATGAACATCTCTGCCAGTTAAGCATGACCTTTGAAAGAAGGCATGTGGCCTTTAATCTTCAAGACTATATGTTGAAAGGTAATTAAAGAAAAAAGGAAGAAATGGGTGTCACTAACATGACAGCTATTGAGGAAGATGTAAATAAACATTTGCGGCTGACAGTAGAAATATAAAGTTTAACATTTGAGGACTTCTTAATGATGTGAAGTAAAATGTCTCTCTGTGTATCCTCTAAGCTGCATCACTGTAATATCAGAAAAAGGTTTTAAAGTCAACTTAATAATTTGGAAAATTTTTGTTTATTCAGAAGGAAGCACAACAGAAGCATTCTTAATTCACTGGCCTTGGGATGTGAAAACACATGAATGATTCTGAAAAGGCCATGAATTAATTTTGAAGAAATAAACAGAAAATGGATAGGTTGAAACTCAGGTAATAGGGATAATGGTATTAGGAAGTTAGGCCCTCCAAGGGAAGAGCAGTATCTTCTATTATAGGAGCTTTTCAATATCTTTTTAGATCAGCATTCCAGAATTTTCAGTTTAATTACTGACTGCACAGCAACTTTAAGCACAACAACTGGCTGGTTGTGCTTGAAGTGGTAATTTTGTTCAAGAAAGTACTGGTAGTCTGCCTCCTGGAAAGAAAGCAATTCTGTTTTCACAAAAGTCTATGGAAATTTGCCATGCACAATATCAAAATAGCTGGGTCTGTCACAGAATTTCAAGGTTGGAAGAGACCTCAAGATCATCATGTCTTTGTAAGAGATTCTGAAAAGCCTAATAAATCAAGGCATTTTGTTTCTTCCTTACTGCGGAATAGCCTAGACTTGGACTTACTGTCCTCCAGTCACAATGCAAGTCTCAGAATCTGGTATTAGTTTTCATGCTGAACTACTGCTTTGACTTCAGTAATTTGCTTTCAAGTTTTACACTAACATAACTTTAGAATTCCTTTATCAATAGTCAAACTTCATAGAGGTATTTTCACTTTCACGTTATCTCTCTAAATAATATTCACGGATAGTATGGTACATCAGAAGCATTGATTAATAATCTCATATCTTTACAAGCAAATGATAAGAGCTGACAGAAAAGAGCTGAATAAAAATGACTAACTGCATGTGGAGATATTCACAAATAAATTCCAATATAAAACAAAAAGAGGAAAAAGAGAAAATATAGTCACTGGACCAGATCCTGGAGTGCTATACCAACGAATAGATCAGAAGCGGCCCACTTGTATTCACTGTCACATCCAGCACCAAGAGACCAACAAAATGCCACTATGAAATACACAAAATAAATACAGGTGCAGGCTTTAATATATAGCTTTGATATGAACCAAACAACTCCCTGATGTGTTTTGAGAGTTACAAACCTTTAGATGATTATTCATGAAGTGGTTGTATCTATCATTTTGTTCCATTTAATGTAGACATGTATTGTGCTTATTTTCCAGGGCAGTTCATTTCAAAACCTTAGGTTTTGAACATTTATGTTATAAATATAATCACATAGTGCGATATTGCCAATTTTGTTACTCAGATGAGAAAAAAGGCTATGAGACAGATAAGGACATCCAGATAGCCTGCAAAATTCTGAAAGCCCACCAGGGAAACAGAATAGTGCTAAAAATACATTTCTGGTATTCCAAAGTGAAATGTTTCGAAGTTCTAAGAAATACCAAGTGGCCACTTGTTTTTGGATCAAGTATTGCCTTACCAGCATTCAGCACAGCATGAGCACTGAAAACACGAAAAGGAAAGAAGAAATAAAAGGAACACATAAAGGTAGAGAGGCGTGGGGGAGGCGGAGGAAGCAACAGTTCCTGTGCAGTGCTTGCTTTTTCTCTAAAATACAGCCACTCCATGTACTCTAGTCAATTAACTGTCAGTAATCATCTTCAGCAGCTGGACAAACAGCAGCACAATTTAACAAGATCATCTAGAGATGTTTCACTGAAAGAGATTTCAATTTCCAAATAGATAATCAGATTCTTCCATTTATGCAGATCATGCAGCATGATTTTTTTTTTTCATGCTTCATTCCAGGACAAGAAATATTTATAAAAGAAAATAATCTCACTGTCAGTCTCATGAAGTCTCACTACCTGTCCCAGATATCTTTGGAAGTGAAACATCTGTCTGATTGGTTTCCAATATTCAATTTACCTTAAATAATCTTGTAAAGCTTATAAAAAGACCAGGCACACATTCTCCTCTCCAGAAGCTACCCACAGACTGTTCTAATTGGCTGAAGATATACTCTGGATTCACTTCCCCAGTGACTCCTACTAGTAGCCTATTTAAAATAGTTTGGGGAGAAAGTTAATGCACCCCTGAACTGCTAGAGCTTACTTGCCTAGATTTCAGGCAGAAGCCTGGAATAGAGCAAGACTCATCTTAAAATTCCCTTAAAGATGATTGCCTCATTTCAGCAAAAATTTTATTTTGGAGCAGAAACAAGGTGCAAGATAAAATCTGTATTTTGACTGTTTTTTTGTTTGATTGTTTGTTTTGTTTTGTTCTTTAACAGACAAGGAACTAATTGTCTGTTCTGATGTGGATTTAGTCCTTTTGTAGCTGTATTTTTAAGTTATCTGTAACAAGGAGACAAATTTAAGGTTGATATTATTCAATCAGCACCACATAGCTTCTGTGAGAAATACAGAGCCTGAATTGCTGCCAGACTAGATGTCATTGGTATAACCTGTACTGTAGCTTTGTAGTTCTAATCAGCATTCAACAACAACAGGACATTTCCTGCATTTTCTCTATAGATGGTCTGGTTGGAATTATAAAAGTAAGCACTCACAGAAATCTGTGTTCTTGTAAGCAAAAAGAACACACATTTTTACACATGAAGCATTTTGTTAAGATATCGAACGAAATTTACAAAATGAGTTAACCCATTTTCAGCAATAAGCCTCACCAAGATGATCAATGAAACCATACCCCATGCGTCTGCATTAAAAAGCTTTAAAGAATCTAGTGCAGCACATGTTGAGATCTTGTGACCACTGGTTTGGCCAAAACTTAAGAGTGAACAAGTGGTACTGGACAGAATGCAGCTTCACTTGGAGACTGACAGATGTTTCACCGTGTGAGAGTAGTTTGGCAGAAGAGAACTCAGCCCACAGAGTACTGTTCCACAGACTGCATTTTAAGAAGCGCTACGCTTCCAACAGCTCCAAGAAATCACTTGGAAAACAACAAAAAGCTACATTTGCTTATTTTCTTACACTTCCCACAAACAGTATACGTAAGAATACTAAGGTAGAAAAGGCTTTTATATTGATTGTTTTTCCCTCTTTATATTTGACAGCTGGAGTGTTAAAACAGAATTCTGAGTAAATTAAAGCAATAACAAAATTACACAGGGCAGCTGTTTCAGCTATTTCCACAGAGCAATGCTCTTTAGAAGAGCTAATGAATCTAATGGAATCTAACAGACACTGCCAAAGCAGCAATAAGTGATTTAAAATGTAGGGGAAGGTCTTATATAAACAGCTTCACCAAGCACTAAATGAAGTAATGCAAAACTCTTGGGGCTTCTCACTTTTAGAAAAAAAAAAAGAAAAAAATCAAATAGATCTCTGTTAATTTATTACAATGATGTGCACAGGCTCTCTGCAGTACAGGACCTGACAGAATTTCTATTATACCTTTCATTATTGAAGTTTTTGTAACTTAGCTAATTACAAATTTGCTTGAGGCTGTAGCTTGCTTTCACTTACTGCCTACTTAATCCTCATTTCCCATACCATACAAATTTTGAAATGATTTTTTTGTTTATTCTTTGTAAAGGAATGAACATGAGAAATTTGTTCAGCTACTGAACTTCTGGGCTTTTCCGTTTTGCTTTAAAATACTGCTTACAAACATTGACATGTGGGAAGTACTGCACTGTAAATCATTCAAATGTGACAAATTGGTTTTCTTTACTGGGGGAGGAAGTAATGATCCTCATCCAGCCAGCTTTCAATTTGCAATTTGGGGAATAGGCCTGTGGTATGCTCTAGTTTCCTTAAGGGGCCTGAATGTTTGTTTTATAGCACACTGTTGAGTTTTTTTTCCATTTCTTGCAGGGTCTATTGGGTGCAGGGACCCCACTGCTTAGGTTGATTCTGGGGACCATACGCTTCAGCATCTTAGAAAAGTCCCTCGCAGTCCTAGCACTGATCAGAACCTGAACAGTACTAATTTTAAAAGTAATTAGGTCCTGTTAGACTCCTGTTGAGACTCTCAATATTGCTAAATGCTCTTTAAAGCTCCTCCCAAACACATTCCACATACTACCTTCACTGGATGTAGACATCTGGCTCCTTCCTCTCTACATAGGGCTGCCAAAACAATTTGGTTTCCTGAGTGGAGTTCTTGCCGAGAGATGAACTGTCCCCTTATCTTGCTCAAAGGAAGCCAAAACTTAGCCTTCTGGTTTGATGGGCTGTGAACATTGAAACCAAAAACTCTAAAATGAAAAGTCAGATTTAAAAAGCCTACTTCACTGATGCATGCAGATCTTCCTTAGGAATAATTGGAAGTCCTAATAACCATTTTTCATGAAAGAATCCTTACTTCAGTGGGAGCTAAGAGTACTGTGCGCCTTCACAGATCATGGTTTGCCATTGCTAATACTCCCAGTCTGCTGGTCTGGAAGTCCCACGAATGCAGGCTCTCTAACAAAAACAAGAGAGAAATCTGATACTTTCACTCATCTTTGTGCCAGATAAATCACTTATTTCCTTCTAGGTCAAGATTTTTCTTTCTGATTTGTATTCAAACAAATAAATAACATTATTTTCTTACAATTATAGACATTTTTTAAACAGTCTTAAGTGAGGTGTTTCATGTCACATGTAGGAAAGCTCAATGATTTCAAATATAAAGGATGGAATTTAAAGGTAGCTTTTCCTTTTTAGCTTAAATTTTTATGCAGCTAGGTTTAACTCAGTGTATTTACATTTCTTGGACAGAATTTATAGTATTTAATTTAGGCTGTTCAAGTACAAAATAACTGGATCTGAGTACAAAATACGCTTGCACGCATTGCACTTTTATTACCTTTTTCATCAGAAAGACTCATGGCTGTATTTTTTACAAATTAGTTTCATTCATTTTTCAAAGTAAAGCTACTAACAAATTAGTTTCATTCATTTTTGAAGTAAAGCTACTATTGTGCTCAGATTTAGACACTGACTAGTTCTACAATCTAACACACACAAAACTAAAAGAGAAAACAACCCTCTTTAATGTTTAAGATTAGACAATGTATATCAAAAAGGCAGATGTGTTGTCCCATTGACTTCTGAATCATATTGACAATTGTTCTCTATAATACATAATAATCTCAGCATATACTACAAGTTGTGGCCCTGGGCCACATGTAAAACATGTGAAAGACAGGCTTAGTTGCCATGTAAATACAGGAAAATTATGTGCATGTCTAAGTAATTTTGTAAGCAAGGTTTAGAACTTTGATTAGTATCTGAACAGCTATAACCTGCAACATGCTAATCAGATGTCAATTACTTGCTAAAATACTAACATTTATAATATTAATTGAAACTAAACTTACTATAATGATTTATTATTCCTAGTTTTCAAACTCTTTATTATCTCACCCATAGAACCACGGTCATGATGAAAATGGTTCTATTAAATTAACCTCTTAAATGGGGATGCTGAGAACATATATTCAAGAACTGTGCAGTTCAAAATATACATGTATACTTTTATAACAAAGCTAATCTGATACAGCATCTCAATTTCATTTTGCCTGAGAAGTAGGAAGTGAGTAAATACATCAATATAGAATATTAGTATACAATGCATTCACAGAATGTACTTCAGATTTCAGTACTGCGGAGAAGTGATGTCTGGCTGTTTCTGACATGATGAAATCACTTGCATGTGTGTTACTGAACTTTTTTGTGGTCTGATAAAATTATAATTTATTTTTTTTTTAATTATTATTTAAAGGAGGTTGGTTGAACAGAAGAATTTTTAGCATGTGCCAAGTAATCTATAGTTTCAATAATTGAAATAGATTACTTTGACTTCTGTATTAAAATTCATATTTTCATGTCAGTGTTATATAATAACTATTATATAACCACATATAAAAGTTCCTAATGATTTAGATAAATAATATAGATATGATTTAGATAAATAGTATAGATATAATTTAGATAATATGAAACAGAAAAAGACAAATTTTAATACACTACTTTAAACTGATTTTTTTTTCTGAAATAAAAATTACAATATATATTTTTTAATCTGGGTAATGGGTATGGGGGGTCTTTCAATTTCCATATTTGAAATGATATTCTCTGCTTCACTCCCAGTCCAGATATTATTTTATGCTAAACGTGTACCTTACTTTTACTGTAATTTTGCAGTTATACACACTGGAGCTTGCTCTCTTGCAGCATAAGATAGAACATACTGGCAGCACAGGCTTTTCCTCATGCCAGCTACTGAAAGTTGGGCCCCAAAGGGACTACATACAGATCAATGAATAGCTGAGGCAGCCTAGTCTCCCTGAATTTCTCTGTTCCCCCCCCAGTCATTGCCTCTAGTGCCAGCAACCAGTATATGAGTCTGCTTCTGCATTTCTAGACAATCCCCATTTTCTGGGTAAACCATCTTGAGGCCAGTTTATTAATGATGCTCTGCAGACTGGCCTCAGCAAAACCCTGGACAAACATGCTAAATAAACATGTTCTCTTTTGTAGCTAAAAGCTCAAAATATCTCATTGCATTGCAATGTTCTTGCACTTAAAATTCAAGGATTAAGTTGAGCACACATGCAATGCCATTGACCTCAGCAGACAAACACCACAAGTCACTTTGTTTATTGGATCTATGCATCTTCTTCCCTCCCTCACTTAATTTACCTCTGTAGAAAGCCAAACCTTTTTTTTTTTTTTCTTTAAGGTCTGATGAAAACCTAACGGGCTCCCTATTAACTTCAATGCGCTTTCGATGTGGCTTTTAATGGGAAGGGCCCTGTAAAATTTGCACAATGGACAGCTTCCTGCTTATCAAGTACATTTTCTTAGTAACTAACCAGTCAAGTATAAAACGTTAACAATTGGTTAAAAATAATATGAGCCCTTGTAGGAAGCGACATTTACAATGCAAGCTGATTAATAAACTGGCAGTGTCTTTCCACAGGGTAGCCACCCTTCTGGTTATGACAGATTAAGGAATGGTCCTGAAACCGCTGTCAGTGACGGTATTATGTTCTGAAGATGGACATATAATGACATTTTTATAGAAGCATTGGTACAGAGATCTTGAAAAGTGTTCTAGATCTTAAAAACACTGTAAGAAGATGTCAAAAGTGGCCAATTTTCCCCATCCTCTCTGAAAAATATCATAAACCCATTGCCGTGGTTGTTAGTAGGAAAAACTGTACGTGAGAACTATCAAACTTCTCCTGTTAGAATGGACAAAACACAAGCTAGTGAGTACTGAGCTAATTTAAAAATCTAATCCTGATTAGTTAAGGCTGGATTTTCTATTGAACATCAGCTATAGCAAAATCATATTCCTTAGTTTAGAAATGACCAAATAAAACACAAAAGATCAACAACTTCAAGTTTACTGATTAATACTGGGATATTCTGGATATTCTCCTGTCCAGTAGACCATATTTAATGATGACATGACTTTCTGAAATAATGATAAAGCAGCAAGAAATAGGATTTTGCTTTTTCTTTGTTTTTCTTTCTCTTACAAGGAATGTGCTGTTTCACCCAGATCTCATTGACCAGAAAAGCAAAGAATTTAAATTAGGTGTGTAGTTCTCAGAGCTACGAATGTTTTTTATTTTTTTTTCCCCAGGAAAAAAAGTTTTGATCCACAACAAAGGGGCTGTTATTCTGAAATCATATACAACTTTAAAAATGGAACCAGTCTTAATTGAATACATAATTATTTTACAGCTTCAATATTTCTTCATTTGTAAATTCTGTAAAAATACATGACTCAAATCATTCTCCTGCAAATGCTGATATTTTCACCTGAAGTGGTGTAGTCACACGGAATCTACTCAGAGACATTATGTCTAAAAATATATAAACAATGCACTGCATTACATGTTCCAAGGAATGTCAGAGTAACTGTGGATACAAGTAAATCCAAAGACTGCTGAGAAACCATAAGATTTACATTAATTTGCAATGTGCTATCTCCTCACTGACATGCTTCTCTCCTTTCACTGTTGACTATTTACCACCTTAAGCCAGAGATTACCAGAGGGGGAGACTGAAAGTGTAGGAAATTTGTGAAAAATAATATGTAGAGCTGAATATTCAGCACAAAGGGGGGGAGAGGGAGGAGAACAAAACAAACAAACAAACAAACAACAACAAAAAAATACCACCACCAAAACAGAAAAAAAAACAAAAAATAAACAATACAAGGAAGTTGATCATATAAACAACGACTAAAGATGAAGGAGATGATGAAGAGGTTTAATTCTTGCAGACTCCAAACATTATTTTGACAGTTCATCTAACATGTCGTAGAAAAAGATGTTCAGACAAACTCTTACAGTTGTTCTGTTGTTCTTAGAAGCTATAAAGTTTAAAATATTATTGAAATAAAAGTATTCATTTAATTATAGCACAAATCCAAGTGAGAAAAGGTAATTTGAAAATCTAGGAAGACTGCAGTCTTCGAGAGAAACTTACACCAAAGATATTTGTAAAAAGAACAAAGCATTTATAAGTAAGCAACTGTACTTCTATTAAGTATATGCTGAATCCAGTATTCTCCTGTGTTTAGTTTATTTATTGCAATTCTTTTGCATTTGTCCTCATTTATTATACTAAACATCATATGTATGCAGTGGGATTTTTAAATGGCTTCTGCCCAAGAGCAATCATTATATAAAGATATATAAAGATATATATAGATATTTCATTACCTTAGGGTAATGAAATATCTATAGCACCTTCTTACATTTAAGGGAGATGTCAACAGACACTGTCTCTTGTAAAAATGAATTTTCTTTCTGTCCGAGACGGAAACAAATGTTGCCCCTGGATATCAGCATTAATCAAGGACCACTATCAGGGAGTTAAAAAATGACAGGGCAAACCAAGAGGAAAAACAAACAAACAAAAACCACTAAATTGTGATCATCTAAGCTTTGCTATCAGGATGTGAGTGACATCAAGAGGGACACTGGAACAATGTTAGTTTCCAAACCAGCATTTCTTACTGGACCCAGTCAGATGCTCAAAAGTAGATTCAAATGGCAACAGTTTTAATGGTGTATACAGGGGTTTTGTGCTGGCACTGGCCTTTGTTTCCACCCCAGCTGCTCCAGAGACTCCTCAAACTCCCAGGACACATTTCATCTGGGGATTTGTGCAAGTCAGTGGCTCAGCACAGTCAGCCTGCATGATCATAACACTGGCAAAAAGGCATATGGAAGCCACATGCTACCAATATATATAAATGAGCAACCTTATATAGTTGAATTTTTCTAGTCCAAACACCATTTTTCATGAAGTTCTACAGGATTAATGGGTGGATCTAGCTTTTGCTGTTCTTGTCTGTGCCCACAATTCTGGTGCAAATCTAGAAGTATCTGAGTGATACACAAAGTGGAATAATTATAGAGGATTATTTGTTATGAAATGAAAGTTATATAATGAGTTCAAACTTTTAAATTACTTACTTTCATATTACTCTTTTCAAACTTTTCTTACTTTATTTGAAAAATCACACATGTATTTATATTCATTCAAACTGACACATGTAATATGCAAATGTTCTGAAGTAGGCTCCCCAGCTAACTCTTTGCCCTTTGCAAGTTACATTTCTCAGCAATGTGTAAATGAGATGCAAAGCATAAAAACAGTTTGTTTGTGAAACAGAGAAAAGAATGTGCACAACAACTGTGTAGATGGCCAATATTTTACGTCCTCAGCATTTCAAGAGACACCACTTAAGAAACTGATTTAAAGAGTTCTCAAGGTAGTTTTGAGAAGTTTTTGAAACCAATAACACCACTACAAATACACACACACATTTCTGTGTTCATAACAGAATGAATAAATGGGAAATGTGTACAAATAAAGTAAAATCAAAGTAAGCAAAAGTGTGGTAGGCTATCATCTCCATTGATATTAAAATATCAGATGATAAGAAGTACACACAAAAGTTTAGTCTTTAGTCGTGTATAATGGAATGTGCAAACAGAAAAATATAGAAAAAAATAGAAATCTGTCCATTAAAAAACTATGTCCAAGAGCACTTCTCCTAAGGATTATTGGAGGAGCTGAACAGACTCTTGGCTGAATTTCATTCATGGATACAGACACATACAGAGTCCATTTTTCTGTTTGGCAACAGTCTTTGAAAAACTTGGGAGCAGTGGTTGGTAGCAGTCTGATGGCAGATCTGCAGAAAGCAGCCTTGATCCTTTTGTATTTACATATGGGAGAGGATAAACTGAAATACAATAGACAATGAAAATACCTGCATAATACACAGATTTTTAATGTTCTGCTTCGTTTTCTGCTTGCTCAGGAGAAATGTGGAAAGATAAAATCTGTCTATCAAGAGGGAGAAAGACTTTGGTGCATCAAGGAGACCAAATGCAAGAACAAAAAGTCACACCAAATATCCTTCCCTAAGCACAACTGCATTCAGGCTGTACTGGGAAGTGTTACAGTAAAGCAGGCTGAAAAATCTTAGAGAGAGGTGACATATGTGAAGCCTTGTTTTCGTATTGTGCACTGAAGCTATGATGGAGCATGACAGTGGGGGCAATAAGTAGCTAAATAACGGCAGGATACCTGTATTATGCCAGAGGTCTACCAGAAAACCCATACGCAACTGCCAGTTCAAATGGTGAATGCCAAAACAACACTTAAACACCTCAATCTCAGTGCCTGGTTGAATTAATTACTACCATTTTCATGCTTATTTAGCTTATAAATAGACAAGTAAAAAGTACGTGACTGAGGATGAAAACCAAGAGGAGAATGCATGTCATCAGATATAAACAATTAATTGCATATGAAGGACTGATGTAGGCTTTAATTTCAGTTTAGGTTTATGAATCTAGTACATACAGTTGGGTTATCATTACCAAGATAACATGTTTTGTTATTATCCATGCTATGTACCATATTCCCCTAGACCAAAACAACCCCCCCCAAGCCCTACAAAGTGCAGCTGTGCAAATGTAAAGGCAGAAGGGATTTGATTTATGCAGAAGATAAGTTAAAAAATGGACTTTGGAGTCCTAACAGTGACCAGTGGAAGAGGTACACACTGGACTGAGTTGCCAACACTTCATTTAGAGACGAAGTCCCTTTGTAGTCCATATAGCTTACAAATATTACTTCTGTTTTCAGATTTCTAAATATATTCTTCTAGTTTGGGGAAGAAGGTTCACAATGTGACTATCTGCACCATATATGTTATTTTATATTTGTTTTTATATAGTGCAGTTAAGATTATGGATAGTGACAGAAAAATAATAAAAATTACAAATGTTTTAATGTTGAAAATTATATGATAAGTTTTCTAGCAACTTTTGTTGTCTATATTTCATTCCCTTCAAGCATTAATTTAAGCAAAGATTCAAAGCCCAGAGCTCATCTATCATTAATAATTTTTTGGAACCGGCAATTACTAATATGTGCACAGTACTATTTTACTTTATCAAAATGTCCTTTTAAAATTAGTCTGTCTGCAGTTCCTGATGTGCAAATTAAGCATCTAATTTATCTTGCCCAGTCTTCTGGGATGACTTGATCAGTCCTACATTACCAGGCAGCCAGAGAGTGAAAGTTAAATGTAAAGCAGCAATCTCTCTTAAAATCTATGACAGGAAGCAACAGCAACCAAGCAGAAGATCAGAGGTCACTGGCCTCAGCACACAGTGAGAAAAATGAGAATATTCCTAGTCTAAAATCAACTCGTGAAGAGGGGAAGGGAACAACAAGAACCACAGAAGAGGGCTGACAAAAGTATAATCTATCCTCGATTCTGGGGCTACCTTGTTCATCCAAACTCTTTCTTTTTTATGCAGAGGGACACACATTCCTCTGAATATAGATACATTTTTCGCTGGGGCTATACTGTGCAGTATAATGGAAACTGTATAAACTCCTTGCTATAGTAACTGCTTTCACAGAGAAAAGTATGTTTGGAGTTACACTACACAAGTATTACCTCAAATTAAAAAGACTACATTGTCCATAGAGGTTTGGTATCAAATTTAAATAAAAAGTAAACAGATCTATTTTGTATTACTCCCCACAATATCACATCGTTTCTCACAAAACACTTACGAATGTAATTCCAGTGTGTGCAATTGCACAAGATAATGATTTGCTTAGCTATTAAAACCTGATAAAATATAAAATAGCTATAATAATTCTTCAAGAGCATTTAATATGTTGGGTGTTTCATTACTGCTTTCAAAATTCTTGGTATTTTATGTTTGTTCACAGATTGAAATGCCCTATATTCAGCTCCTCATGCTGTTGAATTGGAGGTATATTAGAGATAAAACTTTAATAAACAATTTCTGAGGAATATGTTTGAACAACATTTGCACTGACCTGGCACTTTGATTGAGTTTAGAGACAATAATCAGCAAATTTAAGATGCTTGAAAACTGTGCTGCCTGTCAGATATTTCTATTAGAATATTTACTTTCTGTTTTCTTTTCATGTCAAAATCTCCACTGTGTTTTGTCCACCTTTTCCTGAGAGATTATTTGAGAAAATAATATTGTCATTTTGGTTCCTATCCAAAATATAATGAAGCTATCCAGTAATACTATTTGAGAACTAAGAGAAGCTGGTGCTGAGCGAAGTTGGCACTGTAACTTCTTCAAAATGTGGTTCATTTATTCAGAAGTCTAAACGGATATCATTGGGTCCTCATCTCTTTCATGGAGTTTTCTCTTTCCCAACACTCACCATGAAATATAAATCATTTGGAGCTGTTCATTTAGCTATATTAGAAAATGTTTGGCAGCAATGACTCCTGAAAACAATGCATTGGGCAGCAAAGAGAAAGATTCTAAAGCTGCATCTATGAAGATTAGGATGGGAGAATAAGTGCATCCTAAACTACTCATTATCTCAGTACATTTGATTTTTATGCTTCCCACATCAAGGCCTCTCTAAAGTGGACTATGTTTCCAGGGGCTTGAAAATATGACAGTTAAAAATTCTCAAACTTACAGCTATGATATCACAGTCTACCCTGAAAGGAATCAGTCATATCATTACCTCCCTTACCTTCATTTGAGATACGAGTCTAATTAAATGCTGTTTAGCTTGATTTAATTAGGCTATTTTACTGTCTGATGGACATTCCTAATTTATTCCTCAGTATTTGGAACTGGCTACTTCATCTAGCGAGCTATTTTTGAAAGAAACAAAATGCTGCAGCTTTAATCAACGCTTTTCTATGTGAGAGGCACAAAAACACACACATACAAAATTCCCAAGTCAAAAAGTAATATGAACAATTCTGTTGCCACTCTACTACAAAGCAAGGATAACATGTGTGTGGTGATGTGTGGTGATGTTATCTAATCCAGCCATGCATAATGTCAGCTGGAGGGAAAAGCTAAGACACTATATAGTAGGTCAGGCAAAGTTCATAAAGAATTCAGTTGGAAGTCTCCTACCTATTAGTACCATTGATATTTCAGTATGAATTATCACAACATGAAGCTAAATGAGGTATTTTAAAAATTAGCACATTTTTACATCTATATGAAAGTCTAGGTGAGTCAAATATAAAGCTGGATAAAAAGCAATGTATATTAGAGCTAAAAAAAACCACAAACATAAAACTATGCTCTTGAAAATGACAGTACATTATGTACATCATAGATGAAGACAAAAGATCAAGATGGTGGGCTAAGTTATAGACAATATACTCAGAAGTTGTTATAGTTAGACTTACTTTAAACCCAGCATTTGTGTGCAGAAAAAAAAATCAATTTCTTTTGTTTACTTGTTTTATGTTGCTTTCTAAATGTTTTAGTGAAAGGCTTCAAGCTGAGAACTCAAGAGAACTGCAGCCCCACTAACTTCTAAGACCATGGGCGATACTACTTTTTATCTATGCATTTCAACTTACTCAAGATTCAGCCTATCTGCAAGCTTCTTCCAGCTTTCTGCAGCAATAGTTTGATCCTATCTTGTGAAATGGCATCGATCCCCTTCCAGTTCTGTTTTCTTTTTGTTCTTTCTTTCCTTTAAACTCTGAAACACAAAGAAAGTAAAACAGTACCATCCCATATGAAACCATTTTTATACTGATTTCCTCAATGTCATGTCTGACTATCTTCTCTTAAACAGCACACCAGAGCGGTTTATTCTCTCATCCTTTCATTAGGAGGAATACCTAATCTAATCCCAAAATGTAGGAGGAATCTTTTTTTTTATTTGTTTTTCCTGATTTACATATTTCAGTATATTTATGTTAAATAAAGCAAAAACAAAAAAGAATAGAAATTAGAAAAAAGTGACTTGCAACAGTCCTTACATCTTTATATAGTCCTTATATAAGGACTATATCCTTACGTAGTCCTGATGTGATCCACTGTCTTGGTGAAAATACTAAAAAGTTCAGGCTTTGGAATAAATACGCCTTACAGCTGTTTTGAGTGCACACTGTGTCAGACCAACATAAAATGGGTTGCAACCTTGATAGTAGTTAATCCCTAAAATTTCAGACAGGCCTACTTGTGCTAGTCTACTAGTGAAAAGTCAGAAATACTATTATTATTGTTTCTATGATTTTTAAGCGCTGATAGCTTCAGTATATCTAAACACTGCACCTCAGAGATAGCATAAGGCCTACAAAAAACTAATGTATACTAGAAAGCATTAAACCACACACCCAAGTATCTTCTGGATCCAAGAATCAACACTGAATACAGAAATATTCCAAAACTATGGACTGAACTAAGCAAGTGTGGATAGATGCATTCGAACAAAGGAAATGTTGAGCTAGGTAGTTCTAGAATTTTCCGTACACTTCTTGGTCCATGTCCATTTTACAGATTAATTAATTTACCTATTACTGAGATCATACTTCAGCCAAGCTCTTTGTCTATTGCTCACAGAGACGTGACCAAGTATACCTATATATCTGCTAAATATTCATGGCATGAGTTCATGTTATCTGACTTCTTTTCCCAACATACTTTGAAAGAGCTGAGGAAAACAAACAAACCAAAAAAAAACAAACAACAAAACAAACAAACAAGAAAACAAAAAACTAAAGCCATCAAGTTGGATATCTATCTGGCTGTGGCAAGTGCATTTGCTCAGCATTCCTTTTTGGCTTACTCTGCATGGTTTCTTTTTCCATCCCAGGCGCTATCCCTAAGGTGCTTGTCTAAGAGTCTTGAAATCAGACTAAGAGGTTCTGCTATTATTCTGAACTTGCACTCCAGGTAGTCAGAGATGAAGGCTGATGAAGGTGATCTTTGAGTTCCATCTCCAATGTTTCTTTATTCTCGGTTCTCCAGAAATTCATATCAGAGAGGTTTTAAATGCCCTGCCTCATTATTATCAAATCTCTGCACACTGTGAGTGCAACTGTTTTCACTTTCTGAAAGTGCCTTAGGTCTTCCAGCCTCTGACAAAACACCATGTGGAGTTATTTTCTCTCTTTTGCCTAGTTAAGAAGTTATTGATTGCCACTTGCACTTTGAAGCAGATAGCTTTCTTTTGCCCACATTTGCATTCCTTTTGTATTTCAGCCTCTACTTCTCTTCCTACTGATACTCTTGACATTTAAAAAGTGTGTATTGGTGTCAAGGTCAGCATCCTTTGCTGGACGCTGCCACAATGACTTCTCACATGTCTTTAACTATGTCCTTATATAGTCCAAAGTAATTTCAACCAATGACTGGAAAACCATCATAAAAAAAAATCCTGCGAGCTTTTTATGATATGGTCTTTAGTCAGTACTTATGTTACTGGCATGCTGTTGGTATTTGGTCAGTACCTCCTCCCAGATTTTGTTTGTTTGTTTTATCTCTGTTTTTCAGAATCAAATGCTTGTTAACTATCATTGTTTTTTGGAGGTATTCTTCCAAATCTGATGTGAGCTTTAAGATAAGGTCATTCACAATTTCCTCTTGCCTTTGAGTTTACCAGAATTTCCCTTCTGGCATTTCCAGCCTGTATGATTAAGGCTGTTGAGTAGAAACACTCATATCTACCAGGACATGAACAAATGAGCTGACATCTCTTTAGGTCACTGAATTTGCTAATTATGTCATGATGTGAGCTGTACAGTGCAACTAATAAAGTGATAACAACAATAAGAACAAACCAAACAAGGAAATGTGCTTTTTTTTTTTTTTCCTTTTTTTTTTTTTTCAATTTTTTTCAAGATCAGTGATCTACAAGCTGAGACACTCCTCTAGGTTGCCTATGGCAAGGTTCAGATTTAGCACCTGTATAAATTTAAAAAGGAAGATTATGGTGTACCAGAACAACCACAAAGTATCCGTATGTAAACTTTGCTGCCCAAGAGATAAATAGAACAGGAAATCCTAGAGATGGAGACCTTGTGGCTTCCGTGAATATAAGTTTTGAAATTTTCTTCTGTTCCAGCCAGAATTTATCTACCTTTAAGATTGTCTTGACCCTTTATTACAAGCAGTCCAAAATAGCCTTGTTTCATTTAATACAAGGTGATGAGCTGGTTTCAAATTTAAAGGTCTATTAATCTATAAGTTAAAGTGCAACGAAGGATATCAGTGCAATTTTTTTTTGAAAGCTTAGCAATATAGTGTCCATATCTCACAGTTAGCTGTCTGTAGTTACATGGGAAGCAGTTAGTGTATTAAGTTCCTTAAAACAGAATTTCAATGATGTTTTATTACTTTCAGCAGACATGCTGAATTGATTAAATTCACAAGCTACATAAATGGTTTCTGACAGCTAGTAACTATACACTGCAAGGACAAAAGCTTGTTAGGAATAAACTCTAAAGCAATACAAACTGATAGCAAAAGGCCTTTTGTTAATCTAGAGTAGAATGACTTTAGATTTTTTCCCTTTAGAAAGCAAGAACAAACTGCTGGAACTTTTCACATGAAAGATGCCACCTGCTTTTCAGGCTCTTTACCGGTGTGTAACAGATTTGAATGTACGTTACATAAAGATTCCACAAGAAAATACAATCATTTTCTTCATTAATAGGTTCCAGAAGAAATCAGAACATATTTCACTTTCATTTGTGTGATTACTGAAGCACTGTGAGAAGACAACTCTAAATAAAGTATAGGTCACACTCCATGAACTAGCAACAGGTGAAGACCAATTGAACTTTATAACATAAAAACAAATCACGATGCTCAGAAGCACTATAACACTTTGATCCCAGGAGAAAAGAGCAAGCTAATTGTATATATAAAGTGGCATTATTGTGTCAGTCCAAGAGGGACTGAATGGCTATGCACGATATGCCAAAGCTACATAGGCATCAATCAGTCAGTTATGCTTCAGAACACTCACACACAGCCCGGTGTGCAAAGCAGCATATTTAAGTCAACTAGAATTTATGTCAAGTAAAAAAAGACTAAATTTAAAAATCTGTCTAAAGCAATGTTTCAAGATTTTTTTTTTCAATGTTATTATCTCCCACAGCCAAGCACCGTCTTGCAACTTTATTTAAATAGGTAGATCTTTGAGATAACAGAAGTCAAACAGCCATGGTGATTCTGGTTCCATGTGGCTTTGTTTTCATGGAAAGCACTATGATGAGCAAAACATAAGCACCTGACTAATGTTATAATTGAATTCTCTATCATTTGGTTCATTGGTTGCACACTGGAGCAGGCTCCCCAGGGACGTAGTCACTGCACCAAGCCTATCTGAATTTAAAAAGCGATTTGACTACGCTCTTAGTCACATGGTCTAAACTTTTGGGTAGACCTGTGCGGTGCCAGGAGTTGATGATCCTCATGGGTCCCTTCCAACTCGGGATATTCTTTGATTCTATGATTTTTCAGCAAATACTTAAAAAAGATGGAAGCTTTTTCTTTAAACATGTACACAGGGAGTGGTTTTACTTCGTTTAAATCTCACAGGATAAAAAAAAAAGCTAGTGAGAGACAAACTCCATGAAAACTCATTAGGAAAACAAACAGTATAGTGGAAACAGAAGTGATATTTAAAGTAAAGTGAAATGCAATAGAAAAAAAAATGTAGTCAGTGAATATACTTTTTGTTCTTATTAGTAATCTAAAAAATAATATAATATTTATGTTAAAAACATCTGTGATTCTACTTAAAAAGTTTTTCCACACATCATCATACAGTTAGGAAGAAAAATACTATTCTAAATTCCCCAAAAACATAAATCATAGCTCAAATTCATGTCCAATCTGAAAACACTTATTGGAAATATTTTGTCTCTATTTCAGCAATGGATGAAACTCATAAAAAAATATCAAATCACTACATTTATGAAGAGGAAGACAATATTATTGTTTTTAACAGGAACAAAAATATTCAGCACGTGGTGTAAAAGAATTAGAGATTTGGCTTCTGAAATGACATCAGATTACAATGGATAAGGACATTGTATTTAATATTTTCCCTCAACCTGTATGTACACGCACAGTTTTCTACCTATAGTCCTAAGAGAGCTGACCTCAGAATTCCCCAAGGCATGCCCACGGGACAGATCAGAGATGGAGCACCAAGTATGAAGGCTGTTCTCTTGGGATTTGTGTTGATGACTGTAGAGTTAGTTTTAATCCCAAAGGCTGTGTGCAGCAACATTTTTTTTCAGTATTATTTAAATTATATGATCCAGGAGATTAAAAACAAAAAAAACATTCACACACATAGTAAGAGTAGGGACAATATAATGAAGTGATATCTGCTCAATTGAAAATGAGTGAAAGAGAAAATGTAACATTTAAAATGCAGTAAGCATTGCAAAATGCCCAAAATACACAAATGTGTACCATATTTTTTAAAGAACAAAAAGAAGGTAAGGAAAAGAAGACTCCGATACCAGCAGTAGATCTTTCTGTAGTCCATTTAGCATAATGGTGCAGATAAGAATATCCAGTACAGACAAAAATATCAAATGAACTTTAGCTATGACTCAGCTGAATTTCATCCAAGCAGCTTTACACTGCATGTCAAAGCTGTATAGATGCGTTAAATGTAGTGATGAAGTGCTGCAAGAGCACTGTAACCAATAGCCACAAAAGATTTTTTATTATATATATATTTTTTTAATTTGAGCACTGCAGGCTGTATATTACCAAACTATCCCACTTTGCAACTCATAAATGACAAAGTTTCAGAGAGCCAACTGTACTTTTTCTGCAAATGAGGGTCTCTGTAGAGAAACAAACAAAAATGACCTTCTTAAAAGAAACCTGCTTTTACCATGCAGGAATAAGTTCTTATTTCCCATAGTAAGTGCATTCCAATTTTTAAACAATATCATTATCTTGAAATAGCATTATTAGAATTTGACATTATGTACCTAAGAGCCACATAATTTAGTATGACCTTCAGATGTGCATGATTATTTTCATGGCAGAACGCTGTATACTGAAGCCTTAATTAGTTATCTAGCAGTATTACAAAACCCCAGTACTAAAGAACAGAGTAAAAAAAATTGTAGCTGGCAGGAATGATCCTGCATTTTGTTGCTTTATATTTTATCTGTACAATATTCCCCATTCCCTCATCCAGAAGAAAAGTAAAACCAAATTCATCACACTTTTCCACCATTTTATCAGCTCAACTCATGCTATCATGAAAAGGAAGTTTCAGCTGTATTTTTATAACTTCCAAAGCATTTAAGCCAGATGCACTTCATGCCTAACCATTCCTGAAAAAAACTTCAGAAATGCCACCACTGTTACTGAACTAGAGAAGTGGTTTAACAAGTCCATGCCCTTACACTCACACTTACATTCACATCAACAGGTTGTCCTGTAACTGGTAAGACTCCTGCTGTTACTGAGTCAAAGACATAGGCACTCTAAGATAAAACTAGTTTTATAGCCTGCATACAATTTCTATTATTCTAGCACTGAGTTATAATCTACATTCTTAGAAAAAAATCTTAAAAGCATAGTCTTTCAAAAAGGAAAACAATCTCTAAATAACTTTGAAAAATTTGATTTATAGGCAGAAGAGAGAAAAAAAAAAGCAAAAAAAACCTGTCTAGCCCCAATCATTGCTTCTCCTTAGTAATTTTTCAAGCATTACTCCACTGAAGAAATAATTTATTTAAAATAAAAAAAATAAAAAAATAGGAGTTGTTCTTCCCATACTAGTAAGACTTGCTAAACACACATGACTACAAAGGCTGGCTCTGGATATTTATGTTTGGTTCACATGACACAAATTTAAAGGCAATCATTACAGTATCATTTTGCCAAGAGCTTACTGTACTCTTCAAATTGAAGTGAAAGGTCTGTGATGAAAGGTGTCTGAAAATTTCAAGAACTAACTGGTAAGTGTAATTGTAGTGAAACCCTTGAGAAGTCAAAGAAGGGAAAATGAATTAAGCCAGACCTTCTTTGGGCAGGCTCTTGATTTCTTGAGTTTTCAAATTAGATCAAGGTCACATCAAGAGCAAAAATCTTGCTCTATATAAAAATCTACTCACAGTATGTAAAAACTTAAACTTACTCCAATCAAACAAGATAACCTGGCCATGGAAAATTAAATAAACAAATTCTTGTTGTTTCTTTAGGTGCTTTTCTTAGAGTACAACAAAGGTGTGTTCCTACAGTAAATATTTAGACCAGGATATCTTTCTCCATACTGTTTCATACCAAATGTTAAGAAGAGTTAGGTTACCTAAACTGTAAAATACTGGTAGCCTCCTGGATTCTGTAACCACATCCCAGATGAGGTTAGAATGTTTTAAAATGTCCCAGGTAGTGGTTAATAACGAGATGTTAGGCATTCATGCTTGAAATTGTGGGTCATTTTTGATTAAACATCTTGCAGAGGAAATAAGGCATGGCATTTTCAAAGTGAGTTTGTAGCATGATGTGCAAGTGCATAAAAGCTAAAGTTATTAGAGGTGATATATATAACTAACAGGAAGGGACAAGGGAAAACCTGTTCAGCTAAACTGATACTTAACTGAATACTGTTCAAAACTCATAAAGTATATTCTGTCCAGAGAACAGAGATAATCCTCTTATAGAATGCTGGTTTAGTTTCTATGCTCAGATTAGGACTAGAAACAGATTTTTGTTTGTTTCTGAAGCTAGAAAAAGCTACAAATTTAAAAACACGGGAATTTTAAAAGATGCTATAGGCACGGAATTCCAGAGATTTTTATTTTTATTTTTTTGTGGGTAGAGTTGGTTCTTTTTATTTTATTTTATTTTTCTTCCCAGAAACAATATCAGAGAAAGAAAAGTTTTATAATTAAGGCATAAAATATCAGATGCTTAGTCTCAATAATGACTCATAATTCCTGAATTAACCAAACATTCAGGGACTAATTGTTTGTTTGTTTAACCTTATTTTCTGCAGTTAAAAGAATGAGAATATACTCTCTATTAAAGGTGGGGAGGGGCAAAAAAATACTTCAACTCAAGTTTCTTAACTTTCACAAGATTACAGGATGAAGCCAACACTTCATGGAAAAAAAGCAGCTCACCAGTAGTACCAGCAGTAGAAATACAGGCCTTATTTAATTCAGCCCAACAATTGTATACATGAAGAGAAGAAATACAAATGCAAACACAGCTGACACATTTAATAGAAATTATCTGATATATACCCCAAGACTGTATTTCACAGCAAGAATGTAAAATCTTTTAGATGTTATGTTCCCATCCAATGCTGAGGGATCCAAACACATGAATGTGTGGGGTCTTTCCACACTGCCTGTAGGTGCACTATGCAAAAGACCATAGTGCATCCAGCACTATGCTTCCAGCATCCACCGTTACCTCTGCTGTGTGTTAGCCATGCCTAATCTGCATGTGTAGATGAAAGCCAAGTATGCACCATGCCCTCCATGGGAGGAAAACTACAACACATCACATGACATGTAGCCCATGGTTCAGATGATCAGTACCACTGGACATGCTATAAATCGTACTAAGGAATCAGGACAAAAAACTGAACCAGGGATGGATAATCAGGGACTGGGAATGGAACACACTTGTAACAAGTAAAAGTGAGCTTAAATACTTATTTGAAGATCCCTTGGTGATACAAGAAGTAAAGAAAGCTGTGATCACAGTTATAGTCTTGCTGGGCCTCCTTTTTATCTTATTTTGTTTTAATTAAAAATATAATAATCCGCTGTGCTATTGACTCAGAATCAGTCGTTTTGGACCTCCATATGTTTAACCATGGCTAAGAATGGTCAAGATAAATATTTATAAAAAAAATATGCAAGTACAAGCTGTGACAGATCATAAAAGATAACTACTTGTATTTGGCAGATTAATTTTATCTGTCTTCAGCCTGCATCTATGGTATAGGTTCTATTATAGAACTAATCTTTAATACAATTTCATGTCTGTTCAGTATTACCAGCATGTGTGATTGCAGTTAACTTTCTCAGCGAACATCACAAGTCCTGCTAGAGCTGGCAGGCAATACAATCAAGTCCATCATGTCTGCTCAAGGGGCTAAATAAAAAGTAGATTAACTTTTGCAGATACTCCAAATGTGTTTTTGGATTTTATTCTTTATCCTATATCTTATTTCTTCTGGTAGAAGAAACTTCTAAATAAAGATGTTGCAGAATTGTGAAGCTATGAATTCTGATCTCCTGAGCAATTTGCATGGGTACACTGATTGAGATGGTGACATAAGAAGTGAAAACCCTTATCTTGTTTATGCTGTTTTGTTTAGGAATTTCATAAAAGCTATAACATTCACATCCATTGAATATGAAGTTTTGCGTACTATGAACAAGTAATAAAAAGATATATCCAAATACATTTGAAAATACATTTGAATTTAAATTCTATACCTACTATTTTCTTAAAGCACAATGGCCCATAAATGAGAACTGGAGATTTGCAAGCCTACCGCCTCATATCATTAGTACACCTTTGTTCACAAAATGTCACAAATGGGATTTTTAAAAAGATCTATTATTTTACAAAAAACAAATGGCTTGAGCTAGCTCAAAGAAGATTACATGTGACTGATTTTATGCTTTATGATTTCTAATTGCTTCAGCTATCCCCAGTCCATCTTAACTGAATAATATCATTTAAATATTTTAGGTAGTTTTCTTTTAACAGGCTCTTAGACTTAATGTTTCTGCCTTGCTTCAGGACAACATCTTTTAATTGCTTTAAATTATCAGTGATGTCTCTAGCATTTTCACTGAACATGGATTGATTTCAATTAACTTTCTCACGCGTTAGCATAAAAGCAGTCTTATTCAATTTGCCCTAATTAGATCACACAACCTCTTGAAGCTAAAGCAATGACAGTCATTAGAAGGTTGTACAGAGAGAGAGAGAGAGAAAATATCAAGGTTGTTTACTGCATAGTTAGTCCTTTTGTAATTTTGAAACTGCAAGTAGAGTCTGTTCCTGTAATGGTATGAAGGATTTAAAATGAAATCCAGAATTAATTTAGGATGTATGGAAATTCACAGGTTCAAATTTCCTGTAAAAATCAGGTTGATGATTATTATTTTTTTCCGTATTAACAAAGATCAACTTTTGCACTGCTGGCAATAACACACCTGCAGCACTGTTAGCTGCACAAGTCACTGTTTCCCCATCTTTCACTGTATAGAGAAAGATATTAGTAACTACTCTAATAGATTGTTACACAGGGAAGATAGAAGACAACTTTAATGATGTGTGGTTGTAATCTTCCTTCAGTTTATTTTGCTTTGGAAATTTTCTCCTTCCTCAACTGCAAGCCACACAAAATAGGACTGACAAAAGACACCTCTACACAGAAACTTTAGCTGGCTACTGAAGTTAGTGGGCATGAGGTAGAAAAGGTTATGTTTGCTGTGTCCCAGCTGCTAGGGAAAGGGACATAACACAAATTTTAGACAGGTTCCTACAAGGGAGAAAAAAAAAAAAAAAAAAAAAAAGCTTGGCAGCATTAGATGGAGGGGAAAAAAATAAAAAATAAAAAGAGGACAGGTCATTGTAATAATGACCTCTAGGACCTCTAGTAAACAGATCCAAGGGATCATGAAACTGCACAGAGTCATTAAGTCTGGTCCTCAACTATCACCAGAATTATGGAAAAGCTGCTAGTCTACAACCTCAGAAACAATTACTGCTTTTCTCTTACATTTCAAAAACTACAATCAACCCTGAAAGGGAAAATACATTTATGATTTCCAATTCAAAGGGATAGCAGATACAGAAAAAGAAAAGTGGAGAGCAAGACAGAAGAAAGGAGAGCACCTTCGGTATCACCTCAGTGTTCAATAATCCTACAAATTTACTCAGAAATGTAGAAGATAACAAGTTTCTTTATTTTCTGGGGAGACTAAAAGAGTTGCAGCATCTCTCCCTGACTTCAGTACTGACCAGGTAGAGAGTGTTCAATGTTGCTGTTCCTTATGCAAATATTTATAAATTAGTCTGTTTTGGAGCACTGTGTAGGCTGGATTCAAAACTAGGTTCAGAATCAGGGAACTACCGCTAGCTACAACACTTAAAAAGACTTTTTTATGTACTATAAGTACTACAAAAAAAAAGAGCCAAATTTAATCCTTTTAGGCCTGGGGGGCTGAGTCAGATGTCTTATAAGACTCAAGTATAATATGCATTATGGCAAAGCTGTGATCCTTTTATGTACTCCTCAGACATGAAAATGCATCCAGTGGGCCAGTAGCTTTCTGTTACTAGTTTACGTTCAGCTTTTATAGACAATGCATGTAACTCCACAGTCATTTAATTAAATATTACAATGTTGCAAAGCTATAGAGGTGTAAATGTTCATTCCATTGAAATCATATGAAAAATTATGTTCCACTGTATTTAGAGTTCATAAGGGACAAAATTTTACACTCACAGGCATCCAAAAGTAGCTAAAATACCATTTATCAATTTTCTGACATAAATGAATTAAATAAAGCCAGATTACACATTAATGCATTTGAGTAAGTAGGAGCAAATATTTATCCATTATTTAATCATAATAACCTGTTTCCAAATAAAATTTATCCAATGAAAATCTTCCTAGAGTGAATTCTCCAGTGCTGGCACCTCTTGAACCTGCCAGAGCAACAAAGTTATGGACCAGTAATTAGCAAAGCAGCTCTGCCAACTTGTGATATTTCAAATGAAATCAGAGTTATTTGTGACTTTTTCTAGATCATGCAGCTTCCATCAGCGTAAATGGTGATTGCATCTGCTCTGTGGGTCACAATCTGGTTAACACTACATATTACAGTTCAGTTCTAGAAAAAATAATGCTGTCTCCAGACTCCCACTTAGGTGCTAACATTTCTGTAATCAGACATAGAGCATGTCAGATCCAATATGAAAACTTCTATCTTTTGTTTAATTGGATTGGTCAGTGGAGCAAGAACAAGGAGTATGCTGAATTTGGCAGAAGCAGTTTAGATATGTATTTTAATCCATTTTAGAAGAGTCATACCAGTATGATTCTGTGTGTTGACTTACTTGAGAATAAGACAGACCAGAAAAATTTTCGGTTAAGAATTTTCTTGGAGCTTGCCACATCTCTATCAGCATCCCTCTCACATACAGCACAAACATCAATAGCATTAAGTCCTAATACTTCTGTAAATGTGATGGGTTCCAAATGTGTGTAGCTTATTGGAAAGCAGAGGCATTTCTCACCCCCGATTTACAGCAATGCTGTCAATATCAGCATTGTGTATTTAAACTCCATTTTTCACTGAAAATGTTATGAAACTTCAGTTTTAGAAGACTGATTGTCTGAATGAGGGTGTATTAACCTTCCATTTACTAAAGAAAACTTGGGTTATGCCCTGCAAAGCACTCTAGCAAAATCATGCTGCTGGCCTAGGAAACAAAAGTTTATTATTATGTTTGAAGTCTTATTAGGTTTGAAATCTGGAGGTAGCTTTCTGTAGCCCTGCTTTCTTTTTCAGTTCTTCCTTTTTTTTCTGTAGAATTTGCTCCTCAAATCCCACACTAAATATTATTCCTTTAAATCAGCCAGAGAATCCTTTTCAGTGCAGTTAAGTTTGCATCTTTGACTTTGTTAGAGCTACATGATTTATGTCTTCGCCAAGACGATGGAATGCTCTTGAAGCCAGGTACATCAAAGAAATATTTAATCTCCAGAATATTTTTCACAGACTCTAAGCTTTGGTACTCCTCTTCTCAGCATTTTTATTGGTGATAGGGCAGCAGCTACCTTCACTGATACTATTTTCCTGTGTCCTGTATGGCCTCTGGAGAGCAATGAGTAGGTTGTAAACTAGTTGTCTTTTCTCCAGGAAAGGACCCACTTGCTCACAATATGGGGAAGAACAGAGAATATGGTTACTACTTTTATGTCTGGATGAAAGGATCCAATCTCTTCTTCCCTGTCAGAATATTTATAAAACTATCCTGGAAACAGATTCTGTCTGTTACATAAAAAATGATGGAAAGGTTTGCAAACTAATTATTTGGTGGTTGAACTTAAACATTCAGTCAGTTTCTAAATGCATAATTACAGTGGTGGACACCCACAGTGGTTTAGAAACAAACTCCTTGAACTTCTGTTTTAGTCAGCCTATATCTCAATGTCCTTCTGAGGCAGTCACTGAAAGTAATATGTCCAATTTCTTATAATTCATCTAACAGAATTCTCTGAAAAATATTAGTAAGTTACTTGACTATTTAAAGACTTGAAATATTCTAATACTTTTACTGGGGTTGTGGGTAACAGACTATCTTAATTGTTTCAGGAGGTAAGAGGAAGTCACTGGAAGTAGATGACAAAACTTTCCTAAAATTTGCGTTGACAACGCAAACTAGTATAACAGAGTTAGTTGGTAAGCATTCTACATGTAAATACAGAAGTTTTAAAAGTACTAAAAGTACATATTAAAATTACATGGGATTTACTCTGTCGCTGTGTCATGAAATACAGGGACGGAAAGAATACATTTAACAGGTGATAATAGTAGTGCAAACAGTGGTCCAGTTTGAAATAAAAAGAACACAGTTCTTTCACTAAACCTTCATACCAAAAGTTAATTTAAATCATGTCATATTTCTGAAGGCACTCTTGCAAATGTAATAAGCTTTGCAACCCCTACATATTCACAAGCAAAGATAAATAGGATACTCTGTGTATTACACAGTATTACAACAGAAAAAGAAAAAAGAAGAAACCAAGGAAATTTGTGCACCTGGTAATTGTTTGTTGCTTTCCAACCTCTGGATATAATTGAAAGGTCTTTTTAAAGATTTACAATTTATTCCTAAAATTTCACTGTTCAAAAATGTAGAATGAATGATAATTTCAGGCTTAGGTGGAATTAGTACTTCCTTATGTCAGTAATGTTCCCATTTCCCCCTTTCCTTGACGTTCCATTATTATTTAATCTCTTAGTTTTTAACTCTCTCAGAGACACGGTGTCATTCTTTGTAAGAATGAAAAATAAATTTATTCAGCTACAGTTTCTCAGTCCATTTAGGACAATTCCCTACAGCATATGGTCACTAATGATTTATCTACTTGTATTTTATAATGTAATTCCATTATTTTCTTTGGATCACCTAATTAAATTTGGTGTGTGAGAATAATCTAGGCATCTTAGAGTTTGTATTTCAGTGGCCTGTAAAGGACTTTCGATGGACAGCATGTGCTCACACAACTGCCCACTCCCAGCAGATTTTATAGCTGGAGTTACAGTAAAATACCACAAAGTAGATTAAACAATGACCTAATCAGGGAATTGGGAAAAATGCCACCATAGTCAAATGAGCTTATCTGGTTGCACAGAGAGCTTTAGCCATGTCTTTTCAAATCACTAACCACTGTCAGCTGGAAGTGTCTGTGAGATGTATTTATTTGCTGTACACTATGTAGTTCTGCAATACTTCAAAATAAGGAAAAGTCCTTACTGACTTCTAGAGGTGTTCATTCCACTTGCACGATAGAAAAGAGAGAATTATTCGGCTGTTGCTTACTTTTTTTTTTTGGGGGGTGGGGTGGGGGAGGGGGTCATCTTGTCCTTTGCATTTTGTTACCACTACCCAAAGCAAGCATTATGATGCTGATACATTAGAGCTAGATATATAGAGCTGATATATTAGCTGCAAAATATTTTGGGTATGTTATGACACTTACATAAGAAATGCGGAAATTCATAGCTACAAAGAACTGGAAACTTCTTACTAGTTTTCTACACCACACTCCCAGTTCTGATGTATAAAGGATACCAAAAGAACCTAAGAGGCTCAGAAAAAATATGGGGTGAGGGCAGGACTCTTGGCAGATGTTGATACAGAAGTACATAGATATCATTCAATGTGTTCCTATGCTTCTTACTCAGCTGGATATGTTTGTGACACAGTGATTATTTTTTAATTACCTTCAGAGTGGTAATCAAAACAAACTGACTTATCTGGTGATCATATAACAGGGATAGCACAGGACAATTAATTTGATTTCAAAGCAAAACAAGCTACTACTGCATCAAGCAACTGTGAATACCAGAACAATGTGCCTACCTTTTACTAGAGCAAAAAGTCATGTTTTCTTTTTTTTTTTCCTTATCTCAAATTTAAGACCCAATTCTCTCTGCAATTTATATATAATTTTATATCAAATGAATCCAATATCATAATCTGTATTGATTTCTACTTAAACAGGGTTTTAAGTATTCTGTTAATGAAACATGCCCAAGTGAGATGGCTAAAAATTCTTTCTTTCACTGATAAGACGTGGCATAAGCAGATGAAGTTTAAGTTAAACTGCTAACAACACTATTTCAGTTAGAATAGACTCCTAGCAAATACAGGTTTTTCTTATGTCTATTAATTCTTCAATCTTTCCAATTGAAATTTATGGAAGGCATAGCTCCCAAGTAAATTGAAGTCAAAGATCAGTTGTTTTTAACTTCTTGGGAAACAATAGGATAAGTATTGTGGAGGAATCGTTAAGTGAGGCGGGACATTTGAATGTTGAGCAGTTGGGAGACAATGGGCTGGTGAAGCACCGTACTCAACTCACATGAGCCTTGGCACGTACACCGCTGGCTGAGAGCCAATCAGGCTCAAGGACACGATGCCCTTGGGCCATCGGGAAAGTCCCTAAGGTGGGACAAGTAGCCAAAAGAAGGAGGACCAGACTGAAAAGCCCGGGAAGTGTTAACCAATCCTGAGCTTAGTTTCTGCAATATGTATGAGTTGATTATGTTCAAACTAGATAAAAGGCGACTGAGCTATCCATTAAAGTTGAAGTTCACTGTTCACTCATATTGATGTGCTGGGTCTTCCTTCCGTCGGCAACAAGTATCTTTATAGTGAAAGCACCAAGCTCCTAGTTGATGACCTATCTGCTTCTTTTAATTTCAAGCAACCTACCCAGATCAGAAGTCATAGCTGTACATATAGCTTCCAAGCATCCCACTGGATAGTTAGTGAAATTTAAAATTTGTGTATAGAAAAGGTGAGAAAAGTTTTGGATAGGTTGCTGGGAAGACATACATCAGTAGCATGCAGTCTTGGCTTACCAGACAAACTCTCTGCTTGTACAGGTATGGTACTTTTGGTACGTTCTGCTTGTTTTCTTGCCAATTATAGTGAATTCTAAAATAAGATAATTATATGGAAAATTAAAGGTTAGTGTGATTTCTTCTAGGCAATAATCATAACATGATACAGACATCTAATTTCAGCTCCTCAAGTACTTGAATTTTCTAAGTTAGCTAATTGGATTTAGAAAATCTAAGTACCCATATCATATCTGCAATTATAAGTTACAAAAGAAGCAATTTACTCTCCCCCCCCCCCCCCCCAGTAAGGGTCTTTATTTCAGCATCTTGTTAGAAGATGCATCATGCCAAAGCCAGTCTATGCAAGTAGAGGCTGCAAAGCATGAAACCCACAGTTTTTGAAATCCAGTACTTTATCTCTGAGTAAGGCCTGAAACATGGTTTATAGCTACAAGGACAAAAATCTAGTAACTCTCAGTTTGATCAAAATCTAGAAAAGCAGTACGAAGTGCAAAACTATGAAAACTCCAAGAACATACTTTCTCATGGGTTTGCATGGTTTTGACTATTTTAGCATAAAGATGATTCCATATAAATTAAGCAGTTAAAAACAAAGGGAAAAAAAAAAAGGAATTACAAGAACCTGCCTTTCTCTTCTCTTAAAGATGCAAACTTGCCTCTCTAAAAATGACAGTATTATTATTATAAACTATATATTTTCATAGACTTTAAATAGATGTCTGAGATCCTGAAACATCTCAGAGGCAGAAAATACACTTGGATGAACATGCTCAATCTATGGAAAAGTTGTATTCAGTGCCATCTAGTGAAATTTAATTAATAAGAACAAATAGGAGCAATTAAAACCAAAGATTCCCAAGATTCCTTAAATCCCCAAATGAAAGCTGTCCTTAATTTATTTTATCTTATGCCATAAAGTCTACAGTGGGGAATCTGGTGGAATCTTAAAAACTATTAATATAACATGTTTATTCATGGTAACAAATGGGGAATCTTAGCCATTTTTCCAGCTCTCCATCATATTATGCCACTCAAATCATAAAAAAATATTTATGAATTATAAAGTAAAACTTCATTAAATAGAACTGTTACTTTTCTTTTTTTTTTTTTTTTGGCATGGATCATAAACAGTCTGGATTTCAGTACAGTCAAGGATTCTCAGTACTGCAAGATATTATTCTCCCTCCTATTTTTCTTTTTCCAATTCAAACAACTCACAGTAACTAGGTAGAAATGTGGAAGCATTCTGGCAACCTGGATTACATCAATGTTTTTTGCAAAAAAGCAGTAAATAACACATTTAAACAAAAAATGCAGCACAGACTTTTTCACAGCTATCATATGTCACATTAGATTACTATTAAGTTGCTAAGTCACTATGAAGTTGCACCTAACAAGTAAAGTTCCTTGCATTTACAGTATAAGCACCATTTATATTTTTGTTTAGTAACAAACTCTGAGAAAGTCGTATACAGAAATTTCAAGCAGTTTGCTTAAATCTGTGGAATCTGAGGGTTGAAAATCTCTCTCTCACTTTCCCCATACATATATTTTACTGAAATTTGTGTTCTGTCACACATCCAGCCTTAACTGAGTGGATTGCACCTTTGCTTTATAACTATTTGTCTTTGAAAATCTATCCTGACTATTTTGTAAGGTGTGACTTAATATGATATGTTGCCTGAATTACTGAAATCTGAAAAAACATTAACAAATATTTTAAAATATTAAAAAATACTGAAAAAATATCTGACTGCACATTTAAAAATAAATAAGTGTACTTTGCTGATTCATTTTCCAAATACTTTTCAACATGTCACTAAAAGGATAGAACAAAACAATAAGGAAAAAGAGAAAATACTTAAAATACTTTCTATATGAAATTGCCTCCTTTGTGGTTATCCTCAGATGTTTTAATACCTTAATTATGTCTTTTGCACCTTCGTACAGTCAGATGTGCTTTCAAAAAAAGCTGGAGCAGTTAAAGCCACAAAGCTAGTCTCCTGGTGCTGGCATGGTAGCTACCTGTATGAGCACCTCTAATCCGTTTCAGAGGGAAACAAAGCAGTTGAACTTTAAAACACAGCCAAGATTAAAGCTGGCAACCCCTTTACCCACTACAAATTGTTCTACAAATAAGGATCTGATTACATCTTTGTTGATTCAGCAGTTATTTCTTCTTACATCTGATACTAATCACCCATTGCAAATGATAAAGCAAACAAAATGACTTGCCAACTGCATCACCCCTGATCATTCCTGCTGTGTTCCAATTCGTTCTTCTTGGGAATGTCATTCTGCTGAATGGATGAATTAAAAAAATCAGATCTCATGCCAGCCACCTTAACAGCTGGAAGAACTTAAAGACTGAAAAAAAAAACTAGAAAGAAAAATAGAGAAAAAAAGCCAAATATGAATTTTCCCATTTGCACATATTCAGTTATAAACCCAGGCTTGATTTTTAAATTATTAGTGTATTTTGGTTTATGTATTATTTTTTTATGGCATATGTTCATAAAATGCATTTCCCAACTATTTTCACAGTTACTTACAGTCTCCTTCAACATCATCTTGTTCCTTTAGGCACTTCAAACATATTTTATTTATCCTAACCTCCAGCCCTTTTCTTTTTATTCTTCACCTTTGTATTTCTTACCAGGTATTTTTACACTTATTTGTCTTTATTCTTTAATCTTTCTACTTCTCCTTTGGTCTGGATATTTTACACCTTATAGATGTCTCTTTCTGACCCTTTATTTTTCATCTACATTGGATCATTTTTTTTGGTCATCGTATATTCACTGCTAGATGAAATACCTTCATTTATCTTTCAACACTTTCCATTTCCTTTCTACATCTTTGTTACATTGATTTGTCTCACCTTCTACTATAATAAGATCAGATGAAATTCAACTATCCTTTTACTCCATTTTGTTTCATTTCAGTCCAAAATACAAACTTAAGATTAATGTACATAGTATTTTGAGCTTCCTTAATATAATCACTTAATACATTGCCATCAGTGATGTCCTCCTATTCATTGTTAACAGTATATGGATAACATTATTTATGCTTGTTTTATTTCTAAATCAAAGAGATGATCAAATACAACAAATCTTCATTCTTGTGTAACAAATTATGTTAACAATCAACACAAAAATGTTAATAGAACTAAACACAGAATAAGCCACATTTATGTGCTTAATTTGCACAGCCTTGACAATCATTTGCAGGCATGTCAATGACCATGAATATAAACTCTGGAAGACAATCATTGGTTTGCATGAAATTGTTGGAAGACTACACTGAGGTTTCTTTATAATAAATTTCTCTCAACCATTTACTAGAGACCATGCATAAGTTTTCACTATACATATTTTAAAAGTTCTAAAAGATGTTGAAGATAAAAATGTGGACTGTAGGTTAAAAATCTCTATCATTTTCTGCTAGTTTTCCCCTTGTCTGAGCTCAATACTTTGGTCTTCTGCAATAACAACACAGCAGCAGAGTAGGAAGCCTTTTTGAGGCTAACACATGACATGGAAGCAAGTGACAGGGAACCGCATAGCAAAATTACATCAACTGGAAAAATCAAAAAGCTTCCTAGAAGATGCTCAGCATCACCTACTATTTTTATTAACAATATTTCTGGTTCTTTTTAGTTTTGAGCCATTATTGAGAATTCATCAACTTCAGCAGTAGCAGAAGTGTGATTTATATGGAAATTTAGATACATTTTTAGTAAGATCACAGCAATATTATCAAATTCTGAACCCAGCAGTGTACTAGAAAGTTAAACCATATTGGAAGAGAATATTTACCTTCTACGTTAAAGTATTACAGTTATACATTTAACTTTATCAACATCTCATCACCACCATTCAGTCATCCAGTTTGACCTGATCCTTCAGGAAATGTTATTCTTCTGCGAGGTTTTCTTTAACCTAAGTAATTTTCTGTTATCAACAGCATTCACCAACCCATGCACCAAATCGATAATAAATATACTGAAGAATGTCAGGCCTTATGCTGTTACCAGGGGCAGCCATTACCAACTGCTTTCTACTCTCAGAAAACTATCTGCAGTTTTCAAGAAAGAAGGTCTTTTAAACCAGGTTGCCTGTCTGGTATGTCATACTGACATAACTCAATGCAAGTCACATAATTACATCATGCAACTCTATATTATTTGACATGGCTGAGGCTACATATCACAGTATAAAAGATCAGCTGGAAAATTTATATATATATTTTTTTCCCCAAAAGGAAAGGGGAAAGGAGGGGGTGAACTCTCACAATCTTTATATTTTCATCCCTAGTCTCTGGAGAGAGAGAAAAGAACAGTTTGTCTACAGCATTGATTTTTATATATGTAACTCACATACCAAATTGACAGTGTCTTCACTACAACCTGAATCTAAAGCTTCTTGGGAAATGGTCTGGTATCATGATCAGATTTCTGTTCAGATCTCAACATACTCTCAGGACTATATAAATATATATAAAATATGTATATTATACTACATTAGATTAAACCTATTAGATTAAACCTGTGTGAACTACTGCACCTCCTTACAAGGCTGAAACCTTGTATACTAAAATATCTGTGATTTCTCATGCAATTCCTTTCAAAACAAATGTGTTTAAAATAAATTACAATGCTAACAAAAGCAGTATTTTGATATATTTACTTGCATCATTGTAAAATCAGTAATGATATGATGTTCTGTTGCAATTAATACGACATTAGTGGAGCATATTGCAGTTTCCCATCTATTAACAGGAGGATTAAGAACTATGAGATAGATTTTATACATTATGGTTCACTTACAGTTATACTACCTGCAGTCTCTTTTGGTTTGCAAAAATCTATGATTATCCTTGCACTAAGGCATCAGGAGATACAAAAAAAGGAACTAACTCATTGGCAGTTATTTACAAAGCACTGAATTCAGCATTCAGAGGAGACACTAACTTAATGAAGGCAAGGAATATTGTCACTGTATGGAGAATGGGAATATGGAAGTCAAGCATGGACTGGTATGAGATGAAAGTGAGAAAAGATTACAAAGAGCAATTTATAATAATAACCAGACTCAGCTGAAGCTGAACCATGAATTGACATGGACGTTCCCAGATGGGCAGATGGTAAATTTGATTGACTGCTATAGTTAGTTTTTAAGACAGATTAATATGGGTTATCACAACTCACAACAAAGAGCTCAGCACCAACAGCAAGATGAGAAGCCCTACACAGACATTTATAACACATACAAAAATACTATATTAGGGAAAGTATTATAGAGAAATGAATAAGAGATGACAGAAACTGAAGGCTGTGTCTAGAACTGGGTGGTTTGCAATTGCATGTTTTACATAGCAGAGGTAAAGGGAACAAACTGACCTGTTTGTCTTTTGACTTCACACTAGTTACAAGAATACAAGTAGCTGTCTAGTTACTTAGTAAATAATATAATTGCTGTTACTTCTTTATCTTAGTCTTTGGTTTTAAAAATAGCATGTTAACATTATAAAATTTATTTAAAATAAAAAAGTTAATATTATAAAATATCCAACATTACTCTTCTTGAAAATAGACACAGTTGAATGATTGGCAACCAAATGCCACACAAAAGGAAAATTTGCAGCTTAAACAGCCAAACTGTTAGGAAGACTGTCACTTGAGTGAGCTGCCAGGCTACAGAGTACCATAAAAACCTTTAAGGTCCATGTGGAATACATACGGACCCCTAGTCCAATCCCCTTTCTATAACCAAAAGTAGTACATATCTCATTCAGGCAGTTCTTATCTTCTTTGGAATCAATTATTAGTTAGAAGTAGAAAGTTAACTGAATGAATGAGCAGCCTTAATGCTACTCATTGGTTGGTGGATGATCAGAGCCCCACAGACATGGGGACATTTAGGGATTTCAGAATGGAACAGACACTTAATCTTCAACAGATATTCTGCACTTATCTTGGCCAGTGAGTGGCACGCAGGGATGAGTAGAGAAGACAGCATTACAGGATGAAAATATCAGCTTGCAGAGCTACAGGAAAGCAATCTACTGGTGTGAGGAGGACATAAAATAAAATCAAAGTTCCCCAAAACAGGACAATCAGCTATTTGCATTCAGGTGCATGCCAGCCTGTAATGAGGAAAACAGAAAAGTTTTAATTTTGTTTTTTATCCAGTTTCCAGGAGCAAGAAGTAAGGCCTAAAATCTAAAAGCTTGGATGCATGGACACAATATTGTGTTCGCCTCTGGGTAGCAGCCAATCCCCTTGAGATGCACAAGTGCACAAGTAGGTGGAGATTCTGAGCTGGCACAGAATGCCTGAAAGACACAGCCAATACCCCTTCTGTGCTCTTTAACAGCCAAGAAATGTGCGTCTGAACAATGCTTGTATTCCAATGAAAAATGATTTTCAGATCCAGGAGCTTCTGGATGTACTGGGAAACAAGACACTGTTTCTACATGTGGGATGCAGTCACTCTGAATAACAGCTGTGAGATAATAGTCAATTAATTATTCCAGCATCTACCTGATGCTTATGGCAGTAGCCATAATTGCTACCTAATTGCTGCTGTTACAGATACCAACTACCTAAAATATGAAAGAAGCAAATAATTCTATTTTTACTTTTTTAGGCAAACAGACAAGACAGATAGCTAAGGAATAAGTTATAACATGTTATTATTATTATTTTTTTTTTTTTTCCCCAGAAGCAGAGGCTAATGTGACCTCAGCAAAAGGCTGGGTATGATCTGCAAAGGTGGTGTATAAGATGTATCCTTTTTTACAGTGTAGGACTAATTAAAGAAAATGTCATTACTGGGTCTGCAGCTGGGACAGCCTCTTGTCAAATTCAGCAGGGACTGGAGCAAGTTCAAAAAAAATCACTCAAGCTTGGTGCATTCAATTAGACTACATTTGAGGTCAAGAATAGTTTAGCACTGAGGAAAGTAACTTACTGAAGAAATACAACTCTGTTCATCAGTGCATTCAGAAAGCATTTTGGGAGAAACATGCTTATCTGCATGACTAGAGATTATGACTGCCACATACATGAATCCATATATATATATATATATTTTTTTTTTGCTTCCAATGCTAAAAATGTTTTAGAAAGTGAGAGATCTTGCTAGTAAATATTTCAGTACAGTAGTCTGGCAGTGGAAGGGTTGAAAGAGTAATATGATTTAGCTTGTTCTCTCACAATCTCATTTAAAAAGTTAAAGAAATGCAAATGTCTACTTCCTTAAAATATTCTAAAAATCAAAATTATATAAAAAAAAAAAACACAACAAAACAAAAAAAGTCTTTATTATTCAACAAAAATATATAGTGAAGAATTTTCCAAATGAAAAGAATGTGAAACCTGTCATAGTAATAAATATTGAAAGAACATATTTCACGGGATTTATTTTCAGAAATTAAAATAATTCCCTTTTATTCAAAAAACATTTTACATCACCTTTTTACTAAAAGAAAAAAAAAAGTTAGATTCAATAGTTTGAGTTCATTAGTATAATCTATATTGCGATTATTTTCCATGCAAACTACATGTATTATGCCTTGCAAAAAGAAAACAAACTTTAATTATCTTTAACAAGTACCACAGACTTAAATTTGTGTTTCCTTATTAATATAGGAAAGAAGCTGTATCTAGAAAGAACCTTTTAGAACAGTGATTTGCAGAATTAAGAACTTATCCAGCCTTCCTTCTGTACACTTTAAGCTTTTCTTTGGGTTAATAATCAAGATGCACTGTAGAGTCAGTTTTCACCCCCTTTACAGGAGGCAACAAGCACAGCACATTTCCTAGTTGATATTTACCTCTTTCTCAGATCATATATTTTTCATTTGATTTTTGGAAGAATCCCTTTTATGTAAAGGGATATTCCTTCCATGGACGAACACCCATTAACGTCAAGTACATGCAAGTTTATTGTGACAAGATTTTCAAAAGCAAGTGATGGGTAGAAAACCTTGAAGGAACTACACTCATGTCCTTGTCTGTACAGTTTTTCTTTAGTTATGACAGAAGGAGCATACAAATGTGTACTGCACTGATTTTTTCAAAAAGCTTTCTTTTTCATTTTTCTGAATACAGAAACCCTGTTTGTCATTAAAAATGTAAAGACCCTTATGTTTTTGTCAGTTAAAGAAGAAAATGAAAGGAATTGCTTTTATAACAACCTGGTGTAGTAAGAGTCATCCAGTTAAGGAACTGCCAAAATACATGAGATTAAAGCAGATGCAGCTTGACATAACTTGTCATTAAAAATATATGCGGACAATATCAGCACATGTCAAAACAGTAAAATGTTTGATAAGTGCAACTTATTTAAAAAATCCCAGTACACTTGCCAGTTTCCTACTGCCTTGCAAAATTGAAAAGAAAGAAAGGGAGAGTAAAACTCATTTTTTACTACAGGATTTCACAGAAACTGAAGATTTGACTAACTGTGGTGCAATAAAGAACAAAAAAAAAAAAAAAAAAAGAAAGGGATATGCAAATAGCTGATATGGTATTCACCATTGGAGGATACTTATCCTATTTCTAAATTATGCAGAGCTGAAAGCATGGAAATATTGAAACCAAAGTTTTCTCTTTCTTTAAAAAGAAAAGTTTAAAGTCAGTTTTATCCTGATGAAAAGTGGGAATGACATGGAAATATCCAAGAGTTTCAAGGAGCAATAAACTAATTACCTGGGATTCAGATGTGCTCTGGAACATGCTGCAAGCCTCTTAGGCAAGGACAAGATATGGCAGACGACATAGAGATCAGCAGAACTGAAAATTCTCAGTTTTCCACAGCTCAGGACCTTCTCCTAAGAAACTGCGATGATGTCTGAAAAAAATGAGCATCTATGAATATTATGTCAAGACATTTCATGGTCAGCAATTTATTACTTCTAAATGTAAATTTTGGTTTAACAAACCTTACAGACACTTACAGAATTGTTGTTAGTCCGTGCTTAAAACAATAAAAGCTTCAGAAAACAGTGTGATTTCTGGATGTGCCAATTTTGCATCTTGCCTAAGCCCTAAAATCAGTAAGAATCATTGTTCAGTAGACCTATGGAAGTCTATTTGACCACAATGCCTCACAGAAAGTTATTGATTTTTTGTTGAGGCTACCATACTCTCCTAAAGAGTGACAATGCTAAAAGGATTTCAATTTTTAATTTTAAGGATTTTAATGGAGGGTTTGCGTACAGAACAAAGTTCTCAGAAGTGGCTTATATATATATATACACAGATAATTATATATACAAATAATTGAAATAATTAAAATTGAATGTACCAAGAAGACAAAGTCCATAACTTTTTACAGTGACACAAAGATCTATTTTTAGTGGGACAACACCTCTTCAGTACAGGAAGCATATAAAAAGATTTTTATAGTCGTGCTTTGGGTTCTCCTAATGGCATTCAGTATTTGCTAATAGAAGCAAACAAAATGATTATCATCTAGAGTAACTTTTGTTATCAAGCATTATCAAATTAGTGACTAATATTTCTAACGTAAATAAATATTATTAGTTTTCAATATGAAAAATTTACATAGATAATGGAATGACTATGAAAACATTGTCTTAGGACAGTTAAAATCTGTGTTACATTTAGCAAAACTGTGAACATGGATATTTATTTTTCTAGAACAACAAGAATAACCAACTTATTATGAATATAAAATGAAGCAAGTAGTGAAGAACATTTCTAATCGATAATCATTCTGGAATTAATTTGTGTAAAACTGTCCTTTTCATCTTCTATTTCCAGTAAGTTTTGAATTTAATGGAAGAAGTTCAATCCATTAATCAACATCCCAGTATTTGGTAAAAGGTATAGGAACAGTTCACAAAAGTGTATGGCAAACAATCTAAGGCTTTTCAAAAGAAAGCAGCTTATGTGAAAGAAGAAAAAGATGAAAAATAATAAATAAAACTACCAGCCATAAGCTTAAATCTTTCTTTCAGCAAGACAGATTCAGAAAACACAGAAGACCTTCTTTACTTCAATGTGTAGAAGAGAACATGAAGGAAAATTTTGCCCCAATATTTCAAAATAAGATGGTTTTAAAACAGTCTTACAATTTAATTTCCCCTCTAGTCTGTCTCCCACTTTTTGGATTAAAGTTGTCTACATTCTTCAGAGCTATCTGCAGAGTACTGAACACATAATATGAACCTTGTGAAAGAAAGCAACTAAAAAGTTGCTCCTATGGTCTGTTTGTTAAAATATTTTATGTATGCTCACATTTGCTAAGTGTGCTTAGACCTATTAAAGCAAGGTGTATTGTGTTCAGAATACTAACAAGGCCAGTTGACCTTCAAAAAAATACCCTGCTCAAGTTTGGCAAAACATGGTACATTAATATAATAATTATCACTCAAATTATGTTTTTCTATGCATATACAAGTTCTTCCTATTTTCCCATTTATTTTTATACACTAATTTCTTTCCAATGCAACATGCCTGTACATAAAAATGTCTCATACTCCCTTATGTTGGCTTATTAATTGCAAGTTTACACTAATTGGAATGCAGCTTTCTTATCCCTGAATTGTATTTTTTCCATATTTTCTTAATTTCCAGTATATCTAATTGAAATATTTTTGCTCTGTTAGAGCCTATTTTAAATTATTCTTGTTTCTTGCAGGAAGTAAGACTTCATGGTTGTTGAGCTAAAATGGAAGACACTCTTAAAAAGAAAGCACAAGAGAACCATTCACAGATCTATGAAGAGCCTTTTTTTTTTTTTTTTTTGCAATGATCAAGCCAGTGATATTCAACTGCCTAACTTCGAGTTAATTAATTAAATTTAGGCACTCAGCAGTTTTGAGAATCCAAACTACTGTGTCGCCTTTTCCCTTATCTCTTGAAATTTGAGATAAACACAATCTTCTCTTTCTCTAGGGCAGACACGTATCCAAAATATCTTGAATTCATTACTTGGAAAAAGCTACAGACCTGCAATTTTCAACCTGTAGGACACTAACATGGAATAGAGCAGTGCCAGCTTACTCAGATGTGCCCATATCCTTCATACCATGACAATGGAGATGGAGCTGATCTTGGTTTCTTTGCCAATTCAGTTCCCCATCTTCCCCAAATAAACAACCAGAAATTGTGCCAGGTGCCTCAAGCTACATATTTTTGTGATTTAAACACTGACTTCAGAGGAACAGGACTGAGATAATTCTCTTACAGTGATGATAATCCATCAACTATGATGACAGGGAAGACCTTTTGGACCAATAAAAGCTTTTTTTTGAGCCACATTTTTAGCACTAACAGAAAAAGAAATGTTATATATATTTTTCCTTGCCAATCGCATAAGCCATTTGGTCCTCCAGAATTTCAGAATTACCAAGTACAGTTCAAAGTTATGAAAACATATTATTCTCACAGTCTCATTTTGCATGGGCTGATTAGAATTATTTGACCCCCAAACTACTCAGTTTTTGATCAAATAATGGACTTCAATTAATAGCAAACCATTAGAAGTACTGCTCAAAATGAATTTCAGTTCTCTAAGTATTTTGAAGTCACAGAAATCAGTTAGGTCAAGGTTCTCCAAGGCCAAGGAACGTTTATTGCAGATAGAGACTGTGGGTATGTATCTACTCCCACAGTCATCATAAGAGGTTTGCCTTCTAGTTCAACAAGAAGCGCACTGGAATCCTTCAGAGATGACTACGCTGCTACATGGTGAACAGTGGAACCAGTTTTGTCACATTAAGAAACAATTTGATCTTGGGCTAAACCTTTTCAGGAAAATACATAAGATTTACAGAAATAGCTCAATGTCAGCTGAAAGTCAGTACAAGTTGATCTGATATTTAAATTCTCTTCCCCCAGTAGTTAGAATTAAAGGCAATATTAATGTTTTTACTGAGGACTAATTCACAGGCACAAAATCCATTGACTTCCAGGTTAATGCTCCTCATCTTGTGTGCAATGGTGCCAGGATTGCAGGTAGCATATGTACTGTCCCTGTACAGTGTGCAAGGCATAAAGCTCATGAGTAAAACAATGTTAGTGGGGACCTACCCCACTAGTCTTTGTGCAAGAGCTGCCCCTTTTTAGGATAACACCTAACAATTAGATTTTCACTACTGGCTCAGTAACGCTGTATAGAACTACGAGTTATTCTAAATTATCCTATGAGTTAACTAATAGTTATTCTGAAATCCCTCACTCACCACAGTCTTACCACCTTACTAAGAACTATGAACATGGATCTCACAGTTCTGTGGACAAATAATCCTCAATTTTAATACTATTTACCATTTGTCCAATTATCAATGGTAACCATTTCAGAAGAGTACATCAAGCATAATCAAGATGACTGGACTTTGTTTCTACAGTGCTTGGAACAGTATTACCTGTACCGTTAAGTGCTATGGTGGCCCTGTCTGTCTGCATACTATAAAGGAGGGTAAAGGCAGAGGGAATGGTCTATAAAGTTTCAATGATTCAAAATCATTCTGGTGTAATGACTTCTCTCATCTCTCCACAAAGCCACACAATTCATTGAGGGTAATGATAACACAGTGAGAAAATTAAGTGCTCCTTCTGAATGAGCCAGAAGCTAAAAATACTTACACAACCAGCAATTACTTCTCACGTTTCTCATAAAAACTAGGATTATTACAAGACTTTCCCTAAACTAAAAACATAGGAAATAGCTCCTATTATTAGTATAAACCCCCCAAATCTGATAGAACTGAAATATTTAATAGAAGAGAGAGTCTGAGAGATAAATGCACATACAGAGTATAGATCGGTGCTGCACCTGTTTGACCTTAGGGCACAATTACTGTTTCTTCAGGGAAAAGTATATAGCAGCACAAAAATAAGGCCAGTCTTTAAACTTACCTTAAGAAAACTCTCTCTATCTATGGCTAAGATACTAAGTGTTTTCTATTTGTTTGTTCCTCCCTCCTCCCCCTCCCCCCCCCCCCCCCCTTTATTATATTATGAGACAATTCCAGGTTACAATTTTAGTTGGATTATGTACTTGTAACTGAAATCTAAAATTTTTCTTCAGGTTGAAACTTGGCACACTAGATCTCAGTCTGACAGCAACTTTTTTTTTCTCTCTCTCTTTTTTTTTTTTTAGTAACAAAAAATCCATAAGATTTTTTAAGGCTGCTAAAGTCAAGCTTTAAGATTCAAAGCTTCAAGACTACAGAGTATTCTATTTAGACATACACAGAGTAAGTATGAATCCTAGTTCTTCCATGAGACACGCATACTTCTCCACCTCCTGTATGAACAGAAGCAGGGCACCACATATGTGAGGACAACATGCATTGTTTCTTACAGTCTGGATATAGTTTTCATGGTTATTACCACTTATTTGTTGTCACAGAGGGAACATTAAAAGGTGAATTGGAAGAAATGCTACAAGATTCTACTTCAGATAAAGAACTGTTAGCTGTATTCAGGTTGGCTTAAAAATAGTTTGCATTATATAGATTTATGGGAAGCTAAAACTAAGGAAGAAAGATAATCAGAGATTCCAGTCATAGACATTTTTCATTGATGGAACTTTGCAGTGTCTAAAATAGTTCAATACTTACTTCAGTAGGACTCCAAATGCTTGGAAGCTGAGCAGAATGCGGTAGGAGATTACAAAAAACTTGTTTGAAAAGATGAAAGGCCTGCTGAAGATTTGTGCCATGAGCACTATTTTCTATTTCTTAGTTTCATTCTGAGAACATTATGAACTACTGTATTAAAATTTTAGACACTCACTGAGATGGATTTATCAAGGTTGATCAATCAACCTTGCTGGACCATGCCTTTTGGAAAATGTGAGCATTTTTTTGAAAAGAATCTTCATGGGCATATGCACATAAAAGAGTGAGAGCATAAACTGCCAAGCTGCTATTTACTGAACAATCACCCTGCTGTTGACTAAAAAAATATGTAGAAAACAATTTATTTATTTATTGGGGGGGTGGGGAGGGTGAGGAGGGAGAGGGGGAGGTGCTGCTGGTGGTGAATGGAAAGGCATCAGAGTGATTTGTTCAATATAAAATTTATTCTGATTTTTATATATGAGTTAAGCTTAGGCATACATAGCTCATGTAAGAATGGGCCTGAATAGTGTATTTCATCTAGCTATAAGCTGGGTATATTGAACCATTCCTGATATTAATAACAACTCCTAGAGGCAGGCAAGGGCATCTGTTCAAGTCCCAAGGTGTGAAGCTTTGATTGCTTGCAGATACATTGCTGTAAAATGGAGTTATTACAGGGACACTCAGTTAATTTGAATACTCATCTGTGAGAGAAAAACTAGGAATTGCTTTGGATAGTATAATCAAAAGGTTTTGGACCAGTTGCATACTCATATAGAGCATACAGATAAGAAACCTGCTAGACCAATGTTGTTTTTCCAGAGTATCCACTCCTGAATCTCTACCCTTTATTAGCTCTCCAGAGGATATCATGCATGTCATCATCGCTGATATATGAAGCTCAAGCAAACTTGTAAACTAATAAACACATTCAATTTATATAGAGAGAGATGGATATACATAAAAATCTATATATACATACACCTGTGCAATTAATAAGATTAACGCTTCGTGTAGTAATTACATATCTACTGTGGAATGCTAATCTTAAGAAGAGTACTTATTACGTTGCTTGATGTATTTGATTAATTCAGTATAGATAAACATTACAATTATAACACAGTTGTAAGGTTTATAATGCTTTTTTTTTTTTTTTTCCTGGAGGAATTCCAAAGTACTCCTTATAATTTAAACAAATGCCTCAAAAGCATATGCATACCGCATGCTTTGTAACATATTTTGAGTAAAGAAAAGACTAAATAAAAATTTAATGCTGCATTACAGAGGAAACTGGAAATGAGCTACATTTCTCTGTCAATACATTTCTGAGCTCAGCTTTAATATTAATGTTTTTAATAAAGATGGAGAAGAGAGATGCTTTTTCAGGTAGAAAAAGAAAAAGAAAAAGAGAAAGAAAATAAAAAGAAAAAGGAAAAAGAAAAGAAAAAAGAAAAGAAAAAGAAAGAAAAGGAAATAAGGTAAATGATAAAAACAAAACAAATAGTTGAGAAATTTAGACAATAATTTAGTGGTAGGTATTCTCCATTAATTTGCTTTCATGGCATACCATACTCAGAAACTTGATTAGATGAACCTTATCCATGCTCATCTGTCATTCAGCAAACAGAAATATTCATTTCATTGTTTTGTACTTCAGCTGGTTGTAAATTCTCAAGTTCTGTATATCTTCTGTACATGGTTGAAATGCCTTGGTCCCATGTCTATGAAAGGATTTATAACACCTATAGCAAGATTCTAGTAAATTTTTTAGTTTGCAAGCCTAACAGTGCAATTTACATTCTTCATCACAGGAACATTTGCAAAACTCTGAGCGTGCAAGTTTCCTCTAGAAGGGGTTCAAAGTGCCCACTTGTTCTACATCTGCCCTTACTCAAGTCTTTTGACAACTTTAAAGGGGTAAGGATGCCAGTGCTCCTAAGCTGACTCAGGACACTGATCCCTTTCACAACAAAATCAGAAAAAAAAGTGATTTGTTTTTCACCTCCTTGACCTGTCATGATAGCTCAAGTGTTCGAGCTGGTGCAAGGGAGAGAGAAAAGCTATCCTGAGAATAAGACAATCCTGACAATCCAGACAATCCTGAATGCCTGTAAGGCAATCCTGACATATTTCTCAAATTTCCTTGGAATGCATCTCACACATGCCAAATTCAATAAGAGTATTCAACTTTATGCCTCATGCACACAGACACTATTGAATTCTGCTAAGGCACAATGACCAGTGCTTATTAAAAAAGTGATAGGCAGAGAGGAAAGAGGAGGAAATTAAAGATGCACATTTACAAGAGACAGAAGATAGGTTAGTACATGTACATTTCTTGTTTTTTTTTAATCAGGTAAACAAATTTTCTCTCAGAGTCCATATGAGAGAGTCTCAGTACCTATGCAAATGTTTTTTGTTAATAATAAAGTATTTGTTTTATTAATCATAATGTATTCTTGCATTATTATGTTATTATAAACTTGCCTTACTCTTTATTAAAATGTAAGAAATGTTTTTTTCATATTTAGTCTGCTTGGAAAACATAATTTTTCATTATTTATTTTATTGAATTAGATGTTCAAGCTACTAAACTCCAGGTAATTTAGCTTAGTATCACGTAGACTTGAGTCAGCTCTTAAAATGTACATGGTTTTGTTATAAATTTGTACAGTGCATATCCACACATACCCTTTGGAATCTCTCTTTTCTAATTTTCCTCTCTACAACATTTTTCTGTATTGTATTTCAAACAAATATGGCTGTTTAGTGAAAATCATGTTTTCTATAAAATATTTACTTGTTTATCTGAAATAGTCTGAAAAAGGGTCTATGAAAAAATTACCTTATAAACAGAAGAGTGACTGTAGAGTATCATAAATATAAGCTGTAAAAAGATTTCTTCTACTGTAGTGGCTTTTAAGAAAAAAGGTTGTGAGTAAATTTAATCAAAATATGTTTTCTATTTTCTCATAATTACTCACAGTAATCTCATGTTACTGAAAATATGCCTAGTACTTTCCTAAAAACAATAATGTTAAATACACAAAATACGCACCAAAATACTAGGGTACATTAAAATCAACAAAGATTTATGTCTAAAATTTGCTCTGAATTTTGCTACCTGGAGAAAAGTGCACACAGAGCTGTTCCCTTTTACCACTAAATAAAAATGCTTGGAATTAAGAAAGATAAAGTTAGTCAGTACTCAATAAACTTAAAATATTCCTTCCACTATGTTTTAACATCATTTAAGTTTTACATCAGTGTTCCTTGAAATGTTTACATGGAAGTAAAAGTTCCGTTGTTCCATTGCTGTCTCAGTACTCGCAAAAAGACACCTAGAGAGTTGTCATAATGCAGCTAATACCCTAAATAAATCACACAAGTCACTGACTATTAAACATATGCTGGTAACTTATCAATTGAGTGCATGGACTCTCATAGGCACATATATCAATATTAATTTATCAGAAAAAAATTATGAGGAAACTGCTCGAAGAACACTGTCAGATGTGCATAATATTTATTTATTTTGTGTTCTAGTTAAAAAGGCTCTAGTTTGTCACTACCTGGATTGAAGGATAAAACAGAAGGATATTTGACATTGTGTTCATGTACTAGGAAAAGAGGAAAGGGGAGAGGGGAGAATAGTTTTTTTCCACTTTCTTCCTATGAAAGGAACCTAAAGCAATAACACAAAAATCAGCTAGTCTCAGAGCTTGACCTGAGTGCTGCAATGATGCAGATTAAGACACTGCCAGTATTTTGCAGTACTGCCTATGATCCCCTGTGTCAGACTTTGGGACAGTCTGACAAACTGCAAAGGAGGCAACCAGCCCTAGACATCATTCCACAGCTCTGTGGGCTCTTCCCATTCATTTTCTTCACCGTTGGGCCAGCAAACAACTAAAATATTTACTTTCACAGTCTTCCTCTCATCCAAAACACATAATTATCTCACACATGAAGAAAGCTTTTAATAAGAAACTTTGAAGAAAAAGAGAAGGAGGTGGTTGAAGATATCTGCCTGGTAAGTGGAAGTTTTCATTCCTTTTTCATTGAGAAAATGGAGATTTTAAATAATAAGATGTTATAACAACTAGCAGTTAACACTTCTGTGCAGATGAAGGTTTATTTATTTATTTATTTATTTATTTATTTTTAACAGATACGTTATGGCATATTCAGACTTGAAAAATTGAAAACTGAGCAATTTAATACTAAAGAAATTCATCTTCATTACTATTCTTAATACTATTTTTGCATTAGAAGGTGTATAGATACCACTAGCAGCTGACTGATATGTTAATTGATCTGCATACCCTTTCCAAAGAAGCTTAGCTACCCACAGTGGATTGGACTGGTCAGGCATTGCATCCAGGCAAGCAAAAGAAAAAAAAAAAAGTAAAGAAAAAAAAATACAGTATGCAGACCTGAACAGGAGAACAACTTGTTCAGGTCTGCATACGTACGTACCTTGAACGTACCTTGGTATTTCCCACTAAATGACTGAAAAAATTGGTGGTGAGTGGAAAGGAAAGCGGGGATGAAATCTTTCATCTTGGGAAATGACTATATATTAAATTAATTATTATCCCAAGTATTTTGATAATTACAACTGTAGTTTCTAAGATAAATTCCACTAAAATACTTGGCAAAATAGCGACACACTACAAAGCGTTGCTTCGGTTCCACAATACATCTTCAAAATTTAGGAAGTTACTTTTACATGCCTAAACCACATATACTAAAGCATGAGACCCATACTTACGTCCCATAGGGTAAATAACTGTGATAAGTAAAACAGACCCAGCAAATCTCTTCTGTTCACTGCAACCACACAATTAATTTGTGTATGTTCTCTTAAGGGACACATTTGCTCAGTGCTCTGTGCTATGAAGCATTCACAGAAAAACAAAAACTAATAGAACTTCCTAAGTCTTGTACACAAAAAGTGTACTTTGTTTCTCCCTACAGCTTCTTAAATTTACCACCTTGGAGGAAAAGACATGATCAATAATTACCTGCAAGAACTCCAAAAGGAATTTTGTGCAGCACAGGAGGGAGCTAAGGGGAAGATAAAGGCAAACATCAAGGTACCTGGAAGCAGAAGTGATTTAAAGGGTCAAGAGATGGACCAGGAGAAGCCAGAGGGGCTTTCTCCAGCTCTGCTGGAGAACATGTCACAGTCTTACAAACATGTTCCTGGTACGTGAGAAGAGTGTTAAACACAGGAGGTAAGCTATCCTGCTTTCACCAAGGGAATAAACTATCATAAATTACTCAGCACTGACTACAGAGGAAAACCAGGTAGATACTGTTAAGCAGCAGACATGGAATGAAATCTCTGTCTCACCCACTGAAATGAGGTCTGTCCTTTTTCTAAGAAGCCACAGAAGCTCAGCACCTTGCACAGCTATATGCAAGATGAATACATTTTCCTAAATCTTACTACAGCCAATGAGGAAAAAGACTACTTTTTACCTTAATTGCAAGGTAAAAATAAGGGATTAATCTCCTCTGAAGACAAAAAGTTGCCTTCATCCATGCTTCTCAGCCACAATCTCTTTATAAATGAAAATTAGTTTATTATATAATTTATTATGAAAATGAACAAACTGATACATAACACCTTACAAAAGAAAAAAAAAAAAACACAACAAAAACATAATAAACCATTAAGCAAAACATGCTATAGTCTTCAAAAATGGAAACAGCATTTCAAAGCTAAACATAAATTGAGAACAATCGCTCTGTTATTTTACCAACTGTATCAGCTAAATATTAAAATTGCTTGTAAATCTTATCCTGCCTATACACTTAAACCATCCTAGTAAATTATTATTGTGTTAGTTTCACCTTTAATATCTTCCTATTAGTAAAAGGAGCTGGTCCCTACCAGCAAGAATATTGCTGTTATGCATATGTATTTTATATACATATATATACATACCTATACATACACACATGGCAAAGGAGTAAGAATAGCAAAATAACAGGACTCCATGAAATGCAGAAGTAATGAACTAAAAAAACATCACTAACAGTAAGAATGAATGCTGTTTAGTTTTAATGGAGATTGTATGCACTTACCCTGTTAACTGAACATAGCACAGATTCTGAGAAGAATTACACTAGTGAACTTCAAGATGGGGTTAATGCTGTTATCTTTTCATTTCTATTGAGGTATTACCAGTTCTTGATTCCCAGATACTACAAACAAATCCATATTCTAATTTCTTCCATGTCAGTAAGGATTAAGGTACATGTTACAAAAACAACAGATTTATATGGACTAACTGGCTCATAATCTAACCCTGAAAAATATAACCTATACAAGTATCCATATTATTTCTATCAATAAATTTGCTGTTGCATGTTCTTAAAAATATCCAAATGACAACAATAATGACGATTATTGCTTGAATCTCACTGAAATAAAAAGTAAAAAGAAGCAAAACCAGATGAAATCCTCCCACATTTCACTTTTTACATCAAAATAACACTCAGAAAATTGGTACCTGGAAATTTCTGTGTTATTATTAGCCAGTTAATAAGTAACCTCAAAACATTTTAAGTTACTGGTATTTATTAATACAGGTAAAGTAACTACAAGCATCAACAAATTTTGCATTATCACTCCAAAATATAGGGTCCCTCTTCTGATGTAAAAGATGTATAAAATGCATGCAAATTAAAGGCTACAGCCATGGAATCATAAACATCAGAAATGAAAGTGACCTCTTGAGTTCAGCTACTGCAATGAGACCTGATTTTATTTATTTTGAGTGAAATCTGTTCTTAACACGCATGGACATAGCTCTCTGATTAACATATCTCCTCCCACACAAACTCGCATGCTAAGTGAAGGAAGAAATGTAAAGGATTAAAAAGACAGGCAAACAGAGGTAACAACTGAAATCTGACAGAAAAAAAAAATCCATTGTACCCTTAATCACTTCCTTACAGTGTAGAATTACTCCCAGAAAAGCCTTTGCAACTTTCTTCAGAGATGAGATGGGCTTTGCAACACATTAGTTTGTCAAATGGTTGCTCAAGCAAAGACAGATTATTTTTTATTTTATCTATACACACTGTTAGTACAATAGCATAATGCATACCTTCCTGAGATAAGAAGAAAAATATACGATGATGTAAGAGACCAGTGCTGGTCAGTTCTGAAAAAAAAAAAAAAAAAAAAAAAAAAAAAAAAAAAAAAAAAAAGATTTATAAAATGTGGTAGCTCAGCACTTCCCAGCCACTCACTTGCTCTCCCCAGGTGGGATGTGGGTGAGAATAGGAAAGGTAAAAGTGTGAGAATTCATGGGTTGAGATAAAGACAGCTTACTAGGTAAGCAAAAGCTGTGTGCACAAGGAAAGCAAATCAAGGAATTAATTTGCTGCTTCCCATCAGCAGGCAGGTGTTTGGTCATGTCCAGTAAAGCAGGGCTCGTCATACATAATGGTATCTTGGGAAGATAGACACCATCACTCCAAATGTCCCTCCCTTCTCCTTCTTTATCCCAGCTTTTACTCTGGAGCACGGAACAGCCCTTGACTCTGTGTAAGCACTGCTCAGCAACAAATAAAAACACCAGTGTATTATCATCACTATTTTCATCAGAAATCTAAAACACAGCATCATATGAGCCTCTATCAAGAAAATTATCCCAGTCAAAAGCATAAGAACCATCTTTCAGTACATTTATTCATATAGAGGAGGATGCATTATCCAACTAATCTTACTACCACATATGAATGTGTGATTTGAAGTTCACACACATTCGATGACATAATTTCGCACAGCAAGACATTTGGTGTTATCAGAGTCAGTTTGCCAGTCTGAGTTTCTAGTGAACCTATCAGTCTTTCTGAACTGACCTTTGGGAAACCTCTGTCCTTCTATCCCCCTTAACTAGACGAATGTAAACCAGAGGGACCAGACTCCCCAGCACTTTGTGGATTACCCACTAAAATGAACAGGAAATGCTATGTGCTGGTGTGGAGAGACTTGCCAGGTGCAGTTTGCTAAAGCTCTGTGCTGGCTGAATACACTGAACCCATTGTATTTTTAGCATAATGAACATGAATTTTGTGCAGACCCAGAAACGAAAGAGACACAAGACTGGGATATCCATATATCTGCCCCTATTACATCAGTAAAAAAACAGAAGATTTCATAAGATTTTCACACACAGGTTCATAAGATTTCCAAAACCTTGTGTTGTTAATGGTAGATATTATCTTTTTCCATAGATACCAGCTTTCCTATGTTCATATATTGAAGGCAAAAAGAAGAAAATGACTTCAACAGTAAAAGATTCTATCTGAATTTAAAAAAATTACTACAAGCTATTACTCAACAAATCTGGAATAAGCCAGACCCTGATCACAGCTGGGCATGTAGTTATAGACAAATTTAGCTTTACTATGCAGAAAAATAGTCTTAATCACTTCTTTATTTGTTAAAAATTCAGAAATGATCTCTTCTCTCCCTGGCTTTGTTGTTAACCCTAACAGTAACCTTAATCAGCTACTTTTGCACTGCAGTGGTTTTAGTGCTTTTGAAAGCTTTATTGCTACATTAAAACAGACAGTTGAAGACACTGAGTTATAGAACACTAGCGTCTTTCTCTTATAATTATTGGCTTGGGGACAGAAATTAGAGTGGAGATTATTACAGTCATTATGATTTTCAATGAAATATCATGTTTTCTTTCTCTTTCAACCTCAAATTTTAAGATGATTTGCTGCAGTTTCAGTTTTGTTCAAGAGGCTGCTTCCAGTCAAAGGTTATGGAGTAATAGAGTTCAAGAAGATGTAAGACAGACTTGTAATTTACTAAGTCTAGAGATAAACAATTAAATTTATTTATTTTTTTAACTGCCCCAGACAAATTTCACTATATTCATAAGAGCAGCCAACTGAATGAGACAGAACCATTTATCTGAAAATACCCAAAAAGTAGTGCCTAGGGAATAGTATGAGAACAGGAAATGCTTATGAAATGCCTTCCCTAGTACTTTTATGTACTCCTGCCTCTTTCAATTGAGGGACTTCCAGGTCAGATATGGTTTTCCATACCAGGTTTCATCTGACCTTATTTTGCTTCTAATTATTTCAGCAGTACTGCAAATTTTGAGATGAAACTCTACAAACCCTTACTACTGCAATGTCTACTATTCGATGTTAAACAAAAAAAGCTGCTTTCGAAGTTCAGTGTGAGATAACTTTTGGTAGACCACATTTTTTTATGCAAACCTGAGAAGACCTTTAAGTAAAATAACCTTCATTAACAAACCAGATTCTAAAGAGTCAGATGAAATAATTTTGACGTCAATAACAAATGATTTTTGGTTAGTATTTCAATGAAACATCTTGAATTTCACTAGCTATCCCTTCCACTCCCTAAACACCAGTCTCCTGGTCTCTACAGTCTCCTCTTGGTTCCATCTTACTCATTTAGATCCTGCCTGTTTCCATGACATTTAGGATGATCGGTTATGAAGATTGTATCTACTCATCACTACAGTCTATCAATACTTTCCATTGTAGATAAGAAGAAATTAAGAACTGCCCTCTAGGGAAAAAAAAAAAATGTTTTATTTCCTTTAGTTGTAACAATGTTTACAAATGTGTCTTCAACAATTACTTACAACATAAGTACCTTTCAACATAAAAACAGATCTTGCAGTTCAAGGTTTTCTTGGTTTTACAAGAATCAGTACAATGCAGAAATTTTATAATCAGAAAAATCAGCCTTCAGAGGAGAATTTTCATTACAATATCAAAGTTTCAAATAAATCTCAATGGTTGCTTAGATTTAAAGTACTCCGACTTCAAGAGAAATTAATCATTTCAGAGGAGCATTACATAGAAGATAAACGAATGGTTGTTTCCATGTTTCTCCCAGTCTTTAAAACTTATTTGGGATAAATAATCTTGTGGGCAGAGTAAAGAAATAAAAACAAACAAACAAACAAACAAACAAACAAACAAACAAACTCCTCTATCTCATTTTGCATAAATGAATTGAGAGGAATAGGAAATGTTATTATGATATGTTAAGCATGTGCCTGTAGGAGCTAATTCTACTAAAATTATTGGTACATACTTAAAAGAAAATGCAATAGCTCATTTCAGCAGGAAGCAGAAATATCTAGTACTGAAGGAAGTATGTACATTTTACTCAGGAGACCAATCTACTTTGAAATGAATTATTTAAAATCAAGGAAAAATATATGTAAGACAGCCCTTCTAAAAGCTACATTTATCATAGATTCTCTACTGGAATCCCACAGCAAAATATCCCACAAAGAGGAGGGACCAAAAGCAGACAACTTAACAGCTAATGGAGCTCTAGCAAAGTCATATCTACAAGATTTTGTGAATAATTGAAGAGACAAAATGGAATAAAAAGTATTCTGGAAGGACTGCTTGAAGTCTGATAAATTCAATGCTTTAACTGGATTGATATAATTCTACAAGGCTTTTGAAAGCAGCAGGCTTTTCCTGTCATAATACAAAGGATTAAACAGTAAAATTACATGTACAGATGTATACAGACATGTTCCTGCATACATATTGAAAGGAAATCTATCTGATCCATTCCTACTGTTATGTGAACTAAAAAAAAAATTGCATTAAGGAGGAAAAGAGATGGCGTGAGATGGTATGAAAGGACTTCAAGTGAGAAGCAACTGAGAAGCCGTTTTGGAGGGACTGAACAAGATGCAAAGAAAGTTTCACCACACAATGGCGCCACAGTTAATGTGAATTGCACCCTTATATATAACACTACAGCCAAAGATAATGTGTAAGTGGAAATCTCCAAGGTTAATCTCAGGACTGTCTTAGGTAAAGTGAGATGTATACACTTTGATAGATTAACGCGTATGTGATCCAGGCACTATTCCATAGAATAGGGAAAGTCTAAGGAAGGGAAGAAAACCCACCATGATGTTTACTGCAGGACTTCCATTGAATAGTTTTAATTAAGAAGGCTGTAAAAAGAGAACCACCTCTGGTTTTAGTATAATAGCTCAGATGGAGTATTTAGAAAAGGATCTCAGAAGTTGTTTATATCAACAATAAATTTCTGAATCACTGTATGGGCAGAAGATGCTTTGTATTCCTGCACCAGATGAAGAAAGGGAAGGCAAGATGGTCAAAGTTCCCTTAATATTACAAACAATGGAAATAATGCTGAGGGGTCTTCCAGATTTACATCAATCTTACTACGTTCATTCATAAGGAATATCTTCTGCCTTGATATCACATAATACTCTTTATAGGTGTCTGAGAAAAATGGTTTATAGACAACAGAAAAAATAAACATGATTTGAAAAATATGACATTAAAATAAAAGATTAGAAAAATGAGAAGATTAATGGGCTATACTAGATGACAAATTAGAAAGAATAATCTACTGTCAAGATAAAATCAAAATAACCTAATAAATCCTTTTGCAACTACGATAATTTTGTACAAAAGTATTTCATTAAGAAATAATTTTTCAGTGTTTTCAGTGTGACAGGAAAGAAAGCATCCCCTAAGAGCTCAACAAGGAGCTTTATAACAAGCTGGAGATCCAGGAGGACCACTGACTAATTCTTCTCATTTGGCAGATTTTATGAAGCTGAGGATGCTTATCTACCTTACAAAATGAAAAATGGGGCTAGGTTGAGTAAGTTTGCCAAAAAGGTGACACTTACGAAGTCTATCCTTTGTACAAAAACTGTAAGGTATAAACATGCAATGCAGCTTTGATGTATTTATCTTATATTACAACATGTTCTTACATGTGGAGGATTCATATGAAATACTTCATCATCACTGCATTCTACATCATTATAGACAATAGTATTCAGAATGACTGTTATTTTGAAATTAACTCTGAGCACTTCTTGGTTTTGTTTCACCTAGACCATCCAGTCTGTAGTCAGAAGAGAAAGCAAGGAAAGTCAGTAACTACATAAGAATTGCCCATTTGATGAGGAAAAGAAAAATGATACACAAAACATTTACAGAACAGCTTAGTTCACATGAAATATTATTTAAGTCTTGTCTTCCAAATAGAAAGCTGACAAAACTGTATCAGTGAATGTTATGGCAGTGCAAATTCCATTACATTTTAAAAAAAAGTATTTATAATCATTCTTTGCAATAGTTTTTAAAACCTTACAGGCCCACCCCAGACAATCTCTGGGAAAATTTATATAATACAGCTAATATTACAATGTCTTAAAAATATTAGCTTGCTGGACAAATATGTACTTTTGGATAAACAGCACCTGACCTTACAACAGCCATTCTTCTAAATGTTACAGCACTACTAATATCGTTTCAATTAAATAAAAATTAAAGCTGAGAAAATATCACAAAAGGGTAATCTAATATTTGATCGTTAATGTGCTTATGTAAAGTGATATTTACAACAGCATTTTGTGAACTGGACAATTTCTCTTAAAAAAAATGTAGTTTTAATAAATTTTAGTACAGTGCACTTTCGTGGTCTGCATGTTATCCTCAGAAGGGTTGTCAAGCTTCATCTAAGATCAGTTCCTCAGTCTTGAGGATGAAGCTTTCTAACTGAACAAACTTGCATCTTTAGATCAGACTGAAAATTTCCTTTACTGGCCTCTCAAACTGGACAGAATATAACATAGGAGATTATCATGGTATCACTGAAATTAATTTCATGATCTTTAAGGGACCGATTACTTGCTTCCCTTCCCAAATACCTAGATGAGCAATACTCAAAACCACTGAAATCCTTGAAAACCAGCAGTTATGCCCATATACCTCGCAACTGAGAATAACTTACACAGATTAACTGGTTGTCTTCAAACAATATCCATTCCATTAAAGATAGATATACTAAATAGGGGAAAAAATAAAGAGAATGGTTGGTAGAACTGATTACCAGTGTTGGTGCTTCAGGAAATGAGGCAAATTTCTTTGCCTGTCTCTCCCTGTACTCGGCTCTGGTGAGGCCGCACCTCGAGTACTGTGTTCAGTTTTGGGCCCCTCGCTACAAGAAGGACATCGAGGTGCTTGAGCAGGTCTAAAGAAGGGCGACGAAGCTGGTAAGGGGCCTGGAGAGCAAGTCCTATGAGGAGCGGCTGAGGGAGCTGGGCTTGTTCAGCCTAGAGAAGAGGAGGCTCAGGGGTGACCTTATTGCTCTGTATAAGTACATTAAAGGAGGCTGTAGCGAGGTGGGGGTTGGCCTGTTCTCCCATGTGCCTGGTGACAGGACGAGGGGGAATGGGCTAAAGTTACGCCAGGGGAGTTTTAGGTTAGATGTTAGGAAGAATTTCTTTACTGAAAGGGTTGTGAGGCACTGGAACGGGCTGCCCAGGGAGGTGGTGGAGTCACCATCCCTGGAAGTCTTCAAAAGACGTTTAGATGTAGAGCTTAGGGATATGGTTTAGTGGGGACTGTTAGTGTTAGGTTAGAGGTTGGACTCGATGATCTTGAGGTCTCTTCCAACCTAGAAATTCTGTGATTCTGTGATTCTGTTCCTGCATAGTCTAAGCACAGATGGCCATGTGAGCTTTGGTGTGCTGAGACACAGCTAGCTGCTACCAGTCTGCAGGGTAAGTGCAAGAAGAAACATAAACTACTAGTTTCTAAAGAATCACAATACTTTTATGACCTGTAGATACCTTTTCCTCTTATGCATCCAACTTAATTCTTTGAGTTACAGTAAGGCTTATATCTGCTCCTTAAGAGAATTATCTTCTTGAAATTAATTATATTCCAACAAAGCATTATTTTTTACTATGTGTTCTTAAGAATTTTCATTTGGTTATATAGATAGCCCAATTACTCAGATCAAAATAGAACTGTGTTTTGCTCTAAAGTTCCACAGAAAATGTAAGTTTAACATCATTACAATTAAAATAAAATGCTAGAATAAGCCTTTGTATCACTAAGGTCTACAGAACTTTCAGACAGCAACCTTGATCTCTTTGCGTATTGAAGGTAATGATATACCATTTCTATCTAACGTTTGCATCTCAAAGAGTTTCTGTTCATAACAAACGAAATAGATCTCCTTAGAAAGGCCTGCCTTCGTGTATTACGTTACTTGGTGGGCAGCCAGATGTTCTGTTCTACTAGAACACAGAGCATGCTGGCAACATGAACGTGTGCTTCAGAAATCAACATTCAAATGAGTAGGAAAGAATCTAATTAGACAGCAAGATATTAATTACCAGTATCCAGCTGAGAAAGCAGAGCTTTCCTTACTGCCAATATATAGCTGTTACAGTAAAGACTTATAAGTTTTTCTTGTGAAGCTTTCATTAAATAAATAATGTTAGCTTACAATATTGTTTACTTATAAATAGTAACGAACTTAGAAAAAATCATAACAGTCAAGGATACTAATATTTGCCTTTTTCATACATCATTCTCATTGATATGAACTAAGGACACATTATGTCCCTAAAGATTTCCTGCATTAACATCTCTGAATTTTTTGAAATTAAAATTTACAGCATATGATGGAACAATTTGCCAGAGTTGGCCAGACACCACTTAGGCTTAAAAAAAAAAAAAAGAAAAAAGAAAAAAAAAGTTTAGGATTTCCCAAGCCTTCAAAAACCATTATTGTGGGATATAATCAGGTATTTCTGAAAGCACAACTCTGTAACTGAAGTTTTCTTAAAATCCAACCTTTCTCCATTTGTCATCAAGGGAAGATGTATATATAGGGCCTGAGCTTAACAAGCTGTAGTTTATATTTTAACAGAAATGAAGATGACTCATCTACTTTACTAAAAAGGACAGTGAAATCTGAAAATGATTTTGACTTCACTGGAAGGATAGCAGGCACCATTTTCCCTTATGTAGAAATGATGACTAAGCTTATCCTTTGTACAGTGGAATGGATTTTATCTCTTCTTTTACACCAAGGGAGTCATGGCAAATACAGAAAAATTTATTCAGGAAGATAATGAGAGATTATAAGAAAGTACTGTCTTCCAGATAGCAGAGAACAGTAGAACTTAACCTCATCGAAATCTTAAGCATCATCTTTGAATTATCTTGGATGCCCAAGAAGCCTTTTTTGTGTTCCTAACGCAATGTAGTTCTGATATAATACAACATACACAGCTTTTCCTTACATTTTTAAACAAACAAAAAAAATGGGTTAGCCTAAATTCACTTTTTTTTTTTTTTTTTTTAATTTTAATTTTCCTCTTTTACAGACAAAGCAAACACACTGAGAAAGTAAAAGGAAGGTTTCACAGACAGGAAGAGCACTCCCTGTTGATCACTCACAGCAGATACAACACCCACATAAAGAGAAGGGTACTTAGCCAAGAATAGATGGCAAGTGCTCTCCTGTGACCATGGAATTGCATATATTTAGGATCCTTTTGCTTTATGTAGTTTATCAAACCTTCAGCTGCTAGTTTCTGAAACATCAGAGCTTTGTCACCCTCAGTTCAGTGGTGAGTCCTGCATAGTCTGTCTTGATCATTTAAATATGCAGATTTGTTCTCATTTAGTCAATTGTTTCCTATGTTTTATACTGTCAGACAATCTTTCTTCTGTCAAGACTACTAGCAAATTCTCTCTTTAGCATTTTCAAAGGCAAGAATGAAACTCCAGCTTCAGGTGAAGAATGAAGCAGCTTGTGGGAGTGCCAAGTTAATTAGAGCCAATTATAACTTGATTGACTTACCTTGGCATTAGAGTGACTAGGAATGTGTTAGATGGAAATTTTGCATCTATACACATTTGTGATTTATAGGAAGCTGTTTCACGGATTGCAAGGCTCATTCCATCTGCTAATTAAAAGAAGAGTGTCCAATTTAGGTTAGAAACTGTTTTCTTATCCTTGAAGAAACTGTCAAATAGTGTCAGAAAGACCAACCCTCACAAGCACAGCTGTTCTGCTTTTTCATGCCTCCCTTCCCCACCCCCTATCTTTTTTTTTCTTTGCATCGTCTCCCCAAATACTTTATAATTCTGAGCTGTATCTTAGACTGAAAACTGAAGTTGTTTCAGCATTCCTCACATAAACCTACCTTTAGGAAAAAAAAAAAAAAAAGGAATAAAAATCTAGTCATAATGAATAGAAAACCTATCAATTCTTTGGAGCAATCACACTTCTGGGGCTCTATAAAATATTAACAACTGTGACAACTTTCAGTATGTTTGTCATTTAGTCTTCATCTTCCATGTTCTTATCCATAAAACTGTTCATAATGTTTAGACTGTGGCTTTGTTTTAAGTAGTAAACCCTGGAATTCCTAACATGGCTTCGTCACATAGAATAATTCCTCTGATCTCACCTCACTCACAGAAGCAATTCTCATCGATGATAGTAATTCAATTCCCTTCAGAGAAGTAGGCAGTTTTTGATCCTCATTAGTCAATGGTGAGGATCAACTAACACAGGTCAGAAGGAATGTAAGTTGTTTTTAATAGGCAATAGATATTGAACGTAATTGTAGTAATAAACCCCGATTGTAAATGCATCAAGGGCAATATTGAGAATATGCTGTGGTTATTTTATTTTTATTTTTATTTATTTTTATTTTTTCTTATTATTACCTGCATCTTTCTATTTTCCCTGCTTTCTATTCAAGTTGCCTAATATTTCCTTTGCTATTCTGGTTTAGTGCTTTTAAATTCTGTCTTTTTACACTTAATCCATCTTTCTTTTCACTGACGGTTTTATTTGATTGGATTTATTTGAAAAACTAAGACCACTACTATTCTGTTGCTTTACATAATATACCTGCAATTTACTGCCATAAGATGAATTTGCTATAGTGAAACTTTCTGAGAAGATTCTAATGGTTTTTTTCCACATAGTAGTTTAATGTGAAATAATTTTCTAAGATTAATTTTATGCATCATTTAGATGAGTTAAATCCCAAGTAAGGCAGCCCTTAGCTTAATTATTCTAAATCATTCCATAACTTTTATGTAACATAATAAATGTGGACTTTATTTGCTTCTGGGGAAATAGTTAAATTTTGCATACATTCATAACTAACCGAAGTACAAAGTAATTAAAGCTTTTCAGTGCTTTCTGATAAGCATTACCACGACATAGCAATTAAGCCCTCAAAAAATCACTAAGAAGATGCATGAAATTACAGTCTTTTAAAATCAGTATTAAAATGTGGAATCTGTTTAACTTTTTGTAGTGTACATGTGTGTGTATCCCAGGTGATGCCTGGAAATAAATGTATCAAAGTTCTAACAAAAAGGAACTCCTAAGTTTGGCTCCAGAGAATGGTTTTCAAAAGTTTAAATACAGTTTTCACCATTGGCAGCAGGAAAGATTACAGAATCTGTCATCTTGATGAATTCCCAGAATTGCTGCCCATTCTAAATATCCAATTTACCATTTTGCACACACAAAGTCTGCTAATGCTGCCCTGAGTATGCATAAATGGTGTCTGAAGCAGCTTTGGAAGCTCACACTATCTGGATGGGTGGCAGAAAGATCATAAGGTATTTCACATAGCAGTTACATTGATGGCAGCTCTAAGAATGATACAGCTATTGAGTGCAAGGTTGTATCTCACAGACTACAACTGGCAAGAACAGGTTTCAAGAAGCAAACATGTTACCCTGGGTTCTTTAATTATATATAATAAAATTAAAAATAAATATTAATAATATATTATATATAAGGAAAATCTCTTTTTTAATTGTTAAGGACTATGTAGAATTCATTTAAAAATCATGTCTAAAATGCTAAAATTTTAGAATGACATTGATAACAACCAGGCTTGGCAGCATGGCTTGTTATCATTATCCTTGCTTCTAGGAGCTAAACACAGTAGCCATGTACGTCATTAATTTCAGCAAAACTGGGATTATTCTCAGACATTAGAAAAAAAGGCAGTGCATTGCTGTGTCAGTCTTTGTTTTTTCCACTTTTCTCAATAGCATCCATACTGCTGTACCAAATTCACCTTGATGGCATGCCAGGCCCCTTCTGGCATTAGTGTGGTAAAACTATTTTAAAATATTGGTTCTATGCCATAATTAGCACATAAAGTAAGAAAGAATCCAAAGTGTAAGACAAATCCTTAGTGTCTCCATGTCTCATGTCTATTACTTGAGTAATGCTTCAGTGCCTCTGAACTGGATTAGACTGTCAACTATCTCTCTTTATTTATTTATTTATTTATTTATTTATTTATTTATTTATTTATTTATTTAACCAGTATTCAAGCATTACAAACCAGGACTAATTCAGAAATAAGCTGAGCCTTATTTTGGGGGTAGTGAAACACACCAATATCATTAATACCTCATTTCTTTACACTCATATTTATATAAAAGACCATGACACCATAAAAGGTAACCAAAAGCAGCAGTTCACAAAGTTTCACAAGTTTCTCATCACTAATGTAAATTTAGACTGAAATCTTCCTTGCTTCCTTTTAAGACTAGGCATATATTATAAGTCCTCCCCTCTGCCCCTTTTCTGAAAGTGTCCTACTCCTGAATACCCGTCACACTCCTCCTTTTTGCATTGAAAAAAATAGTTTGGGCTGAAGTAGCAGTTAGCGAGCACAGTACCAGAATAAAAAACAACAACAACAAAACCCACACCAGATTAACTGCAATTCTTTCAGAGATGTAAGGCTAACAGATCTTTAGCATTTATAGAAATGTTTCCAAGCCACTAACACTAAAAGATTATTGAAACAGAAAATATCATCCTTCTATTCTCAGTACTGCCTTGCTGAATAAAAGATATGTATTCTCATTTTAGCATTATTAAAAAAAAAAAAAAAAAAAAAAAAAAAGACTAGTAGACTAGTAAATGACTAAATGAAAGTAGTATCCAGAAGTAATACACACACGAACATAGAACAGGTTTGATCAGAAACATACATAAACACCTACAATGTCAGAAAATTAGACTTGAAAATTATGTATTACAGATCTTCATTTCACCAGTGGTGGAAACATTTTTGAAAGAAAATAGCATTCTGTGAATGCCTCTGATATTACTTCAGCTTCATATAACTGCAAAAAGTATATACATTATATGACTTAATGAAAGGATATAACAACTGTGCTGTTAAATGTACAGTACAGTGCAAGTTTGGTCCATCTTGTAGCCAATAAAAACATGAAATACTGAAAAGGTCATCCATTTCAACCCTCTCCCACAAAATTAGCAAAGAAGAGAAGAGCAGTAAACAAAGAAGAAAAGTAAAATTTTCAGTAATCCATTTATAGAATATTGAAAAGGTCACAACAATATTGTATACTCTCTTAATTCTTTGAATATACGAGGCTTTAAAATTCCAATATCTCACTGAAGGTTGTAATGAGAACATAACAGAAATGTGAACCTATTATTTTGACAGTGATTTTAATGAGAATGTGAAATGCTATAAACTTAATGTACTTGAAGTGAATCTGTCATCTTATATTTATATAATGATATAAATAAAAATAATATACATAGGCACATGTATAGACGAATAGATACCACAGATTTTATCTATAAAAAACAGTGTTGCAGAAACACTTTGCTTTCAATTCTAGCTCATAAGATAAAATACAGTTTAATAAAAAGTCTTAAAAAGACTTTTGAACACTGAAGTGTTTCTTTCCTCATATTCTTTGCTACCTTACTGTAGGTCTGCAATTTTGTGACTCAATTAAACCCATTTATGAAATGATAACAGATCCCTCCGCTAGATGATTTTTGTACAGATCAACACTTAAAGTTGCATAATATTCAGTTCCTCCATTTTTATTTGCATCCTATTTATCTTTAGGGATTCGTATATCTGTAGTGTATCGTGTCTACATTCATTTCTTGAAGACTTTTACAGTTTGGGAGTTTTAGAAGATGGTGGAAGATTAAGAAATGTAGTTTAGAATGAATCCAGAAAAGGGCCATGAAGATGACTAGGGGGCTAGAGCACCTCTCCTATGAAGAAAGGCTGAGGGAGTTGGGGTTTTTCAGCATGGAGAAGAAAAGGCTCTGGGGAGACCTTTTAGTACCTAGAGAGGGCCTATAGGAAAGCTGGGGATGGACTCTCTCAGGGAGTGTAGTGACAAGACAGAGGAGAATGGTCTTAAACCAAAAAAGGGTAGATTTAGATCGGATATTTGTAATAAATTCTTTATTCAGAAGGTGATGAAGCACTGGAAGAGGTTGTGCAGAGAAGTTATGGATGCCCCATCCCTGGAAGTGTTCAAGACCAGGTTGGATGGAGCTTTGAGCAACCTGTTCTAATTAATGCAAGGTGTCCCAGCCTGTGGCAAGTGGTCTTTAAAGTCCCTTCTGTCCAAAACCATTCTGTGATTCTATGATTAATGATCTGTTTAGATGGCCTTTGCAGCTAGAATTCACTAATGAGTTTGGGCAAAATGACTTTTCCTCTGCTTTCATATTAATAAATCTATTATTTAGATGATGCTCAACTCTGTGGCAACTCTTAGTGTTAGACAAATTCCATTAAGAAGTTCATAGAACATTACAGTTACATAGAACATACAGTACAGACAGTTACAGAGACTAGCAATAAACTGCTTGTTTAGCCTTACCTGAGGCCAAGATTATTTTTAATTTTAAAGTAAACAGCTAGTGTTGCAATCACATAGCAGAATTAAATGAAAAAGAGACACTGTCACTTACAGACAGTAACTGGCTCCTACTTTTATACAAAGGCACATACTGTGGAAGCCTCATTTTCATTATGGTTAGGTAAAGAAGATACTCATTCAAAAATTCTTAACCTTCTATATTTAGTAAATTGATTAGAAAAATGACATAGCTAACAGGATAAATGTGATCATTTAAATAGCATGAGCCTCTCATTTATACTTTTCATGATTATATTGCTTTTATTTTCTGACAAGGTGACACATACAAGTACCCAAGCTACAATCCTGTAAATTTGGCTTCAAGTCCAAATTGAAAGCCTAATGAATATCACTCAGATTGACTTCCTATTCTTGAATGGAGCCATCTCAAAGCAATCATTCCATACTGATGGAATCATACCATGCTAAAGGTATGACTGATTAAAAAAAAATAATCTTCAAATACCTGAGGTATGATTTTATTTTTTGTCTCCAGAAACAGTGAATTTATGGTATTTGGCAAAAACTAAGCACAAAACAAATATGAGTGAATGTAAGTAGAAAATTAACTTGAGCACTTACTCCCCCAAAGGTTGTTTTGAATGCACACAAGTCTACAAACATTTGTCTTTACTGTTTCCTTCTCTCATAAGTATTCCTAAATAAATTACTCTTAAAGAAAGTCTACGTAACAAATTTCACCACACTAGAAGAATACTCATGACTAGAGCACTTCTCTAATTTTTCTCTCTATATGTTTTACAATTTGTGGTCTTCCCTTGCAGAGTCCTTTTTATGAATTTGACATCTGACATTACAAATGTAAGATTATTTGACTAAGCATTTGTTCATATTATATTTCTATCTCTTTTTCAATTATAATCTTGTTTCTACTGAGGATATCTGATTTTCCCCTCTCTTCATTACAACTTAAAATTCACTTTTCATTTCCATTCTCAGTGCTTACCTGAAATTGCTATTCATGCAATCATTCTTGGCCTGTATCCTTGCTTGCTCAAAAGTCTACATAAGCCCAATGCAAATGAATTTTAAGAACAGCCAAAGAAATTCCTTGGACATTCTGAATAGACATGTAAAAAATACTATCTTGCAGTATTCACTCTGTGATATTTGTAATCATTCTAAGACTACTAATGTGTTAATCACATTGATCCACAATATAAAAACTGCCAGGGGTGATTATTTATTGAGATAGAGAGCCACTGTATTTGAAACAAGAATAAAAGGATGGTGAAGATTTTTGCCTCTTTACAAATGTTTCTGTGACAAATTTCTTCCGCAGCCATAAAGTAGTGCATTAATGGATATGTGCAAGGAAGCTTTTCCAATTTCTCTCTGCATTATATATGTCTTCACTGTCATTAGTTCTCCACTTTGATGAATATTAAAATTTAAAACAAAAGACTTCCTCCTTGTTTTAACCTTGAAGTTATCTATTACTGTTGTGCTGATGGATAAGCCTTTGAAAAAACTGTTCAGATGAACTTTTGGGTTAAATGTGTGAGAAACAACTGCTAAAGAAAAGCTGTTGTAGCACTGTTCCATCCTTGATTTATTCTGTGGAATAAGGAATACTTAGAAGTGTAAGTCAAACCAAGGAAAAAAGTATTAGGTCTCCTTCCTGTCAAAGCACATAGTTTGACTAGTAAAGACCTTTTTCCACCCAAAGTTCTTTTATTTAAGTTTCTCTTCTAAATCCAAGCCTAGACAATAAGAATCTACACAGGAACAATTATGAGGGGATGTAAGCAGCACAGCAAATGATCTGAAGTTGAATTTGGTAGTTAAAAAAAAAAAGAAAAAAGTATTAAGTCAAAACAGGGAGAACAAGAAAAAAAGAAAGAATGAGCTCTTGCCAGATCTAAAATGTTTTTCCTGGAGGAGGAATTTTATTCCTTTATTAGTGGAAAATAGGAAATCCAAGAAAATCTGTATTTAAAGAATCTGCAGAAAAAAAAATATTCCAACAACCTTATACCTTCATTCCCTTATTTTTGTACATGGGGTTATCTGCAAATAAACGTAAATTAAACGTAAATTAATCTTAAACATACTATGCCCTTTCAAAACAGTTTGACTCAGTGTCTCATTCTAAAGTCTCACCTATTCTACTTTCCAAAAGGTAGCAAAAATACTAGCAAAAATAAGACTATCTACTTTCCTGCATTTCTCTCTCTTGAAAGTCCAGAATTATTTCTGAATTTGACAGTATACAGATGATAATAAATATAAACATCTATAAACATCTAAATGTAGCCTTAAATATAATGTAATAAGACACAGGTTCTAGCTGGGTTTGAAGTTCCTTTGACTCTTCTGCACAAAATCTGTTATCCATCCAAAGAAGCTTGCTTCTTTGCAAAACAAAACGTTTAAGACAACAAAAAGCAGCAGTCAAAAGTCATTATGACAAGCTATAATCAAATATCATCTTTTAGTTACTCAGGTATTTCAGTCACAGTTAAATTTTGAATTAAATGCTGCCTTCACAGAATCACAGAATCACAGAATTTCTAGGTTGGAAGAGACCTCAAGATCATCGAGTCCAACCTCTAACCTAACACTAACAGTCCCCACTAAACCATATCTCTAAGCTCTACATCTAAACGTCTTTTGAAGACTTCCAGGGATGGTGACTCCACCACCTCCCTGGGCAGCCCGTTCCAGTGCCTAACAACCCTTTCAGTAAAGAAGTTCATAAGTTTCATGTTTCTCAAGAAAGTCCCTGATGACCAAGATACAGAAAAGAAGTCTGACAGTGCAATAAAATAAAAGCAACTAAATAGGCATGTGTAGACCTATGGTAAAAATATCACGGATCATTGCATACTTTGTTAGCTATGGAGATGAAAACTGCCACGAATATATCAAAATATTTGAATATCCACAATTTTCTTTAAAAAATGTTTGCAGCAGGTTTACAAATAAACAGACTACCACGTTATTCATAATAAGCCATACATGTCACCAAGAAAGTGCTAAGTTTCTCTTTTAAGAACACTTGCTAGAAAGTTTTCCCTTTTCCTATAGGAAATAAGAAGACCAATGATGTATATAGAAATGCTTGACTTAGCTTTACTTATTAAGTACATTGTGGTGTTACCTAACAAAATATATAAGTTAAGCATGACTATGGTCACAAGCCTTGAACTTAAATATGTTTTTCCAGTATAGAAAAAATTACATTTTTTGTACAACATCAGTAGAAATGGTTGCTCCTCTGAACAAGTAGTGAAACTGAACTTTTCACTGACTGAAAACAAACAAACAAACTTGAATTTACAAGAATCTACTGGATCTCTAATATTAGACAAGTACAATTACTGGGTCATTCTCTATAGAATTCATTTATAGATGGAAGAATTCCTCTATTTTCTCACTACAAGTTATATAAGTGAAATTTACCTGTCAGATTATTCAAAATTAACCATAAAGAATGATTGGAATTTGGATGTGGAGCTGGAATCATTCACAGAACTACTAGTAGAATACTAATGAGAAATGTAAGCTGTGACAAAAAAAAAAAAAAAGAGGAATATCTCTATTATTATTGATTACTTCATTTCAGTACCCATTGGGCATTGCACCTACTTAACAAAGCTACAGGAACACTAGAAGTGCATTGGTTCCACAGCTAAAAATTGTCAATGTAAAAACAAAAGCTGAGCCCAAAACAAACATTATTATGGTTGCCTATAGTTCTTTCATAGCACATGCAAAACATGCTAATATTGGCATTATAAAAAATAAATAAATAAATAAATTAGAATAATTTTTACTTGCTAAACAAATTCTACTTTAAAAGCACACTAAACAGCTTCTTTGGCATAAGCACAGAAAGAACTACAACATTTTTATAGCAATCATTTTTATTCTCACAAATGACTGTCTGTACTTCATTTTGTGAATAAATTCAAAGAGATGTATGAAATAATGCTGCAAATTGTTGTGTGCATATGTAGAAGCTCTCCCAGAATATAAGAGTGAAGGAAAAGTTGAAAAATGATAATAATAACACTCTAAAAACCACAAATAAGATTTAATAGTACCTTAGTCTGAATTATCTGATGCACTGAAAAATATATGCAATGCTTACTTCACTTTCAGTGCCTGTTGCTTTTTTTAATAACCTGAAGAAGATATATAAAATTTCTAGAACATATATATATATATTTTAAATCTCATTTACCATTCTCTCTTAAAACTACCCAGTAAAGTTACACTTATTAGATTTAACAGCATGTATCACATCCAAGTATATGCAACTTATAATTTTAAATGCAAATATTTACTATAAGCATAGCTGCTGAGAAAAAGAGGGAGGGAAGGAGATTAAATCAACTCTTAGCCTCTAAGCACTGTTCTGACAACTACATCCTGCAAGATACCAACCATTGCCCCCAGTTTGGTAAACTTTGTTAAAGAGATTTACTTTTCTCCTGCCGCAAATGTTATAGCCTTGACTAATGGAGATGCATTTAAAGACACAGAAAAGGTTTGTGCAAAATCTCATAAATCTTCAACTGTGGCAGCCAGAGAAAGAGATTAGACTTCTATTCTGCACATCTGAGAGTTAAACAGTTTAAACTACTTAGATATTCTGTTACCAGATTTACTTTTAAAACAATTTCCTGATCTATTATTCATTTATTTATTTATTTTCCCAAAGCCTAAATTACATTTGCTCCTTTGGTTATTAGCAGTCCTTCTAACTTTTGTTTATCTGTCTAAACCAACAGGCATTGCTTTCACCAGTAAATAATATCCTTTCTCTCGTTCTTCTGTTTGCTGAAAAGCTGACTCATCTCACTGAGGTCTAGGCAACTATATCACGCTAATAGACCACTCCACTTATTCAACGATGTTTGGTTTTTAAGAAAGAGAGCCTGCAACTTTTCCTGTTGGGATTTGTCTTTAGGCACCTACAAAATGATGTGTTTTGCTCTGCACATGGCTATATGTGTTTATGTATTCTTCCTCTCCCCCACACCCCCATTTTCTTCAAGTTCCTACTCATAAGAAAAGTTATTCTTATAAATTTCTGTCCATAGTGTGACCTTCCATGCCCAAACATATACTTGTCTAGTCAATGCTTCATTTTTACTTGAAAAGATCTATTATATATTACCTAATATTGTAAAGCAAGAGAAGGCCTTGCCTAAATCACAATTTCTGTGTTTTGGCAGAAATAATGCTATCTGTGATGAAATTCATTTCAACAATACTACTCTTGTCAGAACTGTAAGAACACAGAAGGAATTCTATACAATAAATATTCTTCTGAACTTCTAAAGAAAGTGGAAGTAAACACAGACTTCCTACACAGCACCAGGCACATCATGGGTTTTCTAAGTACCGAATCACCTTTACACCCACGTTTCCCAGTGAGCTCAGAACATGATGCTCAAATGTTTGGACATAAATGACTAGTAAAAGTTTTGACCGTATAATTTTTTTTATTTTTAATCAAAACAGCAAACAAGTGCCCCCCATCCTGATCGTCACTTATCATCCACTCTTATTGCAAGATGGTAAGTATACAGAAAATCTGTTCATTTTAATTTTGTCAGGACTGCTTATCCCACTAAAACATTCAATTTCTTTGGTGCAGAAGTTTCACTGAATTTTCTACTCCACCTTTCTCTCATAAAAAAAAAATAATAAAAAATTAATATGCTTATAAGACACTATCACAATTTTGGCTGACAAAGACATCAGAGTCATTACAAAAAACAATGGCCTTACAATGATATTCCATGCAAAACTAAATTTATTCACTGCAAGATTAGATTATTTTTTTTTCCCCTCAGATACTCATGTACTCTTGGAAACAACCTGAGAACAGTTTGAGTACAAGAGTTCTTGGAGGTTTCCGTGAGCTGTAAGTAGGAGCTGAATCAAAGAAAAGAAGTTTCTCTTCACAGCAGAAACCTTTAGATCTAATATAAGGTTATAATAATCTTATTCTGATTTATTTGGTACTTGATGCAGTAAGATGGATATGAATGTGTTTTCCCACACTTTTACTACAGCAGATGTTACCCTAGTTTTAGTTGTTATTCAAAATCTTAAGGTCTATTTTATTTAAACTGTACTAGGTTTATGAAAGCAATACAGACTGTGAGTTGTCCATGGACCATCTCCCAGGGAAGCCAGTTCCTAGGCCAGCTTCTTTTTGTTATGGAACAATCCCAAATACAACCTAAGAAATAGCTATAATCTAGTGCACTCTTCATGTGCATTCTTCTCATGTGGCAAGTCTTAATCTTGTTCATTGCTTACTCACGGGATAGTACATTAAGAAGTTGTTTTTTTTATTTTCCACCTCCAAGAAATCTAACAGCAATGATGAATACAGAGGCCAAAGGTCCCTTGGATAATTCTCTGAACCTGCAGGCTATTGCTCCTTGCCATCATGCAAAGATTGTGTGTATGATCTATTGCAGATAAGATGCATGCAAAAACAATTCATGTGCATGACTGTTTAAACAAACTTGAATCTATAGTCACCATTAATAATGACAGCCACCACATGGAGGTGCCTAAGGCATTCTTCACAAAGGTCAGTCACAAAGCACATTCCAATTCACTGCTTTTTACTTTTGCCGTTGCCTTCTAGCACAAATCCAATTACTTCTGTTTTGTATGTCAGTATCTTCATCAGCAACACACAGCAGAAAGCAAAATATACACAGGTGACACTTTCTTAGCTGTAGGCAGATCTGATTAATAATGCAGGGCTGAAATCAACTTCCTTCTTCATGTCAGGAAGACTTCCTATGTAGCAAAAAATTCCCTTTCTAATGCTGTTAATTAACATTGCAACCATCACTGAGCATGCTGAAATCTAACGCACTTGTTAGGCTCTAGTAGCCATCCATCCATGTCCTATTATCCCTGTAAATATAATTACATATGATTTGATATTAACAACCACATATTTATCTATTTAGATAGGAAATGCACCTACTGCTGTAGTACTAGCTAGTCAGAAACGTTCCTGTTTACTTCAGTAAGGTTGCATGTATATAAGTAAGAGGATTTTAAATATAAGTTCATAACTTAAAAACATGACATTTGAAAACACTTGTGATTTTGAACAATACTGAGAAAAATGATTAATACTGAAAATGTTTCTTCTTCTTGCTAGCCACATTTCTCACATATACAGCCATAACGAATTAAAACATCCATCGGTATAAACAAGTTGTTAAACAAAGCTCCAGTTAAAATTAACAAGCGAGGAACGTTATTTCAAGCACACTGAAATTACTGTCAATGTTTAAAAAGTTCTAATGCCAATAAGTGAGATCCTGTGGTTTTTCTTACTCCATGTACAGACCTGCATATGAAGCATCAGATTACTGGACTGATTAATAGAACAATAACAGCAAAATGAATTATTATTTTTTTTAAAGTTCATTTTATAGTATCAGATAAGTATAAAAATCCAAGCCATAGGGAAAAAACAAACAAAAAAGGCATGGAAAAAAATCTGGATGGCAAAACAATCCAACTGGTTTCAATCATGACAGCATTATTGGTGCCCTCAATGGAGCCACCCGCTCACCCGATCTGCAGATTTTCTCTAGCTCTCTGCATGCACAGGTATAAGCCAATCAGTTGCCACACAGCAAAAATGTATGCAACAAGTTATCATGCTTCGCAACCAAACAAGCTTGGCATTTAAAAGATTAATTGCTTATCCACAAATGCAGAAAATAAAGGCCTATTAAAAAACCCCTATATCCACAAATACCGTTTTGCATGATTTTCTTCAGGTCTTTGGCCTTCTCATTTACATAAATTTATGCAGAATCAGAATTGTGATTCCCAATTTCCACAGCCTGTCATTACATAATTAAATATATATATATGTATATGTATATATATGTATATGTATATATACGTATATATTTTTTTTTCCTGAACTGGGTGTGAAATGCTAGTTGTCTTCCTTGATTTCACACTGGTTAAGTGGAGCAAACATGTTTTGGTTCATCCTTTTCTTATTTTCTAATTTTAGACTTTTCCAGTTCACATAACAATCTTCAAGAAACAGGTACATTCAAATTAATATATTTGCATCATGTTCCTGATTTTTTCCCAAAGATATGAACTTCCAGTTTTAAACCGTACCCTCAGTTAAGAGCTTAGATTGTCAGCATTATGCAAGCCAAGATAAATTATAAAACACACTGTTAACAGTGAATAACTACTCCTAGAGTAGCATTTTGTTAAAACTTAGTAAACCTGAATACTTCCTTCCTGAAAGACTGTGTACTGAACTATATGTCCCCCAAAACATTTGTGTGTATACTTAAATACACACACACACACACACATATATATTCTTAAGCAAAAAGTGTTTTAGGATGAAAAGGTTAAAACATCCAAGAGAGCATTTGCGCACTACTTAGTACTTAGATGTATTTACTAGCTTAGATGGTACCACTTTAGTTTTTGGTGCTAGCCTGAACTATCTTAGAAGTACTTGCTTTGACGGTACCACTTCAGTTTTTGGCACTATCCTCTAAACTCAAGGTCACACCATCCTTGTCAAAGCTCAAGCAGCATGGGTAGATCAAGATTATTACACTATTCATGAAATATGTATTAACACATTCCCTTGGACAAATTACAAGTGGAAATTATCTGCAAGTGAGCAGATGGACTGTAATATTTTGAAATAGAAGTGGTACAGGTTATAAGAATATGGGATCCCCACAAGTACATACATCTGCTAATATTCATACATCTAGGGTGGAGTTTTGAAACTACTTTTGAATTTCAATAGTAGTGGAAATCAGAAGACAATTTGACCTGAGCAATGCAGAACAATCCCATCCCAATAGATTAAAATATCTCAGAATTATAAATTGTGGTGGAATGTTGGGAAATTACAATAAATTCCTTTATGTTTTTCTAGCTAGCAGTTCTTATTTCCTGTATATATATTTTCAATAAGCTATTAGAAAAGAAGGAAAGTTTTCTAAAGTTTCTAAAATTTAATTGAAATATTTGTAATATTCCAAAATACATAATTATCATCACATATTTTTTAGCAATATAGAAAAGTGAATTTGAAGACCTACTCTAAGAATAATATTCCATTCATTAATGTAATGAGTTACATTATATCATCTAATTATTTTAGAGGCTGTTTATAAAACTTCCTCCAATGTACAAAAAATATTTTGAAAAGCTTATGTAAGCCTTATGTAAGAGTTTACAATAACATCACCAGCAAATAATGTATTTTCCCTTGGAAAATGTTGTTACAATAAATGTGCTTTATCAATAATGTACCATGAGAAACCCACTGTGTCTTGATTTAAATTCTTAAACTCATTTATTATTGACCAGATCTAGGATTAAAAAAAAAAAATTACTTGAAGCTGCATATGGCTACATTTGAAATAAGTTTTATATCTCTTCATATTCAAGCCATGCTGTTTATTTCACATATAAAAATAGAAGAAAAACACCTGCATTGTCTTACTCCCAAGATGAGGTCGGAATTCCTAACTTTAAGAATAAAATGTGTTAAATATCAGGCAGTATATATTAAATGCATAACCTGAACAGTCTTTATTTTTTACACTGCTACAAACAATCTGCAATTATAAATTAATAAATTACTTACATTAAAGTTATATTTTAATTTGCATCTCTTCTTTGGCTATTTAAAGAGTTAACATGTTGGATCAAGCTCATCTTGTAGTTCTGGTATTATATCCAAGATGAAATGAAAATAAGTGTTTCAAAGACATGTGTTGCATGTCCTGTATAAACCAAAACTGTGTAGTTTGGTTTACCAGTCTGCAATAACAACTACCTAATGTTTGACTTGGGCTGAAGACCAATGTTTGTAACAGAAAATATTTTGGAAGAGGTTTTAAACCTTACAATTCTGTACAAATGTTAACCTCTCTTCCACTGAGAAACGCATTGTTTACTATTACTCTGACTACAAATATCGGAGCTCCATCTAAGGATAAATTATTTTATATGTATTCCAAGCTAAAACTCAGTATTAGAACATCAGTATTTAATAGCAATTAACTTACAGCTATTAGAAACAAATAAAACATACACAGAAAGTTAAAATGCCCATAAAATTTCTTTCTGTTGCTGTTAACACTTTTCTCCAAGTTTAGTAATTTTATAGCAAAAGAAAATGCTAGGTAATGTGTAATTATATTTTGTGCATCTGTAACTGATGCACAAAACCGTGATAATTTGTTATATTGCATTTTTAGTAGGTATATAATACAATTCAATGAAGCAATTGAAATTAAAAATGTATATGCAAGACTTTAGTACTCAAAAGAGAACCCTAACTAAAACAAATCATGGTGTTGAAAATTTAAAGAGTTGCAATTACAGTGCCTTGGTGCTACTCAGATAATCCAAGGTTGTGAAACAGAGCCGCTGCAGTCATTTTTAGACGAGGGTTGAACATCCCAATGAGCGCTTTGAGGATGTAAAATCATGAGCAGACATTAGACATTTCATTCTTTAATTCTACTCTACATATGCAAGTTCAGACATAGTTCTTCCATTGAGTTTCCTAGGCTTATTATAACTGGATGTAACTCTTCAGGTCTATGTCTCCTGTTCTTTTACTTGAGTTGTAACTTGCCCTCCCATTCCTGCAAAACCTCTTCAGTGAGCTGATATTTTGCAACTGTGATCAATACAACCACAAGAAAGCTAGTTTCCTTTCTGAAATACCATATTCACAGTTCTGCTCCTTCTGTGCTCCTATTGGACCACAGACGGATCAGGCTGACAGAGGGCTGGGGTAACTCTGGACTAGAAAAACGAGATAACTTTATTTTCTGAGAGATTTTAGTCTTCACACGAAACCAATTTCACAGGCAGGTAAAATAGAAAAGTTGAGTTCTACAAACTACCAAAACACTACAGCTGGGATTTAACTGTCAAGATATACACACCTATAGCTCTGCTAGTCTTCTCAACTGCTGTAGAGTTGGAGAAAAATAGGTACCTTCTACAGCATGATTCATGTCATCCTGAAGTGAGTATCTTAGAATAAGACAAAGAGTCCCTACTTTTCAACTATAAAGGCAGCCTAAGGGACTAGTTCAAATGACATCTATTTCTCAAGTGACACCTACTTTATGAACATCTTCAGTTACACAAGATTACTCCAGTTCCAAAAATCAAAATTTTTCCGTGATCCAGATCAATAGCTTTCACCTTTCAAAGAAAGGTATTGGATCCATAACAATTTGAAGACTGAAGTACTTTATAGCCATACAACAGAGCACATCTGTAGGTATGCCTATTCCTTTTGATTACACGTATACATTATAGTATTTAAGCTCTTTTTTTTTTTTTTTTTGCCAGTGACAGACTAATTAATAGTGTAACCATATAAAACAATACTAAATCTGAAAGATAATGTTTCTTAATTAGAAAAATAAAAACCAAGCCTAAAAACTAAAAACAAACAAACAAAACCCACAAAGAACAAAACCAATCAGCATTCCCCAGGCTGTGATACTGTTTGAATGTCCAGGAATATAGCATATTGTCATAAATATTTTGAATGTTTTTTACTTTTTTGTGCACAGAACATGATTACAAACAGTCAAGATACAGTAGCTCAAAGAACACTTTATTAAGGCTTTATTAAGGATTAGTCTAGGCTACTTATAGCTGATACATAGCATTACTCTTTTTGAAGCTGTACCATAAGCAGCTCAGTAAGGCACATGTGAAAAGCTATTGCAAAGGAAAGTTTTTCTTTTTACAACATTGTCATCAAAATTTACTGGTATATAAAAAGTTCTAATTTGACAATAAGTTTTCTGCCTTTTTTACGGTATGCGATATATTATACAAATTACATTCACAGAGGAACTGGAAACACAATAATTAACAACTTAAAGATCTTCTAAATGCCAACTCTATTTCATGGGCTGACCAAGAACATTAAAAAGTCATGAAAGATGTTAGAGAACATATTCCCCAAGATTAAATTATTCCTGAAGGAAAGATTAAAGCAGTTTACAAGCCTGTATCTACTGCAAGAATATAGTCATGGAAAAAAGCCAACCAAAAAGGCAACACAAATTACAAGGATGAAAAAAAGAACGTACTACAGCACAGTCAAACAATTTCTGATACATTCCCCCTTTATTGGTTGATATGTAAATTCAATAATGAGGTAAGTATAAGTTTGGTTTTTTTTTTTAAGTGTAAGAAACATGAAGCGAATATTTGTTTTTTTAATCTTTTCAAAGAAAGTTTTCACTGCCTCCTCTATCCATACACCTTTAAGCCTTGCCAAAAAATAACAACAATAAATAAATAAAAAGGAGTTGTGTATCTGCCATTTTCCCTTAGAGTAATAGAGAGCCCTCCTGGAACAAACATCAGCATCATTGGCCAAACACAACAGCCGCAGCCTAATGCAACTAGTTAGTTCCAAGATTATTGGCAGCTAACTGGCCTATCAATTACAGGGGTAATAACTCATCCAGAAAATACAAAGCATTCAATAAAAGAAAGAAGCACAGATGCAGGACTATATGAGGGACAAAAACTAGATCATATTTGTTTTCTATGCAAACCTCATTACTGTCTTCCAGGTGTTCCTTTTGCTTACTTGACTTTAACAAATCACCACAGTCTGTTAGTAGATGTTCACATGAATAAAAATATTTGCTTTTACTCTAGCAAAATCTTACTTGAGTAATGACAAGTATTTACTGATATAGAATTTTGTGAACTTCTTACAAGTGAAAGTTGAACTCCTTCAAAGTCAATCACGGCTTACTTTTTACTCCATGTTAGTTAACAAACTGGGAAAATCATGTTGAAAATGAAATGCTTTCTTCATTAGGCTGCCTGAGCTTTCTTGAAGAAACAAAATAGTATAGTAGGAGTAAATATTGTTATGCCTAATAACAGTCTTACTAAATAAATAAATAAATAAATATCAATTACAATTTACCTAGTAATTACTAGGTAATTACTAGTAATTACCTAGAAAACTTGGACTAGCTTTTTCACACTCAGTCACTCAGTCTGAAAGAAAAGAAAGTTATTGGTAATACAAACTTTTGCTAGCTTCATGTAATTGAAGCTATGTTAAATACTAGCTTCTAGCGTTCCAGTGAACAAAATGGTCATTTGCTAATTGTATACCCTTATGTTGCTGATAAATAATGACTGCCAGTGAAGTGATTCAGCACAGAGAGTGCACAATTCACCCATCTTTCCCTCATTTGCAGAAGTGAATCTGTTTTACTCTCTATCCTCCTTGTGCAGGATACTAGACACCCCTGGGAAATACCCTGTGAACCTTTCTTGTACACAATTAAGGAAGGCCCCAGAAAACACTCCTGTGAAACAAGCATCTCTACAAACATTCTCATAATGGATGTAAGTAGAACAGTAACCACCAGCTTATTTGAAAGGATCCTCCCTTCCTGTTCCTGAACCAGTCTTTGAAAAACACCTGTGTGCATTTCTTATTCATTATTCATCACTGGGGAAAAAATATGGCCTCTGTTTCCTCAAATAAAAAACTGAAATTATGATATGGTTGCTTGTTTTTCCTGAGAAATCTTGCACATATGGAATGTCTTCCCACCTCTGAGGTCCCTTGGTTTGTTCAGCCCAGAGCACAGGAGACTTGAGGGGAGGCCTCATGGTGGCCTGCAGCTTACTCATGACGGAAGCGGAGGGGCAGGCCCTGAGCTCTGCTCTCTGGGGACAGCAACAGTACCCGAAGAAACCCGATCTTTCTGATCTTTTTCATCCCTTAACGTTATAACCCCAAACTAAAAGGTATACTGACACTGACAAATTCTGTAATAGTAACCGTAACACTCTTTTCTACTTACCTTTTAAACATGAAATACTAAAATCCATGCTAAATAATCTCACACCCATATGATGATGGAAACTTGTCATTCTTCAGGAGAGTAAGGCAGGCAGCTGGGCTGGGAACAACTGCAGCCATCCAATCTCAGCCTATCTTGGTATCTGATTTTAATCTACTTATATGCATGTTTTTCCAATACTTTAGATGAACACATTATGGCCTCTGGCACGTTTGGAATGATTACTTACCAAGACTTTCCCTTAAAAATAAAAAGGGAGAGGAGGGAACCACAAAGGTAGAACTTTTTGCATCCCTTTCTTGCTGTATGTGATAAATATTCCCAGTACTGGCTATGTTAAAAAAAAATCTACATTCTTCAAAAATAAATCCCCATGCAGCTGTCCACTTCACAGTGAAGGAAGGTTCTATGCCTATTCGGAGATGACCTTACAATGCATCTGACAATCTTTCTTAAATTCCACACAGCAGTAGTAGGCAGATGACATTCCTCTTAGCTCCAGGAAGTACAGGAGCTGAAATCCTGTTTAAATGCTGCAGAGAACGTAAGCACTCTTCTACTTCTACCTCTTCTCTAGAGTTGGATTTAATTTTACCTCTTTTCTATGGCTTCTACAATGGGCAAGCAGTGTGTATTCCAAACAGGGACTTTTCTCATTTAAGAGTCACTGAGAATGGTCAAAATTTTGTTCTTTAATCAATCAGTCTCTGCCACCTTTCCTGTCTACTGATATAATAAATGTCAGAAAATATTACCTTCAAATATACTGAAGTGAAGGAAAATCAGCAGCCATTGAGTTTATCTATGCTGACGTCCATTTCCACACTATATTTTCCAAGCTCTGCAGACACATTGCTGTGAAAATGATATTGTTATTGTTTGCCCTCCCTGACTAATGTTTAAAGCCATGATCACTATAATAGCACCAACGCTGTATAGAAAACAATGTAGATCAGCACTCTCTCAGTACTGGTGACAACTGAAAGAATAATTACCTTAATTTACCCACTGTCAGAGATATGCACACTTTATAATAACTGTAAGCATATATTCTGAAAAACATTTCTAACTCACAAGACAAAATCTTTGTTATGCCCTATGAATTAATTTCTCCAGCTGAGGTATGCACATGTATGTTCTACTTCTGACTTTTTAGTTCAAAGATACAATTACTTAGATATATGCCTGTAAATTATCACAATTCAGTAACATTTTATGAATCAAGAAATGTTACAAACTAAGCAGATAATGAAGATATTAGTATTTTGCCTGGAAAAAAGACTGACTAGTAATGCACAGAGTCCTGATATCCTACAGAGAGTTCTGAGATCAGCATTAAACAAGAGACTAGATCCATAGTAACTGGTAATTCTAGAGAATGAAACACATAGCCTGGAGTTAGTTATTTTGGATCTTTCATAGGAGATGTAACAAGGGATTTAAAACAGCATAGTAGCAGGTAAATCAGCTAACAAGTTGTATTGAAGAGGACTGCGTGAGTGCCAGATAGGAAAATCAAAACTACTCAGTCTTGCTGCTGCAGCTTCTTTGTCCTCCCCAACTAGTGTTTGTAACTATGATGTGGCTACTGTACGTACTTTGAAATCAGTTGATTGTGGATTATTTTCCATGATTCCCAAACATATGCATTTCCTCCAAAGAGGCAAAAGGTGCAAGTGTTCCACAGCTGTGATTTTTGTTGAGCTCATTGTGTAAGTCAAGGTCTGTTTTGTTGGGCATTGTGACACTGAGCCACTTCAGAAAAAATAACAAGGATCAGTGACTAGTCCAGCTATGCAGGCACCAAACCTTTTAGCTTTGAGAAGCAGTTAGAGGAACACTCAACAGAAGCGTGAATGCTCTACAACCTCATAGTCTTAAACATCACAAACAATATTGACTTAAACATTTACCAGCCTACATGGAAGAGATATACCCACACAGATTCTTTATAGTAGTACTGGAAAATGTACGGGTATACTAATTTAGACACCCTACTCTGAAAATCACCACTATGTTGGACAGTCTGTATCATATAATCTTCAAAAACAAGCTCAAGAAAACTGCTTAAATGGTCAAAATGAGGCTTTCCTTTCTGCTAATATTTAACTTACAGAACTTTTTGTTCATAGCACATTTTGTTTTCCCTATTGTCTCTGCACATATTTGTCATTAAGTACAGCAGTTCATCCATTTTGATTATATTCAGATCTCCACTCATCACCACACCTATCTAATCTGATTAGCATAAAGTGATGAACATTACTGTCATTAAATATGACTAAAAGGCCTATCAGCTGAATAACCTTACTTGACAAATAAGGATATTTAAGAAAAAAAAATCTGTTCTTTTCTACCATGAGCTCCTTAAGATTTCATGTTCAAATAATCACCGTACAAAACGGCAAGGGATAAATTATCAGTATGATATTTCAGGAATTTGATTCAGAGCCTCTTGTAATAAAATAGCCTTAAAATCACTCACTAACATGTCTAAAACACATAAACAATCTGTGGAAATTATTTCAAAAGAGAGGCTGTATCTAGAAAAAACAATACTAATTTTCAGAGTCATGGGTGAGGCAAATATCATGAGCCCATGGGAATCTAGGCCCAAGCACCTCCTCCCTGTCCTCTCCCTCTGCCCTTGGTGCTCACGGGACTGACTGTTTCTCCCTTTTTTTTCCTCAGTACCTGGGAAACATTTTCACCTTCTTAAATGTTTTCACGGTTTGGCTGGTGGCCTCAGCTGTGGTGTCTGTGTCAGTTGGGGAACCGGCTGGAACTGGCTGTATCCAGCACAGAGTAGCCTCTGTCTCCTCACAGAGGCCACCCCACAGCCCTCACTAACAAAACTGCACTGGGGTGCCCAATATATATTCCCCAATGATAAACACTAACCAAGACAAAGTAATGACTTCTAGCCTTTTTTGCCATTGCCATTGCCATTTTTGCCATTGCCTTAACAAAGGGACAGTAGTTTAGTTGCAAAAGTGCTGGCAGCTCTGCTCACTTCTAGTGAAGCTGGCCTGCCTGTGCAAATGGCGGACAGGCAGAATTACCAGTTGTTTATGTGCTTAAAGATGAAGAGAGGCAACACAGCTTTCAAGGATTTTTAAACACCGAAATTCTCACCATTTTAAAACTCTCTATTCGTCGTTTATATGTAAATGCACATAAAAGTTTTTGCTATTTTAGACATGCAACGTAACTTTTAAAAATGAAGGTATAGTTTTGATAAATGCAAAGACTGGGTAAGATAAACAAGAAGGTATGAGGGTAAAAGCACTGTAGAATTTAATTTACTGAAATGAATAAAGAATGTAGGTTTATGGTTATCAAGAATAGGTCTATTTAAAGATAAATACAAATGAAATAATTAAAATATTAAATTGGAAAGTGAGATGATCTTGCCTCCCACAAGAACGGGGGAAAAAAATCATTAATTTGCATATGAAGAATGTTTTGATTGCCACAACATAAGAATTCCCTTGTTAAGATGTGAGAATAATACATTTAAGGCCATATGAATGGTCATGTCTTTTAGCTACTTTCATTAGCAATTGTTTAAAAGAATCAATTTAATTTTTATTTTTTTTTTTAAGGCACATTAGATGACAGACACCCCCAAACAGAATCTGGAAAAATATTCTGAACATAAAGCACCTGAACTGATTTTATGTATGAATGCTTGAGCTAGCAAATAAAAGTTATATTTTAGATTCAGGGAAATCACATTCATAGAGAGCAAGGATTTGAGCAATTTTAAGATATTACAACCCTGAGTCAGCAAAGCAGTTAAACAGAGAAAATCAACACTGGTTTCAATCTGCTGAAATACATGACTTAAAGTTCTCTTGGTGTAAGTGTGATCACTGGGATTGTTCATAGATGCTTAGCTGAACAGAAGTCTTTATTAGGAATTTTAGGGACAACAATTTGGACAGAATCCTTAAAATGATGAAACTTAGTAAAAAGAAGTTTTACTCATAGGAAGCTTCCTCCTTGAAGGATATACACTTAAAATACCATTTCATTTTAAGGTTGATAAAAGGGACATACCCTTTATAAGTCAAATATTTACTGTGTATGATAAAAAATCCATGCAAAATGGCAGTCTGAAATGTAATCCCAATGAAAGTATATCGGAGTAAAAATGGATACAGGTCCAGATAACTGTTGAGATTAGTTATGAATTCACAAAAAAAAAACCCTCCCCAAAAGCAATAGCAAGCTCACCAGTGAGGAAGCCATGCTGTGAAATTGGACAAATATAGATGAACCAAGTTTTATGTTAGTAACATTATCTGTATAAAATTAGTTCATCTGAATATATGATTACTGTATCATTTCATATAATTCAGATGAAAGAGAGACTCAGATGACCAACTTTTTATTTGAAGTCTCCCTGTGTTTGCTAAATGAGGGTCGTAGATTAAAAAACAAACAAACAAAAAACTTCAAAGTCTATTCAGCATATAATAAGACTTAAGTTCTAGCATCAGATGCCAGACTCAAATTTTGTTATATGCACATTTTAACTGACCCAGAACAAGAATCAAAATTCTGTTCTGCACAGCTGGTGCAATGTAATATTCTTTTACTACCAAGAAATATGTGTGAACGCAAAAAGAACTCAATGACTTATTAATATTGTTCCTTTAACATTTAGACTTTTATGAGGACATCCAGAAATTTCAATAGAAGTATAATAAAAAGTTTTATATTTGGCATATTACAGAATAGTAAATGTAACAGGCTAACCTTAAGCAAAGATGAAGGATGCAGATATTCTGGCTTCATCTGCTCAGACTTCCTACTGTGTTACTCACACGTATTTGCTCCAAGTTAGGATGCTAAACTCACTTTAAAGTGAGTTTTTATTTTGATTCTTTTTCTTTTTCTTTTCTTTTTTTTTTTTTTTTTGTCCTGAATCCAAAGCTAATAAAAAATTAGAAGGTTTTTTTTTTTTTTTTTGTTTGTTTGTTTGTTTTTTATTTTCTTTTTACTCTCCCAAAATACAGAAACACAGCCAAGGGGAATGTAGGACATGATAAAAGAAGGTTTGAGATTTCCTACTTCTAACCACTCTATCACCAATCTATTAAAAGAATATTTATTATGCTATTTACAGCACCCTGTGCATTATATTTAGGGTGTATTAAAGTGCTTTGCAATGTTCAGTCCAAGATTTAAGAAACCTGTAAATGAAAGAGGACCATAATTATATATTTAATTTCTCTCTCTCTCTCTTCTCTCTCTCTTCTCTCTCTCTTTTTTTTTTTTTTTTTTTTTTTTTGTAGTTTTGAAGGTCTGTTTTATGTTCTTCCTTCCCTGTAAGCTGGAAATATAATAATTTGGCAGAGGCCAGAGAGTATTTTTACATGGTCAAGTGATACTCAAATCCATTCAGTGAATTTAGCACTCATTGAGAAAAAAAAAAAGAAAAAAAAAAAAAGAAAAAAGCAATGTCTTTATCATCACTTCAGTTATTAAGACTGCCTATCTACCATTGATGGCCATGCTGGATACTATTACAGTGCTTAACTCTTGTTTGGAATGACATGAGGATAGGACCAGGAGAATTAAGTGCCAAAACTTAAGTGCCCAGACTGAAAGTAAAAAAGTCTTAAGTCCAGATAGGTTTTATTGTGTTTTATTGCTAGAATGTGTGTCCAGAAATATGCAAAGAACTCTGATTTGTTGAGTGTCTTGGCTTTTACTAAAATCAGTAGCACATCTTTCATAATTGGGTCTGGGGCCAAGTCCTTCTTAATTTGATGAGTTTATTTTAAACAATGTACTGCAAAAGTTAAATTCATCATAGTCATTATTAATTGTTCATTTTCTGTTTAACATTAATAACAGTGTTTAGCATAAAAGTATTTAAAAAATGAATTGCAGGGAAAAAACCCTCTATATTATATGTGGAAGAGAATATAGGTAATAGCTAAAAAAACAACAACAACAACAAAACAACCTTTTCTAATTGTTGATGTATAAAAACTATCACATACTGTAAATAAAAAGATATAACTACTCCCCTCTACTGTTTTCTCAGAGATTTCAGTGTTGGAGATCGATTGATTGCTCTATCTATCTATCTATCTATCTATTTCTATTTATTTATTTATTTATTTATTTATTTATATGTTTAAAACAACTGATTTATGAGTCTGGCTCCCAGTCTAGGCAGATACTGCTGAGTCACAAAATAAATTGGTGAAAAATGTAAAAGATGATATTCAAAATTCTAATTAATCTGAATGTGTCACATGCAAAAAAGTTATTTCTCTCTGCATTGTAATAAGTAAATAAATTAAAGCTTATAAGAAAATCCTACCTTTAAATCCTTTTTTTACTTTCAGTTTTCAGTCTCAGATTTGGCAATCAGTTACCATAGCAGATGCATCCTAATGACCCATTGCTGATTTCAGTGGGTCTTCAATATGAACTGGCTTCCTGTATCATGGCTAGAGCTGCACCTATAACAAATATTTCACTTTACTATCCATTTCAGCAAATGAAAATGTAAGAACGTAAACATATGTATTTGTGTCAATGAGCAGTATCTACAACAAGCTACATGAGTTTCTCCAGTATGTTAGCATGCACCATTCATTAAAATTGTCTATGTTCTCTTGCACATGCCATTGCAGACTGCAGATGTGCTTGAGCTTAGATTTTATGCAAGAAAATTTAAAATATATCTGCAAAGTGAAAAGCAACAATAAAAATATTTACATAAAGCATAAGTTAATGATTTAAATAAATAATGAGGCTATAATAATACTGTTAAATCTTTCTAAGAGGTACTTATCTTCAGAGCTGTAAATGTCTGTGCAGCTTTTAGTAAAAAGGCAAAGAGTGAGAAAACAATATAGACATTGAGAACTTTGGATACTGGTTAGTTCACTTCAGATTTACACTGTAAATTATGACACATGACAGAATATTTTAACTTGATTTTCCTCTAATTTAACTGCTGTTCCTCTCACAATCCTACTGAAGAACACCTATGCATGCATGCTAAAATGAAGGTGCTTTAAGCTAAACTTTCTCACATTGTGTATTAGGTGAAAAAAACAGTATTCATGCCTCTGTGAATCAATAGAGTGTCACTGAAAATATCAAGAGAAAAAAAAAAGAAGTCTTTTCAAACCAGAATATTTTAAGAGGAAGCGGGAGAGAAAGAACGAGAATCATAATCCTTTATGCTCAATGCAGAGCATAGACACAGAGAAGGGTACAGAATGCTGATGACTGCATTTATGTCCCAGGAGCAGTAGTTTGTTCCATGATTACTTATGCTTGCAAAATCCCAGCCCATAAACTGATATTTTCCTAAAAATTGCATTTGATAAGCACTAGATTCCAGTAGTTGTCGCTAAATAACATTGACTCCATTGACCTCCTATAAACATCAATGGAAAAATTTCCAATGACTCCACTGAGAAATTCCTTAGCACTACCCAAGCATAAAGGATGGCACTTCTAAATAATGAAGCTATTGACCTTGAGAGTTGCTAGATATTTTCACCGTACACTTAATATACAATGTAATCTGAACAGTTACTGTAATATTGCCCCATAGCCTTTTATGTATATTTCTGCCACAGTTTATTATTATTATTATTTTTAATTTGAAGCATCCAGTGCAGTCAAAAATTCATATATCTGTTATTGCTTTCACTAATTGGCCTATAATTCCAGCGGGGATTGGTGATGAATGGAAAGAAAGAATTAACAGCAGGAGGTTCTGGTACAGGGCACGAGTGTTCTGTTATATCAGTATCATGCTATTCTCATAATCAAAACACCAGTCAGGTTTTAAATTCAACAAGTATATTATTTCTTTATCATTTTGACCCTATGACAATGTAATGTTTCTCTTAATTTAACTGTACATGATACCTTTACAGGGGTCATGGGAAAAGAATAATCATATTTAAAATATGATTATTTTATATACATCATTCTTGGGCTGATTTTTTTTTTTTTTAATTCATTTTTTGTTTTGCTTTCTCCAATGGACAGTCTCTGTCATTCAACTCAATGAGCTGCTAAGATCCACTGGAAAACGTTAATTCTATTCCTTTGAGGATTATTTTCTCATGGCTGATGATAGAGAAACCTTTTACTGAGCCACATTTGCAGACACCAGCTCATTTTTTAGGACCTATGAACTGATGGATATAGCTATTTATTCTAATAATATAGGCTCACTGAACAGCCAAAATCCAGAAATAATTTCACACTCTAAATTCCATTTAGCATATGGTTAAATAACTGTTGTGGTCAACAGAGATTTTGCACATACAAAGAACATATGATAAGCAAAGCAAGAACAAAGAGCTTTGAAACAAATACCAATTTGTTTGTTTTTCTGCTTTTCATTAGTTGTTAGAGATGAGAATGAAATTACCATGTATAGGACAAAACACATTTCGTGATCCTGGAAGCAGATGGCAATGTAAATGCTGTTAGTAACAGGTGAAAATTGATGATTCATGTAATATGTAACGTGTTACGAAAACATTGAACTTATCCAGTTTAATTGGGTAACATTTACTGTCCTTGAGATTGATGTCCATGGAATGACAATAAACTATATTTAACAAAATGTAAGGAAGGTAAGGTCTCTGCTACAGCTTATGAACCAGTGATGTGATCTAATGACTGATAGTAAACAATCTGTAAAAAACAGTGATCGATCAAGCTGTTTGGTGTCTTCAGTCTTGTTTTCATTCTTTCTTTCATGATCATTACTCCCTGAGGTTTCTTAGAAGCCTGGTTTGATAGTCCTCACTAGTACACTCTTGTGTCAGCTGTTTGAATAATTTAATTTTTATCTTTGTGTCACTGTTGGGAAATAGTAGAAAATGCTATATACTGACATATTTTGATATTGGAAAATTTTCAAATAGAGATTGTGTTCATGGGTTTGTTTGATCATGACAAAATTCATCTGACAGATGAATGAATGCTGCTAGATTTATTATGATAAACACTTTTGACCCTGGATAGAAATAGAACTGCAGCACAGGTTCCCAGTATCCTGAATACCAGAGAACCAAATCATCTGTGTAGTAAACTTTAGATGAATTATGAAAATGTACTTTGCTTGAATACATATATTGAAACACAGGACCTGAACTTTGATATTCTCATGCTATTAGTATTGCTGAAAATACACATTGACGTAGCCATAATACAGTGGTCATAGTTAAATCACTCTTCTGAGGATTTTGTGATTTGTGGACAAAACAATAACTTTTACATGCTATTATCATGAATGTTTTTGAACGAATCACAGCTTTCAGTATTGATCTCACTGCTGTGGACTGCTTCAATTTTGTACTCCTTCCCTTTTCTTAATTATTTTTTTTTCTTTCACTACATTTCAGCCCTTGTTCCCCCCCAACTTCTTCAATTTCATTCCATCCTGCATTTCTTCTTATAAAAATCTCACTCAGGTTTTATATATTTTAGTGTTTTTTTTTTTTGTTTTTGTTTTTGTTTTTTAATGCACTGCTATAGATTTTGCTTGTTCCTGTTTACTACTATATATAGTTATGGATGCAGGTGAAAATGGCTGTCACTCAGCCCACATTTAGAGTCGGGCTTTGCTTAAAGTCTATGCAGGTGGGCAGCCAGAAATTATTTGTTGGCAAGTATTGTGTCGGAGACTGTCACAAACTGACATAGTAATAAGCTTATTTCCACCCAAATGAGCTCATTACCTCCCCCTCATCCCAACTTTAGGATTATTCATGTATCACTTAAAGTACTCTGTGTTTGTTTCTGATCACCCTTTGGAGATTTTTAAATTTACAGCCATTGCCCTGTATAAGCAAAAAGTTGAGGGTAATTGGTAATATCTCAGATCTGGGTAAAGTGTCTGCCAGTCACTTAACTTTTGTGCAATATCTGACATACAGTAGTGAATCAGTCTTTCATTTCACCTAACATAATGATAAGATGTCATCAATAACTAAATGTAGTATTTTATCAACTCTATCTAGCGACAGTAAATTGATTTTGAACTGCAGGATGTCAAGGCTTAAAAGACAATAAAGCTTAAAGCTTTCACAGATTTGTAAGTGGATTGAGAGGTGATCTCAGGGCAACAGCAGGGTACAAAGAGTGGACAAGGGCAAAGTGTGTCTTTAAAAAAACATCTTGACTTAGAAAAAAAGGAGTATATGCATCACGAAACCATCAACTGGAACGAAGATGTAGGACCAGAATTCAAAGTAAACAGAAAGACTCTGAACAACATTTCCTAGTATTGACAAGATATTAATGATTACACATTAACATAACATATTAATATAATATATTATAAAGATGCTAGTCTTTCTAATAAAACTGCAGTCTCTCTCTTTTCCCCAACCAGTCATGAGCTTTATTCAAGAAATGGTAACTTGGCAAATAATACAAATACATTCAATTATAAAACAAGGAAACAATCTCACTTTCTTTGATATGCATAGCAAACTAATTAGCTGCTGTAGCGGGATTTTGCATGTTTATTTCCTGTTTAATAAAAAGCTGACACAGCGGTCATTAGCATCTTAGGATGTACTCAGATTAATATGCAAAGCATACAAAAATTATCATAATAATTATGTTAGAACAAACAGGATACAAAATGTTTAGATGAATTTAACTCAGTAAATAAATCCATCTTTACATTAACACACTAACACAGACAGTTGCAACATTTTCCATCATGTAATATACTCTAATAAATTAAATACATCTTGGATTTGTCCTCACATAGTGCTCAATTTAAGATTATCAACTCTACTAAGAAACTAGCTCTCCAAAAAGAGAAATCTCTAATGTTGTACAATATATTTTTTTCTCCCTAGAATGCTTTTGGCAATTCCCAAGTCCTCACATAGGGAATAAAGAGGAGAAGGTGAAAGTAGCCTCCTAATAGGTACGAGGCTTAAATGACAGAAATAAGAGGAAACGTAGGAGTATCCTGAAGAAAGAAAGAAAGAAAAAAGACTGGAGGAAGGATGCACAGGACATGCAACATGCAACTGAAGTCCTTTCGTTGGGATGTTTGGAACATTTCCAGTGTTCTTCCCTTATACAAAGCATTGGATTACCAAAAGAGAAGGTTCATCTGCTTCTCCGAGGAGAGACAGACCATCCAATCTACCCTTGGAGTTCTTAGACAGTTAATTTGATTTAAATCTAAAGAAACATTAGCTCATTTATGTCTTTTCATTTATGTTTTTAAGCATCTTATTTTGTTCCAAACATAAAATAAAATGCGTGAAAGTATGATTAAGGTTGCCCAGGTAAAAATCACCAACTTTGAAATCTAACCATAGCTTTTCACCAGCACAAAGCTTTCCCTTTTATAACAGCAAGAAATACACTGAGGGAAAAAAATTAATATATATATATATGTGTATGTATATATATATATATATATGTATGTATACAATGCCAACTCAATGTTGGAATTCTAGAGCAAATTTAGTATTGTTTTGTAATTTCACTTGGTTTTCTTTAAGTAAGAAGTAAGGAATGGGGGAGTGGAACTACCAATGGAAATTCATGATCATCTTTCTTTGCCTGCAGTTTTGTCCAAGGTTTTTATGTGTTTCTTGGTTGTGTTCCTTCCAGCTTCTGTAATAGGCATTCCTGTTTTCCCCAGACTCAGGTGAAAGTGCTATGCAATAATTTTTTAAAATGAAGTTTAGCATTCTTGCTCACCTACTTATAAAACCTTTTCCCCAAATGTTACTTTACTTTTTTAGTTTCAATCCTTTTCATTCCAGAAGTATAAGAATGATGAGAGACCATGATGAGAAGTAGCTCACTGGAATGAAAAGTGCAGCTAGATGTGTGAGCACTGGAACTATTTTCACTTTCTTCACATATAGGCTACACTTATTAATTAATAATCAGATCTGTTTTATCTTTCAGTGAAAACTCACTTTCAAGGATAATCTTTCAAACTGTTCCTCTTAACTTTCCAGATACCTCTTTTACAGAAAAAAATCTTGCTTTGTGGCCACTGTGTAGCATGACCTTGTATTCACTGGCGACAAGACCCCAAATTGGCCAGAGTTTTGAGGTGAAACTATCTAGAACTTCCATCATTACTACACCAAAGATGAATCAATATTCTGAGTCTTTAACTTAAAAAAAAATAAACCCTTTAGCTTTTTATTATAATAAAAACACAAGAGCAACCAGAGATATCAAAAAGAATAAAAGGCTTTCATACACCAATCTTCCCTATCTATTGTGAGCTTGCAGGCTTTCATTTGCAGGCTTCATTTTGTTCCACTCAAAGACTAAGAACAAAAGCAAAGTTTGTGCAGTTTCATCTGGTTCCCCTCAGGAAAATCTTTTCACCTCCTCTGCAGTTCCTTGTTTTCTCATGGCAGTGCCCCAGCCCCGTAGTGTGATCTGTACAGCCTTTGCTACAGCAAGTGCTCCTGGAAGGAAGAAATAACCCCCCCTTGCCTGCACATCCTTTTTTTTTTTTTTTTTTTTTTTTCTTTTCATAAACAGAAGTAACACAATTGTGGAAGAAAAATAAAAAGGAAAACACACTCAAAACAAACCAAAAACATGAAATCCTACAATAAAAAGTACACAGTGACACTTCCCAAGCAGCTTCTTGTAAATTTGAAATAATAGCAAGTCATGACATTTTCATACATTCTGGCTTTTCTGAAGTGACTCATAGAGCATTCTATTTGATATATTCCAATATGGATATGTTACAATAAAAGATTAATGCGGTTTTAAATCTAGTCTGCTGATCCTGGATCAAAAGATCTCTCTCTACTGGTCTTGATGTCAAGATGTTCCTAATAACTGTATATTTCATGATTTTAAAACAGACTTTTTCCTTCAGACAACACTCTGCATAGCTGGCAGCAATGTCTTAAGTTTGTATGCAAGACACCTTTTATATATTTATTTGTTTTATGGAGGTAAGTGGTTCACGAGTAATAATGGCTTATAGATATCAAGAGCCACATTTCTATCTGAACCATGCAAGGTGGTGTGTAGCTCCTACCTGCCAAGCTGATGTTAGTTATGCACGTGCACAGCAAAGGAAGTTAACCGTACTTGTAAACTAGCTGTTAAAACAAACGTGTTTCTGAATTTAAGCCCCTTATATAAATATATATATATATTAAATCTGCAGATTTTTTTCGTGGTAACAAAAATTTTAATCTTGGGACTTTATTAGTTTTTCCCACAATAGATAAGCTTTATTTCATACTCGTCTGAGGGTTGTATTGAGCCAATTAAGCTATAAGGACTGTTAGTTGAGAAGATTCCATTCAACAATTAAGTCATCTTTGAGAGGTTTTTTCATCATCTTTTTCAGAGAGGTTTAAGGAATAGAGCCATAGGCTCTATGTCAACTTGATTCAATATAGATAGCTATACTGAGCATGTGACTAATGCTTAATGCGTGTTTACTAAAATCTGCCTTCCAGAATAAAATCCAGGTTTGCTATACTAATAATCACACACAATTTCTCACCTCTGTTCTCCTTCTGTTATGTGACCTTTTTTTTTTTTTTTTTTCCCAATTATCAGTTGAGGAATATGAGCTATTGAGCTCTGACATTTTTGCTACAGTGATTTAAGATGTTCATGCTTAAATTCCCTTCTGGCACCCAACTCAAAGATGGCAAAATACAACAAAAAAACAGAACCACCCTGGTTTTGCTCAAAACACACATCTTAATTCCCCTTTTAATTTATTCTGCTGGAACGTGAGACGCTCAGTAAAACCAGCCTATAAATACTATAACTCATACTGAAATACCTCATCTGTCTTGGTAGTAACTAATTATTGATTTTATGTAAGAACTATTTAATTAACCAGATACCTGGGAATAATAAACTGGTAAATGCAGAGGGAAAACTCTATAGATACTCATTAAAATTGCCTCCATATGGAAGCTTCTTCAACCTTTTGTTTTTTTGCATCTTCAGTAAGACACTCCTCTTGTCACTTGGTAGTGTTTCTGATGTGCAGCATGTTGAATGCTTATTTTAGATTGCTGACATTTCTGAGAACAGTTGGTTTGATATACATGTACTAACAAAACAGAGTTGGTGAAAGATTAATATTTTGTTGGCAAAGGTCAGTTGCGCGATAATGGCTTTTAGTTACCCAGAAAAACTTTTTAAGGAAGGTTACAGTAAATTAACCTAACTCCTGTCTGTCAATCAATATACAACCTCATGACATCTTTGCTCTTTGATAAACTGTTACAGTTCAGCATGTATTATACTACGCTATAAAAGAGTTAGAAGGAAAAAGTTTCTCACATGGACAGATTTAGATTCATTGGCAATTTACCCAAAGAGTGGTAAGCTTTATTTAGAAGAAGAGTCACAAATGTGCAGGTCAAGGGACAGTATCTAGGTGGGTGTCAGTAGTTTATGACTATAACAGTGTAGAACACAAGGATAAAAGATTTTATGTTAATACAGTCAAGACAGAGTTTGGTGAGAAACTTTTTTTAAAAAAATTCTCTGTTTCTCATTGCCAAACACTCACACATATTCACTCCTCTTTTTCTCAAAGAGGGCACTGATTCAGCAAAACACTTAACCATCTTCTTGGTGGTGGGAGGTGCTTAGGCTGTAACACTAAATGCATACAAAGATGCATCCTTGCACATACTTTATTCACTTATATTAATCTGCAGGATATGGAAAGTTTTGCTTGACTAACAATATCGTGTCCACATTGTCCCCCATACTTTTCAGGAAGAGGGAAAAAAAAATAGAAAAACGCCTTGTCCTTAACTCACTTCAGGCAGTACTCAAGGAAGGTTTCAGTAAATGGAAGAGCAGGGAAGGTGACTCTTCCTTCACGTGATGCACCATGAAGCACCATCAAAAACATGTCCTGATCCAGCCTGGTGTTGTTGCTCTGACTATCACTCATCCAGGAAGTTGCCAAGAGACCAAGATAGCTCACAACAGTAAAGCATTTGCTATTATTGATAATCATCATCCACAAGCTAAGTAGACCCAAAATATAAAAGAGATGCAATAATGGTACCCCTCATCTCATCCCCACAGAGACAGGAACTATGACATTAATGTTTAAAAACCACAGTAATATTCAAAACTCATTTGTTTAGGCATGAAGACATGAATACACTTTTTGTCCTTTTCACCTAGCCTGTTGTCTTTTTTTTTTTTTTCCCAAAACCCAGAAGCCTTGATTTCATCCTGTGTATCATTAAGATGTCAAAAGCAAATGTCTTGAAAATAAAATAGACCTAAGTGAAAGGAAGAATAAGAAAACACATTTCTCACATCGGTTTCCAAAATTGTTTACAGTTTGAGGGATGGGAACCCAAGAACTAAATTAGTTAAAACTCAATATTTCAATTTTTCTAAACATTTTAACATTTCAAAAGTTGATTTTGCTCAGAATTAGAAATGCCTATCTGTATGAAACTTCTGGTATGAAAAATCAGAAGAAGAAATATTATTTTCTATTTTTAACTTTGATAAAATTTCATTTTAAAAATTCACAGTGAACTGCAATTTCATTTAAAAATACTATTGTTTATCTTTTTACAACTTTTATCTCATTGCAGAGATCAACACAAGAGATGCAACACAACCACTAGAAAAACATGATAGAAACTCTAGTCTCAGAACAAAAACTACCATTTGCTGATACAATTCTAACTAGTACCTGATCAATTCACTTTGAAAATCAAAGGATACTGTGAACAGCTCGTCTTCTAATTAGTACGCTAAGGGCTAATCCCTTCTATTTGAGTGTAAAACCTGCCTCACTTGTAGCAACTCTGATCTAGGAAATAAAACAATTAAAATCTTTAATGAATTAAAAATACCAAAAAATCCCAACTATATTGATGGTTAGATGTTAGGAAGAACTTCTTTACTGAAAGGGTTGTTAGACACTGGAACAAGCTGCCCAGGGAAGTGGTGGAGTCACCATCCCTGGAGGTCTTAAAAGACGTTTAGATGTAGAGCTTAGGGATATGGTTTAGTGGGGACTGTTAGCGTTAGGTCAGAGGTTGGACTCAATGATCTTGAGGTCTCTTCCAACCTAGAAATTCTGTGATTCTGTGATTCTGTGATTCTGTGATGTAATTTATGATTATATATGATGTGCAGTTGTGCACTGTATTAAAATGTGAAAATATATACATTATATATATATAATATATATATAAAAATATCAACAGGGCAGTTTCTAATGGAAAAGGTTTCTGTTGCTATCTACCATAGTCATTTTATTGCATTTTATGCTGAATTTCCTTGAGAAAAATCCTTTTTTTCTTTTTTTTTTTTTGTACTTTATTTTTAAATTGAATACTATGTTTCCCACAAACTTCTCTTTTCTTCTCTTAAGACCACTGGAATTTAGATTATAACAAAATACTGTAAATTGAAAAACAAATCAACTTAAAGTTTATGTGTTAATCTTGAGGACTAAAAACATCTGAGGTCTGGTAATCTCCAGAAAAGTATCAGAGTCCCTGCTATGGTCCACAATCATAACAAAAGGTGGATTAAATTGCCTCAATTAACCGAATTCAAAGTCATCATAAGAAATATTATCTGTGTATGTATCATCTTTGTATTGCTGTCCTTTGCCTTTTCCTACTTTTACTAAATAACCACATCACCTAAGGAGAACAGAACCATGCTCCTCTATAATCATGCTATTCTTTTCATTTCAATTCCTTCACCCTTCTAGCTTGTAGCTAGTACTGAGAGGAAGTATTGAGCTACCAAAAATGGCATGTATTTTCTTACTGTATTTTTAATGCTTTTAGGATCGCGTCTACCGAACAAAGATCTTGTCTATCTACCACAACATTGCCAACTCTGGTAGTTATTAAAGAACAAACATCTTTTAGCAACACAGTCCTGTGTAACTTGAAGAAGGACTATAAACAACAGAAAAGAAGGCAACAGTAATGAAAGATGATACTGGAGCTGGAGATTTTTTCAGTTCCTGATTATGACCAAGCAACTCTGGAAAGAAGAGAGATGTGCCTCTTGCCAAGTGAAAAGTTTTATTACATTTTGACATTTTGTTCTATTAAAAAAAAATCACACTACAAATGATTCATCATCAAGGATCTAATTCAGTGGAAAAATAGTAATAAAATAAAAAAAATAGTAATAACCTCCTTCCCCCCCCCCCCCCCCCCCGCCCCACCCACATATTTACATAGCAAAAACCTCAGGTGTAAACTCGAAGGGTTTTACGAATCTGGACTGTTATTTTTTATGAGGTGATCATTCCTTGTTCTCAGTTACCTGGTTATTCTTAATGCTTATATTACTTTCCACCAGTTGGTTATTCTACACTTTTGTATACCAGGTAACAAAAGAGGAGAGAAGCTCTTAGGTGAAACGTTTTCTGTGTCTATTCCAGATATGTGAGAGAGCTAGCATATGAACATCATTTTCTCTTGGGAAAGAATTACTGGGTCAATGCCTTTGCTAGCGAAGAAATCTGAAAGCCATGACTGGAGCATACTGAGTTAAGAACAGAGGACTGCACATCACATTAAAGACATTCGCCTAGCAATTGGGCGAAGACAAAAGCAGCAAAGTAGGGCAACCTATATATATATACACTACATGTCCTCACACGCTTGAGATGTGCTTCTTGGTTTCTTGTATCAGTGACTCAGAAAAACATCAGCTCTGTCAGTAAGCAACTTCTTAGCTATTTTTAAAAATAATCTTCTTACTATGAAGTTTTCAGATTATTATAAGAATTGATATTATATTAATAAAATTATTTACCTTTACCACTGATAATCATACATGTAGGCCTATGCCTCTGTTCTTACAAGATCTCATTTTCTTTCAACTGGGTTTTCCAGAATTGCTTGGGTATTACCTGCACATCATGCTACAGAATTACCTCTGTCAACTGGGGAGACATCCACGGTCACAGTTAGAATGACATAAAAAATTATTTCATAGAAAAGTTAAATGCTGTCTGAATCCTAGTCAAGGCAACTTAAGGTAAAATCAGGCAAGGTTTACAGGCTGTAGATTTGAGCATGAAAATCCTTCAGAGAGCTTCAATTCAGCAGCTGCTAAGCTGTTGTAAAAACCATACCACATAATACTGCTTCTTGCGCAGCATTGGTATAATTATTAGGAACAGAGTAAAAAGAAAATTGCAGAAAAAGAAAAGGGAAATTTATAGTGATAATAAATCCCCTGATATTAGCAAAAAAACAATTAGTTTTGTGCTCCTACAAGTGGCTAAAATAACGTTTCAAAAACTTTTCTGTCTTGAGCTTATATTAATTTAGCAATGAGAAGCATCTTAAAAGCAATACTATTTGTAACTGTTTCTCTTTTATGAAATATAACCAATAGAAATTGCAAAAGCTAATTAGCAAATAATCTAATCAATAGCATTGATTTAGTGTGTATTGTTGCAATGTAGTATTTTTTTTTACTGACTTTTATTAAGACTTCAGGTTGCACAGTTTACATGCCACAGCAATAGTGACAAAATTTAAATTAAGATTAATTACTGACCTTAGTTAGACCACATAAAGATTATCTGCTGTATTATACATCCCCTCTACATTCAACTATGCAAGGCAACACAACAAGCACAGAAATTTAGTAGTAGTGGCTGTTCTAATATTACTATTAATTTCCTAGATCAATTTGAAATTTAAAAACAAATAAGAGTGTAACAAATACATGAATTATTAAAAACTGTTATTAAGGACAACAAATCAGAAAGTTATTTTTGTAGTTACTCAAATGACCTTACAATTCTTCTGCAAACAGCACCAAAATAGCTGATCACTTAAACACATCACTGAAGTGTGGTGACTGTTAGTAAGGTGAAGCAGTAACTAATTGAATAGCAAACTCTAGTATGCTTATGAGGAAAAAAACCACACATCTTCAGGGAGCCCAAATATTTCAAACAAGATATTTCAGACAATAAGATATGAGAATTAATCAAAAGAAATTTGAGCTGCTCTAAAACTGACTGCATGGTAGAAACCTCTGATGAGAGAAAACAAAGGAAAATTACAGGCAAGACTGACAACAAGGATAAACATAATCACAAAAAAAGAAAATTATGACTGGCAATTTATCAAAATGTGGATGTCCAAAAATGTTTTATTTATAAAAAAGAGTAATTTCAGTCAAGAATCCACTACAGTAAAGGTAAAAATAGGAAAGGAAAACAATTAAAATAATAGGAATAGTATCAAGTACATTATTTTTAATATAAACAATAAACAGATAAATAACAACAGAAGTCAATACAACTAGAGAATGATGAAATCCAAAATAAAAACATGAAACCAGATTATAACAAAAACACAGTATAAAGAACAAAGAACTCTTGAAAACAAACATACTACTTTTCTTTGGTAAACCTGAACATACTTGTTCGCCAAATCAAGAACAAGAAAGAAAGATGTTCATGATGACAGTCTACACTTATATCTAAAAGATAAGTGACAAACATTTATTTCATTTATTTATTTGCTGTATATGTTTGTTTTGGGGGAGAAAAAAATGTATTTAGAAAGCAAGGAGAAAGGCTGTCTCTCTTGTGACTTGAGCTACAAGGATGAATCAGTCTTCAAAAGGAAAGTGAAGAGCTCATGTATCTCAAGGAACAGAAATAAAGCCAACCTTTAAAAGAGATGAAAAGGAAGAATCATTCCTCAAGTCATCGGGAAAGCTGTCTGGAGTTTGAGTAATTCAGCAACCCCTTCTTCCAGTCCAAGCTGCCAGACAGTTCAATAAGACTGGAACAACTTTGGACAAGGCTGAGGTTTGTTTTCTATTTTTATTTTTTATTTTGTTTCTTCTCTTTTATCTAGAATTTCCCAAGGTATTTTAATCTCTTCTATGGTCTTGGAATTTTAACTAAGCGCAACTTTAAATACTGGGCTTTTGGCAAGTTACCTTTCCAGAAGAAGAGCAAAGGAGCAAATCCTATCAGGCCTCTGCCTGACAAAGAGCCCTGGCTCATACAGCTGAGACTCAATAAAATACTATTTAGATATCATAGTTTGTTAGGATGAAGTGTTCAACGGAGGAATGACAAACCACTTTCCTTAGTAATGAACTACAGCAGTAATCCTCAGAACATTAACCAACGCTTACCAGGCCTAAATAACTTATGTGAGAAAACTCAGGCATAAAAGTGAAACTTCTGTCAATTATATTTTTATTGGCAGCAATGTGAAAAAATGATGCAATATGAAAGTGTAAAACAATAGTATCAAGTTACTAGACTTTGTTATCATAGTATCTCCCCAGTTGTAGGTATCAAACAACATAAATAGTATGATGTGGAACAAGTAGAATTAAAAATATGAAAACTACGTATAGTCCAAAAAATCTTAGCAAACTCTCTTTCCACTCACTAGAGGTGAGGCGTGAATACACTCCATAACTTAAGAAAGATGACTTAAATGCTGTCATTGCATACTACAAATTCTTTAGTTTAACTTGTTAGTGATTCATTGGTTCTTAGGTATCCTCTGACAGTTGTAGAACATTTCAATTTTATGGGATCACTGACTGTAATTTTCCTCAGTGGAAGAATTTATGCACAGTATCAGTGGCATGACAATTGATAAAATACTATAATTCTTACAGGTAATATTTTGATGCCACTGTCACCTACTTCTAAGAATGCCAGGTACTTTACTCAGCAGGTGAAGTATTTATCCAGAGACTAATGATAGAGCAGCTTACAGTCAAAGGATTGTAATTAATTGGCCATTGAAACAACTCTGAAAAACGGGCCTGTTACCATCTGTACTGTACAGATGAACAAAAGGAAAGAATGCAGTTGGTAAGTCCATATTAAAGTCAAAAAACAAATGTAGAAATTCCTATTTACAACACACTCATTCCCAATGTCGTCTCTTTAAAAGCAAATCAAATTGAGTACTTGTTAATTATTTATTGGGATGCGGGTTTGTAAACTACCATAAAGAGCCTCACTGGGCTGCAGAGGAGTAGGAATGACAAAGGTTAGAATCACATAAGAGGACTGAGCACACTACAATATAGCAATATTAATTAATAATTCTAATATGCTTTATGGTTACAAAGTCATTTGGGGTTAATAAACTGACTGACCTTCAACCTTGCAGTGCAGTAAGCATAAGATATATTACTGCTTAAAAAAAAAAAAAAGCTCCAGCATTGCCTTTGGAAATGTACATGTTGTTTGATAAACATAATTTGGTTTATTACACATTATCCTTCACCTGAAAAAAATGATAATTAGCTATTGAACTCTGTGCATGTAATATATTTTAAAATAAGATAATATTTATTTTTTCTTGGAGTTCAGGAGAAGATGACCTGAGAGAAACAAGATTTTTCATAAGCAGGTCTCCCAGTAGCAGATATAGAATTTCAGTCTTAAAATCTACTGGCAGAACTGTTGGGTGAACTATGACGATCACACAATACCAAGAGTGTATGGAGACCCATCTGCACACAAAACTAATTTAAACTCAGAAATTCTGAGCCCTTAAGAGAAAGGAGTCACAAATCATAAATTTGCAAAAGCAAATATCCACAGTTATGGGGGTTTTGGCAGTGATGCTGCAAAGCATGTGCTAAAGTCCTTTGAATTCACAGTTCTTTTGAATGTAAAATGGCTGGTATGCAAATCTAAAATCTGAGTGCTACAGAAGCCTTTTTCTGTTATTATGATGTGGAATAGGTTTAAAATTAGTACCACCAACCACGAAGTTATAGGTTTGTTACGTAGCTTGCTGTTCTGGTTAGTATTTACTCACCAAGTAAATCACCATGATTTTTCCATTATAAAACATCTCTATAAAAATTCAGGATCGTGAAAATCTGGAGTATTAAAATATTAAGAACATCATCAGAATGAAGAGGTTATGGTTGCCAAGGGAAAATGGGTACTTATGGCATACCTAAAGTAAAGGTTTAGTCACTTGTCAACAGATCTCTGCAGACAGTAGTGACTCAGATTTTGTAAAAAAAACCATCTGGGGCTATCAGTGGGTGGTTAATGAAAACATAATCATAACAAACATTATTGTTTAACCCTGCTGTTTAAGTAACATTGTGTGATTGAAAGCACAAAATTATTTACCCTTATGACTGTGCATGCCGTGTACAGTCTACCTTTGGTAATAAATTACCATAGCATTTTTGCTAAACCAATTTTTGGGTTCATTTAAAATGTTAATTCATAAGTGTCCCCTTGGATTTTATAAACTGAGTCTCAGTAAAATGTTTTACCTTGTTGTACAGACCAGTATTCTTAGCTTATCATATAGGCATACTGAATTGTAAAATACTAAACATACTATATAAATACTACAGACATCATATTCTTTTTATGATATATATGGTATAGTATGTCAATAGGCTCTGCAATGTAACAGTGCATAAGAATCTATTTAAGAAAACACATTGACTTATTTCTCTTATCCTATAAACACACGTTCCTGAATCTATTACTCTAACTTATATACTAGTTTAATAGAAATGTGTAGAATTCTTGTTTTTCTATAACTAAATTTATTTTAATAGTCTGTGAAGCTCAGTAAGACATAAACCATTAATCCACATTAAATAAACATGTAAGAAAATAAAGATTTATTACCAACCAACTAGAATGTTTTTCAGATAAGGAATCATCACATTCTTGTTATCCATAGATCGTGTTTCCTTAAAATATGCTTAGCCATAAATTAAATGGCTAATTAAAAAAATCAGGTAAAAAGAATTAATAGTTTCTAACATACTGTTCAGAGCAAAATAAATCTGTAGTGGTACATTGTTGACTGGTTTATCAAAGATTTTGCATATTTGCAAAATAAAGTGATAAGATCATGATGAACCATGGCTATATGGCTTCAGGTTCTAAGAACTAGAAATAAAATGGAGACTTTGACGAAAGAAGTAGCGCTACTACTTTTAAAGAGAAAACTCATTGTTTGTCTTTTCTGCATATTAATGAGGTACAAAAGATTTTTGTCATCCCTGCAGGGAAAAAAAGAAATAATAAAGGCAGTTGTATTTATGTAGAACATAATTATTTATTGTTAAAACATATTGCATATTTTCATGTGACCAAACACATGAAGATACAGCAAACTACTATCGATGGAAGTGGTCATACATCAAATATATACCATTTATGCAGAAGGAACTGAATGGGATTACAGAATCACAGAATCACAGAATTGTCTAGGTTGGAAGAGACCTCAAGATCATTGAGTCCAACTTCTGACCTACCACTAACAAGTCCTCCACTAAACCATATCACTAAGTTCAACATCTAAACGTCTTTTAAAGACCTCCAGGGGTGGAGCAGGAATGGTCCCTGGGCAGCCCATTTCAATGCCTAACAACCATCTCAGTAAAGAAGTTCTTCCTAATATCCAACCTAAAACACCCCTGGTGCAAAACTTATTAGAAGGGTCTGTAGAATCAGACCTTTTTGCAGTTAGCCTTGTTAGAATACATTGGCAGAATGTATATGGTGAATATATTGCAATAATTGTTGTTGTTAAAGAGAAAAGGACACTAACAGGAGCTGCTTCATTGGCTTAAATACACATTTTGGTTTGGCAAAAATGTTAACAGTAATTTATTATCAGAGCTAGAATATATAGGAGAGGCACTGTCTAGTCGGTAGATTATTTTCAGCCATTAATCATGCAGTCATATTTAGACAGGAAGGTTTTATATTGATATGTATATACTTACACACTTGATATGGTATTAAAATGTAAAGCAGGAAAAACACAGTATGATACACATATATATTCTTAACAAACCACAGGCTGTGTCCACTGAACATGAAGTTCCTATCATCCACAAACAAAGAATAACAAAATCCTTTGATTTAGTGAGGAACTGTGTGCCAGTCTCAAAATTAGGAGGTCAGATCTGGAGTCATCCACTTCCTGTCAGAAAGAGGTCCATCATTCTGAACTCATCCTTCTGGAGGATGTATCTCTAGGGAGAGGTCTAGCTGTGTTCAGGGAGAAATATGGTATTGGCAGCTGGTGTTGCTCATGAAAAGGTGGGGAGAAGGTCAGCAGTAAGACTGAGAGGAAAGTCTTAAGACTTTAAGGCTTCAGAGCACTTTCTGCAGAGATGCTTTAGACCTCCCTGTTCACCCATAGCCATGCAGAAAGTTTATTTTCTAGCACAGCTTCTGTTTCACTGAAATTATGAAGGTAGATAAAAATTATTTGACCGATTTTTAAAATTTACTTTTTCACCACAGGGAACATCTTTGTTGACATCTGCTACCACCAGTGACACCTTGAGATCAAAAGAATTATTTTTTCCATATTCTAAAAATTAAATATTTGCTCCAGCCTACATGAAGGCCAGACAATTTGTCACCACTTCCACATTTTCCTAGGAATCATAAAAATTACCAACAAGTGACTCCTGGGTTATGGGTAATTTTGCTCAGCCTCTCAACACACTTGACTCAATCCATCTCAACTGAGTCTTGCCTCATGCTTCCATTAGAGAGAGAGAAAAGGCTACCAGGGTAATGAAGGTTTTTAGAGGTAAACTTACACGGTTGTTAACAGAGAAGAGACAGTCTAAACCAATAAATGCACTATTTTCATTACATATCCGTATTTATATCAAGATATCAGAGATACTTTACTTATGAAAAGAATGACACCTCACATTTTCATATTTACATGTTTTAGAATTACCACCTCACATTTAGCCCAGTCCTTTCACTGACTGGGTAAATTACGGGTATATGTTCAGTAAGTAGCAGGTATCATTTTAAGCTCTTTGCCTACCTTATTTATTTGATAAATTAACTATTGGTGATGACTACTCCCTTCATTTTCCTAATTCTTGATGCAATCTCAAGGATTTCCATCCCCCCCCTCAGACATCTTTTCTCTGCTTCAGGTCGTTTGAAAACCAACAAGACCACTTGTCAGGCTTATGTATTAATATTTGGAGGCAATGTGTTTCCCAAAATGAAAGGTATAAATACAAATATTTTGTTACCTCATGAGAAAATTCTCATTCACTTTCATACATGCATGAGAATACACAACAAAAAGCTGAGCAGTTCTGGCATCTATCAGGAAGAAGACAACATATCTCAAAAAGTATGTCCTAGCAGCATTTATTAATATACTTCACATTTGTTTTCTTCCCTGCAGAGTTAATGCTTACACAATTTGCTTGTTTATTATTGTACAAATTCAGCCTCTTGCTGTCTGAGGATTTCAGGTGAATGCATGCAGTCTGAGCACAGACTAGTTCTTTATTTGTATTTTTATTCAACAGCTTTATAGATACAGTTACTTCCCTTACATATGAAAAACTCTGTGAGAGCATGGAGAGAATTGCAGTTATTTGGATTATTGATGTTAAAGGAGAGACTATCACTGGCCTACATGTGCATGTGCAAGAACAGAAAGAGCACAGAGACCTTCTGTTTCCCATATCCTCTTCTCTCTCTGCATAAATGCAGTCCCAGCACATTCTTGTCCAGATGGTAAAATTCACTCCTCAGAAAAGTGAAAGGTGGCAGTAGATCAAATGACAGCTTAGATACCCCTTATGGATCAGTCTACAAATAGAGAAAGAGAGCATGCCAACTATGCAACTTAAGGTTGCAAAGACCATATTCCTGTTAATGTCTGAGCAAAGCCCACAAAGCAGAGCCTCACCCAGAAATTCCCTTGAGATCAGCACAGCGAAGAGTAGAGCCTTAAAAGTGCAATCTCGCTCTTAAGGTTATATATGAGCTTCCTAAATGCTCAGTCAGCAGCAGGAACATTAACTATCACTTCAGTCAATCACAATTTTCAAAAGTTAGGAAAGCACTGCCTGAGACATGGTTAAGACATAATGATTTATAATATATCAATCCCTGGTAGAGTCTCGTTACTTTCCTTTTCACAGTTCCTTCCTGGGAAGGCTTCTTCTAAGCTACGACATTAAGATCCTGAATCAATTTTATACCTAAGAAATCTCTAAAAGATTCTGTCAATAAAACACATTGGTCTCGTAAAAGTCAATTTGACCTTTGCGAGTTTGTATAGTTTTCTGATGGTTCAACTTTAATTACAGTCTTATCCAACTCCTTTTTTCCTGAAAGTAATATTATTTTAAATGTCCTTAAAAAGCACTGGTTGACTCCCATTTTCTTAATCCAAACTGTGTTTACACTGTGTTTGTATGTTACTACACCAGTTTTAAACTCATTAGGTAAGGAGACTCTATTTGCTCCAGGTTACTTCAGAGACCCCTGTCCTCCAATATCTAACAGTTTCTAAGCAAGATTTTGCAGTAAGATTATCTACAAATATAAATGATTCAGAGACCAAAATCTACGTCCACATAACAGGAAAACCATGCATGTGTGAAAGCAATCCAACAAACAAGAAAAAAAAACAAAACATTCTTACAGTCCTGGTACTGTTGTAATATAATTTCATACTATAATTTACTACATCTGCCTGTAATCTACTCCTCATTGAACTGAATGCTTGAGAGAATTGCTCTGATATGATTAATAGGCTATTGATCTTTAAAAAACAGTATTGTCTAAAATTTTGGAGTTTTCATTTGTCAAAGTATCCTACTGATAATAAACACATGCAATTTATAATAATTTTACCAAAAAATACATTTGCCCCCAAAATTCCACAAAAACAAAATAAAATCCAGAAGGATTATGCTTCTGCCAATTTAGAATGCAAGCTTTGTGTACAAAATTTTTCTCACATAGGTATCCAGATGCAATTGATAGAAATGTGTATCTTTATGCAGCCATATATATTTATAAAGAAGCACCTGACTTACTTTTTTTGTGCTATTTTAGCCTTAATTTCTTGCTATCTCATTAAAAATAAAAGAATCACAGTTTCCAGCAGTCCCTAGCACTTAACATGTCTTCCAAAGGCTAACAAAAATAATATCGTGACATCTTTTAATAAATACATGTAATCCAATTTCAATGTCTACTAATGTCAGTCAAAGGACTCCAAATCGTTCAACAGGTATTGGGTTAGGTTCATCCAGTCTTATTCATAAGATTTTCTTTTTCTTCCATTCCCTCCAAATCATACTTTTAAGAAATGGGCTGTTGTTTGGAATAAAACATACAGACTTCAAAGCTTTTTAATGTGTTCCTGGTAGTTGCTGCTATTTTAATGAATCAAGTGAATGACACTAAGTGATGCATTAAAACAGTCATGGCCGGCGGGATTATTGCTCACATGATGTATTAACAATGTACTGGCCAGCAGGAATAACACTCCAGTAATATATAAAGAAGCAACATCTGGCAAGTACCCATGCTAAACCTTCAAGCACTGGAGTGTTAATTGCAGTGTTGCTTCAATTGTACAATTGAGGTTGCATTTGTGGCTATAAACAGGAGGCTCTTCATATTTATCAATATCATAGTATTGTACGTTTTGATCTATGTATACTGAACATGGAAGGGCAGATGATAACTTCTTGGTGCAGGTGCTAACGGAGCCAACTAGGAAAGGCGCCCTCCTTGACCTGTTGCTGGAAAACAGAGAGGGTCTGGTGGGAGATGTGGTGATTGGTGGCCGCCTCGGTCATAGCGACCATGAAGTGGTTGAGTTCAAAATTTATGGTGACAGAAGGAAAAGTGCCACCAAAACCTCATCCCTAGATATGGGGAAGGCGGACTTCAGGCTGCTCAGGGAACTAGTCAGCAAGGTCCCCTGGGAAGCTGCTCTTGAAGGCCTTGATGTCCAACAGTGCTGGTCACTCTTTAAGCGATGCCTCCTAGAAGCACAAGATCAGGCAATTCCTAAATACCGCAAGTCAGGCAGGCGCGGCAGGAGGCCGGCGTGGCTGACCAGGAACATTCTTATGGAGATTAGGCGGAAACAGAGAGTGTTTCGCTACTGGAAGGAGGGCCAGGTGACATGGAAAGAATACAGGGATGCTGTTCGTGTTTGTAGGAAGAAAATTCGTGTGGCTAAAGCACACCTAGAGTTGAAGCTGGCTGTGTCTGTGAGAGAAAATAAAAAGGGTTTTTTTAGATATGTGAATGGAAAAAGGAGAACTAAAGAATACATAGGGCCGCTCCTTGATAGGGAAGGTCTCCTCACAGACAATGACATAGGCAAAGCAGAGACGCTTAACGCCTTCTTTGCCTCTGTCTTCAATGCCGATGATGGGCTTTGGGACCCAGGGTGCCCTGAGCTGGAGGACCGGGACGGTGGGGATGACAAACTCCCAACCGACCCTGAACGTGTGCGGGATTTGCTACTCCACCTGGATCCCTACAAGTCCATGGGTCCGGATGGGATTCATCCCCGGGTGCTGAAAGAGCTGGCGGACGTCATCGCGGAACCTCTCTCAATTATTTTTCAACGATCCTGGGAATCTGGAGAGGTCCCGGTAGACTGGAAGCTGGCAAATGTTGTGCCGATTTTCAAGAAGGGTCAGAAAGAAGACCCTAGCAATTACAGGCCTATCAGTCTCACGTCAGTGCCTGGTAAAATCATGGAGAAGATGGTTCTCGAACTTATTGAGGCGCACCTGGGGGACAAAGCAGTCATTGGTCCCAGCCAGCATGGGTTTGTGAAGGGTAGGTCCTGCCTAACTAACCTGATTTCCTTTTATGATAAGATCACCCGTATGGTGGACCAAGGGAAACCAGCTGATGTGATTTTTTTGGACTTCAGCAAGGCTTTTGACACGGTTTCCCATAGGATCCTACTGGACAAAATGTCCACCATACAGCTAAATAAAAACATCATACGATGGGTGAGCGATTGGCTAACGGGCAGGGCCCAAAGGGTTATGGTGAATGGCGCTGCGTCAGGCTGGCAGGCGGTCACTAGTGGGGTCCCTCAAGGCTCCATTTTAGGGCCAGTACTTTTCAATATTTTTATAAACGATCTGGATGTAGGAATAGAAGGTATTTTGAGCAAGTTTGCTGATGACACCAAACTTGGAGGAGTTGTGGACTCGAATGAGGGTGGAAAGGCCTTGCAGAGGGATCTGGATAGGTTGGAGAGCTGGGCGATCGCCAACCGCATGAAGTTCAATAAGAGCAAGTGCCGGGTCCTGCACCTGGGACGGGGAAACCCTGGCTGCACGTACAGACTGGGCGATGAGACGCTGGAGAGCAGCCTAGAATAGAGGGATCTGGGGGTCGTGGTAGACAACAAGTTGAATATGAGCCGGCAATGTGCCCTGGCAGCCAGGAGGGCCAACCGTGTCCTGGGGTGCATCAAGCACGGCATCGCTAGTAGGTCGAGGGAGGTGATTGTCCCGCTCTACTCTGCGCTGGTGCGGCCTCACCTTGAGTACTGTGTGCAGTTCTGGGCACCACAGTATAAAAAGGACATGAAACTGTTGGAGAGTGTCCAGAGGAGGGCTACGAAGATGGTGAAAGGCCTGGAGGGGAAGACGTACGAGGAACGGCTGAGGGCACTGGGCCTGTTCAGCCTGGAGAAGAGGAGGCTGAGGGGAGACCTCATCGCAGTCTACAACTTCCTCGTAAGGGGGTGTCGAGAGGCAGGAGACCTTTTCTCCATTAACATCAGCGACAGGACCCGCGGGAACGGGGTTAAGCTGAGGCAGGGGAAGTTTAGGCTTGACATCAGGAGGAAGTTCTTCACAGAGAGAGTGGTTGCACACTGGAACAGGCTCCCCAGGGAAGTGGTCACTGCACTGAGCCTGACTGAATTTAAGAAGAGATTGGACTGTGCGCTTAGTCACATGGTCTGAACTTTTGGGTAGACCTGTGCGGTGTCAAGAGTTGGACTTGATGATCCTTAAGGGTCCCTTCCAACTCAGGATATTCTATGATTCTATGATTCTGTGATATTGCATCCTTTGGGATAAAAGAGAAAGATACTTAGACGATTGTGTTTGAAGCATAAGCAAGAAATCTTTTATATTACAGTAAAGAGACACCTCTTGGAACATATTTCCACTGTGTATAAATGCCTAATCTGTTTCAATCTCCAGATCTAAACAAGAACAGGAAAATTATGACAAAATGGAGTAGAATATGCATTTCAGGAAATACTACTAATAACAGCTCCAAAATCCTTATATATGGTTTCTTGGCTTCTTCTCATGTATCTCTTTTGCTCCTTTTTTTTTTTTTTTTTTTTTTTTTTTCCAGTGGAAGATTGTTTTTTCTCATCTCTGCTTTTAACCATTGCTCCCAGTGAACTATTCTATATTCAGTCTGTGTTCTAGCAAGTAATCAACTAGAACATGTAAAATTGAAGAAAAAAAATAAAAATGAGAGCATGCTCTTTCACAGTATTCCAGGAATATATCAATTCAATCAAATTTCTTGGAAAACAATTGCATTAGGTGTCTCGATAAGGCTTGTTGCAATGCAACAGTTTGATTGTAATACAAAAAGTTGAAGTTGGAATGAAATATTTTAAATGATGCAAAACAAATACTTCCTTTCATGCAGGCTGGAAATTTTGAGACTAACCAGTGCCAGTCCTTGATGGAAAAGTTTTTGATGCTCTTCCTGTATCAGTATAACTGTACACCACAGTACCATAGCAGCTAAAATATCACAGTTCTTATTAAAATGTAATATACCACATCTCATAGCTTAATTCCAATCTTAATAAGCATTCAGAATCATTTTACAGCAGTTGAAATGTTGCTTCTTATCTGCTGAAATCCTGGACTGATGTTTGGCATTTAGCATTATGTATGGCCTTGTCTTTTTTTCTTCTGTTTGAGTCATTAGGTCTGTGAAGCTGCTCCTTTTGACCAAACAGAGAAGTAGAGCTCCATGTTAACACTTGTGTTCATCCTATAGATACAATGTCTAGTTGTGATTTTTGACGTGCTTCTCTAGAGTATGGGAAATGTGTTTACTCTTCTCTGGTAAGCAGAGTTCTGCAAAACAGAGTAATGGGACATCACTGGAGTCTCTTAACTTCTTCATATATTTAAATAAACCATGCAGCACTATAGATTGTGATAAATTGTACGTTTCATGATGATCATGAAAATGTACATTTCACAGAATTACAGAATGGCTGAAGTTAGAAGGGATCTCTGGAGAGCATCTAGTCCAACCCCTTAGCCAAACAGAATCACCTAGAGCTTGATGCACAGGATCCAGGTAGGTTTTGAACATCCCCAGGGGAGACTCCACAGACTCTCTGGGCAACCTCTTCCAGTGCTCTGTTACCCTCACAGTAAAAAAGTGTTTATATATTTTCAAAATGAAAAAAAAAAAAAAAGGATTGAGAGTGTATATCAGTAAAACATTTCCCACTTTTGAAGTATAGAAGTAGCTAAAATTTGACACTTCAAAATACAAACATTTTTTTGACAGTTACTCTTAAAAATGTAAAATGACTTGAGTAGTGAAAAATGACCTACTGTGAATTATTAATGAAGAATTTAGTACTGCATGTCATTAAAGTACATGGCAAAAATTCCCACAAACTTCATCTGAGGTCAGAATTTTTTCATTAGTTAACAAACCTCTAGATAAAGATTCCAACATGAACAGGAAACTACTGATTTAAGCTGAGGCAGGGGAAATTTAGGCTTGACATCAGGAGGAAGTTCTTCACAGAGAGGGTGGTTGCACACTGGAACAGGCTCCCCAGGGAAGTGGTCACTGCACCGAGCCTGTCTGAATTTAAGAAGAGATTGGACCGTGCACTTAGTCACATGGTCTGAACTTTTGGGTAGACCTGTGCGGTGTCAAGAGTTGGACTTGATGATCCTTAAGGGTCCCTTCCAACTCAGGATATTCTATGATTCTATGATTCTATGAATTTTATCATGTTATATTTCTCAAATTAAGAGAAAATTCTAACTCTGGGTAAGGCAAATGGTAAGTAGCTGGGGTTAACTGTTGTAGTATACACTGCCTGTAAAGTATCATAGATCTAAATTATATCTTAAACATAGAATGAATCTTTAATTTTCACAAAAGACTTATATATCTAAGTCTGTATAGGGTGAATGGTCAGACCTTCATTGCATTGCTTCACAACAGTATTCTCCTAATTAAATAGAGAGAAGTGTCTTCTTATTTGTATGGGTAAATTTAAAAGTACCAATCTGAGTTTTGCATATGCAGAATCTTGAGCTGGAAAAATGATTGATTTAAAAGTTGTGCTACTGTCTCTTTTGTTTTCTAGATTTTGTTCTCTAATAATTATTTTCAGACTTTTAAATCTTTTGCCATTATTCTAGTCTCCTGTGCTAATTTTTTTATGTGTACTACCATAGATTCTGAGCCATTCCAGACTTGTACCAATGTAAGTACCTCTGAATTTTAGAAGCAAATATATTTTATTATCACTAAGATTTACACCGTAAGAAATTATACCATTAAAAGAAAGCCTAGGCTGCTAAACTGTGCATAACTAGGTTAAATCAAGAAGTGTACTGCTGTCACCACCTATTGGTTGTCCATTTAGGTGTACCAACCAAATCTTTTAGAGAACAGAACTGAAGCTAATTAGAAAAACTAGCAATCACAACTGAAAAATTAACAAGAACATTTAACATTAAGTTAAAAATCTCAAATTCAAGCCATTCATTGAGAGTAATTTCAAAGTTTATTTAAGCATATGCAGAGGAATGAGAAACAAATGTGTCCAGCTCTCTGTGCTTATCAGGAGAAAGATTACTTCCCAGGATCTGAAACATCTGACATAGAAATGGATCCTTAATCTGGTAACATAAATAAGCTAATTTTTGACAATCCTTTTCAAGGACAATCTAAATTACCAAGGTAATTAGCCTTACTTACTAAGGTTTGGCCTATTAACTTGATCTAACATTTTAAGAAGGCAAAACATTTCCAGCATCATGAAATACAGTAAACACACTTACCACCCTACAATGCACCACTGTACAATGCCAAAGCCATCATAAAAGTATTAGATGTATGTCAAGATGAAAACATTGGCAGTGAAGTCTGTGGTCCAGTAAAGAGCACTTTGTGTACATCAACAGCATCAAGCATGGTCAGAATACTGGGACAACCTGGACAGGACTTGCCTGTACAAGATGGATGGATCAAGGATGCTGTTTACACTGTCTGCACCCTGCAGACTGGCAAATACTAATAGGCCAGTTCTGAAGGAGAGCAGGCTACTCTTTATATAACGTGATAGCAAATACTGCATTTGGCAAGAAATTCAGTAGGGTGTTTTCCAAGCTTAATAGGGCTTTCTGGGACTGTTTCTGACCCCATTCAATTCAGTTCTTTGTAGCATGGCTTCCTTCCAGCAGTTTCAACATGCCATTCATTCAGGGAAATTCACTTTAAGTCAATGGTATGTTTGCCTGTATAAAAGTATGAGTTCTGACTTTATTACCAATTAATCTTTGGAAGTCAGCTTGTGTGCAATTTATTTTAAAACTAAAGTTACTTTCCTTTGCATAGCACATACATAGGAAGTAGTGATATTTTGTGAGAACTCTAAGTTGCAAGTAAGGATGTATATTTTTTAATAAAATACATGTAGAATCCAGAATGACATTGATAGGAAATTGTACTGTTTTCATCTCTGTTCATCCTACCATTATTTATAATATTACCACAAAAAAATTATATAAGTGGGTTTGAATTTTATATATAACCAGCTAACATACACATTAAAAGTCTTGTTGATGATCACTGCATGTACAAATCTGTACTTTCTGTTTATTGCAGTTTGCTTTGATTTAGTGTTTATAAATGCTTTATATCTCTGAAGGACATTATATCAAAGAACACCTGAGTGAAGACTAAAGCAGCATTAGTAATGAAAGTGAAATGTCAAAAAGCGTTCTTTGCCCTAATTCAACAAAGCAAAATTCATGTGCCTGATTCAATTTACGGGGTTTCTTTCACTTCATCCTGAGATCACTTGCTGCATCAGGGTCTGACTGCACACAAAACATAACGGGTAACAAAGGGCAGGAAACTCTGTCACAGTGCCTTGTTCATGAACACCCAAGGAATGGAAATCATTCTAAATAAAGAGACAGACCAGGATGAGCTTACTGAACTGAAACAACAGGAATCATTTGTGGTAGAAGCTGATTCTTTGTGTGAAGAGGTTGTCAGACTCTGGCCCAAAAAGTTCAGACACTCTTCACAAAGGGTGAAACTCAGCAGCTCCCATGCACACTGAACAACTGCTCTTGGAGGTAGCACTACCCCAGGAACAGGACTCAGCAAGAGGCAGGGGTTTGTAATCTCACCCAAACAAATGAATAAAAGTCTGCCCATAATTTGCTGATAATTTGCTGATAATTCCTCAGCAGAAAACAGGGCTAGATTTGTCACATATAGTATTCAGTCTGAATCACTCACCCCGCTCGCCACTTGAAACAAACCTTCTCTTTGTGTAATGGAAACGTTTCCAAATTACTTATGACTGACCAATTATTTAAGTGTTAATACTATATATAGTCAATCTGCTTGCATTTTGTGTCACACAAGGATTCTCATTGTATATACTGTACTTCTCCATTTCCCTTAATGATGCCAAGTAAATTAACATCAAGGTTTCTGCCTGCTAGTTTGCTCAAACAGACATGTCTTCTTAGAAATCTTTTAAACCAGTTCTGACATTTTAATGGGATGTAATTATTATAATGAGAAATCCATTATAGTGATGAGATTGAGGTCATATTAGGAAAACATTTCCCCCCTTTGTTATTCCATGCAGTGAGGTCTGTTGATCTTTTAAAACAGGCTGTGATTTCAAAAAATCAAAATAAATATAAAATTTTCATGCAAGTAAAACAAAGTAAATCCAATGTGGAAGCATTCTTGTTTGTATAGATCTAAGGCAAGATGTCTTATATATATATTTGCCGTGACTTTGAGAAACTCCTAATGCTATTCTGCAGGTATACAATCCTTAGAGAAAAAATGGAGCTGCTCTGAATTCCCCCTTTAATCTATCCTGTATTCTATTTTGTACATCTGTCAAGCCACATAATACTTCTTATGTAATACAGGCCTATAGAAAGCATTTTTTATTTCCAGCTGGCATACTTCTAAATTCAAACACTCAGACATAATTTAGTTATTTTTTTCCCTATATGTGGACTGTTTATTTATGTTACAAACTTGCACAGAAAATGTAACTGTACACTAAACCATTAGTATTCTGTTGGGAAGATTTGTGTTTTGTGTTGGAGGCAGTTCACATTAAACTCAAGGTCTTAATACTCCTTTGAGGCTTCTGAAGCCCCATGGCAACTCTTGAAAAGACTTTTATTTCTTCAGCATATGTAAATTGGATAGGGTGAAGTCAATGTGATTTAAAGCTAACATCTCTTCAAGAACTCAGATGAGACAAAGGTTTTATTAAATGAAATAGTAGAGGAAATTGAAGTTCCAACATTTCAGTGTAATGTGATCATGAAGATGGAAAATAATATTTAGTGAAATTAAAAGTGCAGGCTTGAAATTTACATCACTCTTAATCTACATCTGTTCTTTTCATTTAATTTATCTGACATGTCCCACTTCTTCCAGGGGAATTACAGAACAAGATCTATTGGATATAGGGATATTAGCAAGACTGCACTGGGGTCACACGGTGATTTATGCAACAACCTTTTTATTATATTAATTAGGCAGAGATAATAACGAATTAAAAAAGAGTTAAAGTTTATATCACACACAGATCCTTGCCTATGCTTATACACACAAATATCCTTGCCTATGCTTATAATTAAATACAATATTTATATTCATGTGCCTTACACTGTTACTTTAGATTGCTTGGAAGAGAAAAATATATTTGAAAAGTTTTAGTCTGAAAAATAGACCTGACTGTAAGTTGTTTGAAAACTGAGCACATTTAACATTTACTGAGATGTCTAATTTAACTGGTGCTACATTAGGACTTAACAAGGTGTTACTGTTTGTCAAAAGTTGATCTATGACTTGTAGCAGGTTATTTGTGTCATAAATTCTTTCATCCTGTACATTTTCTCAGACATTCATAATTAACTGTTCAGAGTTCAAAATAATGCATTTCCTGCTAAAGTATTGTAAGTACTTTTTCAGAATTTGAAAAAGGCAGAGAGGAAAAAAAACGAAAACAAAACCACAGTAACACACACACACACAAAACAAACAAACAAACAAACTTGTTTCCAGTGATTTGAGCTTTAAGTTAATAAATAATTGTCATGGCAGAGGTGAACATGTAAAGTACAGAGACTACCAATGTCAGAAAAGGAATTTTAATTCTTGAGGGCTTTTACAGTCTAAGAGGTAACAGCAGATATGAAGGATGGAGAAGGGTCAACAACACCATGTATGCCTTTCCAACCTTCTCAGGCCATTGGCCATTTTATGTGTGCTCTGGTAGTAGACATGGAACATTTTAAATGATTGTGAGAAAACTGTGTCTAAAAGTAACTTCTTTCTATTCCTCACACTTCCAAGAAGATACCAATGGGGTTTGCCTGCTGCGTGTGTGGAAGACAGCATGCATTCGTCGAGGCCCTGGGGCATTTCCAGAGAGGGGCTATGAAGCTGGTGAAGGGTGTGGAATACAAGTCCTATGACGAACGACTGAGGGAACTGGGGTTGTTGAGTCTGGAGGAGAGGAGGCTCAGGGGAGACCTTATTGCTCTCTGCAGCTACCTGACAGGAAGGTGTGGGGAGCTGGGGCTTAGCCTCTTCTTGCAGATAACTAGTGATAGGACTAGAGGAAATGGCCTCAAGTTGAGCCAGGGGAGCTTTAGGTTGGAAATTACAAGACATATCTTCTCAGAAAGAGTAGTCAGGCATTGGAATGAGTTGCCCAGGGAGGTGGTGGCATCACCACCCCTGGGGATGTTTAAGGAAAGGTTGGACCAGGAGCTTACAGACATGGTTTAGTGAGTGACATTGGCAGTAGGGCGATGTATGGACCAGATGATCTTGGAGGCCTTTTCCAACCTTAATGGTTCCATGATTCTGTGACAATGCTTAAAACAGCAGGAGAAACCCAATCCATTAGCCAGTGATCTAACATAAGAAGTGCTAGATTTGGCAGACTTCTTCATGATCAATTCTGAAAATGAATGTAATAACTCCCAACAATACTGCTCCTTATTAGGTACTCTTATGAGGTATATTCTTATAGAATATATGCAATTGTTTGGTAGAACAGGCATGGACTAAGTGATAATCCTGAGTCTTTACAGAAATAAGGAGAAATGGAAAAAATCTAGCACCCTGATGACACCAGTTCTTAAAAAGCATAACAAATTGCATTACAAATCTATACAGTTTCACAAATAATACAAGTTCTGTTCTTAGATTGTGATGACTTGCTTAATCTAATTTACAGCTTGCAGACTGGTCCATATTCAAAATGGAAGCAGATTTTTTTTTTTTTTAATTAAGTACTGCTTAAATTACGGGACATGAAGCATAAATTGAAGTATAAATTGAACTTTTAAAACTATTTTGACTATTAAACAAGTCTTTTACCATAACCATTGTGTACAGCTGCCAAAGTTCATAATTTTTCCTACAAAACATTCTTCAGAGTTGCAACTTGCTATTTATATTGAAATCCCCTTATTCCATTCATCTGCAGTTGATTCTGTGTTTCTAGTAAATCACTCTGCTGTCTGCAAGCACTTTGCCTGACATCTGGACTATTTCCCCTTAAAATTTAATGCATGATGTTTGAAGACAACTATCAATACAGCATGAAGAGTACAAACAGCACAGAGAAATAGCAAAGCATGTATTTCAAGACAGTTAAAGAGATTATTTCCTTATCATGACAGCAGAATGGCTTTATGTGTTGTACATTCATTATCATTCAGGAAGTTCAGAATGTCATTTTTCCCCTCTCCAAAGCATACATATTTTACATTGATTTCTGGTTCCCATGTCACAGCATAACTAATTTCAAGAGAGTGAAAAAATTTTTTTAGAAAAATCAATACTATGCTTGTGAGATGCTAAAATTTTTGTGAAGTGCTGTATGTTGACAATTGCATGTGTATGACTGAAATAAGCCTTATCACTTAACTACAGAGATGAGGGGTGTTTTGTGTAAATCAACTATTATTCTTCGAAGTGCACTGTCCATGGATAATGATTCTTTTCTTGTTTGTATTGATCAGTTGGCCATCTCATTCTCTGACTACCAATGCTACAAGTTTCCCAGATTCACAGCTCTCAGATATTTGACATAACAAATACAACTGTCCTGTTAAGTTGGCTGAGCCATGTAGTGAAATAATGCTGTTCTGCTATGGAGATGAAAGAGAACACAAGTGCAGATACTTCAGGAATACTTCAGAAAGCTTTTCCTGACATGTTTTGAAGTCTCAAATAACAAAGATAGTCTTTTTGGTTCCAGTTCTGGAATTACACTTTCCTCCAATCACCCATGTCTGTGAACAGCAAGTTGATAGTACACATCTAACGTTTAGACAGCAATGAGAAGAACATGAAAGATTACCATGAAATTTTCACCATAAAATCAATAGCCTAAGCCTTGAGCAAGGCTAGGGTTGAAGTGCTGGTGGTAGATTTATGCCTTCATAGAGCTGAAATAATAGTTTTCTGAGGTTGAGAGAAATTATGGAACTTCATTAAAGCTGCCATCATGGACAAATTTTGCAACGAAGACTTCGCATTTGATGAATGATGCTGTGTGCCTAAGTGCACTGGCTGATTTAGAGTTCAAACCTTTTGTAGTACATTCCATGAAGATAAAATATTTAGTGCCACTATATTTTGGGCTCCATATTTTTGACAATATGTTTCATGCCTCATTTGCCACCAAAGTAATGAGATTTTAGTCAACGTTCAAAGACTGACTTCACATTTTTCATGGCAAAAGCCCAAATGGGTTATTTTTTTTTTTTTTACACTAGTGTACTGCTAGTTCAATGAAGCCCTGAAGTATATGTAGACCTTGAGGCAGCCAAAGTGTAAAACATTGACTTTACAACACATAGAAGACAAGGAGCAAAAACACTGATTAATGATTGTAGTTGCCCATTGGTTCCTAGAAAATAGTCCTACATTTTTTTCCAAATAGTAAGGTGTACTGATACAACACTAATCTCTTCAGAAAGTAAACTACTTCTCATATATGCAAATATAGAAATGTAGAACACAGACCTTTCTTGTTAAGTGTTTAAAGACTTTTGTCCCAACTCTAGTTTTGCTTTCTCTAAGACACCTGAGATTATAATGGGCTTTTGGAAGCACGGACAGTGAAACATCCAATAGAGCATTACATGAAACATCGACAATAATTTCTCTCCTTTTTTTCACAAATAAATTACTGCTCAAAATATTGTTTTACTGATACAGTATGTACCCATAAGTTCTGTCAAAAGACAGGACTGTCTTTTTATTTTCCAAAATGGAAGATAGAGGGCATTTTCTTACTCTTTTACAACACTCATGACAGTCTTTTAACATGTAGAGAAATAGTCCTACCATGAAATTCTGAATAAAAAGATAATAAGAAAGCAAACACAGAAGGAAAAAAGCATACTTAGAAGCCCTGGAATGGCTTTTAATATGTCAAGCATGGTTTGCAGTGGCTAAAAAGGAGTTTGCTCCCTCTGCAATCAGGAGTGTAAATTGCTAGTTTCAAATCAAGTATTGAGTGAAACAGTAACTGGAGTACAAACATCAAAGAACATGGTAAAAAAGCCCAGCCTGAACAGCATTGTGCCAGGCTTACCAGTACTAAACAATCTAACACAAAGCTATGCTTATAACCAGAAAAGAACTAGAGATACAAGAAATTTCTGAGAGTGGTGTTTTTAAAATACAGAAAAAGTTACATTAAAATAATAACAATTGATTGCATGAGTTGCCCTTTGTATATTATGGACAATAATATTATATTATAAAAAAGTAAGTGCCTGGTTTCAAAAAGAAGGTGCGACCACTGTGGAAAGCTGCATCTGACACCTTAAGGAATAGCTAGCAATCACCATAGTGAAAAAACAAATTCTCTGAGCTCAAATACATTAGCAATCATCATCTGTAAAGAAAAGAAGATTTAAATTGAAGCAGAGTTCTAATGAGAGCTCCGATCTGCTTCTGTAAACTACATTTCAATGGCTAAACTTCAGGCATAGATATTCAATAATATTACACTACACCACTATATGTAGTGTGTTGTAAAGTACTATACAATCCCTATTACTAATAAAGCTTTTGAACGTATGTAAAGCACAATATCTAAGCATGATTTTTAATTAGAGAAACACAAATGAAACAATAAGTAAACTTTCTAAGACTGTCTGTGTCAGGGCTGGCAAGCAATTAAATTGTGCTTCAAGGGCTTTTAAGAGGGGACATCTTTGCAAGTTTGCCATTTTCAATGCAATTGTACTAAATTCCAGAACTGCATATAATAAAGCCTTGCATAAGAAGATGTCTGGGAGTATAAAATCTTAATCTGATGGCACATCATGATTAAATTGATTTTGCAGGTTAACATTTTATTCCAGAGCACCTACCTTTTACATAGCTATGCAGGAAAAAGATGGTATGACTTTCTCATAACTATTCAGAAGGTAGAGGTGTTCAAGTGAGCACGAGGACAAGACAAGAGGGAAAACTAGAATTAGTAAATAAACTAACACCGATTTATAAAAGCCTGAGCTATTATGCTACAGAATATTTGTAGGATGATTTATTCTATGTTCTTTCTCCTTCCAGTCATATCCACCCTACCGTCACTTCCCTAATGGCAGCAGTGCACTGTAAGATGTATATTGGAAATGGGATCTTAGAAGTGGCTGATGATAACATGGAATAAGACTATGGAGCTGTCTAGCCTCTCCCAGACATTTTTGGCATAATTCATGTCCATCTGTTCCCTTTCATGCTGCAGTCCAGAGGGAAGCAGATGGGACCTACTCTGCAGTCTTCTTCTGAAACTCATATTCATTATAACCTAATTTTTAAAATGACAGTCTTGCTGTCAGCAATGCCGCTCAAACAATTTTCCCCCCCTCTATAGAAGCAAAAATAACCTTTACAATAATGGACTTTGCTGATAAAGGTCATAATGTTAAAGAGATACTAACAAGCGAACCATCTCTTCATCCCTGGAAGCAATCTTGTTTCCATTCCAAGCCTTGGACTGGATCTGGGCATGACTCCCTAACATGTGGTGTGGCTGATGCTTCTCTGACATTTTTCAGCAAATGCAGAGGAGTGATTTTTTTTTTTCTACTGTGTCAGAAACTGCTGCTGCTTGTTTCACTAGCTGCCAGATTGCTAGCTCTTTTTCTTCCTGTCGTTCTGTTCTGAGGCAAGCACTATCTTAAACACTTTCCCATTTTATGATGACTTATCTTTAATAAGTCTTTAATAGTTTTGCTTTTCCTATATTGTTAAAGACTATATAGAAAAATCACTGGATGGAGAAATAGTTATGTTCTTCTTACAAATTTTGGGAATGGGCTGATTCAGGCACAAGCAATTGCCCATTTATATGCATTTGATGGTTGTGTGCTAGATCAGTTCTAGTTCTATCCCACTGTGGTAATACACCTTGAGGAGCAAATACCACTTCTCATTCCTGTCTAGATCAACATCAAACAAGTCAATGTAAACCATCATTGCAGAGATACAAGACAGGCAAGGGTTCACCCTTAACCTGCTACCCTGAAGGTGGAGCAGGCAATGCATAGTTATGAATGAAGAGAATTTTATTTATGTGTTCATTCCTGTGTCTGAGAGAAGAAATATGGAATATCAGAACTCTGCATACATAGATAACAATGATAAATGTTAAGAAAACCAAGATGACAAACAGAAGTGCTGCTCATTAGCAAAGCCTCTATGACTTCCCTACATGGAATGTCTCACATGTCTCAGTCTGACCTACAGTGATGAGGCTTTTTTCATACTGCTGCATCTTAACCAACAGTTCTGCTGATTAATTCTTTTGTTGTCCTGACATATTGTTCCTAGCTGGATATTTTTAAAAGGGCAGAAAAAGCAAAATATTTAAGTGCACATTGACACAATCACAGAATGCTGCTCTTCCTCTCTTTGCAAAGGAATACATGAGAACTTTACACAGAATATCTTTCTCTCTGCATTTTTTTTCCTATGAATTTGACCTGAGGTTCAGAACATGTCTTTATACCTTCTTGTAACCTTGAAGAATATCTGGGAGTACGCAGAATCTTAAACATTTTTCATTCCCTCAAGTAAACTGAAAAACGTTACAGGCTGTTCCATATACATGAGTTACTGCTGTCTAGTGCTGATGAATCAGGCATACCACATACCCATTCTTGCCAAAAGGCAAGAGTGGTTATCACTTCCTTTTTGCACTACTTAAGTAAATTATTTATTATAAGTTCAATTGAATTTTAAAATACTAAAATGTATTAGTTGCCTTAACTTTAGATTCTAGTTTATTTGTCCATTTTTTTTTTTCTAAATGCTTAAGATATTTAAAACGTAAGAAATCAAAAGGAATCTTGAATTGTTTAAAAATAAAACAGTGATTGAGCACACGGTTTGTTGCAAGAGTGGAAAGATCTTAGTTTACCACATATGATCATGAACCACATGTAATTAGAGCATGGCTTATACATATACATATTTTGTTTTACATGGTATGTACAGCCTCTCAAAGAAATGAAAAAGAGTGTTCAGAAGTGATGCAGAATTCTCCTGCCCACCTATGCTATCATTTCCCTCATCCACTCTCTTTCACTTCAGGGTTATAAATCTTTGTTTCTCTTTGAAGAAGTTACATTAATATTTAATTGGAAAACTTCATAACATGTTATAAAAACATTATACCAAACACAGAGTAATGCCCAAGAGAGTAAACAGCAGGATTTGTGTTATGTAGTTTAGTTGTGCATTTGCATTTCATTCTAATATCACTGACCTACTAAAAACAAAACTACTCTCATTCTTACTCTATGTGTAAAGGAAATATATTTTTGTCTAACGAAATTAAACCCATGAAAAATCCCTATCTTACTGCCATTTACCTCAGCCATTTTGGGATGGGTTTTTAAAGATACAGACTTGTTTTCAAGTCATTAGCAAAATGCATAATTAAATAAATAGCCCTCAGAAATTTGAGATATATTTAATTGTGCACAGCTCTTCTTTTTGATTTAATATCACTTATTTTATGATGTCACATGCATTATAACTCTGATATTCAAAGGCATTCTAGTACTGAAGGTCAAACCATAGATGTACCTGAAATTATAAAAAATTGATAGATTTTGACACAGAAGTATCACTGAGAATAACAAATAATTCAAAAGATTCAACTTGAGATGAGCAAATTTAAGGGCTATTCTTATGCTGCATCTAATGTATTTAATTCATTATGTGAATACATTGCACTTAAAATAATCTGGCTATGAGAATGATGAGACTCTATTTCTGGGTCCTCACGGTGGAGAAATATATTACCAGATGCCCATCTACCCCTCAATTGCACATCCACAGTGAAGCTGAATAATGTATTTCATATCAGTGCCTTATCAGTTCTAGTGCTTCTTATTAACCTTACTTTTTTTTTTTTTGTTAGCTATTGAGGATTCAGGTTCTGAAAAAGAGTATGATGAACTAATTAAGGCCTATGGAATGTAGTACTCTAGGCCCTACATCCTAGTAATTGGGTGGTTTTTTTGTTTTGTTTTGTTTTTCACACACAAATGACACAACATTAATGCAAACTATTAATGCATTAAGTCATTGATAAATCCCGTGTTCAGACTTTCGTCTTAATGTATTTTTAACACTGAGCAATTCATTTCAAAATAATTATGCTAAAAACCTTACTTATCCAACTATTCTATTACCTAGATTAGTGGATTCACAAAATGCTGTATTAAAAATCAAAATATAAATATTTGTAAACAGAATGCACGATTCAATGAAAACTTAGAACCACATGTCAAAGTGGTGACAGTTTCTGAAACAAGCTTAAGTCAATCTTTAAAACCAAGCAAACACTTCATCACCTAAGACTGTTTTACAGTCACTCAGATTTGACTCCAGAACACGTATTTGTGTCCATGTAGTCTGAGCTTTTTCAAACAAGGAACTTCCACTGGTGTCTCAAGTAAGCTACTGCTCCATATCTCTGTAAGTCCCAAATGAGTACTTGTTCCAGTTTTAAAGTCCAAGCTGTATCTCTTCTCCAAAAAGAACTCTGTATTTGGGACAAGTACAGAATATGTAATAGATATGCTGTACAGATTCATATTGGACTTGAAGGAAGATTTTACCTTTTATCTTAATGTTTGTAGTTCTCTGTAGTGTAACAGAATGTGAAGTTTCACTTTTGGATGTACAAACTCCCCTCCCAGACCACAGCAGTTAGAGAATGAATTCAGACCCTACAATTCCCTTTGTCCACTAACTCTGCAATAGCAAATTTAATTCTGCAAAGCAAATCTAACACTACAATTTTTGGGGGTCATTTGTTTGAGAGTGTTTTCCATTCGCATACTGAGGAAAGCCTTTAGATGCACTGAACAATAGCCAGGATTTTGAAACTCAGTAACAAACATACTCCACTATGAACTGAAATCTGGTATCTAAACTCCTCACAAAAATCAAACATTCCTTCAGGGGGAACATCAAAAACTAAGTTAAAAACAAAAAAACAAAAACAAACAAACAAACAAAAAAAACAGCAACAACAAAAAACATATTCACTACATTTTGAAGACTGTGACTGAAATCTTTCTTGGATTTTTAATTTCTCCAACTGCAATACAGAGGCTAGAAAAATACATCCACCTTTGAATTTAAGGCACTTTGAAAGAAGAAATAACTCTTTAAATGCAAGGTTTTAGCAAGACATTACTGATATATAAAGGTGTGATTCCCCCCCCCCCCCCAACTTACCCCTAATTGTGATTTCTCTTTTCAGTAGTTGGTTTTCCTATTCTTTCATTCATTTTTCTATTTTCTTTCTCTTGCAGCCATCAAACATGCTATGAAACAGCTTGATATTGCAAAACAAATGTAACTTCTTTGATGGCAGGAAAAGGCTTTCTGTGTTTAAAAAGCAGCAACTGAGATTGTCAGAAAGCAGAATAACGTTCTGTTGTCCAGGTACTTATATTAATGTACAAGTCACTTCTAATTTTTGTGTGCCATTTTTGTCTATGAGCAGGTTCAGATAAGTCAGATGGGGAACCTGTCACCCCACCATTTCAAACCTATTTGTATGCTGTATTTCATACTGTTCCACTGATATACTAAAAAATTTTATGCCTGCTAAAATTGATTATGATTCTATGCTGTAACTCATTACTGGCAGACTTCCCTGATACAGAGGGTTTTTCAAATATTAGCATCTAGTACATTGTGCTCATCAGATCAAAGATCTCTGACCACAAAATTCATGTGCCCAGAGAATTCTGCTGCTTTATGATGAAAGAGCAGGAAGAATTCAGATCTGGTACAAGTATGTCTCTGTGTTGTAACATTACTTATAAACAGGACAGCTCTTCAGTCAGATCTTCCTTAGGTTCAGTGTATGTCCTAATTTGTAACATTTTCAGAGTACCACCATACATATTTTCTTTCTCTGCCACTTCTTTAGCATACTTTGAAGTCATAAAGGCTTGGTGTCTGAAGTCTCTATTTTTGTAATCATGCTTCATACTTTTTTTTTGCAATAGGAATTTGCAATGAAGATATCTTTCTGCTCAGCTGTTTTCACACAGAAGACAGCAACATTTTTGCACTAAAAAAAGATATGACCTATTATAAAGATCTACTCCCACTGCCTTCAGATTGCTTACATATCCTAATTAATATCCTTGAATATTTACACTGAGGTGCAGCTGTGAATGATCCACTACAGTAATAATTTATTAGACCTCATCACTGGCAGCTGAACTGAACAGGGAAAAGACAGATTTTACATTTTCCTTTAAAATCCTTATATCGTTATTTTTTGGTCCACCCTGTCTAATGAAGGTGTTACCATGCACTCAAATTTTGATACAGAATTTTATGTAAATGATAGAAACAATTATGTATATAACACCAACTTGCCATCTCACTCACCGACATCATTACTACATGCCACAAGCAATGCCAATAGCTATTACTTGACAAATGAAGTCCACTGAAATCAGCAGAAATGCTGGATCTGCCCCTGAACATAGTGGAATTTATGTAAGGAAAATTTCCATACATACACACATGGGTACAAGTGTTCTTAAAAGTGAAGATGGTACTATTATACGGGGAGGCAAAAAAATACCTCTGGTAGAGCTTAAATTTTTTTTTGTTTGTTGTTCCAAAGCCTTAAGATTTAACATTAATGTTCTGAGCAGTGTATTTGCTGATGAATTTTTAACAATTATAAGATAAAGAAGTTCCACCACAGAAATAATCTGCTTTCTCTCATGCAAAATACATATATGCAAGAAACAGGCATAGTTCAGGCATAATTCTGATCTAGAGAAAATCCAGTTACTAAGTTTCAAATTTCTTGCCCAGACGGTTTTTCTTTAATAAGCCCAAAAGTTGTATACAGTTTTAATAGAACACAAGAACCTCATTCTGTGATGGCTCTGTTGTATTTGTGACAAAGAATAGAGTGAAGCTAAGCAGTAAGTTTTGTTATGTTTCTTTTTCAATCAAGACTTCTCATAACTCAATTGTGCCAAAACATTTTATGGGTAATCTAATTAACTTGCATGGTGTACTATGTTTTTTAATGCCTGGTAACAGATGCTAAAAAGGACACAGCTAAGGGTTCTGTGAGAAACTATAATTCTCTTGACTTCATGCCCTTAAAATGGGGTTTAACAATGTCTTCAGGATACAGCTTGTGCAAGTTCATTTTATGCTTTCATCCAAGTTTCATTTTGCTTAATTGTTCATTTATTTCCCTTGCCATTTTTACTGTATTTTTCAAGCAAGCTGTCTCATTAAGATAGCTTTTGGCCACCAACTTGCTAAAACCCCTGCTGAGAATGCAATGTTTCTCATATAGTATATAATTTTATACACTGTAACTGGAAGATTATCATAATTTCATATTTTCTACGTGGGCACAGTCTAACTAATGTAGCTCAATGTTTTCTATACTCTTAACAAGTTGGAAGGATCTTCCACCTTCCCATCCAGAAATAGTTCCTAGATTCAGAATCACATGTTCTATAGGATGAGCTCAACTCGATCTCCTACAATGAAAGAAACCCTTCTTAACCAAAATTTTGATGAGTTACCCTTCGCTGGCAAACCTGAAGTTATTTCACTGTGAATGAGTGTTGCTATCACTGACTTCGCTGGACCTGAGCCATAGGAATGTAGAAGACACAGTTTATGAATTAGATCTCCATTTGTATAAACTAATATTTTAAAGCCTTCTCCTTTTCCATGTTTTGCTAATGAAGTTGAAGGCATAATGCCTACATCTGTGATCTGTACAACATCCACTTAATAACCTAAAGACCATGATGGTCTCTGAAACTCATGTTATGGTCAGCAGCTTGTGACACCTGGGAGAACACTGTGATTGGTGTTGTCATCAGCACAAGATGATACACAGAATACCCTGACCAAAAAAAGAACTCCAAAGTAAAAGTTAGTTTTTCTTCAGTCTTACTCTTGTTTTCTTTGAGAGGATTAGGGAGATTATTATATCTTTTTCAAAGGATGAAGCATAAAAAATTTAGTTTCAAAAGTAACATGATTGATGAAAACATCTTCCAAGAAAAGACATTTTTGCTCAGTGATGTTTTTTTGGGGGCATGGAAATATAAAAAGAAATCACTCCTAAACTGCCAAAATGAAATTCTACAGTGTTTTGTTTTAGCAATGATGAGAGAAAACAAAAACAAAAAAGTTTTTAATGAGAATATGCTCCTGGGAATCTGTTGGCCATTATCTGAAATTAAGAAAATTCTCAATAGTTTCATGACTTTACACAGACTCACTAGTGTTACTGAATAAACTAGACAGTTGACTGAAACGTGCCTGACAAGCACGATTCTAGCACTTTGTTATTCTGCTTGTCAAATTCAACATGTATACTCAGAAGTGTTTCAAAGAATCAGCATTTTGGGATAAAAAAACTGTTCTATTGGAAAATCTCCAACTGGTACTACTTATAACTGGCTTAAGAGCAGAACATGATTTCCCTGTATAGCTGTCAGAAGACAATTTTTTTCTACAATGGTTCAATAAGCAATTGTCTTTTTTTCAAGAGACCAGCAGACAAAAGAGTGGATTGGAGTTCATTTTCTTGTGTGAGAAACAATACTGCAAATATTTGACAGAAAACTTGTAAATGCTAATCAAATGTTACCCTAAACTAGCATATTATATTGAAATTTGAGATTCATAAAAACTACCGTAGGTTACTGAGTTCCCCCCTGAAAACATAATTCTGCCTGAAGTTAAGCCTATACGGCTTTGTTTAGGTCAGCTGGATATTCCAGATCATATCCATAATAAGAATAAATTTACTTAGATGCACAATGTAATATAATATTTTATTTTTAAAATGTCTTTCTTTGAATTCCAGCTGAAGTCAGCGAAAATTCACCAAAATTCAGAGAAATTCGTGATGGCACTGGAGAAAGGGAAAAGTGGGGCACTCACCTGGAGCGACAAGTACTGTTGCAGCATTTCTGTGAATATGTTCTCACAGTCAGAAGCTAGTTTAGTTTTACAAGCATAAAATAATTCTAATCAAATATCTCACCCAATATAACAAATTACAGCCAAGACACTACTTAACATCATATCAAGTAACTACCTGTCTGAATTGCAACTGATGGGAATTACAATTCAATATTTATTTATGCCTTTTATTATCTAAATCTTTATTAGCTTTTCCAAAAGACTAATAAGTCTCTTCATTTCCATGGTACCTATAAACTGTTCAATAACTCTTAACATTCCCAAATGTTTACAACATGAAGGTACAAACAGAAATTCAGAGTAAAATAATTTACATTTGGGAAATGAAATATTACTGCAGCATGACATAGCTTTTATCATTTCTAGACTTATTATAACTACTATGTAACACACAGCAGGGCTTAGTTTTGCATCTTTTTTGAGAAACAGTGTCTCCAACATTTTTGTTGCTTAAGTGACACTTAGGACACTCTGATACTCCAAAAATTGGACTGACTATTACAGATAGTTGGAAGCATAGTGCAGAAAAATGTGACTAACTCTGGTTCCAGCATTAGTCCACATCACAGGGCTAAGCTGGTGCTAATAACTGCAAGCTGTCACTAGCTAGGTCTAGCATTACTATGAAGGCATCTCTGTACCATGCTCTAAAGCACTTTGGATCCCATGAGAGTTTATTAACACAGCTATATCACTCGTTCAGATCAAGCTAGAGGCATTCAATCTGTAAGCATCCTGCCCCCTTAGAACCCAGACTGTTGGCAAGTACCTTGTGGAGAAATTCAAATTATTCCTGCACTATTAATATAGGTATGGTTAGGCGTTTTGGCTCCAGGTCAGCATCAGTACATGAAATTTATCTGAAGGAAACAAATTACAGACTGTATGAGAGAGCAGTACTATAGTGTGAAGAGCAAGTGAAAGAGGAGGGAGAATGAAGGGGAAAATAGAAAGGAAATATTAGTGCTACTAGCCTAAAGATGATATGGGAGGTGTTGTAAGATCACAGGGCTCCATCCTGTCAGTATTAATCATTTACTCAGATCCATATGTTATACCAAATAAAAATTGAGTTGCATTATAGAATACTCATTCCATTTTGAGGGTCTGAATAGTGTTCAAGACGTTCAGACTTTGCTTTTCTGTTTTATGAGATCACCAAATCCCTTCGCTGGCATTATAGACTCATAGCTCACAGCTGTCTGCTATTTATTCTGTGCATAATCTGCCTATTTTCAGGAAGTTATAAAGTGTGTATGAAAGGTTCCCTAAGGGATGAAAAACAGTATAAAAAAAACCTCAAGCCTTGAGTGATTTACTTCACAAAATCATTTTAGAAAATAAGAAAACAACTGCTACTACTCTTGGTCTTGTTTAAACTGAAACAGAGCCAAAGCATGAATAGATAATAGGAGTTCTCTAAACATTAGGGCTCCTGGAAAATGAACAAAAGTAAATACCCACACACATATATGGTCATCCCAAAAGGATCCAAAAATCCTTTAAGAAATTAATTGCCAAATTTCTTATTCAGAAATATATCCTTAATGCAAACACTTGCTTTCAAACTTTTAGGAATCCTGACATAAATAAAACCACTATTACTAATGACAATTTGCTTAGCCTGTATTAGTACATATGCAACTAATTACTTTTCTTTTTTAAAATGTCCTTTAGTATTCACAAGCTGCCAAGCAAACCATAACACTTTAACATGTTTGCCCCACGTTTTCTTTGCTTTAGCAATTTCTTCACTGAATGTAATCGAGTCAGTACATTCAGAATTATTAAGCCACATACATCATTATGAATCTGAGCCATAATAACTGGATTATAGAAGTACAGTGAGAATGACATTAGACCTACCACACATCTCAGGACTGCAGTGAATGGGAGGGGTTCATGGGAAAATGAACTGCAACTTTCTTATAAATGTAACTAAACAAAAGGACTTCTACCAATAATAGAGGGTAAGAACCATCCTGATTCATCTGTAAATCAACTTTTTTCCTTTGTACTTGTATCCAAAACAACAACCCAGCTTAACTGTTAAGTATATTGAGAAGAAAATGAGGAGAGCAAGACATTTAGTCCTCAAAGGCAAGAGCTAAAATTATAAATCTAGAGGGGCAGATAGAATCTGATTCTACATGAATAGACCTGGTTTATTTCAGCAGCCTTGCCTTCTTTAATGGGAATTCTCTTTGTGTAAAGAAGATTGCTTGCATTAGGCTGACTTTTCAAAGGAACCTAAATAACACAAGGATAAAAAACCTATTGGGTAAGATTCACATATAAATTAATGTTCCTTTCTACTGCAAGGACAGTCTGTAGTCTTTTAGTGTAAATAATAATAAAATCCTTAAGCTTTTAGTGGAAGAAAGAGTAGCTTATTTAGGTTCCTTTGAAAATCCAAACCAGAATTCTCAAGAGGAAAAGAACATAGTATAAATAATAACAGAGCTCTTTCATCCATCAAACACTTGGAATCATATACCATGCAAAAATACTGAATAAGGGTCTTTGTACTTTAGGATTAGAATAATGCAGGCCAATTTTTAATAGGCGACCAGAAATCCCATTAATGTCAACTTTTTTAGCAGTAATGTATGTATGTACATTTCACACTAAACATGCTTAATTCATATGATTATTATAGATCTCCACTATATTCCTAAATAATTACACATGTTGAGTTGGAGCTTGAGTCTTATTCTTGCAGTATACTCAGGAAAGTTACATTTTATAGTGCTTTTCTTTTTCCATTCTTTTTAAACTGTAGATTGATAGAGTGGCTGACCTAGTAAGAAATGTTTTAGATAGTGAAGTATAAAGGTTCTTTAAAGTATTCTTAATTCCTTATTTTTTTAAACAAAATAGCTCTGAAAACCCATTAACTTCCCTTTTTTCATACACCATCATAATTACAGCTATGACTCATACAAATCAACCTTTCAGATATCTTGTCATAAAATAAAGGTCAAGTCACAGAAAATCTTAACAGAATTTCTTAACGGATATAAATGGATAACATTGTAGCTTTCATTAGTTTTATCTTTTAAAACACTTAGAACTTATTATTCAAGATAATTTCTGATGACTGCTTTTGAAACTACAGCCTTAAACTAGCTATACCACGTGGCTAGTGCTATACATGGAAAAACTTTATGATGCATACTAAAATGTTTATGGCACTGCTCTAATTTTATCAGGGGTTATCAGTCAACACTGTATGAAAAGGTCTGCAGTTTTACACACCGTCCTTTTATAATGCTGGCACCAGCTTCCTATTTAGAATTGCTCCAATCTTAAAATGAAAGAGAATACAAAAAGAAGTGTCAGACAATCCAACTTTAATAATCTGTTCATCGTCAATTAGCATTGCGAATAAATTACTCTCTTAACCAAGAAATTATAGACAACCATACAAAACTGCATAGACTCTGGCACTAGAAATCTTTAGCACATAATTATGTAGAAATATTGTATATAATTAGCCTCAATTTAGATGGTTGTTGCCACAGTTCAAATGAAAAAAAAGGCAAAGGGATGTTGATAAGTCCATCTGCTACCACAGCTTTTTAAGTCTGCCAGGTTTTGCTTTATATTTATGTTCAAAAGGTAAAAACCACACAGAACTTAAATAACTCTTCGGTTGTCAGTTTAATTTAACAGAACAGAAAATGAGTGACATAGCATAAGTGGAGCTCTTGGGTAAACTAGTAAACAAAACCAAATTATTGCGTATAAAAATTAATCAATGTGCAAGGTTTGACACAAAGGTCATTTTAGAGGCAATAAATGTGTCACAGCCACCTTTATTCCCATCAGATTACTGTGACAATAGAATTTTATTACCCTTCTTTTAGGAAGAATAATTTAAATTACAGTGCCTGCAAGCAAATTAACACTTACTTATCTTCTGTAATTTCCTTCTAGATTTTTAACATATTTCTAGATTTTAAACATATTTCAAACTGTCAAGCAAAATTTTAAGCTAGGTACTTGAAAACATAGCTCAAGTAAATTGCATGTATTTTTGAAAGTCTTTCATAGCCCTTCATAAAAAGATATTAAGCAAAAGCAAGGCATGGAGGCTGAAGTATGGCATAATTTCCCCTTCTTTGCCAAAGGACTCCCTTTTTCACTTTAGATGGAAGACCTCAACTATGTCTTATAATGGAGTCTTATAATGGTTTCAGCCCTGCAATTGCACAGTCAAATTTGGAGGGCTGAAAGGGATGGGATGTAGACACAGACATCTGGATGAATAGTCATATTCATTTTTTTTTTAATTGTGTAGAGCAGATAGTTTCCTGCAGCTCACAGGCATTATCATCCACAGAGTCCTGTGAGAAGGTAAAAGGCTCAAAATCTTAAAATCTTTTTCAAGAGAAAGTTAGAGAGACAGTGTCCTAAGAGAACCCTGACTGTAGGATTAAACGTGTGCTTCTCACAAATAGTAACTGACTACATGAGAAAGTTTCATATTTTGTACTCACTGGATGCACAGTGCAGTCAGAATTTTCTCAGTTATGCTGTATATCTGGTTTTACTACAACAACTCCTAAAAATGTTGATTCAGGCTAGTGATGTGTTAAAAAAGCATGTAAAAATGGTACATGAAATGCATGCAGAGCCTGTGAGAATTCATTGAAAGGAGACACTATCCTGCCCTACAGCAGAAGACCACAACAACCGCTAGGTACCTCACCAAAACATACAGCATAGCCTGAATGCCTGTTGCACTCTTTGTCATGAGCATAACTAATATTCTGCTACCAAAGTAAAATTTGTCATCTCAATTATGTTTCATTTCTTTTTGCAGATCCTCTGCTCCTTAGGCTACTGACTTGTTCTACTTTTTAAAGGCCATCATTATGTTGAATAGTAAAGTCCAGGGTATACAGAATAATTTACCACTTGGTATTTCATGCAAAATCCGCATTCATAGTAGGTGCAAGATCACATTTATTCAAAGTGGATTTCATCAAAGCTATAAATCTACTACATTTTATAAATCAACTGTAAATGTCATCTCTACCTTTATTTTATTTCATTTTACAAATTAGTTCAGAGAATGACAGTTTAAAGACTATGTAAATCAAACCTATACATATTTTCTAACACAGAATAATGACTAATGAATTATATAACCTGCGTTGTAGCTATAAAAAAAGTGAAAGAAATGAAAACATTATTAATATGATGATTATTATTGAATAAACATGCTTTAGTAAGACTAATACTGTGGGGCATGTTAATTCATTTTCTGGTGGAAAGTAGTGCAAGCAACATTTACAAGGAGGGACCTAAATTTTAGTAAATTGCAGCACTGCAACTCTTCCTTTTTTTCATACATCTGCTCAGTGTAATTCAAGAGGGTACACAGCGTCACTTCAGAAACATCACTGCTTCTGGTTTAAATCATTTAGAGGCTAGTAGTCAGAAGAAATACATGGCAACAGAGAAGATTTCTTATCTCATGGGAGCCAGGCACTAAAGCCGGAATCTTCAGCACACATTTCTCTCCGAAATTTCTTTTTAAGCAGTCACGTAAGTAGTGCCATTGTTGTCTCATTAACAATTTATTCTTGGCATTCAGCATTAAAAAGATTCATTTGTCAAGATACTGCACAGTCAGAAGGATTAAAGCTTCTTCAATCAGCAGTAAGTTTTAAAAAGAATGCTCTACTCAAGTATATGAACCATACACTTATTTTCAGCATCTTAGTCTTTCAAAAGTCGGTCTCAATCTTCAGGACAGCTTATGCATCAGGTTGAAACTTTTCTTGCCATCACACCAGATGCAGTATATATAATCCCCTATTTGGGGTAATACTAAATTTTTGGGGTAGAATTCATTAGTGCAGATATGCCTGATCTAATTTCATACATTCTTCAGATTGAAAGTGTTATGACATATTTGTTTAACTCGGTCTTTTAGAAGTCATAATGCAAATGAATACAATGATATCTTTGATAACACTAGGCACTTTTAATGAAGACCTGCTCCAATGAGCTGGTGGTAGCTTTGACTGCAAGGTGCATTTCAATTCATTCATTTGTATCACACTAACTCTCTGCCATAAAAAATTACAATATTTCTGACTTTTCAGACAAAAGTATAATTGATGATGTAAGTTTTCCCATTTTCCTATACTGTTTTCAATATTATAAAATTTATCAAATTTTGTTCACTAGTATGAATATAGAACGTGCCTAATCATCCCATACAAACACTTAAAGTCATATATATTCAGAAAAGCTTCAAGGAGTTAAGAAATCATTAATGTAGGAGTAACAAGCCCTCTGAAGAAAAAGTGTTTCTTTGCCAATTGTTGCCTTGGAAGATCAGATCACCCAAGGTGATAGAGTAGGATAGCTTGTAGTGTTGACTTTCTGACTTTTTGCACGTCTGACCAATGAAAATACAGGAAGCATTACAAGTAAACCATTTGCAAGATAACTGTTGAAAACATTGTTATTAGAGATAGTTTCTGAAAATGGGAAAGAAAAGGGGAAAAATATTTCCTTGAAACTAAAGATATGTATGATATACATGTATATGTAGATATAGGTCAATATGCAGGTATCGCGGGAAATCAGTGTGCCAATAGTTGATTTTAAAAACAGTTCTGAAAAATGATTTTCTGAATTAAGCCATTTATTGCTTAAATTGATTTGTGATTTTTACATATCTTATTGGTATTCTGAACATATATACACATTACAAAATTTATTTGAAAAGCAAGTGTATTGAATCTTGATTTACAAAGTAATAAAACTTTGTAAAATAATAATACTTCTGTCTAACAAGATTTCTGAAACATATTTCAGTTTCAGTAAACCCAGAAGAGACAGAAGATCTTTATAATAAGATAAAATATTGACTAGAGAGATTTCCTTTTTGGTAATAGACTGCTTTTAAGCCACAGTGGGATATCAAGGAGACCTGTGTGGCAAAATGTGACATGTAATTTAAACATACTGAAGAACTGACATTTCCTATTCTATTTTATGAATTATATTTAAAAATGGAAATAAACTCACAAATACATGTAGAAAGTTAAAGTTATTTTTAAGGCTCTGGAACCTTTTTTTTTTATTCTATACTGAAGTGTGTTCTGTAATGGAGAAGTCCCATTGTGCCTCTGCAACATTCTGCTTTTTTCCACAAGTACTAAAATTCATCAAAAGCTGCTGAACTTTCTAATGTCAAACAGATAGAGCTGTAGCTGTATGCAAAAATGTGTGCACACATTTGGACTGTAAATTGATTATATAAAGAGAATGGTTTTTAAATGTTTGGCATTTCTTTTCTTGTTCTGTCCTCTCACTTGTGTGAAATATTGGTGGGACTTTATGTTCCATGAAAATATAAATATATAGCAAGTGTTCTCAGAAAAAGATGTCTTACAATACATGGAAATGTAATTATGTCCCCTTACAACTACAACAGTGCAATGTAAAAAGCTTTTTGTGGAGATCAGAATCAGTTCTACTAGCCAGCCTGTCTTGCAGAACTACATGGGTTCTTTATATATAAAACTTAGACCCCTGCTGTGCTGCAGCCTCAGGCTCTCCATAACATTGTCTTTTATTAAAATTGTATGTAATACAGATCTAGAATTATTACTTTTATTTCATTAAATCCTCCATTTCCAGCTTGTCTAGCTATTGGCAAGAGGTTTTTTTTAATCTGTTTTCTTTTTAATTTCCGGATAAAATTACTCCAGAAAACAGAATCTTGAAGTCTTTAAACAAGTTTTCATTCTGCTGTGCTTACAGATGCTTTTCTTTTTCTTCTGATACTATATGCTCTGTATTTGCTAAAGACCTATGTACTCAAATAAAATGGTCAAAGGATAATATGATAAAAATTCTTACTGCTGCATTTATGCCATTATGACCCATAATGTCTTCACTGTTCCTTTCAATGTTGGTAACAGTAATAATAAAACAAACTAGCAAATGAAATCATAGATACTGGAAAGCCACTATAAGGTCTCCCAGAGCCTGCTCTTCAGGCTGAACAACCCCAAATCTCTCAGCCCAGGTCGTCGTGGCCCTCCTCTGAACTCGCTTTAATAGGTCCATGCCTTTCTTATATCAGTGTAACAGTTTTCAATGCTGCATTGGTCATCCTAACTATTTTACTTACTAGTAGAATTAACAAAATAATACATAGCATAAATATAGAGGATTAGACTACAAAATGGGAACACCATACACTGAGGCATATATCAGCTGAAGCAGACATAACCCAACAGAATTTAAGGATAACAGGAGACCTGACAATGCAATCACAATCGCATCTTTTTTTTTTTTTTTTTTTTTTTTTTTTTTTTTTTTTTTTGCTCTTTCTTGAAGAGCAAAAGACAGCAATACAGATGCATTTGTGACAAGGCAGTAAATGTTCTGGTGCATGGAGCACATCTCATAAACAACAGAAATTCCAAATCCACCAGAATCAGTCAACAATCTGTTCTCTCTGGATATAAAACTAAATATGCAACATCAAGGAGTATTTGTCAAATCAGAATAGTGACGGTAACATGCATCTCTTACACAGTACATTTAAACAGAAGTTCTCAAAACACTTCAAAGAATACAAATATCAGAATCACAGTGTTGTTAATGGTAAAGCTCAGACAGAGAAGTGGAGATTTTCATAAGACTGTTGAGCAATCTGGGACAGAAGTAAGAACAAAACTCAGATTTTAACTCATTCTGCTGCACCGTACTTCCCTTCTCATGGGTGAAGCTATTGTTTAAAACCAGTATGCTACAAAGAGCACAAAGTGTGTATTTATTGAAAAAAAATCTATCTGTCTTTATTCACAGATGATATATCCCAATGTAATGTTTCAGTTAAAGTGCTATCAAGGACATTAAATACCAAGAAAGTAAAAATAAACTGTGAAAACAAACAAACAAACAAACAAAAACACAGTAGAATTCTAAATGTAGGTAGCTAGGCATTTCTATTAGGGTCAGGAGGACTATTAGGTTTTTAATGTGCACAATTTCCTAAACTTCCTATATACCCTTCTTTCGATTATTCACTTATGGACACATACCTCAGTCTCAGGCTGCCTGCAACAACACAAGAATGTGATGGATTATGAATAGATTATTTATTATGGATTAATAAAGCATTTCGGGTCACACACTATGGTATCACTTGTTTTATTAATCAAATTCAGTACAGTGATCTTTATGTTGGGTTAATTAGATCTTTTCCTAACATTAGCTACTCCAAGATCTGCTCAAAACTGCAAAATCCCTAAAATTAGTTAGATTTGCAAACAATTTTTGGATTGGTTAGATGAACTGGGCTAAGGAGGTTTCAGCAAAACTGTAAGGCTCCAGAGAATCAAATGAGGAAGAGAAAAACTGAGTTTTTTTTCTCATCTAGCCAACTTCACAATCAAAAATGAGGTTGCAAGTAAAATGGATCTCAGTTGATCTCATCAAAGATAGTCACAATGACTTAAAACACCATATTTCCGCCTCCTCCTCAAGTAATGTAATATCGATGAACTTGGTAACAAGAAACACGGACAGTCCAAGTGAAAACATTAAAAGAACCCAGTTAGTAATACGTGACTCTGGAGTCAGAGCTACTAACTGAATCAATCAACGAATCAATGCAGCCAACAAGCACTGCAGCAAGATGACCTGGTTCTCTAATTCCCTGATCTTCTTTATAGTTGGCACTGGCTTCTCCCTGTTGCTTTCACTGTTTATTTATATATATATATAAATATATATATATATATATATATATATATAATATATATATATATATTTTTATATATAATATAATATATTATATATTTTTATATATTATATATTATAATATATATAATTATATATTATATATATAATTATATATTATATATAATTATATTATATATAATTTAATTATAATTATATATAATATATATTATATATATATATTATATATATATAAATATTATATATTTATATATATATTATTTTATATATATATAATATATATATATTTATATATATATATATATTTTATTTACAAATTAACACCTCTCTCCAAAGTGTGGAAAAAAACAAAACAAAACAAAAAAAACATGGTGCTGTAAGAAATCACAAATGACAGTAGCTCACAGATGGGATTAGAGCTGTTGTTACGTGTTGTCTAGAGAAGAAAGCAACATAAGTGAGAAGGTTAGGTCGCACAGTGGTAGGGCTTTGCAACTAATTAAGAACTGTGAAATGAGGTGATTCTGAAAAGCAGACCAGATACAGGGAAGGATGTGAGTGACTGTTCTGAAAAAAAATCCACCACCACCACCACCAACAAAACAAAACAGTTGATAGTGACTCAGGTATTTTGTGAAAGCTCAGTTCAAGCTGAGAGGCCAAAGGAAAAGCAAGTATATCTTAACTACTTATTATAGACTGAGGGAGATTTTGGAGTGAATTAGGTTGGAGACATCTGCCTTTTTTTTGGCTGCAGATATGTTACTGAAGAGATTATTGTCCCCAGCTACTTGTTGCAGTCTCCCTGCTGGAATTTAGTGTATTCACAGTTCTGGCAGCTGAACTCCTTGCTTAATCACTCCTTGACACACTGTTTTAATCAACTTAGCCTATTAAGTCCAATATGAATATGAGTGACCACAAGGCAGCTCAGACACCATATTTAAGACACCACTATCCTAAGACAGAAGTGCAGTGATGAGCAGAGTGGGGTGGGAATCTGTTAAACTACAGCCAGAAGAGAACACAAAAAGCAACTAAAGCCTGTAATTAAGTTGGGTAAATGACTTGTGTGAATCACAAGTTTAAAGGAAAGAAGGCACTCTGATTTATCAATGTGAATTCAAACTGTGGAAGAAACAATGCTAGACTTAGTTTAAATAGGACATAAAACAAAAGGTACAGAGGGGGATTAAGGTAACACTGAAGCAGATTGTCTACATTTATAATGGTTACTTTTACCACTACTGGCATGGAGGTTAATATTTCTGAAAATATATAGTATTGTGATACTATTGGATTTTACAGCTTATCCTTATTAACCATTGAGATACTAAATCTCTAACAGATACAGATTTATTTATTAATTTATTATTATTATTTTTTTAATTTCTTGAGAACATAAAGTAAAATACTGGTGTATATAGGAGGTATAGACAGTTTTTGTTTTTTAATTACTATGTATGTCTAGGAAACTCATTGAAGTAAACTGCAGTGTTGATTTCTTGTGACTACATCTTGACTTGGACATCACAGCAACATAACTGTTGCTAACTTTTCACATTTAACAGTAGAAAAATACACTGCAGCTTAGTTATGCTCACCTTTACATTATTTTCTTTATTTTTGAATTACAATGTTCCTTGTTTTCTATTCTTACAGTGTGCTAGTCATACCTTTTTCTTTTTTTTTTTTTTTTTTTCTTTTCAGGGTCTACAAGATGAAGAGATAAAAATCATAGCAAATCTTCCCTCTATATGTAATTAGTAAACTGTAACCTTTCACTGAATGGAAGATTATTTTACTGACTGCTTTGCAACCAACTTAGTCAAAATCCTTCCTTCTATACATTTTCTGACTGTAGATGTGCCATTTTATTCAGAATTACCATCTCAAGTGTCCTTTCTACATTCTACATTTCTAATTCTAATATTTATTTTTATGAGGAATTTAGTCCTAAAGTATGCAGAATTATCAAACCACATCAAGTTAATGTTTTTGAATAAGAAAGAGTACTACCAGAAAATCTTCATAGAAGTTCAGAAATTACATGGGAAGGAATAGTGAGGTGACAGTGTTTTCAGGTGATAAAAATAGATTCAACAATACAAAATCTAATTGCAAAGAACAATGAAGAAAAAATGTACAGTACAAAATGACATGTAAATGACACATGCAATGGAAGACAAAATTAAACACACATGGGAATAATCTTGAGTAAGTTAACATTCTGATACCTTGTAAATTTCTCATAAATACAAAGGAAGGTCATTTTGAATCACAGATATTCTCTGAAAATGCCACTTCAGTGGTCAGTGCTATTCAAGAAAGTTTATACAATATACGGGGCGCATTCTATTCCCCTTCAGATCTTTGGAACTCTACATTACAAAATGGTAAAATCGGATTTGAAAACTACACAAAAATAAGTTCATGCCAACTCATAAAAGGATATGATAGAACTAGACATGACACAAAGAATGATGACAAGAATCATAATTACTGTAGTATGGCTTTCATACAAGATTTCATAACAAGAATTGTACTAAGCTTCTTCATTTCAGAAAATAAATGACTGAAAGAGGATACAACAGTCAATAAAACATATGTAAAAGTCTCAAGATTACTTAATATTTCTTACAATATATGAACTAGAAATCAGACAATAGAATGAGTAAGCATTTTTTTTTAAAGTCAGGTTTTTTTTGTTTTGTTTTGTTTTGTTTTGTCAAGCATATATAGCTCTGGAGCATCATGGCACAAGAAGCCACAGAAACCAATATAAATGACTGGAAGAAGGTGTATATATATATATATATATATACACATACAAATAAATAAATAAATAAATATACAATGATGGTTCACATGTAACCCAAGCTACATCCCTTAGTTGCCAATCTTTAAAATCTGAGTGGTATACAACAGTAATGAACAATTTATAACTGTTCCATGTCTTGTAGTCTTTCCTTCATAAATTATTGCTAATCTCTGTTGGCATGGATTTTCTAAAGTTCTCAGGAGTTGCTCCTCCTTTGATATGTCTTTATAGCTGATGGCCAATATTGGCCTCTTGTCTGAGTGCTAAAATAAAATTCTCAAAATATCTTATCTATCGTTTTTTCTAAAATGAACATGCAGTAGCAGTAGCATACATAACAGCTTAGTCTGTGAGCCAGAGCACTCGGTACAGTGGTTGTGCAGCAACATGTCTCATCAGGAGTCAGACAAGTAAGTATTTTAATCATAGCAAGAAATCTAGAGAATTCCTGCTTTATTGTCATCTAAGACTCAGACTTTAAAAAACATAAACATTGTTTGACTTTTCTGCAGTGATAAAGCCAGAAGGAGAGACATGCAGACAGTTCCAATAATGATTGCAAACTCAGCCTTGATACCTGTTTATCTAACAGTCTGGAAGTAACACTGATGCTAATGTAAGCATATAAGTATCACTCATTACAGCAAATACATGTGTCTGACCTCCTGTGTCTGTCAGTGTTAGTTCACTATTTTACAAGGTTTCATATCTGTAAGGTCATTGAAGCAGATGAACAGACAAAGTGAGCAAGAAAATGAAGGGATATTTTACTACATAATGGAAAGCCTAAGTAGAAGACTGTGTCTGGAGAAAAATATGTACTGCAATTTCCTACCAGCTGGAGATGAAAAAAAATACTCAGCTTGTCACAGCTAACTATAACTGTTAATTTTATTATTATCATTATTACTTTTTTATTGAAATAGCACCTAAATGATCAATCTGGGAGTTGAAGGTCCCACTGTGCTATGAACTGAGCACACAGAACACAAATAAAGCCCCTGCCCCATATTGCTCACCTGCAGAGGTTTATGGAGGATTTAAATCTGGCTTGTTTTTCAAGTAGAGTAGGTTTTAGTGCAGAATTTAGTGTACGTAGTTATAAATGTGGTATGTTATGCTAACATAAAGACATACACACTATGTGCATTTGTATCCAATCTTCTTGTGCTACACAGAACAGCTGTGTTCTATTCTGGTCAGCTACAATGACTAAATAGGAGCCAGCTTGCCAGATCAATATGAGAACAGACAATCTCCATTTTCTTAACGTGGGATGCATTATTAGATGTTATGTTGGGAAAACTGCATGCATCTGCTAAGTAGTAGGTGTCCCTACTATTCAATAAAATAAGTGGCATTAACCTGCTCTCTCTTCAAGTAACCTCTTATTATATTCCAGCAGGAAGGCTTCTTCTCTGAAATTTCATCCACTTTGCTAGCAGTCACCCTTATTATGAATAATCTTCTCTTTTTGAAGAAAGGTTCCAAATACCTAGCTGCCATTTCAAGAAACACCTGTGAACACTAGATTCTTACCACTTGTTAACAGGATCTGCCCCTAAAAGGCCCATTCCCTTAATAAATTAAGGAAATAGTTTCTTTAATTGAAGAAAAACTCTTGGTAAAATTACAGTTTAAAAAGTTTATAGAATCAACTGGATCTCAGCACCTCAGTTCTTCAGTACAAACCAGGGGAAAAGCTGATCCAAAATCACCAATGTGCTCACCAAGTGCTGGCTAGGTAGAGAGCTAGCATCTTCTTTACCTGAACAGAAAAAAACTTCAGAGATACCTTAATGATTCCTAATGGTAACTGACTATTATGATACCTGCAAGTCTGCTTAAACGCCACATCCCTGGTCTACAATCGCTTATTGTTGGGTATGTAAATAATGCTGTGTTTGCAATGGAACACAGTGTGCACTGTGTTAAGAAATCCAATGGTAAATTATTAATTACATTCAGGCTATTATAAAGCAGACTAAGGTATTTTTAAAATCCTGCCTCTAACAATGATGAATGCAAGATTCTTCACAGAACAACTCATGAAACACCAACGTTTATAAAAATCTGCTTCTCAGCTCCAATAATTCTTTTCAACAGGGCCTTTCATATGTTAATAATATCCAGGTTAACACTGTATAGTGCAGCTCTTATGTACTGCTGAAAGGTTTGCTGTGACTCCTGCTATAATTTTCGATTTATTTTTCACTGCAGAGGCCTGCAGCATGCTCAGCTTATGACACCATTTCTTCCTCTAGGTGTTCCCACAGACATCGCCATTCATTGATATTTCTGAGAGTGACACTACTAAGAGGGTTACTTTTCCTTAAAGTACAGAAGCTGAACTGTGGAACAACTGAAAAAGTCATATTTTGTACATATGAAATTATTATTTTTTTTAAGGTTGCAATTCTCAGCTCTCACAGAGATATTAAATTGGTCTATAAAGACAATCTGGGTCCTTGTGATGTAGTTTATTACAGCAGAGTGCACTATGAGTGTAGAACTCCAAAGCTCTCAGGGTGTTATCACGTTAAAGATTAAAAATATAGTATATATCAAAAGGGACTAGGAAAATTTATAGAAGTGTTGCAAAAATGCTAGCTGTAACATACCAACATCTCTAAGCTCATTTGACAATTACCATTGGTATTTTTAATTTTGTAACTTATAGAATTTAAATTGGTGAATGATATTGAAAGATGCCTTTTAGGGCATTAATGTTAAAAGGTACATACTGCCAGTATTCACCCTTCATTTCCTCTAACATATCTATCTGCCTTTTCTGTAAGACATTGGGAAAACAACACTTCTAAAAAGCTAACTAAATTACATTCTATTGGCTCCTATCTTTTGTTCATGTAGAAGGCTGAGCCGCTTTTATAGATAATGCACTTATAAATCAATGTAACAAAATGGCTATGCTGACAGCATTGCAGCAGGCTATTTGAATAGCACCAGCTGTATCCAGGCAACACTAATGTCTAAGTCAGAAAGACCATGTGAGAAATTTGTTTACCTTCAAGGGCAACACACACCTAAGTGTTCAAAGAAAGTTGTCATAAGAATAGAGTAAAATAAAATAGCATTGGTCTATTTTCAGTAAATAGAGTTCAAATCAACTAATATTTTTTTAGTGAAAAAATAAAATTATTTATGATTAGTTAATAATGATGATATAAATGCTTTTAGGGTAAATTAATGAATTGGTGTTGAGAAATAAAAAAGATTATTACTTTCCTAGGTTATTATGCTATGATAAGAATTTTTTATTTTATTATACAATTAACTTACAATAACAGCTGAACATTTTCAAGTATCAGTTAATTGCACTATTTTTCTTTTCTACATTGACATCTCTGTTGTCATTATATTGTTAAAAAGGGCCTGGAACACAAGTCATACAACGAGTGACTGAGGGAACTGGGGTTGTTGAGTCTGGAGAAGAGGAAGCTCAGGGGAGACCTTATTGCTCTCTACGACAACCTGAAAGAAAGGTGTGGGAAGCTGAGGGTTGGCCTCTTCTCACAGTTAACTACTGATAGGACTAGTGGAAATGGCCTCAAGTTATGCCAAGGGAGGTTTAGGTTGGAAATTAGGAGAATTTTCTTCTCAGAAAGAGTAGTCAGGAACGGGTTGCCCAGGGAGGTGGTGGCATCACCATCCCTGGGGATGTTTAAGGAAAGGCTGGACCTGGTGCTTACGGACACGGTTTAGTGAGTGACATTGGCAGTAGGGCAATGTTTGGACTAGATGATCTTGAAGGTCTTTTCCAACCTTAATGATTCAGTGATTCTATATTTAAAGATAAACTACCTTTGACACACATTGACACATTGACAGTATGGAAGAAATACAAAGCCACAGAATGGAAAAAAATACACTGATATCTGTGTATTCATAATTTATATTCAGTCACTTTACCTTTGTATTTGCCTTCTTTAGCTTGTTGAGTTCGACAAAGTAAGAACTAAAAAATTCTACAGCCTTCCCCTTCCACCAAGAAAAACATAGTCCTGGTAGAAACTCACTCTTTCTAGATCTACAAAGCTTTTATTAGGGTATGAAAAAGGTTTATGACAATAGTTTGGCAGTTGGATTCTCATCTAAGGAGTTATAGGGACAATATTATTAAAAAAATCCAGAGTAACTGCTAAGAGATTGCATGTCCATAGACATGCTTTCATTTAGAAGCTGTTTCTCTAGTATTTTAAATAAAGCTTCATAAAACACTTTGTTAAGGTGTATTCCCCTCTGCCAGTATCCACTTGAGATTGTAGCAAGAATACTGAAATAAAAATAGCAATAATTTTATTCCAGTTCATTCATTAATTTCAAAGGTATTCATACTTTTATGGAATTTTTCAATCAACAATAATCGTTATACACATAGTGGCTACAATAGTCCTAAAATGAAATGTTTAGATTAATTAAAAATAGTCTGGGTGCCTTTTTATTTATTTTTTTCCCATATCCAAGCATTAACATCAAGCTTTAAAGAAGTAACAGCTTTAGTCATAAATACCCATCTGCACACTCAGACTAGAATGCAGTTTTTATGGTTGCTGTTCCACTTTAAATTTACTATACTGTATCTTAAAGATATATTTTGGAAAATGTATGCATAAGCATTGGCTATGGTTGTTTGTGATGAATTTCAAATATTTAATAGAAGCTTAAACAGCAAGTTGCAGATGAAGTACCAGTAATACATTTGAGGGCAAGAAATCATCTGGTCAGCGATTAATCAACAAATATGGGCATCTCCTCAAAGATGAAGAATCTTTTGTTGAAGGTGTAAACCAAACGAAATTTCTAAGACTTCAATATATATATATATATATATATTTATTTATTTAAATATTTTCTTCTGAAATATGAAGTTATATCATGTTGAGAAGCAAAGACAGTGGAAAGATATTCTCAAGGTCTTCCACTGTATGTGGAAGGCACATCTGTATCTTTCTTTTAGAAAATACTTTCATATTGTCCTCAAAATTTCATTTTAGATTTTATAAATGCTGGTTTTCCATTTTTACTAGGTCACCAAAAGTAAAAGATATTCATATAATCCAGAAGCATAGCTACTCCATATTCCTGTCTTTTCATTGCTTGACATGACTCTTGTAGTTATTAATTTTTCTAAGGCCCAAAACTGCAGTGCTTTTTCAGCCAAAGCTCCTGAAGAAAACTTGTGTTTTGTTACTGAAGAAAATTATATTCTCTCCTTTAGAAACTTTGGGTGCTACAGCAAAGAACAGTAAGACAAGGAGCACTTTGTGTAGAACCTTACAGGAAGCCTAGAATGCTGACAGAATCCAGGCTTACTTTTTTTGTTAATGTATCACCCTCATAAGTGATGCACTTTTACTTGGCTTAACTCAAATGGCAGGCTTAATCACTTGGATCTGTGTAACAGAAATTAGTACATGAGATGGTGGTATTTGTTCTGTCTTAACATTTAATACAAGGCAGCAAGAGACCTCTGCTTTTGCCAGTGCCACATAAGAGGAGCTTACAGCTCACAAAAAGGTGGTAGATTTCAGCTTAAATTTCATACTTTTTTCACAACTTCCCTTTCTCACCTGTTTTCTCAGTTGATCTTCGTGTACAAAGATAATACAGAAATGATAGATTAAAACAAAGAAATAGTGCTGGCAGACTTTTCTGATTGAGCAACTAGTTTTGACTGCCTTAGACTGGCTAGAGTCTTCATTATTAGCCAATACCCAAAGATTCTCTTTGTTGATTCGTTTTCTAGCATGCAACTTGCAGAGCACCATGAGATTCTGCAAAGTTTTTTTTGAATCACTGATAAGGAGGCGCTAAAGTATTGGCTTTCTCATCATCTTCACGTTCTTTTTTTGTCCTTAACCAAGCTTACTTTTACAACTCTCATTCTGTAAACTACAGCTTGTCCTTCTCTACTCTGATCAATAACTTCTTAAGAAGGAGCTGAGAGATACAGAGAAGCAGTCACCAGACAGAACTAGCCTATGGCATTTGGCTGAAGGGATGAGAAACTACTGATAAATTACCACACATGGTGCTTTATCAATATTAAAAAAAAGTCTTTACTTTGTTTTTGTTCAGCGGAAGGAAGGGATCTGGCTTTCTTCTGTGTCATTGAATTGCCTTGAGCATCATTAAACACAACTAACTGCTATGAACAATCCACCTGTACCCACTCTGTATATATCACTCCATTATTTACATGCGCTTTCATCTCTTCTGCTTGTAATGGTTCAGTCAAGAACTTGCTAATGAAAAAAAATAATTAATTGGGAGGAAACAAGAGAAAGGATACAATAAAACACCTAAAGTAGTCTAAACGTGTGGATGATTCATTCTGAAATGTCTTCCCCCCAACAGGCTATGGTAATCCAGTGATGTCAAATTTCAAGAGAAGAATGGAAGAGATAATCCCTTTATGGGTCATTCAATTACATAAAATTAATATAGATCTCCTAAATTTTACTATACTGCAATTGAAAGCCATAACATGGAAGGCAAGGCTAACTCAAAACAAACACTATTTGTATTATATTATATTCCAGGGCTAGCAGAATCCTAGAGTGTGAGTTTTAGCATTAGCCACATGCAAAATATCCTATGATGAAAAATGTTGGTTATCAGAATTATAATCTAGGAATCCTAAAAAGCACATGTAGAAGAAACACCAGGAAAGCAGACTTTTTGCATATATTTTGAGTGCCCTCCTTCAGGGACAATATTTCTGAACAATCCTCCCGCTAAGATGTTTAAGAAATAGCGATTTCCCCTTATATTTTTACTACAAATGGTACATGAAAGACAAGACTGAGAGGAACTGAGAGCAGATCAGAACTACCTCCTAAATAATATTACTGTGGCTCAATATATAAACAAAATCAAAAATTTTTTTTTTTTTTTTTTGAAACAGAAATTTTCAGGAAGCATAGGTGAAGTATTTAGGATAACACTGCCAAAGCTGTTCTTACAATAATATTTCAATTTTTAATGTCCATATTTTTAAAAAATCTAATATATATTAAAATAATTTAATGTATTTAAAAATTTAATGTATTTAATATATTAATTTAATTTAATATATTAATTTAATATATATATTAAAGAAAACAATCAAGTGCCAAAGTCAGTAAAATGTATATGTTCAATATTTATCACAGTGGTAGACTTATATAGATCATCATATTTAGCTTATCTAGAGATCAAAAGTGATTTGGTTGTACTGAATCAGTTATTTCCATTCACAAACAAGAATGGAGGTTATTAAAGGCTCTGCAAATTAGCAGTAAAAATACACAAGATCTACTGCTGATGATTGTTCATATAAGAAATGTGGAAGGTGAATAATTATTAGTGTAAGGGACCAAGTTAGATTGCCAACCTCCTGCTGTGTTGATTTCTATATGATGTGGCTCAGTATATTTGTACCAGTTCAGACTAAACACCATTAAATTTCAGATCTTCAGGATACCACGGAGTGTTCTTGATTTACACTGCCTTCTGTGGGAACTGAGAATACTTAGTATCCTTAAGAAAAGATTAGTGTTTTACAAGACTGGGACCTTGATTAAACAGTTATCTATATTACTTTTCCCTATACCGTCTTCCCATCTGATATTGGGGAATGAGAATCCAACCTTGCCCTTCTGCCTTGTGAAAATGCTAAGAGCAAAAGTTCTTTTTCAGGACTTTGAGAGATAAACAGCCAATTTTTCTTTTTCGAAAACACTGCAAGAAAGTGCTGTCATACAGTATTTCAGAAATGGTCTATAACTCAAGGGCAGGCAGGGGGAAGCCATTAGGGACTGGAAAGAGGTGAGTCAGAACAGATGAGAGAGAAATATGTGTTTCAGCAGCAGATTCAGAAACGGAAGAAGGCTGAAAACTTCCAAAGCTATTATCTTTTAAAATAAATAAATAAATAAAAATAAAAAATCTACAGTTAGGCTTGAATTAACCATCAAATTTGGAAAGTAATTTTTTTGCACATGGGTAAGATTTCATAGCGGACATTAAGGTTTTATATATGTTTCACTAAACGTATTTCAAGGTCTTAACTCATGTTTAGAGCCCAGATGGGCAGTAAAATGCACTGTGATAAAAATTGACATACTAGAGCCTAATGTCTCAATTGCTTTTAATCAAAATTAAATATGGAGAACTTCTGTTGGAAACATGACTAAAAAATAAAGCCAACTTTTTCATACCCTACCTCAGAATAAAAAGAAGCTGCAACCTTGCAACGTGACACAATTTCTCTGGTTGGGGACAGGGAGAGAGAAAAATTGTCTCCACGTGTTTACAGATAATGAAGAATAAAGTGTCTGAAGAGCCTTGAATGAATGCAGAGATGCAGTGGAGACAGAAATGAGGGTAAATTTAATTGAAAGAGGGAGTGACTTAGGAAGATAGAGCAAACAGTTTAGTGATCTTGTATTGGAATGTATGCTGACAGCAGTGGGGTTTGCAGTGCATCAACCTGTTTACAACACTTGTTTGCAATTGAAAGTAATGATACCACAGTGGAACATCATACACTTGTGGATGGAGTCCAGACTTTGGAAGACCTCAGGATCCCTACAAGTCCATGGGTCCGGATGGGATTCATCCCCGGGTGCTGAAGGAGCTGGCGGACTTCATCGCGGAACCTCTCTCAATTATTTTTCAACGATCCTAGGAGTCTGGAGAGGTCCCGGTAGACTGGAAGCTGGCAAATGTTGTGCCGATTTTCAAGAAGGGTCAGAAAGAAGACCCTAGCAATTACAGGCCTATCAGTCTCACGTCAGTGCCTGGTAAAATCATGGAGAAGATGGTTCTCGAACTTATTGAGGCGCACCTGGGGGACAAAGCAGTCATTGGTCCCAGCCAGCATGGGTTTGTGAAGGGTAGGTCCTGCCTAACTAACCTGATTTCCTTTTATGATAAGATCACCCGTATGGTGGACCAAGGGAAACCAGCTGATGTGATTTTTTTGGACTTCAGCAAGGCTTTTGACACGGTTTCCCATAGGATCCTACTGGACAAAATGTCCACCATACAGCTAAATAAAAACATCATACAATGGGTGAGCGATTGGCTAACGGGCAGGGCCCAAAGGGTTATGGTGAATGGCGCTGCGTCAGGCTGGCGGGCAGTCACCAGTGGGGTCCCTCAAGGCTCCATTTTAGGGCCAGTACTTTTCAATATTTTTATAAACGATCTGGATGTAGGAATAGAAGGTATTTTGAGCAAGTTTGCTGATGACACCAAACTTGGAGGAGTTGTGGACTCGAATGAGGGTGGAAAGGCCTTGCAGAGGGATCTGGATAGGTTGGAGAGCTGGGCGATCGCCAACCGCATGAAGTTCAATAAGAGCAAGTGCCGGGTCCTGCACCTGGGACGGGGAAACCCTGGCTGCACGTACAGACTGGGCGATGAGACACTGGAGAGCAGCCTAGAAGAGAGGGATCTGGGGGTCATGGTAGACAGCAAGTCGAATATGAGCCGGCAGTGTGCCCTGGCAGCCAGGAGGGCCAACCGTGTCCTGGGGTGCATCAAGCACGGCATCGCTAGTAGGTCGAGGGAGGTGATTGTCCCGCTCTATTCTGCGCTGGTGCGGCCTCACCTCGAGTACTGTGTGCAGTTCTGGGCACCACAGTATAAAAAGGACATGAAACTGTTGGAGAGTGTCCAGAGGAGGGCTACGAAGATGGTGAAAGGCCTGGAGGGGAAGACGTACGAGGAACGGCTGAGGGCACTGGGCCTGTTCAGCCTGGAGAAGAGGAGGCTGAGGGGAGACCTCATCGCAGTCTACAACTTCCTCGTAAGGGGGTGTCGAGAGGCAGGAGACCTTTTCTCCATTAACATCAGCGACAGGACCCGCGGGAACGGGGTTAAGCTGAGGCAGGGGAAGTTTAGGCTTGACATCAGGAGGGGGTTCTTCGTTCTTCACAGAGAGAGTGGTTGCACACTGGAACAGGCTCCCCAGGGAAGTGGTCACTGCACCGAGCCTGACTGAATTTCAGAAGAGATTGGACTGTGCGCTTAGTCACATGGTCTGAACTTTTGGGTAGACCTGTGCGGTGTCAAGAGTCGGACTTGATGATCCTTAAGGGTCCCTTCCAACTCAGGATATTCTATGATTCTATGATTCTATGATTCCTGTTGTGTCAAGTTCTTTAGTATAAGTCTCTACCCTTCTAGCATTTCTTTTATCCTTCTGTACACACTTGATTCCCAGGCCACTAGAGTACACAAAAAGGACAACTATTTACAGAAATAATACTTTTGTTGACAACACTGGCAGCAGCAACAGCAAAAATACTAATGAGCTTGTGCCTTTTTTTAAGCACCATTGATCATATGGTTAGCCTTTGTTATCAGTCCAATATCTTGCAGCAATACCCATCAAATTATTCTGCCTTCATTTCAGTGGAAGGAGATTTTTATGATGAGATGTCTCTCTATAATACACTGGGATAGAAAAATACAATTGCTTCCTGGTATCTCAGAAGAAAATAACCAATATATCTTATAAGCACTGCTAAGGCTGATCAAGCCAAGAGCTTTACATCAATAAATAAATAAATCTTGTAACACATCCAGTTTAAATGAAAGCTGATCCAGATTAATGGCAATGAGTTTTTGAATATATTTCAAACTGTAACACATTATTTGTTTGTTGTTTAACTACATACATTTAAAAAGAACTGTTTTTTGAGCAATTTAGAAATTTCTAAGAATTTATAAAGGTTGTATAAACACCAAGTTTCAATATGGCAGACATACGGTACTGCAAGTATAATTTATGAACTAAAGGATGAAGTGGAAGTAAGAGGACACATGGTACTAATTCTTTCATGCTTCTTCAGTTACCAAGATTAATCAAACGCATAACACCCTCTAGCAAACCTATTCTCAAATAGAAGGTGAATGAAGCAAGTACCAGGATGTAAGTGCCTTATTTTAAATATGTGAAAAAGTAAAAGTTTCTCTTCTTTTCATATTTGCTTCAAATCATGGAGACTAAAAGATTAGTAAAACAGTAGCACTGATTCCATGCCTCTTCAAAATTTCCTGGATCTAGCAGATGTTACTCCTCTATTCCCAATCCATTTTTGCTTTTTCTAGTATCTGTTATCTAGTTTTAGCTTGGCAGTCTATACTGGGTTTAGTAAAATGAAGTAAAATGAAAATCAAGTTAAAATCAAGTTACTTATTTTTACATTTTAACATACCATAATACCATAACTATACAACTTTTTTTTTTTTTTTTTTTTTTTTTTTTTTTTTTTTTTTTAAATGAGACTAGGCCTTTATTTTAAGGAGTTTTCTAAATGCCAATTGAATGTCTCTCACAGCTCAGTGTTGAAAACAAAAACATTTCCACATGCGGGCATTCAAGAGCTTTCAAAGAAATTTCCAAGCTTCAGCCTTATAAACTGTACAAATTACTGTCTACATTTTTGCAAAACAGGTATTCCCTGATGGTATTTGGAACTCAAATGTCCATTAGTCTTGAGTCTACAGCTGAAAGCAACTATGAAGGTTAGCTTTGGGGCATGAGGGCATCTCCTTAGAGAATCATCTGCCTTTCCAACTTGCTTCTTTGGGTGGAGAACACAAGTGGGACCCAGGCAGAAAATGCTTAATGTACACTTTGCAACCTCCCCAAGGAGGTTATGCCTCCTTATGCCATTAGGTTAACTTAAATGGTTTCTCTAGGGCTACGAAGTACCATCTTTAGATTCTAAAATTGGACTAGTAGTATAGCTTAAAGCATTGTAAGTTGAAATATTCAATGATAAATGTTCATTAAATTGCTATCATTATGTAAAAGATATTACTCTTAATAGTCTGATGGTATACAATAAAGAGTTCAGAAATATCCTGCAATTAGGAGCTTAATTTCAGACTCTCAATAGTCTAAGGTTTTTCTTCAAACTTAGTTTTGAATGAAATAGTTTCTCCATAATTTGCCATTAAAAAAAAATAAAATCCCTCCTCAAGGAAAAAAAAAAAAAAAACACACAAAGAAACCCACTGTCTTAAATGTCTACAATCTGAAGATGATATTTCAAAGTAATTAAATAGTTTTATTTTCCATTCAGTTAAGCAGAAGGTAACATGATGGAGTAACACCCTTATTTTGAGATGCAATTAAATTTTATAGTTGTGATGGCAAATGTAAACGTAATCACATACCAATTAGCAAGTAATTATGCTGTTACTACCTATATTCATGCTCTGAGTTAGTACCCTGAACCTACTTTCTTAAATATTAATTTAATTAAATGTCTATACACCAAAGAAAATAATAGAAAACTTTCATATAAACAGGTATATGTAGACATTATATTGCCACAGTATAAAGGTTATATATCTGAAATGATCAGAAAAGTGACTAATACTAATGACTGATATTAATAAACTTTGTACATACAGAAACAAGATGGCATGAGCCTGGCTCATTAACTATTAAAAATGTTTTTTATACTAGCTATTGAAAGATTTTGTGGGCTGCTTGCAGAGCAGAAACTCACTAGCAGTAATTCAGGAATAGCTTTAATAAAATGGAAGAGAAAAATCAAACTGAGAAGACGGTCCCTTGTCAGCATTGTGACCGGTGTACTTGAACTTTTTTGTCCACATATTTTAGGAGTTATCTTCACTACAGAGAACTTTTGAGTGTACTAATAGCCATTTCACCTCAGTCAGTCTAATAAAAGCACTAACCAATACTATTTTGCAGATTGTAGGCATAAATTGGAAGCTAAAATATCAAAGCTTACAAAAAAATTCAAAAGAATATAGCTTAATGGAAATGAAACTCAAGTTGTTGTCTTTCTGTCTGTCTGCTATTAAAGATGAGTGATGGTTCTATCTTTTACTTCTTTTCCTAGAGTTTGGGTCATTTTGATAATGGTCCTAATTTCTGTAACTCTCACCACAAATTTATAAACTTAATCAAGATCAATACAATTCTACATCACCTTCTTCATTACTAGGAGATATTTTAACTTGTTCTCACTGTTAGTGCTTTGGAGAGGCTTTTTCTCACATACCTATTGATTTTAATTTATTTGACTCTTCAAAAAAAATTGTCTGGGTCAGGGCAACCTTTTAACATAATTGAAAATTAAAAGAGAATCTTAGCTTCACGTTCATATCATCTCTTACATAGCTAATCGTACTGTACAAATCAGTATCAATCTACACGTTGTATTTGCAGTGTTGGGTGTTTGTACAAGACACAAGAAAAGCACTTGGCATCAAAAGTGAACAAAGCTGAACAGCAAAAATGTGGACAAAAAGCAAATCAGGCTTTGAAATGAGCAATACACAATATCTGGAAGAAATGCAACAAGTGCTGGAATGCCATCATCTCTAGAGACTGGTGGTTTCATGCTGGAATATGAACAGTGTGAGTGGGAGTTTTTTAGGAAGAAAAGTCAACACTTAAAGCATATGAAAGAGCTCTGATACATATTTCATACTATCATTCTGTGCCTGAAGTCCTGCTTTACAGTAATTTCAAAACGTCTGCAATAAAAATTCTGTTTTAATAATTTTGTAAGATACACCTATCTCTGTAAACTATAATGATACTAAAACATTTTCCATACACTATCAGTCACAAAGATAGGACATGTCAGTAGAAAAAATGAACTACTTCTAATTCAAATACTGTCACATATATTTAAATAACACTAATAATACAGCATATTCAGGTTTGATGTAACTTCAGTTAAAATGTGTTAGAACAGTAAATATTCAGTCTACTATTTTTCCACTCACTAACTAGATGCTATCTAAAAAAGATGAAAAAACTATTAATATTTCAGTTGTTCAAAAGGAACCTTTTACTTCATTCAAGAGCAAATCTTAATCCGTTTCCATATGAGTTTTATGTAAGATCATGAATTGTCAATTATTTTAGAAGATGACAGGACAATTAATCTCCTAAATCTTTACTTGTAACTCCTTGAAAAGACAGTCTAGTAGGTATTATATTTGGATGCTCCTATTTTTATATCATCTATACAAGAATTCAGCCTCATGCAGGACTACTTTCAAGGTCAAAAAGCTCAATTATTTTCAAAGTTTCCCTTGCATACAAAATATTCTTCCCACTTATTCCAATAAAATTTCTCAAGCTTTATACCTTGAATGCTTCAATATTTGCCCTTTCTAATATGCTTCTCTTTAACACTGTTATGGTCACACCAAGCATATTAGCATTTAGGCACTGTATGGTACATGCCTGCCTGACAAAGAATATGTGCAAATACTTAAAACCTCAGAAATTGCATAAATAAACAAAATAAAGATTAGTTGCAGCTAAGGATTGACAAATAACCTTGAAAGGTTGCAAAGTCTTTCTGAGTTTTTAATTTATTTCTCTAAACTAAACTTGTATATATTATCTGAAATACACTGGAATACATCCTGCATGTTAATAAATGTTCTGTTCTCTGTAGAACCTGAGATTATGAAAGAACATTTACTAAAAACTTGGAAAAATTATTTTTAAAAGCACCTTATTTTATTAAAGACTAGTTTAGACCATATTTAACTTCACGTTAGGGACATACTTCAACACTGAAATGGGAGAAAATTCATTAAAGAGCTTATGTAACCAATTTAAATGTTTAGGACCTAACTTTAGGACTAGACAGGGTTAAGCGTTCATATACAAAATATGTGATGCAATCTGAGACATCTCCTGACATGCTCTGTATAATGTGCATCAGCCTAAAATGGAAATAAAGATACTTAATGGGGATTTATTTAGGGGAAGCAAAGAAAATGTGAAAATGCACCAGGATTTATGATTAGAGATAAAATGGCAGGTCATAGACACACACAAACTGAATGTACAGGAAAGAAATCCTTCCAATGATGACTTATGTCAGCTTTGTGTTCATAGATTGTGAGATGTTATATCATTTTCCACATCTGTAGTAAAAACTTTTCCAGTAGAATCATAACTCACCAGATGATTATTAAACCTTTTTTAAATCTTACTCATCAAAACATCTACTTTTTTCTTTGAAACTTTACAACTTAAAAGTTTAGAAAAAAGTTTTCCTTTTTCTTTTTCTTTTCTAGAAAAAAAGTTTTTTAGAAAAGCACAAGACTTTCTGTTTAATTAAAAGACAGAGGAAAACACAGAGGATACCAAAATATGAATGACTGAATTTTTATCTAGCTAAAAGCACTCAAAATATTCTTCAACATGGCTATCATTGCTCTCATGTTAATGACATCTTGACAAGTCAGAAGGAAAATGAAAAACATTGATTTCTGAAGGACTTGTTTGAATCTGCAGCCAAGTTGCACTAGAATATATTAGCTTCTAATATTTTAATAAAGCTAAATATTTTCTGATTTTTCCTCAGTAGTTTATGATTCATCTAAGAGAACAACAGCACACCCAATTAACAAAGAGTTACTTCTAACTATGTTACCTTAATCTCTTTATTTGGTGAAATAATGCTTGGATAATGCAGTTTATCCTTTCATGAAATACAAAGCCTGCTTAAAGCCAAAGTTCCCCTAATTAGATCACCTTCAACATGCTTAGGATACAGGTCTTTAACAGAAAATTAAGCATCCTAAAATGAATCTATTGCAGCATCATTGTAGACAATTTCTTTTGTTTAGTCTCACTAACAATCATTAATATCTTCAAGTTTCAGACTCAAAGTATAATGAGACAAACATTTCAATTACAGCTGTTATAAACAAAACTAAGTCACAACAGGAATAAATATTACATTAAAAATATTTAAAGCTCAGACATTCTAGATTTGAAGAAAAAAAACAAAATGTGATAGCTATATAAGAAATCTACATTAGAAGACTCTACACACATTAGATGTCCTTTGAAATGAAATGTGACAAAAAAAAAATAAAAAAAAAATGCCATGCTGATAGGTTATGGGTTTGTTATAGGTGATTTTTCCAGATATCACTTGTTATAATCTAAACATTTTTTGGGTCAGCCAAAGCCTCAGAAACATACATAAATGTTTTTTTCTCTCTCAGATATAATGATGATTGCAAAAGAGAGACTTAGAGATGACTTTTTCATTTCATAGCCAGCAAATATATTACAAAGAAGCTTTCTGATCAGGAACTATTTCTATTTAGGAAATCATCTGTTTAAAATGGAGACAGTGCTGCAGAAGTTATATGCAAATTCACCTCCACGTCCACACACACACATACACGTCTCCTGATCATGTGAATTCATTCTTTATTCAGAACTGGCTTTTCATATTACATGAATAAGAAGATGGCCACAAAATTAAGATGTTAATCTCTACGGCAAAGGCAGGTACCTTCAAAACATTAAACCATGCAGTTCACTGTAAGCCACTTCCCTTCTTCCAAAATCAGCAAAATACTATCTCAAATTCACCATTTTCATTCCCAATTCCCTGCTATGGTGTTGGTCTCATGGAGACACGGTTATGTTGAATTCATTTTCTATTAGGCTTTCTACTACAATGTTTTGACCATGTATGATTATACAGCACTCTGAGAGCAGAGAAAATTACTGGTAATTTAGGAAGAAATTCTACAATGAAGGCTGCAAGAACATACTGTTCAATTTAAAAGGAATTCACAGAACATGCTTGTTTGTGCTGGCTCTAAGCGCTGTTTAAACCTACCGTAGCAAAATTTATCATTCAAATAAATATCGTTTTATATCTTTGTCATTCTCTCACTCTCCTGAGAATTTAAGTCATCTTGCAGAAATCTTTCTATAACCACTGAATACATAACCCCACTATTCATCCAATTATACATACAGCAGCAGGAAGGGAAATCAAATAATATGTTAGTACTGTGATGAAACACTGTGTTAAAAAAATAAATTGTAAATAAATTTATTAAACTCAGACGCTGTTTTGGTGTTAGTTCACTGAGTTTCTCCAAAACAGGAAAAAACAGTGATCCTCTGTGGGAATATTTTATTATATTAATTTTTGATAGAAAATGTTAATTCACAGAGAAAACAGAACTAAACCAATGCTCCTGTTAACCTGTGATTATCTGTTATATGTACTTGAACTGCAGATAGATCTTTATGCTAGCTTCTGTTTTAATTAATTCCTTTTCTACTCCTTCAGTATTATTCATATCTAAAATTTATTTATTTTTATTTACTTTCAGCTACTCTGCTATAACTTTCCCAATTATAGACCAAATTCTCACTTCTTCAGACCTGCCTTTAAACCCACTTTTATCCTTTTATCTATGGATTTTTTTTTTTGTTTGTAACCAGAGATGCTTTTTATAGAACAGATAAAGCCCAATGACACAATTTTTCTACTGTCTATTCTTTGTCAACCTTGTTGATTATGATACACAGAGGATGTTAAGGGTCAGGTCACAGCTAAATTAAGACATAAAGGGGCCTATTTCATCCACCTGCACTTCCGTGCTTCTAAACATTTTTAAAAAAGTAGCTAGAAGACCAGAGATATATGGCTAGCCCAGATATATCCTGATACTTCATTGGCTTTTCTCTATTCTCCAAAAAGTGTAACAGTTAAGAAAAAACAACACCCACAACCTTAACTGCAGAACACAACAGAAAGTGTGGATTTAAATGTGAATTTAATTTGATTTAAGATGAAACTGAATAAAATAACAGGTTGCAGACAGAATGACCCACCTGGTAACATAACATGATTTACCTCTGACCATGCAAGAATAAGGTAGGAAAAAGGAAGTTTTGATACTTGGTGTAAAAGCTCATTCACTAATTCCAACTCTTCAACTTCCCAGTCTTTCTGGCCTTGAAGGTTGCAGGAAGGTGCATGTCATTGCATATCTCTGGAAACATCTCCAAAGACCGCACTAGAAACTAAGAAGGCTCCCTCCAAACCATGTACACAGGCTTCCTTTCTGTGGAAACCATAGCTTGTTGGTAGATGGAAAGCACTCGCGTCTTCCCAAAATATGGCCACAATAGTCATCCCTTAAGTTTTAACCTCCACTTTTCAGTACATTAACATATTTTACAAGCTTGCATATTACCTAACACTTTAGTTAAGCAAATAAAAGTACCTAATTTCTTCTGGAACGCACAGAGTAGCTTTGCTATTCTACATATTTACAGTTCAGACATCATTCTGTTTTCAGCAACATTTATCTTATTTCTGTTACTGATCTGCTATAGGAACAAACCCTTCTGCAATTTCAGATCTCTGTTCCCAGCATAATATGTGATACATAAACTAGAACTACTGTTCTGTATTTTAATAATCTTTGAAGCAAAAATAATTGGCAAGAAAAATAAAAATCTGAAAATGAACAGAAGCCTTCATTTGCAGTCCACATGTTGTTCTGAGAACAGGAATCATCAGGATATTCTTACCTCCACTCCGTAGGAAAGGGAGAATCAGTGCCACCAGATGAGCATGAGAGAGAGGGAGCAGTACATAAACTCCATGAGGTGAAGGTAATTAATGGGTCAATTAAAAAGCAAACAGGGCCACACAGAAAACAAACATACTTTACCGAAATATTAGCCTCAGGGTTGGTTTTCTTTTTTTTTTTTTTTTCTTTTTTTTCTTTGCGAGATCTAGATTAAAGCATTTATACTGTAAAGGATATTATATTAACATTAACATATGTACATAAAAGCCTTGGTGAATCTAAAACTCATAACATTACTTAAATACTCTTAAGCAAAATTTAAAACAGTATTTACCGTCTGAGTGAGCAGTACTTTCAAAGCAGACTCACAGCTTTCTGTATGCACTCCAGATAACAGTTCACTCATGTTCCTTTATGCTAGAAGACACAGGGAAGATAAATAAATAGGACTGCCTCCAAATGACTGTTCTCTTCCTTAGTCTTTTTTTTTTTTTTTTTTTTCAGATACACTCTTTGTATATTCTTGGGTATATTCAAGTGTGCTTTGACATTACTAGGTGGTATCAACATTCAATCAATTTTCTGTAGCACAACTACACAAGCATTAGGAAATATTAGAAAGCTTATCATTTTGTAGACCTGTGTTTCATTTTATACCCTGATACTTTGAGGTTAAAGATGCCAATTACAACAGCTTCTAACTGCCTTCACAGGGGGATAGTATTTCGTTGCCTAGTAGCAATGGCAGTAAGTATTTGATGCTGCATTTAGGATGTCAGTATACTTCTGTCATGCTAAAACTATAATAATGGATCTGTAGTGATTTCTGTGATCTGCACAGCTAACGACTTTTGGTTGATATTAGGGACCTCACTTATACAGGTACGACAGCAAATTTTCTCCTCTGCTTATTTCCATTGACTTGTTTTTAGACTATGGTTTCAGATGAACTCCAGAAGAGGGACAGAATTTGTGATGATAAACTTCCACAACTCCCTATTTGTGCAGTAGGATTCTCAAATACAGTTATTACAGTGAAATCTTTTTTCCTCCCTAGCTTCAACGTCTCAGGAATGAAGTTACCAGGACAAAAACCACCTGGTGCAGCAAACATAGTTTCCTTAAGAAATGTACGCTACAAGTCATTTACAAACACATGTTTACCACATCCCTTCCCATTATTTCCTACCTCTACCCCAATTCTTTGCTGCCACCATTTTTGTGAAGAGCACAAAGCTGTTGCTCAACTCCTAGCCCAATGGGTCAATGCCCAATTGCTAGACCCACTGAAACAAGTGCTAATTCAGCTTCAGTTTGGCTATGCAGAATAAGAGTCTTACAAATGTTAGTGCAAATGTCTGTTACCTCTCGAGGTCAAAGGGAGGAAGAGAAAAGCAGAGAATAGCCTCACTTTTTCATGTTATTTTATATTTCATCTTCTTCAAAGGCATCTAGGCACTAACAAGCAATTTATTCTACTAGTGAATTGTCTGATCCTTATCTTTTGACAAGTAATAAGTAGGATGGGCTAAGAGATTTATTTAAAGTAGATACCATAACTGGATTTAAAACAGCCACTGCTCTAGTTATAATTTTTAAAGCTCATTATTAAATAACATGTTACCACTGTTTAATCAGAAAGTAATCATTTGGAAAAAAAAATCAAGAATTTCAGTTTTATGTATTTACACTAGACGGCTAATATGTTTTCAAAACCAAAAATACACCTGCAGTACTTTTTACTAAACATGCTATTGTGCATTTTCAGAGAAACAGTCTTCAAAGGAATTTATTTCTAGATGTTAATCACTGTGAAACTACAGTTAAAAAATCTGATTTAAACCAGACCTTATTTGGTGCTTTTATGCCAGTATTTTTTAACAAGACAAAATCTGTGGTAACCTGTATTCATTCCTGTCATTTGTTCAATATGCTAGCACATTTTCATTCAGTGAAGAGACCTTTAAGATTTTACTGTAGTATTTAATTCTAGTTTTCCTGTAAGGGTGGACCTTTAAAGAAGAAAACATGAGTACAGTTCACAGAAAGGAGTTTTCAGCTGCATTACAGACAGCTGAGAGAATGCCTTATGGAGCAAGATTAACTGTATTAAGAAAAAGTTGCTCAGTGTAAACACAACTGCACAGCAACTCAGTAAGTTTTCTACTCATTTTTTAACCAGAACGTAGTCAGGATTGCAGAACAGGCCTCTTGTTTGACCAAAATGGCTGCTTTTACAAGAATACAAAGGTCAGTTGAGCTAAATCAGAGGATGAGTGCGAGAGAGTTTTAAAACCATGACCTGATAACATTAAGTTCTTGAAAGTTTAACATTTAGATGTGTTTAACACCTCTTTCATTGCTGTCCATTGCTTTCCACAGACTCAGAGGCATGAAGCATCAACAACACATACCAGTACCTCGTGCCAACATGAGAGGCCTCCCTGTTGCCATCAGGGGTTGTAAAACATGATGGCTGTACTGCCTCACTTTCACCTCTGCAAGTAACTACATTCATGTTTCAGGAAGAAACAAGACCTCCACAAATTAGTCTTAACGGTAATAAAAATAAAATCTATTCTAGCAGACAAGAACCACTCTTTGGTGACAGCAGGCTTACCTGTAAGCACTAGGCCAGGGTTTCAGCTAGATCACGTCAGAGGCATCAACACTGAAGCTGATACTGGGCAGGAACCTATCTGTATTAGAGAGGAGCCCTGCTTCCACTCCAGTACTACTTCAACAGCATGAAAAGAACTGAAAACAGAAGTTTATTTAGTAACCTAGGACTTCAGAAGCCATCCAAAGTTAACAGAAGGGCAGAAAAATCACCTCACCTGCAGATAAAACACTAATGCAGACAATGGTCTTAATATTTCGAAGGGTAACAATTTCTCATGGTTCATCATCTTTCTGTAATTGTTAATTCTTTGAACTAAACTATGATTTGAACCAGGCCAGGTGACAGACAGTCCTAATTTAAACAAACTCAGGACATCGGAAGGAGAAGTTGAAAAAGCTAGCAGCATCTGCCTGTGCCTCTGGGTAATGGGGCCTGTGACAGGACCTGGAGGCCCACCACTGACAGGAGGCCACCCACACTTCACACTGCAACCCCCCTCCACACATACCCACAAAGAGGCTTTACAACTCCACAAAGTCTGGCTCAATGGCAGCATATACTAGAGCATCCAGAGAGAAAACTCAGGAAGTGCAGCTATTTACAGCTTTACTCTGTGCCCCCGCAGCTCAGTCTGTCGATACACTGGTAACTCAGGGATTTCCTCAGTTAGCAGAAAATATTTCCAAATGCCCAGGGAAAGCTCGTCTTACATGTGCTCTGTTCACCCCCCCCCCCCCCCCCCCCCCCACACACACACATACATTTTGCACTTGCCCCGCTCCAGGCTGTGTGTAGGCCCCAGCTTGCCCTCAGTATTTCCCTCAGGAAAGAGCCACCTTCCTTCATACCAGCTGCTGACTAAGGGAGCATAAAAGACACACAAACACAGCAATCATTGTCTACACTTCCTTTCCAGTGTCTTGTTGGTTTATGTGGCCCTTTAGTCAGGGACCATGCCTAAGGCATGTTTATGTAAATACTCGATCTAGCACTAGATCATGAATCTAGGAAAAGTGACGTGCAGAAAGGTAAGGTGAGGGAGCATAAGAGGCCACACAGGTCTCAGATCTGAGCAGGAGTCTGGTACTGGGATTTTTAATTCCCCCCAAAAAGCAGAGAAGCAACTGCTAGTCATTATATACACACATGGTTTTAAATATTGAGTAACCTTGTGGATTTTGGAGAAGGGAAAATTGAGTGTACAACTCTGGGTGGAACACCAACTGCAGGAGGGGTTTAACTGTTCCTCATCAGGTAGCATTTGTGCTCCTTACAGCTCAGAGAAAGGAATTGGTAAGTACGGCTGAATTTCTAGAAGTAAAATGTGGTTAAACAAAGTCCAGACCCTCCCTCACCCTACAATCATCTTTTGGCCGTGTCCACCCTCACTGCCCCACATCACTTGTCTGCAGCGTCCCATAGCTGCACGGTTGTTAAATTGTTTTGTGTCTTGCTCCATTATTGTCTATTTCTATGAATTTTTCTCCCCTGTCAGAAAGTATTCTCCTTTCCTGTACATCTATAGTATTGCCTTTTAGAGAGTTTTCCCAGTTTCACCTTATTCTAAAAACCTAAAGAACATCACATATTTTAATCCAAACAATTAGCACACCACCTGAATATCTGCAGTATGATACAGCTCCATACTACAAACTTCAGGAGAATTGAAAATTTATTTCAATGTTAATAGAACACAACCCACCTACGGTTTATCCTCAGGTTACCAAGGATAGCATGATATATTCTCAGGCATGACCATGCAAACTGTCCTTTAAAAGCCTCTTATTTTAACAAAAAGTAAGGAAATAACTCTGCATAGACATCTATAGGTCTCTGACTGCCCTCTACAATTTACTCCAGTCAAGAGAAGATAAGCAGATGACTATAAAACTGTCTTGGTAGCAAAATACCTACAATTTTCCTGATCAATATTTGCCCTGTAGTCTGGACAGACTCTAAAAATCTGACAGTTCAATGGACTTTAAGGTGATGAGTAACCACTTGCAAGAAAACAAGCAGTCAATATTAAAATTTCATTTTAAAAGACGATGCCCTAACGATTTTATGAGGCAGCCAGCAAAACATAGAATTTCTTGACTAATCTAAAAAAACTCCTAACAACATCCGTGGATAGTCAATCTTGCTGACTGAGCAGTTGGGCCAGCAATGATTCATTAAGGTCTTGTGGAACCTCTGAAATAAAGCAGTTTCTCTCACCCAGCTTGGCTTCATTTGTAACCTCAGATGGAGAGCTTGAGGTATTACATAGCTTTTAATGCAGGGCTCCTTTGTTTCAGTGTGCTCCAACCACTGCCACCCAAGAGTATGTATCCCATTCAGTGTGTCAATGGCAATAATTTTCTCTTTTGGATGTGTTACTGCAACAGAAGATTTTGTCCATTTTAACTGGAGAGCTGTTTTGATTTTCATAAATTCGAGGTAGCATTATGCTTAACACATGAATATGTGACAAAATAAATTGAATAGAAGTGAAAACTGTCATCATAATAAACCAGAATTCAACGTGAGAGTTTATACACTATTGTTTCTTTATAGCTTCGTTCTATCCTGGGTTCTTACAAAGATTCTTAGCTGTACTTACACATGTAGGAACATATTTTCATTTGTCATATCTAAACCATCAGTTTAGGTTTGTTTGTTTGTTTTGTTTGTTTTATATGGAGAATGTAGAATAGAACTGGAACATTTTCTAGAAAGTTTTTAGGACCTGACACTAGAAACATGGAAAAAGAACCTTATGACTTTGCTGATTAATCATAAAATACTTTAGGAATTATGTCTCTGCAAGATGCTAAACCAGTGGTAGAGTTAAAGGCTGACTGAAGCTTATGAAACTGTGCTCACACTGAAAACACAATGCTCAAAACTTTTGAGTACTTTCATGAATACAGAAGAGCCAAAATTGGTTGGTAAGGAAACAGACTACCAATTACTTGAAGCTACATTAGAGAATCCACTGTGCAAAACACCACCTACGCATCAATGGAGGATTACAAAATTGTAGGAGCATTTGCCAAATACGGAATAGTTCTCTAGCAAGTGACTTCTTGTAGTGGACACACTTTCAAGAGCACTTGGAAACACCGGAATGAAGGATACATGGAGCTTGAAAAGAGTATAACAAAAATAATACACTATTCACTCCTAAAATGTGAAAAGATGACATAGGAAGGAAAACATTTCAGAGGGCAAGAAGAGATGATCTTGATAAATTGAAGAAACACACAAACCTGTAAGGTGCAATATTACATAGAAAAGTGTGAAGTACTGGATTTAGGTAAAATAATCAGCTATATGGAGTATCAGGAACAAATGTCTGAGCGGCATTGAATAAAATCTGGGATTACAGCAATCAAGAAACTAAATCAGAATCAGCATTATCCCATAATTACTAGATCAGTAACATTTTATGCAACTCATTTGAAGCAATCCTCCTACTTTATCCAGCATTCTTGACATCCAGTGAAAAAGAGTAGTTAATCAACTGGAAAGAATCTAAAGGAGACAATAAGAATGACTGGAGGTCTAGAAAATAATAATTTATTAATCTTGGGAAAGATTGAAATAGTACATCTGTTAATCCAGAGAAACAAATGACTGAAATCAGACCTTAAGAAAACCTTGAAATATGTAGGAAACAGCTGCAAAAAAAGATGGTAAAAACCTGAGTTTTGGGTTCACACAGTTTTAAATATTAATGTTCATAAATTACAATAAGGGAGAATAAATCTATACCTTAGAAGGGAAAAAATCATAAAAATCTGGATAGCTGAATATGGGTATTGTTCTTATATAACTGTGTTGAGTCTTCAATAGTGAAGCTTTTTTTTTTTTTTTTTAACATGCAATTTCTTAAAAGCAACATGTATTTTTGTGAAATAAAAATCTGCCATAGCTACTAATACTACTCTTGAGCAAAGGAAGGAACCTAATGATATCTCCAAGTGTTGCCAGATTTTATTTTTACTATCCCATGGTTCTAAAAGAGGGGAAAAAAATGTTTGGATGATGGAGTGACCAATAAGGATGTCCTGGTATACTAAAAAACAAACAAACAAAAATCACTTAGGAGAATGACGGAGACAACATAAGTCTGTTGACAATTCCACTTCATCTAATGCATTTAAGACTAATTTATCTGCTTTACAGCCTTTTCAAGTGAGACAAAAAAAAAAAATCAAGTGTCTTTTTTGCATGTTAATGAGAAAGCTTTTTACGCTGATGCCTTGTAAAAATTGTTATGTTTCATTATTTAATAAAACTAATGTTTTTCACTTCTGGGATTCTTAAACAGGAGGATTACATGGGCTTTTTTATGATTTATGATCATGACATCTAAACATATTGGAGGATGTTAATCTCAAAATCTTGAAAATTGGCTGAAATCCTAGATCACAGGAAAAAAAAAAAGAGGGTTTAGCACTGTAGAAGTTGACATGAAAAATATCAGCATTATTTGTGTACTTTGTAACACACAAAGACACGATATTCCTTCAAGAGTAACAGCTTCAAATGTCTGGTCTTTTAACATTTAAGAAAATGCTTCCTTGGTAAATGTATATAGAATAAAAAGAACAATTTCATTTTTGATATGTTCTCAAATACATACAGGTCATACTGTCTTGAACTCTTAATACAAAACACTGTTCTATACTAAATGTGCCTTCTGATATAGCATTTTCAGAAGTAAAAAGAAGGTATATTATTATTTTAGCCCTTATTTCACTTCCAGAAAGTACATGTAAATATTAAAACATAATATTGTGTTGTTTGATGTCAATAAAGTCTGATAAGATTATGCCTTATAAGATTATGATTTTTTTTTAAGATTTTTAAGTCTTATAAGATTATGCCTGTTCAGAAAACTGCAAACAACTCAGATTCAGGTTTGGAAACTCTTTTCTCCATGTTAAATTCTTGCAACACATTCCTAAATCCTTAAGTATCTGCATGTTGTGGATGAATTGTGGCAATTTATGAATAAAATTCATGCAGCTAGACATGTATGTGTAGGTGTGTTGAACTTAAATTAGACAACATTATATTGCCTGGAATTGTATTGCTTTGTCATGTTATTTGTAGTGTCATCTTCAAAGCAAACAAAGAAGGAAAACAAAAGAAACAAAACTTTTCTACCTGTGAGCTGTGAAAAACACAGAAAGAAAAGGCTTTATGTTGTTCAAGTCATTGCATTTGCAGATGTAGCAGTTGGACAGAATTTGCTAAATCATCGGAAACAAAGCGTGGTTAAAAAAAATACAAAACAAACAAACAACAACAAAAACAGAGCCACACTACCATCAAATGTAATTCCATTATTCTTTAAAACCAAGGTTTACTGAAGCATCCTTAACACTCATACAATTTTCAAATACATTCTTATGAACAGATAAGACAGAAAACCAGTTACTCAGTGTAGACTCAGGCCCTTTTATTTGATAATAAAAATACACTTTAAGGTACTTTAAGGGCTTTTGTTGGTATTTTTTGTTTGTTTGTTTGTTTGTTTTTTAACTGATCTATACATTAAATAATAGTTCAGATGTTTCTGAATTCTGGGAGGAGAAATGGGTAGAGCTAGTACTGTAACTATAAGCATCCTAACAGGCTAAATGGTGCCTCTTCTAATTTTTTTTGTTTGTTTGTTTGTTTTCCCCCTTCACAAAAGCTTCTGAATTGTTTTTCATTTTTCTTCCTATATGAACAGGATTCTTAGTTCATTCTTTTCATGTTCTTTCTCAGTTTTTGGATACTGCTGCTTTCTTACATTTAAGCAGGTGAATTACTTGCAAAAAAGTTTTCTCGCTCTAGCTTTGCATGCACAGATTTTAATTTCTAATATTTCTGTACAGTTATGGCCTTAGCAAAGTGTGACAGCTCAGTAAGAGGACACTGGTTGCATTTTAATTCAACAGCTTCTCTTTTGCATTGGAATCTGTTTTGCTGAAGTTTTGACAGAATCACAGAACGTATTGGAAGGGATGTCTAGAGAAGTCTAGTGTAACCTTCGTGCTGAAACCAACTAGTAATGCTTAAATCAGGGCCACCTTCAATGCCTTCCAAGAATGGGGTTTCTACAACTTCATTTTTATTTTTAGTCCTTTGCCATGGTCTCAGTAACCACAAGAGCTTGTGCAGTAGCCTGTTTCCATATAAAAGCAAGTATGCTGTCTTTAGCAACAAGAGGTATTTTTTACTCTCAGAATTATTTCCACACAATTTTTCCACCTGAATAAGATGACAGTTACAAAATTAGCTATTTTCTTTAGCTCTAATTTTATTCAACTTCAACACACCTTGTCTCAGGTGGTGAAATCATAAGTTTGGGATGTATTTCATGCAATCTGCTAGTCCTCCTTCTTGGCTCAGAAACCTGGCTTTCAGGGCTTTAAAGACTAATTGAAAGTTTGCCAAAAAAATGGGAAAAAAATATAAAAAAGCAAGCTGTGCTGCTAGTACTGTCCCATAATATGTTCTGTTTCACTGCTGTGTCCGATTTCTAATTTCTGATATAATACATGCACTGCCTAATTCAAAACAAAGCTTATGGACAAGAAAAGACACAAGCAGAATGTTATTGCCTTTAGCTGTCATCTCAAGCTTGTACACCAAGTCTTTTCCTCTTTATAATCACAGACATAAAAAGACAAAGTAAAAATAGGCTAGACAATGTCAATGTCCCTGAAGTCAGACATAAGCAGGTGATCTTGCACAAATCATCTGGTTTCCCTGCTTTTCCACTTTGTAAGGTGACCAAAGATATTAACCTTCAGAATTTTACTGGAACTTAGCAGCAAAAGCTATTTGGAGAGCTAAGCTATTTTATACCCTATAATGCTTCTGAACATCATTAAATGGCTTAATTTTTTTAACTAGTTAATAAATCTAATTATCTTTGCTGAACTTAAAGACTTGAAAGTGAAACAGTATATGAATCAAGTCAACAAATACACTTATCCTCTCTGTCCTTTACAGATTTCACCCTCTTCGTAGCAAGTCAAATCCATGATTAAGGACAGATTTACTCCTCACATTTCACTCTAAATGAGATTTGAACTACAGCTTCTTGTCGGGATGATAAAGTTACCGTAAATGGTTCATCTTGCTGTACTGTTTTTCTTTCTGCTATTTCTATTAACATTATGTTAACATAATGCTGTAAAATCAAACCTGAAGAATTAAAAAAATAATCCAAACACTTCTCCAATAGAAAGATAATATTTTATTCCTTTTACACATGCCTATTGCAAGCTGATTTCTCTTCTTCAACATATAAAAACAGTAAAAAAAAAATTAGATTATCTGAGAATTTTCATTTCATTACTTTTTTTTTTTATTTCATTACTTTTTTTTTTTTTTTTTTTTTTTTTTTTTTTTGCGCAGGGTTTACACTAATCTATTTCACATTGATTTGACACAAAAAGAGAGCACTCCTATGTAAATGATGTGATAGCACTGATGCAAGTTAATTTCTTAAACCACTCAAGCTAGATTTCCAGGGGCACAACTGTCTAAATTCAGCATTTTAATCTGCATGCACAATGTGGAACAAGTTTTAGTTCTGCAGGTGATTGATTTGATGTGTCTCTGTGCTTCCTATAAATTCATCAAATTCCTCTTCTAAACCAAAATAAACTTTTCATGTTTCCTGAAAATATGCAATATGCATTTATTAAGACTAAATGATCTGGGGAAAAGCTGTTTGGATTGTGAATATGACAAAGCATTACAAGCTTTGTCATATAAGTCACTCTTTGATGCTAAAGTGCTCAAAAATAAACAGCTTCAGCTATTGAAATCATTTTCAACATTCCAAACTGAGTTTTAAGACTACAATATTTTGCATTTTATTCAAATTTCAAATGTGCTTAGTAAGAACAAACAGAACAGTTCCAACTTTTAATGAATGAACAATTAGTCTTGTGACATGCATTGTATTTGATAACCACTAGTTTGAATTTCTGATGGAGTTAAACTGTACAGAATATGAACTAAATGATGTTGAAATAACATCAGTTCAATTTAATATTTCTTTGCCTCTTGTTTTTATACCTTTAAACTGCTCCTTAGTTTAGTACAGGTAGGAAACCTTGAAAAAAAAAAAAAGGGAACATTCACACTGAAGATATTTGAGGTAGGAATTAAGGACTCAGAGAGGTGTTTCAGGTTATTAGCTTCAAAATAAAAATCTGAGGAATGGAGCAATGGAGAAGGGGGAGAGGGGAAAGAGAGATTTACAAATACACACTAAGAGCAATGTAGTGGTACAGGAGATTTAAAAAACAAACAAACAAACAAAAAACAGGGAAATGCTTAGCTAGGCTGTAAATAATCGTTCTTCCCTGTCAGGGGAAGTGACAAGGTCACCTTACCTAAAATGTCTTTTCCATTGTTATGCTTCACAATTCTGTGCCTGAACTAAACTATTTCCCCCCTCAAATTATCTGCACTAATTCCGAAGAAAAATGAATTTTCTGTGAAATGTTGAACATGTCAATTTTGCACTTTTCTTGAGGGCAATGACATAGCAGCCCTGATAACTGGAATTCATGGGGACTTAACACATTTTGTTATGTCTTTCTCCATATCTGTTCCTTTTGGCACTGAAGGCTTCAGAATGTACGTTCAGCTGTATTATGAGTTTGTTACCCAACTGTGCTTCCCATTGTCAGCTGCTCTTCACAAGTCAGATCCCACCATTAGCAAAATCTTATTTTAAAGAAAAAGATGCCTGAGGATAACTTCGTTGCACAGTTGCTGTTATTCAACTCTCCACTAGACAGGTTTTACTTCCAACACGATTTAAATTGACTATAAACAATATGACAGTAAGATGTTTTATCCATAACAACACCAAAGAATACAGTACAGGATGTCAGTGTTTTCTATCTCAGTGTCTTCCGTGCAATGCAGTACAAGTCTATAATTATGTTTTCCTGTATGAGGCACGTATGGTAGAACAGTACTGTCAGAATCTTAATGGCTAGCTCTTTACGTGTTGCTAGTATTACTACAGTTAGATGTTTCATTTTGTACAATGCCCAGTACCTTGCTATATGATAGGCCTAACAGCCACTCAGCTAGCAATTGCTGTTGATATTCATCTCTGAAGAAAAGAATAAAAAAGAAAGGCAAACAATGGGTCAGAGCACAGGAGTTGTAAGAGAATAGGAAAATATCCTTCCTTTCTGTTTTTCTTCTCCCCTCTTTCCAGGTTTCCATGTGGAGCTCCTTGTTTTTATCTGTTTTTCCTTAAAGTTTCAAAAATTACAAATAAACTACTGACAATTGGAGTAATCTGGTATCCACATGCTTTGTCCTTGTTACTGAGCTCTGTATTTTGTAATCTCATTGATACAAACCAACAGTCTCAGGAGTTCTGTCAATTATGGATAGGAATCTCTCTGCTGAGACTTTACCAGAATGCAGTAAGCCATTGAAGGGGGTGAAAAAAAGCATTGAGGGCATGGAGGACATTAGATAGATTCTGACTCAATTAACTTTGTAAATATTACTTTGAAAGAGGTTATTAAAACAGCCAGCAACCTACTTGGAGAAATCAGGGATCTTTCCAAATTTGTGAGCCTGCTGTATATTCTTCACCATGGCTCACTGGTTAATTCCCCTTCTGAAGGGAGCAGAAAAGGTGAAACAATAGATCCTATCCACTATGTGCTGTTCATACTGAACAAAAACCAACTCAAGAACAAGGCTGGTTATGTGATTCAATGTCAGACCTGAGGCGGTGACTAGGATGACTAGGCGGTGACTAGGGTATAGCCTTATGTTTTCATCAGAAGGAAAAAAGAATCCAGCTACACAAAAATTCAAAAGATGGGAATAGCTAGCCCTGGAAGTCACTATCAAGTGTAGCTAATGTTTTCATTATGTGAAATCATGCATTTCTAAACTACGCTAAAGCACGAAAGTACGAAGTCATATGCTGTTTTGGTAAGTGTTCACCTGTTATAATGTGCTGGTGTAACAACATCACAGGATGTTATTTGCTGTTGCAGAGCTAATTCTTATGCTGTCTACTCTTGTGGTCATATCACAGTGGCTAGGGAGTTGTAAAGTCATTACATTCCTGAAACTTATTTAGCAATAGAAGTTACAAATACAGAGTTTGTTGATATTTCTGAGCGATGTATTAAGTTTTGACTCCAAATTCGACTCCAAAGGTTTTGATATAAAAATACATATATCAAGAAATTGAATTTTTCAAGCATCAGTATTTTAAACTGATCTGCAAAGAAAAACGATTACATAAAAGTATCAATTAAAAGGTGACAAGCAAAGATGATAATTCTCCCTTGAACTAGCACACTTGCCAATGTTGTTGATTTTACTAGTAGATGTATCAGAAGAATTAAATAATCTGTCTTCAGGTGCTGTAGAAATAGTTTTGGTGGCTGGAAAAATAATTAAGACTATCATTCCATGTTAAATACGAAAATTAACTGTCAGTATCTATTTCAACAATGAGCAAAATAGAAATGATCAAAATGTAATGCACCTCTTCACTGTCTTGCTGAAATAAGCACTTTAATAATCAAATACGTCTAGAGAAGATAAGGATTAGAAACATATTCTCAGACTTGTGAAGATACCCCAAAAATGTAAGGATTAACATGCACTAATCTTAACAAATCTGAAGTAACAAAACACTGCAGGAGAATTGAGAGCACAGAAAGTCAGAAAGCTGGGCCAAAATCACACAAGTGACTGAGGTTCGTTCCAATAGTTAGTGTCGCGACATTAGCAAAATTTTTTGCTTACTACACATGTGCAAGAATCCAAGAATCTACATGTATCTAGTTAGTAGTTAATAAAAAACCATAAGGCAGAGCCACACAACTGGAATCTTAAGCTTATTTATTGTATAGAAAACTCATGTTGATGATAAAACTTGCAGTATGGGAGCACATCTCTCCCTATTCTTGCTGCCATTTCCCCTTAGTTTGAAAAACTGTAGCACTACTTCCAAGAGCTTTAGTTCTACTGTTTGCTTTATCTACTTTTGTCTGAGGATGAAGTTCCTTTAGTGAAATGCATCTTATAGTACTCAGAAAAGTGAGGAGACATTATCTTGGGGAACATGATCATTCAGTAATTACAGGGAATAAAATATCTCATTTTAACAGTACTTTTCTAAACAGATGGGCCAGTGCATAAATGAGATGACCAAATCCCCTTCTCTTTTGAAAACAGCCTTAAATGCATTTGTTTCCAAAAGTTACAAATACCTGTGCTACAACCAAAATGTCAAATGTTTTAATTACTATTAAAAAAATACTTGGTGTCTCTAACTATGCCTTTGACCGTAATACCAAGCACAGTTTGTTTTTTTATTATTATTATTGGTTTTGTCATAAAAAAATGTCAAAATGGAGTTTTAATTTCACTGAAAAATGTTTCAAACTGATAAAAAGATCTAAAAAATGTATCACTTAAATTACAAAATTTATTTTCACCTGAAAGTTTTTCCTTAGGTGCAAAGACTATTCTTTATTTAAAATTTCCTTTCATGCATGGTAGAGTTTTCTTCAGGCTAAGAGTAAGGAAAATAATTCAGACAAGCTCCACTTGTTAGTGAGACTGCTTCAGGTTTTCAGAGGCTTTTTTAATCAAATAATTATCTAGGGCATGTGCCTGTCACTAACAACCACAATCTCTATTGAGATTGTAAGTGTGAGCTTTGGAAATTATATTACAAATACATTGCAGGTAAACTACAATTTCACAGTCACACACTGAAAGTATTCTCTGTGTGACGCTGGTTATATTACATACATTCACTTCACCCCAAAACTTTTAAATTTAGATTTCTAAACTGTTTTAGTTAATGCTAGGTTTAATTTGAGCTTTGTATTTCCTTAAAAACATCTACGTTTAATTTAATTCAAGCTAATTAGAGCTTTAAGAAAATGTAATTGAATTGTAATTAAACATGTTAGAATATCTTTTGAAGTGAACTTTGATGTTCAGTTCTGCAAATTAATAATCACCTTAACTGGAATGAAGTTTTTCCTTATTCCTTTTTTTGTTTAAGATTTAAAAGTACATCAGTGTCTGAATAATCTAGGATGATTCAAACCATTTGCCATGATCCCATTTCACCACAAATTAACCATTTTCCATGATCATGAAAAGTTACTTTAGTATATTAATAAATCACGACCTATATCAACTTGCACAATGCTGTATTTAAAATACCAGATCAACCTACATTCTGAGTATTTTGGCCATTTCCTTTAGAAGAAAGGGGGAAGAAAGTAATGAAAGCTTCTTAGATAATGCTTTAGGGAACTAAAAGCAAATAAAGTAGTAAAAAATAAAAATACATTAAAAAATGAAGTTGAATATTATTATTATTTTTTTTACTTCCATACCTAGCATCACTAACTTATGACTTATGACTCACGGATGACCTTGCATCATGCAAGCATTTAGCTTGAAGCCACATTAGCCAACAAAATATCCTCAAAAAGGTTCTTTAACATGTAATATAAAAGATGAGGGCAAGGCTAGTTCCACTGGTTTCTGATTCTTAAATTATTTATTCACAACAGTGAAATATCAACAGTAGCTGAACTAAGAAGTTGATTCAGCATTATCGTACTACATTGTTACTTTACCTTTTTCAGCACATTTGAAATATAGGTTTGAAATACATTTTTGAAATACAGTTTTGAAATATATTTTAATGTAGTATATATAATCTATAAATATATATATTATATATTAGAAACACATAAATCATTATAAACCAAAATGAACAGTGAATTCATACTGAGCCTGATAATTAATACACCACAGTGAAGACTTTCTTCACAGAAAGTTTGTGACAGTCTGTATTTACTCAGAAGAGTGTGCTGATTATGTTATTTTGATGAAAGCAACTGGGCATGATGTACCACTGTGATAAGGAATTTTAAGAATGTCTTTTGCATACTTTCTCTCACCCACATATTCATAACTTTTAATGTAGATTATGACCACACAGTTCTTTCTCTGGAAAGTTCTTATTTGGACAAACTTCAAGTAGAGAAGAACAAGAATAATCTGACCTTTTTTCATTACTGATTACCAAATGGCCAAAATGGCCATTCATTAATGCATAGTACAAGGTACAAGGTCAAGTTCATCTACCAGTTCCCGGCAAGGAAGACTAGATTTACATTTAAGCACAAAAAGTCCAAGTAATTTGCTCATGTTAGTGGTAAATCTGACTTATTTTTTCCCACTCAAAAAATGCAAAAGGAATATGTAACTAATTAGTAATGATTATCACTGAAGTAGGGAGATATTTTTTGTCAGAAGTAAAAATTGAGTGTTTTTTTTTTTTTCCCCAACATGTGATGGTTACATGGTTCCAAATAACTCTGACTTCAGAGAGAGATATCTGAAAAAGATCCTCTTTTTCCCCCTTTCTGCTGAGCAAGATACTAAGATATTCCTCTCACTCCAACAGCCAAGCCTCATGGGATCTCCTTTTACCAGCCACTCAGAGGGCAGAGCACCTGAGTACAGAGCTACTGTACCTCCCAAAATTGTCAGAAGAAAATATGAGAGCATGTGTAGGACGTGGGGAAGTGTTGCTCTTAACTTACACCTTGGGGACAGAACACCGTGGCACAAATTACAGCAAGACACACTACTTAAAGTTTAAAAAATAAAAATTGAAACAAAAACACAATGCCACTTCTAGATGGTTCATCTCCTACAGATCTATGCATTCCAGGTACAATAAGTGAAAAGAAATCTGAAGCTGAGAGGAAGAGGGAAAAAAGAGCATGGTAACAAACAGAAAATCCAATTGCATTGGGAGATGGAAAGTGACAAAATACATATTCTAATACAGAAGACAAGAAACATGAACTTCAGGAGAGATAATTTGACGAAATAGAAAGGCCCAATTTTAGGCAAGGATTTATCAAGGAAGGATTTATTCAGTCCTTCCACTATGAGTGAAATTTACATCTCTGTACCAAAGCCAGAGGAAGTATGTAGGAGAGACCCTTCCACGCTCCATAATCCATATGGTATCTTAGCAACTGTTATCTATTTATGTCCTGAAAGAGCAGCTACTGTCCCTCATAACCCCTGGATTTAACTATATACATACAGCATGATTTCAACAGATGCTGGGTTTAGATAGCAAAAGTTCTTTTACGGACTTTCTAAGCAGAACAGATGGTTTAATTTCATAATATTGAGAAGATAGAGTTTCTTAACTCTTTAGTGGGCACCTGACATGAATCTCCATCTTAAAACCACTTGTCATCACTAAGAAACATATGTGAGTAAGGTAAGTATCTTTTTATTCAATTGTGTGTTTCTGCACTTAATTTGCCAAAGCCCCATTAGCAAAGTGCATCAGTATGTTATAGTGGAAAAATCAACTTCCAACACCAAAGGCCAGAAACTGCTGTGCCACTCCTAGCTTACATAATACTTCAGGTGGTTTTCTTTTCTTTCTTTCTTTCTTTCTTTCCTTCTTTCTTTCTTTCCTTCTTTCTTTCTTTCTTTCTTTCTTTCTTTCTTTCTTTCTTTCTTTCTTTCTTTCTTTCTTTCTTTCTTTCTTTCTTTCTTTCTTTCTTTCTTTCTTTCTTTCTTTTTCTTTCTCTCTTTCTCTCTTTCTCTCTTTCTCTCTCTCTTTCTCTCTTTCTCTCTTTCTCTCTTTCTCTCTTTCTCTCTCTCTTTCTCTCTTTCTCTCTTTCTCTCTTTCTCTCTTTCTCTCTCTCTTTCTCTCTTTCTCTCTTTCTTTCTCTCTTTCTCTCTTTCTTTCTCTCTTTCCCTATAAACGCTGTACACATCAAGTTTGTTCTGCAGGGGGAAAACCTGAAGCATCTTTATAGCAGCTAATATGACAGATTTTCTAAATGGACTTAGAGAAATGTTGTTCTCTGATTTCTTTGGCATCAGCATGCAGATTATGGCGAGGCTTAATGCTTTCAGATAGCAGCTAAAGCTGGGTACAGCATTCACTCTGCAGTGCATTTTTCAACTGATATGTATTATTATAGATGCCTTCCAGCTCTCACTTCATGAATGTTTTCTAGTATGTGGGTGTATTTTATAGACAAGGGAAGCTTAGATTAGGAATGAGTACATTTGTTGCAGTCCAGAGATTTCCATATTTCTGTTAATACTTACTTTCATTTTTAAGGCAAAGTTACCATTCATCTTGAACAACCATGTTTTATTACCATGTGGACACAAAAATCCCTAATTGGAAACGTGTTTTTGACAAAAAGTAACTGTAAGAAAGGAAAAAGCTAATAATTGCAGTTATCTAAAATGCATTACATTAACTTATTTAGATCTCATGAACCAAATATGACTTCCACTATGCTTCTATCCAAAATGCACTTGGATTAGGTACATGTACTATATTGCTTAAGGCACGGACCATTGCTGTATGACTGTAGAGCAGATTACGTTGTCCAAAAACCCAATACAGTGACACCATTCTGTGGATGCTGCCAGAATTGAAGAGCTACACCTTTGGTGTTACCAAAAAATCAGTCATCCAGACAATAATTAATAAATAGCAGGTGGACGATGTGGTCCAAATCATCCCAATTGCATCCAAATGCAACTTCTGAAGATGAAAATAATGCAATGATAATATTCAGTATTTCATACAAGCCCACTAGTGTTAATATTGGAATCTAGAAAATAATTCTGAAACTTTGTATGTTAAGAAGTCTTTTATTCACCAAAAAGTGAAAGTGGCATGTAAAGAAACCCAGTGAGTAAGTGTGCATTAGCACATTGAAAGACTGTTTAAGTTTCTTCAGTGGTAAATTTTCTAATTTATTATATTTTCTAATTTTTCTAACCTTGACATATACTACAAGCTTACACTCTTGTTTTCTAAATTTTACTTACAGTGACTTACACAGTAAGTAATACTATTTCCTCTGTACAGATGAATACTAATTAAACAGCAACTATAAAATGATTAGCCAAGAGAATTTTTTAAGTAATTTCCAGATAAAGCAAACTTTACTTAGATAAACTGTATCTGTTGAAAATTAAAAAAGATAATGTAAGTAGTAATTGATGAGAAAAAAATGCTGTTTATCCATTGGAAAGCCAAGATTTGCTGTGTTGAAGATTTATGTCTAGAAGATCTTAGGAATGCACAATAGGGTGTGTGAAAGAGGACTATGGAAATCAGAACAAAGGCCACCAAGGATCATTTATCTCTCCTGTACCTGTCTGTCAATTGACTCTAGTTTCCAAACTTTTCTCTCTGCTGCAATTCTTTGTTGAGGATTCTGAGATGAAGAAACTCACCTGATTAAACATTCTTTGGAGATCTGCACTTTAAACTGGTAGAATTAAGTCATTAACTACAGTAATTATCTGTGTACCACTTTTGGAAATACAGCATCCGATGCATTCACTTTCTACAAGCTGCATTCATTGACCAGTGTTAGTCAGCTTTGTATCTCTGTTGCCTAAGTGTTAAAGATGTGAACCAGTCTCAGCTTAGTGGCATCTCTAGATAACTACATCATGTATATATTTAACTAGAATCAAAGTAATTTTATAACTTTTTTTTTTCTTTCTTACTGATAAATATATTTCTTATATTTCAAATGTATATTTCCTATTTACCAATAAGGTAAATAAGGTTTTTCCTTCCTTGGGAGTAAATTTTGTCTTTGTATGTCTCTACATATTTAGTCTTCAATAAGCATTTTATTAAAGAAAGCATCTTATTTTATTAATACATTACATCTCAGATCTTCCTGACTCAGTCTAATGAAAGCATTCAAATACAGCTACAGATAAAATTTAGCTTACGTTCGGATACTCATTCTTATGGAAAATAGGACTAAAATCATCACGTCTATGGACAGAGCATTACTAAGATTCTTAAAATCTTAGCAGCTCCTTACTTCACTGACGCACAGAGGAAAGGTTCCTTTGATTCAGGGATGCTTATAATTAGTCAATCATACATCTATCACTGTTTTCTCCATGTACCATGAATTCCCCCAGCAACAAAGTTATGCCTTTGACTGAAAAGCACAAACTATATGGAAACTGGAGCACCTAAAGGATGTTGCAATGCATTTTGTTATGTTGAGATTATTCATGTCCCAGAATTAGTAGTATGATAGATGCTGAAATATCTACACTCAAATTAAAACATAAATATATTTTTATTTAATATTTTTACAACATAATATATATATTTAGAATAATTACTTGATTTAGCAAATTTCTATGTGCTGATTAATCATATTTGCTTGATTAATAAGCTCATGCCTCTTCAGAATATTTTTAGTTGCTACCTCAATGAATGCAATGTCCTTAGTAAGGATGCTTTTATACTTAGCTTATTAACCATACAAAACATGTAATTTGCCTTTCATTCTTTGTGTGTTAATTTTTTATTCTATACTGTATTTGTAGAATATGGAACATGTCATGGTTCACAATACGTATTTTAGATACTTCAAAGACAATCCAACTGATGACAACCACAACTAGAACCACAACCAGCACTAGAACACAAAGTGGTAACCAAGTTAAGAAAAGAAAAGAAAAGAAAAGAAAAGAAAAGAAAAGAAAAGAAAAGAAAAGAAAAGAAAAGAAAAGAAAAGAAAAGAAAAGAAAAGAAAAGAAAAGAAAAGAAAAGAAAAGAAAAGAAAAGAAAAGAAAAGAAAGAAAAGAAAAGAAAAGAAAAGAAAAGAAAAGAAAAAGTGAAAGCAGAACAAAAGAGCTAAGGACAAATCACAGCAAACTGGATTCTTTCGGTCAGGCTGTTTAGACATTAGGGTTGCCTAGGGAGGTGGTGGAGTCACCGTCCCTGTACGTGTTTAAAGAAAGGTTGGAAGTGGTACTTAGGGACATGGTTTAGTGGGTAATATTGGTGTTAGGGGGACAGTTGGGCTAGATAATCTTGGAGGTCTTTTCCAACCTTAATGATTCTATGATTCTAAGTCAGCCTGGGATACAGTGCATGAGTTTAGGAATAAAGGGGAAGCAGAGTGAATATGATGTGTCTTTCAGGAAGCAGATTTCTTTATCTGAACTAGTGATTGGCTAAATCAGGACATGCCATGTTTCCTTTGAGTCCTCTGGAATTACACCGTTTGCTGTCTCCTTTCTTCTCTTGTATTATGAGAAGCTGTTTAATAGCTAGGCCTGATTTTTGTAATAATAGGCATTTACAAGGCATGTAAAGAATGCCTTGTGTGCCAGATTAAATAAAACTGGAAAAAAATCCTTACAATTAAGACTCCAATAATTCAAAGCTAAGTAGATATTAACTAAGCTGTACACATATTATGTGCAAGGAAGATACAAAAATAGCTGGCATGTCAAATAGAAAGTAGAAAACAAAACACTAAGTAGAAAACAAACACTACCTGCTGAATTTAAGTAGTGCTAAAACTACCCAAACAATATGAAAAAAAAAAGCAAAAAAAAAAGCTGTTTAATGCATATCTGAAGCCAAAAGAAGAAGTAACAAAAAGATCCCATCAGGTAAAGAAACAAAGGTTAGCAAGAGGTAAAAAAAAAAAAAAGATTTAAGTAATAAAAGAAAAATGTATGTCAAGAAAATAACTTCAAAAAATAGCTGGTGCTGTAGCAACACAATTGTGTTTTAATATATCAAGAAAGGATACATTAGACATTTTTTTTATTTGTTTTTAACCAATTATGGTCTTAATATCTTACTTGGTCAAACAACTGTTCATGCAAAGTACTGAAGTGAAAACCAAGACCGGGAAGTATCCAGGCCCAAATATCTGGAGAGATATTAATTTCAAAGGTGAAAACAGATGCTCAAAACAGGCAGAGAGGACATTCTGAGCAGTTAGCATTTGTTCTGTTTTCCTATTTGATTTATCATGATATCAGAAAATAATACAGCAAATGTTTATTGTAACGTACATCTTCCTCTGCACCAAGTGAATCAAGTGAACCATATTGCCAGCTCAGGACTAAACTAATTATTGTAATTGCACATTTATATCACCAAACAATCCACTGCTCCATCTTAAGAGGACAGCACTTATAAATAACATGCAGAAAGTAAAGAAAGTATACCCAGAGATAAATAAGGGTTCAGGCTCCCATGGGATGCAGACCTGAGGAGGATCAAGGTTATTGCAAGTTAACTGTCTGTATTAAAATGCAGAGATGCAGTGCTTTAATTAATTCATTTGACCAAACAGCTACTTATCTATTCCTCAATTTTAGTTATATTTCATTTGCAATTTTACCCAAAGTATCGATTAAGAAAGTATATTGGATATAGATGATAGGCAATTTGCTCTAAAGAAAAATAAATAATTTACTTTAATTGCATCATCAAAATCTGTTTGCACCAGGACACTAAAAGGTTTATAGGGCACAAGCTAGATTGGAAAAGCCCTATTTATGGACTAAATCTATGCGGATGCCTTCACGATATTTTGATTTCTACAAGGTAAAATTTACATCAATAATTTAATCATGTCTGAAGAAGGTAAAAACATCAAGGTGTTAGTATTTTCTCCTCTATATACAAGATTCTGCAGAGTCACACTGCTTCTGTATACCATATTTTGCAGTCCTGTAAGTTCCCATGGAGTGACTTTTCACAAAAGTGATTAGATTTCTGCATCCATTTTAGCTAGTACTCCAGAAGAGGCAAGCATTGGCCTCTAGAATTCAGGCTTTAATGGAATGCAAAATGAGTTAATGAAACTCAGCTACAAACTGCTAATACACAGGAAATCAACAGCAGAAGAGTAAAGACTAGGCCATACAGATGACAATGATTTTCTTAAATAACTTGTGAGTGTACATATATATATATATATATAAACTGATATGCAAAGTAGTATGTATATAAAGCTAAAGTATGCATTTAATTTTGTTGTTTGGTAGAAAACTGCATCAGACAGGTAGCACATAGTAAAATGTTATAAAGCCAGTGTATGAAAACATTAATAAACTACACTGTATATACATTCTTAAAGTGATTTTCTGAAGTGAAATAGAATTGCCAGCTTTTTGTATGTTGAGTTACGGATTCCCTTAGGAAACTTGCACATTGGTTGGAACTAGTTTTGCTTCTAATCTATTCATAAAATCATAGAATCATATTCCTCCATCCAGGTTTGTAGATGTTTCAGGGAACCTTCTAAAAACTCTGAAAGTAAACCACATTGTATAGGTTTTATCCTTATTCTGACTGATGTGTTTCAGCCTTATGTTTGACTGTACAACTCTCCATGACTCTATCTACTACAAACACTGCCATTATATCATACGTCCAGAATATTCTACAGCTGTGGCAGTGACTTCCACAGAATATATGTTTTGATGAAAGAGTATACACTCAGTAGTAAGAGTAATAAATATATATATATATTCATTTTGTCATGCTTCTTATGTCCTATTTCATTCCTTTTTACTTCACAAAGGTTGTAATCATTCCAAATCTATCCTCTTACAAAGTCATTCCAGGTCTGTAATTATGTAGTCACCCTTCTCTGGACCTCTTCTATTTCTGCTAAATGTTTTTCAAGTACCTCCTCTGACATTTTAATTTATGTTTTTTGAAAAGAGTTACAAATCACTTAGCTTTTCAGCATAAACCTTATTCACCTCAAGTGCTCCTTTCACTCTTTGGTAGGCCCAGTGACCCAGCAGCTCTCTCACAGACTGCATGTGTCTGAAATACTTAATTTCTTATTAACTACTTCACTGAAATAATTCCATGAGGGTCTTCCTAATTCCAAGCTTTTTAACTATGGTGGTAAAAATTGTTTCTTCTTAATATGCTCTACTAGATCTGATTTCCATTTGCAGAGGATTTTTCTTAAACCCTCCTATCACACATTTGCTGAGTTGCAATGTCTAACTATTCCTGCACATCCCCTCTTAATTTTAGTGCCTTTTTTATTTATTATTATTTTTTTAAATAGTCTTATTAAAACAATCTCAAAATGTAGCCTTTATCTCCTAGTGGCACAATTCCTCTGTTTCCAGGCACTGTTTTGTCTTCAGAATCATGTATATCTAAGTTCACACTTCAAGCTAAACATGTGTGACTTCAGCTTTCAAGAGATACTAACTTTTCATACTAACTGTCCTCCTAAATAAGGACTCTGTCTACACACTTTGGAGTACTGAAATGAGCTGCCAATCTCTAATGGTTTATTCTGACAGAAATGTCTCATCTGTTGGACAGCTCAGAGGTTTTCAAATCAAAAAGAGACAGATTAGCAGAAGCATTAAAACTTCAAGGTAAGAAAAAATAATGCTCCTGAAAATAATAATAATCTACTTGGAAAAAAGCTCTAAAACAGATAGCTGTAACAACAGTTACAGTCTCCCTGTCCTTGGAAATCTTCACATTGACCTATAACTCAGCACTGTTAAACAGAATAGTAAAAGTAAATACACGGTCTCTTTCAAATATTTAATAAAGGATAATATGCACTGCATTTAAAATATAGCTTTTTTATGACTGATTTTAATGGCAAGAGAAGGTCAGTCTTCTCACTTATCTACAAAATCAGAACTGGTAACTTTACAAATATCTTTTCTTCTCATACAGCATCTTATAATTGTATGTTAATTAAGATAAGGTTTGCCTTCACATACTACCCATATACCAGTAAACCTTTTTTCCTGAACTATGTATATTGCACATACTCTAAATTCAAATGGACCATCTTGAATGGTCCCAACTTCAGGGACAACCAAGCCTCTTGAATATACTAGTTCCAAACCCATAGGCTGAGTAAAGGCAATTTAGTTAAGTGACATTGAAACAGTCAAAAGCATTTTTGACAGTCCTTGGCACCAAAGAAAAGATAGGATAACAAATCACCAAAAAGACTCCTCAAAGATAAGTGTAAAGAAAGAATGGGACTGGAAAAGGGGGCACAAAAGCTACTGTATGGAAGAGTCTGTTTTTCTGCACTGACACCAATTATCAAACTAAATGTGTGATATGATTTTATAAATATTTGTTGAAGGGGCAAGTAACATTGATGTATTCTAAGAGTCTTTCCTCTCATGCAAATTCTTCCTTATTTAGACCCAACTATGGTCAACCTTTCTTTCAAGTTCCAAATGCCTTCTGAGGTTCTTAGGTCAACCTGAGCTCAATACACTAGTACCGTTAATAATTTCTCCGGAATTCTCAGTCCCATTAAATATAATAAACAACTTTTAAAATATTTTTTCATATTCCTTTACAGTAGAAGCTGTACAAAATTTTTATCTCTGTCTTTCCCTGAAAAAAAAAAAAAGGAAAAAAAAATAAAAAAGAAGGAACAGGTTCAGAAATGGTAATAAGTATAATATCTCAGTCAGGAGTATTTGGCAGACTGGATGTAAATTTATTATCATTTGATAATAAAAAGATATTTGTAAATGAAAGCGATACATGCACAGAGGTCAGCTACATAAATTTAACCTAGGTAAAAGTCACCTGTTCATCAAGTAAACTATACATATATTTCCTTACCTCCCTCTTGATCTGACACTGCTCTGACACTATTTCAGGAACTGGTCTTGAGTTGGCCAACAGTCTGACTTGTGTTATGACCTGGAAAACAGGGAATGTGGTTCATATAGTTTTTTGTTTTGTTTTGTTTTGTTTTGTTTTGTTTTGTTTTTACCTTCCTCTAAAAGTCTCTGTAATGTAAAGAATCCTGAAAGAGCTTTGCTTTTTCTCACAACTAATGTTATGCTTTCATTATATAGAGATTTATGAAATTGAGAGAGGTTTTTTTTAAACAGTTCTCATTTTATGCCATACCACAATAACATCCCTTGACTGAAGTGGGGTGGGTGGGGCCATTTCTATAAAGGGTCACTTGGCTTCAGTGCTTTTATTGTTGTTTTTAATCACTTCCCAATTTAACTGAGATATACACAACAGAAGGTACTTTGTCAATTCTTCACCTAGCCTAAATTGATATCTATTATTTCATTTTAATGGCTTCAGAATTGGACAATATGATGGGTTAATTTTATCCCTCAGCACACATTAAAAATGGGGATACAAAAAAGTATTATACAGGCAAGAATTATATAAAAAAATACAAAACTCGGGGCTCTTATTTTAGCAGCCTTTAAAATGACACTGTATATGTATAAACTAGAACCAAAATAAGAGAATATGATGGAATCAGCTTCCCTGTTACCTGTGAGTATATACTCATATGCAATACTTTTTAGGTATATCATAACATTGCAGTGTTATAAATACAAAATGCCATGTTACTATTGCTAATGTAAAAACATATATACCAGAAAGTTTGAGTCTTGTCCAGAAGTTTTCAGAAATGCATTAAGTAGAGAGTAATATTATATTTCATTTTGTACAGAGTAATATTTTATTATGCTCCATAAAACATTTGATAATTTTGCAAAAGAAAGAAATAGTGTAATAATACAGGAAGATGATTAGTCAAATTCATTTGAAGCCAATGTTTTCATTATATTTTGTTTGAAGTATAAAAAACACTAAGGAGGTACCTTAAAACATAGGGAAGTTTTTTGTTTGTTTGTTTGTTTTAGGGCTACGAAGATGGTGAAAGGCCTGGAGGGGAAGACGTACGAGGAACGGCTGAGGGCACTGGGCCTGTTCAGCCTGGAGAAGAGGAGGCTGAGGGGAGACCTCATCGCAGTCTACAACTTCCTCGTAAGGGGGTGTCGAGAGGCAGGAGACCTTTTCTCCATTAACACCAGCGACAGGACCCGCGGGAACGGGGTTAAGCTGAGGCAGGGGAAGTTTAGGCTTGACATCAGGAGGAAGTTCTTCACAGAGAGGGTGGTTGCACACTGGAACAGGCTCCCCAGGGAAGTGGTCACTGCACCGAGCCTGACTGAATTTAAGGAGATTGGACTGTGCACTTAGTCACATGGTCTGAACTTTTGGGTAGACCTGTGTGGTGTCAAGAGTTGGACTTGATGATCCTTAAGGGTCCCTTCCAACTCAGGATATTCTATGATTCTATGATTCTATGAATTTGGACTGTGTTTTAATATATAAGTAATACACTATTACTTCAAATATTCATAAACACTGCTTCAAACCAATTCACTCTTGTGGAGAGAAAACCTTTAGTACAAGTCAATGAAAGATGGCATATTTTATAACCTTATTTTGGCACACTATTTCTGTTTCCCTCCACTTCCAGTAAGGAATATTCTTTCACTGGCTAAACTGCTGAACAAACAGTATATTCAGTGCACTGTAATTTGGTGATTTTTTTTTTTTTTTTTTTTTTTTGGAACAATTTATGTCAATTGTGCCCTAGTAGGGCTGGGGCAAGAATCAGGTATCAACATGTCCATAGCTACAGCAGATGAAGGGTTTGAAGAGAGATCAAGCAGTATCCAGATATCTATTTGATGTTGTTTTTGGATGTACTCTTAAAGATTTACATTTTGTTGTAGATTCAAACTGAAATGGAATATTAAAGGTTGAAGATTTATTTTATTTATTTATTTATTTTATCTCGGTACTCTTCACTCAACATCCTCACTAGAAGTATATAATTAGATTTTTGCGTAAAGGAAAGAAAACACTGCATGTTTAAGAACACTTACTGCCACTTTAATTAAAATGAAAAATCATTCCAAAATGAACCTAGTCACACATTCCCCCATTCTCTACCAGTTGCACATCAACTACTAGTCAATAAAATATCATGAATATCTTCCTAACCCTTACATAACCCATTGGGCACAGTTCAAAAGTCTAATACCTCACATGCTGAATGAACACACACACCTCTGGGCTCATCACTCCTGCCCAAACCCCAGTACATTTGAGTCCCACATGGAGAGTCAACCATAAAGGCAAATATTCCTTACAAAGTATTTTCAAAAGTGCTTTGTAGTTGTTGTGGAACTATGACAACAATTTAAGTAAGACTGCACTAAATAACTCTTGCTTCAGTGTTTGTAGGCCACCTATATTCCATAATGATCTGTGAGGACTGTGTAATTGAAGAAAGAGCATTGTCTCTCTAAGTTAAAAGTGAACAAGAAAAGATGAAGTTACTCTCAGGACAATCTGCTGGGACTATGACAGTTTAAAAGAGCAGGTGATAAAAATAGGCTTCTTATTCAAAGAGAGGCAGTGTATGCAGATAGAGTAGCATCATGATAGTGGCACGTAGAAGGATACGTTAGGATACGTGAATTTGTTAAGTGCAAAGCAAGTATTGCAAAGACTACATTAATCAAAAGACCAGATTCAAGCTAAGAAATAGTTCGTATGTCATGTCTATAAATTTCTCATATTTTTCTTCCCCTACAGAGAACACTTGCAACAAGCTCCACCACCTCTTCAAAATATGATGGACCCATCTTAGCTTTCATTTCTTCCATTTAGATTTCTTGAAAACAATAAACTATGTTCTGAGATGTCAAAAAGATCTTTTATACTAAATGTATTACTAAAAGTCATCTTTAAAAATTGGCCAATCTTTCATCTGAAGTTTCTGATTTATGTACTGTCTATGTTCCCTAACAGTGTGAAAGTCTGTCGATTCCTTCAACCTAACTAATTGTCAGGTTGGACTGTCAGGTTCCTTCCAATATGCTGGATTGTAAATGCACCAAGTCACCTGAATATTTACAGTGATTAAAAGTGATCATAAATGAAATCACTGGAAAAATACAGGATTATGCATTTAGAATACTTAGACTTAACGTAACTAACTTTGACTATCTTTTATTTACCAAGAAAAGTATTACTAGTGAATTCTGGTGAAAGGCTTAAACTGAGTCTCTTAAGAAAAGAAAGAGAGAACAAGAAAATGAGAAAAAGAAAGAGAGAAAAAGAGATTGAGAGAAAAATGAGAATGAGAGGACAACAAATGAATGAAAGAAGAAGAAGAAGAAGAAGAAGAAGAAGAAGAAGAAGGAAGAACTAAGGAAGGAAGGAAGGAAGGAAGGAAGGAAGGAAGGAAGGAAGGAAGGAAGAAAGGAAGGAAGGAAGGAAGGAAGGAAGGAAGGAAGGAAGGAAGGAAGGAAGGAAGGAAGGAAGGAAGGAAGGAAGGAAGGAAGGAAGGAAGGAAGGAAGGAAGGAAGGAAGGAAGGAAGGAAGGAAGGAAGGAAGGAAGGAAGGAAGGAAGGAAGGACAAATCTTTCAAGTCCCATATAGGAAAAGGGGGTGAAAAGGGGCCAGAAAGTTGAAAAAATGATCAGTAGCATACCTCCTCACTCCAAATTCAGAAAAAGGAAAAGGAAAAGGAAAAGGAAAAAAGAGAAAGGAAAAAAAGAAAAACACCAATGCATTATTATTACAATACGATCTGTATACTTGGATGTCTAAATGTTCTCCTGTAAGTGTTACAAAACTTTGCTACTGTTAGGGTTGTGCTACTTTGGTTGGACTGAAGCCTAGCATCCTGTCCACTCTGATGAAAGAACATCAGGAATAGTCTTATTGCTGATTAGTTAGAAAAAAAAGCATATAAAAATATTGATAGGAAATAATTTCAGAGATGAGTTAATTGCTGTTAGTTTTGGTGAATCGTGTAAAGCATCAACATAAGCAGATATTTGGCAAAAAAATATTAGCATCGGAATAATTTTCTTCAATAAAAGTACTAATGCTCTTCCAAATTTTGTTTTAATATTACATAATAGATGAAATACTTAGAGTAGAAATCATAGGAAAGTAAATTGCTTTAAAAATAAAAGCAAAAAAAAAAAAAAAGACTTGAAAAAACTGATTCATTATTCATTTTAACTGAGCATTAAAATTAATGATTATTTTATTTGCTTCGTTTTTCATCAGTCAGGAAAATAAAATATTTCAATGCATTTCATTTGTTGCATTGACAGTTAAAAACTGTATAAAAATTATAATGTTGTACCTATCTTGTACTATCATCAAATAATTCCCATTCAGTCAACATCCTGAGTGCTGCCTTAAATAGCTAAAAAGATAGGTCATATAATTTATTATACTACTTTAAAAGCCAAATGATTGTGTGCATACACCACATTTCAGAGTTTTCACCATAAATTTACATCTTACACCATGCAGTCACTATTTAAACTTTAGTTAGTTAATAATGAATAATAAAGCACATCATTTTTTCAAGATTTTAAAAAATTTCTATCCTGAATCGGTTTGTTTAATAATGTATTCAGGAAAGTAAGAACAATGAGGACCTAAGTTTAACTTCCTAGAATATTACGAAAGCTTTCAGAATATTTTTAAAGCAGTTTAACACTGCTTTCAATCAAATGTTGTAGCAGATGTCCAATGTATTCCTTTCACATAAGCCAAATAGAAGTGGGTAGCATCTGTGTCAGATGCAAGCACAACTGCTTGCCAGCTAGGCTGGTCACAATATGGTGGATGTTGATTGACAGTAGCTATCAAAGGTTGAACTAAAAGTTTGAGAGAAATTCAAAGGAGTTTGTTTTAGAGAAATATGCTTATCTTCTGAATCAATCAATCTTTTTTTTTTTTCTTTTTTTTCTTCTGATTAATATAAAAACAACTGTTTTCCTGAAACTTTCTAACATTAAAAGATTTTATATAAGCAGGAACATTCAGGTTTTGTTGTTGTTTTTATAAAGTAAACAGTAACCCTATTGATTTCTAATGAAACCTGCTGGATTGGACCTGTACTATTGATTTATGAGACTTGTTTTTTTCTTTTGCTAATCAGAGATCAATCTTATTAAACCTTATATTGGTTTCAAGAGAAAGAATATCTCTACTGCTTTGATAAGAAAAATATTAATACATGAACAGCAGAAAGAGATGTAAGATTACGGTTATTTGTACAGATTTATAGTACGCTGCCCTTGTGCATCTTGTCATAAACTTGAAACATGAACAGAAGTGAATTCCAGAACAATACAAAGCTTCTCCTCCCTCTCATACTGTACCATTATCATTGCTTGTCATTATCACTGAAGTTTGACACCTGAGACTACGCTATCTGATTCATCCCTTTCTCTCCCACACAACTGGATTTTGGCTCAGTTTTGATGCTTTCTCCCCTCCCCAGAATTTCTCAGGTAAAATTGTCAAGAATCATATTGTTTGCGTCATTGATTTAATTTTCCTTCTCTGTTGAGTTCATAAATAACCATGTGAAGATGAATATGGTCTCCAGAGTTATGCTTAAGTCCTGCCCTCATGGTTTTCAAACCTTTCTTTCAGCAGCTCTCCTGACCTCCCCTTTTCCACTTCATCAGCAGGTATCTCGTCTTCCAAGGCAAATACAATAGTCTGCCTGCTCACTAATCTTCCTTCTCTTTCACACTGCTGCTGTGTGGCCATTGTCCTACCATCAAACCTGGCAGGAACAAAGCATTTATCAGCTTTTTCACTCATCTCTGCACTTGCTTGCAAATCACCCTTTCTGACCTGGGGTTTCCTCCAGCTATCCTGAAATACAACAGAAAGATTCCACACCCCCCCCAAACAAACAAGCAAACAAAAACCACCACACATCTCCAATACACAAAGTTTTTTTCTCAATACTGATCTGTCCTATGATGCTTAAAATAGTAGATGTGCTGAGAAGAATGAAGATAAAGTGGGAATCAAAGACCTAGTAGCAACTCATATGAAAGCAAATTAATGTTTCACATTGTTTTTGGTCTTGATTTGACATGTTAAGATTTTTAAAACTCCATGTTTCCAACATAGCTTTGGAATTTGTCTTAAAGGCAGTTTGGGGGTCACTGAACAAATGTATTCTTGCTGGTCCCATGAAATGCCATTTAGATTTGTCAGATATAAACTACAGAGAATCATGATTTCCCATCAGTGATTTCAATTATAAAGCTTGGTTTTGGCAACATGTCAAAACCCCAGAGCTTTCCAATGCACTGCTCACACACCACACACAGGCCTCATCAGTGCTCTAAAAGAGCTCATTTCCAAAGAGGTCATTGTGAGTGAGGAGCTCCCAGCAGCAGAACCTCAGGATAAAACAAGGCCATAGTACATGGAAGATCACAAAGTAGAGACGTGCCCATCAACCCTTTGTTTGTTCCATTATTCTGATTGGTTCCAATAGAATTTTACTTGTTAAAATGCTGCCAACTGAAGTTCCATGTGCCCCCCTACTTCCCATCCCCATTCTCCTAGAATCTACGTCTCTGCAAATTCAATTGCACTTCTATTTTACAATATTTCATGAAATTTTTCATATCCAAACATTTCTTTATTATTTGACACTATTTTAACTTTCATTTAACTGTGTTCTGCCTTCCATAATATGATTTGGTTTGGTACAGTACACAGAAAATGTCTTTGTTTCATAGAATCAATTTCATTGAAAAAAAGAAAAAAGGAACACAGAAGACAGACTATAGAAAACAACAGATTATTCTAGCCAATATTATACTGCCTTTGATCTTTTAATAAACTAAATTTGCATTGTTCAATTGTGTTATCAATGTTAATGGTTAACCACCAGTAATGTAGTAGCATAGACATTTTGTTTCCCAAATAGTAATCCAGCTCACTGTAGAGCTATATAACAATAATGGGAAAACACATTAAAATATATTACCACAATATTATTTTCACCAGGGGTATTATATTATCCTACAACACATTTGAAGTCAGATCTTTTCTCCACCTGTGCAAATTTCCCAATAAACCTACTAGAAGCTAAGCAGGTGGCTAAACAGTAGCAGTGCTCAGTTTTCTATATTCTACCTGGAGGTATTTTGAAAGGATTTGATTTACAAAAGTAAGGACAAGTATTCAACTTGCTTAAAAATCAGTCTTCAAGAAATCTCAGATTGGTATATCATTAATTTAGTCATTAGTAACACCTAAAAATTTAGATTACATTAAATTAATTTTAGAAGCATATTTTCCTCTGCATCATTATCCACATCTGTGGATATGTTAAAACTGTACTAGCCGAAGAACATTTTGTTTAATCTCCTGTGTTTAGTAATAGTATGCATTTATTTTGGAGATGCCAGGCTTAATTTTGCCTTTGGACTGATCAAGCAATTTATTTGGGTGGGCAGTTTATTAGATTGTAGGCAACAGCTTTTTCACCTGAATGAATAGGCTTCTTTGTGGTTACACATACATAATTATAATAGGCTAATGTTGTAATTGTGAAAACCAAAACCAAGTCCACTACTGTCATAAGAATTTATACTAATTTTCTATTCCCTTTCTTACTGGCCAACTATTCACATCCCCAAAAGGTGTGTTTTAGCATTGCAGCACAAATCTCAATTCCACATCAATAGCTATTCTTTCCTACCTGCTGCCAGCAAGCCATTATACTAAAAACAAAAATCATAGTTAAACTGCTGCTCCTGTGCTGATATTCTGATTTTTCTAAAGTAAGCAATCCTTATATTTTTTCTTTCTCTGCATCAAGCAAAATATCACTTGCAAGAAACAGAAGAAAGAAAGCCCTAATCAATGCAAAGTAAAAGGAACAAATGCTTATTTATCTTACACTGAATTTAAAAACAAATCCATACAGAAACCACAGGGCAATGGCTTCAAGGATGCATTTGTGGAAGGACTTTTCTAGGTCACACAACAAGGACAAAAGCACTATGTGAGAGAAAGTCATAGACATGTTTCACTTGATCTGAGTAATCTGATACAATATTGTGTGTAAGGGGAATGATTATAATATTGGCGCTGCTGAGCTGCTTGAGTGGGTAATGGCTTGGTTATTAAAGACAAGTGCTTCTAAAAGAACTCAGTTCAGAGCAGAGGAAAATACTAACAGCATGCTATAAAGATCAATACCAGACCACTTTTGTTTGATTTATTTAATCAGTGACCCTAGAGAAACAACATGCAAGGATAAAGAAAATCTGCTGACTGCAGAAAATGGAGGTCGGGCAAAGCGGTAAGGAGAGGGTGGGCTACTGGTTCTGTGAGAGGTGAATGGAGCAGTCAGATTGGAGAAGTAGAGAAAGCTTAGCTCAAACTGCCCAGGCAAGAGTATAGGGTAAGGAAATGAAGTACAAATTCTGGGGATCTGAAACAAGAAACAGGCTTAAGTATTTATAAAGCATTGATTGCAATCATATGGCAGAGATTGAAGTAATCCTTCCATTTTACACAGTTTTGCAACTACTGTAGGTTCTTACTGTAATTTTGGCTGTATCAAAGGGACCAAAAATACAGAGAGAATCCCAGAAGACAGCAACAAGTGGTTTAAGGTATACAAAACACAGAGGCAGTCTGGAAGGGATGAAATGTTTAGTATAAAAAGAGAAGACTGACAACAGAGTTCATGGACACAAAATGCTTCTGCAGGAAGAGGGTATTTCTCCTTCATCACCTGTGAGAGAAAGAATGGAAAAAGCTGAAATTGCAACAAGGAAGCACTGGAATAGGTTGCCTAAAGAGCTTGTGGAGCCTCCCTCCTTGGATATCTTTGAAAGTTACTGAGATGTGGTCCTGGGTAACCTTCTCTAGTTGTCCCTGCTTGAGCAGGGAGGTTGGACCAGATAGCCTCCAGAGGTCCCTTCCAACCTTGATCATTCTGTGATTCTGTGAAAGCTCTATTAAACATGAACAAACTTTCTAATAACTTTTCTAGTATTATTCTAGTAGTTCTGACAATTAAGTACTAGGGCAGCTTAAGAAGATAAGCATCTGTAGGTCCAGGCTGTCAGGAATGGTGTGAGTATAGCAGGTCCTGCGCTAAGGATAGACAAAATGCTAAATTATGTAACAAAGTTCCTTCAAGTCCTATTTTACATTATACTGGTAGAAATACATCCCAAGACTCTTGAAGTTTGGCTTACTTGCAGTAAAAATATCATAGCATACAAAATATGACAATTTAAAATATTTACAAAAATAAACAAGTAAATAAAAATCAAAAGAAAATATATTTCTGCTCAGATTTTAGTGTTCCATTAAGAACATTTTTATTTTTTGTTTTTTATAAAAAGTACATCAAATATTCAGAAAGGTTGAAACAAGGTCATGCAGAATTCAAAAGCTCTAATTAAGTGAAACTTCTGTTTAGAAAACAGTAGATGAAAACTATATGAAATTCTTCAGTGAAAAGAAAACTGTATGTCAAAGAATTTCATGCTAATATCCAATACTAAAGACAGAGACTCTGGCTTGCAGTAGCTAACAAAAAGCTGGACAACACAAGAACATGAGCAAAAATTCTTTCATCACAGAAAGGACATTCAGAACAACCTTATAGAATTGTCTCGAGTATATATTTTTCCCTTAAAAGTCTAAGAAGAAGGTATTGTCCAAAACCTGTGCATGTTACTGATCACATTTTTTTGCACTTTCTTGCAACCCTGTACATTGAATATTCATTTTGGTAAGTAAATACATTACTTTGAATTAGTCTTTACTGCTGTAGCAGATGCTTTTTCACCCAGTTATGCTTATACTCATTTTTTTGTCTTTTATTTCTGAGAAGAATTGAATTTTCCAAAAACATGAAAGCAATTTCTAAAAGAACACAGGTCAAGATGTATGTGCATGGGCACATTTATGTACATCATTCTATTAGCTGCTTACAAGATATGCAATAGCATTTCCTCTTTTAGTGTTCCTCCATTTCAACCAGGTCTAAATAGGAACTTGTTGCTTGATGTCTACGGTAGATGAGATCTTGGTCTGAACATACATTAAGAACCCCTCTAATCCATGACATTATAGAAGAGATCCATATTTGTTATTGTTTGCAGTGGGAGAAAAATCATTGTTGTAGCTATGCCACAAAAATCCTTTAAGCAACATAGGTGCTTAATTTCAAATCTTGATCTAATGCAGCTATTAGTATATAGTCTCTTACATACCTCAAATGAGCATTGGCAAATTATTTTTCATGGAGAATCACAAAGGCATTTGTTTCTAATCTATCCAAATATATTAAAGAAAACTGTTATTTTATATTATATCTTATGTTATATTTTGTTATTTTATTTGTTTTTGTTATGTTATATGTTATTTTATATCTAAGGCCATTATAGTTCCAAGCATAAGGAAATATTTACCATGTTTTAGCAACCACAGCTTGAAGTGTTCCAGCTGTATTCTCTATTTCATGTTGTAAGGTGTATCGACATTTCAAATGAACTTAGTTTTCCATATAAGACAAAGAATAATTCATCAACTGTTAAGATCCATGTACTGTAAGACAAATAGACACTTAGGAAAGAAAATAACAGACAATACCCTCAAAAAAATGTGCTATGCTACTGCAGTATAATACCTACTGAAAAAAGCTTGTTTATATATTCTCTGCTTTATTTAATGAGCTGGAGTAGCATGAGATCAGCAAAATTCCATTTGAGTAGCATAGTTCCAGGATCTGCCATTAGATCTTGACATCCCATTTTCTTACTGATGTTGATTTTCTTGCTAGCTTCGAATACTAAGCACCTTTTACTCTGCTATAAGTATTAGCACATTTCTCAGAGATGTTGCTGAAGGTAACAGAGCTACTGCAGTTACCATTAAAGATGTATGCTTGTTCAGCTGACCCACAGAAAAAGGAAAGAAATACTGGTTTTAGACGAGATGTTTTGGAGTAATATCAAATTCACCTTGTTTCTTGACAAAATTAAAAAATCCTGAAAACTTAATTAGCTCAACATGAATAGCAGATACAAAGACTTTCTTTTCAAGCAGGAATTCTTTATTCATAAACATAATTCATTCACACCAATTATTTACCATTTTCTCAATTTTTAATTGTATTCAACAGACATGCCAGTTCAGGCCAAAAAAAATACTGAAGTACTTGTTCTTACCCACAAAATTAATCAAGTAAACACTTGTTTTCAAAGCTCATTGTAAATATTTAGTTACCTATTAAACCCTTTTTTCCTTAGCAGAATTTCAGCTCATCATCTAACTGTGCTCCACCAAGTAGCTATAAATAAAAATGCAACCACTTAATGTAGAAATGTCTTGAAGTAAAGTCAAGGGCCCAATTCATTACAAATGTTTTGCCAAGGTCTGAGACAGTTTACACTTTTTAATTTGCAGAGCCACCAAAGTGTTGATTGTATTCTTAATTCATATTGGATAATTTACATGCAGGTCACACGCTTTGTTGTGTGTGCTGGGTTTAATGCCATTATGAAAGTGTCTTCAGAGAAAGACAAGAGCAGAGAATATATTCTGTTTTGGTATGTATAAACCAAGTCTGATATGCCCAGTAATCAATTTTTATCTTTAGTTTGAGAGAGCACACATCATTAGAAACAAACAGAAGGCTACTGGGAAAGAAAAAAAATAATGTAATTTTGGCACAGATGAATGCACAAAAGAGCAAGGCCAAACACATGGACCTTTATCATGATAATACTAATATTATCACATCATGAAAGGTGTTATAAAAGCACAACCGTGGTGGTTTTCACTGTTCCCTGGAGCATATAACACGGGCTAGATTCCGAAAGCAAAGCTACTAGAATTTCACAAGGGCAGAGCCTGCCATCAAGGCATATCATTTAGCTAAACTGAAACCACACGTTACATATCAATATGAGAAGAAAAGAACAAACAGGACATGTAAGGGTTAGAAATTGGAAAGGTCAAAGTTTTTCTTATTTTGTGTAAAATGCAGTGTAATAAGTGTCCCAGAGAAATATAAGAAAAGCAGGTGCTACAGATACTTTTAAAGGGAATCTATTAGTGGTTTTAATATATGTACTGAAAGAAAATCTAATAACAGTATTTTCTCTAACACCACCCAAAGTTATATGTTAGACCTTGCAGACCAAGAAATATTGTATTTCATCATTTATAGTCACACTGCATAGTAGTATTATGAAAATATACAATCTGATTATCATAGTAAGTTTTGTAATGCATCCTATTCTCACTATCATTTTCATTAAGAAGTATTTATGTTATATTGTTTCCTGTGGTAAACTTCATAGCTAAAGCAGAGCACAAGAAATCAGATAAGGCAATAAATGCTTAATATATTCTGAGAAAGTTAACAGCAAACTGTCTTATATTGACATTTTTAGTGTTCTGTAATTTAATTTGTCATTTCCATTTTCTTTGTTTATATGCTCAGTATCTCAAAACAGTATGGATAGTCACTAAAAAACAAGGAATAGTTGAATGAATAACTTAGTTTAACAGTCATTTCACACACTACAGTGAAGTGTAAATTCTGTGTCCTTTCCAAACAAGAAGAGAAGTGAAAACGAGATGTATCTTATTATGAATCTTGCATATCATCAGTCTTCTGCCCCCAAAATTACTTCTACTTATTGATCAACATATTTCACAGTTTTCCAATCATTAAACATGTGTTTCTATCTCTCAACTCAATAATGAACACAGTCAAGTCAAAATTCACTGCAATTCTGGAAAGTCTATATTATAATTTTGAAGTTAGCAAAAATTTGCTATGGAACAGTCTGGAAGTCTAATAAAAAAAGATATTAAGGTCTATAAAACAGGCTTTTTCTCTGTATCATATGGTCTGTTTTCCGAAAATTCCTGATTGCTTAAGTCAAAAGACAGTAAAATATATTTGAAATTCTGTTAGTATGAAAAGTATCATTCATTATGAACAAATTTTTCAACAGTCCCCATAATTTTAAATATTTTCAGGGTAATCATACACCAAGAAGAAGGAAATTATAATAAACAGAATTTGAAACTTGTTATACAGTGTCCTCACTTGGTCATAATGATGCTAAACACTACTACCTTTTTGAAAAAGAAAATATTGGGCAAATAATGTGTTATTTATTATAGACTTGATGGTCTTGAAGATCTTTTCCAACTGAAATGATTCTATGATTTTTGTCTACCCTATCAACACTCCCATCCCTAGGCAATGTGGATTTTATGTTCACAGAGTATTTATGTGCATAGTTTTGAGACTAAGTGCACAATGTGATCAATAACTTCACTGTTCCAATGAAAGATGGATATAAAGTCTCCCCATTAGCTAAGTTCAAGTTATGCCAACTCAGGACAAGGGAGCCATTTCAATCACGTAGTTTGATTACTGTGGTTTGTTCTGTGGTATTCTTATCAGCTGAATTATAGCATATGTTTAGATGTCCATCAAATCTTGAAACATGAGAAAAATGACCAACCAACTACAGCTAATGAATCATTAAAATGCATGTATGACAATAAATGGAAAAAGGGAATGCAGCTACCCTGGTTGCAATTTAAGTGACTTGTAGAAAAAATTACTCAGAACCAGATTTTCAAATGAAGATACACAATGATTTAGTATTAAAAGGTGTAAGTTTTTGCTGCATTTAAAGAGCAAGCACTAAGACATGAACCCCGTGCAATATATATGGTACTACAAATAGACATGAAGTGTAGATTTTTCCCATTTGCTAAAGCTGTTCTCACAAAAACCACAGATACTTATACAATTCTGATTCAATGCATCAAACCAATATTGTATTCAATTATTCTCTAAAGCCTTCTATGAAATGGTTCTAAAATGTCCTCTTAAAATAAGTATCTGGCAAAATATCTGTGAGACTTCTTATTTCTCCAAGACATGTTTCTGTTTCTCAAGGACAAAATCACATTCTGTAGGGCTCCTTCTCCAGTAGGACCTGGCCAGTTGGTCTCTGGCCACAAAGATCACTGCTATCAAGCCTGTTGACACTTGATACATGGGTCACATGTCACATGAAGGAGATATTATGCAATTTTATTTCCTATTGCATTTGTCCAACTGCTAATAAAATGTAAGTGTGGTTAATTTTTATTTCTGGATTTGCTTTATATCCAGCTCAGGAAAGATATTTCATGCTATTCATAAACAAAATTGCAATTTAGGCATGTGCTAGCATATTTATAGAATAATACTGCATACCAAATAAGGTCTAAATTAAAGTTTGGACATGGCAATTTCCCTTGTGATGACGGCATGAGGTAGTAAATATCAATCCTTAATCAGACTATACAAATATACTGTGATCATTAAAAAAGTTCATTAAAAATATACTGTCAAAAGATCATTAAAAATATACTGTGATCATTTCTGTCATAGAAAAAACTTTCAAATTCAGAGCATGATAGAGAATCAGAGGAGGGACAATTTGAGAAACATTCCCACTAAAAAAAAGTTCTTTTTTTTTTTTTTTTTTTTTTTTAACTCAGAAGGGAATGAATTGTTTTCTTTAAAACATCTCATCATTAAAGCTTCTGTTAATCTCCCAACCAAAATATTCAGATTTCTTTCTTATGAAGAGAAGCTAATTTATTATGGCCAGATCTTTCTGGCCATAATAGATCTAATCAGATCTTTCTGATTAGATTTTTGGAAATCAAATCTTGAATTTTACTGGTAAATACTAATTTATGTAATATACTAATATATTTGAATGGATTACTTTCATATATATTTAATGGATTTAATTCCATTAACAGTATTCCATTTAATTCAATTTATACTAATGGACACAAGTACTGATAAAATGGAAGCTGAATGGATCACAAACACTATCAGTATTAGAATCCACACATTCATGTCATATAGGTTTTACTGTGTAGAATGCAGTTCTTCATACAAATGCTTGTTTTATTTAAAGGCAAAATAACTTTACAGGGATAAGAACATTCATTACTTGCTTATGGTTTACTATTTTCAATTTTTTGTTCCTCATCTGTTAAAGAAGTTCAAATCATTACCCAGTAGAAAGCTAAAATAATTATTTCTTTCAGTTACAAATCAAGCAGCAGTAATAAGGAACAGAAAAGAATCTGGAAAATGATTCAGAAAGTGATGTATCCACATACTTGGTGAGGAACCTATTTGCTGAAATATATAAACTACTTGGCAAATAGTTGATAGAACTGTACCCAGCTGGGATCAATCTGTGAGTAATGCACATAAGGGAGAAGACCAGGAACATTATCCAAAGCTGACTGTCAAAGAGAGACTTTTAAATTTTATTTATTTATTTATTTTTAATGTCAACCTCAATGGGATTTTGATTAAGCCCTAAAAGCTGTATGATAAACTTAGCAGGCTATGCTCAAAGGTGAACCTTAAAAAGAAATGTATGTTATGCCAAGAGCAACAACCAAGGACCTTCAATTGGAAGTTTAATATGTTACAGATGAACGAGATATAGATTCAAAAGGGTGCTCTGGAAAAGTAATTACTAAAATAAAATCAACCTTTTAAAAAGTAAGCACATTCTGATGATGAACAATAACTACAATCGAGAATATATATACAACTCAAAATATCCAATTAATGTCTATGCAAATACCAGACGTCATCAATAAAAGCACCAACTGTAGCCAGTTTAATTCTGTGATAATCTCTAAATACTTTCTTAAGTCATGGGGACAGAAGATAGACAAATGTAAGTGATCTGGATGAACAACTGAGCTCAGAAGTTCACACATTTGATCTGATGGTACACGAAGTATCTACTTTTGCTGTCCTCATTTGTTCTGTTCAATGAATATGGATTAGCAATTAACTACTGCTACATTTGAAGTTAAGATACATTACAGGAATAAATTCAGTGTGGATTATGTGATGTGAACTTCTTATTGATAAACTTACAGAAAATAACCTCAAAACTACTGTCAGCCTTATGATTATAATTACTTATTTCATTGTTGTTGTAACAAATTGCATTAGATCTAACATTATAGATGTGCTAGTGCTGCTAGGAAGCAATTAGGATTAAAATTTTTCCAGTATGTTTTATTTCATTTTTCAAATAGGCATTCAATTTTCTTTTATTCTTCTGCATGAAGTAACTGATAGTGGAAAATGGCTGCATGTTACACAACTCACTTCTTTCAGCACAAAACTCATCAGGCAGTTGCAAATAAAATAAGCTGTAGCTACAGGTGCATACGTTGCAGTTTGTATAGCTTCATGATGAGAAATCCATATTTCAGTTAGACATGGATATTCTACAGAAAGATAACAAAGGAAAAAAATGAAGTGGAAGAAATCTAAAAAAAAAAAAAAAAGTTGTGCTTCATTTGGAAAATGGTACAGCTAATGAACATATCAAGAGTCATCACCTAAACATTTCCCTTTTGCTTTGGCTAAATAGTCATTTAAGGTGCATAGGAGGTAATAAAGGCAGACAAACTCTTTTGCACCACTTAATATCTATTAAGGATGATTTCAGTACTAGCATGTTTATTTTGACAGTGCCTGATGATACCCTATTTTGCTAAACATTGTACAAGCAGTATAATAAATGCCTTTTGTCACAGAGGGACCTTATGACCTATGCAGGTTGCACAGACTAGACGAAGAGGTAGTGGGTAGAATAACATAACCGCACCAAACATGTCACTGTCATATCTGTGTCTGAATTACAGGTACCCTTTAAAGAAGATACATGAATGTAAGGAAGCTGCAGAGAATACCTTGGAGCAGATAAAGATTTTTGGAGAAACTGGCCAATTTGAGCAGAGAGAAATATCCAATTTCATACTCAATACTCTGAATGAATCACAGCCTTAGTGGTAATCAAAGGTCATAAAGTTGCCTGTTAAAAAACAAAAGACTGTGTAACCTAATGATGTTAGGAAAAGGACAAAGCTTTGATTCCATAGCTCTGAATGGCCCTGCTTTACTATTAAATTCTGCAAGATAAATTAAAATACAACCAACCAGAAAGAAGGAAATTTAGTTTTTATTTTGATGTCAAGTTCCTGCATTCATAACGCCAGCACTACCTGAAAGTAGTCCATAGTAGTTCTGTAGTTCACCTGGCCATTGGTGTTTGAAAAGGAAACCACTGACCTTAAGAGGGGTAAATGTTTCATAGTTTCAGAACTGACTCACTCATAAAAAGCTTAAACTTCTATGTAGGTAATCAGATAAAAATATTATCTATTACAATATATTTTATAGATTAAATTACTGAAAAACAAAGGCTTTCAAGTGCAGTTATCTATTAAGTATTCACTATTCAGTATTTTATTATCTTTTTAAATAGAGAGAATCAATTTCAATAGAATATTAAAACTCTGTAGTCTAGTCAGATGAGGAAGCAAGGAAGTAAAGACATGCAATAACCAAAATTGCAGTAATATCAGTCAGCAAGATTTATTTTTAATGAAGCATGTTCATCAATTCAACTAATCTGTGATTTAGATATTTCCAAATGACATTTAACTCTTCCTTCATAAAAATATTTTTAACTGAAAGATTTGTTACAATTTAGATAAAAATGCTAAACACTGAAACACTTGAGGAAATAGAATTTGAATATGTGCTTTAGCTATAATAATAATCTACCCAGTTCAGGAAACAAGAGAATATTGAAGGATTTGCCTAAAACTAGTCACTGAAACTGTATTTCTATTGATGTTACTATGCCTCAAATTCCTTTGAGTATTTTTCTTTATCAGGGCACATTAGACAATCGAGCTGACTAATTTTACCTCTGAAATAAGAATAAAAATAACTACTGAAAAGTTATTTCTGTATGTTTGGGTATTTAATTAGTTTGTTTAATTTCAGCTATTAGGTCTTACTTGATTTCTTCTGTTCTCTTTGACACTGTCTTATGGAAAACAGTGACAGTGAACCACCACCCTCCCCCTTTGTTTTCAGTGCAATGAACAATACTACATGCAGTCACATGCTATTATATCAACACATAGATTAGGCGGAGACTGAATATAAGTTGTCCTGTGCTCACATGAAAATATTGTTCAATAGTGCCATTACTATAAATAAAATCTGGGCTCATTGCCACTAAAATGGAAAACTATTTTCTTCTGAATTTGTTTTGCAAAGAAATCTCCATGAACCAACAAAGTCTAGAGAAAAGAACGAAAATAAATATTTCTAAAGCCCCAGCTCTCTCACTCCTAAATTTCAGAAATTAGATACATATTTCCATCCTGTTACTTAATCAGTATTTGTCTCATCACATACCTGAAAACAGTTAACCTTTCCTATTCCCCAGCTTTAAATATGTTCTGTGCCAATAGTTTTTACCAAAAAAAGCATGACCCACAATGCTTTTAACAAGTAGGATGGTTACCACTCAAGCCCTGCCTACCTTTCATATAGCCAGGCATTTCTTTAATTCATACACAAATGATCATCAAGGGAGGCTCAAAATTCCTACTGATTTTAAGGCACTTTAACTTAGCCAATGGTATGGAGAGCAATGGAGAGCATAGAATGACAAAGAACCTAGAGACTGGCAGAATGATCGCATAATCCTCAATTCCCTAGCAAGAAACTAAAAATACAGAACAGATATTGTAGAATAGGTGAATAAATATCTAAGCTACATGTTCAGTCCTATAAGCAACTTAACATCCTGTTGGAATTCTTTGTCATGTTTAATTCAGGAGTTTCCTCAGGCCTTTATACTTCAATTCACTCTAGTTTCAGAATTTCAACCATGAAAACTATCAGACACCCATTAACATTTGAAGAAAAAAATGCCTAACCTTAGTTTGTGTGTTGTACCAAGTAACCTGGCTTTATTTGTGTGTGTGTGTGTGTGCGCGTGTGTCTGTATGTATGCCTGCCTCTAAACATACATTACAAATAAGAACTATAACTTTACTAACTTGTTTCAGAATAAAGAATCCTAGAGTAGTGATTTTATTTTTAAACTGCACACCAGAAAATTTTTGATAAGAGAAAATAAGTAGATGATCCAAAGCTTACTTAATTTACATATAACACTAAGAAATTAAAGCATACCATTATATAACAAATCACATATAAGCATTCTAAATCAGTCATTTCCTGGTCACCTTATAAATGTTTTGAAATGTTATATTATTTTAATACCAGGTAATTGCCCTATAGTCATTGATATTATCATGTTTGAGTAATTGATATTCCTACAATTATTGCTAATAATTTATCTCTGAAAGAGCAACATGGAAATCAACAAGCAGCTGTAACCATGGCAACAAAGCTCTAAACACAATATTTGCATTGAAAGAACAAATTAAAAATCAAATAAAATAACAAATTTAAAAGGCATGAATAAAGTCAATGAGTCAATTTTGACTTATCACTGGAACAGGTTGCCCAGAGAGGCTGTAGAATGGCCATTCCTGGAAATATTCAAAAGTTACCTCAACATAATCATAAGCAATGTGATCTAGGTGGCAGTGCTTGAGCAGGGAGGCTGGACAGAAGGACCTCCAGAGGTTCTTTCCAACCTCAACTGTTCGAATTTTAGACTTCTCTCTTATGACAAGGATTTCTCCTGTGCATGTAGGAAGGATGATAGTGCAGCTTTCAAGTTTTGAGACAACTCCACTCTCAGTTACAGACTGCCAGGGATCAGTGAGGGCTGGCGTCTCAGTAGGACTAAAAGCAATAACCCAACTGGCAAAGCTGGGACCTCACTGCCCAGGTTTCATCACAACGAGCAGGGCTGGACAGGGAGAAAGCAGACAGGGTCTATCCAGAGATCTGGTCATCAGGGACCTTCAGGGTGACACAGCAGTTATAAGGTCCAGCTGAGAAGTCAATCCATAGTTCAGGAAAAACAGAGTTTTTCTCTGAGCTTCATTTTTGTACTGGCAGATTGTAAACTCTCAAAAGATGGTAATCTACAGTCAGAAGGATAAAAATTTGAAGTAGATTAATATATCTATTGGAACAGAGTTTGTTCTGAGAACTACCTAGAATTTTCTGCTAATTAAATGAGCCTACTGCATTTACTGAGAGCTTAGACTATAGTCTACTGCTATCCTAAAGTACCTGTAGTCAGTCTATTTCTTACACTATTCATATTCAAGCATTTGAACTTTTCTTATCTTTTTCTTCTTCTTCTTCTTTTCTTTTTAATGCATAAATAGCTTTTTAAACTTTGCTTTGTATTTATTTTATTTTTTTTTTTAGATGTAACATTCACGGACAAAGAATACACAGCATTGAGGTTCTGAACCAGAAGTAGACTATTGTAGTATATATAGTAGACTACATATAAAATAGATACAAGTTTGAGGCGAAAGGTTGATATTTTCCCGATTTTTATTTAATTATTATTATTATTTTTTATTATTATTTTTAATTTTAATATTTTATTTTTTATTTAATGTCAACCTTTACATTAAGGTTGGATCCAGTAAGACCTAGGTATTTTGTTATTTCAGCAAAAGCTAGCAGAGTTGCTGTATTTCTTTCTCATGAGTGAAATATCATCTTGTTTCTTATCTCTAACAAAAACCACCATCTTTCTGTTAAGGATGAACTTGCTTAAAATAAAAAGATTTGGGTACCATGACCTGGTTATTTATTTATTTTTAAGCAGTAGAATCTTGCACTGCTTCAACTTCTTTTGCCAAAGCTAACTTTCTTGTTTTCATGATTTTAAAAGTTGACAAACATTTTTCAAGGCAACTGTTGTGGACTAGAAATAAGGCACCCAAGAGCAGAAGTACACTTGTGCCTTGTTCCTTTAAAACAGCCTACATTTAAAAAAAAAATATTTTGTGTAGGCAGATCAACATCCACTATTCTTGCGTGTCCTCAGTCATATTTCATATTTAATGAACAGTATATTTCTATAGTGATCTTGTGGTAGGTTGATTAGAGTTATCACTGTAGGACTATACTAACAGTTGCTATTTCACATTCAAAACCATAATACATTAAAGAGCTTGCATTTTGAAGCAAACAGCCACGCCACTTAACTAGCACAAATAACAGGCCCTGCTGTGATCTGAACAGTGTGTATTCAGCAAAGGTCCCCCTTTTGGCAGACTCTCCCTAGCATTTTCACTAATGCTGGGGGATTTGGGTTTGGTATTTTCAGCTGCATGATTTAAAGAGGAAGTATCCAGTTAACTTTTCTCTGAGTTGTAAATCTGGATAAAAATAAATATAAATGTTTAAATATAACAATTTATGATGCTATGTTTATTCATATTTAATCTTTAGTAACAACAATTCCTTTCTCCAACAGCACTGAAATGATTACTCAGTGGTATGATTTAAGTCTTCATGCTGTTAAATGAGCTCAGGACCACAATTTGTTGCTTATTTCTACCTCTTTCCTTTAACCTTCATCTTTTGGTAATCTTCCACAAACTTCAGGATCATATGATTCATACATTATACATTGTACCTTTACCACATATTATGAACTTAAGAATTCTGATAAATTCCACATTTTGGAAAATGATGCCATTGAGCAGATGTCTCTATTATGGGAATGCATTACTTTTAAGATTGAAATAAAAGTCCTTGTGAAAAAAGTATGAACTTACTCAATTCTTAGTTTCCAATATCTAATGAAGACACGCATGATTTTTTGATTTTTTTTTTTTTTCCACCGTGTGGTCTAGAAGTTAAGCCAAAATTTTCTATCTTTCATAACTAATCTATTACAATTCTAGACCAAATATTCCCCTTTTCAGTGAATGTGTCTTAAAGCTAACTTAGACAAAAAAAGCAGAATATGCCACAGAAAATTCTACACTTCCTGGCCCTGTGAATTGCTCTTTATTCAACTTCGTGAAATAATTATGCAAGGTTGTTCTGCAAGTTATACATACATAGAAGAGAAAACTTAACATTTCGATTATATAACCAGATTTCTCAATTTATATAAAAGTATAATGCAATTGATATCCACACACCTCTGATATTTGGAAGAACACACTCTAAAAAGAATGCATTGGAATTTCTTTAAGAGTGGAATTAGACCTAAACAGAAGCATTTTTTACTTACCATTTTTACAAAATTTCAGTGTAGCTTGTGAGATTTTCAGAGGAAGACGAGACCTTTACAGGAAACCAGTATGTGCTAAAAGAATGCAAGAGGGACTATTTGCTCTCTCTTATTTTACAAATAAATAAAGGAAGTTTGAATGAAACATATGACTCCTATTGACTAAAAACAATAGTTAAAAACAGTATTTCAATAAGCCCTTCTTAATTATTCCCTCAGTTATTCCTCAGCATTTTTAGTAATAGGATAATAAGGATGCCCAAATATTTAGTCTGGCACCCATGAAAACAAACAAAAAGCCACAGCTTTTCAGAGCCATAATTCAAGTTGCACCTACCCTCCAGGGAGCACCAAAATATTCTAAGCAACATAATAAAATGTTCTTCAAAATTATAATTCAGGTTCATCTCTGAGCTATTTTTGAACTCCTGCAGGCTGATATATCTTTTCTTCTCCCTGATTATTCCTAAATCAGCCTTTTTGTTGTTGTTGTTGTTGTTCAGTAATAAACATTGCATTTCATCTTTAATAGATCTTTATATTTTAAATTCAATATCCTAAGTTCTGTACACACTGTATGAGTGAAAAGAAATACTATTATAATTGTTGTCAGTCTCTGAAAGTAATAGCGGTATGTTCAGGGTAGCTGCCCCCATATAGGATCAATAAACAACTCCAGAAAGGACAAGAAAAGCTTCATGAAAACCAACATAGAAGAAATTTCACATTACAATGTTGGTATGATGTTTTATGATAAATTAACAACAGGGATATTTTTAAAACTTGTAAATCATGATTGATACAGCTTCTCACGTGCTATTGCACTTTTACAAAACACATTCAAGCTCTTTCTAAAACCATAAAACCCAGGAAGAGAAAGTGATGCAAATCTTGATTTACTCCAGGATATTGTCTAACATCTGGACAAAAATCCCTCTGGTTACCAGCAAATGCCTATGCTTCAGTAAGGGGATTACCTGACAAGGTTCTTCACTTTTCTTCATAATTTGAAATGAATTTAGAAGTTTACCTTTTATTGAATTTTCTTTAATGTGATTTCAGCTAAATATTGCAGATTGCATTACCCTTTCCCAGGCTGAAGAAAGTTTGCACCTCTCCCATACTCATTTAAATGTTTTTGGGAAAGCATTTAAATGTATCTAATTCTAGTCTGTCTGTGGTACACACTAGGTGCACTTTTCTTCACCCCAGAATGGTTGCCACATGCCTGTAAAGTCACATCAGCATTCACAAACTTGACATCTTCAGTGTAAGAAACAGAGGAAAGGCCAGCTAGATCACCAGTTAACAGAGATAAGTCTTGTTCTTAGCTATAACTGCTGTGTAGAAAAGGACCTGCACTGACCAGTACCCCTTATACAGCTGCAGAACAGAACAGGAAGAAAGGAATTCAAATTGTATGAGTGCTTGTACAGATAACATGTTTGTGGCTGGACTTTTTCTTAGAACAACTTCAGTTTAAGTAAGCTGAACAAATAGCAATATATATATTAATAGTTACAATAATAGATATATTACAAATGTTTCAATATATTAATAGTAATTTCATTTGGATTGGAGAAAGACCTTATCAGGAATATTTTTATGCATAAGGATACAAGAAATTTAGAACTGGAAGAAGTAAAAGGGATGTCTGTCAAATATGAATAGTTGATAGAATTGTGTGCAAGTGAGATGGGAAATATAGTATCCCCATTGGCTGAAGTAAAACAAAGGCTGCTGCCTAAGGAGGAATACCAATAACATCTGGTTACATATTTAATTGAACACATACTCTTTAAAAAGAATTCATCGCTAAAACCTGTTTTCAAATTACCAGAGTGGGGATTCTATAAATAAGATCATTAAACAGAAATGTTAAGAACTCAAGGCAGGAGGGCACTAAAAGAGCAAGTACAAAGTAGAAACATGAGACGGCAGGAATTAAGATTTCCTTTTTTTTCCTTTTTTTTTTTTTCTTCATTGTGAAATGTTTTAGCATTATAGGATATCTATAATTGCAGGTTTTATTTAGGAACATTAGCAGTAGTGGACATAGGCTGGATGTTTTTTATATCTAAATGAAAGCCATTATTTCATTTTAAAGTTGGTGCTTTTATCTGGAAGTCTCAAAGAAACAATACCTATGCAACAGCAGTTCCCCAAAAGCCATCATTAAGTGATCGTGATATCAAAGCAGGACCAAAGTATCTCATTGGGCTTCTGTTATCTTTCAGGTCAGAAGAGAAAACAGAACATGACTGAAAACATTGGACTGAACTGATGAATAAGATGTATCTTCTGCTACTTCAAAGCAGCTTATTTCTGTAGTGTGCTGAGTTTTCCCTAGCAAATCAGTCTCTACAGTTTTGTTTTCTTTTTTTTTTTTTTTTTTCTTCCCAAATTTTTTACACTTGGAATTTATTTATTCAGGGGAATTTATATATTTATAAATTTATATATATAAATTTATATATATATATATATAAATTCCCCTGAGTTTATTATTGATAAAAGTATAAAATATGCTATTTTTTTCATAATACTGAACTTGCTATGCATTCTCTCGAAACCTGAATCCAAATGCCTAACACAGGAATTTGGTGTTACTAGCCGCTGGTAAAAAGGGATCAATTCTTGTTCCCCACTCACCAGAGCATAGCAGAACTCCTCCAAGGATCATTGCAGTTAACCAAAAGAAAAGGCAAGCAGTGTCAAGACAGTATTAGTGTCCAGTGGGAGAAACACAAATAACCAGAAGTGACTTAGAGGATACTCCTTTCCTACTGCTGAAGGCTACATTTAGAGACAAAATGTTGTCTGAGCTAATTAGTGCAAGTAACCAAATGCCTCAGATCACTGGCTCCTGTAAATCACATTCTTGATAGAATCTACATACCATACACTGTGCTACTAATAGAAGTGCTCTTTCATTTCAGTTGTTAGGGAATGTTTTATTACACATTGTAAATCACAGCTAGAATTCTATGCTTGCATAGCTCTTGGCACTGATAAACTAACCCCCCAATTATCAGTAAAATTTCAGCAAATGCTAATGGTGCAGTGTTCCTAAATTTATAGAATCTTTTGCTTAGATGAAAATTGCTTGGAGCAACAATTAACTGAGAAGGCAAGTTTGGTAATCATTGCATATAGCATGTGATGCAGATGCTGAATGATAAGAAAATTAGAAAATAAATCCACTCAATCCACACACTGTGATTGTGTGATGACGAAAGGATACACAAAACATCAGAGCCTCAAGGCCAGAAGGGAGAAAAATAACATACTTGGACAATCTCCTGTCTCCGGAGGCAGCAATTTGACAGCCTCTTGTGCCAAGGAAGAAAGAGATCCCAGGTAGCCAACCCATGCCATCATTCCAGCCAAAGCACCTGCTGCTTGGCTACATCTGTCCTTTCAGAGCAAATGAACTGCAGCTCTCATTCCCAACCTCCATAAAGAAGAAAACTTCCCACAGTTTTTATTTTATTGCTTTATTAGTGCTGGAGAAGGCACTTAAATCACTGTTCACACTGAAAATGTTCCTCTTAGAGTGGCAAGAACAAATTTATTTTTTGCCTATAGCAGGTGTTATTCAGCAATTTTAAACAAAAGTGTTTAAAATGCTATAAAAGTAACATTTTTTAAGTTTTATATATTTTTTTGCATAAATGATATTAAAATATTTTGCTCCTGCACCTGCCTACTCTTTACATTAGCATAAGTATTCATATCTTAGGAAATACATTGTGGCATTTAGTTATATGAAGACTAAAATAGGAGTTATGTCCTTCTGTAAAGCATCTGCCATGACAGGAAAATTCCTGTCTCCTAATTATGCAAAATAAAAAGAGAAATAGTGTATATTATTTTTTTAATCAAAATCTTCAAGAAATACTCGGTCCTCTTCCTTACATTCTTTAAACTTCCCCAGGAACCACATGGTCTTACAAAGCTGTGAGTGTGTCCTGATGAGCATTTACCTAAAGAATAAAGTGACAACCATACCTACCATAATCATGATAGCCAACCATGGCAACTACTGGCTAACATCATGACACCATTACCTGATACTATTTTGAAAGAGTTCCCTAGTGAAAGTATGGTTCTCTCCAACACACACACAACAGGAAGAGGGGACAATTTCTTAGAGACCTACGGACATATGCAGAATCTTTATAAAGGTGATGCAATATCCATTGGATACAGAAATCCATGTATCCATCCATCCATCCATGTGTCCATACATGTTTCAGTACATGAAGTTCACACTAGACATTTAAAAGCTTTCCAGACAAAGATATGTTTTGAAGTAAGTAGAGAATAATACAATGAAAAGAAGCCCATATCTCTTTCTTTCATTTCTAATTAAAATAGCTTTTGGCCTAAAAAGAGGAATTATTTCTTACATTTATTTAACTGAAAGCATTAATTTCTGCTTATCTGTGGAAGCTCTTTGTTGACTGAAGGACTAATACTCTGAAGATAGAATAGTACGTTATTTGGGGAGTTCTCATACGGAAGTTGAAAACTGTATTGTTAAAACTCCATTAGATACCACAAAAAAATAATGTTCATTAGGTATCAAACTAATTAAACTAAATAAATAATTAATTTCATTGTTTTTCTGCTGTAATCTTCTAAATTACAGCAAACTGTATAACAAGTTATCCCTTTTGCCGGTCTTCTTGGCATTACTCTTTTATTTACTTTTGCTGATTTCTTGCTCCCTGAAAGCCATGTCACTGACATATACATTTGTCCCAAGGAGTATTTTTAATCATGATGTGATATAAAATGACATTTTATCATCAAGGCCTATGAAGGCAGCCAGCACATTTTGCTAATATTTTTATTCTGACCAGCTTCAGGTCTAGATTGCCTGCAAAAATCTGAGACTATTCCAGACCACGCAGGGAAAGGTAGGACTTAATATTCCTTACACTGCTAAGATCACAACTTAGTATGTAAGGACTGCTTGCGTATTTGCAGTGAATAGTATTCTGCAATATTCTAAACATTTCCAAAGATATGTTCAGTTTATGAAGGTGGAGCCATTTGTGAGTCTGTAGAGGTTAAGCTTCCCTCCTAAGAACTCAATTTCTCAAATGCCTGTTTATCTCAAAACTAGTTTTAAATACAAAAGCTTGCCATCAATAAATTTGTCCATGCAATAATACATATATATATATGTATATATTAGAGGAGAACACAGAATTTTGAAAGAAAAGGTAAATTTCCCTCCAGATGCAATTTGATATATACCTTTCTACACTTTACCTGCCTTACTGCTTTCAGTAAATTCTGCACATCGTTCAGCTGATATTGCAGCTGAAGATATTTTTCTCTATATAGCCTGTATGTTTTCTAAAAAAATCATCCCATAAAGATAATTTAGATCCAAAACAATTATAACAAGAAAATCTTGCCTGGCAACAGTAGGTATACTTTTAAGAGAGTTGGAACTGATTTCCAGGTGCACTCTTTCCAGAATATCTTCCTGACCACTTGAAAATGTAGCAATATTTATCAAATTGCTCCTACATACATTCTTATGTATATATAGATGAATTTTTATGTGTGTATATACACATATTTCTCTCCTTTCACAGCTTGCATTGTGTTTAATGAGTAACTTAAAGTTACTGTGTGATATGAATCAGTGCCAGACAGAAAAGGCTTAGCCATCACATCAGGAAAGTGTAGCAGGGTTCTACTGGGAAGGAAAGGGAGAGTAGGCTTGCACAACGATACTGGGTTCTAGATAGGCAAGTAGCTGAGAAGGGCTGTGAGAGCCTACATGTAGAGATTTCTTTTCCTCCCTCTCCCATTTTTCCAATACAGCCGTGGAGCCCCTCTCTTCTGAGCTCACAGTACAGCAGACTAGGACAGTATTCTAGAGCAGTTTTCTGTTTTATGATGAAGGAAAGAATCAGATTTCTTTCTCCCAGCTCATCTTGCTGTAGCCATTTAGTGGCTAGAGACCATGACTGGAGAGGACACCAGTTGATACCCCTCCAGGAGTAGACGCAAGATGGTCATTGCTGTTTCGACTCCCCAGCCACAGGCAGAGAGACAGTCTATTACCTCCTGCATCCTGCTACTCTCAGCAGCTGCTGTTCTCATTACCACTAAATTGGCTGTGCTGTCAGAGGTGATGACACTAGGCCAATCCAGCTCTCCTTTTCTCAGGAATGATACAGGGAACAGTACAAGAAAAATAATTCTTTTTGTGTGAAAGATAACAATAATAAGTGAAAATGTCAGGTGCACACATTCAATTAGAGTGATTAGTCTAAAGAGATAACCATGCTTTAAATAAAAATGTACTGTAAAATATTTTTTATTACCTGATCATGTTTACTTAGCATAACGCTATACATATATTGATTTTAAATTTAAAAGAAGAAAGTTACTTAAGTACATGTTCTTAGCAAGTTCTAACATTCCTGTGGTAGTTTAGAAAAAAAATAAAAATAGAAACAAACGACCTTATAATTTCATTTTTCTTTTGAATACCATTTTGTCTTAAATTCAATAGATACCAATATTATAAGCATCAATATCATTTTTTGTGCTTTTAATAATCCATATACAGTTGATAGCCTATCTACATATAGTCTGATCTATAATCTATGTACAGTCTAATACATTTGAGTCAGTTTTAGTGATAAAAGCCTTATATTAATTCAGAGTTGGGAGAAGAATTTCCCATCTGCCTATATAAAATATAATGAGAATCCTGAATGATACTAAATGATTTATTAACAGTCATGAAGCTAAGATGCAAAACTTTAAAAGCTCATGGCCTTCAAACACATTTTTTATTTCTTCTTTGATGATTTTACATACTTTTGACCTAGTTATATATTTACAGAAACAAAAGAAAGAGACATAAATGATACACCTTCAAATAAAAACAAAAACCTTTAAATATACATTTGTTTGAAGGTTAGAGTTATCCTTTAAAAGCCCTATTTTCACCAGCTGCCCAGTAACAAAAATTTTGAAGCTCATATGGAGAAAAGCCTTTTGTTTAGAAGTTAACAAACTAGAGGAAAACTGGAGAGCAATAGTAGCAGGATGAAGGTCCACAGGGAAAAATTCAGATAATGCAGTCATATTTTCAATCACACATACCTATAATTGTATTCCTAAATAAAAGTGATCTTATTAAACACTCCTGATTATCATCCAAAACCTAACACACTAATTCTGCTACTAAAGAAATCTCAAGTGTCATCTGTATTTTTCCTTTGTTATGCTAATCAACATCAAAGAATAAGTGACTTACTTCTAAACAGTACCTCTCACCAACTGATAATCAATCTGTGCATTTATTTTTTTCACCTGGACAAGCACAAGACTTTGTGCCAAAAATTTAAATCATAGAGACCTGTCTTGTTCTGAGATGAAAGACAACTACCTTTCTCAATCATGTTGGAAATTTTCCCTTTTTGAAATACATAACCTCAATTGTAGTTCAGAAAGGGAATAAAATTTGTGGTTTAGGATTCCTTCTTACTAAACTTTTATTGTTTACAAAGCTCTTGAAATTAGAAATATCTTTGCAATTCTTATCAAAATTTTATCTCACATTTATGATGGTTGTTTTTCTTTGAACATCTATTTTATTATTATATGCCAGCAAGAAAGTGATATGCTTTGTATATATCAGTGGATTAAATCCAAAGTTATTTCTTTAACAGCTATCTGGTTTTATGAAAACTGACATGTCTTAAGATACGCATTTTGATGCAGGCAAAATTGTTTTAACTTAATCAGTTGGTTAAGTTAAACAGTTTAAATGCAACGCATTAGTTTAAACCAGATGAAATTAAACCAGATGAAATTATGCTGTAAACACAAAGGGTGTCCAGAAAAAAAAAAGTTAAATGTTTTCCTAATGAGATGTTATTGTTCATAGCCATAAGCACATAATCCTAAAGAGCTAATCTCTTTGGACTCACTTCAATGGATATTTGTTTATTAAAAGTGGGGAGGCTTTCAGCCACAGTATACATAGTACGGGTAAATTGCCCAACATTCCCACTATCAGTTTGTGTGGTTTAGAGTGCTATTCAATTTGGGTTGAAAACCATTTTCTTGTTTGAAAAAGGTTTAAAAAAATTAGTTAATCTGTTTCTGAACAGTTAGGAAAAATAACTTTCCCTCTTGTTAGAAAACTTATGGTGACCTTTCTTCTACCATTTGTGTCATTTACTATTTTGAAATTTGGCAGAGGTTACTGTGTATGTCTAGGGTAGACCTTTTGCCATCTGTTTGAAAGTTACCTATATTTGACAGTTATAGCCGTTGAAAACTGCAGCATGCAAATGCTCCACAGATAATTACTAGCCCCCCAAACCTAAGTTTCTTTAAGAATTCAAACGTCAAAATTCTGGATTACTATAGGTCAACTTGGGTATTTTAACTGAGGTGAAGCAACTTGCTTTTTAACTTTTCTTGGTGCAAAAATATAGAAATACGAAGGGGAAGAGGATAATATAGCTATGGCACAGTTATTTGAAATGGGTAGTCTCAGGTTATTGGAGAAAGATGAGGACTTGGAACAAAGACAGGTGGAGAGTAGAATATTTTAGCAAGTAGATCTGTATGGCATTCTGCAAATGGTGGGTAGAAAGGCATTTACAGGAGGGCTACATATCAAAAGATAGCAACATAAAAAGACGACTTGAGAACTAGTCAACAGGAATGAAATTCTGTAAGCTGAAGAAGAAGAGTAAGGGAAAGAAACAGAGCAGATCAAAAGTTACATGGAAATGAAAAAGGAACTCTGCAGAAGGAAAAGTTTATCTTTATATAGGGTGGATAAAGCTCTCTGTGTAAGGCTAACAGAGAGAAGCAAGAGAGGAGAAAATATCATAGTAGCAGTTTAGGGAGCATAAAGCGTAAGGTAGGAAGCTGAAACAAAACAAAGAAACAAAAACAATTTACTAATAAAAATTTTCCATGTCAGATTGCCATTAATTGCTTTCACTCTGCTGTCTGTGAAACCTATTGTCAGAGTGTGACATACTACATCAGTCCTAATATTTGTAAGACAACATTTCACTGTGCTAGTTGTTCAGGCTTTACTAACTGCTGACATGGTCAGCATGGATATAGTGAATCAAATACATTATCTTACTGATAACGCCCCTGGGAATCAATGTGATATCAAATTCCAGTTCATTTTTCTTAAATATAAGAATATAAACACCAAAAAATCTATACTTCAGTACAATCAACAAACATAACATAGAAATGTCATCTTTCAAATCTGAGAAAATGATTGCTAGGAAGGCATCTACAGTTCTACATTTGGGATTGTAGCACACTACATGGCATATTTTTTCCCTGAATTTTTCCCCACAGGACCCAAGACATATTTTGTTGACTTGTTTAATTAAAGTGCACTGAAGGATGTTGTTCATAAGACTTCTGCTTCACTTATTGTAGAAGGTGAAAAATGAATAATGAATGAGGCAGGAGATTCAAGAATCAGAAAGGTTGTTTTACAGTATACATTAGGGTTACAGAAATTGAACGACAACTGACAGAGCTAATCGCCCTATGTCACCAAAGTCTTATCCATGATTTATCACAGCCTAGATGCCAAACTACAGGCTTTAGAACTACAACCAAAGGCAGCAGAATTCACTGCAGAATTTTGAAATAAATGTTATGAGCTGAATCTGAAGATCTAAATACTGTGCCATTTCAAATAATACTTCCAAAATGGACCAGGCTGAGTTGAGTCTCTAAGTATCTCATGCCTTGAGCTATTATATAAGAATGATAGTACCACCTCATCCTGGAAGCTGCTCTGAAAATTATGTCAGGCTCTCAGCTGCCAAAAATATGAGCATCACAGAAACACAGAATGACCATCACAGAACTTCAGAATCAGAGAATCAGAAAAGAATTTAGATTGGAAGGGACAACAGGAGGCCACCTAGACCAAATTTCTGACTGAAGCAGTCTCAGCTGAGATCAGACCTGGTTGCTCAAGCAGTCTATATGCAATCAGGTCCTCTGCAAACCTCCAATGATGGAGACTGTCCACCTGGTTAAAAATAAATAAATAAATAAATAAATAAATAAATAAATAATATAAAAAAGTCTGTCTAGTTTCAGTTTATGCCAATGTTATTCCCAACATGCATCAATGTGAAGAACCTGTCTCTGCCTTCTTGACAAGCTCCTCAGAGGAAGACTGCTGTTGGATCCCTCATGAAGCCTTCCCTTCTCCAGACTGAACAAGCCCAGTTCCCTCAGCTTCTTCACATGGCAAATATTCCACTCACCTGGACATCTTGCTGGCCCTCCCCTAAACTTGCTCCAGTTTATCAAGAACTGTATTGGCTTTGGGTGGCCAAAAGCTTTGCTGCCAGTGTACACTACTAGCTGAAGTTCAGCTTGCTGTACCAGTTCTTTCCATCAGAGCTGTTCTCCAGCAACTCAGCCCCCAGCCTGTATTGTTACAAGAGGTTATTCTTTCCCAAGTACAGGACTTTTTATTTTTTGTTCTTGAATTTTATAATGTTTCTGATCAACCATTCCTCTGTCCCAAGACACTGTGAAGAGTAGTTCTCTCCTGTAGTCTCCTGAGGGACCATTGCCCCCACTTTAGCATATTCTGCAAACTTGATATCAGACAAATCAATAAGAAAAGTAAACATTTCTACTCATATTTTGTATACAAAATGACACACAAAAAAGTATTAATACATATGGAATTAACACAATGGATAATATAGATTTAATCTAACTAAAATTTAGAAAATGCTCCTTTTCCATTTTTTTCTCATTCTCCAAGATATGCTGTTGTTATATGATCTGTGGCCTGAGCAGAAGTGTTCTGTGGCAGATGCCCAAATTCCTTGAAGCTCAGAATATGCATTAACACAGATCAAATGCAACAGTTAGTTGTATAAGATAGAAATATTAGTTACTCTATTACTATTACTTTAAAACTGATTACTTTATTTCATCAAAAGCATTGGGCTATCTAAATTTAAACAAAATTACTATTGGCTTTCATGAGAGCAAATGAGACTTACTCCCAATATACAAACTCAAAATACTAAGGAAGGAAACTGATGTAAAAACCTAATGTAATGAAGAAAATATTAAATGGTTTTAAAGAACATTTAAACTTATAATACATTCCAATTAAGAATCTAAAAGTATCTGATTTTACATCAAGTGTTTCAAAAACACCCTCTGTCATCATTAATCCAATCAGTTAATTACCCGGTAATGCCTTTATTTATTAGAAGTGACAGCAGGATGGGATGGAAGGAACTTGGGAATCCTCAAGGAAGTAATTAAATAGCATCCCCATCATCTGAACATACCAATGACTGAACTGGACAGATGCTCACAGAATGTGCTCAGACTATATGTTCTTTTAATTTATGTGTATGAAATTTATTTCAGATGAGATACTCTATGAACCCTAAAATATACTGGATTTGAAATGTTCTCTTAGATGCATAGCTTCAAGTAAAAAAGTCACAATGAGCACTTGGAAGAACTGTTGTGATAGGACTCACACTGAGCCCCCAAGTAATCATCCATCAGACACAGGTAAATTATAAACAAAAAGGAAAATTGGAAGTCTGAGTGAAAATATTCAAATAATTGTGTAAGTTTCCAGTTTAAAAGAAAACAGAGAGGGTTAGGCTTTTTCGCCCAAAAATGGTGATGTAATCATTTAATGAGTCAACTTCTGTGCACACAAAAGGATTTAAAAGAAGAATACATAGAAGTGAGAAATAGTGTTGTTGTTGTTGTTGTTATTATTTTATTTGTATGATAATTTAAAAAATATTTTTGATCAGCTCTACTAGACTATAATATAAGTCTGCTCCTGTATCCTGATCAGAAACCAGCTGTTTTCACATGTGGTAATATCAACACCATTTCTGTCTCAGTGACCTATGTATTGAATTTATATTTTTTCCTCATAATACATCAACACAGTTACTCATTCTTACTATAGAATTTAAAGTTTGTCTTTAGCTGTCTCCTACTACTTCTTCTATCTTCATTTTTTATAAGAATTCCTCACCTTTACAAAAAAAAAAAAAAAGAAAAAAAAGCGCCTTTTTCATTCTGTACAGTAATTAAACATTTGTCCATGTATTAATGATTATTTATTGATGAAACAATGTCTATATAGTCTGTTAGACATATAGGATTTTCTCCAATTGCAACTGACTTCAAAGCGTTTGACCCTTAGAAGCACTATGTAAGTACTATTAATGTAATCTTCTCTCTAGCTCTTTATTACTGCTTTTTCTTGTTCATTCAAATTCATCACCTTTCAAGCAATTCTACCATGCATGTTATCTCAGCTCCTTAGGGGAAGCTCTCATAGCAGTAAATACCTTGCCACTTAATTGCATTCTGGTAAATTATTAGATTGTCCCCTCCAGTTTATCTTGTAAGGGAAAAAGGGAACTGCGTATATTTTCTTTATGAATTTCATATGCACACCAGTTCACATGTTTGATACAGTTTCACTTTACTGTAAGGAGTTATATTAAAAGAGATCAGCAGCAGTAAAACAGACTGAGAAACCCAAAGAGCTCTCAAAGCATACACGCTGTCAAATACACAACCTACAGTTGGATTTATCCTCTCCTCTGTATGAGACCAGAATAAAAGGGAACATGAAAATTCAAAGGGGGTAGTATAGGGAAGAAGGCAAGTTTAATGGCTTCTCAGAAGCACCTCAGAGTGAGGATGCCAACAGAAACAAAATGCTAAAAGCACACAAGACACTGCAGTAAACGAATTGTTTGCCCACTTTCGGTAAAAGTTACATATATTACTTTTAGCAAGCATCTTAAGAAATACATGTATTAAATTATTCACTACAGCCCTTTATCTTGCACTAAGTATTTCTGTGTGTACAGTAAATAGTTACAGGTAAATACTTTTTTTTGTTTGCTTGTTTCTTTGTTTTTCATGACAAACAATTATTTATCAGTCTTCAAGCAACTGCCACACTGTCCCAGAGGTAAAAACAGTAACTGGCCAAACTCATTGAGACCTGTCAGATTAATATAGTTTGAACAATTTGAGGCTATACCCTAAGAAACAGGTTCATGTAATGTCTTATTTAGGAATATAGAAATTTATTATTTAGAAATATTGAAATATAGAAATGACAGCAGCAAAGTCAATTGTCCAAATTGTACATTAAAGATGACCTAACTTGCTATTTACAAGGGATAAACCATAAGATTGTAGGCACAATTTATTGTTGTCTGAGTGCAAAATACACCTGGTTTAAATCTTAAAATGCATTGTTAGCACTACAAATTTGTTCTCCATTTACATGGACTTGAGTAACATTCTTTAAAAATGAAGCATATTATATTTATATTTACTATATTTAAAAATGAAGCATATTCTGCCCCCAAAATGTCTGACCTTCATATTAATAAAAACCATCTCTCATGCAAAGGAGCATATGCAACTCCTTCTTTCTTATAGATGACAAAAAGCACATACCATTTTTGTACTGGCTGAAATAAGTTGTTGAGTACAGAATTCACTTTTAAAATACATTGCTTAATCTACAGTATTGATGATGTTCACAGGAATCAAACAAAAGCTTTCAACTCTTGCATTCTCTTTATCTAGAAAATTGGATTATCTGTCTGTAAGCTAAAAATCAGTTTTATGCATTTTTTTTCTTATTTCACTTTCATAAGGGCTATCGTTTGGATTTTTAAAATGCTGCTCTTGATGACAGTATATTTATATATTTCTCTCAGTTGTGTTACTGAATATCCAACGTATGTTTTACCTTAAACAATAGCTCCCATTTGTGCAGCAGGATCACTAATTTTTGCTTGTCTTCTATTTTTGTACTGTTGCTTTTGTGGCATGTGGGCTGACTACATAAACTGCATATAATGACCTATTAGTTTAAGATGCTTATAACAGGAAGGTATAAGCTCCAGATATGATCACCTGCTACTTCTCTGACACTCTAACCACTAGAGCTACCCAGAAATAGTACACACTCATGCAAATATCCTGAAGGTAAAAAGCAAACAAAGCAAAACCAAACCTTAGCTTGTGGCAAATTCTCAAGAAAAGATACCTAAGTGAAGCAACTCACATTATCACAGAGGAAGGCCATAAAAAATACCTAAACAGAGTTCTACTAAATGGACATCCCTCCCTGACCACCATTTCCAGAACATTTGTTCCAGAAACGTTTTTGCAATTCCTAAAGTACCTTGCAGTCCACAAGGTACCTGATGTACAAAAACATATTCAGCCACCTCTGAGCAGACAGATTATCACCTTCTGTGACAGTTGAAGCTTCATAGTAGCTTTTTAAGACTCATGAGAGAACACTACAGCAGTCCAGAATGAAAGTTAACAAACTCCAGATTGGTCTCTACAAGATAGAAAAACAGATTGTTCCCAACTGATTAGAGAAAACACTTAAATATAGTGCAGTAATTACTAATCCCTTCAATAGAATGGATTTATTACATTTTCAGTAGTAAAGAGCCTAACTGAGAAGTCCTCAGCTCTTTTAAGTATTTATTTATTTTTTTTCCCAGGAGGATTAAGGCAGAGTGTGATGTGAAACTCATTCTAGCCATTTCTGCTTTTGCTGCTTCCAAATACTATATTTGGAGAACAACCTAGTAGGGGCTATATGCATTTATAAATTATGGCACTTCATAATTTCTGAGTGATAAGAAACATAGAAAGACCACTTAGCAAATTTCAGCCTAGAAAGTAGCTATGTGGTTGCCAGGGATGTTTTTCTATAGGGACCATATTAAAACTATGTTCCTATAATTCATGCTTTGTCTTTGTATTTTGTTCAGAGAGTCTTCCAATATTAATCTTCCAATTGCTTTATACAGGTAGACAAGCTGTTGAAATAGCAAACGGTGCTGTGTCATTGAAACATTATGGGCATCCTGAATCTCTTATGACAGTTTCATGTATTTTCCAACTCCTGTGTAACATGCATATGAACAATGTTTCCATGGGGATCAATTATAAATAATAACATAAGATGGATCATGCATGTCACTGTAGTACTGATAGATTTAGGAATGATTAGTTGCCATAGTGATGACTTGGTTGAGGCATGCTGGGAGAGGTTAGTCAAAGAGGGGAGGCTGTGTTTTACATGTACAGTCAACTTAATTAATCTTGATATAGTGTAGAATACAGCAAGAGTCCCTTGAAAGAACTTTTTCTGTGAGGCATTTCTTATGTCCTTGATCACTGGAGTCAGAAGGTGGTTATGCTAAATTATATATATATATATATATATATTAACATTTGGCATTTTTACTTAATAAGAGGCAACTTTTTGGCATTTCCAATCCTACTTTTAATCTTAAAATCATTCAAGATTGTTTGTTGTTGTTGTATAGTTCTCACTGTAAAAGTTTGTACTGATTCAGCTTGTACTGTTCCAGTGTGCTTTAGCTAATGGTTGAAGAAACACTTCAAAAACTCAGTGAATAATGTTTTCGTTGTATAATTAGGATAACTGGCACAGAGACAGGGAAAGCCATTTGCTTTGTTACCTAAATATATAAAGAACACAAGCTGAGAATGCAATTAAAGAATCCTTATTTCATGCCTCTATGATATCCATTAGCCTATTCTTTCTATTTTCATTCACAAAGATCCCACCACAAATGAAAATATTACAAATTATTCTTATGCATATTCTTTTTTCTCATGCAATCATACAGTTCAGTATTCAGAGTCCAGTATCTTTGTTAAAAGCAAACAAAAAGAACAAACAAACAAATAAGAAAAATCCACAAAGGCAGCACTTGATAGAATTCAACATTTATTAGATCTATATGTTCAAAATACCTGTGAGGACGATATATATTTGTGATTTATACCAGACTTGGAAAATGGGACATTATGGCCATTGAAAAACTGGCAAACACGTGACCACCTCTAAAGAAAGACTGTTTAAGATTTTTAAGGGCTCATGAATGTCTTTATAAGCACCAAATTAATACTCATATTAGTAACTTAATACACTCTTACTTCTATTAACAAATGTTGGATGGCCTACCTGACATTCAAGTTTTACTTCTCTTAAATGAAAAAGTTCTGTGTATACCACACAGAATTCAAACTTAATAATAATACAAAATTTCACAATGCTCTCTGTTCCTGAACAAATGGAATTAAAAGGTAGGTTTAGCCCACTTTAAAGGGCTAACTTGTTTACTAATTTAACCATCTTAAGAATGAGTATTTATTTCACTAGTTCATTTGCAACTCTGAGTATAAAAAGGTAGCCATGTCTTTTCAATAAAATACTATTTTTACTCTTCAGAGAAGCAACAAAGATACTGTCTGCACATATGTATATGACATATAAGGTTATGTCTTGCTTAAAGTCTGGCCTTCAGCTGTCTATTAATTAACTCAAGAAAAACCTATCATCTTTTTTCTTTCAAAACATACTCAGTTTCTTTAGAGATCAGAATGAAAACTGCATATAAAAGGACACTAGAATTTTGTGGAAAATCCAACACTAGGCATATGATTTTTTTTGATGTTATGTTTTTCAATAAGAAAAAAAATAGCAAAAGCACTGTAAGCCTTGCTTGCAGAATTAATAAAAAACATCTTCTAAGTAACCGCTCTGAGCCACAATTCCTTCCCTACTCCCTTCTGACTCCAGTGTAGACAATAATCCTGATCAATAAGTGCAACTACTGACATTTCCTAGTGTCTTCCATACACACAGTTTTGCTCACAAATTAGCTTTATCTACAAGCTTATGTAAAAACTTTTTGCCTTTTTTTTTTTCCTGCACTTGAAGGCTCTGAACATTACTAATGACAGTTAAAATTTCTGCTTGTCATTAATTGTTATAATAGTCACTTCCCCCTTTAGTGAAATACACAATTTCTAACCTATTTTTTTTACCCATATCCATCAATTTATTTCACCATCACTTTCTTTTCTTTAGAATTAATAAAAAATATTTTATAAGACATTTATAAACATTTATTTCTATTTAACACTTAATCAGCACCCATTTCATAACTATGCTTTCCTTCTATAAACTGCTTTTATCTCATTTGGATTTTATTTCACTTACATATTTAAGACTTCATTTCCTTTTAACTGCAATTGCTTAGAAATGTCACCATGTCAACCTGATTTATCTTTGGATTAAGTATAGTTCTGCATTTAAGAATTATTACATGTCAGGCTAGTTTACTGCAATTAATTGTATGATCCATAGAAAATGACCTATTTTACCAGTATAATAATACTATTTGGAAGCCATACCTCAGTTTTTCTGCATCCTGAATCATTGAAATAAAATATGTGAATTGTGAAGCATTCATGAAAATCACTTTCTACTTTTCATATATATCTAGTTTTCATATCTGGAACACTTAAATTGGATATATGACATTCATTGTACTTTACTTTTTAATATCCACTAACATATTCTCTTGAATTTTCCTTCTGTAGAAACAAAGGAAATGAGTTAGAATTACTAATAAAATTCTAAATACATATAAAAATATCGTCAGCTGTGATTCTTAGTTAGAAATTGGTTTGGGTGGCTTCCTCCATCAAAATTTACAACATGTCATTTTAATACGTGGAACGAGTGAGAAAGGAAATAAGATACAGATAAGAAAGTCAAATAAAGGACTGCTTGAGAAGCTTAATTTAACTTGGAAATAATTGTAACATACCTGCATCATAGAAAAAGTAATTTGGCTTGCCTAGCGACAAGAAGTGCAGGCCCAATAATGAAATGAGATGTAAAGATAGAAGACCAGATTTGAAAACCTTGTAACTTTAATGCAAAAATCTTTACTAAAAGCTGAACTGTGTTCTGCTACATCTTCTCTGTGTAGTCCTCAGATAAATCTGTTCTACCCCCCAACAATAACTCCCTCCAATACTGCTCTTTTTTGTAAGGACAAGTTTGTACCTAGAACAATCTGGTTGTCTGTTCTTATAGTGCATTAGCAGTCAGATGGGATCTACTTGTCACTCCTTAGAAGCCTTTGCCTCTAATGCTTATTAAACTACCAGTTTAAAAGATTCATAAGCTTTACCTCAGAGTTTTCATTACAAACCACTTACAAAGTGTTTTCCTCTAATTGCTCTAATTATGCCTTTTCAAAATACAAACAGAGAGAAAACAAAAACAAAACAAAAAAAAACAACTCTGGACATGAAATCTTTTTAATTAACATAATAAAAAATGTCTTAATCTTAAAGCCTGTGATGACTGGAAACTGTCAAGTGACTTTAGGAGTGAGGGTTATTCCAACTAGCTCATTTTTGTTACAAGTTTTAAAGAAAGAACCTTGACATCTAATCTAGGAAGGATCCAAGAGGGTTATTCCCGCCAGATCATTTTCGTTATAACAATGTCTGGGCTGTGGATGGGGACTGAGGGCTGAGGATCTGAAATGGTTTTGTTTTTTAAATAACTTGGGTTTACCAACAGTTCCAGGCTACACTCTGAGCATGCAGCAGGACAGGTTGGGAACTGATTCCAAGGCATAAAATTGCACTCTGGTGCAGATTCTTCTCTGGAACTCAATGCATTTGAAGAATTTAACATCTGGAAACATATACAGGCATGCATAAGGGAAATAAATGAATACTCAGATATATATCCTATTATATATTCTAGATATACAATAGAAGGGAAATACACCTTATCTCTCTGTACCCTTATGGAATAAGAATTGCAAATATTTCATTTTTGTGGCTACAATAACACAGTTTCACATGTAGACTTTACAAGATTTCAGTAAAACATATGGTTGTATATGTGTTGTATTACTGAATACAAGATGCTATAATCTCTTATCAAACTATGCGTGTTTATCTGTTTTTTTGTTTGTTTGTTTGTTTTCCCCAACATTTTTTTTTCCAGTTAATTTCAGATATTCTGCCTTTGGAAATGGGGTAGTCATGAAGCTTGACTCTAAGGCACCAGTTTCCATATTAGAGCGAAGGGTGCTGAGGCTACTTACTCTTCACAAAATATGACTGCCTTCAAAAAATATTAGATCCATTATATGAGGGGAAAAATGATGTAGAAATACACATTTTATTTAGACAATAATTAGTTTAAGTAATTTTGTATTATTTGACTACACCTTCCCTATTAGTTGATATCCATTCAAAACAAATATCCAGGAATCAAATATTTGGAGACTTGAAGTAACTTTTGCTGCCAGAGTGCACTAATGAGATGGGCTAAAGAAGACTGACCTTAGATCTAATTGGACTCAGAATGCAGCTTTTTACATATTTTCCTTGAAAGGTCCCGATGACTAATTCTAATTCAAAGCTGTCTAAGCAATACATACTCTCAATTACCAGAAGTAAAGGTTACACTAAATGGTAACTGCAGGTTTAACCATGCGTTATCAGAGCCTGCTAACGTTACATTTCAGGAAGTGTCAGTTACTGATACAGCTTGACTTGGGAAATAACTTGGACTCATTTAAAGCCCATAGGAAAGTAAACTTTATTCTACTTCATTCCTGTTTCTCATTTATACAAACTGTTTTAGATTTCATGCCTGGGAAGCACTATGTGTATCTTCAGATATAATAATCTAAAAATTATTTCCTTCATTAGGATTACCTGTGAACTAAGCCACTGATAGAAACTTTGGATACTGGTGAAGCTATACATATTTCTTGAACTAGTAGAGGAAGTAAGGAGGTAACTAGCAGGTCAAGGGATGTGATTCTCCCCCTCTAATCCTGTCTTGCAAGTCCCCACTTAGGACATTGCTGTTCAGCTCTTGGGACCCATCATAAGGACATGGACCTGTTGGAGCAAGTCCAGAAGAAGGCCATGAGGATGATGAGAGGGCTGGAGCACCTATCCTGCAAAGACGGGCAGGTAAAGTTGTGGTTGTTCAGCTTGGAGAAGAGAAGGCTCTAAGGAGACCTTTTAGCAGCCTTCCAGTACCTAAACAGGCCTGTAGGAAAGCTGGGGAGGGACTCTGTCAGGGAGAGGAGCAATAGGGCAAGGGATAATGGCTTTAAACTAAAAGAGGGAAGATTTTGATTGGACGTCATGAAGAACTTCTTTACTCAGAAGGTGGTGAGGCACTGGAACATGTTGTCCAGAGAAGCTGTAGATGCCCCATCCCTGGAAGTGTTCAAGGCCAGGTTGGATGGGGCTTTGGGCAACCTAGTCCGGTGGGAGGTGTCACTGCCCATGTTGGGGGGTTGGAATTAGGTGGTCTTTAAAGTTCCTTCCAACACAAGCCATTCTATAAATTCTGCTTTACTGCTTCTACTTTTTACTAGGTAAGTGTCACAGAAGTGCCTTCATCCCTACAACAGTAACAAAAGGAATTTAGAGATTGCCATTTCCAACCTATTAGAAACACAAACCTATGCAAAGGGGTATCTAAAGTCTATTATTTGCAATAGAGGGGCCTAGACTGATGAGCAGGTCTGTTACTTCCTAAGGTAATTTCTACAAAAGCCTAGTGCCGACTTCTGTGATTGCTCCCAAATTTTTATCTGTGTTAAAAAAAGAGACGAACTGCATTCATCTATTATGTTCCTTCATATCTAGCCTTCTTTGATTATTATTGGATCAAACTATAAAGGGTTCAAGTGATTATGATAAGAAATCAGGACATGCATGACTGGGCAATGTGCTAGATTTGAACTAGCTGTGACAGCATAGGCTGGGGAATTTTCACAGTAATTAGGAGAAAACACTGTGAGGAAACGGTGTTTCACAAGTCAATTGAAGCTTCAAGGAAGGACATTAAAATAGGCAATAGATCTTCAGGAACCGGTGATCAGCCCACCAATATATAAGGTTCCCTAGCATTCATTAATATTAGTATTTCTGTTAGCTTTGTTTGAACTTAATCACCAAAGTTTGGGTTTTACTAAAGAATGTCAATTACTTGTTATATGTCCTAGCACATTCTTGGTAATGATATCACTGTCTGGTACAAAAGAATTCATATGAAGAATTAATCATAAAGATCTATGCTTAACTATAGTTAAATATAGTTAACTATCAAGTATTTAGCATATAAACAATTCTGACACTTAAAATCATGCCAATTAAAAAGCAGGCATATCTATTACATTAAAAATCTTAAATTTTCTCATATGACTTCAGCTGAGTCTCAGGTCAACTCATCAAGATCGTTCAAATCCTTAATCAGTGATTTCCACATTTAATTAAACTTATACAATATGTGGCCAGTAAAGGGTCTCTGAGTCTTTTTTTCCCCTGCATATTATATTTGCAGTTACTGGACTAAACAATGTGCATAAACCATTCTATAACAAGTTTTCACATTGAGAACAATGATTAACTTAACATGAGCAGTGTTAAGCTCATCCTTGCTTAGCTAACCATTAAATTCAATCTCCCAGTCCCCTGGGGGATGAAGCACAGACAGGGAGAATACTAGCCCATAAGGCAGTATGCTTCAAAAAGGAAGGATATGCATTGAAGTGTCAGGTCATCTGTTGTGATTTTATGTAATAAGTTCACTAGAGCATCCATTGATTACCTATCAGAATTCATCACATTATATTTTTTTACGCTGCTCAGAATACCAGGTCCCATTAAAACAAAAAAGACTTGAACTAGCTTCACCGTGTTCCTACAAGGATGCACTAATACAGTTTCAGAGACCTGGTTCCAGTTTTATTTTCATAATACAGAGGAAATTTCCTTTACTGCTATTTCAACAGTTTATCTATGAGGATGTTATGGCAGACGTTGTCAAAGGCCTTGCTAAATCCTAGCAATTCTACCATTCTCTCTCATCTACTGAGCCATTTCATCCATTTCATCTTCAAAGGTTATCACGTTGGTCAAATATAACTTCTTATTCAAAAATCTCCCAATTACCTTCTTGCCCTTAATGAGATGTCTTAAAACTGTCAGGAGATATGTCCTGTTTTTAAGTTTGATGCCTGGTTTTAGAGACCACTTCATGACATCAACGGGAAAAAAAGCCAAAGCTGAGGAATGCACCAATGGAAAGCACTGTTAAATGTGCAAATTGTCTTCTCTGTGAGCAAAATATGAGCTAGGAATGAGTCATTTTTTAGAGCTTATTATATGCTTGTGGGTACAATACAAACTTTCCATAGAAATGAAATAAGAACTACAGCAGCCACAACTCATTTAGTTTGAAGTTTTATTGCCAAGCCAGAAGTTAAACCAGAGTCAATGGAGGCCAAGCCTCTCCAATTAACTTCAAAGGAGACTGTTATTCATGATGATTCATTGAAGTCATGAGAAATATGGTTTGCCAGTTTGACTTTTACTGAAACCTAAATTCAAGGCAAATATTAGAAATGCCTAGAATCCCTGAAAGCTGAAATGGTCAGTTTTTACAGTTATAAGCTACTCTGTTATAAGCTAGGAGAAGGGCTGCTCTCCATCCTTCCTGTTTTATGAGCTGTTATGCATTGCATAGCAGAATGAAAGAAGCTGATATGAACAGTGGAAAAAAGGAGTGAGCAAAGCTGTATAACCTGGGATTTTGGAATTCTTCCAAGAAGCAAGTAAAGGGGACTGCATTCACAGGTGCAAATACAAACCTTTGAATCCCTATTCCTAGCTGAGTGCTCTAGTTTACAAAAGACTGGATAATACTGAGAGGGGTGAGGGAGAGACAAGAAGACAGGAATTGTCTCTCAGCCATCTTCTGAAAGTAGTTAATTCTCTTTAATTTTTTAAAAAGAGAATTAGAATTCTGCCTTCATAAGAGACTGCAAGTTGTCAACTACAACTGAAGAAAGATACCTACTTGTGTCTAGTGTATACAAAGGCCAGATTCATCTTAATGAACCTTATGTACACATCCAAGGCTCCTGAGACAGCAGGGTGGTTGATGTGATCTCCCTGCTCTGCCAGCAATGAAGGATCCTTCCTATTTGAGGTCTACTTGTCTTCTCAATGTATCTATCTTTCTGCATGATTGGTAAAGGGGAGATGACAAAGGCTGTGCCTATAGGTGAACTTGGGTGTTTCAGTTAGGTAAAAAGCCAAAGAAGGCAGAAGAAACAGAACATCCTTCTCTTTTTGAAATTTCTTACCATTTCTTGCCTGTCTCTTTGTTCTTCATGCTGATCTGCATTTATTTCATTCCGAAGTACAAGATTCTGCCTGCAGATAATATAAGTGGTCTCAGCTCAGTATTCAGTGAAAAGGATTTTGCTATGGTGGTCAGATGCCTAAAGTTAGGTGTTGCAAAGATCTGTGTCATGACACCTGGTGCCTTTGAGTCTCTGGGTTAAGTTGCTAAGGCTAAATCAGAGCCTCAAGCAGTCATTTTTTCTTGTTAGTGCTTAAGGCTGGCTCCAGGAAAAGCCTTGATAAAATATGAAAGCCTTTTCTCAAGAATGGAATAAAACGTCTCAGGCCAGTGGATTATCATCAATATATCTACAGGGAGCATAAAAAATACCCATAATCTAAGCATAATTATCCATCTCCTTTTCTCTCTAAAAACAAAATTGCACATCTGAAGTGATACATTTCTAACACTGCTGGCCTAGAACATAATGCACTGGCTCCAATGTAATGCACTGCAGTCAGCCATTAACAGCCAGGCTTCTCAAGCTTTTTAGAGACATGTACAGCAGTACTTTTGTACTACCTGCTAAGCTGCCAGCTAGTATTCCATATGTTTGTTCATGCAGATAGGTTAGTCATTCACCAGTTCGAAGTGTCAATTTTATATGTGTTATGTCTCAGTTCTTCAAAATCGTTATAAATAGCTTCAGAAAGAGGCTAATGTTTAGAGCAGCACATGGTAATTATTGTATGTTTTCAAACTATATCATCAATCTACAAGGTGATATTTCTTCCATTAGCATCACTAAACTTTTTCTCAACTGGACTATACTCAGAAGACCTGAATATATTAAATGCACTTCTGACTGAACCTGCATCAAAGATTTACTTGGTCTGATCAGTATCTGGAACACATTTATGGAAAATAAAATTTTAAAATGAGGAAAAAAGAACTTAGGCAAGAAAGTAGTACAATGTATTATTTCCTGAAAAGTTGTATAAACGAATGAGATACTCAATAAATGCAGATATGAAGGCAACCTGAATTTTAATCAACCAATGAACCAAATATGCTTTTTAATGTTTTAAGAATGATACTTTTCCATGTTAGTCACTTAAGCAGAGGATTTTTAAAGCATTATGTATCAAGAAAGGCAAGCTTTAAAACCTGAAAAGAATTTAAATGATTCTAGATATCTTTCCAAATAACTATGTGGGCATCCAGATACCTAAATGTCTTGAAAACCTGACCAAGACTACCTACTTTTATTATTATGATTATTATTATTAAGAAAGCATAACCATAAATATGCCAAGATACTTTAAACCCTGGAGATTCTTCTAGCACGTTTTTGTATAGAAAACACAAAAATCTGTTTTTTCCTTCACCAGACACAAAGGTGGACATTTGCACAGCTATTCAAACTATGCAAACTTTTCAATAGAAAAGTAAACAGAAAGAAGGCCAATAAATTATATTTTGGGCATCTCCTGCAGTTTGAAAATATTGATTTCAATATTTGAATATCAAATTTTTGAGCAAATAGCACAGGTGAATTTAGCAGTATATTAAATGTGACTCCTCAGTTGTAACTACAGCCTCACTATACTTTGTTTTAGTAACAGTTCATTGTGTTGAGTTATATAGCCAACTCAGACGTACAAGACAAGTAATTGAGTTTGTGTTGGAAAATGACTAAACATAGCAGCAGAAATGCAACGTGTGCTGCTATCTGACCTTTGTCAGCAATGCCAGAGGCTTTTTTCATATGCTATTGCTAGTTGTCATTATTAACAGTGACCATGAATTTCTTTCTGTCAAAGTAATCAAACCACAGGAGAGAAGTTTCTGAGAGACTCTGTACAGAGAAGGTCACAGGCGCTTGATCTCATCAAGCTGCTTTCTTTCTTATTTGAAAAGTCAGGGGAGAAAATGAGTAAATGACACCCTTAAGAGTTTTAAGAACATTGGAGAGTCATTACTGGAGTTTCAGACCAGCAAGTAGTATATCCTATTGATCAAGAAGACTTGTCTTCTTCATATTGAGGAAAAAAATCTTGTTTTGTTCTCTTTCCCCTTCACTTAGACAAATTAAATTCCACCATGCCACGTCATTTTATTTTTTTTTGAGCATTGATTTTTTTCAGTCTTTGCTTGACATTTGAGGTGACTGAAAGGGTTCAGTGTGAGATCCAGAAGAAAAAGAAAACTAGAGCAATAATGCTACATGTGGTCTGCAACCTGCAATACATCCATAATATATAAAAGATGACAAGCCAGACAGATATTAAGCCATTTTCCTTTTGTGTTATTATGTAGTTTGCCTCAAATATGCTGCTAAACAGTCAGGGAGCATACCACAAGGGGCAGCTTCTCCATAACAACTGCAAAATGGCATGTCCACGCAAGGAACAACAACAAAAAAATCTTTTCAATAAATGCGGTAGGAGCTCCCTCTACTGACATTTTTCAGGTTTCAAATCTTTCTGGCTTTGGCAAGCGTAATACATGTACACCCAAATACATTTGGATTACATACACATTGAGTCATTTAATCTTCTTTGTTAAATAAAAACAAAACAAACCTGAAGTAATTATTTAGTGTTAAACATGTCTAATACAGGAATTATTGATTTCATAGATATATTATTGCATCCATACTTCATGATTATGATTGACCATCAGAATTCCTTAATTAAAGAAAAATGTCTCTGCTTTAAAAGAGCAATTCTAGAGGTTTCTTGGCTCATTACTTATAAAAAGATATATCCCTCTTACAATTCAATATTGTTAAATTTACAGGCAAAAAATCACTGCTAATTCCATTTAGGTTTATAGGGTGATCACAAAAGAAGTGGGGGAACAGAATTGCAGAATAAAGAGCCAGAAGAGGGCAGAGAGAGAGAAGGCTACAACATTTCCCTTTGTGACCTGGGATAGTGTAGGTTCTTTTGTGAGACACAAGTGTCTCTGCCAGACACTCATCATAACAAAAAAAAGTCATGACAAAAGGCTTTCATCTTGTTACTAGAGCCATTGTTACTGATGGTACATCCACCCAAGAGATCCAATGCATTTCAACAACTAACAAATCAGATTGGTTGTTATGCATTCTTTTGTGTTTGTAGCAATACCTTTATACGGAAGTGCCTTCAAATTCCTATGATTTTTATAAAGTGTTATCAAAAAATACTTGTTTAAAGACACTTCTTAGCTGAATGAAGAAAGGTAAACAGAAGAACAGTTTGGCCAAAGAGGCTCTGGAGTCTCCTTATCAGGAGATACTAAAAACCTGCCTGGATGTGGTCCTGTGCAACGTGTGCTAGGTGACCCTGCTTAGCAGGGGGGCTGGACAAATGATCTCCAGAAGTCCCTTCCAACCTTAACCGGTCTGTGGTCCTGTGATTCCTCGAATGTATTCTCTCTTGCCTCATACTGTGTGAACTATAAGTAAAATCTGGTTTGAGATGCAACTTTGGGGTATTTGCCACAAGACTTTCAATTTTCATGAGTCCAAACATGATATGTGTGATAAAATACAAGATCCGTTCACATCAACAGAGAACGCTACTTTTGGTTTTTATGTGTATTAGGCTTTTCCTATCAGCGTTAAAACTTCGTAAATCAATATGTAGACTTATGATATTGCTGATTTTGTCAACTGTAATGGAAAATAAAATATTGCTATTTCCTGCTTCTTAGGCCTCTTCATTTTTACCAGTGCTATTTTCAATGATACCCAGGAAGCTGAATGTGATCAGGACAGCATATGTCCTTCTGTTTCCATACAGTTCTTTTAAAGTTGAAGTCAGATAAGTCACATATATATTTCAATGCTTTACACCTCAGGGTGAAACTTCAGGCTGTCATCTAGGGGTTAGTGATAAAAGAAGGACTGATTAAAAGAGACTGACACTGCAGAGCTGATAGAGCAAAAGGACTCTAAGGGTTTCCATGCTATTAAAAATCACTCATGATTTTCTTTCAAGAGGACTGTTTCAAACAATCAGATTTAAATATTAATTCAAACCAACATTTGTTGTCCCTCTGCTCTGTGTATTTCTGGATGCCTCATTATAAAAATAATTTCACTGTCATCTATATCTGTCACATAAAAATCCAACAACATACTGTCTGTATTGTTAAAGTTTAAGAGGTATCAGTATATTAAGAAACAGCTTTTTATTAAATTTTACCCAGGCAGATTCCAGCTGAAAAGAGCATGTTTACTGTGGTGGCTTTTCCATGAGGAAATCTGATTTAAAGTCTAATTTGGATGCTACAATTTAATATTTACAGTCATGCCAACTATACTGTTTAACAACATGCTTCCTGCTTAAAATTCAGGAATTACTGTATTCAGTAAAATATTAATATATTCGACTTACACACTGCCTCAATTAAAGGATCTTAAAATGCTTTTTAAGCATTAATTCAGCTTCACATCATCCCTGAGAGGAAGGGACTGGTAAGAAGCGTTATACTTGCTTATTAAAGTTGCTGAGTAACAGAGGGAAGGTAGTCTTGGCCAAAAGGCAAACAGCAAGTCAGCAGCAGAATCAGGAAAGGAATTTACAAGTTCTGATTCCTAATTCTCTTCTTCCGCCATTACATTACATTTATTTTCATACATATATGTGCCACTTTAGATCTTAGGATGAAGGACGTGCCCATCCTTCATTATCTTTGTCAGGAGTTTATGAGATTATCTGTCCATGGTATTCAATGTATCATATTCATTAAAAGTTTGCATGAGTATCATACTCTGTTGGTAACTGTATGAAATCTAGTACAAGAATAATTTGTCATTTGCATATATCTTCTAAATATTATTTAGTTTGATAATGTAAAATAATGTTCTTGAAATAAGTGGAGCATATAGGTAGATTTCTAATTCACACCTAGGGAATAATGTCTGAATCGTGCAAATTTATGTAAGCCAAATTTGACCAACTTAAAAGAAAATTGAAACTTTTAGCCACGTAAGGCAAAATATTAAATCCCTGAGTTACCCGGCTACATTAACAGCTTAAAAGCAATGTAGATTCAATTAAATTATTTGAAATCCTGTCATTCCTAACCCTGGCACAAGGAATGTTGTAATTTATTCAGTTACTGCCAATAAGTTACAATTTTGCCAGACCAGAATACCAAAGAAGACGAAGAAAATTAAAATGGAACCACAAGGCCTATCTGAGGAAGGTTATTAACACCACACAAAATGAACTAAAAATAGGTTCTCACTTCAGTGAAAAGAATATGAAAATACATAATTTTCAAAAGTGTTCTCTGCACTATAATTGTCCCATAAACTTTTCCTTTGGATAGGATAGTACTGTAGCAGCATTAGTTATTTGCTAGTAGCAAATTTTCTTAGCATTAGTTATTCTTTGTTAGGAGGATCTTTCATTTTTTCAAGGATAATTTAGCAATATAGAACAATGACAAAATCTTATTCCCTGTGCCAATAGACTCTGAAGAATCTTGTTTACTGTGCTACAGGGTCTTCTAAAATGGTACTACTGACAGAGGTTTCTGACTTTCATTTTGTTTGCTTTTGTCATTTCATAAAATCTGTAATGTCAGTTTATATCTATAGTTTCTCTACATCTCTTCTCCTGTCTGTCTCTTTCTATAAAATGCTTTCATGCATTGTTTAGCTGGTGTCAAGAACCGTGAATAGCAGGTAAGTAGTTCTCCCATTGACTGCTTAGGCAATTCAAAGAACTTCATAATAACAGAACAAAACAGAAAGGGAACAATGAAAATCTGATGATGGGTAAGAGGTGTAAAAGGTGAGCCTTATACTTTTCTGCAGTTTGTAACAAGTAATTCTTTTTTTAGGAGTGGTACAGTTGCATTAATGCTACCAACATTGTAAACTGTAGTATTATCTGAACATATATGTTTTTAATAACCTTGTCGCCAAAGCTTGGTAGGATTCAATCACTGAAAAAAATCCATATTTTTATTTTCTAATACAGAAACAGTTTGAAGTAAAATTTTATTTTACTGAGATGTTCCATGAATGCATGAAGATCACAATCTCACAGATATGAAATATTGTGTCTCCTGCTGATAAACTGATGAAGAAATGGGAAAGAAGATAAATGGATGGAAAGAATTTTGCTCCCTTATTGTACTGCCTTCCTTAATCTGCCAGACATTTTTCAAAGGATTTTTGATCTTTTTTTCTGGGTAATAGAAAGAATTACTGAAAAATAATCCTTTTTAGTAGATCTGCTATCTGGAAGAAAAAAAGAAAAAAGAAGAAAAAAAAAAAAAAACAAAGAAAAAACAACAAGGCCCTTTTTAACTTTTTATGAAAGAGAAGTTACCAAAAAAAAAAAAAACTCAAATGTATTGCTTAAGGAAAGCCATATTTCATTTCTGCTGTTGTTACAGGGACTTGTCTATAAGGGAACACATGGTAAACCATTCTTAGTCCTGCTTCATAGTGTGGAATATATCTGGATATTCCTTGTACCATCAGGACTTTAACCTGTGTGGGTTGCTAAAGAGCTGGAAATACAGTAGGATGAAGAGTTCTTCAATAGCTTTTCTTTTAGTTTTGTTAACATTATGCCAATTGCTGATTTTATCCTTTTCTAGAACTGATTTTACTTTTCACAGTATATACTGAAAGCAAGAATTTACCAAGATCTTGATAATAGAATGTATAGAGCACATCCAAGGACATACATGTATCTATGCCATCTCTGAATAAAAAATTAAATTTAAAAATAATAATAAAAAATACCACCCAAACAAACCCTTAACGTGATCGCTTTCGTTCTCTTAATCTGAAATGTGAAACTGAGTTTGGAAGCTCTGTACAGAGGAAGATGGTCTCCTGAGTTACACATCATTAATTACATACTTCATATGTTCACGTGCTACTGATTTTACCCACAGTTTTATAGGTTCAAAAATAGGTTTAGCAAAGCCCATACTATGAATCTGGTTGATTAGGTCTGACCATCATATGACAGAGAACTTAACTTCCGTAATTCTGATGGGATCACACCATCCATGTGTAACAACAATACATTGTGATACTTGGCTATATGTAAAAATCTGAAAAGTCTCTTAGGACCAACTGAGAATGCACTTAAAGAAAAAAAAGAAAAAAAAAAGGAAAAAAAAGACTTAAGGAGATACCAACTATGACATTCAACTGCAGAGCTTTAACCAGAGTTCTTCATCCTTGCAGACACCATAGCCTCCTTTTAAATTCTGTAAAATAAATGCTGAAGGTACAACAGCATTGTTTGTTTTATTAAACTCTCTCCAGCACAGAATTGCAAGCTAGGAACTTTTTTTTTTCCAAAAAATATTGTGTATTGTTACAGGCTCCAAAAATAATTTCCACATATTATCGCTAGCATAAAAAAACCAAACAAACAGTGAATGTATTAGTTAATCAAGATCTATGTCAAAAATATGTATGCTGAACAATTTTATTTGCTAAATATTTTTAATAGAACTAAATAAACAGTGTTTTCTATTTCTTTAATATGTTTATCTTCATTTATTCTTCCAAAGAGGACAGGGAATTTCTTGGGGAGGTGAACTGTAGACAGGACAAGGTTGACAAGGACAGACTGCCCATCATGCAGCATAATACAATAAGAACAATGAAGCACTTTTCAGAAGCAAATATCAGATGAGCTATCTAAGAAAGAGAATTCTAACTAGGAAAAATGAGGTCTGCAACAAAATCCACATTTTTAGTACCTGAGATTTAATTATCTTTTTCCTCCATACATAAAAGAGTTAATTTTTCAGAACCCTCTTAAAAAAGCTTAATTAGTTATCTTTTAGAGTTGCCCTGAAGAAAAAATAAATGGTACAAAAGAAAACAACATTAGGAAGATGAGTATTTGCACATAATAGGATGATGTTTTCATTTCTCTTCTCAAAAAAGAGAAAACAAATTGTTAGGACTGACCAATTAGTAATAAACTTTGCAAAACCAAAAAAAAAAAAAAAAGAGCAAAATCATCTAAGAAAATATTTTAGACAACAAGAAACTAACCTACTTATTCAAATTAGAAAATAATTTCTAATGTTTTAGAGGAATAAAATATCTGAGCAGTAGTTATTTATCATGAAACTAAAAGGCAGAACAAGAAATATCGCCCTCTAAACTAGACATTAAAATAAGAATGTAAAACATAAAATTCTTGCTACAATGCATCTCTGTCCAGGTTTGAAAATATAGTCAGTTATCTGAGTAATCAATCAAATGTCTAGAATTGCTAAGAAAGCAGGATATTAGTGAAGTGCTCATGCTGGTGAAGTAAATGACTGCAAAACAACCATCCTGGTGAGTGTGATAATGGTGGGCTATCTTCTTACTTAAGACACACCATCTTCAGTGGTTTTACACTTGAAACACAGTTTTTCTTCTTAGACTGTATACACATATTCACAGTCTCTTGACATGTGCTTTATTCTGTTCAGATTAGACCAAACCCAAAACAGCTCTATGGTTTGGATGCAGGTCTGCTGTTAAACAAATAAGTACATAAACACAGAAGCAAAAAACCCTATGACACTCTTTGAAAGCCACTGAAAATCCACTGATTGGCAGTATCAGATGCATTATTTTATAGTTGCCATCACAAACTCTCAGATACTTCATAAAAAAAAAGTGTATTTTTGAGTTATGAATTAGGTGTTTGAATAAATATTTGCAATCAAAGAGAAACTAAATTAAGCATTAACGCTGGACATCTGAAATACTACTCCTGTATTTTGACTCTCAAAATCTCATTTGATGAAGGTAAACTGACTGATCTTACAGAAATTATTGTAGGAGAATTTAGGAGGTACATTTTTTAATGTAATACTTTGACTGATTAGAAATCTTTAAAGACAAAAATAAAAATCTTCATGCCACGTTACATTATTTGTTATGCTGGACACAACTATAGAAGATAGCTGGTTATCTCTACCTAATGGATTTTTGCATTGCTCTCTAGATTGCTATAAGGATCAGTTACATGAAAATGTATGTACACTTACAGTAATGCTTTTAACTCCAGGGTTTCCCTACAAAGCAGAGAAAAAGAACCATCTAATTTTTTACTCAGCAAATTAAAGACATAAAAATAGACATAGTAGGCATAAAGTGATTCCCTGTAAAAAGACTTCAGTAGAACTTTTTTTTTTCTTTTTAAATTATGTGTATCATGGTTTCTCTGAATTAAAAAAGATCTTTACAGAATCTTTATTTCTTCATATAATGCCCCAGTATTATTTTATTTTTTTCGTCTATTTTATTTATAACTTGATGTGTCTAGACGGTATACAGTGGTATACAGAGCTATGTTTCTGAGGTTTTACTTTGATATATAAGTACCTGAGAAGAGAGTGTCTGAAAATATTTAGTGAAGTCTACCTCTGCAGTTAGACCTGTTCTTTTGCAAGCTTTACTCTCACGTATTTTATAAACTATATAAAGATTAGCATAGCAGCATTCAGTTTGAATGGTTAGCTATGCAATTAATGGCAAGTCTGAGGTTCAGGACTTTTCCAAGTTAAATTGCATCAACAACTGGTAATGAGAAAGATGAGCAGCAACCTCAGGTGTTTTCAAGTATACACAGAAATTTGGTTACTCCTGAAGATCACTCTGTAACTCAGCTCAACATTAACTCCTTATTCATATGCTGTGATTCTCTTTCCTTATGAATGGGAATGCTCAAGAAGTTTATGCTCAGCAGACAGCTAGCCCTTCTGGATGACCTTGCGAGCAAGGTTGCATGTGCAGTGTGAATGATTTAAAGGCAGACTAAGCATATGTTCCAGCTGAGAAATGGAAACCTGCATCTGGCAGTACTGAGGATTTTAAACCACCTTGAGCTCATTTTGGTACAAAAAAGGTTAGCTTCAGCCAATTTTAACAAGTTGATTTTACTTCCTTTCAGATACAAGTTAATGCTTCCCAGAAAAGCAAAGTGCCTCTTTGTTGGCTTCTCAAAAGGTGATCTGGCTATATGGACAGAAGGCTTGCTAAGTCAGGCCCGTGCCTGGCCGTGCATTATAGATGTGTACTCCAGGAAGTACAGAATTGTTCATTGTAGTCCAATTCTCCCTCCTCTGTCCATTTTATACTTTAAAGGGACTTTCTGATTCACCATTAAGGAGTCTATTGCTACTTTTTTTTTTTTTTCCCCCCACAATAGAGATAAAGGAAGAAGGATGCAGAGAAATTGTTTCAGACCACAGTACAAGAGTCATTATGTGCTTTACCCCACAGCTTCCTCAAAGTGTAAGTATAATCCTAATTCCCTAAACTGTGAGTCAATAAGTTTGCCAACATTTCCTAATCACTAGGAAACATGTAACTTATTCTGCAGTCAATAGTTAACAGTTGGCAGGAGCATACCCTTTGGTTTGGAATTGATTTTGCATTTGTTCAAGGATGACATGTATGCTGACAAGTGAGACCAGATAATTCAGATTTATCAGTTCTGACTTGCTGAATAACCGTGTCAGATAGATGATGGATGGTTCCCAAACTGGCAATAAGACACAAGTTGGTGAAGGTGATAAACAAAAAATTAGCCTTGTCTATGCTGAATAGCCTAATATCCCAAAATGCCAAATGGCATTATCCCAATATCTTCTCATACATACTAAGATTCAAAAAATGGTAAAGCATCTATTTGAACTACAGTAGCTGTTAGACAAGAAATACTGATGTCCACATGCTATGAAAGACCAGGGACTTAAATAAGCTTGGAGTAGTCACACGGTCTGATATTAGAGGCCAGGAGAGACTACTTCACATGAATAACTCCCACCCACTCCCGCTAGTCATTGCCTGCAGCAATAATAAAAGCAAAGTTAATTTCTGACTTCAGCACGACAGCCATTGATTTTGTCTGAAATGGCAATATATCATCAATGACATTCATGACTGATAATGAAAGAGATAATTTAGATACAGTTGGGGGCAGAGGGTATTTTGGGAGGAAGGATATGAATGCATAATCTTAGACTGGCTGTATGCCATGTTTACAAAGAACGTGACTCTAAATAGAAGCCTGTGGCTTCCAGGAGTTGCTAGAGCATGAGGAAGTCCTGGCTTAACATCGTTTCCCGGGACTTTTATTCCGGCAGGCAGGATGTTGAAGAACCAGTTCAGTTACTCTAAGGGGTACTTCAGTAGTTGAAACTGAGTTCAGGAACACTGAATGTGTTAGGCCCTGAAGATCATGGACCAAATCAGAGAAACTGTAGAAATGCATCAAGTTTTGCACGTATTTTATGAATCGTCTCAGCCATCATTGCCCATGCAGTGACTGTAATTAACAGATACTGTAAGAACATTTACTGAAAGTAAATTTTCAGAATACAACTTACAGGAGAAGATAACAAATAAAAACCAAAGTATTAACAAATAAAAAGTGCCCAGTTGCCATCTCTGATGTTTTATGTAGTAATCAGTAAAAATACATGAAACTTTAAATGTTTAAGAGGCACCCAAAAATTTAGGTATGTTTTATTTATACTGAAACAGCAATATACATAATATTTTCTGGAAAAGGATGTACTTAAATTTTTAACTATTCAAGCTCCTTTATTTGCAAAATCAGTTTGAAGTTTTCATAAAGACTGTTGGCTGTTTAGTAACATCAGTTTCATCCTTTTTTTGTAGCATAGGAATATCCTACAATTTGACTCTTGACTCACCAATTTAGAAGCAAAATGCAGAAGCATACAAAATAACCCTCATGTTTTAATATCTGATAAGAGATAAATTGGCTGATTCCTTACATATTTTAAGTTTTAAAGCAGACATAGAAAAACTTATCTCTAGAAGTCTGTTAATACAGTACTGGAATCACAGTACATGTTCATGATCTCTGAAATGTGGTACCTTATGTTTAATTACTAGCACTGGTATAGAAATTCTAAGACCAAAGATGTGCTGGGTCTTGCGTTTGGATCACAACAACTCAATGCAGCAGTACAGGCTTGGGTAAGAGTGGCCAGAAAGTTGCCCAGCAGAAAGGGACCTAGGGCTTGACAGCCATCTGCATGTGAGCCAGCAGTGTGTCCAGGTGGCCAAGGAGGCCAGTAGCATCCTGGCCTGCATCAGAAATAGTGTGGCCAGAAAGACTAGGGAAGTTATCGACTCCCTGTATGCAGCACTGGTAAAACCACACCTCAAATATTGTTTTGGACACCTCACTACAAGAAGGATATTGAGTTGCTTGAACATGTGTAGAGGAGAGCAATTAAACTGTTGAAGAGACTAGAAAACAAGACTTAGGAGGAGTGGCTGAGGAAACCGGGGCTGTTTAGTCTGGAAAAGAAAAGGCTGAGGGGAGACTTTATTGTCCACTTTGGGTTTCAAAACAGAACTGGTATTTCCCATCAGTTCTCTACTGTTTATACTCCTGAATCCCGAGGGATGAGCTAGCAGCTAGGTGGGTGACGTCTCTCCCTCTGGGATAGTGGGGACCTGTAGGGCACACAGTGACATGGTTCACCTTCGGCCATGAGAGATCTGGGAGCAGAGCTCTGATGTTTTGTATTGTGTTACTGCTTGGAGGAATAGTTGTAAAGGAAATTAATCTCCTCACCCCTGATTTCAACATCATTACCGGCACTGTTCTGAGAAAGCCTTGAGTTTCTAAAAATATTAGGATCCCTTCTGTGATGTCTGGAGGAAAGCTGAGAAGATACGAGGAAAGATGATGCTAAGGAGAGGGTTTTCAGGTACTAAATATTCTGGAAATCCAAAAATTGCACTAAAGGACACGGTTTAGTGGAGGGACCAATGGTTAGACTTCTTGATCTTGAAGGTCTCATCCAACATAGACGATCCTGTGATTTTATTTTATGTTTCAAACATAAAAGACAATAAAGACTTTGTATTTTGTAAGTACAGCACAGAAATTATTATATATTTCTTTCTTATTCACATCCATAAACAATTTCTCATTAAGCACTGGAAATAGAGAGGTCTTTTATAAAACAGATTTCTCTTAAACAACAACAAAAAAACCCACACATCTAAAGCCAAACAGCTTTTGGATAATTTCACAATTTTGATGATACTATTTTTTTAGTTAAAAAGTACTGCACTGTAAAAGTAGACCTTGTACATGCAGTTGGACTCTCACCACTTGGAGAGACAGGCAGATACATAAATAGAGAAATAATGCAATGATCACTTGAAGATGTTTGGAGAGCGTAATGGTTTCTCCCCAGCATACATATTTTTACTTCTGTCACTGACCATAATCCATGTTTAACTTACAGCCACCAATAAAATTTTAAGTACCATAAAGTAAACCATACGAAAATAGTTTGGACAACAGTATCAGTGCATTATTAAAGCCAAATCTACACCATCAGACAAAGTAACATATAGAGTGCCTTTTTGTTATCATTACTGATAACTAGACATTAAGTCTTTCATTTAAAAACAACCAACCAAGATTCACAAAGGTTACCTAATTTAAGATATGCACCATCAGAAACTAAATAAGTAATTTTGCCAAGAATCTTATCTATCCAAGATTACAATACTTACAAGATTATTTCAACTACGCTTTGGGTGCCAGGAAATCCTTGAAGGCTAAAAACCTAGACCAGGAAAACTCAGATATATCATGGAAGTTGATCCTTAAATATGATATCCAGAAACCAGAGCTGTCTGTTACTACATTAAAATGTCCAAGGTTCAATATCCTTGACTTTTCCAATATAAATAATACAGGAACAGCAAAATAACCTGAAAGAACAGCATTTCACCTGTAGCAGGAACAGATTCACTGCAGCATTTGGAAGTTTGATATGAACTCCGTTGTATGAACTCCCTACAGCCCCTTAAGGTCTAACGCATATTTATAAGAAGAAAATACTTTCTTCACTATATCTTATACAAGAATTAAAATATCGTTTGTTCTTTATAGTTAAAACACCTTCATTTAAACTAACCTAAAGCCAAAGCTATATCAATGGTCTTTTTTTTCCCCTTCTCGTCATTTTAACAATATAGCTGGAAGCACACAATTAAGAAGTTCCAAAAGATAAATTCTACAAACTCCCATGCTACAAACTGGAACAGTAGGAGGCAAATATCCATATAGTTCTACTGACAATAAGTCTATGCTGATTTATGTTGGCCAAAAATTTGCTCATATATCCATATAACCTAACTGGGCTTTTACATAACTTCACTGTACACACTATTTTATCTGAGTCAAGCAGATCAAAATAGAAAGCCTTATGTCTTAAATACCTTTGTGACAACAACTTTAAACTGAGAAATATTTAAAAACATCAGTGTAACTTTAAATTGTAATAGAATATTCACTTTTTAATTGATCTCCATGAACAGCCAAAAATTAAAATCCCAGAAGCAGCTGTCATTTTAAGAGCACATCTAACTCTGTAGTTCTGCATGTTGTTAATAGGTGAGGTTTACTTTCTTCATATTCAAGGTTAACGTTGGTTACAGCAAAGGGTTTACTACTTTCTCCCACTGCAGGGCTTAAGCGTTCATCTCAAACATTGTACCAAGGTATACTATACTTTTTTTGTTTAACATACTGAATTACCCTAATATTTTTACTGCTCACACCTGTAATTCTTCTCCAGAGACTAAACAAAAGAATTTCTAATGTTTATTGATTCTGAATGTGCATTACTTGGTGATCTACTAGTAACATTGCTAGTGAGGCAGGCTGCCTCCAACATCCATTCATTAACTGTTTAGGCTTGCAAAAGGAAGTACATTAACATAAAAATTATGGGGCCCAAAGCATAACTACATGTTAGTCTCCAGAGCAGCTGGAAATAGGGAACCCATAACTTCTTCTTTCTCTGCAGGACTCGAAAAAGCCAATTCCACAGAACCAGGAATACACCTGAAACCATAAGACCTGAAAGAGCATGCTTATATGTGGAGGCAAAGGGAAGGGAAATGTGACGGGGCAGAGATAGTTATAGTTTCTTTTTATGTAGGCCTGACATTGTGGTTCCCTTAAAAACAGACCTGAAATGAAGCTATGGCTTTTAATGTGCTTTGGACTCTAGTGCACCTACAAATACAGAATCTCTGTGTGGACAGTCACAGTCAGTGATCTCCCCTGAGTGCATCTGTGCCTCAGTGTAGTGTTTCCACTTGGTACAGAAATACGGAATTTTCAGATACCCTGCTGTTAAGTTTGCTCCATGCAGTTTTCACCAGAACTTGACTTTGCTAACATTTAAAATTCAGTGTAAGGCACCACTTCATGGTCAAACATTTGCTTGATATTATGGCTGCACTTAATTATTTATTGTGTTTGTTTGATATGATGCAAGGTCTGGGAATACTTATCCTGCCTATTGTCAGTTAGATGTTTGCTCTTTTAGGTTTTTCCCCAGGAGCACTCTGATGACATTAGGAAGGGAACATAAAACAAACCAGTAAACAAGCAACTGCAAACTGTGATAAATATGCTGCATTTGCACATACAAATACACACAGAAAAAAGCCTCAGCTTGTTTATTTTTTTAATTATTCCAAATGGAAATAAATTTTCTTCACATATGAAAGTCAACATCTTTACCAACACAGAGCAATTAATGTGAGAAAATCGTTCAATTCTGACATACCCCACAGTTCTGTCTAATGAGTCACCCAAACTGCTGTAACAAGAAATTTGGAAGGTTACTCATTAAACAGATAATTCACGTGGATCTGCTTAGTTTGAGATCTAACAAGAGCATAACCAAAGTTGGTCTGGCTGTGGTTAAAGCAATGCTGAGAGCTGCCCATCATTTCAAATTAATCAAAATGCAATTTAAAACAACCCAATCAAATACAAGCAACAACCAGAAAAATAAAATGCAGCAAAAGAAAAGAAAGAATCAACATGTGACAACAGGATTCACAATACATTCTTAAAATCTGAGGTAGAAAGTACTCAATATCATCCCTAAAACATGCTGACACTAAACTCTCTCTTGCTCTTTACAATCACTTTTGAGAACTCCATGCAAAATGTCTCATTGGATTTGTCTTTCATGTGCTCTTAATGCTAACAATAGAATTACGACATTGTCTTTGACACTGCCTAATCTGTACAATGATAATTTGAATGCATTTATTTCCTACCTATTGTTTTAGGTGACAGGTGCCAACCCCCACTGCCAGTCTACAGTGTCATTCTAAAGACATATAATATAAAATTCCATATTAATTTAGCTTAACAAAAAGAGAAACTTTGGAGAGTATTCTATTGTATTTGCCAAAGGTTTCCATATTTATGTACTAGATTGCTGATCTTGAATTAGCACACTGCTATATTACTCAGTTCAGAACTAGAAGAAGACATTAAAGCATTCAAGCCCAAAACATCTTAGAACTGCAAGCTGAAAGACAAAAAGAACAGAGACTGGACAAAAATTGGGAGTCCATTTGATCATTTTTTATTTCTATGTCTTTGAAATAGGTTGTCAAAAAAAGGAAAAAAAAATATTTTTAAATACCCAGGGATGTTCAAGAGAAGACCTGTCTATATGGCATAGCCAATTCAGGATATCAAACAAAAAAAATTAAATACAGGTAACTTATATTTGCTGCACTTATCTCCCATAAGAATTAAGAATGTTATTCTGTTCTGAATTTTAGTATAAAAATTGCTTAGAGAAATGGATGTAGCAATCCAACAAAAAAGGTTAATTTTGCAGGTACTTCTGGAACAGACAGTTGTGTGACATGGTTTATTTATATATTATTTTTTAATGAAAGACAGAATAGCAATCTGAAGCATTTGTGTTCCCTAAAATTCTGTTACTAATGAAGGAGCAATGAAGCAAAACATTCAGATTTAAGATACCACTGAAAGTTAGAAAGTTCACTTCTGGAAATTTAAGTTAGCTTCTTCTCATTTTAGGTGAGAGGAACATTCAATGTATTTGTCCCTGTCATCACTAGCTTTCTTAAAGAACATTAATAACGTGTTGTCATTTATGCACGGTACTAAGCTTTCAAGTGTATTGGCTTTATCCCTTTAAAACTAGAAAAAACTATGTCATCTGATTTTGTGTTTAATAAACTACAAAAGAAAAACACACTGAACAAAAAACTTTTAGAATAATAATATATATACATTAAAAAAAAAAAAAAAAGAACGCTCTTATTTTTCAGTCAATGGATGACTAGACTGAAGACAAGGTACGATAACCAGCGGCACTGAGCCACAATCTAATTGAAATGCAAATGGTGCTGCAGAGTGCCAGGGAATGTTTGGCTTACTGTAGAAAAACTAACCTTGAGAATTCAATTTCCTTTGTCCAAGAAATACCATCACTAATCTAATAGTGTAGTTCATTTGTAATTAGTGATCAATCAGGCAAATTTCCAAATTCATTAACAAAAATTAGTGAGTACTTAAAGGGGCCATAAAAAAAATCTACAGATCCATGCTTCTAATTTAGTCTTAGTATACTGGGACCCTTTCATCCATGTTCTTATGGAAAATAATGAATCTGTATATGTAACTAATTACCTATTAAATAATAGGATTTATTTTTTTCCTTATTTTCATGTTATGTTGTTATTTAGATATAACAGAGACCTTTCACATTTTGAATTCTGAAATGTTCTGGATCTTTTAGTTTTCTAATAGTCTTTAAAATATTGACAAAAATTTGAAAGAACAACACTTTAAAAACAGCTCTACCTTACCTACAGAAATATTTGATTGTCTTTTATGTGACTGCGAGCCAGCTTACACAAAATATTGTGAATATTTCCTCTTATTCATATTGTTTTATTCACATGGTCTCTAGAGACTAGGAAACACTCTCCTCTAGTTGCATCTATTTAAGCTTCTAGTTCTCCTTACCTTTGCTTTATAAGAGACCAGTAGGAGAACTGGAATACATTTTGACCTGCTGGTAGTAAGAAAAAGTCTTCAAAGGAATAAGGAACATTTGAGTCAAATAAATACTGAGAAGAACACAAACCTTCCTAGCAGTAGGGGCAGCAACAGGGGACTGGATTGGGAGATTAAAAAACCCACATTAGGAGAGATCTGTAAGAACAATTTAGAAAATCACCTGTTAGCAATATTGTTAATCCTCTCTTGCAGAAAAAGAGCGTCTGCCTAAAAGCCTTTCTGCATGTGATTATGTAGCACATGGCTGTGATATGCATATTGTCTTATTCTATCCCAGCATTCCTTGCTGATATATTCATAAGCACTTTGAGACCCATATTACTGCAGTTTTCAAAATGAAAACAACATATAGCTGCACCTGTGACTTTAGATATAGTAAAGCTGCAATATCCGAAAGAGTACTGCATATGTTCTTCTGAGGCCCCAGTGCCGCTTGCAGTGTGATGACCTTGGGCGGCTACATTAATTTCATACTATTCCTCTGCAGTGCCCAATACATTTAATTCTGAAACATTCTCAAACAGTTCTTCTCTTCTTGCTAGAGGAGCTCTAAACTACAGAGTAACAGCAGCTTAACCATCCAGGTGTGGCTACATTGAATGTCAGCAGCTCAGTCAGCTTGGTACTGACATTTTTGCAGTCTCTAAAGCTCAGAACTTCCCACCAGCAGCTTCATTCCTCTGATTTTATTTTACTTTTTATTTTTTCCAAATGTAGGATTAAAAACTTTACCCCTTAACAATAACTAATTTCTTTTCTTATGGTATCATCTGGTCTGTAATGCCCTGGAGCCAAAACACTAGAGCACAAAGTCATTAACACATGTTCATTGCTTCAGAGAATATGGGGGTGCAGTTTCTTACTCACTTTGCCACTTTATAAGAAATGCATTGTTGGGTCAAGCCAAAAGTCTAGTTTAGTAATCCAGCTGCAACCGTGATAAAAGATTCTGTTTATGGCACTCACATAAGCTTAGCTATGTCCTACAATACTTTGTTTTTTCTCCCTCAGCAGTCATTGGAGTAGGGGTAGTAGAATGTACTCTTCTGCCAGTCCTCTTTAGTATCCATTTATGAACAAATCCACAAATTTGCCTAACCCTCATTTGAACTTGCTGCCTCTCCTTGCCTTTACCATCTCCTGTGGCAACAAATTTCAGGAGTTTGCTGCTTGTAGTGCTCACTACTTTCTCACTTTAGCTGATGTATTCCGTGAGCCCCCTGTCTGTGTGGTAAGTGACTGCTTTGTAACACACATGTATATGCTCATCTGATACTTTAAGCATATGTTCAACTGCATGTCCAGGAATACAATAAAAAAACAATAAAAAAATTAGTTCAATACTTTATTAGGGAATTGATCAATCTGTACAGGTTGATCAAGCAGACTGAAATGATGGATAACTATATAAACATTTTAAATACTTCTAGGATAAATTTTTCTGGTTTAAAAAAATAATAATAATAATGCCAAAGCCAGCAAGGAGAACTTTAAATCCAAATTCCACAGATCTCTTAGTTATTTACTGGCTAATGGTAAGGAAATGACATCCCTGATACATTATCTAGTGTAAATTGTTTATTACAATGATAAGAGGAATGCATAGAAGATTCATCTAATTAAAAAGAATCTTTGCATTCAAAGATACATACCTTAATCTTTTATTCTCAATCAATGTCTCATGTAGTTCAATGAATTTCTGGAGTAAGGTTGTATGTTTGCTTATGTATTGCAGAAGCAAATCTATAATGTCTATAACAAAAGAACTAATACTTACTATTCTATCAGAATTATACTGAAATTTCATTATGATTATTTTTGATGTTGTACTAATTTTCTGACTTTACTGAATATAAAAATTTGTAGGAATTATATTTTAATATAATTATACTTGACCAAATATTCACCAAATTAATTCTTCATGACCTTAATGTACCTCCTTTAAAATTACGATAGTCAAATCATAGTCATAACAATAAAAAAGAACCTCTGAAAAAAAAAAAGTGATAACAGCTTAAAGGGGATAACTGCTTAAATGTTTATAGCTTTAGCTAGTGAAATAAGAGATAAAAGGCAGAAATAGGGTTTGCTATTAGCTATTGAAATTGTGTTTCAGCCTATTTTCCAAAAAAAAAAGAGGTTTGGCTTAAAAGCAGACATACATGTATATGCTTGAGATATAATATCAAGAAATATATCTTGATATTTTTAATTAAAAAAAAATATATATTTCTTGAGCATTTATCAAGAGATATATGCTCAAGAAATAACAAACTAGATATCTTTCATAGTAATAAAACTCCCTTATACATACAGACTGCAGCTTAAATCATTTTAACAATAATTCTACACTCTGTGAAAACAGTTATGAAGTAACAAAAAAAAATATCTTTTGATGTCCAGAAGGAGTTTCATGTAACTGCTCGAATAAGAATGCAGAAGTACAAAAAAAAAGCCTGACACAAACTAACATACATATATATTTACAGAAGAAAACTAATCAAATGGTGTTTAGTATCTATACTTATCATATAATATAAAAAATTATTGAATCTATTATGAACAGTGTTATAATAATAGACTGGATCCTGTAAGCATTATTTAAGTCATTTAATTTCACACAGAAATAACACTATTACTCTATAATAAAAATAAAAATATAATAAAATATTAATATTTTTAATATTAATATATTAAAAATATAATAAAAGAGATAAAGTATAATAAAAAGGTCAAAAAGTTCTCGGTATTGACAGCAATGTATTTTGACAAGAAAATATAGCCTTGCTTTAATGCTCTACTAAAACAAAACAAAACAACAATAAGAAAACAACACACTATGGCAGGACTTGATCAAGTTTGGCAATAAATGCCCATCCCAGCTGTTCAAAGCTCAGTATCCTTGGGCTCCTAAAATATTTTACAAGCCCATGAAGCAGAAGGTGTGGAGCCTGACTGCTTTGAAATTTTCAAAATACTAAGGTCCAGAAGTCCCCAACCATTTTTTGAGAAAAAAATATTCTCAAGTGTTTTATTTGGTTGTTTATTTCTTTAAGAACTTGGCTTCGGGAGGAGGAAACTTAGTGTTTTAGTACTGCAGAATATCTAGCACCAATCACCGAGCAAGACCTTCACTGCAATGAACGAAACATAAATAAGTGGGAAAAGCACAATCTCATTCCAAGACTTTCTAAATCAATATGTTTGTAAGGATACAATAGACTATCACAGCAGGAGCAGTCTGAGATGCAGGGAGAACAATTACCATAATCAGGGCATAGCAAAATTAATTTTCTAAGTGATGTTATTTTCTTTTTTTTTAGGTGTAGAAATACACAAGTCTCTACCATTCCAAATCACATCCAACGACAATCAGAACTATCAAGTGGTTATGCTAAATATTAAACCAAATAAACAAACCACCAAAAAAAATTAAGTAGAATGTGATCTGTAACAACGTTTCTGGACTTTTATGTCTCACTTCAGTTAAGCATTGATCATTTGATAGTACAGTTGTGTTTTTAACAGTTGTTGGGATGTCCGTTAAAGTAAACGGCCTTCCCTTGAGACACTGATACACAAAATGTATATATTGAGTTTGTAAAGGATCATACAGTATAAATTGACACATATAAGCCACAGCACTTCAAAGAACTGTGGCACAAATCACGATGACATGTCTAATAATTGTGACAGATGGTTGTGGTTTTTTTTTGTTTTGTTTTGTTTTTTATGCTTAACAACTGAGTAGAGAGACAGCATTTGTATTAAACTTGCATTTCAGAATTGGCTTAAATTACAGAGGAAGGTAGGATATGGAAAGCAAAATATTTCACTAGATCATTTCCCATTCACACTCCTGATTTGATAGATGTGCATTAAGAAAGCCTATAACAGTGGTCTTTTGAGGTGAGAAGACTCAAAGAAGTATAGGTAAGACTTACATAAAACGCAAATACATAATATATATTGAGGTTTGGGAAAAAACTTAGAAAATTTCAACCATTGGCATTTGATACTACAGTCAAAGACAGACATCTTCTGTTACATCTAGAAATAGACGTTACTGGTAGGTTAAATTTCAGGATTGTAGACTTCCACTTACTCAACTACAGTAAAAAAGCAAAAGAATAGTCAACATTTCTCAGCATTTTAGTATGCAGACAGTAGCTCTTGCTACAGTGACATAGGGAAGGAAAAAATAAATAGATCTATTACATTATAAAAGGCTTTTATCTTAAATAACTTATTTATAGTGGCATTCCTAATGTCTTAGTACAGGCAGACTCTGGTCTAGTTAAGTGCATTGTAATTTGCTAATGTCTAAATAGGTCCCACAGGAAAAGGGTTCATGTTGATCTTTACCGAGCCATTGCTCTCTAATGAAAGTTGCTGCTGTGAGGAGCACAAAGACGTATTTTTCTGATAGATACTTGCTTACATTTTTGAAACACTGGTTGAGTAGTGTCATTGTGGCATAAATTTTATTTCAACTCAAAATAACAATAATTAGAATTAAATAAGAGAACCTCACACACATTATAAAATCTTTCAATTTTCAGAAGAGATAATACTTGTTTAATGTTAATGGTATATTAATATCAGGATAACAATAAATCTTTTCAGTAATGATTGGAATACACTGAACAATAAAGTTGTAGATTGACATCATGGGAATTCAATGTCATGGTATTATTTGATCCAAGGCACTATACTTCATGACACTGATACCCACCCCACAAAAAATAACAAAACCAAGTAACACCAAACTCAGAAAACAACCTGAGTTGGTTCTGATACCCAGAATAAATGCCATGATTATTTTGTTTTCTTTCCAAAACACCTTCTCTTCATCTCTTGGATTTTTGACATGAAATCAGGACTTCACAGATTTGTATACTGAGATGAGAGATAGTGGAGAGATAAGGATAGAAGAAGATATGTGAATTTCATAACAGAGGTGGGTGCATATTTTGTGGTGATATAAGAATGTTATGCAGATAATGTTGCATGTTGAGTGACAGAAATAAGTGAAGGACATGAAAAAGTATTAAGAACCCTTGTTTGATTCTACATTTCATCAACATCTCCCCTATAAGCTCAGCAGACAGAAGTTACGAATAAGAAACAGTAATTTTTGAGAAAATTACATTTCATTATGTTTGAAGAGAATGGAACAAGAGAGGAGGACGAAGTGAGAGGATGGGTCTGGAGAGGTGCGCTTCAGTTCTCCTATACCGTTTTTCCATCACATGGAGCTGAAGGAAGGTAGATCACATTTTATTTTTGAATTCCTACCCTTCTAACATATTTTCATAATTTAATATTATTCCTGTTAATTTTGAACTTAGTATTTGTGGTTCTGCCCTCCTTCTGCTGCTAAAATACAAAAAAGACATAGGGTCATGCCAGCTGACAGCAAAAAGCAATAACTTTTCTCTATGAAGTCTCTGATGAAACAAACCATTGGACAACAGAAGACAGTGTTTCAAGAAAATGCTCTTTAGGACCCTATGAAGCCTGTCCTGTATGGTAGCTTGAAGGCACATAAAGACACCATTGCATATGATTAAAAAAATGTATATGGAAGGAAACGTTATACATCATAAGCATAGTAAGGATTCACTTCTTTTGGGCTTGATGAAGGAATTTCCATAATCTCACTGTGCTGTACAGGCAGGACTGCAATCAGTACAGAATTTCGAAAGCTTTAATAGCAAGAAGATAAAATTATTACTTTGTTGTAATTTGCATCCAGGCGAGAAAAACCAACTGACTCTTAGAAATATATTTTGATGAATAACTCAATGATTTGCAGAAGCCAACAGGGTGAAAACGCCCCAGTTTCATTCAGCAATTTATATTTAAGTTTTTGAGAAAAGGGTATGTCAGGAACAAGCTGTGAAAGACCCACCCCAGTTGGACTCATATAATATTGTACTTTTGTTAGGTGCCTCTTGTGAAACAGTAGATAGGGACACATATATAGCACTCTTTTTCAGTGATACTTGAGAGAGTGGCCTACCACTTATATCCTTTCATTAAATCTGTTGTCACCTTTGTGTCATACACAACTAATGAGTGCCATGACGTGATGCTGCTTAGAGGCAAAATACAAAGAAATGCTACCAAACATAATTTTTTAGAACATTGGGTATTTGGGGGATACTAAAAAATACTTAAAAAGGCAAAATATTTATGGCTTTTTCTGTAGCATAAAAATTGAGAAGAACAGCTCTATCTTTGTAGTGTGGTATTTACAGTGGCTATTTTTTTTCTTACCTTTAAAAATGTCAAAATTTTCACTCTTATTTTTTTTTTCTTATTTCTTTGGCTGTCAGTGAAGAAGAAAACCCTTGTAACTAACAGCCACTTTTCTCTGCTTCCCAGAATCTCTTGGAATCAAGGAAATACCATCTTATTCACTATTCTTTACAATTTGATGGGGTTTGACCATTTATTTCTCTTTAAGACATAAATTAGCCAGTTCCAACAGTAAAAATCATAAACTTACATGTAAGAAAGACAAGACATTTGACATTTATGCAATAAGATATTTGGAGAAAATAGGATTTTATACGTTGAAAACAAATCAGTTAATGCATTTGCTTAATTTTCAGGAATCCAGAATTTCAGTAAGTGAACAAGATTTGTTAACACCTTGTCTTTGTTTAGCTTTTTAATATTTTATTTCCTTTTGCTCTCTCCATTTTATGGTTAACTGTATTGTATTTTAATTGCTTGCTTGACATGCCAGCACCTCAGTAGGGATTTATGGAGAAGTTTTATAACATTTTAAATAATTAATAGTAATTAATAGTGTGCATTAAATCAAGCTCCTATAATATTCTCTGAATATTCTGTGTACAGCAATGCTTTCACAAGCTGAGAGCATAGCTCATCTTTTACAATGTTTTAAGCTATTTATTTTTGCCACATAAAATGTAAACTACTTTAGGAGCTTTTTACATGTTGTACTTTGTAAATCATCAAAAACATTGGAGGATTTTTTTTTTGTTAGAAAAAACAAAAACATTTGTGTTTATAACACTTGTTATACAATAATACTTGTTATAAACACAAAAAGGCAATGGTATTATATTCACCTTACGATGACTGAAAAAAAAACACAAAACAAAACATGTGATTACATGCATCTTAAGCATCTATATTCTATGTATGTTTTTTGTTCTGAGTTAGTTAGTAGTGTTATTTCCATTCCTGATCCCCTCTCCAATCCCACTATTTTTTTTTTCATTCAACATGTCCTCTCTATAACAAAGTATCAGCATATATTAATGAGTGTAAATATAGTTAGCATTTTCACTAGATAAATATACCAAATGAATGGATATCTATTCCATAGATAAAGCCCAAAGCTTTATCTAATGATTTATCACAAATGATTTATCATCCACAGGCACAAGGCCAAAGAGAAGACTAAAAGAACGTGATGTACCTTTCCCAGCAGGGCTCCCATCAGAGTGGGACAGAAGTCAGAGCACAGGACAAAAGTCCTTCTGCTTTCTCATCCTACTCATCATTAAAAGAAGGAAGCCACAAATGAGGGAAAATAAATCAAGAAACACTTTCAAGATACAAAGTGCCGTTACAAAGCACTGAAAAAGAACTCTTAAGTACTATTTAGTACAAGCAAAATCTATACAGCAAATTGTATGATGAGGTTTCATGAGAATTTAATGATAGAGTTACATATATTTCCCGCATGAAAAAGGAGTGAAGTCAGTTATGTGTATGTTATTTATGAAAAAAAAATATAGGCTGTTGAAAGAAATATGAACACAGAAATTACATATTTTGAGAAGTCAAAAACAGCAATGACAAAGCTACAACTCCTATGACTAAGAGAACAACAAAGAAGCATTTATTAAGCGCTTTTAAAATTTTCATGAATATGTGGTATGTGCACTAGGGATCTCTCAGAAATGCTACAGTTTTTCCTTAATATACCATCCCTTTACATTTTATGTCAGGATAAAGGGACTGTTTCCTGAATATTTCTCTTCTTAGAACACTTGTGTATATGCCTTTATCATGATTTTCTTTTCAAAAACATGAGTGACAAAATTCCAACTTTGCTCAATTTCATCACTGACTTCCAAAAGGACTAGTATTTCATCCACTATTTCTATTAAACAATGCCGCTGATACAGGCTGAATTACTTAAGAGACTGGATGCTGAAGGGAACATTTGTTTTAAGAAATAATTTTCCAAACAGTATCATAAGAAAAATAATAAACCATAAAAGGTTTCACAAATAGACTCAGCTTTTTTTACAACATTCAGAACATTTCAAAAAAAGCCTTTGTTCAGAAAACAAGTATATGAATATATTTATGGATATGAAGAAAAAAAACACCAAGTAAAAGTTGTGTTTCAGGATAGTCTGATGATTTTATAGAACTGCTAAACTGCTACAATAGTGCAAAACTAGGAACTTAATTTATGGAAAGAAGTGTATTAACTCTTTTATCACAATCACCATTGATTGGTGATTGTAATAAAAGTATCGGGCATATCCACTTAAGTGGGAAAGCCTTGTTTACAGTCTACAAAAGACTAAGAAATGGATCACATGCAGAAAGATTGGGAAATTACCTTAAATTTTTGTGGGCATTTTGCCTTTTTTGGTGACTTCCTTAAAGAGCCTGATATAAACAAATAAATGGAAGTCTTTCATTTTAGGTGTCTGTAATATTTGTAAGTCCTCTTACATCAAGAGTATGTAGGATGAGTTTAATTGAAAATGAATAAATAAATAAATAAATTGTGTTTGTCATTTTACAATGTGGGGATACTCAGGACTTAAGATGACTGTGTCTCAGGTGTTGGGTTACACACTGGTTAGAAATAATGACACTGAGAGAATGACTGAGTACAAAATTCTTGGAATTGCTAAAAGCTGTGAAAAAAAAATGAGAAAGTCAGAAAAGGATGTGTGCGTTGGCATTTATTGAAAGGGTGAAAGTGAAAGTTACATTGTATAGAAATGTTGTTTGTTTGTTTTTTGTTTTTTGTTTTTTTTTTTTTTTACACTTTCATACCTGATTTTCTCCCTCCTTACTGTCAGTGATGCTCAAACTAACAGTACCGTTTCTTTGAATTTTACATAGAATTTTGCAGGAAGAAAACTTACCAGTAGGCTGAAATAACAATGTAGGCCCTATAATATTTGTCATATATTTGCCACAAATATCTAATAAATTAACTAAAGTGTTTGTGCATGTATCTTGTTCTAAATAAGCTACAGACAAAGAATGATTCAGATGAAAAAAATATCGTATGTTTTCTGTTCACAAATTGAAAAATGCCAGTGGACAATTCGGTAACAAAACAGTCTAAGTTCACTGACTAGACTCTCAGGTTGGGATCTAAACTGTCCCTGTAAGGATGTGTAGATGGTGCTTCATCTTCATAAGCACTTGTTCAGAGAGACTCTTCAATGTCATAAGCTCTCTTCACAGTACGCCTATATCCCACAACTGCAATACATTAAAGTACCCCACATGAGAGGAACTGCACAGACTAAGCACTAAGGACTCACAACTCCAACCCCATGTTCAGGACCTGCCAAGGAAAGAAGTCAAATCATGCAATGGAAACTTTCAGGAGGCACAGGAGGGCTCCTCCTTCCCTGCTTGAAAGCACAGATCAATTGATTCACAGTCTAGCTACATAAATTATAGGTTTATTTCTAGTAAAAGTCAACAAGAGGAAAAGTCGGTAACCATATATTTGTGGAATGTAATATATTAATGGAAAGTACATAAGGCTTTTTACATAGACTACACACCATTAACCTACTCTCATTCATATTAGTTTATCACTCTAAAATTAGCTTCTGCTTTCACTCAAATAGTGCATTTGGGTTTGCTCACCTACAAAAGGGGTAAAATAGCAAGTTATCTAACCATAATGGGAAAAAAAAAAAAAAAAAAAGTAAAAAGAAAGTCAAAGTTCTAAAGCCTACCCTCATATTTCATATAGTACAAAAGGCATTATAATTCTAATACCTCATTTCTTTGACAAAGATTATAGCAAGGACAGAAAATGCCCATAGATTAATCCATCATTCTGACACAGTTTTTAATGAGTGGAAAATGCCAAAAATATGATCTATTATCTTTGCAATTCAAAACCAGTAATATCATGGACCAGTTAAAACTACTTGCTAAAATAATGTTCTAGATCTAGCTTTCGTGCCCATAAGCTTGCCACTCAATAAGCTTTTTAAAACATATCACACATCATTCTGCACTGATTAGAAATGAGATATGCATGATTTTTATTTTATTTTAGAGAAAGAACAGGAGGATTTTCCTTCCTTATTGTTTCTGAAATGTCTTTCATTTGATCAAAAATATAATGTCCCAGTGTCCCCTAGTGGGCAAATAAATTCATAGTTAAAACATCAGTTTCATACATGTCTATACACATCATCAGCAGCATGTTCAGAACAATTGATGTCCTTTTTTTCCACCAAAACATACCATGAAGACAAGGTCTAACCACCTATTGTAAATAAATAGCTAACTTTATGAAAACAAAACCAGATGTTTTTATGTAGGGTACCCTACTGGACAGGAAGAGAGAATGAATTTGAAAGACTACCATTTTCTCCTCTGTACTGTAAAGAGTGATTTTGGGAAGCTTATTTCACAAAACTTTGCTTCAGTATTCATTGAAGATAATGACATTGAAAACTTCTGAATTGATTTTTGCCAGTGCAAATACTACACCATAGTTATGCTTTGCTGCTATTTTAGTATTAGATGGTGGGCAAGGAACAGTTGCTACATTTTTCAAGCATGTCTCAATCATTTTCCTCCTCACTTGAATTACCAGGAAAAATCTGACAGGGGGAAAAAAAAAAAAAAAGTAAATAGGTCTACTACAAGTACAATACTTAAATGAAAAACTGAAATAGAGATCTATTTAAAAACTTTTTTATTTGTTTGTTTACTTTTAATGAATTCAGTCCTTGTGAATATGAAGAATTAGAAAGTCATTCCTGAATTAGAAGTCTTTTAGAAGTCCTTTGCACTACACCCTTTTGAGAAAAGTCTTTCAGTTATCTGTTGGCTTTATTAGCACACAAGTGGCAAATGGAGGTTAGAATCGCAGTGGCCATTTATGACTTAGAAGGGTAAGCATTTCCAGACACCATAGAACTCAATGCTTTTGGCAAGGTGAAAAATAACAAACCTGAACATTCCCCACTACAGGGCTGTAGTGCCAATAGCAACAGCATAAGTGATGTTGTTTGAATATTGGGGTGTAGCTTTTGAGGAAATCCAGCGTTCTTTTCCTTCAAAGTCAGACATGCAGTTTTGGGGCTAGGTGCAGAGAGCCTTTTAAAGGAGTTGCTTTGACAATAAGGACCAAAATGGCATAAATTTGACATTGCCTTGTCAGCAAAACCATTCTTATAAAATAAGTCAGGTATGCAAAATGAGAAAAAATATACATATATAATTAATGTCACAGTTCTAATTATATATTTAGGATTTCAAAAGAAATAGTCAAAATATTATGTAATTGAAAATGAATAAAGTTCTCATGGACAAGAATCTGGACTTGGGAGATTCTGACTCTGATATTCTCTCTAGATAGCCTTTGAGTAAATTATGGTTAAATCACTTCATCTCTCTGTACATCAGTAATATCTCCAGAATTGCATAACACTTCTTTTTCATGCTTTCTAAAACCTGTCAATTTTGTCTGCTTTTTGAACTCTCAAATCCCTAGGCTAGGTACAGATCCTATGTATGTGCATATATGGAATTCACCAACAGCCAGCTTAGGGCTATGTAGCAAATAGTATACACATTTCTTCTGAGCTTATTTCTTCTTTCATTGCTTTGATTCCAGAATTGATCTATTTTATAGGAATGGCTTCATCAACCTTACGTGAGAACTTTCAGCCTTACAAAAGCTAGACCCTTTGATCTGTAAAGTAACTAACAAATAGCTAAGATATTGTAAACACACTCTGCAATCATGTAAATTAATATAAGGTATTTTAAACATTTTATTAGAGAAATTGAGCTGTTAAAATAAAACATCTCATTACATATCTTTTATTACAAAACTGAATTGCAGGAGGCTAACTTATTTTTATTCTGAATTTATACAGGTAAAAAATCACCTTTTTACACAGAGAGCTTATTTTCAATACAAAACTACAGTTTTGAAAAGAGATACAAAGCAGAAGAACTGCTAATACTCTGCTTTCTCTTGCAAATCTAACCTCTCTCTAGAGACTGACCAAGCCAGGAAAAAAACTGTTAGGTCACAGCTATGATTAACTCAGGCTGGACTTACTCCAGATGCATGACAACCTCCGACAGGGGGATCTCTGCCAACCACTCTCCGTGCTCCAGGAAATCTCATGATCATTGTCACCAAAAACAGCCATAACTCCCAATCTTTCAAATACAGATAGATCAGCAGGGATCAAAATACAGATAGGGAGAGGATTCTCAGCTCAGTAGGACACACTTTGTTCTACAGCCCCAACACAAAGCAGAAATTCAGGAGTAATTAGGGCAACTGCCTAATTCTCTTTTCTAAGGACTGCGCATGTTGCAGCAGATGCCAGTGCTGCATCAGGCATATCCCCTCTGTGAATGCTACATTGCCCTACTAGTTGCAGCTACGTAGTTAGCTGCAATCTGCATCTTTAAAACAATTTTCATAGCTGCATGTCTGACAAACTGCCCCTTCCAAGAAGGCATACATAGGGTGTAACAATGTATGAGAGTGAGGAGGGACAGAATAAAGTATTGAGAGAAGCAACGTGGCTTCACAGAGAAAGTATCCCAATGCAAAAACAGCATTAAGAGTATCCAGGTGTGCTTTAGATATTACTAGAAGTTTCTAGTCTGGACATCCAATATGTATGAGCAACAGATGCTTTATGAGAGAACGAGTTTGGCCTTGATTCTAGACTACTCACCAAATACACAATTTCACAGCACTATCAAACACATTAATACCTTTTTCTTCCCACGATGATGAACTCTCCAGCATTTTTAAACAAGAAGGTATTAAAAAAGTACATTTTTAAGGGGCTGAGATTATTAAATGTGTTAACAGCTCAGGTTATGAGTTATCAGTAATAAAGCACAATACTTCCTATAAGAAGTCCAGTAGTAGCAAATCCTTCCAGTGCAATTTTAATATATTTAAACCCTTAGTTGCAAGCCTTTATAGTCTGATATGTCACCTCTCTTTTCTAGCCTGATGTGCCTATTGAAGCAAATGTGTTCAATAAACCTATCATAATCTGAGCAGCAAAAAGAAACAAGATATTTCAGTTTTGTTATATCAGCAAAGAGTCTTTGCTTCAGATTAATGGATTGATAATTAAGATAAAAGCTCTTCCTGGTACAGTAAACAGGAAATGAAGCAAGAGAAAGCAGAGAGAAAAAAAAGTGTTTTCTTTTTGTTTTATTTTTGTTCATTTAATCATATAACAGTATGTGAAGTATGTTCAACATCTCTATGGCTGATTTTAAACAGGGTGCTTTTCAGTTATTATCAACCACAAAGATAATCACAGAGAAGAAGAAAGAGGACTAAGATGGTGATGGTGTCAATTTTAACATCTGCAAGTGTATCCTTGCTCTTTTCTGGTATTCTCTGCAATCCAAACAAGTTTTTGTTTGTTTGTTTGTTTGTTGGGGGGGGGGGGGGGGGTAGGAGAGATGCTGGGAAAAGGACAGGTAGGATTAATACATCCATTAAAAATATTTTTTTCCTGAAATTCTCCTCCACTACCTAGTGAAAGATACAGCAGACTCAGCGCTATTGACCCTTTCCTTTCCACATGAGTTGAGCCTGTTAATGAAAACTCTCCTCATTTGATTTTGGATGTGTCCTAGGAGTCTTACAACATGTACAGAATTTAAAATCTAAGTTACCATAAATCTCCCGTGGGGTTCAGTAATCTCTCACCCATCAACATTTTACTTAACTTCTGTTTACCTCTCATCTTTGCTAATCTATTTCTATGCATGCCAAATAAATGATACAACAAAATATAATGTTGTAGCCTGATATCACACACAAAGATGATGTACCACAAAATATTAAGCTTTTGTTCATGTCTCTCTCAAATATCTGTTTAACACAAAACATCAGAGATTCCAATGAAAATATATACCATAGAACCATAGCATCATTATACTTTGATAGTGAAATAATTTATTGGATTAGTGTATGTGAATCTGTCTGGGTCTGCTTATGATTAAGAAACACTAAATCTGACAGTTTACTTCCACTGAGTTATTTATTTAGGTCCTCTGAGAACATAGCCTAAAACAGATTTTTTCACCAAAAGTGCTAAGGTTCACAGCCTCTGAACTCCTTGAGACAGAAACATATGGCTACTTAATGTAGTTTTCCTATTACCTATGAAAAAGATTTGGTTGAATTTTGGCCTGGAAGATAAAATTGTTCAGTGTTGGTAAAGTGTTGCACTCAGAACTGAGTCTTAAACCTGCTTTTCTGCATATCGTACCATGTTTTTCTATACATAATTATTTTAAAAAGAAAGGAAAAAATAGTAAAAAAAAAAAAAAAAGAGTAGGTTCTAAAAAATTTCTAATCTTTTTCTCTGTAGTAACTGGATTATCTAGTCTTCTCAGGCTGAACAGCATGCACTAGGAACCTGCCCAACTTCAAGCACATAAATACCAGCATTGAAATGGGAGACTACCCACATGGGCATAAAGCAAAGCTTGTCCAAAAATGTTTGCAGGATAAGGGCCGTGGAAAGTAATCACCCTCTGAACATTGGCTTAGAGGCATTGCAGTCCTAATGAATTTCAGACTCAGACCAGCTTATATTTTCTGGCATTGAGTGCCTCAGTGGCATCTGGTGGGATTTTTTTTTTTTTTTTAAACTTGCTCTGCATCATGAGACTCAATAAATTTGCAAGGTTTTTGCAAGTAAGCTTGAAGGGCTTGTTCAGTAGACCTTGAATTATCAGTAAGTACCCAAAATTAGTTGTCATCTTTGAGAAGGCTAGAAAATCCAACAGCATTTGATATAAATCTCTCATGCTTAGTGCTTCTGGGGGCACTCTGAAAGTCTTGCGGACAGTATCATTAGTGTTTCCATTTGAATTCTGAGGTGGAGCAGTGTCATGTCTAAGCTTCTTCTTCACTGGAGAAATTGCAGCACAATTGCAAATACACCTTCAGCAAGTGAGCACATCAGCAAGTGTAAAGATTAGTCATCACACAGAGCAGCCATTACATTATCAGTGGCACGGGCAATTTGACCTTCATTTATCAAAGGAAAGAGATCACATTCCATCTTTTAGATCTCCCAACGGTATTCACTTTTTGTGAATCCACTCAGTACTTATTATTTCTGCCAACACTGTATTGTTGCTTCTAATTACATTACAGTTGAAATGCATTACAGTACATTTTCTGCATAGATCAGTACCAGACAGAGACCAAAAAATACAATTTCATGACTATCCACTACAAAATATCAGTGTTAAACACAGAATGGCAGCAATTACACTCACCAGCATGCATGCAACCACAAATAATTACATTATGAACACTATTAAATTTATGAACTCAAGAACTAGAAGTTAGGAAACACTAGAATTAAAGTTAGCTGTATAACATTAATTTCTTCTGTTAGGGAATATATATTATGGAACTTTCTGTAATGATACTAGAATTTACATCTAATTTTTCCACAAGGCCCAACTTTTGGCTCCTCATCCATTAACTTTGATTACAAGTTAATTGAGGAACTAGACTACAAAGATTTTATGTTAACCACATAGATTATTGGAATATTTTAAGAGCTACAGTATTTTTCCAACCCTCAGAAACAGCTGTGCTGTTTTGGCTAAAACTTTGCAAACAGATAGAGTCTGAGAGAAACTCATGAAAAAATACAACTAAAAATGTGCAGTGCTATAAATGAATGGAAAGAAGTGTGGGCTAATCCATTCACAAGGCTGATTCCACAATGCACTGTGAAAATGGCACCACTATACATATTCAAACCATTTTAGTCAGCAGCCCCTAAATTAGCCCATAAAGTAGGTAGACAGACATAAAAACTGGTACTGACATTAATTAAACAGCTTAATTGTGTAATTGGTCAGTAACAAAGAGAGTTGTATTCCACATTTTTTGTTCTTTAGCATACTGACTATGAAACAAATGTCAAACCAAAAACAAATAATGCATGCAATCTACAAAAGGTACTCAAACCAAGCCTTTATTCCTACCAAAGGATATCTGTACTAATAAATAGACAATTGTGTCTGAAACTACCTGTTTTACATTTGCAAATACATACTGATTGAAACAAATTGGGATATTTCAGGTAAACACAATTTCAGCATATTTGCAAGTGGAAAATTCATGCCAGCAGGTGATAATTTGGCCTATACTGTGTATTTTTAGAGCTATTGAATTGTATGCTGCAGTGCTGTAATCTAGCATTTTGCAACATCCTGCGTTTTGCCTAAATGTTTGGTAAGGCAAGGAAAACTAGAGGCAGCAGTGAAGCACACAAACAGAATAACAAATAGGATCACTTTTCATTTCAGGCTTTTATATTATAGAATTATATTTTCAATTCTAACATAGGTTACAATAGTCACAATGGCAGTTTTTAAGCTTGCTTTCTAGGCACGTAGTACAGTTAGGAAAGATTTTCACATAATCAAAGTTGGATATTTCTAGAGAGATCAAAAGAGTCTGTGAAGTGGAGAGCAGGTGCTACAGACATCTTAGAGGATCTGAGAATGCAATTAACCAGCAAATGAGCCTTGGAAAACCTAGTCTTCCTGAACAGATGAGCACAATAAAAGCCACTGAGAAATGAGATGGCCAAAGCACGCTAATAACAGCAGCAAGCATATAGACATCTGCCCTGTATCTTAACCTTTAGGAAAAGATAGAGAATCAGATACAGAAAGGGAAGTAGGTACAATTATGTAAATGTGTAGACCTCCTGAAGGAGATGAAAGTTTATTGATTGCTTTTACAGAAGCTCAGTTAAGCAGAACACTACTGGCCTCTCTCTTTTCACTCCAAATGAATTGGTACTTGGGATTGCTAGTGCAGGATGAAAATGGCAAAGTGACTCCTAGAATATTAGAAAAAACAAGTGATTTTACTCCTCAGCATTTACATAGCATTTATTATTATTATTATTATTATTATTTTTTAATATTTTCATTGAAAGCATCAAAGTTTAGCACTGTGAGGTGTTTAATGAGCTTTCAGGGAAGCTGCAGTCACTGGAAGCCTTTAACATTTGGACAACTCTAATACGGCTTTGGACAAATGAAAATAATCCATCTGAACAATTTCTGCTGATGCCAAATTTCATACAGAGCTTATTTAAGCAATAGAAAAGTGAGCTCTCAAACTTTAAAAATGGGTCAGAATTTCTATAACTCTGTCCCTATTTTTTTCTGAGTCCTACAATACACACTGCAGTAGCTTATGTCTTTACAGGGTATTAATCACAAAAACTATCACGTCAAGCCTAGTACGGATATTATAGGCATTCAGGTTAAAAGGGGGATTTTCTGCCCTGACACAGAGGATTGTTGTGTGACAGGGACATAAAATTTCCTCTTTTATAAGAAAGAGAATTCAGTGTGGGAGCACAGGAATGAAGTGCAACGTCATTCACCTTGAAACAAGGCATGAGATACAGGCAGTGCTGCTTACACAGCTTCGATACTATAACTGCTGTAAAATGGTTTGCTATGTATCATTACAGAATATTTTATTTATTTTAGTCCCCCCTGAAGTCTTACAGAGCTCTGTCTTCTCCATCACTTAAGCCTGGTATGACTTGTCAAAACTTGAGAAATGGCTGGAGTGACCTTCAGTCCAGCAACAGCGTAATCAGGCTGTGTAGCGCTGCTGTGAAGATGAAGGAACATTTATTTTTAAATCCTTTTGACTTGTTTCCCTGATCATTTCTTGCTACATTGTTATGTTTGAGGACCTAGGCATTAGGTTAACACTGGATAATTTCTCTTTATTTTTTTTTTAAATATATGTAACTAATGATTTTTAACACTTCACAGTCTATAAATTATTTTGCTACTGTATTTGCTCAAATTACTCTTAAATTGTACTCAAACCAGTTCTGAGCCCAGGTCTTTCCTAAACACTTCTATAGAGCAGTCCTCACTTTGTGATATTAATACCAGTGGGACTACTTTGGTCAGACACTGCCAAGTGTGTGTGTGTGTTAGCCTGATAATTTATTAAAGCAAAGATAATTTATTAAAGCACTGTCACTAAAAAGTTTGGCAACAGTGACTTCAGAGATCTTTAACAGCTTGGCTTTTACAATAGGACAGTTAAGCATAATGGCATGCCCCTGTCATTTACTAAGGATTTAAGAAAATTAAAGTCTTCCAGTCATGGAACTGATATTTAGAGGTCATCAATCTGTACTGTGTGAAAGACATTCAGGAATATTTTCTGAATCATGTTAGGAGAAAAATCTTACTATTAATTACCACAGTGTGACAAGCAAAGTTCTATTCAGGTTTTATTCTTTCAGTCATGGATAAACTTCTTAAACTTTCATTTGTTCATTTTCACCCACTGACAGCAGGCTGACTGCCATTTGCCTGACATAACCCATTCTGCCCACACTCCTGGGTAATACCATCTGAGGTAGCAGAGTTAAGAATAGCACCAGGGAGAAAAAGATGGAAGGAAATGCTTGGATTAGCATGCTCAAAGCACAAAATGATTGCGAGAAATGACATGCTGAACTTTGTTATTACATGATGCATTGCAATACTTTTCTCCTCTTATAGTGCTAAAGCTTTTGAAGGCTATACTGGAACTCCATGTCTGCTGACTTTAAGGACCTTGTGTTTTTTTGTCTGAGGGAGACAGGAGGAAGACCTAGGGTGCATGCCCATGAAAGACCTACAGTGCATTAGCAACTACACTTACAATCTATCATTAAGAACAGACTCAGAGCTCTTTCATAGGAAGCATATTACAAAATAGGTAAAGGACCATACAAAAAGGTCTAATCAAAAAGATTTTTATGCTCATGTAGTCACAAGAGTGAAGATGCATAGAACCAGATGCAGGACTTCAAAGAATGGGACAAATGCTGGAGCTTTAATGGCAAAGGTCTCTCATGCCAAGAATGGTTTGTTAAAATCCTTGCACTGTAACTCTGAGATAAAAATCTTACTTAGATCTACAACCCTTTCTCTCTTCTGTCATAGGCTTCTTTGATGCCCACTGGAAAAGATAATTTTTTTAATGTTAATATACTTTAGATTAATCATAAAACATCAGTAGTCTTCAGATTGCACAGTTTATCATTAACACACCAATATTCGCATTGTAATTATTCATTTTCATCACAATCTCTCCTTAAAAATCTGTATATTGGGCTGGTTCCTGCTTCTTTGCTTGCTAATGTGGATGTTTTCAAATCTAGATTATAAAAAGCAGCAATTTTTTTATCCAAGTTATATGCAATCATGCTGCTCTGGCAGTTCTGCCTATATTGATTACTTGGAAAGTAAGTGTCATGTTTACTCCTCCATTTGTGCTCTTTATTTGTGCTTATTGAGATTTTATTTATTTATTTATTTTTCCCGGAATTCTTTAACATAAACAGACACAGTCTTTACTTTCAAATAAAAACCCACACTGGATCAGATTTTACTCCTTTGTTCACCTTTCTTTTAGAATTAAAATTAACATTTAGTTGCCGGCCACAATGAGTTATATTGTGTTGGACTAAGGCCAATCCTTATTTTCTCCCCCTTCAACTGCATACATTATTCTCATGAATGGCTTGTAAGATAGCATGTAAGATGCTCTGTCGAAGGTAAAGGAGTGATATGGGCTTTTGCAAGAGGAGAAATTAATCTAGTCCCACTGCCAGACTGGCTGCCACAGATTGGCTCTGGTTCCCCAAAAGTCTTCCTGAGAATATCTTCAGGACCAATGAACGGGTGTAAATACTGAAGTTCTGCATCAATCCAACTAAAATAGCCATCCTTTCCTAGCTCGGAAAACACAAATTAAACAGCTGTCTGCCCTTTTGCTGACAACATTACAGCACAGAGGAGGTTTAAATCCTCTCTCCATGTCTCAGGCTCCTGCTGGATTTATGAAAAAGATAATTCTTTACCTGTGTCCTTTCCCAAGCCCTCCCTTGTGTCTCATTGTTTTTCCTTAGTTTCTAAAAGTATTTCTTTCCCCTATCCAACTCACACTATGTAGAGATAGAGATGCTGGTCTTTTAAGCACCTAACAAGCAACATGCAGAAGACTATTTCTTTTCTTACTAGACTTGTTAGCCGTACTATTTCTCCAGGGAAGTTACACATCTCAGAATGTATCATTTCAAAAGCAGCAGAATTTGGCTGTCCCCAAATCTATCAAAACTGCAGCTCTATCAAAACTCATGTTGCAAATCTATCAAAATGCACATTGTGTCAAAAGATGAGAAAGGCAACAAACCAGTGCTTGTCTTAAAGGCTTGAGGGGAAGGGGAATGACATGAATACAGTCTGTAGAACAGAAGACAGTCACCATACATTTGCAATTCTAACTACTTCTTGATGATAAAACAAACAAAAAACACTGCGTTTTGGTATACTGCAGGTTTTCATCAGTGTTTTCTTCCACACAACTTAAGATTTTGTGATTTCAAGTAGTAAATTTTGAAAGCACTGGGGAGAAACATTAATACTACCAGAGAAAAAACATAATAATATAAGTTTTTAAAAGGTGTTATGAAAGCAACTGTTAATTATATATTAGTCTTACATATAACATTGACAGATTACATTAAAAATTTTCAGAGTTTCATTTAGCAAGGTCTCATTTGTGTTTGAAGTGAGATGTTGCTAAATGGTCATAAACAGTCATCGCAATTTGAAATGGACCTTAGGACTGACCCTTAAGTTGCGAACAGAGAACAGTAATCTAAATAATGTCTGGCTCATATCAGATATGACGTGTCTCTTTTATCACAGAAATAGAAGTAACTTGCTTGGTTTTCTTGCTCCATCTCTAATCTGATTCTCTCTATTTCACTCTTCCACTTCAGCATGTGATAATACAACAGCTGAATCTTTCTTTTCCAGTTCCCTACAAAAAGCTCCATAAAAAAAGCTCCCTAAATTCACACCAGTGCTGGCATTGGAGCTACCTCTCCTTCATCTCTCTTCTTGCTTCAAGAGGCAGGCGGAACCACTAGGCATTGAGGCCCTTATTGTGTTAATGAATTATTAATTGAAACATGGGAGCAGTACATCCAGCAACATTTACATTTGCAATTAGGGAATCTGATTTTCCATAGCAGAAGTCTAATTTTATTATTTGGCTTAACTTAGAAATAGTCAGATGGCTTAGGTATGAAAAAAATGGTATTACTGGGGGATACAGTAATCGAGAGAGAAAGAATCTATCTTTTTGTAGAATATGTTGAGCCAAATATGTTAAATCTATGCACTCTCATGACATAATATTTGGTCTTTCAAATGTTTCTATATATATATTAATTTCTATTTAAATTGATTACTAGTCAGTTTAAAATACTAGAAATACTGATAGCTCTATTCTTTTTCAAACTTCATGTAAGTGATTTGGGACAGGTGGCTTGACCTCATTGTTTGGAAAGTTTAGGTAGGTAACTGGAGAAGGCTACATGATCACCAAAAATAATGCAACTATTTTCTGACTAACCTTTTAGACAAAAACAACATTATGTATGTGTGTGGCTTTATTTAAAAATTATATTTTGTCAAACAGCATTTCATACACTCAGGATTGTGTGTTACGGAGAATAATAGGGGGAATTTGAGTATTTGAATAAGCAGAAGGACACGTCAAAAGAAATGCAATGGAGATATTTTCTAGGCAAAGCTCTGAACGTACTAAATTCCAAAATATATTTAAATGTACTTGTTGCTTCTGTACAATATATTTTAGTGTATAACATATTTAGTACATCCTATATAATCTAATAAACTAATAATTTGTGTTTTAAAACTTTTTTTTTAATTTCTCATATGTATTTCTATATCTATATCCAAATATGAAAACATATAATATTCTAAAAAGCCTTGTTTTTCAAGTAGTTTGTAGCTTAAACCCTTGTAACACAGCTGTATTATGTACAGCACATCCCTACCAGATGCTACAGCCTACACATGACAAACAGGAGTTGCACTCTTAGAGAGTTTATTCTTTCAATGCTTAATTTTAGCACGAGTTTTCTTCATAGTGAAGAACAGTGCATGAAGAACAGAAGGCTTTTATAGTACTTGTGGCATCTCTGTGCTCAGGAGTTCTGAGCAGCACACAGCAAATGGGAAGGCATATCTCCCTCTTTACTATGGCCTAAAACATGGATGAGTATATAAATCTTCCTTTAGAAGACATTTCAGCTGCAAATTGTCAGGATATTTGGGAACTCATATGGATGAAATAAGAGCAAGATAACCACAGATATAAATTCCTAAAGCATATACCAGGATATGGGAGTCACCCTTGTTATGAAGCATATGAGAGATAAGTTAAACTGAAGCACTTTCTCCTGCCCTAACTTTACATAGATCAAGTGCCCACTCAGAACTCTCATTTGGATTTTCATTCCAATTTTATTCTCCTGGCCCTCTTTCACACATATTGGACACCTCTGCCAAGTTATCAATGATGTTTATATCATAATTGATGTTGATGTTTACCTAGCAGATCCATAAATAGATATTTAGCTGCTGACTGAAATATAAGTACAAAGAGCAGTCCAAAACACCTCTGTCATCCCATTTTTTATATCGTCACATTCTCAGAAGTTCCCTTACTGTCTATGCAGAGATTTCTTTGGACTTAAATATTTCAATTTGCCATAAAAACTATAAAGAAAAGTCTGAGAAAACAACTGAAGTTTTGATCTGTAATTTAATTATGAGATTTGATTTAAATTGATGGCATGTAGGTTGGTCAAACCAGAGCTTTTGGAATTATCCCCTGCCTTGTATATGGAATACAATCAAAGCCTTAAAGAGATTAGGTTTGAATATTGAAGAAGTCACAGACTTGTTTTATTCAACCTAATCTCCACAAAAGTATGTTTGGCAAGGTTGTAAGTGGAATAGTACCATCTGTTTTTCAGATTCAAATCTCTTTTGTCTGGGTGATCTTTAGAAGGACCAAAGAATAGGGGAAAATGCTTTATTACACTGATTAAAATGATGTTTAGTAATAAAGCAAGATGGTGATGATGAAATTGATAAAAACAAAGTATTCAAAGATCCGACTAACTGTATCACAGACCTATAGTATCTGTTCTAATCCTTCCCATACATAACACCCGGAACCTTGCTAGAAAAGAGTTTAATATATAACATAAAACTTTGTCAATATCTTTTACATTTACAAGCTTTCAGAAGTTATTTTAAAGCAGACAATTATAAAGATGTTCTACTTGCTTATGAAATATCTCCCACAACAATTTCAGAGATATTTTTAACAAGCAGAAGTGAAAACCAAGATATTTATTCATATTTATTCTTAAAGGCAACCTCTGTGTTTTTGTTTTTTTTTTTTTTTGCTTCAGCTTAAAAGAAAAACACTGATATATAAATAATATCTATCTTTGCCAGAAATCAAACAAATCCACAGTTTATAATACCTCTCAATCTGTCAAATGTAATTTTAAAGATTTGTTGGACTTTTTTCCTCCATTTGACAGTGATCAGACACCTAATGTATTCAACATGAATATTAGCATATTTAGTACACCACTGCTCCATCATTTTGAATTATTTTATTTTCTTATTAGAGATGGATAATTCCTAATTCTTACCAGTCAGTTCCATTATTCATTTTTTATTAAGCTAGCTAAAAGTCACAGTCCACAAGTAGATGAGTAGTCATTTTGTCTGTAGTTCCTTTTCTCAAGTGACTGTCCTACATCTGTTCTTCATTAAAAGGAAGCCCTGCAATTCAGCCCTATTTTGATTTTGCCACCAGGTTATAACACATAATTTATCAGAGAAATTATTTCCAGCAGAAGTAGTTGAATTTGTCCCCACTACAGATTCACCTCTGGGAAGCACAAAAATGAATAAAAACAATCAAAAGTACAACAAATTTTCTTCTAAACATTTCCTTGCCACTTAGCAAAGGCTTGCAGGATGCAAGTTGAGGAAGCAGCCTTTCTGCTGAGTCCTGTCACTCAGCACATGTGGACAGACCAACAGTATCCATTAGCGTACCTGTTCCAAACATCTTCCTAGAAACTTGTATTCAGGTAGCTCAAAAGGTTTCAAGTTGAGCTCAAATGGCAGTAGGAGTAGAAAACAGTCATGACTAAAAACACATTAGAAACAGAAAGAACAATACCTGCAACAGCAACTTATTAGCATTTTTGCTGAGCTTGTTTTTGCTAGTCTGCGGAGCTGGTGGCTGTCCTATACATGTATTTAAGACCACAGCAGGATTATAACAGACAAGGCACTTCAGAAAGTCTTGGTTCAGTTCATTTTAGGCTATTCAAATACCATAACTAATATCTTAAGTGTCACCTGTGCTACCTAAGAGGTTTTCACATGTTATTTTTTCCCCTAATGTATCTTATCAATATGATACATTAAAAAAACAATTACTGTTTTATGACTGGTAAGAAGTTCAGGAAAATCCATTAAAGTTGAGATAATGGTACCTGATCTTTTAATATTTACAAATATTTTGTTTTTAATATCATCCATATGGATTGCCTTTTTTCTCCTTCTGTCTCTGTTCTTCTTCATCCAGTGGGAATGACTTTTGTTGTTGAATACTAATGAATCTGTGAGTGGTCCCATTTACAATTGTTTGTTTTGAGTTATTAATTTAGTTTGAAAAACATCTGACCTGTGTTTCTGGCTGAGAGAAGGGAGCTTGGAGTATGAAATAACTGAGATCGTATCATTCAGGCCTACTGAGAGCTAACAATGGAAATATGCATATGTATGTCGTAGAAGTTTATTGATGCATTATGCTCTTCTCACGGTTTCTTTGTGCTTTCCTCTTTGAAGCATCTTCTCAGCAAGAACACTTATCTGTGTTTCTGTTACTTCCACAAGCTTTTCCATATCTCTAGTACTTTTATGAAATGCAGAAGAGAAACTAAACATCTGGCAACTCACCAAGCCATAGTGACTGAAAAGCTGAAAAATTCCTCAGAGAGTGAGCAACATCTGTTTGATAGGCAGTGAAAAATAAACCAGCAATAAACTCATTTTAACAGCAAATAAAAGGTACATGGGACTAGGGGAAGGTTTTCTAGAAATGCTGATTACTCATATTATGCAATTAAATTGGCATTACCGTGTTTGACAGTCATAGAAAAGCAATTGTGAAAGGCTTACGTGCTCAAAGAAACTGATCTAAGAACCTAATTTTCTACTTGCATAGAAAGAAAATCTACCTTTTCAAGTCTCCTGGCTATTTTCTCTGGCAAGAACCTATGAACCTTGTCTATTTCTATCTCAAGAATGTTGTAAAGGAAATACAGTACTCACTTGGGTCAGTAAAGCTTCTGAGCTTTACTAAAAAGGAAAAAAAGTAAAAATTTCTCCTTGTTTAATGAATAGCACGTAATCAGATAATTCAACATGACATTAAATGCAACTAAACTTTTTTTTGCTTACAGCAAGTTTCATCATTATTCTAGATGAATTCATTGGAATTGGTTTGTATCCTCACCAATGACAGGGTGTAATCTAATGGAATGTAAATGCAAGTAGCTGTAAGTAAACAGACAATATTTGTTTTTAAGTTAGGAACTTAAGAGGCATTCTGGGCAATAACACAAAAATCCAGAATTCCTAATAAAGTAAAAAAATAATAAAAAAAAAGCTGATTTTATAATGCACAAATTCAGATCTTCTCCCTGTGCTGTAAGTTTGTAAGTGACAGAATTATTCCCCTAAAGTTCTTGTTAATATGCTATGAAATACTGCTGAAAACTGAAAGAAATACTCTCTACTCCACTGATACACCACAGTATTAAATTTATCAGATTTACACCCTTTGGGTTACACATGATAAACAGCAACAGTGATGAGAGTACTGCAACAGTTCAACCTTAAAGAAAAGCACATGTGCCTTATATGTGCCTGGATTCACCTAAAAGGCATTAGATCTTGTTAGCTGCACTCAGCAGATACACAGAAATTTACACCTACACATCACAAGGTTCTAAGACAGATGAACTACAGAATGCACATTTATCTTCTTTGTCCTGGGACATCAGTGATGCCTCTCAGAACTAAGCACCCAAAGGTGCTTTTAATTTCTTGACAGTCATGAAGATCTGTAAAAGCAGTCAAATGGGAAAAACAACAAACTAAAAACCAACCAACCAAAAAAACCCACCCTGTTCTCCAGACATGCTTGTTGCAGTCTGGTCAGTCTGGAGGAAGAATCAATCCATTACATTTATAGAGCATAGGTCAAATGCTGGTTCTTAGAAAATCACACATTTTCATTCTATTACACTTTTCACATGTATTTGGAATACCAGTTTTCATCACATTCAATTGTGTGGGAGAGGTTCATACTGTAATATTGATTCTATTTTCATGGATTTAGGTTTTGCAATGTTCTTCCTGTGAAAAATCAAAACTTAAAAGCTAACCTTAGATTATTTTGAGTTCAGTAAAGGACTGTGTGCACCACACACACAATCTGATTAATGTGCATATTGTAGTTATTGGAAAATTTATAATACGATGATCTTGAATGTATTTAGGTGTGTTTTTTTTTTTTGTTTGTTTATTTGTTTTTTCTTAAACACACAGTAATTTCCTTAAGCAAATTTTCAGCTTAACCAAACATAAGCTTATATTTTAACCAGTGTTAAGTAAAATCACACATAGGTGAAATGTTCATATCAAGGGTTCCAGTACAGTTCTCACTCACTTTTCTATACAGTGAAAGGTAAAGAAATTCACTTGATCTTACACCTAACTTCAAGCATGTCCATGTCCTCTGAGTCAACTACATGATAACTTCTTTAAGGCATCCAGTCACAAGGACTGATTTATCATTGTATTTTTAGATCACAGGGCATAACTTAATTATAAAGAAAACAGTGTTTTGTTTTAATTACATATAAACTGCAAGAATGGAGGCTAAACTGCTTTGAGTTCATAAAGGTAGTTCTATTTCAAGAAACACTTCAGTTCCTAAAATTGCATGCTTTATTTTTCTATAAAATCTGAAAGTACCTATTAATGCTCATGTGAGTTAGTTAAAATGTTTTGTCTTACCTGAACCTACATTCTTCAGTGGTTAAGATCAAGATCTAAACTGAAAATTTTCTCCCATCCAGTAACTGTGAGTCATTAAAACTAGTTACATGACTGCTTTAAGCTACACATGAACTTATGCTTCTTGCTTGTACTTGGAAGCAAAAAATAAAAGTTATGAAATGGTTAAAAAATAAATGAATAAAAAGGCTCTCATTGACTCAATGGGCTGATTCATACAAAAAAAAAAAAAAAAAAGTCCAAATTGAAAAGTGAGGTGAAAAAGCATGCAAGAGGTTTGTTTCCATTACAAGCATTGCTAGCTGCCTGCTGGAAGAAGATACTGGGCAAGTAGCACAACTCTTTTTGGCCTAGAAAAGGCAGAGTGACTCGTGGATTCACAATGGCTGTTGGTATTACGCAAGGATAGATGTAGATCTAACAAACTAATCCTATTCAACTCCAGTGATTTAGAGTAAAGCACGGAGTATAAATGAAGTGTCCTCATTGATCTGTATCTGTTATTTAAATATCATGACCAGAACCAACAGGTTTTTTTTAGTAACTATATTATCATGAATGATTCTGCAATGTACTAAAAAAACAGGAAGATACTGACTGCCAATAGATTCCACATATGACTAATACGTGTCTACCTTACAGAAAGCTCCAAAATATATATTTGACTTTTCAACATAAAACTAATTAAATTTTTATAGGAAGTGTATGGCAGATGTTGTTAAGACAAGTTTCTTTACGTTGCTGATATGTTTTAATTCTCTTGTTACTTCACTTACCATGCCTAAGACTGTTGTTATTGCTACATGTCACTGTTCTGATTTAAGAACTTCAGAGAACTCAGACACATAGATGGTGGTTTTATTCTCTTGAGAGTTTAAAAAAAAAGATGCCATTTAACTTCACTGGATGAAAATACCACCAAAGATAGAGACACTAAACACATGTGACATTACCCTTGAAAAGACAAGTAATTACTACTGTAAGTGCCACTCACACACTAATATGTTAGAGACGCTTACCTAATAATGTGATAATGTAATAATAGACCACCAATACAATATACAGAAATTCACCATTAGACTGGAAGAAATTTATTAAACAATTACTACCTTAAAAAACCTACATGATTTTATATATTTCTTTGACATTCAGTGTGCTTTAATTTGAACTCTTTCATGGAAGATTTCCCTTTGCTTGCAGATCTGAGCACTGATACACACCAAGCCAGTTGGCAACTCCCTTTGACTTTAGCAAGGTTTGAACAGAGTTTTAAGATGACAAAGAAGTGTTTTTCCTTCTCATGAAAGAGAAGAAGAAATTTATTTTATCTCACAGCAGGGAGAGCTTACTTGCACCCTGTTTCTCTAAACCTCAAATGCTGTGGCATAGTCATGCTCACAAAGCCTTGTACTGCAAGTTCCAGTACATGCTGGGCTGCAAGAGGCACTCATGGCTCCACACATAGCTCTGACTCACTTTATGAATATTTACATACACAGATAGATACTTAACTGGATATAACTACATACATCACGTTTGTGGACATTAAGAATGGAACAGCAGAAGAACTACCTTAGGCCATTCTACCTAATGGCCAGGTTGTTATTTCTATTGCAGTTCTTCAGAAGGAAAAGATGAAAATATGGAAGACTGGCATCACACCATGCCCTGAACCTCATTTATGGAAGTTTAAATAACTCAGTACCCGGAAACATAGCTTTCTCATCCAGCCAAGATTATAATGGTGTGCTCACACAGCAGATTTTGAAATTTCAGTGTGTGACTTGCTTTGGTTCCCTTCAGTGAAAAGCATCATAGAAGAGCATAATATATAACATGTAATCCCCTTTTCTCAGCCTGTATTCAAGAGCTGCTAGAGTTTTCCCCAGAAGTAATTGGAGAGACTCAAAAACCAGTAACATCTCAAGTACCCACCAGGAAGACCTACTGAAGGTTACACAAGAAGGAGCGATGCTTCTTCAATAAATTAAATGGACTTAAGAAGGATATAACTGGATGGAACAGTGAAAAATAATAAAGCATCTACTTAAAGCAGACTGAACAATTAACTGTATTCAAAACTACTCTCTTCATATGTCCCTCCAATTATATTTGTGATTGCTTTCACCTACAACTTGGAGACTTTTCTATAACTAGAAGTTGCAGTTTTGGCTATTGTTCTGTCTAATGTTTCTCATTCAGAGGTCTACAGACAGGCAGAAATCTAAACTTAATGCAATATTTCACTTTTAAACATACTTCACATCTGATATGTATGTAAATGAGGCCTGGCTAATCCAGTTAGCTTCTCATACTCTCCACAGGTTACCAACAAAATGTTCCCTCTTATTTCACCTTTGTTTCTCATGAAAGAAGAACAGATCAGCATTTTTTCTTATTTATCCACAGGAGTTAACAGTAGGTTTGTTACTCTTGAGGTCCTCTTGCACATTGCTCGCATTAACTCACTTAAATAGTCAGAAATTTATAACATCTTTCCGTACAGTTTTTCTAACACAACATTCTTAAATAAGATTTTTTTTTTTTTTTCAGAGAAATATGCTGATTTTACTTCAGTCACACACACAAAAACATATATAAACATGCTTCCTGTAGAACAGGAATGATGGTTTCTGTGCTACGCTAAAACACCACAAATAGGTGACGTATTTTGAAACAGAACATCTTTTGAAAAGAAGCTTTAAGATTTATAAACAAAATGAGAATTTGAGACTTCCATATGATCCCTTTTTGAGTAACACTGTTATTCGCATAGAGATTTGCAAGGGTGTCTTTTAACTGAATGTTAGTTAGAACACAGGTTTTTACTCTGATAATCCTTTTCTTGTTCATGGGACATCCTCTGTGTTTCTTAAAAAGAGCAATTTTCAGGTCATTTTGTCTTCAATTTTTAATTTACTCCTAGCTTCCTCAAAAATGCCAGATTGCTAGCCCTTCGGTGGTTAAAGATTCGCTCAAATAGTGTTTCAGAATCAAAACCATAATTGATATAATTATGATTTTGCCAAGTAAATAACAACGTTTATTTACACTCCAGCTGTCTCATGAGAATAACATGTAATTACCAAAATCTGATATTTTAATTTAATATCTTCACTGCAACAACACATTGAGTTTATAGCATTACAAAAATTAATGAGCTTTGGTTTGAAAATTAACTTGAACTGTAAATAATTAAGCATCTCCATATCTACATGTCCACGGGAATTTGTTACACACAGTAGGAAAACAGAGTCTGTATTTCATCCCTTAGCTTGTCACTGCAATACACAGATTCTGAGTATATCTTTCATAGATTTTTAGTGCATGTGATAGGTATATGACTATGCTACATATAGCATGGACTTTATTTTCGAGCCTATCAAATTGATAGGAAAACAAGGAAGACATGTCTACTTTTCACAAAACTTAGTTATCTTATGAAGAGACATAAATTTTAAATACAATTGAAATTGCAATAGAAAAACTTGAATACAAGTATTGTATTCTTGTGCACAACAGAAAAATCACTTTCTATTACATATTTTTTATTAGGGAGATGAGTAATATTGTTTAAATATAAGGTTTTGCCACAAGGGACCAAATACACTGTTCTGCCACAGTATCTCCTGGCTTCCATTTCACCATGGTTTGAGATTTAGTCACACTTCCTCTCCACAATATATTACAGTCATCATACTGTTACCATACAAATGCCATTCTGAGAGGCTCCAGGCAGTAAATGTTGGCTAAGAGGCACTGCGATATCAAACACTTAAATGACAGTTCCAAGGGGGAACAGAAGAGAACTTTTTCTGGAATCAGTATTTCACATTTCTGGACAAACTCATTTGAAACCAATTTTCCTGACCAGATTTAGTGCCCAATGGAGTATGCCTAAACACTGTTAATTATAAGGCAACTGCTGAATAAAATAGTAGTAGCATCTCTACAACAGACTAACAATGACAACAGTACCTCTCAAACATTTACCAAAAGTAAAACATTAACCAAAAGTTTCTCTCACACAGAGAGAAACACGAAGACATGGACCAACTATGCACTGAGAATTGTGTCTGAATCAGTATTTCCATTTTATGTCAATATTAGGAAAAGACTGAGTCCTCATGGTCTTAAGCTTTAATAAGAATTCAAAACATTGGCAGGGGAAAAGATTAAATGTATTTCAGATTCAGCTAGCATAGCACTAGGGTTATTTGGAAACTCGAGAACTGGGTTTTGGATTTCCTTACAATGGAAAAATAGCAGGAAAAAGAGATAATGGATGCATTTCTATAAACCATTATGAAAAACATTTACAAAAAATTCTCCCAAATCCTTCAAGAACAGGACGGATACAAAAAAAAATGCTGGGATGAAAAATATGTATTTCTTCCTATTTTGTGAACCCCTGTATAACAGTTTCAGTTTGTAAACCACTGCCTATGAAAATATCTTGAAGTACTGAATGTGCCCAGAAGGCATCAGACAAGGTCTTCAGGTAGCATATATCACTGGATATCACTACTGAAACTACATTATTACAAAAGCCAAGGATCTTGGATCTCTCTCACCAATATTCTAAGTATCTAAAAAAAGAGGGGGAAAGTCACTGCTTGCAGCATTTTTCTTTTACATATTCAGCCTTAAGTATTCTGAATTGTTAATGTTGAAAATAATTATGTTTTGAAAGAATATTTTGCAGCAGAGGGTCATCATATGAAAAGTGGAATGAAAAGAAATAGAAGCATGGTTATGGGCTTAATTCAGAATATTGTTTTGAGAAAGATGAAAACAAAGTAGGAGTTAGTTTTAGTTTTTAATTATTGATTTAAACTTTATTTCCTTCTCCATATAAAATTGCTTTAAGGTAAAGCTAAGAAAACCAACTGTAAGCAAGTATTCCACACTGTTATCAAATAGACTTTTAAAAAATATGTAGTATGAATATATTATATTAGCAAATGAGAATTAATATTGTCCATCCAGAATTATAATAATTAAGATACAGACAAAATTTTCAAGGTATTTTGGTATTAATGGAATTAAAGCTATCCATTTTGATAAATTAAACAATGGCTACTTTTTCAGGATAACTTATAAATAATTATCCTGCTTTACAGAGGTAATTGTTGAAACCAAAGAAATCTTCACAGAAAATACAGTCACACGTCACTAGCCAGAACAAAGGCATATGTAAAGCATGCAAAGGCATAGGGGCTTCATTAGTTATTAATTTGTGAAGTGATGCATGCCTGTGAGAGATGTGGAAAGACAAGAAGCATTTGTGTGAGACAGGAATGAAAAAGAAATGCTACAGAGAACGGGTAGAAAACCAAGAACACAACCTGAATAAGCAATGCAGCTCTGATGTTGAAAAAAAAGCTTAGTTAGATTTTTAGCTGAAATTTAGCTTAGGTTGGATAAAGTAGATTTTGCATATTCTTTATCAATAAACAGGAATCCATTAAAATATTCACTTTTTTTTTTTTTTTTTCCTCGGTCAGTCTCTCCTTCCTAAAAATGCAACAAAATACTGCATTTTGGCTAACCACAAATAATGGGAGAAAAGAAGGAAAAGCATACTCCCTAAAAATAGTATTTAGTGACTGTGGAATTGTTCCATCTAATAGTGGAAAAAAAAAATAAATCACTCACATTTCACCAGCAGTATGTTTCTTGTTCTTTAATATACATTATTTTGATTTTTCAGTCCAGTAAAATAACCAAATAGCTAACAGTAGATGGTACAACACTGTCCATTTATGTTATTGCCAAAGTAAGAGAATTTCTATTGCTTTTCTGATACTGTTTTTGCTGTTTCCAATTTGCTAGAATATTTCTTCTTAAAAGGCAGAAACCCATGCTACCAGACCTCAGTTATCTTTCACATAATCTTTACTCTAAAATTTATTATGAATTCTATTTTTTTTTTCCCCAAGAGGTAGTTAACACTGTTCTACTGAATAAATAATTTAATAAAGGAAAGAGAAATGTAAATTAACATTGTAATTTTTATTCTATTTTAGAATAATATTTTAGTAAACTAATGCTTTAAGCCAGTTGACAGGAATGTGGAATTAAATACTTGAAGGACCTAATATTTAGACCTACATTTCATTGAACGTAATATATTTTAATTTATTTGAAATCTGTGTATTGATTGTACTACAACCTAAATGGAACAACACTTTATCAGACATTTTCACTTTGTTTTCTTTCAAACACAAAGGCAAACAGAAGAGAAAATGTCCTTCAACACAGGTGTGTTTTCTGCCAATAATTCCAAATTCAGTTGAGGAAGTAGCATAAATTTAGCCAAAGCTGGAGGGCTTAGGACAGAAAAATCACAAGCTCAGGCTCACAAGTAATTCTGATTCTTCACTGCATTGTCAGAAGTATCAAATGCATAGAAAGCTACTAGCTATTTACATAGCAATTTAGCTAAGCACAACATGCTGCATGACTGTGATCTTGTCTGAATGAAATTGGCTCATTAACCAAAACCATTTCAACTTGTTCACATTACCAAAGTCAAGAACAAGCACAAATATGAGCTTTGATGAATACATATATATTTATTTTTTACAGGAAGGGTTGATTTGACTAACCATTCCTATTGTTAACATTTAGTTATTTTTAAAAAACCTTTTAAGTCTTACATAATACAAGCACTTTATCAAAATGACTGGCATTTCCTGCTCCTCTTTGCCTAGTCTCCCAGAAAGTCAGAGGGGCTGTATTCTACTTCACTAACTCAGTCTGTGCTTTTATTTGTCATCTGACTTTCAAAAGACTGTCTGCTGACACACTGGTCTCACCCACTGTTTTCTGTGAAAATCAATTTATTACTTGGCATGTTTGTCTGACAATCAAGTAATAAAGCAATATTTTCAGCAAAGACTGTGGTGGGACAAAAATATCTCTCTCTAGCTGGGAGCTGCATAATTGATTAGCAAGAATAAATGAAACACAAAAATCCCCTTCAATTTAGCACTAGTATTTGAGTTACAATTTGTCACCTGGGCATCAGCAGGGGAAAGTGATTCCATACTCACTAATCTATACTTTATATTTGCTAGGAATGGATGAAGCACTCTGTCTTCCCTTCCTCTACCCTTCACTGCCAAATCAGGCACACATAGTTACAGATATTAAATGCAATGACTGAACTTAGTGTGTAATGAAAACATGACAGATTATGTATATGTGATGTCCAAAGCAGTTATGAAGAGACAGAATTCTCTTGATAGGTTAGGATTCAAATTCCCTAAATGGGATGTTAGGCATGTAGAATGACTGAAGTCACAGTCTCTGATCCTGTTACTCTATAGTAACGATGAACATTGGTAGCTACCTAAATTCAGTAGTACTTCCATAACAAGCCTTATATTTACCTAAGCTTCTCAACAATCTAACTGCAGGTGTACCTGTTCCCCTTCTAAACTCCACAGTAATCAGTGTTTCCTTAGAAAGACACATGAACATTGCTTACAATCTGCCTGAATTGCCCAAAACATAATGCTCTTAAAGTAAATATCTGTCTCTCCCCTTCCACATTCTTGGAAGTTTGAGGAGGATAAAGAAAAGACTTGAGAAGGTGAACAGAACAAAATTAACAATGGTACATTTCCCACCTGCCACACATGTCTACACTTGCAAAACATCTTGGATCAATGACTGGCTTCTGTATAGTCATAGGACACGCTATGAGCCAGCCTCGCTGAAGCAGCCACACAGCAGAACAGGTTTTGAATATAAACTACACTATAGACTACAGTAACTCAGGTGTATCTAGTCTCATTGTTTAACAGTGCAATATGTGGTAAATAACAAATTGAGGAATAAAACCTGAAAGTATCAAAAGTGGAAGAGAGGTGAATGGATGGCAGGTAAGAAATTAACCGTGATGCGGATAGTCCAGATCAACTTTATGATGCAATGTCTGCATGCAGACAGGGGAGTTGGTGGAAAGTGATGGCATAGGAGAAACATGGCAAGGAATTGGACTACAACAAGGAGATATATGCACGAGACCTGTACCAGATAGAAACAAATCTAGTTAAAAGACTGAGGCCAGAGCATGTTACCTACTACTTAGCAAAATTTCACTATACTTCTAACTGTGTAGGAACATATGAAAACTGCTCATAATTAATAGTATAGGCAATGATTGTATTTGCTTTGTGTATATAAATCTGTAACAAAAAGCATTAGCTCTGTTGATCACCCTTTAGAATAGGGGACGTAGAACTTATCACTGTGGTATATGAATGTATTTTTCTAAAGAATTAAAAAAGTTTTGGAGTCCTTTGATACAAATCTACAGTACTCATACATAGACTCTAGGGTCAACACTTCAAAAAATGCCTCTGCAGTCTAGAGGTAAATCCCAAACTCATTTATCTGGCTTTCAGAGATAACTAGCCCCCACTGAATTCAGTGACGATGTTGATAGGAAAACTCAACCAATTAAGAGCTTGAATATAAAGCCAGAATTCCAGCTTTAGGCACCTATTAATGCTTTTAAAACCTTAGCCTAAAATGCATTACATATTGTTCTACCCTGGTAGGGCCACATATTCTAAATGACATTTTCTGCAATCTTTTGAAGCTGTTTTTCAATGCCTGTTTTCCATTATAAGATAGATATTTTGATGACTGAACATAACATTTTACATTTGTATTTTTAATACGAGAAATCAGTTAGTAAAACAATGATTTGAAGATGGTATTAAGCACCCTCTGTGTTTTCCCAAGCTTCTGTACAGTACAAGCTGATGTGTGGTAGACAGGACAGGAAAATCTGAGTTATTTTGAGATGCTAGAAGGACATAAATTTAATATGAAGTACTGCTATAGAAAACTAAGAAATCACATTTCAGACAAAAATATCTATCATTCTGAATAAAATTCTGCACTGAATTCTATGGAAAACTTGCACTGGTGGCATTTGAAAATCATTTTATTTTTATTACAAATAAGGCAGCCTGAAGAATATGTACCAACACACTAAAAAAAACAGAATAGTCTAGTATGCTTTAAATCCTCTCTCAATCATGCACATCCTGTATAGCTACTCTAACTTCTGTCAAAAAAAATACCCCCAAAAATGTTCTCATTGAAATTCTGCAACAATATCAAAATTTGAACTTTGTTCCCTCACAGATAACTAGAAACAGTGACTCCTAAAATGACAATTAGTGTACATGTGCAGAGCACTTCATCAATGTTTTCTGACATTGAAGTTTTATTTATAAAAAAAAATAAAAATATTTGATTCCTCTGTTGTGAAATAAAGAGTTATAGGAAAGCAATGTTCACATCTCTTTCAATCTTTTTACACAAACACTCTCAATATGAGATTTTAAAAGCTTTCCTTTCCTCTCCTCGGTACTATCAGAACGTGCTACTCAGCCAGTTTGGAGCAGGGTGTCAGATCAAATGACCTTCAGAAATCCCTTTCAACATATACTGTAATTATACTTCCAGGCGATTTATTTCCACCTGGTAGGGCAGCACAATGGAATGAAGCTCCTTCTGCCCTGTTTATACAAAGCTTTGATCAAGTACAGCAGTATACGTGAGCTCTGTGCTATTTAAATTTGACTATTGCTATTGATCCTAGTGCTAGGACAAAGGGCAATAGGAGAAGTAACACAGAATTGGATATTGAAAATTGGATGTCAATTATCCACAAACGTCAAACCATCTCACACAGAAGCAATAAGTTTCAATTAATGTCTGCATCTCTGTACAAGAGTAATTTCTCCTCTCTTTATATAAAAGGACAGAATAGACAGTATGAGAATGCTTTTCAGTTACTCTTCTATTTGTACTTTTCACTTTGGCCTTTTTTTTTTTAAACAAATATATATAGTGGGGCATAGTAGGTAGGGTGCAGATGGATGCACCTGGGACTCTGGGGGGAAAAAAAAAAGGTGAAGAGTATTTTTATATATGATTACCATTAAATTAATAGCAGTGTTCCAGAACAGATACGTAACTCAAGTTGTTTGGTTAAACCCTTATTTCCAGATTTTTCTTGTATTTAGTGCTAGCGAGATACAGTAGGGATTAAATTCAATGTGTTAGATTAGAAAACTATTCCAGTTATATCTTCAGTAATCAGGAAGTCTACCCCACCTCCACTTGACAAAAAAACATGAAAAAAAAAATAACTCTCAATGGAATTGAGTTTATATCTACATATTATTCAATTTGATTCTTTTATTCCTTTAAAGTCAGTATGAAAGCTTAGTGAGCTTATCTGATTTTAATATCGATCATTAGATACAGAGGATGTGAGTCAGACTTACAGATGTTAGCAGTAGGAAAGAGAGGGGAAAAGGGAAGCTGTCTTTAATGTGTGCATAAATATGGTAATAATGTCAAAGACAGTTAAAGTAAAGTAAAGTAAGAGTTAAAAGGTAGTCCATAACCATAAATGCAGGAAAAAATAGCCATTTTGAAAATCTGGATATATTTGAATGGCCATTTAGAATGATGCCCACTACCTAGGAGAAATGTGTGAATGTTAAAGAACTTGTACAGAGCTGTCTTCTGATTGGTAGGGAAAAGTCCAACTGTAATGTTTTGGAACATTCATCAGAAACAGAAGATAACATGAGTCGACAAGCTGAAATACATATGTCAATGAGAGCTCCCTCCATTTCTAGGTTACTACTGTCAGTTTTCACCTCCCCTGTGCATTTTTCATGATCCCTATTCATGGCTTCTTATCTATCTGAATGTGGGTGGTGGTGATACTGTAGGAATCAAATTAGAGCTGTCTGCTGAAAAAAGAAAACTGTGTGAGGACATGTAAAGAACTGAAACTTCCACCTAATGATTACAACTGGGTGTATACCTACATTATTACTCATTATTGTATCAGATAATACCCCTCATGGCAAGAAATATTCACAGACTGTACATGCATGTATCATAACTTGAATCTTCAAAATAGAACCTAAAACACTTTAAAATTAGGCCCTGGTAGAAAAATGTAAAAACATTGTATTTTACAACAATGCAGCCTCATTATTTGATTTAAAAATGCTTGTTTCCACAAGGATTGGAATACCAATATTAAAAATACATATATCTATTTACTAGAAAGGCCAGAATAAAATCCAAAAAATGACATCTTTTTTTAGGATAGAAGAATAAAACATGGAAAATATGTAATACTTATATTGTAAATATATATTGCAAATATGTATTGCATATAAATAAATATATGTAGCTATATACTAATGCAACTTCTAAGAACAAATTAATTTGAAAACAGTGCAGATAGAAACATTTATTGGAATTGCTTTGAAATACATGCAAAATTAAGGTGGCAGTGGACAAGAATATTTGCCCTTTTCACACTCTGAAGATGACAAAGGTTTCATTGTGTTGTCTCTCTTCAGGATCCTCTAACTGACAAGCAAAAGCATTTGGCACCTTTGCAGAAGGAAATTAGTCTTTTTGTTTTTACACAATGGTGTTTAATGAGAGCAAGAGACCTGTGGTTGTTGTTTCCATGTACATCACATACTCTGACATTCATTAAGACAAAACCCAAACCTTTTCTGAAGTGAGTGCTGATACTGAATTCCTTAAACTGAAGTGAAAATAAAGTGAACATCAAACTGTGACAAACAATGAAACCAGTTTCAGAAGTTCTTATAATCGGTAGCAGCAACACAAGGTCCAAATGTTGCAAAGCATCACACCATATGATTTCCTAAGCTTATCTATATGTAAATATACTAAGAAATATGCTTAAGTACTTTGTAAAGGAAGTTCGTTGGAAATCTTGCATTTCGCTTACACAAACTGAGACAAAAATATAATACTCTACTTAAAAGATGGGTACATTGGAATATAATGTTCCTTATTGTTTGACAATGATATATTATTTAAAGGCACAGAGGTGCTTATTATTTAAAAGCACAGAGGTGCTTTTAAATGCTCAGCCAAACAACAAGGTGCAAGCTTGTCCTGGTCCCCAGTCCTGGTCCCCAGTCCTTGCACCATGCTCAAGGCAAAATTAAATATTTATTAATGAACTATAACAAAGTAATTAGTGTTAAATTAGAATATACTGGAGATTTGATTAATAGTTAATTATCTTTATTCACCTGGGACACTCTTGTTTCTATAGTCTCTGCCAAGATAAAAATACAAAAGAAAAAAATTGTCCATTACATTGGAATTATACATCAGTTTTGAAGGTGTCCATCAATTAAAAAAGTCAACATATCTAAGCAGCTATACTCATGTAGAAGATAAATATATATATATATTTTTTACTAGCACTCTTGAAGGTTGCATCTTAATTTGAAGACTTAATATTTGTAAACTACAATGTACATTACTGGTTCTTTAGCAAAAGTTACAGCAAGATGATGCCTATGATTTTTCTCACCCAACTTTTAGATTGCTAAAGCTGACTATCTATAGTAGTGTACTGGTGATAGGAGATTAAATAACTAGTTTAGGATAGGATTCTGAAGTGACATGATGTTGAATAAAAACTGACAAAAAAAAATAAATCTAGAATTCACACTACCTTTACCATGAGCTATTGATATGAATTTAGAAGGTGAGGAAATGATGATATACATTTAGAAAACAAAAAATATCACAAACTGTGTACATGCAGCTGCAAATTGTACAACTCTGCAAGGATAATGATGAAAATATGACAATCTGGCTTTAGCAGCTTAACAGCTGTAATCAAAATGACTAGTTCTCTGGGCATGCTCTATACTTGAATTTAACTCTTAATTATAGAAAGCTAGCTCATTTGATGTTCTGCCTGTTAAGATCAGATTTTAACTCCTTCTTCTTTCCCTCTGAATTCATCTAATGACAATCAAGAGAAAGAAAATGGGTAACCAGTTCTAATGAATTGTAGATAACTAGTGAGAAGAAAACAAGGAAAGCAAGCTAATCACTATCACTCATTCTATTTTTTTTCAGGGAAAATGATGGATCATCTCTGCCCTCATGTGGTATTAAAAAGCATTAGAGATTCATAACACCTGCACAGTCAGTGGGCATACTAGTCTTGTTCTACAGGCAGAAAAATAATAAAAAAAATAATTAAAAAAATACATAATGCAATTAATGCCTACATTCTCACAATATTTTCTATTATGAAAAATTAGTCCAACAAAAGAGAGGACTGAACAGGAAGTAGCACGATACTACAAAGGATTTGGAAAGTTACTACTTTCAAAAAATTCACAGAAGAATAAATATTTAAATGGAGGATCCTATGGGTAACTCACTTTTAGTTCCTTCCTTTAACCTGTCTGTCTCTTGGAAAGAGTCCATGAAAATACATATACAAAACCACAGATGAAGTTGCATGATACATTTTTGCAGTATAAATCTTTAGATCAGTTTTGTCATGTCTTGGTTCTCTGCCTGTTTGGGGACATTTTAATAAACTTTTGTCAGTTGTGTTTCAAGATAAGGCCTAAATATCTCAATATTTCTGCCTTTTCTTTTGTACTAGAATACTTTTTCATTTTATCATATTTACCAAAAAAAAAAAAAAAAAGACAAAAAATATTTTATCAAAATTGACTTTGTAGGTCTGTAAATAATTTCATTCAAAGTTTGTGAACAAATGAAATAATTTTGGTATTGTTCAAAAATTTGGGCAGTCATGTTTCAGACTGTCACTGAACAGAATAGGACAAGATCAAAAGAAATTTTTTATTCTTTATTCAGCTGACATAAGCATAACTCTTTATTCATGTCTGTAACTATTCACATTATAATGTTTGCTTCCTCCAAAAAAAAAAAAAACAAAAAAGTTTAAGCCAAAATGATATACATTTGGAAAATGGAAGCTTAGATATGTATCAACAAATTTATTTTCATTAAGTCAAGAATGACTTAAATCTTGCCCAGCAATAGCATAGTAATGTATTTGCCACAGAGATCTAAAAATTTATACAATTGTTTTCAGCTGGAATGCTGAACAGCTGTGGTTACTTACCACAGGATTGGTAAGTAACAAGATAATTACTGCAGTTTAATATATATCCTATGCTTTAACAAATGATATGACACTGTTTTCTAAATACAGTCACCATTACAGTGTTTAGAAAGTTCTCTGAAATGAGTGCAGATAAAATACTAATTTTGTCAGAAACAAGGTACTTCCTTCGTTCTCTATTCAAATCCACCATAAATTTTACTACCAGCAAGCTCTTAAAGAAAACAAAAATATTGAGCTCCATATTTCACATTCCTAGTATGCAGGAAAGGTGAAATTTTTGAAATATCAGCAATAGGTTTGAAATGTACTATACATATATATATTATACACTTCACCTGATTTTATTATGTCAACATGTTGCATAAAATATTAAAGTTTTGTTAAGGTTTACAAAGAAGCATGACATAAAACATTCTACATGTCAGAGAAAGAGGCCAAAAATACCATCTTCAAAACCAAACTCTATTGCATGAAAACACTCAGCCATAGGATTTCAGTCTTGCATAAAGAATCTCTTCACTTAGTGGAGACTCCCTTCGCTAAAAATAACTGCCCTATTTATCTAGTGACTGTCAGCTTCCTATATGGACAGTGAAGAAAGGAAACTTCAAGGGGTGATTTAGTTCACTGCAGCCATAAAGTACTTACTGATTACAGTACCTGTTTTCAAGCATTTTCATTTTACCAACTTCATACTTGAACATATTGAAATAGGATTTTCCTTTCCATCTGGTTTTGGAAAGTGGAAACAGTGCAGAGATTGCTGAGGGTTAAGATGCTCAAATCAAGTGTTTGGTCTATAGAAAGCACAGTGGCATCCGCTCCTGATTAGGCATGATCAACATCTAAACCTAGGGAACATAAACCTATCAGCCATACCCAAATTAATGTGAAGAAAGGCAGGACTACCATCTATTAATTCAATTTGTTACTAAATTTGAACAACAATAAAAATAGTTAGACAGCATTTACAACAAATGAAATGCAAAACGAATGACATTCCCTCCCCCCCACCCCACTTATTATTATTTTTTTTTTTTCTCTCCCCTGAGGCAATTGAAAGGCTTCAAAATGTAGGAGCATACAGGAATGAACCCTCAGAGGCAGGTCTTTACAGGGAAGACGTTCTAAATGTCTTTTAAAGATATTAGAGCTTAATCTTTGGAGAAACTCCTATTTGCAGGCAGATCTCATTCAAGTATGAGTACTGGAAGATGGCTAGCAACACTAAAATCTAGGACATTTATTCAAGTGTTTAATTCCAAACAAACATTCTTACTGTCCTTTGACAAACACTCAAAATATTTCCATTGGGTCCTTTCACAGAAGATAGAGTTGGGATGGAGGGAGACAACATAAACATTCACAAATTTTGTGCAGGAAAAAAAAAATCACCTGTATCAATGACCTTTTTTTTTTTTTTTTTACATACATATTAAAATAAAATATCTGAGGTCAGTGGGTTTTGTATGCAAATTTATGCTCTATTTTTTTTTATAATTGTATTATAATTCTGGAAATAAAAAGACAACAAAGGAAGCAACTTCTGTCTCAGCTTTTCTCTGACCCAAATTAAATTTCCAAATACATAAAAGAAAAGAGGCCAGTTTCATGAATGTTTGAACTTTTATGAAATTATTCCATTATTGCCATCTTGTGGATGACCCATAGTATGATACTATTTATTTTGCATCTCTCTTCCCTTCTACCTTGTGGAAAAGTCTTTTCTGATATTCCAGACTGACATTGCAATTTGTACTTGGAAGTCCTAAAAGACAGGGAATCTTTTAAGTCAAAAGAATTATTAATTGAATTGAACCAATACAGAAAAATAAGTCCATCTGAATAAATGATGAGTTTATTTTTACAAATAAGATATTGGACACTCCTAGTACACAAAACTGAACTGTAAAAAAACTAATAAATGTGCCATAAAGGTAGCTTCAATTACATTTGTATAGTTACCTTTTCATCAGAGGTATTTAATAATTATTATTTTCTGAAGAATGATCTATTGTTTAAGGCATAAGGCTTATGTAAACTATGTAACTATGTAACTATAGAATGTCACCAAGCCCTGAAATCAACAGTTATATATATAAGTGTATAACCACTTGTGTAAAACTCAGATACTCTGGTATCTGATGGCAGTAGCCATACAATAGAGAAAACAGCTTTTTGGCACTATTGTGTACTTATTATTTTTGTTCTCATCTACAAAATTCTTAGAAAAATGAAATGTATATAGACTTCTTTTTTCTTCCCAGAAAATAAGATGTATGACATTAAAAAAAAAAAAAATCATATTCCATTGAAAAAGTTCCTTCAGTTAGTTTTCTGCAGCTTGTCGTTTTCTTGTAAACAACCTAACTGTACAAAACCATACATGGTATTACACTATGTTATCAAGCCTTTAGTTTTCATACAACAGCAGAATTTTGTCTTCAGAGAAAAACATGTTCTTTACCAAGGAGGACCCAATCAGTACAAAATGAAAGATGACATTATAATAAAGCAGTTTTCATAAACACTTAAGCCACAACCTACATGAAATAAGCCATTGGACAGATTCAGAGAACAAAAGATCATATTTTAACTCCTTTTAATGACTCAAACTACATATTTCGTCAGCCATTTTCTGACTATATAGGGCTGTCTGTCATTAAAATGACAAACGTAGTTTTTCCATATGGTTTTCCCTGCAGGCATTCCTTAATTTCAGACTTTGAGCCCGTAATTACTCCACGCCTATCCACACAAACTCTGCAAGCTTTCACAGAAAAGCACTATTCACGGAAAAGAGAGCTGATCTAAAATCCTTTAAAGTCAGCTAACAAACTCTGTTTATTTAAAAAATATACCACAATATTGCTGTCAAAATTACAGCATTTCCATTTTTTCTAGGTCCTAGGAGCCTCATGATATGCTTCTGCATTTGGAATGAGAGAGATAAAAGGGAGGTGGGCAAGTCATGTGGTAATTGACTGGACTACTTTCATAATAATTGTTATATAAAAAGTCTCTGGAAATTATTCATCCTATATAGAAAAGTTCATTTTTCTGTCCTAGTCTAGTCTTATACATTGTTCTCACATTTGAAACAGTCTTAATAGAGGGTATCTGAGAAAGTACAACAGATATGGAGCTGTACACTACTATAAGAAAAAAAACCACAAGCTTACAAAGAAAATGCAAATTGACCCTATTGTCTTCTATTAATAAAGAAATCCTGGTCACAAATTTCAGATCTCCTCACATCATAAAGTTTCTGAATCTCAAGGTGTAGGAATGTTCTTGTAAACTGCATTGTAAACTGCTGGATTCAAAGGTCAATTAATGTGGCCATCTACAGGGTCATCACATTTTGTCACCTGGCAATACATAACATCATCCTTTGGGGTTTGCATCTCTTGCTAGTCCATTGACATTGTAATTAATATTCACAAAGCTTCATTTGCCCTTCAGACCCACTGCTACATTTCATTGACTCAGGATGTAAGCAACATGACTGGACACAAGTCAGCGAATGTAAAGTAGCTCCGTGATAGAAGATTAATTTTTTAACTGAAAATGTTGGTTAGAAAATTTATATTTTCTCTGAAACACTAATTTAATTGGACTTTGCATAAAAAAAATTAAAGACTTGAGAGAAAACACAGGCAAGCTGTCAAACGATTAAAACATACCCCAGTTCAAGCTTATAACACTTTCCGTGATATATTTTATTTTACATCAAAAATTATTTCATCTTCAGAAAAGTAATGATTGAAGGAGGAGCTGATAGCAGCTTTTAAAGTTATTTTACACTTCTCTCTATAAAAAGTTCTCACAATTCATTACTGTAAGTTTTTACTAGCTGAAAGTAACGAAGATGTCTCTACATAACAGATCTCTGAAACATGGCAAGCAATAGTATTCTGTTTCAGAAAGGTGCTTTTCCATTATATTTTGTACTTAACTGTCGTTAAACTAAGTTCTATGCTGTTAGACTTCTCTCTTTGGGGCAATGTTTTGTCGTTGTTGTTGTTGGTGGTGGTTTTTGTCCCCTCCCCCCCATTGATGTGACATAATAGAGGGAGAGAGGCAACTGATAGAGGACAGACCTTCTGTACTTACTAGAACATGTTAATTTTCATGGGGTCAACCAGAACAAAATTCTTAAGAAAGACAATTTCAAAAATTTACTAGCAGCCCTGGCTAACCAGGGAGGTTCCAGCTGATTGTAGTTTGGTAAATGTGACACCCATCTACAAGAAGGGCTAGAAGGAGGACCCAGGGATGCTCAGTCTGACCTCAGTGCCAGGAAGGGTCATGGAGCAGACCAGCATACATATATATGTGCTATATTCTGGATACAGTGCATCCAGAATAAACAGATAAGATCCAGTCAGTGTGGGTTTCTGAAAGGCAGGTCCTGCCTGAACAACCTGATCTACTTCCACGATTAGATGACCCCGTTAGCAGACAAGAGAAAGGCTGTGGATGATTACTTAGACTCTATCAAGGCATTCAACACCATTTCCTACAGCATTCTCCTGGATAAACTGGCTAGATGGCTGGGCCCACAGGGTCTTTGTAAATGAAGTTAGTGTCTAGTTTGCAACTGGTCACAAGTGGTGCTTCTCAGAGCTCAGTATTGGGGACAGTTGTATTTAATATATTGATCAATGATATTAATGAGAAGACTGAGTGCACCCCCAGTAGATTAACATTTGACACCAAGTTGGGTGAGAGTGCTGATCTGCTTGAGGGCAGGAAGGCTCTGCAGAGGGATTTGCATAGGCTACATTGATGGGCCAAGTCCAGTCCCATGGCATTCAACAAGGCTACGTGTGGGGTGCTCTCATGGGTCATAACAACCCAGTGAAGTGGTACAGGCTTGGGGAAGAGTGGCTGGAAAGTTGCCTAGAAGAAAAGGATCTGGAGGTGCTGTTGAGCAGCCCACTGAACATGAGTGAGCAGTGTGCCCAGGAGACGAAAAAGGCCAATGGCATCCTGGCCTGCATCAGAAATAGTGTGGCCAGCAGGCCTAGGGAAGTGATTGTCCCTCTGTACTTAGTACTGGTGAAAGAGCATTTCAACAGGCTGCTCAGGGAGGTGGTGGAGTTACCATCCTGTGTGGATGTTTAGCAGTGGACTTGTATTGATTGTTAGGTAGAGGGCTAGACTTAATGATCTTAAAGGACTTTTCCAACCTAAATGATTCTATATGTATGATTCATATCGCCTAGCCAAACAGTCCACAATTAAGATGTACTAAATATAAATGCATATTCATTATCTTTACTGTATTTCCTTGCCCATGTGCTTTATTGCCTTGACATTAATTCTGTGATTGAATCCTATTTTCCCCCAAAAGTAACTCTACAACACTAGCTATTTGTGTATTTCTTCAGGGACTTAGATCCCATCAAACGATAGCAACATGCATTTAACATTAACACTGATGATTTCAGCTTCAGGACTCTTTGGCATGAATGAGCTACAAAACAGACTTTTAGAGCTCTGAACAAGATGCCTTAAGTAATTTAAAATAACTCTCATTTATGTTGCTTAAAAGATCTGAGAAAGTGCTTACTTTCTGAGGCTATTTTTAAGTTTTGATGTTATAAGAATTCAAAATACAAACAGTTTTCATGAAAATACTGAATTTCATTAGAGATTATTAGAAAAATTGGAAGGTCCTAAGATACAGAAGTAATTGATCTGTTCTATTCAAAAGAACACTTGTGTAAAGCTTAATAAAAAGCATCTCTCATAAAGATTATGTCCTATGTATTGTGGGAATTCTGTCACCACAGACAACCTAGATTAATTGTAATAAACAGAAATTGTCACTAAAGCTCACAGCTTATGCCACCTAATATTGTGTGAATAAATTTCATTTTCTAACATTATGAAACAGCCAAGAATATAATAAATCGCCTACCTAAGTCCTCTGAGAATTTTTGCATAATTTACCAAAACAAATTGATTTTAGCAGAAAAGCTACTAATTTACATGGGGAGGAATGGTTTTCTTAGTGTGATGAATTTAGTTTCAATTTTCCTGTTTGCATGAATTCACTACAGTAATTCATCACTGCTGGAATTAAACTACAACAATGTTTTAGTTGAGCAGGCACATAACTTACACCTCAATGACAATAAACTGCCTTTAAAAGGTAATGTTAAATTTGTGCAAGATATCTAGTGAAAACCTGGAAAGGCCACACTATCTATCAAAAACATAAATAGAATGCTACATAATAACATTAAACATTTAGAGAATTTTATCCCAACTGTGTCAACTTTACATTTCTGAAGTGTAAGCATTCTAACCATTATTTTTTTTTTATAATAGGATACTTTCTTGTAAAACAACAGAGGTATAAAGAGAGCTCAAAATTTGTTTGAATAAGATCAGAATGAACTCTCACATGATTTCTAAAATGAGTGATGCATCTAAATACTTAAAACATATACGATATGGAAATAAATCTTTTTCAGTCAGTTCAAGTTGGGTCAGCGTGGACTGAAAAGTAAAATGGTATGACTGGCAATCCAAATGTAAAATTAATGGATTCGTAGGTTTGTGTCCATAGTCTAAAATAAAATAACCCAGTGGCTACTTGCAATCCAAAGTGAATGAATTTAAAGCTCTGGCAAGCAGTGCAAGAATCTGTTTTCACTAATTGTCCTCTTTAGTGAACACTGATAGCAAGGATAAGACTCATCCCCTGAGATTTCTTTAGAGTTAGGCTCCAGCCAACATTGTTATGAGATGCTATCTGTTCAACATGGCAGAATGTGAGACAAAGTTCACAAATCAGTTTTCAGAACTGATTTTTGGTTGTTTCGTTTCATTTTTCAGGCAGGTATTAAATCTGTGTTCTCTGTCTCAATCCACAGCTGATACACTACCATAATTTTTAAATATGGTTTTCTAAGATATTGAGGTTTACATAATATGTGAATATGCCAGCCTCCAAACACAGCAGTTCTTGAGGCTTTACACAATTTCAGAATAAATAAATAAATAAAATAAAATAAATCTGAGAAGAGCAGATGACTCAAAGACTTTTGGCTAAAGACTTGTGAGAAAAGGAGAGGACAAAGTACTATCAGTGCTCTTACTGAGGAAAAAAATCAAAGCAAGTACGTGAAAGAAAGCATAGACAAGCACTTAAAGTTCTAACTGACAAAAAAAGAAAAAGGCCTTAAAAGCCTCCTCTGATAGAAAACCAAATGAAAACTTCCAGAATATGCAGAAATCCGGGATAGAAAGCTCAGTAGCTAAAAATGAACCAGTTCTTTTCTGCCTCTTTGTAAGTTGAGGCAGCAAATCTGTTGCTCTCTAACTAACAACAAAAAACAGTAAATGAAGTTTCTTTGTTTGCCTGCTGAGCTGGAAAGAGTTACATTTCAAACCATATTATTTATTGGGACTTTTGGCCCATGGATATTCGTGGAATATTATTCTACAAAATAGAATGATAGATCCAAAAATTTATGAAAATGGAAAACAACACACATACAGGACAGTTACTACGAGCCATTCTGATCAACCATTTTTAACACTCATCATCCACAGTTGTATAAAAAAAATCAGAATACTTCATTGCCATGATTAAGAACTGTTTTATCAGAAAGCCACTCACCTCACTATTTATAAATTTATAACAATGTTAATTTACAATAACACAGAATCTGTTAGCTAGATAATGACAAGATTTATAATAAAAATACTTCTCCTCCTTACACATAGGGAAAGGAGAGTTGTCACTCTGTTTACCAGACACAATATGTAAATGAATTCCACAAAAACTAACTTGTTTCTTAGAGGGAAAAGGACACTGAAGATATTTATGGATTATTTGATTACTTTCTTTCAGCAGCACTGAAGATGCCATAGCAGTCTGTATTTTCTTAATAATGGACCTGTAAAGAATCCATCATTTGCATGTTTCTCACAAGCACCAGATGCATGTTCTTAAATATAGCAACAAATGGCACTGACAAGACTTCATTTTTAAATGACAACAGAAACATCGATGGTATAGACTGTCTGTACTTCATTTTTCAAATTCTATATGCTTTATTGATATACGCATTTATTTATTCCATAAATATTCTCATTTAGAATAAGAAGGGAAGCTGGAGCCTCACTTGAAAATGCACTTCTTTGCTTGTGGAGTCTATGTACATTCAACAATTTTTGATTTGCATGGGTACAATTACTCTAAATAAAACTGCCTAAATAAATACTTTTACACACAGAAGAGTAATTTTTACCTCCAACCACTTATTCTACCTCATCGTTGCAAGATTCATATCTGTGCACTGCTGACATTGCTTGAACTATACTGCTTCTTAGGAAGTTTTCCATATTTATAGGTTGTAATAGTGCCAACAGTAAACTTGAGGTGTTTTTTTGTTTGTTTGTTTGTTTGTTTGTTTGTTTTAAAGCCAGTTCAGGAGTTTTCTAAGTGGGTAACAACATATAATTAGATGAGCTCAACAGAAACAGACAGAAAATGTTACTTCAAATCTGTTTATGGGTAAATGGTTAAGTTTGAAGACAATTTTTTCTAAATCATGAACTGTTAACTTTAACACTCATGTTCTTTGCTACATCTTGAACGTGTTCTAAATGGATGCATTATTGCTACAGTTTTCATCACCAGCTCTTGCAGTAATCCTTCTGTTTAATGATCCTGATTTAAAAATCATTACAGTTAACAACTACTGATATTTTACTTTCAGCATTTTGGCATTCAGAACTGCTTAAATGAAACAGTTCAATCTTCAAAGTGACAATAATAGTTCTCATTATACCAACCTGCAGGACTTCCATTCTGCTACATTTTGATATATTATAGTCTGCTCTGTTATAATCATTAGCATATTATTAAAAATACACTTAATCTTTGTCAGAAAGCTCATCAAATATTGATTTTTTTATTGTTGTTTGGAAATATAACTCTTTCTTCCTGAAAAACACCCTCTTCCCACGTTGGACATGGGAAGAAGTCTAGCTTACAGTCTAAAGGTCTGACTTGACCATTCTGTTATGCAAGTATGAATATCAGCGCATTAAAGCTACAAATGCTTGCCTATTTCATGAGTACTGCATTCTATCCTGTCTTTTTGTAAGCTCTGGGCAGCCTTTCAAATAAGTTCATTAAATAATGCTGATGGCACTGTAACATTTAAAGGTCTCAACTCAGTTCCATGTTTCTAAGTGATTAGTTTTACTCCTGTTTACTTTATATTGATACAAAGGATGATGCCCCTAACATTACTAATAGATTATAAACCCTCAAGGAAAAAAAATACTAACATTTCTGCTTGTATTTTCATTACAGTAACAGATGCTACTTCCTGGAAGATAACTGTCAAAATAATAATAATTAAGGAAAACGTGCAAAATTATCACTGTTATGTACTCAGAAAAGGTAGCATGCTTTTGCCAAGAAGGCAGAATAATTCCAATAGACTCCTCTTTTGCTTATCTATATGAGGTGAGAAATATCAGAATCTCACATTAAAATAGCAATCACCCTAAGCGTTGAGGGAAGAAGTCACTTCTTTTTGTCCTTACAGGTAAAAACTGTAATAGTTCTCTACCTATACAACTGAAGTCTGGAAGCTGCTCTGATTGCTTTCTTATACTTTAAGGCCTTAAGGTCAGATACGAACTCCTGCTTTCCACAACCCACTTTATCTTTTGAATAGATGTCAATATCAGTGAATCTATGTTCATTTCAAGTTTAAAGTGCTTTCTGACTGATGGTTTAAATGATCCAGAAGTCAGCTCACATCCTCCTGTGGTCACAAACCCTGTCATCATATGCAATCACTGAGCTTTTTTACTGTCTGTATCCAAATACCAATGAGTAGAATGGGGTTTTAAAGGTCTGTAGCACTTCTCAAAAGCTCCATGAGAAAATTCTAAAAGCAGTGTTTGATATAAGTGGACTAGTATCAGATATACATGTGAAAGCCACACCACTAACTGTGCCATGATTTTCCTCCAGTGGTGGGATCCACAGTGGCTGATGACCTTACAGAACCCATCAGAAGAGAACAAGAAGATTGATTAGCATCTGATGTAGCAAAATACTAGAAATCACAATCTTCATATTCCACACCCCATCCCTGGAAGGGTTCAAGGCCAGGCTGGATAGGGCTTTGAGCAACCTGATCGATGGGGACATGTCCTTGCCCATGTCAGGGGGGTTGGAGTTAGGTCCCCTCCACTCAAAAGCATTTTATGATTATATATCAGCTGTCAGCAACTGTTTACAGAAGCTACTGCTAAACATACAGGAAACTGCACAGAGTGGTTCTGCACACTCCATGAAGCATAGGATGGCTTGTAAATATTGGTCAGTTTGTGCAAACACTGTCTTTCCTTTCTGGAGTAATTTATACTGCAGTGAAGCACTAAAAGGCCAAGCATGGCCTGTGATTAAGCAAAGAAAGAAAAACCTTTCCTTTTCACCATGTCTGGGAAGCACAGTGACAACTTGACTACAAATTAACATAGAGCTGAGCATAATAGAAAACAGATTTGTACTTAGAGATTTAATAAGCATGGCAACAAGTTCAGTACTTTACCAACTATAAAGCAAAAGGGAAACTGTTAAAGCTTTGCTATTTCAAACTTCTGTCTTGAGAATCAGATAGGATCCAGGGAGCAAAAACAGGAAACAAGATTGGGACTGTCTTGGCTTAAGAGATCAGCAAGGTAATGGGAAGGAAAATCAAGGTTAAACCTTTTACGGGAAAAATAAAATCTCGCAAACATTAATCCTTTAACAGAGTCAGCAGAGATGGGGAAGGGAACTGGCTGTGTTGCCGTAATTGTGAGAATAAAGATTCTTTGCTATTTAATTTTGGACTATGCGTTCGGTTATATTTATTTGTGAACTTCTAAAAAGTACTTCACTAAGAATTCAATAAACTTTTTCTTCAGTTAAGTTAAAAACATAACATTCAAAAGACCAATGCCACAAAAAACACACATTGGAAAGGGGTGATAGGAAGCAGTTTTCAGTGATAAAAGGGAAACACAAAACAAAAAGCTGTCTTAAATAATCTTATCAGGGAATTAAGATAACCAAGTCTTGCTTGTCAAGTTCAGTTTTAAAAGCTCAGACTCAGAAGTCAAATGAAACTTCAGTTGAAATTATTAGGGAAAATACATCACATTCTGTTTTCTATGTGATTTGTCTGTTTGTCCATCCAGTAGTTCAGAGGAATTTGAGAAATGGGCAGATAATAAATTCCTATAAATTTTATGAAAACAGGAAGCTACACAGCTCCAAGCAGATATAGCTCCATTTATTCTATTCTGCCTCTTGCTTGCTAATAGCTGTGGAAAAGAAATAAGCTGAAAGTACTAAGAAACAGGGATTTTATGTGATATACGGGTGAAGAAAGAGTATCATGCAGAGGATGGAAATTAGAAGAGTGATGGAAGATGCAGGAAGAAAAAATTAGCAGCTCTAACTTTCTTTTAATCCAAAAGTATTCAATCAAACCTTGGTAGGGTGATTTTACAAGCACAAGAACAGGACAAGTAATAACAAAACATAGAGGTTTGCAATGTCTTTAATGCAAGAAGTTTCTTTTGATAGGGATGTCTGCAGACACCATGCAAAACGGCAAAGGCCTTGGAGATTCCATATTCTTCTGAAGACAGCACATTCTGCTTTAAAACCTAATGGGAAGACATGATGATAGGAAGGTATGGAGACCTTAAACACTATTTTGATGTCTAGCATTACTGTTAGTTTAAGGCATGGAAATTATTTAGAAGGGGCTTCCAAAGTCCAGATGCCATATACAGGTGGTCTCATACTGGAAGCTGTCACCTCACATTTGATGTAGAAATAGACACAACACTCTAGGCATGCATTACAGATTTGCTGCACATGTAGTTCATAGTCCTCTGCACTGTGGTAAACATGATGTCAACTAGCAACAGTTGTCAATTGCAACTATACGCATCGAAGTGAATCCTGGCTTCATACTCATTTTCTTTTCATCAATGAATCAATACAGTTATATTTTTAAATTATCATTTATTTTCCTCAGATAAAATGCTCTTTACACATTAGATCTTCTCATGTTAATGTAGCAGTTGATACATACATTACACATTTATTTAAATTATAGTTTATGATTCTTTATATAAATATCTGTCTCACTAGTATTGTGTTTTAGGGCATACCATACACTTTTATGTTAGGAAAACTGATTTGCATTTTAATAAGGAGATTAACTCATTACAGAGGCTGCGTCATTGGAGGCTGACTGCAAGGCTAAAACTCCCACTGAAAGCCTGAAGGAAGACCAAATGGCTTGCAATGGACTCCCCTTTAGATTATTTATACTACATGCCATGTGTTTATAATCTGCTAACATTGTTACAGTCTCACCTAATTTGGTGGTTGCAATCCAGATTTTGATGGCTAAACCATCAAACAAAATCATCAATGTACCCCTAATTTACAAACAGACCAATGCCAATACACAAAAATCAAAGGATTTTAAAATTGTTCTCATAAACAGCAGTGCTATTGGAGAACAGCAATTTAAACAAGGTATTTCTAGAATACCACAATTAATGGGCTTAAATAATAATAATAATAACAACAACATAATTTAAAAACACTGAAATAGCCATGTGGAGAATGAAAGAATGAGATGTTTCTTTGGACTTGTTTTTTCAATCTGCTGCAGAAAGATGTGTCACAATACAAAAGGGATCATCCAGAGAAGAATAGGGACGGATCAAATTTTGATCTTGCCTTCCTACTTAGATAACATAATTACTTTTTGGAGATCCGTCATCTCCAAATCCGCAGTGGGAGACCTTTTCTGGTCTGGAAAAACTTCTGATACAGTATTGGTCAGAAAAAAGGGGAAACTAAGAAAATGGGGAAACTAAAAAAGGGGAAACTAAGAAAATGAGCTCAGAGAATAGTAAGACTCATTTTAAGTTCTTAAATTTGTTTATCTTGCAAGCCAAAATAGGCTAACTGTATCGTGTGCAAAAATGATTAACCTTGTCTGCTTCTCCTAAACACGCAATATCATTTTTATTCACTACATAGAGAAGTAAGAACATTTTCCACTTCTAAAGATTTGATTGTTTGGGAAAGACTTAATTCTCTATAACTTTGAAGGCAAGTTTTAGTTCTCTTCTCTAGCTGAAAAGGACTCTTCCTACAGTAAACACAGTTTTGCTGTTTCACTTTTTTATACCCACAAAATGCTTACTGAGCAAGCAGATACACATCCTGCAGCAGAGTATGGAAAATTTATCAGTAGGCTTGTGTAGTTAGTAGATCAATAACTAAATATATATTTAAGGAAAGAGACTAGAGGACACTGAGATAGCTCCAGAGAACATTGATGGACTAATAGCACTTGACCAAAGATTTCCTCAGATTTCGGTACTTGTTGCATTTCTTAATTCATGACCAACCTGTTTAGGTGTTACCCTAGGGACAGGACTTGCCCTACAGAGATTTACTCAGCAAAGGATTTCCTAAATCAAAACTGTTGAATATAAAGCATGAATGGATTAAGAAAAAACAAAACACATAACAGTTTTGCATTATTTACAATAGCAGAGAATGAATTTCCCAAGGCAAATATGAGATCCTATATGAGGTTTTCAGTAGGAGAAAAATGTAACATTTCAGATAAAAGTACAGCTATAAATATATCTGTATTTCACTTAGAAAGATTGATAGAAATGTACTGATCAAATCAGCCTTATGAAATTACAGGAAGAATACTGCTTCAGTAGAATTAAGAATGGTATAGAGAACTGATTAGATTATCTGATAGGTGTTTCAGAGGAAAAAATAGTTCAGATTAGCAATCTGGTGATATCTGACATCATTCAGATTAAAAGTAATGACAGACTCCCAGGGAACACAGAAAATAAGAGCTCAGGAGTGACAAACAGAGCAACTCCATCTTGTTCAGTTCTTTCTTGTTCAAAATATTCATTTGATGTCTGTATTGATATGAAAAAGTGACTCCTATAAACAAAAAGTATGGAAACCAAAACAATTCAGCATCAGAACAGCACTTGAAATTTAAATAATTTTGTTTGATCATAATCATTTGTCTACTACCTTACTCCTCTGCTTCCAGCTGGGATAGAAAGAACTGGAATAACTTATTTCTGTGCCTTCAGGATCACAACACCATCTGCTAACCCTGATTTTAAGACTGAGCAGTACAGATACATAGAGAGAAAAGATCCCTGTGCTACCTCTGCCTCTTGCACTGACAGGGTCTGACACACAAACTATATGTGACACTATATGTGAATGTTACATATGTGAGTATGTGACACTACATGTGATATTCACAACACTGTCAGTAATTGTATGAAATCAAAGAGGATGAAATACCTAGTTGAGAAACTAGCTGAATATTTTGGATGACAGAGATTTAGACAGTATAATACAAAATATCTGAAAAACGGATAGAATAGAGAAAATATTTGTGAGTGACAACGAAGCCTGGAATCCTAACTAAACTTTGGAATGGTAAGTATTTGGAATGAACTTTGGAGCTGACTACACTTATACACAAATACTAAAACAAAGTTTGTATGATAGTAAAAGAACAAAAAAGAAGCATAAATTGCCTGAAATATGTAAAGCATTTATTAAAACAAAGAACTACAATTAATATGTCACATATGGGAAATCAGAATCAAAAATAAAAAGACATCTTGGAAAGGACTTGGAAAGGCAGACTATGGCTGTGCAGAAAACAGTAACCTTGTAGACCTGTATGCCACAATTGACAATAAATGCAAAACAAACAAACAAAAAAAGACATATATTTCCATATCAAATAATTAGACAAAACCTGGCCTGAAAATATAGTAAGTTTTTCACATTGAGGTAAATCACAGCTGTAGGTATCTGAAATGTAAAGTATCTCCTTTTTCCCTTTCATCCATTGAAAACAAAATGGTCCCCCCCCCCCTTCCATTTGATGCAGAGGCAATTATTCAGCAGTGCAAAATCATTATATAAATTTTATTTCCTCTACTGTAAATCCATGGTTTTTTTTTGTTTTTATTTATTTATTTATTTATTTATTTATTTATTGTTAGAGGAACAACAAAGAACATTAAATGAAGAGGAATTAGAATAAATAGAAATTCTCCTAGGAGTGCAAAGATTTTGAATTTGTGTATTACCTGTTCCACAATAGCAAAACCACTTTAGATCAATGAATTGAGGAAATTAATTCTCTCACTTTTACCTGAGTTAAGGTTATATAAGGAAAAAACAAACAAACTAGTTCAGCAAGCATATACACAAAGGAGTGCTGAAAAATTGTAGCATAAACCAGAAATGGTTGCAGTGATAAATGTAGGTATTCAATTCCTGAAGTTTATTGTGAATACTGAAGTGAGAAAAGTAAAATAACATCTCTCATATTTATATAGGATATAACTTTACAAATGAATGTATATGTTCATAATGTTCTTTAAACTTTTTGGCTAAGCACAGAGATTACTTCACCATCTCTACAGAATAAAAATGACATTAAATTGCTACTGCAATATTAATAATGGTCTGTCTACAGTGTCAGAAACTAAAATCACAATAGATACCAATAGCCCGTGAATTTCCATGATATATTCCAAATTATTCACATGCATATATTGATATCAAAAGGATTCTTACCTTATAGAAAAAGTAAGATTTTCTTTCTTCTATATGTTTAAAGATTTGAGACAAGTTTTGAAACATAACTTAGTTCAGAAAATAAAACCATCTTCTAGGTGTCAGACAGACAAAAACAGCAGTGTAAATCTGGAAGTTGTTTCTTCACTGCTAAGAACTCAGCTAGTGGCTTGTGACTGCTTGTGGCAAATCTATATATCTGGAGTTATATTGTCTCCTTAGGTGCTTCTCCAGGAAATGTGCTTTACTCTAAAAACACCAGCAAACAACAACAACAAAAAAACACCAATACTACCATACGAGCCTTATTCTATTAACTACTCACCTTGAACAGACTGGCTATTGTGGCTACTGCAGATCAATACAAATAAGTATAAATAGCAGCTCCACTTCTGCAAAATACTTTATCCCAAGTACTGACCACAATTTAAATGGCAACTGTTGATCAGACTGTAGTATCTTTACGAAGTTTGCACTGAAAAGTACTGAATGTTTATACCTGGTTAAGATTCGTAGTGACAATGCCGAAATATGTATATCACAATACATTACCATCAGTTACAGAATCACAAAATTGAAAGGGTTGGAAGGGACCTCAAAAAATCATCGGGTCCAACCCCCCTTAGTAAGGTTCCTTACTTAGTAAGCAGGTGCCTTAGAGCAGGCTGCCCAGGTAGGCGTACAGACGGGCCTTGAATATCTCCAGAGAAGGAGACTCCACAACTAACTCCTACCTGGTCTCATCTACTTTCAATCAAGGGCTGACCTGATTGGACTAAATATTTAGTTTTCTTCTGATGGCAGCATCTTGGATAAAATAGATAAATAAATAAATAAGCAAAGGCCAGGAAGCTGGAGATAATCAAAGCAAGGACATACCCTTTTCCTAGTCTATTAACATGGCAGGCTGTGTTTATCTTAAAAATAGAAGACTGAGAAGATTTAACAAGAGAGGACATAGTTGCATATGGAATTACAGTTGTTAGCTATCAGACTATTTAAAAACCGTTAGAACCGTCAATGGAAACGAGGGAAAATATGGTGAAAGACAAACTGTTTCAGGAGCTGACTGAAGCAGAATAACTGGAGATGAAAAATGTGGAGAGAGAGAAAAAGCAAATCAGTACAACATACGTAAATAGTTAATGCACAGTTTTAGCTGTGCAATTTTAACTATCTTGTTGTCTCTTTAAAATCTAGCATTGTGAGCACACCACAGTACAATAGACTGATTCTTCCATGAAATATCATAATGCCATATGCTTGTGAAGGCATTATTCCATTCAAACACTATGTAAAGAGAAGTTGAAAGGTGTGTTACCTTTAATAATTAGTACTATAATCTGGAAATGTATGTAAAAACCACCACTGAGTTACTACTCAAAGAGCAGCATAGTGGTTAAAAAAAACACAACCATGGTAATGTTTTGTACATGTTAAACATGATGCCTTGACAGAGTGAGCCAATTAATACAAGATACATTTTAATATAACTAAGAGTCCATGGACAAGTAAATGCAAGACATACAAACAGAAGAGGAAACTACCGCGGAGAAAGAGGAACTGAGAATATGATGTTGATGTCAGTGATTAGGCAATTTACAGCTGAAACACAAAGGAAACAAAAAGCAGTAAATAATTTTACTCCTATACCCGGAATACTTCATGCAGATTGATTGTTCAGATATTAAAGATCGTGCTGAGAAAGCGAAATATGCTCAGAAAGACAATGTTATATGAAGGCTGCAGAAAAATGCTTGCAGTAAGAGATTTAAAGAGTTCAATCTACTCAGTTTACCAAAAGGAAGACAAAACAATTAAAAATGATTAGTGTATAAGTATATGCATAAGGGTAAAATACCAGTTAAAAATGGCACTATAATGGAGCAGACAACAGCACAACATGAAAGTGAAGACAGGCAAATCAAAATCTAAAGAAAAGAACAATTGTTTTAAACAGTGACTGTGATGGAACAGCTGGAGTGAATTAACAAATTAATTCACTGAATCTCTAAATGCACTGGCATTTGCAAATCTGATTGTACATAACTTGTATTCTCCTTTTCTGACCTCTCCGGACTATAGTACAATGTCTGGTGTCTGTACATACTAAAGTTTTGCTCTTAATGCACAAACAAGAAAATTTACAGTGATTCCCCTAACAATAGGGTTGGGAAAAAAATAACAACTAAAAACTGAAAAAAAAAAAATAGTCGATTAAAGCTGCATCAATATCTGGAAAAATAAATAAATAAGTAAATAAATAGTAATATAGCACTTCCTTAAAGAGAAAGCAAACCCTTCATTTATTACTGAAACTTTAAAAATACAAAAACAGTTCTTACTTCTGAAATTGTCTTAATCTTTAACTGAATTGTTTCAAAAATAAAATTAGAAAATGGAGAAAGAAATCCCTACTGATTGGGCATGTCAGAAAAATGCTGATAGGCAATATATCATGTTTGACCTCTATAACCTCTGATCAAAATTTAAATTGTCCTCTGTAGAAATCATTATATTGTAATTATTTTCTCAAAAGGTTCATGATTATTAAAATGGCACAGGATTCATCACTAAGTGATATTCCCAGAACAAAAATGACTACATCAGAATAATAATAATCTTGCTGGAAACATCAGTATAACAGAAAGTTTGTACCAAATCTAAAAAATTTAAAAATGTCTAAGTCTGCTGCTGAAAAATTTTACCTACATTGCACAGAAGAACAATGAACTACATAAATGGTTACATCTAAGAATTGTAATGTGGGCTAGTTTATCTGATTAGTGCCTCTCACTTTGATATTATGTTGATGACTCTTTCGTGGAGTCTTCTTTTAACTACAACACAAGGAGCAGAAATTTGGCAACTCTTGTTATTTGGTGTATTGGAGAATAGGTTAATTAGCCTTTTTCACATGCATCAGCATGTGAATCTAACATCAAAAAAATATTATAAGTCCCTACAAATAACTGCATATTATCAAAAGAGACAAAATGAAAGACAAGCATCCATTTCAGTCTCTGAACAAACTTTGTATGTTACATTTTTTGATGCACTTGAAAAATTAAAAGGCATTTTTTCAGTAAAACTATTGATATTAGTTGGGTAGTTTGATTTTACAATCTTATGACTAAGGTCATTCATTAATAAGACAGGTATTTTTTATTATTTTTTTACTATCATTAAAACTTCATATGTCAAAGTATATAATTACATAAATACAAATAAAACAGTTAATAAAAATATAGAAGAAAAATAGCCTTTAAATACAGTGTTAATTTCAAAGATAACTCCAGAAATTGCATGCATACAATCTGAAATTTCTAGCTTACATGTATCTCATGCTGGAACAGGTTGCCAAGAGAAGTTGTGGTTGCCCCATCCCTGGAGGTATTCAAGGCCAGGCAGGATGGGGCCTTGGCTGGCCTGAGCTAGTGGGTGGCACCCCTGCCTATGGCAGGGGGTTTGGAGTTAGATGATCTTAAATGTCTCTTCCAATCCGAGCCATTCTATGATTCTACTGGGCCCTACTGGGGCTGCGGCTATAATTTCTTTGTACCCTCTGCTCTTACTCCAGTTCTTTTTCATCAAGTATTCCATTGCTTTACCTGCTTTTCCATCTCTATTTCTTCTTCTCTCCCCTCAACCCTCTCATCTCCTGTATGCATTGCATGACACCAACAATACTCTGGTCAGAAGTCAAATATTTTTAAGTTCATACCTTTGGGGGAGGGACAAATATATTCTGTAGAACAACGCATCCAGTACCTAAAAATATAGCACATCACAAAAATCCACTAAGATAATTTTCACATAATAGAAATGTGTTGCCAAAAGTGTGCAAGACTGAGTGTCTTGCACATGACAATTACATGAAAATGTAATGTATTTTGCCGGATAGCATAACCACTGCAAGCTGAGTTGTACATTATGCTTTGGAGTTTGAACACCTGTTTTAGCCTATTACAATCAAGAACGTTGCACAGACATGAAACATTTCACACAGAAGGAAGCTTTCTGTTTCAGAATATCACTGCTTTGTTCAGGCCACATGCAGCTAGGTCTGAAAACGTATTAGTTAAGAAATTTCATTAACTTGCATATTTTTGCTACTTTGTGCAATGAAACTGATCAGAATACAGACATGACTCACAGAATATAAGTATGAATCACAGCAAGTGTTTTTTTTTCTTAAATTTACAAACAAAATGGACTCTCCAGTAGATTCATTCACTCCCTTACTTCATGATCGCCCTAAACAGCTGTCATCATTATGACACCTGGAATGGCAGATAAGCAGCTCTATTTGGAACAGTGTAGTCAGCAACTTTCTCCAGGAAACTGAATTTGTCACTTCTGCCAAACATCCATCTTCTTGCCAGTTCTGGACTTAATATCCCCAGGCAATGCTCAAAATAGGACTACCCATATTGGCACCTGTTGGTGTGCCACAGTCTAGATTAGCAAAATATCGAATATCTCAAGAAATTATCCCAGTTACCTCAAGCTAACACAGTAGGGTACACACACACACAAATTTAGTATTTGTTCACTGTGTGATATTATAGGAAATACTATTTAAAGTATGCTAAATAATATATGATACTTGTGGAACACACATATATCAGTCTTTGTTGTTAAAAAAGTTTTCCCTCAGGGAGAGGCATGCTACTGAAGACTTTTTACTCCATTCAGAGCTAAAACAGCTCTGGATATGGGTTTTTCATATCTAATGAATAAAGCCAATTGGAAAATTGGAAACTTATAGAATGCTTAGATGAGATCTCTGAGGACATTCCTGGAAATAGAAATAAGAAATGATAATTCACTAAGCTACGGATTTTCCAAGGAGCAAACTAATACCCCTGTTTAATTAAAATGGCCATGAAGAGTTGTTTGTCAATTTGTTGCCAAGAGAGATTTTTTTTTTTTTTTTAAATAGATATCGAATGGACTGATATTTGCAGTCATTAAAGTTAGCAAAACATTTTTCTTGTAAAGGTACTGACCTGGTACATTTGTAAAATCTCACCACAAGGAGTCTGTTAACATGACATTTCTTTCCCTGCATCTCTCAGCTCTAAAAGATTCTTTATAAAGACATTTTTCTAACTATTCAAAATATGAAAACTAAAACATGTTCAGAAATTGTCCTGTCTTGTGTGATCTCTTGGTTCTCAATCTATTTGGGATATCTACTGCTAAGCACGATTTCACACCTACAAGTTTTTTTTTATTGATACTTTTAACATTCCTATCCACAATCATTTTGTAGCTTTACTGCTCTCTCTTCTAATGATTGCGTTTCACCTTACTGGTGTCTGAATTTCTGTAATTCTGGCAACAGTCCTTCCTTGGAGCACACATGAAATAATAATAAATAAATAAATAAATAAATAAATAAATAAAAATACACCTCAATCTTTAAAAGAAAATGGACATAAAATCAGAATGTAGTTTTATCATCTCTGTAAAAGACATGCTGAAAGTTTTTTTCATTCTTGTCATTCTCTGAAGGCCCAAATCAGCATAATTACAACTATTTCACTTTAATATGCAGCAGACCAAGAAGTTCCTGAAACACAGTTTATTCTCATGATTCACCCAGCTGGGATTTGCAGTGTTTAATCTCAGTACAACTGTGGTACTCCTCTCACCTGTGTTCTCTGGTTGTGCAAAGCACTCTTGGTAGCTACTGTGTAAGAAGTCTTGTTGCTATACTGCCTCAGAACAAAAAGCACCTCTTGGATCTCAACAAAACTCTGTTGCATACAAGACAAGCATTTAACTCCAAATGAGTAGGTGTTCTCTTTAGTATATTTGCCTCCCTCTGTTCTAGTCTTTGCATGTGGTGTTATTTTCATAATATTCTTAGGTTCAGACCACTGAAACATATGTGCTTTGGCTCATTTCTTAATGCAGGTAAAATAAAATACATGTCAGTGAGTGTGAATTTAAGGGAGTACTATAGGGAGCCTTACCCATTCTGATGTGAATGACCATTTGACCCCAGATTTATGCAATGGGTAGCATGAACATTAATGCCCTTTTCAGATAATACATTAGTCTTATTTTCATATTATGCTTCCATAAATCTTTGGAATAGCTGTTCTAAAGATGAATGACTATGCAGCTTCTGTTGAGAAATTAATAGGAGGTTTGCAAACCATAACCAACGGAAACATTGTCAACCCACATATCAGCTCAGCAATGTTTTTACTAAAATTGTCTGCAGCTGGGTGATTTGAGTGCAATTTATTTTCAAAGGCCATCATTCAAGGCAGTTTCAGATGGCTTTTTATGGACATTAGTGGCATTGCCCTGCATTAATCGTAGGTATTACATATATTTCTTTTATATCTGTGCTTCTGTTCATGGGAAGGCAAGTACCTATTGGAAATGTCAAAACAGAATCACAAAATGGATGAAGCTGGAAGGGACCTCTGGAGACTGCCTATAATCCAACCTTCTTCCCCAAATCAGGGTTAGCAATAGCAGGTTGATCACAGATGCATCCACGTCAGGTTTTGAATATCAAACAGGATGGATGGAGAACCCACAACCCTTCTGGACAGCCTGTTCCAGTGGTTGACTGTTCTCACAGTGATTTTTTTCTTCTCATGTTTAAGTGGAATTTCCTGTATCTCAGTTTGTTAAAATTGCCTCTTTTATTTTAGCTACATACCACTGAGAAGAGTATAGCTCCATTTTCTTTACTTCCTGCCCACCCCATCATGTATTTATATGTTCCTGTACTGTTAATCATTACCATCAGCAATATATAAATAAGAAAAAAAAAAAAAAAAAAAGGAAAAGAAATATTGTAACAACAAAATAATGCCTTGTTCCATAGATGTTTGGATTTGCAATGAGAATAACAATTTAGTTTAGATTGTTTAGAGTCAAAATATCAAAAAGGCTAAGACAGATTTGGTGCCAGTAAAGAAGGAGTGGAGAGAGAACTTCAGTCTTCAGACTATTTTAGCTACTCATTCATTCTCCTCCACCTCAGCAGTGGAACATAAGAGAAACTATGATGAAGAGTGAGAAAACTTGCAGGTTGAAATAAAGAGAGGGAAATTGCTTACCAAGTACTGTTGTGGGCAAGACACCTTCAGGTCGGGGAATTTGCTATAATTTATTGCCAATAAGCATGAATAGTTACTGATTTTACTGATTTGGGAAACAAAACCCACAAACCTTTAAAAAAACTTAACCTCCCCTTTTCCCAGCCTCAGCTTCACTCCAGACACTTTTTCTTATTATTGTCCAGCTTATACTCAATCCCTTCAGTGAGGAAACATGCAGCATGGTAGGTTGGGGTCGGGAAAAAGCAGTTTCTTCCTGCTGCTCCTGTGCTCTGGTTTGGGACCTCCATGGGCTACAGTCCCTTTGGGTGTGCACCTGCTGTGGTACGGGCACATCCACAGGCTGTAGGCCCTTCTGAGGCATACCTGCTTCATCATGGAGCATCTCCCACTCTCCTGACACTGTTATTCTGTCATTCCTGCTGTTGGTCCCTTCACTGCTTCCTTCTACATGTTTTCAGAGGCACCACAAACTCCTCTAGTTGTCTCAGTTTTGGCATACAATGGGTCTTTTGCCAGTCTTATTAATAACACCTTGCCATTTATACCCAACTAACCAAGTAAAAAACAAACAAACAAGTAAAAACCACCTTGTTTCCAGTGTATTATGGAGTTCCCAATAAGTGTCCTAATTAAATACAATACAGTTTAATTGTAATTTAAATGAACTTAAAAAAAAAAAAGAAGTAGTAAAGGAGCAGAATGTCAGAAAAATTTTTAGCCCCTGGAAAATCTTTCCACAGTTACAAAGAATATAAAATATTAGTTTCTAAAGCCTAAGAGTTGGTGTAAACTGCTACTGAACACATCAATGCTGGCCTCACAGACTGTACAACTGACTTACCTCTTGTAGAGCACTTAGGAAAATCCAGGTGCACAAAACCAAGTTCTATCCACCCTGCTTCTCTAGCAGTAGAAATTATATGATAACAGCTGAGAGAGATATTTTTTTTTAGATGATGGAACATGTGATACTACCACTAGGTTAATAATATTTATCTTCAGGGATTTAAAATAAAGAAGGTGCTTTAATGTTATTCTCTCCTCCTTCTCTTTGCAGGAAGCCGACCCACACTGTTAGTACCTGTCTTCTGGAGAAGAAAGGGAGTTTTCCAACTCTACCCTAATGCTTTTTCCCAAGTTTCTAGGAAAAAGAATATCACTTATGGGTTTTAGCTTCATTTTCCACTTTCAATTTCTGATCATAAACTCCTTCCTACTCTCATACAAGAACAGGTAGGATCTTGGTGGATAAAGACATAAATATAAACTTCACATTACAAAAGCAACCCGGAAAATTTGTTTGATTGACAGAATTCTGAGCTACTTAAAATTATTTTCCCTAAATCTTCTTAAATTTGTACTTATCATAATTTAGTTTTGCAGAAATGCAACAGCATAGGGTTACCAGAAGAAGCAGGGCAAAAGCAGTAATTACCATACAGCTTTATTATACAGTCCACAAAGAAAGTAGAATATTTGTACCTGAAACCCTGAAAATTTCACATAGCATATTAAAGTTCAAATGCATGCATGCATTTTAAAAGACTAAAAAAATCAATACTCTGGCACATGACACTAAAATGTCAAATTTCAGCATTTCTTCAAAGTAGTTCACAGTACAGCAGAAAATAATTCTGTGCATACTTTGAGAATATTTCTATCAAGCTTCATCACTTCTGTTCCCTGTATCATCATAATATTCATCACATCAAATTTTAGTCTAGACTGTTTCTTCTCATGATTAGAAATTGTATTTATAAAATAATTGAGTTTCACATTTGGGGACTTTATATATTTCATTTGCATTAAACCCAAGTTTGAGTGACTTCAAAAAGTAAACAAATCTAACTATTTTCTGTATACACATCTCAGGATTTGAATATGTAGGTAGGTGTCATTTGTATCTGTTGCCACATTTAATTTTAGTGTAATTTATCAAGCTTTACAAAAGTCTCTCTGCAATATCTTGATTAAACAAACATTAAATTGTTAGATTAATCAGAGCTTTCATAATATTTCCACGTAATATTTGTTAGAATGAGGATTTTAACTGAGATTCCTTCACGTTCAAGCACTGCAATAGACAGATTACTAAAATGACAATAATAATAAACTGCTATTTCTCTATGCTTAGACTACATTGCAACTCCTGATGACTACAATAGACGCAATGATAAGGAAGACTTAGATTAATGCAAAGACACGTGAAGTCATGGGAAAAATATTAATACAAAAATCTGCAGAAAATCTGTTCTACTTACCCATTAACAAACATTTGTCATGTCTTTGGACAAATGAGCACAAGTGAGATTGAAGCTAAAGGTTTGGGCCAAAGGTTTGTTCTTGACATAACAGAAAGCTCAAGTGACTTCAAAGAGCTTTGCATCAAAGTATATCATCTGGAAGACAAGCCTACTGTGAAAAAAAAGACATTCGGCATCAGATCTGCTAATTTAAACCGCAACTATTATCCTTCCAACCAAAATTTATGATGAAAACAGATCTGACAATTAAACTGAGTTCTACAACTGACCCTTTAAAGGAGTGCTGTGATCTTTGCCTATTCAGAACATTACAGTCCAGGGGTCCCAGAGACAACTGTAAAACACTGAAGGCAGTTAGGGAGGGTATGAATCATGATAAAGTCTGTCCCTATTGGGAAGAACCATGCCTCGCATAAGTAAACAAACATTCTCAATTTTTAGGGAACTTCTGAGAATTTTAGAAGTGCAGTGGCAAAGAAGAATTCCTGTTTCACATCAGTATATACAGTCCACATATATCAGTCCACATCTTAATTATTTCCACTAATTTCCATCCAAAAAAGGCTTAATGCACAAATTAACCCTTTTTATTAGACCAGAGACAGTAAAGGAAGGTGTTTATAGTCCTCTTTAAACCAGAATATTCCTTAGAAGTGTAATGTGTCTTCTGTCTTACTGATCCAGGGCAATACGAAATGTCTCAGGAAATATGAAAGGAAACAATTTATTTTAGCCTTCTTTGTTTAACAGTGCACCTGTTTCCTATATTCCCAGCAAGCCAAATGGTTATCTTACCATTACAGTCCACAGCTAATAAAGACTATCTTTTGATCAGTTTCTCCTTCAATTCCCATGTTTAGCAGAAACGTCAGAGAAAGTTTTAAAATCTATTCCTCTGTCAAAGTAATTATGAATTTAAAACTGCAGCTAAGCTCTTCAAGGCTGATTTCTAGACCTACTTTATCTCACCAGCCAAAAAGGACCATTTTAGATCACCTCTCTTGTGGTTGCTGGTTTTCCAGAGTTCAAGCTGCCTACTGAACTGTAAAGCCTGTATTTTGTATTTCTGGTTTTGTTTCATTCTATACATTCCCTGTTCACATTCTTTAATCTGATATTGGCTCTGTCTATGGTTACAAAAGTAAAGGTGGGCTTTTGTCTGTACAGGAAAATGTTTCTCATCTACTTATAAAGCCATAAAAAAACAAACACGCAAATGCCCAACTACACTTGACAACTTTTTTTCAAGAAGAGTGGTTTATATTTTGTACAGTGTTAATAATTAGGAAACGGTTTAACTCAGGAAGTTATTTTTCTAATGGGAAGCATGGCTGCAGGAGGGAGCAATGTATATTACATTCAGGAAGGATACTGGGTGTCATTACTGGGCGTGACACACAGAAATGCCATGCAGTAAGTACTTCCTGGGACACAAAGAAGTGAACTTTTCCTGATCAAAGAATCATAGAATCATTTAGGTTAGAAAAAATCATAAGATTATCAAGGACAACCACCACATAACCCTATCAAGTCCACCACTAAACCATGTGCCACATCTCTTAAGTGCCACATCCACGTACCTCTTAAATGGCTCCAGGGTTGGAGGTTCACCATTTCCCTGGGAAGCCTGTTCCAATTTATCACCACCTTTGCCATGAAGAAATTCTTCCTGACGTCTCATCAAAAACTCCTCTGACACAACTTGAAAGGAGTGCCTCATTTCCTAGCACTTGTCACCTAAGAAAAGAGACTGACACCCACCTCACTACAGCGTCATTTCAGGAAGCCGTAGAGAGTGATGAGGTCTCCCCTCAGTCTCCTCTTCTCAAGACTGATGTATGCATTCAGTGATTTTGTATGGAACCCACTCCCAGTTCTGCCTTCTCTATACAAACTCTCTTATCGACTTTTTCAGTCAACTTCAAGCATTGCTTACCCTATTTTTTTATTTATTTTGTACTTCATAATACACTAAGAATATAATATCCTTCCTCCAAACTAAATAGCACTGGCAATTACTGTGCACTGTATATTTTTTTCAGCGTTATCATAAATCTACAATTCAATGATCATTTTTTAAACTGTAGCTAATTGTGATATATTCTTCTATAAGCTTCAGTCACTTTTAATTTAAGATATATTTCTGAAGAGTTTGAAATTGCTGATCCTAAAGACAAGATAGGGAACTTTCTGTTAATGGCAGGATATTTTGCTCTCAGAAAACCAGAGTAAATCTACATTTTGGCAAGAAGCCATCATCTACCCATGGTAGCTATGGTAAGTGTTGGCTGATCCTTAAAGGTCTGCTCTTTTGTCACTCACTCTACATGACAGCTGTCACTGCCTTTTCCGCTGTTCCAGCAGCCTAGTAAATGGCACAACCCATGCAAATAGCTGCCCAAACAAATACCATGGGAGACTAGATTCCAAAATTTAACAGATATATCTTTCTTTATACAGAAAGTAATACATTTATTATCATGTACCAGAAACAATAATATTACAGCATATTCAAGCTGCCCATGCACATTCATATCAAATGCTGGTATTCTAGACATGATTGGCACAAGTTAGCCAGATTCATTCTGACTTACAAGTGGATTTTGAATTAGAGTGAATGTAGATAGATGAAAGTCCCTGGAAGTCCAGCCTAGATCAAATGAGACTACAGGCTCTTTGTTTTCAGTATCTATCTGTAGCATTTAGACTCGTCAAAGACCTTGGTAGTAGCTGACAGCTTCCTTGCCACTTGTCATATGCAATTTTTATGATCATTTAGGCTCAAGACTGAATTGACTGCAAAAAATGTATCGACAATAGCCTGGTGAGATATAGTGTGTTTGCATCAAATTGCTGTTGAAGAAGAAGTAGTGCTAGCATGGAAGAACAGAATAGCAGGCTGCTAAACTCCAATAAAATGTGAAACGATTGTATAGACAACAAGCTTTCTCCTCTTTCTCACTGAACTCAAATATAAATCTTGGTAAGCAAATAGAAGCAGAATCTGCCCTCACCTAGCAAGGAGGGCTGCTGCCTTAAACCTTCTAAAAAGCACTCCCAATCTGCCTGTGTGGAGTTCCTTCAGAATACTGGCATACACAGGTGCACAGGAAAAAATAATCAGGATTTCAGGAAACAAAGTACTTTGCAGTGGACAGTTTGAAGGGGGGGGGGGGGGGGGGTGTAAATGCCTGAAGTAACTAGGAAAATAGAACTAACATTCACATTTTTAAGGAAAAGGTACAGCTTTGAAGAGGCTTTCAGGGTAGGGCATAACTGCATTATCTGAGCGTTCCCTAGGCTCCCAACCTTAGATGCTATTGCGCTGGGGAAACTTGGTGTGCTAGCTCTAAGGAACACCACGGAGTGTGGAGTGGAGTGGAGACACCACGGCTAGGCTCTGTAATCAGGTGGGGCCTCGATTGTTCTTGTGCACAAAGCTGCACTTTTTGCCACCCTAAGCCAAAGACCTGTCATGTTTTGACAAATGCTGTACCCTAGAGTACTTTTTGCTCATTATAATATCATTATAATACCAAAACACACCTCCATCCCAAAAGCTACCCGCCTCCAAGGTGCGACCACCCCTCACTGAGCATGCGCCCTGAATTTCTCGGAGCCTATTACTTTAAACGGAGACGGGAAAACTTTACACCAATCATAACTAAGATATGCTTGACTAGAGCCACTCAAGCTCCACCTAAAAGATAGAAAATAATATAAATTGGCCCAAGAGAGAGGAGATGTTAGGGAAGATACCATCGTCAGGGGAGATACCATCCCGAGGACATACAACATCCTTAGGACCTCCTGACTCCTGGGATCAGTCGACGGGCTGAGCCTCTCTTCCCCCCCCATTGGGACGCCTTTGGGTGAGATCTGAATATTTGCTTATAAATCTCTATAGAGTCTTTGATCCTTTTAACGCGTTTATTTCTAGGCTGCGCACCTGTGACACCTGTAAACATCTATAACACCTGTAACATCTGTAACACCTATAACACCTGTAACATCTATAACATCTAACACATCTGTAACATCTATAACATCTATAACATCTATAACACCTGTAACACCTATAACACCTGTGTATTTCATGCATACTAGCTTGCTTTTGCAGATAGTCACTATCGCCGGCAATCCAAAAGAACCTGATTATCTGTTGCTGTAATAAACCATACTTGATTGCATTGTGATAGCTCTCATTAATGCAGCTAGGGTGAGGGTGGTTATCCGTGATAGTTCAGTGTTCTGAATCTAACCAGACCCCCAGACGGTTAATGCATTTTTGGTGAATGTCTGAACGGACCCCCAGGTGGTTAATACGTTTTTGGTGAATGTCTGAGCGGACCCCCAGGCGGTTATTACGTTTTTGGTGAATGTCCGAACGGACCCCCAGACCGTTAATGCGTTTTTGGTGAATGTCTGACTGGACCCCCAGACGGTTAATGTGTTTTTGGTGAATGTCCGACTGGTTCAGTACTCTGAATCCAACCAGGCCCGTAACGGTTAATCAGCTACACCCCTTTAACGTGACGGGGGGGAGAGGGGCAAATACTTTTACAAAGGCATTTCCTTATTGACATTAAAGCTTTTCTCTGACATAATAATTCACATACCAGTAATGTGAGAAATGAAAACTATAGACAAGTAATTTCAGCTTAGATCATCTTGTCTAGGCTTCCACATGGATAAAACATGCCGTGATAGTTCTATATAGTGGCTTAATTTTAAAATTACTGAACCCTGAAAGCCTTAAATGAGTTTTCCCTTCCTGAAACTGAAAATAAAACTTCATGATTCAACTGTTGAAAAGCTTCCCTAAATCTTCTGGGAATCACTGCGTAGAATTTTATACTGCATCATACCCATAAATTTTCATTAAAATACTGATGTAGCTATATAAGACTGAATATGTTCTATGCGTGACCTTGTTTACATTTATTGCAATCTTCAAAATAAATGTATTTAAAAATTATCATATTACATCCTAACATATACAGAAAAAGTACTAAATGATACTAAAGCATTAAACACATTGATATTAAATGTTGAATTTGAGGGGCAAAGGACAAAATTTTAAAGTAAACCTTCCCACTGACCATTTCAAAGACACTCTGTGAATAGAAGTTGGAAGGTACCATGCATTATACAACAGCAAAAAAAGTCATTAGCAATTTCAGGTCAGGCAATTTCTAGAAGCAGTGTAAATGCTGCTTTTAGTGAAACTTGAAAAAAAATTGCAAAGTCAAGGGACAACACTATAAAGGGAAAAAGAAAAACAAAAACTAAGTGGAAAAAGACTTTCCTCACCAGGAGCATGAAAACAAGAATAGAAATCCACTTAGGTAAGTAAGAAAGTATAGCCAGTAAAATCCAATACAAGGAAAAAATACCGAAAATAAAAACAGAGGAGCAATTACTGGAAATAAAAGCAAAACCGTCTTAGTGTACTGTAAGGATGCCAAGCTCCTACAATGTATAGCAGAGCCAACCACTATGATCTATTGTGTGTCAAACGGACCTACTGCAAAGACATGCACACATGCCAAGGAAGGCAGAGCCTAAGGAGTCGCTGAGATTCAGCAATGATTGAAGTTAGTGGAATTAAAATACAGGAAGCTGACAACAACAAGGAGAATGGCTTGGAACATGGGAGCCTGTAACGACGGTCATCCTGGAAAGCATGCAACTGCAATACTCAAGTATGAATGCCACTGTCTTGGAAAGACATTTCATTTTATTTCTATGAGAAAGAGTAAAATATTTTAATGCAATTATTGTGACTATTAATTACTTCACTGTGATTTCTTTCTCTCAATTCTGCACTGCTGATTCTGCAAATGACCTGAAGTATTTGAATACACAGAATTAAACCTAGTGTGGTCTCAGGAAAGTTATGTAGAATAGTTTTCCAACCCCATGTGTAGAAACAAACCTACAAATAATTTGTCCCATTAGTCTTCTAGTAACGCATCAATGACCATTTTATTCAAGTGCCTCCCAAAATCAAACGCTACCACAAAAATAAGAGCACCTGTAACAGCTCAGGTAAAAGGCCTATTTTCCCTAATTGTCCAACTATCATAGCTCTGAACCATTATTTAGGAAAGCATATAGAAAAAGTCAAGAACTTGCAGAATCCTTTCTCAGCAATTTACACTGAGCAATTAATCTGACAGCCAGATGTTTTCAATGGATTTCACTTTGTTTTCAATGGATTTCTACTCAATGATTTTGAGTCTCATCAAAATCCAAATAAATGACTTGCTTCTGCACATGTATGGAATTTCATTGCTTAACCACGTGAATGTTAACAATGGGATATTTTAAGTTAAAAAAATTGGTACTGACAATTTTTCAGCACTGTTCCCTCAGTCTGTCTGCATTCATTCTGTACATGAAAATGAATTATTTTTTTTTCCTGAACATTAAGGCTATGCAACTGTGTATGCGTTTAAAGAACTAATGTTACTGTGCAAGCACTAGTGCTTTTGGTAGTGGAGAGAATACCGAATTTTTAACCATAGTGAAGTACGAAGACTGAACAAGGTGAAATGAATGATATTCAATCTCATTTACATCTGAACGGTTTGTTTGAATAGAAATTCAGCTGTTATACTCTGATTTGCCTCACGATGGCAGTGGTATCATTCAAACTTTTCTCATGGTTAAAATCTGCAACTACACAGCCTCAAGAAAGTCAAACAATGCCTTTTGTCATCCTCAACACAGAACTGAAACCATTTCAGGCAGCTGCTCTGAAATATTTTTAGCCTGTTTCTTCTCTAATTTACAGTAATGTATTTATAGAACAATAACTTGTTCACGATACACTATGGTGGAAATAATATTTAATGAACTATTTTTCAACTTTTTTTTTTTCCCCTACAGTTCTAAGTTAGCCTTCCAGAGTGAGCTTTACTACAGGTGGGAAAATTGCGGATGTTTCAGTTCTGTATGCAAGCCCTCAAAAAACAGAGAATGTTTTGGTTGACTTGTAACAGAACTTGTGGATGGAAGACACAGAGAAAGCAGCGGTGAAGGAAGAAAAACAAAACACCTTATTGGGGTAGCCTGAAATGTAGCATTTAGATCAAAAATACGACACAGAAGCAACAAATAAAAAATGCTATTTTGAGAAATTAGTGAATAAATATTTAGATGTAAGGGTTTATTTATCATACAGAATTTCAATTATGATGTAGAAAAATTAAACACTTCAGTTGTCCTTCCAATAGAATCAGGTAAACTCTTCTTTGGTATTAGCAGGAAAACCTGGGAGGACTGAGGACTATCACATAAGTGAAAGGTCATATATATTGATAGATCATTCAAAAAAGGCCATATATAAAGATATCATTTATAGTCAGTTGATGTTACTCAGCTGAATGGCTTTGAATTTACATTTTTCAGCTATTTGATCTATTTTATTTGACTTTTTCATTTTCAGTGTAATTGTTTGATATGCCAGCAGAATATAAGCTTATTTTACTGCAGAAGAAGTCCACAAAAATTCTTGAATGTCCTAATCTCCCCATGATCAAATGTAAAAGATTTGAGTGTAAGCTTAAACAAACAAACAAACAAACAAACAAACAAAAACCACCACAAAGAAACAAAAAGCCTCCCGTTATAGCTCTTCATCTAAAAGTTTTGTACATGTCAGGCAACATCCTGGATGTTAATGGGAAATCTCTATTTAAAGCTACTGGAGGTGAATGATACAATGCCTTGAAAGGCATTCACCTTGTGTTGAAAACTGGTGGTAGAAGGTGATCTAATGTCTATTCGCATAAGTGGACAGACTTGTTTGGATCAGGACCTTTGTGTGCTGACTATCTCAAGTAAAAGGACTCATTTTTTTTTGTTTGAAAGATGATCTGATTCATAAACCCACACTGCTGAATAAGAGAGAGAGAACTTTTTGCTATGCCGAGGCATTCAAAAGAAAGCTATTCTAACACACCTAAAGCATTCAAGAATCACCTAGCTTTTCTCATAATTTCTTCCAGGGAACAGGATTCTGATTGCTAGCTATTTGACACAAAAATCCTACGTGTGTTGCAGAACAGTACTCAAAATACAGTTCCACCTACTACCATGAAACACACTTAATGTTCTTGCCAATATAAGTATGCCAACAATGGTTTAGCATAATGGACAAAGTCCTTCAGATTAAAGTCTGCAATACCTTTATTGCTTGAAGAAAAAATACTTGTGTGTGTGTGGGGGGGGGGGGGGGGGGAAGAGTATCAGGGTATGATTTCTCAAGATTTTGTAAGTTTCTACTACAGTAGCATGGAAAACTCAACTTCGAAAAAGCAACTGTATTAAAACAGAGAACAGACTCATGTAATCAAATACAAAATACTCAGCAAAAAGAGGTAAACCAGAATCTATACATAGAAAAATAAACACTATGGCTATCAGTAACTTTACTGGATGCTGAATAACACCATTAGATATCACTGACAATTTTCTCTAATAAGTAGCCAAAAAGATGCCATAAATTTTCATAAAGACTTATAGATTCATGTAAACTAAAGAACAAGGAACCCATTCCTTGCAAATGTCTTGAGAGAGCACCTGTGGAACTTGAATGTGGATCTTCTAAATAAGGAGTAATTTTAAAATATACATATATATTTTTTAAAACATTTAAATATCAGAGTTATTTTTTGAGGGTCACATTACACACATTCAGAGAATACCCAGTACTTCTCAAAAAGCCCAAACACTGGAAACAAACCATACAAAATTAACTGAGCTTACCAAGGGACTTGGGCACACCATCACATTAAAAAAAAAAAAAAAAAAGGCACAAAACACAGACCTTAGTCTTCATTCAGCTAAAGCAGATCTCTGAATCAATTTTCAATTTCAGCTGCTTTCACATCTATTAAACAAAAGAACTGCATCTGTTTGACAAACTTGTAGTCAACACAAGTGTGGCTTTATTCCCCCCTAGCTATTGTATAAAGATTATAATTAATGTCATAGAATCATAGAATCATATAATATCCTGAGTTGGAAGGGACCCTTAAGGATCATCAAGTCCAACTCTTGACACCGCACAGGTCTACCCAAAAGTTCAGACCATGTGACTAAGCGCACAGTCCAATCTCTTCTTAAATTCAGACAGGCTCGATGCAGTGACCACTTCCCTGGGGAGCCTGTTCCAGTGTGCAACCACTCTCTCTGTGAAGAACGAAGAACCCCCTCCTGATGTCAAGCCTAAACTTCCCCTGCTTCAGCTTAACCCCGTTCCCGCGGGTCCTGTCACTAGTGTTAATGGAGAAAAGGTCTCCTGCCTCTCGACACCCCCTTACGAGGAAGTTGTAGACTGCGATGAGGTCTCCCCTCAGCCTCCTCTTCTCCAGGCTGAACAGGCCCAGTGCCCTCAGCCGTTCCTTGTACGTCTTCCCCTCCAGGCCTTTCACCATCTTCGTAGCCCTCCTCTGGACACTCTCCAACAGTTTCATGTCCTTTTTATACTGTGGTGCCCAGAACTGCACACAGTACTCGAGGTGAGGCCGCACCAGCGCAGAGTAGAGTGGGACAATCACCTCCCTTGACCTACTAGTGATGCCGTGCTTGATGCACCCCAGGACACGGTTGGCCCTCCTGGCTGCCAGGGCACACTGCTGGCTCATATTGAACTTGCTGTCTACCACGACCCCCAGATCCCTCTCTTCTAGGCTGCTCTCCAGCGTCTCATCGCCCAGTCTGTACGTGCAGCCAGGGTTTCCCCGTCCCAGGTGCAGGACCCGGCACTTGCTCTTATTGAACTTCATGCGGTTGGCGATCGCCCAGCTCTCCAACCTATCCAGATCCCTCTGCAAGGCCTTTCCACCCTCATTCGAGTCCACAACTCCTCCAAGTTTGGTGTCATCAGCAAACTTGCTCAAAATACCTTCTATTCCTACATCCAGATCGTTTATAAAAATATTGAAAAGTACCGGCCCTAAAATGGAGCCTTGAGGGACCCCACTGGTGACTGCCCGCCAGCCTGTCGCAGCCCCATTTACCATAACCCTTTGGGCCCTGCCCGTTAGCCAATTGCTCACCCATCGTATGATGTTTTTATTTAGCTGTATGGTGGACATTTTGTCCAGTAGGATCCTATGGGAAACCATGTCAAAAGCCTTGTTGAAATCCAAAAAAATCACATCAGCTGGTTTCCCTTGGTCCACCATATGGGTGATCTTATCATAAAAGGAAATCAGGTTAGTTAGGCAGGACCTACCCTTCACAAACCCATGCTGGCTGGGACCAATGACTGCTTTGTCCCCCAGGTGCGCCTCAATAAGTTCGAGAACCATCTTCTCCATGATTTTACCAGGCACTGACGTGAGACTGACAGGCCTGTAATTGCTAGGGTCTTCTTTCTGACCCTTCTTGAAAATCGGCACAACATTTGCCAGCTTCCAGTCTACCGGGACCTCTCCAGATTCCCAGGATCGTTGAAAAATAATTGAGAGAGGTTCTGCAATGACATCCGCCAGGTCTTTCAGCACCCGGGGATGAATCCCATCCGGACCCATGGACTTGTAGGGATCCAGGTGGAGTAGCAAATCCCGCACACGTTCAGGGTCAGTTGGGAGTTTGTCATCCCCACCGTCCTGGTCCTCCAGCTCAGGGCACCCTGGGTCCCGAAGCCCATCATCGGCATTGAAGACAGAGGCAAAGAAGGCGTTAAGCGTCTCTGCTTTGCCTATGTCATTGTCTGCGAGGAGACCTTCCCCATCAAGGAGCGGCCCTATGTATTCTTTAGTTCTCCTTTTTCCATTCACATATCTAAAAAAACCCTTTTTATTTTCTCTCACAGACACAGCCAGCTTCAACTCTAGGTGTGCTTTAGCCACACGAATTTTCTCCCTACAAACACGAACAGCATCCCTGTATTCTTTCCATGATACCTGGCCCTCCTTCCAGTAGCGAAACACTCTCTGTTTCCGCCTAATCTCCATTAGAATGTTCCTGGTCAGCCACGCAGGCCTCCTGCCCCGCCTGCCTGACTTGCGATATTTAGGAATTGCCTGATCTTGTGCTTCTAGGAGGCATCGCTTAAAGAATGACCAGCACTGGTGGACATCGAGGCCTTCAAGAGCAGTTTCCCAGGGGACCTTGCTGACTAGTTCCCTGAGCAGCCTGAAGTCCGCTTTCCCCATATCCAGGGATGAGGTTTTGGTGGCACTTTTCCTTCTGTCACCGTAAATTTTGAACTCAACCACTTCATGGTCACTATGACCGAGGCGGCCACCAATCACCACATCTCCCACCAGACCCTCTCTGTTTTCTAGCAACAGGTCTAGGAGGGCACCTTTCCTAGTTCATGTCATAGAATCATAGAATCATATAATATCCTGAGTTGGAAGGGACCCTTAAGGATCATCAAGTCCAACTCTTGACACCGCACAGGTCTACCCAAAAGTTCAGACCATGTGACTAAGCGCACAGTCCAATCTCTTCTTAAATTCAGTCAGGCTCGGTGCAGTGACCACTTCCCTGGGGAGCCTGTTCCAGTGTGCAACCACTCTCTCTGTGAAGAACTTCCTCCTGATGTCAAGCCTAAACTTCCCCTGCTTCAGCTTAACCCCGTTCCCGCGGGTCCTGTCACTAGTGTTAATGGAGAAAAGGTCTCCTGCCTCTCGACACCCCCTTACGAGGAAGTTGTAGACTGCGATGAGGTCTCCCCTCAGCCTCCTCTTCTCCAGGCTGAACAGGCCCAGTGCCCTCAGCCGTTCCTCGTACGTCTTCCCCTCCAGGCCTTTCACCATCTTCGTAGCCCTCCTCTGGACACTCTCCAACAGTTTCATGTCCTTTTTATACTGTGGTGCCCAGAACTGCACACAGTACTCGAGGTGAGGCCGCACCAGCGCAGAGTAGAGCGGGACAATCACCTCCCTCGACCTACTAGCGATGCCGTGCTTGATGCACCCCAGGATACGGTTGGCCCTCCTGGCTGCCAGGGCACACTGCTGGCTCATATTGAACTTGCTGTCTACCACGACCCCCAGATCCCTCTCTTCTAGGCTGCTCTCCAGCGTCTCATCGCCCAGTCTGTATGTGCAGCCAGGGTTTCCCCGTCCCTTCATGAACACTGAAGAACTTCTTTTTATCACACCAAATATCTGAAAGATTTCATGCATCAATGGTGATACATTTCTTCATTTTTCTCCACATTTGATATTCTTCACAGGTCATCAGTGTTACAGGTTTTTTGGAAGTTATTCTTCAGTGTTGCTGAAGGAAGCAGAAAGAAAGGATAAGGAAGGAGAAAGAACTCCAAAATTTCAGCCTCACAGTTTCAGTCGAGATTACATTTGTACAAGTTTTGAGTACCCAAAAGCTATTTTTTTTTTGGAAAAAAAAAAATAAAAATTGTATTGTGTTATTACAAGAATCCTTCTACCACCAGCATCCTTCATCTTTCCTTCATCCTTCATCTTTCCTTCATTGCTGCTTGACATCTGTTGTTTATTAGAATACATTATCTCTATTACTCGTCTATATTCTATTATCTGCCAACTTATGGTTTTTGGTGAAGTTTTTGTTTGCTTACATCTCCTTTTGAATTTGAATTCTTAGTCATTGAGACTGTTATGCCAGTAGCTCCAGTTCAGCTGTGCTTTCACTTTTTCTAAAGGACAAATAACAATATAATGGTCCAGTGAGAACCACAAAGATTATTTATGTTCTTTGCAATATCTGCCCCTCCCCCTTTCCCCTCCCCCCCAATTTCTTTAAATGCTTCTCTACTTAAAAAAAAAAAAAAAGATGAGTTTTTGTTATTGGTACAAGCATGTCCCATAATACAGAGTTCATCTTTTCTGACCATTCATAGTTTAAATGGATTAATTTCAAAAGCATTTCTGTAACTTATAGATGTCTAAATTAATGCTCTAAAAATCTGGAAGAACTGTGACTTTCCTTGTTTTTGTTATTAGTCTGGAAGGCCATCAACAGAGGACAGCATGAGGAGCAGAGCTATATTCTTCCTCTTTTTATAATTTTTTTTTTTTATATCTCATTTGTACTGTAAGAACAAATGTTCCTCATGAGTTCTTTTCATGATGCAAATATAGCTGGAACCAAGTAAAACACTTCTTCTATTGGGACTCCTTTTGGTGCAAAGTACACTTGGGAGCTATTCCCTCTATATTTGTTACACACCACCATACCATACCTTGCTGTCCCATTTAGGGCTTCTGGACAGTAAGAAGTCATGACACGGAAGGGGAAAGTCATCCACCATTCAGGTGGATGTATAAAGCAGGACACTTACCATAAACTTAATTATATTACTAAAGCAGAGCACATATGAAAGCTGAGAGCCTGAACAAGATCATTGTTCTTGGGCCTACTATCAATAAAATGCAAGAAAGAATAAAAGATTGCACTGCATCATCACTACTCATATTTAAAGCATCTGATACCTTGACCATGCTCAGACTATTACCATTGCCATGTGTCTCTTAAAAAAAAAAAGCCCTACAGCCTTGGACAAGACCTCTCACAACAAATAATGTATTTTTTTTTCCCAGCTAATTTATCTAGTGATTAAATCTATCAGCTTTAACTAGAATGATTTGAATCCTATTCCATGACATTAATTTCTAATTATTGCAATATTATTGTATAGACAACACTTCTACGTTCTAGTTCCACTCTGAGCATCATGGGATTAAAAGCTTCATGCATAGCACATAGATTTTTATTTATTTATTTTGTCAGACTACAAGGCTAGCACAATTTGCACCTATTATACAGTTGACAGAACTAAGAAATCGACTGTCTTTACTCTTATCCAGGAATCCAAACCAACCACTCAAGCATGCAAAATAAAGTTTATTCTGCAAAATAACATAAAAATCTTTATGGGAGCTCTCCTTGCTTATCACCCTCAAAAGCCATGATTTTGCCTGCTGGAATCCTTAATGTAAACTTCTTATGGCTATAATTTCTGATTTCAGCCAAATCAACAGCAGTGTTTCTCAGTCATATTGTTTCTAAACAATATGAGCCATCTCTAATAGTGAAGGAATTAGAAGACAGGTGTGTATTTCAGTGTGTTCTTACCAATATAAAGTACCCAAGATTACAGATTTTTTTTTTCTTTAAGGCTAGCTAGTTAGATTCTGTTTACATATATGTTTTAAGTAACGCTCTTGCATCTTTGAACTCATTCTAAAACATTTGTTTAAATGATAGCGGTAGTCTAGATTTCTATTACCTTATTAATAAAAATGACTATCATTTTCACTTATAGTAGTGCATCATTTTTGTAACTTTAAACTAATCCAGCTCTCACTCTTTACCTTAATAAGCGTTGCATATTAATCGTATTATTCTTGGCTCCATTTATAGCTTCATGAAAACTACACAACCTACTTCAGTATTCTTTCGTCTTTAACAAGTGAGACTGGGAACTGAGGAATAATCAGTAATGGTTATCTGCCTTTCCTATTTAAAAACAATAATGATGTTCACTCATCCTGAACAAGGCCTTTAATTAATCATTGTAGTAATGCAGACTGAAGTCCCAGTGTTACTATCACTGATGCATAACAGTAATATAAACTCCTGCTTAAATGCTTTTGTTCTGTGAAATAAATCCTTACATCTATTCCCAGTAATTTAGTAAAATTAAAACATAGCCTCATTATTCTATTTATCACAATATTTTCAGGTAGGTATACTTATTTTTTTTTTTTTATCATGCAATGGGTGAAAACTGTACTTTATTTAGAGGACCTCATCAGGCAGTTTATAAATAAATATACTGTAATATATTCTACAGGCATATTTCTTTTATATATATGTTTAATTCTCACTCTTACAGGCTAATTCCTCCTGAATTTTTTTCATTCAATTTTACAACATGTAACTAAATTCAACAAAGCATTGTTTAACCTCAGTTTTTTGTTGTTTTCTTTTATTTTTTAAGATTATTTTTTTAATAGGTATAGGGAGCACTACAAAACCATATGCGTTATCTCAAAGACTAGTATTCCTATTGGCTGAAATATAATGTTAGTCTTCTATTTGGAGATGAACATTTTCTACTAGATAATAGACTAATACTAGATAATTAGATTAAAATTTAGCCAGTGCAGTGTCTTTTTCCCAGTGAATAATTCAAGTGAAATGACTAATTAAATTCTTAAGTGAGCCAAACAACTATTTATGATGATAACTTGGAGTTCCCATCAAAGTGGCCACGCACACATCTCTTTCCACTGTCAGACTCCAGTATATACCCCCTAGGTTGGAAACTGTAGAAATAAAGACTATGCAGATGAATTCTCTTAAGAGCAAGAATCAGCTGCATATGGACTTAAACTGCAGTTTCTAATGGAGAAAGAAAACAACCCCTAAAGAAAATACACTTCTCCAGTAGCCTGAAAAATAAAGGGCTACATTTCCTCTCCATATGCTCTGCTATATATACTGTAATACTCTGAAAGGCAATGAATTATACATAGCCACTATTATTTTTGACACCTGAATCCACATATATTCTGTCAGGATTTATCACAGTTTTTCCTCAAGCTTTACCATGGCTTTATCCACCACTACTCAAAATAAATAAATAAAAACAAACAAACAAAAAATGGATACTATTGACTTTGCTTTCCATCTTAAGTGGCCTATATATATATATATATATATATATATACACATACATATATATATATATATTATTATTTTTTTTTTTTGCATACCATGCAAGTAGGAGAGTGTCTCGGCAAGGCACAAAGCATACTGTCTTCATATGGGGGAAAAAAAATGATTTTTTTTTTTTTTCCCAAATGAAAGAATGTTGGTTGTATGCTTAATAGAATTCCAGAGATAGGGACTATGTCTTGCATTCTAGGTGACTGTGGAGAAACCTCTTAACATCTAAGCTTTCATTCTCAAAATAAAATATGGTGACAGTGACTTTTCCTTGCCAAGGTCATTAGGTCACATACACACATATAAATTAGTGATTGTTAGGCACATTGGTAATACAGAAATCAAAGTAATAAGTACAGCGTCTAGATACATAGAAACCTGATATCAAGCTCTCTGCATGAAAATTGAATTTGACTTTTAATGAGGAGGTTCAGATAGGTGGTCTGGTTTTGAACTTAAAAATATGGAGAAACACTTTCCAAGTATATTTCTGTCCATTTAATTAGAGACTTTTTTCATTTTTCCAATCCTTTCAACAATCCTGTAATATTTTTACAGCCTTGCCTTTTGAGGGGCAGATACAAAGTGAGCTAGATACAGTGAACAAGGAGATATCAAAGAATGAATTTCCCCTGTTGCTTTAACCACATGAAAGCTCTCCAAATGTATTCCCTTGCTTCTCTTAGTGGTTTGTATAATGAGATCAGTAGAAGTGAACACTAGCATCTCCCTGTTCCATTTGCAGCTGCTAGCAGCTGAAGGATAACTGTGCTATGGTAATGATTCTATTTGAAAAGGGAATATTTGTTACTGCATTTTTTTAATGTTCTGACAGTTTTCTTAGTTTTGGAAGGAAGGGAAGAGGAGAAAAAAAGAAAAAAAAAAAAAAGAGAGAAAGGGATGATCCCTGCCTCAATAATTTAAAGTCTAAAGAAAGAAAAAACAGGAAAGAATTAACTGCTGGTCTCCGAGGACAGAGATCATGGGTTAGGGAGGAAAGAAAGCATAGTGGTTGCTTATCATTTGAACTGGAGCTGGAATGTTTAAGATATTTTATGTAGATCTTCAGAATTAGGAACAGTAAAACGGCACAAACATGGAAGGTTACAGAATACAGGGTGTATTGCTTGGGCTAAACTATAAAATTTCTACCCTCTTGGACCCTTCAGTTAATCCCTGTGGTACTGATCTGTGCTGAGTGTAGATGCTTGAATTATCTAAGGCTTTGTCAACTGTGAAAAGTCACTCAGTGTAGTATTACATAAAGACCTGTGTGAAAAGAGATTCCAAATGAAAAGGCTCCATGCAGGTCTATTCTTAGACAAACTCATCCTTGAATTAGGACTCCACATTCATCCTATTTTAGTACACCTCTCATCTCTCTCACATTAACATGTCAATCCCATGTTCCTCTATTACTCTATCCTCCCCCTACAGTACTCACCCTCTCACCAACCAGTTCTTCCTCAGCCTGCTCTTGCATTCTCAGACTATAGGTTCTGATAATGGCTGAATACCCGCACAACCAGCAGGATGCTACTTGCATGTTTCTATCTAAGGCAGTGTTCTAAAGCAGTGGGCTTTCTGATGGCAGGCGATGGAAGCTACTGTGTTATCAACAGTATCTTGCTGCTGTCCAGGTTAACAGCCACTGCTTTTGCTCAGTTTGCAATACCAGCTTAGCTGGGACATTCCCTTACGTTTTCACACTGAAGTGCACTAGATGAAGTATGAGCACATAATCTTTTTTGTGTTTTCTCAGAGGAAGGTATTCAGAACTAATACATTTGTGTATTTGACTACAGTGTTAAGGTCCACTTCCAAAATCCACATTAGTATTTCACTGCTATACTGCACCGCCAGTGCAGAGGTATTTCCCATACTTCTGAAAGAATCTGCCTCTCACTCTTTCCTGGAATAGACTATCTTGTGAAAGAGTGCAGTCCTCCTCCCCAATACTCCTGACTTCAGAACATAACCTGTTTTGAGATATGTTGAAACAACACCTTGCAACATTCAATGACCTTCCTTTCTCCAGAAATATCTCAAAAATATTTTACTTTTAAAAGCAGAGAACCCAGACATTTAGAAGCTTTTCTAATTCTTCTCCTCTAATTACAGCATGGGCAGTGGGATATGAGAGTACTGTAACATATGAGAACTTCTGTGAGGGCGTCTTATGTTAATAAAACTAAGATCAGGCAGCAGAGTTTGAAAACACAAACGTCTCACCTTTGGTCAGAGAAAAATACCAGATACTGGTGAGAGGGGGTAGCGCAGTTTTTGTAAGTGTTGTTTGTAGATTAGCTGCTGTTAAATATGAAAGTGCCAGCAGTTAATAGTTCACTTGAACGCAGTATAGAAAAAACTTCCCTGTTATTTTTGGTAAATGTTTGAGGTGGTATGTCATTTTACACAGTAACAATAAAAAATGGATCAAACACCAAAACAGTTGCTTTGTTTTCCAGTCAGAGAACAATGACAACTGTCAGCATTTGAATTATTATAGAACCATTTGACGTGTACAAAAAAAAAAGACTTCGTATTCTTGAATTGCCTTGTATTGCATCAGCAAATAGAATTGCTTAATGGGATTACTATTGAGCACTGTACACTTCTATTTCAGTTACAGCCTTTGTACATTGCCTCTCTTTGTACTTTACGTGTGTAACTATAATATTAAAAAGAAAAATTAAACATTGAAGAGCAGGCTGCCTTATTAAAGAATTTTAGGCATGTTTCAAAATATCATTAAGCTTAACCAGTGATGGTAAAACAAACTCCACTGAATCACATTCTAAAAGTTAATTTTAATTACTCAATAAATATTTTAATTATTTGATAATTAATATTATATAGATGCTGAATATTTATCCTGCTCCTGTTATTTATGCTTTCCAGTTAAAAAGGATAAATCAACTGAATTAATGGAAGAGAGCATTATTCTGATGGGTCCAATTCTTGTACCTAGAGGGAAACACTGCAAAACTAGAATCTGACGCACTGGCAGGAGTGAAAATTCAAACTGCTCAATAGCAAATGGGCAAAATCTAAGGGAGGTTACTGTTAAGATATCCAAGCAGAGTGGTGTTTTTAAGCTGGTACACTTCCTGCTCTGAGATGAATCTTGCTGAACATGAAGTTAAGGAAAGTACTGACAAGTGCTAGAAATAAGTGTCATGCTAGCATTCTGTAATATAAACAAATCAATATTATAATATTTTCTTCTTCCAATTAGAAGTGAATTGTTTTATTACCTCTTCCAATCTTCATGACATGAAATAATTATTTTATGGCTTTTTTTTTTTTTTTTTTTTTTTTTTTTTTGTTCTTGAGATCAATCACTTCAGGTCAAGTGGAGTAAATTCTGCTCTCACTTGAACTGATCTGTCCAGCTATATGCTCAGTGACCTGGGGCTCCATGGGCTTACAGACTCACAGAATTTATTATGTGGGTATTAACTGAGGACACTGAAGAAAAACTATTTTTTTCTAGAATATGTAAGTAGCAAAATGAAAATATTTGTTCTAATCTTTTCTGAAACAACAAAAAATAAAAAGGAAAAAAGTTTGAGAGGATCATACAACACACTTATGGATACCTTTAGTCACTGAAAATGCATAGTATTTACAATATGAAATACATTTTAGAAAGGTTTGCTGAGTGCATGATGAATCTGACTATATTTATTTTTGCTACAATATGCTAAAGCTCTAATTAATGGAAAATTAAGGCATATTTGGACTTGTTCTGTTTCAAATAAAAGCTCTGAAAAATGTCTTGTAAAGAACACGTTTGATTTCAATATGTAAATGTGTATGCATGCCAAGTCACTGATTGTTTTTATGTATCTGAGGGTTTTAACAGTAATTCTCCAAATCTCAATGAATTTGTCTTTACTATTCCTCCTCAGATACATAATTCATGTGAAGATTAAGATTAACTCCCTCGGACAGGAAGTATATATCTACCATTACATTGAACATAATCTGGAACATAAATGCAGCAAACATAGGGAAAAAATAATCTTACTTATGAACAGATAACACCTTGTAAATAAATGACATCTATATACCTGCAGGAATAATGCTCTTCAGTTTTGTCATATCAATTTCCAACCACTTTCCAGAAGAAAACACTAACATGGCAGGGGGGTTGGACCCAATGATCTCTCAAGGTCCCTTCCAACCCCTACAGTTCTGTGATTCTGTGATTTCAATTATACAAACCCTAACATTATAAAGATTTTAAGAAAATTTTAAATCATTTTAAGTAACATCAATAAAGATGTGTGACAGGAACTGATCCCATTAAATACGTTTACAGCTTTTTTCATGTAAAAGTACTTTTGACATGTGTGAATTAGTAATAAGCATAAAATTTGGAAAGGAAAAATGAAACAGTGCTTTGAGAACTTTTAGAAAGCACAGTGGAAAAGTGTAATTTATTTTTTTCATTAGCTGGATTGTGATTGCTATTTGTTTTTTGTTTGTTTGTTTGTTTGTTTGTTTGTTTTTTCCTTGGAAGTATAACATCTATGTATTTCACTAAAGAGTTTATATACAGCTTTGGAAAACTACAACAATAAATGTGTCCAGACATGAAGCAGCAGCCTTTGTAAGAGCCATTTTGCACAATGTTCCCAGCTATGCTGGAGAGAATACACAGGAAGAGCCAGAATGAAGACAATAGTGAAAGTCTTAGTTCTTAATTTCTTTGTTGCAAGCAGCACCTTTACAAAGTGCAACATTTCTGCCAATTTTTGCTAGATACAGAAACAAAGACCCACTGCTGAACCTCCCTCCGGAAGATGCTGTAATTTTAACAACAGCAGCTAATTTTATCCTTTGTAGGTGTAATCAGGAGTTTCAAAGGCTTCTCTCCTCACCTCACCAGTTGTGGGGATGTTCTGGAGATGAACCAGATACCTTACAGATACCTTAAAGGAGGCTGTAGTGAGGTGGGGGTTGGTCTGTTCTCCCACGTGCCTGGTGACAGGACGAGGGGGTAATGGGCTAAAGTTGCGCCAGGGAGTTTTAGGTTGGATGTTAGGAAGAATTTCTTTACCAAAAGGGTTGTTAGACACTGGAACAGGCTGCCCAGGGGAGTGGTGGTCACCATCCCTGCAAGTCTTTAAAAGACGTTTAGATGTAGAGCTTAGGGAAATGGTTTAGTGGGGACTGTTAGCTGTGAGGTTGGACTCGATGATCTTGAGGTCTCTTCCAACCTAGAAATTCTGTGTGTGTGTGTGTGTGTGTGTGTGAAAGATAGGCTTGTATGTCTTTGTTTTGTACTGACTAACAGTGCTAAGATTAACAGAACCTGACACATACTGTAGTGGAAACCAGTGACTAAAACCCATATGTTCAACAGACTGAAGTAAGTCCACTGTTTGGTGTATTTTGAATGAATATTTAGAAAAGCAATCTCACCAATAACTTATTTACACCTATTTCAGTGCAGTACATCTCAATCTAAGCATACTAAGTTCCATAAAAGAAGGCAGGGTCAGTGATTCTACTATAAAGACTGCATGCATCTGTTACCTTTCTAATCAGATTTTGGATCAACACTTCTTAGGGTCATTTATTCATTAGTCATATATTGTTTAGGTCAGGTAGGGATATCTGTTCATAATCAGAAAATCCTTGCTCTTTGTTTACCCATCAGAAATACCCCAAACTCCATAAAAACAGAAAAAATAAAGTAGCAATACAAAATGCAGATGATTCAGATTTCCATCTAATGACATGTACTTTCATGCAATCAATGGTAGCTTATCTTTTTAATATCTTATTTTGTGTCTTTTGTGGGGAGAATATTTCCAGAAGGCTGTCTTTTCAAAGTAAAAATGGTCATGCTAAAGATACAGTCTTCTATTTCCCATTCTAGGACAAATCCTTTTTATTCAAATCTGCCAGATTGAGTAAGTGTATTGTTGGGAGCATTTCCTAAGGAATTTAGTAATTCTTACACTCTCCTCCTTACACAAAGATAAAATACAAGCTTAAGCTTGCCACACAAGGCAGTAGCCTACCTATTTTACCTTACACTTTTACAGAAGCTTTTATTAAAATGTGGATTCTAGAATCCAATTTAGTTAGATTGCTTTCAGATTCAGATATCTCACTTGAGCCCAACTTTTCACCATTAAGTCCTTCATTCCAGGACATTATCCAGAAAGCTGGCAATAATAACTACTATTTAAACTTCTGGCAAATAATTTGTCGCAGCTGTAGTTGTTCACATGCATCATTAACTGCTTGGACACATTCTGAAAAAATTCCTGTTTTTTTCAGGGCTTTTCATAGTTTTTCTGTTATAAGACTATTAAGCTAAACTATATATATATAAAAAAAAAAAATCTCCCAATTCCAGACTACCTTTCACCCTCCAAAAAACAAGTTTCTAAGTACACCTATTAGAATTCTTCACAGTGGTTAGAAGCAACCATCACTTCTGTTTACAGTATAGGATTATAAATTATATTGAAATATCATTCAGTTACAGTCATTCTGCAGCGCTGCAAAGAGATGGATGGTCTCCAGGGTAAGGTTGTCATAAAAAAGAAAATCAAACCAGCTGAATAATACAATAAGTCTGTGTATCAAGTCAGCTCAACCAAGCAGTGATAAGAACTGTGGCAGCCTTTGAGGAGCTGTCTGACAGACTTCATTTGTCTGAGTTCAGATCTTGCCCCAGTGTCATATGTCATATCTTCCCACCATCCCTTTGGTGTTCTACCGGCACCCCTCCAGGTGCTGTCAGGGGATTAGAAGGAGTCTGCCAGTTAAAATGCTTGAATGAATAAGTCAAGAGTACAAGTAAAGGACCCATTTGGTTTCTTACTTCCCCCATCCCCCCTTTTTTAGACCATTAAATTGACACATCTTTCGTATTTGGTACTGTAATTAGACATCTATTAAACTTCAGAATATATATATGCAGTATTATGTTGAAAAAGGACATTTCACATACACATAGATACTAATGAGTGTGGAAAACCAAGATGATTAAGCCCTTTAGCAACATCAAGAGTTACCTTTATATGACTGCTGACACAATATGTGGAACTACATCATTTGCTATTGCTAACATCTCTACAATTTAAAACAAAGCATTGCCCACACAAAAATAAGCCTCACCAACCTAAAATTTGTTGCATGTTAGATTCGTTTTTTTTTCCTGAGAAAATTATTTTTATCTAAAACATCCCTCTTTGATTTCATTTCCTCATAGTCTTTTGTAATGCACTGACCACTGTTGCTTTCCACTGTTTAAAAATATATATATTTTTTGCATTTTGCTCCACTGAGATGTCTAGTAAAGAGTTATATTTCACAGACACGTCTAATACAGACCCCTCAGTTCATTCTAAGTGAGTTTCTAGAAATAATTCAGCTGTCTAAGGTAGACATCTAGTGATACCTTAGATGCATAACTATCCTCCAGTTGCTGCTCTAGAACAGTATGGTTCTCCCACATCATATTTGTCACAGCTATTATGGATGTCATGGTTACGCTAATGTGTTTGAAACAGCACTTGATGTCCGTGTTTAGGCACGGGTATGACAAGGTACATGTACACAGCACCAGTCATAAGCAATTGTGCTCAGTTCCAGAAAGCAGCACTGGCATGTTAAAGAAACACATCAAAAGTCTAATATATGTAGAACACCACTGTGGTGGTATTGCCCACTGTCCAGCTCAGCAGGAGCAAGGGCTGTATCACCATGAATAATATATGTCTCCTTAAGCACACACGCACTCTCTGTAAATTGACTGTTTACTTACCCATGCCTTTCCTGAAACGAGAAGAACATGAAGAACTGATCCTTACCTCGGGAATCTCAGGGCTCCATGATTCAATCTTTGAGGCTCTGACAGACAGTAAACTTCCATGTCATTTTACACAAAACCAATCATTCTCTGTGTACACCTGATGACAAATAAAGTTAAAAATTTTAATCAGCTTCAAATTTTTAGTTTATAGCATGTATGAAGGCACTGAATAGAATTGAAAAAGGATAAAGAACAGTTTAAATGCAAATGACATTCCTTTTTCAGATCAAAACTGAGGGGTTTGCATAGCATTGGTGTTTAAGTGCAACAGGTTTCTAAATTCAAGGGAATATAATTCAAGTCCCACATAATATACATGTACGGGTATATATATTTTTTTCCCCTGCAAATGTCACTTAATATATATCTGATTATTGAAATGACGGGACTAATTACTCTTGTATCTATTCTAGGCTTTTTGATCATGCAATCATGCACATGTCCTAAAGGAGGTGGTCAAACACACATAGGAGATATTTAAAAATTCCTCTAACAAGTTGGGATTGTTCCTGAGCTGCAAATCACAAAAGTGTGATGTTTTGCAAGAGTCTAAGTGGAGAATAATTTAGAATTCCATTTCATATTTAGCTTAGAACTAGAATCTTAGCTTTTCAATTTTATTAATTTAAAAATATTTACAGTTGTATTTGTGAGGAAAAAAGGGCACATGAATGCAAATATCTGGGGGAAAAAATGACACTAACTCAAGCTCACTTTAATCAGTAGCATTCAAGAATAAATATCTGTCAGAAAGCTGTTACACTGCATTGTAGTTATCAGTCCAGCCTGATGTCAGAATGCCTGTAGCAATGTTGTTTTGACACACTAGTAACATCTACAACTTGTTAGCAAGAGTAGTATTAAATCATCTTGTCATGAATTCTAGCTTTTATCAAGTTAAACAAATTCACCATTTAAAACGGAAAATATTTTCATTAAGATAAGCCCTAGATAAAACATCTCTGAAATCCTATTTTCTTGCCTATCTACAACACTAGATTTGGGTGTTGATAGACAAAGGCTAAGCCCTTTTTGTTTATCGCAAAAAAAAAAAAAAGAAAAAAGTAAAGAAATTAAGAAATTGTTTTTCACCACCAAGTTTGAAAAGTACTTTTAAGTAACAATGACTAGCCAAAAGGAGAAAGAAAAATAGGTGGTGGGACTAGATGTATTCAGCACTAAAAAAGAGCTTGCTACAAGAAAAGCAGCTTTCAAGTGTTTCGACTTGGTATCATATCATATTTTGAAATTTGGCTTCTTTAATACATTAAGTCTGCCCCCCCCCCCAAAAAAAAAAAAAAAAAAAAAAAATCAAATATAATAGTGAAGTCAAAGAATGTATGCTAAGGATGGCACAAAAGGATCATGTGGTGGCAGGAGATGGATTGATAGCATGACATATGTTATCAATATGATTCAAACGGTAGAAAAGCTTAACTTGTCAGAGATGATGTGTTCTGAGAGGATAAGATAAAAAGCACAGATAACCGTGAATGAACACTATATGCATATGTTCTAACGTTTGTGAAGGAGGGGTACTTCTGCTTCCATTGAGAAATCTGTGAATCAGTGAATTTAGCAAATGGAAAATATAAGCCCTAAGCATTACAGTTTTTTAGACAGCTCAGAATCAAAATAGTAAATCTGGATATGTTGGTTCCAGGGATAAAAATACAAGTAGTGTACCTCTGCATCCCGGTCCGCCATTAGTATTAGTAAATGGTTACTAGAAGTGAGTACACCATACACAGTGATGAGTCAGTGACTCTTCCCAACTTTAAATTAGAGTTACAACTCTAGTGATATAGCTTGGAGAGTGGAATATTAGTTTTCTTCTGCTTTTAAAAGAACCTTATCTTAGTCTCTTAGAAATCAGTGATAAAAAGTCTACCAGTAGCTGGATCTGAATTCCAGCTTTTTGAAGGCTAGCAGAAATATAGAAATTAGAGTAGATGGCAATAAAATGAGCAGCAAAACTGGACTCCCACTTAGAAGTTTAAATGAATTCTGAATGAGAAAACAGTTGCTATTTTTTCCCAGTGAACTTCTTGCGAATCAGTTTGTAACTCAGTGAACACTGGGAGAAGAGCAGACTAATATACTTGATGCTATCTGAGCCCTTACATTACACAAATGTGTAGAAAAAAATGCCTTAAAATATTTCAGCAGTTTCTCTTTAAAATATCTGCAAATTTTGCTTACACATCTCTGCTTTCTCTTCACTAAAATAAACAGTCATAATAATCATAGTAGATTAAATCATGTGTCCAATGTAACTTAAAAAAAAAAAAAAAACACTTTTCAGCCTACACTTATATTATTCCCAGATATTATTAACAAATATGCTGATAAGAAATTAATTTTTTCTGATTATTTTTCAATCAATATTTACTTCCCTAAACTATATTATTCTTCCCTCCCCCTTTTCCCCCCAAAATTTGAAGAACCTGGTTGTGGTTCATCTCACAGAAATAAGTCTCTTAGAAAAGTGCAATACTGGGAAGGAAAGAGTGGGTTACATAGCCATTTTCCAGTGAACTTCATGACAGAGAAATGCAGTGACTCCTAGCTCTGAACTCATTGTATCTGGGTCAAGCACAATCTTCCTAAACTTTCAGAAAATTGGGAAAGTAAACCTAACTCTCAATGGGACGGGCCTTCGTATGTTCTTCTGGATGAATAAACACTGCAATTGTTTTGAATAAGCTGTTGTGAGTCACTCGAATTAGCAAGAGCTCCCAAAGGAAAATTTCCTACTCATGGCAAATTCAACTGGGATTGTAACATAAACGCAGTTATAAAAGAGAAGACTGTAACCAGAGAATTCAGGCTAAGAATGATTAATCCCACTGTTCTGCCCATGAGAGAAGGAAAGGAGGTTGCAAATGTTCCTGCAGTGAACTGCTTGAAAAAAGCAGCAGAACATCTCTCCAGTGACCATGCTCTCCACCCATGAGCACTAACACAGTCTTACATAAAAGCAGACATTTACTAAATCTTTGCAATCCATTTACCTTGTCCCAACTGCCTTGCTTTGCCAGCTGCACCCCTCTAATCAACATCTCGATTCTGAAGAAAGTTACCTCCACCAATCACATGTGGTGACTAAATATAAGCCAAACAACTAATTACATCAGCATGGATTATTATTATTTTTTCCAAACAAAAGGAAGTATCTGCACAAATGCAGAGAAGAGTACCGCAAAATAAACTTTGAACCCACAACTGAGCTATCTATTTCTTTCTAAGAGCTAAATAAAATATTATCAGGGATTTTTTTTCTTCTTCAAAATCCATCAGCTATCACAGTACAGTCTAGGTGGGCAAACTTTATGCCTCAGCTAGTAACTTATGACATTTCTGCATGACTGACTTAAAGGGTATCTTGATTATTGCAGAGACAGTAAAGCTCTTAAAGTTTCATATCTCAGTAAAGTTACTAAACCTCTTGGATTTTTGTGTAAATACACAAGAACACACTTCTGACCTTCTCCCTCTGGGATTTAAAGTGAATGCCATGCTCCTCACCTTAAAAATTGCCTTGTTGCCCAGAAAAGTCAAAGCATGTGTCAGGAGGTGATGTCAGACTTGTCTGTCACTCAAGCATTTAGCAAGATTGTTGGGCTCTTTGCTAGTTCTCTCTGTATGGCTTGACTGTAATACTGAGTCTACAAAGGTGCATGATTGGAGACCTAGCAGAGCACCTGGTTCCCAAGAGGATATGCACTAATGGTTGTGCATGAATGAGTTTAGCTGAATGACAAAATGCTTTCCCCTCTAGATCTTTTAATTATGCTAATTTTAAAGAAAGGTCTAGGAATCAGTTTGCTGCTTTTGTACTGGAGAAACTATTAGGTAAATTACTGGTTGGTAAGTTTCTTCAACATTCAGCATTAATACAGTGGTATTCCTCATGCTTACGTGAGGTCTATCTTTAGTTAATTCCTTAGAGCACTATTGTTCATATACTGTCAGATAACAGCACAGAATAGCTTTATCTGCGTGAGGTAGGAACAATAAAGGGAAAACTGACTTCACAATAATAAGCGGATAGGTGTTGCCTGAATAAGGAACTTAATCAAGAATTCCAGGTATACAACCTACTCTATGTCTATCTGTACATAAATTACCTAAATTACCTTTATTTAAAGATAAAAACGGGATTTTTGAGTAGCTTCAGCAATATCTCAGATAAATTGGACAAGTTTAAGCATTAACACACATACATTACAAATTTAAAATATTAAATCTCTACCTATAGATGGGAAAATATTTTATTTGCATACCTATAAACAAAAGCTGAGAAATTTTCATCCGTAATTAAGGTTAAGCTCAGATTTTGCACAAAATCATTGAAATATGTTATTGGGTAGACAAAATCTCACAGCCAGCGTACACCCATTTAGATTCTGCACTTTGACTACGCTGAAAAATCCTTATTTTTATGGCTTTATAAAAGGAATGAACATTGCAAATATTATCAACATGTTCTGGAGTGAAGTTTTACAAAAGTAAAGAACCTCTTTTTTCTTATTTATGAGAAAAAAAACTTGTTAATAAAAAAAAAAAAAACAACATGAAAAAATGAAATGTTTCATTTGAGAAATCTGCAGCATTAGTGGTTCCTTTAATATCACTATATGAAGTATGAGATTGTGCCTAGAGAAGTTTAAATAGTTCATTAATCTACAGTGAAGAACACAGACAGAACTCAGAACTATTATCATTTAAGTGTGTCTTGGAATAAAAACTTAAATAAATAGTACTCAAAAAATAGTACTCAAAAAAGCAAGTGTGGATTTTCCCAAAGATTTGAGTTGGCATCGGATCAATCTTTAAAATAACATTTATTTCGAAAAGACAAACTAATAGAACAACATTAAGAGAGGTATATTATAACGTCTTACACTAATTTCAAGTTTTTAAACTTCCTAAGTGGTATTTATTCTGTCTGGCTAATTTTAAGATATTTGGAATGAAAAACATGTTATCTCCTGTCCCTTTATTTGCTGCCAAATATACTGAACAATTCTGAAAAGCAGTACAGAGAGTTTTTATAAAGAACGATTTCTAAGGTATGTCAGGAAAATCTCCATGGAGAGTTTAGTAAATGCTTATCTGTATTTAATAATAATTATTGATTATTTAACAGCCAGGCTTCCAGATGCTGATGGCAGCAGTTCAACAGACTTGTAAATCCCTATGCTGAGTATAAAAAAAAGTACAGTCATCTTGGGAATTATTTTATTTCTCTAAGTTATCTCAGTCCATACATTTGTTGCTGTTGTTTTAGGGGATTTTTGTTTGTTTGTTCATTTATTTTTATTACTTCCTGGTTACCAAATTCTCATTGAGCTTATCTAGTGTTGTGCTTCAGTTAATGGTTGTTTCCAAACAACACTTTACTTTAAAAATGGTTAACTTAAAAAAAATAAAAAATTTAAAAAAATCCCAGCATACTACAAGAAATTTCTTTCAAAAAGGCTACATTTAGATTTTATTTTTATTCATACAGGGATTCCATATCTACTGTAACACAACTGGAAAACTCTGTTTCCTGAAACTCTGCTTTTTAACATATAACCAGTTATATGTACTTTCAGGGCTTTATCCTAACCACTTGTATGAAGCTTCAAGTTTGTTAACTAAAATGACTGTAAAATGAAATGGCTCTTAGTGCAATACCAATTTTGTGAGCAATATGAACTTGTCATTGAAATGCTTCTCATATGTGTTTCTTTTAAAAAGAAAGGAGTATAAAGAAAACTTTTTTGCATCAGGTTAGTACTTGTTTTGTATTTACCGATGGAAAAAAGCCATTTAAACTTAGCTTGTTCAGTGCCTCACTGTGCACAATGTACGTGACCTTACTGTCACCAAACAACTGCTGAGAAGAAGCTTGATTGATTTCAAATCCCAGTCATTTAACTACAAGTCAAAAAGAGCATTGGTCTGCAGTCAAGAAATGAACATGGTTACAATCACAACAGTTGACATGGATCTAGCAAAGTAGGAGAAAAGTACCTAACCACATAGAAAGAATGAAGAATATGGACGTACAGAGATGTGAGTATGGGAGTTGTTCATTATGCTTATACAGCAACTGAAACAAAGAATTTTTTAATTGAAATCAAAATGTTTTAAAAATTAAATGTTAGGGAATCTGAATACAACGATGTTTGTGCATCACCACATGCTCTGAGTTTTAGAGACTCCCTGCTCCACAGAGGAGTCTGTTCAAAGCCCGAGGAAGAAGTCCACAAGCCTGACATTAGAAATACTTTCAGGCCTTCCACAGAACAACTTTGATCAAACTTCACACATACAACCAGAACACCTTTTGAATGAAATACATACCTCTAAGCTGTTCTTAACATCCATTCAGCACTGGAACTATTTGTAATTCTGCAAGTAACATTATCAAACAGTCACACTGGCTGAAGCAATTACGCATTCTGTCTTAATTATCACACACATTGATGTATATTTGTTTTCTGATGAGATTGGAATGGTCTTTCACTCAAAAGGACAGATCATCAAGGAAATCTTAAGATTAGGTCTATTTAATCTTTAAGGAACTCACAATATTCAAAATAAGTACTGTAACATTCTTTTATCATAGGTATGACAGACTAGAAATATGTGTGGAAAATACAAGAACGTAGAAATATACTTGGCCTGAAGAGAGACAATAATTAGTTATTCACAATTATTTTTTTTTTTAAGTTTATTAAGCTATGTCGTATCTTAGACAGAAACACAGGGTGAGAAAGCCTGCAAAGCACAGCACAAATCATGGTAGCAACAGACTAGGGATATTCAGAGTAGATACACCTCTTACATAAGTATACTCCTTTGAGGAGGGGGAGTGAGGGAGTGGTTGTGGTGCAGTTTAGTTTCCCATCAGGGCAAAACCACCACAATACTCGACTTCATCAGTGGTGTTTTGACTTAAGCCACCAATAAAAAATAACATGGAGTGTTAAGTTGAGGAGTTAAGAAATCAGCAAGTTTCGGAACAAATTAACAAATTGTTGCATCACTTCTTGTATTTTGAATTACTTTTTCATCATCTCTCCAAAGCTAGCTGAAAATACTTCATCAGCTCATTAGCTCAGCCTACTCTGTGGATTAAGCCATTTCCCTTTCCATAAAATTTGACATTTTCTTCTGAGATGCAATATTAAGAAAGAGGCAATAGATATGTTGACATAAATCGAAGTTTAACCTATATCTAGGAAGACCAATTATGATTATTAGAACTACAATAATCAGAAGAAATTCAGGAAAACCTAATCCCCTTGTCTGGTTGTATGAACTTTTTGACTAACCTGATTTCCTCATTCATTGTTTGTACTTCATTACTGTGAACATCATAACATGTTCTACAGCAAAAGGCAATGAATAACATAATCCATATCTCTCAAATAAATGTTGGTGCACATAACATTGTTTTCAAGCTATTATGAACCATAACATAATTACTAAGTTATTCGTAACCCCTGAAAGAGACCCCTTGGTTGCTGTTGCACAGAATTAGGTATTTATGAGCAATTAGAGATTTATGAGTTTTAGTGTGTAAAATTTGCACCCACCATATGCTTCTCACATATCTCTGAACTATTGCAGGTTGCCATGGTATTTGTCTTTTTTTTTTTTTAAACCTTTTCCAGAAAACACAGATATATCTAATGTCACCAAACTTCCTACAGCGAGGCTTGCTCTGTCAGGCAGCCTGTTCTCTCTACACTCAGTTTTGTTGGCCAAGGGTTGTGCATTTGCCTTATTTCCTGAGTTCTGTTCAGTAACAAAACACAGTGGATCATTGAGGTGCTAAATAATACTTTTGAAGTATGGAGTGTACTAGCTCAATTTCTTCCGTGTTTTTAATCATGCCAATTGGTGTAAATACTTTACCTCCTCATGGGCTAAATTACAGAGCAGAAGTGATTTTGCAGAAGTAATGAGGTCACCAAAAGGGCAAGATGAAAACTGCAACATCCTACTCTTAGACGGAGTGAACTTGATGAGAATATATTCACAGTAGAGCTTCCAGTACTACCCTAAATTATTTTGATAATGCTTTTGGTCTCACACTGAAGAGTTTACGTATCGCATTATATCAACAGGAGTCAAACCTCCACCTATTTTTCCTCAATTTTGCTGTTAATGTTGTTCTTATGTATATGATACTTTATAGCATGCTCTCCAGTCCTTGATATCTTCGGTACTAATATCTAGTACTATATCTAGTACTATCTTCGATATCTACAGTATCTAATACTGTATTAATCTTCGATTAATACAGTATTTAGCATTCAAAGCTAAGCAAAATATAATGCATAGTACTAGATGCAGTGTCTTATCAGCAATAGTTAAATAGTTAATAGACCGCTAAATCTACAGGAACTCCTATCCAGAACTCCAATACTTCTTTTCACAAGATAAGGTCAACAAAGGGAATTGCTACCTGCAGTTAAACCTTACCCTCTGTATTTACTAAAAGAATATAAGAAAAATGTTAATTAATTTTAATTACTAATTTGTTCACAAAGTACTAAAGTAGACAGTACATAAGTTGAATTTGACTGTGAAGTTTCACATGACTTCTAAATAATGCTGGACTACAAAAAAGCTCAGTATAGTTATTGTAAAATTTACCTTTTTAGTTGTTATTGCAATTAGAATTTTCTTGGATATTATTTAAAGGTAAAAGCCCAAATTAAAAATACCTATCTGTAACTGAGTATTTCCAGTCCAAAAGTTCTGAATTAAAACCAAGAAAGTAGTGTTTTTATCTTTCTACATGCTTGGTGACCTTCACTGACACAGCAGCTGGGACTGAATGTGGAGAGCAGTATTGTGGCAGAGGGTGAACACCTCTATCAAGGTGGTGATTTGATTCAAGTAAAATCACACTTTTCCCATCGGATTTCTATCTGAGAGGATTTGACAGACCAGAAGAGCCATGCAACAGAACGAATTCTATAGCTATTGAAACCTACTAAATTTATACTCTGAAGCTGGACAAGAAAAATGGTTTGCTTTTTAATTTTATTATTATCATTTTTTCTTAAAAAAAAAAAAAAAAAAAAAAAAAAAGGACAACTGACAATGAAAGTTCCTGAAATGTATAGAAGCCTGATCCATCTCAGGCCTTAATCTATACTCCACGGAATTCTACATCAAAGTTCATATATAATATATGCCCCTGCTCCACTTGGATGTACTGCACAAAAAAAAAAATGCCCACAGTATTGCATGTGAAGTTTACGTCTTAGGGCTTACAATAGCAAGCATAGATTCTACCAGTTAATGTGCCTAAAAATTTAAAACAATGCAAATAACTTTATGCATTTAGGAATAGCAGTGAAAGTTCAGCTTGGCTTGGATCTGCAAGCTACTAGATATAGTGAGAAAGGCTTGAAAAGACCCACTTGGTAAGCTACGCACAAAATGTTCCTTTTTGTATTTATGCATAATTATGAATTTTGAATTGGAAATAGGAATGCATTAACACAGCGTAACAAAAAAAAGTAAGGGCAGAAAACATTACTTCCTTTAAAAAATATCCCTTTTACATGTTAACATTAACATCATGCATTAAATATTTTAATATTCTTCCTTCTCCTTTTTTCACAATAATAGTAGTTCAGGAGAAACAAGGTATGGAGGTGTGGGGAGAAAGAAGATGCTAGGTCCAGGATGCCCTTTTCCTATGAAACTTACCCATTCCACCTTCACAACAATAGGAAAAAAAAAAAAAAGTGACTTCTAAATACATTAATAACAACTCCCATTTTTGGTTCTCTGTTGCCCTCTGAATCCCTTATCTTTATGGCAGGCTGTGATATTATCAGTCTCACCGCAGGACAGAAAATAAGAGGGCTGTCAGAATGACATGCACCTAAAAGCAATAGCTTATTATTAAGTGGAAGACCTTCCTACAACAATAGAAAATATTTTCTCTTTCTGTTGGGTTATTTTATATTGTTTTATTTGCCAATATATACTGATGGAAGGTGAAAAGGGGGAAAAACATTTCTAACTGTTTATCAAATCCAAGCATTTGCACTGTTTGTGCTCAGGATGCATAGCTGCACAGTGTCAAGAAGCTGCAAGTCTCACAGAGAGCCTGTCCCTAGTACAGAAACAGCATTGGTGCTTCTTCCCAAGCACTTTTGAACATAGTAGGTTTACAGAAGTTGGTTTCCTGAATACAAAAGTTTTACTAGAGCAGTAAGTCCACTGTTTTAAAACATTTTGCCCTATTGAAGAATTAATGCAAGCTGGTCACTTGGACCTTCTCTGGTATTTAATGTTAGTATACATCCAACGGATAAAGGCATGGAGTGAGTTGAGTGAAGCATGCATAGCATACCTTATTTGGAGGACTGAACAAGTCATAACAGAAAGGAATATGAACATGTAAAACCCATGGAGCCAGCAACACCACAATAAGCACAAATTAAAATCCAACTGCATTTTTCATGTTATATAACTCATTTTATTGAGCATAATATTTTCTGTATTATAGTCAGTTTTAGGTTCCTGTATATGTTGAAAATTCCCCTAAGTTGTTCATTGGCAGGTTAATAGATTTATCCAGCAATATGTGTTTCTTTGTCCCAGTTATCTGCACAATAAACACAGACTGTACTTCCATATTACAAAATATTTACAGTATTAAACTGAATACTGATACATTCACTAAAGTAGTCCCTTAGGTTTTCACACATGTTGAAGATTAAGTACTGAGCAACATAAATATGTAATAATCAGATAAATATCTTCAGCCCTCATTTACAGATAATCCATTTTCCCTAAAGTAAAAATATTTTGCTTTGAAAGTACTTATTTTCATTAATGTTGTTCTCACACTTAATTAAAAAATGAAGTTTTTACTTCATGAATGAATTACTTGTCAGAACTGTAGAAATAAAAATAAGTAAGCGCTAAACAAAATTGAATTTAAGTTGCATTATTAACTATATCCAAATTATGTGATACTTCAGTGACACTATTGGGTGAACTCTGAATTAATCCAATGGGAGATTTTATATGGTTAACATCTACAACAAAAAGTAATTAGTTTGAGATTTTGAACAACATTCAATTGAATAACAGTGTTGTTTTAACTCTTAGTCCTCAAAAAGCAAATGAGGAAAGTTTATAGCTGGCTTATGGAAGCAGAATGAAGCTGCTGACTCACCACACAGAATACAAACTGCCTGTTCTTCTTCTGATTGCCCGCTCAAAAATCTGTTATCTTCAACACATTTTTGGGAATCACACACCAAAATTCAGTTTCAAGTACATGTATCATTGTAAACAGAAAGATAGATCAAAGTGTTAAGCTGTAAATTAGGCCCAATCTATTGAGAATAATAATATAATACCTGACATATTCACCTAGATTTTTTGCATAGCATGAAATATATATGAAAAACTCATGAAACTCTTCCAAGCACCACTAAAAACTTGGCCCTTTTCTTAAAATCTTTAACATACAAGTGGCTTTCATGGTGCAATCTACTTTTTGCCACACAAGTTCAACTGATATGTATTTGAATTATAAAATACAGCATGTAAACTGCAGGTAGAATTTTGGTAATTATAGGAAAACATGAAAAGAAGAATTTGAATAATGAAGACCACAACAGACTGAGCAGCTGGTATTCTTACTTTTTACCTTTCACTTTTGTTTTGATTCTTCTGACAGTAAAACAGTAATATTGCATACCTTATGTAGCTAATATCTTCCCTTATATAATGGGAATTATCCAGTTTTCCTGCCTCCTGTAATGTACAGGTTTGTTTTTCTGATAAACCTACAACATTGCATTGCTAATCATCTCACTCATTTAAGTGAAAACAGCAATACTGTCAAAATCTCCTCTCTCTGCAAGATGAACCACAGCTTGTACTAAGCCTTTTCACAGTAAATATCTATTAACCTTTGCCAGTAAATTATGGAGACATCTATATTATTAGTTTTCTTTGGGAAGTAAATTTATATTTGCTATAAATGTAAATCTTCCTCAGATGTGTATGGTTTCCCTACAATATAGTAGAGTACTTATTGCTTTGGTAAATTTTACTAGACTTTTATTTGGTTGTTCACAGGTGCTTGGCAGCCTGTTAACTGGTGCACTCGCATCAGTGTGTAAAGCAGTGAGGAAACAAGGACTAAACGAGAGACCTTCAGTGGGGAAGTTCCCAGCCAAACAGAGATACTCCTATAAAAAAGAATCCACATTTATGTAATATCTGAATGTACAGCTTGCATGTTGGTGTAGCCTATACATATAGGCAAAATGACACCCTACAAGATGTGTACTGTGTAATCTTGTCTTGCAGATGTGTGCGAGGTTTGTGAAGGCTTTGGGGAATGTAAGTCCAACTCTTCTCCAAGTGATTTTGGTACTGAAAATAGTACTGAAAACCTGATAGATATTACAAAGTTAGACTACTTCAATGCAAGATAGCATGTGGAGATTAACAGAGCAGTAGAATGCAAGGAATGGCCCAGCATTGAGACCAAACTGCTCAGCACTTGATCAGCTTGCCTGGGAGTACTGTAACTCAAGAAACTCGGTACCACAGAGGGACAATGGCATATCATAGGCATAGCATAGAAGTGCTGCAAGCAAAGCAGCATCAGTAAAACAGGAAAGAACATTTTCACCTCTCTTCATGCTGGCTGGTGAATTCCACAACCTAAACCTTGTTTAAAAGCACTTTATTTATTTATTTATTTTTTATTTAGTAATGTTTTCATCTCAAAGAGGAAGTCTCGATAACCAAGAGATAATGTGATATTGCTTGGTGTCATTCATTCTAGACATTTACTCAGATGAAGAAATACTATGTAGGTAAGAGCTATTAACTCAGTTTATGGCTTCCAGAAGGCTGCTGTTTTATTGCCAGTTTATGTCTTCTATGAAAATATAGAAATAGCACAGTTTAAAAAGTTCATCTCAATACATTCTTCTCTAAATTTATTCATTTGGTGCTTGCAATTAACTCAGTAATCTCCTTTTTAATAAGGGCTCTGCTATTTCTTATTTAGTCTTGTTGTATACTATGCCATTACTTCATAGTGTATTTTTTTCTTGGAGATATATGTACTAACATAAATAATAAAATTGAAAATGGTGTCTTGTTATTTATAATAGGGTACTTTGTGAATTTTCATCTGGGCTACATATCTATCCCTCTTCAGCAGATGTTGCTGATCCTCCAAGGGGTATTCTAACCTTCATTCTCTCTCCCCCCCACCCACCTCAGTGAATAACTATATGACAAACCACAGAAATATTGAATTCTGGTGAAACGTATGTCTACTTCTGTTATCAGAATTCAAATTAAAGCAACAAATCTACATCAGCAGGGCATAATTGAAGTCAGCAGCTTCCTATCCCCAAACACACTCCTGACGCGTACTTCACTGTTCTTCTGAAGGAATATTCCATTTTGGAAAAATCGGTTTGAGATCTAAGTTCTACCTAGCTCTATCGATGTCTTTGAGTGGCTTTCCCTTTACTTTCATTGACTGTCAAATCAGTTTAATAGAGAATGAGAAAGAATATTAACAAATGAAAGAAGTATGATCAGAAGCACAGAAGAGGTTCAACGTGAGGAGAAATTAAATAGCCTACAAGTCTTCAATTTCATGAAAAAAATAATGAGGTGAACATAATGGAGAACTGAAAGATGCTAGGAAAAGACAAATAGCAAATAGATGTGCATACTTTCTCAGATCACAGGAACCTGAATTAAGTCAGCAAAACCATCAGGCTGCAGATTTCAACCAGAGTACTCTCTCATACAGCCAAGACATTTGCCACACAAAGCTAGGAATAAAAAAAAAGGTTATACAGCGTCAAGAGGGACGAGGGATAAAGATAAATCAAGGAACATAGGTTTAGTATTAGCTATTAAACAGACGTATCCAGTTGTTGTTCAAGATGCCCACATTCTCTGGAAGCTAGGAAAACACAACTCCAGAGATGATCTATTCTTTCCCTAAAAATCCAGCAATCTTCTGTTGGAATTAGATGCCAAAACAAGTTGACCTTAGATCCAGTTTTGTATGTCAGTTACACAATCAGCAAAATATTTAACACATCATCTCCTGAATTTTTACATTTTCATGTGCACCCAATATAGTGGTGGGGGAAGGAAGAACTCAGCTTAAGAGAATGACTGAAACCCTGCTTTTAAGTATTCTGAACAGAAAGTTGGAGCTTTCTATATGAAGATTAAAGACATGATAGGAAGATCATTCCTCCACTTAGACATGAGAGATGATATACTATTGCCAGTATAATAAATAATTCCAAGTATGGAGAATCACAGAATCACAGAATACATAACAGCTAAGCAACAGAGAGGAAAGTTAAACTGCCAGATCACAGAAATAAGACAACGAATTAGAAGTACCTAAATAGTAGCAGAAAATAGACAGCAGTTAAGCATTCTATCATGTGACACCAATAATAGACCTTTTGAATCCAAGTGCCGTTAACTCAGATGACAATATTATTAGTAGTATTTAATTGCCTAAAGGCTACAGAGATTGTAATCCATGAATTAAGTATGTCTGGCATTTCTAGGACCTTCTTTTTTTTTTGTATTTCTGTCATCTTAATCAGTGATTGTCCTGGTGAGACCATGAATTACAGTGCGTATAAGTTCCCAGCAAAACCTAACAGCATATTTTTAGGACAAACTCTATTAAACTGCTGAAGAGATTAAGCTGTTTTATTGACTTTTGTAGAAGAAATATCATGTTTCATGTTTTTAGACTTGATTCTAATCTAAACTCAGTATCTGACTGACCTCAGTCAGGTGCCTTACAGGAATCCTTTGATGCAGGCTTTTTTTGGTGTATATCAGCTATCGACCCTCACTCCAAAGACTTGTGATGATTAATGCTTGGATGTTCTGGTCCTTAATAAATTAAAATTCAAGTATTTCACATGATGCTGGATTTTTAAGGTACTCTTTAACCAGTAAGTATGCAGGGAAATTATTATATTTTGAGTTGTCAGAGTATTTACTACTCTCACCCCCTGCAGAAGCTTTCATTTACCTTCTGTCCACAAGACTACTTTTTTGAGCATGAGCATCTCACATTTCTTCTGAAAGAAAATATCATCCACTCCTCCTGTTCCTCACCATCACAAATACAATTATTTTCAGTAAGATAGCTTCTTAGCCTGACATTGAATATATCCTCAAAGTGATTGTTATGTTGATTTAGAAAGTTTCTGACTCCTGAAACTAGGTATTAAAAAATATAACATCATCTCTTTCTTATTATATATAATTACTATTTACTCCACAGAAAATAAAGACATTTAAAAATCTGAAAAAGCACTTTGATTTATAGTTATATATGACAAGTGGTTAACAGCATCATGTTGTAAAACTTACTAACTTGAAATTGAGAAATGCATTGCAGTTTGAAATGTAAGCGAAAAGAAATAATTCCTTATATATTACTACTCATTCATTTGTATATAGCACCTGATGAAATCAAAAAGGCAGAGATTTGAAACAAAAGAATCCGTCTACTACATTGAATGGCTTTGACACTAACAGCTATAACAAATGGATTTACTTCCCCAAACTTCCACTTATTGAGGATGTAGTTCTCTTTCAGCAGTCTTCACTTACAGATCTCACAGAAGTGACAAAAGTCTCACTATATTCTTGGCCAGAAAATGATGTATTAGATACCTTTATAACGCTCTAAAGTGTATTTGAAAACCTTTTGGCATCAGCAATTCCCTGTTGCCAGTCAAGGTGAAACTTTATGTCAATGACAGTGCCAGTTAGCAATAGTTTGCATGAGACTTCTATCATAACCTCTTTCCAAAAGACTAAAAATTCTATAACTTTAAAAACTCTATAAACTCTAAAAACAACCACAAGAAGAGCTGATGAAAAGCCCTGTTGGGTTATTAGAATTACACATGCCTCATATTTTCTGCTGCTTCAAAGATGCATCCACACAGGAAAAAAAAAAAATAAATCAAAACGTTAACAACAAGAAAGAGGTTAACTAACTTCCCTCCCCCATACTTCTGTATGGTTGCTCTGATGCAGCCAGAGAGGCAGGAAACTTGAACCTCTTGTACATGTAACAGTCCAAGCACACTACTTGCTAATGCATGTCTTAAAATTACTTGTGAATTAACTAACATAATTTTATCTCAGTCCTATTTAAAACTGAGGCCATGTGTGGTTAATTATGCAATCCTTCTTAAAATAAGCTGCATTCAGCATGAGTGTGCCCTATACACACGTACCTTTTTGTGAGAAAACACTAATTGCTTTCTGTGAACAGCAACCATGATTTCAACAACAGTTTGTTACATGGGGGCAATACGCAACTCTGTGCACCTAACGTGAACAAGAAAACACCAAACTGAAGACAAATTTTTCCAGAGTTGATCCAACACACACAGCAATTTCTTCCTAATAAACTTTTAAACACCTACATTGTGTCCATTGAAAGCACTTATAGAAGTTTCCCACAAAACTTGTCTGTTTCCTTACAATTGACAGTGAAGCTTGGCATGCCTTTGAAAAATAACAAACTCTGGGAAACCACTAGTACCTCCTTCTCTTCAGGAAAATGAGGATACTGCCCTAGAAATTTCTCCCATAACACTATATGTGTATTTTTTCTTTACTGCTTCCATCTCATGGCTCCTCAAATAATAATTAAAAAAAATGGTTCTTTTCAAAGCATTTTTTCTTTTGTTTTCTAAAGTCTCTTCAATTTGAAAATACATACAAAATAAAAGTGCTGGGAACACAGAGTCTACCATGTATTACTTACAGTTACTTTTGACAAGGACACCACCAGTACATATCCTGTCATTGATCTGCATGTGCTCAAGTTCCCACTAAAATCAATGGAGACTTCTCCAGGGAAGACAAAAGTAAAATCCAAAGCAGGAAATGGTCTCCTAATTAACAAATCTAAAGTTTATCACATCTCTATTAGTGCAGCAGACCAGAGAGATGTTAAGCTTACTGCCATTCAGTATAAGGTTATGAGTATGTTCATTTAAAGTTGCCACAAATCCTGCTGCTGCTTTTCCCCACAGCTACCCTCCCAGAACATACAATGTAGGTTCATTATTTTTCCCTCCTTTTCTGAACATACTGTTAGACTCTCTAGGCACCAGGTGACATCCTGAGTCTCATCCATCCTTATCTCTGCTATTCATGACTGCTTTTCAACATGTTTTCTTCCTTGAATCAATCAGGGATGGAACAGCATTATTGCTAACAAGGCCTATCTAGGCAATCCATTTGGGAACAAAACATAATGGAGAGGAAACTTTAAACTGTACTTTTAATATTCAAACACCCACTTCTTCAGATCTGCCACAATGCTTAGGGGAGGCTTAGGTGTAGATAATAAAAAGTTTATTATTTCAAGGTTTAGGAAGTTCTATTCTTTTTCTGCAGCACTGTCATACGAATCAAATCATAGACAGTGAAAAAAGTTTATAAATTCCTGGGAAGAGGTAATAAAATAATTACTTTTGTTACTACCTCACCTCACTCCATACATCACCTGGAAAATAATTTAAGCTGTATCTAGTGATACAAAGGATCATGAAACAGAGCTTTACTCATTACTTAGTGCTGTATTTATATAAATTCTGCTGGTGGCATAAGATAAAGCTAGACACAGAAAGGAGTCTAAATGGTCCTTAAACAATCTTCTATTTCTTTTTGTATACAACTTCAAAAATAAGTAAATACTTCCAGAGTCCTTGAAATGTTTTTTTGTTCATTTGTTTTTATTTCCAATTTAACAGATACTTCATTTTAAATTCTTCAAGTTAACAGCTAAAGCTCGTTCTAAGTATGCAGTGCTCTAGAACATGCCATGCCCGGCTTCTGAAATGTGATTGTATCCTTAGATTCAGTGACCATACTGATTCCTAATGAGATTCATAAAATTCTAAACAAAGATAACCTGGATTTACAAGAAATCAGGAGACTTTCAGAAACATACAAAAGAGAAACACTTGTAGTCTTGTGAAAGTAATATGGTGAACGAAGAAAATCATTCTTAGGTTCTTCAGGTTGCAGAAGGTTAAGTTTATGAGAAAAAATATTTATTCATTTTCTCTATGGTTTCATTTGATTATGAATGCAATCTTGGCAGAACTGAAAGCAACTGTAGTTTACTACTGACTTGGGAAAAAACAGGAATCAATTCTATCTGGAAAAAAAAACACACAAGTTTCTACTTTTGCATTTGTGTTTATTTGTTACACTATTTTGAAAAAGAAATGTTATAAAGATCACAAATATAGAGATTGTTATATTAACTACTATATAACTCAGAAATGTCTCTGTTGACGCTAGCCTGCTATCTGCTATGAAAAGGGCACATACACATCAGATCTACTAAACAATTCATTATGTACATGTTAGGTTACATTGGCACAAATAGACATATCTCTAACTAAGAGATAATATCAGGGAATTTAGCATGTTAACTATTCTTCTGAATCATATGGTTCAAAAATAGTTAAATATTCAGAATTGTTAGATACTAATTTTTTACTGCGTTTAGTTCCTTATGCCAATTAGTATTTTTGGTGGCTTTACATGTGTGAGGTTAGATATAAATATTTATATTTTTATATATGCTTTTAAAAATATAGTTTCCACAGAAACATGTCATGTAGATGACAGTTTCAGCTATACTCTATTTTCATATTCTGTGCAACTGCAGAAATAGTTAGCATCAAACGACAGGGAAAGTCTTAAGGAAATCTGTATACTCTTTATGCAATAAAGCATAAAGTAATTGCATTGGAAATATAGTCTCTGATCTTGCAGACATTCCATTTCACCAGCAGAAATTCCAAATAATTGGTTTTCATGTAAATGAAAGCCAGAGGAACTGGGAGACAAAAGTTCACACAGCCAGTTAGAGAACTGGATTTCATGAGAACTCTTCACCACAGATTATCCAGTTTCATTTCTACTTTGTAGGTAAAAGTAAAAAATAGGGATTAATCAAATACCATAAATTCATAATCTGTATAGAAGTATGCTTCAGCTATAAATTATGTCTAGAACTATCTGTGATAACAGGATATCAAAATCCCATAAGCCAAGTAGATGCCTTATCTGATAAACAAAAAAACTATCATCTCCTTCCTAAAATTTAAAAGCTGATTCTTAATAAATGCCTTTGTAAAATGGTTCAGACTCTTCCATTAGAATCTTAGTTCTAATTATTGATCTCATCTATGTAACTTCACCAGGCATTTCCAACAAACATGCTGAACCATGTAATACCACAACCCCTAAACTGCAACAGGTTGCTGAAGATAGCTACCCATTTTACCACTTCTACAATTACTGTTTCCATACAAAAGACAAAACAACTTGAGCTTAGTAGTGGAGAAGTGGGTGGGAGAGGGCTTCAGAAAAAAATTTTGCTTCTGATCCTCAGAGATATAGGCAGCTGTATGCCACAGAGCCTTCAGAATTTCAAAGAAAAAAAAAATCACAATCATTAGTGGAAATACGGATTTCTCCTCAGACCACCTTTCACCAGTTTAATTCAAAATTTAAGCTACAACTATGTTTCTAAAAAAAAAAAAAAAGCATACATGGGAGAAAAAGCAAAACCTGCTTGTTTATTACATGGTGCAAATACTGAAATACTGCCTGGAGCAGCAGGCACAGCTATTCTACTTCATAGAATAACAATTAAATACCTGATTTCTGATCATGCCAAAGGCAACAGCAAGAGACAAGTTAGGAAGCACAAAATGCTAATAACATTGTTTCTGAAGAGCATACACATGATCATTCTCTCTCTGTGCAGTTTCTTGCTTACCTTCTAAGTTGTGTTTTCTGTCAGTCTGAAGTGAATCCAACTGCACAGCAGTAATAGCACTCTAGCAGCCACTTAGCAATCTAGCTGTGGCCACTTGGGAGAAGAGTTTCAACTTTCCAGAATGAAAAGTTGCTTATTGATCCAGGGGAATTTGTTGCAACTTTTCTGTGCTGGCAGATAAGGGGGAGCTTTGGCAATGTTATTTATATAGATGATTGATACATAAACCTTGAATTTGTCATTTTACCCCTCCCTCTCAAAATAAAAAAAAAAAAAAAAAAAAAGAGGGATTCAAAGTTGAAATCAAAATATTTCTGGTACTTCTGAAGCATTTAAACATGTCTGTAAGGGCTGTAAAAACTATTTTATTTGAAGGAAACAGAAATTAAGATTTTATAAAACATTGTTTAAGTAAATAAAATATGAAACTATACAGCTAAGAGGAACTAGGGCAGGCATTTTTAAATACCTGGGAACTTGGATTGCATATAGTAATTTTTCCAGTTAGAAAACACGAACAGGTGAGTATTATGTTCAGATTCAAATCCTGATCAAGGGAAGAAAAATTTAAGAAAGAGACAAAAGTAAATACACCCATTAAATTAATATTTACATTGATGTTCTGTTTATTGAGTTTCCCCTTTTCATTATAGGGCAAGTAACAACACGTTTGCTTACTCATATACATATTTAATCATAGAATGTCTCAGGTTGGAAGGGACCTTAAAGATCATCTAGCTCCAACCACCCTGCCCTAGGCAGGGATGCTAATATATTATATGTATATATATTTATGTACACTGCTCTATGACAGTTTAACATAAATATATGAAAGCCAAAACAGCATGATTTTAAAAATTGGGTACATACAGAAGTGTGTTTAATAGCACCAAGTATTTGCAGCCTTGTAGTAAATCTATTTGCATACTAATGAAGTTGAAAGCCAGATGCCACTAATTACAACCTATCCACTCTGTCCAACATACCACTAACAAACGTTCATGAGTGGACCTCTTAATTCCATTATGCAAATGATACATAAGTACAGAAATAAATTCCAAGTAGTGGCATCTAAAGCAGCATATTGGCAGAAGGTAAATTATTAAATACAGTCAATGAATGGAAATTAAAAGTTATTTTTCAGCACAAGATTAATCATTGCTAAATAAACATAAGAAAACCAATATTTTTGCTGGTGTTAGTTATAGCAAGGTGCTAGATATTTTATTCTTTAAGACACATTAACCAGTCTTTCCAGAAAGACACCACCACTGTAGGTCTGATGCAGAGTACACTGAAGAATTTTTAATTAACTGTTTTGATCAGTATACAACTAAAGAACTAGTTCTCAAATAGTGAAGGTATAGAACCAGTGTAAAAAGCCCTGTTACACCTCTTAGGGTAACAGTTTGAGAGAAGATACATAATATTTGTTCTACAGTTTGTGGCTATGACAAATAGTCAGTAGCCACTTCAAATAATTGTGTTTCACATGCAACTCAATGTCATGCAAAACAGGAAGCATGTAAGCTCTTCCAAGATCACAAAAAATTCACTGTTTAGGTTTTCATTTTGTCTTGAAATGTACTTACATACTTTGTCTGTACTTACATCTTGAAGTACCTCTTAGGTGTTTAAATGGATACAACTTCTCTGATTTTGCAAGTGATCATAAAGCAGTAATTTACAATAATTTGCTGGGTAGCTTTTAAGTTGTGATACACTGTGATATGTGTTGATAATTCTGTATGAAACTGTCTTGATGCAGTACTAGTCCAGTTTTTAATAGATTATCTTTTTGAAGTAAATGAAACATTCTGATCTAACAAATTTACATTTAACTGAAACAATTTTCTCACTAGCAGCTTTAGTATGTTTTAATTTGCTCATTGTTTGGAGATTATTGACATGTTTTTCAGAACTCATAGCATCTAGTGGAAAAAAAAATCAAAGCAGAGGGAAAATTAGTGTGAATTCCTTCACTATGTAGCTTTCTAGGTTTTAATTTTACTTTTATGCCTTTTTTTTTTGTTTTTGCATCTTTGTATGCTATGTGAAGGTCAAGTTTGCACATATAGTATTAAAGGCTTTAGAAGGTTTCCAATTATACCAGTGACATTTTCTAAATACTTTTCAACTACAGAGCTTTCTGAGTTCATGTTTTCATCTTTATCAAAAGAAATTATAGCCATCACACATTATGTTCTGTTGTCTAGAACATTTTAAAAATGGATTTGACCTAAACTACTGAAAGTCTTGCTTTTTATCTAGGTTACAATTAGAGAGTTGACATCTGAGAAGCAATATTGCATCCAAATATATCAGCTAATAATAAGATACTCTGTTAGGACAAAATACTCAGTTTGTCCCTTCTAAGTATTCTGTCATTGACATGAATACCACTCCAGGTCCCTCCTGCCTGCCCTGCAGATCCAGGTACATTTGTTTATTTGGACCAACAACAAATTTACTGACTTAATCCAGACTTTGAGGAAGGCACACAGAGCTATAGAACACCCAGATATATTACTTGCTTCACCTTTTCACCTTTCTTACCCCCCCCCCCCCCAGCCAAGAACCTCCAGTTTACCACCTTTATCCCTCCCTTAAAAAAATAAACACACACACACACACACACACACACACACACACTCATTCATGCTTGTTTGTGATGCCACAAGCCAGTGTAATCCACCTGCTACATGGACATTCAAAGGTAAAAGACTCATCTAGTATTCCACAAGAAATTAGAAAGAAACTGTCACCTATATATGCTATAGTATTACTGGAAATATCAATTAATTTGATTGACAGTTTTCAGGCCAGGGAAGCAGAGCTTAGTATTTTTTTTTTTTATAATTCATTTCTACTGCAAAACACTATAGTAAGAAATAGTAGCTGAAACTTGAAGTATAAACACAGTGGTCTTAAAAATACCATAAAAAATACCCAATACAATAAATAGCTCCACACATAACAAGAAAGTACTAGAATACTCACTTTATCGAACTAGTCAAGTGAAACGAGGTTCATTAATTACTTCCATTTGATGTTTTCATATGCTATAATTGATTGCAGATAGAATGTCAAAGGCATACAAGAAAAGCAAAGACCTGATTATGTCAGCATCATTTTTAAGATGACACAGGTACAAACACAATCTTTATCTCAGCAGTTTTGAGAACTTGCACTATTATTCCCAAACAGGGCTGAAGTCATTCAAAGTAAGTTTCTACACAAAGTGGAGGCAGTCTGAACTGATTGACTTCAGATAACTTAATAAGTAATTGTATTTTGTATTAACGAGTTGGGGTATGTTGAGGCTTGGTATTAAAAAGAAAAGGAAAAATCCTTTTATATACCTGGCACATTTCAACTAATCACAGAAATGGCCTAAAGCTATGAGACCTTTGCAAACTGTTACTCACCATAATCAAAAACGTTTACGTGAGCTGCAAAAACACTGCAAGATCAAATTGTCCTCAGAAACATACAAAGGACACTATAGTTACCTGCCACTGAATGAGCTTACTTATTTCCTTCACATTTAAGAATCAAACTCTGTGTAACACTTAAGATTGTTCCTCTTATAACAATGCTACAATAGGAACTCACAAGCCTGTAAGTTTTTAAATATTAGGCAACAATGCCAATATGAAGATATGTTCTGAACACAAGCATATATGTTGGGATAAAGAAGGCAGGACTATTGTCCCATCTGTTTCAGTAGCTCAGCATAAGTAGTGTACCATGCTGCATACACACTTTCTTGTATTTAAGTGCAACACTCAGGTGTGATGTAAACATTATTTCTTACCAAAATAGGGCTCTTGTGCAGAATAGTTCTTTATTAATTATATCTAAAATGGCTTGCAATACTGCAGAAAAAAAAAATGGTATTTGCAGTTGTCAGTCTACATGTATTTCATGCACAGCACCACAGATACCACAATGATAATTATGGAGTTTATGACCATAAGCGTTTCTGATATCCCAATTCATGACCAGGATTTTAGTTTTCCCTCTTATTTATCAATTAAGAAATCTCTTCTTCCCCACCCAGACAAGCAACTGTTCCTTATTGCAAACAAACAGATAGCACTGTTTCTTAACTCATTATAATTAAGCCAAACTATGTTATGTGACAGATTACTCAAGTACTCTTATAACCTATGGACTTTTATCTTCACAGCTATCAGGTCAAGAAGTTGCTTGCAATACAGGTTCTTAATTAGATTTTTATTGGAAAATTTATATCGCTACCCTTTGCATTTAAGTTTGAGCAGATGAATACAGAGATTTTCACACCAATTTTCTTTTAACTAACTACAGGTCTATGTTCTTATTCTTCAAACTTAATTAACTGTACTTATTGAATACTAAAGCTTGGAGAAGCTTAACAATTTCAAAGGGCACTGAAGACAATGTATAGAGTCCTCAAAATCTTAGAACATGAAAACCTGGAACTAGATATTTAAGGAACAAAAAAGTTGTGTTGTACCTATTCCTCTCAGACTACAGTCAATGATCTGGTTGAGCTCTGGCTTCATTCTTTCTGCTTATTGTCATCATTCATTTTATCTAAACAATATCAAATCATTTTTACACGGGGAAAAAAAAACAAAAACACAACACTCTTCTTGGCCTCTCATTCTGACATTAAAAAAAATTAAGAGAAGATGTGTATTATCAGTCTAGAGACTCAAGAAACGACAGGCCATGGAATTTCATGAACCAGTAGGCATTACTACTAGCTGATGGTCTTTTTTTCCATTGTCTCTAAGTTTGATATTTTTGAGCAACTATAAACTAGTTTTGCCATATCTGATATAGATGCTTTGCTACTTATCTTGAAAGTATCAAAAGAAATACCACCAAGAAAAAGGAATGAAGTTCATTGCAGTTCTCTAAGCAACTTGACAATACTCAGTGCTAATACATGTATACTGTAGGTCATAACACAATGAACACATATCTTGCCCTCCCCCTGCCCATGTTAAGAAGTTAGAACTCCCTATCATCTGGGTAAAAGATGAACACACTAGTATTTACATGGATGATTCACTATGACAAAGTTTTTTCTGTTTACATCAACAGGTAGGTGCTCTTTGTGCTCTGAAGTTGCAGTGTTTCTGTGTTACATAATGAGTCTTCATAGCACCAAAAAAAAAGTATTTGAAACCAAAAAATAGTTTAATAAATGCAACATTACACAGTAGTGAGGAGAAATCCAATCTCAAAACAATTTTCTGAAACCAAAAAGAAAACAATGCAACTGCAAAAAAACAATCAGACTCTATGCTACCTGTCTTGATTATTAATAGAGATAGCTGTATCTCTCAAGACAATTTGATACTGAATATAATCCACCCCCCCCCCCCAAAAAAAAAAAAAACTTTAAAGTGTCTCTTTCAGAATTTAAAAATAAAGTCATTTATATTTAAGATATGCAAGGAAGAAAAACATATGTATTGAAGATCTATTTCAATCTGTAAGATTGAAAATCTATTTCCTTTCTTCTATGCATACAAAATGAATGGTACTAATACACCTAAAAAATCAGTATTTGTAATTCTTCCTCATATTTCAGTAGTTTTTTTCTCTACCAGAAAGCATAGAAAAGCATCACGTTTTTTGCATCTTCCTTTGAAGATAACCACTAAACCTTGAGATATTTTTTGTTTGTATGCTATCAACATGAAAGCTAAAAGTATTTGGAATCACAGGCCACATAGAAAACATAGAAAAGCATCAGGAAGTCAAGAAAACACAATGGTGCTGTTGTTTCACACTAACACGTATTTTACTTGACCACATAAATTACTTCTGACTAGCATTACCGGAGGAAAAAAAAAAAACATTTAAAATTAAAGAAGTTTAAATTCTATTTGTACCTATGACCTTTAGGAAAGAATGGCCTGTAATAATTTCAGTTTAGGAATCATTAAAAATACTGTTTTTGTTTCCATGAAATAAAACCTTTTGTCTTTTAAGTCATAATTGCTTCTGTAATTCCATGTACTATCTGAAATAGTAAAATATCTGTGAAGTTATATTTGATGTTATTGCTCAGATGCATCACAATCACTAGTTTGAGCAGAATACTTGTTTCCATTTCAGAAATCTGATGTACCTCAATGTTTAATCATATGACATTCATGAAAATATAATAACTAAATAAACCAGGCTTCAAATGCATAAACCTTTACTTAATAATATTCTATACACCAGATTCATCTGAAAAGATTATTTACGAAATGTGCTTTTACTTTTTTTTTTTTTTTTTTTTTTTTGCATTTATCATTCAGTTCTTCCTAGTCCATTCTTCATGAACATGAAAGTACATCAGAATATAAGAACGCAGATATTGTAGCTTGGCTGCAAGAAACTGGAAAATATTATTATACAGACATCTAAATACAGGGAAGGAATGATCGAGTTAGTTACTGGGAAAAAAATTTAAGCATGTATTGACCTTTTGGTAAAGATCCATTCTTCAAGAGGGAGATGTGTTTTGTTTTTTTTTTTTTTTTTTTTTTTTTTTTTTTTTTTTTTTAAATATCCACTAAAAATGTCATATTCTAAAAGGATGAGTATGAATAAAAAGAGTCTTGAACAGATTAAGGCAATAATCTGTTACCTACCCTGGTAACTTATCCAAGACTTAGTAGTTTCACCTGAAGTACAGCAATAGAAATTTTTTTACTAGACCTCCTCAGCCTAGGAGGAGGTTTAAAGGCTTCTGGACTTCATTATGATTCTTCAAGCCATTTTTCCAAAAGTAGCATACTGTTACCATACCCGTAAATGGAAGACCATAAATACATTGAGTTGTTCCCTTACCAAAAGGAAAACATAAACACATTTTCTTGTGGAACTTTATTCAATAGAGCAACTCTGAGACCAAAGACTGAGACTGTCTTAGACTGAGACTTTTAAACAGGGGTACATGGGTTAGCAAAGATGCAGTGAAAATGGATAATGACTTCCACAGCAAACAAAAGTAGCACTTAACTTCTGATCTCAAGGTAATTACATTTATTAGAAATGCAGATTTGAAGCCTTCAAGCCTAATATAACCCAGCAAAGCCTTCCAATCAGTGCAAGTCAGGCATCTGTATGTCTTCACATTACTGAGTCAATGCTACTTTTAGCATTTAATATTTTTTGTATTACAAAATAACACACATAAGCCTGATTTTCCTCAAAGTATCCCAGGCAAAACTACTTGACAGTGCTTACTTTCTGCAAAAGTGATTACAATTTTTTGTCACTAAAATAAAGTTCTGTAGGAAATCTCCTTACCAGTCAAAAAAAAGATAATCATGGATACTGAGAGAAGAGTACTGGAAGTACAAAAATATGTAAAATTCTTCTGCAGATGAGTATAACTGGAGAATAATGAAGTGTAAAGCGAGATTATGAATACACATGAAAAACACACCCCTCTCATCAGTGGTGCAAAAAACCTTATCACCAGTCACTATAACATGCTACAGATCACAGAGTTGGAATCTACTTATTTCAGCTTTCCATACTCACTGACCTCTGAAGTAAACACTAGAGACTAACTTTGACTGAAATAGAACTCTAAATCCATGCATAACGGAAACTGTTTTTATGTGTTCTTTTATTCCACAAGCAGTCCTAATAATTTTTAACTCAATTGCTTTTATTCAACATAATAGGCTTTTGTGACTAAAGTTGCTAAAATGTGTAAGTTCTTAACACAAAATTGAACTATACATTACATAATCATCTGTAATGTTCAAGTTATAGTTAGAACTGACACTTAAAGTGCACTATGGTTCCACACCTTTCTCAAGTGGCAGAGCAACTCTTAACGCATGCTCTTCATTCTGAATTCTATTAGCAGCAATGAGACTTGGAAAAAAGTAATGATTACTTAATCATACATTTGTTGATTAATCTCGTTTAGAGTTAATTAAATGGCAATTAAGATTTTCTTTTGTGGACTTAAGTACTTTAACATCTAGAATATCTACTTGCAGGCTATTAGGCGTAAACAGAATTACCTAGCAAAAAAGCTCTTTTCTATACATACATTAATGTATGAACATGCAGAATTACAATGCCAAGTACATGAAAGAATGTAAACATAAAGTCCATGACAAACATATCCAGCAAAGTAGATATTAGTAACCCATTCTAGAATGTTTACACAGTATTTTACAAATCACAAGGAAGTTCATGTGAATATTTGCATGAACACTTGTATGCAAGAATGACATGTTTAGTGTCTATTCTAAAGTGATCCTACGACTTCCAAGATCATCTCCTGTTAATAGGAAAAAAACAACTAACAACAAACCAAAACAAACAAAAAACTGAACCAATGACAGTATTTATCTAGTCTGCAAGAAGAACATTTAGGTTCCATGATTTGGTTGTGTAGAGAATTCATCACCTAAAACTATAGTTAATTGCTCAACTAAGAGCTAACATCCTAACAGCTCACAAACATGAAGTAGCCAGCACATTCTGTTTTTAACTGAGTATCTTAACAGGGATTGATGCTGAAAAGTCAGTGTTTTGCAAATATCACAGATATTCAAACATCTAATTTTGTCTCTGAACTAGAAAAAATAGCAACATATCAGCAATGAATACAAATATGTAACGAAACACCCATCAGTGGTATAACTGCTACTTCAAAAAAAAAAAAAAAAAAAAAAAAAACACAAAAAAACGCTTGTCTTCTCTGTCACCTACAACTTCTTTGCTGCCTCCCATTTGATCTGAACTTGATTCTTTTAAGGAGTAATTATTCATATGATTGCAATGCCTGATTTACAAGCAATGAACTCTTAACATCACCCAACAGGCAAGAGGGGAAGGAAAGAACTGACAAGGTTTGCTTTGGCTTCTTTCATAGCATAATTTCATTTCCCAGTTCAAGGACCTAATTTTGCTGAGGTACAGCACATAATATTTAGAAAAACTGCTACAGCAGTTACAAACAGCTTTTTTCCCCCCAAGTGTCCAGGAGCAACTTCTTTCTCAACTCACACAAAAATTAATATTGAAACAAATTTTTGACTTCTCATATTAAGACCAACACAGTATGCTTCTGACAACTTGGAATTATATTATAACAACAAAATGTGTTCACTGGCCAATAGCATTGAGGCATTATAGTATTGCTATTATTACCACTTGAAAACTCTATTAGATTAAGCCAATAATTGATCATACATGTACTATACAAAAGTGAAAAAAAGATAACATTCAGAAGTGGAAAAATAATGCAGAGGAGGATATAAAATTGCAACTGTTATTCAGTTGCCAGTGGGTAATTAGAATCTATCCCCTTAATTACTGCATATAGAATTTCCTAGTTCAGTGTAAGCTACAACGATCATTATTGTATTGCATTGCCGGTCGACACTGTACATCCTCTGCTATGATACTGTTGGAAGTGTGGCTTCCATAGGTTTCTTAGTGATGACTATTTACACATGCCTGAGGATACCAGAGTCTGGCATTCAATCCCTTAATATTTTATAATCTATCAGAGCCATTTCCGTAATAATCTATCCCATTGATACTGCCTTGTACTGTTAACAGTACAGTTCAACTTAATCATCTCATCAAAAAACGTTAAGAACTCAGAAAGCATAGTTTCACATAAGGTATTTTATTTCTAATATGGTTTTATAGCTCTGGTTTGTATCCCTTACTTCCTGATGTTTTGCATGTCATCTGGTTAGTTTCCTCAGGGAAGGTACATCAGCCTCACTCCTGGAGTGCAAGCTTCCTAATAAATTAAAAAAAATTCTTTGTTTGAGAGCAGAACTATTGTACAGTTGTTATGGTAACTGGATTTTAAGGAGAAGTACATAGCTTTGAGGGGCATCTGTTTAATTCCCAAACAAATCCTTCACCCCAGCTGTCCTCAAAGGAATGATTTTAAGTCAGTCTCTTGCAAGATGCAAAGAGTGACTTCCAGCTGAGAAGCTTAGCACAGCTCCCACTGACTCAATGAAAGGGGTGATCCCTTTATTTCAGCTGGAAGAGTTTCTGTTTATGAGCCACATGAGTTCTTACTTACATTTCAGTTCTGTTACTACAAAGATACATGGAAAGTCCAGCAGCAGCGGCACTCAATGCTATAGAACTTAGCGGCACACAGTGTTATAGAACTTAGCTGTACTTGGCAGAAATACCCTTGTCCCTTCCTGGACATATATACAAGAATTAGTGCAGGTATAAGGTGCTGTACAGATACACAAAAAGGAACATGCATAAATGGAAATCTACTTGGCAAGTACAGCACTAGTATGGGGGCAGAAACAGAAACAGCAAATCAGAAGATGTTGCCCATGGATGCAACCATACCATCAGTATCTGTGAAAGGAGTTTTAGTATGAAGCTGTGAACTAAGAATTTAAGTTCTTTCATGTTTTTTAAAAAGGCTGCTAATACTTGAATCAGCCATAATATGCAACATTGATTTGCGGGTGCAGGGTTCCCCCACATCCCAGACATCCCTTCCTTCCTCCTGAAGATGCAGCACTTGCATATGCAAAGTGCATACACAAAAAGACACAATTGCAAATTAATATCCATACTAGTGAGAAGCTATACAATGCCTAGTAGTTTTGTCCAAGTAATAAGGCCATCAAACAACCAAAACAATCATCCAAAGACTCAGAACTACAACCAAAGAGTAAAGTAAGATTGCTAATGTGATACACGGATATACAAACTAATTCTTTCAAAGGCATTTACCATCCAGCACAGAGTTAAATAATGTAACTGTGACTAAGTGACTGAAAATGCCAAGAATCAAGCATTATATTAGCATCAGCAACAGTTACCTATCTTTTCAAAGTCTTTTACTGAATTAGATCCAAAAACAAGTTTAAATGACTGGATGGGTTGAGAAAGGGTAAAATATTCTAAATTTCTGTAATCAGGGACAGAAAAAGATATCCAGAGTCAACTAAAGCAAAGAGTTCTAAATGAAAGACTTTTAAATAATACATCACATTTTAGTTGTTAAAAACATGCATACTTCTCCAATTACCTGATTGCATAAATGTAACATTTATTTGTATTTAATCTTAATAAATGCAATCCTTATTTATAACAAAACATCAGTATTTCATACTGATAGAAGTAGAAGAGAAACAACACATATGAATAAGCACAGTAGAATTCATTATTTATATGATTGCTCCATGCTCACTTCCTTTTATTTATTTTAAGTGTCTTTCTGTTTTCAAGGCTGATTTGAAAGATGGGAATCAGATGGCTGTTTATACGTATGAAAAACATCTTAAAAGATCTCTAGATTATATCTAGTTTATAAACACTGCCAACTTTCTACACCTGTATTGAATCAAGACAGTTTATAAAGTAGGAATTGTATGTTCACAGATGCATCTTAACATTAAAGTCCATTTTATTTACATGACCCTGGAGCCTTGTCCAAACAAGCTCACTTGAGCTTTACCCAGATGGTGGCCATTTGCTTGGGCTTCATTTATTACTATTCCCATAAGTTAAGGCAGGCAGCCAGCTGGCAGACAATCACAGACTTTTGCTGCAGGGATTATGTCTTCATCTTTGCATGGAAAATAAAGGAATGACAGTTATAAACGTGCTAATGTTTGCATCACTTTCTTGCTTAACCTACTGTGTAGATGCTTGTTTTGTGCCTGAAAATAATGTACACATGCATTAATAAACAGCCATGAAAGAAATGCAGCAAGAACAGAAAGGAGTTGACCTGAATTAATAATATACTAGTATTGCGATTTAAGTCTAAAATTTTCAAACCTGAAAAGAGTCAGGTAACAGTGGGACAGAAGATAAAATATCAGAGACCAGGATGCTATGAAGATATAAAGCAATTTTACAGCATGTTCATGCTGAGTTAGATTAATACGCAGCTTTTTTATTAAAAAATAAAGTAATATGATAACATTATTAAACAGATGTATGAATATGTTGGTGTTTATTTAAAATTTCACGAGGCTTTTTATTCTGTATCTTAGCATATATGCAACAAAAGACTGGTGCTGCCTGCAAGAAACTTACATGCTAAACTGGAACTTTTTACTAGTGCGTAATATGACTTATCTGTGAACATAAAATGGTACTTATTTCTCTAAGAGATTCATATATTTGTTTATTATATCAATAACATACAAAAGCTATTACAGAATTGCATGGTAATAAGTAAACTTATTAGCATGGTATTTTCCTTAAGATATCGCTTGTTTTCATGTGATCCACTGAGCTACATGTATATCCAGTTTGACACAGAAATAACAACAATAAAAAAATTGAAAACCTTTCTAAAAGAGCCTGCCCATCTAAGAATCAAGTGGATGTAAAGAGAAATACACCAGCAGACCACAAGCTCTCAGACATATATTGAACAGCATATCTTTATCTGAGTATTGTACAGTTAAACACCACCTCTCTACTATTAAAATGAAATGACTAGTATATAACAGGGAACAGTATAGATTTATATTACAAAGATAAGCATCAATGTTTATACAATATCCAGCCTTAAACTAAATCTAACTCCTTATATTCTATCAACATTAACAATATCAGTACCTGCAAAACTTTGTCATGTTCCTGAAACATGAATTCCCAAGTAACTAATGAACAGACAGCCAAGCTTGCCATTGAATTAGAGCAGCTTCCCCACTACCACATATTAAAGAACAGTTTATGTACTTTACGTTAACTTCTGAATTTTTAGAAGTGTATCATTTTATAGTCAGTAGAGATAAATTCAGAACAGCTTTAAAATCTCACGTGAACGCCCAACTTTTCTAGCTAGAAAGTTATGTTTAGATTTTTTCCCCCTTCATCCAGAAAGCCAACTTTGCCTAGTAGAAGTCTATCAATAACAAATGCTGAAACCCCCAAGAAACAATAAATATTTGACTAAACAAGATGCACAACCATTTCTTCATCTTGCAAATAGAAAATCTAGTTTTACTTCAAGAACTCTAAATCAAACAATAATTAGAATAATTCCTTTTCAACATGAGGTTGCATAAGTGTAACCCAGCGCAACATTTCCCCCCAACCTGAGAGAAAAACTTGAATGTATTTACCACCCCCCACCTCCCTAAATAGAACACAAGCTGAAAGAAATCTGAGTGATGAGACATGAGCTTTTCTTTGAGGTATTTTACTGAAAGAGCTATTCAGACTCATAGCAAAACAGGAGCACAAAAAGTTTAGCATTATGAAAATAAGAAACTATTGAAAGAAGTCTTTTATGCCCTTTTCTCTTGTGTAACTATGGGTGTATTTCAACACACTTTTTCTTTTAAATTTAAATTCTTATTAGAAATACAATTAAGTATATAAGGCTTTCTTTGAACTGATCAGACTTTTAGAACTATCTGTATTGCCATTTTCTGCTAGACATCTCATAACATGGTATAATATTATAGATTTAATTAGCTAGTAAACACGATTTCTGTGTTAACAATCCCTGAATCCTTCATGGAAGGGACACACATCCCTCCATAACACCTGCCTCCTCAATCCCCCTTATCCTGTAGCACTCCAGAGCAGCATTAATACTATTTTAAAAAGCAAAATTCTAAAATGGGGAAAGCTTCTACAAGCACCTTGGTCAGTTCCAGGTGTAGAAGTTACATAGTAGATCAGAACCATAACTTTTAACTTTAACAAGCAGTAGGAAAACAAGCACTTACATTGTATAAAGTAACAACACAACACTAGCATACTTGAAAGGTTTATACCACGCTACTAACAAATCGCAACACAGACTTACCTGGAGCACTGAGGAATAACACAACTTGAAGCAGTTTTTCTTATTAAAAAACAAAACAAAACAAACAAAAAAACCCAAACCAAACCAAAACAAAAAAACACAGAATTTTCTTCAACACAACACCACTAGCATTGTGTTATCTCAATACCAGCAAGGCACAGCAGGCCTCTCTGGTAAGTGTGAGGTAAAACTACTTCCCTCTTTTTCCACTGTTCAAAAGAGCTTAACAAAGTCTGAAGAAAAGCCCTTGATTGTCCTTATTTTGTAAGGGGGAATGTGCCCTGCCATTGTGTTATCTCGCTATGCTCTGCTGTGGAAGCTTCCAGAAGGCACTGAGCAGGGCAGGGCTGGGCTGCTAGGCCGAGGTGAAATGGTGGTATTTCCGCAGCCTGCACAAGCTGGGAGGAGCACTTCAGCCTGTGACACCACAGGAAAGCACACTGTGAAGGAGAATACTGCCTTCCCTTACTGCTTTGTTGCTGCTAATGGTATGGTGATTGGTTTTGGTATTTTTTGGGGGAAGTGGGGAGGTCAGCATTGGGTAACTTCTCTAGGAATTGATGACTGTGGCGGTAAGGGTGTGGCCTCTGTCCCTTCTGTCATAACACCTTAATTTCAGACTATGTCATGTGCATTGGCAATTGTTTCCCCATGGAAACTTTTCTGTGGGGCCAGGGGACTCTGAGGACAATGTACACCTTAAAGCTAACTTTCTTGGTTGTTTTTACACTGAAATTAACAAAGAGATTTGGGAAGGTATTAAAACTCACCCCTTTCTCAAACAAGTGTCCTAATGTTTTCCCAACTTGTCCTAAAGTTACTGGTCTGTTCCTGTCAGGGAATTCGTCTTTAGCTTTTGTGCTCCATTTCTAGCCTTGCAACAACCAGTGCCAGGAATCCTCAGTGCAACATGCCTCCCCATCAACAATGAATTTGTTGGAAGTGTTTTTATCCTCAATATATTATTTTCTTTTTAGTAATTGTTTATAAATTTAAAATTCTTCCTAGCAATCATGATATCTGCTCCATATGTGGATTCTTGTAGCTAATAAGTTTCAGAGCTATAAGCATGTTCAATATCACAGACAGTTACTGGTCTCACAAAGTACAAATTGATTTTCCTTCCTTCCTTTTTTTTTTTTTTTTTTTTTTTTCTTTTTGTCATCTTGACTACACCTGTACCACAAGCAAAACTTGTTGATAAAGCCAAGGACTTGATAGGCTTGTAATCTAATCTTTACTGCTAGTTCTTGTAGTACTAAGGACTTTTTATTATTATTATTATTATTATTATTAATTTATTTGTGTGTTACGAAGCTTCTGTTGCAGAGCAAAATGCAACTGTCTTGATGGCTTTATTTGTGAGTTTTCTGTAGTCAGTATGCTGTCTGGGGGAGTGGGGTGCAGATTTCTAATTACAGCATTATAGCAGGATTTTACATTTGAAGGATGACCCAATCTTCAGTTTCTGGATAGTTAAAAAAAACTCATTTGTAGTTTCACGTTCTTTCATGTTTTCATATGGAATTGTTGCAAAATACAGATGCAATAAAGCTGTTGCTTTTGTCCTTATCAGTGTTGAACACTGATAGCTCACACATTTAAGTTATTGCCTAAATTTTCTTCAGATGTCTTCTGTATTTCTAGTGACTTTTCCCTTGTAAGATGTTTTATTTCCAAGTTAAGGTTGTCTGTCTTTTATTTCTCTGACTGCTATTATAGTCTGGTGTGTGACAATTACTGTCAGCTTCAACAGGCTTGAAGATGTTGCAATTCAGTCACAACATAGCAGTTTTGTTTCTGTACTGCGATGTGGGCTTCTCTAGGCATCACAAACGTGACTTCTCTCTGAGTTCAAAATATTTAATGGTATATTTCACAAGACAGAATCTTGTAGGCCAACTTTCTTGCATAACGCTGAAAAAAAAAAAAGCCTTTAAGTTTACAGGTAAATTTTAAGCAAAAGAAGAATTGAATTCAAAAGTGCAGTGGAGTTCAAAAGTAGACATCTTACTAATGAAGGTAGGATTGCATCAGGAAAATGTGAGTAGTGTCTGAGGTACTAGTGTGTCATTATGTAAGGTTCTATTTATATTTTTTTAATAAGCTCCTTTTCACTAATGTTTAGCTTCCGTGTTCAATGCACAAACATTCCAGCATATATAGGAAATCACATTTTTCAGTTTTGTGAACAACTGTCTTGAATCCAGATTTTTCACATATATGAACAACTGTCTTGAATCCAGATTTTATGCAACAAACTCTAAAGTCAATACATGGGAAGTATTTTACAATTACAAGAATTAAATCACACAGTTTTGAAATTAACATATAAAACTTTCATTTTTACATAGCAGAGTTGCTGTCTGGAAATGATCTATAAAACAATAGAAGTCAAGAGGAAATTCTGTCAATAGCCATTTCTTCTTCATAGTACGGGATTTCTTCATTTCATGATGTGTACGTGTGATAAAACATTGTGATGGCTGATAAGTACTAGAGTGCTGTTCTTCCTGTTCTAACTCAATATGGAATTGTGTTTATCACCTCTTGTGAGCTTTCCTAGACATTTCCTGGAAATCTCCTAGGTTATAAACATGGAACTTCAGCACCAGGTCTTTGATCCTGGCAATGTTGTACAGGCTACAAAAGCAATTCTTGTAGGATCGGTCTATTAAAGGGGGTTCTCTTAATGGAAAATTTGAGCCCATGGAGTGGATGCTAAGAGGAAAAGAAAATAAAGGTTTCTAATAGTAATTAGAATTCTTGGTTGTAGTTAGTTATATGTAGCTGGTCAAAGCTAATTGGATTTGTTAATTTAGTTTAACAAATTGCTCATGGATCGCTAATTACTTTGCGGCCTCATATGATGAATTCATTACATCAGCAATTTTCCCATGAACATTGAGTTTTGAAGGATTAGCACTTGCCACTGTTCAAGTATACCATGAAAAATGCATAGAATGAAAATTACTTATTTTGATTTCTAACCCTTTGTTACTTTTCTTAAGGAATTGTAAAGCATTAATTTGACTCTAGACTGAGAACTGTGGCAGATTATGTTCATAATATGAGTACTGTATATATTCCGTAGTTCTGAGTCCGAATACTATTTAGAAATCTGTTCTTAATTAGTGTGAAGGAACAGCTGTGGTTTTTGTAGTGTTGTGGTTTTTCTTTCTTTTGAAGTGTTAAGGGAACATAACTGACTACAGAAGTAACTTTAAGTTCATTTTAAGTGCAACTCATGCACTTAATAAATACCTTTATTACCATTTTATGGATGAGGAGCGATTTTAGACACTCTTTGTCTGTCTGCCCACTGATTAACTGGAGGGATGTGTGTTTATTTGTTGCCTACTTCTGGTATTTGTATGTATGAGTGTTTCAGCAAAGTTGAAACAAATGCCCATCTCCCGAAAATATCTATCTTCCTTGTGCACTTGTAACTTTTTTTTTTTTTTTTTTTTTGGTTTAGCTCAATAATTTAAGTTTTGTTGCCAATTTTCTGTGGATTTACTTCTGATATTGGTGTAAGTGCTTTTGTAACATCAATGGAAATATCTCATATATATTTTCCCTGACATGGTAACAGCCCCAGAGGAGCCATTACGATCGCATTCCAGGCACTGGAGCTGTTACAGTGTCAATGAAGTGTCTCTCATACTTCCATCGATATGGTAACAGCCCCAGAGGAGTCATTACAATGTCAGTGCAAGTGCCTGAGTGGTTATGATGTCAGTGGAAGTGCTGTTTTAATGCCAGTGCAGAATGGTTGTGCAAAATTCCATAACTGTGATGAAAGAAGGGGATTATTTTTAGCATATTATTTTGGTTACTCAACCTAAAACATTTGCATATAAGCTTCAAAGAGACAGAGATCCTCTGTAATGCCCTATATATGTCCTATGGTATGCTAATTAAGACAAAAATTACTTAGGAATATGCAACTTCTACTACACTACATAGTGACAACACCTTATAGAGGTGCACCACAGCACAGCTGATGCAATAGAGCAGTAACCATTGTCTAACTAGACAAAAACTGAAAACCTCATTCATGACAAAATAAAAAATAAAAAAAATGTGGTATTCACACTACATTTGAAAAACCCATGGAGCTGAGTGTTTTAATCAATGTTGTTAGGTAGCCAGAGGAACAAGGTGAACTAAGCATTTGTTGCTTTGCCAGATTTGTTCCTCAAACCAGAAGTTTGCAAATAATTTCACTGAAAACTTGGGTTTACATTAGAAACCAACAAATAAGAGTAACAAAAATAAAGAAAAGGAAAATAAAAATGTTTTTTCACTGAAGCAGAACACATAGAAGAAATGTAAGAGCAGTAGCTCCTGGCTACTTCTATGTACAACTTTGAGTAATGTTAAGTATTTCAATTTGTCATGCTGAAAAGATTCATGTTGAAGAACAAAGATTGGTTCTTTCAAATCCCTTTACCACGAAGTCTTCATCTGTGTCTTAGTCTATGATGTATGTTCATGGTGTTTTTGTGAATTATTTGGTTATGATAACTCTCACATCTGATCTACATCTTATGTCTTGTCATTACTCTTATTTTAAATCAACCTAGCACTTGGTTAGTGATTAAAAATGAATCCCAATAGTAGTTCACAAATAATGATATAGGGCAGTAAAACAGCTATTGTTAAATTATTTTTTTTATCAGTCTGAATTATTTCTGAACAGTTGCTCAAAAGTGAGGTTTGCTGTAAAGAAATTGCTAGAGTCTAAAGTACAGACTACACAATATATTTTTTTTTTTTTAAAGTTAGGCATTTACTGCTTTATTAGTTCATATAAATATGTTTACAATAAAATGTTTCCAGGCTAGTTGATTTTCATACAATAAAAGACAATTTAATAATTGATGAAAGATTTTTTTTCTTTAGATGGAAAACAGTCTCTAACTAAATCTTTGCACCTTTTATACCATGCACTAATCCACATGAACACTTGTAAACTATACCACTGACTGTTTTCTCATTTTTATTGTACCTTTCTTATGTTCTAATATCATCTTAGTCATTGTTTAAAATTACACTTTCAGGTACAGTTGAAAAACATAGCCTGACTTCACTGAAGTTGAAAACATCTTTATTACTTAGTTTAGATATTTCAAATCCAACAGTTCATTAATGTAGTAGAAGGTTAATTGCTTTCAATGTTCCATTAACAGGAATGAGATGTCTTTACTTCTTTTTTCTTTTGAAGTAAAAAGTAGGTGCATTCTTCTTTATTTTATTTTTGCCTTTATTAATGTATAGTAAGGGAGTAAGGTGGTAATGGTCCTAGGACTGTAGATTACCTACCTCTACCTAACCACAGTTACTTAAGTTCATTATGGTAACATTGTTCAGTTAGTCCTAGCTGTTAGTAATTCAATAAAGGTGATTTTATTTTCAGCTTTAGAAGCTTTAGCTTCTCTAAATTTAGCCTCTCTAGATTTCTTTATTTGCATTTTGCAAGTAACCCCAATCCAATAAAGGTGTTTTTTTCAACTGACCAGTAATTCAGAATTTTTGAGGAAGGCAATCCATACATCTTCATATATGTTTCTACATCTCATACATCTTCATATATGTTTCTACATCTAAATGCACAACCGGATATGCAATTAAAATATATATACGTATTGCCGCATATTTCTAAGGTAATATCATCCCTCCTCAGTCAGTGGCAATGTTTTGTTTGCATTTACTATAGTAGATTTTTTCATGGCAAGCAAGCTCTGTACAGTGCAAAATACAGCTTCAGATGGGAAAGCACCATATGTTTTAGTATCTTCAGGAATTTTAGTATTTGCTCTTCAATACTTAGAGAATAAAATACTGTTAAGCTTTTTATCTCACAATTTTGCCTTTTTACTGTTTGTTTTGTTTGAATTCTTGTTTTGTATAAATTAACATTGATAGCTAACCCTCAGTGCCAGAAGGAGTGATGCCATTCTTTGATCTTGTCTACCATTAATTTACTTACTCTTCCCTTACTTGTCCATTAGAGTAGGTATATCATGTTTTCCAAATTGTTATGGTCTATAACTATCACCTGGTGGATTTACACATTCTGTTACTCTTTGCACATCAGGGTTCAATTGTTTTTGCTGGACTAATAGACAAAATGCCATTCTTCCTTACCATCTGTTCTCAGAAATCCTGAGGTAGGATATTCAAATTAAACCACTTAGTATAGACAAACTCACTGACTATGTTATGTCCCTGGAGGAAGGGCCCCTGGATCCTCTCCTCCATAATTTGCACGAAGTCGTTTAACATTTTAAATGGAAAAACTTTAAGAAAAACCTCTAGGAATTCATTAAAGAGAAGTTAATCTTTGGCTTCACCTTTTTGGTAAATCATTTACTAGTAGAGCTTCATATATTTTGCTGGAATATCTGTGATATAAGAAATTTATTTTGACAATGTGTAACGCAATGACATTGCAGCCTGCAGATGTAGGCTGTTAGAGGTTAAAGAAGATTATTTAAAACGTATGCATTAAAAGAAATGACAAACTAATTCTGAGACAATGTTGATGCAAAATTGCTTAATTTTCTCACTCATCCTGAACTTTACTAACTGGGCTCCATTTTAATTCTGTCATCCTAAAAGGTCAGCTCACAATGTGGACTGTGATGTTAGCTCTGTTTTTACCTGTATTGAGGGACAGCTTTCTTCTTGTCCTGGTTTTAATCTCAAGTTTCAAATGTGCTGTGATGCTCATCATGTAAAAGGGAGAAAGAATACTTAAATTGTAGGAAGGGTTTGAAGTTCTGGTGGGGATGGACCTCAAGTAACTTAAGGGTAAGAGCTGCCATTGATGAACATAATTACATATCGTTGACCATATAACATAAATTAGCATGTGCTCAGAATATACTGTGTGTTGTATGTATGAAGATGTCAAACCTGTCAGTATCTACCAAAATGTTCTTTAATAATAACTTTCATACCCATATTTCACTTTTTTTTCCAGGGGCAATAGCTTATATACTATAAGGAACTTGAAGATTTGTAGGGGAATTAATTCAACTTTCACATTTTAAAATGGATCTCTGTAAGAGCTACTGAAAATGTGTTTTGTTTTGATTTGGATTAGTGTTTTAAGTAACAAAATGCTTTGCCTGACTCTTAATACATTACATCCAAGCACTAATGCAATAGAGTACATAATGATAACATTTGGCTGTGCCACTCCTGCAAACACCCTCAGCAGAGGATGTGTACTGAATGTGGGTTTCCTCAAATAATATAGTACCATAGTGCAATTTAGTTGGAGTTCTACCTTTAATTTTTGGTGTTGAATAGAAAGAAGGAACAGAGGTCCAAACAGCCTGGCTATCTTTATAAAAAATAATTTTGAGAGTAAGTAACGTATGTGAGGAAGGATTCAATGTGCACAGATTTAATGTGTATGTTTCCATAACATAAGATGCAATCTACTACTCTTGGTGCAGTTTCAAGCTCATATTTTTGTCTGAAGCTATTTTAAAGTCATTCTATCTCTTTGAATATATATATATATCTTTAAGGTGGGTTGAGAATATTGTGTTTAAAGCATTATGAATTTTGGTGGCCACTTTACTTCCATTCTCATCAGTAAGATTGACCGTGGTGCTTTGTTCAGTGTAACTTCTAGCTTTCAGTGTTCAGTGTAACTTCTAGGTTTGAAAAGCACCACAGCTTCATGTGAGAAGAGCTTCACGTCTGCGCTTATGAACAGATTACTGTGATTCACGATAGCTTGTTTTTGTCTTGTCAGTCTACTCTCATTCAGTGCTGAATTGTGGACCTATTATGTATCCTCTGTAGTGAAGGTGAAGCTGATGTTATGAAGTGGACAGAATATAAAGCTGAACTTCTGAAGTTGTCACAATTGCTTATTTGGAGCATGCCAAATTCAAATACAAGATAACCAGTAAAATACCAAAGTTAGATATGTGGATATATCTCAATAATCTGTCCAATATCAGACTAGTAGAGTCCGTTTGTCACTAAGTATTTTCATATCTATTTTTTCTTTGTCTTTTCTGACCATTTCTCAATAACTGGGAAAATAATACCTCTCCCTGTGTATTGCTTCCACTCAACAAATTTCAATTGAAACAAAAGTTTTGAGTAACTTGCAAGTAAGGCCTTGGCTGCTGTCCTGTGGAATTATGGTGCTCTTCAGGCAAACTTTTCACTGAACTTGCAATAAAACCAGGAACTGTTTGGCTGTCCTGGAAGTTTTGTTTGAAGTTCTGACCCATTAACAAACTACCATTTCCCCCCTATTTTTTAATGCAAATAATATTCATTTGAGTAATCACACGTAATGTGATAAAAGAATGGGAAATAAAATAAAAGTACTGGTAAAAATCAAGACCATCTTCAGAGGTGGTGATTATTAGAGATAAAATAAGAGACTTGTTAAAAGAAACCCAGTTTCTTTCTTACATGGCATGTGTGCTTTCTCATAGTTCTCTGAACTCTGCATTTTGCTCAGAAATTTGAGTACACCTTATCTAAGTATCAAAAATAGTCCTTAGATAGCAAAGGAAATGTCTTCCAGGAAATGTCATGAGGGAACAAAGAGGCTGGAGGTGAGGTGAACGTAAGTGTCTAGAAATTAGTAACAGAAACATTCTTGTCCCAGAATGGTATCAGGGAAAACAGCATGAGAAGAAATAGCTAGGCAAACAGTTTGATGTTACAGTCTACAATGACCTTGCTGCATTACAAGTGAGAAAGCAAGCGTGACCTCCGTCTTCACTGGTGTTTTTTTTTTCTCAATTTCTTTAGAGGATAGCATTGTCTGTCAGAATTTTCTCGAATATACACAAGAACATTGCGACTACAGGCTTCCTCCTGTTGCTGAGCATAAGAGCACGTGTGGGAGTTGGAACAGTGGTTTCTGTGCTGTTTCTTTTCTGTGCTGTTCTAACTTGGATAGGCCAATTAGTGAGATTCAGCATCCAGAGTGTGGCATGCTTCTTTGTCTTAATGACTTCCTGTGGTTTGAACAACAACAGCTATATGTATATATATTATTTATTTATTTATTTATTTTGGGGGGGTGGGATTTTATCTGTGCCTTATCTATTTCCACAGCTGAGAAATATTTTGAGGTTTCTGCTGGTTTAGTTGCAACATACTTCCCTCGTACTGTTAACTGAAAGCCCTGAGGCTGAGCACATGGGCTGTCAGACATTTAGAGCTGATTGAAATGCTGGTAAGAATTAGCCACAGTTGTTAATTGTCTAGGGTGTGTTTTGCTCTGAAACCCTTTGGTATGCAGAAATAGGATGTAAAAGAATTATTTTTCTTTTAAAAACAAATAGGCCTTGGCTTGAATATTTTTTTATTTTATGTGCACATTCAGAAAACTCTCATTAGGTAGGCAGCAATGGAACTTTGAAAGCAGAAATGTTGCTAGATAGAGAAGTGGACAGTAAGTTTTTCATAGCAACTCTTTGAAAACTTAAATAGAAATGTCACAGGAATGTAACCAATATTACAAGAAATAAAAGAAAAGCTCTCTTCTTTCCTATCTTTCCAGCTGAGTGTACTTCTAAAACTAGGACTCTATGGATTATTAGTTCTTTCCTTGAATTACCTGGGGATGGAGGTGGGGAGGCTCTGTGTTTATCTGCATTTGTTCTTAACAAGACCTGAAACAATTGCCTTAAGTTATACTGCTCTAGAGTGTGGTGACCTGGTAAAATTTTGCTGTTTGTTCCTCACTGGAGTTATTTTGACGATCACATAACTTAACTGTCTTTTCCAAATTGTATGCTCACTGTGACTGTAGACCCCCTCCCACTCCCCTTTTTAAATGCAAATTTTTGCAATAGTAAGCCTTGCTGTACTAGCCTCCAGTCACTGATAGACCTTGAATTCCTACAGTTTGTTATGCATACCCACTGTTTAACTGTCAATCTGTTAAAGCCTTATTTTTAGGTTTAGGTATTACTACTCATGCCAGGGAGGTGTAGTTCTGAGTGATCTTTGCCATATGTGACCTAAAAAGAAAAATAATAAAGGTGAGATTTTAATTTTTAGAAGGGCAACAGAAATGTAGTATGGGGTAGGTGTTAAGGATTGCTGCATTTTGAGGTTCACATTTTGAGGTTCATGTTCACTGACTTTTATTATGAATCCTCAAAAGCCTGGATGCAGTGGACAGATATAATTACATTTCTGCTTAAAGGCAACAATAAACATAGATGTGAAGAAAAAAAAAAAAAAGAAAAAAAGAAAAAAGAACACTGGAGAATGACCTTGGAGAGGAAAGCCTGGGGCACAGTGCTGTGGCAGCTGACATCATTAACTGCGACTGTTATGCTTGGGTCCTGGTATAATCAGACTTTAGAGGAATGTTTCACAGGCAGCACCTTATGGATGTCAGCCTCTCATGCACTCATTATGATGCTCTGTGTGTTTCCTTGTGTGAAACAACGAAGATCTACCTTGAGGCATATCAGGCAGTGTAGCTGGAGGTATTAGAAATCTTGACAGAGTAAAGCAGTGTATTAAGAGCTTTCGCACTGATGATCCTCTCAAAAATGAGACTTCAGAACATCTATTGCATAGCATGATTCATCTAAGACATCAAATAAGATGTTCTTAGACTTTGACTGCTGTCTTATTAATGCTGTGTTCCAACTGAAAAGTAAAATTAGTAATAACTTCTAAAATACATAATGAATTTCTCCGCAATCTTTTTGCGTATTTGTCTTGTGAAGAGGTTGATTCCTGAAATCAGTCGCTGAATCAGTGAACTGAAACCTGAGTGAAGTCACTTTGAGGGTAAAATATCAAAAACTATACCAACTTGTGCATTCCATGCTCAAAAGTAATTGATGGTAAATACTTTCTGTATCAAACATCTTCAAAAATCAGCTGAGATCTCTTTTCCTGTATGTCCTGTTCCTTTAAAGAAGAAAGATTTTATTTCATAGCACCATCTTGTGAATCCCTAGCATGTTAAGGCCTCATTACATGTTCTTGTGAGTATTTTGTCTTGAGTTGAGGCAGCCTTGTCTAGATTCTTAGTCTTAAGAGTTCAAGCATGGCTTATTCCCACACTTTTTTTTCCTCATTTCATTGCATTCCAGACACTGTAGGATAGCTATCATGATTGTGATTTTAAAGAGATGTTAGTGTATGATTGACATTCCCAGAAGATATAGAACTACTCTATCTACTTTTTCCATTATACTGCCCTTCCAAATATTCTCTCAAACCAAAAACTGACCATTTCCCATTTGCATTCACCAATACCTTGATAATATTATGCAATCTTGAGTAGCAAGGATGTTTTCAATTTGATGTTGATATACAAATCCTATATGTTGGGCGAAAATCTGGATAAGTAACCAGACATATAGTGGAAGAATATTACGTTCCAAACAAGGAAACCATTTATCATAGGTAGCAATAAATACAGCACTAAAAATCACTTGATTCCATGGTGTTTTTCCATCCGTTTATCCTTCAGGTAATACTAATTGAAATACTAAATATGTGTTTGCAACTGAAGAAAATTATTTTGTTAATTAGGGATGATCTCATAATTTCTGATTTTTAGACAGTGTTACAGAGGAGAAAAGGTTAAATACTGTAGTTGTTTCATAAATTGACAGTGAGAAGATTACTGGAGGATGTGATGAGAGGGGAAAAAACAGCAAAGATCTGATTCATATGTAATATAATAACTGACTTATGAATAATAGTATAATACCTTATTTCTATGCTCCAAACAATGCAGATGTCAGCTTTTATTCCTTTCTTCTTATTGAAAGCACCTAATTTACTGCTGTTTCAGAGTTCTCTAATGCTGATAAGAAACAGAACAGCACTAACTTTCAAGTAACAGTAGAATCTGTGCCAGTTTCAAATAGTGTTTCTTCAGCAAGCTTCTCTATGGGATAGTTCTCTTCTAGATTTATTTTCCTTAAAGCTTAGATGATGACTTACTGCTGTAAAGTGTCCAGAAAAAAATAATAGAAATGATCTACTGATATCTTATTTATCATATAAAGCTTAGTTACTCTAATTTACTCACCTTATGAAGAGAATTCAAAATGATAGACCCATGTGAAATACAAGTACTATCTAAATACTGTTATGATCTTTGAGTCGACTGTCAGTGATTCATTGTCTCCTCTGCTGAAATGCCAGGATTTGATCAGTTTTCTGTCCTGAACAAGTGATCTGTCCCTATTAGGGTCAGGAAAAGGGAGTTGTCTGAACATTCAAAGAAACTATTGCTGCTACTTTAGCCAAATTTCTAGATATGACTAGAAATGGAGTCTATTATAGTTCTTATATAAAAAAAAAAATGTTCTTTAAAGAGATAAGAAGCATTTGAATGACCTTTCAGTGTTTAAATTTTGTATACACAATGTCTTTTTGTCTGTCTTGTGGAATCTAGATTGTGGATAGATCTCAAAATCATGTGTTTTATACTCATTGGAGGAATGCCTTTAAAAAGAAGTAGATACTACGCATTCTGCCCGTTAATAGTGTGCTGATTTACATTTATTTTGCTTTGAAGAGTGGTGTTTTTTTGTTTGTTTTGTTTTATGAGTTGTCAGGGAAAAACTTTTTGTTATCATGCTCTGAATCTGCTATGGCCTCAAATACGGCTGTTGAAGGTTATCTGGCATTCTGTATCAGCAGCTAAATATCTGAAGGGGGGAAAAACCTTGAACCTTGTAAAGAGATGCATTGGGTTTGAAGCATCTTGTTAAGAAGCAACCATAAGTACTGAGTGATTATTTGCCAAAATGTTCCATGGGTTTGGACCCAGAACGATAATTAATAGAAAGATCACGTGATAATGGTTGGTAATATTTTGAATATATACATAGATCTTCTGGAAAATAATTTCCTAACAGCTGCACCAGACTGGCTTGGAACCATTTCATAATTACAATAAAAGATGCCTTTCTTCAAAATAAACCATGGCACTGTTATCTGTAGCAGTTGTTTGTCTGACTTGAGCCAACAATATCCCATAGATAGTTGTTTTGCTGTTTCTGGACTGGATTCTTTACATCCGTAACAGTGTTAGACATGTATTTGAGCATAAATGTATATAAGGTTAGTAGTAATAACTGTGTGATAACTGAAGATGAGGGAAGCAAAACAGATTCAGTTCCCTCAGAGGTTAATTGTTATTTAACCTGAACTAGAATTCCCACTAGCTGTTTAGTCAGGTATAGCTTATATCTGTGCAACAGGTCTTTTCTTATCTTTAAGCAGAGAAGGTAGTGATATATAAAATACTAGCTAGTTAGGATGTTTCTGATATCTTGGAATTTATATTGAAAGGGTAAGTATGTTCTTTATATTTTAATTTATTGAAACTTGTTTATGGCAATTATTGTAAAATTAGAAATATTAAGCAGTTAAGATATATTTGGTGCATAGTACTCCTGTTCTTTTTTTTTTTTTTTTTTTTTTTTTTTTTTTTTTATGTGTCAAAGCTTATAGGGAATCAAAATTTAGTTCAGTGTTCAACTCTTGTGTGTCTAGTTATAATGTGAGGTCAGAGTGCCTGAATTTGACAGCAATTAAGTTTATTCACATCATTATTTCTATCTTGGGTATGCTTGATACAACGGGATATTCTAAGAACAGTAGAATGTTAATACCTTTTTTCCCCATTTAAGGGATATGCTCTTAGCTGTGTTAAGAATGAAAAACAGGACAACCCTTTGTGTTGTGTTGTGCACACACAAATACATGCTTGTAATTTTTTTTTTCCATGTGCTAGTGCCCTTTAAGCAAGACTTTAAATTTATAGGCAAACCTAATAGAATCAACAGAAATTCCGAAGGGAAATAGCCTTTGGCAATTCTTAATAAATGTTCTGTATGTTTACTATATTTCTGCGACCGAAAATGCCAGATACATAGGTTACACCATTAAATCACATATTTCTGCATTCTTATGATATTTGCTTCATTTTTCCCATGTCCAGATTTTTACAACATCTGGCGTATTTATAGCAATTAGCTCTGGACAGTCTGTACTGCTGTCATTCTCAATTGCAAAGTCCAAGAACATATACTAATTATGATTAGAGATGATTTAGGCAATGAGTAAGTAGTTTATCTTAGTCACTTAAACTGTAGAGCTATCAAATCTGATGGATATGACTGTTTTGATGTTTTATCTTTTATTAAAATTAAGCTTTTTTGTAAATTTTAAATACTTTAGGTAAAAATATGAAACAAGTGATGTAAAAATTGTTCAATAAGACTTTTTATTTTTTCAGATAGAACACCTTTATATGGATTAAAGAATCTTTAATAAAGTAATTATAAGTAAACCACAGATCTACTTGTAAAATAGGTGTACTTATGAAATAATTGGCACCAGTATATTAAGATTACTTCTCTGTAAACAAGACGGTGGTTTGGCAGATTTTTATGGATATATGTAAAGATATATGTATATATAAAGATATATGTGAAGATATGGATATATGCAAGGAAATGTTAACATCACTGTAGTTCATTCACTTGTCAGTTTTAACTTTCAACTTTAATACTGAAGTGTTTCTGCAGAAAAACTTCCTTTTGCATATTTACCATACCATAAATAAGGTCATCAATTATTTAGCATATTAATTACCTCAATTAAAATGTTTATCATTGGCAAAGTTTTTTGACACAAGACGGTGATTTGTGCAAAAACGCTATTATACAGTAACAAATAGATGCTCTAATGTAGATTGCTGCATTGTATAGAAAACTCGAGCAGTGGGTAACTAACTTTCAATGATGGAAACTTTGTCAGCTGTTACAATTTTCTAGTATGGGAAAACTGTAACTTGTTTGTTTAAGTTGTGGCTTGTTGATGATGGCAGCACTACATGTCTCGCAAAATCTAATATTCTGTTGATGCACTGTTTGGTATGCAAATCTGGAAGATATTTGCTTTTTGTTAACAACGTGACTTATGTAGGGAGTCCCAAGTAACCACTGAATTTCATGCTCATGTATATACATGTATGCACATATATGTACAGCTCTTTAGTGGTGGAGAGTACAGATCCAAAATGCTGCTTGAAATGTGGGCTGCTTAAAAAAAAAAAATTAAAAAAAATCTATCTTTGTGAAATCTTCTTCCTTTTTGTAGTTATAAATTTCTGCAGTTTTCTTGTCAGCTGAATGCATATCTTAGGTTTCCTGTTCTCTTACTATTCAACAGGCTATTTCATTGTGCCTTGCCAGTCATCTGTGATTTACATCTGATTAGCAAATAATTAATGTGCTCGATCATCTTTTTAATTACCTTGAAAAACAAGATTATGTTGTTTGCATCTCACTGTATGTGTTAGACCTGAGACTCGCAGCTATGCTGCGAATATGAGGACTATACAGCATGTATGTTCAACTCCAAATTATGAAATTCAGAAGAAGTTGTTTAGTATGAACTACTCAGTAGTTTCATGAGGTTAACAGCTTTCTTTTGTAAACAGGTGTTCCTAGTTTGTCAAGTATTGATACAAATTGTAAAGCAAAGTATACTTGAAACCTTTTCTCTGACAATCCTTAGACAAAGATAATCTTCAGTATGTGAACCCTTTGTGTCTGGTTTCCATAGGAAAGGCACAGAGAGTCATAGATTGTGGAGTACTAGCTGTGATGCCTACAAGTGCCCCTCTGAATGTTAAAGCTCAGATATTTATTATTTGAAGTATCACTTCCCACATAGGACCAATGCAAAGTCTGTGAATAAAGACTTCGTTACGATGTGTAATTACAATATAACTTAACAGTTTTATTTTCATGCCTTCTTTGTTATTTTATTTAATTTATTTATTTAATTTTTAGAAGAAGAACTTAATTGTTCATTTCTTCTTTGGTACAAACCAGAAGAGCTGAACTGAATTCAGTGGAACTGTTCTTAGCTATTGAGCACCTGTGCAAGGGTTAGGAACACGGTGCATTTTTAGATAGAGCTTGAACATTAAATACTTACCTTTTCTGACAAAGGTATTGGAGAAAAGTCTGGCTTAATCCTGCAATATGTAATGGCAAATGAATAGCAAAATGGGTAATGATATGGCCTATGTGTCTTTCTGCTGTTATTCCATACTAGTCTTTTTCTAATGACCTCAAAAAATGAATAACCCTATTTTCCCCAGTGTGTTTCTGTACCAAAATACCTACTTGGTACGCAGAATGAAAAATGAAACCCTTTACATTTTGCAGTATAATATTAGATTAAAGAATAAAATTCTGGCCGAAGTTTAGTTGGAGAGACTGCGTTTTCAAAGCGTCTGTCTCGGATTGTTTTTTATGGCCAAATTCCGATACTAGTCTACACAATCATTTCATTCCACTTGCTTTCTCCAGAATGACAGAAACAGCTAGTAGTTCTGCTGAAGTCAACAGAGTTGATGCAGGTTAGTTGAAAATGTTGGCCTGTGTAAATTTAGTTCTTGTTTCAAGTCAGTACTTTTCTACTGAGAAATAAGCTTTTATAGCAAGTTAGCAAAAAGATGTCAAAGTTTTTTAAAATAGCTCTTTTAATAGCTCTCTTTTAATTAAAATCATTTTCTACATAAGTAATGGACTTTAAGTTACCACAACTTATAATATGAATGCTTTTAAATGTAAGCAAATGGGAGAATATGTGCATAGAATGTCCATAGTTTTTAGATTTCTTTTTCCTCACACCATATAGTTGTTTTTGTTGTTTTTGTTTGTTTTTTCCTGCTGAGAAGAGGATAATCATTCCAAATAAATCTCTAATGAGTTGTATTTTGTCCAGCTAGGTGTTACTTCTCTCTATGCATAAGAATATGAAATCATTTTCACTACAGTTCCTAGGGTAATGCAAGAACCTGTGTAAAATCCTTCTTTAATGCTTTAAGGTAACCATTTATAGTTCTATTTGATGTTCAGGTAAGATGCTTGCTCTATCAAATATGGTGATTAGTCACTCATGAATATAAGAGAGGGATTTCTGGCAGTGGAAACCTATTTGACTGTAAAAACCTAGGAGGCTGAAGAGAAATCCTTCATACAAAAAATGTCTCTATATAGTTGCTCATACACCAGATACTAAAAAGAACCTCTAAGCTGTCAAGAACTACAATATGATAAAAGCAGAAATGATGAAAAGGAAATGGCACCTTGCAGCTGACCGTATAAAAGCATAAATTCCTCTTGGGACTTCTGAATATAAAAGATAGGTTTCACTACTTTTCTAAGAACACTGGATCACATTAACTTATTCAAATAGGAGGTCAGTTCACAGTGTTCAGGTTTAAAGCTGTCCCACACAGTCCTTGATAAGAAAAAATTGACAAATCACACTTCTGAATACACTCATTTTAATCCTTTTCTTCCTTTTGAAGTAATAAAAATATCCCTGTCATGCAGTTGCCATTGCATTTAATGGCTGTCATTTAGTGAAATGGAAAAATGATATCTGAACATAATGCCTTCAAATATGGCTAATAGCATTTTGCATGAGGAAAAATACTTTTATTTTACATGAATATGGCTGTTACTCTGTGATTATTATTGAAAATGTAGCTGCTTTGCCTATTGCAGCAGAGTGATAAGAACAGATATGACTCTTTCCTGCCATTCATGGGAAAGAATAGTAATCTGTATTCTTAATGCTTAACATAATTCTCAGAGCTCAACAAGTTCTTTACCAATTATCACTTTTTGTGATTTTTTTTTTTGGTGTAGTAAAACAATATTACAAGGTGTTGTATTTAAAAATGATCACATTTTTTGATCATCATAAATATGCTTTTAAACAAGGATACATCACTTTAGTTAAAATTTGGCAATGACTTCCTAAATGGGCTTTAATTAATGCTAAATTACAATGGGGTATATATGGAATTACAGGTGACATCCATGTTAGTACCATATGAGTTGCTAGTAATTAAACTTATTAACATTTCTAATTAACCTTGAGTGCACTGGACATAAACTGCACAAATCCTCTGAATTGCCTACATGATCTGTAGCTTCTCTGAAAACAAGACCTGCTGTTCAAGAAGTGGCCCTACAGAGTAGTTAAAAGACCACCTGTACTCGAAGCTGGCATTTCAATGAGCCCAAGAGTACCAGGCCTATTTCGGATCCACTCATAAGGAAAATCCAACAAATCACAGAGCCAATAAAAAGAGGTCGTTGGAATGCCAAATGTATTTGTTTCTCAGCTGGAGTGTTTACTCCTGGAAATACCTTTGGTAGGGTTTTCATAGAAATCATTTTAATGAGACATCTGAAACATACTACCTTCGTTGTACCAGAGTTCTTCATCCAGAGGGGGATATTCAACCTTGGAGTTGTAGTCAAGACCAAACAGATTGATACTCACTTATGGAGGATTCTGCCCAAGGTGGGACGCAGACATACACACACACACAAAAACAAACAAACAAAAAACAGCACGCAATACAAGAGACTGATTTACTTGTTTTTGACTGGTTTCAGGAATACACTGACAATACTGAGTCCTTGCAGGTTTTAGATGGAATTTGACAGTGGTGGGTAGTCCAGCCCATAGTTGACACTGCTTTGGGTGTGTGATTGAAACCTCTAGGGTTTTGTAGCTGGGGGTTAAAATTATGAAGACCAGAAGGAAGAAAATGCTGCTTACTGAAATTAGGATTGGCTTATAGTATTTCTAATACTAGTAGTATTTCTAGGTCATGCATACAGATGTTTGCTTAGAGTGGCAGATTTTAGTTCCCATTTTCCTGTATTGTTCTTCAGACCATTTGATGTACTCTATTTCATATAACTTCAATGAGATTATTTTTATCTGATGTTTGGATATGTTCCATTTCTGCCTTACTTGTATAAGAATGTTGCACAAAATCAGTAATGTGCATAGTTTCATTGAGATTAAATTGGCTGTTCATCTTGTGAATCAATGGAGATAGTGATTTCTAGAATATTTTGGTTGTAACTTCAGCTCACAGTAAAAAGGACTCCAATTCCTCATTATTCTTTGGTCCTGTGTTGAGACATTTCTATTTTTCAGTGTATTTGTGAATATGAAAATGCTGATGCAGAGATGGATTTTTCGGTGACTCAGAATTTTTTTTTCCTTTAAAACTTGGGAATTCAGAAGTTATGCAGTATGACAGGGTAAGTTGGTCTGAAGATTTTGATAAGACGACTGTAGCTTCACTTTTGACTAGTAGTTACGTTTTCATTATTCATACAATAATACTGGTTGGCATATAGAGAATTCTTTTTATAATATGTCTTAGTTTCTTCTGTATTTATCATGAATCCAGTGCCTCCAGCAGTTGTTTTTTTCATTTTAGTAGGTATAATGGAAGCCAAAGAATTTCAGATGGACTGGTAGCTTTCACTTGAAATATTATTTAAAATCTGAATTAATAGTGCCTATATTGAAATATTGGTGATACTACATTTTGTTAATAGAGAAGAAAGTTTGAGATATACACACGTAAACTTTTTCCTATTTTTTTTCACAATGTCACAAATGTCAAATATTAAACCTTAAGCTACATTGCTGGTTTCTAATGCAGTGTGTTCCTCCTGTGACTGCAACTATGGGATAAAAGGATTTGCTTTTCATCTTAGGCCAAATTAAATTTTAATTGCCTGTGAAAAGACAAATGTCAAAAGCAAATTTTCAAGCCAGTATTACCATCCTCTGTCACAGGTTGCTATATACACACTTAAAAGTAAAAATGATCATTCAGTACATGTATATATCCCTGTACAATGTTTTGAAATAAAATTTCAGAACATTCTGTGAACAAAGTGAGGAAAGCAGTGTAGTATTCAGACAGTAAAGTATGAATTAAAAAACTGTTTATTGGAGCTAATGCTATAAAGATGCTATAGGTAACCCCATCTCCCTTCAGACAGTGAGAACCCTGAGCTGTGAATGAGTCTCCAGTCAGGGCATGGCACTCCGTGGCAGATTCTGCCCATTTTTTGGTCTTTTGAGCTTTATAGGGCTTTGTTAAAAGAAAGTAACTCTATTCATCATTTCTGCTGACAAATAAAAATGATGCTCACATGAGAACTTGTTACTGTACTCTTAGATAAAAGCAAGAGATGAAAGCTGTGGTATTGCTGGTACCAAGTGGGAGCTAGGTACAAGCTCCTGTGTTACGGCTAGCCCACGAAGTTTATTCTGTAGCAAGGGAATATGTACTGTGCAACACAGACTTTAAGTCTATACTACATGTACAGCAAAGGCCAGATCCTGATCCCATAAACTATTACGTGGATTACTGAATGCTTGAAGTACAGGGCTTTTTGGGGTGGGATCACTATAGCAGCTCTGACTTCTGTGAATGGAAGAAAACAGGGAATATTATTTTAAAGTCTGTAGGAAAGCACACATGAACATAATGATTTTGTTTCATTCAATTATGATTCAAATATGGCATGTAATTGTAAAACTTATGGAACTATGAAAGTGGAAATTTATAATGATGCAGTCTTAATTTTATTAATTTAATCCATAAAGCAGATATTACATCAAGACAGACATCAAATTAAAACTCTCAGACTCTAACTAGCTTTAGAAGTCTCTTATGTGTAATTTATATGGCTGTCATAATTAATTTGAATACTGATTTCAACCTGGTCATGATGCAGAAAACCCCATCCAGTAGCAACCCTTAAAAATATTAAGTGGGATCTCATTTTGCAACCGTGCTTTAATTTACAGTAAGATGTCTGTCTTGTGTGATTTGGACAATATTAAGATACGATATAAGAAAGGAAAAGAACTATAAAGAACTATTTGAAATGTTAACCACAGCACACACTACTAGGTTTGTGTGGCCTTAATGCAGAAGCAATGTACTGAAGTAGAGGTTTCTGTATTCCTTATTTCAGATAGTACTATTTTCCAGTTATCCACTACAGGATAACTAGGATTACACTACAAAGCCATTGTTTTTTTTTTTTTTTTTTTTTTTTTTTTGTAAATTCTGAATTTTAGAATGTGCTTACCTGTTTTTTTGCCTTTTAACCTCAAAGCCCAGTTTCCAAAAAGACATAAGCCATCTATAATGAGTCAGGAGCAGAATTTCAGCACTTGAATACCAGGTTCAGTAAATGATCAGACATTTGTGTAGAAATATCTGTCAGGTGTTATATGAAGTTTAAAGCTAGTTTAAAGCTCTTGTATTTAAAGCCAACATTTTAAAAAAAAAAAAAAAAAAAAAAAAAAAAAAGGCTTTTGAAGCAGAAACTAGCAACCAGGTTTTCTGATGTTTTGAAAAATAGGAGGCAAGTAGAGAGGGGAGGGATGGAAAGAAAGTTAGAAAAGAATAATTGGCAAGCTTTCACTTTACTAGTAGATAATCTAAAAATAGCTGTGTCAAACTTTCCAGCAGTTGAGGAATTTTTTCTTTGCTACTATGATTTTTTAAATATTACTAAACTTAAGTCAAAGTGTCCAAATATTTATATTTTAGATTAACAATGCTTATCTGCATCCAGGTTTCTCATTTCTGGTTCAAAAGAAATAAGACCTAAATCTGTCCAGTCTGACCTTGCTGCAGTCTCTCTGAATGAATTATTTGTTTAATAAAAAAAAAAAAAAATCCTTTCTCCACTGTTCTTAAAGAAACGAAAAATTGGTATATGCTTGGGTAAAACATTAGAGATGTAAGCCATTTGACATTTCTGCAAGCTTTTCTTAAGGTTGGAAATAATACGCAAAAATTTAATTTTAAAGAGGCTGTACAGCAGTAGATTAGATAATTCTGTGAAAAAGTTTAGAAAAGCCTTGCCAGTGCAGACAGCTACATAAGACTAATTATCACTTTTTTGGTGTACAATAGCTGTCATATTTCCCCACTGAAAATATGAGCACTAAACATTGTAATGAAAAGGAAAGGAAAACAATAACAACTGCAGAACCATGCAGAAGAGCTATTTTCTTTCTTGCTAGTTACAATAAAGAGCTTGCATATGAGTAGTCATTCATCATGTAAATGAATGGAGTCATTTGTTAATCTCATATTTCACAAATGTGAAAAGTTTAACTGTCTTCATTAAAGCTTATACAGGATGTTTCAGCTTCATATTTTCACTGAAATTGCATCCTTTCAGACTGAGGGAAAAAATGTATTGTATTTGTTTATATTTTAGATTATTCCATTTGACTTTGTTGTTGGTGGAATAGTTGATTTACACTATTTTGTAGTGACTCAGAATGTGACTTCAGATGAGATAGGTGTTTTTTTTCTTAAATGTTGTCTGGGAATTGGGATAACGTGAATGCACCAAGACACCTCTCTCTCTCTCTCTCTCTCTCTCTCTCTCTCTCTCTCATTCCCCCCCACCCCCAAATATATATATATACACACATATATATATACACACATGTATATGTCTTTAACAATGTAAATAAAAGCTGTTACCTTAAAGTTCTGAGCATTTGAGTGGTGTTGGAGCTTAGTTAGTTATAGTGCACTGTTTTTAAAAAATATTTGCAAATACTGAAAGCATCTTGTTGATATACAATCTATAAAAATATTTTTAAGAATAAAAAAATGTAGGAAGGAAGGTCACTCAGGACTTTTTAATTTCTTTGAGAATTCAAATGTGTTGCTTCTAATGATAATCTCAAGCCATACAAAACTAAATCTATGCTCTGATAAACAAGAAAAAAAAAAAGATTTATTTATTTTTTTTAATCTAATGTTTAATAGACCCTCTGACATATGGAGGCCCTCTTCTGGCCAAGTCCATATGACACATTTCCCTTTCATCTTTAGTTCATTCAGAATGGGCACAGGCTACCCTGGAGCATCTTGTCATCCAGGAAACAACCATGCGGTTTCTCTCAGTTCCCTGATTTAACATGCATACTCCATGGGTGCTTTAAAATGCTTTTCAAGTCTAATTTGAATCATATTTCCCTTCCACTTTTTTTAATCTACTATTGTTAGGCAGCTTATCACTTTGCCAAGCTTAGCTCACTGTCCAGGTCCCACAACTCATTCCAAACATTAAAAACCTTTCCCCAGAACTAGTCTGTTGTGCTTGTTTTAGAAAGAGGGAGAAAGAGTGAGTTCTCTCTACGTTTTGGCAAGACTTCCACTGACAAACTCCACAATTTTGCTATGGAAACAAACTGTTTGCATCTCTTAAGACTTACCTGAATAACAAAGACCATGGAATGATGCATAAGTTTGTTATTCTCTTTCAGTTATCTGTGTGGAAATCTGAAATCTTTGAATTATAAAGAAAAGCCCAGTATCAGATGAATTTACACAAATTCAGGTTTCTTGGTTCCTTACAGAACGTTAGTGAAAGAAATGCTAATTTGTTGAAAAATATTTTGCCGAATATTGTAGGTTCAGCAGAGGAGCCATAGTTCACGCTCACAAAATACTGATGTAAGGTAACCTAATTACACCAGCATATCTGTGATAAGGCTTAAGGTTACAGAACATCGCAAGCAGTTAAATGCAGTAAATGCACAGGGAACAATTTTTATCATAGGTAATTGCAGAAGTGCATATGTTTCTCTCTAATTGCTAGAAGTGTGAGGGAGGAGCTGAGCTGAGTAACCCAATGGTGGGAGGGATAGAGGAGAGGTGACAAATTTGCCTTATGGTTGGCACAAGAATGGAATTAAAAATACTTATGGTAAGTAAAGAAATAACTGAAGAATAACAATTCTCTAATTCTCTAATTTATTTCACAGCACGATTTCATGCTTTCTGTGCTTTGGTTGTGAAGCATACAGAACACTGTAGATTGTTGTTTTATCACTGACATGACCTCTCAAGACTATCGGTATTTCAGAGTTGGGTAACACTTCCATCACGTAGTAGAATACTGGAGGTAACACACACAAAATTTCTTTGGTGTACTCCTGTGGCTTCTTGACTGCGGTTGAACTAGCAGTCTGCATTGTTACACTTGTCATGGTAGACACAAGAAATGTTCTGTGCAGGACCATTGGGGGTCATGGCACTTATAATGCGGGGACAAAAAAGAAAGAGTTAAAGGAAACCCTACATCTAAAAACTGTGGCATGAAATGAGTTTTGTGAGTCTTCATAAAATGGTAGAACAGAATTTTAAAATGAGTATTACAGACAATACTGTAAATGCAAGTCTGTAATGCTTAGTGACAGAACTAGAGAAAAAAAAGTCTTAATATGTTATAGCCACAGCTAAGCTGCTGCCTTGTATACTTCAGGTGTAATTTTGCATTTAGATTGAAAGAATAAGTTGCTCATTGATTTAAATAAACATACAAAGACTTAAATGTTCAGGTACCATATTTTCGTATCTGTTATGGGTGGGTTAAAATAAAGGCACAGAAGGTACTTAAAGAGGGAACTGGCAAAAGAGGATGGGCTTCTGGTGAGGTTAAAATGGTACATGTAGGTACAGATGAGATGAAAGATTGAAAAAATATTCTTTGAGTCTGTAGGTTAGTGACACATCATAAGGGCAGTGATTTTCACAGGACTTCAGTCTGTGTAGGGTGCTTGAACTTACCTTTGGCTGTGTAGCTGCCTTAAGCATGTTTTTTTCCAAAATTCAAGAACCTCAGAATCTGCAAATTTTCAGTTGGAGGAGTAGGTCTCCACAAAACCAATTGAAATTAGATGTATCATTAAAGCATCAGAGCTTATTTTGCACTATACTGCTTGAAGGTCTTCTACACTCCTATCTAACAAAGTCTTCAGAAAATGATGCTAGTATTAATCACAAGCAATCAAGTGGGATTATCCAGAGCTGCTGAGGTTGGTTTGTTTTAGTTTTTATATATATATATTTTTTTATTGTAGCTTGGCCAGAGCTTTTAACAGATTTTTCTCGTGAAAGCACTGTTAGAAAATCCTGAGTGCTTAAAAGGATCTGTAGAAAGGATCGTTTTCAACAATATTAGTTGAGCTTTAGCTGTGTTTCAGATCCTACCTGTAGCCTCTGAGGATGCCTGATTTAATCGCATGTCTGTGACAGAATTGGGAAGTTTCAGATCATTTGGGTCTGTGACTCTCTCTGTTAGCCTTCCTTCTCTCTGTTGAGGAGCCTCAGAGTTTACTCATACATACCTGTGTAATTGGTGTGTGTCAGAAAAGCAACCTGCAGAGCATCAGGCAATTCAAGGAGCCTGGCCATGAGACTGCCTGGCTGAACCTGAAAAATGAAGGTGGTAGTTAGCAGAAAGTGTAGTGCTTCCCCACTTCACTGATCAGCACAAAAAACGGTGGTGAAATCGGGTAAAACTGTATCCATTCATCTCAATAGCAGTTGAGATTCCTGGGAAACACAGCTTATTTCTTCAGTGCAATTAAATCTTATTTTCCAGACTTCTGGTCTCTGAAATACTTGGAGATGAATTTGCCTCACTTCAGTACAAGGAGATACTTCAAAACTGCCGTAGAGCATGCATGCTTTTCTTCAGCCAAATCTATCTACTTGTAGCACTCCAGAAAAGCATTAAGAGTATTGAGAATCCATTAAAGCAGTGCTCAGGAATAGGAAATAATTTCACTTTGCCTCAGGTTGAAACATCTGGTTAAAGTGTAAATTGCATTTCTATTGTCTTACAGCTTTCTGTAGCAGTACATGGGGGAGGCAAAACAGTTTGGTACACTTCTTCCAAAATCCATTTAGATTAAATGGTTACACAGACAAGTTCTGAGTCCTTCGTTTCACTCTGCAGTCTAATGCAGTGCCTGAAAGCTTTTATTTTGAAGGCTTCATTTGCAGTTGCCTTTAGCTGTGTGCATGACCTGTAATGTCACTCTCCTTGCCTCTTCTGTCAAGATCTGGATATGTCTGGCTTGCTGTAGAGTTGTCTTCTGGCACTCTCTGATCTTATGCCTTCTCTTTGTTTCATTGAGAAGTTGGTGCTATAATAATTTAATTGGAAGCCTTTAGTAATACTGTAGTACTGCAAAGTACTTTCTGTTAAAAAAAAAAATAAATAAATACAGATTTTGTGAGAATGTTTTGGAGCTTGAGACTGATGAGACTGGCCTGCATTTTTCCATGAGTCATTAATGAATGTGTGTCTCCCATGTACAAGCAGGTAACTGCTGTGTACTCCTTAAGGAAATTCCAGCTGCAAACAACTTTACTTGCTCTTTCATTTTTCTTCGTGACTTCATTATACACAGACTACAAATGTTTGACTTTAAATAGAAAAAATATATAATAGTTAATGAACACCTTTAGATTGAGGATTAGCTTTAGACTACTTGGTCAAAAATGGGCAATTTGGGGCACTTGTATTTGAAGAAAAATTTTTAAAAAGTAACAATAAAGTTGTGCTTAGAAGCATGTTTTTGCAGTGCTTCCAGGTTCCAACTGAATACCCTTAATTTCCAGGATCTTTTTTTTTTTTTTTAAGTATATGAGTTCAAAACTCACCTGCTTTCTATCATTTGTTAGTTTTCTGTAGTGTTCCTCAGCTGTTGTTTTTTTAAAAAAACAAAAACCCACTATTTTTTTTGCTAGATTAGGACCAAAACATGAGTGGATTTGACCTGAATCTATATTCATGTAAATAAAAGAATGTGATTTTAATAGATGAATGTATAAAGCAGGATCAACAGACATTTTTTCCTTCAAGAGTTGCACCATCCTGTTGCTGCTTTCCCATCAAATGCTTCCCAAGCCACAGATATGAGTTTTAACAAAACCAAGTTTTTCTTATTAGCATTTCTCACTATTGGTTTTAATGTTATTAATTGTCACTTTTCACTCAATTAGTAGCATATGTATTTGTCATGTATGTGCTGTTGCTATTTAGCATGGTGTTCAAGATGCTGTGAAGATGTGCATTTCCTACTGTAATACTTTTAATATAGAGTGTTCCATTAGAGACCACCATAATCTATTTCTGTTCTACAAAAAGCACAGATACACAAACAAATAACGAGTAAAAAACAATACCATTCAGAAAATAGATTCATTCTGTACTTATGCACCGTATTTAAAATTCTAACAGCAATACGTATAGAGCTGTAAACATTTTCTCATAGTTTGATTTGAAATTTTTCTTTTCAATGTTACTGTCAAATGATTTTTGTTGTTGTCATTAATTATCTCCTTATGCTTAGAGCATCAAAACAATGATAATTTAAAGTCCTAGTATACAGTGCTCCATTCCCTGATAAATGTCTAAGAATTTAAATTCAGAGCTGATAAAGTAGAGCAGAAAAGTGTGTGTGGGGAGAAGGAATAGAGGAAGAGAAACAGATTAAAATACAAAAGTTACTACAAAGGATTTAAGATACACTCACAAGGTATCTTCTGCTGTTCTACCTTGCATGAGGATTTTGGTGTGTGTGTTTTGTTTTGATTACTGTGTTTAAGTCTATTTCTTTTTTAAAAGTTATTTTTAATCTTTCTTTATTGTCTTTGTAGATATCCATCTTGCCTCTAATAGTATTCAGGCTGATACTTTAATATTAGCTGCTGCTTCTACACTGCTTCACCCGTTTTGAGTTCTTTGACCCTCTGGCTTTATTTTAATGAATAGCTGGTGGTGTGTGTGAATACCATGTACTCCCAAACAAAACCTCTGTTGTCATCTGGGAGTTTTTTGCTCATGTTCTGAAAACAGGTTCAATATTACTATACTTCTATTTTCTACTAGCAGTATTCTTCTTGGCATCAAATTGGAAAAAAAAAAAAGTTTAAAAATTAAGAAATAAATCAGTAGATGGTGCTATAATCTTAGTTTTAGCTTATTAGTACAACAGATTTCTTTTGTAGAAAGAGTACTGCATGATTTTTTTTACCTCTGAAAAGGAAACTGTTATATATATAAAAATGTAATCAACATTCTGCTATAATTATTTTCTTTGACATTTAAAATGTTTTAATTTGGTATTTATTCTGAAGACTGCTATATTTAGGTATAATTCTTGATGAGAAATCTACTGGACAAGCAACAAGTATGTGATGTGATTCTGAATAAAATAAGGACTTGATCGTGCCCACTGTGGCTTTTTTTTCACAGCTGTGCATTGGATTTGCTCTGCTTCAAAATAGCACATCTCCTGAAGGTTCCCTGTTACGCTGAGAGAAAGGAATCTGTTGTTTCTTTTGAGACTGCACATCTCATTGGAGCCTGAGAGATCTCTGCATGCTCAATTCCTTTTTCTCCTTACCAGCCCCTGTTTATTTTCTGGGGGTGAGGGGGAAGGGAGAGGGTATTTCCTCGAAGTTTGACCTAAGTAATTTTCCTCTTCAGGGAACGATAGTTGTCAATGTAATCTGCTGTTAAGATGACCATCTAGAGACAGGAAGGGATTTCTCCCCTATCGCTTTGTGATGTGAGATGTGACATTACTGTCCTGTGTATATATGAAGCTGGAGGCAATGGTAGTGATGCTGATTGAGTTGTCACTTGAAGATATATTCAAATGTTGGGAAGCACATAAAAAGTAGTATCTGCAGTAACAAGCAGTTGCTGTATCTGGTAGAGAGCTGTGCTTTACCAGAGTATTTATCCTCAATCTATAGCTTTTACCATTAATGTTAGAAAAGGTAGCATATTGATCTTCAAGGAATGGTAACTGTAAACTAAAATGAATTCTTGAATTCTTGAATTTTCTGCACACACAGATTTAAATCTCTCTCTTCTTGGAGACAAAATGGGAGATATAAACCTCAACTCCATGAAGTTACTAGATAATGTTGCTGATGAACACTAGGAACTCCTGACTTCGTAATGAAGTCAGGAAAATTTCTGGTAAAGAGAAACATTACAGTGCAAGGGCTGCATAACTTGCATACATTTCTCTACTTCTCTAGTCTGTCACCTTTGCATAAATCCTGCATTGCATGCTTTCTGTGCATAAATCCTCCTGTGCATGCTTCTGTGCAGGTGGGGGAGTGTACAAGACTTGAACAAAAGTGGATTACATCTGTATTAATAGCAGGTGGCATTACAGAGATAAACAATGAGGATCGCTCCTACTTTGTCTTGCATTTATTTTGTAAACCTCTAGGATTTCTTTGTAATTAGACTAGTTCAGTCTAGGAAGCTGTGGCAACACTAGCTTGTATAAACCTATGTATTGTGTGGTTAGTCTTACTCCAACTTTCAGATTAATAGCAAATATGCATTCAGTGTAGCTTCCCATATCCTGGACAATGAGACCTAAATATATAAGTAATTTATAGCAGTATAGTGAGGAGACTTCAAAAGCAATTGTTACGGTAGAGTTGCTATGATTTTTGAATAATAACATATTACAGTATTCAGGTTTTTGTCCTAAGAAGTGAATAGCTGTGCCAGTTAGAATCATTTTAACTGTGGGGGAGTCTTAACACAGCTCTAAATGTCTGGTGAAGATCTTAAAAATCTTATGTGAAATCCTATCTGTACCACTTACTTGATGAAAAGGCTTCTGAGGTCCCAAAAGCTTGTACGCATTATGGAATACAAGATTTTTCCCAATAAGATCTTTAGTTGTTGGAAGATTTTGAAGTAGGGTATTTTATGAATATGCATGTGATTTAGGCTAATTTTTGCTAAGACAACAGAATCTATTTATGCAATAAATAGAATACAAATCCTAATCTGTAAAGGTTAATGGTATAAAACTTTATACTTTGTTTTATTTTATGTTGTTGAATAGTTGTCATTTCTTTTATGAGAGTTCCAAATTACTCCCAAGCAAAGATACGTAGCAATAACACACAAGTATGTTGTATTGGTAGGAAGTGGCTCATTACAGCCTCATCTTATCATATAAACCACCAGCTAAGGGATCCATTAATGCACTTAGAATGTGCCTTATGGGCCTGCACAAGAAACAGATTAATGCTTGTGAAATCATATTTTAATTTTTAAATATTCTTTCAAGATGAAAGGAATCCTCTTAGTGCCATGGGTAAGCAATATTTTAAATCTCTGTGATTGTAATGTGGTTATTAATTTAATGTATTATTCTCATACAAAAACACATATTACCATGGGTCTGGTTTAAAGTGATAGTATTGCAGAAGCTAAGCAGTTATTTTTTGAGGAAAATACAGTAACACGGTCAATTGATAACAAAAAAAAATAGTTTTAATTTTATGTAATGATACGCATTCTTAATGTGCTGGAAAGTGTTTAACTCTGGTCAGTATACATGTATCTATTTTATTTCATCAGACATGACCAAGTGGTAAAGATTATATAATTAATTAAAAAGAAATAGTATTTCAAAAAACCCATGAGAACTAGACTAACTGAAAATTCAAGGGGAAGCTGTCAGAAGAATGACATAACAGTACTTGAAATGAGAAAATAAGACTAAATGGTGTGCTGTGTAAAGAAGCAATATGTATTTCATTCATGAAGAAAACATGAAATCATCAATCATGAAATTCTGGTTCTAAATCAGTACTTGATCCAGTAGACTGGCATGGTTATATGTGAACAAAATTTGAATGAACAAATGAATGAAATCTGAACATGGATGGATAGACTGTATTAGGGCCATAACTTCTGAGTAAACTCTAACGTATGATGATATCTGCAAATAGTTTCTTTTTGATAATCATTCAACATGAATTGTAACGATGACTTGGGCATTTCTTATTAAAAGTATATTAGTTGCTACATGATACAATAAAAGGAACAAACTAGGTTTGATTTAGGTGCTGGAGATGGACAGCTAGTGCCTGAATTCATTATGAAGAATAGGGCAATAAAAATCTTTGCAGAAATTTGGAAGTGGTTTGCAAAATTTACAGAAAAAGTACAGTGAAACTTCAAGAATTTGTAAGAGCTGCAACTGTCCTAAAAAAAGCTAGAAAAGTCCACTTACCAGCCTGTTCATGGAAGGATGTGGTTTTGTTCAGTTTTCTAAAGCTGTTGGTAACAGAACAATAAAGAAGATTGTATAAACACAGAATTAAACTTGGTAGTTAACCCAGTGGATTTAAGAAACTGAGTTCCTTTATTGTGTTTTGTAAACACTGATCAGGGTGCTTGTTTGTGTTCTGTACAACTTCAGCAAGAAATTGTATTTGAAATGCATGATCAGTCATTGATTCAAACAAATATCCTAAAGGTGCCTTTGAAATAGAAATAAATATGTGATACCTAAACATAATAAGTCCTCTATTACCTCTTCATATCATCAGATGGCAGTGATGAGAAAATGTTTACTGTACAAATAGAAAATTGTTTAACAGTATTTTACAGATGAACCACTTCTATTAGGAAAGCAAAAATAAATAATTGCTCTGAGGAAACTCTTCAGTTGCAAATTTCCGTGCACAATGGGATTGTCCTTCCAAACACTGAAAAAGTCCCAAGTTCTGCTGGATAAGGGGGAATTTCGCTTTCTTGTTTTCTACAAGAATCCCATTTTCAATTTAGGCTTTAATCTTCAGAGAATGATCTACACTAATATAGATCTCAGTCCCATTTTCTGATCTCTGTGCTAGCAAGCAGAACTCTCCATTGTCTCCCTTGTCTCCCTTGTAAGCAGTATGCAGTGATGTAAAACGCAGCAGCGGTACTCATGTAAACTGCTTAAGGAGCCCATTTCTTTGAAATTTGGATGTGGGCAACATGCTACTTCTGTCAAGAAAATGAAATTCACCACATTTATATACAGGTTGTTAGCCCTTAAAAATCACAGAAGTACTAGTGGATCAATGTAAAGAGTATGAAAAAGGCAGAATGTTAGAATAAACTAATCTCAGTTCCACTGCTTCTCATCCAAAGAATGCAGCTTAAAAATACACCACTGGAACACTCTTGAGAAAAATGTTTTCTCTACGTGCTTCTGCTTATGTACTTCAGGTGTAATTTTACCATAAGAGAAGCTTAACATTAGCAATGAAAATATTAACATTATGTCAAAGGAATTAGAGCATGTTCTTTTTGTTTTGAAAATCTGAAAGCTTTTTATTTTAATGATCACTGAAATCCTTTATAAGTATGACAATCTTCAGCAATTTACATTTATTTTCCTAAATTACTGTGGCATTTGAAGCTGTTTCCATTCTTACTTGTTTCATAGAAAAGACCTCTTGATATACACATTGTCTGCCATGGGCTAAAGACATAACTGTAGTAATTATACATTTTAGTATTGTAAGTGTATCCATATGTAACACAGCACCATCAGGTATTAGTATTGTGGGTATTCTAACTTGAATATGAATTTTGTTCTGCCATAAATCATTCCTTTAGATATTTGGTTTATATTATGTTTTAATTAGAAAAAAATTCAAGTCATATGATGAAAGCCCAAAAGACAACTAACAATTACTTTTTTTTAAATCTATTAATTTTATTATCTTAGTGTTGTCCTCTGTACTCTCTCTCTTTAGTCAGTTTGAAGCATTAGAATATGTAAAATGTTATTTCCAGACTATATGACTTGTAGTGATTTGAGAGTATTTTTCTTCCTCTCCTGTAAACTAAAAGTAAATAAAACAATGATGGGCTATTACATCGAGTATTTTTCAGCAGCTCACAGCATGCCATGAATAGAAACATTACAGAATTTTAGAAGCAAAAATCTTAATCACAGAGAATAGAGTCAAAAATGTTTGGAAGGTCTGGGCCAAGAGGAGAAATCACTAAGTTCTACTTCCTGCTCATGGCAATATGTACATGAACTAGATTTATATTGTATAAATATGGTTTATAACATGGATTCAGATCGTATAATCATTACAGATTATATATGCTAGTCTAACTGCTCCTTTTCTTCTTTTCTACCATTCTTCCCTTCTCACTTGTGTTTTTTTTGTCACCCCTCCAAAACCTTGGAATTTTTTTTTGAAAAGAGCCTTTTGAGCTCTTTTTGTGTTTCCATATTCTTAAGGATTGGGTGAATTCTGTCTTTGATAAGTGCATATCAAGTCATATTTTTGAGTGATGTGTACTGTAAAGCAATACAGGTACAGCCTGAGCAGGAAGGAAAAAAAAATGGCAGGTACATGACAACTAGCAGAAAAAGTGAGTGACCTTCATTTTGATAGACTGTAAATAGGAAGATGTATCACAGCCCACACTATTTAAAATTCATATTAAGATGCTTTTTTGTTGTTGTTTTAAGTTTATTGGTTTCTATATATATAAATTTGTGTGTATATATGTGATTGTATACTACTGGAAACGAAGTTATGGTCTCCATGGTGTGGTGTTATGGTGATCCTAACCCAAAGACATCAGGAATTTAGAAATCTGCCTAGTAGTCAGTCTCAACAGCTGCAGACCTGGGCTGTACTGAATGTGCATATTGGCTTCAGACCTGCCCTGGGCAGTGCATATCCATTTGCCACAGGATAAATTTAGCAACTTAATTGTAAAAGAGGAGCCTGCATGCCTCCACACAGGATTACGCAGGACTAGTGATTACACCAACTGTGCCTTTATCTGAAAATGCAGCAACAAATTCTTCTGTGTATATATTTCTTGTGTTACAGTAGAAGTGATGAAAATAATTATCTCTTGAGAAAATCCTCTAAGAACTTGAACAAAATGGTGTACCCTTTGCATGGATAGGATCTGTATGGCATGCAGCACCCTGACAGTTGGTGCATTCAATGGCATGCAGCTGAGGATTCCCTGTGTTTGAAGGATTGTACAATCATCTAAAGTTGTCTCTTTTTCTATAGTGATAGCTCTGATTAACGGTGTTCTAACTGACGTTTTACGCAGTCCGAGTGCTTTTCTTACAAGGATCATAACAAGTGATCATCTTCTGAAGCAAAAGAATCTTATGCCCTTTTCTGAGGAATTAATACTGTGTGTGATTTACTTGATCTCATTTCTAAATGAACATTTAACATGTGTAGTTTACTGGTGTTTCTAGTACAATTGTCAACACAACCCAGGAATCATCTGAGTTGATCTTAGCCATTTTATTCATATAGTCTAAGATAAACTTCTCCTTCAGGTAGCAGAGAAGTCCAAGTGTGCCCAGGAGGTGAGACAACCCATCATGTAGTAGTTTACCTAGGCTTTAGTGTTGCTGCACTAGTAAGAGCACAGAGTAAGGTTTTTGTGTTTGTTATATGGGGATAAATAACTTGTGACTATAATTAAACATTTAAATACTAATAAACTATATATATGCAAAAATAAACAGTGCAGTAATAGTAAACTATATGAAAAATAAGTAGTACTATACTTTTTACAGTGTTATAGTATTATGTAGTACTATATAGGTATTAACTATAATAATACTATTATATACTACAGTACTATAGCACACAATATAGTGTATATTAATATACCAGATTAACTATGTTTATATAAATAGTAAATAAGATATAAATAATGAATTATGTATATGAAAAAACAGTGCAACCAAGTTGCTTTTATTTAAGTGGAAAACAGCAGGAAACAGAATAGGTTGTTCTGGTTTTGTTCTGTATCTTACTAACAAGTATTGCTGAATTTGGGGGTAGACTTATATGTTGAATCCTTACACTAAAAGGAAGCTGAATAAAATTTTAAAAATGCTTATAAAACAAAAACATCACTTTGATCTCTGTAGAAAATCAATTTTTTTCTTTTCTGTGCTAACATGTTACAACAAGGCCTGAACCTAAAAAAGAAACTTTGGAAACCTGGTTACTGTTTCCAGCTACATTGCTGGCAGATTGTTTTGCACCATAGCTGAAAATTTTGTATGAGTTTCCAAAGTACTTTTTAATTACCAACTTTATGTGCAGATCAGCTGATTCTAGCAAAAGAACAACTCTCATCTAATATCTATATGTTAAGCCACTTCTAGCTGGACTAATCAATTATCTCTTAAAAATAAGCAATCTGAGTGAATAAAATTAATCTCTGAACTTTTTGTTAAGGTCACAGAAATGTAGAAATACTCATATCCCACTAGACTGTATTGTTCAAATGTTCTTATGCAGTACAGAATGGAAAGCCTTGCTCTGTTATGGTTTCCATCCCACTTTGGAGCAAAGGGTGGATAGTGGGATTTTTTCTATGTATGTGATTATCTGATTTAAATCTTCAAATCATTATATCAGCAATTGTCTGGGGTACTGTACTGAAACAATGGACAGAGTACTTAAAAGATTAAAGTGGAGGTCTTTAAAAGATGTTTAGATGTAGAGCTTAGTGATATGGCTTAGTGGAGGACTTGTTAGTGCTAGGTCAGAGGTTAGCCTTGGTGATCTTGGAGGTCTCTTTCAACCTAGATGATTCTGTGATTCTGTAAAGTTCTGAAATAGGACCTTAATTAAAATTTTAGACGCCAATTTTAGACACCTACATGTATTTTGAATTTTGGAGCTGGTAAGCACATGGGATTTGATCTCTCTTGTCTGTTAAATAACCAAACAAAGTTGAAATATACAGAAAAAAAAAGTCTGTCCAAATGTTAGATATCATATCTTAATATTTTGTTCCCACAGCCTGTTTTCTTGAGACTTCTTCTGAGTACCTGTCTCAGCTGCTGATTGCTTTAAGAATTGCAGCCATTCAGAGAAGCTCTCAGTACCTTCTTGATTAGGCCTCCCTGTTGGTGAAAACCAGCGTTTTGATTGTTAGGGAGTTTAAAAATCTCTTGTTACATGTGTGAGAATGGAATTCTAAAAAATGTGCTAAATTGTGGAAAAATACATATAAATTGCTAGTATTATGCAAATGCTTAATCAGTTCTTAGAATTTCATGAGAATGTGAGGAAATTGGATGTCAATGTCTTTTAAAATGTTTTTGATAGTATTTGGGTACTGGCACAGCACTTTTAATAACTATTCAGTCCAGAACAGGCTGGCATGTAAAACTGCCTATAGACTCCCAATGTTCATGACGAGGTGAAGTAAGCTATGCTACCTGTGATATCAATGAGAATTTACAAAGACTGTAACTCTGCCTTCAAGTTTGTGTGCAAAGTGAGGGGCGAGTTACGCGTTTTCTGTATTTGTAAATTTTCAAAGTTCTTCCTTAATTAGAACCTTGTTTTGCCAGTCGTTAGTCAGTCACACATTTTTAGCATTCTGTGACTATGCTCTGAGAATTTTTTAATGCTCTAAAAGTCCTTATTTAAACAGCGATTCCTGCTGAGGATTGGGGGAAATCATTGTTATGAAAGAATGCAAGGAAATGTTCTGAGAATATCACCAGTCTTTGTTTATGTAAGCAATGTGTTCTGCAGCATGTGTGTTTAGGGTGGTTATCATACCTCTTGAAGTAAAAAATACTTGATAGAACATAAAATTCACATTTATATCAGATGCTATCAAGGAAGCACTCTGAAAGCATACAAACATGCCTGCAAAATCTATTTTAATGGACCTACTGATTTTCAAATACTTGTTTGCCCTTTTTGTTACATATCCTCAATGATCTTTATCTTTTAAAATATTTGTTTCCTTCCTTGGACGTTCATGTTAACATGTCAGGCAGCTAAGTTTAACAAAAATAAAAAATAGTTACCATACATGTGGTACATAGAAATGTGTATTTGTATATGTGTATATGTAAGAGAATGCTGTCATGCTGTCACATTCAGCACAGCAGAAATTTAAACAGTAAAAAAGTAGAAATTATTGCTAAAGTCACAGCTAAAATTTTTCCTTTTTTTTTTTTTTTTTTCTCCCCTTAGGTAATGTAGGTGGAAGGGACAGAGTTTTAGGAGATAAGTTATATTGTGGACCAAGATTCAAATTTCCAGTCTATTAATTCTTCTGTATTGTCACTCAAATATAGCATGGTTTTTCTTTGGGGTGGCTGGATTGCCTGTGTGAGCCTGGGACTATTAAAGTTTTGGTGAAAAGATTTTTTTTTTTTCACCAGTTTTTCTTCAGGCTGTAGTACTTCATGCATTTTAATCAATAGATTTCATTTTTCACCCTTATTTCTACTGGTCTGTTTAGGGTTTCTTGATATTCAAGAGTTTGTAAAGATAGGACTTTTATTTGTTCAGTGGTAGCAAGGAGTTGGGCATACAAGTAATTTAAATCAGGATAACTGTGTCCTGTAAAGAAAACAATGAAGAAACAAGGATATTTTTTTGAGGATGATTTTGGTGTATATCTGTATGGGTTTAAGAAGAAGAAGGAAAAAAAAAAAAGAAGTACTTGTATAAGCATTATTTTAAATAGAATTATTTGGATGCAGTTCCAGGCTATGGGCAGTATAATTTATCAGCAACTGAGAACACAAAAGAGAATACTGTGAGGTCAATTTCTCTTAAACATCCCACTTACATTTCTCCCAGTAAATATGCATTTAATAATTTTAGTTTTCCTTGCATATTGTCATCCTTTTTCTATTTTCTTTAATTTGCACAGTTGATTTTTAGTTGATGATGGCTAATCAAAAGGATTACGATGATGGCTTCATCAAAAGGATTTGTTGATATTTTCCTTTTCCTCCAACTTACCCCTAACTTCCACCTTTTCCTGTGCAGAGACTAATTGGCTCTCATGGTTTGTTTTGTTCACAATATTTACTTCAAAATGATGCATGAAATGTGTAATTCAAATATATATATTTTGTATTTCCCTTGCCATTTTACCGTACTGTTGTTAAATAATTTTGTCAGAGAAAATGCAATTGATGGAAAAGATAGATTCGTGTACTGTTACTAGTGGTCCAAATGTTACACTGTTTTGTCAACAGAGCTCTATTGTTGAAAGCAATTTCTCTCACTATGTCAATATATAAGTCGTGCTGTGTTGATATTAATGGATTTGCCAGGAAAGGCATTTAATTAATCAGTTCCCAGAATAAACTCTGTCAACTTTAATTTCCTAGCTAACAGTAACGCCTGGGCCAGCATGGTGGGTCAGTCAACAAACGTTATAATAAGCTAGATTCATGTTGGAAAAAGCTTTGGTTCAGGACCTAGAAATGATGCTTAGGTCAGCAATTTGTTTCTTTCAGTCTGTGGACATGTTTCAGCTATCTGACAGCTCTGACATTTGTACAGGGAAAGAAAAGCGTAGTCTGCACACATGAATGTTATTTTTGTGCCAAAGAGTATTCCAACAGGTCATAGCATCAAAAGAATTTCCCAAGTGCTGGATGAAAACTGTAGGAATTCATTCATGGATGCCTGGTGATCAGCAAGTACTTTCATTAGTTCTACTGTAGCTAATAAAATTCTGTAACTACAACACAATTTCATATAGTAAGTCAAAGATGTTTACAGCCTTTTCAAGGATGCTTTCCATGTAATTTCCAAGACTGTGTAGTGTACCTAGAGTTTTTGTTGTATTTTTACTTGAATTGATCTTAAAATATGCAAGATAAAATTACCTGAATGATACAGTAGAGAAAAGTCTCAACCAGTGCCTGATTTTATCAACAGAAAAATAATCAGTGAATATTTTAAGGCACATCAGCATGAGAACAGTTGTGTAGAAGTCAAAATGTTTCACAATAACTTACAGAAGATAAATAAGAGGCTGTGAAGCAGAAGTTAAATTGAGAGGTTATAAATGTTAAATAAAGTCTCTGTCAGATTTCTTTTTACTAGATTTATAATCTGTTAAAAACAATGTCTTTGTGGACTCCGTACTCTATCATTTAAAGTAATTTTCAAAGTAGACTATGAAATTGTGAGCTTCCAAGCTGTCTCATTTAATCTAAAACTCTGCAGTATTCTCCAAAACTGCAAATCCGAAGCTTTCATTAGAAGCTCTTAAAAAAGTTCTATAGTTTTCACAGAAACACCAGACCATTGGAGTTTATATTTGTGAAATAACAAAGTAATTTAAATGCATACTTAAAATCTAAATTTTTGCATTAGATGAGAAATATTTTTACTATTTTGACAAATTTCAAAATAATCTCTTTAGTATTAAACTGCCTCCTCCTAACCCCAAAGCGTGCAATAATCCATGGTTTCATGTAACTTCTTTCAGAGGTGTTGCTAGCTGAAAAAATCATATTTTTGATTCTGAAAACACTGCACGCTACAGTTGTTTTTAGATGGAGTGATTTGCATGCAACAGAACATCTGGGAATTTCTGCATTCAAGGAATGTAAGGCCTTTTTTTTTTTTTTTTTCCAGCCAAACAGCTGAGACAACACTTGTCATATTTCACGAAGGTAATACCAATTTTGGAATCTTAAGCTTAAACCAAGTTATAGTTTTTTGATTTCTACAGGTTATTTGTATGTACTCATTCATTCATTTTATCTACATGCCTATAAAATATTAAAAACATTTTTGCTTTGTTATAAAAGTTGTGGGTTTAGCATATTTTGATCTCCAACTATATATCAGGGTTGGATCCATCAATTGGATTAGATGAATGACACAAAAGCAGTGTTCATGTACACAGCCTCACTTATACGAAGCATCTTGTCTATATTTTCAGAATGGAAATTATTTAATTATTGAAATATATTTTATTTTGAATGTCAAAAGTATAAATCTCCAGCAAGTTAGTATTTCTTACGAGATGAGAACAGTACTTTAAATATTTAAATATAAAGTCACTTTAAATATAGAGTGACTTCTACTGTCACTTCCCATACTCACAAAATGCTGAATTACGCTCACTTTTTAGTGCAGTTCATACTGGCACTGACTAGACAACTAAATCCTGAAAATATTAATCTCCTACTACTGTCTGGGTATGCAGTGCTTTCCTCTAGGGTATTGATAAAAATTTTCTTATTTTGTTCTGGGCAAGAATGGCTTAGGTGTTCAATTAGGCATGATACCACCAAACAGACAGTTGGGAGCCAGCATATTAATTTTACAGTTTAAGTTTACTCCTTTTGAAGATCATTTAGTCCTACCATGAATTAATACACCGCTCATGCTTGTTGTGGTACATGGGGGCAGGGAGAGTGGTCAAACCTGTTGTTCTATTAGAATCTGATATAAAGTACACTTTGCCCACAAAATGAAATAATAAATGAAATTCTCTATATTTTGGCTTTTATTCCCTCCAATAAGTATGTTATTTATTGACAGACTGAATGAAATGCATTTTATCGGCAGAATTACAAATCAGTATTGTCAACTTAAAGATTTTTAGCAAATTAAATTAAAGGATGTGCCAATCTTTGTATTGTTGGTAAGTAATAAGAACATTAATAAAACCATGTTTTGTTAACAGACTGAAGTAAGGTATTTCTAGGAAAAAAATGTGTTCTGTTGGCAAAAGATATCATCTTGGAGGAAAGTGCAGGTCAACAGAATATTGTACAAACCTTAAGTTCTTTGTGGTGAAAAATTGTATTCCTAATTCTACTTCTACTTGTAAAAGTACTATGGTAGATAGGATGTTTTTATTTAACAAAAGAAGTGCCCTAGGTTCAATTGACATTAATAGCTATAGTATGCTTGAAACCACTGGAGCTAGGCCAGTTTATAGTGTATCAGGATTTGCCTAATTGAGTTTACTAGGGTCCAGAGTTTTATATTCCCATAATAGCATCTTATAGTATTTTTGAAGGGTTGAGAGCTATTTATCAAAGAAGAAAATACTTCTCAGTGTGCGTGTCTCTGTGTGCTGTTAATACTTCATGTAGTTTAGATTATCCACCTTTAGTATTCTGGATTAAATTGATCTAATTATACGACCCTAAAAATATATTATACTAAAAATACATTGAGTTGCCCTTTTTTCATATACTCCATTGTAGGGTATAATGCTGAATTCATGTTTACCTACTGTGTCTCAGCAAGGAAAATGCACTTCAGAACAGAATGAAAATTTCTACTAGAAGTGGATGAACCACTACTAGCACTTCTAAAATTCCATGAGGAATATATGTATATAACATATTTATTCTCAAAATCATAAAAAAAAAAAAAGTGACTACCCTAATGTATTAAAAGGTGTTACAATTCATGAATTAAAAAACAGGACTAATGTGGAGTTGAACAAGTTAAATGAGTCTTTGTGGTCCCCTGCTCAATTAATCCTCATAATCTTGATAGTGTAGCTCTTTTGTATCCTTCGTTGTCCTTCAGAACTTCATTGTTCTGCTTTCAGAGATCAGAACTGTGTTTTAAGAGATCTTCAGCTTGAAATACTGTAATAGGAGCTGCTGACATAGCGTGAAACTGAGATAAAGTGATACAGCTCTGCTTTACCTTCCCATAAAAGTCTTTAGAAGACATCTGTGTAAGATCCACGCTGCCCCAGCAGCACAAAGGTATCTGCTGAAATCATGTCGCTAATATGCTAAAGAAGGCTGTTATTCTACTTTCCAAGTGGCTTTAAGTATTACTCTTCAACTCATGCTCCTTCTTGTGTTTTATCTCTACCATATAACGTACCACTGGAGAATTTAAGGAAAGATCTAGATACAGTGTTTCCAGACCATTACAATAACAGATATTTTTTCCTTTTAAACTTAATTATTTTCATTTTTAGATCATATTTTTTAGTCATAGCTTTCTAGAGTATACATAGCAAATAGGTTCTGAGTCTGGTTGAATGCCCTGTCTCTGCTTCAGCATTTAGTCTAACTCAACAGCCATTTAATGCTTTGTTACTTAGCAAACAAATAGAATTTGTATATAACCAATAAGTGTGTCTCAATAAGCTTTCAAGCTTTTCCCTCCATGTTGTAGTTTAAGACATTCTTGTGCTTGAGCAGGGGACATTGGACTAGATGATCTCCAGAGGCCCCTTCCACCATTCTGTGAAAAGGTATTGCTTAGTAATAGATATAACCTAACAAATTCTTCATAACTAATTCTGTCTCCTAATATCTTCAATTTCTGTAATTCCAATTCCGCAATTGGAAATAGCACATACTACTTTGGTGCCTCTCAAATAAAAATCTGTTCAGGCTGAGTAATTTGTGGTTAGAGATACAACGTTAGAAGTCAGTTGGTTTATGCTAGGTGATGAACAGTTTTGCTTAGTTTTCCTTTTTGAATTGTATTTACTGAATTCCAGGTCTATCAAATTAGTAAATGCATGAGGAGTTCCCTCTTTCTCTTAACTGCTATTTTATATACAATCCCAAATGTTACATGCAGTACAATAATTGACTTTCAATTGTGAAACTAAAAAACACCACAAACTTGTTCTTCATAGAACCAAGGGAAATTGAAGCTGAACATAAATGCTGTAAATGTCATGGCAAGTAGTGAAAACTGTTTCTAGGGGGGAGAAAAAATAGTATTGGGAATTGACTCCTTTGTAAGGTGATTCGACAACATGCTATTCCTTCTCCTGGGCTAATATGTTGGAAAGAGAGCTAGTGCATTCTTACTGTCATGTTTCTGAAAGAGTCTCCAAGACATTTTTGTTTTTCTAGGAATATTTTAATTATTACAGTTCTACAGTTTTATATGGCTCCTGAAATGACAGGTTATTTAGTCTTCACTCTTACTGCCTGCTCCTTTTCCATCTGCTTCTTTACCCTCTCTCCTTTTTTTTTTTTTTTTCCTGTAACATTCTCTTATCAATTTCTTACAATGTTTTTTTTCCTTGGTTTATTTTATTATATCAAAAGATCCAAGTATTTGATTTCACCCTGAGAAATGAACCTTTAAGAAAAAAAAAAAGAGGTTCTTTCTCATTTAATAGCAAACTGTTTACCACAAATTCTTTACATATGCTCAACAAATGAAAATGCAAAAAAAGTTTCTCTGCTGTTTTTTCTGATGTGACTTGGTGTGCACAAGTAACTTTTCACATCTGGTCTTTTCTTCTTTTGTATTTGGTTATGCAGCTATAAATAGGACTAATGCAATATATAAAAACCTTCCCAAAACATACCTTTTCTGATTTTTTAGCAGCCATTAGTGGTAGCTACTGGTTTTGTGTGTTGTGGGGAAAAATCTCTGAAAGTGGGAGAGCAGAGAAACCAGTTTTGCAGTTTGGTTGCTTTTTTTTTTTTTTTTTAAGGATTTGAATACAATAATAGCAATAGATAGTTCTTGGAACAGTTGCATGACAATATGCATCCTCATTCCACAGTCATTCTGTGTATAGGCTATTGCCTACCTGAATGCTGAATATGGAATTTAATTGCCATGGAATATGGAATTTATGAAATTTATGGAATATGAAATTGGCTGTATCTTCATCTGGGAAGACTTTACAGAACAAACAAAAACACTAGTCATATAATACCCTTTTCTCTTTACAACTATATGTACTTACTAGAGATTTATTTTCTGTCAAAGAAAAACATACAAGTAAAACTGGAACATGTGTACAGTCATTCTTTAAAGTGCATATGCTGCTATAATAACTTGTTTACAAATTTCTAGTTTGAAAATATGGATTTATGCACAGCTGGGCACAACTCTCCAATCATGGGCAATTAATCCTTTTATAAATTTTGAAAAATTTTGCATTATAGACATAAAGGTTATGTTAGTTACTTGAACTCCACATCCTTTTCTTTTATGACCATGAGTCATACCAGTGAGCATACTGTTGGGGTTGAGATCTGATGACCAAAATATTTATTGCACTCATTTCTAGTGAAGTCCAAATGTTTATTTTACAACTAGACCAACAACCATAACAGTTAGTTCAGAAGAAAGGAAGCTAAGAAGCCGTAAAATAATTATCAGTTGTGGTGATTGATACAGACATACATTTTCCCAGGAACTATATGATCTAGTCTTACTTGGACAAATGATTGGCTTGCTGAGGATGGTTCAGTAACATCCTTTGGGAAGAGGAGATTTCATGTGCAATTAAAGTTATTGCAGAAAAACGTTACTTAAGGATATAATCTGTGGTGGTAGGACTCAGATTTTAAGACAATTATAAGACGATTCATTGGAAGTCTGAGGATCTCTTTGAATCCATTGAATACTTTCATTGAACAGTCTTACAGTCCAGAAAATAAATGAATAAACAAATGTTTCATCATTTGTATATATCAAGAAGATGGTCCTCTTAACTTTCAGATACCCCTAAAAATGAGACTGCTGCAGCCTGTTCTGTATTATTAACATTTTTTATAACAAACTTAAGAATTGTTGTAAGGAAATTAAATCTTGGGCAGGTGGGAAAAATAATTGCAAAGGACAAAGGAAAACCGGAGCTGGAACTGAAAATTATATCAGAGATATCCAAACTTGTAGTGTTGCATTCTGTGGCATGGTGAATGCCATGAGCATCAGCAACCTTTTTGAATCTCAGCGTTGATATTGAGGTTGTGATGTGTAGGAATGTTCCTAGAGAATTAGAATTTTATTTCTCTCTCTCATGAAATACAGGAATAATGTAAACCATGTCATTACTGTATTTTATTGGTCTTCTAGAGAAACTTAAGATGGCAGAAACAAGCCAGAGTTGCATATGGGCAACCATATTATAGGCCAATTAAATTGGGTAATTAAAAAGCTACAATAAATTATTTTGTGAATATATATCTATTGAGAGTACATTTTGGCTGCTGCATGTTGTAGTGGACATTGAAATAATTACTCAAAATCTCAGAATTTCAATTTATAACAGCTCCCCAAACTACTTGCTTAGTATTATGTCAAGACTACAGTTTTAATGCTGCTTCATGCTGTTACAAAGCTGTGTTTAGAACCAGTAGTCAAATGAACATATTAAGTACTATTGAAAGTCACCATCATGTAGATGCCAGTTCAAAAAGCTGTCAGTTCACTAAGGCTTTCAACAGTGTTCCCCTCTGCAGGACAAGCTTTTACCTTTTGATTAGAATGGTGAATTAGAATGATTACAAACCTCTAATCTTATTTCTTTACTAAGAAATTAAAATTTAAAGCCAGAAAAATTATTTGCATGGAATTCAGCCACTTTTCTCATTATACGTTATGTGAAAATGCACCCAAATACTGCTAGCATTATAAAAAAGAAAGGATTCTAAGAGGAACCCAGAAAGCATTTTCTTAGCCAGGAATAGATGGTAATGTTACTAGGATGAGATGAGATAGGAACCTCAGATGGGAGAAGCAGTGCCCCAGGGACTGTAACTGGAGTGTGGAGCACAGAAGCTCAAGGAAAAGAGGGCAGGTCATAACGGGAAAACGGTGGCCAAACTATTAAGCTAAGAAGGAACACATTATGGTAAAGAAGGAGAATGGAAAGCTTAGGAGTTTTAGAGATGTAAAAGCAAGGTTGTATGACAGAAGTAAAAAAGGAAAATGGAAAGAGGTAAAATGGAGAAAAGGAAATTGAATTATGGAAAATAAGAAAAAAGAAAGGAAAGCAAAGGAATAAAATAATTGTAAAGTAGTACAAATCTAGCTATACCTGAATGTAAAGAGGATAATGTTAAGATAATATAAAATTAGAAGTATTAGTGAATTAATGAAGTTTAGAGTGATCAGAATTCGGACTATAAATGAACTTAATTTATTTTCATATGCTTAGGCCATCCAAAACTCAGTTATTGTTTCATGGACTACCCATGCATTAAGATTTTGTTTATTGTATGTACAATGTCTGTATCTCTTTATGTAATCTCTCACAGTCTCTCTGCTTTCTAAATCAGTTTCACCAATGATTTTTTTTTTCTGGAAGCCAGTTACTGAACTGTCTAAGAGAAACTCTAAATGCAATTCTGATGCTGATTTTTTTTTTTCTTTGTGGTGGTGTTTTTTTTTTGTTTTGTTTTGTTTACATTTGCAGTAGCTGAGTATATGAAGAACAGTAGCGATAATAACATAGAAATCTGTACTTTGTACTCTAACACCATAAGGAAGCTCAATTCCTAAATACAAGTAGTTAGCAGAAGGCTCTTGGACTGTGATTCGGGCAAGTAGTCAAATTATTGGAAGGGAAGATATTCCTACTAGGCAATAGATTCAGAAATGAGGATCTTGTAAGGAGCAAAAGGGAGAACAGCAAGAAATTCCTGTATTTGTGAGACATAGTTTGTCTAAAATCTCATGTTCAGGTGTGATTCTTTCACATTGTGACTCTTAGAACATGGACTCAGTACATAACCCAAAAGAAAGCTCTTAGGCTCCTGGCTTAAAGAAGATAACAATTTACAGTACTGTTCTGATAGAAGTCAGTGGAGTGACTGTGTGTATAATTGGTTACTTTATTTTGCATATTGTTGCTTTAGTAGTTCTAAAGAATAAAGCCTAAAAGCAATGCAGATAGCAGAAGTGTAACTAAACACAGAACCATATAATGAGGTTTAGAAAGGAGAAGCAGCTGATTTTGATTAAAAAGCAGTTAAAATGAGCACAGTTAGAAAACGGTCTTTTAAGAGGGCAATTCTTATGATAGTATAGAATAATCTAGAAGACTTTAGTACAAGAATAGCTTGTGATCTTACATACAGTTGTTAGTTTCAATAAATATGCTTTAAACTAACTGTGGTTACACAAGTTGTCTGAGATTTGAATTAGACAAAAAAAAAAATCCATTCATATCCAGCAAATACACTTAATTGTAACTACTGGGTAAGTTTGTTGATCTAACAACATGTGCTTGTCCATGCATTTCTTATGAAAAATAATCCTTTGGTCACTAGTCTGTATCTACTTCATTCACAGGACTACCATTTCAAGTGATACTCTTTTTGAAATGGGATAGTAGCTCCAACGTGTCAGGTTCATGCTAGTCTGTCCCTTCCTGGAGTATATAGTATATAGTATATATGACATTTTGTCATATTTTTAAATACCGTGTAAGATTAGCTTTCACAACTGTTCTCTAAATCTATTGATAGGACTTCAGTGCTACTCATCAGAATGAATACTTGAATATTCTTGTATCAGAATTAATAGTTAGGTATTCTTGTATGTCTTCTTTCCATTTTCAGCTGAATGGTGATAAAATGAATGTATTTTGGAGCACGTTAAATCTGCAGATTTGAGTACTTCAATGCCAGGGTTCCTTTTATTGCAAGGTGTCAGATTTTCATCTTCATAAAATTAAATGCTTACATGGACCATATAATTAAATTTAGGCCCAGCAGAGAATTTGATCAGGGCATTTATTAACTTTTGACTGCATCTCTGTTTAATTGCTTTGAAAGTTTTATCAGGCTAAAATGTATTCAAGATACATTTATCAGTGAAATAAATGTGAAAATACTGACACATAAGAAGTTGTGAAGTTTAAAAACCTTAAAATCGATGTGCATTGTATTTCCAGCTATTACACCATACTGGGTGTGAGGAGGAACCCAGCCCTCACTCCATCTCTAGCCCTGTTCATGTGCTGGTTTTCATCATTTTAAAATAGAGATACAAACTCAGTGTTCAGTTGTGCAGAATAGGAATGAAAAATAGAACGTGTTGTACATGAACATAGTTGAACTGAATCATTTCTGGATTTTTTGAAAATCTTTAGGTCACATTGCGACTTACACGTTTGCACATAAGCCCTGTACAGGTAGCTTTTTCAAACAGGCTTCCTAATTAAATTTTGCAAGTATAAAACTTATTTAAAAATGTGTCTTCTTATTTTTTTTTTCATAAAAACAAATTGGGAAATCCTCCTAAAACAGCATAATTTACTGTTGGTTTAGAAAGAGTGGTAGCAGCAAACTCATAAAAATTAGCATCAACGTTATACCAAACAGAACTGCTTTAATGTTTGGTAAATGGAAAAGTAGGAAGGAGAAAGAAGGAAAAAAGGGTATAGGAGCAATGACTAACTCAAAAGTGATTTTATCTTTGAAAGTCAGAAGCAGAACTTCCGTATTTTTGAAGTCCGCGTGAAATGTATAACTCAGTATCTGGACTCACTTTGTTCAGCTGTGGTCCATATGCACCCCATTTTTCAAACTGCTTATGTCCTTTTGTGACTGTTTAAAGTCTGAATTTGTATGAATACACGGATACAGGCAGATCAATATTATGATGTGTTGGGCAGTTGGACAGCCAAGTGAGAATGGATATTTAACATGCACTTTAATGTTGTTACATACATGCCACGTGCATTTGTGTTACAATTCAAATAACAAGTCCTCCACAAACACCAATTCTTCTGTGCAAAGTAGATCCTTAAGAATAAACTAGAGTGAGGTAACAGTTCTGTCTACACAGAGGACTCAACTGTATGTTTCTTTGAATCAAATGTAATAGTAAAATATGAAAAGGTTGTGAAGCCATGGTTTCACAGATCATTTTTTTAAAGATTGTGTTTTTTTCACAAAAATATTTTTTTTCATAAAGTTAAATAGAAGTCAATACCAAGTTCTGTTCCTCCTGTTGTACACCCATGCACATGCACCGTATAGTAAAGAATATCTGTAGATATCAGAAAACTATAGCTGATATGGGAAGTATTTGTGGAGCTAACTAGTCAGAAATATTTAAAAACAAACAACCAAAAAAAAATCACTCTTTAAAAACTGTCTGTTCCGTACTTGGGTAAAGTTTTGCTGGTTCTGATATACAGAGCAGTGAAACTTTTTATCTTAAACTTATCTTAAACTGTGTTAGGAATGTGCTATAACAATTGTATTTTGTCTTCTCCTGATGATGTCTGTTACCAGCAACCTCTTCTTTTGCATATTGATGTGGTTGCAATAGTACACACTTTTATAAGTCAGATAATACAATGTGAAATATTAAAGTTCAGTATGCAGGAAGTTATCACTTACAGAGATATGGAAATAAGTTTAGTAGAAGTCTTAGAAAATAGGTACTTTAACTGTCAGATAATGAGAAAGCATTCTGTTCCTGTATTAATCATTGGATTAAATATATTATTTGTTTTCTAAATATATTATTCAGAAGAGAAAAGCCTACCTAGTAATCAACATCATAATAAATTTTGTTAATGCGTTTCTGTTTAGTTCAATTTAAATCAAGGAAATATTACATGTATAAGGGATTCAAAACATGATTCAAAAAGAAATTGTTTTTGTTTTTTCTTGGAGTAGTAGAAAACTGGTGAATGCAATAATTTAATGTAGAGATGTTCCAGGCTTCAATTACCTTCCCACTTCCGTCCCCTCTCCTTTTTTTTTTTTTTTTTTTTTTTTTTTTAGGTTTTGAAATATCTAAAAATATAGCCACTATTCTTTTCTTTTCTTTTCTTTTCTTTTCTTTTCTTTTCTTTTCTTTTCTTTTCTTTTCTTTTCTTTTCTTTTCTTTTCTTTTCTTTTCTTTTCTTTTCTTTTCTTTTCTTTTCTTTTCTTTTCTTTTCTTTTCTTTTCTTTTCTTTTCTTTTCTTTTCTTTTCTTTTCTTTTCTTTTCTTTTCTTTTCTTTTCTTTTCTTTTCTTTTCTTTTCTTTTCTTTTCTTTTCTTTTCTTTTCTTTTCTTTTCTTTTCTTTTCTTTTCTTTTCTTTTCTTTTCTTTTCTTTTCTTTTCTTTTCTTTTCTTTTCTTTTCTTTTCTTTTCTTTTCTTTTCTTTTCTTTTCTTTTCTTTTCTTTTCTTTTCTTTTCTTTTCTTTTCTTTTCTTTTCTTTTCTTTTCTTTTCTTTTCTTTTCTTTTCTTTTCTTTTCTTTTCTTTTCTTTTCTTTTCTTTTCTTTTCTTTTCTTTTCTTTTCTTTTCTTTTCTTTTCTTTTCTTTTCTTTTCTTTTCTTTTCTTTTCTTTTCTTTTCTTTTCTTTTCTTTTCTTTTCTTTTCTTTTCTTTTCTTTTCTTTTCTTTTCTTTTCTTTTCTTTTCTTTTCTTTTCTTTTCTTTTCTTTTCTTTTCTTTTCTTTTCTTTTCTTTTCTTTTCTTTTCTTTTCTTTTCTTTTCTTTTCTTTTCTTTTCTTTTCTTTTCTTTTCTTTTCTTTTCTTTTCTTTTCTTTTCTTTTCTTTTCTTTTCTTTTCTTTTCTTTTCTTTTCTTTTCTTTTCTTTTCTTTTCTTTTCTTTTCTGTTATGCTTTATATGTATATATATATATGTATGTATGTGAATATATACACACACACACATGTGCCAGCCATTGATTATTGATTCAGGACATGTTTTGAAAAACATAATTCTAGCTTTTAAAGTTTTTCTTTTGATCTTTCTGAAAACGTTACCATCCTTACTTGGAGAAGGGAAGGGTTCTTTTTATTACAGCTTTTCATTTCAGTTGTTCGCATTGCCAAGCAATGCCTTTAATCTTCTTTTTAATGTTAGGAGTATGTTCCTGTACACTATTCAGTAGTGTCTGTGACATAGCTGCCATCAGATCTTACTCAGTATTTCCTAAACTGTCAAGTTGAAGAGCCATTGCTTTATTTTGTTGCACAATATTTTGACAAAGCAATGTTGAGGGGAAGTCTGTTTCAAAATTTTTATATAAAACTTTAAACTAGATAGTACTGATGATAAGAATAAGTTTAAATTTATTTTGAAGAAATTGAGAAACAGCCTAGAATTATGCAGCATTATCAAATTTCAGTAAGTCTTCTAGACCTGTTACATTCTGCATATTATAAAGTGTCTTGGAAATCTTTCTGCATCTGTTTAGTTTCTTTGGTGGAACTTTATAAACAAACTTGCATATAGCTTTTTTAAAAAGCTTTTTTTTTTTCACTGATTTATTTTGCTTTGTTTATCAAAGTTGTTAGTGAAATCTGCTGTAAGCTGCCTTAGCAGCTTTCTGAGAAGAAAGAATGGAGTAAGAAGCTTCCTTTTCTGCTCTCCAATTGTTCTCACAGTGTTGGCACAGAGTAAGCTCACCCCAAAGCTAACAACTGAGGCAAGCTTTCACATTGTGTTTCAGACTAGACAGTGAAGTTCATGTATGGGCAGAGGTTTTCTTCAATGGCTGCTAAAGTCCTTTGACGGATGTTCCAGGGTTCTAACAGATCAGAACTATCATGAGAATAAATCTCACGATAAACAGAATAAACAAGGTGAATCTCTGAAGCAATATTCAGGAATGACACATCTTATATAAACCATTACTTAACTTTCCCAAATTTCCCAGAAGTTCAGTCATTTTCACTAGGGGTCCAAATTCAGTTATGCATAGATACTGCTCTGAAAGGCATTTTAGGCATAAATTTCTACTTCAGTATGTAAGTAAGAAGTCTCAGAAGTCTGGACAATACTTAGCACTATGTAATCTCTCAGTACAAGCTTCTGCAGAAATCTCATCCACTTCATTAAAAACCTATTGTGTAGCAGTAAAAAGGACCAATTATGTTTGCAACTGTTTTTTCTTACGACAAGATGCCACAGGTGTAACTGTCAGTGCTTTTATCTCTGATTAATATCTACAGTTAGTCATTAGAGATGAACAAAAATGCGAGAGCTCAAAATAAAAATAATAATAAAAATAAAAACATTAATTTCTTAGCATTATCACTATTAATTAATTGTAGCTACTTTAAGAATGTTAATTTTTATTATTTGTTGTGGTATCAAAAGCCTGAGACCAAGCTTATGGTCACAGTCTAAGCAGTTCAAGAATGGAAAGATAATCTTCATCCCCAAATCAAGAAGAGATAACTGATTAGGGAAGATCTAGTTGAGATGATTTGCCATGAAACTTTCTTTTTTTATTAAAGTGTCTGAAATATGGGACACAAAATTTGGTGTTAGCTTCAAAAAACTCAGACCATTTTAAGATATTCACACCTGAACATAAACCCCTGCCCCCACGTACTGTGCAGTCTCAAAGACTGTTTTAGCTGAATATAAGCTCAATTCTAACTGTGTGATACTTAATTTAAATTCTTTGTTCTAGTACCATTCAGGTCTTCATGTTTTCAAAGCTAGTTATACAGCAACAGTGTATTAGCCAAGCAATTTATCAATATTTATTCATTATACAAATGGCAGACTACTTGTCATAATTAATTATTGAAGTAATAAATAATCTTATTAATAAAAACTGATGATAAGAACGGAGTGATTTCCTTGATAAAGACTGATGACAGATTTTAGTATCTGACACGACACTCAGAACAGTGTGCAGATTGAATCTAAGGCCTCCTGCATGGATAATAAATTGTTATTTCAGAGAATAAAATGATTGATACATTTGCTTTCTGTGGAAAACACACCTGGGAAAAGGTTGTACTCCCTAAGTTATTTAAACAGACTATGGTGAAATTTTCTTTCCTTGTGACAAATTTAACTTTCCAAGAAAGTGACAGCTCTTTGGCAGAGAGAGAGGAATTGATGCCTGCTTGGGGTCCTTGACTTACAGATTCTCCTAAAAGTCATATTCATTTGAAAATCTCTTGGCATTCTCGCTCAGTTTGTGTACTTCTTTGGCAGCGCACAAAGGAGTGGCCGCAGCACAGCGGAGGGATGATGGGAAAGCCTGAGCATGTGACATGGCAGAGTCTGTTCTGAGACAAATGAAGCCTGTCAGATACTTTGGAAAGACTGCTGTTGTTTTTATTGCTGCATGGCTGAGCTGGCCTCTGGTTCAAACTCATTGTATTTTTTTTTTATTTTTTTTTTTTCCCGTTGGTTTGATCTTACCTTCTGTGACAAAGCAGCCCCAGAGACTAAGCATGTTTTGACAACTTGGAAATGGCTGGGCTTGGAGAGAGAAAAGGAAAAAGAAAGAAAGGGAAAAAAAAAAAAAAGGGTTTCACATATAATACATAGAATAATGATTAAAACAAACAATTATATGCTTCATTAAATGTTTTATTCATAACCAGTGTTATTACAAATGAAAATCTGTATTACATTTGAAAAGTTATCTAGAGAACGTTGGAGCCATAAGTTTTTTTCCAGAGCAATACCTGTAAGGTGGAACTAAATGGAAGCTTGAGAAAAATAGAGTATTTTTTTATGTGTATACTTGGAAGTGGGAGGATATAATATTGTTTAGTTTTGAACTACACAGCTGCAATTTCTGCATTTAAAATTGGAGACTGGTATTAAAATGATAGATCTTCAGGCATGTGTTGTGGTTAGCCTCTTCCTTCATTGTTGTACTACATGTATGTGCTTCACATGTAGATTTGTCTTCATAATGCATCTGAAGCACTATCATTTGGCTGTGCAAGTATATTAAACTTTAATATTTGAGTGCAGAGAGAATTATGATACTTCTACAGGAAAGTGAGTTATAAAGGGTATATATCAAAGAATACTTCTTCGGAGATAACACATTTCAAAACAGAGAAAGATTAACAATTGAAAATTGAGTGTATATAACTGTCAGCATTCAAACAATGAAAACAATCTGTAATGTTGAGAGCATGATTGCCTCTTCTACCACAAGCTTCTTACAAAATAATTGCTGTACACTACTTCCATTGTTCATGCAATATTAACATTAGCAAGCTACTTGTACTGATCAGAGATGTACTAGCTCTTCAGAGCGATGCTGAAAACAAATGTGTTATTTATACTAGGAATATTTATACATACATACATACATATACATATATATATATATATATGTATAAATATATCATATACATATATATGATTGAACTTGATGCATCTACATCATTTGTGTTCTTTTTTAAGCATTCTGCTGCTTGTCTCTGTGCACAGCATGCTTACCATCTCACCCCCAGTGTCTACTTTGTAGTCAGTCATGCAATTCCCTTGTAAATGTGAAGTGCAAAATGCAGAATAGACTTCTCTAGTATTCAAATCCTACAGAGAATATGGGTAAAAACTAGTTCCTAAGACAGGGCCCAGGATTAAAGTCAGCATAGGCGTAGCAGTGGGTGGGCCCAGCTTGTACTGAGATCTACTGAACAGTGTGAAGAATGTTCTCACACATTTACCTGGGGCAGGTCTTACAGTGTACAGAGCTCACAGATACGTGTAAACACTTTGGTAGAATTACTCCAATTTCTTTTACAATATTTACATAGCTTATATAAATCTTGGCAATTTCAATGGCTTAGTTTACTTTGGATTGAAATGTACATCTCCCATTAACACTCAGTGATATTCCAGCTTCTAACAGCTAAATGGAAAAATGCATTCAGACATGGAACTTTAGAGACTTCTGGGCAAATATTTGACCTTCTATTATGTCCTGACAGCTAGTAAGCTTTATCGCTGGGAGTTATCTAAATTCTTTAAATATCTTGTTACTAGTGATCAAATCCTGAATGTGCTTAATTTTAAGTATTTACCGCTTCTCAATGGCTTGGCATTGGTCTGCTTGTGGGAGGTATAACTTGGTTCATTTTCTACTTTCCTTTAGTTATTAAGCTGTCTTTATTTCCACCCATGAGTGGGTGGGTTGCTTTTGCCCTTTCTATTCTCTCCACTGTCTTGCTGGGGGTCTGAGCAAGCAAGGAAGCAACTGCGTGGCTGCTTGGCTGTTGGCCAGGGTCAGCCCACCACATCTGTATAACGTGGCAGGTGTAGCCATCTCTTGCCAAACAGATTTGAGGTTTTCAATCTATTGGGGGTAATACTTGCAATTCCTGGCATTGGCTGCAACCACATATTATTTTTTTCCTTTTTATTTAAAACACTGTCATACAGTACAAATACAGAATCAGTATCCTTGATCTTTGACAGTGGTGTTGGAAAAGGAAAACAAGCATCTTGCTCCATGCCACAAATCGAAACTTATATACTCATGAATCTCTTAGCTGTGCATTTGTAGTTGATTCCTATCACATTGCACTTTTAGATGAAAACCTAAGAGGCATAAGATTTAGATGCATCATCATATGAAGTGTTTTTCTGTGTTTTTTGTTTGTGTTTTTGTTTTTTTTTTTTTCCTCCTATCAACTCTGCTCAGCCCATTTTCACATATGGTGCATTCTGGGACTCTTGACCATAATTAGAGATTGAATATAGGTATGAAACAGACAGCTTTGATGATACTCAGGGTGCCAAGTGTTTGAAGCTAGTATTTAAAATTAGTTCAGCTTTGTAATAGTCAACTTACAGGTACCTGAACTCCTTCTTTGACGTAGGTCTCAAAATATGAAGAACAACGTTGACAAGTATTTTAACACTTGAATTGTGTAAATTTCTCAGAGGCATTTAACTATCCTGCTGCCCATTAAAAGACAATATTATATTATGATATGGAGAAAAAGGCAGACAAGTACTTTGGGGAAGTAATAAACCTTAGAAAGTCCTCATATGAGTTAAGAGATCTAATATCACATCCTTAAGTAAAATGACTGTAAATCGCTAATAAGATGTTGTCTGTAAAAAGCTTATAGTATGTTGGATCTGTAGTGCTCTAGAATTGTTGCTGTTTCAGGATTGGTACTTATCTGAAGACTAAGCCTTAAGATGGTTGCTTTTAGAGTGCCTAATCCAATAGATGCATATACTAAGAGTGCAGAAAAATAATCACTGTCTAGAAAAAGTCCATCTCATCTTAGCAGGCCAGTAACTTCTTGCTTTACCTACATTAGTTGGACATGTGTAATCTATAAACTTTAAGCTTTATAACTATAATCCAGAAAAACAAAGCATGAGCTAGTAGCTGTTCTGATGAGAAACTTTAAGAACGCAAGCCAGAAACCTTTCAGGTTTCCTGTTTTATTTCCTTTGTGACAAAGTTGTTAGGATTCCCAGTTCTTAAATAGAAGGTTTAGGGGGAATCCTCTGTTTCTCTTCACAAAATTGATTAATTGTGAAGGTATTAGAATAGAATGTAGAATTTCTGTATCATATGGGATTGTTTTTTTCCTTATACCAGTTCAAAGTGGAATCTAAATGTCTTTTCAACTTTCATTTTTTGTTTTGTTTAAAAAAATAAACAACAACAAAAAAACACTTCTCTGTGTAAGATGTCATATTTAGCAATTTGGGTTGCCTAGAATTATATTGGTTTTAGTTCCAGTAAACACTATGAAACTCTCCCAAGGATACGGTAAAAATACATTAACACTTTCAAATAAAGAATAAAAGGAATAGAAGCAGAGTATGTAATAGTGAAATAGAAATATGCTGCAGAAAACAAGCTCAAGAAGCTGATGAGAAGCTATTAACATCTGCTCTCTGTGCTAAAATCAGCTCTGAAGTCTGAACATCTAAAAGAATTCTGTTTAATAGGAAACCTTATGCAACCTGATTATTACTTAGCAGGTGAGAGGAAAATCAGGAAATTGCCAGAACTCATTTTTATGTATAGAATTAATAATAGCGTAAGTTTAAAAAGTGACTTGGATGGCAATAAGAGACTGTGAATGAAGTGATGATTAGGCAGATAACAGGTGGCCCTTATGCAAGGTTGTCCAGGTTAGCTTAAATGATGGAAGATAAGTTTGTTGTGAGTCAGCTAACTGCATCATGAATATAGAAGAGCTAAATGCCCTGGTTCTGGGCCCCTTTAGATAGCTCTTGATGTAAATTTTGTTTATGTAGTTTCAACATGCACTCAGATGAAACATCCTATTTTCATGTTTTTAAAGTAAATTACCCTGAATAGAGAGGAGATGATTTGCAATATAATTAACCTAAAGTGAAATCCAACTTTCATACAAAGGTCAAGATACCCTCTATTTTATCGTTTACAAAGTTTTTACTTTTCCTATCAGTCCATGCCCTTTGAAGTGCTGTTTTGTTTTTAAACTGACATAATTATACAGAGCTTCAATTTTTAATAGTGCCATTGGAACCAGTGATTCATTTTTTTCTGGATTATAAGATGACAATGTGCTAAACCACAGACAGAGAATTCTTAATTATCAACTTTTGTGTATGTTGACAAATATATGCATGTAATATACATTATATGTAATACGTAATATACATGTAGTTACATCACACAGAAGGATGTTTGGAAAAATAGTTTGAATAAAGGCTGTTTTTCCTGTTTTTCTCAGTCCTTAGAGATTTGGATAAGGAGATAGAACCTTTTTTTTTTTTTTTTTTTTTTCTGATAAAAGAACAAGCAGAGTTAGTTTTCAGTCATGATTAAAGTAAAAGTTGTCTTAGTTTTCCATCATATACCTACAAGAGTTTCCATTTTGCACTTCCTCTTTGTATTTCTTTTTTCTTTGAGAAATGGCTTCCAAACCATGGAATGAGCTGCTGCAGGGAAAGTTAACTCCATCCCAGCCAGACCCAGTACAACCACTACTGAAAAAAATGAACATGTGTCACCCTGAGTCTGTTATCAAAGAGTAGTGTAAAAGATTAATTCATGTAGCCCTGTGTACATTCAGGTGGCTAAGATTGATCTAGGAGTTCTGAGGATACCAGGTTAGAGAGATCTAGACCCAAGTATAATTTGATTGTTACAACTCCTCAAATGTTTATAACCATAACTGATATGTTTTAAAATAGCATACTAAGTATTTTATTTACCACATATCAACAGCTAGTTGGAAGAGCAGTGGGGACAGGTTGATTATATCTTTTACTATCTAGATTCAAAGTGACCTCCGTGAGCTGTGTTGCTGCTTTGGAGCTGAAGTGTGTACAAAACGGAAAAGTTTGCAGTAGATCTGATAGGCTTTACATAGGAGCATGAAATAATTAATTCCCTTATAGTCAACTGAAATATTTTGCAAATCATCCATTTATTCAAAATTTCCTTTGAATAATTCTGTAAGTGTATAACTTACACAGCACCAAACCCTCTGTAATTATTATTTATATTGGAAAGTGCAAGCTATATTGTAAAATCTAGATCTTTTGAATTGATACAATGTCCTCCAAATGCTGGCTTGTTTGTTTTTAATGCATTGTTGCTAATGCAGTGAAGAGGTGGGGAAGTTGGAGAATATTGCATACTACAGAAGGTTAACTGCTTTCATGAAATAATACATTAGAGCTGAAAAAAAAATCTGAATATTTAACTTCTTATCTATTTAACAGGAATGCTGTGCACATCTGTTTCAGCCATGAAAGTGACTTTATTTTATTTGATTGTGGTTTATATTAGACTTCAGAGCTAGCATGGATTTGCTTATCTGCATGGTCAGAGGGATTTGGAATGGCAATTCATTATAATGCATTATTCTTTATTTATAATTCACAAATGGCTTAGAGATTTAGATTGTTACTATCTTATTCCTAAATCCCCTCTTCATATGTACTGCCACTATCCATTAGATTTGATCAGTAAGAACAATCCTGTTTCCTAAGTAAATGAAAAAACATCAGAGTCTCATGGAACTGACTGATGATTCATCCAAAAAAAACAAAAACCAAAAAACAAACAAACAAACAAAAACTCTGGACTAATTAGCAAGTATATGCAAAAAAAAAAAAAAAAAATCAATTTAAAAGGGTTACAAAACATTTGCAGTAATATGACATATTCTGGGAAAGTGAGCCATAAAATATATGATGCCTGCTTTAAATATTTCTATTTTATTCAAGTGCTACTCCTCCCCTCTCTTCAGTAGAAGCCATCTTCTTTTGAGCGAGGAGAAACTGAGGGGATAACTTTTTCCTTCACTTTGAAAAGAGGTGAGAAAAGACACCATTATACAGCCCTGATGTTAGTGTAGGAAAATCCTGTTTATGTTGGCAAAAGAGGCAAATTTGAACTAAGTAACATGAATCAGGAAATATGGTTTGGATTTTTAGCCTGGTGAAGGTGTAATAGCAAGTACTGCTCTCAAAGATTTTAGTGATCTTGGCCTTCAATTGTAGTTGGTGTCATACAGTTTCTTGGTTAAGAGTATTTCTGCTATGTCATGATTATTTGTGAGAACTTTACTATGTATAGAAGTTTTAAATATTTACGTGCAGTTTGTTTTGTTTGTTTGTTTGAGGTGTTTGCAATTTGGTATTAGACAGTTAGTATGCCACTGCCCAGAAAGCCCTGCTGAGCAGCAGGTATTGCAACTCTTTTCAAAGGAGGAATGCTCATAGCTGAATGGTCACGAAGATTTATGGTCGTGTTTCTGGAAGTAGGCTTCTGGCTATACTCTGGGCAAGTTCTTTCCAGGTGCTCTGATGTACTCCTGAACAGAAAAGGGCAAAGTGCCAGTAAACTCTAGCCACAGTTTCTAGCCTTATTTATTGTAGGTGAAGTTCAGGGGTCCCAATACCAGTAAACTGTGAATATTGCAAATGATTGTTTTCACCAGCTGGATGTTTCAGTTCTCTGTGCACTGTTCATTAATAATTCTATGGAAATAGCCCTCAGAATGAGCAGAAATATGAGTATAACACTTTAATATAAAGTGCTTTATATTAACAGTAGATTTTTTAATTTTGTTGAAGAAAAAGTATTAAAACAGAACTTAAAAACCAGTCATGAGGAGATTAACAGAATTTAGAAAAGAAAGGAAGTCAAGCAAGTAGAGGATTTCAGATTTTGCAGTATGTAGTGTAATGGAATGTACAGGAAGCAAAAAGAGAATTCAATGGGCTTTCTTTAAAAGAACCCATTAGATGACATTTAAAGACTAATGGGTAAAATTCCCAGTTCAGTGGAGACTGTGGAGAAGGTAATGTAAATTATAAATTGTCAGCAGAACTTTCTCTGGGTTATGCTCCCACAAGTTATTATATCATTAGAAATAATGCTTCTCACCTGTAGTTAAACAAGGTAAATGCATTAACAGAATCACATTACCTGAAGCTAACTTTGCCACATTTAGCTCTGTCCCCATTTCACTTGGGAACATTCCCCATTGGCAACTCAGTATTCCTGACAAAAAATTCCCTATTCAATTTTCCACAGACTTATCAAATCCATATTCAGGATATTCATATTCATATCCACAGCAGTTATCTGAAGTGGAAAGTACATGTTGGCATACACACCAGTTACATCGATACTGGGGAGAAGTCTACTTTGCATTTAAAGCATTTGCTGCTGTTCTCGATGCAGTTAAAATGATATAGAACATGTCTTGAGCCAATTGTATGTTGCTTTCTCATAATTTACTTTATATTGTTTTTCTGATACATTTTTCACGGTATTGTAATTCTAGAATGGATAGTCCTAGCTACATTTTTCTGCCCTTAAATTGCCCAGTTATAATTATATCTGATATAAGCAGGTGTACACAACCAGTTGAATATATTTGAAATGAAAATAAAATAAATTACTTTTATTCTCAGTCCTGGAATGTTAAATACTTAGATAAGCATAAAATACTGAAACAGGAGTATACTATGCAATATCATATAACTGACAGTTTCGTAGCCTTTTTCTTTCTAATTCTTTTACCCAACACTGTATCTGAAGATAAAAAATAGAGGTGAAAAATTCAATAAAAATATATTATACTATTATACTTCCCAAAGCAACTGATGACCAGAACCTGTATTTGCCAGTTCTTTTGTTTATGGAATAACATATTTGATCTTTATTGCTATGTTTAGAACAGTAGTTTTTGTAATCACAGGAAACTAGACAAAAGTTTAGCTATAACATAATTTTAAGTTTTTAAATCTTTCCAGTAAAGCTTAAAATGTGAGGTAAAAAACGCTAACAACTCATGCTCCCTCCCTTTGGTATTTCTGTTTTTTGAAGTGATTAAAGAATAAAAAGAAATCATTATTTTATAACATTTCAGGGCAATGACTGTATTTCAAAAACATAGGCAGTTGTACTTGAAACAAGATCTGGGAAGAAGATAGCATAGTGATCTCACAGTCACAGCACTAGGCAGTATTGCCTACTACTAATAATAGTGTTGCCTAATGTTGTTCTAAACTTTAAGTTTCCTGCTAATATAAACTCTTTGCTTGTATTGTTGTAGTTTCTTGCAATAGTGGCTATACAGGAATGTACTCTACCAGGTATGTCTGTAGAACCTTTTTCCCTTTGCTCACTGTGACCAAACACTCCTTCAGCCCAAGCGCATGAACCATTTAATGTGATTTGTAGTTGCAGTGCAACCAAATATTGTGCTGCAGGCAAATTAAACAACAGGAAAACTTCCTATTCTTTATCTCCATGGTTTTTTTTTTTTTTTGTATGTAAAGAACCATGAGAACTTGCATGTTTTCTTAAATAAATAAAATCCCTTGTACCTTGTAATCTCCCCAAATTACACTACTAGTGGATTTCAACATCCAGGATAATGCATACCAGCTTTGCCCCAAAGGGGAACAAATTCATTTTTAATTTATAATGTTGTCAAAAGAGCAACATAAAGAATTACAGATTTGAAATACCTCAAAAAAAATCATTATAAAATTGTGCTCTGCTGACATTGTAAAGTAAGGCAATGGTATTGAGCCATGTGCTGTGAAATGGACACTACAGATGTATTTGGGAAACCTTGATAGCTTCTCTATTTAGGAATCACTTTTTTAACCAGTCCATGGAAAAAAGGCTGAACCAGAAACCAGTTTCTCTTTTAAGACAGGTTGGATGAAGGTTTTCAGCTATTTTATTTATTGTTAACAATTAAGATTGATTTTATTTTGTTGCTGCATATAATAATAACAACATTTACTTCCTTTCCCTCTTGTGTTTCTGAACTCTTTCCTAGAGTAGCATTAGTATATGATGATGAAAAAGTGACACTCATGCTGGTGCCAGGTTGTCATTTTCTTCTAATTTAATTCCTAGGCATTAGACCTGGTTGCTTTGCAGTAATTATTAGTTGCTTTTACTCCTCTAGCTAAAAGCAATTTTAGCACCTGTTACAGGAAAGATCTTTAAACATGATGATTAGCTATTTGCAGTAACTGTTGCAGTAGAGTAACAAAAGCTTGCACCAAGCCACCTCATGCACTTTCTCTGTAATCTTTGGTACAGGTTTTCAACCATATTAATTGGCCTATTTCAGTGGTATCTGAATTATGTAGTGATTTGTATACCTGAGAATCTGGCCTATCCCTTTTTTCCCCTTTTTACCAATCAACATTTATTACCATCTTCATATTTGCTTTTGATATTTTCTTTTAGCAGATGGCTGATTTGGTGAACTTTAACCACAAAGAGCAACTATTAGAAATGTTATTTTTAAGATGTGTATATGTACACACATCTGAAACAGCTTTTGTTAGAGCATATCAGCTTTGAAAGATCAAGTCTTAAAAAGCTCAGTTGTGGTAATTAAACTTGCACACACAATGTCTCAATTTTATCTCCCCACTTGAGATATCTAGGGCCTGTTCTCTTTCCGAGCACTTGACATTTTGATAGCCTTTGCATTTTAAGCCAGTTTTATTTGATCTCATGTGCATTGATGAGTACTCAGTACCTAGTTCAGTGTAATCTCAGGTGTTTTATATTAGGGAATAGGAAACAGTGTAGCCTGGAAGAGTTTGATTCTCTTAACTTGGAGAACATTATACAGAATATCATCTAAAGGCAAGATGATTTAAATCTTGGAGCAAAACTGAGATACTTTGCACATGACATCATCCATTTTTTTCTTACCTCTGGCTACATACTGTCCAGATTCTGAATTAAAAGGTCTGCTAACATCTTCACTAACTTCATAATTCTAATGCATTTGTGGAGCATCAGCCCTCAAAATTAGCAGAAGAGCTTCTGCTTTTGCTCCCCTAAAATTTTATGTTCTTGCCATTTGGATTATTCTCAGGTATTAACCCCTAGTTTCTAAAACTTTATTTTTCTACATTTCTGACCACACTGTCGGTGGAACTTTCTTCTTAGTGCAACAGTATGCCTTACCCTCCAAAGAACAGTGGAATTGCAAATACTCAGATTAACATTTCACTAAAAGAAGCCCTGGTCTTGTACAACTAGTCTGCAGCCCCAAATCCCAGGTTCTGGCATGGCTTCCTTAACCCCTTTCTTCTCCAGCCAACCCAGTGTACCTCATGAAACCCTATGGTGTCCCCTGGATTCTCAGTGACTCCAAGGTGTTGCTTATAAGGTAAGACGGCAGTCAGTATGAGGTACCAGACCAAGTACTACATATAGTCAGTGTACACTAAAAATAGACATAATCAACAACTTAGATATTTTTAGTCTAGTTACAATAATACTAACTGGATTCCTAAACTATAAACATCAATTCCCCATAATACTATACTTAACACTCATACATGCAAACTTTCTAGCATCCACCCCTTTCTTGGGCATTATGCTAACCCCTTTGGTATCCTTCTGGGTGCTAAGGTCGGCGCTATTGGTTTTCCTAAAGGTGGGAGGTGGGTTGTGGTGAGTTGTCAGCTGTATTTCTGACTCTTTGAGGAATGTAGTGTTCAAAATAGGTTTCTTCCTCTGAGAGGTAGCTCAGTATTGATAATGCAAAAATGATTACATTCTCATTCTTGTACTTGGTTATTAGTTGTTTAGTACACTATATATACTCATCAATCTATTCTTAGAGAAGAACTGTAATTACCTAGCATTTGGGATGTAAATTTTACTGATTGAGTTTCCTAAATGAGAGTTTATTAAAACAGCAATGATTTTCTTCTGAGGATTATTTTCTAATTAATTATTGGTCTGATCCAAACTATGCTTAAATGCTCTAAAAAGAGAGGGGGGAAATTAACACTGCATATAGGGAGGTGAAATTCAGGTGATGTCGTGATTAGTATACATAAAACATATCAAATGCATGGGAATATGATTGGTTCCATGCTTTATTTCCACTATCAATCTGCTATCAGTACCATATTCTTTATGCAACAAAAATATACAGATAATATTTTCTTCTTTGAATAGAAATTCCACTCCATGGACTTTATCAACAGGTACAGTATTTCTTTGTGACAGTGTCATTTAGCATGCAGAGAGGGGCAAGCTGATAAGAGCAAATGAGAATATATTAATGTTGTTATTGAGTTCTAATGTCAGTGTTCATTAATGCAGAAGGAAACGCAGCACTATGACCAAGACTTATGTATTAAAAATTAGAACATTAAATGGCACACAATACAAAAATTGTTCTTTAGCTAAGAAGGCCCTATATAATTTGTTATGTGTACCCTCTTGATTAAAAATATTGCTTATAAGTTCCGACAACATATTAGAGAACAACTCAAAAAAAAAAAAACAACAACAACAAAAAAAAAAACCAACAGTTGCTCTCCTGTAGCATTTTGTATCACCTTTTCAACTAGTATTAGAGGATAATACAAGGCTGAGGTATACTTCAGATAATTTGAACACTGAAGCATGTTTGAACTGTCTTCACAAATCTGATGAGAAACCATGTTCTCTTGAATCCCGTGTCTGCTCTGCAGTATCACACTTTTCAGGATTGGTTTTCAGTTAACTGCTCTAGTGTATTTTTCAAATCAGTTACTGAGAGAAAGACAAAGCTAGAAGAGCTCATATTCTTGACCTTTTAAGTTCATCTCCAGCCTCCTCAATCTTTACAACTTTTGCTTTTGGGTATTTCGATGGATGAAGCACTTTCACCATTATAATTCACATAAATGAGGCACCCTGGGACTGTTCCTATTGATTAGATATATTATCCTGCTGTGGATAACCAGACTTATCTCAGAAGTTATACAGCTCAGAGATGAGAAATTCTAACAAAAATCTCACACTACTGTCTTAAGCATTGTTTGTTTGTGTTTTATTTAATGACGTAATTCACATGGTGATTGAAGGAATTATGGACTCCATGGACCCGAATAGTAATGAAGTTGTCCAATTCGTGACTCTTGGAAAGGGAAAATAAGACTAGTGAATAAGTAAAGTAGAACTGAAGTTTCAGTAAGCTTAGAAAATCACTAGGTGAAATCTGATGTCTAAGGGGAAAAGAGATTCTGGAGGTGCTGACAGTTCTTAAGGAAGAAATATTAAGACTAAGAGCAAAAACTGTTCTAAAACAATGAAGGCATTTGGAAACTTAGTGAAGCATCACATTGGCTAAATAATTAGATCCTCAATGAGTTGATTATGAGAGATCAATAGAAAATAGAAAAGAAGTCGAAGTAGTAAGAGCATAAATCTGATAAAATGAGTCATGTAAGAGAAACATCAAAAGACCAGATACAGCTAGCAAAGAAGACAAAGAAGAAAAGGGAGGATTTAGTAAGTATATTAGTAGTAAGAGGAAAATGAAGGAAAGAGTTGTTCTTCTTCTCAGATAAGAAGGAAAATAAATGATCACATGTTTGGAGAAGGTTAGAGTGTTAATGTTTTTTCTGCACCAGTCTTAACTAAAAGGCTCATCTGTGATATATTTAAAGCTACTAATGTTAGTGGTGAAAGAAAAAACTTGTTACAGAACAGGGAAGGATCAGAACACAGATTTCTGTGAATTGGATGCTTTCACATCAGTGACAAGATCACCCAAATTACTTGAGAGAATTGCTTAAAGTTGCTTTGAGTCTTAAGCGGTTATCTTTGAAATGGGAGATGGATGAAGGTCCAAATAAGTGCAAAATAGCAAGCATATTGCATTTTTTTAGTAAGGAGAAAATGAGAGAGCAGACTTACAAGTTAGGTCAAAACAGTAACAAAAAAATTAAGCTGTTTATAAACACATAAAAACAGTAAGAAAATTAATTGTACATAGTAATTAAAAAAGTAATGTCAATACCAATCAATTTCCTTTTGTTTCAAGTACTCAATTGGTATATGGGAAGTGGTAAATTTATATACATTCTCACTTTAATAAAGCATTTAATACTATAATATCAGTATTGTAAATTGTGTTGGACTGTCACAGAATTTAATCTATTTTAGGAATAAATTAGCTATTCTTTACTCAACTGTTGAGTGGAATAGAGAATAGGCTAGGTTATTTGCAAGGTTTCTTTCACAGTTTTTTTTTTTTTTTTTTTGAGTATTTGTACTGTCATAGTTTTCCAAAATTATATTTTCCATGTGAATTAGATTGTTTGTTTGAATTCTTTGTCTTTTAGTTTTGGTGTTTTGATTGGACCACTTTTTGATTTCTGTTAATTGAGCACATTTTTTAGTCCAAATTCGACTTCTGAAATTGAATTGATTAGTCAGAAGTGCTGAGAAACGGACGTTATGTGTATGCACTCTGATCCATTTCTAGGCTTTCTCGACTTAGAGTCATTGCTTTGTCCTTGAAACGTATTGCTTTGAACTTACAGTAATAATTAAAGAATAGTTTTAAAAAATGTATGACTTTTATATCATACCTTCCTAACAGTATTATACTTAATATTCTGATATCCCTTGCATTTGTATTTCATATCTCCTTGGACTGTTTCTTTCTAAGTAGGGTAGAAGGCCATTGTCCGTTATCTATTGCCCTTCAAACACAGACCAGGGTCTGATTATTGTAAACAAACAGCACTGATCATGACACTTAAGATCTAGATGTGATTATCTCAGCTCATTTATGTTGAGCATGTGTATTGAATTTAATTATAGGAAGGACCTTTTTGTTTTTCTGTAATAATAAAATGATACTGGAAAATCCCACATGTATATATCAAAGTATTGATCATCCAAGAAATGGATGATGAGCCAGATATAAAGCAGGTTTGAGTTGTTTGTTTAATATCACTTTTCAATTCTCTTCTCCTTGCCCTCAAGGTAACAGGCATGCTGAAATACAGCAAGATATGTCAGCAAATCCCTAACTAAAGGGAAATGCTCTGATATAATTGATATTTACAATCATGGTTTATTTACAAATTGACATGCTATAACACAATCATTTCCATATCCCTTTCAGGTATGCAGTTTAAGTAGAAACTCACACTTCAGTATTATTCATTAGTGATATTCATGTAGCCGACACAGAAATGGTGGGTGAGAAATGCCCTATCTATTCAAGAGGGTTTTTGATTTTATTGTAAGGATTTTTTTTTTTTCTGTTGCTTTTTGTTTGCAGAAGTGGGAAATATGGAGATAGCTGATCACCACATGGTATGCTATCTTTACTGAGGAGGTCTGTTTTAATATGAAAAATGATGGCAGAAAGGCTAATAGTAAGTGGGAAAATTGACAGCAGTACTCACTGTCAGCAACTGCTTCTGCAGAAACATGTTCTGGTTAACATTAGCAGAGATCCTCAATGGAATCTGGAATGTAGATTCTCGAAATAGACACTGAAATAACGTTGCATACTTTGGATGTGAGAAATACTAAGACATGCTCATGTAAGATTCAGTTACTGCTGTTAGGCATGGTCAGAAGTCTCCCTAAGTGCCAATTAACAAAGAGATCTCCTCTTTTTATAAAGACTCTGTAATACTTTCAGTCCACAGGAGAACTGTCTATAAACAAGTTCATAAAATCAACTTTATTTTTGGAAAGAATTTTCAATGTTTATCAGTGTATAATTATTTTACCTCTTGATTGTTGTGTAGTATAATGAAAATAGACTATTTTTCAAATAGGCCTTCACTAAAATATCATTTTGACACAAATCCACATTTCCTCTTCCTCCTCAACCCAAAAATTTGCCAAGCCACTCTATCTGATCTAGGAAAAATGCTGCAAAAATTAGTCAACCATACGAATGAGATAACAGCATACCTCCCTTACTGTTCTACATTTTTCAGAAAGAGCTCCAAGGGGCAAACACACTCTGTTTTCATACGTACTAATTACCTCTTATTGTAAGATTAAAAGTGTAATTGAATTACACTTTTTGGTAGTAAAGAGGGAACTAGATTGGCATACCCGTTTTAAAATTTGTACAGTGTATTGTTTCACAATGATTGGTCTACCCTGAAATTCTTAGTATATGACCATCTCCTAGCAGTTTGTTGTCTCTCTACTCAGTATCTTAATATCTGCTAATTGTAAAAACAACAAAAACTGCTGAAATGGAATGCTTATGATGCCTGCCTTAATATATATATATATATATATATATATATAACGTTCTCTTTGAGATTAAATATATAATATATTTAATATAATATAAATATATTATATTTAATATAGTGGTCTTCCTAGGAAAACCACTGCCAATATATCACGCTGTGGCTGGCTGTTTACCTCAGCATTAGTGTAACCATGCCATGTAGTCACTAGTATGTGAGGATGTAAAACTTACTGTAACTAGGTTATGGAAAGGCAGGTATCACAAAATTGCTTTTCCCAACAATGAAATAGTTTCTTCCTGGTGATACTCTACGCTGCAATAATCTAAAACATTAAGGTATTACAGAGAAAACTCTTCTATTTCTAATTGTTTCCAATGGGTTAATTCTAATTGTTTTGGTTTATCTTCTGTTGGACAAAAACTGGAATATGTTCCTTAAATGCGATTGTAGAAAAAGCTTTAAAACCCAGGAATTGTTAGCCTTTGCTAAAACTGTCAGTAATCTCTCCTCTATATTTAGAGTAGATAATAGCTGTGATACATGATTCATCATGCACTGTCTTGTTCATTATGCAAACATGAATACACTCAGATATGGTAAAAACAGAGATTAGTCTTTTGCCCTTTATTCTGAGTGCAAATACCTCTACATTGCTGACATTGAGGAATCCCAAAGGAATAATACAAATAAAGAGAAACACATATGAGTAGCACATTAAAAATCATGCGTAATTCAAGGGTTCCATTCTTTTTTCAGGAACAGTGATGTGAATGACCTCTCACGCTTTCAAATAGCATAAGAAAAAGATTCAAAAATAAAAATAAAAATCTCCACAAACCAACAAGAACAGAAAAAAAAAACAACAACAACATAGCATTCAAATTATTGCATCTTCTATGAAGTGACGTGATCCATATAAATAGAGCAGGTATTGGTGTTTGTTACAGGTGTCAGCATTTGTATGAAAAGTTTTGTTTTCAGTTGCTTAAAACCTTCATAAATCTGCAACAGATTTGCTGGCTTTTCTGAATGAAAATTCTGCCAGAGAAAATTCCCTACATTTCCAAATTCCTTCATCTTAGACAGCTGACAACATGGTGAAGTGATTTCCTAAGAAGAAACAGTTATGAAACATTTTGTTTTATTGTGGCAGAGTGACTTTTTTTTTCTTTAAAACATCAACTCTTGGAACTTTTTAAAAACTGAAACGTGATCTTTGACAGATGAAATCTTTTTTCTCTATCAGAGAAAACTCTGTTAGCCAAGTTGCCTGGCTTTTGAAAAATTTCTTATTATTCTAGCTGCAAGTAGACCATTTATGGGGACCAGAGGGATCGACACAAAGATCTGGTTTTGCTCTAGTCTTACTTAGAACCTGAAATGGAATGCAAGGTTTCTGACTACTTATTTCCCTATCTCTGAAACTAATAGGCTAGTCATTACAGAAAGTGGCAGTCTGCTTTTGCTATCAGTTAATAGTAGTTCTAGAAAGTTCTAAACAGTGAAGTCTAATTTTTGGTATTTTGTACATTGCTGGTGAGGCTTACAATAAGATATCACATGTAAGCTTGGATCTTCATTTTTTCATGCCAAGTGATTTAAAAATAAAATAAAAATCTTCCTACATTCAGATGATGCTATTATGTCTGCTTTTTGCTTTTACTTTCCTGGTGAAGACATTAGAGCTGTTCATATTCAGAGTTTAGCCTTACTGCCTTACTGTAAGGGTTTTCTCACCCTCTGAATGATGTATTCAAGGAATCTGTTGATTTTTGTAACACTGAAAATGCTGACAAAACTGTTACAAGCAATGCAGTTAACATACTTTCAATTTTAGAACAATTGTCTTTATTATAGTCTGTATGTAGAAAAATATTCTTGAACCTCAATGTGCATACAAAGAACATAAGATACATTTTCTAGAAGTGACTCCAAGATGACCTCATAATATTTTTCAACATACAGGACAATTAACTCCTTGTTATTTGAACTCAGAATTTTGGCAGTGCTATCTACTTCCAGTTTTAATTTTGCCTATTTGCTGCCGAGTTTTGTGCATTCTGTGAAATCTGATAATTGCAAATAGGCATTCACCTGTGTTCTGCATTCAGTCAGACTGTGCATTTCCTGCTGGTTTTGTATTTGTAATGTATTTTGAAAGACTTACTTTTTGGAGCTTAAAGTACAAAAATCAAAAGCTAGCAGTTTAGATCTGTCACATATCTAATTCATTTTTATCTTTGCCGTATGACAAATATACACTATGTTCTTCTTTCTCCATACTGAGAAACATTTATGCTTCTGTTGTTTTTCAGAATGTTCCTTGCATACCACATGAATGACAGTAACAGAATTTGGCTTGTCAACTGCACATGCTTGTCTATTATAAAGTGTGGCAAATTACTTTGCTCCTGACAGAATACACAAAAAGCATCAAACATTCTATTAAAACTACAAATAAAAATATTCACAAGTATAGTTTTCATGGGCTCAAATTCTCCATAAGGAAAGGACAATTGACATCAGCCACTTCAAATAAATTATTGTAAGCGTAGTTAAGTGGACCGTAGTATATCAATTTAGAAAATATTTTTGTAAATTTCTTGAGTTTATTTAGTATCCATTCAGTTACCATATAATAAAAAAAAAAATGGATGTGAGAACCTTAGAATCATTAAGGTTGGAAAAAACTTCCAAGATGACCTGGTGCTTGTGCGACAAGCCAGTTGAATTTCCATGTATTTTAAATTAATTTTCTTGCACATTTTTTTTTATTATTATTATTTTACATATTAAAATTATTGATGTGACTGCAACCCACTTTTCAAATACAGAAATCGAAATGCTTCCATTGAGATTTCTTGAATGCAGAAGGTCTAAATTGAAGTCATGGAACAATATTTAGGATTGCTTTCTTCAGAAAAATTAATTGAAAGACTGTACTGATATGTTGCATTTAAATGTTTGTATCTAGAGATTTTCAGTTGTGCCTCACAAGTGTCCTAAAATTAAATGTGTTCACAATCACTGTATAGCAGAATTTGGCCAACAAATTTTAAAGCTCTGATTTTATTACCTTTTTTTTTTTTGTTTCCTTTTTTTTTTTTTTTTTTTTTTTTTTTTTTTTTAAGTTTTCCTGTATTTGGATATATATTTCTTTTTTTGTCTGATCCTCATTCTCCTTTAAAATTAGGTGGCTTTTTATGTATCACTTTTAGGTACCAATTCTTAAAATATTTATGGATGACTGATTGTATATACTGACACCATGCTGGGGACAGCTAAGTATGTATGAAATATTTTTCAAGAGGAAGGAAGAATCAAGTTTTTAGTGAAGCAACAGAATTTTATCTTGGCTATTAAAGTGGGACTAACACATATAAAAATGTCTGAACTTCTCTATTTATCACTACTTTTCAAAGCATTCAGCCGTTGCAGTATGAGACAGTTACAGCCACTGGTTGCTAGCTCTACATAGGTATCATATTTGTAACCATTAATATGCAGACAGGAGATGATTAAATGTTCTTATGATAAAATTTGACACCATGTTATAAATGAGAATGGAAAATGAATTTATAACCATAAATCATGTATTAAAGTATATGTGACAAGCTCAGACTGATGAAGACAATGAAATAGCATATACTGTATATGCCAGTATGATTAAAAAAAAAAAAAAAAAAAAGGTATGTTCCTGTAGTATTCTTTTTATGTCTGGTTTCTGTTTCAATTCACTTTCCTCAGCTGAAAATAACAACAGAGGTGTGGCTATGGTGCATCTAAATGTTAACATAGATTCCAATTTGATGACTATCAGTCTACATTCTAACATTAATTAAAACCAAGAAACATAGAAAATTCTTCTCCAGAAAGTTTAATTATAAAAATAAAGCTGCAATTCTCTGTTCTACCATAAATAAGCATTTTCTTAAAGCTGTGCTATAGGAATTAATCACACATGCCTCCAGTTAACACGAAAGCATTTACAGATCATCTTGGAAGAGATTTCATTGTTATATGGTGTTGTCATTGATTCATAGTAACCATGAAGGAGCCTGAAGGGAAATTCTGAGGTCATATAGACCATCTTCTCTGTCTTAAATGTAAAAGAGGAGTTGTGTGTTTAAAACTTGGTCATTTTTCCACTCTAATACATACTTGCTAAAAAGTTCTATGAATATTCTTACTAAACTTGGGTATCTGCTTTATAGGATCATAGACTGGATAATCCTACTGCAGTGTATAAGCTATCCTTCATGTCAGTTTAGGGAATTCAATTTTTCCTAGTTCAGAGACTTAATCTATATTGTTTCAGGCATTAAATACTGCGGTCATTTTCTCCTTTCTTGCTTTAAGCAGTCTGTACTGTCTAATTATTAATGTATCAACTGCACAGTTGGCTCAATAGGTTCAAAGTATGTCAGATTTATCATTTAAAAACTATAGGGATGTATGTTTAACCTGTCTATTCACTTTTGGAGTTTCCAAGAGACTATTCAAAGCTGTTGTGGAAATTTCAGGCAAAGTATTGTTCTGCTCAGGTACTGTCTAGTGAGAAAAAGGGAAAGTACTTGGGAGATGGGGGGGGGGGGGGGGGAGGGGAGGGGTCTTTATGTTAACCTAGGACTGAGTGAATTTATGAATTTACAGCTCTAACTTTGAGAAAATCTTAGTGAAATTGGAAAGCATGAAAACTTTGATTAGGTAAAGATATGTATGTACTTTGTATATCTTTACACTACAGTAGGGTGCTGCCAGGAGCAATTCTGTACAGATTGAAGTGAGCTCAGTTACTGTGATGGCTAGTCTTTGTTTACTCAGTTTTTATTATTTACTTATATTTCTCTTATACTTGAAGTACCATTCAAGATTGTAATGAAGTGTGTTTGGTACTTGTATGAACATGGAAGAAAAGTATTTTGGCTAAAAAAAAAATATGTTAGACTAGCTAAAGAGGACAGGAAAAAAAAAAAAAAGGCATGGGAACAAGCACAAGCAGATAAAACAATTTGTCCAAGGTTGCAAAGAAGGTCAGTAGTAGAGTTTGGAGTAGAATTCAAGATTTCCGACTTCCAATATTAGTCCTAATAAATAATTCATTTAATTTTCTTGTTTTTATCTGCTTCCAAGATGTTCATGAGTGTGCTCTGAAAATCTCCAAGTCATTCAGTATTCATTCAGAAATTCTTCTTTTGTATTTGCTCACTCTTTGGTTATAGCTATGTAACATTCTGAAGTAAATTCATGTTATGCTGACCAGTTGTCATAACATGTCATAACATGGGAATGCAAGGCCTTTCTCTTCCACAGGAAGAGCTATTAGACCCCCCAGATGCAGTGAAGGAGTACAGAGGAAGAAAGAATCAGGGTTTCTCAGGAAAAGTGAAATTATAGTTATACTTAAAAGCTTGCAAGATGAAAAGCATATTGTAGTTTCCTTATCAACGTGGCACTTAAAAAAAAAAAAAAAAAAAAAAAAAAAAAGTAATAATTCACCAATTTGAATGACCACATGCCACATGTATATTGTGAGAATTTGTTTTCTTGAATAACAAGCTTATACTGTCATTTTTTCAACTTTCTTCTAGAAATGATCATCTACTCAATAATGAAAAATGTTATTACATGAATGAAGTAAAATTTCTATTAAAATTAAAATCACTATGCATGTAAAATACTTTATTCCTTTTATTCTGATATTTTATGTATTACACTGAAACGTATGTGTGCACTGGCTGTCTGAATTAAATTTTATAAATGCATTTATGTAAACCTGTGGAAAAATGTGGTAAAACTTGCAGATGACATTCCCAATTTCTAACTCTTCGACATTCCCAATTTTTAACTCTTCCCTGCTTATTTCTAGTGTCCAACAGCATTCTTATTTTCTCTCTTGGAAGATAAAATGTTTTAGCACTTCAATAATTAAGGTTATGTAAAGTTTTTCTGGTATTTTAGAATATAAAAACCTTATTAATTAAGTAATGTTAAAGCTAACATTGTTTCTGAACTAAGAATGAAAGGCAGGTAGCTAGGGCTGTAAAACTTTACTGACCTGAGTGAATCCAGTTTTCACAGCTTGAGGATTTGGCTTTTGAGGTGCTTGATTAGCCAAGAAACAGCCCCTAGTTTCTGACAATTTTCAAGAGTTGTTCATAAGACAATACTTTCTTTCAGTGGAGAAAAATCCCAAATCCAAAACAGTGATTACTCTGTATCATGCTCTATTGTAGGGCATAGTAGAACCTATTAGAAGTGAAATGATGAAAATCTCCATTTTTTGGTATATTGTGAGTTTCATTTCACATATCAGGAAATTATTTCCTTGCCATCCCCTTGTGAAGTAAGAAGAAATGAGGATCTCTCAGTTTCATGGAGCTATATAAAATTATCTAAACAGGAAACTAAAAAACAGAACCACTGGTTAAATAAGAAAGTTTTGTTCACACCTTTTTAGGGGGCCTATTTTCTTACCAAAATGTATCTACCATGATCACTATTAAAAGTTTCCTGTACAATCATGTAAATGCCAACGTGTAAAACTGTATTTTAATTGGAAGACTATTTTGATCAGCGTGTTTATAAACAAAGAATGCTTCCATGCTCAAAAGGTGTATTTAATGTTTTTTTTTTCAAGTGGAATTTAGCTTGAAATATTTGAATATGTGATTCTTTTCCAGCACAAATATGTGATTTGTTTGTCTATGTGGTATTTAAGAAATTAATTTAACAGTCAAAATATAAGGAACATATTTTCTGTCTGTTAATATTATTCTTTCATTTTGTATCTAAGATATGGTTATTAAATTAAAATAAACAGTTCATTTAAAAAAAATCTTTGTAATGCCACATGGATAGACTCTCCAAATTTAATACAGAACAAGTTACATTGTTTGATTTTTGCTTTATTTATTTTCTAACTGAATACATTTTAAAGTTGGGTTAAATCAATACATCTAAGGATAATTTAATGAAAAAAGCCACAAATTGTGTTTTATTTCTTCTTCAAAATAAATTCATTTACAAGATGCTTTATCTTGTTTAAAACTCAGCCCAAGAGATACCAAATAATATTTTTTAATGTGGAAAAATAAACTCAGTACAGTGGGGAAAAGTATAACATTGATAAACACATTCTAAACATCAATACTTGTTAGCATTCCTTTAACTGCACTCTGCTCCAATTTAATGAAAATTTTACATTAGTTCTTAACACTGTAGCACTATTGATTATAAAGTATTATAATTTGCTGGTTGAAAGCCCTGTTTACCCAAATATCTAAAAGCACAATCTGCCATGAAAATTAAGAGAAAATAATAATTGTAAATGAGATAAGTAAATTCCAGCAAAGATAGATAATTTCACAGTACTGGTGGTGATGCTGTCAGAGCCCTTCTCCATGGTCGTCTGTAGCCCAAAATCTGTGGAAAAAGTCAAAGTGATATCAGTGAGAGTCCCAAAACTGTGCAGGTACACAGTCAAGGACCGTTTCTTTCTTAAAGAAAAAGTCTTGTAAAGGATTCCAACAGGCTTGAAGTCATTTTGCCACCTCTTTCTCTTGATTCTCTGTTATCTACTGAGAAATGCTGAAGTACCTCAGATTTTAGGATAAAATTGAAATGTCTTTCTTGTTAACTGTTTTAAAGCTATTTGTATGAAATGCAGTGTTTATTCCAGACTTATTGCTGCTTTACTAGCTTGTATTATAAGGAGGAAGAGGCAGCTTGGAAGGGCAGTGCATTTTATTGACTGACCACTGTTATGCTTAAGAAATTCCACTAAGATCTATGGGCCTACCCAAACTTCTCAAATTACATAAATGTAGATGACTTCACTTGCATTTGAACATATGATACTTGACCTCTTGAGGAACTGAAAGAATACAGGTAATATCCTATATTCTTTCTAAAGACTGGAATAAATTTGAGGAAATGTATAAAATACTGACTCAACTACCAGAAAATCTGTGCTTTTATTCATTTCTGCAGGTATTAGAAAAAGAAGAACATTGCTGGAATGGAGCAATTACTTCTTACATTAGCCTTGATTATATCCCTTGCAAAAATACCATAAGGAATCCTTTATAAACATTATTAGAAAACAGTGATTTATTAAGACTGTTCTCTTTCTGCTTAACAGCTTCTAAATCTTATAGTAATGAGTATCAATACAATTTTTTGTGTGTTTTACTTTGCATTTTTGACATTACAAAAGTAACTTCACAAATTAAGCCATTCATTTAAAATTTGCATGGAAATGTTTGTTTTCAAGCAACTTTCATGAAAGTTTAATAAAACTGAAGCTATTAGATTCAGCTCTTTTTTCTTATGTAAAGCAGTTTGTTTTTTGAACACACAGTATGTTTACACTTGCCACAGCATATCAATTAGTAAACATGCTTATGAAATTGTCCATTTAAAACAACATTTTTATAGAACATACAGTCTCGTAAATCACAGGATGCTGACAACATGAAATGCCAGCTGTGAAATGAGAAACTGATGAAAATGCAGTAATTCTGGATTTTAATATAATATAAAACATGTCAGCAATATTTGTGAATAGCAGCCGTCAAGATTTCATTTGAACTGCACATATTATGGTATTTTTATATTCTGATTTTTTTCCGATAATTTAGACCTTCTTCTACTCCCTCCAACCTTTCTGTATCATAAGCTTTGCAAAGATTGGAGATTTCTATAAAAATTTTGACTGAACAGCATGAAATGGATTGTCACAACAATAAAATAGAAAGACTAATTACAATGATCACAAAAATGTGAGTTCAAAGGCGCTATACACTATCATACTGGTATTACTTATTTTAAAAACAGTATGAAAGTAAACTTCAGAAAAACATATTTCATTTAAGAATGTGATGGGTACACAGGAAGTGATGGAGATTTCTATTGAACAAGATTGTGGTCTACATGGTCTTACTCTACAAAGAAATTCAATAGATTTAAATGGATCTTACTGTAGCAGTTTAGATATGGAAGTAGTTTTAGGGTTGGATCTACAATGTAGGTAATCTAGTATCTGTGCAGGGTCTTGTGGTACTGTGTACTTACTGAGAAAACAACAAATGTATCCAGAGTTAAAGGCTAGAATGCCTGAAAGAAACAGATCTTTTCTGAGATACTTGTTACTGCACACCCATCAAAGGTACTAGTCTGCAACTGTAAGACAACTGTGTTTTTCTAGTATATTCATGGAATTAGAATGATTTGAGTTGGAAGGGACCTTAAAGATCATCTATTTCTGAACTTGGCTTTTTGTTTCAATCATCTCCTAAGTACTCAAGAAAACACAAGAAATACTCTTGAATTTTCAATGTAGTTTGAAATGCTGGTGTTTGGTGAATGATATGATCGTAACTAAATGAGGTGCCTCTAGAATAAAGAATGTGTATTCAGATATCTGTCAGCAGAGGTGACCCAATTTGTATCGAGTTCGAGAAAGATAGAAGCGAATTGCTCACCTGATTTAATATGATTTGCTTCAAAAAGTCAATGTCTAAAAGTCTTTAACCCTATTCTTTGAATACTTGTAAGTAAACAGCATTTAACAGTTGTATTGTGAAGTTGTGATGTATGGATTTTGCCCCATACAATGTATTTTTAAGGATTTTTTTTTCTCTCTTTGAGGGTACTGGAAATTCTTCCATTTGGTATATTTGTCTCTGTTTTTTCCATTGACTTTACCATTCATATACTTGTAAATATCCATTGAATTATGAGGAAGGTAACTGAATCATAATAAAAGTGAAAAGATTTGTTCTCTGGATAGATTTTAAAATTTTTAAGGACATCATTCTTTGTCACACAGTGCATTGGAAATTTGTCAGTTAACAGGTTTTTTTTTTTTTTGTTTTGTTTTTTTCTTTCCTTTCTTGTTTTGCTGATTTCTTGACTACAACTGCTTTAATCCAGCAGGTATGGAAAAAAGGAAGAATGTATTTGGAAACAAGATCTTGTTTATTTGCATCTCCTCATTTTATCACTTTAAAATGCTAATATGACATAGGAAAAAAACAACTTCTGTTGAAATGACTGGTGTTCTGAACAAAAGTTTAAATTTGAATTTGCCATCTCAAAATTAATTTGATAATTTTATAGGCTTCAAGACAATGGTTTGGAAGAGTTTACAAGTCTGGTAGAAAAAATACATTTTAAATTCTAAATTGTTCTTCATAACAATGAAATTGATTCAGAATTTGCTTATTATTCTTTATCACATACATTTTTGAGTCTTTTTAAATGAAATGTTTTTCTCCAGTTCTCACGTGCTTTGTCCTCAGCTTTGTGACCCATAGGATTGCAGCTGTTGCAGTGGTTCATAATAAATCTTTGATACATACTGATTGACTAGTCGCACTGAAAAATCAAAACAAATCCTTGAACTGGCATTGCAGACTAATTTTGAGCCGTAAAAAGACTTTCAGATAGGCCTTTTGTACTTATACCAGCCTTAAACAAGGACAACTTGTGTGTGTGCATTTAGAATTATTTGGAAACTTTACAGTTGAGGCTGAATGTGAAATATATTTAATACCAAAATAATGCAATAATGAGAAAGCTGCATGCCTTCAGAGAACAGAGCAGGTATTGCTCTAATTCCCCAGTCAGTGTCAGTTGGCCTTTCCAAGGTTTAGATTGGGTAATTAATTTTCATCGAAGGCTTGATTTGTTGTAAACATTGTGTAGGCACAGGTGCTGTTCAACGGCATGGGGATATCAGCTGCCAATCAGAGTGTAGCTCACTGGCTGGCATTCTGCTCCTCATCTTCTCTCCAACATATAAATAAATATGTAAAAGAAATGTAATCAAGAATTCTTTTAGGAGGAAGCCACCATGTTTTACTCAGCAGCATGATTTCATGCTCAGCTGCCAGTGATTGTAGTAAAACCCAGAGGGCAATCAAAAAAGCTAGAGAACTGTAATTTGAAGAAATGTCTAACATTTTTCTGTATACAGTTTAGAAATAGTAAAAAGGAAAGGAACTTCAGCAAAAGCAAATGGCAATTGAAGACATTAAGTCACTAATACACTTTATAGGGAAAGACTCAAAATAATGTAGAAATTAATAGGTTTGGAAAATACAAATCCTCTTCTGGAATAGAGAAGGCCAATATTTTGCAAGACAAAGACCACTGACTTGAAACAAGAAAAACAAAAAACAAAACACCTCTGACTTTCCTACAACAGATATTCTATTCACTATTTGCAGTACAAATAATTCTATAGTAAGCATTCATATCCAGAATGGAACATATGTGGTATTATACACATGAACAGACTTTCTGTACTTTGAGTAATTCAATGTCACATACACTTTGGCATCGAGGAAGCTAATTTATTTATGTTCAATAGCAAGTTCGGAAACATTCTGAGAATATTTTGATATTTATTTTTATGATTTGCAGTTTCTTTTTGGGGGAACACATGAAAATTTATTCGCTTACAATGTTACTTTAGTTTTCTCCAGTGTAATGGTGGCTGCTCCAATAGTATACTACCATTTTGGAAGTTTGGATTCCTTTGTCAGTATGAAAGTATAGAACATCATTCAACTTATATAACAGCAAATTAGTAGTTTGTAAAGAAGATTTTAAGACTGAAAAAAGAAGTAGAGGCTATATTACCTTACTAGGTTATATCTCATAACCTAGTAAGAGGTGGAGATAAAATGTTTCCTTCCAAAAAAAAAATAAATAATTAAATCACTAATACAAGAAGCAATTCGAGCAGGATTTTTAGTGTTTGTATGGCGCTCCAATAAAGACAGACAAAATAGTTAATCCAAAAATAAAGTTAGCTGAATATATGAATGTTTCTAACATCATTAACATTTGTTTAGCTTTGGAGAATATAAAAATAATACTATGTCAAACCGAAGGTCTCATTTAGGTCTCAAAGATTTCATTTAGTATCCTTTTTGCTGTACTGGACAGTACCACACCTGTGGCATAGGACAGTTGAAGTATGATCTCTCCTCTTCCATGGCCCTGTAATTTCTATGAATTGTATGGCTAAGGCTAATTCTAGTCACCTCTAGAATTGGTGGTAGCTTCAGAACCATCATATGTTATACTTAATAATGAATGTGTGGTAAATAAAGTTATCTTTTCAAACTCTTGCTTGTCTATTTGTACTTTTGCTCTCCATTGTACCTTTGGCAATTACAGAATTCTGACTGCATGAAAAAAATTCTTTATTTTATTATGCCAAATATTTTTGCTCCTTAACAATTAGTGGGTACTCCTTCAATCATTTGTGTTATAACAGACTTTTCAAAATAGTCATGGTGTGATAAAGATTTATCATGGAAACTTTGGAGAATTTGTTTGCCCCACAGGAATAGATTTGGTCTCACTTCTCTGTTTAATTTCTCATGCAGATGCTGTTTCATACCAGTAATGTCAGTATCTCTATATCTTTTTTTGTTGTTCTAGTTTGTATTTTAAGTAATGACAAAAATTCATGACAAGTTTGTGTCGTGACTTTTTTTTTTTAATTTCAGTAATTTCAATGCTCTGATTACCTTTTTGAACATTTCTGTTCTGTTCTGAACATTTTCAAAGAACGACCAAAAGTGAATTGAAGTTCTGTCTCCTGAGTGAAAGTAGCTAGTATGTATATCCCTGATGCTTATTCCAATTGCATTGTGTTGTTTGTATTTTTTTCATTTGTTATAGTACTCCCTTAGTATTGGGAAATTCATCCTTCAACAGCTCTTCACACAAGAATTAGATCTAAATATCCTGAATAATTGTGTATAAACAACATTTTACCACACCATCCTGTTCTTCTGCATTATGCATGCTGAGCAGTTTATGTTTTAGCCTAAATCCTTCTACAATCCCATTGGTGCCTTTCCTATTATGATAAGTTCTTTTTATCCTTTATAGACCATCTTTTAAACACTCAGGGGTCCTTAAGAGAAACTTCCTTTTTATTCCTTACCATACCTGTTTTTTTGCAGAGCCTCCAGAAAGGGATCTTTTTTAAGGATTAAAAAGGAATCCTCTGGATTATCGTTCTGTATCTGCCCATGCAATACTTCAAGGAATCCAAATAATCTAATAAAGACGGGTTTACTCTCAGTCAACATAACACATTTTTCCATTTACATAGAAACTTATTTTTTTTGTTTTGTTTTTTTGTTTGTTTGTTTGTTTTCAATTTCCTACAAATTTACATAGTATAGAGGTCAGACATTCATCTGTGCTCACAAAATCATCCCTGGATCTCACTTAAAAATGGATGTTGCATTTTCTACCTTCTGTTCAGCTGTTGAAGGTGATTTAGCTGATAGATAACACATTGCTCCGAGGAGTTCAGCAATTTCATATTTAATTCCTTTAGAACTGTGAGGTGAGTAGTTTCTTGTACAGTAAATTTTTGATGACTAATTTTATCTGTATTTTTCTAAAACCTCTTTTATTGACACTTCAGATTGGGGCAGATCCAGAAGTTATCAATTTTTGAAGAATAGCTGTATTGTCAAGAATCTCCCTAACCTCCTTCATAGTGGAAAAATTCCGTTTAGCTTTTCTGTTGTGGTCTTAACCTTGCTTGAATTCTCTTTTCATTCCTTGATCATCTGTCAACCCTACCAGCTCTGGAAGGCTTTCTGCCTCTGATGCATTTGAAAAAGCTTTTATTATTAGCTTTTATGCCTTAAGCAAGTTTCTCTTCAAAACTTTTTTTGGCCTTCGTTGTTGTGATTTTATATGGAACTTGCCAGAGTTCAAATGGAAGAATTGATTGCAAAGTGATGACAGTGTTGAAAGAAAAATTTTGATTTTTCTACTTATTGTACAATCATTCTCATGTCTCTCCATTTCTGTTGACATCACTATGCTTCTGTGAAGAAGGAATGAAATCGCAGGCACTGTTATCCAAGATCTTTCTTGGATAGTCAACATTAAGTCATGAAGAGTAAGATCCAGCAGTGTCTGAAAGATGGAGTAACCTAGCCGGGGAAAAGTTTTCTTTAAAGTATGTCATATATTTTCTTTTTTACTCCTTTTCCACTTTCTAAATGGAGAGCTTAATGATTGGTCATAGGAGCTTTTCCAGTTTATGACTGTAGAGACATAGTCATTGTTTTTCATACTGCTTGCAGATGTTGTATAGAGACCAGAAAGTATTCATATGATAATTTGGTAAGCTGGGATTGTAGGAATATGAATAAACAAGTTTGTAAATACCAATTATAATGCATTTATTGAGTCTGAGTTAAACAAATGTTTATATATGCTGTATTTGAGTGACATTTTACATATATCTTGCTTCTGAGCAGAAAGTTCAGTTATAAACTAGGCCTTTAAACCTCTGCCTTGGGACTGTGTAAGTAAAAGAGAAAGAAATCACTCATACATTGCCTCCTCAAAATCTCTTTTTCCTTTTTGTATTTTAGAAATCATATTTATAGTGCCACTGTTGCATAGATATGGCTTTCTCTGCTTGCAATAAGTTTTTGTGCATTAAAGCAGTAGCATGACTAACATCTGATTTTCAAGATAAATTTTCTATAATATGTCAAGCACCGCTGAAAACTTTGGGGATGCTTCATGTGACAGGGTGGACAGTAATATCAAAATATTCTGAGCTCTCAACTTGAACTTCACAATTCCTCATACACTGCTAATTTTCAGTGCTGCACATCTGTGCATGTTGTCACTCAGAGCAACACAACCTGGATTTGTTAGAACACAGAGAAATTGAAGCACTCAGGCTGCCAAACATCCTTTCTCCTCAGGGATGGTTCATCACTTTGCCTATCCCAGTTTTTCATGAGGTTCAAAATTCATTGGTATCATCCAGGAGGAGGAATCAGCACATGTAAGGTACTGTCAGAATCATGTATTCTCCCACTTGGTTGTTTTAATCTCTTGGTTTGTTTCCTTGCAATTCTCCATAGTGAAAAAAAATGTTGCCAAATCTGCAGTACTCCTTTTAGATAACAGCAATTTGTTTCTGTATGTTTTGCAGATTGATTTTTCAGGTCAGTTCTGTGGTCTGATATTTAAGTAAATTTCTTGGAGAAATGCTTTGAAGGAATGCTTTCAAAGCAGGAGTACTTTCAGCTCATATTTTCTGCATTTAGAACAGACACCAGGATATTCAGTTTCTGACATTTAGAAATAATTGACAAAATTATATTGAATCCTTTTCTTGTGTGGGTAGTTCCCAAGTGTATTATTTGATTCTGGAACTCTTATATCATATTCCTGAAATGAAGTCTACAGCATTCCCAAGTGCTTTTATTTGCAGACATTCCCATACAGGTATTCTGTCATCTCTCTTCTGAGTCTTTAAGCAATTGTTGATCTTTACTGTCTCATACTGGAAGCTGATTTGGAAGAGAATAATTAATACTGTCTATATGAATTAGGGACAGTATCCTCTAGCCAGTGAAGCTGAACAGCTAATCCAGCAGCCATGTGAATCTGCTGTAAATATAGTCATCTTTCACCAGAGTTTTTTAGTTATGAAAATAAGCTTAAATAACTTTTTTTTTTTTTTTTTTTTTTTTTTTTTAAACCTCTGCAGAGAAGTCTACAAGGTTCAGACTGTCCTTTATATTTCAATAGCTCTGTTTAGGTTTCTATTTTCCTGCTATTTTTTGAGAAGAGTGGGAAATGATCTTTCTGGATTATTTAGAAATGCATGGGATTGATCCCCTTTATCTTTCAGTTTCTCCAAAATTATGCAGATGTAGATGGACAACCAATACTGGTACCTGGTACCGAGTGTAAACAATGCAAGATGCACGTATAGAACGTTACATATTGCATTTCACTCATTGACTGAATATGTTTTGGACAGCAGCAAGTGCTCTCTACAGAATAGATAGATAAAACACAGAAGACAAGAGGTCTGACCACCCCAGCCATGTCCAAAACAAAAGAGAGCAGGGCTGGTGTCAGTGGCCACTTGGGTCTTCTACAAGTCACAGAATCACATAATGGCTGATGTTGGTAGGGATTTCCAGATGTCATCTCATACAAGAACCATGCTGAAGCTGTGCCACCTACAGGTGTTTGCCCAGGACCATATCCAGAAAGCATTTGCCCAGAAAATGGTAGGAAGACTTTTTCAAGTGCCCAGAAATAGAACAAAGGCTTGTGATATTTGGGGGAAAGTAAAATAACAAAAAAATAAAATAAATAAACATAAACAACCAAAAGTTTACTATGAATACAGCGAAAGTTTAATTCCTATATATATATAGAAAAAAAAATGTTTTATTTTTCTTTCTTTTCCTCTCTCATCCTCCCATCAACGGAAGTTGCAAAAGAGGTTAGCCATGTATGCTTAAATCACAAAATAACTCCATTAGAAATTCAGACTTAGAGCAGGCTGTCATTCCATTGAAGTCCTTTACAGAAATCAGGTGTCATGGATCTGCCAGTCCTTCTTCACAAGTCTCTGACTTTTTTGAGGCCTGAGGCAAACACATGTGACCAGTCACTAAAGGATTTGGTAACATTCCTACAGTGCAGTAAGTCTCTACCCTAGCAGCTGTTGTTTAGTGATAGATCAGTGAAGCAAAAAATTATGCTAGTATAAAAAATAGATCTTGAACCACAGCTCTCATTCTTATGCCTTTGTTCTGCATTAGTAGCAAACCTCTGGGATTCATTTATCTGTAATCATTTGTTACTGAGGGGCAGTGCGTCTTTCAGACTGTGGTGATGGAGTCACCTTTGAAACAAGTGCAAATGAGTTGAAATCATTTACCAATCTACCCTCCCAGGATTACATTTGATAACTGGCAAGTACTCCAAGATCATGTTCAGAATGTATAACACAAACATAAACACCAAAAAAGCATTTTAGTTTTTTATTCCCAAATTTTATTTTTTTTTAATTTTTATTTATTTCTTTTTTTTTTTCCTGAGACAGTTTAATTACTTTGCTGTCTGGATTTCTGGATTTTTAATTGTTCATTCGAGAACAACAGACGCATAAAGGAAGCACCAGGAAATAAATTCTGTTTCTGTTTACACCAAGGGAGAAAAACACCTATTAAGTTTCTAATTCAAAATACAGTGGAGTCAGTAACAGTGGTCAGTAGCTTTGGATTAATTGTAGAATTACTGCTAGAGGATATTCCTTTTTTTTTTTTTTTTTTTTTTTAGGTAAAACATTTTTTCTTTCTCACTTATCTTCCACAACTGAGTTAGAACATGTAAGATTTTGCTCAACATAAAATTTAGTTTGTGATTCACAGATGACGATGAGCTATCTGTGAAAGTATTACCTTTTACAGGTATCTATCACTGTGAGGTTTTATATGCTTTTCTGCAGTTTTCATTGTGAATGTAGACATGCTCAGCAGAACATTTGAAGATATATATAAAAAATTACAGATACAAATTACATAAATGCACACAAAAATAATTTGTCTTCGTGAAAGTATTTGACCAATTCTAAAGAATTCAGATATTATCTGTGGTCTATAAATGAATATTACTATAAGGATCTTTACAATTACCATTCTCCCATTATAGTAACAGAGTTTTTCTCAAAGGGGATAAATTCCAAATTCGGGAAGAACTTCAATATTTAAGTCAAAAAATTCAGTTTTTAGTCCCTTTGTTCCTCCAATTTTTCCTTTCTGCTCAGATTAAGCCTGATTTTGGAGGCATAGTAAGTGCTATAGATTCTCTGTGCTAAGTCTGAAGAGTTGTTATTCTGGATATGCCTACCAACATCTCTGGACATGCTCATGTCTGGATTAAGTTGGTTAAGATTTGTGAGTGACCAGTGATTTAAAAGATAGCCAGAAGGAAAGATAAAAATGTGTTCATCAAACAGTTGAATGATGTAAACAGTCAGATGCTTGAAACTGACAGCATCTAATTTTTTTTTTTTTCCACCTATGGTAAATAATATTCAGTTCCATGTCCACAAAGTAGGCTCTAATAGCTATCTCAAGGCAATAATACTACTTTCCTCCACCTTAGCTGGAAAGAATGACAAGTACAACTCTCTCACTCTCTTTCATATATATATATATATATATATATATAGAGAGAGAGAGAGAGTACCTTTCTCAAGTTTAAATATATCACCACTTTACGTAATTATCATAATAGACAACTTACATTCAGTCTATCACTTAAACAAAGTACCTAACAAAATTTGTGAACAGTAAGTTATATTTATTGGCAGTAATTCCAATGGAACTACTACATTTGAAAAAACAGGACTGCTGTCTAAATACATAAATCCAAGCCAAGTTACTTTATGACTTTAAGGGTCACGAAATATCAAGTACTTGTCCTAGATGGTGAAAGTATATATCCAGTATTACTCCAAGCAGTAGTGCAAATACTTTCTCTTGTAATCAGAATCTTTTCACCCATTTTCCTCTTTTACATGTCTCTGAAGTTTATGGAATCCCAAAACTTTTAGCCCAGATATGGGTCCTGTTACAGCTACAGAAGTCGTGTCACACATACCAGCCAGGTCATGTAAGTGCTGACCTGTATGAGCAGTCATCTCAGCAGGTAAATCTGTTCACATAACATGGTTGGACCTGCAGTACACATAGTTATTGAAGAGATTTTATTAATATCAAATGTATTCGCTTTTACAGGAGAACAATTATTGAAAATTTTTGTTGGGCCAAGGTGTTGAGAGATCAGGAAAATAGTATCAAGATGAGACTGGGTATTTAAAAAGAGAGGCACGTTTTCATGGAAATAAGTACTAATACTTGTTAAAGGAAAAATATGAATTACATACTCCATTTGTTGTTGTTATTGTTGTTTTGTTTTGTTAGTATTCCATTAAATTCCAGTGATATTTTTACACTATTTTCATGCTGTTAGTTTCTGATGTGGTTATAATGCTAGATTTATAATTTCCAAAATATCAATGCAAGTTAGTATGGAAGACTGCTGTTATTTTACATTAATACTCTCTATCAACGATCTTACAACAATAAGGACAAATTTATTTTTTTTTTATTTTAAACACTTCTTTTTATCTAAAGTTTACAGTTTATAAGAAAAAATATATATTTAAATGCATAACTAATTTAAAATAAAACATTCAAGACAAAAATTTATAATAAGTTTAAAGCTGGGGTGGGGAAAGGTCAAAATACTATTTTCAACAAAAGATTCTTTGATTGTAAATTCACTAGTTTTTACCTTAAACTGTCATAGTAGCTACCCAAGTACGTAACCTTCTAAGAGGTGTTATCCTGTTTGTCGGAGTGGAGCCTGAGTTACAAAGGCTTATATGCTATAATGATGGTGCTGTTGAATGTGGTACTTGTGTTAGGCAGCAGCTCCTGTGGGATGTGGTCATCTGTCTTTTATTTGTTATCAAACCACTCCTAAGAGAAAGGCTCAGAAAAGTCATTCCCCCTAAGTTCACTGTTTCTTACAGTCTTTAGCTGCCATTAGGCAGCTGTCATTAGCCTCTATAGAATAGAGGGTAATAAACAGTGCATTTCTTATGATGTCACAGCTATAGGCATAATGACCACTTGTTTTTTCTTTATTTAGTGCACTGAATTGTGCAGCAGTGAAATTAGTGACATCTAGAGTTTGCCTGCCACTTCCAGAATGAGACCCTTTGTCAAAGGAGTCATGTACACTGAAGTTTTCTAGCTTAGTTTCTCTAGCTTTGTGCTCCAGATGCTAATACACGTCTTCATAGCAATTACTCTCCTGGTAACCAAGTGGACATTGACGTACTTACTGTAGTGGAACTGCTTCTTTGGTCTATACTAGACTCAGGCAAAGAGGACAAAGAAGGGTTATGAGGACCGTGAGTTAGTATTCAGAAGCTATAGAATGAATAATCGAACATTCATATTTTCTTTCTTACAGACTGTGTCTCTTACTGAATGACTACCACCTTCAGAACAGAGACTGGACAGCTTTGCGTAGTGAATGAATTGTTACTTCTTAGATTAAATACCTTCATGTTTGTAGAGAATGAGACAGAAGAATGCAGGAAGAGAAGGAAGGAAAAGGTTGGTTTTATCTGTTAAAGCAATTTAAGTTTGCCTTGATGATTAGATTTAGGTACTGATTCTGGCTGTGATGGGTTGATTCCAAGGTCAACCTTCTGTCAGTTGCTAGACACCCACATAGAGAGTCTTTCACTCCCCCCTCCTCAGTAGGATGACAGGGGAGAAAATAAGATGACAAAGCTCACAAATCAAAATAAAGGAGATCACAACCACAGTTAACGTGGATCCAGCAGACTCGACTTGGAGAAAATCAGTTTGTTGCCTATTAAAATAGATTTGGATGGTCAGAAACAGAAACAAAATACCTTCTTCTCCCACCACCCCCTTTTCTCAGGTTCAACTTCATTCCTTTCTCTATTCTCCACCTCTCCAAGTGCCACAGGAGGATGGGGATGTGGAGTTGCAGACAGTTTGTAACAGTTCCTTTCTGCTATTGCTTCTACTCAGGCTTTTACTCCTGCTCCAGCAAGAGTCCTTCCAGGGGCTGTAGTCCTGCAGGATAAACTTTCTCTAGTGTGGGCTGTAGATCCTTCAGAAAACACCCACTCCCTCCGGTGTGAGGCCTTCGATGGGCTGCAACGTGGATACCGGCTCCACCACTGCCTCTTCTACAGACTGTAGGGCAATATCTGCTGCAGATCTCAAGTGTCTTCTCTCCCTCCTTCTGTGGTCTTGCTGTTCACAAGGTTATTTCTCACGGTGTGTTTTCCTCACTCCTGTGCAGTGTTTTGCCCTTATTCCAGAGGCAAAACCAGCTTCACTGATGGGCTTAGCTGCATCTTGCAGTAAGTCCATTTCAGAGATACCATTGTTTGGCATAGGACCCCTGCAGCCCTCCTGCTACCAAAACTACTGCGGACACCCAATATACTGGCACAAAACTTTTGTGCTGCAAATGCTGGAAAGATCAATTAAACTAGACATTTAAATTAAAGTTTTCAATGGAACTAAATGTATTCCATTTTTTCTAACAGCTGGATTTCCAAAAATGCAGTTTAATGCTTACAGCTGCTACTGAAATCATGGAAACTGTTCTTTGAATATACTCACAGCTATAAAAAAGGTAAGTGCTTTGAGCACCTCATATTCTGAATATTTCAAGTTGGCAATTAAAATTATTGAAAACTTCTGGCAAATTTAGCTTTTCTGTCGTTATAATACAGCGTACAACATTAAAGAGGGATCATACTATAATATACTACTGCCGGTGGCAGTGAAACAGCAGTTAATAAAGCTTTATAAACACTGAGCTATAACTTCATCAGAAGGAAATGGTCTCAAGGAATTTAATGCTGTTGTGCTCAGCACAGGTCTGTGATTAACCTATATACTAGAGACCATTTTGTGAATTACAAGAATTATGAATAACTTACATTTTATTGACTAAGATGTCGGTTCTCTGGAAAAGAAAGTATATGTTTATGTAATTATGACTTCATAGTGCGATGAGAAAATAGAGATGAATTGGGATAACACTGATATGAGGATGTAGTGTTACTCAACTATGGATTGATGAATTGACTTCTCATTTTTATCCTTTTTAGTACGTGTTTTTATATAAACACTTTTTACATACTTCAAGGATATATTGAGATTTGCTCTCCATGTTTTGTTTCTCTTTCTTGGAGATGCTCCTTAACTATGTGGTATACAGGCCAGGCTGTTAAATCATAAAATCAAATCATCACAACTCCACTGAAACAATAATTGCCAGTTTTAAGCTGCTAAGAATTAGGGTATTTTTCAGGTTACTATGTTTCAGTCAGCAGTTCACAGGCTGCACATACCCTATATGATATTTCTAGTGGCTGTATTTTTCCCCAGAATGAATGAGGACTAACCATGCCATCTATACTGTCCTACAACTTTCTTAAGTTAACCTAACACAGGGCAGGGTGCTGGTGGTAATGTAAGAAGCACGATACATGAATCATAGAATCATAGAATATCCTGAGTTGGAAGGGACCCTTAAGGATCATCAAGTCCAACTCTTGACACCGCACAGGTCTACCCAAAAGTTCAGACCATGTGACTAAGCGCACAGTCCAATCTCTTCTTAAATTCAGACAGGCTCGGTGCAGTGACCACTTCCCTGGGGAGCCTGTTCCAGTGTGCAACCACCCTCTCTGTGAAGAACGAAGAACCCCCTCCTGATGTCAAGCCTAAATTTCCCCTGCCTCAGCTTAACCCCGTTCCCGCGGGTCCTGTCACTGGTGTTAATGGAGAAAAGGTCTCCTGCCTCTCGACACCCCCTTACGAGGAAGTTGTAGACTGCGATGAGGTCTCCCCTCAGCCTCCTCTTCTCCAGGCTGAACAGGCCCAGTGCCCTCAGCCGTTCCTCGTACGTCTTCCCCTCCAGGCCTTTCACCATCTTCGTAGCCCTCCTCTGGACACTCTCCAAGAGTTTCATGTCCTTTTTATACTGTGGTGCCCAGAACTGCACACAGTACTTGAGGTGAGGCCGCACCAGCGCAGAGTAGAGCATGTTAGAAGAAGAGTACTATGTGATTACATGTATGTAGAAAAAGTGGTCATGAGATCCACACCTTGGATAGTACTACAACTGGAATAAAGAGCCACAAGGGAGTACTTGCCTAGCTGCCAATAGTAGCCTTTCCCCTGTCATCCAACATTAGTAGTAGCGAGGTAGTTAAGCAAATTGTAGCAAGCTAGTTAACCACGCTATTTGAAATATATCCATGAACTAGGTGAGCAGCACAGGATCTAAACACAGTAAGAAATTGCACATTTTCACATACACAGCAGTATTAACAATTTAGACACTTTCCAGCTATTGCCGGATTCTTTTTGCATCCCCTGTCAGAGACACACCTGATTATGTTAAGTATGCAGATTGGCAAACTGCAATTTTGTTTGACAAGTGCAAACCTTAAGCAAATTCAGACTTCAGTACAGTGAATCTTTACAGCAGAACAAGTAAGAGATGGACCTGTATTATAAGAGAATAATACTGGGGGAGTAACAATTCAAGGAATTGTATAAACTGATAAAAAGGAAGATATCTCACATTTAATGGAGGGAATTAAGTAGTTTACAAGGCTTCATGTTAGGCTGAACAACAACAGGATTAGGAAGCTGTGAGGTGTTATATACAGTTTACAATGATTATACAACCATTTTAAAAGCAACTTTCAGAATCAAAAGTTCAGTCTATCAAAACCATCCTCAGAAGGTTTGTTAGCTGAGAACGTTACATGTCTGAGCAGTGTAAACAGATTATAACAGACACCTAGACAGATCTGCTTGTGTTTGCAATGAAGTCTCCATCTAGGGGTTAACCTACATATAGCATGAAAGAAAAGCTTTAAACAGATTCTGCAGTAAAGTAAAACTGAGGGCCTCATCTTTAGTTTAACTCCACTGAAGTCAGAGGTATTGTACTGACAGGATTCTGGGGAGGAAAAAAAAATATATATATATATACACCATCTTAGGTATATTCAGATTCAGAAAGTTAAATCTGAAAAATACTCCAGTGTTTCCTGGAGTGTTTCCTCCTATCCAAACTTCTTAATGTGCCAGGGAAGAAAAAAATAATAATAATAAAATGAAAAGGAAAGAAAAAGAGAGAGAGAGAATAAATGTATAGTGTTCCCCTTTAGGAAGTTGTACTCCTTGGTATCTTTCTTACGGGGTATTCTCAAATTTAAGCTTTTGTTTCTTAGACACAAATTCAATACTATGCATATGATTTGTCTCACCTTTTCACCTTCCTACAAATTACTGCAGCTGTGCTTGTTGTATAACAGAACTAATTTTATTAAGGTTAAAATTTCTTTAGAAAATTTTTCCTGGAATCCCTGACATATTTAGTACATTTGGTTGAAAAAGATTGTGTGTAGAAACAGCACTACAGGAATTAGAATAAGAAAAGAGCAATGAAGTAGAATCCATCAGTATGGTGTTGTATAACACTGTGGCAAAGACAGAGGTAATTTAGAAGTAGAATGTCCTAGCATAAGCGGTGATTTTAATATCCATTCAATAGTGAGGGTTTTAACACAACATGACCGTCATGACTTAAAAGTAATACGCTCAAATACTCTGTACCCTGGAAAAAAAAAAGAAATGGCCCATACTGTTCTCCCCACAGTAAGACTGGTGAGAAAGATAGATGTTCATACTCTCCCTTTCATTCAGATCCAACAGTGTACGATCAGTTTATCAGCAGCCCCTTAATGAAACAGCCACCGAATGCAGCATGGGTTGGGTAGTCAGAAATCTCAGTGTGCCCATCTTTTTCCACCTCCAGCTGCCCCACTACTCTTTGAAATGTTAAGTTTACATATGGTGGAATAGCCATCTGGTGCTCAGTGCAGAGCATTCTAGACTTCTTACTTGAGTCCTACACACAGTTTATACTGATTGTTTACTTTGAAAACTTTAAATTAACCATGGTAGCAGTGTAGAACTTTTTTTTTTTTTGGCACTTTTGATGCAATGTAATAGATTTTTAATGAATTGGTAGTGATTTTAACTGGAGGGTTTAGTACCAAGAATATTGATACCATCTAAACTCATCTTTGTGAAAGTGTCTCCTTTTTAAACATGACTGATAATGATAATATACAAGGTAGGAAACAAAATACTTGAATATGCAATGGAAGAAAAAAAAAAAAAAAAGTTTTATTTTTTTCACTGTGTTACTCTTCCTAGAAATAAATATGCTTTTCATCTCTTAAAGAGTTATAAAAATGTAAGTATAATTGTATCAAGAACATGAAAAAAAAAAGAAAAAAGGACAGAGAATAATATTTATGTTTTTTATAAAACTTACCGTTATTCATCATGTAGTACTGAAAAGATTGCCACTGATCAGATAATCCAGCAGCAGTGACTTACTTGTATGGATGCTTTTAATCCTTCAATTTTCTATCTCATATCTTTGTATTTAGTTTCTGTGCTAAATCAAAACTCCACTAACACAGAATAACGGAAGTCTAACTTCTCTTTTTCCCATTGAATAGCAGTGTTACCTTTCAGCTGACTCTCAATTTAAGAAAGACAGTTGGGAATCATCGTTTTACCAAGATGTGTTGAGCCTTAGGAAAAAGAAGTGTGAACCTGGCCCCTTACTCCAATTTCTTTCTTCTACCATTTGGTTTAGTATTGTCACCAAAGTTTTCTTTCTAAACACAGGAAAGTATGGAAAAATCTGTGTTGCAGGTATTTCTAGGCTTTCATTGAATTCCCATCTTTTGCCTAAGAATCTAATACATTAGCTGTATCTCCTTTGAAGATTCTTTTCACAGTGAGCAGAGGGTGGTTATGTAAAAATGCTTTACTTAACAGTCATTGCTGTGACACATACAGCTCCCAGACTATAGATCACAAAATGTTTTTACTTCAGGCTGTGCTAGATACATACACAAGCTGTTTTATGACCTTCTTTGTAGGCCTAATTCACTGACTAATTCTGTCATTGTCATGAGGACGATGGTGGGTGAGCCAGCACTCCTACGCTGAATATGAAGCTATTATTTCTGGAAGGTATCTCACATTAATTAGGAGATAGGACTGAGTGGCAGGAGCAGGAAATAGAAATAGAAAGTATGAAGAAGATAGAGGTCATGGTCAGCTTATATAAAGAAAAAAGAAGCTGGAACCATATAATTTTGCTGTTTATTTCATGCTCGTTATCTTATTTTAGACCTTTATTGCAGAATGGGTGCAAGTGTTTTATGATCCACAAAAACCTTCTAGTTGGAAGCACTGACTTTTCAGTCTGTCTGCTGAGAATACGTGCCCTATAATCAAGGCTGTAGACAATGAGAAGCAAGAGAGACTCTTAGCCCTTCCAGACATCCTGAGACTCACCCACCAAAGGTAGCTGTCCTGAACAGCATGGGAGAGAAAGAATAGAAGGCATTTCTGTACTTCAGTGGTTTACTTTGTTAGTTGGAAACATCAAGCACAATACATTGTCCTGTGTACTGACCGTATTTTTGCTCTCCTTAGGCATACTTCTAGCAACTGCCTTAGCTGCCTGGTGGTCAGTGCATGTCCCATTTATTTTTTGAGGCTTACTACTTCAGGAGACACATACCCCGCTGTTCATATGACGATGGTTTTGGTAGGCAGGATTCTTAGGTTCATGACCTATGAAATATTTGTTATTTTTAGGTCTGACTGCAGTCAGGAGAGATTGAATGATTCTGCAGAAGTTCAGAAGTTGGGTAAAGTAAAAATAATGTTCCAGGTTGAGTGAATGGAATGGATCTTCAGACCATAACTCTGTCTGGAAACAACATATTTAGAGTGATGATATTAAGTAGTTCAGAAGTTAAGCAATGGTCAAGCAATGTGGAGATTTGTTCCATACCAATCATGGAGTGTATGGATCAGTGATTTCCAGTAACTCTATTAGGTTTATGAAACAATGACAGTGTAGTAAAAGCACCTTTCATGCCAGACATGCTAGCCCTTCAAACATATGAAATATGATCTTTAAACACAGGAACATGAAGAAGTTGCGTTTTATTGAACACTTCTAAGGTCAGCTTCTCAGGTATGCTCTTCAAGAGCATACACTTTCAAGTGTCCACAATTTATAGAAATGAGGTTTACTTAGAGTATCAACTGCTATATATTTTGTTGTTGCAAATATAAAGATGATTTATGGACACAGATCCTTGTTTTGCATGGTTATATCTTATATTAATCCAAGTGAGCTAATGTATCCATGGTCTGTTTTTTTATTTATTTATTTATTTATTTATTTTTACTCTTTGCAATAATGCTCAATTATAATAACATTTTGTGCTGCATCTGACTCTTTGCTATCTACTACAGAATCCAAAATGCACTATTAATAGTTGGTTCAATCAATTTCTAAGTGCATACATTTCCTCTAGGTACTGATCTAATTGCAATCATAGAAGACGCTAAAGACACATGCTCTAAAAATGGGAGAATTGTATAAGTTAGAGTGCCAAAGACAATGAATAAACATGTAGCTGATTCTTCTAAGTGCTTCTGGAATGAAAGTTTATTAACTCATATAAATTCACATAAATACCTCTAATCAAATGCATATTTCAAGCTGTCACCCAAAATGTGATTTAGAAGCTTATCTTCAAAGAGAGGAAACACTTTCCTCAACCAAATCTATATTGTAGAAAAAGTATTTCAATTTTATCATAGTTCTATCTCTTTAAATGTGGATTTAACTTGTAAGGGCCCTGAGTGCATAAATAGAACTTAATTGCCCTGATCCACAGGAGGCTGGGGCCTCTCACCAGCCTCTGCCCATAGGCACTGGGGCTCCCTTTAAGCTTAACCCTTACCGTTCAGCCCTTATTTGAGCTGTATTGTAGTTGTGCCTCTCTCCAGTGCTTTCTCTCGTGTTTCCTCCTCAGTGGACCTTGTATATGTATTGTAAGGCAGCTCAACTCGCAGACTGACTCCTCAGATGTAACTTCTAGCTTGGTCCTGTCTTTGGCCCCGACTCCCGAATCGACATTGGACCCGTGTCACAATCGTGCTTTCAGTTGTCTTAGTCTTCATCCCTTTTTGCTCCTGCCTGGGCTTTCTGTTTGGGTCCTGCACCTAGGTATTCCCATGCCTTACTTGGGATGGGCCATGGGCCCTCTTGCCAGCACCGCATTCTGCTACATTTGGCCCCTGTGGATCTGTGCCCTGTTGTTGAGGGCACTGCCATGCTGGGGTCACCCTCAGCTCCTGGCTCCCCTTCCCTTGGGCGCCTGCTGCTTCCTGACATAATGAAAGTGCTGTGTCTGTGTGTAGTTTGATACTAGAAAAACTATTTCATCTATTGGAAAGTACTCTCAGCTGGGCAATAACAGACAAAAAGGCAACTATGAAGCACCTAAATTACAGTTCATATGAGGTTTCATGGCAATGTTAAATCTGTTGAGCTAACACAAAAAAGCTTAACCACTTCTGAACTGAGAACTTCTGCATATTTTTGTGTCAGAAAAGGTTTGCATTTCAGTTACAGTTCTACTGCAAGAGGAAAGTAAATGTTGCAATATATTCTCTACAGCAAAAGAAATATGTTTTGGGGGAGGAGGGGAATCCCATCAACCTGGATCTCTCAATTCATATCTACATTCTAACCAAACAACTTGATACAGAAAAGGTCTAATACCTTGCAAATATAAATCAATATTTAATCTGTGCACCCCAGGCTAATTAAAATTGGTAACATGATATTACTTCCTCATAACCTGTCTGCTCTCCAAATAGCTTTGGTGTTGTATGGGGTCTTATGAATGCAGCTGAAGTGAAAATAGTAAATTTTTACAGAAGATTTTTCTTCTAGTGAGCTGTTTTCCATGGATTTAACCTGCAGAGTATTCTGTTGTTCACTTTCAAGGGCTACATAACAGCTATTAAATGTATTATGCTCCCAAATGACATCTATTTTTTGTGCTGAAGTTATTATTAGACATTTAGTCATGTATACCATGCTTTGCTCTTTTAAGCTTGCTCAGGGCAAAATATTTTTCTCCCCAAGACAGGAATGAATTGCAGCTTCCAGTTTGTTTCATGATATCTATGTGTTTGCATATAGAGATGTACTTATTTTATAAGACAAATACTGAGGATTTAAAACTTCAATGCTAACTAAAATTACAGTCCAGCCAAAAACTGTCCAAAAGGAATAAGGTCCATACTGCAATATTCAGTTCTGTAGCCAAGCTTTCATCCCTCTTTTGGTTACATAAGTGGGCTGCCAGTGCCTGTGTTCCTTGTAGCTGTGAGTTGTCATTTCATTTCTTTCAGATACACTGCTCAGGAGTAATTGACAGCAAAGAAATAGATAATTCAGTCCTCACATGTAACGCATATTTGAGTTTAATCACGTAAGTAGGCACATTAAAGGCAAGGGCTCTAGTTTTGTAAATTTATCAGAGTAGGGAGGCCTTGGGTAAAGTTTGACTAAGCAGCTCTTATCAAAATGTGGTATGTCTGATTCTGAAATTCCTGTCAGTCTTTATTCACATGAAATGATTGCTTATAGTGGGAATAATATCTGGCCTGGTGCAGGCCTGGTAACACTGAATTTTAAAATGCTATTTCTCATTTGACTCACCTTCAGGTTCATTTTGCAATTAAGTTTTGCAAAACTCTATTCACATTACATATTTTGGCACTATTCAGTTGTATCAAAATTATGAGGTTTAGACAAACCAGTACTTTATTACAGTTATCAGTACCTTAAGCTAACTCCGAGCAGGGTTAAACAAGCCTCTGGTACTGTAAAGAAAGTCTCTGGTATTATAGCTGTACTAGTGGTCATTGTGTTGCTGCTGCTGATTAAAGCAATGTTGGAAGTTATTCAGCAGCGCAATAGTAACCATTGGATATCTTCAAGAGGATAATATAAAACTAATCTCTCCAGCACTATAAAGACCTTTATATATAATAATACATAATTTAAAGTGTATAAATAGAAGTTATGAAGAAAAAGTAGTTCTGTGTTTGTTTTTATCATAAAAAGACAGTAAAACTAGCAGAAACCTTGCTTTTTTTTTTTTTTTTTAAACTTTGCTTATTAAACATGTGAATGCATATTTAAGTGAACACTAGCAAAGCACAACTTTGCAAAAACCCCACCAAAATATTCTGAAATGACCTTTCTGAATAATTGAAGATGGCTTTGCATTTTTACCGGCACCTCCATAAACTCTGTAGGGCATCAATGACATTTTACCACAATATCAGCTGTAAAGTGTCATTTACAAATATTTTTAAAGAGATTTACTGTAAGCAAGGAAATTATTAGAGAGCCAGGATAAATATATCTGGGTGCTAAAAGTTGCTTTATGATCTCAGTAATTCTCACAGTAAATCTAATTATTTTCTAAAGAATTTATGGCTGATAGCTGGACTTTGTGCAATCTTCAATTGGATGGTTAAAGACTTGATGTTTTGCCATCTCCTTCCCCCTTGTGGTTGTTGTCTGTAGCTCTCATAACTGATATAAGTTTCCGGAGCATATCTTAATTGCTGCTCTTCCTTTATTTATTTATTTAATTTTAAAGAACCATAAACACCTTGTCTTCCCTCACTGAAACAGCCACTGTAGTTTGGTGTCTTACTGGTTAAAGAAATCTAGTTTTATATATGCTTTGTAAAGTGTCAGGGAAAAGAAAGTGATTAATAAGTGTGTTGTGCTTCTCATGGGTATTAGCCACACATATATTCTAGGTGTAAATTGATACTTTGATAGTAGAATTTCACCCTTAATTTCTTCTAGTCTGGACTATAAGTGACACGATATAATTCAAAGAGAAAATAAAGACTCTTCTGGCATATTTCCTTACTTTAAATCAAAACATAAAGAATCTCTCAAGCTGGAACTACTCAGGTACACTTTTATTAATAGGAAATGTTTTCAAATACACATAATAATGGGTAATACAACCCATGTAATTTTTAAGAAAAATTAATGTGTGTCTAGTATTCCTTACGAGGCACTTAGCTGTGGCATGCAAATTTTACTATTAATAGCTGCTGTGAGTATGAATTCATTGCCAATTACAGGTGGTGAATAAGGATCTATGATCTAGGTCAGGATAAGAATTCAAACTTGTCATTTCTCAATTCCATCTCTAACTGTCAAAACTCTGCTAGTTAACAAGGCTAGTAACATTGGTTTGTAAGCAAGTGTATTAGACAAATTTTGGAACAGAAACCAGGCCTGGATTGTTTGTATTCAGATTCCTGCTTACAGCAAATGAAAACCAAAGACAAAGTGCAACTCTATGCATACACATGGAAAAAAGCGTGAAGCAGGTGAGAAAGAAAGGCTAGAAAATCTGCAGCTAGAAAACAATAAGAAACACCTGATGCAATTCATACATGTGCAAATCCATGAGTCAGTCTAACGTGTGCCCTAAGACAGGTCCATCTTTCCAGAGAAAGAAAGCAGGGTAGAATATAAGTCAGTTATTGCATGTAGGTGGAAATAGCATTGCCAGACTGCTGTCCCTATCATTATTGAAAAAAATTTCCATTGACAGAATCTGATCTTGTGGAGGAGGAGCAAACTGTCAGAACTGGAAATACATAACTTGGTAGACAACATCTATTTTTATGAGCAGAATTATTTGAGAGCTGAGACAGTTATAAAGTACAGAAAAAAGTGTTCTTCTGTGAGTCAAGCCTTCTGAAGTTTCATTTCATTTTTGTGTCATTCTCACACTCATCCTTAAATTTAGAAATGTTATATTCATTTTTTTTAGTTTTGCTGTAAACTTATTTGGTTACCAGTCAAGATAAATTTACAGTTTTTGCCCCATTTCTCTCTCTCCAACTGGAAGTAATGCAGTCACTTTTCCTCATGGCAGAGAAACTAAGTTCCTTGCATGAAAAAGCATTGGCAGATTTGAAATTTGCTAGTTTACCACAGCTCTTTTTTGGGAACAGCGCTGAGCAAACACAGTAAGTGTTAGTGTCAATAGGAGTCAAGCTAAGAAAGGAATGTCAAAATCAATACCAAAAAAAAAAAAAAAAAAAAAAAGAGGAATAAAACAACAAATAGTTGCTCTGGACTGGGGCAATTAGCAGCTAACTTATTTGTCTCCTAGCTATTGCTATGTACTCCATTTCCTTATTAATATCACGACACTCCTTGTGGATTAGATGTTTTCTCTATCTTCACGTATAATCTCATTTTTTTTCAACATTCAAATGCCCAAGCTTATGAACTTTGATATTCATCAGTGTATTACAATCTGCTTGGGAAATCTTATGTAGTACTGAATGTACTGACAAGAGGTCTTTTTGTAATGTGGTGCCTAAAGAGCTTCAAATTTGCCCTATAAATTAGGGGTAATAATGCAGTTCCATTTGAATTAACATTTTGGGAGTCCAGGACTGATCTGTAAATGATCACAACATTTCCTTAGCCATATTCAGAGATATATCGTATCTTCAGGATATTTGTATTGATACTGATTATTATATATGGCATATATAACTCTGTGATGTGGGAGAGTGTTCTAAAATGAGAAAAAAAATGTCAGCAAGTGGCACCTGTTTAGCTCTTTTAAATAGAGAAAAAAATAAATAAACGATTTAGTCTATCAGTAACATAACAGCATGGTTAAGATCAAATGCCCACTCTACCTTTTAGCTTTTGTTGAGTGCAGATCAGGTTTCATAACAGGAGATTACTTCTTAACTAAAAAGTTCAAGTTATTGTATTTATTCTGAAGGCACTACAGGAGAGCATTAATGTATCTGTCATTGGCAAGATCTCTTTCACAAATAGAGTTAGAATTATTAGAGGGGAAGAGGTAATTGTGTTTCAAGACATATGCAAGAAACTGGAAGATAAGTTATTGTGGTACTTGCTGCCAGTGTAGTTGTACAGAACTACAATATGGGAAGTAGTTATACCAAAGATTAATTTCCAAGTACAAGATTATCCTGTCTCTATAGAGACCATTTGTTTAAAGTCAGGAAATATATTTGCTCTCTCTTTTTTTTTTTATTTTTCTTCTCATTCTTCTATATCATGTAAGAAACATCATAGTTAACACTCTTACTGCAGAAAATACTTGAAGTACAAAAATAAGTCTTTACCAAGAACTGTTTTGTTTTTATATTAGGACTAGATTGTGTAAAGAACTATTAGGTGTAGGTTATCACTGACTGTCAGGGATTTCTTAATATGGTCAAAATATAAACACCATAAGTGGAATTCTAATACTCACAAAATTATATTCAAAATCTCGTATTAATTAAATGTTTATGTAGTTGCTGTATATTCTGTGACCTATAGGTTTTTGTTAAATAAAATACAATCCAAGATTTTGTGACACAAAAATGTAGGCAATGACTTTAGAAACCAAACTATACATTTATTCAGGAAGGATAGCCTGTTTACAAAATATGCTACATGTTTCACCTTTCTTTATTTACATTTAGAATTTGTATCTATTGAAAGTACCAGCAGGTAGTAATGATCTCTGAATTCTTAGTGCAAAAATTTTATTATTTTTATATTTATATATATATTTTTTTTATTTCTGTAGAAGTAAAAAATCATTAATTTATTGTAATGATGAAAGATAAAATATTTATTGTGTGCTTTTTTTAACCTTAAATTCATTTTGAAATTTGTGAATGAAAAGTCAATTTTTTAAGCTATCGTTATACTGCAAAGTAAATGGTACCTTTCCATTTATGCACTTTGAAATTTGCATATGGAGATGAATCCCTGTGGGTTGTCTCAGTACAACATACTTTTCATCTGGTATTTAATGGCTTTCAATAATCTTTCCTGTAGAATACATAGAAGGTCTTTTGAATTGTGCTTATCTTTTCCTCTTAGAGTAGTGTGGAACAGAAGTGATCAAGAGAGTCTGCTGATTTCAGAAAGAGCAATCATGAAAGTAAAGAGGAACACCACAAAGGCATAGGCATATTTTTGTGCTCATTTCCATGGGCCATTGGACTAGCTTATGACATTTATATCACATTCCTGAATGATGGATGAAGAGAACATTGTTTTAGGAATAGAAGTAGTGAGATTCAACAGAGTACAATTTCTTTTGAAGGCATTATGGGTACAGTCATCTATAATGGTAAACAAAGTCGGTATCTATTGCATATCAGCATATGTACATGAAGTCGCGTCATAAAATCAAGCTCATTATTGCCTCCTGTTTTATTGTGTCCTACATGTATTGTCAAAGTGCAAGGAGGTACCACTGCAAGACTATTTTTTGAGCAATTATGTATCAGCTGCCTCCTCTCTCAGCCAAGGGTTTAGCAATAGAACTGTAGGGAAAAGAATCTCTAACTTTCCTTGGTGGTGTATAGCCATGTCTCTTAAGTGTGTGCTCATTAGGCAAAATCTGTTTCCATATATAAAGGCTTGGAAACATAAGAGCTTTCTTTGCCTTTTGTTCTTTAAGGCTTGGGAATAAGTATTCTACTGCATTTGGAAAGTGTGGAGAAAAATGAAAGGTACTAAAATAGTCTGCGCTTTTTTTTTTTTTTTTTTTTTTTTGGATCATATGTCCTGGTTGCACTCTGTAACCTTAAGCCTTTCAAGACAACAGAAAAAAAGCAATCTAAGGCAATTCCAATCCTTCTAAATCTACACAAACTCCCCCAAATACTTTTGAAAGATTTTTTTTTATAGATCTGCTGCAATGTTTCATACAGTTTTAAAGTACTATGTTATTCTGCATGCTGTGATGATATATTTTCTCTTACAATCAGTGGCCAGAATGTATGAGGTCTAGCAGAATTTCCTTGGTGGGATCTTCTATGTGTTATGGATCAAAGGTCAACAAATATCTTTATAGTAAATACTGAACAAAGGGATTTCATAGAATGAAACTTCAAGGTCAATCAGTATGAAGATTTAATTTACATACATTAATGAAATAAGCAAAAAATATATCTGTCACAACATCTCAGCATGTCAATTCTATTGAGTTCTATTGAGTTCCTTGTTGCCAAGTTTAAAAGAATATATAGCCTCCTAGTAATTCCTTTGTTAAAAATTTACAGTTTACACAGCTAGAACACTTAGATCAGATTAGATTTATATCATCTTCCTGTCACATTCATGCATTCAACAGTGAATCAACACTTTTGCTCATAAGCTGGGATTTCAGTTAGAAGATTTAATTAAACATCTTTTCTTAAAACTTTGGTATGGTGAAAGCACATGAACATGATGTTTTGTGACAGAACATAAACAAAATAAAACAGTTCTAATCTTTCATTTAAGAGTAGGATACCAATTACAAGAAATTGAAAAACAAAACACACACACAAAAAAAAACAATACACAAACAAAAAAAAAAAACAAACATATAGACCTATAAATATTATCTCACTGACAAGTTGTGTTCCATTATCACAATACAGACAAGAAGCAAAACACTAACTAAACACATTGTGAATATATGCTCTTTTTACCTTTCTAAATAGGAAATTATAACTCTCAAAAGTAGGATTTCTCTGTTCTGATTTAGTAGTATTGCTATTTTTTTAATATATATTTTGTTAACGAAAGCAGACTGTCAGTGGAAGAAGCAGTATATTTTGAGGTTTTGGCTGTGTAGCCAAAATAAGAGCATCAAAGACGTAACTTAGGATAAAGAAAGGGGAAATTGCCATCCTATGTTGAAAAGACTGGGAAGGTCTGTGAGTTCTGTGCCTCCTGTTCTGAAATCTTCGTCACTAACCACAGATTTGCAAGTGCAGAATCAGAGTCAAAGCATGCTTCTCATTGACAGTTGTTTACTTGAGATTATATTCTTTAGCATACTAGTATTACCAATAAAAATAAGAGCAGACTAGATAATTACTGGGTTTCTAACTGTTCCCGTGATCAGGTGGAAGATAGAAAGGTGCCTAAACCAGGCACCTGGTTTAATACAAGTATTTCCTGGTTTAATTGCAAGTAAACTGCAGTTTAACTGGATACATGTCTGTTAATTCAATTTTACTTTACTCAACTGGTTTTCTGCATGTGCTAGAACATACAGGTAAGATGACTTTGTTTCCAAATGAGTACAACAAAACCTGCAAAACTGCAGGTTCAGTACATCTGTGCCTAGGATCTGTCAGACCCAGGTACTGTTGAATTCAATTAATATGCTAGTGATTAAACAAGTTCCTGTTTTTAATATATGTTTTATGCTTATATTTTATTATTTCTCAATGCCTTTTATGTGAGAGGATCTCTTATCCTCCTCCACTGTCAAAATATTGTCATAAGAATTATATGATCATTGACTATTCTGATCATGAGAACTTTCTTCTGAAAATCAATAATATAATACTACTATGAAAATTGTCAAACAAGACAGCTTTCCTTTCAAAATCATGATGAATCCTATTGTAGTCATAAAGGTTTCTTTATATTCAATGGCCTCTGCACATCCTTTCTGACTTCTTTTTTTTACTTGATACTAAGATGACATGGAAATGAGTCAACGAATGCAGAAGATTGTCAGAGTAGGTGGAGTAACATTGCATTTACTTGTATACTACTCCCCATCCAATGTCTCTTTTCTATGCAAAAGTACTGCATAGTCAAGATCTGATTTTCATTGTCTCATGGCATTCATTTGATTTTGTATTCTACTTTAGTTTTTAAAACTTAAATTTAAGACAGTTTTCATTTAACCTGAAAGAAATAGATTCACATTTATTGGCTTTCTAAGCAAGCCAATGAATAAGTAATGAGATAAACACATTTTTCTTCTTTTAATGTGTATACATGCACCAACAAAGATGAAATTATTCAAAGTTTAGTTCATCTTCTAGAGAAGAGTTTTTCTATGGTCTTGCTTCCTTGTTCCTCAGAATCAAAGACTATAAAGTTAAGTGGACAAGAGCTACATTGGCTTATTAATAAACTGCTTTCAACGACTACACTTTCTCAGAGATATTTTAGAACTGTTACTTGCCTTGAATATCTATAAGATGTATTTGATTCATATTCCTTATCAAAGTGATATATGTATCTTACCAAAGAACGTGACTAAAAAGCATCTCCTTGATATGTAGCAGATAGGCATAGCTGTGGAAAGAAGATTGACTCATGGATTCTCATTAAGTCATGATCAGCAATAAAAAAAATAGATTTAACAACAATCATAGATTGTATTTTCTTAGTCTTCAACTGATACCATTTAGTAGATAATTTAATCCGTTTTAATTTAGCTCTTCTGTTCATTAATCATTAACTCATTAATCTTCATATTTTAAAAGTTTAGATAAATGTATGCAGGCAGGATTTTACTGGTGACAGATACCTTTCTTACAGATTTATTTATTTATTTTTTCGTTTACAGCAGCCTTGGAATTTTTCTATTTTTTTTTTCTAATTTTATTATTCTCTCTTGTAAACAAAGTAAACGGAAAAACTACAGTATGAGAGTTGCTGCACCTGAAATACTTGGGATCCTTCCTCAGCAGGAACAGGAAGCATTTCCTAGATGATGGTTAGGTTTTGAGTGTGTTTTTTTGTTGTTTGTTTGTTTGTTTGTTTGTGTTGTTGTTGATTGTTTCAAATAATGTTTGCTGGAGCAATAAGACCTCCATTTATTTTAATTTCAGCACTTTTCTGCTGCTGTTTCAGCCCCTCGAGGCAAGCATTGTGATCCTTGTCAAGTTCAAGCTATTACTTGAGTTTATCTAACAAAGTAATGAACATGCATAGTTCTCATTGGACATCTTCAGCTCATTATTTACCATGGTGCGTCATGTATTTAAAGTAGAAGGATGTTAATTTCTAAAAATGGTATAAAATAGTACCAATGATACTCTAATTCTTTCCATGATAAAATAGTATCATCCTTAATTTGTGTGGCTGTTTGTCTTCATGTATTTGATCTTTGTAATATTTGTATATTGGATTCTTTGTGTGTCTTTTCTCAGTTAAGATGTTTCCTTTACAAGAAGATTGCCTATGTCAGAAAGATATCTTTCACACCACCTTTCTTTTTCCTTCCCTGACCTCTTATTTCTTATTGTAGTTAAAATTTTCCTATTTAATCTTACCCTGGAGTACAATCTACATTTCATTGCTACCTGTGCTGTAATCATTTTTCAAACTTGTATATTCATTCTATGTTCTTTCTCTTCCTAAGTGATGTGCCATATCTTACATATGCATCTTTCTCACCTTTGATTACTTTTTTAGTTCATTCTTCTCCATCTGCTTTTCTATCTTTGTGTTTATTTCCAGGCAGCATGAAGTCTCTAGATATCACATTGTTTTTATTCCATTTCCTCTGTCCTCCCACTTTAAAGAAAATGTATCGCGTATCTTTACATTATTACGTGTTTTGTTTTAAATTTAGCAGTAAATCTGTGCTGCTTTGTACGTGATTACTCATTGTGGCTATATCTGATAAGTACCTGGTTATGGAAACTTGAAATTTCTCTTTGAGTTAAAAACACTTGCAAAATAATTTTATTTGAAAGCAGAATGAAAAGTTTTCAGAATGAATGCTTTCATAATTTTATCTCTAATGGATTTTCAGAAAATACAGTTCAGGGATTTTCCCTTTCATTCTTTCAAAAATTAATATTTTTCTGTGTCTTACTTCGTATTGTTCACTTTTGACTGTAAGTAGCTAAAGGAAAAGGGCGCACCCCCAATTTCTAACACATTGTGCCCAGTCCTATAACTTAAAATAAATTTTAAATTATAGTATTTAGCAATTATCCTATAATTTTTCTTAGAAAAGAAAGCATGTTTCAGGGAAACTTGCCCAAACATTAAAATGCATTCAGAATAAGATAATACTTTGCTTTAATGTGCATGATAAAATTAAAAAGAAAAAAAAAATATCTACCCAAGTGCCTTTTTCACAGTAGCGTTTCCAGTTCAGCTGTTTTCTTGGATCCTTCTTTTGAAGCAGGAATCCAAGATTGAAAAGATTAATAAATAAATAAATAATAAAAAAATAGGAAAGAATAAATACCTGATTTAGATCAACAGTTCCTGTCTTCCTTCCATTCTTTTGATACCATTCATTTCTCATTTTAATACATGTATATTTTTATGGAATTAAAATTCTATGTCAGTGATCAGGGCTAGATGGAGAAGTGTCTATAGTCACCAACTTGGATTTTAGAGCTTCACTAAGTTTGAAAGAAAGTGTTAGTTTTTTTTTTTTTTTTTTTTTTTTTTTTTTTTTTTTTTTTTTTTTCCAAAATATCTACGTAGGAAGTAGTAATTTAATTCCTATAGCAATGGTTTCTGAGACTGACATGATCCCAGATTAGAAGGAAGCTGAGTTGAATGCAGTGGCAAAATAAAGAAACAGTTTTTCAAGAAAATGAAAAGTGCTGTGGCCTTGATTCATGACTTCTGCAGTCTTTCAGGCACGTCTCTTCCTTTTCCCCCCACCTACTTTTTAGGCTTTGCTTTGGAGCAGGGTTAAACCATTGAAATTTTGCACTCCTACCCTACACATTACTGAACACTTTATACTTGTTTTATCATAAAAAGCATCATGAGAAAAACTACTGCCTTATAGACAATTGCACAGGCTGGATCAACTTGGCACCACAGGCTTGGAACTGAGGGTATAAAGAAACACTGGGGTGCTGTGGTTACCAAAGTAGGACAGCACGTTATATATACAACTGCACTGCAGGTTTAGATTGCTTCTCAAAGCAAAACTTGAGAAATATGTTCCTTTTGGGTTTTGAATGACTTGTAGTGACTTTAAAGATGCACTGAATAAGATGACTGCAGGCAAAGAATGATCCAGGCAAACTGAATATAAAGGACAAAGTAGAGGAAAAGAGAAAAGAGATCAAAGCGTAACAGGTGAAGGACTTCTTGAAAACAGTTTAATACAGTCTAATACATATATATGTATATTAAAAAAAAAAAAAAAAGCTTCTCAACTGTTTGTAAAACTGCCAAGGAGAAAGTAGCCATTATTACCACAAATTGATTAATATTAGTTTAACACTTTTGTTTATCTTTGCCATATTACACAGGTATGTTTTAAGATATGGAAATGAGGGTTGTTAACATGTCTGGCATCTGTACTGAACCAACATTGAATCTCTCTTTGAAGGATGTGGATGAAAGAAATAGATTGGGCATATGAGACAAGCAAGAGTGATCTGGATCAGATTACTTGCATCGATTTTTACCTACATTTAACTTGTGTTAAGGAGGGAGATTTAGAAATTTCTTCCACATGAATAATGATTTAATTCATATTGAAGTAGGTAAAAGAAACCATTGATTTCCATATGACAAAAATGAAAATAATCCTTACAAAAAATACACTGGTAACAGTGTATTCAACATGAAAATATTCCAAACAGTAATGCCCAAAGTACTTTGATTTAGGGGATGCAAGATCTGTTTCCTGTAAGAAAAGATATTATGATGATAATGCTCTCAGTTTTCAGTATGGTAATCATTAACATTCTTGAAAAACACATTGAAAAAAACGTTTTTTTAGTATTTAGAGAATGTTCTTGCTTTCTTCTTTAACAAGCATTAACTAATGGATATTTTAAATCAAGAGCAAATATTGCAGTTTTAGATGCAGCTGCAGAGATTCCCTAAAATTGGAGATTCCAAAATACTAGCTGCAATTTGGCATTTAATATTGTTGGCTGATAATCACTCAAACTGGAAGCTTAGTGAGTAAACCAGATTTCTCGCTCACTTCTGCCTATTTGTTTTAATTAAATTGTCAGCTGAACCCTGTTTTAAATAATGTACAGATTATATAAATGTATATTAAAAAACAAGGTGTTACAAATCAGAGTAATTGGGGTAGGAAATAACAGAGTAAATCCTTCAGTTTGCAAGAAACCCTTTGTGAGGAAGCAAACCTCTGATTTCATTCAGACACTTTGAGGATTCCCCGGCTTCTCTAAGCATCATGCTAATATATTTTAAAATACACAGAAGACTGAAAAAAATCCCTCATCCTGGTGAGCAGTGGTGGGATTTTTCAGAGAAGCAGTCTTCATAGCCTTTTCCCTTTCCCTACTGGCATCCTGTCTGGTCGTAACTAGAAGAGACTGCCTTTCACTACTACTGCCCTGTCGCAAAGTAGGCTACATCAGCCATAAGCCATCCCTGAGAGAAGAATGTCAAATCTTGCCTTGAACACATTTCAACAATTACACATATCACTGTATATTTTTGTAAGAAAATCCCCTATCCCAGAAATACTGTAAGCACTGTGGTTTGCAGAGATAGCCATGCTAAACGCATAGTTTTCATTGAACAAATGAATAAACTGCTGCTTCTATCAGGGGATCAGAGTAGTTTTGTTGCCAACCTTCTGCCCAAGGGCTTTTATTTGCAAATACATATATTCATATACAAACACATGTAATATATTTTAAGGAATACATAAAACACATCAAATACATATAAATACATATGTAAACACATATATGTGTATTTTTTGTTTTTTACTCTTATTATCTGGTGTAAACTAACTGTTGAAAATATGAAGTATCTATTATTTTAACTGTTTGGAATTCCAGGTTCCATCTCTAAAATTCTGACCTCTGTGGTTATGAACATAAAGAAAGTAGCGTATTCCACAAATCTCATGTGTTAGGTTAAAAGTACACCTCATAGTGTCCCCAGGGAGGTTATATTTGAAAATAACAGAGGAATCATACACAAGTGTTTTATGCATTAAATACATGTATAACTATGAATACATTTTTTTCAACTTGTGATTATTCATGTTCAGTTATATCAGCTACTAGCTGATATTATATTATCCAGCAGAATTCATAATACTTAAGAAAAGCCAAGATTTACCTTTTTTTTTTTTTTTTTTTTTTTTTTTGGGTGAGAGCTGCCATCATCATTTTTCATGTTGTTGTCTATAAACCACAACAAAAAATTTAAAGTAGCAGTAGCTGCTCTTAACTAGCTCTTTACTACAATAAAGTTTATCATATTTTCCCCTTAGGAGAGACAATTTCCTCATAGGAAACAGAAATAATTTTCACTTATGTCCTAATGTATTTTAAAATACTTCAAAGTGAAAAACACATGCAGTGAAAACACTGAAGTACAATTAAATACAAAGGAGATGAGGGAAAGCAAGGAAATAGAAATGCTGTTTGGAGCATATCATGCTACAGAAGAAACACAAAACAGCCTGAGATTTAGTCTCACATGAAGGTAGTATACAGGTGAGAAATAATGCTTTGAGTTTGCTCATCATATTGAACCAATATTATCCTTGCTACTGTCAGCTGTGCATGACTCTTGGGCCTCAGAGAGATTCTTTTTTATGTTCTGAGAGGTAAATATACCTGCTGCAAAAGTAGGTTTACTTCTCTGGCAAATATCACTGCTTTAGAACACTTTCTGAAATAATAAGACTTTTGAAGGTAGTAAGATTATTGAAGAAGTAGAAAATTTCTGGTTTCTTTGTAATCATTAGCTCTTATGAAGTTATTAAATACCTGTTATAAACCAAAATGTTTATAACAAAGATGTTCACGAGCAACTTTATAAAAATTCTGACAGCCATATCCCAGCTATCTCTAGCAATAACAGATTAGACTGAGAGTGGTGGTTTATCTGTTAAATCCTTTTAAGTGGAAGAAATAGACAGTTTTTTCTCTCACTAGAAAACCAGTCCAACTCAACGTATTTATACACAGCAATTGAAAAGATTAAAAATAAATAAATAAATCTGTACAACTAGTGCTAAGTTAACAACAGTTAAAGTGTCTCTGACAAGAGATTTCTGCATTTTGCTGATGAGGAAATCTCATCAATCACTATTTGCTATCCAAATATATCTTTGTTCCGATACCAGACCAGCTCTGTATATGATAATACTGCAAGTAGATCAACACATAAATAAATAAGTAAATCTTCCTTTATATTAAGCAACGATAATTTGGAGAGGGTGAGAGTGACAAGTTGCTTAATCCACAGTAAATAGAGTTTGCAAGCATCTAAGACTACTCAGATTTGTTATAATAAGTGTCAAACAAGGGGCTTGGTACTTTTTCTTTTACCTACTATCTTAAGAATGAATGAAAGAAATTCCACTTCTGAACTTAACTTTTTTCTGTGCAGAGTGTCTTCATCATCTGCTTATTATGCCATAACATACCTCTAGGTGCTATACCTGAACATGAATTATGCTGTAACATACCTACAAGGTCTAGATATACCTTCTTAGTCTCTTCTGCTGATTTCATTTGTGGAAGTGAGAGAATAACTTAATTGTCTGGTTGTTAGGACAGCTTCTTTAGATCTGGGAACAAAAGTGAAAGAGTTTTGTCTCTAATCTATTCTTTCTGTGATTCAGGTGGTTCATTCAGATCAGATCAATCAGATTCTGTGATTCATGTATATTTACGTGTCCTAAGGTGGAGTAAATATTCTGTACAGGTAATGGGAGAAAAAAATAACACCGTTTTTCTTTTTTTTTTCTTGTACGTGAAAGCAAAGCAGACCCTTTTGAATCCAATACCTTGTTCATTAGACCTGTGTACTGGAAACAAATTTACTGATGGAAAAAGCAAGCTTTATTTCAAGTTGGCCCAACTCATTTATTTCTTCTTGCTTTTCTTCAGATATTAAACTAAAGAAGAGCAGTATTCACTCAGCTCTGAAAATTACCTTATTTTGACAAAGTCCAAAAGGTTTTTGGTGGTGGTGGTATTTTATTTTTCTTCAGATTGACTGAAGTTTCTTTTTGTAACAGATTGAATAATTATGGTTTTTGTTTATTTGTTTATGTGACTAAATGGTTATTGTTCAAGAAGTCTCTAAAGGAAGAAAGCTTTTAATGGGAAAAAAAAATTAAAACAAGACAAAAACAAAAACAACAACATATATAGAGAGAAGGTAACTTGTTCCCATTATTTGCATAGTAACACAAGGAAATAGAAAAGAACAACTATGTCATATCCACAGTACAATACAGCTGAATTTGCCAAAGGTCTGACTATGAGGTTAAGAGAACAGAAATTGAGTACCCAGTACTTTGCTTGGGTGAAAATGTAAGATTAGTCTTTCCCCCCCTTCCCGCCCCCCCCAAACTAAAAATTAGCTAGGACCCGAATAGTATTGCTCCCCTTACTTTGAGATGTGAGAAGGCTTTTCCATACACTTTCTCAAAATTCAAATATATGCTGACTGTTATGCTCCCAGGGCTGCATGTATTCACAGGTGAGATTACTTAGTACATAAGTTTTATGTAGGAATTCTTAAGTTAGAACTATGGTATATTTCTTGATAACTGCACAGCCAAGTCATTAGCCTATTGAAGAAGCCATCTCAATTGTTGACACAGTTGTCAGAAGGTAAAATGGAGCAGGCATTGTTATTAAAAAATGAATAACTGTACAGTACTATACTTTTTCATAAGGCAATTTCTTAAACATGTTGATCACACATACACACACACACACACAAAAAGTCATTTACCTTTTTTTTTTTTCTTTCTAATGAGCCAAATTATGAGGAAAAATCCAGGTTAATGTTCTAAAGAGCTTAATTAGAATCAGGTGAGAGCTTGAAAAGGCAACTAAGGTGATTTCAGGCAGAGCATATATGAAAAGCCTTAATTAAGAAGACTGATGGCCTTTTACTTGAGTTTCTTCAGAGTACCATTTAATTTCTCTGGATCTGGTAGCAAAAAAATCTTAAAATTCTGATGTTTGTTAGTGAATACAACATAGCAACATCTCTGTGGCTAAAGCAGACCGTACAGCAGCCTGTTTCTCAAGGGTACCAACAGAAGCCCAGTGTCACAAGCATGCATGGAATAAAATACAATTAAATAGCAATTCAATAAAAAGTTCACTGATAACTGAAGTATTCATAAAATTATAAATACTCCAGTGCAATTGCTTTGCAAACGGTTGAGTAGAAGATTACAAAAATATTTCATAGTTAAAGCCTTTTTTTTAATTATTTACTTACAATACACGAACTCACATGGAAATTATTTACCCATCTTGAAAATCCACATCATCTTTAAATTTCTAACTTAAGTGTGACTTCTTTTGGAACAGGGGGTATAAGGGAGTTGTTTTTTTTTTTTTTTTTTTTTTTTTTTTCCTTTAAGAACAATAAGGTATATGAGGTATTTTAGCTGCAGGGTGTATATTTGGTGAAAGTGTTTCCTGCAGAGCTCTTCTGCCTTTCTTGTAAATTAACTGCAAAAAACATGGTCATGTTACAGTATGACATTTAGTTTTCTAATCTGTTTAATGTCATGGTTTGCACAAGATGTGTTCTGATGTGCTTTTATGTTTTTGATACTAAAAAAACACATTAGAGTTGCAGTAGGGATTCTTTTCACAGACAATATAACTTGTAATAAATTGCATATTTCAGAAGAAATACAACAAAAGACCTAACCTTTTATCATGTTCATTATCCTAAAAATGCAGCCCTCCTATCTTTCTGTTTGTTAATGTATGAGCACCATCTTGAACACAAATACATGCTGCATTCCCTAACAAGAGCATTCATGCATATTTTAATGATGTAAGACAATTTAAAAAAAAAAAAAAAAAAGGTTAGCATTTTAATGGTCTGAAGTGGTCACTTGAGAATTTTTGTAATCAATAATTATGTATATGTGGGTACCTGTGAGTATAAATACTCTCAAACACTTGAACTCTTATTTTTCCAGGATAAAAGTATTGTCTTGTGTTTCAGCTTTATCAAAGTATAGTTAAATCATTATCTTCTTTAGTTTTGTAGTCATTCATACAAAAGACTTCATAAAAGGAAGGTAAATGGCTTATTATTCTCTATCTTCTTCAACTCTTACCATTTCAGACTAGTCTTACACCTACAGATTTGCCAAATTTCTTGAAGGAGCAACAGCAGATTTTATCCAGTATGGTGTATGAAAAGGGAGGTGGAGGGAGCTGTGTTTTTTTTAGCTTAGAGAAGAAAATGCTGAAGGATAGAGTATTTCTTTTCCATATTTCAGATAAACATAGTACATGTTTCTTCAATGAACATTTTTATTATCTTTGTTATATGAAGTGGTTTGGGAATTGTCTGTCACAGAAATACTGAGGTTTGCCATTCCCTTTATGGTATATCAAATCACAAGCCTTCAATTTTTAAATTCTTTCATCTCCTGCACATTCTTTCCATCCTTATCAATTGCTCTTCATGTATCTGGAGTATTCATCAACATATATTTTCTGTTGTTTTTGCAATCTACCCTCTCAAGATAAAAAATTCATCTTAATGTGTAACTTCTGCAATTGTAGTTTGAGTCACTGAGGGACAATTCCCACCTACCAGTTTAAATTAGAACCAGTGACCTAAATTTAGAAGTGTCAGACTGCATAAAATCTAGTTTAAGGGAAAGTGAAGCCATAGATGTGTACTTGAGGTGCTAACACATTCAAAGACACATGCATGCATTGCCACGTTGCAGTTTTTTTCCACAGCCTCTGGCAACCCAGCCAGGTATCAAGAGCACCTTCACAGTATTTCATATAGTGAAGGTACTACATTAATTTGTCCTCTGGCTTTTCAGATAAATGCAGGAAGGTAGCAACTGGACACCATTGTTTTGGGAAAAGAAAAAATTTGGTTTTCATTCTGATGGTTTTTCTCTCACTAAGTGAGAAATTGTGGAAGTGAAATAGTCAATAAAAATAGCTTAAACAAAATCTGAACTGTTAAGGTAAAACACTAAGTGAACAAGCTCTGCTAAAACTATTGAGAGGAAAAATATTTAAATACTACTAGTGGTAGGAACAGACCCCTTCTAGTGAGGAGAACTGTAACATGAAGAGCCCTGACATTAAAAGCAAAAACCATATTGAGGCAGGTGATGTTTAATTTAATTATTATTTATCAAGGTAATTAATTACTGGTTATGCATGATACTGTGGATTAAAGCCAATAATATTTAAAATGGCCATCATTTTACATACTATTTCTTTTCCTATGATTAAAGAATTTCCCATAACTTTTCAAGTCCTGAATCACTAATAATAACTGTTTCTCCTACAGTCCCCCCTAATTAAGAGATACATTAGTCAAATCTCACCTAGCTAAAAAAGCTTACTTTGTCTGAGCCTTCTTTCAAGTTTGTCAAGGCTGTGTCTTGCCTTGGCATTGCCCTTTTCAAAAGGGTTAGCCAAAGCAGTGTTTGTGCCAGAGGCACAGCCTTATCTAGACTAATTTTGGATAACTGAAAGGTCATAACCACAAAGAAACAGCAGGTACAATTACTGCCACAGCAGAAGGGTGCAACAAATACATATGAATACCCAACAGGGTTCAGTATTGTCTTTTGAAGTGGTGCACATAAAGTCCTGATCTTAGGAACATAATGGAAAGCAATAATTAGGGCCTTTAATTTATCACTGAAATGTTAAAATAAGTCTGACAGAGTAAACATCAGTTCTGACAAAAAAAAGCAAGAGTCATGTGTTTATAGGAAAAAAAATGAAGCCTTGCAGGGACTTATTCTCCCACTGCTGGGCAGAAGTCACATTGTCAACTCCAGCAGATATTATTATTTCCTCAATTTTATTTTTTTTTTCTCAGGGTTGTGGGAGAAATAAATACATATTTTAGATGAGTGATTCTGGTAATTAACAGAGGACCTGAGCCCGCTAATACAGCATTAGCAGCACACAATACTTTTTTTTTTTTTTTTTTTCTTTCCTGCAATTTCTTTATTTATACTCTAATACATAATTGGCTGTACTTTTAATTTAATGCAGGTAGCTTTTCTTTTCCCTTCTTGTTCTGCTATGTCACGTGAGGTTGTAAAATAGCACCCAAAGAAGAAGTAATGCTAGGTACCTGAGGTGGAGCTATACCAGTTCTTTTAAACGATGCTGTGTATTCACTATGCTGAATATGTCAGCAAAACTTTATAGCTTCATTGTTGTATTTAGTCAATAAAAAGTCCCAGTTGTTAATGTAGATAGAAGTGTTTGCAGACTAGTTAAGCTCAATGTGCAATTGTTGATCTTAATGTGACCTAAGAGAAGATACCTATTGAGACATGACAAAACTGCAGTGTTAGACAAAGGGAAATGTGGCAATTTAAAGGTTTTGCAAACCTATGGTTTCCAAACTTAGAGAGTCTTTCTTAGGTGAGAAAGAGAAATACAGCTACAAATTAAAGCATTTAAAAAAAAAATTAGGTCACTAGAAACGAAATGTAAAACAGCTGGGAGATTTGTGCTTTTTCTGAACTCATGCCCTGTGGGATGAATTTGACTGCCAACAGTATATTTGTTAATTGCTGCTGTTGCGATCCAAAGAGCTTCTCAGAGCTTGACACGTATATTGAACATCTAAATTAAATTCCCACTTGATGACGTATATCCAAAGGTATCTCAGAACAGCTTTTTATATTACCTCATGAATGTTTTCCACTTGAAAGGTCGGTAGCAAGTTTTCTCCTTCTCACTAATCTTGCTGAAGAGAAATGTACTTTCTATACAGCTAGTGATAACACTTTACTAACTAACAACACTTTTCCAGGTTCATTTCTGTCACCATAGGAATGTGTTAGTCTATAAATTTCTGTTAGTGTAAGTCCATTTTTATGTGCTGAAAAGCAGCAAGTAGAATGTAAAGATGTATTTTAGATATCAGTAAATTAACTTACATAAAGGTTTCTGTTTCAGTTGGATGGGATAATTTTTTCCTTTAATATTGAGTTGTGTTAGCTATGCAAAAATTCACTGGATCTCTCTGGACATTGCTTAATAAATTATGAAAGTCCAAGAGCAATTAACTACAAACATGACCTAACAGAGGTTGCAAGAGCCACAATGACTGTTTTTTGCTCATTGTGTTAATATGTGTTTAGTACTTGTAAACATGTTAATACGTGTTACTACTTTAAGACCTCAAGGTGAAGGTAAAAAATTAACTAGAGAAGGGTCCAAAATGAATTCTTACCAGATGTAGAAGCTTTACAACAGAGTTTTGTATTGCACATACACCTGCACTGCATTTTAGTAGGGTCACCTTCAGCTAACCACAGTCTCCTCCTGTGTCACTGTGCCTGGATAGAAAACACCTGTAGTCAGTGCTGTCTGTAGTTTGTAATGTGATCGCAGGTTGCGATGTTATGCTTCAAGTACAAATGAGATTTTTTGAGAGCCTTTATAAGAAATGTCTCACAGACATTTTGGAGGACTGTTTGTCCCCACATATCAAACACATGACATTGGCTCGATGACGGATAGGCATGTGGTGATGGCTCACATTCCCTCTGAGTACGTAGCTGATCTCACACCCAAAGGTAGCACAAATCCCACCCAGATTCATTCTGGCATTTCTGTATTTGCTTCAAATCATTTACCAGCATGATTTTATATCCAACATGGACAAGTTTGGATTAGGGGATAGGCTCAGGATTATGCTTTAAAATGTTTCTTAAAATAATATAATCATTTGCATTTATGTTCCTATGTGTTTCAATATCTATTTCCAAGAATAGAAACATTTGTTCAGTTTGAGAATACAGGTCGCAGAAACCGTGACACTTCCATATAAAAAGAGAGGGGGACATATACTGTCTTTCTATAAAATAAACCCAGATGTTAGAAATGATGAAAATATAAAGTAACAAAGTGACCTTAATGTGTTTCCACTTGGCAAAGTAGCCTTCCATCTTTTTCTTTATTCCTGTTTTGTAAGAGACTATTTTCAGATCAGAGACCTTTTTCTACAGCTTGTGGCTTACACACCATGTAACTACCAGATATTTAAAACATAAGAAGATTACTGAAGAGAGGTGTCATTAGAGTTAATTAATTTGTGTTTAGAACTGCAAATAAATTGCTGCATGCATTGTGTAAATAAGAACACTATTGGTACACCAAGCATAAGATTCTGATTTGAGGGATCGAATTGTTTAGTTTCCCAATGTTGGCAATTTCAGTACCATATAGCAGCCTATAGAAAGTCATAAGGGCTCTTCCAAACATAACAGAATCATGAACTGAAATCAGCAGTGTGAGGGAAGTCTGCAGTTTCACTTTAGTTAAGTAAAGTATGTTTAATACACAACCGATGGTGTTGTCTTCTGCTGATTTTTTTTTTTTTCCTCAGTTTATTATCATTTCCCTTCTGCAACTCTAAAAGAGCTGACTGATAAAAGTTTTAATCTGTGGGCTTTAGATGGGGCAGTCTTACTCATTGTCACCTTTTTCCCATACTTACTCTCCCAGCATAAACATGCACACACAAACATACACATACACATACTCTCAGAGTTGATTTACTGATCATCTTGGTTTTTTGTTGCCTAAATGTTGTTCTTTAAGAACAGGGACGTCAGAGAGCTCCTGTGCTCTCCAGAACAGCTAAGTATTTGATGGCTGTGCTCAGCAGTTTCAGTATTTATACAATATCCAGAGTATTTGCCTAAGACAATCTTTCCTATTAAATGTAGTGAGGGTAGGAACGTGCCTCCCTGCTATTTATTCCAGAACAAATTGGTTTCCCACCTGTAAGAGTAACACCTGCATGAGTTTTTTAAGACCAAAGTCTTAAAAAATAAAAATAAATAAAACAACAAAGCCCTCAACAATAACAACAAACACCTCCACAACCCTCAAACAGCAATGAATAGAAACTGATTTCTCCAGTTCTTGCTGTTTGGGAAGCTACATACTAGTATAATGTTTAGTACTACTCTCTGTGAGATAGTGTCCCATTTGGGGCAGAATGTATGTGTACCACAAATAGCCTTTAACTGGGATAATCCCTTCAGTGGATAAATGCCAGGGAGGCAACAAAATTGTGGACAGCTCTGCAAGGGAAGGCAAGTCGGGAGCTGTGGGTTACAGCAAAAGTATCAGGGGCAGCGATCACCACTAGAGGCCCCAAAAAAGAAGAGAGTGGCAGGTCTGCTGTCAAGGTCAGATGGCAGTCCAGTGATTGCCAGATGTGTCCCATGGTCTGAAGGCAGGTATGAAGTCAAACCAACAAGCGTCAAGATCAGCAACACGCACAGCCAGGCAAAGACGTACTGACACTGTAGCTCAGACAAGGACTGGGGATTAAATGTGGACACCCAGAAAGACTTCCTTCAGCATTTTTTTCATGTAGTTTTTTGTTATGTTTTGTTTTGTTTTCCACAAACATCTGATCAAAGAGTGTGCAGCAGCACAAGTCAGAGCTGGCCTTGAAGACAGGTAGCTACATCCAGGGAAAAGGCTTTGTAGAATGCCTGCACCTCATTCAGGACCTGATAGTAACAACTTGGGACACTAATGGGGATCCAGATGTACTTAGTGTAATCTGATCAGATTTATATGTAATTGACACTATTGGCTTCAGTTCCAGTTCTTTTCAGGCATTCATAAAAAATACGAGCACCTTGCATATGACAAGGTAGTTTTAGTCTATTATTTTTCAGAGGTAAACAATCTTTTCCTTTGAAGTAGTTATTTTAACCTTCAATTCCAAATTGCTAGTTTTGGAGTAGTGATTGCTAGGAGTCTTTTAAAGACTCAACACTAGTGCTTATTGCTCAGTAATAAATGCAACTGGTTTTTCTTTGACTTCAAGATTGCTTTGGAAAATTTTACAATGAAGTTATTATAGTAGTGTGAATTCAGATTTTTCTAGAGAAATGAAATTTACTAAAAATTCACTTATACCAAAGTCTGTCACAAAAAAATAAAATAATAATAATAAAAAAATCTAGTAGGCTGCGACACCTATCAAACTGGGGGTGGTTCTCCTCCTGGGAGAACCTACAGGGGTTCAGGGGACAGTGTGTTTTGAATTCCATTCTCTCATAATATACATGCCTTTTCCCTCTTCTCTTTATTGCAAGCCTTGAATTCAATTCAGATCAGGCTAATAGTAAATTTATCATTTGTTACCATATCTTGCCAAATCTTAATGGTTATGTTTCTATTCCCTATTTTTACTGTATCCAGTGAATTAAATTTATATATTGTTTAAATGAATTTACATTTTCAACTGTACTTGAGTCCATGAATAAGTCCATCAAAATGAGAGAACAGATTTGAGTGTCGTGATCTTTAAAACTTCCTACCATCTCTGACATAATTCAATTTCTGAACCTTCCTGCATTTTACCTGTACTGTTTTGATTATTTTCCTGCTATAAACTGGTGAAACTGGTCTGCATATCAGATTAGATAATAGTAATATTTTAATTATTATTATAAGTAATATAATTGTAATTAATAGTAATAACTCTCCCATCCTTACTGCATCATTTCCATACTTCTTGTACAGTCTGAATTTGTATTTTTCTGAGCTAACTTTGAGAAATATTTAAACCTGTATGTCTTGGGCCCTAAGACAACCTTTTTGTGGAATAATCCTTTTCTACCCTTCATACTCTCTGCTTCTGACATTACCTTAAAAAATGTAACAGGAAATTAAGTTAATTCAAATAGACTTTCAGACTGACCTAGCAGGTAGTGCTAGGTACATAGTTTCAGAGAGCTTGTACCATTACCTAAAACCAAATATACATGTATAATCTTAACAGTTCTTTCACTGACCTTTCACGGAAGAGATATAGCTATTATATGTAAAACTACATAATAATATAAATCAGAGCATTTGTTCTGATATTTATGTTGTGAAAAAAGACCCTTGCATTAGCATTAAGCAGGTCCATATAAAAATTATCTTTTCATCAGCAGCAGGCTCCCAGCACTACCTCAGAATATTCACTTTTACCTTCTTTCCCCGAAACATTATTAATTCACAAAAAAAATGTTTTTAACCACAAAAACATTTCTGCTTTCTCTCTTTATTTTCCATTGTGATTATTAACTACTAACCACATGAATCACATTTGTTAGTATTGAACACTGGATTATATTGTGTTGCCTTCTTCATTTTGTTTAATTTCTCTTGTATCTAGCTCAGATGTCCCTAGCCTAAATCTTGAAATGTTTTGTGCCCTCTTTCTTTGTCTTGATTCTTCCTTCACTGTAAACACTCATTTTGCTTTCACTTGGTACACTTATAGCCTTAAGTCATCCTTTTGAAATACATTCTGGTCATTCTTAAAGAGAAGAATTTGGAAATAATGTTAAAGGATCAATGATAATCAGAAATTCTGTCCTTATGCCTCTCCCCATAACTTTTAGATATATTGCTTGTAATAACCTAATACATTGGAAAGCCTGGAGATAACTTGGATTAGAATCCCAGTCCCCCTGCATTTGAAGATTCAGAACAGTGAGACAAGACTTAGGAATGTGCTTAGATGAGTAAGAGTACTACAAGGCAGGGTAATTATGTTATCCATCAGAACTATGATGGGAAGTTTTGTTGCTTTTCATTATTTTCAGTGTCATTCCAAGTGCCAAATTTTCTGTGAAATTTGGAGATGACATTCTTGAACAAGCCACAGAGAACTCTGAAGCCACAAATCAAATAAGTAGGAAAATCAATTCATTTAACTGAGGAAAACTGTATGAACAAGTAATCCTAATAGCATTTTTTCTTGCAACCTACCATCAGCATATTGTATACTGACATAAAAAGAGATTACAGTATCTCTAAAATTAAAAATGGATCTGTATATATATATTTCCCAAGATATTCTCATATTGCACAGCATTTGATCAATTCTCACCATCTTTTATAGCTATTGATGGAACAACAAATTATCCAGAAATAACTGATCAATGTTAGAATCAGTTCCTAGGCTTCTTGTATTATCTGAAAGTATGTTATTACTTTCAGGTTTTGATTGTATTTTTTTTTTTATTTAGTGTTTCAAGACTTAGGCATATTTATATACCAAATCAATCAGGAAATGATTTAACTTTGTTTTCTCTAAAACTCTACATAACCTCACATAAGTGTGCGCTCTAGCAACACTGATACTGTATCATTTCTGTTCTCATTCATTTATTCTAGGCAAATTGTAGGGCAATTTCTCATTGTGTTTTCACCCACATATTTTTAAAAATAAAATGAAATACTTGAAATTAGCTATGTTATAAGATAGGAAATAAATAATTAGTCTGCAAGAAAATGTCTTTGCATTCTCTTAATAAGTTGGTATGCAGATAAGCATATATTCTGTTCTGTATTAGTTGTCAGTGGAAGGCTGTAGAGATAAATATGAGGGTTATTTATATGCATGACATCAGCTTTACCTTTCAATGGTAAAGTGTGCTATGGTATTTATTTACATAGTGTACACAGTAGTCCATCTGCACTCCATTTTTAAAATAGGGCAAGTGTGTTTATGGGATATAAAATCACCAGCTGTTTACTGTGAACCCCTGCAACAAGTGCATTAAACAGATTTTTGGAAATGTACATCAACAACCAAAGCTCTTTCATTATAATGTCTATTTTTAAGTAGACTATGGCTTACGATAGCACTTTCCATATTAAAGTTTTTAGAACGGGGCATGTCATTATACATATTAATCCATTTGTCCATTTGTGCTCAGGGTAGGATTTTCCATGAATAAAACTGATCGTTGGCACAAGACATCTGGGAATTAGTATTTTTGTAGCCCAATTCCAGTTTTATGCTTATTATTTTTTGATACAAAAAAAAAAAAAAAAATCTGTATTTGATGAAAAGTAGGTAGAAAGTTTAGACTGGCTTAATTTACCTGAAGCCTTCCAAAAGCTAAGTTTACTTGTAAGTAATTTTTTGTCCTTCCACCCCTGCCCCCCAACATACAACATGTCCAAAAGGTTGTGCAGCTCACAGCTGCTCAGATCCTCCTAAATGAAATGATAAATGATCCTTCCCTTTCTGTGTAATGCCGTGCTACCTTGAAGTCTGGCATGTGTGAAGTAGAAACAGTTTTTCAGAGTTTTGCCGGTGTCACTTGAGGAAACATAAAAGATGGAGTGTTTTTAGAAGTACTAGTTCACATCTAGAAAACACAGCCCTATCCAATACGTTAGAAGAAAGTTCAGGTTTCAAAGAGAGTCAAGAGTTCAGAAGTACTTCAATTAAAGTTATCTGAAAAACACTTTTAATGTAATTCTATTAATGAAAAGCTGAATGTTAGGGTTAAAGTTTTTTCCACTTTCAAAAGGCAGAAATTCTCTCACATGCAACCTTGCCAACCACTATATGATTCAGCACAGACATTTGCTTCTTGAGCAGTTGGAGTAATAATGAGGAGTCTGTGAACAATGGTAGGTTGTAATCAAATGCAGACCAACCACTTGACGACGTTGAAGTACTCAGCACAGATGGGTTTTTCAGCTACTTACTGACCGCAGAGGCGTATGCTGTCCTCAGTGCTATTTAGAGTTATGAGAAGTCATCAGATGTACGTTTAGTCGTTACAGAGCATATAAAATTGACATCTTATGGTGGTTTAACTACCAACAGGTGGCTAAGCACCACCAGGCCACTCTCTCATTTCCCAGAAAATATGATGAAAAAAAAGAAGAAAAAAAAAAAAAAAGCTTAAAAAAGCTTTAAAAAGCTTATGGGTTGAGATAAGAAGCAGTTTAATGAAATGAAAATAAAAATAAAATAAAGCAAAGGCCACATGGAAGCAAAAGGAGAAAAAAATGTTCCCTAGTTCCCATTAGCAATCAATGTTCAGCCACTTCTTGGGAAGCAGGGCCTCAATACATTTAGCAGTTGCTCAGGAACACAAATGCTTTCTTAACAAGAGTCCCCTTCTCCATATTTCTCCCCAGCTTTCATTGCTGAGCAGGATGTCATGCAGTATGTCAGTTTGGGTCAGCTGCCCTGGCTGTGTCTCCCCACCTCATGCCCACCCCTGGCCTGTAGGCCCTTGTGAGCACAAGGTGGTGTTGAAGAGCCAGCCTTGATTCTGTGCCAGCACTCCTCAGCTATCACCAAAACAGTAGTGGGGTATCAACATTGTTCTAGCTACACATTCAAAGCACAGCACTCTGCCGGCTGCTGTGGGGAAAGTTAACTCTTATCCCAGCCAGGCCCAGTACATGTCTTAATTCCTGATTCTGAAAATCTACCTTCACAGTCAAAAATCTGCTTACCCATAGATCTGCTGGTAAGACATAGCCTTGAGAATTTAAGAAGTTAATAGGTCTTTGTAGAACTCAAGAACTACCCAAAAATGTGTTTTTTCCTTCATTCACATAACTAAACATTGGATGGAATGTTTTCAAACACTATTTGGAAAATGCTGTTTGTCCTATAGCTTATTTATGTGAAGCATGAGGACTCTGTACTAAACTGTGATATGTGCAATATGTTTAAATGCTGATTTATATTGAGGTAAAATCCTATTGGACTTGAAAAAACTTGTCTGTTTAAGAACAAGAAGCACTTCGCAAGAGGTGCAATAGCTATACTTATAATTACATACTCCTTTAAGACTGACATTCTGATGGAAATATGGCAGTAATATTTGCTAAATATATTTACTAAGAGGTGACCCAGTGTTAGGAGACCAATAAATTTAATAGCTTTACTTGACAAATAGCTTTAAAAATGTTGAATTAATAAGAAAACCAGAAAAGTTTTAAAAAGGGTCTGAAGTGTCCTCCTTACAGCAAATAAAAATTTACCATTACTAATCCTGGAATTCTGTCAACTGAAGATGTCAGTAAAACACTGTGTAAATGAGAACCATCTGACTTTTTAAACTGCTTAGAGCCCATTGACAGCATCATTACTAAACAAGCTTTAAGTTCTAGGTAAGACAGAATTTTCACCAATCAGTAACAGCTTGAAACACAGAACTGTAGAAATATATGGCCATTTTATTTTTCACAGGAAAAAACATTAATACTAAAGTTATGATTCAGTTCGAACCAATGCTTAACGAATTACATGTGGAGGCAGCTGAACAGGAAACAAATCTATTCACATTCATCTTGTCCAGAAAAGCATATCAGAAGGTCTTAACAATGCTAAATAGGGAAATATGATGACAGATTAATACCAATGCTAACAAATGTGTCATTACAAGTTTAGTGAATGTTTCTTGCCAATATGAAACTATCATAAAAACACACAATAGACATTAGAACATTTAGCAAATGGAAAATATGGAAAAAGTGAACCTACCAATCCAACTGCAACAGAAGAACTAAATCAGTGTTTACTTCATTTCATACTTGCTGCCACAGTAGCAATAAATCTAATTTTAGTGTCTGTTTAAGGTTAAGAAGGATCTTTTCATATTTTAGTCAAGTTAAATATCAGAAATGAAAATTTAAAAAATATATATTTTATCTGATATACACTTTAAATACTCAGAGGGAAAAAATGTTTTGTATGTGATCTTATTAGGTTTCTTAAAAGGCAACTGTTCTCACAACAGCCAAATAAAGTGCACATTATGTTGTCATGTCATGTGTTTTTTCAGTGAACAGTAGCAATCATCTTCAAGGATATGCTAGTATAATTACATTTCTATTTTTAATCCATTTTTAATACCTGATCCAATTTACATTTGTCTATAGATAAGTAAATTTACATTCTATTCAAAAATATCACTGGGGCTGACTGTAGTGCTCTAGGAAATGTACTGTACAGCTGCTGTACAAGTTATGTAAGAACCTAAAGGTTATAGTTGAAATATTCCTTACACAATTTGAGATCCAAACAAACTGAAGAAAATCTTCTCCTATTTTCATGTGATATTTAAAAGCTGTGTCTAAAATTGTGACATGGAATTCTTGCAGATTCTGCATCTTCATGTGGTGTGGTAAGAAGCTTCAGCAAAGTACAACACATTTTTCTATGTAGTCAGAAGAACAGAGGAATTGATACAGTCTACATTGTTTCTCTCTAATTCTCACACAAAACTACAGCTTAAACTTGAAAGCATTATTAGATATCAAAAACAAATAAAAAATGAATGGTAGAAAAAATGAATAAAATGAACAAATGTTGTCAGTCAGCCAGAGTCAGGATGATGTACTCCCAGTTTTTTTCTTCAGTTCTGGACTAACTGTGGATTGTGAAATTCGATCATCATTTTAAACAGGCCTGCTTTCTGCTTCCTTGCAAATACCAATCTCTGATGTAAAAAAGTAATCTCAAATTTTTGACAGTCCTTAGTATAACCATTGATGATAACTGTCTTATTGCTAATTTTATGCTTGAATAGGAAAGTAATGAGGAAAGCATCTTTTAGATATACACAGTAAATTAAATATATTTGAAAAACAAATGTATTTTCCCTCATGAGTTTTTCCCTAGTTACCAAAGTAGAGACATTCTACTCTGAGGTAATAGAGAAGGTAAATTGTACCCAGATTTGTTGCTCTTATATACGTGTCTTCTAAGGCACTTTACAACTACCACAATGAATGTACTGGCATAAAGAGACTCCATTCTTGACCATTGTCGATTTGGGCCTTCATTAAGTAAATTGACACATAATCAAGTCATATGTTGTGGACATTAACTGCTCTAGGACTCTCACAAGATGGCACTGGACAAAACAAAATTAGTTTGTTTCCCTCCTTAGCACCTGTAGGAGTTATTTTAGAGTTGATTAACCTCACGTTCAAAACTTCCCAGGAACGCCTGAAAGCTCTCTGTGGACCGGCAAGTTACCATACTGCAGCCAAAGCCTTGGGAAACAGGACAAAGATACCCTAAGAGTGTTATTTTCTATGTGGGTCTAACTGCTGTTGTCTTCCAGTGCAGTTATACTCACACTTTTTGCAGGCTAACCAAACTTCATGAGAAGATCCTAGTTAAACTGAAATAGCTAGGTGGACTGAAAGCATGCCGAGAAAAAAAAAGAGGTGATTTTTGCCGTTAATTTTTGCATTGAGATGGATTTGGATGTTTTTTTTCCTGCGAAGGTCAGTAGACTAAAGTGAGTTTTTGCACTTGCAAGCTTGAGTTTTGCAGGCCATGCTACAACAATGCTTCATCTAAATTCCTAGTTAATATATCCAAACTGATATAGTTGCCAAAGTGGTGAAACAACAGAATAAAAGCAATAGGTGGTAAGTAGAACTGCAAATTACAGCAGATAAATAAGCAAAATCTTGTAATGAAGACTTCATATTTTTTAATAAGACATGTTACTAGTCAGACATTAGGATAGAATTTGCTTAGATATTCAGGGTCTCCTGCATTAAAAATGTGAATTGTATTACCTATAAATCTGAGCTTTACAGTAAGTTTCATGAAGAGCTGACAAGGAAGTATCTAAATATTGACGCATAAAGGGAAAGAGCAAATGAAAAAACATAATACAGATGACACTTTAAAATGAGCAGAAAAATCAAAGTAATCCATGTTATAGAGCATAATAGGCATGCTATGGAGGATTGGAAAACACTGGGGAAATTTAATTCAACTACTTTTTTTTTTTTTTTTCAGGAGAGAAATAATAGTGATTAATGATGTTAATTCCTTTGACATATTAGGAAGTTTAAAGCTTAGAAAGCAAGATCAGCATCTCTAAATACTACCATGAGTATTGGCTGGCCTGTTTGGGTCTACAACCATTTTTAATGGCTGGATCCAAAGATCACTGGAGTGATAACAGGCATTGATTAGACCTCATATGCTTACAGCACAGTATGCCTAGCATAGGAGCATTTCATCTTAAAGGCTATCAGAATAAAGATAAAACAAATTATTTAAGAAACTACAGTAACAGTGAAATATAACTTTCCACTGGAATTGCAAGTGTCCTAAAATATTATAAACAGACATATTAAAATCATTAAGGGATAAAGAAGAAAAAGATGTTGAATTACCAAGGCTTACTTTTCCAAGGCTTATTAAAAATACTTAGAAGCAAGTACATTCATAAATACAGATTTTAAACTGAAAAAGATTGTCAGACAGCTTCAAATTATAGAACATTTTCAGTAGTAAAATAGTGAGACATTTACACAAACCCTTTTGCAGACAACACTCAGCTTTTTTAATTACCTTCAGAGACATTTTCAGATATAGTTATTCAAATTTTAATTTATGCATTTACTAACTTAGCATATTGTCTTGATTAATGGATTTAATTAAATAAGTTTATGTGATATATATTTACAATCCACAGTATTACAATTATACATACCACTGCTTTTTCTCTGTGCTATTTTAAAACAGTACATACAAGAATATGTGTTTAAACTTTGGGAACCCTGTGCCAGACTGTCATGCTCAGACTCATCAAAATAAAATATTTTCAAGTTAAAAAAACAAAGCAAAATAAAGCAAAAATTAGAATGATATTCAGTGCAAAAACATTGCTGTTGATCTCTATGTTATGATTCACATTTGAGTCACTTACTTGTCTTAGGTAGAAGCCATCTCTTGGTTCATTTAAATTAATGCTCAACAGCGGTTTATGACCTGCGGGTTATAGTTCTGTGCCAGACAGAAAAATTTTCCCATTTTAGGGTTTTATTTCCATAGAGGTGAAAGCAACCAAGAATCCAGTTTAAAGATAGATTTTTCATTCTGATATACATCAGCAAAGATATATTATTTGAACTGTGCCCAGATAGTTTTCCTAAATCAGAGCTCTGCCTAATTTTACCTAATTTGTCTCAGGATTTTATGGACCATACCACTGAATGGAGCATCATAAATAACAAAAGATATTATTCACAAACCTTTAGTCATTTCCAAGTGGACTTCCATTTCGGGCCAGGTTGTTACCTTCATTATTCACATTTGGTTTGGATTCATAACAGAAATATTATGTTAATTTGAATGTTGACCAAAACAGGAATTTTGCTGTAACTAAAACCCACTTAACTGTGGAACAATATTTGCTTTGGACATCACAAAAACAAACAAACAAACAAACAAACAAACAAAAAACATAGGTTTAAATTTGTTAATTTGTTAAGTAATTTACTAAGTTTAAGTCATTACTCCCTAAAGAAAACAATGCAGTGTGACTCAAGCAACTACACATGCATCTCAATTTGAATTGTTAATTCTAAATAGTCTCAGTGGGGAAAAAAAAAAAAAAAGTTAACTGGTTTAGAAGTTATGCCTACACAATCACCAGATACTTCAGTAAAACTCTGGAATGTGCCTCCATGCATAGTACTAAAAGGCTACCTTTGCAGAATACATTTTTTTATATATATTATTTGTATTTTTTATTTGTATTTTTTATTAATATTAAGTCCAAATCTCTTTGTGAGCAGCTTGAGCAGAGATATTACAATAAAATCAGCCTATAGAGGCTAGAAATGGTTTAGACCATCCAAAATTGGATATTCTGCATTGAAATCCATTTGACCCATACTTGTAGATACACCTCATACTTTGGCTTATGTTCTGTTCTGTTGTCTTAGTTACATGCTGAGAGAAAAGAGCAAAAGGATAGACAAACATGCCAGTAAAATGAAGCCAAATATGCTATTATCCATCCCTTTGACTGTTTACATTGAATAAAATAGGAATTAGTATTCCAGGCTTGTGGCTCTACCTCTTGGCTCTTAGACTTTTAAATGCAGATGCTAATAATCTCTATGCATTCATGCATGCTGACAGATATGCCACAACACTTTAATCAGCATTGGCTACAAGACTAATAAAGGTTAGTAATAAAATAAAATTCTGTAGGGGCTCCCTCTTTACAGGCAATATCAGGCCCTATGAACTTTTAATGCCTACTCTGTCTACTTAGATAGTCATGGCTCAAAGCCTGTATTAAAAATAGCAAGGAGTGCTTATTCTGAAGTGTTTGAAAATACTGCAAATTACACTGTAGTATTGGCTTACTCCAAACTAATCTTATCCTTTACTGACCTTTGCAGAAACACTTCTCTTTCATTTGGCAGCTTCATTTCCCTTCTTTCCTTCTGTCTTATTCCCCTGTCCTTCTACTTGTAGTTTATTTAGTCATCAGGAATTGGTGTGATGGGGCTGCTCTTTAACTATGTAGCTGATAGGTTTGTTGTGCTCCCCAGAAGCAAATACCTATTTCTTATTCCATTTCCATTGCAGCTTCATTTTCATCTCAATATTGTATTCCTCAGGAGCTGCACAATACATTTCTTTTGAGGAAAGCAATGAATCTATTTACTCTTTGCTTTACCTCTTTATAGAGTACTGTGGATTTTCTGCTCCTTTATTTCCCTGTACATTTAATGAAAAAACTAAATTCATCAGGAAGCTAAAAATAAATGCAACAATGTGTCAAGAAATGAATGTGTGCACATGCATTTGCAGTGAAGGTCTTTTATTAACATTATTTATTAGAAATAGATAGAATACTATACAATAGCAGTGCAAAAATAGGTAATCCCTGTGGAAAGCAAAAATCTTACAATGAAAGACAGATACATTTTGTATTCTTTAAAATCACCAAGCTCCTATCAAGTCTAATTCTGCCTGGGTAGGTGATATAAGTTTCCATACTTCTTCTTAGTAGAAACTTATGAAAACTTAGTGGATTTTTTTTTTTTTTTTTTTAATCATAAAGTAAAGAGAAAAAAAGAACCTGGAATAGTCTTGACAGAATGAGTGCATGTAACTACGGAACAACTATTTCACTTCAACATGCTTAAAATACACATTGATCTGTACCATGCATTTTTGTTTGTTTGTTTGTTTCATCCCACAGGACGAGGAGATACTGCATTCCTCTTTGCAGGCTCCCATCCTAACCCAGAAGTCGATGGGCCTGCCAGACCCTCATAAATCTGCGACAGAAACTGTCTGGTATTGACATGTCCATTGCAGTTATTGTTATTTAGGTAGTTTGTAAGTTTATAGATCACTGCTTCATTCATCTGCAACTACATTACAATTGTCTTGTGAATGTGATTCATTCCAGTTGTTTCAGAACCATTGATAGGACACAGTTTTACCCAGGGCTCCTCAAAAGGAACCTAATAATCCTACAGCATATCAGTCTTTTCTGCTCTAGGCATCTCCAGTTCCAATGGCTGAGCTTCCATACTGTCAGCAGTACTAACTATATTGATTTGCAGTGTGTTTTGGAAGGTCCTTTTCACCTCCTTTGCCAGTAGCCTGGATGTTAAGAAGCAGAGGCCCGTAGATGTTCTACTATCAACATCCAGAGTTTGACTGCATCAGCCTCCATCCTCCATGATAACATTTAAGATGCCTGGAAAGCAGAGTGCACCTGAAGGACAAATGTGTCTGTAGAACAGATGTCCTCACTTTCAGATACCAAAGTCTGGATAATATAGAAACATATGAATGTATGTTTTCTTTCTGCTAATTGTATGATGAGTCCAGAATTGTCCCAGAAGTGAAGTACCAAGGAAGGGCATTTCTTACTATTCAAGACCTGTGTTTGACAGGTTCCAGATAACATTTTATAGCTTACTGTAAGATGACACTCAAACTCAAGTGTAGAGAGGACTCTATACCTACTGGAAATTTCTTTTAAAAGCAGATGGTCTGCCAGATCCTCTCCTTTCTTCTCTTTCTGATGAGATCTATCTTCTATTACAGTGACGCAAAACATATTGGACCAGAGGGTAGCTTCACTGAAGCCTCATTTAGACTTTTCTACTCATTCCTGAGCTGTTACCCTTGGTACTTCAGCTGAAGTATTCTCAAGATATCCCAGAGATGCTCTGAATAGTCAGACAGCCCCAGAACATCCTTGTATTGACCATAATGCAGGTTCACTCAACCTGTCTTCTTAACCAGAGATACTCTTACATCTGCTAGGCAGACAAATATCAAAATGTTTTGTGAATGTCTGCAGTAAAAACTGAAAGACTAGGTGTTATAAAATATCTAAGATAACTAAACCAAAAATAACAATACAGAATATATATCAAGACAAGATTTTTTTGTTCTTAAATCTGGGATAGACTGCTTCATATTATTGCATCAAGCTTAATTTTCACTGTCTTTCAACCACTGTTCTCTACTATAGACCACAAATAATGGGTAATCACATCTAAGCAATACATATCAAAATTCTAAAACCAAAACAAGACTAGCAAGCCACAAGCTAAATGCTTATGTTGAAATGTGTCATCAAGATGCTTTAAAGAGTAAATCTATGATGTATTCAAGGACTTCTGAGAGAAAAACAAGACCAAATTTGTTGATTACAGTATTTGTTTAGAGTTTATTTGTTCAAGTTAAGTACTAATTCTCTTCCTTACATTTAAGATTAAGAAAAAAAATGTATGAAATGAATCTCTCTGTGGAGGACCAGCAAAATGACTGCTCTACTTATGTCTTATTTTCAGGGCTAAAGAAGGATTTGAGTGATGCCTAAGATTTTGTGAATGTCCTTAGCACTAGACTCAAAGGTATGAGTCATTTTCAGCAAAATAAAGCAAGAAAAAAGAGGACATTTTCATATCCATGCATTAAAATGTTTAAAATGTTTAAAGATATTTCTAGGACTACTTGCAGACGAAAGGGTATATCCTTTACTTCCTTTTTTTTTTTTTTTTTTTTTTTTTCTTTTAATTGCTTGTATTTTTGCTAATAGCTTTCCCACTTTGTTCATAAAAGAAAATCATATACCATCAGAGTTATCCTTACAGAGAAAGTCATATGTTTTGTAATAATATGCCCAATTTACTGTACTATTTTTCAGTTCTTCCAGTGTTTAAGACTTCACTATTCATCACAAAGTCAAATCTAATTCTTTCACTTCTCAATTTCTTTGTTAGCACTACAATTATCTTGTCCTCAATCCCATTCTTCCATGTCTTTCTTTTTATCAACATCTGGCAGGCTTTTTTGGTTCTATAGTTCTGCAAACATTTACAATGAAATATTTTAAGCGTATCCAGTTTATAACTCCGGATGTAGAAATAAAGTCAGTCTTTTCTACTGCAGCATTTCCCTTTTGTTCTTACTTGACCTCAGTGCAGTCCTTCTTTCCAGTGAGGAATCTGTATCACTCACTTGGTATCAACATCTCCAATTGGAAGTCCTGTTTTTCCATCTGCTAGTACAAAACTGATATGTTGTGTAGGAGGTACACTTGGTACTCCTTTAAAGTTACCTATTAAGTTTAAAATGTCAATATAAAACTGGATTTGATCAGTCCTTTAATGTAATGTTTGTTGAATGACATAGATAATGTTTTTCCACAGTTGTCTTATAAAACATTAACGTTTTCACCATCTGGTTACCAATGATTTTGTGTTCAGGATTCAGTGCCATAATGCTGAACAAACATTCACATTAAAATTTGGTCACAGATCAACCACAGCTGCACCTTCTCATTGAGAAATTAATGTACTGGTTAAGATCTGTACTGATATACCTTTTTATTATTATTATTTTTTAGCAATCCTGAACATATTTTAAATAATAATTAAAGGTTTAAAAATTATGTAACACTGTGAAAATCACAAGAAACATAGGTAACTGACTTTACAAAGCTAATGAAATAAACTGTGTAATAAGCTGTGTGGGTAGAATAAACTTCTGCTTGTTCTACAGGCCTAGGCCCAACTTAAATACTTGTGAAGTCATTAAAAGATTTCTTGTGATTATAGTTGTCTTCATGTAAGTTGAGTTTACCTTGATAAAAGGTCAAGAAAAATTATGCAAAGAATATAGGTCTGCAGTATTTTCCATGAAATTCACTTAATTCAAGAACTGCACTGAGGTGCAAAGCACTTTGGTAGCTAGGCCTGCTTGTAATGCATTTAAGTTTTGTATGCATATACAAAGATATCGCATAAACTTTGTATTCTGAAATATAAAGATCTACAGCCAATTCTCCAGCCAGGTTGAAGAATCACTAGCTCTGAAGCAGTAAAAGACCCCACACGCACTTTAAAAGAGAAGGGGTAGGTCCCTAGAATGTTTTTCTTTCCACTGTTACACTTGCCACACACCCTGCCGCAGAGTTGTCTAAAGAAGTGTCTGACAAGTCCATCTGCTCATTGATCATTGCAGCCTGGCAGGGAGGGTAATCAGTCACTAACAGGATGGATTTTGTCAGGCTGATGTTAGCAGGGCAGGGTCTCAGAGCCAGTGTATCTTGCCGATAAGCTTAAAAAAGGCAGAAGAAAACACAGCAGTAATCATGTCAGCCTGTCAGATACCTAGCTCTCACACAAAACAACAAGATCCAAGATGGTCAAAGCTGAGTGACCCAAAAAACTCTTCCTGAAATTGTTGTACATAGCCTGACAGTTATGGACAAGCTCTGCTTTAATGGAATAAAGAGGAGAGTAATGTGAAGAGAAAATTACTATGTGAAGAATTCATATTTGATTCTAACACTTTCTTTTTTTTTTTTTTTTTTCATGTAATTATTAATGTGTTTTTTAAAAGTGCATTAAAATTTCATTCAGATTAAGATGAAATGTAAGAAGAGGAACAAGAGCAATGGATTGAAAGATCCTGTGTTGACAATTAGCTTTAGACAGTAACCTTAATCAAGGTTAATGCCATTTCAGGGCCTCATCTCAGATCCTCATTTTGTGTGTTCAGCAAGCCTTGCATTTTTCCTTTTTTCTGAGTAATCAGTTTTATTTGGGATATGTGCTATAGACTAATTATTCAGTCTTATCATATGTTTAAATAGCATCTATGGTGGAACTTCATAAAATATTTATTAATAAGTGTAAAGTACCCAAGATCTAAAAATATTTTCATATGATTTTATTTAAAAGCAACAATATTTTACGTGGACCCTCATACCAGGTTTTCAATATTGAAGTACCTGACGTTTTTACTCTTGCTATAGAAAAAATCCGTGATAAGTAATTCTATTTCTAGGAATTGCAACAAATGGTTCATGGTTTGTGTTTTTGTTGTTGTTGTTGTTTGTTTGTTTGTTTTTATCTCTGCAAGATCCCATTACACTATGCATGTGTACCTTACATTGTTTTAACTCTAGCTCATTAGAAGTGTTTTATTAAAGTGTGGTTTCCCATATAAGCCTCCTGATTCAGCTGCATAATACATCCTACTTAGGTAATCTATTTGGATGCCATTGATATGTTGATATTATGTAGTCTTAAATCCTTAATACTTTTAGCTGGCCACTGATATTTCCCCTAATGGAGAAGCAAACCAAATATGGAATGTCTGAGACTTTACTAAGGAGAGGGTGTGCATGAACATTCTCAAATATATGAGTGGTTGAAGATCAGGGACTAAATTTGCCTTTTTTTCCAAGAAAAATTCAAATCTTCCATTCAAAATATTGATCTGCAAAGCTTTGTTAGGTGAGTCATCCTAATTATGCAAATGACCTTACCGACTGTATCACATGGCTATGTGATTTAAGAAAAGATTAAATAATGTGGTCATCCATTAGGAGAGAGTAAAAAATTGATACATTTAATTGAAAATGCAGAAAACCTGGAGAAATAATTTGTTCTAGCTTTTGTATCTGAAGCAGACTGTAAGAAAATTGGTTTATTATTCATTGTATTTTGTAAAGTAAAAATGTTCAATGTATTTATTCATTTTCTCTTTCAAAGTGGAGTACATGTATGTGTTTTGGAAACAGTACCATCAAGTGGATGAGAAGACAGAGTTATGTTGGTTTTAGTTCAATTTTCAGAGCAAGAGACTTCAATTTTCCATGCCATGCCAGAACCCCCAGTTTAAAAATACAGGTTACAGTAATAATTTTTTGGAAATGTACTTAGAAGATTTAAAGGAATCTAGACTTCCACAAATGAGATAGGATTAGTGGTGTTTTGTTGTTTGTTTTTGTTTTTTTTTTTTTTTTTGGTGGTGGTGGTGTTTTTTTTTACATCCATTATATGTAACACCTCTAATTGGACCATATAATGAATGTTCTGACCAAATACAATTATTGATAACTGTGCTGCAGTACGTAGAGCCATGTATATGGAGGTAACGTAGATTTTTAGAAAATCTACAATAACAGAATATGATAGGAATTTTTCCATGGTGTCAAAGACAGACGATAAATGGAAATAAGCTTGCTGGGTCATTGCTTCATTAAATTGAATTTGTGCTAAATAAAACACCTTACTGTTGTTGTATCAAATTGGGTGAGTACCTGTATGAAGTGCCAGCATAAGACAAAGAAAAATTAACATAGTTGTGTTTGCTTTACTGTGGGCAAAATTTTGATTTTCAGCCAGAATGGAGAACTAATACATTTTGTGTACAAATACAATTAGCATTACATTTACAACTCTGACTGAATTTTGCTGTCAGTTACTATGTTCTGTGTTAGAGATAGGAAAGTCTGAGTATTGACCAAGAACAATCACATTTGACCAGGCCACACCAATGAGTTACAGATTTGCTATCGGATAATTCATGTTTAAGAAAGTTTCACTTCATGCAAAAGGTGATTTTGCAAGGTAGAAAAAAAGGCACTTTCTGTCTCATAGTAGTTCCTTTTCTGACAATATATCAATATTGATCAACACTTCCTAGAGCTGCATGTTTTGTTGAATGGAAGTTACTCCACAAGGCTGAAATGGGCTATATTCCTGGCAAATATGTTGGGGATGAGATTTTTGGGCCCTTAAGCAAGAGTGAGAGTGACCCAAGAGGAAAAAATACAGATGGCCATAATCTCTTATATCCATCTGATTTATTCTTTTTTAATCACAGTACATTCTGATTATAGCTTTGACTTTGCTCTGTCTTTGCTAGTTTTCTACTGCATATCAAAAACTTTTGTCTGTTCTAAAAAATATTAAGCAGTGGTCTAAGCTGCTCATCTGCTAAAAGCTACCCATACTTATCCACCTCTGTTGTTTACTGTCATTAATAGCAAATGCATTTCTCAATCTGACCTTGAAATGACAGTTTATGTGCATAAATTCTCCCTTTCTCTAACACACATATAAACACAGTATTCGTGAACACAAACATGAAGGCAAAAATCTTTAGTTTAACACTCGAGAAATTTTGTAAAAAAGTGTACTGAAATGTATTGGAATTACTCATGTAAAAATGTACTTTCATTTTAAATTTTGTAAAATAATATTTGCATCCTTTCACTTTTTCTTTTTTCTTGTAGTACAAAAACAGTACATGGAGCTGCACAGTTAGAACAGCCACATCGTGTGATTGTACTGCTGTTCCATGCAAAGAATAAAAGAATAAACACTAGGAATTCTGTTTTCTAGTAAAAACAAATATGCAGTTGGCTCACTATAAGGAATTATTTGATGTACCTATAGAAAGTATCTAGAGACCATTTGATGCAAAACTGTTGTGCCTCCCACTTGGTAGTTAATTTTAGAAGTATATTCTGTGTAAAGCTCTGTGTTCAGCTGAGAATCTGTTTTCTGTTTCTCTCCTTTGTGAGCATGAAGAGAGTTGCAGTACTGCAGATGGAGAAAGGTTGCTTTGTCCATCCCACGGGCAGCTGTGTTTTTGGGGATAAGTGAATGTTGCCCAGGGATGTTATTCATTAAAACACCTAGGAATCCTTCAAGATAAAAGGCACTATAGATTAACTTGTGTTAGAATTCTGTACTACATCTAAGTCTGCATTTTCTAAGGAGTGTTGATAATGTTTCTCATTACAGTAAGCACATTAGATCTTCTAGCATTATATTCAGGCACTGATGTAAAAGAAACATAGCTTATAAGTACTTAGATCCTCTTCTACCAGCTTTCTCTAGGGGCACATGCATTTTCCTTACCATAATGAGGCCCATAAAGAAGAAAAATGATGTGGCCTAGTATAGATAGGGAGTCACATTACAGTAACTTTCCATCAGAATTAGAGTAGTTAGAGACTACTATATTATGGCAGTGGTGGGTAACTCTGCTACTGTTATGGGCCAGCTGTCAACATCCCTGTTATAAACCCCATTTTTCAGGGGTTTATAACTCCTCTGGAAATTCCACTCGGGGTGAAGCTTGGTTTAGGAAGACTAAGTAAGGGAGTGATCTTTTTAAAATGAAATAGAGGGGCAAATAAAATAAACCTGAAATCCATGCATTTTCCGGTGTGCAGCTGTTTTCCCATTTTCTTTCCTTTACACTAGTATGGTTGTTTCCATTCTAGTAAAGAGGACTCACTGCAAATAAAGTTTTCAAAACCATTTCAGTGCTGCTGATACAAGTGATTGCTATGTAGTTAGAATGCAGCCTCAGCTCCAATAAGCAGATTTACCAAGCATTCTTAACTGGTTACAAAAACTTGTCCCTTCCCTGACAGAGTCTATTACCAAAAGGAAGAAAAAAAAAAAAAAAAAAAAAAAAAAGACTTGGACTTTCTGACCCAGTCACCTTCTCCTGGCCCATCTCAGCTCCAACTTCTTTTTTCATGCAGAGCTGCACTACACACTGAGTTTCTCTAGGGTGTAGAAAGTGGCACAGACCATTTCTAAGATCTATCATTGCCAAACAGAAATTGAAACCTGTACAGGGAATGGTCATTAAATAGACTGCAGAAAATTGTAATGGTAATTCAGTAAGTGCCATTTTTTCCTCTGAAGGGAGTTTCTTACTCTGGCATTAGAGGGCAATGAAGGTGCTGCCTTTCCAGTAGGACATTAAATGGCCACTTGTAGGCACTGGAGTTTCCACTGAACTCTTCTTCTAAGAGACTGACTCTTAACCTCAATGTCGTAGCCAAGTCAAGTGATTGTTAGCACTAATAAATAATCAGTGAGTGAACACTGTGATAATAATGTGGTGAATTTTCATTAGAATTTCTAAGAAAATGTATAATGAGTATTTTTATGACCTTTCTGAATAAATCTCAAGAAGAATCTTTATAGTCAAACTTTATTTGAATGCCCATTAAATTTAAATCTTGAAACTTTAACGTTTTGCAAGAGTTAACTTCTATTTGCAGTGTATCTCCTGGTAAAATCTGAAAAGATTGGAGAATTATTGTAAAGCAGAATAGGCTTGAAAATAGGTTAAATTTGCCTTAGTAATTATTTCTTACAATTATTCACCAGCTCCAGGGGTTGCCTACTTACCCAGAATTTCCCCAGCAATTCTTTTATGTGATGTTTTCTGTCAGGCAGACAGCTGCTGCATTCAACTCTGGAGGAGGAAGTGTGGCAGTGGTGAATGAAGGTCCTCAGTTCCTCAAGGGCATTGTAACCCAATTTAACATGCATAACTAATCATCACTATGATTATATGAGAAATACTGAAATGCAGAAAAAAAATCTGCATCGTTTGTTCACATGCAAAGTTAAGAGGATGGGAAAGATATCCAAGATGTTCATCTTTCTCATACCGCTGGACATTCCTGATCCCTTTCCTTTTGACATTTTGGATTTCTGTCTGTCAAGTGCTAACACTCCTTTATTGCCAGCGATATGGGTGAATGCTGGGTCTATGTGGCATTCACTGAAGCAAGCTGCAGATGCCATCTCAGAATAGGCTGAAATAACTCATTACATTTTTTATCTATACATCTGAGTATTGCAAATTAGATCTTCCAGTGGAGGATGATGTAATTCCTGCTCCAGAGTATAGGGAGGTATTATAGAAGATTGATGCCTGGTGTGTTCTTTGATCATCTTACATCTTCTGGAAACATCATAATGATGTTACTGTAGTCTGGTTTCCCTCCCAATCTCTGATGACAGCACCTTAACCCAAGAGACATGATTCAGGCTCCATCCATATATCTCAGTGTGTGAAAGCCATACATAGAACACCTGCCTTTTCCAGACTGCAGTTTCTTTGCAGTGTCTTCAACAGAATTTGTATCTTTCCACTGCATCAAGCAGATGTTTTATGCCATTTTATATTTAAATTATGGTTAAATTCAATACAAGGTAAAAGAACATGTAGCAAAAAAGGCAAACAATAATTTTAGCACTGTTGTTTTGTGCATGTTTTATATTGTTGCTTGCCACTCATTGATTATGATTGAATCAAGAAGCAGATGAATCATCACCTTCAGTTTTTCCTGTCTTTACTTTTTATGATTCTCTGTTATTCCAGGACAGTATGTAGAAATAATTAATCACCTGGTTTCATTTGTCTCAGTTGTTTTTATTTATTTATTCATTCATTTATTTATTTATTTATTATGCTCATAGTAGGTGGAAGGACACAAAAGGGCAAAGATTTTTCTTCTTTTATTTTTCCCACCCATCTGGACTTTGACAATAAAAATGTGAAACGCAAGGGCAGATTATTTTCTGTGTGAATTAGGGAACTATGCATATTTTGTGACTATCAAAATCATGTTTCATTGTGTCTTTGCTGTTATGACTACACATGATATTTGTTGTTTCTTATTCAAGGGTCAAAAAATATGTTTACAATCTCTTCCCTGTTTTTTCTTTGTAAACTAAAAACCTTCTTCTCTGAAACAGTTATCTAGGAAACCAAACCATTGCAGATTGCTTCCAACTGAGCCAAAACAATAAATTGAATTACCAGTAACACATTAATTTCAGCCTCCATTTTGATTGGGATTTTGTATTTCTCAAATTTTAAAAAACAAAATCAACAATAAAACAAAACAGAACTATACTGGCAGAAAAATATATTGATAGAATTCTTCTCACAAATGGGGGGGGGGGGGTGAACATGTTTTTTTTTCAAATGAGAATCAAATTTAATTTTTATGATGACTTTGTGGTTTGAATGATATATCAAACCATGTAAAGCAATAGTAATCTCAGACATGAGTAATAGCAATCACTCTAGGCAGATGAATTTACGTTCTTCTGGGAAATGTGTATAAAACCAAGTAGCATAATCTACAGAAAAATTAACCAAACAGGTTAGATAATCTAAATGAGTCAGATAATCTGTATGAGTGAAATGTCTGCTTTCAAAGATAACTGTATTTATAAAGGAAAAAAAAAAAAAAAAGCAAAACAACAACAAAGCATTTTCTTTTATTTATAATATAAATATATTATACTGTGAGCAGATATATGAGGATATACTTAATCAGTCTCCAGTTCTATGTTGCAACCTTATGTTTTTATATTGGGAGACTGAGAAATTGCCAGAACAAAAGGACTAAAATAAGTTTTAGTTTCCTATTTCTGCAATTCCTGAATGGGGTGTTATCAGCAGAGATAATAACATGTTAAATGACTTGGAATTTATTTGGTTCACAAAATTATATGGAAGATTGACAGCGTCTTAAACAGCAGCAGTCAGTGAGAATGTGGCTTGAGTATTGACAGAAGTGATTTTTCAAGTAATGAAGAAGGTTATGTGATTAAGTTTCCTGAAGCATACATTGCCTGCCGTGTGCACTTACTGTATATTGTCACCCTTCTGAGTCACAGAAAAGCTTCACTTTTTTCAGAAGTAGGATCAATAGGATTAGGGGATTTGTGCTCAAAGCTTGCCTGTGGCTTCTTGTTAAGCATGTCGTATGCTTTATAGCTGCCTTTTTGCACTGTTCCATGGTATTAATCATCTAAATAATATCCCCACATTCTGATGTCTGGGCCAGTTTCTTTTTACATTAGTACTCAAAAAAAAATAAGGTCTTTTAAAAGGACTCAGAAGTCAGACTCAGAAAATCATGTTTAGAATTTTAAATAATAGCTTGCTCGTCAGAAATGCTGAATATTCTTCAAATTTCATAGCAACTGGTGATTCACACAAATTATTTATTTATTTTATTACAAAGGTTGTTTGACTGTAGCTGTTCTGCAGAAGACCTTTCAGTGTCAGAAAGGTCTGCACAACCAGATGGATAATGTAGTTTGGCAGACACATCAAGTCAGATATGCAGAGGACGGCTTAGCTGGCTTCTTGCAGGTCAGCGAACAGCCCATCAGAACTCATTGGGTAAGCTGATTGTGCAAGCCAGATGGATTTTCCAAGACATGATTTACATGAAATGGTAAAGTCTACTAGTGTGCTACAGTTTAATGGGCTTCCATTGAAGTGCAGAGTTTAGATTTTTTTTTTATCTCTAGTCTTTATTGTAGCTGGTCTAATGGATTGATATAAAGTCATAACAAAAAGAAGTGATTACTGAAGAAGTTGAGGAATCAAATCCTTTGCAGAGCTGTACACAAAGAGTATAAAATGCCAGCTTTGAATGATCACTCATAACATTTCATTGCCCCAGTTCAACAGAAAGAGAAGAATATTGCTGTATATCTTACCTACTTTAATCCAATTTATAACTTCTATTCAGTGGCTAAAATCTGCCCCCTTTTTTTTTGTAAACATAGGCTATTGAGACATACAGCCAGATACTTGAGGAGAGTTGCTAACAGGGGTTTGTGTAGGAGGAGAGAATCAACTAACCCTGGAGCAATGCGCATCAGTAGGACCCCATCCCTATAGATGGTGGAAGAGAAAAGAAAGAGGAATTTTGTTACTTGTGTGGTGTATTTTTAAAAGGTTTTCTATTGAAGAGTTTAGAAAAGAGATGCAGCATACCTGTAGGTTTGCAATTGAGGAGTTCATTAGAGAGCTAATTAGATGAAGTGCTTGATCAGTGATGGGTAAAATGTGTCAGAATTTATCTGAGCACTGGTTTAAGAATAGGCTTATTCATTTTCTAGGATGGAACAGAAATAGATTCAAAAAGCAGAAAGCTGTTTCTCAGGAGAATTTGGCTTAAGAAATTCAATATTAAAGAAAGTCGGTTAACTCAAGTTTATTGTTTGGGAGTTGAATTAGTAGACATGATTTAAGTGTTGTTGTACTATCCAAGGAAAAGGAGAAAGCATATAGTTGTACATAGAAGAGTCCAGGACCACAAGGATCCAGTTTTGTTGCAACTCAGTACGCATAGATTTGAATATGTGATACTAGAAAACAGGTAATAGTGACTGAAACTGCAATAGAAATGGACATTGGTGCAAGCTGAGTGAAAACAAACATACTGGAAAAACTGGGCATGGCAAAAATCATGGTTATCTACATTCTTAGATACTTTATGAAGGACAAAAGTACATAGGAATCATTGAGAAGAGTAGGGTATCTATCTTCTGATTAAAGTTTCTCTGATGTTCATATTCTAGCAAACTGACTTTCACAAGGAAATTCAACTGAAAAAATGGTCAGCTAAATAGAGAATAAGAAACATTTTTTTTCTTACATCTTTTTCATACATTATTTTCAAACATTTTTTTCACACAGGCTTTTAGTGAGAATCTCCGAGCTGTTGTGCAGTTACTTTTTTAATGGCACAGTAAAAGACTTTGAAAAGATGAGACCGTTATGGAATAAATAAAATAATTGTATGAATGTTTCACAACTGGGTACATACTATAGATATCCATCCTGGAAATTATGCAGACTAGATAGCACATAGTAATTACTTTTCTGATTCATCCTGTGTTAGTTATCTGATGCCCAAACTGAATGGATAACTTCAACTGTAGTAATGACACTCCAGCAGCAGTGATGGTCACATTGAAGTTTAGCACCATGAGAGATATAGTATTGATTAGAAGGTGTAAACAGGCAGTGGAACTGATAATAATCAGATATTATTATTATTTTTTAAACTGATAGTCATCTTTGATTGGGAAGAAAAATTAAATTGAGTAGAAATACTGGAGAAAAAGCAGAACAAATTAAGTACATTTATGGCTTATGCTAAATGAAACCTGAAGTTTCCTGGAAGTTATTGTGCCAGGTCTCAGTAGTTTAGTGTGTTGGTTATTTCAGTTCCAGTTTCTGTCTTGTCTTTTATTTTCCTTTTTTTTTTTTTTTTTTTTCCCCCATGTCATGTTCTTCTAGAACAAACAGAAGTTTGATGTAGAATTTGCTGTTATAAGTGAGATTTGTCTTATTTTCAAGTGTTACTGGCATTACAATTGCACTCAGTTCATTGGGTTTATTTCTGGAGAGTTGTAATATTACTTTAGCTTGGCAAATATTGACTTAATTGTGATGTGTACATGTATTCCGTCTCATTTCACATCTTTCTCTATGCCCTCATAGTCTGCAGGATAGGATCCATCCTATTAACTAGAAGGTTATTAAATATATGCAAGAAAACTTGGATTAGTATTCAATACTTCCAGCTGTGTGGTGTATTGCACAAACACCTGCATAAACCCATTGATGAAACTGATAGGTACATGAGTAAAAGCTTTCCTTTCCCCTTCACAATGCAGAAGAGCTCTTGTAAACAGATATTCTCCAAGAAAAAAAATAAATTGCAAAATTCATAAGAAAAATATTTGAACAGAAAGATTGTTTAAAATTCAGCTGCCTAAGAACATGTTCACTTTTGTCTGTGTTAAGCTTTGCCTATTTTTTAAATTTTAAACAGACTGGGAAAAAAAAATAAAAAAATAGAGAGAGAAAGTCAAAATTCTTGTTTCCGGGGTGAAAATTAGAGTTGCTGATGTAGAAATTTTGTGTTGTGATAAAAATGGTTTGAAAGGTCCTGAAGGAAAGCATTTTTTATTTTAAAATATAGGGAACAGTGATAAAATAAGAATTTGGGATGGCTTGATGTAATTAATATTAGTAAATTTTAATAAGATGAAAAGAAGATGTGGTCAGCAGCATTCCAGTTGTCCATAAGCTTTTTTCTCCATCTTCAGAGTGAATTTTGTGAATTTCCAGTAGAACTATAGAATACTTTAGTTTGGAAGCAACACCTGTAGGTTATCTGCTCCAGCTTTGTGTTCAGTGTGAATGAACTTAGAAAAGTAATAAGAGAAAAATGTACATAGTTTTATTCCCTTTTTTCCCTTAATTTTTTATTTATTTTTACCTTTAAATTTTTCATATTTGTAGTATCTGCAGAGCACATTTATAGTATCTATAGAGGTAATAAAAACAGGCACAGTCTGGTCACAGTTATTGTTACACTAGATTATCAGGTTTAGAATCCATTTGTCAAAGTCATGTGGAAAATTCAGATGGGCCAGCAAGTCAAGATTGCTTTGACTATCAGGTTGGCAGATTAATATGACTGCTGTGTTATCTGTCATAACTTGTTTATCATAAATGCAGAATCGTTATTCATAGTTGATGGCACAAAGTTGGTAATGCCCTGAGCAAAAACACCACTGGAATGCTACTCCGTTCTTGTACTTCAGTAGGTGTCAGAAGTTCTTCCCATACAAAGTCAGGCAATTTGGAAGAGGACTTTGAACAAGCAGCAAAGAACTAACAAATGCAAACAGTATTTTAAAGATGCTTCATCGTATTAGGCCACCCTCAAGAAGGCTGGGGAAGAGTGAGAGTACCAAGGCTTCAGGTGACTAGGAACAGGAGCAACAAAAGGCCATGTTACCTTCGCAGGCATTAGTGTGAAAGAAAAGTAAATGTAACTTCTAATAGTCATGTCTCAGAACAAGCTGAAGGCTTTTCATTACCTAAAGAAAGTGTGTATCCTATTATAAAATAAAAATAAAATATCATAATTACCATCTCTGATTAATCTAGATCACCTAGCCCAAACATTTTGCCCTCTCAAGAATCAACAGAAGTTTGCATTACTGTGGAAATTGATCATGCAAGATTGTTCGTAGGTCAAGATACAGGCAAAAGGAGCTATAATTTCACATTTGAAATGGTGAGGAAAAATAAGGAAAATGTTCCTTTTTTGTATATAGAAGTTCCAAATAGGAAAGTTTGAGAAAGAGTAGAAAGGTTATTTTAGTCAGAAAGCCTATGTAAATTTATTATTTGATTATGGATCAAAGAGAAGCCACTGCAATACATTTTATAAATTCTTCTGAAAAGCACTGAGTGGGAAATCCTTATATGCAATTTACTAGGGCATGTAAGAAATCGTTTTATAAATACAGTGGAAATATTCAAAAGAATAATCTATCTAAATCAATCTAAATATATAAAAGACTAATCAGCAAGGTCAGTAAGTTGCAGTGATGAGCTGCTCAAATAGATTCAGAACTTGATTGGATCTCAGTGACAGAGGGCAAATATGAATGACAAGTCTTTGGGAACTGGAGATATAAATGCAGGTGCACTAAGATCAAGTTCATAACCTATTTTCAAATATATTGGCTGATTTACTATATAAATAATTTGGAAGAAGAAATGGGTAGGAAGGCAAAGAAATGTGCTCAGGGAAAAAATCTAAGGCACAATAGTCAATACAAAGGGCAGTGCAGTAACAGCAACATTTTGGAGAGGAGTTTTTATCTTAGGCAAGCTAGTTATTAATGACTTAATGTTGAAAAATTTGATATTTTAGTTGAAAGAAAAAAGAAACCTGGAAAAGTTTAGGTGGCAGCCCAGAATTTAACCTAGTTATGAAAGCCTACACAACTTCTCTGGAAATCTTAAACAGACAAACCTGCTTATGAATTTAATAAGTACTTTTTATTTTCTGCAGTAATGTTTAATTTTGCTGATAACCACCATGTAACTTTTAGCTTTGATCTGCCATGTCCGTCTAAGGTGGGGAAAATTTTGAAAGCCAGTGATCATACATTCTTTATACTTGAAAACCCATTCTCTGAGTTATGTTTGTTGCACTACAGTATAACCAGAATTTCAGAAAATAAGAACAGATCTCATTTAGGTATCTATATTTTCCTATATTTCTATAGTTAATCCTACTTTTTACTTTTTTACAAAAATAAACATACTTCATTGAGAAATGCTATTTATTGTGATGTTATTGTGGAAAGGGAGCTAGAAATCATAAATAGATCAAAAACAGATCCAAGTAAAACATGAAAAATATTTTCAAAATGAAGGCAAAATGTAGCGACATCAATCTGCTTTATTCTGAAATATTTTTACAATTTTGAAATATTAATTATTATATATACAGAACAAAAGGTTGAAATATGCTTCAAGTGTTTAATTAAAACTAATATACAGAAGTATTAAGTATAATTTCCATAGTAGATCGAAATAGAGAATACAATGGGAGGTGAGGTTACTATCAATTTGTCGTTAATTTTCTGAGAAAATGAACGACAGTTCTGTCACCTGTATTGTGAAACAGCAGTACAGCACTGAAGTGCTATTTTTCTCACTGTTGGAACATTTCTCAGTGGTCCAACTTTCATAGATCGGCAAAGTAATAGAAAACTAAACAAAACAAAACAACTATGGTTGATCTGCTCATTGATAATCTTCTGGGTTTTCCAGATCTTTTCTGCTTAACATTTGAGCAGGAGCACCCTTGAAATCCTTTCTCAGTACTTTGTTTCTCTCTCTCTCTAAAATTACTGTAATGCTTATTTCCTGTAGCTGTCACCTGCTTACCCACTAAGTCTACATATTTTTCTTCATACCTCCAACAGCAAACAGCTAATATATCTGTTGAGTAGGCAGCTTTTGCATAGAGCCATTTTGCTGGTTTGTATGTCTGTTACTAAAAACACCATACATAAATAAAATGCTCCAGCTAAATGACAGTATACAAATAAATTGAGATGTTTCATCCACTTCGATATGACCTGTTTTAAAATCTAAGCTTTGTCAGCTTTATTCCCAGTCATTTTACTGAAGCTCCTTATCTAAATCTTATTATTAAATATTTCTGCAGCACTGCTTTCTGTCAGCCTAACTACATTTTCTCTCCATAGTCATCATTTATTTTCACCATTCCTGGGACAGATCTTAAAAAACATTGAGGAGTTAGTACTGTGAAGGCTTTGTTCTCATTTTCAGTGGAAGTCATGTTTATCAAACAGAAAAAAATATATATTGTTAAATATTAGGAAAGAGCTGTATGTACTTTCCCTACAAAGTATTTTATACATTCAAGCACTTACGATTCTTGGGGAGGATGTTAATATTAGAACTTTTAAAACCATAATTATATTAGCAGTCCTGAAAGTACCTTCTTTTTGATTAAACACTCATATTGGGTTTAACAGGCTTTTTTTAAACTGCTTTTTTATGAAGATGAGAGCTAGTACTTAACACATACAAACAAACAGACAACACGTATCCTTTTATTTTATGTTGTAATTATTTTGAAGCAACAACATACAAATCTTCTTCCTCATACAAAAAAAATCATAGCATTAATCACAATATAGAAATTCCTACAAAGTAGCATGAAATCTGCTAATAAGACAGGAAATGCAGAATACAGCTCAGCAGGAAGCCATCAAAGCTTGATTTCTAAAGTCCTTTGTTTTAATTCTGACAATTTAAGAAGGTATATATACATATATAGGCACACACATGCACACACTGCAAGGATTATTTTCAGAAAGAATTTCTGTCATCCAATACTTAAAGTACAACCGAATTTCAGAGTCTCAGTAGAAGAGTACAAATAAATCACCATGCTAACTTTCTGCTAAGATGATTAGCAGGATTCATTAAGTAATATGAGATTTTTTTATATTTCTTAGAGGCAGGGATTTTTTCTACACAAATATAATCGTAACTGAATGGATAGAGTATACCTATTGCTCATACAGAAGTTTTACAGCTTGCAGTGAGTTTTAATATTTTTAAAATATGCAGGTATTAGGAAAAGTCCATACACACACTTTAAGGCGCATCCTTTTGTTTTCCAGCTTTCTCTTTTCACTACAGACTATGAAAAATATTATTTTCTATTTCATCTCAAATTAGAGATGACATTTTTCTGCCTTTATTTGTTTCTTACAGGATTTTATGAACACAAAATTCAAACACCCCCACTGGTATTGGCTTTTCAATATTCTTGCTTCAATAGAGAAATAAAATGTGATCCTGTTCTATTTCCAGTTTGCCAGGATTGATTTGAATGATTATTAGAATTTTTTTGACATGAAAACCCCTTTAATCTAGTTCATATTTGTTGTGAGTGTACAAATACCTAATATCCTTCACAGGAGCACAGTCACAGAGAAGGACGCTGCGAACAGTATTACTTCATTTTACATACACATGCATATACACGTAGATAGATAGATCTGTATACACACACACACAGTAAGAGATACACATGGAGTAAAAAATAGAGTTCACAGCTTCACTGGCCCACTAACAGAAATCTCATTGATTTTGAAGAGCTGTAGAATTTCACCCAGAAACGTGTCCCAACCTGTATTTTATTTTTATGTGCATGCTTCATGTCATTAATTAATAACAGAACACTAAATAATAGCATCAAAGATCAAACACCAGAAAACACCTTTTGCTTCCACATCTGAGACCCAGACATTTTATTTAAATGCATAACAAATTAAATTTGCATTGTTACCTGCTTCCAGTTTTCAAAAACAGTTCTGGAAGAAGCATACAAATTGCCTTGGAGCCTATCCACACTTTCCAGGTTGAAATGGACATGGTAAAGTATACAGCATGAAGAATTTTTGTTTGAAACAGAGTTCACTAACATTATCTACTTGTTTGAAATACATGCTGTTAGTTTCATTCAAGTGCTGTAACCATCTATTTTCATATTTTTACCAGAGAAAATAAGATTATCATAGTAATTATGACATTAAACCTTTAAAATGAATGCCTTATTTCAGCTAGTGTAATAGTCTAAAACGGTGATTTCTCCAAGTCATGCCAACATCAAAACTTACTGTATAAACTGTAACTGTAGATCTCTGTGTTACAGGGCCCTGTAATTACTTTATTATAAAAAATAACGCTCCTCTTTGGGATATGTCCAACTCAATTCCACCCACACATCCAGCTGAAGCTCCAACCAACAAACAAATTAGATGTGGGCTTTAAAAAGAAATAAAATAAAAATTAAAAAAAAAAAAAAAAGCCCTACTGGAATCCAGCATAGCTACAGAATAATTTATGGAGAAAGAAAAAGATATGCTCTCCAAATGTCTTTGGAGTAACTAATAACCATAACTAATGATTAGCTAATAGTTAAAACTGGAAAGCACTTTTCATTTGAAATTATTTAACTTCATAAAGTTATGTATTTTAATAACTTCAAAAATGACACTTTTCCATTATTTTTCTTGTCAGTATTTAATATCGAGATATTTGTATACTGATCAAAGCTAAAGATGGTGAAACTACACTAATTCCCTACAGAAGATGGCTAACAGCATCAGACATTTATCTATACCATATGTTAGACAAATAGAAAACCACTGCAATATTTCTATTTCTTCCCTAAGGGTAGACATTTTAAAGATTTATTCTCCACCACCTACTCGTTTTCTTGTATTCATTCTGAAAAACACTTTCTACTACTTCTTCCTACTGTGTTCAGCCTAATCAGCATTGATAGGCCTCATACCATAAGCTCTCAAAAACAGTGTAGGATTGATACAATATCTATTATGTCTTAGCTAAGAGAATATCGGGCCTGAAGTACTCAAACATTAATAGCAAGCCTTAATTATTTAGAGGGAGAAGTTAGGGAAAGTACTTTTTTTTTTCCACTTCCATCTAAAATACAGCCCCTGAAGAAGGGAAAAAAATCTGAAAACTTCACGAGGAATAAGAAACAGCTTTTCACAGAAACAGAACACATAATTTTTGTGGCCTATGTTAATTTCCACTTAATCTCTAATACAAGATCTACTTAGCCACATTATTAGGGGACCTTGTCGCGGCTACAGCAGGGATACCTGCTCCACTGAGGCCTCTACCCAGGCCGCAGGGAAATACCTGCCCTAGCACCTCCTCCCTCCTTATTCCCTAGCCTCAGCACTCATAGGCTCATTTCTGTTTTATTTATGTATATAGCATTTTACTCCTTCTTAAATACATTTACTCAGCAGCAGCACCACCACAGCAAGTAGGCCCAGCTGTGCCCTGTGGTGTGGCCACTAGGAGCAGCTGTATCTGGCACAGGCAGACCCTTATTTAGACTAAAATGATATTCATTTGGTTCTTTCATTAGTTTTCTTTCATATTGTGTAACAATGCTGTTTTCCACAAAACATACATGTGTCTTGCTATTCTCCTCCCCTATTACTAAACTCCTCATCAGTGGCCTTAATTGCCTCATGACATCTTTGTGTTGCTGTTGTGGACTTTCTCACACTCCTATAGACAGCATGGTTCATAAACCTTAATGAGAGTAAGCACATTAAATTAATCCCAGTAATTAACAAACTTGCTACTTACTTCTCAGATGTCTAATTTGTGACACAATTCTGGCAATTGGCTTCCACTGGAAGCAAGCCTTGCATCTAAAAAGCCCATTTAAGAGAAAAGGAAATTAATCTTCATTAGAATTACATTATTGAATTTAAAAATCTGTTGCTGATACCTATTAACTTAGAAACATCTTCTCACCTAGAAAAAAAGTAACCAATAAGAGGGGAGTTCATTAAAGTAGCTATTCTTTCTGCACACCTATGTCTCAAGTGTGTTCGGGGTACAGTAAATTTCCTTCAGCTCTTTTCACAGAACATATTGGTGAGTTCTTTAAGACGAAAAAGTGGCTAAATAGCTACAGTCTTTTTTGAAAGTGCCTTATGTAAAGAAGAGATCATGGATCTGTTACACTAGCATGCTGATCTTAATAATAGATTGGTTGGGAAGATGCTGAATGTGCATCTATTTTTATTTTTATTAAACTGACTTTAGTGAAGTTACATGATTTGTCCATGTTTCTCTATTGGAAACTAAAATTGGAACATCTAATTGTTATGTTATTGTTATCATTAGTGTTGTTAACAAGTTTTATCCCTGATGTGGATTTTATTCTTTGTTGGAATTGTGTCCTGATAAAGGAGAAAAAAAAAATAATAAAAAATATATATATATATTAATTATCAGCATCTTTCTTTTGCTGAAATTTTTATAAGATCTTGTGGTACTTAAAGCAACAACTTTTGGTTTCTGAAATGGGTAAGGTTTTGCAATGAACAACAGTTTACATATTTTACAGTATTTATTTGAAATAGTAAATAAAAGGCAAAAGTCCATATATACTGTGTGCATGGCAAAAGAACCAAAACCACCTAGTGACTTTCAGCTGGTTTTAGTATGTGGAGTAGCATGGAGGCTGTAGTTCAGACAGTCAGTGGTCAGTGAAAATCCAGTCTTATGTTGATACCTGTCTGAAGTGGGAGTCAGTGTTGAGCTGGAGCCTTGCTTTAGGAGGGTAATTCAGAAACCACCCTTGCTATTTAGCAAGCAAATAACTTGCTAAAGACAAGAGTGAATTTCAGCTCTGTCTTTTCTGAAGCCTGGATTAGACTGATAGTGGATTTGCAGCTTTCTCCGAAAAGTAAATGCCTGAAAGACATCTGAAAGAACTGAGTATCATTTTCTTTCTTAAATTATAGCAATATCATCTTTTATGTAATACCATACTCAATGTAATATCATATTGGTTAGACTGCTTGCTGTGAAAGTAGAATTCCTGCTGCTAAATTTAGTTCCTTACACTGAAGTCATTGGAAGATATGTTTTCTAACCTATAGACCCCATATGCAATCTGCTGAGGTACCCTGAGCAGCTGTTTCTGGATGCATATGACTAGTAGCAATTATAAGTTCATGGAATAAGAAAGCAGTAGGGAGTATGAATGTGTTAGCCATGACTGCACTGTTGAAGGAGTTAATGATGCAAAGGCATAGGAAACCCTTTCCAGGCCATCAGACAGGATGAGCAGTTGTTATGATTGCAGTTCAAAACACTTAGAAAAAATTAAAACTTTGCATTGTTAAATAGGGTTCATCTTTAGTTTAAAGTAAGTTTTCCAAAGGTTTCTAAATATGAGCGGTTTGATCAATAGCCTGCTTCCAAAACAAGAAATTTACTTTAATTGCAGAATCAAGGGCAAGAAGTTTAATGTCTTTTTACAATGGCAGAGAAGTGGTGATATGTATTGCACATGTGAATTTATTTTTAATTTTGTTGATGGGTGACTGATTAAGTATTTTAACTGTCCTAGTGTTCGTATTTGTTATTTTTGTAGGCATTTGGCCATTGACTAGATTCATGATGCCTTCTAGGCAGGTGACCAAAGCAAAAATCTTCAGAAGTGATTGTATCTCTCTGGATTTTCAACAGCTTTATGGGTTCACAAATCAATGGTATACATGCGAAGGGAAATAATGATTTTCGTTTTTTATCCTGATTTAATTTGACTTTCCCAAGGTGATTCTTCTAATGATAATCTAATTCAAACTAGGATGCTTGGTTCTAAGACAAGCTGTTTTCTGTTTTAAGACCAAGTGCAGGGAATGCCCAAAGGCAGAGCGATTGAAAGTATTGTGTATCAGGCTAAAATAGTTCTGAGAAGAAATATTCTCCTGAGATGACTGGGGGGGAGGGAGGGAGGAACACAGCATATTCATGAGAAACACCTGAAACGTTTAGCCCAAATGTCTCATTTCTTCCCAAACACAACTCTGATAGGAAAGTTCCAGCTTCACTTGTTCTTGCTGTTGGAAACTGTAAGAACTCAAGTAGTGCTGAAAGCAGTGTTGCATTACAAGACCTTCTGATGCTTGTGCATGTTTTTTTGTTTGTTTGTTTGTTTTTTTGTTTGTTTCACTATTTCAGAAGCATTATACCTCTCCAATTTCCTTGATTAGCTGCAGTTAGAAGGTTCTGGATGTGCATCTCTTTCTAATCTTACATTGACTTCAGGCAAAATGTTTTTTTTATTGCTCGTGTAACTGAGTTCAGAATTATTTTTCCATTGTTAGCCTTCATCAGGTGCTTTATTTCATTTAAAGTAATTAAATGGTTAAAGAAAAAAAAAAAGCTTTTCCTGTGCTACGTTACTGATTTTCTGCTTTTAAACAACTCGGAGCGATGCTGAAATTCAGAATGTGGAATTTGGTTTTGAATTTTTGCTAAGATGCATATGGGTATTTTCGAGTGTTTTAGGCAGAATCAAGGGAAGAGAAAAAACTTGCAAACCTACAATATATAGGATGAATCAAAATAAAATTAATAATTCTATGAATAAGCACTGAAAAAGCAGATGAGTAAGTGTATGGATAACTGAGAAAGCAACAGTACTGACAACATTTCAGTAGTAGAAATTTGTTAGAAGACTAAGATTTCTAGGTACCTTCTCAGAGTGAAGAGATGTAGATTTACATGAGCTAAACCTCATTGCAGAAGTGATGTAAATATTCCTGAAGCACTTCTCAGTGCAGTTATGGTCTGGCACTTCCTCAATTAAATGATCCACTGGTATTTTTAAGTAATTTCATTGGTGGTCAAACAAAGATGTAATGAAGGACAGATTTTGATGGGAGTTTGTATTTCCTGGGGGGTGGGTTGATAAGGAAATTTCTCAACAGGATCAGGTAAAATACAAAAGGCAAAATAGAGATGAAAAGAACATGACAAAAATCTTGAATTTCTGCTGATTTCCCTATTTTTTTTCTAGTGCTGAATTTCAGGTTGAGGTATATTATACTACCCTGTCTTCGCTTTTGAGTATTGCAAAAGATTGCCATTTTATACTGTTGCAAGGCCTCTTTTAAAGGTGAATCTTTCAACACATCTGATGAAGAGGAACAGAACAAAGCAATACAAACTATTGTCCAAGTTGTAAATGGATCTACCTGCCAAAACACATCTGATGACAAAATTGAAGCAGTCAAGAAAGCAAGGAATGTAAGAAACTGCAAAACTGTTTCAGGAGTAGGTGTTTTTTTTTCTAGTTGGGTGATGGGGTGGAAACACAATGAGCCTTTGGTTTCTGATGTAGTTATTCTGAAATTTTCTGTTCAGTGAACCACTTTGTATTTAGTTTTGCACATATTAAATGGACTGCTCATGGGACGTGGATGAAATGAGCATGGACCTTTTTTCTTTATGAATATTTTCAATATTTTATGTTTAGTTATCTACTCACTAGTGATTGAGTTCATAATTTAGACTTCCACCCTCCCCCACTAGAGTAGTTTGTGCAGGCTTTGAATCTCTAAACAACTTTCTGTAGATACTATATGGGATTCAGAGTAATTTACCCAGTAAGTCAGCCTTGAAATAAGAATGCTTATGTGATTTACTGACCTTTACCTTACACCTCAGTACAGTAGCATTTTTTCTTATCTTGCTTCCTGTCTCTGTGGGTTATATATTTTTGGCAAGGTGAAAAGGGTTCTATAGTCCTAAAATACACTTAGGTTGTTCTTTTTCCCATATTTTTTAAAAATGTTTATATCTTTACATGAAATAAGGCATATAGAGAAAACATGACTTTCAATGCTCTAATGTAAGAAATAAAACAAGTGGAAAAAACTGAATTAATTTAAGTATTGTGTTAGTCCCTTCTCTTGTTGGTATTTTGGTGTTTCCTTTGAGGTGTTCCCCTGAAGAGTCCAATGCCTTTCTCCAAGTCTGAACTCTGAGGAAAACAAGCTGTGTGTTTTACTTTGGCACACATAAACATATGGGTGATGACAAATTGTTCTCAAATTATCAGTGTGTGCTATCCTTTGTGAAGGGCTTTGAGATGATAGGTGCAGCTGAGATATTAAAACTTGTGTAATATCAAAGGTAACTAAAATGCACTACTGTAGCTGAGGACAGGTAGACTTAGTATATGGTGAGCCACGGTTGTGTTTCATGTAGATCCTGGCTATTGGAGAGATTCTCTTCAAAATTAGCTTTCACATCCTTATAAGCTTGAGTATTTAGTAGTGATTATTTCAGATTAAGCTTTATAAGGTGCTTGTATATGTATCTTCAATGAATTAAATGGCAATATAAGTGCATAAAATAACTGCATGCATTGGAACAGCAGAACAATTTTAACAGATTATTAATTAACAATTACCTGTTGACTTGCATGAATACCAAAATGATAAGCGTCTATGGAATTCAGTGTAAATTTGTGTATCACCTGTTGCTGTGGTATGTACACAGCAGGATTACTGCTTCTGCAGTTTTTGGCCAGCATATTTGTTGAAATAACCTGTGGTCAGTATATAACCAATTTATTTATCTACACACAGGAAGAAAGTGCTAACAATAATGTTTATGCAATCCTTGGGGATAAACAGAAAAAGCAGTGCTAGTAACAGTTATTCAGTAGTCCATGGGCACTGGATTCAGATCCTAAATAAAGAATTTGTGTTCTAGATATTTCTAGCAAGAGAGAATATTCTAACTCTTCAGAAAATGGAAACTCTGCAGAATACATAGAATCATAGAATATCCTGAGTTGGAAGGGACCCTTAAGGATCATCAAGTCCAACTCTTGACATGTTCTAGCCTGTTAGCTTCTGTGAGTGCATGTGATATATTCAACAAGCAGTTGGCTTCAGCTCTACAGAACAACTCTTTTGAAGTAATCAAAGTTATTTACGTGTTGCTGCAGTACCATTGCTTATATTTCTGCCAGATGACTTTTATTTCAATTTATGTCACTGAGGAAAGCAGCTGGTTGTTCTTTCAGTACCCTGACAGTTCAGGTTTTTGTTTCACACTCTGCTCGCACTGTTTTCACATTTCTGCCTTCTTTGGCTGGCTGTTGTTATAAATCAATGTTTGGTCAATTTGCCTTGCATTCTGTCTGAAGCCCCAGCCCCTAGCTGCACATTGACAGTCTGAAGTAGTTTCTTCATACTAACTAGATGGGTACTGTTTGTATGCAGAATGAATCAACTTTTCTCTCCTGTATGAGGGGGGAGAATGAATGGAGAAACTAAACCTAAACAGAATTCATTATACAGAGTACAGAATTCTTCTGCATTCTTACACTGCTTCAGTACCTCCTTTCCTCTGTAGAAACTCAGAAAACCGTTTGTGGTAGTTCTCAAAACAGAAACTTTCACTGCAATGATTCTGCAAAAAAAAAAAAAAAAAAAAAAAAAGCTTTAGATAAGTTATGTATTGGAAAACCACATCAGGTCAGTGAAGAATGAATAATCTGCTGTTCAGATTTTTCTTATTTATCTTTTCAGATATTTCTTGGGGAATACCTATACATTTCTAACACAATGTGTCAAGTTGATTATTTGGGCATAGCGCAGATTTCTAGTGTTGGTAAACTGGTTTGTAGGTAATTTTTTTTCTTCAGCATGTAAAGTTGCTGGGTTACATGAGCCATGTAACACCCTAGAAGTGACTGAAGCAAATTTCCTACCTCTCCAGAATGTGAGCTCTAAGCAAAGCATGCTTATTTACTGACAAAACAGAATTCTGTAAAACAGAATCTTTCATCTGGAATCTTGTCTCCTTTGGTCACATCAACTGTAAAAAAAATCAGTAAACCATTATGAAGTTTGCATAGGAAGGAGGTAGTAAGAATTCACCAAACTCTGATTAAACACAAATTAAAAATTCATGGCAGTGAAGCACTGTTCTATCTGATATGGTAGGAAACAATTTTGGGAAATAAAAAACAAGCATTATTAGGTGCAGAAGCCTCTGGTGTATTTTTATTTCATTTTAAACTCAACTTGTCTATTTTGGAAGATTTTTATCACTTGCTTCTTGAATACAGCAATTCTCAAAGGAATTATCTTACCTCCCACACTACTGATGTAGGAATATGCTGTATTTGATGATCAACAACAATACTGTACTCTGGAAAGTGCTTTAAGCCAGTTGTGTTTAGAGGAAACAGATCTTGTAACAGTTGCAAATCAATACTTTTTTTTTTTTTTTTTTTTGTATTTGAGGAACACAAACAGTTGTTCTAAATAAATACAGCACTACCTAGTTTTTTAGTTTGCTTACCATCAAAACTTCCAGTGATCATGTCTGTGTTTTTGTTTTGGTCATTATGATCTTGGAAGTATATTCAAAACAGAATATTTACATTAAGAAAAACATTAACAGAATGTTTTTTCTCAATATTTATTTTATGTTGGAAGTAAACATGGTCTGGAGAATAATTCAGAACTGATGCTAACCCTTTGTGAAGGTAACTAATACTGTCAGAATTGGCAGGAAAAATTAAATATCCCTCAGAGCGGGAATTTAGCAATTTTAGTGGGATACCTCAGAGCATAGCTTTAAGCAAGACCAGCAAAGAAGGAATGCTATCTAACTTCAGTCTGCAGCATATAACTTAATTAAAATGAGGAAAATACAACAAGAAAATGAAATAGCATGATGATCAAGTGTAAATTATATATCCAGTGTCATGCAATTTGATAATTACAATTTCCTGACTAAGCCTATACTTACAGCAATGTGTGAGGCAATTTACACAAGGGGAGAGAGGTCAGTCACGTTCAGCAGCAGCCCCAGAGCAGTCTCACATCAGTTCGACAATAAATCAAGTCCTCTAGAAGTTCGGGTGACCACAGTGTATGCTATGGAGTCAGAAACTGAAGACTCCTCTCAACAACTGCTTAGCTGAGCAGTTCTGAGAACTAAACCCCTCTTTGGGTTGTGTGATAAGTAGGTACCCTGAGAAGGGAGCTGGAGGAATGGGCAAGGTGCTGAGCATAGAGGCATGCAGACCATTCCTCAGATTTGTGTTTATGGGCTACAGGGAGGAGGGGGGACCTTTTGGTTTTACAACACAATGGTCAATGGTTCTGTTTTCTGCTGCATTCCCAGAACAGTGTCAGTATTCTCACAAAATAATCCTAGGATCCAGGATGCTATCTCAAGGTATTACTTGTGCTGTGTAGGCAGCAGGAGCCTTTAGAACTGTAAAATTAAACAGCAGGGAGTGCAGAGCTACTTGCTTTGCAAAAGGCCATATGAGAAGGGTCTGCGTGTGTTTTAAGAGTGCGCATTTTTCAATTGCTTATGTTCTATGTACCACTTTAAATATTAATGATCTCCATGCAAATGCTTGATAGCACTAATTCCTAGGATGCAAATGGTATCCTAAAGGAATAGATTTCATAAAGTACAGGGAAATTGCTTTACATATCTTCAGAGGAGTACTATGTAATGAAAGCAGTACTTCTGAAATCATGTTTCTATGGGAAGATGGAGAAATGTTTGAAATGTTAGGACATCTTTGTTGAAAACGTTTAAGAATTTCATATGAAGAATTTCACTGTTCTGGATTTTGTCATAAATATTGTCTAATCTGCCATAGAAATGTTAGAACTTAAACTATATTAAATGAGTGGTATTGTCTGAATGCTGTAAATAGTTTGGCTTAAAAATGGTTAGATTCTGGCTTTGTTTGAAATAGAGAAAAAGGAGGGCTTCTTACTGAGATAGCTGTCTAACCATATAGTCCTTTTGAGATAAGGCATCAGTAACTTTCTCAGAATCTTAGCTGAGCTTAATGAAACACCTCACTTATCAGCCTTTGCTCTCAGGCAAAACCCTCCTTATCTGACATTCACAGGATTTAACAGGAAGTTAGTTAACATCAAAAAGCACAGATTCTTAGCATGACAAAGTCACCTCTATGTAGAGCATAAGCAATCACACTGTTCATATCCAAGCAAAGTAGTTAAATCTGAACTCCCGAGAGGTTCCAGTCAGAATGGGTAAGAAGATCCTTATTAATAGGATAGCTTTGTTTTGTTCTTTAAAAGTTAGCCTTGTTTTGGAAGCGAATAACTGTTACATGTGCATACCAGATTGAGTGCTTCAGAGAAAAAAATAAACTAGAGGACTGAAAAAAAAAATATTAATTATGAAAATAATCCTTCAACAATTCAGTATTATTCAATGGATGATAGTCAATGGCCTGTATTGCCAAGTCAAGCTATATATAGCAAACCTACTGTTATTGTTTGTTTTTATGTACGTTATCTATGATTTTTTACTTGCTTTACTTGCCAGCCCATGGAGCAGAGGAAGTCTGCCTTCAATATCTGATTCTGCTATTTCAGTTTAAAGCAGTGTCTTTTAGTGAATACACAACATAGATCCAGAGGACAGCTTTGGGTTTTGTTTGCTAAATGGTGAAAGATGCTAGAGGACAGCTGTAATCTAGAAAGGGAATGGACTTGAAACTGATGTAGAGTAATAATTATGAAGAAAAAAGTCTAAAAAATGCTTCCTTTCAAAAGATGAAAAGTATTATGAAGACTTCAGAGACCTAGAGTGCTACTGAACTAGATCCGGTGAAAGAGGATTGTGAAATATAAAGCATTTGAAATTGTTGTTGATTTTTATTATGTGGTTCATGATAATGGATATTTGATTGTAAGGTTGATCGTTAATGAAGGAGAAATTAAATCTATGCTTAATTTTATGCCGTAGCATATCACCTTGAAACTTTAATTGTAAAAATCCAGTATAGCTGGACTTGATCAGTATTTCAGTTGAGAGCCATGAGATGTATGAAGTAGTGCTGATGATGGGCCCCAAGACAGATTAATTCATGCAACTGTTAGAGGGCCTGAAGTACTTCAACTTTTCATGATCTCATATTATTTTAAGGTAAAAAAAAAATATCTTTAGAAAGTTTCATTACACACCAGTCAATAAAACCCATGTAACCCTTTCTATAAATAGTTTCCTGTTTGCAGTCTTATTGGCTGAATTATTTTTTAAATTATTCTGTAAATGTTAAGTGAATTGTTTCATCCCATGACCTTCAAGCACAAGCTTGCTTCCGAATTAAAGGCATGCTTGTGAAACGTTTTTGCAATGATCCAGAAACACTCGAGAGCAAGCCAGGAATACTTCGTGTCACTTGTTGATGGTGAAACTCCTTTATGGTTTCTTCATTTATTTTTTCTGATAGAAAACATTAATTTGTCAAAAGTGACATCTTTCACTGTTAGATTATGATGGATTCTTTTTCAGAATGAAAGAACCTTCCACAATCCCAATGCCCTACCTCAAGTAGCTTTTGCTAGTAACCTAGCACTTAGTATTGTACCTTTACTTTCAGAAGTGTTTGTGCAAAATGAGACCCCCAGAGACTCTAGAATGTGAGCCTGGCCATGTTTGTGATTACAGGTGATGTAGCCTGATGGAAGCAGAGATGTAGAACAAAATAGTTGTTTTAGAGGACCTGTCATCCACCATACGTGCTTTTGTTTTTCATTAGCTGTCATCTGGCTCTAAGGAAATAAATCCCACACTGCCACACTGTGGTTATTTGGAAGATAGATTATAAGCAAGAAACGTGGACCCCTAAAACCACAGTACAGAGATTTGGTCCTTGTTACTCTTACTCAGATGACAGGTTTGCATAAGGCTGATACCTATAAGGAGTGTCAGCATGACTACTTGTCTCTTCTATTTTTCTTTTATGATTCATTGAATCCAGCACTTTCCTTTGGGAAGTTTTTATATTCTTGTGAATAACTTTCTCTGAGAAACAGAGGGTAACATCACAAGAAAAAAACTAAATATTCAGTCATCTTAGTTTTGTTCTTGTTTTTATTTTTTTTCTGAAGCAAAATAAAGTGGAATAGCCAGTTGTTTTACTGAGGTAACCTGTATAATTAATCTGATATTCATTGCACAGTGCTTTAAGTTAATTTTACAATAAGCATCAGCCATTAAGGTTGGATTTTCTAGGGGACCCCTGTAGAAGTCTGTTCCTCTTCAGAAGTCCATTTCTAATCTCATCTCTCCACTCACTGTTCTTATGAAATTAACAACCTGCATGCAATTGGAGAAATAAAATTATATGTGCAACCAAACAAAAACCCATAGTGTTGAAGCTTTTTCCTCAAGTGTCCATGGCCCAAACCAGAGTACTCAGCCTGTGACTGTTCAGCAACCTGTTGTTTGTGAACAACACCAGTGCTGTGCTATGCTGTGGGTATCAAGATGTCCCTGACACAACTGCAGCCCTATCCTACCTGGACTTGTTGGGATCAATTTTGGAGACCATGACTTGTGCCACTTCAGCACAGGTGTTTCTTGATCCAGGGCTGTGTTGTATGGAGTGTGTGTCTTACCCATATGAAGACATTTTTGGGGTATGTAACAGGTATGGGAGGAGCCACGATCACATTTGATCTGAAATAAAGCAAAAGAAACAAATCCTTTAGTGTGGGCTCTGTAATTAGTCTTCTGCCTCTTGAATCTGGGAGCAGTTCTGTTGAGCATGTCCAAACTGATTTATCTCAGCAGGAAGAGGGACACTGGAGCAATTATCAATTTAAGCTTCTGTATCTCAAAACTGATTTCTTCAGCTGTGACTAGGAAGCAGTGGAAAGCAAGTGCAGATCATTTCTTTATATTATTTAGTTCTGTATTACAGGGTCTAGGGGATGTTAATCATACAAATTTGCAATCTTTTGAATGCTGGTAATTTGCAGATGGCTAAAGGCATAAAGAATAAGAGAAACATAGGGTTATGCAGTGGCTATATCAGAGCTAGAAAGAAAATCAGGAGTCCTTATTCACTTTTATCCACTTTTAAGCATTAGAGTATACTCTGTAATAGTATCAGGTCTCCATATTTGTTAAAGCAATTGAGAGGATAAATTTCAATGCTCAAATTGATTGGAAACTTAAATGTTTTTAAATTAAATGGACGTTTCTTTCTGTGACATGGGATACTACTGGAGCCTTTAGGACAAAGACATATGGCCCTGGCACAGATTAAGCAATTTGAGTGTAACTAAGGTTATAGTAGTATTCTCAAGTTATAATTGCACTTCACTGTTTTAAATGGTGTTGTCTTTTTCCATTCCTTGCTACCAGCAGCACATGTGTGACTTGGCACTTTAACCATATGCATTGTTCACATATCACATCAATAAGGTCAGTGCACCTGAGGCAGAACAATCTCTTGCACAGCTTTCCCCATCTCTGCTCCAGCAGGTGTCATAACAGAGGCTCTGCAGGTCACTGTGTTGGTGTCTCTGGGCTTTCTCCCACCAGATGGTTGGGTTGCAAGTGTGAGGTTTGTCTCATTCCTTTTTATTTTTTTCTTCCACTGCTATATCTTTAATTCTGGAGAGTTAGTTAAGTCTGAGTACAGCATGTATAATTTTCTCATTAAATCAATGGACAAGGTCATTATATGTTAAAGGGAGGAAATAACTAGTTCACACATGTTATCTTCACAAAAATATGAGCTGAGTAATTCTGTACTGACCTTTCAATATCATTCAAAATTAAATTCCACGTGCACTCTGCTACTGTGTTCCATTCTGATGCTGCTATGATGTTAGAACGGCTTTTAGAGGAAAAATAAACTAAGTATTCCATTGTAGCTGTTCCATTGCATTTACTTGTCACTTTTTTGATCCTTTTCCAATATTTCTTTGTAATTTAATGCACATATTACACTTATATGTTATTGATCATGGAGCATTGGGTAGTTTTTGATTAGAATAAAAACTGCTGTAAACTTTGCATATATCTCTGTTTCCATAAATACAGGCCTCGATATGCTTAAGAGTAACAAATGAGGGGACTTGTCTTTGAAACTATAGAAAAAGCATTAATAAAGACTTGTAGTCATGAAATGAATTGGTCTGTCTCCATGGCAGGAAGTGATTTCTGCAGGGCGTAATTCAGAACACAATAGAAAATTGCTACAAAGGTGCTGTAAAGATACAGAGTGGTAACAGATAAGCCCCTAGAGGACACATATTTATTAGAGGAATAGTAGTGATTTGAGAATGCAACCCTGAAAGTTACTGTTCCATTTCTTCAGTGTGAATATGCTTAATTGCTTTATTGCAATGCTTTAAATGTGGTGCTTGACAAATAGAAATCTACATGTAAAATGCTTCCTTATTAGGATTTCAGCAGAGGCCTTAAGACAGAAGCATTTATTTCTGCTAGTGGCAATATTCTTTATTAGCTAGATCTGTATGAAAATGCATGGATACTATGCAAAGGAAATTGGGTACTTGAGGAAAGTTTTGTCTCACTCTGTTCAGAACCCAGTACAGCTGGCCTTTAATGCTTACTGTGGTCTTGGAAAAAATCAGAGCATAGCTGACTGTTAAGGTCAAAAGTAGAGTGAAGGATTTATTGGAAAATTAGGTAATTGGTAAGTATTTTATCTTAATGCTAGAGGTTTGTTTCTGTAGCCAAACATTTTGCAGTAAGTATAGACTTGATCACAGCAAACCTTCTTCCAAACCCAAGATTTATATAAGAATTCCAACTCTATCCTGATCTGAAGTCGTGGTTTAAATATGTGTGGACTTCTGTAAGCTTTCATTTTTAAGTTATAGCTAAGTATTAGAGATCACTTCTAAAAACTTTCTGCACCTAAAAATGAATCCTTGAGGCCAGAGACTGTGCTGAATAAATGGCTGCTATTTTATTGAAGCATCAGATCTGTGGTGACTGAGCCCTGATCTGAAGATGATGAAATTAGAACTGGATAAGAAGGTAGTTCATCTTAATGCAGTTTCTTTCAAACTTGAAGATTTGCGTAGGAAGAGAATAAAACTTTGCCAAGGTTGAGGACAAAATATTAAACAGCAGCAGGATGCTCAGAAGCCAAGGGTGCTTTTGCCAAGATGTATGAATGCCATGTTCAGGCAGTTCTGCTCTAGACTAGATTAATGTCCTGACCTTTCTAGTGATTAGTCTAGGATGTCTCCATGTCTCTCTGGTTTTGACCAGAGACCTTTCCCAGTGTATTGCTAAAGTTGGTCCATTCTAGGTCTTTCATCTGTTGTGACTGAAATAATTTAGTCGAACTAGTCAAGAATTTGGCTGCTTCAAGTACAGATAGGGTGACTTGCCAAACCAGAAGGAGCAAAATGGAACGGTTTCAGTTTGAAGCTGAGTTCATCCCTTTGCTTTAGAGATAACAAATTCCTGAACTGAGAAGGCAGATACAACTTCCACTTTGAGAAAGGACAGTAGGAAAGGTCAAAACAATTTAGAAGAGATTTGTCTCTTCAAATAAGGCAAGTAGTTACATTGTTTTAAAAAAGGAAATGAAATCTTCATTGTGGAGAAGTTATTCATGTAAAACAGATTAAAATATGCATTCCTAATATGTAAATATAGAGTCAATTAACATGAAGCTTTTTTACAGTGTAAATGATTATAACCTGTCAGTGTCCTCTGGGACGACTTTGAAACTGAAATGCTTCTTCTCTATAGTCCCAGTTAACAAAAATCAATAAACAGTAAACATAGAGCAGTCTGTTGCCAAGTGAGCAATGTCTGAATAGGACAGTTTAATTTTCAGCAGATGAGCAGAATTCACCAGGCTTGGGAGTCCACAGAGTGCTTTGTGCATGCCAGGACCAATTCCAGTGGGCAAGAGAGTAAAACTTGGAAAGAGAAGTACAACCTGTGTGTCTGGACTGACTCCTGTTTTTCCTCTGCTTTAGTCATTTACACTTGCAAAAAGTTGGTGTGAAGAAGGTATAAAAACACTGAGGCATTTACTAGCATTTTGGCTGACTCTTGTTGATGCTTGAAAGAGCAGGGCAGTCTGAATGTTGGGAGGCCAGTATAGAAAGTCATCGTGTGCCAAGTTCATGAAGATGCATTTCCTCTGCCAGTGATTCTGCCTGGAGTCTGAGGAGAGTTTGGGAGGCAAGAGGCTAGGTCTTTATGCTCCCACGAATGCCATGATTCTCTATAGAAATCATGCTGTGAGGAGTAATCAAGTCATAATAGAGATAACAGGTAACTTATACATAAAACTATGCAAGTGGATGCATAACGCTTTTCCTGTTGAACAGCTGGAATAACTACTCGTTCATAAATGAATTATACCATCTAACAGTGGCAGTTAAGTGGCCATGCTTTACTCCTATTTCTAGGAAGCAGCCTTTCTGAAGTATTCACATATGAAAACAAATACGGCCTTTTTGCATGAGGTTTGCTCACATACATCTTCTTGCTCATATGTAAAATGAAAACATATTATGATCCTTGAGATAGACATCACTGCGTCTTTAATTGCATTAGTCCAAGTTGCAAATAACTTGCATGTTTCTGGCAGTACAGAGGTTGGCTCAACTAACCGCAAAACTAAAATTAAGTAGATCACTGAGGTTTTTGCACATTTGCTATGTTCAGCATTTGAAAGCAGTGTCTGTTGAAAGTCTGTCTACTTAAAATTCAAGCACTCTGCAACTAAGGAACTCCAAAAAGAGGTAATGAACCATAAATTATTGCCGTTAGATATTTAATACTCAATCAGTATGTGCTCTCTCATGCATATCCCACTGGCACTGCATTTATTCTGACAGTGTGGTACTGGTTCAATTACTTCGCTCATTTACAATAAAAGATTAATGAAAAGAGGTATATTTTAGTTCAGAGATTAATTGCATCCCTTACTTTCCCTACACTAGAAATATTCAACCCATAATCCTGATAGCTTTTTCGTCAACAAGTACATGGAAAATTAATAGACTTTCTTCTGCTGGAATCCTCAGTAGGCTTGCAGATACAAACACCCAGGGAAAAGCTGACTGAAAGTTGGCTTTCTGGTATGGAGGAATTAATTTACCTTCTCTCCCCTGCTCTTTCTTTTTCCTTCTCTTTAATCCACTCTGATGCTTTGAATTTGCCAGAATAAAAATGTTCATGGAGTAAGAGTTTGAAACAAGCACACTTTTTGTCTCATAGTCTAATACATGTTGTGTATTTCCCTACCGAGGTGCAGCTGAAGGCAGCTAGTCATCGTGAGGGTGGGTGGACATTCCAAGCACTTTCTAGGGTGTTACTGCCCTATAAAATTTAACAGTCCTTATATTTGCAGGGTACTTGTGAAGGTTTCTAATAAAATGGATTTTTAATCTTGCTATGAATGTTGTTGATACTTCTTTGTGTGAGAACTTTTGTGATTTCAAAGACACAATAAACTCTTGGGTATTTTAGTCTGCAGTGTTTACTTCGCTGTATAAAAAGGATAGAAAAAAAAAAATATTCATATGATGTTGATGTAGGGAGAAAAAAGTGTTCTGAGATTTATCTACCTTAACAGGAAAGCTAAGAGGCAATAAAAAAGACAATTACAATTCCAGGAGAAAACTCACCAACGACAATGGTTTATAAAAATACAAAGTTAGAGGTATGCATACAAGCTACAGAACCTTAAGGCAGATTTTGAGCAGTTCGCACCTCTTTGGCTTAGCCTCTGAAGCAGTAGCCAACTTGTCACCCTACTGGAAAGCCAGTGTAGCAGGGCAGGCTTCAACAGGTATGGCTCTGAGCTCTGTTTGACTTGTGGATGCTTTTTACCTCTGCTTTCTGGGGCTGAGCCTGCAAAACTAGAAGGGTAGTCTGAACACAATAATCTTGTCAATATTTTTGACAGTTTTGGTTTTGTTCCCTACAGGAAACTACTGGGAGTAGGGATTTCAATGTTTTAGACATTTTTTTTTTATTATTATTTGGGCAGAAAAATAGATGTAAGCTTTCGGTATATGTCTAGTAGATGTGTGTATTTTACCTGACTTGTTTGTCTCTGCATGGTCCTGTAACTAAGGCTCTTAGAAATAGCTTTAAAAAGTGTTTCCTGGATATTCTTCTACATATCTTCTGTAAAATAAGCAACAGCTACCTTAAAGTACATGCAGCTCAACCTCAAAATGCAGTTTTAAGTATCAGGATCCTTTTTAATCTGTACTGTTTTTCATCTCATTAAGGCTCATCATTAACTCAGGGTAAGCCTTGCTGACTCTGAGAGCAGAATGAAAACTGCAGTGGTTTATGACTAGATAGTACAATTTATGGAGCAGTTTAGACTAAGGTAAATGAAGAAGCATGACTTCAGGGAGTCCAAGTCCTCAGTGGTCATTATGCACCCAGATTTATCTCTTGTGGGCTGAACGAAGACTTGGATAAAATATTCAGACTTGGATTGCTGCTATCTTAATAGAGAAGACTTTACAGGCCTGTTTAATCTGTCTGGAGTAGGGCCTGTCTGTCTTCAGGTCACATTCTGTCTCAGTACAGTTGCACAGTATAAGGGATTCTGAGTTTCCAGCTTAAAAAGAGGACATATAGCAAGTAGATATGCACAAATTTTGAAGAACAGAAGTTAGGTGATATTGCTTAATGTGCTATGCTCTCAGCTCATAGTGCTGTTGTTCATTTTCATCGTCTTGCTAGGCACTGGATCTTTTTGGAAATATTTTCCTTAAGGAAAAAAATGTTATTTTCTGGCTGATTTCAGGATAAACTGGGTTTACTTCTTATTCATTTTAATGAGAACTGAATAGTTTGCTGATAGCTACATCTGAATTAGAAACTTGCAGCAGCATGCTGTTGTTGCATGTAACTTTTCTGTGTGAAAATCATGGCCTAGTATTTTAAATCTGAATAATTTAGCTTGTTTTACTTCTGTCTATGCTGACTATTTCTTTGAATGCTGGATGTTTCTATATTTCACTTCTGATATTTCTACTAGTGGATTTTTTTTTTTTTTTTTTACTTTAATAATACTATACTTTATACTTTTATAATAATAATGTACTTTAGAGCTGCCTGTAATTACTTGGAAGATACGACTTCTTGTGTAAGTTATATGCCTGTAATTAAAGGATCTTGAATTTATATCTAGAGTTAATAATACCCATGATAATAGAAAACTTATGTAGATTTTAATAGGAAACAACGCTTGCTTTTATAAGATCCTGTTTAAATTGGCCTGAAATGATTTCCTTCCAATAGAATTGTGGAGTATGTCTTAAGGGGCAAATTTGAGAAAAATGTGTGAAGCTCCACATAGTAGACCCTGGCTTGAGTGCCTTTGCAGGATGACATGTGAAGCTGCACCTTGCCATTGGATTTATTTGCAGGTATGATGCAGCACCCTGAAGCTGGAGTTGTCTTCAGCCAACTCAGAATGTGTAATGCTGAAAGTTATGTGTTACTTAACCCTTCTAGGCACTGATGCTGCATAGGTAGATCAAATTCTGACCTCAAACCTTCTGCAGGGGTGGATTTTGAGGTATTTGTTCCCAGCGTTTCACTCTCCACAGCCTGGCAGCTCAGCCTGTAGCCTTGAGAGGACTGAAGCAGGTGTGTTTAAAGCCTACAACACAACTGACCCTAGGGACGGCTCTAGCTCATGAGTCCTGTGCGAGAGCAGTCACTTACAGAAGAAAAGAAGATCATGGAAGCTTTTCTGACACCACTTGTTTTCTTGAATTGTTTAGAAATATTTTTCTGCCTTTGAGCATGTAGGAAAGTCTAAGAAGAATATGCTGATAGAAGTCCTGTTTGTGGGATACTGGCTATCACTGACTATCTTTACAAAAAAAAAAAAAAAAAAAAAAAAAAAAAAAAAAAAACTACTGTAAAACTAATATTCCATGTTTTTTGTTCATTTTTAATCCTAACTAACTCTTGATCTAAAATCTTGGATGGACAATTTTCCAGAACACACATTGAATATATCAGGGCATCTGTTTCTTTGGCAATTGATTTTCTTTTTTTCTTTTGGGTACAGTCAGGGCAGGACCAACCAAGGGAGGAAAGAAGAACATTGATCTCCTTTCCCTGCTTGACTGAATAGATCTGTGGGGGTTTTTGCTTCCAGGACCTAATTCAAAGTTCAAGAAAATTGAGTCTTTCTGTCCACTTGGAAAGCTTTGAATAAGGCTTATAGTGGATTACTACACCTTTTATTTTGTGTGTATAAATACAAAATATAATATGTATAAGATCAGTTTGTTTAATTAAAAATCAGCTTATACTGCTATTGATTTTTTAGCTCAGTAAAAACACAAGTAAAAACAAGGCAAAGAGCCAAATGATGACAAATCTTGGGGAAAAAAAATCTAGCAGCATGCTATATCAGCCAAGTAAAAAGTACTATGGAATAAGAAACATGGCCTGATGTGTTGAATTCTTTTAATGATCTACAGTGTTGACGCAGTGTACAGGCTAGCACAATTCTTTTGGGGGAGAAGAAGTAAGAGAAAGATCACCCCACTTTTCATTGGATATTTGATTGCATTTAGTTCTGCTCATCCTTGAAGGAAGATGAGGTTCATTTTAGTCATTTTACATTATAACTAAACCTTATTGAAGCTTAGTGTTTTAAATTGCCTTATTAGTTGTTCTGCCTTAAAATATTGCATTCTATTAATTGACTGCTTGTTAGGAATAAAAAGTAGAAAACTATCTCAGTGAATGAATGGTTGTATCTTTGGATGCTTTTTAATGTATTCTCAGAACTGTTGTCCTCTAACAAGGATCACTTTTTTTCCTGCAACCAGATGAGGGAGGAAAGGAAAGGGGAGCTTGAATTTATCTGTATTGAATGTACTCTATTTTCCTGGGTCACTTATTCTTCTTTCCTGTCCTCATGCTGTTCAACTACATTACGATCTAAGAACAATCTGAATTTATAAAAGGGTTTATATGATGGACTGAGTGAATTGGGTGCTTCAGAAATTCTCTCTACCTGTACGTACTGTGAATCAAGAAAAAATAGTTTGAATTTTAAAGCTAAAAGTTACTTTTGCATAATAAATCATAAGGAGAAAGGGAAAGATGTGGCTATGTTACTCCAAAACTGCACTGCAGTGCTTCTATGATCATCCCTTCTGTAGCTGATGTCCTGGAGTTCTCAAAATTGCTTTTAATTCTTTCTATGGAGGATTTATCTAAAACTTTCTTTTCCTGAAGACCTGAAATGGATTTTAAACAATTAGCAAAGAATTTAGCAATTCTTTGTGACATCTAATGTCATCATAATGTTCAGAAACTCACCTGGTATTGAGGGAGGAAGAGGCAGGGGGCTTCTTCATCCATAATGAAGATAGTAGGTCAGTATGTTTTAAGGGATAATAATATTGGTGATGACATGGCTGTCTCAAGCACACAAAGGTTTCAAAGTCTTTAGAGTATTGTTGAGATTGAAATGATCCAAAGATATGACTAATTTTATAAATAACTGGCATATATTTGTTAATTTTACTTTTCCTGTTAGAAAAGTATGCGAGAATTTGAAAGAAACCACTGGACAAATATTAGGTGGAGAGTATTTGCCCCTTCTCATAATATGAATCAGAATAAGGAAATGAGTCTTTGCTGGAGTCTTGTTCTTGTACTCTGCAGCTGGTGCAGTAGTTTAGCCTGCTATGCATTTGCATCAAAAACACAATTAGGGTAGGGCATTCAAAAATTAAAGTCTACATTAAGAATGGAAAAGGGGGTGGGGAGGGGGGGGAGGTGTGCAACTGATCCATCTGAAGTAAGAATAGTGAATCAAGATTAGCTTCAATTAACCGTTGTAGATGATAGTATCATCACCCAACTGCACTCAGAGCATAAGCATTCTACATTTTTAAGTCACACTCCAAGAAAAAACCCAACTGGTGTAAATCAATGCAGTTCTTGTTGACATTTGAAACACAACTTGTCTGTTAAAGGTACAGTGTATTATACTTATTTTTTTTTAAACTGCAGTACTACAGAAGGTGATTGTTATACTTTAAAAAGTATGTGTGCATAAGCATTTCTGTAGGCTGGGGAGTAGACAGATGATGATGGCAGTCAGCCTCCACAGACGAAGCATGGGATAGACCTATCCCAAGCAGAAAAGAGGCTGAGATGATGATTTCTGGGATAAGTAGGCTTCCACTCCCTATGGAGGTTTATAGCAATTTATTTCTTGCAGGAGTAGGAAATGCCAAAATACATCAAAAGCCTAAAAGCAGTTACCTTCTTTTAGCATGCCTTACCAAGCTGTTTCTCTTCAGGTGTAGAATGTCAAAGCCCAAACACTCAGGTTCAAATGCTAATTCAGGAGCGTTTTTCTCATGGATGTGATTATCAGTGTGACCACTAGTTCAGTGGGAGTCAATAGCTTATTGAAATAATGAAAAAGAAGCCAAGGGAGAAACTTTTTTTTTTTTTTTTTTTTTTTTTTTTTTTTATAAAAGTCTTACATGTATCCTCATGCAGTTAGGGCCAATGTTGCTGTTGCGAAGTTGACTGGAGAAGAATCTAGCTTGAGAGAAATACCAGCATAAGTGAAACAGTTTTCTACAAATCCTTAGGTCCTTGTTAAATTCTTGTGTAACTGGTTCTGGTGGGGTGAGCAAGACAACTAAATAAAACTCTTGCATCATCTTTTTCTGTGTAGTATTTGTCATAACATTTTTTATTTAATCTCACCCTTTTAAATCAGCTCTTGGCACTTGGTTGACTCCACAGGAGATCTTCTGAGTTAGTTTGGTGCCTACTGAATGTCTTGATCTTGTCGTCACTTAAGTGTGGAAGAGAAAAATTTAGAAGGCTTATAATTTACTCCTCCTGGGGAGATCTGTGCCATACATTGTATTCCTTGAGATGAATTACGGGGGGGAGGAGGAGGGAATACAATTTGCTGAAGTGAAACTCAACTTCATTTGCTTTGACTTTGAGGAAGAGTTAACTACCAAAGAGTAAAGAAAATGGTCCTACTTGAAAGAAGAGAATAAAATCTTCCCAGGTGGTGTAGTGGTTTTTCCTCAAAAAAAAAAAAAAAAAAAAAAGGGGTGTGTGTGTGTGTGTGTGACCAGAGTTTTCATAAAAGAGAATGGGCTCCTTGCAAAATGGATGGTGTGCTTATGACAAAAGTCCTCAATAGGACACAGCAGCTGGATTCAGACCCAGAGAAACAAGAAATTCTATGAAAACTAATGATGTTATTGACAAACTCTCAAAATGTAGTTTGGAATAAGACTTGGTGTGAATACAACTGAAATGACCAGCTGGTGCATTTGTGATCCCTGAACCTGTCAGTTTTATCCTCTTCCAAACTCTCTAGTGATTTGTGTTCTCTGAATGGTTTCTCTTTGCAATCTCTATCTCACTATAGGGTTCTCTATTCAGAACAGAAAATGAAAGAGGGGAAAAAAGAAGAAACCAAACCATTGCACAAGAAATTTATTGCAGATAGCAATTTAGAAGACTCATTATCCCAGCATGAGAAAAATGCAGTAGAGTTCTAAGAAAGCCAAGAAAATACAAATGCAGTGAATATACTTAGTGATTGAATAGACGATATGGTATTTTCAGTTGATGTTAATAAAGATCCAAATTTGTTTTGTTGAAATAGAATGTATTAAGTAAATATTGAATGCTAATTATATACTGCTGTTGAAAAAGCAGCAAATATAGCGCACAGGAATTTCTACCATTTTGAGCTAAAGTTACTGATTAATTGGAATGGTGTTACCTAAGGTACAGGCAGAAGCCTCAGTAGCAAAAACATTAAAAATACTTTTAATAATTTTCTAAGAATTGCCAAGAATTTTTAAAGTATAGTAACAAAAGGAAAAGTACGTAGTGTTGAGATGGAGAGAGAATTTTCAAGTTTCAGATTTTTGACTGGACCAAACTAGAAAGGTAGTTCTGCATTGTTAGTGTTTTTAACACTGTTTTCTGGATTGCAGCAGTTTTAATGTATGCTGTTTTCTGATCAATTCCTTCTCGTTTCCCACTAAATGCTTTTTTGAAATGCAAAGACTCTTGTAAATGGAGTTAGAGCTGGGCAAAAACAGTAAGAACAGCAATTTTTGTTGAACATATTCTGTCTGGCTATAAAAATCAGTAATACTTCAAACACTGCATTTAGATATGTTCATCGCTGCGGTATATCTCAACTTCAGCTTTTGCATCAATAAGAGGTATTTTGTGCTGTGGAGGTGAATATCATGTAATAAACTCCAATGTCTTGAAATGAATTGTATGTCAACTAGCTTTTTACAGTCTAACCTTTACTCTGTCTATCATTGCAGGAACAGTAATTTTAATTTAGAAGGTAGGTAAAGTGATATAAGTAGTACTTCAATTTTTTTGTTTGAAATTTCAAACTGCTGTATTGCAGCAATTACAGGAGCTGATATGAGGGGAACACCACTTGCAGGACTTGTAGAACAAAAAGTAAAGTTTTTTTCCTGCTGAGTTAACAGAACTGAACTTTGCTGACTCATGAGGAATTAACAGAGCAAGTAATAAAAATATTCCTGCTGTTACTGAAGTTCAAAAGACGCCTGTCACATAAAAATTGCATGACAATTGTTCAGGTGAAGTCATCCTGGTAAGGGTTGACTCCCTAATGAAGCTATTAAAGGAAGATACCTGGGAACTATGTAGCATCTACCCATTGTGAAAGCCATCATAGGTGACCTTTCCAGCATGTCAAGGTCCACTTCAGTTTGTGCGCTTTTCTGTAATTCACTGCAGTTTAGGAATCTAGTGCAAGTATAATGGCAACTGTTACGAGAAGGGAAATACAAAAGTAATCTCATTTGTCCAACCTGGATATAAATAGGATAAACTTGTAGTATGTGGCAAGGTAGGCTGAATGTTACTGCAGTAATAAAGGGTAAAATAGTTCATACAAATAGTTTGTGCTGTTCTTTAAAATTGCTTATGGAGAACATTAATTCCATATTGATAGAAGGAAACTGAAAGAAGGAACTTAGTAGTTTGCAGTGGACTTAGTATGATGTGATGCATTAGTACTTGCAATACTAGGCCACCTTACCCTGGAGGCTGGAGGGGGAAGTTCTTGGGCTCTTGGTCTCAGCAGCAGCATTTTTTTGGTAAGGAAAAGACAGAACAACTGAACGTGTATTGCCTCTCTTCACCTCGTCCCAGCTCTTGCACCATGTGCCTTCCATACAATTTTCATGGTCTGTCTCTTGCCTTTAAATTTACCTGCTTACTTTGGGGGTCCTCTGGTTAGCAAAGAAAAATACCTTTGCCTTTAGATTCCACAGTTATACATGCACATTATTACTGCTCTAAATGTTTTGTTGTCATATATCCTGACCCATAGCACAAAACCATGGGCATTTATTGCTTCCTGAGGGGTAGCACCTGGGGATATAATTTCAGGGTTCTCATGAACAGTGTTTGTAAAATCTATTACTGGTCATTCAGGGACATTAGTTCAGTGCTCTAAAACCTACATCCATGCAACTATTTTGTTAAACTATTGGTTTTGACCTTTATCAGTCTTTGAATGGCCTGGAGAGTATAAGAATAAATATGTTAGCAGCATAGAGGAAACGAGAAATGCAGTCTGATGTCATATATGGCTGCTTCGAATAATTTAAAATTGACAAGGTAGACAAAATGTATGTTCTCATTCACTTCTTATAAAAAAGAGAATAGATGAGCTTAATCATTTATCTGTCTAGATGAAAAATGTGTTTTTATTAGTTTTGTTAACTACTTGCCAGAGTCTTTGTACTATCCAAAGATCTTGTAAACCTTTAATAAATTGAGCTATTTAAACACACTCTTAGATGGCCTTCCTGGAATGGGTTTGAATTTGTATGGCAATGCATTCAAGAGAAGTTAGTCCTTCTGTTCCTCTTTCCCATTCATAAAACTGGTGTCCATAGACAGTGTTCCAGTGTTAATATTGTATTGTACGTGAATACATATTTTATAAACTTCTTAAAATGACATTTTATGTGAATCTTAGATACTAAATATTCTGCTTTAAAGCAAAAATCAAGTCCATATTGCAGTGCCCAAGACTTGCTTGGTTCTTTTCCTTACAGTACAAGACATGTTAAGTCAATGAGGAGCACTTAATTTGTACTAAATCAGGTACCTTGACATGTGAGTTGAGGCTCTGTGACAGCTGTTGGAAAACTTGGTGTTGTTGCTGTACTGATGCAGAACCAAGCATCTAATTTTCATTGAGTTTCCATGTAATGATGACTTCAACAGTAATTTACGAACTTTAATTAAAATACTTTCCAGCTAATCTTTTGACATTATCCCTTTAATTATAAAAGACATCAGTTATATTAATAGTGTGCAAGACTACCTTATTTGCTTTAAAATGTAGGTGCATGTACAATTAAACTTTTGCCAATGTTTCACTGTTCTGGATAGGATCAGTGACCATTATGTGTTACAAGGCTTACAGAGCTGTGATAATGAAGCAAATTTGTGCTGAAAAACTGTACTTCAAGGGAATATTAAAGCTCATTAATTTCATTAGCTGTGTGTATCTTTTTCAACATAACTTTAAAGAAATCCTGTATCACCATGTAAGAGTATTGTAGCATTGCAGCATGGACCAATTTGTTTAATATCTGACTTCATAACAAATAAACATTTTCACATGATTAGTTTAATAGTATGCTAAGACGGGATTTTCTTTCAAAGTTGAGCATTTTCTTTCACATATTTCTTAGCTGTAGTCAGCAGTAACACGTTATATTCCACATCATTAGGACCTAGTAGAGTCTCAAGAAATGATGTGGCTTGGTACAGAATGGGTGAAGCTGGGAGTTGTACAGAACAGGCTGAAGGCATAAGCAAAGTAAGTTGCAGTCTAGGATGGGAGGACAAATTAATTTGATATTTTAGGAGGCTGGAGTTGGCTTTTTCCAGCTCAGCTCTTAGTATTATTGCTAGGCCTATTGCTCTTAATACTCCTTCATGCTTCAGCTGTTCCCTCTATCACAGTTATGAATCCAGTCTTTTGAAACTGCTGCTCTGCTCATACATCTTTCTTCTGAGCTCTTTTTACTTCCAGAAGTAAGAGAAGGCTGTAGCTCTTGCTCCATCTTTAAGGGGCTGAGAAGGGCACACAGTATGGAGGAGAAAGGGAAGAAAAGCTGTTTTGTAGAGGCTGGAGAAGGCTTGAGGGTGCACATCTGTAATATAAAAGGCAGTTTGAAAGGATAAGTGAGGAGTTTATGATCCCCAAAGGAGAGTGGAGGGGAGTATCAGGAAAGAAGTAGGCTGACCAAGGACAGAAAGATTCTGTTTCAGTCCCTGATCTCTGAAAGATCCAGCTTTAGCTTTAGTCCCTGATGTTTCCCATCCCCCTCTCACCTTACCCTCTAAAATGCTGTTAAACTTGCTTTTTTTTTTTTTCCTTCACCTACAAATATTTTTAACTTGGGGGGAATAGGTGGATGGGAGTTGTTTTTTTCCTACCTTAAGGACTCTGGGTAGAAGTAAAATTTTGCTTAAGATCTTAGGAAGCCTTGAGCTGGCTTTGTTTCAGTTCTGTGTGAGGTACCACCAAGAGGACCCAGAGTTTTGCTTGGAAGGCAGAAGGATCCCACCAGGGTAAAGGACTCACATGGCTGAAACTGCAAGCAAGCAGGATCTGGGAAAGGCTCAGTCGTCTTTACTGAGATCTGATGAAGTAGATGAGAACTTCTTTGCCCAGTTCATTCAAAATTCCCATTCAACTTGCTGGAGCTTAAACAGTTGGGGCAGGGAGACTTCCTTGTTCACCTTTGCACTTGAAGAATATTGTAGTGCTTCAGTACCTCTGGGATATTAAGACAGTTTTCTGCTTAAAATGCTAGTGCCAGAAGCTATTCATACAAAGCCTGTTTGGGTGGACAGCTATGGCATTCGCTCCTCTTGGGGTCAGCTCCCTGCTTATTATTTTGGGAGGCCTTTTAGTTGGCAACTAAACAAGAAGCAAACTTCCCTTTTTTAATGGACCTGATTACATGCTGGTACAATAAAAATATTAATGGACTGCATTTGTAAGCCCTTCCCTTATGGGGGCTAAAACAAAAAAGCCAACCTGCTGAAGTCACAGCAGATCAGTTGCAAAGTAAGATGTCATGTAATGAATACTTCCATTGCTTTGCTGTTAGCCAGGACTCTGCTTAATCAGTTACTAAAATCATACACTTTACAAGTAAACATATTGAACATTAACCCTTTACTTTTAGAGAAGTCACAAATTCTTTATTTAAGGAAGTAACTTTAAGATTTGATTGCTATAATCATAATGCATCATAAAATTGTCCTAGCAAATATTCTGTTTTATTCTGTAGCTCTTGTTCATCTGGGGTAAGATCTTGCTTTACAGCCTGAATTTTGAGTTGTCTTTTAATTAATCATTTTCCCTGCTAGGTCTGCTGTTTACTACAGTGTATTTCCAGAGGTGTCCCTTTCCTTTTTGCATAGTCATTATTCCTTCTTAATAGGCAAAAGATATTATAAAGAATTCATTGGTGGCTGGATTTTTGCAACTGCTTCCGAAGAAGGGTAAAAGTTTGGTTTGCAATTAGGAAAAATAAATTTAAAGCATAGTTCCAAACTTAAGCAAGAAGAACCTTGCTTTTAAATGATGGCAATACATTTCCTCATAAAAATGTAAAACTGTTTATTCTGTCCCAAGAGAGCCTCTTAAAAAGTTAGGATGGCGAGACTGTAGCATCTATTATTTTCCTTAGAGTGCTGATTGCTCCCAAGCTCTGCAATCCTTTTGTATGCTGCTCAGCATCAGTTACAGAAAGGGCAGAGATCTTGACACCCAAGGAAGGATGCAGTAAGAGGAAGCCAAAATTGTCATCGGTGGGGAGAGACTTCATACAAAACTACAATGCTAACTGCTGATGTTGACTCAGAAGGCTATTCTGAAATTTTGTTTCCTTTCCTAATTGCTACCATGTGACATGAAGTATTTTTTTGTAAATCTTGTCCCTGGGTTGCCAAGGGTGTGCATTTCAATACCTCTTCATTTAGCTGAATTTTTTACCAGCCTCTGATTTTTCTTTTCCTTCCCAGAAGCCATAGCTGGTTGATTTGTGTGCTGTAGCTCAAAATGTAGTGTCTTCCCTGATTTACAACCAAGAGACACCCTCAACCAGAAAACAATTGCTGTTAATGAGCATTACAGTGCCTTAAAGATGAGTAGAGTCTTTTAATTTTGCAAAGTTGATCTTATTTTAATGTCCCTGCAGACTGCTTTCTCTGAAGTTTAGTAATGTTAATGATAGTAAAGACATTTGCAATTACTGTGATACAGCTTTGGTTAAGACAAGCTAACAGGAGAATAGAGTTAGAAACTAGTGATCCTCTACTTATTTAGCAGTAGCTTTTATAAATTAGTGGGTGGGTACGTGAGAGTTGCCTTGGAATAAGTTGATGTTGACTGACTTCTGTTTTATTTTAAGTAATCTGAGTTTTCTGACAGATTATATTTCAGTGTGGTAAAGTCCTGGGCTATGTTCTCTGCATGAGTTAGCTTTATGTCACCTTCCTGGAGTTGGAAAACTTAATATTTGTAATGCAGCTTCCAAAGTGACCTTCAAGTTACTATTAACTTGAAAGGAAATATTGAAAGGAAATATTCCTCAAAGTTCTGGTTTGTTTTGTATAGGAACCCGCTTAAGAGAACAGGGATTGTGTTTCCTTTATTTTTGTAAGAACATGATATTGCTTCCTTTATTATGTTTCCAGATCCAGAGTTTGTTAGAAATAGTCTACAATTTGGAGGCATGGAGGTAGGTTAAAATACAAGGCAGCACGTGGTATATTTGATAGCTTATTTAAATGCACAAACCTAGCTATAGAAGAAAAAGATGTAGATACTTGCGAAAGTAATATTGCCTATGCTTGTTATGGTAGGAGACCAAAGAAATGCCTCCGAACTATAGGGATGAGAGGTTCCAAACATCATAGTGCAAGGTGTTGCTAACATCCCTAGTTATAACTGCATTGTTTCTCCTATGGTGCTGATACTGAAACTGTAGTTGTGTAGTATCTTAAGTTGCTCTGGTGTCCAATGAAGTATTACTTTCTGGGTCTTGCTTTTGATCTCTTCAGTATTATCTACTCAACTCCAAATACAAGTCTTTTTAAGACTGAAGTAGAAGTGGGCAGGATTACTCTATTAAGGTCTAACTATTATGCTGTACTTTGCCAAATGTGTTCTTAAACAGCATGCACTATGTGTTTGACTAACTTGTCATTGGCTTCCTGTTGTCTCAGTTACTCTCCCTGCCAGGAAGTCCCACCAATGTGAGGGTGCTTTCTTCTTAGCCTCAGTTTCACTCATTAGATTAAACAGGATGCTGTTGTGCAGAGTGAAAGGATTCATGTAGTCTTAAAGGGTTTCAAGTGTTTTGGTTGTTTCTGATCTACAGCTGTTTTGTGATAATCATCTTGCTTTTTCAGCATGGGGGGGGGGGGGGGAGGGGGGACGGGGAAAGATTGTCATCATCGGTATTTCCAGAGGTTTTGGTTTTTATAAATATCAGTCATGTACTAAAGCTGTTACATCAGACTTCTTCATCTGAAGAGTCGTTAGTTGCATCTAAAAAGGAGGCACTTTTCCTTTTATGAGCCAATTTAAACCGTGAAGGAGTGTAACAGCGTGGTGTCAGCTTTGGCTCTGCTCTACTCTTTTTATTGTTGATAGAGCAGCTGACCTCCCTGAGCTGGAGAGGAGATGGAGAAGTCTCCAAAGAAAGGCAGGAAGCAAAGTTAAGGAAAGATCAATGACTCGGTATCATTCACTGGGTTTTTACAGAATGGAGCAATTGCATTTGCATTTCTAAGGATTTAGGAAGCCTTAAGAATTTTGTAGTTCAACAAACTTTACTTTAAGAAATGAGCATTTCTAAAAATTATGCCAGCTACTGAGGTTGCACAGTCCTTTTCTCATACAATCGGAGCAGTCAAAAGGATGGATTTTTTTCAAGGGCATTAGCACTGGATGAATTCTATGTAACTTAGTGTCCTCTGCTAAATGTTAGATGTCAAGCCAGCTTTTATTCATTATAATTTAGTTAATTAATCAAGATTTTCACTTTGTAGCAGTTTGACACCCAATACTCAGCAGCAAATACATTGTGGTTTGAAACTAATGTTTTCTGTTAAGGTTCTGTATGGTTGTTTCCTCAAAACTAACAAATACAGAGAAAAGGTAGAAGGTAAATCAGGACTAACTCTCAGAGTACCAGTAGGTATATGTTAAATAGGTTGTATGAGCCCTCCTTTGCACGTAAGTTTACTACTGGACTGAACACTGACTCTGAAGCCCAAAAGCCGCATAGGGCCTGGATGCTGGATCCCATGCTCGTGTTGGTTCAGGCACTTCCTGTGAACTTAGTGCAACCTGTACTGGAGCATGGAGTTCAAAGGCCAAGATGTCAGTGAACAACTTTTCTAATGTGTGACTTATACCTTTTAAAACTGTGTACAGGATTTTTTTTTTAAGTTTGCCTTGCTTTTGGAGCGCAAGTAAAGACACTTCCTTGCTTCTTCAAATAAAGATTGGAAGAAAATCCTGAAAGAGTTGCAACTGACTTCCAATTATATGGTTTTAGGCAAAATGCCTTGTCTCTTTCAGTAAGTAATATTTCAGTGTATATACTTCAATGAAACAGTGTTTTTCAGAAGGCATCCTGCCGTTGTCATTAAAAAAAATAGTAAGGCAAACCAGTAATGCTGTAATTGAATGCCTTGCTGTTACCAAATAGTATCAGTTGGATGACAAGGCATTACCTATTGCATTTTGTGGCAGGTATGGCTGTGAGAGAGCCCTAAAGCAGAAAAAGCAGCCACTGGACACTGGTCATGTGAAGTGAGTAGAGGGCACTGGAGACTTTAAATTAGACAAGTTTAGAGGAGGTGGGGGGGAATGAGGGTCCTTGATAAAGAAGAGTAATGTGAAGAGATTTCAAGGATGAGACCAAATCTCTCTCAAGCATCCTGTAACAGTATTGTATTATGTTTTGAATGAGCTATCTGATCACTTTTTTCTTCCAAAGGTCCAGCAGGGCCTTTAAAATCACTTGCTCTCAACTATTCTGAGTTGGATAAATATTTGATGACATGGAGTCTTGCGGGCACTGCAATAATTATACAAATTGTAATGCTAATCCTTGGTATCAATAATGCCTTTGGAGAAAATAGCATTATATACTTCACTCCCAGAGAATAATAACAATATTAACGCAGCACTGACACTTGGCAGCACTGCTTCCCCAGCCTATGTTCACTTGGCAATTGGAATTGCAAAGAAGCATAGAAAGTGCACATTTCTGGCTGCAGTTCTGCTTCTAGAGTAGCAAAAAAGAATTTGGCATTTAATGATATGCAAAGTGTTGTTCCTATTTGATTGTAGTATACTATACATGCCTTGGAGCATGACTTAAAGTAATTTAACAACTGGAATAACAGGCATTTGGGAAGAAACTAATTTCATACGAAAGCAGATCACAGACACTAGGCTTGTTCACAAAAATGTTACCTTGTCATGCTATATGAAGTTGGATATCGAGCTAGCAGGATGATGATGTGGGGACAACATCTCTCAGTTCAGACTGGATGAGATCCACTTCACAAAATAACATAATTAGCAAGATGTAAATACTGTAGTCAACCTGCTTTACAGCCCCATAACAGAAGGTTGTAATGATTTTTTTTAAATTTCACTAAGAGAACCAGTTTGGATTCCTGCATACATGTAAAGTCTCATTTTTTTTCAGGTGTAGCCAGGCGATTGGCCTCACCATGGTGTCACCACATAGAGTGCGGGCTCTGTGCTGCTCCAGGGCTGCCCATCCCCACCTGCTCCCTCTGCTCTGTTAACCTGGAGAAGGATGCCTAGTGCTGGAAGTGAGAAGTGATTCTGGTTTTGGAGTCCACTTGTTTCTCAGCTATTTTGCTGGTAGACTTGTCAGATTGAATGATTGTCAGAAACTATTGTCCGTATGTACTAGAAACATAGTTGAAGCTGCTAGTGTATTCAAGTAGTTCACAGTGAATCTGAGAATACAGGAGGAAAAAAAGGAGTAGCAGCCTCTACAACTCTATCTGCATGTGAGAGAGGTGCTTCCCCTGTGCCACTGCTGGGTCTGAAGCACTAATGGTTTATGATTCAGCTCCCATCTCTTCATACCTGAGTGGAGAATAGGGGCTGGAGGAACTTCGGACATTTCAATGATTAGATTCTTTCCTCCCAGTCTCTTTCTGATGTAGACTGACATATTTTTACTCCAGTAGAAGTGAGGAGGAAAGTAGAGGTGGTATGGTGTTGTGGGAGAGCTTGGACAGAGGTGACTGAGAGCCTTAAGAGCTGTCCTTGTTGTTGTCATCAATGTGGTTAAGGATTCTGTACTTAGGTGATTACCTAAACTAAAATCAGTACTATTTAAAGCAGAATCACAATCGTCCCTATAGATAGCATATGCAAATCCAAATTCTTCATCTTTTATATTCCACAAGATTGTCACAAGAGCTTTGAGATTTTTGAAGTACAACTCTGAGGTTAAAATTAATTTTAAAATAGAAATTATTTACACTTCTTTAGCAGCTTTCATCAAAGAAATTAAAGTGCTTTACCAACCATAATAAAATAAGCCTTATAACATAGTTGTGAAGTAAGAAAGCAATATAATTCTTTTTGCTGTGAGAAAAAATGACGTAGCAGAAATTGCAAAGTCAAACCTTCTGAGGAAAGACAAACCAATTTTTCCCACTGTGTACATTTTCATTGTGCTCTCCTTGTTCATGTATCTTATGATGCAGCTCTAAATGACTATATAAAATACCTCTGTGAGATACATAAGATAGCAATGTGAATGTGAAATAAAGTTAAAAATCATAATAATACAACCCAGCTACCTATTACAAAGGAAAAAAAGGAATAAGTAACACAGTACAAACTGTCAGTTCAGTTTTCCCTTTAAATGACATCTCAGGAACATACCATGTCCATGTAACAGCTACTGTTTCTCTCACAATGATGGTTTTATGTTGAGGGATCTTGCTTTTAAGAACAAAAACCTAATACTTATTAAGAAATGCATTTAGGGCTGAAAGTGTTTTTTGTTTTTTTTTGTTTTTTGTTTTTTTTTCCATTTCAGTTATCAGTTATATTTCAGACTCCAGTGTCTGACAATGCAATCTGACAAATGCAGTAAGAGATGGGTGTTATATCCTGTTCTGAATTTTGTTACAGTTGCTGAGTTTTGGTGAATATTAATTAAGTTCTAAGTAACACCTCTCCTGAAACATTAGAATTCAATGGTATAATGAAATTCATAGTAGAACATGCCAATGCTCATTTGAGACCTGTTTATCATATTCCCTTCAGTTAAATAAAGGAGATCATTTAGGAAATGTTTTAGGTGAAATTATAGATTAGTGTTCTACTTATTCATGCTTAAAATTGAGTTCCATTTCAGCTGTGGAGGCCAACAAATCAGGTATGGTGGGGCTGGGCACTGTTTCCACTTGAGTTCTTTAAGAACTAAACATTATGTATCAGTAAGTGATCCTTTTTGCTGCATTTTTAGCAACTAATCTCTGATCAAAGGAATACAAAAACCTAAACATCAAAGGTGCTTCTTAAGGGTTTACAAATCTCTGCTTTTTTCTGTATCAGAGAATATGGGTGCTAGTTTTGAGGATATTGCACTTTATCTGTCTGGGAGAGAAAAAAAAAATCAGTACTTAAACAATATCAGATCTACTGGTAATTTTCATCTTTGTATATTATATTAGCTTTTCCATTTCTTCAGCAGAGCCGTCTGGATGATAGGCTGCAATAAAGGAGTGCATTGAATGTAATTATAGTAATTCAGACAAAAAAAATGTTATTTCACCGAAAATTAACATTGTTAAAAGTTCTACTATGACTTTCAATTAATGAAAAAAAGCAGCTAAACTGACTGGACTAAAAGCATATCAAAACAAGTGCAGCAGAGAAATACATAAAAAGAAGAAAATGAACAAAGAAGTCATAGAAATGTCACTGGATAGATTCTGGCCACCTCCCCTGCTGCTGGCTATAACTGAACACAGTTGTGTCCACAGTTTTGTAGCAAAATTTTGCAGGGTAATTCTTTTTATTGTCATGTGCGTACAGTTTATATTCATTACTGCTCGTTTGTTCAGGAACTTTACCATTGTGGATGCTTGGATTTTCCCACAAATACTGATACTTTTTATCAAAACTGTAGGCATGCAAGGGCATGGCAACAGCATGACTGTGTGTGTGCTGTTTGACCAGTGAATGAAACCTGTAGTTGGTTTATTTATCAAGAAAAAGTAGTGAGATTCTCAAGACCTTTTCCTATTAGAGCAAAAGCTGTGTTTGGCAGAAGAAAAACAAACATGTCTGGCAAAACGTTGTGATGTTGCTAACATGCCTTGCTGCAGTGCTGCATCTCTGCAAGTACATCTGATCAAAAATCTACCATCCATGTAAAAAATACATGTAAAAGCATTGAGGAAGAACACCTATTTCATGGGTCAGGTTAGATCTCAGTCCGTAAGATTCTGATCTTACTCCCTTCCTTTTTACAAATCTAGAGGGTGATCTCTGGACTGTTTTTTTGAATGTTCTGTGCTTTGAACTCTTCTTTGCTCACTTTCTACTAGACACAAACGACACAAACCTCCATGTTCTGCTCTATTCCTGTTATCAGCTATTGCTGGTCCTTCTTAGTATTATTCTTCCTCCATCACCCAATCCATCAGATGTCTTTCTCCTTCCTTCTTTCCTCCAAGAGATTCTCCCTAGTATTGTGACTATTGGCATTAATTCTGATTTTTTTCATTTTCATTGCTGGGTTCACTGTCTTCCCCTGCTGACCATGCAGCAGATCCCTTTCCATAAGCCTAAGAAAGAGTGACTTTACCCCTGGAGGTTTCAAGTAGTTTGGTGCCTGTACATTTGCAACCTTTAGGTGACGGCACACCTGTATTGCTTCTATGTGCAGTGGTAAGCTGTGTGCAGAACACGATCTTAAATCAGAGCTGTGACAGGTCATCACTTCATACTCATGGAAAAATAAATAATAAAGGAGGATAAAGTAGTAATGATCAATGGCTAGACAGAGGGTCTGCAGCCAAAAAAAATAAAATACCAAGTGGGGGCCTACGACAGATTGCAATCCCACTATATAAAGCTTTAGCAAAGAGATTACTTCATGTTTCTAAATGCAGCTGTGGGTTGACCTAACTGTGCTGGGTCCAGGTTTGCTATCCCCGTTCTCCCCCCATGTAAAGGCAGGTAATTCACATGAAGGGCCTGCATGGCTCTTCCCTTCTGATTGCTGTTGCCATTGGAAGTGGTGCTAAAACCCCCATTGATCTGTATGGGATCTCAGCTGGACTAGCTCCAAATGCTTTTGAAAGTCCTTCTGGTTTTCCCTACAGTATGATGATTTATCCACTCAATTCTAAAGGGCAATTTCAATCTCTAATGGATGCCATCAGTATTTTCAAATGAGGCACCTTTTAAAATGTGGAAATAGCTCTGAGAATAATTCCTAGTAAAGTAAACGTTGAGTGTTAGCTTTTTGTTGTTGCTGTGCAGAAAAATACAGTTTTGCTTGGGGCCGATAAGAGATTGAAAAGTGTGGTTAATAATAAAAGCTGAAGTGGGAGTTACTTTAATAATGGCATGTCATGTGTAAGCCTATAAAATAAATAGTAATTATCACATTTGAGAAACTACTGTTAGAAATTGTATTGCTCTTGACAGCTTCATCTGTACATCAACCCTTTCTGGATTATGCACTTTCTTGTTCTTAATGAGCAAACAAATGAAACAGAATTTCTTACCCTGATAGAAGGTGTTGATTTCAACAAAACCTAAACAAAAATAGATAAGACAACCAGTATAGCAGACTGCAGGATTATTTTTTGCTAATGTATTTTCCTCTTACAAAACAAGATGGAAAACACAGCAATAGTGTTATTTAAGTTTCCTCTGTCATCTTATTGTTCATGTTTAAGGGGGTAGATTTTGCATATTTCATAGTTCACATCAAAGCGATATTATGAGCAGTAGTGAATTCAGAATGACAACTCTGTAGTTTTTGCTTAGAAATAGAAATGTGTCAATGTAGTTTCATGAATCCCCAAAATTGAGAACACCAAATTTAGAAGAGATGGCAGCCATTTGTGGTGTTGATTTTGTTTGTCCGTTATTTATTCTCCTGCTCTCTTCCCACACTCTGGTTCAGGAGAATTCCAGCAATATTTGTACTTTGAGATTTTTTTTTTGTGAAATGTAATGTTTTGTTAAAACTATGGAACATTTCAGGTAACCATCTACAGCAAATACATATGAAAAAATGTGTAGTTACTTGCCATTCTATTTACTGATAATTTTAATCTAAATATCTGTTTTCATTTCTAATGAGTTTTACATGTTCTTCACTTTGTTTGTTGGAAGGAGTTGGACTTCGAATATTCCTCAAGTAAAACATATTTTATCTTATTAAGAAGAACTTTATCTCATAAGAGCATGCTTCAAGCTTCAAAGTATATTTACTTTGGTACTAAATAACACATACTTGGTCCCTTTAAGCAGTGAGATAAAACTTACTCCAACAGCTATTTGAAGACACCTAACATATCTTCTATGTATCACTTCTGAATGTAGTCTTCTGAGCCTTAGAAAGTCAGAGTTGGTATGTGTCAAGAAAGAGGAAAATAAGTCAAATCAATAGAAGTAAGCAGCAGAAATTGTGTTGGAATCACACTGCACAGTCCCTTGACAGACTTATGTCATGTTGTTTCTTTTGTTCTGCTATATGGGGCAATAAGTTCCTGCAAGCAGGACCAAGTCTGTGAAATTGTGATGTTATGTGTAAAGGGGATGTAGGGCACCCACTGTATGCATGGATTTGCAAATCTGAATCACTGTCAGGTGCAAATGAGGAAGTTTATTTTCAGGGAAAGTTACTTCAGTGTGCTGACTTCATTCACAGTCACACTAATGGCAAAGCCATTGGTTTTTGACTATAGCAAGGTTGCAGATCTTTTTACAGTACTATCTGAATTTAGCCTTGTGTTTGTAGGCAAGCTCTGATGCCAAGGAAGAGAGGGAAGCATACCTGTCGAACATGGCAAGTAATGTGCTCGTTTTAGAATAAGAAAACGGTACTTGAGGGAGCAGCAGCACGCAGCAGGAGCACTGCCGAGCAAGCTGTGTGCTTCCCTCTGCTCAGCAGTGAGCCCGGCCTCCGGGGGCATCCTCTGCTGACTGCCACCCGTGAGGGGGCACGACAGCCTCCATTTACCACTCAGTAGGAGTAGCTGAACTGTGCAGGCAGAACTGTTTCATTCCAAAACGTTTGTCATACTGCTTCAGTGCAAATTCAAGTTACGTTACTCACAGCAACACCCTAGCAATCATAGCTTGGTATTGCTGCAAGTGCTGCTAAAATGCTGCACATCACCTTGAAGCTGCAACAGTTTTTGAGCCTCTGAGGAGGCCAGGAGTCACTTTGGCATCATGTGGGTAGAAGCAGTATTGCAAGAGACTGTTTTCATTTCCCTGGCATTACAGCCCGAGCCCCTGCTGTAGCAGAGACCATATTTGGCTAAGGATAATGTGTGAGCTGAACTCTCTATGCAAACCTGACATGCAAGAGGCATTTTATTCAAACAGCAAGGGCCAAAGCCCCGGGCGGGGGGGGGGGGAGAGCGGGGGAGCTGTGGTCCTGTTCAGTGTCATCCACCTATAGCACCCAGGCTGTTTCCTTGGCTCCCTGTTTCTGATGTTGAGCTGTGCTCATCTACTGGGGAACTGGGCTCTGTGTTTCGAGCACACCGAGGAGGGGATCAGGGCCAGGCAGTGAGGGTGGCGTTGGGGTTTGGAGAACCCCAGTTACACCTTGCTGGTGCAGTCACTGAGCAGTAGGTCTCTACAAAAGTCATATCTGAAGTGTACAGCTGGACAGAAGCCAGAGAACTAGTGTTCCATTATGCTTTCCTATTCAGAGAGCAGTTGGGTCACTGTCCAGCTTAGGTATCTGAGCACTATGGCAGGTGGCTTGTTTGTTCTGGTGGCCCTGCTACACTTGTCCTGCACTGGAATGGGGTATGCACCTACTTAATTGCATTTCATACAACAAAGTTTTAAATTATTTGGTGCATGTATAAAACATTTTCTTCTCCACGGAAGTCATGATGCAAAAGAAAAAAGAGTAAAGGTAGTGCAGGTTATGCACAAGGAGTAAAGAGCTGTAGATCAATATGTTACAGTAACCTGGAAGAAGCAATGAAGCAGGACAAACAAAAAAACTTCATGAATAGATAGTAATTGATTTCTGTCATTTTTTCCACTCCTATTCCTTTTTAACATTACAGAGCTAAGTACAAAGACAAAAATGAGAAGAAAATTAAGGGAAAAACTTGGCTGTGTTTTTGAAAGAAGATGAGGCAATGGTGTGAATACTAGGTGACTATTTCTAGTATGGTATATGCTGTTCTGGCTTGTGCACAGGTTTGACTGTTAGCTTTAGAAAAATTTCTTAAATGCAGAATTCTCAGTTAACTGAGGGGTGGGAGAAGACTGAAGCTGGTGTCCAATTTGGGCAAGTACATTGCTGTGCCAAAGTCTTTGCATTTAAGTCATGGAATCAAATCTCTGAATAATTCTTTGAAAATAGTAACAATAAATGACTGGTGGCAGAAGATGGCACAGTACTAAACCCCGATAAGGAATGCCTTGGCTAATCTACACCGTTATGCTATGCAGCCAAACCTGTGCCCTGATGATATTCTTTTTATATGTAGGCTACTGTTCTGGCTCCAATCTAGTGCCAACCTGTCACAGAATGAGGAAAGTCGGGTATTAGCAGTAGCAAGTATTGCACTGAAGGTCAGGATAGGTCTGCACTTGAGATATGCAGCTACTGGTAGTGTGGATGTATCTGAATTTGAATATAAAAGAGCCTTTAGTTATAAAAAGGCAACCACACACTTCTCCTTGCTTTGGAGTAGTACAGAAGTAGTACAGATTTGTTCCAACAGAGATAGCTGTCATCCTTAATTTACCAAATGCTCAGTGGGTGATCTTCCTTTTAAACTCAAAAGTAAATGCTTTAATGAACAAGTTTGAGTTCTCATGTCTTGGTGCATGAGACCTCTGCCGAGGTCTCCATCCTGGTAGAAGGAGTGTGATAGCCACAACTACAGTGAGAAGATGCTTTCCAAATGTCTCTGTTCAGCTGTTCCCAAATCATGAAAATAACTTTCTGTAGGGTTTCTGTTTATTTTCAGTTAATCTATTGACTATTCTTTGCTTCTTTTGAAAAAAAAAGGATCATACCTTATGTGGTGGTGCTATAGCTCTGCAGTAAATTTGACTAGAACTCAGAACTGCATAGGAATTTGCATTTGAAGTGAGAATACTAGGTTTTGTTTTTAAAAATTAACATTCATAGATGTAATTCTTATTTACCAATATCCTGCTGTGATGAGAATAACATTATTTCTTACATAGCTTCTACCAAGTTAGATTTCCATTTTGTAATTATGTTTTTTCACCTGAATTTTTCTGTCCCTCACTGTGAAAATGCGTTGTATTATATGTGGAAGTTTAAAAAGCCCTAAACTGATCTGGATTTGTGGTGCATAATTTTTAGTCATTTTTATGTATATTAATGCTAAATCATGTTCTTGATTTCCATAAGTGACCCAAATAATATGCCGAACTTCTTCCATGTTTTAAACAGTCCTAGGTTTTGATGAACAAAATTGATAGGTATGAGATGAACAAAAGAATACAGATGACACATAATATAATGCTTGTTCAAAAGTTGTGAACTTGTCAGATGGTCTGCCAAAAAATGGATTATTTTCTGAAAGTTTGAAATATGGCTGAAATGCATGATGGCCATTATTTAAAGCCTTTAATTTTTAACATTCATGCTGTTAGGCAAATGATAATCATAGGTTTTAATTTCCTACAGAATTGGACAGAAGTGTAAATTGCTTTATATAATTTAATATGAAAAAACTCAGATCAGAATGGAATTTATATCCTTGTCAGCATACGTTGTCTAATCTGACAGACTGATATTAATACATTGAATAAAACTGGAATTTTCCTAGACATATGGTATACTGTAGAATCCTTGATGTTTGCAATTTTTGTAAAGTCTATATTAAATTCTATGACCCTTTTGTAAATATAAAAACCGAAGTGTTTTTAGTCAAAATGTTCTCCTACATTTTCTTTTGACTTCATAAATCTAGAGCAACTAAAGAATTAGAGTATTGAGATCTCTGGTTTTCAAAGTAAATAGGCTTATTATTTCTTGCCTTTTTCTGCCACTTAATATGTACTTTTTATTATTACAAATGGGAGTCATTTAATACAGATTACTGTTTAGCTATGTATATTTTAAATAGCTTTTTAGGTTCTGTGTTTTATTTCATTTTGCAAGGGATTAAAAAGTACAAGTTGGCTTAAAAACCTTTCTGGAAAAAAAAAAGTTTTCTTTCATGTTCTCTTCCCCAAAAATCTGGTTTTATCAAGAAAAATGTCTGCAGCAAACAGGCACTCTTGCAAAACCATACTGTGTTCAACAGGACTCACTGAACCACAGCGAGCATCTGATTTTCTAGCCGTCAGCTTGGTAACCTTCTCTTGGTCTGTTCTGCACGCAGCTAGCCATGAGGCAACATGGCTCTGAGGTCAGGGATCTTGCTCAGTGTTAGATTATTCTGGAGATGAAATCCCTAATGAAATCACAAAGTCAGTGGCACGGGACTGATTAGACAATGTAAAAAGCCAACTGGCAAGGGCTTAGGTCCCTGGGGCAGGACTCCACACAGCCTTTGGATGGGCTGAATGAAACTCTGGGACTTAAAGAAAATGTAAACTTTACTCAGGCTCCAAAACCACTAAGTTTTAAAAGAGATTTTGAGTTTTGTAAAAAATGCTCTCAGCAAAATATTCTAAGTGTTGGCCAACTCGACTGTCTTACCTCAGAGTAGCTTGTTCTCTCTACAGAAAACTTTCCATTTCCTTCCTGACCTTTTTTATTAACTGTTCTTTCAACAACATGGAAAATGCGTTAAGGATACTTAACAGAAAGTGTCAATCATAGGTCCATGGACTTAGTACTACTTGAGAATCTGACCCCATATTCTAGCAAGTAAAACTATTTAGTATTTTGGGGGTTGGGGTAACAACATATAAGGATCTGAGTTACATAGTGTAGAGACAGAAAAGAACAGGTTATATCTATTTGTGAGTAAAAGCTAATGTTTTGCATTTTAACAGGGAAGGAAATGAACAGTGGCAGTAAAAGCACATCTGCCACAGCAGAGCCTAGTGGCAAAAGTTACCTCTTGTTAGTGTGATGACAGGATCCAGATGTCACACAGTTAGGGGCATTTGCTAAAATCTTTTCTGAAGTAGGAACACCTGTGACCATCAAATTTGATAAATATTAGGTAATACACTATGCCTACTGCAAATGTGTTTTATAACCAACATAGTTGCTGACAGAGCAGCCCAATTCCTCATGCTTCTTGCTCTTTATTCCTGTTTATATGGTACCTCTCCCTGGGCTGAATCTTTGAGGGCATCTTGATTCACATCTCTTTGCAGCTGTTATCTGTATATAATATACACTATTGCATGATTTCCCAGTGTTTTTCTTAGTATTAAACTGAAACTATGCAGTTCTGAAGCTTAAATGTCTAGGACTTGAGGTTAACCGCTGGGAATTCAGGTTTGTCTTTCCATGAATTTGCTTGGTGGCTGCTAGGTGTTGCCTGTTGCAAATGAGTAACACATATGCTATGGACACACTGCTGCAAACTATGAACAAACGTTTTAAGTATTTGAAAACCACATTCTGTGGTCTTTGTCATCCTCAGTTTCAGTGACTTTGAAGTAGTTCTATGCTTTTGAGGAAACAGGTTCTATGGCATGCTTGAATTCTTTATTAATTTGAACTCAGAATATTGCCTCACCAAAAGCAAATAAATATTTTAAAATCACCCCAAATTCATTTGTTTTGCAATGTAGCATTAAAAGGTTGACCGCTTTTGTTATTCCCTCTTACAGTGAGTTGCTGAATGCCATTCCTAACTTCAGTATGGCTTGCTTCCTCAGCTCAGCTTTGAAGCTGCTTCAAGCTCCTTCTGTTCTCAAAAGCAACAAAGATGGGTAGCAGAATATTATCATATTGCTATGGAACAAGAATGTTGTCTTCTATAACTGCACTGCTTTCAAATACGCCTTTATGCATTTCCAATTCTGAAAGAGTATTAAGATATCCTCTGAGTATCTGTTTTTGAACAGAGATAGATGCAGTTCTGCATTTCAGGGGGAAATATGATTACACTTGGTTTCTGAATAAAAATAAGATTACATAAATTCTCGTTAGATCAAAATCCACTGTTTTTATTTGATGCATCTGTACTAACCTCTGGGGTCAATTTGTTCTACTTCTCTAGGGATTGTCTCCACTACCTTTTTTGGCTGGACTCCAGATGTGGATGACAATTTCAAGGTTAGTTTATTTTTATTTTTTTTAAGCAGAGATGGTGGAGATCAATCCTAATCTATAGCGACTGAATCACAAATGCTGTAGTGCCAAAGGCTTGACCCTCAGAAGTGCTGAGTGCTCTGTGCTTATAGCCTACCTTGTGAGGTTCCAGGATCAGACTTAATACTGTTATCCCCTGCTTTGCCCTTAGAACTGCATTAGTCTTTCTTTGCTTTCATACCAGAGAATTTTCTTCCAATTTATATTGATACAATTGAACTCTGTCCTTCTAAGTAAAGTAAGTAGTGCTTATTAATTTCTTTTCATTCTTGCAGGTAATATTTAAGTCTTAGAGGATGTTTTTCTCTTTTTCCCTCTAGTTTTCTATGTCTTTTTGGGTCTTACAACCTGCCTTTGTTTTTGACTTTTTTTCAGAAATATAAGAAATTAGGCCACCTAAGTGACCAGTTCACTCAGCAGCATGCATGTTTAGGAGCTAACCTTTGGTCTTTAATACACTTGAGACTAACCTAAGTAATAAGAGGCATGACTTTTTAGTGTTGTCAAGAACTGCAAGGAGAAACAAATATGGTTTTGTTTGTTTTTCTCTATCACATCAATTCTGAACACCTTTTTCTTGTGTTTTGAATGAAGGTATCCCCTTGCAGCCCCCCCCCAGTGCTCCATGACCTTTAGCAGTACCAAAAGGAAGCTCAGTACTAGTGACAGGGAGATGTCAGCAGACTTCATAGCCTGAGTAAAAACATCCAAGCGCTTTCCTCCTCCCTGATGACTGAAATCCTATTTTTGGAGAAGATAACATCATAACCTTTTAATTTTCCTTTCTATTTTTTCTTGGTGACAGACTGACAAGCGCAGGAATGAAGCTGTCTATTCCTAGAACTGGTTCAGTGGGCAGCAGCACTGATTGTTTCCTGTCTTGCCCTGCCAGCATTTCTCAAACCTGACTTCAGGAGGCCACTCTTGGGAGTGAAGAGTTCAACCACCAGTCCAGAGTCATCTCCTCTTTACTGAGACTGCTGAGATGGTAGGTGCTTAATGCTAGTGCAAAAGTGGCTATGCAGAGTCAAGAGCATTCTACTAGGAATTGCGCTGATCATGAAGTTGCTGAGCTTTTTGTAGCTTTGGTTTCTAACAGCTCTCTCTGTTCCTAGCCCCACATGCAGTCAAACTTCATCTCTAACTGGTTGTGCTCATGACCACTGCTCACTCTTCAGATAATGTTATTCAAATCTTGCGGCAGAACATGAGACTGTTCTTGTGCACAATTATTATAAGTGTTAGTATGGTAAAAGAAATAGACAAGGGAATGTGGAATTAGTTTGAAAGTTATCTTGTTTAAACAAACATATGGTAACCATATACAATAGACTATAATACAGATTTAAAAATGCCAAAGATTAATCTAAGTTTATCCTGTTTTCACTTCCCTATATGATTTCCCTTTCCTAAACACTTTTTTTCAGTGTTGCTGTTACTATCATCTCCATTTATTGTATGTGGAGGATACCACTTTCTGACAGTGGAGGTTTAAGTCATACAATTATCAGAATTGCTGCTTTTGAGGGTTTATAAAAATTGGGGCCCTTGCAGCAAGTACATGAGAGACTGTACATAAGGTGGATGATTCTGCTGTCTTGGCTCTTGCTTGTGTGGATTCTCATCCATCGACTCTGAGAATGAATAGCAATAAAGAATGTCCAGAACTATGCTAGGATAGTATCTAATAATTTCCTGCATGGGCAAAGAATGTTTAGAGTGACTTTAGATGGTATTACTATCAACTTTAATGATACAATATTTGATATTAATTTAGAATCCTCAGCTTCTAAATATTCTCAGGACCTCCACTCTAAGCCCACATAAACCTACTAAATCCAAGTACCTTTCGAGGCTAGAAAGAGCCATCAGTCAGCAGCACACAATGGTTATCAAAGACATCACAGTTCCAAAGGTATCATTAATACTAATACAGAATAGAGTGCACTGCAGCTTTTAATACCTCATCTGAAAGAAAACCACACAGTAAATCGCACTTTGCCTAGTTGAGAAGGAGGAAGAGAAGCATGCACTCTAAGATTTCTCAAGGATGAGCGCAATTTATCTCTTCAGACAGTGTTACTTGAGTTTATATATGCTTATGGATCACTCCCGTTATTCCTGGAGGAAATAAAGCATTACACTGTCTGTCTTCAGAAATATGTATTGTTAACATTAGCTGTACTTTGCATTAAACATTTAAATTATATATGAGACAACTTGGGGTAAGGGTGTGCATGAACTGTGGTGTGGAGACTAAAAGTCTGTCTGAAGGCACTTTAATAGAAAGCTTTGTGTGAAATACATACACCCCTCCAAACATGTCTGGGATGAACTACAAAGCAAATGGTGAATCCTATCTTACTCTCAATGATAGCAGTCGCTGACTTTTTAGAAGTGTTCTTACAATGTACTGAGCATTTGTAATCCTCTACGGTATAAGCAGTCTATATATGTACTTGTGCACACTTACCCCTATATGTCCAGTCCTGGATATCAGTTATGAGGTTAGTGTTTGGCAGGAAAAATCACTTGGGGCATGCTGCTGGGAATCTTCCACTTATGCTGAAGTCAAAGGAAAAAGCAAAATTACCACAGGAAAGTATGTTCAACTCGATGGTTCCAGCATTCCTGTCCATACTGGCAGCATCATCACATTTTCTTTGTCATCTTTGCCAATGTAGAAGCAGTGGACCCCTTTACATGCCTCCATGAATTGCTGCAACACACTCCTAGGTGAAATTTAGTAGTCATGTGGTAAACAGGGTAAACAGTTGTCAGGGGACTTTCAGTATTCACTTAACTGTGCTGTTTTGTGCATGTTTATGAAGACTTCTGTATCTTGTATTTCAGTGATGATCTGTTTGATCCGTAGATGTTGTATCCCTTATTTGTTCTACAGATCAGTCTTTTTAATTGTAAGCACAGTGTCACTTCAGATTCTTAACCTTGTCAGTTGGAAACAGATGCCTCATTTGTGAAAACTTTAAAGCAAAGCTCAAAAATGTTAGTGGAAGACCATTTATTTCTGCTGGCTCTTGAGCCTTAGTTAAACAGTAGAATATGATAGAAGTAGTAGAATATGATACTGCTGGAAAACTACTCATTTTGGTAAATATTCCAAATACCTTATTTTCAGGAGATAGTTTATTAGGAAGATGTTGAAGTGAAAGTACTTGTTCGCTTTTTAAACTTTTTTTTTTTTAACTTCTGTACTGAAAGGAAAAATATACAGTAACAACCTGACTGGCAGCTATACATACTGGAGGATATGTTTATACCTGTTTATATTTGCAACATCATGAATGTTAATTAAAAGACTTTCTATCCCAGTGCACTTTTAGCTGCCAAATGGAAATAAATGTTACCTGCTTTTAGATGACATTTGTCCAATGTGTAAACAAAAGAAAACAGATTCAGTTCAATCTTGGTTTTGATAACTCTCAGAATACTCTTTCACTAAGATTTGATTCATATGATTCCTTAATATTCTGCACAGTATTTGCACTGCATAATGGCAGTACTCCTGCCAGCAACCCTATGCATCTGTCTACCAGCAAATAACATTTCTGTAATTACAGTATGGGTGATGACGGATAGATGAGTGGGAAATGGTGAGGGATAGTGGGAAGACAATTGTAGCAACAAAACACAATGTACAGAAGACAAGTCAAAAGAATATTACAAAAATAAACAGGGTTTGTAGGGATGAAATCAGAAACAATATTACTGTGGTAAATAGAAAATGGCTTAACCGAAAAAAAAAAAAAAAATGAAAAAAGCACAATGGCCGAGCAGATAGAGCCTTATGTTTGTGTGATTGTAAACAAAGAATTTCTACTAAAGAACCATTAAGTTGTAGCCTTTCTGATAAATCTGGAATGCTGATGAGGTAGATTTGATTTTTTCAGTGTTTGCAGTTGATTTTAATCAGTGTTTCTGCAAGTACATGTAGTGCATAGACTTTCAGTTGAAAGCTGAGACATGCAGGCTACTGTGTGTGGAACAGCCAAGGCAAGTAGAACAATTGGAGTATACTGGAGAGACCAATGGCACATGAAGTGCTATAGCTATAGGAAGACATCAAAAGCTCTGAAAGATGTGCTGGAGAAATTTCTTCCTGGTGGAACTGTGGCCTGGCTGGTGTGAGTTGTATTGTTGCCTGATATTTGAATTGAGTCAGAAGACTTCATTGTAACTTTTTTCGCTTTCTCTTTGAAGAACAATAGTAAAGTCTAAAAAAATAAGCTGATATATATATAATAATATATATTATCATAATAATATATAATAATAATAATATTATATATATATATATATATATATATATATATATATTCATATATATATATATTCCTATAAGGAGAGGAACTTGTGGCATGTGCACGAGGATGGGGTGGGCTGTATTCCTTGCAAAGCTTGTACCTTACAGTCTTTGGAAGCAAACTGACCCTTCCTCTTGTTTGCAAGATGCTAACTTCCCTGATGATTTCATTAGTTACCACTTGTTGCTCTTACACCTGTTTTCTGTCAGCAATGGCAAGGGAGGACTCATCAGTGCAAGCTAAAAGTTGATGTTTGAGTGCTTTCTGTAGAGTTAGATGTTAAATGGAATGCTAGGAGCATGGATAGTGGTGAGCTTTGTGTGCTAGTTTAACTTAATTCATTACTGTGGATACAGCCAAGTTAGTCTTAGAAAAATAAAAGAATTAAGGGTAGGTGGGGAGGAGGGATGGGGGAGAGCTTAGTAAAGCTGCAGCCCCCCACCAGCCTGTCCAGGCAAGGAGTTGAGGTTGGTGTAAGTATAAAATTGCTCTGTCCTGAAAACTGACTTTGACTTGAAGAGGTAATGTGGCTCCCTTCTTCTGTAACTGTATGGCCATCAAAAATGAAACAGTTCTGCTGGCTTTGTTCCTCTCTTAAAGGCATTTTACTCAAGTAATAGATAAAAAAGAAATATGTTAAATAAAAACATTTATTAGAGGACATAACTTTAAATATTTAATGATATAATTAAGTCTTATTAATGTAACAGTTTTTATTCTTCAGCTTAAAAATTCACAAGGTTAATTTCCCTTTCATCTTTATTATGCAATGTTTGCCACAATTATTTGTTATATACTCTTATAAATATTAGATGAATATTAGAGGTTTTAATTTAAACAAAAATATGGGTTGTCTTTACTTCAGTGTTAGGCTGTACCTCCAGTATTAAGCTGAAACTGATGAAATTAGCACAATAGTGATTCAGGCTCTACTGTTTCTTCAGTTATGCCACAATTGGCTTATTTGGCTTGAGTAATTCATGGAGAACACTACCTTTTACAATCACCTCTTTTCTTCAAAAGGTTTGCAAAGAAGCTGAGGATCAACAAATAACAGACTCATTAGACAAATTATTTTCATGTTGCTTCCTGTGGGGTACATCCTGGGCTGAGGTGCTAGAAATGTACTTACTTGCTTGATTTTAATACAATTTAATATTAAATACCACCTACAAAAGTTCTAAAATGATTGTAGAATACTTATTTTGGGAGGTATTTACTACTTGATTCCCTAAATTACTGGCATTAAGACAAGTTCTTTCAGTAAAATGATTCTTCCTCTGTGTGCTCTGCTTCTTTAGCTACTTACAGAAAAAGAAGCGTACTCCAACATTAAGTCCTGGGGATTTAAATGATTTATTTTCTTCTTCATTAGTGATATTTGTTGCATATGCATCAGAGAATATTTTTAGGGGAAATAGATGTTTTATTTTAACACAGCATTGCCTTTTAAGCTTTTTAAGATCAGTCTGCCAAACTACTATGTCAGCAGTCACTGAACAAAAAAAAAAAAAAATAATTTTATGGGCAATATGTTTACGTATTTTTTCAGAAATCTTTGAAGAAGTCATCTTAAACAAACAAACAAAACATAGTCCTAATCTATCACTGCATTCAGAATGGGAAAAAAAAAAAAAAGGACTGGCAGTCAAATTTCAGCTTGTCATTAGATTTGGTTCGTGGTGTATGCAAAGCTACCTTTCTGGGAGTTTCTTCAGGCAGTACATGTTGAAACCTGACTTGTGCTACTCATTCTGCTTCTGTTAGTAAACACAGCCACTCCTTATTCTGTGTACCGGCTACCATTTGTTACCTTCATATGGCCCCCAGATAGGCCATTTCTACTCCAGTCAAAGAAGGTAACTTCATGACTAATTGGTCTAAACCTGAAGATTTCCTGTTTAGAACAGGGGTAACTGTGTTGTCAAATTTCAAAACTTACTCAATTTATGGCAAGGAGATACACTTGCCATTGAAAGTTTTTTTTTTTTTTTTTTTTTTTTTTTTGCCTTTTCCTCCTGTTATGTTATAGAAATAGTGTCAATAGCAGGTACATTCCGTTTCTGCTGTAGCAGTTCCTCAAATCTTCAGGTCATCCATATATTTCATATGTCATATAATGACAAGGGTTCAACTCTGTCTGGATTAAGTTTACTTAAAATTGATTGAAATGAATGGAATTCATTTTCCTAAACCACCCTCGAGACCCAATTAGTCCTTGCTAACAAATGAATTATGTCTACACTTGCTCTGGAGTCTGAAGGTGTCTTTCCTGCTTTTGTTGCCAGAGTAAGTGTAGCTGTTTGCATTACCACTATCACATTGCCTGGGTGTGGTGTGGCTGACTATAAGGTAAATTAAAACAGGCCATTATGTGTTTAAAAACTGCATGTTGACATTCTGTGTTTCTTAGCTTTCTATTAGTCTCATAGGTATGCCAGCGATGTTAGAAAATCGTTCTTTGGAATGCATAAGGAACGGTTAATTGACAAAGACAACATTCAAAAGAGACAATGCCCTAAATAGGGAACAATCTGAGTTTGCAAACTGGAAACAATCCTGTTTTCAGGTGCTTTTCTCAGCACGTCACTTGGAAAATAAAGCCATAGCTCTGATACAAGCTCTTTCCATTTACAGTAAGTCCTACTGATTTTACAGCTTCTAAAAGATTAATTTCCCTCACCTGATAGCATATCCCCAGTATATGCAAGCACCTCGTCTCCCCTGGGATCCACCCATTCCTTTTACATCAGCTCTCAAAAGTCCATTCAAAATCTGTGTTACTTAGAGTATGTTCAAGGTTGCTAATATCACAGAATTTTATGGTAAATCCTACTTGAAAGTGAATACTTGGCACTGTAGTCAGATCACAGTGAAATGAGAAAAGAAAATAGTCTTTCCTCAATGTTTTCCCCAAAATTAACATGTGCAGTGGAGAAAGTCTGGTGGGTACATGAAGTGTGAAGTCTGTTTTTTTTGTTTTGTTTTGTTTTGTTTTTTAATACAGTGGAGCTATTTAAAAGTATAAAATCAGTGAAACTACCTTATGCAGGTACATTAAATGTTTATTTTTCTTTTGTTCTTGGAGCTGCATGTGGTAACTTTTCCTCTCCAGACTGTTATCTCCCAACATCTTTTCTCTTTCTGTCCTTTTTGTGTCCTCTTCTTTCTGTTGTCAGGTATCCTTCTTCTGTCCTGCTGATGTGGCAGTAAAACAGCTAAACTTGCTTGGCTGCGTGCATTGCCTCCTGCAGCAGGAAAGCAACGTTGTACAGAACTCCTGCCACTGACAGGCATGCCGAAGCCTGTCCAGCCAGTTAACATCGATGTTTTCACCAAGCACATCAGCATAACAGAAGGTCTGAGCAAAGATACTGTTAAGGAGAGATAAGAATGCACAGAACTCATTACATATCTCAGTAATTTTGTTTGGATTCATGTAGAGTCACTTATGTTCTGAGCTGGTGACCCAAAGCTGTTTCATTATGGCCTTATTCAGCTACTTGCTAATGAAGAAATGAGATATAAAAGTACTTTCATTGCTCACAAATCACTGTATATTTTTAATGGGGAATTTATGTTTGTCTAGAGTAGCTAAAAATAACTCAAAATTAGATTATCAGTAGTGTCCAAATTTTTTTTTTTTTTTTTTGGGGGGGGGAGGGGGGAGGCATAGAAGTATAATCTGGGGGGCTTGATATTAAATCTTGTTCTAGGGTCATATTTTGTTGATGAACATGTTAATCTCCTTTTTCAGACAGACAGGACTATTTCAATTCCAATAACACTGAAAACTGTTTGTATATCAACATTTGTGCAATGGCCAGAAGAATTATTGGGCTATATTTAAATAACACCTATGAGAAAAAAAATTGACAGCAAAGGGAGTGATTTGATTTTACATAGAGGAGAGATGATTCATTTATATATACACAATTAATGCAGTGAACATTGAATTTCTTTCCTCTGAGAAGAAAACAGTGTTACACTTTACTTTGGGATTTAGAAGAGTGGCTGTTAGCAAAAACAAAAAAAAAGGGGGGAGGGGGAGAGTAGATTTTAACCTTAGTTATTGCACACTAGAGGGCACTTGAGGTAGAGCAAAAAATATTTCCAGAGCTACTGAAACTGATCCAGGTACCTGTATTGGCAAAGCATATTGGAAACTACAAGCAAAACTAGCTTTTCAAATTGTATCCAGAATATTAGTATAAAAAAAAAAAAAAAAAAGAAAAAGAAAAGGCTTGATTGCCTTGCTTGATATAATTTTTGTCTGTATCTTAGTGTTTGATTATATGAAACAAATATCTGTTTTTCTAATAGTCAACCTGATGACAACTAATCAAAATTGCAAACAGGTATCCAAGGAGTAATACAGCTTGATAATGTGTTACTTTTGTGCACTCCATAATATCATTGGTGTGTACGGTACACAAATTAGTAGTTGGGGGGTTTATATGTTAAAGTCTCTAGACAGTGAAAGGGTCTCAGAACTAGTTAGATTTTATTTTACTAAATGGAGTAATTCTGGGATAGGAAAAGTATCGCAGCCTTTGTGCTAATGGCACACAGGCCCCAGTGCTGCTGCTCGGTTAAACCTTTGTTTTTGTTCTCCAGTCCAAGGGCTGGAAATACAATTTACATGGGTATAAGAATGCATTTGACTAATCAAGGCAAAAGTAACTTGGTCAAAATCAATACATTTATTTCTTCTCATGTATTGAGTAACAAGGGAATGGACTTTAATTAGGTATCTTTGACAAATCGCCAGACTGGTAAAGAAAATATTTTTAAGTGATTAAGAATCACTTTTGCTACTTACAGTTGATGCTGCTTTATTATCTGTTTGTTCTTCTGTGGTTTTTTTCAAGTTTTCCTATTCTGGTACTAGATGTTAAATTTTAAGTTTTTGAGGTCTGTGAAGACATACCTGTAACTTCTTTGCAAATTCCTCCTTTAACTTTCTGCTTCTATCTGTTTCAATTAAATGAAACATTAATTTCTTTCAGTTTAAAAAACAAAACAAAACAACAAAAAAACCCCTCCAAACAATATATTTTATCTCCTGAGCCATTTATATTTTTTTTTTCCTCTGCTTTAATCTATAGTATCAGTAGTAAGCATTATATAGTGGAGCTTCTTGGAGTTACAGATGTCTTCAATGACTTTGGAAACACAAGGGATCGCTATTTTTTACGGTAACCAACTTGCGATAATTGTATACATGCAGTTTTTACAGGTTGCAAGAGGGTGATAAGAGCCAATGTTCTAAAGGTAATTATGTATCTGTACTGACATAGTGAATTGTTAAGTGTATTTTATTCAGAAATACTTTGGACATTTTTTCTTAGTTTTTCTTAGTTATGGAATAGGGAGTCTAACTTTCTGAAGCATATCAAATTTAGGAATAATCTTATAGTGTAAGCAAAAATTACAAAGCAGAGCATGTAGATATTGTCTGCATCAAACTGATCTAAAGCTTTAATAAAATAATTGTAGGATGCCTATTATGTAAACCTGCTTTGGAAGGTTCAAATTAGTTATTAATTTTATACTATTAATATTACTTTGAAGTGGCGTGCTGGTAAAGTCCCTGTAAGCAAAAGTTGCAGGCAGTAAACTCATAATTTATCTTAATCAAGTAATTCTCACTAGACTGATTAACTTCAGATAATTTTGGATCAGGCCCTATAGAATGTATTAAACTGACATCAGCTACTTTCCTCAAAGTATCAGAAGCTGATTATTAGGTGATCTAATGGAATAAAACCTGAATATGAGGAATTACCACGGTGATTTCTCTTCCAGGCATGCTTTCTTTCACCTTCCTCCCCACCCCCTTCAAGTTCCTGACTTTCTCATTGTTATTTAAATGAGATGACGCTAAGCATTTACATCAGCAGCAGCCCTTGTAAGGCTCTGTTGTGATTGAGTTGCCCCTTAAAAGCTCATTTCAAGTCATTTCTATTGAATATTTTTAAGCAGTAAGGTCTTGGCTCTCTGTCTTCAGAAAGCAGTTGATTATGCTGCTTTGCAATGCTGAAGAACAAAGACTTACAGATAATCGCAAACGTTTTTGCAAAAAAAAATAAAAGGATGGAAAGATGCTTGCCATTCCATTATATTACAAACGTTTTTAGAATGTAAACAGATATTTCCTGCATGTGACTGAGAAGTCATGTTAGGCTTGTAATCCTTCTTACTCATAAGAGCAAAATAATATGGAGAGAACTCCAGGTTCTCTTTAAAGCAGAGATTAATTTTTATGCCCTCATCAATCACAATTAGTCCAAAAAAAATGTTAAGTTTGTGAATTTTCTGTACAAATATTAAATGTTAAAAACTGATTTCCAGTTTGAACCAGGACTCTCTGTCGCATACATTTTGCAGCTGATTTTTTTTTTATTCACTACAGTGAAATGGGATCAAGATTTTTAGTTTAAATTGAAGTCAGAGCTGCTTTTTGCTTGCAGAATGAAATAACCATTTAGGAGATAAATACATTATGAGGAAAATTTCTTTAAGATATTTGAGGAAACATTTTTTCACTAGTATATTCAGTATTATGTGACACTCTGTGTGTGTTAATATATCACTAAATCAAGTTTGGGTAGGATGCAGAAAGCTGTAAATACTTTGCTATTCCAATATTATTTCTTTAATTAAAGATGATTTCGCACTTTTTCCTGTCAGGACTTACCACTTCATCTTAAAGGCTCTCCAACAGGGGAATCCATGGGTGATATAATCCATTTTAACAAGACACGTACCATTTTCTTGTACAACTGAGGATGAAAGCACATAGCATTTGCCCCAGTCATTCCCAGGTGCAAGAAAAGCTGAACAGAACAATTGATAGAAATCAGAAACTGAAATAAAAACAAAGCCTAAAATTTTAGGTTGCACGTGGAGGCACAACCTCTTCCATTTAGCTTTTATCCTCTAGACAAAAAGAAAGGAGTATAACTTATTCTCATTAGTAAGAATTATTATTGGTTGCTTTCATCAGAAATTTTTCAATGGGAATGAAAACATGGTATACGATTACATTTACTGAAACTTAAAGTTTGCAAACACATTGATTCACAGGGTAAAACTGTAGACTTAAAACATGATCTTTTTTTGTGATACTATCTATATTCTCATTGTGCTGTTCCATGGTGAAAGGATGGAAGAGGAAAAAATACCCTTTGCCTCAGTGGAACCCCTAGTAAAGGGAAGCAACACTATTGATGTCATCTTTTTCCCTGCAAAATGTTCTGTATTTCCCTCAAAGCTCTGTCTGCCTTGTCAAGTGTTATGTATTTTATCTATACTCCAAGTAATCATCCCAGACTCACAGCTTCGTAAGTAAATTTTTGGGCAGAGAGGAGCAAAGAAATACTTAGGTGTCTCCATTGCCCTTGAAAATCATGTCAAATTCCAGCTATATTTTCCCATATTCTGAGTTTGGGGCTTTGCAGAATGAACATTCTGCAAGAGGTGCACCTGTTACCTGAAATAACAGTTTTTATATTCCCTAGGAAGTTAAAGTGAAGCACATAAGAGCTCCACATGCAGGTGTTTCTGCTGTTCACTCACATACATACATGTATAGCATCAGCATGAAAAATAAGACTAACAATCACGAAACTAAATTATATTGTATTACTACATAGGAAAATATTAGGGTCCACTTTCTTTCTGTAGCTGTAGATGGATCTTCAAGGGAAGTCATCTTATTTCTTTGCTTAAGATTACAAGACTTTCAGGTAACATAGATGAGTTGAAAATGACCACCCTTCAAATAAAGTTGAACAAACTCTATTCACTGCTTGTCTACAGCTGTAGAATGATGAGGAAAGTGAGTGTACTTAAAGCTCCAGCAACACTCTTAGAGAATTGTTGGACCAGCTTATGAGCCAGTCTGTACCTTTGTCTGTACCTGCTGCTTCTAACACTACTGATCCTTTATCCGTTGGCAAACGGTAAATGTGTGGAAGGTGGGAAGGCTATGTTAACTATGTAGATCAGCTTTCTAACATTTAAATATAAGCATTTCATCTGCTAATAGATAAGATGTGTAACATAAAACAGAAGAGAAGTGAGTGGCTGAAGAAGGTGGGCAAAGGGCTCCCTGCTCTGTTGCCTCCTGTGCTTCCCTCCCCTGGCGCACTTGGCTCCCAGCCCTGCCTGAAGCCCTGCTGAGTCTCAGACGGCTGAGCAACCTTCAGCCCTTGGAAGCCACCAGGCACTAGGGCTACTTGGGGCACTGTGTCTCTTAGACCCCTTCCAGTACTTGCCAGGATGGGACTGCACACGGTCCCAGCGCTGTCCTTCTCAGAGGGTTTGGAAAGGGGGTCATGGTGAACAACTTACTGTACCACGGTTGCCCTTCAGCCATCTCTTGCCGGGGGGAAGAGGTCTTGGCTCTGTTCCGCTTTTATGCTGCTTCAGCCTCCTCCTCTGAAATTTGATTGTCACCCTTGGCTTTAAGACAGTACGGGAGAAAATTTAAATGCCTGCGATTCTCTGGGCTTTGTTTGTGAGAGGTGCTTAAATAACGCCTTCCCCAGCCCCAGAGTGCTTGCCTGTGTCTCCCGCAGGCTCTGTCACAGACGAACAGCTGCCTCCCGTCCCACCCCGCCGCTTCGTGCCCTTCCCTGTCCCTCTCCGGGCTCCTTTCTCCTCGCCGTCCCCTCCGGCCTCCCGCCTCCCTCCCCGTGCCGCAGCCCCGGCCTCCCCTTGGCGGCGGGAATCACCTCAGAGGTCGGGGGCTCCTTCCCTCGCCTCCTCCTTCCCTCCCGCCGCTCCGGGCGCATCCCAGCCCCGGTGGGCTGCTCCCTAGGGACCCTGCTTTTCCGAGAGCATCCCCCCCCATCACCACCACCGCCCCCTGGCGCCCTCCTGCCCGGCCTGAGGGAAATGCCCCGGCTCGGAGTTAGCGCCTGCCGCCGCTCCCCGGGAACGAGTGGCTCCGCGGTGTGTGGAAAAGTTGTGTGCTTACCGGGTTAAAGGCTGGCTGGGGGGGTGCGAAGGAGAGGGGCGAAAAAAAAAAGCCGCCCAAAACTGCTTACATGAATTTCTAAGCGCTAGACCTGCCTCCGAGATCAGCCCAATAAGAGCTGTCAGGGGAGGCTCCCAGCTCACTTTTCCACATCACTTCACAGTTACATTTGGCAGGCAGGCACGTTGGAGCGCTCAGAGCCGGAATTAGTGGATTTATTTGGAATATCCCTGCTTTGCTGGAGACGTGCTGCTGCCGGTGGCTTGTGCAAAGGGAGAAATTAATAACTGCACTTTAGCATGCAGACACAGAAACCCGAGAAGCTAAGTAACCAGCATCTCCTCCAGCATCAGCAGCCTCAAAAAGCATGAAAAGAAGATCTGGAGAATCCTGCCTATTCACAGGGACTGCCTAATGTTTTTTTACCTCACACTTTCAATCCGTGTGTGAAGGGGCTGTCAGCGAGCTGCTTCCTTGGTCCTTGAAAGAGTGAGTATTCATTTTATTAGTATTATTTATGTCTCGCTGGCGGAGGGCTGTCTCTCTGTAGATTTCTTTTTGACTTAGTGCCTGTCTGCGTTCTCGCAAGGTGCACTGTGCGAGTGCCTTCCTCCTTAATAGGTACGGTATTAGGCTGAACTATAGTGGCTCATTAAGTCAGATCTTTGAAAATTCCTGATAATGAAAATGTCATGAGATGGTAGTTAGCATTTATTTTTTCCCCTTGGGAGGAGGAGTGGTGGTGATGGTGCTGTGGCTATTTCTTTTTTTTTTTTTTTTTCTTCCCTCCTCTAAAGGATCAGGAGGACTTTGGATCAAAGAGGGTTGTTTCCAACACTAGACAACCCGTTTCTTCTCCTTGGTTTCTTATTTGGTACAATAAATCTTTGGGCTATTTCACTGTGTTGAATAGATGCAGGGCTGCATTCATGCATTGAAATAGATTGCAGTTTTCGTGCTGAGAATAAAAATCACCCACTAGCCAGATATGTAAATGAGGGAGGAGGAGGCTGGAAGAACCATAAGGGGGGGGGAAATCCCCCTGATTTATTACCACCTTCCTCCCCCCCAAGCTTTGCACCCTTCAAATAAATAAATAAATAAGTAAAAACGGTATTATAGCTTCCTACTCTCAGAAAGGAAAGTATCTCAGAAATGCTCTTCCCCTTAGAAGCTGAGAGCAGAATGAATATTTAGCTGTAACTAGCCAAGAGTCATCTCTGTCCCACAAGTTGTTTTGCTTCCCTGTCTGGTTGACTAAACAGATAATGCAGCCAGCTGAAACTTCGGAGAGGGAGAAAGCCCCTTAGCTCCAGTCACTCGTTAGCTGCATCACTGCTAAAGCTCCCAGAGAAGAAATGCAGGAGTCTGTCGACCCCTGAAGCCAGCTCTTCCACTGAACACTTCCTCTCCTCTTTGAGGAAGGCATAGGGGTAACACATCCCTAGATTCTGCTTGGCTACAGTATCTGCTGGGTAGCAGCATCCCAGTCAGGAGACTGGAGCTGTCAGACAGCATCCCTGCTAGACAGCATCAGACCTGTACACAGTGCTTGGCTGGGGAGCCTGGCAGGCACTGGATCAAGGTATAGAACTGCAAAGCTTCAGCACAGAAAACTGATGGCAGTTTCTCTGTGGATATTATAGAAGAGATTAACTCAAATCCTTATTCAGACAGTGCCTACCGCCATGAAGGTGACACCGCTTAACGCAGGCAGGAATTCCTTTGTGGTTTGTTGCTGTTCAGTCATGTCTTGAATCTGTCTCAATTCAAACAGTTTGCATTTAGTACCAGACTAAATAGAGTGGAATCTATCCAACCTGGCACGTAACAGCGTTACACAAACCTGCTTGTGTTGCCAACAGGTATCAAACTCCATGCACTCACTTCTCCCTCCCTCTTCCCCTGTTTCAGACAGGCACAAATGCACACGCTCTGTTTCATGCAAATGACTCTGTCTTTCTTCCCTCTGAATGTAGGAATAAATATTCTTACAATTTTCATAAAGGCTGACGCTTTTAAACAGTCAGCTTGATCGCATAAATGGCTAGTCGTTTGTCTCTGGGTATTGCTGCCAGATGTTTTTTGGGGGGGCTGTTGATTGTGAGAAATCAAATAACGTTAACTGTTTATTGTTTCAAATCTACCACATTAGTGCTTAATAGAAGGGAAGCTAACAGCTGCTCACTTCAGTTTCAATTAAAGAACAGAGCTGATAACTACCAAAGCTATAGATAAAGAATCCTCTTAACTTTGCTCATCCTCTTTTTGTACATTCTTGAAGTTTCTCTGCAATAAGGATGAGGAGAAATATGCAATACTTCTGTATGAATGGTATTCCTCATCTAGATTCAATACCAGACTGTTATGAACAAGAGGAGACTTCATGATAAGCTTCTCAGTAAATATAAATAAATAATAAATATATTTGGAAGACTGAAAAATTACCCCAGTGTGCCCTTCACCTGACTTAAAAAATGATAAAGCAGCTAGAAGTGGTTAGTATTGTGCATACTTCTGTATTTATCAAATTTTACATCCGTAAAATGTGATAATATCAAAAACCAAAAACTCTCTGTAGTATCACCTCCCAACCTAGTCGTATGAATATCTGAGACAGGAAAACCCTAGTAAGGGAACTGATTATAATGTAATATGTGTAAGGTTTTCATCTGTTCAGCCTTATTGTTCTACCTCATTGCATATAGAATGAGCGCAGCTTTCTGCTAACTTCCTCTTAGGCTTACTATGTATTAGCTCTCCCTTCTTGTAAAACTTGCATCCTGGATGCAGAGAACTTCGGTTTGTATGCCCAGTTGTAAGCTGAGGGCCTTCAATGTCTTCAGAGATTGAAGTATTCATGGAAGTAGGTTCTTAAAATATACAGGTGAGCAATTTGTTAACTGAGCAGACTGCTAGCCAAGAGAGTTACTTTGTCTGTTTTTTTTACGAGATTAAAAAAGTAAGAAGTATGTGTGTCTAAACAAACAAAGCTGGCTTTAATAAGAAGTATCCATGTATAGGACATCTTTTCCGTTTATACCTTTCTTCAAAAAAAAGTCTTCATATTTGTGAGAGATAGAATCCTCCTTAGACAAAGTCACTCTGTGATTTTTCTATATAGTTCATTCATTCCCATCAGCTACTGAGGTCCAAAACAGAGTTGTAAATGGGGAAGGAGTCCCACAATCAGATTTAAATTGATTTTCTTTGTCAATGGTAATCTTTATTTTTTTTCCAATAATACCACATCTTTAAAAAATAATCCATTAATTGATCTTTGAACATTTTATTTATATCACTATGAAAATATGCTGCAGTCTTCTTTGCTAGAAAAAAATAAAAAATAAAAATATTAAATCCTTTCTTTGGTATTTAGAGCCATTACAGGTAAGAACAAATAATTGCCTGTAGATACAGATTTATCTGTCTCACCCCTTGAAGTACTCCCTGAATTTTCACTCTATTTCTTATCATGTACTTGCAGATTTTACTTTTTAAAGAACTCATTTTGGAAAACCTAAGTGCCCTAGAGACTTTAGCTGGAACTTTTTCAGCCACTTACTGAAAATGGGGGCCTGGAATCCCCCCATTTGACCCATGTTAGATAGAGATAATTTCATTTCCAAAGCTGAGAGACTTTTGGGAAAATAAGACAAGGGGAAAATAAGCTGACCTCTAAATTTCTGAATGAGTTGTGAACACATACTGTAATCTCTTGATGCTTTGCATCTCCAAGTGATGGTTATGAATACTCTGTAACAGAAAGCCACAGCTTATGTTATGTAGTATAAATGAGTGTTTTTATAGCATATCCAAGAACCGTAAGATACTGAATATCTCAGCAGTATTCATTTTGTGTTCTGTTATCCTCTACAACGTCATTAGTCTGACCTTTTGGATATACTATTAATAATGACAATTGTGTGTTTTATGGTATATACCTGAGTTATATCTGCATTCCTGAAAATCATATAAGAGTCTTTCAACCATGAGTTTAAAATAACACCAAATTCTTTCAGTGGGAGGGAAATGCTAAAGCATTTCGAGCTTGGAACACTTTAAGCATCATCGCTACCATAAGATCACATCAATAGAATTAAATTAGATGATGGAAACTCAACGTTTTTCTTAGTGTTGTTGCCATAGAAAAGGTGGCTCACTTCATAGCTTTCTGAACATAACTGTTTGAGCAGTAGATAGAAATAGAACAAAATAAAGTCCAAGTCAGTCTGATATTTCAAATTTTTATATACATATTTTTCCTCTCAGATAGATCTCTTAATCCTTTTGTTTTAGAATCTGTTCAGTTTCTCATTTTGTCAACCAAGTAAATAACACCAACACAGTGGCATTTCAACTATATTAATATAATTTTGCCTGCAAAAAGCATTGGGGACTGAAGTGCTACATGCAAGCTGAAATGGAAAGATGACTTCTGATCCAGTTCAGTACCAATGGATATAGTTTAAAGCAGCTAACTCCAGGCAGGAAACTGATTCCTGCTTTCTAGGCATGAGACTATAACCTTTATCCATCAGCTGCAATGGTAATACTCATTGAATTGATTCTCCAAGGTGTGCAGCATGATATGGCTTGTGAAAATAATCTGAAATTGAGGATAATCAGCACCTTGCTCGGACTTTGAATTAGTAATGTAACCAATCTTAGATCCAAAGAAGCAAAACCTTCCACAAAAAGTGTCCACTGAACCCTGTGGTGCCTAAGTTACAGACTGCCTCAAAAAGGTGTTGCTCAGTGTGTCTTGCTGAGGTCTTTGCAACTAGCTGTGGGAGCTGGAATATAATATTATGAAACCAGTCACTCTTGGAGGTCATTAATTCATCACCTCAACTTTCTAATATATTCTATTTTCATTTGAAGTAGCTTACTCTTAGGAAGCAATGAATGCTTAGACTAATTTGAGGAACACAGAATAACATTTAAATCCATTTCCTTTGCAGTCACTGATTATTGTAATCACAGATATGTATATATTTAATATATGTATGATTTCACTAATCATATATATGTATAAAATTATTATATTAAAACCCCTAAATGCTAATGCAGATGAACTGTATGTATTCACAGGTAGTGCTGTTCATTATTTGTGTTTTTTTTTTTTTTTTTTTTTTTTTTTTTATAATTAAGCAATGCTTTATGTGTGAACTCCTTTTATGGATTGAATGGAATAGCTGTGATTGTGTTTTAAGAACAAACCATCAGAACTTAATGCTAGTGAAATTTTCTTTGGATTCTGTATTGCAGTCTGAGCTTTATTTGTGTGCTTTTCCAAAAGTCAGATTAAAAAAAAAAGCAAACAAAACCCACAAAAACCTCAATGTGGCAAAAGAAAAACATGATCTTGTTGCAAGACCCCAATTCTTTACCATCGACTTTAATGAGTTGCTTGGAAAACTGTAGTCAACTTCAAAAATGGAAAATTAAAAACCTTCACCTCTTCATCTGTTTTAGCAAAAAGATTTGAATAAGTTTACTGCAGCAGTACTGTATGTAGTTAGAAAAGTTCAGTTATGATCAAATTTCTTCTTTTTTAGTTTATGCTCACTTTTGTGTGTGGCTGACAAGTTGATATAGCTTTCACTAAATCATGATGAGCAGACTTGGTTTTATAGTTTTAGTTTCATCAGATTATATGTCAGGAAAACTTGTGTTTTTTTCTTTAATTACTGTGTTTTGCTTAATTACATATAGAATATCTGACATCCTTTAAAGAAAACCAGTTTAAAGAACAGAGCTCTGTTCTTTAAAAGAAAAAAAAAAAAAAAAAGGAAAAAAAAAGGACCGGAAAAGAAGCCCAGAAAGCAAGATATTTATGTTCTCCATTAATATTTAAACATTTTTTCAGCAAGTACAGGATAAGCACATCCCAGCTGCTGAAACTCTCATGATAAACGATGCCCTAGGCAGAGCGTGGTTAACACCTAATTCTCAGTCACAGGCCAATTCTGTTTGCCTTTTTATGAGCACTCTTCCTGTTGTGCACAACTAGCTTTTTTCCCCTCTCTCCTTTAAAAGTGGTATAGGTCTTCAAATTATGTAATACACCCTCGAAAAATGAACCTTGGTCTGAGAGATGAGGTTGGCATGAGCTGGAGCTATTAAATCTGTATGTAACACAATTCTGTTTTAGTTGAAGAAAAAATCGCTTTAATCTGGGGACTTTAGAGAATAAAACCCACTTTATTCCTCTTACCTTCTTATAGAATGAAAACAATGCACATATGACTATTTTTGTCATGTTTAAGTTTCTGGACCACCTTATCTGTTTAAACAGGTTTTGGCTTTCTTCTCTCTCCGTTTTGAGCTTGCATCGTGAGCTTCTCAGCACGATGGCGTGAGGTGAACTGATGTTCTGACACAGATCAGTAGGGTATCTGACTCCCATACACCTGGAAAGATATCTTTTTTTTTTTTTTTTCTTTTATAAGTATAAGAAGCTGAAAGGGAAGTTCACAAATACTTTTTGTTCTGTGGTAGACATAAAATAACTATATCGTCATTTTAATGTCTATTCCTTTGGTATCAGCTGTCTTATCTTTTTTAAAAAAATATAAAAATCCACCTAAAGTATTATGGATACTCATTCCTTTGGAGTGGAAATGCAATCAAACAAGTCAATTACTTCAATTGCAAACTCTGTGGAGCACATACTGCTCTTTGTCCTGTGTCTGCACAATGTCTAGCACAGTTGGACTCATGACTGAAATTTCTGAATGCTATACAATGCAAGTAATAATAAAATGTACCAGAAAAATAGTTTGGCAGTGCTAGCAAGGCAACTTTTTTATTTATGCACTCTGGTTGTGTGAAGTAGTGAACGCTTCTCCAGAGGCTGACCAGTTTCCATACAAAGTAGCAGAGCCTTGGCAGCTTTAACTTTGGCCTATACTGATTTTAGTATCAAAGCTTAACAAAAATATCCCCAACAAGAAATTCTGTTGATTACAATAGAGGAGGTACTCTCACTTTTTTTTTTTTTTAATGAAAAGTAAATATTTGACAAAAAGCATAAGGTTTAGCTAATCACTAACATAAATTAGACCTTGTAGGTATGATTATCAAATAATATTCTGTTACCAAAGAACAATGGCCAATTTGTTAAATTGTTCGATTAAAGATACATTTCAGTGTGATGCACGTAGCATTTTCTCTATCCCAAAGCATTAGTCAGGTTGTGTAATGACCTATTTCCTGTAGTAGCCTCTTCTCTAGGACACTGGGACACTAGTCACAGTTCTTTCTAATTAAGGGAGAAGAGTAAGGAAACTAAGGAGGAGGAATCTTTGTCTTCAAAAAAGCTTTTCTCATTCTTCCCTCTGCCCCTGAAACATACCCCAAAAACTGAAGCGACCAGCTTTTGCTAATAATAAATGTAAAGATGGATGAAGAACCTCTCCATTCAGTATCATAGGTCCATATAGCAAGGAAACCATTGCATTTCTGTATTTGTGTATGTGTACCTGTATGTCGGTATAACCTCGGTGCAAGCATATGGATTCCATCTGCTGTATGTCAGGTGTAAGAACTGGTGAGTCCTGTGCTTAAGACGTTCCCTTAGCACTTGATGCAAGTGTAAAAACTTGCCTAATAACCTAAAGAACTGCTCAGGTATCTTTAACTATAAAGAGCAGCAATGCATGACTAAGTTTAGAAAACCTGGTGGCATATATTTGCACAGTGAATTCCTCTGTGTGCATCTGTGTAGGACAGAAAATGTAAGACCAAAGGAAAGAGAGAGGTGGAATCTGTCACCATATGCTAAAATAAGTAATTCTTTAGATAACTGCCTTTGATTCACTAAGCAACTGTAAGCAAATTGCTACACAAAATGTATAATACAAACTTGGACAGTTGATTTGCACCAATTGGCAGAATTCTTTCCTGCACATATCTGACAGCATGAAATACTCCTCAAGTGTACATTACCCTGCACGCTAGTGCAGAGTTAGCATAACATTTTCCTTCCTCTGAAATTTCAGGTGCTTTGCCTAGAGGAAAAGCCATGTGGATAATGCTGCTTTGCGCTGCAGTTAACTCCAGGTGACATAACAGTCCCTTAAAATCACTGCTAGCCAGTAAAATTCAGAGCAGCTACCAAGTATAATTATGACTTGGGGCCATGCCTAGAACATGTACGGCCCACAACCTGGCTGCTGGCTCACCACCGAGCAGTGGTGTGTGCTGCAGGTGGTCAGGGTGGCTGGGAGCTCCCCTTCTGATAGAGACAGCCTCAGAACAGCACCTCTGGCTACTGCTGAGCCCCTGGGAGAGATTTCCGTCCCTAAAATCTGACAACATCAGTGGATGGAGCTGCATCAGACTTGCCATGGCAATATACTAGGAGTCTGCCAGAGTTTTATTAAGTAGTTTATCTGTCCGTAGCTGCTCGTTCCCTCCCCTTTTCCAGAAGTTACCCTCTATTCAGTTTTGTTGATTCAACCTTTTGTGTCTGCTCTCTGAAGTACATGGCCAAGCTTCATATGCTCTTAGGCAGCACAGCTGTTTTCAAAACTTTGTCATTGTCCTGTAGTTTATGGGCTCTTCAGTTGTGCTGATGCAACTGCTTGTGCAGCCATGCTGTAAACTAGATCTGGGCAATGATCTGGCTTATAAATGTAAAGGAAAAGACTTCTTGAAATGAAGCTTTGGAATTTTTTTAAGCCGTGTCATTTCGCTGATCTGGCTTCTGGTGTTGTCTCACAAATGGCACAATGAAGGGGACCATAAACTGCAGTGAGGAACTGAGAATGGAGAAGGATGATGGGACACATGCAGCTGGCATGTTGGGGGCAGGGGGCTGCAAGAGCGTTGTAAATTAGCATTGCTGTTGGTGGAAGAATAGCGTGAGCAATGGCCTAACCCAGCTCTGTCAAAATAATTTGGTTTAAAAGACACCTTCCTATTAAAAATGTTTAAGTTAACGAGATCACTTTGACAGAACTGGGTTAGGGAGTGGCTGCCCATGCAGTTAGCTGGCAGATGAGAGAGGCAGTGAAGCCCAGCCTGGGCATACCAGGGCACGCAAGTGCTCTGACTTGTGGGCACTGCAAGCACATCTTACCTACTGCCTGGTAGGGCACATGGTTGCACTCTCAGTCCCTCTTCATCTCTCAGTAAGGTGAAGAACTGTTTCTTACTTTATTTTTTTTTTTTGCATGTAAATAGTCTTTACGCGCATGAGTAATCCACTGGAAAATAATTGGTGTTCATAGCAAAAAGTACTCATTGTTTTGCAGGAAAAACATGAGGTGGCTGCAATTTAAAATCGAGTTCAGGTACAGCAGAGTGGATATGTGCTGGAAACAGGATGAGTGTGTAGCAAAATTAGGGGACAGAGATGATGGGATTATTTGTTGGTTATGGTGTCTCAATCTATTCTGACTCACTTTGGTTTAGCTCTGCTTTAATGACAAATTAAAATCTTCATTGCAGTTCTCTTACAAGTAGGAGTGATTCCTAAAAGTAAGACTGAAAAGCTAGGGAGTGCGAAGGCCTTATATTTTTACTGTTGAAAACTTAAGGCTTTCCTGTGCTGCTAAACGAGGATCAGTGGAGGAAAGATAATTGTGCTTCCCATGGTGGGAAGGCTTTGCATCATGTTGCTGCAATTGATGGAAAAGGACCCTGTCTGAAGCCTGGAGAAATGGGACTGGGAAGCCTAAGTGATGGTGCAGCCCATACCTGCAGTACGGAGGATACCTAAAGAGCATAAAGAACAGGAAGAGCCATATGAAGCCAAAACAAAACCATAAAAGATACTGTAGCTGGTGTGGGGACAGAAAGGCAGGAAACGGAGAAACAGTTGGGGGGGAGGGAAGTAATTTGAACAATAACAAGGAATTCACAGATGCTAAAGGGTACAAAATACTTATGCCTGTGTGCAGACCATGAAGATCCTGAGTTTGCAGCCCTATTGACAGGGGAAATGCAATACCTGATCATGAGCTGTGGGAGACTTGTGATAGTGTAAAGAGAAACTCACTGGTGCTTAATGAATTCCAAATAAAGGAAGTCACAAGATGTACATTTTTGTTAAGGGCACCTGATTAACCTTGCTATTTTATTCTCCTAATCTATATGAAAATCATTACCCACAGCTCAAATCATTTGGCAGAAAGAAGGATCCTTATTTTTGGCAGAAATTGAATTCAATTTATTCTTTTGGACACGAAACCCCCCGTGGGTCAGATGGAATTTCAAGGCTCCAAAGGAGACATGCAAAATACAAAGGCTGCCTGCCTGCTGCCACACCATGCTAGCTGGAACTCTGGGCGATGGGTAAATGAACACCTCTCATCTATTGTTGGAGGCTGCTTGTGTTGTGATGCAGGTTGGCCTGTACTGAATAGGCGTCAAAGGTAGGGATTATGGGCAGAGATCTAAAACATTTCCACTGGTACTCCATTGATTTTATGTCTCATTTACCTCATCATATAGTGACAGTCTGATATCAGTCTTCTGAATACGTGCTAAAAGATTCATTTAGTATCCAAAATCTAAAAGGTTCTGTAAACTCCACAAAAACTTGCTCTCTGCATACACCACCAACTTTTCTCTAGCATCTCTAGTGTAATTTTTTTAATATAAAAGTGTTTCATGATTTTTTTTTCTTTTTATTTTTTTGTTTTTAACTTAATAACATCCGTTTAGTAATTGATAAAATATACCCTAATGAAGTAGCGAGGTTGAAGGTCTTAGCTCTTGCTTATCACTATGAATGATAAGGTAAATGAAGAATGAATTTACTTAAAAAACAAAACAAAACAAAAAAATACCACCTTTGTAGATCTTACGATGACCCCATATGTCTCTTATGCGAAGAAACACTAGAGTGGCTGTAAAATCTCAAACTAAGATCATGGTGTAAGTCAACACACTAGCACTGTAATGAAGTAGTTTACTTGAGATAGATATTCTGTGGTTTGAAATCTAAAAATAAATTGATTTTTTTAAAGCTTTTTATGATCTTACTCTGCTTCTTTTTCAGTAAGCAGTTAAGCTACAGTAAGCTACATTTTTTAACCTTTGTAAGCTACATTTTTTTAACCTTTGTAATCTTTTTTTTTTTTTAACAAATTTACTGCATTCCAGTGGCTACCTTTTAAAGCTACAAGCTGACTCTAAAATAACTGCAATGAAATTATTTCAGATATGCTAGGAACCACAAAACTTTCAAAACATGTTACACAAAATGAGAAGCATCATCAGTTAGAATATCAACTATGACTTCTGTTATACTGGATTCTGACTTGTCAAAATGAATTTTCTTGTAATAGTAATAGAATAATATTTTTCTTAAAGTTTATCAGCACGTAGAACAAGTGGAAAACAAACTGCTTAGCTTTATCCCTATTTCTCTGTAAATTATGCGTGGATAACCAAATTTACAAATAGTCTTACATGTTTGAAACATAAGACAGTTCTCTGAACCTCTGCTATCTGGCATAGTGTGACACTTCCTTTCATCTATTTGTTATATTCTTTATATTTTAAATAGCACTTTCCCCTCTCAGGGGCACATGACCAACTCAGGCTGTTTTGTAAACAGCTTTTCTGAATTAGAGTTGTATCTGTAGTTGCATATATCATGTGCTATACTGGGAAATCACTTAGAGAATGGTGAGGTTTTGTTAATGAAAACAGCCCACAGCCATTATGTTTTTATCAAAAGCAACGCAATTTTATGAAGCTGGAAAGATGCTCTTTCAAGGGCCATGTGCTAGTACTCTCCCAGTCACTTAGCACAAAGTAGTTTTGGCTTCTCGGAGTAACTTCACCATCAGTCCGTGCTCATCACTCCTTTAGACCCTGATGTAACATGAGAAGGGATAATATTTCTGCCAGTTTTTCCTGGCTCCAAAAGCTCCCTTTGCATGCGGCTGTTTAGTACTGTTACAGTAGCCTGTTTCAGGAGCTTATCATGTGCTCCTACACACCTAAACCAGAAGATTATACCTGATTGTAACTCAGCGCTTCTTGATTTTCCTATTAGACTATGAAAATTGCAGGGACAAGCATTTAATGATGCCTTCAATTGGTTCCCAACTATCTACATGTTGTTCTGCACCCAGGAATGGAGAAGGAAATTTATTTCCAAATTTGGACAAGAGATTTGGGGAAAGTAAAATCTCCATGCATTGCACAAAGTAAATGCCACTGTTCACTGACAGAGCAGTTTAATGAGAGTCTGTTTCTCAGAAAGCTCCAACAGTCTAGGTTCAGCTGTGGAGATACTTACCAAGATCTACTGTTAAAGGAGGATTATGTTCCCATGATGTACATGGATACATGAAAAAGATTATTAATATATATATATATTTTTACACTGTACTGCCTAGCACGTGCCTACAGGAAAGCTGGCACATGAGAATCTCTTACAGTTTCACGTTCACTGTGCTTGCCTAATGGTACCCTTCCCTGGGCTATTTCGTTGAGTTAGGTCTAATGACATTGTGTGTGCATTATTAATATTTTTGGTGTGCTTTTGATTCGATTGCATTAAAGTATTGCTGAATAGGGAACTACCATGAGGACAGTCCAGTCACAGTGAGCCTTGATGCATTAGTGCTGGGGGATAGGACCGAAATTTGCTGGGATAAGTGAAGAGTAACAGGCAGGAAGTCAGGGGGTAGAAATGAGGAGTGATGCACACAAGTGAACTTAATGCTTGCCAAAGATTCAGAGTGGCAGCTTGAAAAACAAATATCCTGTTCTTACTTCAAACAAAAATGTTTCTATGAGCATCATAGTATTTTATCTCATTTATTTCATCTCTTTTAGAAAAAGACAGCCTGTGCAGATTAATTAGGAATTGTTTTCAAATAGCCTTTTGAATATGAAAGAGGTGCTTTACCTTATTATTACTTGGTCTTGTGAGTAGGCAAAAAAAAAAAAAAAAAAAAAAAAGAAAAGAAAAAAGAAAAACACTATAGCAATTTGAACTGGAAGAGTAAGAAAATCAGTCATGACCTACTTTTTCATTTTAAAGCTTTCAGGGACAAAGGTATAGCATAGTAGTTGGTTTCTGGTGGGCCTCCATTTCTGGGTCAAACATCGCTTTGGATATAAACACTGGAGCTCCTCAGTGATGGAAAAAGACTCTTCAATTGTGCTTTCAGTTTATTGTCCCAGTTTTGAGTTTAATCCTGGGTACTGGTTGAAAATGATGGCTATTACTCTGTTTTACAGTGGTCCTATTTCTCCTGTGTTTCAATTCTTGCTCCACTGGAAGAATGAGAAAAACCTGTCTCAATGCACATGCATACAAGTCCACTCATGCCACAAGGATCCCATACAAATGAACTGTGTAATGTTGTTTCAAGTTTGGCTGATTCTCTCTTCTGCTACCTTCTACAGCCAAATGTGCTCCAGGAAATCTGGCCTTTTAACACGTGCCAGACAGTGGCATCAATAGCCTCCCTTTAATTCCTGAGACCAAAAGTGCTTTAAGAAGTGATTTGGCAGACCCTTCCATTGAGCCATTTGAGTGTTTGCTCCATGTACTTTTCTCTTCTCTGGAACTTAGAGAAGGTAGAAATATTGAAGACCTCTCTTCCTTCTCACATTTTTTTCCAAAAAAATTCATTGCAAAAGCACATTGTATTCTCTGATTTCTTTTCTTTCCATCTCAGTTGGCAATGAGGCCTAAATGATGTTTCTAAGCTACACAGTTACTTCCGTAATGGGTATTCACCTCATTCTTGATGCATTGTCAAAGCACTGCGCTATTAGCTCACCATTCTTCCATGGTATTTGAGATATTGAGTTTTAGTCTGATAACAGCTCTTCTCCCCTTTTAAGAAGACAAGTTTCTCACAGTTTCAGATTTTCATGCAATACATTTCACAGTTGCTTTGGCAATTACTGAAGTTTAAAAAAAAATATGACTTTTTACATTGTTTGCTTTTAAAATAACAGCTAACATGTATTGGCATTATTCACATCTTCAAATGTCTTCCTCCATGAGCGTGTCTGAATCCAAAAAATAAAAAACACAACCCAGCCCCCAATAAACAGCCCCTACAAGATTTCTGTAGTCCAGCAACACTAGATGTTCATTTTAAAGGGAAAAAAACAGCCTTAGGTATGGTGTAAGTTTGTGAGTATGCAGTTCTGCCTTCCTAGTATACAATGGTTTCTCTTGAGATTGCTTGGATATGAATCAGTCAATGAAAATGTATCAGGAATCTTTTTACAAAACTCCAGCCTCATTAGAGTAGCTGTAATGTAGCCCTTCTCCCTGAGCTGTGCTGCATTTATCTTGCTAAGTGTTCTATGGCTGCATTTCAGGTTTTGCCAATCACTGTGGCAGTAGCTAGCCCAGCTATGTTAACTTACTTGTCCGTTTTAGGGAACATTTACGCTGAGGTGAGACCTGATGTGGCCTTCTAATACACAGAAGGGTGGGTGGAGAAAGACAGACTAAATGCTCCCAAATGTCTACCAAGGAAAATGTCTTTGGAATCAAATCTGACTGCGTGTTTTCTCTGAAAGTGAGAGAGAGAGACACCGAGAGTCCTGTAGGGCAGACGTGCATAAATGAGCTTACCTGGGCTTTGGTAGTGTTCCGTTTTGGGAATCGTGGATTTCGCAGTGGACTTACCAGCCTTGTTCCTCTATTGGGTTGTGAAGGTTTTGCAGAGATCAGTGCTGTTGCAGCTTGATGATTACTGATATGAGAACGTACTATTGGAGCTTTATACGCTTAGCAGAAGCAAATCTTTTTCTCTGGTGGAGGAAAAGAAGATAAGTCTATATGGAAGATCATTATTTTATTTGACTTCTTGTTATTTTAAGTGCTAAGCGTTTATGACCGCATTTAAAGTATAGGCTAATAATAGGGCCAGAACATCTTCAGGCTCCAAGACAAACTACAAGTCAAATGTGTTCCTGAGTGTGTGTGAACACTCATCTGGGTCTTCCCTCACTATTTCAGGCAATGAAGGAATTTTCAGAACTGCTTAAGTTTGTTTGTTTGTTTTAAACTATTTAATATACACTAGTATTACATACTACAAATTGAAAACCTAACGTGGCTTGTTTATGATGTAAAAGTAAATGAGATCTTTTGGAACACTTTCCTAAGCTCTTTAGTCACTGATATGACCTTTTTTTTCTCCCCCCACCAGGAATCTTTAATGACTGGAAAACTCAATGGATCATGTTTTTATAATCTAAGCTATTTTTACATTGACTGTGCTGTAAACACATGGAGGAGCTGTAAGTAAATGTTCTGTACTGCATGATGAATTGGATTGCTGCAGTCTGGAGGAAAGCAAAATAATAATTTCATTTCTGTGGTGATTTGCGTAGCTTGTGGTACAATGCCAGAAAGACTAACGGAAATGCTTATGGATACATGGACTCCATTAATAATATTATGGATTACTGTACTTCCTTCCATTTTTATGGCTCCAATGAATCAATCTCAAGTACTACCAAGTGGATCCAGTACAGGACTAAAAAGGCTAACTGAAGAACAAAGGGTTTTGAACCGCTCCAAGAGAGGCTGGGTTTGGAATCAAATGTTTGTATTAGAAGAATTTTCTGGACCTGAACCAATACTAGTTGGCCGGGTAAGGCAACATTCTTTTTTTTTTTTTTTTTTTTTTTTTTTATTTCTCTGAATATATAAATGTATAGCTTGTGAAGGTCTTCAGTCATTTGAACTCTGCTAAGAAATTTAAATTTGAGATGCTCTGTCATTCTGAAATTCTTCTCTAATATACATAAATTCGTGCTTTAAATATACCTCCGTTTAAGGATATGTTTTTCTGGTTAGTTAGCCCACTATTTGCTATAAAATTATACATATTTCATTTTTATGACAAAAATGCATGAGCATATACACATCCTTTCTTTTACATCATTAGTCATCACTCTGCATCTCTGTCAGGTGCAGACTCTTCACTAAAGCAGCTTTTAGTAATATGTTACTTTGAATTCAAAATATGTTCCTCTTTGTTCATTCAAAAAGGTTGTTACTCTTATAGGTCATTTTCTGTCTCCAGTCTGATTACACAGAATGCAGTTGTGCTTCGGGAATTTTGTAAAAACAATAATAGAAAAAAAAAATCATAAATCAAAAAGCGGTATATATGGCAAAGTACAAGGTGCTAGTTTATAGGGAAATTCTGATATACACGCATATGAAATAACATTATTGTGACAGTTTTTTTAGTTTAGTTTCAAAGTTAGGAAGATGAAAAGAACAGAAGGAAAATTACCATGTTTTTCCTTGTGTTCTAGTTTGACTGTTGCCTTAAACCTCTAATTCTTGCCATGCATTAGCTTTTTCGTAGCTTTGTGTGTTACCCCCAGTCAGTGTATCAGACTTGCACTTTCTCTAAAAAGAGATCATGTGCCATCTGCATTCACAAGGAATGAATTATCTTAGAATTACTCTTAGGAAAGAATTATCTGATCCTCAATACATCTGGTCTACAGTGAGAAATTATTAATACTGTGCATGTTTATCTCTAAATTTAAATTCCTATAAAAAAAAAAAGGGCAAATTGATGTATTTTTTTGGCCACTAAAATTGTGTACCAAACTGATGGATGCAAACCAAATTGATGGATGTCAATTAACCTTGTGATAATTTTGGAAATTCTCTGGGTAAATGACCAGCATATAGGATCACGTATCATGAGTATCAACCACTATACCTATTATCAAAGAAATTATAGGTAAAGCATATTTCTAATTTTTCCCTACTATATTCACTTTGTAGCCTAAACTTAGGGTCAGACAGCATAATAAACTTTAAATCCAGTAGCTTTCGAGAGCTATGTTAATTTAAATTCAGATCAGTTATTGTTGATCTGTTCTCATTAATTTTTCTTTGGTCAGAAGAATCTCAATTTCAGAGGGACAGTGATATGCTTATTTCAGACGTTAAAATATTTTCTTAAACTATTTTCTCCAACCTGTTATTTTCAGAGTGTGTTATTACCTATTTACATAAGCTTTTAAAATGATTTTCAGTTGTTTTTAAGTAGTTGGGGAGATACCTTAGTTTGTGCTTTGTAATAGTTTGATTTTAAGCGTGCATCTGAGTCTTAAGATTTCTACAATATGTGTTTTTTTTTTTTGTTTGTCTGTTTGTTTAATTGATATAATATCTTGAATTTTTCATCATTAATGAACAGAAGCGGGTGGGTTAAAAAAAGCCAAACCAATAAAGACATTATCCCATCTTCTGCTGGCATTTAGAATAGAATTAGCTACTCTAAAATGTTGTGACAATCTATTTGTTGAGACTGCTGCATAATTAAAACACCACATGATATAGATGGAAAAGAGCAAAAAGTGAAATTTGCTCCCACAGGAAGAAATCCGTGGTTTATTCCTGAAAGTGGCTTAAAATATTCTTGTAATTCTTGTCTGTGTTTATCACTCTCTTTTCAAAAAAAACCAAACACCACACACACACACACACAAAAATATATCTATAAAATCATCGATATTTCTGAATTCTTTCCCTAAGGTTTGAGTACTACAGGCACTTTCAAACTCTGCTGTAGTCAATGGCCACAGAAGTACTCCACATCTTGCCGACATGCTCTTAGTCCTTCCTGACTTTAAAGTAGCAACTCCCTCAATCATAGTTCATGGCAATCCTTCTTCCCAAAACTTCAAGGTGTACAGAATGTCACGAGCAAAGTGCTCTCATTTTCCATGAAGCTGGGCTATGGTTTGTCCTCTGTCACCCTCATGGTTTCTTATCCATTGTAATTGAAAAACAACCTTCTTTTCAGAACTCAGTAGAATCTCACTTACCTAGTTCCTCCTCATCTCTTTTCTACTTACATTCTTCCTCCAACCTGTCCATTTTGTCCCCTGCCAAAGGATTTTGCACAGCTGGGGTATCTCCTTTATTCTCTGCCTTTCTTTAGCAAGTATATCTTTGCCATATGACCTACCTTTACTTATTTATTTGTTTATTTATTTCACCAGACTTTGAATGCAGCCCACTCCATAAAATATTAAGCCTCTCTACAATAATTCACTATAGCATATTATGGAGAGAATGCTACCAAACATGTATGCTACCTGATAAACTGTATTTTCTGGGCATAGATGTGATTCTGTTCCATTTTAGAGACAGTGCTGCCTGTAAGTTCCTTTTACATGTTTGAAGAACTAGTTTAATCTCCAAATAAATATATTCTTTGACAGTTCAGTGCTTCAAAGGGAACATTCTTGAAGCAAATCTAATTATGTAGATTTTGTTTGCGCATTTTGTCTCCTTATACACTATTACAGAGTGTAGATGGTACTTTTCATGGTCCTACGTAACTTGTATGAACAGGTAGTTAGAAAATAGAAAAATAAGTTTCTGCACTAACAGAAATAATATGCACACAAGCAGAATTTAATGGCTGTTTTCAAGTACAACTTTACAGCACACTTCTCATCCCTAAAGAACTGCTAAGGGTAATATTGATACTTAAATAATGTTTTTCAAGTCAGTGAGTGGAAAGGCAGTGACTAGAAGCATGCGATTCTAATGGAATGGAAACATACATCAGCAAAATAAAACTGAAAATTGATATTAATTAAATACAAACACAGCACAAATCAATTTTTAAATAGAAGCCTGAATATAGAGTCCATGCATTCATTCTGTTAGTTAAAAATATCTCATATTAAAGTTTCTGAAATACTGAGAAAGTTTAGTAAGACTGAATTTACAGAGAGAGGTAATATCTTTTATTAGGCTGCTAGGTTTTTGCAGGAGAAACCGCTTCTAGGCATAAAGACACTTCTTCAGAATTTTAAGTGTTGCAGTACAACTGCAAAGTCTTCAGAAGCACATACTCATCACTGTTCTGCATGAAAATACATTAATAAATGTGTTCTCATTGTATTTGCTGTAATAAATGAAGTAATCAGGGATGAGACAAACAGGAGGTTTAATGTGAATTCTTTCATAAAGCATTGTAGTTTTCTGCAGTGACAAGTAAAGGGAGAATATCTTTTGCTTTTGTTCTTGAAATTCTTACAACAGGTTTTAACAAGATGTATTTTATGTAATTTTTCACCATTAGATTGAGTAGGACCAAGTTCAAACTTAAAATAAGCAGCTCTACTGGAGTTCACACATCTGTTTAAAAAAATAATATATATATGAATACTTATATCCTGAGTGATTTCAGAATATAGGAAGTATCTTGTTTCCCTTTTCTGTCTGTACGTTGCATTGTAATTTGGCACATGGTATCATAAATTCCATAGCGTTTTTATCTGTACACAAAAAACTCTGTGTGTGCATTTTGAGAAACCTACAAAGTAACCTTTTTCCTGTCTATGTGAGGTACTTGGAATGAGTTTGATTTTGTTTGCAGCAATACAATGTAGAAAGGTAGGTTTACAAATACTTTTGTACTTCTCTTTCTTTCCTTGCTTCATCCTCGGAAACAGGTACATGCTTTCCAAAGCTACTTTTTCCAGATCTACTTTAGAAGACTCCATATACTGCATATTGCTGTCAGCAGTTTGCAGACCTCCCAGTGGCTGACAACCTCATTCAACTGTAGAGTGATATGTCTTGTGACACTGCATGCTGTCCCTGTGGACTTGATTAGTTAGATAGAACTTTTTCTTGATATACACTGCTGCATTTTCTCAGTCTCCTCTGCATGTATTTACAGCACCATGGCAGATGTGCTATGAAATCTGTGGTGTAGCAAATGCCACTGTTCTTTCGCTGGAGACAGCCACTGAATACTCAATGAAATAGGTAATATAGTTAAGAAACATTAAGAAACTAGGTTTTGAGTATGCCATTTTAGCACCTGTTTTTTGGTACATGTGGTTTTTGGTTTTTTTGATTGCTGCTTGTTTGTTTGTTTCTTTCTTTTTTGTGTGTTTTAAATGGGATAGGACACAATTTCATCGACATTTTCAAGCAAAAACCTTGAATAGTTAATGAATTAATGGCTGTCATTTGTAAGTACAAAGCAAAGAGAGAACATAAAAGAGGATGAAGGTGACAAAAGTCCTTGTCTCATATTCCCTGACTTAACACTAAATGAACCAGCAATTGAGTCCAGCCATAGAAGAACTCATCAGTCAGATCGGTGCTGTTTCTGTGGTATCACTGCTCCTGGAGTACTCCCCAGTTTCTCCCAGACCTTCCCCAGACTTTTTTAATTTACCTATTTCCAGTCTCAAAGTAATATTTTTGTATATTTTACATGTCACCTGTGATGAGATTCATAAAATGACCAGAGAAGACCTGCAGCTCTGTCACATGCACAGCCTCTAAGTTGCATCTGTGGCTTGTGGTCGGCAGTAGGGCTTTGCTAGCTCTTGAGAAGTTGCTCTGAAATCCCTGGACAGGGATGGAAACAAAACCCACCAAGTTAGTGAGACTCAGACAGAATGTGTCCAGGTCAGCTCTTTCCTGTGGCGGCGTCTCATACGGTTTTTAATCTGTGACCAGGGAGCTTGTCTTCTTTCCTTCTGACATGCATGATATGTGTCTTTTCACTCTGTTAAATGGAGATTTCTGTATGGCTTGTAGAATCAGGGAGCTAGGCAACTCTTGCTATTCAGAGCAATGAAGATTTTTCCCTTGATATATGGCACTTAGGTACAGGCCTTTAGAGGAGAAATAATTTTCCTGTAGGAGGAGCAGTGGAGAGGCATGATGTTTTTACAGTTACGTGCTTCAGGCTGCGCTACTGTAAAAACCAAACCTGGAAATGCAGAGAGCACTTATAAATAGCTTCAAGCTGTATGTTCTACATTATACATGTTTTATGCAATCTTTGATTTCATTGCCAACATACATTATATCTCTTAACAAGGAAATGGTAGAATCTTACTTTAAAAAAAAATTAAATAGTTGTGTTGGAGTCCAAGGGATACATATATGCAAAGCAAACAAGGTTTTAATTAAACAAATTCTATCCATATGTTTTGCTTTTTTATTCCTGCAGTGAGCTTGTCTGCCTGAAAATACTGTAGTGCTCAGTGATACAAAACAGAAATGTATATACCTAAGGTTCTCATTACTTTAGGCATGAATTACGTGCTGCTTCCCTGAATGGAAGAAATCATGGTGAAATATAGGTGTAGTAAAGTCCTAGCGTAAGCTTCATAGGGTATTATATGGTCCTATGTTAATGCAGTGTTAATGCAAAGTTTCCACACTCAGATCCTCCACTTTTCCTTCTGTTCTAATATATGCTTGTATATTTTCTGGCTATGATTTAAATGTATGCCATAAAGTATTCAATATAAAAATTGTTGCAAAGTCAACATTGCTTTCTGAGCCCTAGATTTTTGTTGTTTTGTAACCATAATTACATACTAATTTTCCTACTTACAGTTAATAAAATCCCAGAAGCTGAAATGTATCATTTATTTTTCCACTGTATTCTTTATGGAAAACACTAATTCCCTGTGCCTCTTTTGTGCTTCTGAAGGAGATGGGATGGCTGTATACTTCATAGAACACTCCTGTTTACATGGGCTAAATCAGCTTAGTCAGCAGGAGTATAAGTAGCTCTGAGAAAAGCTCTTCTTAATTAAATATTGCTGCAAAGCCAATAAATATAGTATACAACATTTTATGTAAGCCTGATGAAAGTAGTGTTTTCGAAACAAATATTCCTGAGTCTGCACAAATTCCATTAGTTTCTTTTTAACTAGGGACAGGCTCCAAGAAGTATCTTAAAATATAATACATTTAAACAAGGATGAACAGTGTGAATCTCAAATCTCATTTCAGTATGTTTCTGGGAGTATCACCGACTAAGATTGAATGCTTTCATGTTCCTCCATCTCCAATCTTAGGGCAAGATATAAACACAATCTGAGTTAAAACTTAGAACACTTGCTTGTCAGCTAATACAGCTGGACTGGTAACTTCAAAGAGGTATTTCATCAGATGCCTCCTATATTTCTACTTTATGCTATTAGAGCAGTAGTGTAAGAAAGTGGCAAATACCACTATGAGCCACTAAAATGGAAAATACTTTAAGGAATGGCTGACAACGCCAGCTTGCTCATGAATCCTGCAGAATAAAGGGTCAGTCTGCAAAACACCAGGCACCTTCTGAGCCATTTGTATTTTTGTATTTTCTTTTTTTCTTTACTAAAATGGGAATGCCTCTGTGATGTGATTTGCGTCTTGAATTTTAGACTTCATAGACAATAAGTATAGAATAACTTTGAGCTTTTTCTTAAAAAAAAAAAAAAAAAAGAGAGAGAGAGAAAGAGAGAAAAAAGAGAGAGGATTTATATATAGTGGATGTAATTACAACGTCTGCTTAGGCATTTGGATCTCCTAATGTTTCTTTAACATTATTAACACTTGGGTTTCCTTGTCATATTTTTCTAATGCTGCAAAAATTTCTAATGTTCCGACAAAAACAGGTAGCATTAAAAATTGTTTTTGCTTTTGAAGAATTAGAACCTTGTGTACTTTTGCTCAATATATTGATCTAAACGTTTTATCTTTCTCTCAATGAATTGAAATGTTTTCCAAGTATACATGCAAAATGCTGATGTGACAGTATAAAAAATTAAGTAGAGCCTTCCACATGATATTCTGCAGATGTCCTATGATTGTTTGGGCTTTCCAACATTGATTTTTAAAATGGTTTTCAATTTCTACCTGTAGGGCCCACCTCTGGTGCTGTCAGGATGCTTCAGTTCCAGTTGTCAATTTAACTACCAATTAGTGCCAATTGTGATGGTGTTTTTTTGCTAAAAGTTCGTCCTTTCTGAACTTGACAAACATATTTCCTGTATGAACTGAAAAGCTATCAGATAATAGTGACTTCCCCAAACTGACAGGACACATAGCCTTTTGACCAGTAAAGTGAATGGATGTGTTTATTATTATCAGGTCCCAATATGTTATTCCTCAATATGTCTATGCTTCTTATGAAAACCTTAAAAATAATTTTGCATTAAAATGAGAAATGCTTTGGGACTAACTCCTTTACTGTCCATAGGCTTCCAGACAGATCTCTGGAGCTGCAGTGGGTATACCTCATGAGCTGAATTACACGAGAAAGGTTCATCTTTTAGCTGGTGGACATGTATACATATTTTGTATGTAATAAATGTACATTCGCAGTAATCACAAGAAAAAATAGTTGTATGTGACAATACCAGGAAAGAGTTTGCATAAATTTTGTTTATTGAAAATTCTGTTTTAACAGTTTTTGATTGCTGTAGTAAAGGGAGAGAAGAGAAAGGATGGAATAGCACATGTGCAGACAACCAAGGACTTCCCAACTTAGGGGCTTTTGTTTGTCTGTGGTGGATTTTTTGGACAAAGCTGGGGATGCTGGTGCTCTGCAGCTTAATCTGGATGTGAAGTACTAAGCTTCATTACAGAAAGAAAAAAAAATAGTAATTGCTGCAATACACATTTCAGGCAGTGCTTAAAGGTAACTATTGATTAAAAGCAATGTGTGGCATGTGGCATAGAAAATAAATGTAGACCATTTTCCTAAAGAAATACAAGCAAATATGTATGTATCTGAATAGCCTCTTGGCGATCCCTGAGGAGCACCTGTAGCAATATAGAGTAGTGTAAAACTTTCCCTTCTCCTGAGGACTCTCTATTAGTATAAAGATTCCACTTCCATAATTTCTTTCAAAGCCTTTATTTTACAGCAGTCATGCCAGCAGCTAAGGAAAAGTAAGTGTAGCTCTCCCTGGAGACTCTGCCTCTCCTGAATTAACCGGAGGAATCATTAGGAGCAACATAAGAAATCCCTTTTCTTGTTTCAGGGTCTGAGCTCAATAACTGTTATGCACCCAGCCCCTGGTGAATAGAAGCAAAGCTGAGGGTTTGTGTTTCAACTTGATGTGCTGTGCATTGCCCTGAGATCGCCTCAATGAGAAGGAATGTAGCGAAATAAAAGCCTGACTCGGAGACAATCACTGGAGTCAAGGAGCCGGGTTGTAGGTAGAACCAGCAAAAGAGATGTCTTAGCAGTTCAGAGTGCCCAACTCATCTGCTGGTTTAAATCCGGAAACCACCTTATCTAATTTTCTTCTCTCTTATTGAGAGAATGACTTACATAGAATAGGGGTATTGTTACCAAGTAAGGAAAGGTAAATTTTAGTGCGTGCAGAACTGGTGGTGGGCATCCAGACGTGAAGAGCACAGCAGATTAGGAAGGCTTTCTGGGAAGGGAGTAAAGGGAATTGAACCAAACCATAGCTCTTTTGTCACATTGTTTTCTAAAGTCTTCAGGCTACAAGCATCATTAACAGCCATGAGATGTTATACTCAGAACCTAAGAAATCAGAAAACTGAATGAAAACTTATTTTTTGAATAATTTGAGATGATCTACAACATGATCATGCAATGTGGTCCTGTATGTTAAAGTATGATGCAAAATGCCTATAATCTGATACTACTCAACTCAAATAATTTAATGAAAATCTACCACATTTTTACAACATAAATTTTCTAAATATAATTACCAACATATTTGCTGTTCACTGTTTACTTATTTCTTTTAAAGCATCCGTTTTGTAGTCAACCTGTTCTCTAATTATTATGCAGTTTAAAACCATTAAAGTAGACCACTGGCACACTGCAATTCCTATTGTTGTCTTGTCATGCAGACAAGAAGATATGATGCCCAGAAGCAAAATGTTTGTGCTTCTTCCTTCATGCAAAATCATCTGAAACAAGACTTAATGCAGACATAATGTTTCAAATTATTAGTTTATTTCTGCTAATTAATGGGTCTTGATTATTTTGCTGGATAATCTCCCATACTTGCTAGAATACTTGATATACTGAGAGCAGGTGCTGATCTAAATATACAAGGATTTTTACTTCTTATTGAGTTTTCATACAAATGAACAACAATTTAAATCAAAAACATATAAAGTATATACCAGGATTTTACCTGTCAGGAAAATATATATATATATACACAGAATTTAAATTTAAGCCATGCCCGTCTTTTAGAGAATCTCAGGGTGGACTTGGTTCTCGAGTGAATTTTTAATATATTGTACATGCCCTCAAAGAACTCAAAGGGGCATTTTTATAAAGTGAACTACAGCAAATGAGGAGTGGTTCACTGTAACGTGCACTGTGAAAGCTGTTAATGCTGCCACTTGTATTAAGAAGCCTTAGCTAAAATTTTGCACCACTTTGTTGGGTAGGATCCAATTCCTGCCTGAAAGCTGTCACTGTGTGAATAGTATATTCAGCCTGTGACTGAGGAGGAAATACTGGAAGAGAGGTGTGGGCAGAGAGGCGATTTTGAATGCCTCTGCAGTTGTGCCTCAAGCCCAAGGCATTGCTGTGGGAAGAGCTTTCTGGTCTTCTGCAACTTCCTGAGATGCTGCTGTCTGCTACCAGCCAGTACCAGTATTGCAGGGCGTACAGAGCAAATATTATTGGGAAGGATGAGAAACCATGTGATTGCTTGGCAAGGGCATGGCAAGGTCTGTAAGAGAGGTGTAGTATGCAATTTGTTAAAAAATCAAATGTGATATTTAAATTTACATTTGCTACTATATATTGTACATAAAGTTCACCAGCACTGTGGAATTATCTTGTCTTAAAAATAAAGAAAGACTAAAACTCAAAAGTGTTAGGCAGAATTAGGCTGCTCTTTCTATGTAGAAGAAAATAAAGCCAATCATCTGATTAAGTAATCATTTTGTAATCGAACTAAATCCTCCCTCTCTGGAAGACCACCCATAAGTACCGCTAAGTTACCGATAAGCAAGGGAATGCTAGGAATTAACCAATACATATCTATAAATGAAGACTGGGAATTTTAAGAAAACTTTTTGTGAATAAATGTTTCAATCTAAATCAAATGAATGTACAAACACTGTAATAGACGATTCTCTATGGGACAAATTCTGACTGATAGTAAAGGAAAACTTTAGTCAGGCTGGAGACCCACTCTAAGGTTCACTGCAGTGCTTTTGAATGTGTTACTGAATTTTATGTGTTTCATATTGTAAAGTGGAAAAATAATAATACAGGTGAGTCAGTATTTACTCCAGCATCTCCTATGCACAGGCAGGAATACATTTGTAAATTCTGCAAATTGCAGAAAGATTAGAAAGCAGAAGAGATACTTTCTCTACTTTAAAGCAAGCAAATGTGGCTTTATTTTTTTGAAAGACTTTTTCCAAGGTAGTGTTTGTGTGAGAGATGTCCCTTTGTATTTGGACGAATACAAATAGGGGCTCTGCAAAGCTCCATATTGCAGGAGGATCTAGGCTGGTGTGGGACCAAGTAACCAACCTCAGGAGTCTATTTTCTTGGTAACCTTTCCACTGTTATAACCTTGATACAGTCTTCTGAAACTCATGTGTTTCATTGTCCCCATGTGAACCTCTCAAAAGAAATCTCTCCAGATCTTTGGTTTGAGAATTCTTTGGAAAACCAAAAATCCAGTAATAGTTAAACCTTAATTTATTCTTTTATCAGCCACTTACTTTCTAAGTCTCTTATTCTTTTTATGCTCTTTGATACATTATGTGATGGAGCTTGAATTTCTGCTTTGTGAAGCTGTATGCTTTACAGTACTGCTTTGAGTTGATAGAAATATCTGGGGGAGGTTCCAGCCTTTCTGATAGTTTGTGTTGTTTCAGATCTAATAGGCCAAATCCATTCCAGATGTGGTTGGGAAAGTCACCAGGCATTAGGTCTGTCTTCACACACTCTTACTGCAAAGCCACATAAAGTGCAAAGCCTTACAGTGTGTCTGGTGGAGGCGAGGAGTTGGAAAAAAAAGCAAGGATGAAAGGATGATTGCAGTGAGATGAGCACTGGTGTACGTATGTTGTGCATATGCACAGGTTGTCTGTGTCTCTAAGAGAATATTAAGAAGATCCCTGCTAAAAGGAGGGAACCAAAACAATCAGTGAATAATTAGTGAAACTTTCTCTTTCCTGGATTAGGTAAGCAAAGGAGCTTAAGAATGCCATAGCATTCACACAGCTTCCCATCCATGTAGTTCAACTCCTGTAATTTTCATGCCCTTTGGCATGCTTTTAGAAATGCTGTTAACCTTTTCTGTAGTGACTGTACCTTCACACTTGATGCAGCAGTACTGGAAGCTGAAACAGCAAAAGAAATGCACCCGAGATAATTTTGCATGGTGTACCACATTCTGCTGTGCATCAGGAAAAGAGCTGCCACTACTCGGAATCTTTTTTTAAAACTTCCCTATTGATCATAACTGTGATGAAATACTACATGTGGGAGCTCAAATATTCTTTGCTAGTGCTTCTCATAAATAATTATAATTTATTTCATAATAGAATCAAAAAGCGGAAAGGAGACATATTTTAATTTCTAGAAGTCAGCATGTTTTATCATTATACACCTTACCTACCTAACATTAAAATGGATTCTTTCAGAAGCACAGTTTGCTCATTAGGAATGTGTGAAATGGAGTAATTTAAATGAGGAAGCATCCTACATATTTCTAAATCTCTATTATTTTCAATTGACTCTTAACATGAAACATTTCTTATTAGGCTTGTTTCGAAAGGCATAAAGTTTTTTGGATGTCAAATAAAAGCTGATATGGGTTCATTTGTAGGAAATAATGATGGGCCATGTAAGCAGGAAAGGTATTCTTGTGTATAATGTGTCACACCAAAATTGTGGAGAGGTTTGTCCTTGGTACTGTTCTGGCCTTTTATTACAAAGAGCAGGAGGAACAGTCAATAACCACTTATTAATGTTTTTCTCTCTCCTTTGTTGTAGCTTTAGGTACATTAGGCTCTCAGTAATTATCTCATTCATAATCCTCTATCACAAGTAATATTTTGTGCATCTTGAGAAGCATAATTGGAAAATATTTTCTCTGAATGTACACTGTTTCTATTCTCTCTTTAATATAACTTTACCCAAGAGTATCTTGCCTAGGAAAAATGAGCAAGCATAATTTTATACAGGTAATCAAATCTCTCAAATGTTGGCACATTTTCCTTTATCTCCATGGGACTGAAGGTTAACCTTCAAACAGGCCTAGGCATTAAAAGAATTTCACCACACAGTTAGAACTCAAATAAGCCTGTACAAGGCAACTTGAACAGAAGTGCTATTTTGAGTTGTTAGTGCTGTATTTCTCCTACAGGGTATTCTACTCAATTAATACAGAACTGCAGGGGAATATATATATTAGTCTAAGCATATGCACATGTGTCTCTGTATGTGTGCATATATATAGAACTGTCTAACATAATCAACACTGCCTTATAGCAGGAGTTTACTCCCTTTTTTAATAATTCTTTATTTTTTTTTTCCCACTTAGGATGCAAAACCACATCTTGGTACAGGTTTTTATCTTATTAGCAAGAACAAAATAAATGTATAGGGGGAAAAAAAGGGAAAGAAACCAAAGAAATCTGTGTTTCTTTAGAATCGTCTTGATGGCAACACACTGTATAACAGTTAATTTATTCTAAACCTTCTGACATAAATCATGCTGAAGTGGGAGACAATGAAAGCCATACAGAACAGCAGATACAAAGCTAAGGACTGTTTTCAGGGAAAGCAGTTCGGTTAAAGGGATGCTTTCAAGGCTAGCATATGGTATACCTACAAGGGAACCTCCCAGACTGTTTTTGTTGTGGAGCTGAACGTTCTCACTTTTATTTTCACTCATTTTGTACCAAGGACTCTCATGAATACATAACCCAGGGAAAGATGATACTGAAAGATGATATGACTCTCCAGCTGTAAACAATTTACTGGGATTATGGTGGTGTCTAACCCATAAATATATATATATATTTTCTGTTCTAGCCAAGGTTTGGCTTGACATCAGTTACATCAGTTAAATGCAATGCTTGTGTTGGTCATTAAAATATTCAGTAATAGGATGTTCATGGTCATGGAACATTTAGCAATTTGCTTTTAAATCTGGTGCAAGTATGATTGGAGGAAAAAGAACAAAAAAGCCTCAATACAAAAGTTTTTTTAACTTAACATTTTTAACTTGATTCAGTAGCAGTGGAGATGAGGTAACTTGACTAATAGTTTTGATAATCTGTTGAATTTATTTGTTGTCAGATCAAAATCAGATCACCTGTCTCTGCCTGGAATTTGAGCTCAGGCAGTAAGTATCTCTAATGCAGAGTTGGTACAGATCCTTCCCTGCATTGGACTTATAGCTTAGGCTGGTACTCCTTCTCCAGGAGAGAGAGGACCTTCATTCAAGGTAGTCCAAGGTGGGTCTGTTCTTGAAGTTCTTCCCCTTGCATAAAAAAATTAAGCATCAGTGAAAAGATTAAAAATAAATAAATAAATAAACAGGGATCAAAAGAAATAGTATAACCAAGAGGAAGGGAATTAGGAGGGGTGAAAGCTGTTTGCTGTTCTGATCTTGGGGGGAGTGGATTTTCAAATACTTGCCTAATGCTGTGAGTAAAAAGTGGGATGAGGAAATTGTCAGTGTGTTTCCTCTGTTGTCTGAAAGTCAGCTGCAGGATTCTGTCAATTGGGCCCTGTGTGAGAGGGTGGCTATTTTTACATCCAAGTGATGTGGAAGGCTGAAATCCAGGAAAACTGAGGGCTGTCAGCTTTTGTGCAAACCTGGGAAAAGACACTTAGTTGTTTTGAGGTTAGAGATACAGCTTAGATATCATTTCCTAAAGCTGCTGGTAGTTTTCTAAACCTCTTTGTGAATCTAAGAAGCCATCCACTAATGCCCATATTAATGCTGGATAATAAACCTGAAATGGACCTGGTAGGTAATTGACCTGAGAGCTGCTTAAATATAAAATTTTCTAATCCTTTGCTGTCACTTCTTTGTACGTGAGATGACCTCTGACATTCCTTACTTTTCTCTCCATGTTTTATCCATGTCTCTCCACACTTCAGTCTATTTTGTGTATAGTTGCTTTTAATATTACTCAGTTTTTCAGTTGTTCTTGCCAAACTTATATTTTGAGCATGCCTGTAAACCATGCCCTGCAGGTAAAAGAGAGCATATTTATACATTTTGTCAAGTTTTAGAGTTTGATAATGCATTCAGTTTTAAAAATACATTTTCAAAATAATGAAAAAATAACCTTAGCGTACACCTCTAAATGCCACAGCAGTAAAGTCAGAGGTGTGGCATGCTCACTTAGATTTGTCAGAACATATGCCATGCCATCTTTCTAAAGAGCTTCTCCATTAACTTGTACAGGAATACTGTATCATTTGCTGTTGTAGAAATGGTACTATACATCTCTTCCAGTTCTGTTGTGCTTCCCTCTTCCTAAAATGAACTTTCACAAACGCTGAATCAATATATTCGATATTTCTAATGTGGTAGGATACTACCCCACCCTACCCCCTTCTGCATATTTTATTTGTTATTCACTGGGTCATCTTCAAAAGGTTCATGGACTTAATGGCTGTACTTCTAGAAGAGTAGGCAGTCTTTGCTCATGCTTATTTTTCTCTCTTTATATTCTTTTATGTCAATAAGGAATCTGAACTTTGAGAGATACAAAAAGAAAAATCCTTCTCTTTAACATTTTCCTAGTTTCTATGCTGACCTCATGTTCAATAGTATTTTCAATAGCACTGGTTAGGAAGTGGGAGGAAAGATTCTGGAAATTAGATCAACTTCAAAGATATTAATTTTTATTGTTTACTGAAATTTAGTTTTTCATGGAATTGTCCAGCTACTCAATGCTACTTAAGATACTAATCAACCTGACAAGTTTGAGACTTTTAATATTGGAAGTAGGAAATTCTGAAAATTAGTTTCTTTCTAAACTTAAGACAATATTATTTGAAATGAAAAGAAGCTATGTGCTATTTTATTTATTTTGCTTGTAAAGGTACATTATTCTTGAAATGCTTTCTGAGTTCAATGAAGCATTTGCATTATAACACATTTTAATACAAAGTACTTTTACATAGCTATGCAGGTTTTTAGCAGGGAACTTGCTGCTTCTCTATTTCTCCTAGTATTTATCTTAATTCATTACACTGAGCTTATGTAGCATAAAAATGTGATGCAGTTCACTGAAAACCTGGGAATATATACTCAGAAATACACAGTTGTATGTACCCTGAGATGAGAGCGTCACTCTCAGTATCTATATTGGCTTTTCAAGCAGCAATAAAGCAAACTCAGGAGTAATAACTGAACACTTGTGACTGACAAACACAGCCAGAATATATTCTGGTTCTGAACTGCAGAATGGACGCCATAGGAGGCTGGCCCATTTCTGATGAAAACAATTTTTTTAACAGTGTGACTTTATGAATCTACTCAGTGCAAATGAGAGTTTATTATGCTGAGAGTCTAAAAATGATGCTTCATTTATTAAATTAATATAAAAATTGTATTCAGATGTTGCTAGACAGTTTTATTAGACCTTCCTGCCAGAGCTGAGGCTGAAAACATTCACTTTGGTTATGGGAAGTAATAGTGAAAAGAGGACAAACTGCCAAAAAATTCCAATTCTTTGCTTGATTTGAAATGAATGTATATTTGGAACAGCACCTGTCACAGTTTTCCAATCTTTGTACTAGAAAAAATAATACTTGCCCCTTCTGAAAATACTCAGATCATTTAATAAAAGCTTTCCATAAATATTTTGCCTGAGAAAAAGGCTTTTATGCTTTTAATATAATTTCTCCACAGCATGGGTCAGCTACGTCTAATTGTTGCAACACTGGAAGCAACGGTGTCTACTGCAGTAGAATCTGAAGTAACTTCAAATTTACACTAATACAATAGAAATCATAACACAGAATTCAGGGAAATTTGATACATAGTCACACATAATTCTAAGAGTTATTGCCAGATTTTGACATACAGTTTGCCAGCTGTCTTGTGCACCGCCCAGCTCATTCAAACTGTATGCCTTGAGCAAGCAAAGTGTGTTAAAAGCTGTGGAAAGAACCACATTAGCAGAAAGTCAACCAGCTGCATGCACTGGACTATAAACCTGGATAAAAACTAACAAAAAAATAAAGATTTGACTTCTTTTGTTCTAAAAATATGGCTTAGATCTAATCTATGCATCTGCAAGTTAGGGCTAAAGCAACAATTTCATACTATCTGCAAAATATAATTGAAATTCTGTTTAGGCTTTAAAAGTTCCCCTAGAGACAGAAAAGTCCATTACAAGTTTCTCTGTAGCTCAAAAAGAAGCCGTCATTCATCGAGCACCCTAAAGCCTTTGTAGCACATATTCTTCCTACTCTTGAAAGAGCTTTAGTCAGAGCAGGTTGCTCATTCTTGTGCCGCAAACAATAATGGAAAGCATATGCATTGCTTTCCAAGTCAAGATTTCACTGGTGGCGCTAAACATACAAGCTTGAAGCTTTATATGTGTATGAGTTCTTACTTCCATGTGTGTCTCTACAGTTCTATACATTATTTCATGTGTCATGATTAAGATATATTCTCTGGCATTTGCATTCATGTAGCTATGAATCATTATTATCTGCATATTAAAATAAAGGGTTAGTATGAAAATAAGGATATAGTACTGCCATTGTGAGTGGTAGAAAATCATACCTGCTCAGCTGTGATCTTATTCTAGAATCCAGAGTATTATTATTCCAGGTTCAATTTTTGGAAGGTCTGAGAAGAAAGAACAATGCATATTAATACAAATGTTAGCAGTATCTCTGTGCTTGAATGAAATACTTTGCTGCAAGCAGTGTTATCTAAATAAATAATAATAAGAAAGTAGTATATTATGAATGAAATACTTTAATTGCTTCTGTAGTGCCTATGTAGTGTTCTGCTTTCATTCTCTGAAATACATCATAAAGACACTGACATTGCAACTAATAACCCAGAATAGCAGCATACTCTACTGGCATTAGCTGCCTGTTCTTTATATTGCATATGGACAAAGTGAGGCATAATCAGGCAGGTAAATTTGACCTACTTTCTAGCAGTCAAACAAATATTACACCATTATTTATATCACTCTACAATGTTAGGAGAAAATCTTTCAATTTTAGGGTCTGGCAGACTTTTATTGTTGTCTTATTTATCTGTTGAATCATGCACAAGAGTTCTTACTACAAATACAAATTACGGGACAGTTCCACTCAGCAGTGCTTAGAGCATATGCAACAGATGTAATATACTGCTGTTCATCCTTGTTGCTGTTTATCTCATCACATCACAGACCTGTAAAGACTTTATTATAAAGTTTATTGGCTCAGCTTCCAGTTTCCTTTGACCTTTTAATCCAATAAATTGCAAGTGGAATTTATCTTGGATTAGTGCAAGATATTTTACTATTCTACATCGCTAGAAAGTTCTAAAATCCCTTCCCATCCTTGCAGCAGTTTCAGGTAGTTGCTCATCTTCAAATTCTGGTCCTCATTACTAAAAAGTTCAAGCATGTAGTTGGAGACAATGGCATACGCTTAGAGCTTACACTTTTCACTTGCTTGTGACTGAAAGTCAAAAGGCGTTTTGCCAGGTCTTGACTGTGGGTATGAATTCTTAGGACTTAGGTCTGCAGAGCCATACTAACTGATATAAATACATGTTCGTAATGTTCACTTCCAAGTTGGGGACATGGCTCCATGTGAAGTATTCCTCCAGTGTTAAACAGATACTATGCTGGATGAGAGCCAACAGGCTCTTAACTTGCTTTTGAAAAATCTGAGTCTGGAAAGCTTTTCAGAAAATACATCTGTATTTCTAATTTGCACCTTGAAGGATGAAATTGACTAGAGAGATGGTGAGAATGAATAAATTGATTCACAGTGGGTTGACAACTCCCCGTGTCTCACTTTCTGTGAAACATCTGTGGGTGATGCCACCAAAAAATTTGACTGCTGGCTTGCAAGCTGGTCTACTAGCAATACATGATTAAAACCTGTTACTCAGATATGTGCAACTAAATTCATGCCACTTTTTTCCTGATTACTTTATGTGACTTTGAATGGGTGATAAGGGGACTGGAGCAGAGCAAAGAAAGACCCATCTCTTCAAGAAATGTCATCTCTGTTCTGCTGACTTTGACAGGTGCACAAGTGGAAAGATGCAGCAGAAAATCAAGTCCAGAACTAAAAGTAATGATTCATGAAGATTTTTTTTGAAGTAATTTTCATGTGATTTTTTTTTAACAGTTTTAAGGGGAAAATAATGACAAAGACTAGGTTTTAGCTAATATTACAGGATATAATTTCTATCAGCTAAAGCATTAGATGCATTCATTTGTAAATATAAGTGATAGAGATGACAAGTTATTCTTCTTGTCTTGTCATGTCAAGTTGTAATTTATTATTTGAGTTATCACACAACTCTGCACAGAATTTAGGTTCCCCAAGAAAAATATCCATAATGTTTGTGTAAATGCTAGCATTTTATTAGTCGTAAGAATTATAAACTCAGAAGAAATCATCAATTTGTAATATATAATGCATGTGCACTGAAAAAAAAGCTGTGTATGAAATGGACGGGTAGATCTTTGCAACAGATGCTCTTGCACATCATATATTAACCAGAGATTATCCTAATTCGTTCCTATTATAGACAAAGTATCTTCACCTTCATGCCACTTTATTCTACGATGAAGATGCAGAATGCACTCTCAGAAAACATCCTTATGTTGAGTTCACTTAATAAGTAGAACTGTACTATTTGGCTTTCTTTCATCCTATGAATTGTCCGATTTCATGCGAAGATGAAATGACACAAGAGACTCAGATGTCCTGGTAGTCTGCACTTGATGCTAAAGAATGAATGAATTAAATATGTGAAATACTTAACCACTTTTTTTTTTTTTTTTTTCTTACAAAGGAAAACATGAAATTATGTGATTATACAATATTGGCATTTAAATTTATTCAATCCATGTAGAATCTGTCCGTGGCTTTTTTTTTTCCCCAAATGGACATTATTGTAGCTTTATTAGAAGGAACAATTTGCTGTATCACAGCTGGCCATCAGTGAGGCATTGTAGACTTAATTCCACGGATGGCGTTCAGTTAGGCATTGTCTGATTCATTCTGAACTAAACAGTGCCAGGACACATACTTGCTTACTAAAACAATGAGAAGCATTTTATATGTATTTGTGGTTGTGTGTGAGCTCATGCTGTAAGTTTATTTTTTTTCAGGCTGAGGGGAAGGACTATTAACCACAAACTCTAGAGCCTCTGATTTTATAATTAGAAATCAATTGGGCAAAACCTAGTTTTGCATATGTGACCTCTTCCCATAACTGTATCCCAGAAAGGGTTTCTGCTGAAATGATTTGCTTAACAATTCTACATTAACAACTAATCTATTTGCAAAATCAGTTTGGAATACCTAATTACCTGCGTGTCTTTGGTGGCCACATAGAAAAAGTTTAACCAACATGGAATTACATGTTGTTTTTTTTTTTTCTTTTGTATTTTACATTTTAATCTCATTGTTTATTTGTTTTAATTAAAAGCTGTCACAAAACGTGTTGGCACTGTGGAATTGCATTGACTTTGGTAAGGGCACTGCAGGGCCAATTGTATCTGGAGTTTATATTGTTCATTTGTGCCCACAAGGAGGGTAAAATGAAGCTGAAGTGTGTTATGCCAGACAGATTGCTAAAAGATATTTACTCAACAGATCTGGCCACTGTGTGCCAGTATGGTGGCGTAGACTCATTTCTGTCCTGATTGCCCCAGCATTTGAGAATCCTCAGGTGGCATAGATCGAGCTTTTCCTCTTCCATTTATTTTCTGGTATTGTGAACAGCGGGTGTTTTAGCTATTAAAAAGAAGATATCTGACCAGTGTATTTCATTCCAGTGACCTTCACATTCAGGGGGGTGGAGGATGACAACAAACAATCTGTTTTTTCCTGAAAAGTAAACTTAATTATGGTATAATTTAGAGTAGTCCACATTCTGTATTTCATAGGAGTTCATAGTTTAGGGAGGTCTTAATGCAGGGTAGTGCCACTGTTGCTCTTTTTTCCGTGTGTACTGTGCGAGTCAGCCAAATTCTTCATCTTAGCCAAATGTAAATGTGACAATGGGGTAATGCATAAAATATGCTGTTCTTCTGTTTGGATTAATTTTGTTTTGGGAATGGAAAACTCTTTCCATGTCAGATGGCAAATTTCTAATTAATAACTCAGCAAAATTGGGATTTTTAATTCCCAGTAGTTTATTGGGGCAGTAACAGCATACATTCAAAGGACAGAATCAAAAAATACTATTGTTTTCCTTTTTTCTTTTGTCTGCGATCTCATTATCTATGCAAGTTTATTTACTACCCCACAGTAATAAAATGTGAAGAGTGTCTGAGACTTGTCATGCCATAGGGCTGAATGGAACCTACATAAATGCAGATGTGGCTGGTTTTATCTTTATCAGCTTATCTAAGCTTTTCCACTTAAAGGCTTCAACCAAGCACAGACACCGCTTGGTTGAACAGCATTAAACTATGGTTGCACTTCTTGGCCTTTCAAAAGTAAAGATAACTTAATTCAAGCTTGCATACTATATAACTTGAAGGAATTTAGATATGCATCAAGTAAATATACTTTTCCATTTCTACAATGCAGTGAAACACCAAAAATACCATATGAAAGCTCTCAAAGTTTAATTTTAGTTTTCTTAAAAATGCTTTTTCTTTCCATGTGAATGGAAATGAATATATTTTTGAGTTTTTACTCTAGTCCTTTCTTAAACTAAAGAAACTACCCAAATATAAATCAAAATTTAGCATCAGAGAGAAACTTTGTCAACACAGGCATTCATGAAGATTCTTAGAATGCTGGAATAATTATAACATTGGATTTCTGTTCAGCATAGGCATAGGCAAAAATTTGCTACTACATAGCATAATTGAGGTATCTAACTGTATTTTCTGTGTGTGAAACTTTGAGAGAGCCTACTAGTGCAGCTTTTTTTCTTCTTTTGTTTGTTTTGTTTTATCTTCATTTTTGTTGATGTGTAATTCAGCAAGACATCATGGCATATTCTGAGTTGAGTTGATATCCTTTTTGTATTGCAGTTTTGAAAGGGCAAAAATATGGGTTACTACTATGTGTTGTTTCAAAAGCAGCCACAAAACTTAGGACTGTTGATGTCCAATAGGCAGAGCAACCTCAGCCTGATCCAATTGCTTGCAAGATATTTTCAGAGTCCTAACAGGCTGGGCTGTGCATGGGATTGGGTTTGTGCATCTGAACTTGTATTCCCAAGTTCTTTGGCCAGGTTAGGATCTGTGAAAGATGAGCAAGAAGAAAGGAGGTTTGTTTATTTATTTATTTGCCTTAGGTTCATTTACCAGGCTCTTTTCTATTACTTGCTAATTACGAAAACTTGGTCTCCCTTGTAATAATATCCTATATAAGGGGAGAGTATGTTTTGAAAACATTATTTCCTGGTCCCTGGAAAAAAATAAACAAATGGATCTGCTGTTTTACATTTGGATTTTCAGCTTATGCTGATCAGAGCAGAGGGGAAAAAACAAGTCTGGGGAAGTGCTGGTAGTGCCGTACAGATCAGTCAGATGGCACCTGTGGTGACCCTGTCTGACGGACCGTTCATCTGGTCTGCCTCCTGTTATCTGTTCCTTTGGTGCAGATAGTTTGCACATCCTAGTCAGCAAGAACTTGACAAAAATTTTAGCTGAGCATTAGACAAAACAGCAGGATATTCCTTTATGTGCAGTACCCTGAATAATATAAAGAACATAAGGGAAAAAAAATAATATAAAGAACATAAGGGAAAAAAAAAAAAAAAGGGAAAAAAAGGGAGAAAAAGAACAATGATAGTTTGGTTTGACTGAACATCAGAGGCTTTGACACAGTGGGATGACCCTGTCACTTTGCTGGCTCTGAAGAATCAGTTGTGCTAGTGGCAGGAACTCCCTCTGTCCATCTCAGGGGCAGATTTTGGCCATGCCTTGTGTCTGCGTGCTCTGGTGAACCAGGGCTACACAGGTCTGTGGCTAATGGGGGAAAATTGTTTGTTTTTTCTTGTGAGACTTCTCTGTGTTGATTGTGGATTTCTAAGTAACTGAGAGGGAATTCTGACACTGGGAATCAGAGGAAAGTAATTTAGGAGAATGTGGCCTGCGGATGTTTATCATTGTCTGATATAGTTTGGTCACTTTCATTGCAAACTGCAAAAAGAAATGGAAATAATTTAAAGGTTTTTCTAAATCCGACACAAGTTAAGGAATACTCTGAGCAGGAATTATAAATGTGAATTTTACTCCGGTCTTAATTCATCCTGCTGCGATTATTTAATCAAATTTTACAGGCAGCCAAGTTATAGATGTGACGTCCTGTATCACAGAAGCACAATGCTTATTTTTTTTTGTAGTTAAGATATACTACTAATCAGAGATATCTTGATCTTTATAATTCTAAAGCACAGTCTTAGATGTGCTTTTTGAGATATTAGTACATACAAGATGAATAATTACAAAAGTCACTTAGCTTCTGTTAATTTGAAGTCTTTAAAGCATTCAATAAAATGGGTGTTTGCTGTCCACCTCTGAGTGGAATGTCAATTCTTGTTTATAACGTTATAAAGTTGAAAAGAAAGTCCAATAATTGTCTCCAGCAGGCTCATTTGCATTATTTCTTCATAGTAATTATGCTAACAATAGGGATTCTATACCTAAGAGCAAAATATATGGTGATCTGTATGCTGAAATATAATCACAGTAAATATGTTTTAATTGTGTTTGTGATGCTACTAAAGTAAAAGCATGACAGAGCCATCCTAATGTCTACAGAGTGAGTCATAGCAGAAAGCACTAAAACAGTCAAATAAAGCTGATAGTAATAAGGGAAATGATTAAATTATGGTAAACAAAAGGAATTAAATTGCTTTATTTTTGTTGGAAGTAAAGATTTAATTGGAAGATTTGTGTAGGCAGCAGGAATGGTTTTGCTTTTAAAGCAAATAAGAATTTAATTCTCCTAGAATTTCAGTGCTTCTTCTGAGTTGGGAAGCAGATTTTCATTTCATGCTTGATTTTTTAAAGTTGAGGAGAAATGTTAATTTTATGTTGATACGAATTTTTGGAATATCAAAAAATTGTTTTGGACTAAACATAGAACGTTTGCTATAACCAAATGAAACCCTTAATGTGCTATTTAATGGAATAAATTCTAAGGCTATCATTTAGTTTACATTTTGAGCATATTGAAATATTAAATAATTTTAAAAAGGAAATTAATGCATATGCAGGTATAAAAACTGTTAAATACAGAATAACTTTGAAGCATTTTGTCAGGAAATGTTCAGGAAAACAAAACAACAACAACAGCAAAAACTGTTCTTTTCCTAAGCCTGTATTTCCTTCCTAAACGAACTTTTCAGTAATCTGCAGGTACAGTGGCTGAGTGTCACTGAGTCTTTAATCTCGTGCAAAAGGCAATGATAAGGGTAGCACTGAAATCTGGGGTCTGACTTAGTGATCTTGAGCAGCTGTCCTTAGGACCTTCAGATACTCAGTTTGTTCTGAATATTGGACCTTTTTATTTCTATGACTGTGTTTCTCCACCAGCAGAACGGAAGAAAAAAAAATGCTTTTTGCTTTGCAAGGGCGTGGTGCTGTTAATTTAATTACTGTGGTAATAAACTCAGATTGTGGAGTAATGTACACGTTCGCCATGTATTAATACTTAGATGACAATAACATTACCTCAATCGTGGGAAGACAAATAAAGGATTAACTTTGTTTTGTGGAAAGCTGCAAGTGAATTGCTGGTATTCAGGATGTGTGATCACTCCCAGCATTGCTCCCTGGGGCTGACTGACGTGGCCAGTTTGATGACGACTCCTTGCTTCAGCTATCAGTATAAAGTGTCACTTCTAGAAGACAATCAGACCAGAAGAAAGCTTTAACTGCAGGGAGTGAGAAGAAATGAGCTTGGCAGTAAGATTCCTGGAAGAATAAATAAGCTTTGTAAGTATTCTTAGCGAAGACATACACTTGCTTTTGGAAGCAATGAGATACAAATCAGGTGTTACTTATGGAAAACAAAACACACAAAAAACCTGCAGAGACTTTTTATTGACCTCGTATTCTGGATCCATTCATTAACTCTCATCTGCAACCAAAGAAACTATTGAAATCTATGTTATCTTAAATAAAGTTGCAGTCCACCTTTCAGGAATGTATTCTAATTTTCTCATTCACGTTTCTTGAAAGAACTTCTTTCCATCAAGCAACACTCCCATCCTTTTGATGGTGATGGACTGCTTCTCCACACAGGCTTAAAAATTCACTTACTGTCAAATCTCATCTATTCTGTTTTTTTGCTCAACCTCTCTTTTATTTGTAGGCAAGAATAGAAAAAGGAAAGAAAAAGTATCTACCAAATGTAAAACTACCCAGACAATCCTTAAAATGAATATTATTATAAGCATAAATAGGTAGCTGGGGAGTTTATCCTCATTGCTGTAGGTATTTTGTAGGTATTGCTACAGTTTGTTTGTCCTCTATAATTAAAAAAAAAAAAAAGCAACAAAAAACACCCACCCATCAACAAACTGGCATCTGGAAGTTCAGCTTCATTTTCTGAGGTAAAATTCAAATTGCAAAACAGTCATGAAACTTTCTACTACATATTTTTTAGGAGCCTTATGATAGGTATTTACATCATTTTGTTTCTTCTCTGCTTTTGCATTTGTCCACTCCAGTTATTTCTCTCTCTCTCTTTTTTTTTTTTTTTTCTCTCCACCCTCCAAACTGGCTGTTGCATTTCACTACCTCCCATCCCTTCAGAAATGTATCTCAGCTGATAGCAGAAATCTGAAATATGAGGATATTTTTTTTTCTTGTGACAATATAGTATGTTTTAGATGGAGGTTTCTTAAAGCCTTTCCACATTTTCTCCGATATCTACCACCCAATCTGCATAACTTCATTCCTTTTTATTGGTAAGGGGCAGCCATCAGACTTTTGACTATTTAGCTCTTATATTGAAGTTCTTTTGTATATATTCAACTTCTTGACTATTTTCCATTGTCTTACAAATACACATTCTCTGCAGGTGTAAAGAAGTTTGAATTAATGTTGTATTCTACAATGTTAGAATTGGACTGACCATGCTAGCAAATAGCACACAAGGATTTCAAGTAACAGGTTAAGTGTAAGAAATCCATGGTGTTTACAGATACAAAACTGGAACTAAATCTGTAAATGCTGCTATCTAGCAATAGTTACGAATATTCCAGTCTCCATGAATGTGACTCATCTCTAAAGGACTGTTCATGATCTACTCGAAACAATTGACAAACAAGAATTTTTCAGCTATTTTGGATTCTTTCACAGATTTGGAACTGTTTGTTAAACCTGCATATCAATAATACATGAAACAAAAGCAGGGTTCATAGCTCTGCTACTCTTATGAATTTCTATTCTATTATAGGAAGTGTGAGTGTTACATTTCAGTGAAACTGCTGTGTTCGCTCCTTGTCAGACTGAGATTGCTTGTGCAGGTGAGGACAGGGTTATATTCAGGCTAATTATTTTTTCTTGAAAATAATGTTTGAACCTGTTCTACCACTATGTCATACTTTCCCATAGCATGTAATGGAAAAGAAAAGGAAACTGGAGAACCCATGGGTTTTCCCTGTTTAGCCTTCTTGCTAACATGATGCTGTATAATCAAAGGCAGTTATATACCACATTGGAGAAGATTATGGCTTCCAGCATTCTCCTGCTGTGGGCTTCTGTCTTGTTTCAGAGAAAAGCTGCCTATTAGTGAAGCTGGCACAGCTGAGACAGGAATCTATGGTACAGCTGCTAAGTGTATACAAACTCAGAATCAGGTCAGTAATGAGACATTTAATATGGCTTCACAGTTTCAGGGGGCGGGGATGAACGTTTGATTTAATTATGCTGTGATTGCAATTTTGATTCTCCATGATCCTGGTTTTTGTCAAAAAGAGCAACATTTTATGAGCTAAGACACATTTTTATTACTTGTATAAGTTTCAGTGTCAAAATACCCATAACATAACTGAGCAACAGTGCATTTATACTGCTAATATTTTGTTGAAGAACATCATACAGGAGATTATCTTTTCACTTAAGTTAGCCATCAATGCCCATTTACATACGCAATGATCCCATCTCCATAGGCAAACAAAATATTCTATTTCCTATATCCTAAGTAAATGTGAAAATGTAGCTTTACTGACTCAATAAATAATCTCAAATATTTTACTTTACTTCAGGGTCTTGCTATTTTGAACACTTTATTATCTCACAGTCAGATAATTGTTAATCTCATTATTTATCTAGTTTATATTAAAGTCAGTTATACCTGATGTATTAGTTATCAGAAATGTGTTCCAAAATAGTCTTGTGTGCTAGTGGTAAACTCTGATTTTAATTGAACTATAAATTATGGAATCATAATATGAACAAAAAACTAGATAACAGATATAGCATGCCATAAGAATCTCACCAGCTGAAAATACAGCACATGTTATTTACAGTCAGTCAGACAAATTTTTGATGAGTTTTGAACTGGAATTTGTTAACTGGGAAACTCAGAATACCAGGCAGTGATTTGCTGAAATAGAACATCATACACAGAACATCATAGAACATCACCAACAAGCAAGAAACAAGGCTTTGTGTCTGCAGTGCTCGAATAGCAAGCTGAGATGCACCTCAATCAGAGCTTCCTAGGTGTGTAACTTCTGGGCCAGTCGCCAAAAAGATCATCCCTAAGCTGGTCGCTATTCCTTTCCCTAAAAAGTTTCCAAATTTATACTTCTCACTGTTATTTTTGGGATGCGCAGTGCAAATGTTTAGATAGTGGAGAAGAAGCATGGGGAAACCATGTAGAGGAGGGTGGAACAGATTCAGATCTTGGGAAGCTAATCAAATGCTGGAGGATGAGTGTGGCAGTTCTTGGAAGGTGGAGGAAGGTGAGGTCGAACTCTGGTTACATTCCCGTATTCATGCGGCTGGATTCTCTTCCAGCACAGTTGCGGTTGGTCAGCAATAGCTTCATAAATTTAAAATCCAGTTGTACAAATCTGAAATTATTCAGATAAGATTATTAAATCAAACTGTTAATAGTAAATCACCTTCTAATTTCTTTGTGTCTAAGTCCCCAGTATATAGAACAAGGATAATCATATTTATCTCTGTCACACAATAAATGTGATTTTTTTAAATCAATATCTATAGTATGTTCTGACACCAGTGATAAGCAACACAGAAAAAGCACGGGGACATTAACAATCCTGTTTTGGAACAAGGCTTAAGTATTAGGTAGTAAAATCATAGGGCCATGCTTTGAACAATGAAGGGAAAAAATAATGAACAGCTGCTCATAGAACGTGCACTCATGCAGAGAGAGTTAGGGGTCCTGTGGGGAGCAATCGTATGCAATCATATAGTTCGAAGTTGTATCTCATAATACCTGCATACAAGGTGAGCAAATCAAGATCTGAAAGACACTTAAAGAAAGCCTTAATTTTGGCATCTTCCAACATTTGTTGCAAAACTATACATTTATTTATTTATTTATTTATTTGGGGGGGGGGGGGGGGGGGATCGTACAGTACATATATGTTTCATATATAGAGTTTTGAGTTTTGACTGGACAAGAAGACTCCTACTGAGTTCTTGGGTCTTAGATCAGCTCCTGAAAACCATTTAGATGCATAATAATAATAATAAATCATTTTAGGACTAGAAATTTATTCAGAATTCAGCCTCATTTTTCCATGAGTTTGAGCCATACAGAATCTGTAGGTAGTAACTGCAGAAATTAGCCCGTGTCTCAGAAGCTCATTTCTAAAACAGTGTGTTCTGGGTCCATTATTTCCTGTCTCTTTTTCAGAAAAAGGAAAGGGAGGAAATAGCCATTGGTATTTCAGCATAAGCATAGAACAGTGAAGTAGGCTCAGTGAAGGTTGCAGCATACAATGTAACAGAGCCATAGGGACAACAAGGACCTCTATGTGCTATTGTAATACATGTAATTAATAATCATTATTTATAGAAGATTACTGACTCTGCAGTTGTCAGCTGTCCAACTAACCAGCTGTCATTTGGTTATTCTCTCAAATAAGTTCCTTCAGATAAATAGTGAGAGATGTACATAAGACAGTAGGATTTTGTGTAGTTCTTGTATGTGGATTATTATATGGATCATTTGTGAACTTCAGTTCTCAATATAGTACCTCTTTCTCATCTTTTTGGAGTTTTCTGTATGTTTGTTTTTGTTCTTCTTTACAATAGGTATCTGAACTCTTTTTTTTTTTTTGAGAAACCTGAGAAACCTCAGCAAATACCTTGGAGATCTTCCTGGATTTCCCTTAGGCAGATGGTTCTGTCCTTTGCTATTCCTTTTACAGCCACGACATTCTCTAGGGGGCCACCAGTAACAACCAGATCTCTGAAGGTGGGAGAATCCATGAAATCCATATCATTTGAAAAGAGGTTCTGACAAATCTGTGATGTGTTCCTTTGCCTCTTAACTTCAGTCGATTGGGTATTGTGCATCTTCTCAACTATTTACCCCAAAAGACATCAGCACAGGGTCCTACACCTAACACCTGTCCTTTCCATCAGGAATGCCCTGTTAGAGGACTGCAAAGGACAGTTGAATGGGGAGACAACCATATGGGTTTGGGGCTACTCTGTGCTCATGGAGTGATATGAGCACTACCAGGCTTGCGTGGGTAGAGAAATCCAGCAGTGATTCAACTATCATTAAATCAGTATAGATGTCTCCCACAGTCTCCCAACAGTAGTCTTCACTGGGAGCTCAGACGATTTGGATAAAGGTCTAGACTAATTCACTACTAAGTTTGTTTGGATTCTGGTGTTTTTGACATTGACATACGTTATACACTTTGGTTTGTGTACAATTCATCTCTATTCATGCTCAGTAGGCATTCCTTTTTTGATGATACATGGACGTTGGCCCCAAATTTTGGATGTTTTGAATTACAGGCAGGTTAGATGTTTACAGCAAATGACATAAATAATCTAAATGCTGCCCACACTTATAAACCTAGCTCTGCTATTTTAGACTCGTTGGAAACAGGTCAGGTCACCTGTTGTGCCAAAAAAAAAAAAAAAGTGGTAATTGTCACTGAGACTCAAGTCTCCATATGTACCGAGAAGGGGACTGTAGGACTCGATACAAGTTGCTAAGTTGCTAGAGGATCAGAGGTAATTAAATACTAAATAGTAAAGCCTGCCAGAATGGGCACAGTTGTTTATTTCTGCATATTTAACATTGTCTGTGTGGAAAGGTTTGCATTCTCCTCTCCTCCTTCAACTCTTCCAGAAAAGCATTAACAAAGGCAGAAGCAATGATCTATCTCTATTGGTTTACAAAATATTTCAATTTTAACGGTGCTGCAAATTGATTTCATAATGAGACATGTAACCTTTGTAAGTCACTTTGTAAGGTATTCACAGGAATTCATGACTTGTTGGAAACACAAGTGTAATTACGTTAGGAAACTTTGGAAACTACGCAAGTGATATGACAATTTCTTGTGAAACTGCATGAAATTGTAGTAGCTATTTGCAAACAGATTCTTCTGAATAGTATATAATTCTGCATGAGTCGAACATCTAGTGAACATCTAACTACAAGAGAAAGTGAAAAAATAATCAAATTATCCTCGTGTTATATCTATTAATTCTTGTAAGTGATGTTCTGATATGGGTATGTAACTAGAATCTCTGAAGAGCTGTCATTTTGTTTGTCAACTCCTAAGGAATTTGCTTTGTTGCATTCTTTACCTGTGTTTATTTTCACATTCCAAATAACCTGAATTTTTTTCAGTGAGAAAAATATTAGACTGTACCCATGTGCACAGTTCACGGATTAGTGTAAATGCACTGATAAATAAGTTACATTATCGCGTGTAAGCAGGTAATTTATAAGAATCAACAAGTAAGTACTCACAATTTAATTTTTCAGTTCTCCTCATTTCGCTCAGTTACCTTCTCAACAGTTTTCAATTTTAGCTCCAAGCTGGCTGCATAGCTGATGTTTATATTTCTGCACTGTAGATGTTTGACAGCCAATTGCTAGAAAAGAGCTTTCTCTTTGCACTGCCAGCTTTACACATCATGTGGTTTTAGACAGAGTACTTACTCCCTTATGTTCAGACACTGGAGTATGCTAAGCACTCATCTTAAGTTTGAAAAATAACCTTCCAAATGGTATTATAATGCTTTCCAGTTTGTTTTATAATGTTATTAAATAACAAAATGTATTCTGCATGGATTTGAAATTATTGCGTTAAAAAGGAAAACAGGTTAAACATATTATCATTGGGAACCTGCTAATCATTGAGTGCAAAGCATGTTCAGAAGCCAATGTGGTCAAAGCAGCTGAAAGCAAAGCCTTAAAGGATTGTAAAATCATGACAACTTAAATATGCTCAAATAAATAGAAATTTCCGTTCACCTTTGACCAACTGTCCTATTGTAGTTTTTTCTGCCTTTGCTGATCTAGAATATAGCTTGTCTAGTTTGACAGATTTTGTAAGCAGTCTTCAAATCACTGCTGAGGGTATGTAGTGATTAACTTTTTTATTCCTCTTCTGCAATCCTAAGAGTATGTATTATAAGATATTGCTCTGACATTCACTTGAGAAAATCATTTGAAAAACACAAAGAGGTCTTAGTGCTCAAGTGCAATGTACTCTGCCTGAGAATGAAGCCTAGCAAGTTATAATAAGCTTTTAAAGAGGAAAGGAAAAATACAGCTCAAACAACATGGAAGAAAAGATTAGAACAGAATAAGATGAGTATGATTAAGGGAACAAAAGAGAAGGATTTGATATATAGGAACTGCCCAGCTTCTGCTGTCTCCTTGAATGGGAAACTCCCACAGCTTGTGGTGTTTTTTTTTTTTTTCTTTTTTTTTTTTTTTTTTGTTTTGTTTTGTTTTGTTTTTCAGAGCCTTCCCCATCTTTTGTCTTGAGGAAGGAGGACCAAGGCAGGCTCTGCTGGCAATAGGAATTAACAACCAAAATGGAAACAGACTTCTAAAGTAATGTTTGGAAACCTCACAAAGTCTTACAGGTAGCAGAAATGTCAGCAGGACTAGTAGAAACTACAGTCCAGGACTGCCAAGAGGGGGGAGGGAATAAATGGCTTTACTGCTATTTCATTGAGGTGGGGAAAGAGTGACAAGCGTAGGAGGCACTGTTAATTATAATGCCTGAAGCACTGGAATTGTTAATAAAAGTGCTTGACCCCAAACAGTAGGAGATGACAGAGAGAGACTATTTTTCCCCATAAAGATACAGAAGAGAGAATATGTTTTACATGACTAAAGCTGCATGTGATTTTTGAGGCTCGCTATACCCAGCTTTCAGATCTCCTGCGGTGAGCCACAGTGCACTATAGATGAAATAACAGAGAAGCAAATGAGATAGGAAAGGATTCCTATTTGGCAGTGTGACACAATATCATTGTATGTTTCCAAGTATCAGAAACAGTTGGGTTAAAAAATCAAGACCTTTTTTTATAGGAGAGGTGTCTGCTGGAACTCAAGAAAGGAACAGCAGCCTGGGTTCAGAAATAGTTGCATGAACTCCAGGCTAGGCAGAAAGCCAACTACAAAAAGGTGCCAACCATCTGAGGCCACTTGACACAGGACACTTAGGCGTTAAAATTGCTGCAGAAAGAAGCGACGAAAGTCCAAGCTGTAGTGGGACATGGGTCATATGTGGTGACTATGTTCTCAGGACAGAAGGGGAGACAGATGGTATCCCCAAATGGATACCATGGGCCAAGGCCAGAACTAGGAAAACAGAAAGCCGTAGTAATCATCTGGCTTAACATAAGGATTCAGAAGAAACAAGGTATATAATAGATACACAGAAATCAATCTGAGCCCGGGCTTTGAAATGAAGATAGCAAAGGGTGGAAACAAATTATCTTTGTTGCCAACCACTGAAGACAAACATGCCATTGCGGATTTGGGGAAGGCTGTATCTGAGGGCACAGCAACTCTTCCTGAGTTTCCCTGGCAGGATTCTTCTGTGAAACAGCACTGGCGCTACATGGCTATTTTAATTTTTTAATTAAAAAGGAATACTGTGGTTAACTGGAGATAAAGCTGTAGAGGTGTTTAGGGGTGGCTTGGGCAGTCTCTGGTCTTGATATATTTTCCTAATATGGATCTTTGTGAGACTGAAGGTGAATTTATCTTTTCCTCTGATCCTCCCATCTGTAAACACAAGAGTAACTATCTTTTTCTTCCCAAGATGTTGAGTGAAAATATATATTTAAAATGATGAATTCAGCCCAGTGAGGAAGGTGATATGTGATGGATGTACAGAAAGCATCAGTGGTGCTCTAACCAGTAAGGACTTGGCTCAAGACACAGTCAGATTCCTCAGCTCTTTTCTTGGATCAGTTGGTCATAGTGAATTGGAACAAACGCATTCTTAGATCTCAGTCGTGTCTCCATTTTTTAAACAACAATTCAACAATAGTGTATCATAAGATGATACTGAAAGGCAAGCAATGAAAAGCAGTTTGTGCACACAGTATGAATATAAACAGAGACAAAATTAGCAAATCAAATAGAATAAAAAAGCAGTAGCAAAGAATAAACCAAAACATAAAAGAAGCCATCTGGAATCAAAGATACTCAAATGACATGGTAGGAAACTGAGGCAGGCAAAGCAGAGATTACACTCTTAAATGAAAGTGTTAGGGATATTATTGCTTTAATTCTCTTTGAATACGGTTATGAAACTGCAGCTGAGAAGTGTGAGCAGTAATGTCTTTTGACAGTTACTCCAGAGGCTTCAAGTTACATGATTCTCATATCTTAAATGAAACCTTTATCATCCATGGACATGTCTGTCTCCTTTCTGAGGGTGTTCCAAGTACTGACATTATGTCAGGTACGTCAAGTCTGTGCCCCAGTTTGTCATTACCCTGAACAATAATGCAGAATATTTGGTTTACTTCTTCCCCATTGTGCAGCTATAATTCCCATTACTAAAGATGGGATCAGCCTATCCATGGAGAAAATGAAAGATTCTATTAAACTGACATTACATTCAATTTATTAATTCTGCATTGTGTACATGAATTGAAGATATCTGTACTCGTTTAATTATGAATGATTTTTTAAAACTCTGGGTCATCAACGAACGTGCTCATTGTCTGGTATGTATCAGAGCTTGTCAACAACACACAAAAACTTTCTAACTAACTAACATCTGATGATGTTCACAAGTTTAGAAAAATGGCTGAACAGTGACATAAAGAAAGAAACACATAGTGAGTAAGGTGCATTATAATTTTTGAAAGCATTGATGTATATACATTATTGTAAAAGCCACTAAAATATTTCCATACTCTTATAGAATGAGCTAGAGCATCTTAGAACCTGGTAGATTTGGAAAAGAGTCATAAAAGTTAAAAAAAAAAAAAAAGTGTCTCTAAATTAGTTAAACGGGATCTGCATCATAAATGAAGAATTGTGTAGCAAGGCCTAGGTAAAATAATAGTAAAATAGAAGAACATGAGGCATTAGGATAGTGTTTGTGTGTTGCATACATATCTGTGTAACATCAGGTAAAAATCAGCAATTCACTCATTAATCTCTTTGAAAAGTTTGCAGAGTTAGGAACAAGTAAAATGATGCAAATTCTATAATGAAGTTTAGAAGGCAGATGATGCCTTTTCCCTTGAAACAAGAAAGGGGTAATTCCCTAGTAATTGTATGATGATACATTAATTACTTTCTAACAAACTCAAATAAGAACTTGACTACATAACGGTGCCTTCTCTTTTCTTCATTAAAAATATCCAGGAGCATTTTTGTAAAAATGTAGATTTCCTCATTCTTGTGAATTATTGATATGTTCATGCTTTTTCACTAATACAGGGAAACTGGGGTTACAAAGCTTCCCTTTGATAGTGCATTTCGTTATGGGCTAGTCTGTATCAAGTCATACATCACAACACACCTGGAGAGGACTCTAAATGCCTGATCCTACTACAAAGGCCCATTACCCACTTTCTGCTAACTCTGAATGTGGACCAGACCCAAGTGCATTATGTACTTTCTAGATGGTGAACACCTGGCTTGAACTCAAAAGTCATTGTGTTGTGTGAACTGTTGTTTTGGCCACCGTTGGTTTGCCAGATAGCTAACTGAGAGCAGGTGAGACAGTTTCCATCTGTGGAAGAGACTCATAAATCTCTCTGTGTGCCCTGAACTGCAAGAGAACTTCATGAACCCAGCTTGGAGCTTCCGTAATTTTGGTCCATGCTTGGTCTGCACTTGACTTGAATATTTGTTAGAAAATGTGGTTGAAAATAGAGTGAACAAGTATCTATAAAAAAAAAATTCATATGAATAAATGCTCAGGGTGTTTTTGTTTTGTTGCAGAGTAGTCTAGAGAATATAGAGGCTCTTTTACTAAGTTTCCTCTCTGCAGTTCTTTTGCATTGATTGTAATTATGCGAGTTTGTAATGTATGTACATTGGAGACTATAAATATATGTCATATATTTGGGTAGTATGTTGGCAATACTTTTAGATATGCATTCATTATTGGTGAAAATAATGTTAGTTTTGTGTTAGCATGCTTAGTGTGCTGTTATCATTAATACTGGCTTCACTGATTATTGTCAGCACAGAATAGCATATTATAGAATAACATATTATAGAATATTAACAGCACAGAATAGCAAAGGCATTGACAATGATTAGAAATGGTGGTGTCCATAGGGTTCATTCTGAGTGAAGTTCATTTTAGGAGGGGACCTGTGTTGAGGCTACATTAGTTGGGTATTAGTACAGAGCATCTGTGTAACCATTAAAACTAGGAGATGATCCAAAACATCTCCTGTTGCCATAAATCCATGCATGACTTGGGTGATGGGGTCACATCTGTTACTTCAAGGGAGAGATACGTTTGATTTTATAGTCCCGGAGGCAGGGTAGACATGGAAGAAGAAGCTTCCACTTCCTTTGAAGTCTAATGAACTGAATCTCACATAAAGAAAGTGAATTTTACTCACTCTGAACATGATGAAGTTTTCCAGTAACATGGTTTTCTGTTTATTTTGGGATGCTACCAGGTAGTGGAATATAGGGGCTGGCTATAGCTGTCTAATTTCTTAAATAGAAATCTTGCTAATCTCTCAGTTTTGCTTGAAACAACAGGAAGTCAATTTTCAAGCACAAGCACAACAAATAAAGCTAAAGGTGTGGAAAAGCTGTTTCACATTTACCACATTCATGAGTCTTTTTCAACAGAAACTGATATTCATTTATCATATTCATTATGTCTCTCTGTCATTCACCTTAACCCCATATAATTATGTGTTTAATGATCTTTAACCTTCACATGAACACAGCTTGCTGAAGCTTGACGATGGCTGTAAATTATCATTCATATCTGGTAGAAGATTGGAAATGTTACTTGGAAAAATATGCTTTGCTTTCTAGCTTAGAATTTCACTTCAGTTCTGTGATTTGACTTTAGATGACGATCATAGTGCTTTAATCCTAAATCCAAATAATGAAATGATTTTGAAATTGTGGCTCTTCTATAGCTCATTTATTACAGTATTTTGATATTAAGGTATAAGAACTTCAAAAGCTAGAAAAGATACTTTAATCTATCAGCCTGGTTACTCACCATAATAAGTACATGTTATTTCAGTAAATATTACATGTATGGATTGTTTGTTTTTGTTTTAAAGAACTAAAAAAAGTTATCATTTTCACCACCATTAATCTTTGGATGAAAAACTTGTTTTCCACTGATTTTTCCACAGGCTTTGGACATCCTGGTTTAGTAGGAGGTGTCCCTGCCCCTGGCAGGGGATTGGAATTAGATGAAGTTTAAAATCACTTCCAACCTATACCATTTTATGATTCTATGATAAGAGTCAGTTTCAACTTTAACATTATAAAATGCTGCTAGCACTTCCACTTTTGGTTTAACGTTTAGCTCTTCGTTTTGTAGTGTTTCAAATAGTGATATCTATTTCTTTTGATACTAGGGACTTTAACTTAGTAGAAGAAGCAATTAATACTAATCATATACATTTTTTCATTTTAACTGTCAGTATCTTACTAGCACTGCAAAGGCTTTATAAATTTACACTAATTTATCCCAGAACTGGTTTATGAACCATAACCTCTGTTGGATAATATGGGTAAAACTTGCACCATAGACTATACTGACAGCCTCTCTGACTTACCAGCAAATAGTGAATTGGAGAACTTCAAATATTAGTGTGGAATATCTGTTCTATCCAGCCAGTGCCACCTTAGAAATTCAGTACAGTTTTTCACTGTAACACCTTGTGAACTTGGGTGAACTGGAGATGCGTATAAGTGTCAGGATACACAGAACTCTGTAAAGCAATGGTGAGGTATGATACCACTGTAATTCAGCTAAGAATATTCTGCCAAAACCCTCATATGTGATGTTAATAACATATGGATTTTATCCAGGGATCAAACAGATGCTTAAAACATAAACAATCTGTTTAAAACACAAACAGGTTCTGGATTGATCTTGACAGGTTCTGGAATCCTGGAAATAAGTGTTTATGTTGCTGATATCTAGATCAAGTGTAATCCTGCTCATAAGAACAATAATCTTTAAGATATATGTATCTATATATTTAATATATCTTTATATATTTATATCTATGTATCTATATATTTAATATATCTTAAAAAGCTGCAGTACCAACCAGCAGGAGAATGTGTTTAATTTAAATTAACATAACTTAGATTGTGCTGATTGTTCTCATGTAAAAAGTGATAGCAACTACAATAAGAAAAACAAAAAAGTTTTTGGAAAGAGGACTCAGCTATCATTTAACATATGTGTTCATGTGGTAGGAAGAATAAATTCATATTCATAGGCAATTAAACTGCTTTTAAAAAGTTGTTGAAATGATGGTGTGGTAATAGATGGTATGGTAATAATGTATTGTCCAGCAAAACACAAATGAAATTATACCTTCAGGATGGGAATTCTGCTATTATTTCAGAACAGCCAAAACAGTGATGGCCCAGGATTTTGCATGTATATATCAGATCAACTGGAAAATCAGACCTAGCTGCCATTGTCTGCCGTGCTCATTGCAACAATTAAAAATTCCCTTTGGTAAGGTGCTGTTAAAGAGCTTTCTAAGCTCTTGTTCTTGAACAGCTAATTTGCAGATGTGACTGTAAGTGACCAATTATCTGCTGAAGAACATGCAAAGCCTACTTATGGTATGACATAAAATCTACTTGTGGCTTGGCTGTAGCCAAGTGTACAAGCCCTTTTTCCACACCTATTTTAATATCTCCATGCAAGCTCTTATATCAAATGACAGTGCTGCTAGGCCATGGCAACCAGTGCTATCAATCAAACAGTAAAATGCATAACCAGCAACAATTTCTGTTGAGCTGTTTGCACGAAAATAAGCAAATAGGAACAAGTTGAGTAGTAGTTGTATGTCATCCTAAACAAGTTGTACATATTTGCTTTAGAATACCTTTTGTGAGGAATAGAGAGATAGTAATAAATGCAAAGTACATTTTTAATGATGCATTGACTTGTTCTTGTTGTTCATATTCAATGTGTTAGATTTAACAGTAAATAGCATGTAAAGCATTATTATTGTATACTTAAATTATTATCCTTTTTTTTTTTTTTTTTTTTTTTTTCTGTTGACATGAATACATTTGGTCCAACAGTTGGCACACTTGCAAATTAAAAATTATTGGAGATAATCTGATATTTAGGACTTGGCTTTGAGCCTACAAAAAATCAATGGAAGTCTTTTATTTGTCTCCAGTGTTCTTCACTTCGGGCCTTTAATTAACAACAACAACAACAAAAAAAAAATCAAAGTAAAGACTATCTGGTTTTCCTATACTGTTTCAGGTTATTATAATTCTGTCTTGCTTTTTGAAAAGCCAAGTACAAATTTTGTTTCTGATTTTTTTGTGTTTTTGTTTTGTTTTGTTTTGTTTATTTTCTGATGATTTTTGTTTTTCCTCATTGAGTAAAATAGGAAGATGTGCATAGGAGTTTTTCTTATATTTCTGCTTAAAAGCAGAAATTGCTTTATTGCTTCAGAAGTATTTCAGGGGAAAGCTTAGAAACTTTTAAGTTCAGCTAACAGTTGAGTTATGACATAATCCTAAAATTCTGGGGCTGCTGTCCATTAAAACATTTACATAGATGCCAGTGTTAAGCCATTTTCAGTCACCTGAAAATAAGCTGAAAGCAATACCTAAAAATAAACATCTAGATTAAAATATGGGTATTGTTAATCCTTCATTCACCCTTTAATCTAATAGGTTAAGGACATTTTGTACTTGTTCATTTTGGCTGATAATAGTTCTGAAGACATTTTAGAAGAGGGATTTAAAATATATATATAACAGCTGCTTTTTAAATAGAAAGTCTAATTATGCCTATGATTACATTCACTTTTGATTAGTATGCATACAAATCCCTACTCTCCTTGTATATTCAAGCTGAGATATAGATCACTGGAACTAAGATTGAAGTACAAAAGAATAGCTTGAGAAAATGTATAGTTAGACCAATGTGTGCTGGGGGAGGGAAGGGGGGTATATAATTTCTATCTCTAAAATACTTATTTTTCCTTTTAGTTACATACCGACTTGGATCCTGGCAGCAGTAAAATCAAGTATATCCTGTCAGGAGATGGAGCTGGAACAATCTTTGTGATCAATGACAAGACTGGAGACATTCATGCAATGAAAAGGCTTGACCGTGAGGAAAAAGCTGAGTACACTTTAACAGCTCAAGCAGTTGACAGGGACACAAACAAACCTCTGGAGCCCCCTTCAGAATTCATTATAAAGGTTCAGGACATCAATGATAATGCCCCAGAGTTTGTTGATGGTCCATATCATGCCACAGTTCCAGAGATGTCTGTCGTAGGTATGTATGTATGTCTAAACATAGACAAATTTTGATTACTTACAATGTAAAGTATGCCAGTATGCTGTCGAGCTGTTGTTGAACAATAAGAAATTTATTATGTTGTTAACATTAATTTGCATACTTTCAAACCTCTTCTTGGCCTACGTTTTCATCTGTAACACAATAGTAGAATCCCTTAGTAGTACGAAAATGACTAACAGATGTATTAATGTGTCTTTCTTTGTCCAACAGCACTTTAATGGGCTAAATTTATATTCCCCTTATGATGCTGTAGTTAGAATATTGTTATTGAGGAGGATTTATCAAGATTTGTTCCAACATGACACTTTAATCCTATTGATATTTTGTTGATGTTTAATTATCTGTTTGTGTATTTTCATACACAGATGTAGCACTTGCAGTATGTTGATACATACTTATTTGTTTTCCTCTAAGTGCAACTGTAATCAGCCAAAAACATTGAAATGAAAGATGCTGTGTCTGGGAATTGATGGTTAGACTCTAGAGTGGACTTAACCAATTAACCATATGATTTGCGGGGAACGTGAAAGGGGAAAATAGAGACAGAAAAAGATGATGAAAAGCAAAATTAAGTCTGTGAAGGGGGGAGGGGGAGTAGGAAATAATCTTCTTAATACATTTTACTTATATTTATTCATGTTGTCGGATTACTGTGAATCCATTTCCTGATGGATTAATATATTAGTTTCTTTTTCTGTTATTTATTTGTTTATTTGTTTATTTTGCATAGTCCCTTGTTCTGTATTTGCAAATATATAAATATGTACTTACAGAAGTACATTTTTATTTACTTAGGTTCTCAGTCCTTGCTGATACACACATATCCAGTGCAGATTATCTTTACAGAATCACAGAATTGAAGGGGATGGAAGGGACCTTGAAAGATCATCGGGTCCAACCCTTCTGCCAAGCAGCTTCCTTAGAGCAGGCTGCCCAGGTAGGCGTCCAGATGGGCCTTAAATGTCTCCAGAGGAGACTCCACAACCTCCCTGGGCAGCCTGTTCCAGTGCTCCATCATCCTCACAGTGAAGAAATTCTTTCGCATGTTGGTGTGAAACTTCCTGTGCTCCATCTTGTGACCATTACTCCTTGTCCTGTCCCTGCAAACCACTGAAAAGAGGTTGGCCAAATCCCTCTGTCTTCCACACCTCAGATATTTATACACATGATGAGATCCCTTCTCAGTCTTCTTTTCTCCAGGCTGAACAGACCCAAGTCTCTCAGCCTTTCTTCATAAGGAAGATGCTCCAGGTCCCGTATCATCTTTGTGACCCTCCACTGGACTCTTTCCAGGAGATCCCTGTCTTTTTTGTACTCGGGAGCCCAGAAATGGACACAGTACTCCAGGTGAGGCCTGACCAGGGCAGAGTAGAGGGGGAGGATCACCTCCCTTGACCTGCTGGCCACACTCCTTTTAATGCACACCAGGATCCCATTGGCCCTCTTAGCCATGAGGGCACACTGCTGGCTCATGGTCAACCTGTCGTCCGCCAGAACCCCCAGGTCCTTCCCTTCAGAACTCCTCTCCATCAGGTCATCCCCCAGCCTGTACTGATACATGCGGTTGTTCCTCCTTTGGGTGTCACAAAAGTAAAAGAGAAGTAAACCCATCAGCCAAAAGAGCCAATTTTGGGGGAATATAAAAATTTACTGAGTAAAGACATCAAAATCTGACCATGAAATGCAAAGTAAATTCTAATGGTTTTTAGTATTAGGTTGAGGATAATGTGCTTTTCAGCAATTTGGCTATCTCTTTGAAAGCAAGTTAGTTGAAGGACTGCCAAGATACTTTGGAAAATAAAACAGCACCATAGTAAATTTTTGAGAACACCATTCTGCCTTACAGTAATTAAAAAGAGGAGCCAGAATCACCCTCTTCCTCATGTTCAGTACAGTGACTTGTACTAGGACATTTTCAAATATAAGCATGGTGTGCTGACTCAACTGTGATGGTAGAGGTTTCATTTTTTTTCTAGACTTCTCCTCCAAATTTTCATATCTTGGTTGAATTGAATTGCTTGTGCTGAAACTGATATGTTAATATTCAAGCTTGCATGTCAGTTCATTTACCAAAACACGGTATTCATTTCTGAAGTTACTTTTAACTATACATCCACACAAACATGATGTGGACCTGCTTTCAGTAGATATTTTTGCCAAGCTCTAGGCAAGCAAATGGCTTAATTAAGTAAAATAAATAAATAAATATGAGAAAAAAAAAAAAAAAGAAAAAGAGAAGAAAAAAGGAGGATGTAGGAGAAGGAGTGAGGGAAATTAAAAGGAACTTGTTTGGTATTCCAGGAAAAAGAACAACAAAACACATGCAGACAAAGATGATTTCTGATCATAAAATAAATTATACATGTATATATGGGTAATATTTTATGATTCTTAGCAAAGGCATGACCCTTACCAGAGGAACATTCATTGTGAAGAGGATGAGAAAAAAAAAACACAAACAAACATTGACAAGAAACTGGTCAGAAGATCAGATGAATAAAAATGTAGTGAATTGGTTGACACAAGATTTAAAAGACAGTGCAGTGAAAGCAAGAGGTTAAAAGGTAAATTATTAACAGGAGAGAAAAAGGAAAACAATCCAGAAAAGTTTTAGAATGAAAGGAAAGAGAAAGACCTCTGATATCATTTCTGACATATTTCTGCCTCTATTTCTGTTTTTAAAATAAATGGATTTTGAACTAAGTTTCCCCAGCAATGTAGGAATAAGTACAAGTATGGAAGTATAGTTTCAGATGGTAAAGATCCATGTTTTTCTTCATTCCACCCTTATGGGGGAAACAGCTGAGATAAATCCTGTCTTTAAATCCTCCAGAAGTCATTTCCCTTCACTATTCCCTAAACTGCCATCTATGTCCAGGCATTGGTCGTTTCTTCTACCATCTTCTACAACCAAGTTTTCCTGGTTCTAATCTTTCCCGTCTCTTACAACCTTCTCTTATCACTGAAACTATGCATATTTGCACATTTATGCTTGACTATCCCTGATCCTTGCACCTTCTTTGTATGTTATTTCTTGGGGAGTATGTTTTTAAGCTACTTCACTGACTACAAAGAAATAAAAAAATAAATACTCCTGCTCTTTTCTAGAAAAACAAACCAAATTCTGAACTGTCATATCAAAATTCAGAGAACGTGCACCATTGCATTGCTGGGATCATGAATAACTGCAAAATCTGTGCAGTGAAGCCCTGCTCTTAATTCCTGATGGAAGAAAATTCAACACTGGAAAGCTGACAATGAGAAGGTTACCCCTTTACCAATTTTGCTATTACTTTTTTATTTTGCCTTCTTCCTTTGACCCACAGGTAGAAAAATCAAGAGCTGTATTAAATGATGCTCTGGAAATTATTTCAATGTTAAATTTTGTTAGTCCTCTTAAAATACTTCAGTATTACTTATAAAAACAAACAAACAAACAAACAAAAAAAAAACAGAAAAACAAAACTCTCTTCTCTCCTCTTGGAGTTCAAGGAATTTTATTTCTTTTTCCACAATAAAAGTATTTCATTTCCATTATCCACTTACTTAATTCCCCTTAAAGAGATCTCCACCCACTGCTAATTTCAGCCTTGACATTTCTACAACACAGCCATTACTAGGCAGTGTTCTTATTCAGGATAAAACAAAGTTTTACTAAACCTCTTCTTTCTTCAAAATGCCACACCAGTTCTGACTGCTCTGAAACTGAAGAGGAACTCATACACTATATATATAGTACTTATGTAATGAGGATGCAGTATGAGGCATTTTATTTTTGGACCTCTGTAGCAAGAAGTGCATAAAATACAGATGACCAAATTAATGTGTCATCGTTCTGTAACATAATATTGAAATTCTAACACAATACACTTTTTCTAATGGGTGCATTCTCCATGATACAGCAGTTATTGGTCTTATTTTCTTGCTAGAAGAGATGAATGTGTCAGTGGTATTTCTGTGTGAATATCTAGAACATGAATGTGAACTATGGGGATGTAAAAACTGCATACAAACATCTACAAATCTTCTGATATGCATGCTTATGCCTACGTATAAGATTATCACACTCATATGGTCATAATCCAGCCTGCTTCATTTCTGTTATCTATCAGTGAAATCTAGAAAATCTTGCTTCCCTACTAAGACAAAAATGGATTAGCATGGCTTTACTCCCACTACTCGGTGCAAAGATGATTAGCATTACACTGTGATATCTCCGGTAGGAATGATGCTCACTTTTCAGCTGTCTTCACAGAACACACACCCACACATGTACTGTGTGGTGTGTATCGTCACTGTATTCAGAGTTATTTTGAAATAATTCATTTCTCTCTTTGAGGAGCTAGAGAAACACATTCCAGAAAATGTTTTGAGAACTAAATTGAATTTTCTGTTATTTCATCCTTGTGTTCCTTTTTTTTTTTTTTTTTTTTTTTCTGTAACTCCTGTTTAATCTAGCATTGTAAACCTGTCTCCCAACTTCAAAATGATGAATTTGCTTGTGAAAGCTAATGGTATATTTGGGGAATATATTCTTTGCTGAAACTTAATACTGGTCTTTTAATTCTGATGTTAATTTTCTTAAGGAATTAAAGATCAAAAAGCAAAATTTATGGAATCACTTCATTGCAACAGCACTTCATTTCAAAAACAGGAAATAATTCAATTTGTCCATAAATCTTGTATAATCACTTACAGATGTAAAGGGACGCACTGGGAATGAAACCCAGTTAACAACCTTTTAGAAACACATTCTACTAAGCTTCTAGGAGGAAGAACCCCATATTATTTGCATACTATGCAAATAAATGAGCAATCTTAAAAGATAGGATTCATGAAGTTAGGTGGAACTGGTCCTGTAGCCTATTTAAAGAAAGATAGGAAAAATAAAAAATAAAAATAAAACAAACAAAACCATACACACAACAACAACGCACCACATTATGTTCTGTTTCTGTGTTGGTTTCTTGGCTATATGCAGGTTGATGAATTCCCCGAAAACATGTTGCAGAGGTGATAACGGGAGCGAGAGTGGATATTGTCTTCTGAACAGTATAGTTTTGAGATCTTTTTTTTTTTTTTTTTTTTTTTTTTTCCCTCAGGAATTAAGAGTAAAATTAAGAGTAAAATTGACAAGAGGAATGAGGAGTGAAATTTCTTGATTTTCTTCTTAGTGAAGACAAGGGTGTTTAGACAGCTGGCATCATGTTGAAGGATGGGAAGACAGAAGCAGAGTGACAAACGTATTAGTGAAATAAGAAAGGGCACAGATGGAAAAGGAACAAAAGCCATAAGCAAAGAGAATTATCTCATAGTTTGTCTGAATTAAGATAAACAGCCAAACTTCAATAATCTCCAAATACTAAGAATTTCCCTGTCAGTCAGAAAAAAGAAGTCATAACATGAGTGTCATCGTGTGCTATTGCTCTAGAAATACTTTTGCCTTTAACACCTGAAAATTTTAACAAAGTGAAAAAGCTAAGAACAATATTTCTGTCCTTAAATGCTTTCATGAAAATTATTTACTAGGCAAGAATGTCTTTATTAGAAAGAGTTTAGGCTTTTGGTTGAGTCAGAATATCAATTTCCAATTTTGAAACAAGCACTTCTACTTAGCAATGTTTTTCTTTGAACTACCCTTGATTACGCTACTGTAAATAAGAAATCATTCTATCATTTGTTGTTGTTTTTTCAACAGCAGAACAGTTATTTCATCTAGCTTTGTACAGCAGAAGCACAGTGTACACAGCATAGTTTTTCTTTCCCATTCTCCCAAAGACATTATTTCTTTTACAAAATGCTTGCAAAAAGCACAAAATCTGCTGAATATGAAATCAACATGCAATGTCTGATATGAATAGTGATAAAACAACTTGATAAATTGGGAAGTTGTGATAAAAACCTGACCTGAAACGTTATCAAGATCCACCACACTCTTACTGTGTGTTTTTGGTTTTTTTTGTTTTTTTTTTTTTGTTTTTTTTTTTCTCTCTATGTATTCATTGATTTTTAAGGCACTGAGCATGACTGTTAAATCAATGATAGTTTGTCACAAAATTGTAGAGTAAAAGGACTGTATTACTGGGGTCAACTACAAATTAGCCCAAAGGGTAAATGCAAAGGGAGTGCAAAAGCTCAGGAAAAAAGCAGCAGATGTTGTAAAATATGTACAACAATGTAACAGCTGTTGGAAAATGTATATCCTCGTGTCGTCTTGTTCCTCTACTTGTTCATCTTGTGCATAATCAACTTCACGGACTGTGTTCCTGAAGAGCATTTTACATTAGGATCTCTTTGGGGAGTGTTGCATGTGTTTAAAACCTGTACATTCTGCGTGACTGAGATGATTGCAAAAACGAGGTTGTAAGTAACCTTAGGTAATTGGTTAAGATATATTCAATAGCATGACAGTCTGGCTTGTAAAAACATATTTCCAAGTTGTTTTTTTTTTTTTTTTTTTTTTTTGTACTCTCCATTCCTCATGAGCTCTGATCAAAAAATGTCATAACCTTTTTATTGTTTTTAAATGACTATTATGAGCTTGAGGACTGTGGATGGAGTTATGATGTTTGTCTTTAGGGATTTGTAATACTACCCTTTAGTTTTACCAACCTATATATTGTCCTGAATATACCAAGCTATTTCACTGGCTTCATGCAAAATTGTTAGAATTAATGCAATTGTTCAAAATACCTAGTACTGATGGCAGCAAGTACCTGAATGTTCAAGTTCTGAAGACAGTCTTGTTCTTAGAAATATACCCTAAATTACCAGTGCAAAGTATGGAGCTATAAATGTATAATGGCTTTTGACAGAACTTGCCTTTTTCTTTCCATTAACTCATCGGGAAAAGCCATTTGAATCAGAATCAAAGTCACTGCTCCTTTTTGAGTTCCCTGTAGAGGAACACATCCTCTGGTGGTGCTCTGGTTTCAGAGGATGGGGAAAGACAGAGAGACATAGCTGTATGTTTATCATGTGATGCCAAAGCAGAGAGACTTTTAGTATTCTTTGGTACATGCTTCTCTAGTCCGTTGAAATGTACAAGAATCTGTCCTACAATCATTTTTTCAGATGGTTCTTGTCTTCATGTAGTCAGTTTATTCCTGGTATTCTGCATCTGAAATTCTATCTTGTGGTTGCATTGTACATATTAAGCTGATTGGTTCTGTGATTTTTGTGAAAATAAGTCTTTGGCTTAGGCTTCTGATACTTTCTCTTTTGGTCAAAACTTGAAATCCACTCTTCACAAGGATTTTTCCCAATTTTTCCAAATTCTGAATCTTGAAGAAAAATGTTTAAAACAATGATAGGGTTTTTATATTGTTGTTTTTGAACACATGCTATTTCATTTTTCCAGACAGCTGTGCTTGTGACATGAGCCCATTTGCTGGCCAGTGGATAATGCCTGAGTGGAAAAGAGATAGATGAGAGGTGGAACACCAATAAAGATTTCTGCCAGACTGGGACTCTGTGAAATGCCACAGAACTATGGACTGGCACTTGTTCTCTATTTTTTTGCTTGTGGGAAATGTAGGAAGTTCTAACCACAAGGTAGAAAGTTTTAGGTTAGAAAATTCCATGTAGCAGTATTCTTGTAGAAATTTGTATTAGTGTAAATTATATCAATCTGATAACATGAAAGGTTTAGCTTTACAACACTGGATACCAATATTCCTCAAGCACTGTAAATTCAGGTGGTCTGAGTTAAACTTTTCTTTGATGGACACTCTTGACATTTGGGAAAATGGGATTCAGTTCCAATTCAGAGTCCACTTTTTTTCTGTCACCCCTCCCCTGAATTGGTACCTTTGTCTTTGTTTGTTGCTGAATCTGCAGCACATAATGTTTCTTCATGAATACAGATAAGCATTTGCCTGTGGAGCTGATGTCAATACAGCTTTCTCATGAATCAGCCACTAGAGTACTGCTGGGCAGCTGATTCAACTGTACCCTTTCCCCGGGGCGCAAATGGTCTCTGCTGCCATATGCTTGCTCCGCAGCAGCCTCAGGGGCCAATATTTCAGAGTCTGCTTTTGCAACCTGGATCATCATTGCTGGCATTATAGGCTTCACCCTACCAAAAAAGCAAGCAGATCATCAAAGCTGCAAGATTATACCAGCCGTTCGTTCTTTTCACAACAGAAAGTTAGAAATGAAAGAATTTCTGCTGTAAACAGCCGGGGCTACTTTATTATTTATTTATTTTTATTTTTACATATTACACCTGAACATAACCTGAAACTTTCATTGAAATCAACAAGCCTTTTAGTACTTTTTCCACTTGAAAATATAGCATACAATGATCATCCAATCTTACTGTCTTTGCCTAGGGACCTCACAGAATGAATGCTGAGGAAATAGTCAATTGATTAGAGACAAGCAGTCTTCCCAAAAGTCCTGAACAAAAGAACAGCTGTTTCCCAAATCTCTCACAAATATCAATTAATATTTCATAGTGAAGGTGGTATCTAAAGGGAGAATACAAAGTAATATGAAAAGAAACCATAACTCTTGAATATAAGATGTATTTTACCCTTCTACTCTTGTCTGTGATGTTAGAGGCTATATTCTAATCCTAACAAACAGCCACCCAGGGGAATTTATAAAGGAATACCTGTAGGCTCTTTAATGGCACCATTTTATAAGTTGTAGCAAGAACAAACTGCCAGCCTTAAAACTGAAAAAACAGTGCCCTTTCTTATTAGATTCGTGTGAGCTAAATCCAAGCAGTAAGTAATATCAGCAAGGATAATCGCTAAAGGATTATCTATATCACTGGATCTAAGTATGTATTTCCTATGTAAAACATTTTTTCCAAAAATCATGTGGAAAAGGCAACGTCATAATTCCTAACACAATTAGCTTATGTACAAAAAATCGTAAAATACGCAGTTTATAAGATTTCACAGTCATGCTTCCTACAGTACTCATTATACAGCTGTAAAATGCTGAAGGTTGCCAGCTTGCTCCATTGTCTGTAGGCTGTACAAAAAGCATTTTTCTCCTATGCATAGCAATCACCTTTCATACTTCTACACTTACACATTTGCATACAATATATTTTTCCCATTTGCCTCGCATGATAAAAGTCCTTAAAATGGCACATGAGCAATCCAAAGACAAAGATGTCTTACATGTTGTATGGTATTCCGTTGTTCAGAGGTTTTTACTTATACACATGCTGCACATTAATATTTTTAAAACATTTAATTAACTTTTCTAAACCATCTATTAAATTGTATTAAGATAGATGTAACATTTAGAAGAAAGAAACAACTCAGATTCTTCTCCTGATTATGGAGCTAATCCTGACTTTGTTTTCCCCATATGCATGAAAAAAAGTTTTCCTGGTGGGAATAGTTCCTTGCATTTTCCTGTATGGTATTCCATACTTTGTCATAGTGGTTATTTCCTGCTGTTGACCAAGATGCTCCTGTTTGATTCTTTCAGTTCCCTTCTTCAAGCCAGGTTGGTGAGATGTTAAAACTTCTGTTTTAGTCTCTCTTTTTAGTCTCTCTCTTCTTTTGGGCAGTATCTGCCATTTTCTGTAGGTCTGCAATGTACTGACTTCTCAAATCTCTCTCTTTTTTTGTGAGTTAAATACTAGTGTTTCTATGTTATATATATATATTTAAAAAAAAAAAAAGTGAAACAAATAAATAATACTTTCTTACTTGAATCTTTTATATTATTTTTTAATTTCACATGAAATATATCAAATGCAATTTATTTCAGAAAGTGCATATGTCTGTATAAGTATATAAGTGTACATAGGTTTGTATATAGGGAGAATAATGTAAATGACAAGTCCTGCAAGATCTCTGCTTGCATGTTAGTGTGAGAGCTTACTTGACTGAAGTTCCTGGAAGGTTGGTATGACCTATTTTGAGTACATATGTATAAGAGAGTAATGATACAACTCAAATTTAGGCATTCACTTTAGCTGGCTAGTGTAATTTGGTTTCCCCTCTGGTCAACCAAGAAAGAAAGAGCAGTTCTTTCCTCCTCCCTTGGACAGATACCTTGTTGCACTAGGCTTCTGCTCTAATTTAGCCAGTTGAGCCTAAACTGAATAGTATGAATAAAGCTCTTTTCCTCCTCCTTTACCTTAATCATCATAAACAAGATCATGACAGCATCACAGTATTTCACTACTTAGAGTCAAATAAATTACAGCCGGGAAAGACAAATTACCCTATTAGTTAATCTTCCTGTCTTTCTAGGGTTTTCCCTTAGAATACATTATCTAGCATCCTGTGCAATAAAGTGAACTCTTCAGTGAGGAGGATTCTGTTATTTCCCTTGGGGAGCTATTCCTCCTTGTACAATTTCTCATTGTAAGGAAACTTTTGTTGTTGTTTTCCTCTTTGCAGAAGATTAAGTGAATTCTTGTATCTATCTATGTATTTATATGGTTCTTATCACACGCATATCAATATTACACCTGTAAACTACATAATTTTTCCTTCTCATTTCTCCCTCTAGGAGTAGATGTGTAGAGCATTCTACTGTAGATAGAACAGAACAGATCCTTGCTTCCTTTCTCTCAGGCATGTCAAGCTTATGTTGCCTGTTTTTTGCTAGTGAACCATTCTGGCCCATAACTCTACTCGTTGCCAATGCTCAGGGTGCCTCTTCCTCCTCCATTAAGTTTTCATCACTGTAAGGTGTCCACTGGACACTGGAAAAGCAAACACCTTTCTATTTTTCACATACTTTCTTTTAAGTGTGGGAAGATCTCCTGAAAAACCCACACAAGGCCTCTGTCATTTGTTCTCAGAGCAATCCTTAAAACTCTTCCATGATGGCTGTGTCCTATAGGCACCGTGGATAATCTGAGAGCAGGCATGTCAGGCAGCAGCACCACTGCATGCTCACAACATTGCTTCCTGGCATGATTTCCAGCATTTTGCCGTCTCCTCATCTCTCTTCAGTTGTCTGCGTTTGTCTTTGCTGGTACTTGGTTCACAGAATCTTTTGGAAGGGTACTTGTATTGTGAGATTTGATCCATGTATTGGGCCTTTAGAGCATTGAAACTGCTAACAGTAATATAAGCACATTGAAGGACTGATACAGGAGGGAGTAAAATAACATATGATCTTCAAAAGAGCCCTAAAACACTCATACAACATACCCACATATACGTATGTTTACATAGTCTGTGCTTCAAATATATACCTGCATACACATCAATGACTGGCAATTTAAAATACCAGTCATAATATTATGTGTGTGTGTATTTTGCATATGTTAACAAGTTCTGAAGTGCATTACACAGGTTTCTATTCCATATACATTTTGTTTGTTTGGCTACTGAAAATTCTAATTGATAGATTTTGTGTTTAAGAAATGTCCTCATGCAGAATATAGGATGATGAAGCTTAAAACTATGTTTTAGTATTTAAAAAAATCAGCCACAGTGAAAAACAAATAAGAATAACTTTCTCCAGCTTTGAGGCAGTAGTAATGAGGCAGTAATAATTTACATGTCAAGAAGTTATACAGGTTTTTATGAGATTATTGCAGTTTTATTCAATAAAAAATAGTTACCATGACAACAACTGTCATGCTACCTGTGAGATTATAGCAAAGAAGGACAGTGAAGAAAAGCCTTCATTTTGGAAAGAATGCTTATCTGACCTGCTGAATACAAACAATGCTTTGCTTTGACCACTTCTGACTGCATGGCTGCTATCAGCCGAACTCAAAATCTAGCTAGAGATTTTGAAGCACAGTGATCCTCTTAGAAAAACAAAACAGTTGGTAAATAATGGTCGGTCTTTTTCATGCAAATATACTCTTAATGCCCTGTCAGATTTGTAATCAGATCTCCTAAATGAAATGGAGATTTCAGCCTGTCAAGATCTGAGAAGGAAAGAAAGAGTGAAGGAAACTAAAATGGACCACAGAAAAGCAAAGAAAATAGAAGTCCTATGGAAAATGAGAAAACATAGTCCTTGCATCATGGTCACATTTTTTATTTTTACCAGCTATTGCAATCTTTCAACAAAATGGTTGCTTCATTGAATATGGATTCATGTAAATTTTTGTCACTGACTATGTGTTACATCCTCTAAACATACAACTTTGATTTCTTTTCAGTACACACATTTCACTGCCATACCAAAAAATCTTTGCTTTCCTACTCCCTGTGGCAGCATATGCATTTTTCTTTCTGACTAATGTGCAGAATCTGTACCCTGACTTGCACATAAAAACACAGCCAAAACAACGGAAGAGCATTAGCTGAGCACACACATCTTATTTTTATGAAGGCTTTTAATCTTAGTTTGCCAGGAAACACAGGCTTTCTTACCTAACCATATAAAAATACCTTTATTGTTAATTGTGGCTCTGATTGCTAGCCTGTTGCAAGGAGAAACTCTGAAATCTGACACTAACAGAGTAAAACAATCAGCAATGGTTAATGGCTAAATCGCATTAGAAATATTCATTAATTAAAATCTGTTGAATCTCTTTGCAGTCCATATTTAATCACAGGGTCATTAGCATTGCAAAAGTGTACCTCAGAAGAAAATGCAGAAAATTTTTAACTGAACATCTTAAAATTTGCCTCATCTATCTAAAAAATGGGTTTGTTTTACAGAAGGCAATATTAAGTGCAAAAAAAAAAAAAAAAAAAAAGAAACAGTAATTATGCTGTTGGACCAGATTATATAAGACTGGTATATTATTGTAATTAGGGCAACAGTAACTTGGACTATAATAGTGGCTTTCTTGTAAAAATGGCACCATTTCAAATTTATAGTCTCTAGCTAAATGAGTTTGTTGTAGCATTGACGAAGAAACAAACACAAGCCAAATGCAGTCAAAATTAAACAGAAACAGAAACCTTAGCTGTTTATTTGCTGGGTTGAACCCATAACATTATCTTTCAAAGAGCATTTACTCCATAAATGCCTTTTCCTGGATTGTTACTGCTTTTTGAATGCTAAATTTTTATCTTTAAAACTTTAAGCATATTATGCATGTAAAAAATATTTATATACATGTGGTTTATAACTACAGTGTCTGTAGTGCAGTAAAATCCTACTTAAATATTGATAATCCAAAACTCTAGTCCAAAGCTTGGAGAGTTCTGCCGCATTATGGAGGTTGCCTAAGTAATAGCCATGGTGGCTGTGAGTTTCTTTTTTCTGCGTTACTTTGCACCCTCAGGATTTTATCAGTTCTCCAGATCTTTTGTTCATGCTTAGCTGAAATGGGTTCTGTCCCTCAGGGGAGTGGCACAGGTTACTAATTCTTCTGGACCCTCAGTATCTTGCAGTGGAACCAAAGCAACACTGAGGCAGCAACATCCTCTGCAGCTGCAGATGGGATTGAGTTTGCTCCTTTATATACTTATTATTGCCAGTGTGAACATATTGATGTGGCATGTTTCACACCTGCAGAAGACTTGAGTTATAGCATAAAACAAAAAAATGAAATTAAAGGTGATAAAATTTAAGCTATGTAAAAGCTTAACTATCTAATTTCTTTAATTTCTGCTTCATGATTGCTTACATTTTTTTTAAACAATTTTCATCAATAAGATTGTTGGGAGCAAATTAGTGAATTTCAGAGACCTCAGAACTGTCTATGATGGTTGGAAATGAAGTGCAGAGAGTGAGAGACTGGCAGTATAAGAAATTGATTCTAGGAGCTGGGAGAGCGCCTATTTTATTTTTCCCTTCTCTTCATTAGTTTTATTAGACAAGATAATAGTCACACTTCTAGTGACCTGGAAAACAGAAAGAAGGGCATGATATTTTTTGTTTCCTTTTGTGTATATAAACAGTGAATGGCAATACTGACTGTTATGTATGTGTTTTTATGTATGTTTAAATTTCAGATAAGCTTGGTGTCGCAGTAAGTGATTAAATTATTTTCTATCACAAGAAAAAAGTCTTGAGAGCAAAGCATCAGGATTGTAAGCAATGCTAGACACTGATTGCCTGTTTTATTAAGGCGTATTCAACTTTAATGTCTAATGAACACTTGGGATAAAGGATGTGTTTATCAAAGAATCAGCATACCCATTTAAATTTTGAAATCTTGAAATAAATATCTCTAAAAGTCTTCAGGAATTCTCTAGTGAAATAAGAAAAGAATAGATGTTATATATCAAATCTTTCTAAACAAGCAATGTAATTATTTCTGAAGTCCTTTGAAATGAGAGCCAGCTAGGCAAATCAAACACAATCTCAAAGAAGTCAACAGTTTCACTTCTTTATTTTCCTTTGTGTATAGAGAAGATCATGGAAACAAAACAGAGCAGCCACTCGATAAAACACACTAACAAAAATGTTCACTGTTCTGTGAATGAGCCTTATCTTATTCCAGCCTTGTCCCATTGTATGATGTTCTTCATGAACATCTTCTGCCTTGGTAGGTTACAAAACAAAAATTTAATAATAGCTGCCACTCCCACAGAAACCTAGTACATCACCTGCTGTTTCAGCTTGGATCCAGTTGAAGAGAGCACTGATTTGTATGTTCATATTCAATATCACATATGGGATGGCATCTAATTTATTGTTCCTTTCTTCAAGCGAGGTGTAACTTGGATTCAGCAGCACAAAGTGTGAGAAGGAAGAGGAGGCTAATTTTATTGGCACATCTAGAAAGGGGGAGCATTTTGGTGGGTGCTATAATTCTTTTCCTTTTAAACATGAGAAACATAATTCAGCCCTTAACCTCTCTCCTACTCTCACACTCTGTAGATATTTTCTATATTGCTAGCCTAATTAATGTCATCATTATATTTTTTAAGTCATCCAAAAAAAAAAAAAAAAAAAAGGTTGTTGCAAAAAGTTTAACAGAACCTACCGAATTTCATTTGATTTTGCTAATTGCAAAATGCTATGTTGCCTAAGAATGAAGAGGGCAATTTCTTTAAAATTTTCTAACATTTTTTTTTTGACTGAGTGTAGAGTTTATAACTCTGACTAGGCAATGGACCCTTCATTGGCAGGCACTCATTTCAGAGACAATACAAGTTGTCCTGACACTGTCACTGTGGCCACATCAAACCATTGTTATGGCTGCAAGCCAAGAGAAAAAAAAAGAATCCTTTTTGTTATTGCTTTTCCATGCAGTCACTGTAACTTGGCAAGGTGCTTTCAAATGTGGTTTTGCACATCTTAAACGCAACATATTATATTGTGTTATTAACCTTGTATTTCATATCCCTTTGATATGATTCCTTTGCAAATGCTCGAAGTCTACACAGATCTATCAGGTAGCTTTAAATGCATTCTACAAAGAAACAGTAAATGATACAGCTTCTAAAAAGGTTTTTTCCTTTACCCAGAAATTCTGTCTGCTGGCATATAACAACATGAAGGAAAATGTTTTGTTTGTGTTCTACAAATACTGTTGTAGGTTATTATTGTGTATTTTATTGATTATTGTTACTTTCTTTATTTGTTATTATACCTCACAAATTTCTTTAGAATTTCAAGTAAATGATTTTTTGTTCCTAATTATTTTTGAGTAAGTTATGCAAACTTATAGGAAGAATATTAGTTAATGTATATTCTTTCTATTTAGGCACCTTTGTTACTAAAGTAACAGCTACAGATGCAGATGATCCAGTTTATGGAAATAGTGCCAAGCTGGTTTATAGCATTCTGGAAGGACAGCCTTACTTTTCTATTGAACCACATACAGGTAGGTAACTGAATATGAATCCCTGGGTTATATTTATGCTCTGCCTCTTAAAAATGTTTTGTATAATAAACTTAAACAGGGAACATAAGGAGGTGTCTGTCAGCATTACTGAGTTGCAACACATCTCACACGTATCCCATCAGAGCCTGAACATGTGAAAAGACAAAGAAAAATCTGTATTAAAGGTAATGCAAGTAATGGTAACACTAATATTACAGAAGTTACTGAAGCAAAACTGAAGGCAGTGGAAGTGTTGTGTGACTTATAACTGGTTAGGGACTGGAAGACGTAGCCTGAGGAATTTAATGAACATAATGTAATTTTCAATATGAGGCTATAGTATTTCCAGTTAAAGAAAGAACAGTTTAGCTTGGGAATTTCAGTGAGCATATTGTGTGTTTTCACTAAAAAATGATTTATTTTTTTTCCTGACTGGATGAATCGAGGAAAGAAAGAACATGATACTGGGTTTTGTTATGAAGTTTTATTAGTGTGCATTTAGGATGACTTTATTTCTCTGTGGTTTTAAAATCTTGAGCGAATAATCTGAAAGGAGTGCCAATAAATCCATTTCCTCCTGTTTGCTATACATATGTCACACTTCGAGAAAATGCATTTGTCTCTGAGAAGTGTTTTTTTTTTTTTTTTTAAGTGATTTGGCATTATTTCTTATGTTCTTTCACCTGTTACTTGAGGTAGATTTTAATCACTGTAGTCAAGCAGCTGTGATCTCCTAAGGTGAAGAAAACTATAACTAATATTATAACATACAAAAAAAAAAAAATCACCTGAATTTATGCAGCCATAAAGGAGTAAATTCCTGTACTCATGCTGATTAACAAGATTATGAAGTAAGTGCTAGGAGAATTATTAAAGGATGTTTTTGATAGATGAAATGTGCAAAGCTTTCTGAACAACAGAAAACTGTCAGACTCTTTAAAGTCTGGAAGCTTGTTAATTCTTTTTAGGGAGATTGCATGGGAAAAATAATTTTCTTTTCCCAGAAATGCCCTAGCTTACAGGGACTTGACAAATAGTGTAGATCAATAAATGGGATTCATCTATTACATTATTTTCTTCTGGTTGAAGGAAAACTGTCCTGAGTATGAAAACAATCTCTGGAATGTAATTCAGTATTTGAATTTATGGTGAATGTAAACTATAGTCCTACAAAGAATAACTTTTTCGGTCCAGTGAAAAAAACACACTTATTTCAAAAATAATTATGCCAAGGGGGTGTTATCAGTGAAGCCCCTTAGTTTATGCTGACGATTTGTCAAAAGTCACATGGAAATAAAACTCTGAACAGATTCCTGACCATCAAGTATAAAAATACATGATTTTGTTTTCTGTTGTATTACAAATTCTTTTGTGCAGGAATGATTTGTTGTAGCTGTCTCAGTTAGAGGAGGATTAGCTATAGGCTCTTTCTCTGTTTCTGCAAGGGAAAGTTCATAAAGTACTGATAGTGCTCACCTGTTCCCACCAGCTGAGGTGGCGTATATTCTCCTGCTACGCAGATTTTCCAGTTCCTTCACATGAAATGGCCTGAAAAAAAAATTATTCCAAACCTAAAAAATTGTTTAATTTGACTCAGGTTTATTGTTTGTATTACATTAAAATGTTATGCTTAATCCAATAAAATAACCATTCATCACCTAGGAAAGTGATTTCCATTATCACGAAAGCTAGAGAAAACTCCAAAGCTTTTTGGTGAACCTGAAAATCATGATTTTTTCTCCTGTTTCACTTGCATTAAATTCCCCCTCCTACCTTCATTTCCAGTTATAAATATTCCTTTTAGTAGCAGTTCAGTTAACATGAAAATGACACGTTAGTTTCTAAGGGGAATTTAATCATAAAGAATTCAACTGTGGTTTTGCCACAGTCCCTGGGTAAGTGGCTTCATATTATGGAGCTGCTTCTGAATGAATAAATGGTTTCTGATTCCCTATTTTTCTAGATCTATGTAGGGCATCGATTACATTCTTCTCTAAATCATTACAGCTGAACGAGTTTATGTACTGAGGCCATCCTGTCTGTCTTTGCCATCTATATGTAATGGTCTTCATCTGTAGTATAACTACAGTGCTACTCCTACAGCTAGCCAAAGGATAGTTAAAGCTGGAGAGTATGTGGCTGTATCTATGGTATTCAAAGGGTTTACACATTTTTTGTAGTGCTTAACGTTTTAAAATGTACAAAATTTATTATATCTTCATTCACTTAGAGAAAAAGGTATCTACTAGCAATATTAAATGTCAAAATATAGAGAGCCCTTCAGCTCTCTATATGTATGTTATCTCCATGTATGTTATCTAGAATATATAAACAACAAACATACATAAAAATCTAGTCATTAAACAAACCAGACACAAGTATTCCTGTAGAAAATGCAGCCGTATAATGTGCATGGTGAAAAAGACAGCTCTAAAAGGCAGCAACTTTTTGTGGTTCTTCTGAGGAGAAGTATTGATTTCAGAAAAACATAAATAAGTAGGCAGCACATTTCTTGGTAATACAAAAATTTCAGAGCAAGGGTATGATAATGTTTATTACATACCAGAGAGAGTTTTATGGTTTGTTACATGCAGTCTCAAAATGACGATAGTATTATACTAAGATAGCTACAATTTTGCAGTAGCTTGTGGCACTGAATATTTCACCTTTTAGAGGTAGTGGTGCATAAAACATGCACGCTAGTTTAGCCTCTCTGTAATTTGGACAGTATTGCTGTTAACATGGGCATATAGATTGGAAGGTGTATTTTAATAAAAAAGAAAATTTCCAAAGCAAACAAAATATTTAAATGTTTGACTGTTTCTTTACATTTATCCAATGTATTTTTTCTCATAGAAGCTTGGCCAAGGAAACCCATTACACATCTGTTTGTAGTACACAGGAACCCAGTTAAAATTTCCTTAGGGGAGGATTTTTGGTACTACAGTGAAAGTGTAGAAATTGGAGCATAAGAGTTAGCTAGATTAGTAGCTTGTCCAAAACAAAACAAACCTGAAGGTGACTCTCCAAGCATGGTAGCTGTTTTTTTGTTGTTGTTGTTTTGTTTTGTATGCTTGTCTGTATAGTCTGTAGTTACATTTTCACTGGGCTTACTTTTTATTAGCAGCTTTGGTAAATGAAAAATCTTTCCAATATATTTGAAACAGAATTGATTCTGATCATAGATACTGTGTCTAGAACTGTGTCTTCCCTGGAATGGAATCATTATGTTAAGAAACAGACTATGTTAACGTGAGCTACCAAAGAATGCAAATGTTTTCCTTTATTCATGGGAGTGTTTCAAGCGTTGAAGCATAGCTACTTAGAGCTTATCAACTATTTTTTTCTAGGTGACTGGCCTTTTATTAGATTTGTGTAGTAGAAATCAAGACTATATTTAGATTTTGTGCAGCTACCAAAGATGTTGCCTATAATTTTGTTCATTTGCTGACTCAGAGTAAAGATTGTTTTATGTCACTGTTCTGTTTTAATGGTACAATGAGAGCTCACTGCCAGGAATAATCCAAATCATGCTTTCTGTAGTACTCCAAGCATCATGAAAACAAGGGAACAGAGGTGTAAGATGTCTATGGTGTCCTTCATGCCTGTGGTAGAAAGGGCTGTTACACCCAAGGGCAAATCCAAGGAAGCAGTTTCTTACTCTTCTGCTTTTTATTTCTTACTAATTTGATATTAACTAGATGTAATTCTTACTGGAATTACTCTTGGTTGAAACTGACATTACTCTCAACCTCCTTATTGAAACAATTCTATAATACTGGGTGCACAGAAAAAAGTTCTGCTAAGTGACCCATAAAACAATAGTTTTCCATTACATTAGATGAAAAATACATATACTACTGCAGTTCTAGTTTGCAAATTCTTCTGTATGAGTTATAGACACATGAAAGAAGGTAATTCAGAAGTTATTTTTCATTCAGACATCTGAATACAGCTTAGGGTAAATGCTTTTTTGATGGCATGCTCTGTTCTGAATATTTTTTCCCTTTTCATAGGTGAATTTTAATATGACCATAGGTTCATTGGATAGAGAACAACATAAATAATACATTACAAAGATGACAGAATCAGATTTTCTATGAAAAGCTAAATTTACCATGTGATAGCATCAGATTAGTAACAGAACTTGCAATGTTCAGTATAGTCCATAACTCGTTATAACTGAATAACTGATGTCAGATTTGCTAAAACTGACATCATAATTTGTGTCATTTATAGCATTATACAAGTTGTATATATTCTCCTGTAATCCAAACAATGAAATTCAAAATGCTGGGGGAGGGGCTTATTTAAGACTGCTAGAAGCAGCAAAAGTATACTTCTCACATTTAAGCTTTTTCGAAGATATTAAATCATGACTGTCAGCTTTAAAATAAGATTATCATAATGGAATATAATATGAAGTGACACGGTGTTCTACAATATAGGAATAGCAAAGAAAATACATTATCAGCTGCGTCTCATTTATTTACATTTCACATGAACTTACTTAAATAATGTCACTCCTACACACACCTGAAATATGTGAACAAGACGAATTATACCAAATGCCCTACTGCACTGGAAAATGCATTTCATTACTCAAGCATAAACCCTTGCAATATATGAAAAAGAACAGCTTTTAAATGCTGCCATCTTGGTTATGGTCACTTGGTACAATGGCCAAATTTTAAGTCAGTAAAGCTGAGAAGAAAACAAAAGAATAAGGAGGCCTAGAAAACTAAAATCTCTCCTTAACAGCCTGTGGATATTTCTTTGGAGAGTGAATATTTGATTCATTTTCTATGCCTACCTTTAACTTCCGTGTGAAAGTCCACATGCTTTAACCAACAGAGCTTTTAATGATTCAGTATGTGACACCCTCTGGAACACAGTATTGAACCTGAGACACTGTGTGGCTCTGAAATTCAGAACATAAAAGAGTAGGCCTAGGAGGAGTGAAAATGGCATTTGGGTGAAGTCAGGTATGAATCTCCTATTTTTATTTACAGTCTTTATTGCCTTCCTCCCTCTAGACCTTAAAATACAGTCCAGCAATAAAAATCAGTAAGGTAATGAGGGTAAGTGACAGCAACTATTGAATTACAAACATTTTTGTGATGACATACGCTCACTCTTCTACCAAGTTGTTAAAGTCCAGTTTATTAATTTAATTTATTAATTTATTATTAATGCTGGGCAACAATAATAGCACAAGCTGCCCCCAGAATATTGTATGTAGTATATTGGCGAGACACATCGTCATAAAAAAAAGACTACTGAGACACCGAAGAAAGTTCAAAGCAGTGTAACTGAGGTGAGAGAGACTGAAGAATATGACTTAGAATGAAAGATTGATTGAACTTAATTTGAATAAACTGGATAAGAGGTGATTAAAGGAGGATATGAAATCACTGTACAAATATTTGAAAGGTGTTAATAAAAGAGAGGCACAGGGACTGTTTCTGTAATTACTCATGATAAAATGACAAGGTAGCATTTTCAAATGAGAGTGAGATGGGAAAACAGTTTTGATACAGGAAATAACATTCAACTGCAAGGGAAAGTAATGAGCTTCTAAGAACAGAACTAACTCATGTTCAACAGACCCTTTCTAAATAGTTCAGTTTCTGAATAGTTTAGATTTAAACCCTGGTGAGATTGGCGTAGAGAAGGAACCTGTTCAACATTAGGCACAGCCTGGATTGAACTACAGCTTTCTAACTCATTTTATTAACCAGTGCTGCTGTGATATTCCTGAAAATTACTACAGATTCAGTTACAGTTAACTTATTTTTGAAACTGAAATAATTGTAAGAGGCATGAACCAGGATGGACAGATGTTGTTCTGTTGTTGTGTCTTGGCAAATAAGGTGTATGAACTCATTTCCCAGGCAAGAAGGCAGATGTGTGCAGTAGCAGACAGAAGATAGGTTTGTAGGCCTGATAGCAGTATCATTCCCAGTGTAGCAGAATCAGCTCCAGCACATACTGAATTTCTGGAGTCTGTGCTCAGTCACTAGCACTTGGTTACAGCACCTTCAGCTCAGTCTGTACAGTCTCTGATGTACTTAGGTGCAATGCTGAAAATAGAGTATATTTTCAAACTAGTATGAACCTTTTTTTTTTTTTTGCCATTGTGTACTAAGTATACTGTACAACCTTAGGAGTTGTGGTAAGGTGTTTGTACAGAGAATCATTGGTGATTCTGAGTTGTCTTGGTGACAGCCCATTAGGAGAGTGTTGTACTGACAAACTGCTAGTGCAGCAGACCCAAGGGTCAGTTCTTGCTTTTTGCTTAGAAGTATAAAGTGCAACCATTATGGATAAGGTATGTAGGATTGGTCCTGCAGCAGTGGCAAAAGCAGCGTTTTCTGATTAATAAAGAAAGTATAAAATCATTGTGGAGAGGTTTGAAAGCAGTTATGACAATCTGTAGATGGTAAAGATGATTCGCTTAAGATCAAGACAGACTGGCATTTGAAAAAAAAAAAAAACAAAAACAAAAGTGATTTCTGTTTCTAGAGTTTATCGAGAAATAGTATTAGCAAACAGGCTGATACCACATTTATTTCTTGCATTTCAGAGCAATACCTCCATCATTTTAGAAAGCTAGTGAAATAGAGCAGCAACTTTTCTCATGCTGAGTAGAAGAACTGGGGATACATATCTAAATAATATTGTGCTTCCAGAGACTGAATTAGAAGAGAGGAGTTTGAGCTACACGGTTATATTTGGAAAATATCTGAAAAAGAGTCCAAAGCTACATTTTCTGAAGTGTTTAGTAGAGTTATAAGTATTACTGGATCATAACAAATTAAATCATAAGGAAACAGGTTCATAAATGTAGTGCAAAATGTTTGTTTACTGCATTCATTCTCAGTTGGTGAGAGGGTGACCCTTTCACATTCCAGTGAAAACTTGTTCCCAGAGAAAAAGGAATGGCTGGTAAGTCTCTAGTATGAGATGAAAGCATTTTTTTTCCTTGCTGTAAAACCCAGATACAAGTTCATCTGAATTGAAATGGTAGTATTATAATAGGTGTTATCTGATCATGATATTCTTCAAGAAAAATATATCTAGTGAAAGACAGGTAGTGTTCATTTATGCACAAAGGCAAGCTTGCAAGGTCTACTTCAAAATGAAAGCAAGAACTGAAAAAACATGTAAATGGAAGTAATATGGGCTGAAAAAGTAGATATAATAGATTGTAGGTTAAACAAGAAACTATAGAGATTTAATAGAACAGTATTCGCCCTTCATCTTTTTGTTTAACAGAGAGGCAGATAGTGTCGTCTTTCCCATACAGTTTTAAAAAATAAACATGGTAATAAAATATGCACACTGTTAGCTTCTCTCTTAAAAATAAAAAACGGCATAGAATCACTCCACAGGTAATTATATAACACAGCATTCATTTCCTTACCTAGAGTTTATTTTTACTGTGGCTAATGGCTTTGATTTGAAATACGTCTACATCTGACTGTAGTTCAGATACTCCTGTAATTGTTAATTTTTCTGTAAAGTTAGCCAACTTAGACACTACAGCTGTTTTTCTTGTCTTGCTAGAATAAAAGTCCTAAAGGCATTAAACCTTAGTAAGGAATGGGAATAATTTTTATTAAAAAGATTATGATTTATATGAAGGGTAAATTGAATTTAAAAATAGTGGAACAGTATGCCTGTATAACATCCTCAAAGGACTAGAATTTCTTTAATTTTCAAGAAAGTTAGTAGTGATCTATTCATTTTTAAGGAATTATGGTACAGGTTTTCCAGAGGTCTCCAAGTGAACATTTTTTATGGGCTGCTAAAACATCACTGAAGTCACTGTGCTTCATGGGAGTACAAAGAATACATCTCGCAGCTCTCTGAAGAAATTACAAGATTGATTTTGCAGTAGTTTGGGTCCTAAATGGCTGTTATATTTAATAAAAATCTCCACCAAGATTTTAGCGTGGAAGGAAGATCAAAGCAATTACTTAGCTCTTCCAAAATGAAGAAGGGAAAGTTCCAAAGCATGCTAGCTGAAATAGCAGGAAGTCTTCATCAAAACATGTGAGATAAATGAGATTCTTAAGAAAAGCTTTTCAGGTTCAGATTCCAATTTTGCATAGTGCTTGCTTGGGTTTGGTCCATGTTCTCAATTATTACAATGTGTACTGTTACAGTGTTACCATAAAGAGATCCTTAAAAAAGGGAAGTGAAAAATGGAAAACAGATCCTTATTTTTTATTGTTGCTTTTCCTCCTCTTCATCAGCTATAGCCTTTGTAACTTTGCTTCTTTTCCCCTGATCTTTTTCAGTTTGAGATAGTGTATATTCTTCCAAATAGGTTTTTGAAAGTAGTCCACGGGGGTGCATTTTAACCGATTCAAGTTGTGAGGCAGATTGTGTGAATTGCTCACTGTGTGCATTTAGGACCACTGTAAAAGTAAATCCCATTCTACAGCTGTTTTATTTGCTATTGAGCAGTGTGACACCAATCGCTGCTTAGGAAAAGCAACTCAGCCAAAAAAGAATAAATAAATAAATAAAAGGAACTTCCTTGGGGATGTTCTCATTCTTTGAAGAAATCGGTTACTTCCTGATTTCTTTATCTTCCAGCCCACTTTCTTAGGTTTCCAGCTTTAGTCAGAGTATTTGTAGCTAAATTATGATAGAGCTTTCTTTCCTATGCTTGAACTACATGTCCATCAAAAGTTTTCACAGGCCTAAGGTTTGTAAAGTATTTTAGAATACACAGAGAAGTTTTAGGCAATATGGAGAGGGACCTCAAGCAGTATTCAGTAAGTAACCCTACCTTCAAAAAGAATGAGATCTACTCATTCAAATTCTCAACAGGTATTTGAATAATAGGTTCCCACAGACTTTTAGTGATGGAAATATTATAAATTCTATAAGTAGCCTTCTCTAACTGTACTTACTTCTCTGGTAGAAAGCATTCACCTAATGCTTAACTGAAATTTCTTGTGCTGCAGCTTAAACCTGTTTTGTCATTTACATTGTAGTTCCATCGTTTCTTCTCTTACTCTCATCGGGAAAGGAGAGTAGCTCCCAGTACGTTTTCCATATTTGGCTGCAGACTCTTTGCTCATAGTTCTCTAACTTACTTGAACCAGATTTTTTGTCAGACTTTCTGCTACTTTAGTCATTGCTTTACTCACTGCTTAATTCATCATCAGTTTGAATACAGAAGAGGAATACCCAAAATCAAACACAGTGTTCCAGCAGTGTGTGGGGACTGAAGGGATTATTACTCCACCATTCTTGCATACAATATACTAGCTAAAGTATAATCACAAAATGCTTGAACGCTTTTAACAGTAAAATGCTGTAGACTCATATTCAACTCTTTTTGACTCCACATTTTTTTATCTCATGAGTCACCTGCTCTATTGTAATTGTGAAGTTAACTGTTTCACCCACACAAAATACTTTTTATTTGTCAAACGGAGTTGCATTCTGCTTTTTTAGACTATCCAATCTGTCAAAATTGTTTTGAACTGTAATCCTCTTCTTCTAGTATTTGCAACTACTCCCAACTTTGTGTCACCTGAAAGGCTTGATAAATTTTTCTTGTCTTCCACCATTCAGAAAATACTGAATGATGCTAGAAGCAGAACAAACCCTATGAACAACTTCATCCATCCATCCAATTTGACAGTAAGCCATTGATAACTTTTCTGAATACAATTTTCCAGCAAGCGTCTACCTGCCTTACATTAGTCTTTGGTAATTCTCATCTCTTGCTTTTAAACTACACTTCTGTTTGGCGTATATCATTTTCATCCATCATAACATGCTAAAACTGAGTTATTCTCAATTTGTTTCTGGCTTGAATTGAAGTAGAGTGAGTTGAATGGTCAATGAATTAATGTGCTGTATGCCTATTAGTATTTGTTGAGCTTATTACTATTATTTAGATTTAGAATTTGGTGATTTGACATTTTCTAAAAATTGATTGAAAATTTCAGTATTTCTTGTGAGCACAACTAGAGAACTGGTGAATAAAGAAATAAATAAAACAAATGGTTACATTTGAAATTGTCTGTGCGTAACTCTGCCTTTTGTCTTGATCGCATTACTTTTTTAGGAAAGGATGGAGCCTTTTTGTGTTTGTTAATTTGCCTCATAAGAGATAATGATGCTTTTTTTTTGTTTTAGCTGATTTCAGTCCTCTAGATAGTGAACACAGAAATATAGGTGGTAACAACCCATATAATTCTGAAATATTCAATATTTAAAAATGCTCAGCTGCAGGTACGGTAATTAAAAGAGTACATTTCTTTTTTACATTTTCATTTTTGTTTGAAATCGAAACTTGTATTTATCTTTGCCTCTTAGTCTCTAGCAAATGGTTTATGGTTGAGACAGTAGATAGGAATATTGAAATAACAGATTGTGTTAGTGTTATCACCCAGAGATACCCCAAAATTTTGTTCCTTAAAGGTCAGAAACCATAATTCTTTTGTAGACACTTATTAAGATATTTTAGTTTTTCTTTTACCTTTCAAACTATAGCCAAGGGATAGAGTGTTTCATACATTAATAGACAAATTAAAATACATGCCTAAGAAAAATATCACTTTATTGAATTATTTAACTTTTCTTAGAGTCAAGAATACTAAATGTGGCTTTTTTTTTTTTTACAATTCTAGGCCTGATTTAACTATGTAAATTACTTTTTTTTTTTTTATTAAAAAATAAGATAACAGTAGAAACTGTTTGCCTAAAAAAAATAATGGAGAAAAAGTTATGTTAGGCTTAATTCAAAAGCTGTTGAAATAATATTTCAGTGATATCTTGATCAGGTCTATGAATGAAAAAAAAATAATATTCTAGCATCCTTTTTTAAAGTCACTTTATTTATAACAATGGAGTTATTTGCAGAATGCATCATTACAATTCCTAATTTATTTTTTTTTTTATTTCTATGGGAAAACATTTGATTTCTCTGGGAGGTAATAAAGAAACCAAATTCTGTATCAAGAAAAAAGAAATAAGTATCACAGGTAGGAATAATTCTTATTTTTGACTGTGATTTCCTTGCATTTTTGTTTAAACCAAGGTAGGTGACCACTAATATACTGTTTGGAAAATCTTAGTTTCTTCTTTTCCTTGGTACTAAGAGGCTGGATCTTTAGCATTAAGTTTTTATAACAATATTAACCTACATTCATAAAAATACCTACAAAACTGAATTTGGGTCTGTATCTGACAATCTTCTCCCCCTGCCCCTATTCTAGCTATAATTAAAACAGCTCTTCCCAACATGGACAGAGAAGCCAAAGAAGAATACTTTGTTGTCATCCAAGCAAAGGACATGGGAGGACATATGGGTGGACTCTCTGGAACTACAACAGTGACAATTACACTCACTGATGTTAATGACAATCCTCCTAAGTTTGCACAGAGTAAGTGTCATTATGTGTTTACATTCTCCTGTATAAGAAAGGAATATACCTCTTTTTTTCTTTTTTTCTTTTTAATCCAGATTTTTTTATCATCATATTGCCTGGGTTTGTGATGTAATTTAAAAATCTGTAGCTGCTACTGGAGAAAGATTAATAGTCCTCTGCCTGATTAAGAGCTCTAAGGAAGGAGGGAATTATGCCCATAACAGTGTACACAGCCCTCTGTCTTCCGTGTTATCTCTTGTACACAAAAGGGCTTGGGGAATTTTTTTTTTTTTTTTTATTTGGGTGGTTTTTGCTTTCAGTGCAGTTGTTTCTAAGTGCTAGTTTCAGTTGCTTTTGTATATGCTTCCATCTCTTGTAGACAAAGGACACCACCAGTAAAAGACATTTGAAACTGATTAAAAAAAAAAAAAAAAAAAAAAAAGGTTTGACTAATTAGGTAAAAATGAAGAAAACAAAGAAAAATAAGTTTTTACGTCTTTTACGTCTAGATAATTGTTGATCTTTAATTCCAAATCCATATTTACTACTGTAATTCCAATGGATGTCTTGCTGGGCTAGGTTAAAATGATTTGGCATCATGCTGAGATTCTCTACAAGCTTTGTAGTCTATATCAAAGATGAAGACAAAAAGAAAAGGGAAGAGCATAATGACTGGATCGATTTTGTTTGGAACAGGTGCAATCTAATATCCTATTAGAAACTTACTTTTTTATCCAGCTTGTTCTGGAAACACTTGTTTTAAGGTATTAAGAGCCTATATTAGGTTTGGAGAGAGTTCATATCTTGACTGTGTCATTTTTACTTTTTTAGTAGCATGTTTTTCTAACAAGGTACCTATGCACCAAATGTAAAATGATTTCTTTTACACAAAGGGCAAAATCCACTTTTGCCCTGTTCTGAAGACATAAAGAGAGAAATAGGTGTCTTAGTACTCAGCATGTGATAAATACTTCCTCATAGTCTAGAAAAAGCACATACAGATATATATATGTATACAAAGAATTATAAAAAAAATAAAAAAATAAGCAGAGGCAAAAGCTTATTCAGAAAAAAATATGCATTATATTACCTCTGCATAGTGTTTTTAACAGATAACTGCTCTATGCACAATAAAAGATATTCTTATTATAAAATATGAAATGCACGTATTTTTGACTTTGAGAACTCATGGCTTGCACTTGTACGGTAGTATTTTCCAACAGAGGATGACAAGTCCCTTAATAAAGTCCCTTAATAATGTGAATATCTATGGATGAGACTCCTGGCTGAACCATATCACCAGGACACAGAGGAACATTTCTTGCCTGCAGTGTACAGTAGCTCTAACTCTGTGACTACGCATCTACTTCTGCCAGCTTACCTGGCTTTTGTATTTGTATCAGCATTTTCTATGTCATAAAGTCTTTGCCAGCCAGTACAAAAAAAGCTGATCAGAAAATCAGCAACACAACTGGTACTAATTGGTACATTTGTTGGAGGTCTCAGCAGGAAGCACAGGAGTGAATGCATGTGGAGATGAAACTGTGCTTTCCCCGTGCAGCTTACTCATATCTGTTCTCCTGTAGTTTGGTTACAGTGACATGTTGACTGGCTAGGCTGAGGAAGACTGCATCACAAATCCCTGAAATATATTTTTAATGTGGAAAATGCAGATTAGTTTTCCTTCAACAAAGAGTGGGTTGCTGTCTTTGAAGCTGTTACAGCTAGTGGATTCCAGCACAGAATTCAAACTACCTTCTAGGAATAACCACCCTGTTAGAACTCTGACAATTATGCAATTTCGTTAGGAAAAAAATGCATGTACTATAGTTTTATGTTATGTATATATTGCATTTAATGAGGATGTGCCATAGTAAATATTTAAACTGGATTCTATTACAAATTCTGCCTTTTAAAACTGAGTATTCCGAGCATGCTGCCTAACATTGCAGATTAGTCATGACTCTAACCTTATACAAGAGCTGATCAAATCTGTAGCATTTTTTACACTGTTAAAGCACAGTTGGCATTTGCCTGGAAAGGAAAATAAGAAAGGATCAAACTTACAATAGAGCCTAACTGGAATGAAATAGAAATTCATAAGATGTAATACATGCTGCTTTCACAATAAATTGTAATGAACTCAGAAAGCACTGTGTTTTATCGGTTTATTGTTTCCAGGCAGGACAGAAATGTATATTTATGGTTAGATTTCAAAAAGTGTTAGCCTCCTGGGTTTTGAAAATGAAAAAGATGAACTTTCACTACTTCTGTGATCTCTTTAAGATCATTTTAGAGTCATTTTATAAGTCATTGAAGTTTTTGACCTGGCAGTTTACTGTAGATTATACTGAGAAGAACTGTGCATTGCTGTGAAAACCAAAGGGTTTCAAAGAAGCATAATGTGGATTTTTGGTCAGCTCTGAACTATAACATCTTGACAGAACAATTCATAACACTTGAGAGCAATTTATGTAAAAGAGTCACTTACATCATAATAACATTTTTACAGTATTTTCTAAACTACATTAATAAGTCTGAGAAAAAATATCAACCAGAAAATGCAATCAACTGCGTCTGGAGAGTCAAGCCACAAAATGTGGACAGCAGTCTAAATTACAAATCTGTAATTTAGTCTGTGCAGGCACTTTCTGTAGGATTGCTTTTCCTGCTTGTTGTTTGTGAGCTATTGGGAATATTCTTGAGGAATGTTGATGGTCCCAAATTGTCTCTAATAATTTAGCCTAGAAGCTTAAAAGAAAAAAAAAATCACTATAGGTATTCATGAATTCCTCTTGTTTTCCTTCATACTTTCAACTGTAGCTGTTGTAATTGGCCTACAAACAGTTTCAGCAAAAACACCAGGATATTTTGGCTTTAGAAAACTAAGCACTAGAAAAGCTGCACATTACACTAAAAACTACAAGTTGTCTTAAAACAACTGTGAAGAAAGAAAAGGACAAGTCCAGCACCATTTATCATATAATATTTATATTGTTTTTACCAGTTTCATCTCCTAACCTTGAGTTCCTTTTTGATTGTTTTAACTACTAAATATCACCACAGTTGGTTAAGTCACATACTAACCATAGCATCAAACATGGTAAATTACCAAGAGCCAAAAAAAGATAGGCATCCCATAAAGAACTATTGATGTAAAACATGCATGTCTTCTGTTTTCAAAGTGATGCTAAGCACTGTGAGGTGTAATAATAAAATGGGTATTTTTCTCTTTCTTTTAGTAAACCGCTTACCTAAAATATTAGAATTTCACAACAGATTTTTGAAACATTTTAGGTCACATGGTTTGAAGCAAGTATTACAAAAAATAAAAATGCTGAGGATTTGAATAGCACTTTGTACTAGGATTTAATCTATACCTATAAACAAATAGGAGACACAGTAATGAATACAGTGGAAAAATATCGCTTCCTTTACAACTTAAAGTTCGTGAGTTTCCTTGAGTGTTTATGGAGGAGTTTCTTATTGCAAAAGGGCTTAAAAGAACAAAACCAGTTCAAATAAAAAGATAAGAGACAAAAAAAAGTAGCAAAGATCTGAAGTTTTAAATGGCACCTTTTCCATATTAGGTGAGTTTTCTGCAGAGCAAAAACTAAGGTTTTGTGGTTGAATTCCATCAAAAATATAGTTACAAGTCTGTAAATAAAAAGGTAAGTTCAGCAGTATCTGCAGTTCAGCAGTATCTGCAGTAGACATCATATGACATATTTACAGTGTTGAAAGTAGCTTAATACTTATGTTCAGCAGCAGTGAGAATCTGTGCAAGCAGGAGGCAGGGTACTATTACAATGAAAGGAACGTTCATGTGCAGTAAACTGAACGTTAATATGTAAGGAACATGTTTTGCTGCTTTCAGTAAGTAACCCGTGTAAATGTTATTTGTATCAGTTGCACATCTCAAGTTTGCTTTGGGGTAGTATAAACAAATGAAGAGCACACAAGAGATACTGGAATCAGGTGTAATATTTGGTCTTTTCCTCTTATTCTTAAGGTATGTATCACTTCTCAGTAATGGAGGATGTTGCTCTTGGGGAACCTATAGGAAGAGTGAAAGCAAATGACCTGGATATTGGAGAAAATGCTAAGTCATCCTATGATATTATTGAAGGAGATGGAATGGATATTTTTGAAATCACTACAGATGCCCAAACTCAGGATGGCATTATTAGAGTGAGAAAGGTAAACTCTATCTCTTAAAAAAATGTTTATTGCACATACAGCTACCCAGCCGGACTGTCCTCTGTGAGAACATGCTGGATTTTCAAGGATTCTTTTATCTGCAGATGAGGTGTTAAGCCAGTGAATTGATAAATGTAGGGGTGTATAAGCCACATCCCTCAGAAGCACCATTTAGGTGACAACTGTGGAGACCTCCATGGCAGTATTTTCTGTTCTGGACACATATTAATCTTGTCTGGTCTTCCTGAGTCCAGCCACTGCTTCACGTGCTCAAATGATACAGATTTTGCTTCCTTGGCTCCAAAAGGGAAGAGTAGATCAGAATTTCCTTTGTTGATGATGTACACTTTCAAAAAATCTCATTTGAGTACTTTTCTCTATGATTTCATTTGTTGTATAGTTGGGCAGATACCGTTCAGAGAAAAAGTATCATAGCTTATTATTTAAATTACCTGATGTGTAAGAGGCTAAATCTTCCAACTTTTCTCTTGAACTCTCTTTGCTCAATGAATAATGATTTCAGTGAACCTTATCAAGGACATCAGTACTGTTTAACATGAAAAATGCCGAATTTGGGCTGTAGAGAAGGCTACGACTCTGTTACCTTTTCTATGCTTACACAATCTTGATGTATGCAAGATAAGGTATTTATGAATACACAACAGAAGGAACACACAATTATATACAGAAATGTGGAGAAAGACAGCATATCTAGAACACAGTTTAGCTATTCAAGTCAATGAAACAGTAATTACAGGCTTCATTTTCATTATTTTGGGGGAAGGAAAAGAGAACAGATTCCCCTGCTGTGTTCCAAAGAAGGATATGAATATAACTCATAACACTGGCATGGAGGGTTTTAAATATGTAGCACAGAGCACTCTAAATGATTCAGTGTTTTTTTTTTTTTTTTAAAAAAAAAAGGCGTGGCTTTCAATGAAAAAAAGTACCTGAGTACCTGAGTGTAATTAATATTCAACTTGTACCTGTGATTAAAGAGGTCAGACAGAATGATGGCTGTTGGAAGTTTTTATTTTCTGTTTCTCAGTGAGGAGGACAGAACTCTAGAAGTATAATAGTGTAATAAAATTATGTATATTTATCTAAAATTAGATCTGTTATCCTAAAGAGAAAATTATGATATACATCCTTGATCTTCCTTATTGTTATTTATTGTATGCTGTGGCCTCCTTTGTACACTAAGGCAATTAGCCTTTTGCCCCAGTTCCCTTGGCTTTATTTCATAACTAAGACTGTAACATAATGTTGTTTCATATATTCATTTTGACAGCAATAATCATTTTGTTTCTACTACAGTAGATGATGTATGTAGGGTACTGTTCACCAGTAGATTTTCTCCAGCATAAATGCATGAGTTTTAGACAATGCAGAGTAAATTTTCAATATGATAGTCTGATTAAGAATGACTATATGTATTGGGGTACTGTCATTTCTGTAAAGCACATGAAAAGCAGTTGAAAAAAATGATACAGTAGCTATGATTAGCAAATTGTGAATATGCTGATTTATAAATCACCATTCGTAATTACAAAAGCTTGCAAATTTAAGAGCTGGTAAAGAAGCAAGGTTTTCTCATGTTTACTAGAATTTGTGAGAAAGAGCAAATCCCACTAGAGCTTGCTTCATACCTGAAGAAAAAATCAACAAAATTCAAAAGTATACATACTGAAGGCTTTGACAGACTTCCTAAAAGAGTTTTGTAATTCCTATTTGTGTTCTTGCTAGTATTTGCATTGCAGATTCAGACAGATTCTGTGTCCTTTGCTTTCTATCCCTGGGACATTGTAATGCAAATCTTAATATCTTTCCACTGCTTGGCAATTTGCATCTTTGAAACTTGAATCATTGTGAGACACAAGAGAATTATATAGTGAATATACTGATGTGCTTCATGACACAAAGTTGAATCTCCTATAATGAAAAATTCTGATATTCAGAAGTGTCACAGATTTGGTTTTTATTTGGTATTTCATTTCTTTAAATCCACTGTGTTTTCATCTTTTATGTTTTAATATGAAGCTGTAAAATAGTAAAAACAATGGTGACACGGAAGGTATATTGCAAGAATAAAGTAATCGGTTTCGTGTTTCTCTCTCTGAAAAAAAAATAAGGTACAGAAATAGGAATTGCTACAATTGTCAGAAATTCCTGAGAGATGTCTACCTCATTTAGCCCTATAAACAGAAATGCAGAGTTATCTGAAGTGCAATAATATTGAAGTATTTTCTTATATGATTAGCTCTAAATTTTTCCACCTAACGCCTCTCCTGTCCAACAAATAATAATTGCTAGTTCTTTGAATTTCTCACATAGTTCTGGAAATAATAAAATATTTGTTCCTTGTGGAGATAATATTTTTTTTTTCTTTTTTTCTTCTTATCTACAGCTAACAAAGCACTGATTAAGAATATTATTAGTATGCAAGTCATGTCATCACAGGCAAATTTGCAGTATTTATCTGATATGTAATTGTAGTAGTATTATTCATGAGAGAGAATATTGTGGTAATTTTTTTCTGAAAAACAAGAAAACAAAGAGTATTTTTTTCTCTTGGTTAATGAACAAATATCAATATATGCCTAGAAAATTTCCAGGTTGAATTTTTGCGAGTGGGAAGGGGATGTATTAAAACTCACTGAATGTGATTAAATACACATGACTTTCATCCATCAGCATTATATTAATTTGCTCTTTCTCTTTGGCCATTAGTAAAAAGACATTTATCTTTGTCATTCTGAACAGCCACTGGACTTTGAGACCAAAAAATCCTATACTCTGAAGGTAGAAGCAGCCAACATTCATATTGATCCTCGCTTCATCAGTGGAGGACCATTCAAGGATACAGCAACAGTAAAAATTGTAGTAGAGGATGCTGATGAGCCACCAGTCTTTTCATCACCTACTTACCTACTGGAAGTGCATGAAAATGCTGCTATTAACTCTGTGATTGGTCAGGTGACTGCCCATGACCCCGATGTGTCTTCCAGTCCTATAAGGTAGTGCTACTCTAAAGTTCTCATAGGAAAACACTGCTGGTAGTATGCTATGTTTTCCCATACATTGTATGTATGTTCTCTCTCTGTTTTATTTCTATAAAATACTGGCATAGGATTTCTTTGTTTTATGAGGTGTTATACTTATCAGTTCAGGTAATTTCCAAAATCACATAAATATTCCTTGCTACATGAATAATCTTATAAAGCAGTAAGTGTGCAATGAAAATAAGAAATAGGGGGGTATAAGGTCCAGTGGGGTTGGCTCATCAGTGTATATCTCTGCATTTACTTTAAATATTCCACTAGTTTCTCTACTAACAATATACTGAATTTGTTCCATGTAGTTGTAAGATTGTAAAACCATATTTAGTATTCCTTTGGCGAGACATATTCCTGGTTTAATCATAGGAAGTCTGAAACGATTATGCCCATATGATTTTTACATCTTCAATTTGCGATATTTTCCCTTTTTGATCTAACTTGAGCAAAATCTCTTATTTCCGTTTCATCAGATCAGTGTACTTTCTATCTCATTTCATGAGATCACATTTTTCCCTCCCCTTTAGTTAAACAGTGACACGACTGTTTTCAAACCAAATTTTACTATATATAGTACTGCCTGCTAAAAGCATTCTAAAATGAAACACCAAAATGTCAACTTAATAGTAAAAGTATGTTTGGAGAGTTTATTTAATAATCATCACTGTACACTGCTGCCATAGAGAATATAAACTACACAAAGAGTTGTCAGTGTTGTGAAGATGATGCTTATGTACATTTTCTAATCATTATCTTTGTTGCAGAGCCAAACTTTAAACCTTTATTTAGGGGGCCTACATGCTGCATAGCATATTTTAGTATTTTCAGAATTAGACATTCCGAATATATTAGAACTTGTGCATGCAGATGGAGTATCTTGCCTGGAATCATCCTTTCAAACCTAGTAAAATTTAGCATTGACTATCAAATCTTGCTACATAAAATTAGTAATTGAATGATATACTTGCTACTGCAGTACACAGCCCAGTAACACATGCTTACTCTGTTTTCATACCAGAGAAGCTCTCAGGACAATCAAGGATGGTCATCAGGTCAGAAAAATGGAAAATTAATAAGAGTAGTTACCCAGATTAAAATAGTGTTGAGTAAACAGGAAAAGGTATAACACAGAATGCACACAGTTTGATCTATCACAATTTAAGCAGTGGCTCCATCCCCAGTTTTATTACTGCTGACACTGATGTGCCACTAAAAACTGGGTCTTTTGAAAGGTGTGTGAAACCAGATGTGGTGGCAGCAAGTTGGCTTTCTTCAAATACTTCAGTTTGATACTCATCATTTCTTTTCAATCAAGCCTTAGTTCTTTGCCTCTTCCACATTCTGTTCTGCATTTGGCTTTGTCCTATGCCCCTTTGCTCCCTGAACGTGTCCTCTTTGTTCCTATCTCCATCTAGCTTCAACTCTGCTTCAGTTTTACCTTGACTGTTTTGCCACTCTTGCTCTGTTTCCTTGGTCTTCTCTAATCCTGCCTCAAACTCTGAGTAGTTTAGCTCAGCTACAGGCATTTTTATACCCTGAAATTGAGCCCTTTTATTCTCATCAAGACCAAAAAATTGAGATGTGTAAAATCTTTACCACATCTCCATTTTTTTCATCATTTTAAAGATCAAAGTATTTTCAAACTTTTGAAAGGAAAAGGATTTCATATGTGTAAACAGAATTAGAACATAATTATTTTATCACATCATACAGAAACAATTGATATGCATGAAAGAGAATGGGCAAAAATTAATTACATTGAACCAAAAACATCTTCGTAATTAGTATGATTTATATCTTATTTTAAAATATATATAGTAATTTAAAATTTTATCTTGTAATTTTTCCGTGGCATTGGCATGATAGATAATTAAGGAATACACACAATTATCTATGCAACTTCCTTTTTTCTTCTTCTTTGTTCATCTGATTAATCTGGATATATTTGGGATTGTTCTGGAAAGACCAAATCCGGTTTTTGCATGAAAAATATTTCAAGGCAAAAAGAGAATTTTTAAGTTATTAATTTTACTATTATAGAAGCAAAAATATTCATCAGAGGTAAGTAGCGAGCAGAAATATAGCTACTTTCTGGTTCTGGAAAAAAAAGGAACATAGATTATGGAAAAAAAATGGAAACATTTTTTTTGGATTAGAATGTTTCATTTGATTGTATGTTTCAATTGTTTATTCTGTTAGTATATCAGGAATATGATGTAATTTCTCTGTATCCATCTACTTTTTATGATACACTTTCTAAAATATCAAAAACAAGTTAGAGTTTTTGTAAAACAGAATTAAAATATTCTGTTCTAAAAACAAAGGAGTGTTTGAATACTCCCTTGTCATTTTTAACGTGTTTTCCTTAAAATAGAATTTTTGGAACCAAAAAACACTTACATTTCAAGGAAAGTATATTTTTCAGTATGTATCTGTTCTGTTAATATTTTGGTTGGACAGAGCTTTTGTATACATTTGTTATAAAAATCCTAGCAACACAAATCACCTTAGAGAATCACCTTATGTGCTACCTATACTGCATCTGCTTCACATTAGTTTTATACACAGTCTCAGTATACTCAGAGTATTGAAGTTTAATAAATGAAGTAAAACATGGTTGTCTCTGAATATGGAATTATTAGTCTGATAATTGACTCACAAGAAAACAAACAAACAAACAAACAAAAACAGTAAAGAGCTTAGAAAAATTATAGGAAACAGACTGGAAAGAAACTCTTCTCCAATGCTTCTTTTTTTTAAAAATGTTTAACCTCATCCAGTACAACTGTGCTTTTTTTTTGTTACACTTGCTTAGAAGGGATGAAACATATCATCTGATCTCTTCCTCACTTTATCTGAAGGGCATAAAGCCCTTCGTAGATGAGTGAGTGGGTCTATAGGTGGTTTACCAGTCTGGTTCTCAATAAGCCCATCACAAGGAAATACCCCTGTAGGGTTATTATGCAATGCTGTGTTGAATGAAGGGTTGTGACTCTGGTTATTGGTCTGAAATCAGTCAAAAATCTTTGAAATTTAGGCATTTTTAGATGGATGGGACTAAAGGATGCATATGTTGCATGATACCTTTCATATTTTTGACGTTTAACCATAATAGTGGAAGAGCATCTTTGAATGACTAAGTGATAATGCAGTGTTTAGTTGAGTTATGATTTCATTATCCTTTTTTTCCAGTGAATGTGAACCATCTTTTCATTTCAGCTCTTAGGTTAGTCCAAATATATCATGTCTTTCATAACCCAGTGCTATTTTCATAAGCAGCAATATTTTTATTTTCTCTTTCTTTGCTATTCTGCTGTGCGTATTCTTTAATATACAAACTTTTAAACCTGATTGTGAAAAAGATTTACAGATTCTGTTAATAATTGTAGACATGGTTAGCTCACATTTTACCACATCTAGACCACATGCATCTTTCTCAATAATGGAATTAACCAGAGGATTCAGCTGAGCTATTTGTAAAACTTTGCTGTAGTTTAGTAAGGGTGGTACATCCTGGCTTATTGTATAATAAGGCTTGAAAGATCATTATCTGTTAGCATACAAGTCTAGTGATTCCAGTAGTATTTATTTCATGTTTCTCTTGTTATTTTATAACCATGGTCTTTTTATCTGCAATAAATTATCTTGGATAAAGCTTGATCCAAGTGCATAGCAAAAAGCATGAGTAATAATCTTTCTTCCTATACTGTCTCTGCCCTCCTATAAATCATTGCCTTTCAGTGTCTTTCTCTATGGAGAGATAAGCTTCACTGTGGCAGGTTTTCCCCATTCATATTGGAAGAGATTTCATCTTTGGCAGTAGTGGATCATTTTCTTAATTCACAGCAGGCCTTAAAAATCTAGATACGTTATTTTCTGCCTCCCTAATGGTGCAGCTGTTTATCAGTCACTAAGTAGCTTGTCCTGTCTGCCTGGCATTAATAAACAATGGTGATTTACCACTGATGGGGTATCAGTCTTGCGATTCAAATCTCAGCAGGTGCAGCAAAAAAGGGTTTCAGCTCTTATTTAGATTGGTTCAAATAAAGAATAGATCAAATTAAGTCATAACAGCAGTATCAGTAGTGTGGGAGAAAGACTATGAATCACTTTAAATCTTCTGTTAAACCACTATGGGATTGTTCCTATAATTGCCATAGCAGACCTATAAACTAACCAAAACCTCCCAATAACCTGCACTGGTTTTATGGCAATTTTAACAGATATTATTTCCCAAGATATTCTTTTCTCATTTTTAGAGAAATGTATGTTTCATGTTTAGCTTATGGATCTGACAATGCATTCCCATTAAAAAGAGTTATAATACCATTATCATGAAAAGGAAACTGCAAGCGTACTATTAATATTCCCAGGTTTATGACTTGGCAAATTTCGTTTTTTATTTTGTACCAAATATTTATCAAATTAAAATCAGGAGAGGGTTTTACCTCTTTGTAGTCCTGTAAACCTGTGAAACTTTCATTAAAACTGTTTCATTTTGAGTGCTGTTTTTGCATTGTGAATAAATACTGTTGGGATGAGATGAAATGCAATATAATAAACTCACAGATATTTAAAAAAGCATTGATCCTTAGAGGAAAAAATGCATCTTACCCACAATGAAGTTTATGTCAAGTCCAAGTCGACTAAATAGCATATAAGCATTTCATATTTTTTTTTCTTTGTGGACTGTCAGAATTCATAAAAGTTTTGTACTCTGATAGTCACTTCTGCATAAACTTCAAGAATTAAAAGATTGGCTTTAAGTAATGAGATCTTAAAAATGAGTTACTTTGATTGTTTTCTATTGTTTTGTTTTGTTTTGTTTTTTATTGATTGCAATTTTAAATCTCTAAGTTTAAACCTGTAAGTCTGTAAGATATTTTTTATCAACTTCACTAGTACCAGAAGTTTACTTCTGATACTTAAATGGGAACTAAGGAGACATTAAAGTAAGGTTAAAATACATTTTCAAGTATGATTGCCTAAAGTTAGGCACCTACATCTTTATTCCTCCATATAAGTGACCTGATTTCAGAAATGCTGAGGGTAGTACAGTTCATATTAAACCATTGAGAAGTGATATGTGGAGTTCACTAGAAAATCAGTTTACTTGAATGTCCAAATATAGATGTGCATGCCTAACTTTAGGCATTGAATATACTTGAAATTTGATTTCATATTTTTGTATCGTACCTTTTAATGAAACTACTAATTTTTAAAGTGAGTAAAACTAGTTCTTCTGAGAGTTTAAAAATAGAAAAATGTCTAGCAAATCACATTTTCCTTGTTTAACAGGGGGATTCATTTGTAAGTCTATTATTTGTTAAGTTCCTTACCAGTGTGTCTATGCTAGTCTTGATCTTTGGTAATAACATTACCAAATGTTTGTTAACGTTTGCACTAACTTTGTTGTAACTTTGAGCTAATTTTTGAAAATCAATTGTATCTTACTGAATCCATTGCACAAGCGCCCTAATTGCAACATTATCTTTTATTCTAAATATGAACTCATTATTTGACATTGAAATAAAAAAGGTGAAAGCTACAATCCTAAACTTTGACATCAGAACCTAATGCTACACATGCATTGAAAGCAAAGGTGTTTTGTTGGAATGAGTTTGAATTATTCGGAAGTTTTTATTGTGGCATATAGAGGAACTTCAGAATCAGATATTTATTTTTTTTAAATTTGCTTATGGTAACATAAAACAGTGGCATAAATGATTTTCAGATAACTGTGCCATTGACATTGTAGCAAAATATGTTCTCACTCTTTTATCGCTGAGTTTAGCGGTGTGTGTGAAAAAAGTAGAAGTGTAATGAGAAACTGGCAGTCTGAGTCACTATTCTGGCCACTACATAATGTAATCCAGTCTGACACTGTATCCTAACTCACCCTATTATGCCTAGATATAATGCAGAACAGATGCAAAATTGTCAGTGCGTGCTGTTAGGTTCTGTAATACATAGACACAAAGGCTTAAAAGGCTTTTATATAAAGCCACAGTTAGGATTCACTAAAAACCCTTGAAGTCAATTTTTATTGAACTATATCAATAGTTCAGTGATAAACTCTTTCATTTTGTACCTTTTCCTATCGCAAAATTGGAAAGCTTAATTTTGTGATTTAGTTTCCTTTTACAAATAATACATTAATAAAATAACTCTGAAAATGGGCAAACATAAAAGCTTTCCTGGAGATCTTGTCCTGAGCTTTAAATCATCATCCTGCTTAATGCACTGTTGGAGCAATCTATGGCAGCTCTTTCCTCTCAAGCTGGCTCTGTTTCGGCTGCATAATTTACCTGGAAATTCACATTTGCAAACTCTGACTACTTGTCGGATAGAACTTGTTTTGTTAAAAATCAGTGATGTCAGTCTGTAAAACAATTGCTCCTTCAGTGTTTGAAGTGTTCTACAGGTAAACGGTGATTCACTGCCTTCTGCCCGTGGAGATTCTTGAACCGTAACCAAATAATATGCATGGTGAATAGTCCATGCTTTATTAATCTGAAATTTGTTAGTAAAATAACATCATTCAGCCTTTTTTAAAAATAACCATGAAGCCCACCGTTTTTGTGTGCTTAATACATTACTCTTGAAATTATCAACAGTTACTGTGAAATACCATAGAAACTGTCTAATAAATGTGATGGATTGTATAATTAACTGTTGATCAGCACCGTTTGTCAAAGATGTTACCTAGTGAACCTGAGGGCATTTTATGACCTTCATACTGGGTATACAGCTAACTACTCCTTGGGCAATAATAAATATTATTTTTTTTAGTCTCAGTTTGTCATTTTGTCTTATACAATTGAGCTTCTCAATCCATTTTGCTATAAAACTGCAGCTCTCAGAGGGCTCCATAAATTGTCTTGTGATTGTATGGACTACACCAACTTCATTAAGTAGATTACAGGGATGTCTATTTTGTAGGTTTTCCATTGATCGCCATACTGACCTTGAGAGACAGTTCAACATTAATGCAGAAGATGGGAAAATAACTTTGGCAACACCACTGGACAGAGAAACAAATATGTGGCACAACATAACTATTGTAGCTACTGAAACTAGTAAGTATTTGTGACTTTTTTGTGATTTTGTGATTTTCTGTTGGCTTTCTAATTAGTTTTATCAGTGCATGCAGTGGAAACTGTATATAAGTAAAACACTGGATTTTTAAAGCATACATTTTTTGAAAGAAAACTTAATTTCTGATAAGGTTCCATTTCTTTTGGTTTTCAAAAATGTACTTGTTTCCGTGAATAAAGTAATATAGAGTTTGAAGGGATATACAAGGACATTTATAGAGGGTATATAGGGTAAATATAGGGTAAATATAGAAAAACAGGTATGTAGTGAGTTATAATAAGGCAGAAGAAATAAAACTTTGCTACAGTTGAAGTAAGTTGTAGAGTCAATGCAAAAGTTCTTAATTCTGAGAAATATTTTGTATCGGTACCTTAAATGATTAAGCACATGGGTATGTTGCATTAAAGTAGCCCTATTTGATATTTGATTTTTGAAAGAATATATATACGTATATTTTTGTTGGGTATTAATGATTGGGAATGGGAATATTTGTGAAGAATATCCAAAGGGTGCACTGGAACATGTTGCCCAGAGAAGCTGTGGATGCTTTGGGCAATCTGGGCTGGTCAGAGGCGTCCCTGCCCTCGGCGGGGGTTGGAACAAGCTGGTCTTTAAGGTCCCTTCCAACCCAGAGCATTCTGTGATTCTGTGATTCATGTGAATAAATTTACTCATATGCAGCCATAACCAAAACCACATATTACTCTGATCTACAAAATTATTGTGACTGATCAGTACACCTAAGTCACTGGCAGTCAGGAGCTTCACCCTGTCTGGGGAATAGGGGTTCTAGATTTTAGTCAAGAAGAACTCTTGATTAATTTGGAATTGTGATTAAGTGCTGGTGGCAGGATCTGATAAGACATTATTAATATTAGCATTATATTTTAGACTATAAATTTGACTATGTCAACATGTTGAAGCAAAAAAAAAAAAAAACACAAAACAAAACAAAAACAGATACAGGAAGTAGGACAGTCATCCCTTGTCTTCATAACTCGGACATAAACTAAGAAAATGTTTCTGCTAAAGTTTCTATTCTGTGATCAATATGTATGCATAATTCCTGCAAGTGCATGCACACTTGACACATTGTCATAAGAAAGTTTGTCTTCAGAGCTTGATGAACTACGCTACTAATTCTTGCATGTAGAAAACACAATGATATTAATGCTTGCTTCTCCCCCCGAGTATCTTTTTTTTTTTTTTAAGTATATAGTGTTATGATAACTTTTAGTGCTCAGCTTCATAATATTGTACCTATGAATAAATGAATGAATGGGAGAATAAAAGGTGCTTACTTGGACCATTTTTGTTGTCCAATACTTTTCTCTGGTACTTGCTTTTAAAAACGAACGTGTTAGGAATATGAGAGGGATAACTGACATGCATGCATAAATGACAAAGGCATGTCTGAGTAAAAATAAGCTCTCAACTTATAACTCCTTTAAACTCTATTCATGCAATCTGCCTTAATAATTTGTGTATTTCATTGCCAACAGTGCAATTGTGCCAACAGTGTTCTGTTAATTGCTATTAAATCTTGTGGGCAAACACTACTTTGATAAATTAGCAAGAATACTTTCTGCTGGCAGGAAAGCCAAGCCAACACAGTAAATCAAATTGCATAAAGAAAGAAAGCAAGCTCCAGTTTCACAGAACATTTTTTTGCCAGGTTAATATCAAGCCACTTAATAATTCTGCTGTTTTTAAAGGAGAAAGAAATAAAAATCTCCATACCAATTTTCTCAAAACATGAGAAATCTCAATTCATGAGATCTACAACTAGCATCAAAATAATTATTAGTTTGTTATTCAAAGCTTTTCAGACACTGAAATAAAAAGGTATAAAGTAATTTTACATTTTATTTCCTCCAAAAAGTCTAAAATGGAAAACAAGAAAAAGAATAATTTTTCAAGAATCTTCTCCAATTCACTTTTTTGATGTGTATCGTGTGATTGTATGTTTGTATTGGAGCAAATTTAACAGTATTACACATTTCTAAGTCACATCAGAATTAAGTGTGCCTCTTCCTTCTTCAGATTTCAAAAATGCAATTATTACTTAAGAATTTTATAATTAGTTGCCTTCTCATAAAACTTCATGGGAGCCTCAGCACCTATCACTGTTGTAAAATAGCCTCTGTTCAGACTGGCTACAAAAATAATAATATCAATCTCGTTCTAAGCATTTGAGTTCCTGCTGATGGCTGGGTTGGTGGTTTGTTTTTGTTGTTTGTTTGTATTTGTTTGTTTGTTTGTTTTAGCATTCCTAATAAGATTATTTGACAAGAGCTGAATTTCATAGACTACTATATCTGCTTATTTAAAGATAAATTATTTTTAAATTCTGCTTTCACTGACAGTAATATTAATATAGTGCTGGTTTCTCCCATAAAAATAAGGATGTCAGCATCATTCAAGCAGGAACATTTTCTCTATCTACCTTAGCTGCTTTCCATTTCAGTTCTGGGCTCACCTCTATTTATATAGGCAATGATCAGTCCATTTCATTGCTGAAACAGTTGCTTTCCAATCATAAGTCATGATATTTTTTTCTTCATGATTCCCAGCCTGGTGGATCTTAAATATATCCTAATTTATCAACACTTTCATAGATAAACACCAAGTTTTTCCAAAACATAAATCACTTTTTCAGAACTTTGTGCCGGTACATTACCTGCACTTAAATTTGTGTTTTAAGCACAAGTCCTTTTTGGAAGTTTTTGCTGCCACCATGAATAACATATTCATTTGTATCATCCCTCAGTTGTCTCGGGTGGGGAACTTCCAGGACAGGATTGGTCTGAGTGAATTGAGTATAACTTCCGTGTTTTCATCTGGCTTGAGGATGAAGTGATTTAGATTCAGACTGGCTGATCTTTAAGAAAGCAATCTGCTTTGCAGGTGGATAATTTTAAGCATGTTACTTATTTTTAATCTTTCTGAGTGACCTAAAATGTAATCTAACCTTCCACATCAAGAAAAAAACAGGACTTTTTTCTTTAAGTACTTAACAGGCAAAAGAGCAGTTTGGCTTATTTTTTTTTCTGTAGGAAGGACATTTCCTTTCCATACTTATAGGCAAGTGTCTTTTCTAGTTCTAATTCAGAATACATTAATTCTATTGGTGCCACAATCATACTCTGAGACCTGTGCAACGTGATACATTTTGGAGCGTGGCATTTTCCTGCTTTTACTTTCCCATCACTGGTTGACTCCTTCTAATCTCTGTGAAGCAGTTCATAGTTGTTGCTTTCATTGTATGCACAGTTACATACCTACACCCTTTCTGGTGTATTAATATATACATTCTTCATTACATATTTTAATTAATAGTTACTTCTTTTTAGTTCAAATTTTCCCTTCTCTACTCATGTAATGACTTCATTATATTGATGAATTATATCACAAGGATTTGTAAGAAAAGAGAAAATTATAAAGAACTTTGACCTCATTGAAAGATTGCTCTGAAATACAGGCTTAGAATTCAAAGAAAAAAATAATAGTGTATTAATGTTTATTGCAAGAGGCATACTGAAAATTATTAAAACTTTGAATTGATTCTTAAATTTTCTTTCTACTTTGCCATGAATCCAAGTTTACTCTACTGAATGAGTCTGGAGCCTGAACTTCTAGGTGATTACAATATAGAGTTTCATTGGCAAAGTGACCTTTCTCTCGTGGTGTACCTTTTGGTCTGTGGATATGAAAGGTGAACTTTTTCTGTCACTCACTGGACTTTAAATAGTGGATTAATGAGATTTCTCTTTTGTGTTGTTGTATGTTTAAGACTTATATGCCTGAAGGCTAAGGAGCTTAAAGTTGTATGCCAAGGTTGGGAGGGCTTTTTTCAGCTAGATGCATGAGAGAATGGGGAGTGGATATAGCCTTGCTTTGTAAGTCAGGGCTGATTATGCTGCTCATATGTTTGGGCTCTCTGGAGCTAAGCCCTGAACAGGAAAGGAATCTGGGGACATATGCAAGTATTCTCTGAGAACCTGAATTGCTGTGCAGTAAGAATGAATGATTAACTTACAGGCATTTCTTTTGATGCCTTTTCCCCCCCCCCCCCCCCAATATGTACAAAGGCTCGTCACATTTTTGTTTCTTTGGTACTTTTCGAAATGGAATTTTCTGACATTCAGTAAAATCCAGTAAAGTCAGGATCCTTAAAGTCATATGTAAACCCATTCATCTGAACACACACATACATTTTTTTTAGTTTGTATATGGTACAATTATAGCTATAACTACTGTTCACATTGACATGCTTGTGTTGCTTGCATTAACTGGTTAGCAATTTTACTGGGCAGTGAAGCAGAGCAGAGTTCAGGCTGAGCTAACCTCCTCAGTATTCTCTCAGTTTCTTGTACAGGTTTTGTAGTACTTATCGAGTTATGTGTTGTCAATGCTATTCAGCTACTAAAAGAAAATCAAATAGCCATGATTTATTTATTATAACATTTTTGCTACATTTTCCACAGATTCTGAATAGAGTTCATTCTGATCATTCAAGCTATCTGATTGTCACACATGTACAAGGTATATAGTAATTATGCTCTGTCTTCTTTATACCTCCAGATCCATGGATTCCCATTTCTATATTCTAATGTCTGTAAGAGCCACATTGCAGATATTTCCTCAGCATCCTTACTGTATGTCTGATTAATACTAAGGAAGTTCCCTATACCTCAGTCGTTGCTTTTTAATTGATATAACAAGAGCAGCAATAAATGGAGAAAAAATATCATTTGAAATCAAAGTAGAGACTTATCCCTGAGAAGCTAACTTAAGCAAGAAAGAAGTGTGTTAGCAACATAACTGCATAATATTCCTCCAATTTAAATATGAATATCCTGATATTTTCATTCTCATTCCACATAAACTGTATCTGAGATCTGTTTGAGACACAGAATTTCAGTTCTTTAAAAAAGAAAGAAAGAAAAGAAAAGTATACATCCATTATTAATAATGCTTATTTGGTATTCTCTTTAAAAAGTGAAGTAATCCTTTTCTCAGGAATATGTGTATTACATAGTGGAAATTCATTTAATAATATCACATATCTCAACAAGAAAAAATAAATATATTCCAATTTGCAATCAAGATTTGCAAATGAGATTTGTGAAGAACACACCAACAAATAACAGAAACCATGGCTCACAAACTTTAAAGACAAATAAATGATTATCCCTTTAAAGTTCTCAAGATCTCCTGAAATAACAGTGAGTGGGCTACTCAAGATTTGTGTTTTCTTTCTAGCCTTTTTATGACTATGAGCAGCACTGGACTCCAGCCTTTTCAGATATGCTAGGAAATAGAGAGATGAAACGTGCATCCATTTGCTCTGTTTCATCATGTTACTCGAAGGCTCTTCCAAAACTTCTCTTTTTTCACACTCTATCACATGCACAGACATGCAACAAGTCAGCAGGGGAATTACAAATCCATGCAGGTTGGCATGGGAGAGGATGTTTGTTAGCCCAAAACAATGCTTTTAGCCATGTTTTGTATTTCTGAGTGAGGTTTTTTTAATGGAATTTCTCTTTCCCATGTTCTCCGGGCAGTGTAGTCATGGAGCTATTATTTTGACTTTGAGTGACTGCTTTTATCAAGTGACCCCTGATATTCGGCTATACTTGCCAGACAAAAAGCATACCAGTGGGGTAATTAGCCCTCACCTTCCTCCACCACAGTGTTTGGCAAAGTACCAGAACTGCCACAACTAGTGGAAATTCTCGTGAATTATTAGTCAAAACAGAAGATGAAAAGATAGACAAGATCTTGAAATGGAAATGGTAATTTGACCACAATAAATATTTTCCAGGCATAGAGCAAAATAATCTCAAGGACAAACCTGTGGGCTCTATCTGACAAAGGTAATTACCAGTACCAACTGCATTCTTTAGAAATGAAGAAGTATGAGGCAATTTTATCACCTAATAGGAAAGGGCATAAAGCCAGGAAGACTTTTTATGGTTTACCAAGAATATAAATACAATAATTGAATCATCACCCAACACATGCTTTACTAAAATTTATCTATATTGTATATTACTTTAAAAAAAAAAATACAAGGACATTAATTAAAAAGGAAAAGAGACGTAATTACTCTTCAGAATAAGCCTTCAGCTACAATGTACATTTTAATGTCATGAATACCTTCACTCATGCTTTAATTTATTTAATGTTATTTAGCCTTTTATTGTAAAAATGACTATAGGCACTATTAACAATAATTCTAACATTTTAGGGAGTTACTTGGGTGCATCATATAATTACCTGTAATTTAGGGCTGAGTAAATTTCAGTAAGTTTTAGAAGGAGAAAAAAATAAGCCTTTATGGAGGTTTAAACAGGATAAGCTCAGGATATTAACCTTTTTCGCTTGACCCTTTTCTCTCTGGCTTAGTGGAACTCAAACTAGATGATCCATCATTTTTGCACTAACAGAATTCAGTAAGGTAGTTTTTATTCATTTGCACATAAATACAGGGCTATACAGAACTCCGTAGATTCTGATGGGTCATAGAGAATTTGCCACTGGTCAGTGGAGGGCTGAAGGGGGTTTGCAGCTCTCAGCTGTTGAAGCACATTCAGAGTTATCGTAAGCTTTCCCCTTAGTGTTTTTCTCAGCTCATGAATGGCAAGAGATGTGATCCACATGGATAATAGTGTGGGAGAGGCTGTATTATGAGGGAATATGAATGGGAAAGGAGTGCACTTATGAAAAAATCTTTGTATAAATTGGGCTTGCTAGTTTAGGAGCTAGAATTAAAATTCAGGTGTGGGGAACTGCATACAAGTTAGTAACCTCTGGTTTCAGAGGAAAGCATGTAAGGCGGCTGTGAATAAATCATCTGAGTAATTAACTGGGAAAGAAGTCTGAGGAGGTAATAAGCATATTTACAGCAAGGAAAAGGACAGAGATCCGCATAGTCTAGATTCTGGTTTCAGGGCATTACAAAGCCAAGTTAGACTTCTCAGTTCTATATTTGCAAACATTGATTCCACAAAAACAATGGAATTTGAGAACACTGTTCAAAACATAAAATGGAAAAGATTAGGAAACTAAGTGGTGTTTTAGGTGAGAAAATGTCAGTTCACCACTTAAATATATAACACAATTTTAGATAATGGTGTTTTAGTCTTTGTGGGGCACAAGACAGATAAGTATTCAAGTAAGGAGCAGAAGGGTCATTAGTGAAAACGTATTAACTTATGTAAAGCATGTTTGTTAATTACTTACAGAAAACTGGAGGAATGCTTAAAGTGACAATATGCCTACAATGTTAGCAAAACGTGCACATTGATAAACTGAACAACCAACAATTGGCCATCTGCACTTTGAAGACTTGAACAAAAATTTCTGAAGAATTATGATTCATCTTAAAAATACTGTCTAGTATGAATCCAGTTTGATAAGAATTTATATACTCCTTCTAAGAAGAATGTGACTCTATCTAAAATCTCCACCTTTTTTTTTTTTTCCTGTAAGACTGAAGCATAAGTGTAGGTCAGAGTAGAGGTTTGTAACTGGGATTATTTTTTTTTTTAGTCAATCTTCTTTAAGCACTTTTTTTTTTTTTTTTCCCTAGAATAAAGACTCTACTCAGAGTAGTATGCTTTGAGCTTCTAGTAAAGTTTCTGATTGGCAAAAAATGATGGTATTTTCTGTCTGAAAAACAGAGGATTTTAAAAGGTATATACAGGTATGCTGGGGACACCTTTTTGCTGGTGGTGTGCAAGTATGAATTTTTGGATGCTAAACTTCTAGAACTTGATTCAAGTCAAGCCCATCCAGCAATATTTTATCCATGAAGGGAAACATAAGATCAATGAATTACACTATCAAGATAGTCAGTCCCAGGAAGGAATATGAGCTCTAAAAATGATTAAATTTAAATACTTCTATGATAAGGTCTTGTTTAATAAAAAGTTTTATTAAAGCATTTTGATGTTTTGACTAACAGTAAGGAAGAGAGAGGTTTCATTTGGGCTATTTGACTTCACTCATGAAATCATTTACAGTAAAAGTAACCCCAAAATATTCCAGACATCTTATTCTCTATCAGTCTGCTTATTGTTATTATTGCTGTTAGTCATTATAATGTTTCAAAGCTAATTATAATTGACAAGAAGACCTTGCATATCTGAGTCAATGTTTTATAACATTTTAATATGCATGATGTATTAACATATTAACAATGTAATTGCTCTAAAGTGTGGGCCAGATTTCTGACTCTTTCATGCTAGCACGGTTCTCTTGATTAACGTGGAATCAAGCAACACAGCAGCAAATTGTGCCCCTGTATATTTGTTGTGACTTAAACTTTTCTTCAAATAATTTTCTCCCTGCCTGTTCACTGGTATATTTTTTGAGGCAGATCCTATTCTGCCACTTAATGGCAGAATAGGATCTGAAAATATGGCAGAAAATATTATTTTCTGCCAAAAATGGCAGAAAATATTATTTTCCAGATGTTTTTCTCAATGTGATATTTAGAAATGAAAACCTATTCCTTCCTCACAACAATTAAGGCATTACACTGCCTCCAAAAATATGGAATCCTAATTAGGTATGTGGTTCTGGGATCTACAAGAAGTAATGATCTAGTAACATTTTCATCACACTGTAACTGCGAGTCTCTATTATGGTTCCCTTTCAACTCGGGATATTCTCTTTCTATGTGTTTCCCAACAGTTTTCTGTGGTTCCCTGTTTTCCTAACTCTTCTGTCCTTCTTATTGGTAGCTGCCACAAGGAAGTGAAAAAAGCTTTTCAGAAGCTTAGAGTAGACTGCCTTTTGCTAAAATTGAGGGTCTATAGAATAGTGTTTCCTAGTTGCAGGTGTTTCTGGAGGTTTCAGTTGTGATTAGTTTTGCCATTGCTTATTCATGAAGTGATATATATATTTTTATCATGTTAACTGATCTGGATTTTTCTTTTATTTGCATTGATTTTGAAAAAAAAAAAAAGTAACTGTGTAACTCTAAACATTTGTAACCTTCCTTTCTTTTTGGTTTGTAAATCCACTGTTAATAGTTGTCAAAACTTAAACCGTATTGTTAATTTCCATACTCATAATAGTTCACCTCTTACATATGTAAGGCAGTTAATTTACTGAAAATGACATAGCTGCAAACTACAGCCTGACTTGCATCCTCGTTAGAGAAAAATAGGGCTGAATAATAATACTGTATCAGAAATATAGGTTGTTTTCTGCCAACATTTGTTTCAGTTTGGTCTCTGGATAGATGTGTGGGTGGAAGGATACTGGCAGTGTACATTTTTTTTCCTTGAGGATTTATTTAGGATCTGTGAATAAAACAGCATTGTTTTCATTGTCATGAACCTGACATGACTATAGCAGCTTCCAATACAACCCGCTCAAGCAGCTATACTAATAATTTATTTTGAATTATGTATTTGTTTACTCATATTGATGTGTCACATATAACTTGATTATGTGTCACTATGAATATAAAGCTCACTGTGGTCAAAATTAGATATGCAGAAGAACAGTCTCTAAGGACATGCTGTTTGCAACCAGAGCTTCTGACAAGAGACAAGTAACTGTAATTGCTACTCAAATATTGAAAAGGTGCTATAGTTTCTGATTAGGATGCCCCTTCTAAATCTCTTTTCAAGCCTTATCCCATCCCTTTGTTCCTCCGACTTTAATATTCATTCGTCTCTCTCCTTTTGCATACCCCATGCAGTCTAATCACTCTCTTATGCAGTATGTAGGTTAAATGTAATAAGCACTCACGTTACCTAGTACATCTAATATCTAGTATATCTTCTAGCATTTTATTTTCCAAGTCCATGAGAAAGAATAGAAAGAGGTGACCCTGAGGTGGATTTTTCAAAACACAAATACTGTGAGTTAAGGGAGGCTACCATTGAAAGTGATTTATGATAACCTGAAACTTGAGTTTCTGGGTTGTTGGGTTTATGGGAAGGGGCACAAGGGGAGGGTTGCCTGGGCTTGGCATTCCCCTCCAGCTCTAAGATTGATATGACTTAGGTTTCATATCATTGGTTTATCTTCTGCTCAGTTAATGACAAATCTTACCATGGACCCTGTTTCTCAGTCACATTGCAGCACCAGGTAACTTGCATGGCAAAATTTAAACAGAATGGTATCTTTTAGTTTTCTCATATAGCTAGGGTTTTGGTAGGAGACACTCTTCACCACTGTAAACTGCATTTGAGGGGGTTTTTCACTGCTCCAATCTAATTTTGCCTTTCCAAGCCCTCTTGATCTCTCTTTATGCATTCAAACAAGACACAGTCATGCATATACACCAAGCAAAATATGATACTTCTACAAAGAATAACAAACATTTCCCAGTTTTGCAAATGGATCTTTCAATTCACTAAGGATCAAAGGTAATTATAGAATAACTATTTGTTAGGCTGATGAATAACTACACAGCTTAATGGTAACCATTGAAAATGGTGGAAAAATAACAAAGAGTTTGCATTTGAATGTTAAATGATTGCCTGCCCTCAGATATGCAAAATGGGAGCTGATTCCATCAATATATATTGTCTATATGAAAAGAATATACTTTAATACATATATATATTGTTTTATTATCAAGTTTATATACCCATGTTGATCGTTCGAAGTTAACAAAGTACCAATTTGAGGCCATGGCTTTAATTTAAATTATATTTAAATTTTAATTCTTATATTACTTTAAATGTAGGAAATAGATCATGTAATATTAAGGACAAGGACTTGATTAAACTTTCAGAATAAAAGAGATTTGATTAACTTCAGTAGAAGTGGAATCAGGCCTTGAAGTGAAAGGGAAAAGTAAATACAAAAGCAGTCATTTTGAATTACTTTGCTACTACAGTGGCAAGCAAAGGACTCTGTGCTGAGTTAGGTGAATGTCACTGATAAGAAAATGATGTTTGGTCTTTTTGCAGACATGTTTCATTTTTCTGCAAATTTCAGGTACCTGATTCAAATTTTCTATTCATTATGGGCTATATTAAATATTTTTGTATGTCTTTTGTGCCCTAAAGCAAAACCAACTAAACAAACAAAAACACAGAAAAAGAAAATGAGTATCTGAGTGAGGCTCGATGAATATGGCTTTAAGTGAGAAACAGTTTCTGTCATGGCTTGTGCGTCTATCACAGAAATTTTACTCTTTCTTTTCTCTTTTTATATTAGCAGCAAACTGAAAGTATAACCTGTCCTTTTATTGTAATCCATACATTTTATGCATTTATTAAAGGTAGGTAGATCTTAGTCACTCTTTATAGGTGAAATTACCTTTTAAATACAAATTCATCTTTGAAGTCATTTGCTTGAAAATGTAGCCTGTCCTCAGATCTCCCTCCCCCCCCAGCCTTGTCCTCCTTTCCACAATATGCAGTTAAAACACACATTCTACCTGGTTAGTCACTATATATTGTTCTCCTTGATTTGTCCATACCTGTGGAAGCATGCATTTTGCAGGACATTTTTTCATAGCAATGAGAGGTGGAAAAGTGAACAAAACTGAAGGAAGGGGAGGATTTCGAGCAAATCCTTGGTTAAAATTGTCAGTCTATTCACGAGGAAATAAAAACAGACGGTAGCATAGCTTTGTTCTTGACTTGTTCCTCTTTCATCTGTAGACCATAATAAAATAAACTGAGGGATCTACGGAAAGGTGACAAAACTTTTCAATACCATTGTTATTTTTCTCCCATAGAATAAACCAAGAAATATGTTTGGAATAAACCAATAAATATGTTTTGTATCTTCTTGTTTCTCCCCCCTTCCTACACATATGAACATGCAGAGGCTCACCAAAATCTGTACTCCTCTGATATGTTACAGTGTGCTGAAATAAATATAAATTTTGAATAAGGGTTTGTTTCTTGTTTTAGCATTTTATTTGGAATGCATTCTACTGTGCATTGATATGTTTATGTTATTTTACAGATACTCCACAACTTTCAGTATTTTCTGTATTTTCTCATCCTTTAAAAATTTAAGAACAGGAGTGTTCTTAAGTCTTTGTGGTGACCAGTCCTGTTTATTTGTTTCTTTCTGGTTTGGTTGTTTGAATTTTATCTAAATTCAAAAATAGCTTATGGTATGTTATTTTTAAAAGAATTTCAGAGTCTCTATCAGGCAGTCAATCTCTTTTGAATCAGATCATTACACAACACTTCAGACAAATGAACACAGTATTTATTGCTATATATGATTTTTACAGTTAAACTTCAACATAAATAAAGTTTCAGTTTCACAATAGCATCTCTGTTTCACAGGATTCTTGAAGCAGAGTTGTCAGTTTTATATGGCAAAAGAATTGTTAGAAGCTGCAGTGTTTTAGAGGTAAATGATTGCACAAAGAAAATGACAACATAAAGCCAAAAAGGAAAAATAAACTTGTCCTGCATGTAGATTATCTTACTAAAATCATCAGATAAAACCTTGATAAAGGTGTGGGGAACAGATCTGTTAAAATACAACTTAATAAGTTTGAAGTATGAGAGATGTAAAACAAGTGCTGTTGTTTTTATTAAGTCAGTGATTCAGATTTTGTTTTGATTTCTCTGTTAGAACTAGGACTTCTAATTTAAAATATTATTAGAGTAGAAATTTCACTGAATCAGAGAAGCATGAAATAGCTATTTCCAAGCCATATGATGATGATAATAATAATAAAAGATGTGTTATTTTCGAGAAGTCTACCTTTTATTCAGGTATTTAATTTTAGTTAAAATGCAAGACAGTTTATGACTTTTTAAAGAGAACCTTGATGTGATTTGGATGCTTTAATTAAATAAGGGAGAAGTGGATGATACTGGATTTCTTTGTGTTAAATAAATGATGATTTTTTTTTTTTTTCCAGCCAGTAATTCTCTTTTGTAAAGACCACTGCACTTTAAGATAACTGGTACATATATCTATCAAGGAAAGACAGTAGAGAAGTGTTTTAAGCATGTTTATGAAGCGTTTAAGAAATGCTTATGGGAACTGAATACTGACATTATATGCTGCCAGCTATGGAATAAGACCCCAAATCTGTTTTTAAGTTCTAACTACTCCTAGTATTACTTGCTGCATCTAGGAATAATGTTAACATTTCTATGCTTTGCATTAGAAATCTCCAGTGATACACATGTTATTCTCAGATACGTAGTTTTTTTTCAGGAAGGATGAAAGAAGTTGACTAGTAAGAACTAGAATTGATCTGCAGCCTACAAAAAATTAAGCTTGGAGACACTAAATGGCTTGAACATAGGATTTTTTTTTTTTATTTATTTGATTTTGATTATCTCATCTGAATTATTTGATAATTTGATTATCTCATCTTTTTGTATCAAACTGCAGCACTTTTTAATCCTGAGTGTTTCAATGGTATCTTACTCAGAGATGATTACTAGCAAGGTGCATAATTGAAGCAGTTGAAGTTCAAATGCAATTTGAGAACTAGGGAGAAAAACAGAAGAGCTTCTTAAAAGAAGAGCGGAAGGCATCTTAAAAGCTTTTAAACCTTTCAATATACATTTTTAAGTTCACATGGACTTATAAGCTTATATTTGGAAATTTATTTATTATCACCAATTAATTCCACTACTTATTTTGTCATTGAATCACACCTTCCTTATACCTATCTTGCCTGTCTATATATATATATATATATATTTTTTTTTTTTTTCCATGTGTGCATTGTGCTTATCTACAGCAGACTGCTGGATGTTAGAACTGTGAACAGTAATTGATACTTCAGTGCAGCGCATAAAAGAGTTATACTTCTAGGAAATTATCTACACAATTTGCATATATGTTTCTTATAGCTATGTGCTCTGCTGTGGCAGTGCTGTCCACAGAAGACTAGCTGAATGTATTTGAAATTGGAAACTAAATCCTTCTGTGCAGCTTTACCCTGAAAAGGATTTTGGTAAACTAGACTAGTGGAAATTTTGCTCGGTATTTTTAAATAGAATGCTTCAATGTCCTAAATTTTCCAACTAAGACATTGCTTCTCAAGTGATGGCCCTAATGATATACATGTATTTGTATTGCAAGACTCAAAGGTAGATTCCTGGGTGAATGTTTGAGAGGAAAGAACCGTCTGTGGAGGTGAACAAGGAGAGCACATCTCCTAGGAAGGGGACATTGGCAGAAGTCAAGGATTAACAGGCAGTTCAGAAACTGACAATGCTTTCAACAGCTGATTTATGTGAATGAAACTAAAATTTCCAGGACAGCTACCCATGCAAACATAACATTTTTTTGCTCTAATACATCAGCATGGATCAACTTCAAATGTTTCCTACTTTTTGTCAGGAAACAAAGACAGTGGGCACTGCTAACAGCAATGGATTTAAACTTGAGAAGGTCATCCTCAGCATACGTGTTCTACCACTGTGAAGTTTGCAGACACTTAAAGTATGAACATGGGCAGATGGAGTTGTTTTATCTTGTCAGTGTTCTCATCGTCAAGTGAAAATAGGATTTATTCAGTGAGAATTCATGTTTGTTTTAATAGGCATACTTAGAGTGATTTTTATTTATGGTGATTATTTATTTAATTTATTTTCACTTAGTATGAAGTGAAAATCCATTGAAAAATTTGCAATGACAAAATAATACAATGTGTTCATGTGGTCGGCAGTACAAGCAGTAGATAAAATTCCCTCACCATCTCTCTTTCTCAGCAATACATTTCATCAAAATCACAAGAACCCTAATAGGTAGCGGGTATCCCCTTGTTTGGAGATTTCCAAACAACTAGTTGGGCCTCTCTTGTGTTTAGTAGATAAATTTTTTAAATGAATTCTCATCGAGTTTCTAATTATAATATCTTTAAATTTAATGTTTGTATTTCTGATGAAAGACAAACATTTTGGGGGCAGTCATAGGGGACATGAATAATTTCTTTAGAAGCTTATCTAATTAATTACATTTCTCTGTAATGTCTTTAAAATTTGAACTGCCATCATTTCATTAATTTAGATAAAAGTAAATCTTTAGTGTTTAAATATGACACTAGTGCTGAGAATTCTGGTAAGCTAGAAATTCATTGTCTGTATTTTTATCAAGTTAAGATCAAATGGGTTTTAAATGTTCGGAATTCATTATTTGCATATTAACATTTATTTGACTTCAAATACATTATTATTTCATGTCATAAGTGTTCACCTCACCTATTAATAAGTAAGATTATATGATGTGAAACTGACATAAATATTATTCTTATAATATTTCAGAGGTGGGGGAAGGTTCTTTTTCTTCTGTAACACGTCTTTTTCAAAACTAAAACTTGTGACTCCTTCAAATGGGAAGTATTCAAAGTCTGATGTCCTGTAATCTTCCATATACAATACAGGTGGAATTTGAGTATTTCCTGACATCCAGCAAGTGTAAAGCCTTTATAGATGAAGCCTCAAAAATTATGGTTGTTTTTAGCATACAAGGTAAAAAAAATATGCAAGAGGAAGGATTTGATTAAGTCACAACACAACTAACTTTGATAGAAAACACAAAAATAGACTGTATTCTGTGGTTCTTCCTGTAATCATCTTTACCACTTGTAGGACTGCTACCAGCCACATCACTGGCCTCCAGTCCACTGGCAAAGCCTAACCTACTTTAATTTTTAAAATTTATTATTACAGGTACACGGAGTACAAGTCAATAGCAACTTCTTTCCTGCTCCCAAGAATTAATTCTTTTTTCTCCTGAGTCAGTTCTGTATTGTTAGAAAATGGAACCCATATAGACTGCTAAGTTGTCACATAAGTACATTGATACCCCTGACTCTTAACACAGGAGCTTTCTCACCTGTAGTAAGAATTTAGGTGAAAGCACATACATAAATTAGTCTGACCTGCAGTTTAATTCATGTAGTGTGCAATTATTCAAGTTGTTAATCGTATAAGCGCAATAAAATACTGTGCTGTAAGCTTATATTCAGTAAAAAATGGATTTTGAAACTAGGATTGGGTTACTTGCAGAGGCATACATGTCCTCTAGAACATTTTTCAAAACTTCAGATCAGCTAGTCTTCTCAGTATAAGTAAAGTTCATGTATTTGCTTTTTGGGGAAAAATCATAAAACCTAAAATATTTATTAATAGTCTCTTAAAATAAACTAACTATGCTGAATTGGAGAAAAGACTAGAAACTGAGTGAAATTTATTCAAAGTAGAATGCAAACTGTTGCTTTAGCTTGTCTTTACTTACAGCTTAATAAGATTATTCTACTCTACAATGATAAACTCCTTTATGCAAAATGGCTTTATATTATAAATGATGAGGTGTTATTTCAGTGAAGAACAATGATCACAGGTTATATTTTTGGTTAGCTGCACATGAATCAAAGCACTTTACTAGTCCAAAGTGCAATCTAGTTTTACCTATGTCAGTCTTACAACGTTCTTTTTTCACAATGTGGGTCTCCACGTTAATAGTACTTATAATGAAGAAATAATAGATGTGCAGTCAGAAATACTAATAGAGTAAAATGCTCTGTGCTCTGCCAAAGATAAACAAAGAAATAAATCTCTGTTGTTTACAGCCTTCCCTTTTCCATGTATAATGGACTTTATCAATAAAACAATACAAACTTCATCAAAGAAAAATCTTACCAATTTAGTGTAAGAAATGTCTTCACTGAGCTAATCTCCAACAAACGCTGTTTACAATAGGGGTGTATTTATTCTTTTCAACCATAAAATACTGGCCATCCATCTTTATCTCATGCTCTAACTCTACAATCCATTACAGATAAGACAACCCAATCAAGCATGGACAGTATGGTTTCTATTGAAGAATTTGTGTCAAACCCAGATTAAATCTGTTTAACTTTTATGCTATGATTTCTTTTCTTAGGGAACCACAGTCAAGTGTCCCGGGTGCCTGTTGCTATCAAAGTTCTTGATGTAAATGACAATGCTCCTGAGTTTGCGTCAGAACACGAAGCATTTTTATGTGAGAATGGGAAGCCTGGACAAGTAAGTCTCTCCACGGTTTTTGAAGTAATTTATTTTTGAGTAATTTTTGAGTAATTCTGTGTGAGAGAAGAGGGTGCAGTTTCTTCCTGACATTTTGTCTTATCATTATTCCCAAAATATGTGTCTATGTTCTTGCTTATTATAAATATTCATTTAAGATATATCTGTGATCATGTTCTCTGGTAGATCTTTCTATACATGGACATATATGTTTTATTTATTTTTTTTTTTAAGTTTTAAAGTAAAGGTGTTTCAATATCCAGAATAAATATCGAAAGCCTTTAAGCTTCCACTGTTTCCAGTCTTTTTGATGGAGCTCATCACTTCATAAATTCATGTACTTTAATAGTTAAAAATATAATTCAGCCTGAATCTCATTTCAGACATTGAACTATATTGTAGCTTGTCATAGGTATAATTTAGAAGAAAAACTTAAAACAATAAAACCATTTTCCTCTGCCTATATCTTAGTTATTATCTCAATCTAATTCTTACTCCATTTTCTATGAAAATTGGAAAAGAAAAGAAAAAAAAAAAAAAAAACAGAACTTGGTGGAAAGTCAGGTAGTTTGTAAACAAGTTTAATGTGTTAAAAGAGAGACAGGGTGTTGGAGAACTTGAGTTCCACCTTTTTCTTACATCTCAGGGAAGAAAAAAATAAATGATTTTGCACGTTAATTCCTTCTTAATTTGATGAAATTAGACTGTTGGCAAATAAATTTACAAAACACTACAAGGTAAAATAAATGTAGCTAGACTTCAAAAGCAAGGTTTAACATCTGTAGCTCTTTTCAAGGGAAATTAAACAGATTTCTTAAAGAGCATCCATTTTTCTGACAAATGTACAGAATAAGGGAAGACTATTTCTTGTCATATAAATTGCAAGGTAAAGATTGAAGAAAATTTAGACTTTCATAAAACGAGGCAGTAACTGAGATTTAACTTTTGTCCAACTTGAGAAATACAGTATGTTATAGCAATTCACTGTTTTTAAACTTTATTTCTAGCTTGTGACATTTTATTTAAATAAACAGCAGCTGACAGCATGACACTAGACTTGTTAATCCAACTATTCCCGTGTCTCGTGGGTGTTAGGCATTGAATTCACTACTTTCCAAAGTAGGTTACCTGACAATGAAGTTATAAATTATATTATTTTAGTACTACTAAATGACAACCTATATAGTAGTATGATGATCTACCTCTATAAATCTGGATTGTTACTGATGATTTGACTCTCTAGCACCCCTTTTTGTTAATTAAAAAGGTGTCAAAAAGGTGTCACTTAAGAAAGAAAAATTCTGTCTAACCACTGAAGATTATTGAAATGTACCCTGAAGTGCAGACATTTCTCAGCAGACAGTTATGTTACAGTTGGTACTGAAGTTCCTCTAGTTCAGAGTGGTTTTCTGTTTGCTCAGGGTGGATTTCAGATGCTGAGTAGTTATGTTTTGTATGATATATTAAATCGTAATGAGAATAGCTTTATCCAGGGCTCAGTAAGCTTCCCTGAAGTCAGCAAGATACATTGCATGGTGTTTTCTGGATATATTTATCTATCAAATTTCAGGTTTAAGAGATTTGAAATATCTTTCTACCATTTTCACTTTGGAATAAAACAATAAATGAGATAATTGGCAGTCAGCTGCTAAAAGTGGTTTTTGTTTAAGTATTTATGGACAACTTTTGTTAAACCATATGTTATTCTTCAGCCTCATCATCACTTACACTCTTGATCTGATGGCAGATGTCTCTTCTCTTGAACATGAATCCTCATGTGAACTTTATACATGGTTATTGAGTATGCTACCAGCATGGATGAGGTGTCACTGATCCTGCAATTTATTCTGTTTTAATCAAATAACATTAAGGGGACAGTAAGTATGCAGCAGTCCAGAATAAACAAGGTTAGATTCTGAATAAAAGTTGTCATTTAAAATATATTTGTTCCAGTAAAGATTTCCATATTTACACTACTGGGTTATTTTTTCTTGTGCTCATTATTCTATATTCAAATTTTGGAATAAATCATATTAATCAGTCAAGATGTAGAATTCCAGAAACAAAATATGTCACTGCTACAAAACAGTTAATGTGAGAACCACCATTTACATAGTAGCAAAAGCCTAATTTGGATGTTTCTTCAAAGTTTAAACTGAAATGTTAGATATACAGAAAAGGCACAGTTGTGTTGTGGTATTTCAATGTATTTACATTTACAGATCAGCTTAAATATAAGTTTAAATCAAATTTGAATCACCATAAAGGAGATTACATCTGAACCTTCTCTGAGACATTATTTGCAGCCCCTAAATATATTGACTGAACCTTCTATTCCCGTTCAGTTTCTAAGTGTTCTATTTTGGGTTCTGATATAATTGCGAGTGGCAACTGCAGCTGCTGGTGATGTGACAGAATGTATTAAAAACTGTTGATGTATAACGTTGCCAGATGCACTTGCTTTGTTTTAACCTACCTCTAACAGTAGTACAGCTAGTAGGAGAGGAGAGGGAGGAAAAGAGGAAATGTTTGTCCACGCACATATTCCTGTGCTCCTTGTGCATTTTTACACGCAAAGGAAAGTTGCTATAAGTGTTCTTTGTCAGTTTCAGGAGAAAAACAGATTTGAACATACTGTTGCAGTACTTCTAATCTAACAATGAACCAGCTCATCCATTTACATAAAGCTAAAGCCAGAACACTGTTTTCTCCTACTCCTAGAATAGAACATCTGTATTGCTGCATAAAGGAAAGTTCCTCCCACACTGTTCCTAGGTCCAGACCCAGTTTTCTCCAGTAAAGTGCTGTTTGCTCAAAACAAAGCTACAGAATTTTCATACACTTAAATAGCATAGACAATCATGTGCCAGTGCTTACCCTTGTGTGTAAACTAAACCAGTATAAAACCAAATACAATTTTCCCTGAGTCTCTCTCCATTTATTTCTATTCTATTTAGTTATCCCAATAGTATGGATTGGCTTTTTCTGATGTTAGAAATCTTCAGATAGATCTTTGTCTCCCTGAAGAGGCAAAATTCATGCAAAGGGCAACATGCAGGTTCTAGCAGTAAATGGCTGGCCCTAGGTGACAAGGCAAAGTAAAAATTGTACCATAACGAGTCTAATGCTCATAGTGTTATGAATATACAAAGTAATTAAGAGAGAACCATGAGCACCAGTGTAACTACAGAAGTTTTTTCAGAGTAGGCAGAACAGTTTTGAGAGAAGTAGGGAAGAGCTTAGTAATTATAAGGAACTGTTTTGATTCAGACAAGTTGCATCACAGGGAAAGACTTCTACACAGTATCATATATTAAAGTCACATGTACACAATGTGTAGTCACATTGATAATAACTTTGTTTTTCTATTTATCCTTCTACATCATTCATTATGATTATACTGGTAATCTTTATACATATTATTTCAGGCATATTTGGCTATGTAGAAATGTAATACAAATTTGCAGACTATAATGCTGAGTTGTCCTAGGGGATCATTTAAGTATTAATTTCAATCCAGAGTTGCTTGTTAAGCAAAATATGCTCATTTACTGTGTTCCTAGTAAGTATATGTACAGAATCAAATATATACATTAATTTTTAATACAACATCAAAGTTGAAAATTTATTTGGAATAATTTCAAAAATTTCAAGATTTAACAGCTGAAGGGATATTAACTTTCACTCTAGTGCTTACAGATAAGCAGTTCAGAAATCAGTTTTCATTTTAGTTATCATTATAGACCAGTTTCATTATATGAAACACCTTTGTTCTGCATTTTTTTACTAGGACAGAAAAAAAAAAAAAGAAATCTATATAGGGATGGCAGAACAGCTCTAGAAGTTCCTCTACCACATTATGTACAACAAATCAAGATAAATAATCTTCCATTACACTATCACACAACACTGACCAGTAAATCATGTTCCTCAGCATATTAAAATGTGGTAATGAGAATTAGTGGACTTTTCTCACTCCTATAGAGTAAAAGCTACAGCAGCTTTCTATCACTGTATATATATTATGCTTTTTTCCTTTTTTCTTTTCTTTTTCTTTTCTTTTCTTTTTTTTTTTAAGAGCTTACTTTAATGCAAACACACAAAGAAATAAGGTTGCTATGGAAACACTAACTCTTAATTCTTTGATGTGTGCATGTAACACAACAACTGTAGTATTTCACTAAGATTGTCTTTGGCATATAATTTTATGTGCATTTTTAGAGAAAGAATTATTTGGTAAACAATGAGGGAAATGGATGGAAAGAATTGAAATATTAGAAAGAATTCTATAGGACATTAAAATATATCTGTTCCTTCAGAACAACAAGAAAAAAGAGAACAGAAAAAAAAAAAAAAAAAAAAAGCAAAGAATATGGTCAGTTTCTGTTTCTTGAAAATTTCCAATCTAGCTTATATTCTAAGTGTATTTCAAAAAATTTTGGTGAGCTGAAAACCCATATCACTAACGCTTTTGGCTTCCAACTTACAGGTGTGTTAACTGAAATCCTAGGGAAAGAGACTTTTTACAGTCAACTCTCCTATACAATGCTGAAAAGAATTAACAATTACATAGCCAGCAGAGATTAAATTGCATAATCATTGGAATAACAGCAACTATTAAGTGCAGTTGATCCTCCAGTCTTTGCTGTGTCATTTTCTTTTTTCCCCATTGTTACTACATTGTAGCAGTGTTTGAAAAACAGAACATTCATAAAACCTATGTGCCAAAGATACTTGTTTGGAATTCCGTTCTAAATTGCTCTTACCTACAATGCAGAATTTATGGTACCTAGTCCAGCCCTGGACCAGCTGCAGATGGGTAGTTTCCTTTTAGTTTAGTTTTGTTTGCCTCTGCAAAGAGCAAGCTGAAAATATTCCATATAAGTGGGTTCATTTCTGCAGTGGGACAGGTGATGTCTGCTTATAGTTTTCCATCTGTTTACATCTTTTTCATGCTGTGTAGCTCTCTGTTAGAGAGCTACATAACAGGTCTGTCTGGAGACCTACTTCTTTAAGAAAAAGTTATGTTAGGTCTTCTTTTTCCAGCCTTTCTTCTAATACATGCATTTGAATCATGGTAATCAAGGATTCCATCCTGGTAGATAGAGTTATCAAAAATAATAATATATTTATATCTAATTTGAACCATCAAAAACTTTTTCAATAGATTATTGGTGATAAATCTTCCCTGCCCAGAATATATGATTGGGCAAGGAATTAATTGTCTCAACTTTCTTCCTAGGATTTCCTACAAATTATATATGCCTCTATCAAAACCCACTCAAACATTTTTACATACATAATTTGAAATATTTAAGTTTTGGTGCTAGTACTTGTCATTATCTAGTAAGATTTTATTCTTTGAGTCTTGAAGAACACAGAAGGAGGACTGTGATACTGAGTGCTATTGTATATGTAATATACATACTGATAGTCCTTTCCCTTGCCATAAAACCAATATAAAATATTATTTATTAACATTGTGTTAGCAAAATGTTCAAAAAGTTCAAAAGTGTATGAATTTGGACAGAATCAGATTTTTTTTTCTATTTTTATTCTAATATTTAAAAATGAAATTTATACTGTTGCCTAATTTGAAATTAATTTAGCCTAACAAATTTTGTATCCTAACTTTAGTGCCCTGCATTATTTTGTGAATCACTTTTTAATAACTTTTCCAAAGCAAACTTGTGTTCCTAATACAGGAATAACTGAGATTTTATTAAAACTAAAGGGGAAAAAAAAAAAAAGTTTTTTTAAAACTCCACTTACAAAATTATATATTTATAGTTAAGTTATTCATTTTATAGATATTCACATCTGAGGAAAGGATTAAAAATATATTATACATATTGGTCCAGTAAGTAGCATTGCTATATAATGAAAGACTGCTGTAAGCATACTGAGTATTTCTGAATCACATTCTTCCCTTTCTTTATTGCTGAATAATGATTTATTACTTGCCTAAACTGCAGCAGTTTTTACTGGCCTGTCTTATATACCCATCTTTCCTTGCAATCTGCCTCCTCTTTCTGGAAACAGTTTAGATCCATAGTCACCATTTCTCAGATTTTCAATCTAACATCTTTAATAGCCTTGCAAGCTTATACATTTGCACTTTTAGTCTGGCACATAGAGAAGTGAGAATGTGTTCTATAGAATGGAATGTTCTTTACAATATGTATGTTTAACAGGGGTGTGAATATATAATGAGACCCTTTTCTGTTACAGGTAATTCAGATTGTCAGTGCTGTTGACAAAGATGATCCTAAAAATGGGCATTACTTCCTATATAGTCTGCTTCCCGAAATGGTCAACAATCCAAATTTCACCATCAAGAAAAATGAAGGTAAATATAAAGTATATGTACTGTGTACCTGAATTAATTTGGTTGAAATTGCCTTGTTGACTTCCAGTTACTTTAGCAGTTTGTCCCTTGGGCAATTAAAATATAGATAATCTGTTTAATGGTACCTTAATTAAATCTCTTAAACTATTGCCAGTATTTTTACAGTAGATAAGAAAGTAAATTGAATACTGGATTTAGATCCAGAAGACAGCTCATTGCCTTAAATAAAAATTTGTAGGATGGATTTGCTGCATGTTATATTGCTGTTACGTTGAAATTCCAGTGATACACTGTAAGGTGAAAATCTGAAACTATGTTGATAAATAATGTTGGTCTTACATTGACTGGATATAGATGGGAACATAAAATTAAATATCTGTTAAATCCCCCAAAGGAAATGCCTTTTAAGCCTGTTCGTTGTCTGCATGAAGGTTCCAGAGTATTTCAGTCAAGCACTTTTACTAGAAAGAGGAATCTGCTAGGTCAGCAAAGCCCAGAAGTGTATCACTATACTTCACAGCACTTCTGGAAGGGCATAATATCATTTTATAGTACTACAGAAGTTGAATTTCATGCATGATGGAAAAAAATGCCCATTTAATATTATTAAGCAATAGATTTAGACAGGTACTTTTTGGGGCACACATATACTTGAAGATCATGTGAGAAAGAGCTGGGAAAAATTGCAAATGGTGCTATATGTACTTGTATTTTTTTTGAATATTTGGCAAAGATTTTTTTTTTTTTTTAATTAAATAGCACCTTTTCAAGAATTTTAGTTAAGTTCAGTCTCTTTTTTCTCTTATTTGAAATGATAATGAATGAAATCTGTATTACTAATAGGAAGATGTATATGTGAGCATTGTATGTGCATGAGTGTAAAAGAAATCTAGGAAATGTCAAACAAAAAGAAAATATTTTCATTTTTTATTATTCTAGCTGTTTATTATTCTAGCTGTTCCAACCAAGATGGCACCATTTTTTTTATATGATACTATAAAAACCTAAGTTCTTAAATCTGTTAAAATATATACTGTTTTTTTGCTTTTCATTAGATGTTTTCTCTTCCAGCTTTCACCAAGTTTGTGTCTACTTATATTTGTACTTTCATGTACTTAATAAATCCTTCTATGTTCTCTGCAATTGCTGGAGAAGATTTTTAAAAAAAGCTCTTCAAAATCCATTTCATAATCATCAGTAGTGTAAATTGAATTAAGCATCCTGAACGTTAGTCGGTTTGGACCACACAACATGACAAAATAAACAAAGGTCTCAGCATTTCTCTTCATGTTTAAATACTTAACTCACATCACTAATTAGCCTTGTCCTTCCAATCTGTTACCCATATAAGACCCGCTCTTACTTCTAGTCACAGCCAATGGCAAAGTGCCTCCTGACTGGAGTGGGTGTGAGGAACCTTTCTGTATAACATTTTAGTCCAATTTTATTATAACATTGCTACACTTAGTTTTACGCTGGTAATTTTTTGTGCATTTTAATTGGTTAAATGCGTGTAAATCCTTTTTAAAAAAAAAACAACTGAAATCTCCTGGAAGCAAAAGTGCACTTGAAAAGACTTTTCTGATATAATCCTTCAGCATGCAAAGATAAAATTTCCACTATACATATCATTATTTTCTAACAACATTGCTCAGCAAGGGATGCAGTCCATGGCTGATGCTAGAACATGAACTCCCACAAGAAGCAAATATTCCTGTCAAAGCCAAATCAGGGTATAATTTGGTTGGGGTAAGGTTTTATATCATTTAAACATCATAAATCCCTACTAAATCTTTATTTAGTTCTGCCACTTAAACACTGAACTTGAACATGGCTTTGGCTTGTGTATATCTGCCAGATAAGCATCAATGATTATTTGTGTTGAACTAACTAACTCCATTGATCCTAAAAAACAAAACAAAACAAAACAAACAAACAAACAAAAAAAAAAAAAAAACAGAACTGAAAGAAAATAAAAGAAAATAAAGAAAATGCCTGTAACAGAACCTGCTCTCATTTCTGGAGAAAGGTGTTTCTGAGGATTAGATCAGTGCACAACCCACTTAGGCTTGGAACTGGAAAACATTTCCTGACCCTGGTGGTCAAAATCCTTGATGTCTTCCTGACTGTGACACCGCAGCCTTGACTTCCTTTCATGTTCCTGGCCCTGTGGATTAATTCAAGGCAGCAAAGATTGCCATGATTCCTGCAGAAGAAATGCTATCCTCTTATGGATCTTACAAATAGAGTCCATTATCTCAGGAAATAAAACACAGAAACCCGATCTTTTATTTGCCAGCATTAGTGATTTTTAAAAGTTATTTTTCATATCTTGCCTTTCTCAAAATTCTCTCAAGAGCAGAGGTAACAAAAAGCACCCCTCAAGAAATTTTCTGAATTAATACTGTCCTTTTGGATTCTTAGTTTGTGCTTTAGATAGGATTGTGGCATTTGGCAATTACTTCTGTACTTCACAAAATAATGATCACAAAATTTGATCTGTTGGCACTAGTATGCAAACAATGCATTTTAGCATCTGCTGGGGGAAGAAGGCTGCAATGCTCTGTTTCTTTCCCTCATACTAAGATGGAAGTATTTTGGAATTTTATCTTGCTTTATGGGATATAAGCTTAATCATTAACTCATGTACTCTGTTGTCTATGAGCTAATTCTATCGTTACTACTTTCCAGATTGCCCTAAGGCAAGTTCACAAGATACTTCAGTAATTAACTGTGCTCCCCAATTATACTACAAATATTCTGATAGACTACTTTGTGATTGCCAATCCATTTAACTGGGTGACACAATGGTATGTCTTCATCAGAAACCAGAAAACAAAAACAAATGCTATTTCCCAAAGATTAAATTATGTTTTGTAAAAATCTGTTCCTTTAATGGATATACCAACATCCTTTCTTTCTTTGTGCTGTTAAACTTGCATATTTACAATGTCTTCTGTGTAGACAGGATGTTCTAAAATAACTGTAGAGGCTGTAGTGTCTTTCTGATGTAAGTAATGTAAAAATGTAAGTTTAACTGTCATCATACATCTCATCAAATGTCTGCAGATCATCTCTCAGTGATCTTTATTTCTCATATCTCCTGATCTGTTCCTCCTGTTCTTTTTCCAGCTCAAATGTCTGCTACAGAGTAGTTTTTCTTAGGTTTTGTGCCTTGGCTAAATGGGCAACTACTGATAAACTGAAGGAAAACAATCTTACTGTCTCAAATTGTTATCTAAGGAACACATTTGGCCTACCAGATGCATAAACTTTTATCCCTTCACAAGAGAAATAATTAAATAGTGGTAAAATTGTAAGAAGTTAATGGAACAGAGGAAATCACGTAATGTTTTCTCTGTTGATCCAGGTGACTAAACCTGTGAGTCTGTGCCATATCAAAACCTTGACTGCACAAACTCAGACAGACTGCCTGATCGCTTACATTTCACGTCTCTATGCTGGGTTTCTGGAGAGAAGCAGAAATGGGAAAAATGATAATAAATGTTTTGTGTAGTGCTTCTGACAAACTTCAAACCAGCAAGAACCTAAAACTTAAGATGAAAATATCTGATGTTTAGACAGATGTTGATACATTCTAGCAATGTGTTGTTGAATCCTTAGCTGAATGTAATTAACTTGCACAAAAAGCTGTAGGAGCACAACGAATAACAAAACACTGACAGGAACTTAGATGACTGTTAAGTATTTTGTACTGTCATGGCATCAGTAAATTGAAATGAGACCTCTGGAAATGGAATTAGCATTTATTGACTGTTTTTTCAGGTGAGTGGTCTTCGCAAAGCATTACCTAAAATCTAATGCCAGTACATTGATCGTCTCCTGCATGCCAAACAATACACTCACAGCAATACCTGTTGTCAGCATCCAATTCCTACTGTTCGTATAGTTTCCTTAGTTTATTCAAGTGAGAACAGAATTTTTTGCTAAAAGCATTTTCACAGATGTAAACATTTTGATATGCTGCCAATGCAATTTTTACTTTCAAAAACTAGCAAATACATCTTTGCCATAAAGTGACTTGAAGTTTTTCCCAAAAGATGTTTCCATTGCATTTCCATTTTTCTCATGCCAAATTCTGTTTCCTAACAGAATAAACCCTGAATAAAATGTTCTACAGTGCCTTTGATGCAACAGCTATTCTGGCAGAAGTAATGGTGCATCACTACTGTGTAAATGTGGTATTACATACCTCTAACTAGGGCTCATTTAGGAGCAGCAATCACAGGGTTGCTTGGAACATGGGCAGACCTTGTCCTTAGGGTTAAGAAAACCAACCTAACGGCACACATTTGTATTCCTGCAGATGTCCAATAGCCTTATAAGTAATCAGCCTGCCCTCTCCCCAAAATATTCAATGTCTTTCTGGAGCTCTGATTTTGGGCCAACCTGATTATCATGAGTGCAACAGAAAGAAAGAGTTTCTTTTGGTGGTGGTGGTGTTTTTTGTTTGTTTGTTTGTTTGTTTGTTTTTTTCAATTGAAACATATACTTCATTGTACTTCAGTGATGAACTGTTCCGTTCATTCTCTGTATCAAACTTCATATTTATGCTTAACCATGAATACTCTATTACACTTAGGATACCTGTAACAGCTCCAAGAATATTCATGTTTAAATGCCCATTTCTTTTGTTCTTTCAATCTAGCAAGTTTAATCTGTCACTTGATCTGTGCTGCCTTGAAAGTAGTAGGCAATGTGTCATTCACTTAAAAGGAAATAGCCTGGTATTATAATCACTTCAATCACTAACTGGCTTGCATGCCTTTGGACACTATTGCACATCTTATTCAAAATTTGCTAGTTCGCATCACTGCCTCACCATTAATAAAGACATATTTCTAAACTATTTAGAAATTGCTAGAGAAGATAATTCGTGCAACCTCTCTTTTTGATGTCCTAGGTAAGAAAATAAAAGCAACTGATCAGAACCACTTAATTTTTTAAAGTATTTCTGTTTCATGGTGCTTTTAATATAATAAAACCTTTTTTTTTCCACATCTTTTTCCTGAAAATATTTTTAGCAGCATCTGTCAAATGCATACCTGGAGGGCGAGTCTTTTGTTCCCACAAGAGACGCATGCTAAAATGAGTTTCTTTCCCTGAATCGGTTTCCTTTTGCATTTCTTGATAAGTCTCTCTGCCATTGTCTCAGCTGCCAGCTAAAGCGCCTTCTGTGGTTTTGATTGACTTTTCTTTCCAAATATATACCTCAGAAAGCTAAGAGGAGGCACTGCTATTTCATTGCCCTCCTTCCACGTTGCCCAATTTCAAAGTTAACCCATTGACCTCAAGTACAAATTGCCTTAGCAAGGACATCATTAAACCCATCGTTTCTTGATGGATGTACAATGAACATCTAGAATAACAGCACCCATATGGTCCCTTAGATAGGAGCTGTAAATCCTCTTCTTTGCAGTTTAATGCAATTTTTCAAGAGCCTTGGGAAACTTTGTGGCCCAGCTGCCATCCATGCCAGAGGGCGTTTCATGATAGCAATTCTCCAGGGAAAGCACATGCTTATACATTTCTGATGTCTGTAATTATCAACACCATATTTTTATACATTGATATTTGGACTTTCAAAGTACAGTTCTAATATGTCCCAAGTCACAGGGAATGCTTGCACAGCAATATGCATTCGTTGTGAAAGTAGTTGAGTTAAAAATAAATTATACCTATGTATTAAAAAACAACAAACACAAGCTGCTCTATTAGCTGGGATTTCTGTGCCAATCTGCCATCCACAGACACAGGTCATGTTTTCCAGAGTGCTCATAATCAAGAAAAAAAAAAAAAACAAAAACAAAAAACAAAAAACCACGCTATCAATCTTTTTTTCTTCCAAGCACGTTGTTAAAAGTGGAGCTGTTTAAATAGCAAAGTTCAACATTTATAGGAACTGAGGATAACAGAACAATCTCAAGTTATTACTATTTTAAGAACGGTATAGTTAATAATGAACTGTTTAGTCCTATGGAACACTTTAGTTCTGTTGCTCCAGAGTATTTTGGTGTGAAATTGTATTTCAGAAAACTCCTATATTTTGGATATAAAATTACATTTCTCAGGTAAAAGTCAAAATGCTTTTTATAGACTCAAACTACTACATTCTATGTATTATCTACAAGTTAGATTATACTGCTGGGTCCAAGCCCAATTCTAAGAGTAATGTCTCAAGTGTTTCTTGGTCTATGTGCTGGAAAGCAAGTAAGAATTACAGTCCAGCTGTGTGGTGGTAAGAGAAACACTCTGCTGCTTAGCTCCTCCACTATTGGAGCAAGCAGGCAGAAAGATCCTGGCCTGAAAAAGAGAAGGACAGGTTCTAGCTTACAATCCATCAATATCCAAAAAGTGGTATTCAGCTAGTACAAATGTTTTTCCTATGGTGTGTGTTTGCCTGAGGTAATAAATTTTGAGTCCCTGAAATAATTTGTTTTTCTAACAGAGGAAATGCAGTTCTGTATTTACTAAACTTAGCTGTCTTCATCCTTATTCCATAGACAATTGGCCAGATTGAAAGTTCTTTGGATCAGAAATATTTTAGATCATTCTTTATAGGAAAAGTAACCAATGTTCTTATTTACGTATCTGACAGAATTCTGAGATGCAGAGTCATCCTGTGGTTTCTGAAGAATCACAAAGATGAGCCCTTTTTGCTAGTGATAAAGTGATAAGCAGTGCCAGGTGGATATCAGTACTATGCATCTTTTGATTGTTCTCAAATTCTAGAAGACTGGTAGAATTTCAAGTTAATTATAATATCACCAAGGGACCCCAATACATTCCAGTAGTGCTCAGAAGTTCTGACTTGCCAGGCACTGAATGCATTTTCATTTCCATTGTATGATTTCACAATGTTGTTGAAGTTATATATTCAACTCCTTTCTACTATACCGTTTTGTAGTCCTAGTAAGGTTACGCTTCCCATGGTACAGTAGTGTTAGTCCCATCTAGTCTGAGAACATGATTGAAAATATTCTCAGTATATATCTTTCATACCTAATAGCTTTCTGCTTCCTTTCCCCCTTCTTTCTTTACTATTACTTTACATCGCTATTGACTATGTTCCGTTGTTCCCTGATGTTCTGTTTTTCCTTGATGTTGAATATCGAGTGCTATTTGAAACAACTTCTCTGGCATAGACGGATGTGATGTTATTTTCTGAAGTGAAGATTCCATTCGTGTGGATGGGAAACCAGCATTTCTCCACTCCAATCCTTTTTGTTCCACTTTCTTCGCTGACACCTGCTTCTGCTGTCTTTCCCATCTTTCTTCTTGCATGCAGATCACTGCTCTTTCTGGACTCCCTTCTAATTAGAACTACAGAACAGGTGAAGACTAAGTGCAGATCCTCTGCAAACATACTTTTTAGTCTTATCTGGATGATTTACACCTTCTTACAATGGTTGTGTGCTTTTCACCACTTCGATAAGCTAAAAAACAAGATGAATTCTTCTTGGTGCCTTTAGCTGCTCTAGCTGAAAGTGAATGTCAGAAAAATAGAATCAGCTCTTCAAAGGCTAACCTCAGCTACCAAGCTCCTCCACACTTTGACCATTCTGTCTATTCTGTCCATCTGAAACCTTATTCACTCCTCTCCTGTATTCAGGATGCAGGGCTCCAGACAGACAGATTCCCTCTCTCCTCCGCCCTAAGCCAGAAGTGATCCATCAAGTCTTCATTCGACTGGACAGGCCAACCTGATGAATGAACCAGCAAGGAGGGGGCCATCTGGTAAGCCAATTGTCCAATTTGAGGCATCTCTAGGCTCTTCGTCACAGCTCTTCTGTGTTCCCCAGCACGTCTGTACTTTTTACAGTTTTGCTGCTGGTAAAGTATTTCTCTGGGAGCAGTTCTGTTCCTAATGCTGTTTAATTTTTCAGCACTGTTTTAGTTTAGCTCTGTGATGACAACTTCTTTCCAACCCTCACAAATGTAAACCTTTATACAACTACAGAAGAGTTGTATATACAGAGTGGAAAATAAGAGTAATTTCCACAGCATTATACCCTTGCAGAAAAAGTATTTTCTATCATGTAAATTGGTCACAATTACATAGATATTTCAGGACATCTATGTAAACATGACCCAGTCCAAAACAACACAAAATGTGAGTGAGGAAAACCAGGATAATACTGTATATACGTGTATACAGCATACTATTATGCATACATAACTGAAGAGACTTTTACTTCACTTATTCTTAATTTATTATTTGTGCTAGTAGCACAAATAATGTTGCCAAGGCATCAATTATGTTTCATTTTGTAAATCAAACTAATTAAGAACCAGATGCAATCTGAGTGAAAAAGATCTGAGGTCAGTGTTGTGTACCATATGTATGACAGTGCTTACTCATGATGAGGAGATGGATTGGACAGCTGTGAATCTTCCTGCTGTAGGAGTTTTATCTTGCCCAGACAGTGTAACATACTTATATTTTTCCAGTTAAATTATTTAATTTCATAATAAAAGTAAAGAAAGGTGAACAACACTGACATTACTTTAAAAGAGGAAGTACATAAAAGGTTGTGAAAACGAAAGAGAAGAGGAAAAGATTTTGGCCAGCAAATTAGCATGAAAATAAATTTATTTTAGTAATGATGATGTGCAACATGGATGAAAGAAACAATAGAGATAAGAACAAATTGAATCCTCAGTATGAGTTAATTTCAGCAACATAGTGAAGAAAATAATAACAATTTGGTGTCTCAAAACAGCACAGCTTAGCAAAAAGAAAGACGTGGTTCTTACTGAGTACAAAACTTCTATGTTAGTTTTTAACAGGACAACAGCAAGATCCACAGTTACTATCCTTCTGGAATTGGTCTTCCCTGTTAAACATTGCTTAAATAGCCCTTTACTTATCAAGGGCTCCCTAAAAACATAACTCCTTGAAATGTAACAGCAACCATGATAGTTACATTATAGGACTTCAAATGTATTTCATAGTAGTATTTGCCTCCTCTCTTATCCGTGTCTAGTTTTAAAATCACTGATACGTAGTCAAATATGGCAGCAAAAACACATCCATTTTGTGAAATATTTCTGCATAGGAAAATGGAAATTCAATTACTGTCTCCTTTCTCTTCCCTTATGCTTCCCTATTCATTGTTTTATTACAAGTGTTATATTTATTTCTTTTTTCTTAAACAAACAAAATAGAAACAAAATTTATATATATGGAAGTTGGAAAAGAAGTTTCAGACTTTTTAATGTGGTAATGTCTGTTTGGACAGACTATTTCCAATGTCTTCTCCTCCACTTCTGATCTGTATCTTAGCATATGGACAGCAGACATGTGCTCCTTACATCTCACAAGTTGTTTGTGTTTTAAAATGCTATGATTATATATGCAGATTAGTAAGCTTAGTACTATTTAATCACATTAAAATAAAGTTCTAACATACATTTTGCTTTAATGTTAGGTGAATTAACCAAGTTGTTGTCCTAGATGGGCAGATCAGCTTTCATGAAAGCGTAGGTCTTTAACAAGTGGGAGTGAGAGGAGAAGTCTGCATAACAGTTCATCACTATCGTTTGTCATGTTTGCTAGGCTTACTAGGTTCTCTGAACGACGTAGTATTTCTTCAACTGACAGTTTGCATTGGGAATCTAAGGTGCTTATAAAACAGAAATATTTTTCTCACAAAAAAAAAGATCACAGGATCTGTTGAAGAAGATATTTAAAATCTCTGAAGTGTATTGCATTGCTTAGAACTCAGACTATGCAGGAGTAATCCCTTCCACTGCTCTACGCCATATGTTTCTTTGTATGTTTTTTGTTGATTTCTCTGTCTGTCTTTTTGTTTGTTTTATAATTAACTGCATATAGGATATTTGGAGATAAGTTTACATGTTTTTAATCATCTATCTTCTGAAAACATATTAAGAGATTTCTGTCAAAGTAGAACTTCTGGTTTCTTAGTGGATCCTCCATGTTTTCTGCATAGAACAACTCCTGAGGTGGAAGTGTTCATGGGCAATGCACTGCCTATGTTTTATTGCTTGAGAGCAGGTTTAAATCACTAGGTAGGAGGGACGATGTTCCAGAGCTGAAGTTTCTGCTGGGGCCTCTGCCCTGTCACCATCTCAATATATTACTGTATTACCTTAAAAATATTACTTTATTATCTTAACAAGTTGCTTTCAGCTCACTGTTAGGTTTTCTTTTATTTTGAATATATGCATTTTCTCTCTAAGTAGCTAGGTAATTATGACACGAAACCATATTCTTCCTTGTTTTGTGCCTTATAAATTTATTGGTTGCTCTTGTTATGGAATGCTTTGCTTTATCATGCTCTAATATATGCTGTTGAGGGGAAATTACAATTTATTTATTATTGGTTTTAGTTGTACTTTTCTTTTGCCATTTAATGAGAAACTAGCTAGTAGTCCCATTTTGAAGTTGCAGTTGCAGTTAAGATTAAAAACCACCCACTTTTCCACTAGAGTGAGAATTTAAATAGGCTAAAAATGGAAAAAGAAAGAAAAAAAAAAAAAGAGAGAGAGAGAGAGAAAGAAAGAAAGAAAAAGCAGAAATCATCACATATTAGCAGTTATTTTTTTCTTCTGATTAGTAAAATGTTAATTTTATTAATCTGTGTTATAATAAATCCACCATACAGCACATAGAAAGTATACAGACTGTTTGGACATGGTTCCTCCATTAAGATGGAAGGTATTCATTTTTCACACTTAGCCAAAAGGCTCGTCTAAACAGACTGCTGAAAAGTATTGTAATGTGATTGAAAAAGACAAGGACCATGTACCAGTGTGCATCCTGTTTTGAACCAATTACACAAGTGGTGTACAGGAAGAAAGTAATTATTACTGGAATCAGTCATTCTTCATAGGAGGAGACTATTACATTGCTTATTACATGGACTGTATGTCTACACATTCTCCTGAAGCTGTCTGATGTGATCACATTTATTCCATACCCCTTCATTTCATCCTCACTCCTTTCAAGGCTGTATTTCTTTGGCAAGAGCGAGTACAGTAGTGACATAGCCATTTTTTAATAATTTTGACCAGTGCTTCACGTACCAAGCTTTAATGACAAAACGACAAAACCCCTTTATTCTGGTGTGGTTTTGTATGTGTGTTTTCTCTTTTGATACCACTTATGATATTTTCCCATCAACTTGTGATTTTGTAATTTGCATGGGTGGCCTTGTTGTAAAATGAGTCACATTGTTGGTCTTCATTTAATTCAGTCTAATTAGGATGTATTCTATTTGGCAAGCATCCAGTAATTAGTCACATATTTATGTAATTATTAGTATTTAATGTTTATATAATAAATATGCCTAGAAGGCAATCCATTTAGGGGCTAGAAAAGAGGTAAAGTACGTTATATTCCTGAATGCAGAGATCTTGCATTCTGAGCCAAATACAGAAAATAAATGAAACACGAAGTTGACCCTTCTGGTTTAGGGAGAGAGGGTAGCTAAAATGATAGGATACGCATACTTGGTAATCAGTGATGATTATAGAAGGAGTGAAGATGGGCCCCTGCTTGAAGTGAAATAATAAGGCAGCTTATTAGGGAGAGATAAATAGAAGAACTTCAAGAAAAGGACCAGATGTCTGCTTGATGGTACTGGAGAGGAAGAGCTAGTGGGGTCTTTGGAAGGTAACATGGCTGGGTGTGTAGTAGACTACACAGTAGACTGCTGTGAAGCAGCTGAGCAGTGATAGCTGCCTGCCTATATTAAGACAGCAAAGTCAGGTCACTTCAGATTGACCTAAAATCTAATTGTGGGCTCAAGTAAGTAAACTTAACTTCTGCTGTAGGCTAACGGCTATGCGCACTCCAGGGGAGTAATTGTTACAAAAAAGTATTTTTTTCATACATCCGATTCTATAAAAAGAGATCACTCAGAAATAAAGCATTATGTGTGGAATTTTGAATGGAGTTAGGTATTGAGATCACAAAACTTAAGAGTAGGATTGGTAATAATCACTAAATGTCGATAACAGTACTCTGCTTGTATTCTAGAGACTGTAGGCCTGTCTTGAACCTAAACACTATTTTTTTTTAATAATGTAATAAATTAATAATATTTTTTTAATAATGTAATAAATGACAATTTTCGTCTTGCTTTCATAAAAACACATAGAATTCTGATTTTGTTTGTATTTTGTTAGGAATCTTTCATTCAGTCCAATCTAAATAAAAGCTAAAATCTAAGTTATAGGAAATCATAAGAAATTTTTAAAAATATTTCATGTAGCCTTTTTGAGCTTGTCACTCCTGAACCTTGCTGAACTCTGCCATGTCACCTTCTATAGCACTTTAATCCATTATATATAACTGTTCTATAAATTATATAGTGTTCACCCAATACAGATTAAGCCCCTTTGATCTAAGAGCAATCTACAAGAGTGATGTTTTTTGGTTAAGGAATTGTTCTGGAGGTCAGAATAGTTCTGTATAGTTTGGTTACAGGTTTCCTGTATGATTTTGGACAAGTCTTTTGATCACCGTGTCTGTCATTTATGCCATGCATTCATTGCAGACATTCTTTTAAAATGTTCATCTGGTACTAACATATGACGTTAATGGTACCTGTTAGCAGCTCCCTACAGATCAGTAAGGAATGAGATTTTCAGGAGTGCATTACACTGTCTCTTTTGATTTTTCTGAAACTCCTAGTTGCAAAACATGTAGAAGTGATTCTGTAGCTCAAGAAATGAAATGGAGACCTGCCTAAGGACCTGGAATACTAAATACAGAGGAATGTAGTTGATTCTATGCCAGATGTCTCTTTCTATACCATCTTTATCTATCCCACAGCTTCTGTCTCTGTGCTACCATTTTCTATTTTTGAATGAGAAAAATAATCTCCTGTAACATATTTCTCTTGTTTTGTGCTTGTCTTCTGCTAACTCACCGGACCATAGATGTATTTGCTAAAAACTTCGTAGAGTTCTAGGGCAGTCTGTCTAGCAGATCCACTTGCTTCAAAGAACCTCACTTTTTCTATACTAAATTTGTCTTTGCTTGATTTTTTTTTTCCTTTTCAAACATGTATCTTTTGTTCTATTTTTAAAAGTATCTGCTTTCTTTTATTTAATTTTTTTTTCTGCTCTTCTTTTGCACTAAGTTTTCCTTCAAGCTCATAGATTTGCGTTTGGTTGGTTGGTTGGTTTGTATATTAAGGTGTATTCTCCTTTGCCAATAGCATTGCCTACTAATGCTGTTACTTGACACTGCTTCATATTTTTTTATTGCGGCTCTTGCCTACACACTTCCTTTGTATTTTGACAGAATCTTATCATGAATTAGAAGACAACAGGAAACAATTTCACTGTGATATGCAAGTTGTTCTCTTTGCGTAGAGGTTCATTACCTATTTGTTCCTTATAATTCCTCAGCATCATGTGAAGAGTACTAATGAATAAGATGTTTTCTGTTTTGTTGCTCATGGATTTGAATTGTGACTGACAAATGCTTTACTATGTGCAGAATCTCCATCCTTGGATTCAAGAGCTGTCTGGATGGCCCTGCTTGAATATTCTGTGGTTCTGTGAAAATTCTAGAACATCTTATGAACTGATGCTATAAATTAGCTTGTAAATCTATGGTATTTATTAATATAAGCATTGACTTTGAAGTAATTCTACAGCTGTGAGACAGAACTCAAATGTTGACATTCCTGGTTGTGCTTTGTGTCATGATGTGTATAGCATGTATGCAAAGTTAGGGGCTCGCAGTATGCACAGATCTTAAAATTTAAAGGCATATGCATATATGTTTCTGTAGACATCAATAGTCCGATTGTACATGCTAGCCTGGAGTTTTTGGCTACGTCAACTTTCCTGTACATAGTACTTACAGTATACAGAAGGTATAGGGTTTGCAGAAATGTTCCCAGTAGTATCTGGAGTGTTTTGTTTGAAACTTTTATATTGCACTCTACAAACAGAATTTTTTTTTTCTGCTTACTGAAATTCCTTCTCTAGACATATTTTGCTGTGTCCAGCATTTCAACTGACCATTAGTTTTCACCATAGGAGACATCCTCATTGAGAGGTGTGCACATAATAAGACACTGTGTATATTTTGGACGTAAGACAGGGGTATAAATTACTGCCATTAATGTTCTGACGATAACAAATTGTTATATGTAATCTGCATATGAGAACATCTTCAAAAAGTCATTATCAGACTGCCTGTGTGCCCAGGGGCAATCTTCTACCATAGCATTTCAGTCTTTCAAATTACAAAAAGCTAATATAACTCTTGATGACATTTACAAAAATGTATTATAGCACTTCTTTCAGTCCTCTCACATAAATTTTTCTCAGTGGAGTTAAAGGGAGTTCTGTGTATGTAGGAGCTGCAGGGGCTGGCACTTTTTAAAATCAAAGCCACTTTTTTGTTGTTGTTAAGTCACACCAGTTCAAGAAAATGTTAAGTAATTTTTTAAAAATTTATTTTCTGACTTAAAAGTGCCACAGCCAATGTAGGTTGTATTTAACTTTCAGTGCTCTTTGGCAGAGATTGCACATTCTAAATTTTCATAGCAAGTTGTTATGTCAGACTTGTAAACCCCTGAAAGTTGGCATTTTGTAATGGAGGTGCTGACAAGACCTTTATTACACCAGTACAAATAGGCAGCATTACAATAAATTCTGGTTGTTTTTGTGTGTTTGTGATTTTTTTTTTTCCTTTTAATAGTCTGGTTGTTGCTTTCTGTCACTGTATTTTAAAGTGAACATTATTAAAAAAAAAAAAAAGTAGTAATAATATTTTTTTAAAAAAAAAAGCATAATGGAAATACACTGGTATGCCCTGAATTTAGCTTACTAACTGTTGTAGCAAAGCTTTAGGTTGATAGATCCGATTTCAAATTCAGATTTAAAGGACTGTTATATTATCTACCAGTGAATTAGTCTAAATTCTTGTGGTGTGCATGTGCATGTTCCATAGCATCTGGACAGCAAAGATAATCATTTTGGCATGGGGAAGTGGATGTTAATTTGCTTAGTGTGAAACTCACTTAAATGCCAAAAACACATCACATTTTAAAACCAGAGATGTTCCTACTGAAGTTTTATATTTTGTACTATTGTTTTCATAGTTTAAATTATAGAAAGCAAGATTCAATTCAAACATCTATGATTGTCTTAATATTCATGAAGACACTGAACTTTTCCAGATCCAGAAAGTAAGTCACTGAAGTAAGAATTGAAGGACATGTGAGGAAGGTAAAGAACATAGGTTGGAATTCTTGGAACTCTTCCATCAGCTAACAGAAGTGTTATAAATTTCATTGAATCTGCTTCAGATTTAGCTTTACACATAATAGATTTCTGAATCAATGTAATGTGTAAAACTGTAAATCTCTGTGACAGAAGGCGCTTAAATAGCTGTCTTTACTTAGTTTCACCTCCTTGACTGCACTTGTAAGTATGCCGTCATGGAAAGAATAAGAATTCATTATCCCTAAAGAGAAATACAGATGGCAAATCCTAGGTATACTTTGGATTTCTTATTTATCTTCAAAGTATCTTGCTGGAATCTGGTAAAACAATAATGAAAAGTTCTTGGTTTAGATGCAAAATATTGCCTTTATTCTATCAAAGCATTACAATACACAGTGTTACATTCTGAAACTTTTTGGTTAAAATAACAAGATAATAGAATTAACTAGAATATGTAGATTTCAAAAATGATACATCAGTCTATGCAAATTGCTGTGTTAATAATGTATTTTTAATGCTAAGCACATTTGACAGGCATTTCATCTCTCTTTCTAAACTAGAGCTTGGCAACCTGCATTAATTCTTATACTTTACAGATGTAACATTCAATGCACATGCCATGTAGTGATGTGATCCGAATAAAGTAAAGCATGTCAAAGCAATGTGATTATTAGTAAACAAGTTTGTGGCTGGCTTGTTGAATACAGACAAGAAAAATGAGAGGCAAAAGCCAGTGCTGTTTTAGCATCTCCTGCATCTTCAGAGGTCTGAATTTGCTTCAGATTATGGAAGTGTCAATCACAACTGGCATCAGGGAACTTGGAGGAGATAAATGGGCAAAAAATCAGAGTAGGTGAGATTAAAATCATGAAGGTAGGGTACCATTCAGTGAGAACAGTAGTGATTGTAGAGCTTAAACAGACCCAGAGCCCAAGGTTTCTTTTTTTTTGACTTGCCATTAGTAAATTGCCTTGTATATTAACAAGAGAGAGGTATTATGTCGTGATTATTTTTCTACCCTGTTAATAGTAAAATTAGTATTATTTCAGACAATACATGTTTCAACATCATTATTTCATTAGCAGGGATTTGCTATCCTTCCTTCAATGGGTTAAAAAAAAAAAAAAAAAAAAAAAAAAAACAAAGTACAAAATGCAATAGTTGCTGCTAGACTGCAAGTGACCATATAGCTAGGTATGATTATAGCTCTGTTGGACTAAAGGTCAAAGGAAAGTTTTAGAATACTTAAGAGACAATTATCTAAAGTTCAGACTTTTCCAAAGGAATAGAACCAAAAATTATACAGACTATTATCTAAAGTTCACATTTTTCAAAGGAAAAAAGTAGGAGGAAATGCCGATTCCATCACTTTGCTCTTATTTGCCTGGGTTTTGGTGGTTTGTTTTATTGTTATTATTAATTATATCAAAAATGTATTTACTGCAAGTTCTGAATCAAAATAATGCGATTATTCACCCTTCAAGTAATTTCAGCATGAGTGAGATATTCTACATGATGAAATATTTTGTTCATAATTCAAAATTCTCAGAAGCACTTTTTATATCAGCAGAGGAATACATGCCCTGGAAATGTCCTTAGTTACTTTATTCACTGGTAGATTCAGCAGTTCCATTTTGGATGAATAAGCTGTTATTATTTAGGCCAGTTGGTAAAGGAAAAAAAAATAAAGATACTATATAATATAGTATATACTACATTTTCCAATTCTTCACCTTGTCAACGTATTTTCTCTCATTAAAAACTTTTTTTTTTTTTTTACCCTTGTTTTTATAGGTGTTTAAAATGATTCCAGAAACTCTAGATTTCTAGAAACACAAAAATGCATTAAGATGGTTGATAGTGTGTCATAGGCATGTTTTGTAAATTGCCATTATATGTCAGTATGGTGCAGCAGAGACACTTTGATCAGTCAGCTGAAATTTTATAGCACAAAAACTTTTTTCTTTTGAACCTGATGTCTGCTATCAAACATGATAGCAGTCATCAATCTACTTTTTTGAAGACATCACAGATTTTTGACATTCATGAAAAGCAAGTCAGTTTGAAATACCTGTGAATGTTTCAGTGTCCGTATGATTTGGTTAATATAAGTCAGAATATACTTTAAAAATAGCATCTTTTTATTTTCAGCTTATTTTATACACCTTCTACTTGAACAAAATACTTATGCATTCAATATAAAAATTAGGCAAAGGGCCATCTTCTTTGTATACTGCTGTTCAATGGGATTTTTTTTTTTTAATTTTGAGATGCTGTCTCCTCAAGGAAGATACTCATGCACATGTGTAAAATGACACATGAAATATTTATACATACGTATGTATGTTAATATGTATACATAAGTTTTCATTAAAAATGTATTTGGTGTATATATACATCAATGTTGAAAATGCTGAGATTAATCATGAAACAAAATTGTTATGCTAATGAACAAATAGTTTTTTCTCCACATGCTAAAGACAGGCAAACTTCTAACAAGCAATCTTAGAATCATAGAACCTGTAGCCATAGAAGTGGTTTGGGTTGGAAGGGTCCTTGAAGATCACCCAGTTCCAACCCCCTGGCAGGGACACCTCCCACCAGACCAGGTTGTCCAAGGGCCCATCCAGCCTGGCCTTGAACACCTCCAGGGATGGGGCATCCACAGCTTCTTTGAGTAACTTCTTCTAGGGCCTTTTTTAAATTAGCAGGAAGTATCACAGTAAGAATGTTCTTGCTGCTCTATTACTTATGCCTAAGGACTCTATATTACAAAAAATCTGGTTTTAAACTAAAAAATTTACACAAACTCCCCTTAAGCTAATGATTTCAGAAAATAGTTTCAAAGATAGCTCTAATAAATATAAAGAAATGAAACATACTTCACTGTGGTTCTAGAATTTCCAGCTGTAAAGTTTCCAATTAAAACTTTCCTTCTCCATATAATGTATCCAGCATAGATTTCTACCACAAAGTCCTTAATACTGTTAATGATTTGATTTTTCTGAGAAAATTATAAAAGTGTGTGTGTGTGGGGGGGGGGGGGGGGGGGGAAGAAAAGAAAGAAAAATAGCTATGTAGGTGAAGGTTGCACTGCAGGTTACTCCACTGATCTCAGAATATTAGAGAGATCATCAGGGAATTAAAGAACTGCAATAGTGTGTGCAAAGAAAATGACACTTGGATATAAACTGACTACTTCTATTTTTTTTACTTTTGTTCAATCATTTTATTGTCTGACTTAAAATTGCAACATGCATGTCTTGTACAAAAGTGGAAGATGAATTCAACTCGTGCTTGTTGATTTTACATCTGTCTTGATGTCAATGCCATTAAAGCATTGATATCACTCATTCACAACAAGTAGAAAAGTTGCTTTGGATTAAAATCATTACACTTAAATTCTCTCAAAATCTTTCATCCAAAAACCTCAAGAGAGATCACAGGTTTTGAGAACAGTGGAGAATCTGCAAGAAGTACTTGGCGCAGTTTTAAGCATGTCCTCAGTTATGCTTATTCAAACTACTTCTGCCTAGAAATCACACTGGGTATCTTAGGAAGACCTACCATACTGTCAATCTTTGTTTCAGCTGTGAGGGAGATATTCCCACAGCAGTCTATTTCATGGTTGTTATACAAATCTGCTTGTAGGCAGAACTAGTAGAAATGGACTCACAAGAAAAATAAAATGTCTTCATTGAACTAGTTTTAAATCAAGATTTGGTGAAAGCTGTAAGTTGGAGTTAGTTACTTTGCTACAGTACTGCCAGTAAGAGCTGGATTAAATAACAGTATCTGGCAATTTTGTTCTCTAGTTACTCATTAGTTTTTAACTTCCTTCTTTTTGGAAAAAAAAATATTCCCTGATAAAAATCAACTCTAATTTTTTCTGTTTCTTTGTTAAATATGATGGAAAATGATTTAGCCATTCAGGAAACAACAAAAAAAATGAAAAGAAAAAAAAAAAGTCAGACGTTGTTTCTTTTATTTTGTGGGGACCAATGTGAATTAGTTGAATGAATTATTATTATACCAGAATGATGCTCTAACATAGATATCTTACAGTGTGATCCATTTATATTATGGTGTCCTGATCACCTCTTTTGTATTGATTGTAAATTTATAAAACTGAGAGCTACAGATGTAAATAATTGATTTGGTTTTACATTTAAAAAATGGTAAAAATTAGCTGTGGGTCCAAAATGTAGTTATGTATTCCTGGAGCTGTGTATTCTGACCTCACACTGATGGAAAAAATTGTGAGGAGTTAAGGCAATTATTAAGATCACTTAACGTGCACTATTCCTTAAGCTTGCACGACAGAATATAGCTCCTGTGGAATTTAATAGGACTCTGGCATTTCGATGAAGTTCTTCAATCCTTTCCCTTGTAAAAGGGTACAGAATTAGGGATGCTCACATGGATATTGAGAATGTCAAAGGACCTTCTGAATATACCTCACTGAGTGGGGGTAAAGACTTGGTGTCTGTCTGTCTGTAGCAGGTTACTTTAGAGCTCTATTAACAGAGAAGGTTAGGGTTTTTTTGCCCATGTGTAATTTTCCTTGTTTTGCTAAAAGTAACATGAATAAATAAATAACCTGAACAGCGCTATAATGAAGGATCAGCAGGTTAATTGGAAAGATGAGTGGAAAGTGATTGTCCCCTCTCCTGCTGAGCACCTGCTGCCAAGTTAATTCATGCAGCAGTGCTGGAGGTTATTCCTGGAGGAGATTCCTGCTGTTTTGTCAGCTATGGGTAAGGAGAATGTCCTCAGAGAGAAGAAAGCAAATCAGATAAATTGAGTTTATTGCTAATCAGCTGCTAGGATTTATTTGTAAGTTCTAGGAATCAACTAAAAAGCCAATTGGAGAGTCATTGTTCTCTGCTCAAGGGTCACATCTCCAGTGACACCAAGGGATATATTTATTTATTTATTTTACATTTCATATTGGCTATATCTTACTGCCGGTTTCCTGCCTGGGCACAACAAATACAACTTCTGTCTAGCACGGCAGTTGTTAACAAAACAAATCTCTGTTTAAAAAAAGGAAAAGGTTTTTCTTGTCGTGCAGCTCTTCTTACGTGATACTAACTATTCAGTCATTATAACTTCTTTTACAATTAAATAATTCAGATAAATGTTCCAAATATCTTGGTCATCTTTTGCTTATTTTTATCTCATTTCTTCTGAACTGGAATTGATAACCATTACTGGTACTGGGTAGTTTCTTACACATCATAGCCTCACTCAGTGGCAGAAATAGGCAAATTATTTTCTCCATCCCACTTCCTTCCTCTTGTTTTTGTCTGCCTTCTTCTCTGTGTCTGATATATTACTCTTCATTTTTTGCTTCCTTTTACTCTCTGATTCTGGCTTATTAGAATTTTCTGAACCAGGCAGAACAGCAATGAGTGGGTCAGAAAGTGAAGTTGACACCAACAAGAGCAGATTTTGGTTTTCATTTCTCCCTAATTCTGGTGCCTTACATCTTCTGTATATCTGTAAAGGGCAGAGATGCTAGAGCTCTGCATATCAATCCTGTCCTCCAGCTGGGACAGATAAGGGCTGTACCAGGCTAGATGGAACAGGCTGTGTTAGTATGGATTTCTAGAATATGAGAAGTCACTGTGTAAAATAACTGTAAAAGTCTCTAGAGTCCTGAATAAATGACTACAGATGTAGCAATATTCTAAGTGGGACTTCGCACACAGAGAGAGATGGAAATTGAACCTCACCCAGCTGTTTTTTTTCATCTTTTCAAAGGTTAAAGTAAAAGAATTAAGGATGCAACTCATGCTGAGATATTTTTATTTTTGCAGGAGAAAGTCAAATGGGCAGATAAATTTATTTTTTTTTTTTCAGTATTTGAAAAAGGGGGTGTTGAGCAGGAAAAGAATGCTATTAGATAAAAATAATGCACCTTTTACAATAGGTTTAATAATCACTTATTTTGGTAAAGCTATCCACACTAGTATTCAGCAAAACCCAGCAACGAGAGAGGCCTCGAGATTAACTCCCCTTGTCCTTATGGGGGACTTCAACTTGCCAGACGTTAACTGGGAGTGCCACACGGCTGACACGAGCAAGTCCAGGAGGTTCATGAAGCACCTAGATGATAACTTCTTGGTGCAGATGCTAACGGAGCCAACTAGGAAAGGCGCCCTCCTTGACCTGTTGCTGGAAAACAGAGAGGGTCTGGTGGGAGATGTGGTGATTGGTGGCCGCCTCGGTCATAGCGACCATGAAGTGGTTGAGTTCAAAATTTACGGTGACAGAAGGAAAAGTGCCACCAAAACCTCATCCCTAGATATGGGGAAGGCGGACTTCAGGCTGCTCGGGGAACTAGTCAGCAAGGTCCCCTGGGAAGCTGCTCTTGAAGGCCTTGATGTCCACCAGTGCTGGTCACTCTTTAAGCGATGCCTCCTAGAAGCACAAGAACAGGCAATTCCTAAATACCGCAAGTCAGGCAGGCGTGGCAGGAGGCCGGCGTGGCTGACCAGGAACATTCTGATGGAGATTAGGCAGAAACAGAGAGTGTTTCGTTACTGGAAGGAGGGCCAGGTGACATGGAAAGAATACAGGGATGCTGTTCGTGTTTGTAGGAAGAAAATTCGTGTGGCTAAAGCACACCTAGAGTTGAAGCTGGCTGTGTCTGTGAGAGAAAATAAAAAGGTTTTTTTTAGATATGTGAATGGAAAAAGGAGAACTAAAGAATACATAGGGCCGCTCCTTGATAGGGAAGGTCTTCTCACAGACGATGACATAGGCAAAGCAGAGACGCTTAACGCCTTCTTTGCCTCTGTCTTCAATGCCGATGATGGGCTTTGGGACCCAGGGTGCCCTGAGCTGGAGGACCGGGACGGTGGGGATGACAAACTCCCAACCGACCCTGAACGTGTGCGGGATTTGCTACTCCACCTGGATCCCTACAAGTCCATGGGTCTGGATGGGATTCATCCCCAGGTGCTGAAAGAGCTGGCGGACGTCATTGCAGAACCTCTCTCAATTATTTTTCAACGATCCTGGGAGTCTGGAGAGGTCCCGGTAGACTGGAAGCTGGCAAATGTTGTGCCGATTTTCAAGAAGGGTCAGAAAGAAGACCCTAGCAATTACAGGCCTGTCAGTCTCACGTCAGTGCCTAGTAAAATCATGGAGAAGATGGTTCTCGAACGTATTGAGGCACACCTGGGGGACAAAGCAGTCATTGGTCCCAGCCAGCATGGGTTTGTGAAGGGTAGGTCCTGCCTAACTAACCTGATTTCCTTTTATGATAAGATCACCCGTATGGTGGACCAAGGGAAACCAGCTGATGTGATTTTTTTGGACTTCAGCAAGGCTTTTGACATGGTTTCCCATAGGAGCGTACTGGACAAAATGTCCACCATACAGCTAAATAAAAACATCATACGATGGGTGAGCAATTGGCTAACGGGCAGGGCCCAAAGGGTTATGGTGAATGGCGCTGCGTCAGGCTGGCGGGCGGTCACTAGTGGGGTTCCTCAAGGCTCCATTTTAGGACCGGTACTTTTCAATATTTTTATAAACGATCTGGATGTAGGAATAGAAGGTATTTTGAGCAAGTTTGCTGATGACACCAAACTTGGAGGAGTTGTGGACTCGAATGAGGGTGGAAAGGCCTTGCAGAGGGATCTGGATAGGTTGGAGAGCTGGGCGATTGCCAACCGCATGAAGTTCAATAAGAGCAAGTGCCGGGTCCTGCACCTGGGACGGGGAAACCCTGGCTGCACATACAGACTGGGCGATGAGACGCTGGAGAGCAGCCTAGAAGAGAGGGATCTGGGGGTCGTGGTAGACAGCAAGTTGAATATGAGCCAGCAGTGTGCCCTGGCAGCCAGGAGGGCCAACCGTGTCCTGGGGTGCATCAAGCACGGCATCGCTAGTAGGTCGAGGGAGGTGATTGTCCCGCTCTACTCTGCGCTGGTGCGGCCTCACCTTGAGTACTGTGTGCAGTTCTGGGCACCACAGTATAAAAAGGACATGAAACTGTTGGAGAGTGTCCAGAGGAGGGCTACGAAGATGGTGAAAGGCCTGGAGGGGAAGACGTACGAGGAACGGCTGAGGGCACTGGGCCTGTTCAGCCTGGAGAAGAGGAGGCTGAGGGGAGACCTCATCGCAGTCTACAACTTCCTCGTAAGGGGGTGTCGAGAGGCAGGAGACCTTTTCTCCATTAACACTAGCGACAGGACCCGCGGGAACGGGGTTAAGCTGAGGCAGGGGAAGTTTAGGCTTGACATCAGGAGGAAGTTCTTCACAGAGAGGGTGGTTGCACACTGGAACAGGCTCCCCAGGGAAGTGGTCACTGCACCGAGCCTGTCTGAATTTAAGAAGAGATTGGACTGTGCACTTAGTCACATGGTCTGAACTTTTGGGTAGACCTGTGCGGTGTCAAGAGTTGGACTTGATGATCCTTAAGGGTCCCTTCCAACTCAGGATATTCTATGATTCTATGATAACGAAATTATTTTTCTAATGTAATATAATGTAACGTTCCTTGTGTGACAGCTAGAAAACATTTATGACACTGGGAGTGTTTTAATTTTCATATGTATGCGTTTTAATCTCTGATAAATTCTACCAGCAGGAAGGAGTGTAGTTTTTGCTTAATTCTAAGGGTGTGCTAATTGTTGGCTTGAAATATACTTGCCTTTTCCACTGCATCAAAGTGGCAGATATAATTGGTTATCATCGAGGAGGTTGGTCCTATCTGAGTTGTCAGAGTTCTTAAGAGCCTTGTACCTGAAACTTATCTTTAGTAAACACATATGTTTCCTTTAATTCTAAAAAGGGCACAAGGAAGGACTGGACTTATTTATTTAGCTCCAAGCTGCTATCAGTTTTGATGTGACAGTTTCTAACTTGAATAGATAGAAACTCTGGATTGCTGAAGAATAAATAAACAAATAAATAAACCTTATTGTTCTGCAAAGGAATTATGAAGTGCTCATATGCATACTGCTTTACAAAGTAGTTGATTTATAGGTACTTCTTTATTATGTATTCTAGGTGCTATGAAAAACTCTCAAACCATTGCATAACCTGCAATATAAGTTTTAGTAAGAACGTCTCTAGGATACATAAGCATGCTTGGTTGTTGATTCCACCATGGAAGGGATACAGGAAGAATGCAGAATCAAAACCCTGAGCTCCAAAAGAGGCTTGAAGTTTAATTCAGTAGTCACTGAGTGAGAAAACAAGCCTTCTGTCTTCTTTTGTAAGAGACAATTCTCCCATGTTTTTACATAAGAAATTATCCTTTTTCATCTTTTGTTCTATGGCAGTAATAAATTAGCTATAGGGGTTACTCACTCATTGGTAACTTGATATAAGTTCACGCCATGATAAAGTTTAGAATTTTTTCATTACGTTCTGCAATCATTGTGTTCTGTTACAGCCTTTATTCCTTACTAATATGCATCCTAAAGAGAACATCGAGAGTAAAATATTGCATTTAAAATGTATTTTTTGGATGTGAAAAATGTCTTTACAGTATTAACTTCATGAGTGTTTCCCCCTTCTCCCTTCTCTGCATCTTTCTCTGTTTTTTGTAGTCCATTGCCAGTTCTTCAGAGCATACATGTGTCTTTTATGTTGGGGTATTAATACATGCTGCACAAATACTGCGGACTGTCAGAAATGTTACTGATGATCACAGTCAGTACAAAACAAATATCTATAAACTATTTTGTGTTTCTAGGGGAGTCCCTGACCAGCACAAAGGTCAAAGTAGACACAAAGCTTTCTTACAGTCTCTCTATGTATATGCACACTCACATTGCACTCGAGCTACCTTATTTTTTGTTTTAAGCTCAATAAATGTAAATAAATCAGTGTCTTGCATATTAGATACTCTTACTAAATGTGATTTATACCTAAGCATGTTGGTACATGCAACATTATTGGTGTTTGAAAGGAATATGCTGTTAAATGGCTAGAATCTATAAATACCTAAAGGCACTAGAAAATCTCAAGTATTGACCCAGGAATTTGATTCAGAAACTACCCATAAATTAAAAGACTGATTTAGATTCTTACAACTAAACACAACAGAATTCATATGGTTGCCCTCTAAGCAAAATCAACTCTATTCTTAGAGTAATTTTCTAAAGTGAACAATTAGAATTAATAGTATTTAAAATAGTATTTAAAGTATAGATGCCACATTGTATGGAATTATTCAAGTAATTATATTTTAATAATTCTAATGGTCATACAGAACTGAGTGATTTTGAGAAGTTTAACTGTATATGAGAAAAAGGAAGAGGACAAAAAACACATCTATAATTAATGAGTCAAATGTTCAGTTTGATATACATAGAAAAGGCAAATGTCTGTATTTGCCAGTAAATTGACTGAGTCTTAATACTGGCACAGCCACAGCCATTTCTGTATTTAACTCTAAGGCTAAGCTTAAGTAGCTAAATGGGCCTCTGTTGGCAGACTGTAAGTTCAACTTAATACATTACTGAAGTGGTGTAAGACCATTATGAAGAAAGAAGACAAGCACATTTAAGTAAAAACAAGTATACATACATATACATTGTGCAAATCCCTCATCTTCTCACCTTTTTTTTTTTTTTTTCTCTGTACTAATTGTATACTTCTGACCACTGTTACCAGTTAAGTAGTAGTTGGTAGTAGTATAGAGAGATAGAGATAGAGAGTAATAAGAGAGAGAGATAGAGAGTAACTTTATGTCTAGGTAAGATACCACACAGTGAGGACACCTGTATAAGTTTCTAAAGTTTCTAAAATTAAGAATCTGCATGTGTCCAGAGGTAAAAATGTCCTGGACCCATTTCCTCTGGCTGTTTTCACAGAAATACATTCTGTTTTGATTTGATTTGTTTTCATCACGTTGTGGAGACCTACAAAATGTTTAGGTCACTGAAAATTAGGCCTACAACTTTTAATACATTCAGCTTTACCTTTGTCTTTATATTGCTTATTAATAAAAATGAAGAATATTTTGTTGCAAAGTGAAACGTTGTGCAATTTCTGATTATAATGCATGGGACATTTGCTTTAATTGATGAATGTGCTTTGTTAGGATTACTTTAACATATCATTTCTCTTTTGTTTTCCTGGTTGAATTTTTATGACTGTGTGACTTGAAAAATACGGATGAATTGTGATGGGAAGACATCTATAGGGATGTATGCAGAGAAGAATGTGAGGAGTTGTCATTATGATCGTTCCAAATGACACAAGAAAATGCCTATGTTGCAGTCATTCATTTTTGGGCATGGGAAGCCAGGCAGGAAGGGGAAGGATTTCTCTATCACACGCTGACAGTATGATGGATATAATGAAGCATATACGTGTTTGTGTAGAGGTTTTTCTGAACGTATCAAGACAAAGCAGTTATGTGGTAAAATAATGCAAATTTTCCCTCTTACAGATAATACTCTCAGCATTTTGGCAAAGCACAGTGGATTCAGCCGGCAGAAGCAAGAAGTATACCTACTGCCAATCATAATAAGTGATAGTGGAAATCCTCCCATGAGCAGCACTAGCACACTTACTATTCGAGTCTGTGGTTGCAGCAGTGATGGAATTGTCCAGTCCTGTAATGTTGAAGCATACGTACTTCCCATTGGACTCAGCATGGGAGCCCTAATTGCAATATTAGCATGCATCATTTTGCTGCTAGGTACGTATTGATTTCACAGCCTGGTGTTCAAAATTTTTCTGATTCATAGGTGGCTGTAAGTAAGCAAAGAAGTCACATACAAGGATGTATGATCTAATACAATATGATACATAGCAGTACTGAAAAGCTTGTCAAAACTGTCTCTTCTGTACTAAGAACTGAAAAAAAATAGAAAAAAAAAAAAAAAAAAAAACAACTTACAAAGCAAAGTCTCACTCTGAAGGAATTTTACATATAAGTCACATAATAAACAAGTATCAATTATGAAACCAAAAATCACATCATGTATGTCAAGTAGAAACGTGAACAGAGTGTATACTGCACAAGGTGAAAAATGGGTTTGTTGTATCTTCAAGACTTGTATGAGTTTATTCTCGATTGTAATGGCATAAGAGGTATTACAGCTTTCCAAGATAAGAAACACTGTATATTTTAACTAAATATACAACATTTGTAGATGATATCAAGTCAGTCAAGTCAAGAACAGTGAAGGCCTGTTTCAGTACTTTGTGTCTTTGCTTTTAGCAATTGGGATTTCAGCATTAAACTTCAAAAACAACAAAGTATAACCTTCTTAGAACTTTTTATGCATTTGTCCATGATTATGAAACTGATGTATCTAAGATCTTTTTTTTCTTCCTTACAGTTTTATTCTCTTTTCAATTCTATAAGAAGCACTGGTTTCCATCCATCATTAGAGCTCTGTTTTCAGAAAAGCATCCTCTAATTTTGGAAAAGTCCATCCTTAGTGTAGATCATTATGAACTAATGTTCAGTGAGTGATGGTAGCTTGACTTAACCTACGTCTGTAGGTTTTCCAAAGGGAAAAATTGTCAAAATTTGGGATTCAAAGATGTAAGTACACATCTTATTGCTTGCACAAAATTGAGCTTCAAATGTAAATATGAGCTGATAATACCAAACTAGAGGACTAACCAGAGGTTCTGATCAGATTTTTATCACTTGAGTGGGGTTGAAGTTACAAACCTTTAATTTTTTCTCTACCCCTTATTTTCACAAGAAGCAAATTATCATCATCCCTAACCGTGCTTAACATGTATCACTTTGATTAGAATTTTTTTACCTAATCAGTCTGTGATGCTTTCTTTGCAGTCATTGTGGTGCTGTTTGTAACACTAAGAAGACATAAGAATGAGCCCCTAATCATCAAAGATGATGAAGATGTGAGGGAAAATATTATTCGGTATGATGATGAAGGAGGTGGAGAAGAAGATACAGAGGCTTTTGACATTGCAACTTTGCAAAATCCAGATGGAATTAATGGATTTTTGCCTCGTAAGGATATTAAGCCTGATCTTCAATTTATGCCCAGGCAGGGTCTTGCACCTGTTCCCAATGGTGTTGATGTTGATGAATTTATTAATGTAAGGCTTCATGAAGCTGATAATGATCCCACAGCTCCACCATATGACTCAATCCAGATTTATGGCTATGAAGGAAGAGGGTCAGCGGCTGGTTCCCTTAGCTCATTGGAGTCTTCTGCATCAGACTCAGACCAGAATTTTGACTACCTCAGTGAATGGGGTCCTCGCTTTAAAAGACTTGGAGAACTTTACTCAGTTGGAGAAAGTGACAAAGAAACTTGACAGTGGATTACAAACTTTTTCACTGTTGACTTAATGATCATGTAATATTCTAGGGCCACTACTGTTAGTTAAAACTAATGTGGCTTTTTGTTTTAGAGGCAAGTTTAGCGCCAGTCATCTATAAAATCAACTACATTGTAATGTTGAACCAAATAAAAAAAGTATATGTTAGGAGGTTAAGTCTTGTGGAGTGTGAAGTAAAGTATGTGGAGTGTCTAGAAGTCTTTGGATATTTGATATTCACTTGACCACTCTGAAGATGGAGATTTGGATCTTTGATTATCTTCAGTGAATTGAAAAGAATGAAAAGAAATTGGTGCTTTCTTAGAAAATGGACTTGCAGGGATTTTGCTGTTGAACAGTAGCTCCTGCCAGTATGTGTAAAGCTAATGGTTTATTTCTGCATTGCCAACAAAGATCCCGCCACAGAAATGTTAAAAGCAATATTTTGGTCTTCTTAGCAATGCTGAATAGAAATAGCATTGTAAATCCTTACTGGCTTCTACTGTGCAGTGACCATACATTGTACATACAGTAATTGTTGGCCACGTAACCACAGACTGAATATCATCTTTAAATATTGTGTCAAGCCTTAAAATATTCACATGTTCTTAATCCATTCCAGTGATGGGTAATAAATACTACTAATGTGCAGAGATTCAGATGCAGGGGTACAAAACCTTGCTTTACAAAAGGATCTTTTTCTAGAAGAAGGATCAATCCTGTGCTTCGTCTTCTGAACGGAAAGAAAAAACCGTGAAAGGGGATGGACTTGCATATATGAAAGAATTGCTGATTTTATTGCTAAAGATCGAATTTATTTGTTTAATCTTTGAAATAAATATTTTATTGATGTCCATTACTGCTTTTATTTATTAAGACTGATAATCTATAGAGTAAGATTATAAAGAAAACTAAATTATATCCATTAATTTTTTTCTATATATAATGAATGTTTAATACATGTACATTTTGAAAAGCAAAAGGACAAATTGTTGCAGGTTAAAGCAGTAACCTCTCCATTTGCAGTAGCTGAATTTTAAGAGAATGCTGGCAGGAATAAAACTTTCCCAGAGAAAAACTTTTGACCGTTTTATATCTTCTTCATAAATCTAGTACCTGGTGTTTTTAATACAAGCACAAACAGCTGGAAGTAAACTGGTTCATGTGAATATTTAAACTATAGACTTTTAGAAATCCACACATAACACAGTACAGTAAAAAACATGCTTATAGTTCTCCACTGTATTAGAGCAGGAACCAGTGTGTACATAATTTTACTGCTTATGTTATTAGCATTTCTTTTCTATAATATTCATAGTGATGCACCAGGGCTCTTGCACACAGAGAAAGAACAGCACTAGAAGCTGCAAGCATACTCAATTTGTAATGCAAACTTGCCATTTAGAAGTAGCAATTGTATAATAAAACTATGTATTACATGCAAATCATTTTAATTTTCTACTTTGTTTTGATGCTATATTATTGTTTGTTTATTTACTCCATGTATTGTATTCAGAGAAACTCCTGTATTGTTTCCTACTTTGTGAAATATATTTTTATAAATACTTTTCTTGTTATTGCTTTCCTTTCAGTTTTACCTGTACACTGCAGAAAGGAATCTCCCTGAAAAACTTCATAATCTGTGGAGGAATATGGTTTCTCCAAAATCATTTATTTATTAGATGAATACAATCAAAATAAAAAGAATAATGTTTGAAGCACTTTTTGATAGTGTTTGGAGAATTAGATATGCAGCAGCCTGTGACCACAGGAGTTATGTGTGTCTAATTCACTGCACCATGCTGAAAAATAACTTTTTTTTTTTTTTCCCCAAGTATTACTAGTAAAAACAATACCTTCTTTTTAAGTTCCTCAGTAATTTTAATTCTGCAAACAAAAACATATTAACACATTTAGAATTCAAAATGGAAACGTCGACTTTGCTTCATCTACAGCATGGCTGATTTTAATGACTGCAGTTTGTGGACAATTAATAAGTTAGCACCACTACTTATACATATTGTAAAGATTTTACTGAAAGAGTGATCTATCATTTAAGTTATACTATATTCAAAAATTTTGTCTCTGAATAACTTTATCTAACACTTCAGGTAATATTATAACCTAAACAGTGACGTCATCTAAAGATAGAAAAGGAGCAATCCTTAGATGAATCCTTTAGATGATTTTCTCAAGTCAAATCCAAATTTCCTTGAATGAAGTCAAATATATTTATATAAGAGAGTATAACAGCAGCTGAACATGTTCTTACTAATCTTGTACCAAGTGCCAGGGTGTTCTGAATTGCCATGGTAGCATATAGTAGCGTAAATGCAAAAGTCTGATTTGAAATTTACACTGAGCCAATTTCTAGTCTAGTCCATCACAAGCCTGGGAGCAACGGAAGGTGCTGTGAGATATCACATTATTGTCTATAGTCATAGAAGCATTTAGGACAAGTAGCTCTGACTATGAGTTATAGCATACACTGTAGAGTTTTGCAAAGCTCCTTTGTAGGAAAACTCACAAATGGATAACCTTCTGATTGCCTTTTTGATTGAAAGTTCCATCTGAGACCACGACAGCACATCCAGTAATAAGATTTTCAGAGAAAAAAATCCCATCACTGGCACTGTGGAAGAGGCAAAGCATGACAGAAATCTCATCATTGTCAGTCAAACAGAGATGGTAGCTACTACTGGTGGGCATAGCTTTAAATTGTGCATATGTACAGGCTCTAAATATGAATATATCTACAATGCACATGGGATAAAAAATGTAATGAATTTATGAGATCCACCAATAGCAAAAAGCTATTTTTTAAATTCGTTGCTACCCCACCGAAGGGAAATGATTCATTCTGCAAACTAATTCAGTGTAATTTGAATATAAAATTTATAGCAATACATATTAGAAGGTTAAATGTCGATCATTCATTTTTTCCAGTACTTGCTCCTTTTTTGACAATGAAATTAATTCAGTGTAAAATTGTTTTGGATAACAATGGTATTTAGGGGGATTAGAATCATATCATTCTACATTTCACATCTAGATTTAGACATATTAGCAACATTCTTTTTAAGCATGTTAAAATGGTAATTCATCTTTTTCAACAACATTTAATTAGCAATTGACTCATTGTGAGTGACAAGGAAAATGCATTAAATTAGAATTATTAATACTGATAAATTTGAGAATTAAATTCTCAAAATCTTTTACAAGTGCCAAGTGCCTTAGTGTCCCATTGATTCTGGCTTGCCTTCACCTAGCTATGTCTCACACTCGTTTGTCAGAACTGCTAAAGTCAAACATCCCACACATAAAAGCTGAAATTACACATTTTGGGCCTGGACATTATCCAGGTCAGAAATTCAGCTCAGGCATTTCACTATGGAAGTACTGCAAAGTGAATGTGTACATTTTTAGTAATTATAACTCAGGTGACTAAAGTTCTTCCACATGTCCTGTCCTTTAGAGTAGCTGAAGCAGTGGGTGTTTTTGTGCTGTAACCTTGAAGCCAAATCACGGAAAGCTCATTTAGATATAATGTATTTTTTACCTGGTATCATTTATAGCTTTTTGTCTATGATGAATTTGAAATGACTGTGAAATATGCAGCAGAGAAAATGGATGAAGATTTTCATTTAAATCAGCAGTTGCTTATCACAGAAGAAGCATTTAACACTATGGCAACTCTAAATACCATCAACTATGTCTCAGAGCAGCAGTAACAATTCTCAATCTGGAGAACAGACAGAATGTCTGCAAAATAGTATGTTCTAAGTATCTTTATTTGTACAGCTCAGCTAGAGATAGATCTGCTGATTTTAATACAGAGAGAAAAATAAACCAACTATACTATATGAATGCAGTGATATATACCTACATATTTGTGTGCCTTTTATTATTATTATTATTTTTTAACAGCCTGCATTGAAATTGAATTCTAGAAATGAATAGACAGTTTCACAAAGTTTCTCCAAGATCTGTCCAGCTATAGGAAACTCTGCCAGGTCCTCTGTTTCTGTATCTGATTTTCTTGGGTTATAGCTTCAATCTTCATTGAGCTATTTGACTGTTTCTCTCCTTTTCCCTGTGTCTCTAAGAGTTCACCTATCTTGAGCTATAGTACAGTGTTAATGTTAGGAAGTTCATTAAGACCACACAGCTCTTTTTCAGCTTGTTTCAGTTGGTGTGTTCAGTAACTGGAAGCAAGCAAGTAAGCCAGAGCAGTTAAATTCACCAAGCTGTCTTCACTCTCTCATATTACCCTATTTGAGTTTCTAACAAAACACAACTGTATGCAAGTAGCTTGCTTTTCAGATGTAGTCACAGGACACTATTGTCACTTAAGGGATTTTAAGCGCTGCGTAAAAAAAAAAAAAAAAAAAAAAAAAAAGAGAGAGAGAGAGAGAGAGAGATTGGAAGCAAACCAAAAATCTATCGTATGAGGATTTACAGTGTACATAGTCTGGATTACTTATACCAAAGGACTGCTTCTGTATTTCAAATGAATGATGCAAGAAAATCTAGTCAATGATAGTACTGTTAATAGCAAGAATAAGAATGTAGAGTAGCATCACATGTTCATGAGTATTTCCGATCAAATGAAGTGAAAAGAAAGAGATTACTCAAAAAATAATTTTCAGATTTGGAGAGGTTTTAGCAGTGGCAGTCTTTCCTGTTAAACTGACACTTAATAAATAAAAAATGTGGGAGTATTCACCATTTTCAGGATTTTCAGAATGTAGCAGGTGTCATTGGCAGCAGATAGAGAGTACTGACAGAGTGAACAGTGGAAGCTTTCTGTAGTTTATCATTCAGATAAGTTGGACTTGTTATTATTTCTACATTTGTACACTATTTGTGCAAGATAATGTTCTGGTCTTGAAGAAGGTGGAAACCAATTTAACTTGCAGTATAATTCACTGTGATGGGTTTTGTAATCACACTGCAAAATGAGTCTAGCTGCTATATTATACAATACTGATACTAGCTTATGTGCTGCAAAACTAGTCTTTCTCCAAATAATGTCATAGCATTCTAAATGAGAAAATATAAAAGCACTGACAATGCTTTTTGTGCAACTGCAACTAAGACATCTTCCAAAATGGCTAATAAAAGCAAGCTGAAGCACACAGTTTCTGGCAGGGCCTTGTAAATGTGCTCATTAGCATTGCAACACAAGTATTTCTTCTTTTTCCTCCTCCTATCCCCCCCTTTCCCCCTCCCTCCCCAGTATAACATAAATTAAACCAGTGAAATGAACAAAATGAAAATTTCAGCCTTCTCTTCAGGGGGAATATGTACAAATTTACAAAATTCCCTTTCTTCTGCTTCCACTATTTCAGAGACTTGCATGAACGAAATCTGTGTGATTTTGCCGGTGTGACAGGCAAAAAAAAAAGCTACTTAAAGTCTGATATTGGCATCTCAAATTCCCAATCATCAAAGGAACATGGGGCATTTATTCTATGCCAGATATCCATAGACAGACTCACTCCATGGTGCTTATGAACACAAAGCACCATAGTTTCTTTACTAACATGGAAAGGTTTTGATTGGTGAAGTTTGGAATCAACAGCAAGACAGAAGGCAGGTAGCATTGCTAACTGACAGTAAAAGGCTGGATCATTCTGAAATAGGCAATCATTTTGTAACTTACTTGGGGCTTTGTGAGGTCTAAAGCTAACCTTGACTTTTACCTTCACAATATTTTTTAACAGCAAGAAATGAGTTCCTTGCTCACTTTTTTTTTTTTTTTTTTTTTCCTTTTATTTTTTTGGGGTAAGGCGGGGGGTCTGTTTTGTCAATTCTTCATTAATGAAATTTACACTGATGGCAACGTTGACTCAGTCCAGTCTGCCAAATTTCACAAGCTGTCAGTTGTAATAATTAATATGAAAATGAAAGATGTGCATTTTTTAACTGATATTATTTATGCAATTGGAAGCAATGCAAACATGCTTCAATCACCTTTAAAATATACTCCAGCACTCCCACATGTCCATCCACAGATGTGATTGGTTTTGGACTCATTTTCAAACACACCAGTATACTTGCATTTACATGCTGTTGGTATGACTTTTACATGCAAGAAACTATCTCAGTTCCTTAACTGTTGTTGAGGAATAAGTTTCCTACATGTTATCAGAGAAGTATGTCATGACTTAAACCTATGGACAAAGAAAGAATTGGTTTTATCAAGAGCCAAACTCTATATGGTTTTAGAGTCAAAATCACATGCACAGGTAGAATCCACAGCTGAATTCAAAGCCATGGTCTCAGCTGTGGGATTCAGGCAAGTGGACACCCAATTAAAGGTAAGTGACAGATTATTTGGGCAAGACATATGACACCCCTCCCCATGCCACCCTCCTCCCAGACAGCAGCTCCTGCTGCAGCTATCATGTGCACATTTATTCTGTGGGTTACTGAGGCAGATTACCCAGGCTCCTGCTAGGAAAGTTCCAAGGCAAAATGGTGATGGTGGCCAAGAGCCTGACATCTACAGAGGGGCAGATGTAGCTTTTTAGTCTTTGTATGAAGACAGCTTTTACAGTCTTCCAGTCAGCACTGGCTTCCTTTCAATTTTTGCAGTTTCAGGTCTAACTGTTTCAAGGTGTAGCAACCCAGTATAACCTGTTATAGCAAATAAAGGCAGGGTATTGTTAGGTAAAATGTCATTGCAACACAGAGCAGGAGATACAATTAATCCTTGCAGAAAAAGGTCAAGTATGAATCATCAAATGCTGTAGGTTTTTAATGGATATTTTCCAACCCCCTTATTTCACATAAAACAGCAGCCATTTATTTTATTGTATACAATATCTCTTCCTTAAATTAAAGTAACAATTGATGATATTTAGACTGCTCTATTTAGACCGTCCAATTGCCTGCTGAGTCTTTTATAATTTAAAAAGCAAACAGGAAATTTTCAGCCTGTGATTGCATAGAACCAGTCTACCATCTGACCACAGCAGAAGACTACATTACTGACTTCTCTCTGTCCCATCTTCAGGAACGTTTTTGTCTTGTTTAGCTATTAATTATGTTTAGCATTGTGTCTGGTCTTGTCCACATGATAGCTCATTTGAGAGCTGTTTGACTCAGACTGTTAAGACTTCTTTTATTTCAGGTAGTGTGTTAAAACAGGGAAGAAAAGTAATATCTTACAAACCTGTGATTGTCTTAATATCTACTTTTCATGTTTTTCCATGGTTTCTGTTTCTGAATATATTTTGTCAGTTAAAGACATAGGAAAGAATTGAGAGTGGGCTTTTTCTGGCCACCAAAATGTGACACAAACAGGATCTCTTAATTGTGGGAATTTACTTCCCCTTATATTATCATGGTGGTCAAAAAAACACATAGAGATATGGAGTTTTGTTATCACAAACCAACTGCTGGTTGAGAATGGAAAGAAAAAACAAATGACATTCAAAGAAAATTTATAACAGGTATATATTTTCCTAAATCTTCAGAATAATTCAGTCCGGTTTTAATTTTCATTTTCACTTCCAACATATGGATTCCAGTAATTCCAAAAGTTACTTGCCATGAAATAAATGCCTGCTAGCTAACTTCACAAAAAAAAGGGGCTGCATTTAGCCCCAAGAAATGCCAAGCCAATTGTTTATATTGTGAAACAGAGTACACAGATAAAATCCTTATTCCCTATTCAGGAAGTGATATAATGAGAGTTCAGGTAAGTTTTTTGATAAAAAGTTAAATTTTACATTGAAAACCACATTGCCACTGCTGAATGTTCTTGGGTTCCTCCTCCATCACTTAAGTGTAATTATAACCACTGATATACATACAACTCCCTTGCAAACTGAAATCTAATGTTTTTTTCTTTACAGAAGCTTGAGCAGTGGCTACAGTATTTTATGTTGGTAATATTATAAGTGCATTTTGTGGAACATTTTGTGGCAACAAATACAGATGCTGACAGTCATAGGAAAATTATTTCTATTAAAAGAACATACATTATTGCTGTGTTTTCCTTTCATGTGGATTAAGAGCACGATGGTCCAACATCATTTGTTTTCAAGACAGAATTGTGGGAACTGTAGTCCTCAGGGAGAGTTTGGTGACATCAGATTGCTGGAAGTCATGACACTTAAAAATTATGAGAACTTCAGAGTAAACAGGAGATTTACAGAGTACAGGAAAAATACTTGGGAAGATACAGATGGTTATATCTTTTCAATGGGAGGGGAATTTTATAATAGTGGTAGCTGTGTTTGGTGGTCTGCAAACATCGCTGCTTAAACAACTGAAAGCTAGGTAGTGCTCCAGGTCTTACTGGTATACTGTTAAATGCTTCCTCATCTTTTTTTTTTTTTTTTTTTTTTTTTTTTTTTCTTTTTTTTTTTTTGGTTGTCCTATGAGACTAGAAAACAGTAGGCTGGATCTCCATTTCAGGAAGCGGACCTAGGAATCAGCCATACAAGCTTGAGGCAGTAAGTGGTATTTTTGTTCCATGGTGCCCTAAAACAGAGGAAGTGCATAGGGCTCCATACAATGCAGTATGTTACTGTAGAGATAGCCATGGTTAACGAGTGCACTACCAAGTAATGCAAGTTCCCACTGCACCAGGTGTGAGTACTTTAGACTGAGAAGCACTAATCACCTCTTTGTGTTTTGGCATTTGCTTTTGATTGCTTTTATATGAAAAGTCACCATCCCTGGAAGTCTTCAAAAGATGTTTAGATGTAGAGCTTAGGGATATGGTTTAGTGGGGACTGTTTGTGTTAGGTTAGAGGTTGGACTCGATGATCTTGAGATCTCTTCCAACCTAGAAATTCTGTGATTCTGTGAAAGGTGAAGCCCAGTAGAAGGACCAAGAAAAAAAAACTGCAGCACTAAGCCAGGCAGAATGCAACATGCCCTGATCTAAAGAGATACCTCACCAGGTAAGCAGCACAGTGATCATTTTTATATCTGTCCTAAGAACCTGGATGTTTTGTTTAAAAGCTGAAATCCAAATTATGACTACTTTGAAGTGCTTGTGGGATGTGGTTTGTATTCATAGCACTAGGTGCTTCACATGAAATGTTCAAACAAGTTTCTAGAAGTTTTGGAAGGGCTAGTGATGAAAAGGGGTACAGTTGACGGGGGTGGGGGAACACACAAACACAACCCTACTGTGAATAGTTCAACTGGCTGAAAGGGTAAAAGCTTCCCTTGGGCAGGGAAACAGAGTGAGACCTATATACCACTTAATTAACACTTAAACCCACAAAATATGGCCCTCAGCACTGCAGTGATTTTCTCTGAGGATACAAACATAGAGAATAAGCTTCAAACTTGCAGGCTATTGCTGTTATGTTGGCAGTCTCATACATCATTGTAACTTTCATGCCTTTACCCAATGGCTTTACAATTCTGTAGTGCAGTGTAAGCTGAAAATGTTCAAAATTGTACCAGTCAGCTGGTGAGAATTCAAATAATGTACAAGAGTTGAAAGTGAATGAGCATCTAAAACATAAGGTGTCACTTATAATCAAATCACTGTGTTGCAATCTGAGTCTGAATATAATTGTTTTTAGTGTGTATGCAGTAAAACCCAAATCAGATTGGGAATGTAGTGATTTCTGGCATGAGTAACAGAGCAGAAAGCAGTATAAAAGAGAATAACAAACCAGAATTTCTTTCTCTCAGATACTCTCTCATGTTTTAGTGTATGTGTGTGGAGAACAGGGGAGAACAACAAAAAAAATATCAAAACTTTGAAAAACAGTTTGTAAACATGGAAGCTTAATGTCCTGACAGGCAGTCTTTATAAATAGGATTAAAGGTCTAGCTTATACAGTTCTCAACCATTTCTGTTATAAGGACTTAACTATTAGAGAAGAACTTAAACACCTACTTGAATTTTTATTCACTGGCCTTATCTGTAAAACAAGCAACTGCATTTTTTCTTGTTATAAAATGAATGACCATCAGTCATGTGATCTGAGCCACAAAATACTTTTGGTCATCTAACTGTGCCTCAAATACAATTTAATATTTCAGATGGCCTCACACCCAAAGGCGAGAGACAATCAAAGTGTAAAAAGTGTATTTATATTATAAAAAAAAAAAAAAAAAAAAGGCAGCCATCCCTACTGACCCATTTGAGAGAAAATGTGTTGGATGAAGAAATAATTTTCTTCCCATTTAACAGAAGTTCACAGCAACAAAGAAACCTAGTAGTATTCTTTTTTTCTTCAGAAACCATTTTCCAGAACATCTGGGTTTCTCTACCAACAGTAATTTCTACTTCTATCAGGGAGGTATACAATGATCTTTATGATGCTAATATTGACAGTAGAAAGGAGAAAGTTGAGTTTTTCTTGAAGTCTTCGATTTAAGCCTGATCTTGATTGCCAATTAATCCTTCAGTGTGAGACCACTATGGACAAACCTAACTGAGCCATGAGTGAGCATCCATACTGTACAGCTGTGTAGCAGTCAGTAAGCATCACAAAAGCATGATGCCAGGGTGAATCCCACCCCCTTCACACACACACACATTCAAGAAAAAAATGTTTTGGAGGAGACTGCTTGAGGTCTCTAGTCCAACTCCTCAAAGCCCAAGCCCCAGACTTCAGAACTAGACAATGTTGCTCAGGATTTTGTGTAGATAAATTCTGAAAATATCCAAGAATTAAGATTCCATCATGCATCTAACCATCTACGCTCCTTCCTTAGTTGTGTTTAAACCTATGTTTGTCTGTGAAAAAGTAAAAGAGCCATGCTGGAGAATAAAATATAGCTTTTTTTAATCTGTAAAAGGTAAAGGGTAATGGAGGCATTTAGTGGCAGTCTTCAAATACCTGAAGGGTGAGGTTGATAAAAACAAACAAGAAAAAAATAGCAACAACAACAAAAAAAACACTGGTCAGACTCTTCCAAAAGTCCTCAGAGAATGGAGAAGAGTCAATAACTGGAATTTGAAGCAAAGGCAGGTCTTTGAATCTTCAGAATGAAGGTGAAGACCCTGGAGTGGATGTTGGCATAAATCTATATGCTGACCTGAAGTCCATGGGAGCTTACTGGTTTAATGCACAGGATGACTTTAGCAATTATATTCATTTTCTTTGTGGTGGGAAGTTGTTTGTCTGTATGCCTGTTTTTAAAGTATTTACATCAAAAGTAAGCGTTTGTAAAAACACGACACAGATGCAGGTGCCTCAGACAGAAATCCAGGAAGCTGTATCTGACTATTATTATCCAGATATTGGAAAAAGCAAAATAAGAATCAATTCACAAAGAAGTCAACTGCATCTTAGAAGTGGGGAGAGGTAGAGGAAGACTGAGGTATATCTAGAGACCTCCTTCCCTGCTGGTACAAGTTCTGAGTAAATCCAAAGCTTGGAGTAACTGTGTGGAGTAACTGGACTAACTTTACAAGGAAGCCACTATATGAGGAAGGGCTGTACACAGAGGTAGGATGCAGGGCCTTAGATGCTTAGGGGACTATCTATTTTGATGTAGCCTGAATGATGTCAAATTTATCAGAAAGTGTTATTTTGTCTCATCAGGAGACTTGAGTATGACTTTTTTTTGGCTCTCTCACTTAGTACTGAACATACTAAGTGCAAGTAAAGAAAGGTATCAGAATCAAAGGCACAGAAGAAGACTAGAAACAAAACATAATTTGTTGCAAGATTAATTCCTGCTGAGATGTAAGAAAATGACTTTCAGATCTTGTTTTGTAGAAACTATGCAATAAGCTTAAAGAAGTTATATGATACTATAAATAACTTGAATTTTTGAGTAGGAATTGTCATTGTAATATATGGATCAATAAAAAGGATTTATATAGCTCCCAAGCAGATACTTCAGAACAATGGTCAATTTCTCATTACCCTTTACTCTGTGCTGTCCTGTTTTATGTGCTCTTCTGTCAAAAATATTTCTAGCTTATGTGTGTGTACTTTGATGATCCTGTAAAATGTGTTGCAGGCCAAACTTTTATTGGGGGGGATGGGAGGAGGGTAGCTAGGAAATAAATCACACCCCTGCCAATTCTCCTCTCCCCACCCACCTTTACTATGCTTTTGGACAGGTAGGTGTATCTTACTAAGGTGAACACTATTTAGCCTGTTATTTATTTATTTAATTCTAGGCTCCTTTGGTATGGTATAGATGTATATAGATGATATAGATGTAACCACATGTTTTGACTTATGTTTGAATTCTGGAAAAGTTTTTTTTAATCATAACTTCATTCAAGGGGTATATTATGTGCCAAAATAGTGTATTTTTTTCAGGAACAAGTAGTGTGTTTATGGATGTCAGTGCAAAAAGAACTGAAGATTATCATTATGATAATCTTCAGATAAAGTATCTGAAAATAAATTAAAATGTGACATTTGATGTAGATAATTTCCAAAATGCATCTCATCAATAAAGAGCAAATATGAACTATTTACCCTTGCATTGCCTCAGGTTAGTGGGAAGGCATAAAAGAAAGAAAATGTAGATAAAAATATTGGATTAGCCAGTGACAAAAATTATAACAGTAGTTTGTTTTTTTTTTTTTTTTTTTAAAAAGTTATTTATAGGAAGTTCCTAAAGCATTAACCTGCTTATATGCCTCTTAAGTGGAATGGAGAAAGAACACAGTAGTAGTTTAATAGACAGACTTCAGAGATTCTAAGATTTCAACACAATGGCAGAATTTTTTGAGAGATTGATTCCATGAAAAGTTTAAGAGAAGTGTAGGGGAGGTATATAATTCTGTCTCACATACACTATGAGTTTCCACTACTGTAGTAGCTGAATGACTCATGTTTTCTAACCATTACCCTTATAACATTTCTATTTTGAAATAATGTACTACTAACCACCTTTCATAAATATGGAATTGAAACTGGTAGGCTAAAGGACTTGTGCAGGGCCACACAGAAAATGCAATAAAACAGGAACATGAACCTACATGTATGCAACTCCTTTAAGACCAGGGTAACCTTTTTCCTATTTGCAGAAAAGCAGACTATACAGTAATTTGAACTAATTAACAGAACACACTAAAAGTGAAAAGTATAACAGAAAATATGAGGTTCTGTGTTTCTGTCCTTTGATTACAACCTGTTCTTTTAACATTGTTGTGATGTTCTCCAGCTTCTACTGAAGTGAAGAACCTTCCACTGAGTCTGATGTCAGTGTGACTAATTAAAGGTTGATCACCATTCAGACAAGTGATCTGCCTCATTTCTTAGTAATATTTTTAAGTGAACCTTATCTAGACTTTCCTACTCATTTTAAAATCCTCACTTTTGTTTTTAAAATAATAATTGGCATGCCTCTGTGCTCCTGTGAAGTACCTGAGTGGAATGGAACATTATGTGGAAAGGCATTTCTGAGTAGTCCAAATGGGTAAGGCACTCTCAAGAGATGAAAAAAATGACTCTGGCCTGCTTTTTGTATGAAAGGGATGCTTTGGATAATTGTTTGAAAAGCTTTTGAAATAAACCTTCAAAAAATTTAAAATCAGCCTTCCATCATAAAAGGTCTTTTCTGCATCACATCAGCGAGATGGAACGAAGATGAAGGTTGCTCTGTTTAAAATTATTTCTTTTTGACATTAGTTTGAATTTGGCTTTTATTTGCTCTAAAGCAATCTCAGTGGAGATCATGTGGCAAGGGCTGCTGTTCCCATGCTCAGAAATTTTATACTTCAATGATACGTTTGTATTTCTAGATATAAGCAGATAGAGATAAGTAGTGATTCAAGCATGCCCTGAATCCAGAATGCGCTGACCACAAGCTATAGAATAAATACACTTGTTATGGGTTAGTCATTTCTGTTCCCGAGGGAGCTGGAACTAGAGATGGAGAGGATTCTAAACCTCAGTGATGTTCAGCTTAGCCCTGCACTGCATGTGCTATGGAGCTGATGTACCTTTGGGTAGTTTGGCCCTGCTCAGCATATGCTCTGAAGTTGATTGGCATACACAGGAAGGAGCTATTCTACTGACAGCTGCTTTGACACATGAAGATATTGGACAAATGACCATTATTACTTAGCTCATTTGCAAGCATGTAATACAGGGTGCCTTATTTTGGAAGGGGGGGGGGGGGGGGGGGGAACACAAAAACAAACAAAAATGTGTCTTGAGAGGAAATAGCATATTCTCTGTAAAACTGCAAGAAAGTTTGTATGTTTCTCATTTAAATCCTTGAAATGCAACATACTTGACAACCCTGATATTCTTCCATTTTATTATAACATAATGTGGCAGGCTGTCAACTAAGTAAACAGAGTGGCTGCAACAACCTCTGTCTAGACAGATGAGCTTTCTTTTTTTTTTTTTTTTTTTTCCCCCTGTAATGACATGCTTCAGAAGGTTTTAGGTAATGAATTTCCATAAACTATCCATCCAGATTCATAACCATTTCTTATACCAATGTGAATCTACAGTAGTATCATTGAATTGAGTTTGTAATCCAAAGCCAGCTGAAGCCAATGGAAAAGAACTTACATCAGTGTTTTTGCCCAAGATTCTGCTTCTCATTTTATGCTGGTGTAAACATGCCCCTGTATGGGTACTGGTTGCTGATAACACCTGTGTAATGATCCCTGGCAGCAAATCTGCTTTCATCATGTTTGCTGTTTTATTTGTCCCTTATTATAAGAGGTCGTAGGTATGTATTCCTCAGTGTTTTAAGGAAAAACAGGAGTCTTGGAGAGAATGTCTCCAAATGGCTTCTCTTTTGCTTTTTTTGATGATTATGGATAAAAGGATAAGAGTAGTTCCTTTAAAAAAAGTAATCTTCTTTAAAGGTATGACATTTCCCCTCACATTTATGCATTATTTGTTTACCTAAATATTTATTGCTCTCTGTTCTCTGTCTTTTGGAAATAACAAAAATTATCAATCACCTGGAACTGTGCTGATGTTTCCATGGTAGTTTAGTAATTAGGTCTGTTCACCAGGGGCTCCCATTAGTCCAATAAAATCCTTTGTACAATTCTTTCAGACAGAGTATTACCCTGTGTTGCTAGCCTATGAATAAAGTAAAATTATTCAAGTCCCAGACACTTATTTTCTTATTGGTAAAAACACTCAAGGATTAAATGCCTTTTTTGTGTTCATTTAGGTTTCTCAGTATGCGAGTCTGATCTAGGAATCCAAGTTCTGACCTAAGAATGTGCTCCCCAGCAGAGAACAAGCAGTTAACAGTTCCTACTCTAAAAAGTGCTAACAGCTGGACAGCTTTTGCTCCTGAATGACCAGGGCCAGTATGTTTTAACTGGTAGACACTTTTAACAAGAGAGCAGAACAGTTCAGTGAACAGACCACACTATTTGCACAACTATGTTGTACATGTACATCAGCATCTAAAACTGTCCTTTCTGTTTTCTTATAAGGCAAAGCAGCACCTACAGCTGGTGGGAATGGGGTCACTATGATAAGCTTAACCTAGTACGTGAATTCTTCTGTATACCGTCTATGTGCCTTTGAAGCTGGGATGTAACTCCTGTCTTGATCTGACTTGCCCTTAAACAAGGAAATTATATTCATAAACTTGTAGTACAAATGAAATTCCTACTGTATTCTGTTCATATACTCCTAACTGCAAGCCCTACCACATGAAACTGATGAAGTACATTGTTTGCTAGGAAGGAGCTGGTATGATTAAGACTTGAGCATCTTCAGATACATATTGGACAGAGAAAATAAAGGCGAGTTAATTTCCATTTTGGAGCCTAAACAGAAACTGATGACTTGGAATTTGATGTAAATTTTTGGTACTGCAGGGAATTGTAAGGCCAATACATAATACTAATGCAGTGTTCAAGTCTTTCTCAATGCACCTTGCTTTCTCTCATATCTATTAATTAGTTTTATACAATAAGTTCCAAAATATTCTGTGTAACACTATACAAATATTTTTTTGTTATGTAAAGAATTAAAATATCTTCAATAAAGAGCAATTTACTGTTGTTTGCAAGTGCTTTGTTCGATCACAAGTCTCTGCCATAAATAATGCATAGAAATTTGTGTTTTCCTAGATGGTACAAACGTACTGTATGTTGTTTCCCATAATGGTATAAATGCAATTCTCTCCATTCATCACTCCAAGCAGACTTGCAGATACTTGATGAAGTGGCTAGTGAAAGAAAAATGTCATGTATATGCTATATTCACAACGGAGAAAGAATGGAAACTAATAGCAGTGTTCCATTAAAACTCACAATTGAAGTTTCAGAAAGTTGTTGAAAATTCAGCTTTTATAGTTTTTTGATAAGAAACACAGAACTTTTTGGAAATCAAATGGCACTGAGGAAGATGTAACAGATTTTACTTCATTGTTGAAACCTATAAGTAAAACCTGTATGCTTGCCTGTGGTATTTTCACCTCTTGCTCCTTACTCCTCCCCAAAAGTAAATCCACAAAACATTCCTGTTTCCATGTTTCTGGAGGAGTGCACAAATGAAATGAGGCAAATTTTAAGGAAATACAAAGTAACTCATTCCTTTTACAGCAATCTTATGCTGAGAAATCAAGCTCCATGCTACTTTACTTTGTCTCTTTGTCTCCCCTTCATTTGTTCTTTCTTTTATTTATTATGGAGAAAGAAAAAGAGGATAGATAGAGGAACACTATTTTACCTCTTATATCTACAAAGTAGTAGTATATAAAGGCTGGGTGTGTTAAGCAGTATATCAAGTGGTGTTATTTGGACAATGAGGACTGTTCTTCTTAGTGTTAGCTTTGTTGTGTGGACAGCATGACATCTTTCTTGCACTGATACTGGTTGTTGAAAACATCACACGCAATAAAGCTTTTGTTCATGCAAAGCCAAGGATGTAGTTTTTGGACCATGACTTCTTTTTAAAATTACCCTTTTTAATAGGAAACACTGAATACTTCAGAGTTAGCTACCTAACCACAAGCAGCAATCTACAGAATCAGAACTGTAAAGCCTTAAATAGAAGGACAACAGTGATCTTGGCTGTGCATGATACCAGCAAGTTAAGCAGCAAATTCCTGAAAGGGTCTGGGAGATACATCTAATGTAATATCACTACAATATTACTTATGTACACTGAAAACTAAATTCTTGAATATTACATGGATGTCTGCAGAGCAGAATAACTGGCTTTTATTATCCTAAGTATGGTGCGAGTGGGTGTAAAATGACTTAAGAACGGGACAGTAGGCAAATGACTTGTTCTTGCTGATACTGCTTCTCTCTCACTTACGAATTCCAAAGTAAACAAAACTTGAGGCTATTTGAATATACAATCCCATTTGAATTAGAAATTCAAGAGTATACCCAAATCTCTTTTGGAAACTGTTGCAATCCTCATCCTTTCTTCTATCCAGCAAGCAGTCTATTTTTTTCTTCTTGCCAATTAATATGATCTCTTGACTTCTTTAAAAAAAAAAAAAAAAAAAAAAAATGTAAATAAGGGAAAATATGATGAAGATCTCATGAAAAGATCTGAGCTGTGATTACAAAGATAAACAATGCCAAGTAGAATAAAAATGTGGTCATTTTTTATTTTTTTTTATATTCAGAGGAAAGAGATGTTCAACCCACATCATTGCCATGGAGACCCTGAATTCCTGAATACCCTGTTGTTGAACCTTTAGAGATGTAAATGGGACACGCAGAGTGCGTGCACAGCTCTTATTAAGATTGGAATATGCATAAATATAAAAATGAGGTATCATCTACATATATACAGCCTATAATTTTCTTCATATTAACTTTTTAGTATTACTGCTAATTTTAGTCTTTTTATTAGTATGTGTTATATTTGCTATGAACTAAAAGAGAGGGATAGCCCATTTAAGGCACCTTGAGTAACCCTAAAGCACCAGTCTCTTTTCATTTGTGTCCAGTGACAGGAAAGGATGAGTATTCAAATGTGTAACCTGAAGTTGGAATAATGCACAGTTATCTTATTTAAAATCAGCATATTTTTTTCAGGTGGTCCTTCTCTCTCTCTCTCTGTGCATTTACACATTACATATTTCCACATTTTATATTATGTATAACTTATTTCTGTAACTAATGGTTTGGTAAGATATTGAATGCTAATAGTATTTTTTGTGGAGATGCTTTCTTCAGTAGATATCAGAGGCTTACAAACATACTGAGCTATCCCTCAATATATTTGAGGGTGGTGAGGCCCAGAGAAGCTGCAGATGCCCCATCCTTGGAGGTGTTCAAGGCCAGGTAGAAGGAGGCCTTGAGCAACCTGGTCTAGTGAGTGGCATCCCTACCCATGGCATTGGGGGGTTAGAACCAGATGGCCTTTAGCTTTCTTTCCAACCCAAGCCATTTTATGATTCTATGATCTGAGGTATTACAGATGTGTTGATGTGTGTCTTGACCAGATAGCTGATTATGTAATCACCATGATTATCTCAAATCTAGAAGCCAAAAATTATCATACTGTATTGCATACTTCATTTAGATCAGTTGGTTTTACTAGATTAACTCAGATGAGAGATGCGTAATGCACATTTTCTCCTTTATTTGGTAATGACACATCATTATATTTCTAGAATTTTTGACTCTTTCTATATGTGTGTAGTTGAAATCATACAAGCAGTGTTGGGAATGCCATACATCTGGTAGAAGTTAAACAATCAGCTTAATTTTGAGTTCTCCTGCGTGTGTTTCATTCAACCTTGTATTTCATTATTTCTTCTGCCCTATGTCTATTATGGTAAATACTCATAAAGTGTAAGTTAACACAACATCCTTGTATTTTAGTTTGTGTTGTGGTTTTTGTTTTTTTGTTTGTTTGTTTGTTTTGGACTACATGTTACATAGAATGGGTTAAGTCTCAAGGTTTGTTTTTTTTTTGTTTTTTTTTTTTTTTTTTTTTTTTTAATATATCAATTGTTTTTAAATTAGGATGATGTCCATGTTATTTGTCCTCTAGTGCTACATTTAAATCTTGACCACGATTCTTCTGTCTATTCAATAATAAAAATGCAGGTAACACGATTTTCAAATATGAAACAAGCAAAACCTTAATATCACCACCTTAGTCCACTCATCTCACTTGGTGATGAATTTTGGATTTGAACTTGGTTTTAATGAAAACTGGTTTTAATAAAACTGAATGTGCAGAACATGCTCAATTTGATAGTGTGCTTGTTCACTAGGTATCTTTCAATGTGTTTTTTTTTTCTTCCTACAATCTGAGAGCCACATATTCATCAGCTGACTACCTTGATAGCATTTCAATCCAAGCTAAAAGATTTTTCTCAAATTAAAACTGGTAGCATAGTTCTACCAGTAATGCACATGTATCTATCTATATATTTCTTTTAATTTCTCATTGCATTATGTCTGAACGTAAGATTTTAGTTAGATGAAATGAAAATCATATCCTTAAGCAAACAATGGGGGATTCTGCTAGCGTGACCTTTAGGGTCAATAATCTCATTAACAGTCAGCTTTTACAACTGCATGTTATTTATAGGAGAGGGATTTACAAGCTGTTAAACTAAACAACAAATTAAATCGTCCGTGAGCCATCATCATCTGATATAGAAATTCCCCTTGGGTAACAAGCTGCTGCTTTTTCAATGGAAGTTTTGGAAAAATTTAATACAAATGTTTTAAAAAAAAATATGTATTTTTTTGCCAGCATAACCTTTATAGTGAACAGTCTCTTTTTTATTATGACGAAAAACTGAGCCATCAGTGTAAACAGCTCCAGATGCACAGTGAAAATTCAGCAGTCACAATCCACAAGCCTCATTTTAATGAATGCTCACAGGCATCTCTCTCCTCTGCTAATTGTTTTCAATCAAATTTAAAATACCACAAATAGAGAGTAGCTCAGTAGTGCATTTACAGTCTCCATTAACTAACAGTTTTTATTAAATATATTTAAAAAGCAATAATCTGAGAAGATAGCTTTAGGAAAGGTTTTCATCTCCGCATTTTGAAAATAGCAGTATTGCTTGAAATAATCTGTCAGCCCAAGCATGATATTGATCAAATAAGTAAATATGTTGTGACATCCTATGTGCAATGTTCTTAAAACTACGTAGAGCAAACTCCTAACAGGCCTATTCGTGCTCTTTTGCAGTAACTTAAGTGTATAAGCACTTTAGTTACTAGCACAAGGACTGTGCATTTTATGCATTTTACTGTAATGTTTCTGCCTTCATTTCTTTTTTCCAGATACTTCAGTTGTAAGTACTACTCTTCTCATACAAATTCTATTAATTGTTTTGTTTGTATTCAAATTACATTTGCTTTCGTAAGTCTAAGCCATTGTTTCATTGTGTTTCAGCTTACCTCGCTTTTGTGCATTTATTTTTAGTATTGTCCTTATGAAAGAAACATAGCCCTAATTTCTCATTCTTCCTTGAGAAACATATCATAATGACTCTAAATAAAATAATCTTTTGTTACTCACTGATCTTTATGTTCTGGCTTTGCTACTGCATACGGGGAGGCAGAGAAATAGAAAAGCTGTTTTCAGGACTTCTGAGTGCCTTGGAGTCAACTGTTTCTGGAAAAAGATACCCAGAGTCAGGTTTTTACTTAAAGCAAAAGCAAACCAAGATTTTTTCACGCTTTAGTCTGTATTGTTAGACATTTAGAAGGAAGGAAAAGAAAATCCCACAACCTTGATACTTCAGGTGCAAGTGAAACAGTGCTTAATCACTTTTGATAAGAACTAAATGTAATTCGAACTAAATGTAATTTATGCAGTATTAAACAATCTGTGCCATATTCCAATCACATCAGCAAACCTCAGATAACTTAACTCATGTGACCTTAATCGATATCAGACTAATTTCATGATCAGTAACTCTTGAAAAATCTGGCGATCCTGTAACTTGGAATGTTACCAATGTCAGAGGTCTACATGCTGACCTTATGCTTAAATTCATGATGAACACAATGATAATGTCCTGCAGAACATACATACATACACACAAAACTATGCTAATTCATAAAACTATGCTAATTTATCATGTAGAATGAACATAAACCAACTTTTTCACATTCCATATATTTATATTCTTGAAGCCCTGGTAGCAGTGACTGCCTGGCAGTCACCAGGATGGCCATTGCTGTTTTACTTCTGTTTTGGTAACAGCTCTTTCTTCTTTAGAAATACCACCGCATTAAGGAGTTGTCTAACATCCTGTGACACTTCCATATGGAGATCTGACTTTACATTGTGTTTGTAACTATAAAGTCATCCTGTACACCTTCCACAGCACCATCTAGGGTGAAAAAAAATGAAGTGTAGATTATAGCTTATTCAATGCTGCTTCTGGAAATGTTCCAGTCTTCTTATGGTACCAATTTATTAACAAAAACTAAAAATGCTTGTCTCTGCCTACAACTTAACTTACAAGTTGTGTGAATGAAATCAGAGGATTTCTTAACCCCCATTTAAGTTAAATACTGAAAGTAAAACCACATTCAAAGAAGATTCACAAGCAGATTATGAGAATCAAGAGACAGGTGAAGAGTTATTGTTTCATGAACTGTGGGGGCTTACTGCTGTGCTACTATGAAAAGATAAAGCCATGTTCAGAATGGCAAGAAGTCAAGGAGGACTTGGAGTTCTCATGGCAAGAAGGGTATAGACTGTACATTTCTGATGCCTTCTAATACATTTAGTACAGACTAGACAATCACACAAAATGCCATGTTCCCAACTGTGTGTCCAGGAGTTTCTCAAGTAGTGGATAGCTGGTCTAGTTCTCTAAGACATGGAAGGGAGAAATGGGGAATAGCACAGGGCCATAATGCCTGGAGCAGCAAAGAGAAACACCAGGGGTTGAACACCACCTTCAGATGGCTGCTGGCAGCCTTCATCATGGTAGAAAGATTAAGAAAGGACCCGTGTCCTTTAGCATGTGATGTAATTCTGGATAGGTCTCAGATTAATTAAGTTAATCAGGCTGTTAGTTTATCTTTTTTCATCACATATCAGAAGAACATCACACAAATCCTGCAGCGAGAGTCCACATTACAGAAGGCTGTTTTAAATGACAGTTTGGGACTGTTGGTAAACAGCTCAGGAGAAAGTAGTAAAATATGATTCACTGCTTTAAACAATTGACAGTGTTTAGAAGTGATTTTCTCTCCACTCCTGAATGATAGTATTTTGTACACAATACTAAGCTTCAGAAACTAAATCTTCTAAAGGAAAGTCTTCTGCTAGATACTGGACACAAGCAAACTGACAACACTGCTTTGCCCCCAGGTGATTGATTCAAGTCACTCACAATCACTTAAGTAACATCTAGGTTTCACTTCTGTTATGTCTGTCGAGCCAATGGTATTATGAGCTGGTATATATTTTGTTGCATGCGTCATCAGCAGAATTGCAGCTGGGTCTCACTGTAGAACTTTTATTAGAAAGATGATGTATGAAGCAGAAGGAACACAGCTTGACTTTCAGATCCCAGACTGAGTTTGCTGCTCTAGCAGTTGGAGAAGTGGGAGAAAGGCTTTTGACATGCAAATTTTGTATCATTTTTGTACAAAGGCAAATGATGGATGATAAATACCATATCCCTTTATATACACTTTACACTTCACAGACAGAACCACACTTTGATATGCAGAACCAAGAGGAAAGAAGTCAAAGGGGGGGCTATGATAGGGATGTAACTGTCTACAAATAATTGAGCAGCAAGAATCCCTGTTGTGATATTGGCAGAGGCTGAAAATGGCATAATAAGGAGCAATAGCGTGAAATTACTGCATAAAAGGAAATATTTAAATCAGACATTAGGGAAAAAAGTGCTTAACAATGAGAAAAATTAGATAATGGCAGTATGTATTTGTAGATATATTTAAAATATCACTATAAGGCGTTCCCAAGTTTGACTTTGCCTGAAAAGCTGTTATAAAAATGGCAGTTTCATTACCCATTTGATGGTTTTCAGACACACTTATTTTTATTGAGGAAAAAACAAACAAACAAACAAACTTGTTTTTATACCTATAAAAACAAAGTTTTTATATAAAACTTTGGAGACATAGGAGATATAAAAACATAGATATAGAAAACATAGGAGATATAAAAACAAAGTTTTTATATCTCCTATGGGGCACTGGCAAGTAACAAACTGAGGAGAATAACATGAAATTTACTGGGATTCAGTTATAATCAAGATAATTGGTATTCTTTAGAGGAAGATGACAGTATCTTCTAGGTTCCTGAAAGAAGATCTTGATTTCAGTACTAACTTTGAAGTGATAGAAGCATGTCACTCTTGTTAAAATGCAAGCTTAATTGTACAGTTATTCTAATCAGAAGAGTTAACTTTGAAGTGTGCAGTAGCTACATTGAGAGTTGTGAAAGAATGCAAGAGAGTTAAGGTCTGCTGTGAGAAATTGTATCTTTAATTAAACTACTGATATTGCTACTGAGCCTCTTTTTATAGTGAAGCATTTCAGTTGCCTGTAGGTCTCAGCCTCCTTTTGCAGGTCACAATAACAAATGGAATAATTTCCAAAGTTTGTAGTAGGATGAACTTGGTGAAATATAAGAAAGAAAAAGTGAAAGCTAACACCAGTTCATCTCAGCAAGATAAAATAAGGTTTGTATTCAGACAGTATCTTTTGTGTGATGAACTGTGGTAGAGAGAACTTCTTTTATGAAAGCATCTTGCAGCCAAAAGAACAACTCAGTTGTGTTGCTAAGTTTCATATGGGAAAGTATGTTTGTTTCTGTTGTTTTGTTTTTGTTTTTTAGTCTTTGGTTGCTGTGGAATTTTTTTATTTTTTCACATTTGGGGAAAGTGAAAAGGGCAAGTTAAGGACGGATTACATGCTCTCTTAATGTTAGCCACACTACAGAAGCCATCCTTAAGGCCTTCTCCTGGGAAATGTGGATTTCAAAATGGAAACATGAAACAAGTCCTTACATCAGGCATATTTTGCAAGGAACTATGCATAACTTTCTGCAATAGAAAGGGTGGTAGCATGGGAGAAACAGTATTGTTGTTTCCTGGATATCTGCTAGAGTTCTTCTAGAATTGGGCAGTTCAGTCTTCTGCTTATTAATGAGGCTATAGTAGCATTTTATCAAACTTTGGCAGAAAGCACTCTCTAATTTCTTCTCTTTTTTTCTTGCTTTTATTGAATTTTTATTTAATACTTCTGTAAGGAAGATTCCTGTTTTTTTTGTAATTCATGGTGTTTTAGAATTTGGAGTCTGCTGAGACTCCTCTCCATCCCCAATTTGTGCTAGATTCTATTATGAGCAGTAAATATTTGAAGCTTACTTAGGAACCACAAGAAATCCATTATATGTGGTATACCCCTGCCTTTAATGTTGTAGTATATTGCATGTGTTTCACTTGGACTATTTTATTATTTAGCTCAGGTTATTTTAGGAAAGATCAATACAAACCACCTGCTGGATTTGATACTGTTTCCAAGACATTGACCACCTCCATGGCTAAGAAAAGCCCATTACAATGTATTTATATATTTTTATTGCTTAAGATGATTTTAAATCAGTTTAAAATTAGTTAGCTGATTTAAAATTAGTTAAATGACACTTCAAGTCGTTTAATGGCAAACAATTTAAGAGGATTCAATAACAGAATTATTGAAATCCTTAAATTATTCTTAAAGGCCAATTTTATCTACTATATATTAAACTTACAAAGGATTCTTAGCTTTCCTTTTAGGTCATCATTTTGCATTTGTTAATTAGCAAGTCATAGCTTCTTTTCATATCACAAACAAGCTTGCTATTTCAGTTCACTGTAAAAAGTGACTTGGTAAATGTAGTATTATGGAGCTCCTTTGTTATTGCAGACTGGAAAATAGGCTGTATTCTGTGATTCAAACAGGTGTTTTTTTTTTTGTTTTTTGTTTTTTGTTTTTTGTTTTTTTTTTTTTTTTTACCATTTCAAGCATTATTACTAGTTATAAAGACTCCATTTGCTGAATTCAGTCCCCAGTGGCACCTCTGTAACCTGTATTGTACAGCTATAACTGACTGGAACCTATCAAACTATTTAAATGATCTATTGGCAATAATACCCTTCAGTTAACTCTAAATTATTTTGGCTGTGCAGGAGTAATAGGAATAAACTTTTGTCACGAATTAGATACGACTGGATACATATATAGATCAGAGTTGCTGAGAAAGAAGGTGCCATTTTATCTTGTCACTTTCCAGCGCAGAGCAATGCTTTAAATAAGACCTGACAGAACACTGCTCTTTCTGGTGTCTGGGTGGACAACTTGATACATTACTGTGTAACATCACCATTTGTTTGCAGTTCTTCAGCCAGCTTCCAGTCCAGCTGGCTTGTATCCAAGTCATTTTGAATTGCTTTTGGAAGATTGTATAAGACATTCTGTCCAACAGTTTATTACTATAGAGATCTTCAGCCAGATCATCCTTTTAGAAGCTTTTCATTTTTCTGTATTTTTCTATATTCCTATATGGGGCAGCAGCACTGAAACCAATATAAACAATCTCTGGAGGAAGTCTTCCAACACAGGGAATACTCTTGTGGCAGATGTGCTGCAGCATCCCCAACCCCTTTTTGTGTTTGTTGTTTCTTCCCTCTCTTGTACCCTCTAAAAGTATCATTTTATTTATTTATTATAGTATTGCTTTGTAATCTTGCTTTGTACTATCAAAAAGGTTTAAAAACAATATGGATAGTGAAATGTTTTATGGAAGTCCTGTTCTCTTTATAAACTCAACCAGTTTCTCGATGGCAGTGAGAACTAGTGTGTAGGCTTTTGGGGTTCAGCCCTCAATTCTGCTTCTTTGCAAGGAGCTCCTTGCCAAGACTCTTTTCTCCTTGTGCCCTAATCTTCTCCTTCCTCCCTAAAATAAGAGTAATAAACTGACTTTTGTAAATTAGAATCATGGAAACATAAAATGGGTTGGATTGAAAGGAGAGCTTAAAGATCATCTAATTCTTCAACACCACCCCCCCAAGCACCATCTCAAATTACTTTGAGATCTATGGTAAAATTAATTAAAAAACAAATAAACAAAGAAAAAACTTCTTTGTTTGGTAACTTTGGTATCTCCCTTCCATCCTCCTTCCCCCCTCCCCACTCCCACACCATTTTTTTGAAAACTAGAAAGCACACCGAAGGATTTTTTTTTTTTTTGTGTTCATGTGACACTTAAAAGCATTCTTCCTGTGAATGACACACTAAAAGGTGCTTCGCAAAACTGTCCTTTTGAGGCTACTCTTACTGTAGAGATTAACTAATACTAAAAAAATAGTAACATAGAAGATCTTCTCTTTTCATCCTAGAAAGCTTCGTCATCACTTTCATCATCGTCCTAGAAAGCGTCATCATCATCTTTTTGGTAGCAAAAATAAACCTATGGATATGTCCATCATGAAGCAATTTTTTTATTATTATTTTTTTTAATACTTCAGTGGGTCACGTTTCAGTAAGATGACAATGTTTCTTGTATTGCTGAGAAAAGAAGTAATAGATTGGATAATTTTTAGTTCTCTTCTTCTAAAAATGTCATAATTCTTCCATTTCCATGTTTTCTACTTCCTGTTATTTCTAAAAGAATGAGTCAGAGAAATGGAAACATATCTGCTGTGAATAATTTAAAAGTGGTCTGAGAATAGCTAACCATTACTTCTGGTGATGCTGCTTGTGATGGTTACACAATGATAAGATTATCAAAAGAATTGTAGGAGACGGAAAAATGGAAGGGATGCATTAACTCAGCCAATCATTTTTGCTATTGTATGATTATACCTTACATTAGTTTTACTAATGGCTTGACTGGCTACCTTTAAAAAAGTTTTAGAAAATACATTTCCAGTTTTTTCTTCAATGATATTCCTGTTTCATATTTATCTTCAATGACATTCTGTGTTTTTTTTAATTATTATTATTATTTTTTTTTAATTTAAACATACTACTTCTACAGACTGTTCTTGCTGCTAAAGATGCTACAGGTTAAAATAGGTAGCGATCATTCCTTTTCCCCTTTGTACAAGCAATGAAAAATACATACTTCATATTTCTTGTGTAACAAATACGTATGACAACACACATGGAGGATTCCACAGCATTTCACAAAAATTAGTGAACTTACTGAGTACATTTCCTGCCATTTTTGCTTTCTTATCTGTTCCGTCTGTGCCCCATCTTTAACACCATTATGAGTGAGTAGAATATATAGCCTAGAGACTGGAGCTGTTATCCAGGCAAACCATTTCTGCTTTTCTCTGAAAATAGGACTGCACCATGCTTGCCCCAAATATTCTCTCAGTAGCAAAAGGATGGGATAAATTTACTTTTTTGCATCTTCAGTAACCCGCAACATATTGTGTAGCCTTGATTCAGTAAACATTTGATATTGAGGCTGGAGATGGGAAAGAATCCCATTTATTCCTTTGTACTTGCTTTAGAAGGCTAATACCATAAAAATCAATTTAAATTAATTTATTATAATTTTGTTTCTGATTTCACTGTTTGGTGAAAAGGAATTTTGGCTTTGCCATGAACTAGAATGTGCTGAAGAACTGTAAAAAAAAAATTTTGATCAGGATGGGAGGATACCATTTTCCAGATTGCAATTTCAGAATGTAACTGCCATCTGAAAATTAAGCTTTCCTGTTTGCTTTTCTCCCGTTAACACTGTTTTCACAAGAGATTTTAATCCTTAACTCAGACAGAGAAAAGGTCTGGAATTGGAGATATAAATGGCTCAGGGATACATACAAGCACTGGGTAATTTTTTCTCTGTCTCCTGCCAAAACAGAACAGTGGGTATTTCCCATTTGGCATCTCTTTAATTAGCTGATTCTATTGTAACTACACAATTACCTATCTATTAGTATTGCTTAAGCCCTGTAAATTTTCAGAAAAAGTCTACCTGTGAAACCAAGCCCCATCTTACAGCTCTACACTGAGCAATTTTCTGCAGCTCTGAACTAGGCAACTACCAGGATACAAATATGCAGGGACAGCCCAGAACGAACACGCAGAGCTGTATGATTGCAGCAGTGACGGAAAAATGAGATTTCATGTTTGGCTGACAGCTGACTAAACTTGGAGAAGCTGACTACCTTCTGGTCCTCTGAGAACTCAGCAGACACTGGGAAGCAGCTTGGCCATGTCCTCCTTCTTGAACTGCACATTGCCTTATCAAGTTCTCTGTTACAAAGTAATACCTCCTGCACTGGCGTACTTGACAGAAATCATTCAAGGACTGAAATGCCTCTAGTTTTATGAATTGAGTTTCCGCCCACAGCTGTACCTTATCTTTCATTGGCAGAGCTGCTGTTTGGGTAGAAGCAGTAGTTGGGCAGCTGCTCTGCTGCTTCTTTCTCCAGTCTATTGAGCTTACGTCTAATAAGCAAATATAAAACTGAGACCAATGCCCTGGAAATCCCCCTAAGCTTCACTTAGAGGCCAAGAAGTTAGTCCTCTCAAATGATCTGTACTTTAACCCTAACTACTGCTGATTTTCCTCTAGCTTCTCTATTTATCCTTCTACCAACTTTTTTTCCTCACAGGTTCAAGTAACAGTTATGTCTTCAAGGGAATTGGTCACTTGTCATTGCTCTGAGCTATTTCTACAGGATAAAATCAATTTCAGGGGAAAAAAAATAGACAGCCACCTATCATTAAAGTTTTCTGATATTGTTCTGTGTTAGAAACTACTTCAATTTCGTTTTGACTGTAGCAAATTTCAATTACAGCCGTTAACAGGTTTCCAGCTTGGATGTTTCCCTGATGGAGGAGACAAGACAGGACACAGGGTGTCTGTGGCAGCTTCTGAAGCAAGCTTCTGCTTCTCCCTTTGCTGAGGGATAAAAGGCAACCTTTTTGTCTGGAAGCACAAGCTTTCTTATACACCCACTGGGCATTTTCACCTTTCTTGTCTAGAAGACAAGATTGTATGAATATTAAAATTTCTCCAAATTTTTCCAAGTTAGAAATTATCTGCTGCCAAACTACAAGAGAGAAGCCAGAGGAGGAGAAGCCAAACTGATCCATGGCATCTGAGTTCAGCATGCACACATTCCTCTAGTAGAGCTTTCTCAAGCAGTGGGATGACAAGCTGTGGGGTGACAGGCTGACACTGAGGGAAAAGGGCTCAGTGACTACTCCACGCTTTGCCAGCAAATCACCAGTGCCAGGTGGCTTAGAGCCCGGGCATTTCACTCCTTCCCCAAAACGCCTACAGCCTTTTCCATCAGCCACCTCACGTTCGGGGTTTGCTTTGAGGAGCGGGACAGGAGCAGCGGGGAAGCCCCGGCCCCGTGTGGCAGCAACCCCGCAGCTTCCTCCCTCACAGGCAGTGAGGGCGGGAACACCCCACACCCACGGCTGAGGAGAGCCAGGGACGAAGGGGGAAGGGCGAATCCACCAATCAGAAAAAAAAAGCGTCCCCCAGTCCGAGCGGGATTGGCTGAACACAGAGGGCGCAGTGCCTGCCCGGGCACGTCCGCATCAAAGTTTGCCTAGCAACCCAGAATGTTCTGGAATCTTTTAGTTTGGGCGGGAAACTGGTGCTCTGGTGCCTGAGGGGTTTTGCCCTTTGCTGTGGCTGCTATCCCAGCACCGGTATAGTTACGCTGATCTATTACGTTTGCCCGCCATTTCGCCCAGTTGTTAATTCTTTGCCTTTCTTCCCTTCATAACCATGGAATTCACAGTGGTTTACTCCTTTGGGTAACCAGTGCTCTAAGAAGATGGCTGCCAGGCAGTTTGTATTAAAAAAAAATATATAAAAAAAATGTGGGAATTGCAGTCCCAACAGCTGTAGGTTCCTTAGGCAGCAATGTTTTGCTGCTACAGCTATCAGTTAACCCTTTATCAAAGCAGATGCACAACGGTGGTGATTTCTGGAAGAACTCTACAACTCAAAGCAAATGAGTTATAAAGTACGTATATGGTTTATTTCAGCGCTGGGCACATGGCAGGATAGCTCCCAAAGGCATGTGCGCCCCAACATGGCAACTTGCCTTGGTTCTATGCAGTAAAGAGTTACATATGCATGAAGTTTCCCAATATGCCTATGCATACGCATAACCTATCCCTGCTTTGTATTAAAATTAGCTGCAAGTCAGTTCCATAAACTCCTGTCTGTGCTTGCGCAGTGCCTTCTGGTGGTGGTTGTCAGGGGGGTTGTGTGGATGAAAGCTGATAACTTCTTCATCACCAGTTGCTGACTCAGCTGCTCCTTGGTTCTTGTCCAAACCACAAAGTTGGTCTCAGCTGGTTTTATGAGACAGGTTCCCCATTTTTGTCAGGAAATGTCCTCTGTCAGGGGCTTCGACACTCCTTGTTTCGGTTAATTTGTACAGTAGTAAGCTAAGACACCCAACATCTACTTTAATGCGGTTAAGCAAGCCCCCATTCTTACATTCCTGGCTTTAATAATGATTGTTTTATTTAGAAATCGTTAATGTGATTAAACAAGCCCCCATTGTTCTATCCCTGGCTTCAGTGGCACCCTCTGGGTCAGGCTGATCACCACACAACACAGCTCAGGCGGCTTCTCTGTGCCAAGATGGCTGTCAGTCACACCCCAAAGCTGGTGTGGTGAAACTGAAAAGAAACCACTCTCTTCAGGTTCCTTCCTAAAAGCGAAATGTTTATTAATTCTCTAAGTTTGCAAAAGAAGGTACTTCAACAATGAAGGGTGTTACTGCTAGCTCCCCAGTGGAGGATGCGGCAGTTGAAGCACGAAGTTCTGGTGACCTGAGAGCCAGGTGGCTGCGTGGCTGTCCACCTTGACTCCATTGAGTGCATGTGAGAGATGTTTTCTTGAAGTGATCATTGTGTTTTAGCAGACTAAAAGAAGCCTAACGCAGACATCTGAAAAGAGACACTTACTTGTTTCCATTTGTATAGATTTCCTAAACTGAGCTATATGGGGCAACCTTAATCTTTGTTTTTCCAACTGTTGTTTGACCTTCCAACTTTAAGAATATTTAAACTTTTTAATCATCTCCAAGATAACGCAAAGCATATGGATATGTACAAAACCACGCCATGCACAGAGGGCTCAGTGGGAGCAGCCCCAGGGAAGCCCAATGCAGTAGCACAGCGGCTCTGTACTTGAGCTTCAGCTCTACCACCATTGAGCTGGCATCCACACATGGGTGCAGTGCAGGATGGAGCCAGGCTCCCTGTCTGAATGACTTACAGAATCTTCTGTTCCCCTTCTTGTGGGCAGGGCTGTGCACTTTCAGCCACCAGAATGCATAGGGCCTGCCCGGATTCTTATAAATTCCCGTAAGTTTAAACAAGCTTCTACACATTGTGATGATCTCTGTCCCGAAAATAATTCTGTAATTATAATTCTTCCCGTACCAGAATGTCCATAGTTGTTTCTACCAAGCATGTAGCCTGTGGTCCTCATATTATATTTATGAGGTCAAAGTTTTACCACTCTCAGTGACTCATTTTCTGTGCTGTGCTGTCAATTTAATTTAAAGCAGAGTAAACAGAGAAAACCGTAGATTGAGGGGTCACAGCAAAAAAGTAAATCAATAGCTTCAATATTCTAATAGGTTTTGATAACTCCCTGCAGCCTGTTTTCTACTTGGTTCTGCTCCCTCCTCTCCTCTAAAGTATAACAGATTGGTTCTTATTTTAGTGATAACATAAGCAATTTGAGGAATGTTGAGATCAGCCATGTTGCAGTTCAGATCATTCACTAATGGAGAAAAAGGACTTGTGGCTGTTCATTAAGGCAGACTATCAGCTTCATTGGGGATTTTAATTTAAGTATTCACTGAGTGGTGGGACCAAGAGATTTGGATTTTTGCCTATTGTTAATGAAAATTTACAGAGAAATTAGATTGTTAATACACAACTAACTTTTTTTTTTTTTTTTTCATTTTGAAACATTTTCAAATATAGTTTAAAATACTAGTCATTTTGGTCGAGGGGGTAAGGAGTAATATATTTTTGTTTCATATCCATGGCAACTCCTTTTTTATTACTCTTTAAAAAGAGAATTTGCTACTCTTTAACCTCTTTTTTAAAAAAGTTATTGAATCATGGACTCTTTGTTTTCTATTAAAATATATTTTCTGCTTATTAAAACATTGAAGTAGCTTTTCCTTTTTAAAACATAATAAAAAGAAGAATGATTATAAAAGTTGAAATGCTTTAAAGCAGTATCTTTCTCATTTCAATTCAGCAGCCTTAAATATTTCAATGCTGTGTAACTCCCAGAATATTTATTTTTTATGTTTGGGATCGGAGGCCTATCCTTTTTTAGAGAATCAGTTGTGAATTTGAGTTCATCTCTCACTTTTGATAAAACCTTGCCTTTTTCCCAGAGATGCATGTCCCAGATATTAACTGCTCTGTATATGCCTTCTTCATATTTAATATGTGAAATTTATATAGTGGCTCAGCCCTACCATTTCAGGTAGGGAAGGAAAAGAATACTTCATTACACGTGTTTGTTTTCTAAAAATTATTCCATATTAGAAAATAAATAGATCAAAAACTGTATTATATGCAAGAGGCAAAAAGGTTCTTTCTATTGTAGGCTCCAGAACATGAAATGTTGAATTCATCATCGTAATGCTTTTCAAGTGAAACTATATTTTCATTAAACTTTAAAACAGTAGATGGAATTGACAACGTTAGTTATAGTTTATATCATTACTACGAGTGTGAATTGGAAATAACCTGCTCTACATCAGTGCATGCACTTCAGCAGTATCCTCAGGCTAAGAAAGCTGCTCTAAGCTTCCAGTTTTACTAGTAAGCGGTCCTCAGGTTGGCCTCAGAAGTTTAAATTTAATCATCCTTACCACATTTTCCATGAAGTGTGAATGTAAAGACATATTTCACCCTTGTGCTATGGAAAAATGCAAATGGCATCTGCTTAGGTTCTGATTGTTGTAAAGAGTGACCTCTTACATGCTGTACTGTGTTGTTTTTGAAGGGAAGGAATAAACTGGTAGCAACAGATGAGGTAGAATGTGTACACCTAGAAAAAAGAAAAAAAAAACACATTGGATTTTGTTTAATTGCTTCCTCTCCTTCAATCAGAAAGGGAGTGGCTGGAATGAGCTCACAGATGTTGGGAGGATTTAATACTTCAGATGTTCAGTAAGGTTGATGGTTTCTATGAATCTGAGGAGGGCAAGCAGTATGCTACAAAGCCTTAGCACTTGAGTAATCTAAAATGTTGGAGCTGGATGAAAATTTAATGTTTTGGAGAAATAATGGGACAGTTTATATATACTTTTTTTCCCCCAACTTCTAAGGAAAAATGCTTATTCCTTGCTTTTCGTTTCTGCTTTCCCATTTCTTTTGTGTTCTTTCCAATGCAATTCTTGTTAGACTTTGTAATAAAAAAACAGTTCTGGTTGTTTCACTGCTACAAGAAAAGTGAAAGTTTGTGACAGAAATATCTGTGTGTTATTTACTTTTTCTTTTGCTCTGTGGTAGACCACATCCATCTGAAGCTTGCTTATGTGGAAGCAGAGCTGGCCAGGCCAAGACAGCTTGAGAGGAGCTTCCCATGGCCTCAGGGGTGATGAGCACTGCTTGTTGCAGCTGAGGAGGCTGCATCAGCAACACCAACCTGGGAAGTGGGGACCTGCCTGGAGCGATGCGGTAGGCAGGGAAATACATTTTATTTTTTTAATGCAATTCTACTGCTTTAAAACTGTTCTAGTCTTGTGCTATAATTAAGCCAGGCTACCTTGAGTTCATAAACTCTACGATCGCTGTGGACTTGATGACAGGAGAAGACTAATAATTTAGGTGGGCATGATACTTGGGTATTTTACCTTCTTGTCAGAAAGGCATTTATGAAGAAAACAAAACCCAACAACATCTTTTTTTTCTTCTGATTAAAATAATCATGTAAAAAATAAAGTTCACAGCAGCCTGGAAGTGCGTTTTAGCTTAATATGAAGTTAAATTACAATGTGTGGTAAGATGTTAGACTTAAAAGGTGATGCTGTACTCCCTGTAATTTTTTGAAAACAAATACTTTGCTATTTTTAGGTACTGATACCTGAATTGATTCAATTTATTATTATGTATAATTATATCTAATTATATTCTAAAATATAACTTTTGAAGATGAAGCAAGTTATATCAATGTTGAATAGGGGTAAAAAAACAAAACAAACAACAACAAAAAACAACTGTAAGCCGTGGAAGATGACTCGTGTAGTAGTTTATTTTCACCTGAGAGCATTTGGGTAGGCCAAATAAAGGTCTAGCATGAAGTATCTGTAAATATTTATTTTTCTTACAATGCTACTTATTTTGATAGTGAATGCTCTCTGGTATGTCCTGAGTACAAGTCTGAGTTTGAGCTTGAGTTCAGTGAAATGAGGAGAAAGCGGCATTTAAATTTTAGAGAGGTCAGGGAGGAAATATTGTACTTAAAAAAAAAAAAAAAATCTACCAGTGCTGTTTGTTTGTTTTTTTAAAATTTGTGTTCTTGTCTTCATTGGCCGGAGTAATAATAAGCCTTGTAGATTATTGAGGTAGTAATGATGGACTTTCCCTTGAGCAAATATATTGGAATTTGAAGATGTGGCTTTTATCATTGGATTTTTTTGAAAAATTTTTTGAAGTATTTTTGTTGTTTCTGAATTAGGTAGATGTGCCGATACGATTACCTTAAATGGGAGCCTCATATTTGTTAGGAGACACTGTCTAGTTTGACGTAATAGACATTTCAAAATCCCTTTGAGTACTTAAAACTGTAAATTCAATGTTGTACATATACAGTCTAGAGTTCAAACTCCTAACAGTGTAAAAATGTATCACATACAAGCTTGGTATATTGAACACAAGGTATGTGTTTATGTACTTTGTGCCTGCCTTCGTCATTGAGCAACTCCATATGTTGAAGCTGATTTATAAAAACAATACAAAACAAACAAACAACAAAAAACATTGGTTACCATTACATTGTTTTGGAAACGTCCTAATCTGAGAAACACAGGTTTGGTTCCCTGCTTGCAGGGTTGCTGCTTTTATCAGAATTCAAGTCAGAATTCAGTCAAGCAACCTAATCTTAGCATATCGGCTGTGAATGTGGTTGCTTTAATTTTGCTGAGTAACTCTGAGTGATATGATTTGAAAAAATGGAAGGACACTGATGAGGGTATTTGTTATGGCAAGAGAATCTGGTTTAGCAACTGCACATATCATTATTATCATAGCTTATATATCATGTCAGTAATGATTTTCTGTGTGTATTCTCTCGAGACCGTACCTCACTCCAGGAGTATTCTATCTAAAATGCAGGGAAGGTGCAAATCACCTATTGTGGTTCACTCTCACCTATGTGCAGTCTAGCACTTCAGGGGAACTAGGTTAGAAAGCAACTACTGGCACATAAAGCATATAAAAATGCACACTCTGTGTGCATTTGCTGAAGAACTGGCCAGTGCTGTCAGACTTGTGGTAGCTGAGAGTAGGGTATGTAATTAGTGCTTAGTCTGAGGAATAATGAGGAGTTACAGAGCATATCAAGTAGTTCAGAAGCAGTAGGGAATTTCTAAACATTTTTTGTGGGTTACTTTGGGTTTGGTGTGATAGTGCATAGTAGTAGTTATTTACCACAATCAGCTTTCAATAGTATTAATGGTCTAAAGTAGTATAAACTTGGAAAAGACATCTTAGTGAAAAAGCAGGTAATGACTCCTATAATCACTAATAATAGGCACTAAAATGTCTTTCTCAGTTTACCTTTCTACTCAATGAAAATGTTTTCTACTTGTCAAGATACAAAGCTTTTCTGAATTTGCTATGAAAATGAAGAATGGTGATTCAATAAAAATCACATCCAATTGAGAAAGGTAATGTCATAAAAACAAAACAAAACAAAAACCACTTGAGCCAGTTGTCTTAAACTATGCTGTTTTCAGCATCAGATCTAGGATTTGCAGGTGATCTCTTTATAGATGAACTAGATTATTTTTCCAAATTCATTTTAACTCGTGATCCTTTTTAGATTAAGGTCTAGTTTTCTTTGTGGATTATACCCCGTGTTACAAGAAATACTGCTTTGATTAAAGATAACACTTCTCGGGAAAGAAGCTCTAGAATGCAGAGACTTCCAATGTGGAGACAGATTTGTCTCAGTGATGTTTTTTGTTATCAATAGGAAGGGAGCTGATTTCTGTAGTACTGTAAATTTAAAAACAAACAAAACACTAATTCTGTGGTGTCTAAAATTTAAAATGGGGTGTTTTCTATATTCTGTATTTTCTATAGTAATGTCTGTTGCCACAATATTATCCAAAAAAGTTTCTTTTACAATGTGAAACTTGAGCTACTTTAAAATACCTATTAATGACTCTTGGTAGTGTGATGTATTTCATTGATGAATAGTAGTTGTGATGAAATTGATGTGTTGTGGAAAAAAAGATAATATTAAAAATTCAAAAGGGAAAAACCTCCCGGAACTTTGGGTCATTGCTTTCCTGCTCTTTATTGAGTGTCTTCTGCACACTGAGTATGGTATATCTTCTTTTTAGGATTTAGAAAAAAAAAAACATTGCTGTAGCAGAAGAGCAGAAATTTAGGAGATAATGAATTCCAAACATTCCTCTTATTCGAGTTTAAATTTTCAATTCATGAGAGAAACTATTTAGGTGGATGTATGTATACTTATTTGTAAAAAGGTGTAGAAAATTGTACGTTAAAGAATGTATTGCTTTCAAACAATTCCCATAAAATCAATACATGTTATCTTTCTTACAGCAGTGAAGATCGTGCTTAAAGAACAGAGAAACCTTTAAATAAAATGCCTTTGAGCGACAGTTAATTCCAACTCAGTGTTTTGTTGTTTGTCTTTTTTTTTTTTCCTTTGGATTTTTTTGGGTCAGATTCAGTAGAAAAGAATTTGATTCATTTAGGGAAAAGCAATCATGACTGTAAAGATTTAAAAAAAAAAAAAAAAGTCCACATGCTAACTTCTTAAAATTCTTGTCCACATTGATGCTGTGAAGGAATGCCACAGGCAGCTGATACTTTCCTTTTTTCCTTTCAGATCTGTTGTTAAAGGAGTATTTAGAGACTTCAGTTATTAGTGTAGGGTGAGCCAATCTTAAGTATTCTTCACAAATACCTGTATTGGGTACAAGAGCAGGGAGGGAGAGCTATTTGTTTCCAAAAACTCTGAAGTTCCTGAAGTGCAAAATGTTTTCTGCAGGTCAATTGATTATTGACATCAGATATTCCTGTTTCTCAGATGATGAACTGAAACAAGTTCTACTTGTTGAGAACAAAGGCTGTTCTATTACAGTGGATTATTAGACTTCCAAACCTAATTATCCCCTTTGGGACTCAGCACAGACCTAATGCAACTTGGATTATGGAGGCAGGTTCTTGCTTTCAACTTTGTTCAATAGATTTCTGACAAGTCTCTTCTTACAGATGATTAAATTTCAGCGTAATGATTAGAGAGCTTTCTGCAAAGGAATCACTGGATTGGGGTGTGTGGGGAGGTTGGAATGGAGGAGCTATGCTGTTTAACTTTGAGGTTTGTTTTTCCCCATTATTTTTATTCAGATCTTTTTTTTTTCAATCACAACCATCCTTCAGGTCTGATGTATGAGAAATGATTGATTCATTGAGTGTCTACTATCTGTATAAGGTTTGTGTTTAAAAAATGAGATTGTCATAAAAAAGTGCTAACCCATGTCACTGCAATTGTGTGATCAAATGAAGTGATCATTGGGCAGTTTAATCTAGATGTAGTCTCATCCAGGATTTTTCTGGTGAGCTGGCAAATGGCACAGAAGGTAAGGTAGATAAAAGAAGGCACATACAGTGGATAGAAAGACTACATGGTCTTCACACAAATACATGCCTGCTTAGTGTCTCCCTAAGGCAGTGGTGAAGAGATCCTATTTGGTAGGTAGGCTCTGGAGCTTCACTGATGAAGTCAATTGATCTAACTTTAATTGTTTCCACAAACTTATTGTTAACAAAGATTCTAAAGCACATTTAATTTTCAGAGGAGGATAATAAAAAGAGGAAAAAATACTGAAATCCAAATCCTGACCTTCAAAAACTTACTTCTGGAGTGTTATCAGTATAACCATCAGTGCTTTTTCCAGGCCATGCTTTTTTTTTGTTTGTTTGTTTGTTTTTAAAGGGACTTCTAACAGGTGAGCAGAAGAACCTATTGGATGGTTCACACTTCCTTCATTTTTTTTTTCTTTTGGTTCATTGGTTTCATGCTTATTAGTATGAACTAGTGTTTTTAAGTATTTAAGAATCAAAGTTCTAAACCATTATCCTAGTCTTTCTGAATCCCTGTGTGATTTGTTTTTTCACATGTTCAAAGTGTGGCAGTTAGATAAATGTTTCTTGTGTTGTGTTAAACAACTAATGATTTCTCCCTAGGCATTTCTAAAAGTACTATGCCATTGTGTGCATTGATAGGGAAAAGAAAACCCTGCTGAAATAGAAAACAAAAAGCCATCTGAATTTATACTCAATTGTGTATTTTTTCCTCATGGTCTTCATGGCTTTGTTAACATTAGCCCCTTAGAGGAAAGTCTCAATAGTGTATGAAGCTTTGGAAAACTAGGTGCCTTTACCAAAATTCAAATGTCTTAATGTAGAAGAGTCTATGTTACAGTTTGAATGTGTCTGGGTCAATTTTTGAATGGATGCATAGCAATATTTAGAAGTGACATTTAACGAATATTGTAGAAGTTTCTGAAGTTTTGGTGCCTTTGTAAAATGCAGATAAATTGTTTGCAATAGGATTTTTTAGTGATTTTTGTATTCTGTAGGGCCTATATTAACATGAGTACAGATTTCAAAAAACTTTTTGTTTTAAAATAAATAGTTCACTAAAATGTACTTGCTGATTAGTTTGCCATTTACTTGCAATTACTAAGGCGCTTGTCTTTTTCTTGAAGGGCAAAAAATTGATTGTCAGTGCTTTCTAGGATTAAAAAAAAAAAAAGATTACAATAAAAAAAAAAAAATCTTCACTGTCATGCTTTGCGTGTTTCCTTAATCTGCTTCTTTAGGAATTTTTAAGCAAGCACTAGAAAATAACCTGCTCGTTTTTGAAAACAGTGTATGAAAATCTCAATTCTAGCAAGCATCTTGGGAGAGTAGAAAATGTAAATCCACTTACTTGCTGGTAAAAAAAAAAATGGAGTAAGTAGTACTTTTGATGATATCAGAATTATGATAATCTTGGAAGTAGGGTTTAATTTTTATTTTAACATGTTTTAAATTTGAGGGCCTTCATATCCTTGTGTTGCTCTGCAGAACACTGCCAGACAACTTGTGTTTTTATGTATTTGAAACTTTAAATTCTAACATGAGTTCTTTGTGTTTATCCAAACAATCCACACCTCCAGTGCTGGGAGAGTTTGGCTGGATATCTCATAACAACAGTCCTTTCAGAATCTCCATTCAGTCATCCTCTGTGATTTGGATCCATCTTGTTACTGAAAACAGGAAAAAAAAACAACAACAAAACAAGAGCAACTTAAAGCTTCCACAGTTATTTATTATATGTAGCAGAGAGAGAGTTTGATTTCTGAATACATTTTGTAGCATTTCTTTCAACACCATTTCAATTATTTCCTTAGGCTCCAAGAACACATAAGAGAATGGAGGAAAAAAAAAAAAGCCTTGACATCTAAAACACTCATAGCCCTGTTGTAAATATGGGTACACCTACTCTTACATTTTGAAAGCAGCATGCAGAATTTTTCTTGTATGCTTGCACAAAGTTAATGGGAGTCCAGCAGCTAAATTACCATGCCAGCCTTTTGAAGCATGTTTGGTTTCCAGTACTCGTTTGGAGGGTTGCCTTCTGTAGCCTCTCTCTGACTTTCTCGTCATATAACTTTTTTACAAAAAAAAAAAAAAAAAAAAAGTGCAGATTAAAAGTTTTGGCAGATTTAGGGTTGTGTTTCAGGCCTGTCACTTGCTGAAGTATAATCATTTGTTTTGTTCTGTTTTGTTTTTTGTTCAGAGCGGAAGCTGCTGTGGTGATTAGTTCATCTCTGATAATTTAAGCCTTGGTTTCTTTGTGTTAGGTACAGTGCTACCATGTGAAAAAATTAAAAAGGGACCTCTCCAAGTAAGCAGTGTGAGAAACAATTATTTCATGTTTGTTTCACGTATGAACAGGATATAAACTGCTGCCCAAATGTATTCAATCCAGGACATTCATTCCAGATGTTTTAATACTGTGTGTAATAGAACATAATTATTACAATAGCATCTAGCTATTTTACTTTTTTTTCCATCAAAAGTAGTGCTGAAGACTACCAATTTCTAAAGATGCTTTCTTGGGAATAAAACAATACAAGGCATGTCTGCTTATATCCATAGTACAGATGCTAGGTACAACAAATAAGGGAGGCGTCGTATTTGTGGCTAACTCACACTTTTCAAAAGAATACACATGGAATACTGTAAATAGACATATATTCAGCGATCAACAAATAAAAGTCCTACCCATCCTTGTTGTTACTCAACTTTAAAATCTGGTAACATCAAATACAGAAGTAAATTATCTCAGTGGTTAGCAATTACTGATATTAGATGTTATCACTCCTCTGATAAGAGAATAAAGCTGATGATTGCAGTCTGAATCCCTTTAAATAAAGTTGAGGGAAACAAAGTATAAAAAAGCCCTGGTAAAATACACATCAAGCTATTATTTCCTCTGCTATTCAAGTTGGATAATGTGAAAGATAGTCAAGTTATTACAAATCTCAACAATATTACAGAGGAAATTTCCCTATTTTACACTGGATAAAGTAGATTACAATGCAATTTACATTCCACGTCCTGGTAGGGGTCTGATGAGTGAAATTTAAAGTCAGTTCTTTTGGTGAATGAACATATTAAAATAAAATTTTGAAGGCCTATATAGGTTTATAGGATGGAACTTTGGTATTGGTGTGATGGTTGAAGGAAATAGACAAAACCAAGGCTTGTAATAACTTTTATTGCACCAGGTGTTAGAGTCAGAAAGGCTAGATGAGTTTTAAAGCACATAAGCCCTTGTTGAAGTCTGAAATAGAAATAGCAGGTTTCAAAGCTAAATGCAAGTAGTGGAGAACTATTGCTGAATTTGCCTTGGCTTTATAGAAAATTTTTCATATCCAGGATGAAGTTAAATGAGATCCCTGTTCTATGGTAAAGCTGATACTCAAACACACAGCAAGGGACTTGACTCAAGAGTTTTTACGGGCTGCATTTTCATTTATTTTTTTTTTTATCAAAAGAAGCAAAAAAGTTTGAATTTTTTTTGGAGGTGGAGCAAGCAAAAAAATGTGTGCAGGTGCATATTTCAAACTCTTCCAGTTGATAGTCATGTATGAAAATTCACAGGAGGAAAATCAGCATAACTAACCTAAAATAATATGCCTTGAATCAGATCATGAGAAGTTGTTTAACATCTGTAATCACCTTGAATTTTTGTTACTGATGAAGTATCAGACTAGTTTTCCTATTTGAGGTCAGAACAAATATGTTTATATTTTTTGAAAATATAGACGTATTTGGTGAAGTGCCTTTAGAAGCAGGTCTTGCTCATAATTTGTTTGCCTAATCTATCAATTTAGCACACCTTCAGAAATGACAGTACTTGAAAATAAATTACTTTTTCCTTACAGTTACTTAAAAAATTGAGCACTCAGTTGTTTCGTCATAGAGTACTTCCTCTGAAATACAAGGGTAGTGGAAATCTGTCATAAATATAGGGATCTGAGGAAAAGTACCAAAATCAGGGGTCTGGTTTCTAGTGATGTAAGATGGTATGGTCTCACCCTTCCACATACGTCAGATTTTCGTTGTGTTGAATGTACAGTACTGAGGTCAAATTCATGCTTCAGGAGTGTTTAATGGTTAAGAGAATATTTAGAAGACTTCCTTGAATATTTCATTCAAACAAGAACAGAATTCTAGTGTTTCTTTCTTTCTGTTCTGTGGCTCACTTTTAAAAATTGAGTGCTTCTTCCCTTCATTGATTGCTGATATCAGCATGGCAGATTTCTGAGACTGTAGTAAAGAACAGCTGACTTCAATTCAAACAGCCTTACTTTGACCTAAATCCTCTACTTTCCACTACTGCTGTCTAGCATTTGGCTTCAGAAGCATCTCGTCAGTTTAAGTAGTAGCCTAACTTCTAATCTACTTGAGAACGGCATTTTCAGTCTGTCAGGTCAGGTAAAGACATGGAGGCTGAGCAAAATGTCCAGCAGCGTGGCTTTTGATGGATCTGCTTGTCTGTGACAAGGTTTTCTGTATTGTTTTTCAGTGAAGAGAATTTGATGGAATTCTTAAAAATCCATATTCTGGCAGTTGAAACCTTGATTCTGTGATAATACTAATTAAAGTAGATACCTGTTCCCATATAGGAAACAGTTCCACTGTTCAACTTAGTAAACGTAGGTAGAGTTGCCAGAGCTGTATTTATGGGAAATACCTTTTGTACCATTTTAACTGTGCAGTTATTTGGCTGTTTGGCCAGAACTTTTCAAAAGTCCAGATGTATTCAAAAGCTCAGAATGTCCATCTTCCATTGGAGATGCTTTATGTCTAGTGACAGGCTCCTTGTGTCTTTGAAAACTGAGTGCTTGCATCCTTCCTTAGTTGTATGTTAAATGTTGTATAAATGGTGATGTACTCCCTAATTTCAGTGTTTGAGCCAGACTGGAACCCACCTGTTTAAAAGATGTCTCTCTTACAAAGTTAGCAATATTTTCAAAATAATTGTGGTAGTTAAACTGTAAGTATAATGTAATTAAATAGAAATGTCATTTTATAGCGTGGAATCTAACACACGGGCAAAGCTCAATTTCTGCGAGGAGGAGAGAACATGAAATGCAAAGCTCTTTAATTCAATAGGAAAGGTTTACAGCCCTCCCATTTTGAAATACAGATGAGAACTGTATGATTGGAACCTTAATACACAATACTTTTAAAGCCAGAGGTGACTTACCTTCTTTAAATGTTCTTCAGAAGCAATCAGATACAGAATACACATTTTCACAAAAGCAGTTTCTTTCACAAAGCAAGCCAGCAAGCTTTATAAAGCTGCTAAGCCTTATAAAGTCTGTTATTACTTGTGTCCTTTATACTCTAGGTGTTTTGGCTTTTAAAGTGATATTATCAGTTTAATTAAAAACTTATCAAAGTCTGCCTCTTACACAAAACCAAATCAGAAATTCAAAACACAAACATCTTACCATGAAAATCAGATGCTGAAAATAATACCAAGCGTTAGGTATGTTAATTATTTAAATAAATAAAATAGTGTCAACAAACTATTTAAAAAACAACAACAACAACAACACCCTATACATTTAATGAAATAGATAATCAGAATACCTCGTTTTTAGAGCTGAAAATTTCTTTTGACCTCTGAGGAAGTGGAAACAAGTAATCCCTTTTGATGCAAGTGAGCTTTTATTTTTATACTTAAGCATGTCTGGTAACAGAAGTCTTTCCCATTGAAGTTGCTATTAGTTCTGGGCTGACATGATGCAACAGTCAGTGAAGCCCATGGAAGCATTTATCAACAGAAGACTTTGGACCAGGTTTTCTGTTAGGCCTGAGCTTCTGTAACTCCTGCTCTTGTCAAAGAATATTCTGTCTCTCTGAGGATTATCCCTCTACTTAGAGTATGCACAAGAAATAAAGGGTATTTTTTCCTATGCAAATCATGGGTGAAAACAAGGAGCTTCTTGCATCAAAATGTTTTCTGTTATTTTAATAAGGAACTTATTTACTACTGAATTTCAAAAATAAGTTCTTACTTTATTATTATTATTCATTATTATTTCTGAATAACTTGTATCCTTTAGACATATGCTGCAGTATGAATTGATCCACTGAACTGGAGAAACTTTTCCAGAAGTCCTATGCTATACCTTCAGCAGAACAGAATAAGGCAGGGGTGTTATTAGTAGGGTAGCCAAACACTTTGTTTTCTAGAACTGTCTAGTTAGGATAAAAAGTTATTGTGTTACATGGTACTGCCAAAATATTAGTGGATGTTAGGGTGAAAAGTACCCGTGTAATGAATTCTAGCATTTCAAACAAGCAAGCTTTCTGGGAATATGGAGTTGAGCAGTACAGTTTATGAAGTTTGAAGTTTGATTCAGTAAACAAAATTGTGTAGCCTGAGTTGCTGAAATGATCCTTCTGGGATTTAGGTTGCAAAGAAAGCATGGACAGATTGTGTCTCCCAGGCATTTTCATCTGCCTGTTCTGCTCCTGCAACAGGACACTCGGCCTGTTACAGGCTGAGATTAAATTTGCTGTGAAGATATTCCATCTGTGTGGTTGTTCATAGCCAGCCTCAAATTTGTACAGTTTTAAAAGGTTATATTGTACATCACTGCAGTAGAGTCTCAAGTTTTCTGGGAGTGATGAGGTTTTTAAGAGTGGGTTCATTGTATTTTTCTACTACATCATTGAAACAACTGCCTGCACTTGGGAGGAAGAGGAAGCAAGATAATGGGGGTGGTGGTGGTGGGGTGGGGGATGGTCATGAGAGTAGTAGGAGTAGACCTTTAATTTTAAATTAATTAATTTTAAATGTATATTAGCCCACACTTTCAAAATATAGATTAACACTATGACTAACACTAAAACATCAGTGAAGTTTTGAAGCAAATTATACAACTAGTTGAAGGTTGTTTTATGTTGCCTCAAATTACGCATCTAATCTTTCATTTTTTTCCACTTGACCATGTCCCTTTAGCACGTATGCAGATTAAATTTGGAACTGAAAGCTGTGTTTGGCTGAAGTTAGTTAGTGTTTTACTATGAATGTTTTAATGCCAGGGATAAAGCCCAGAGTTCCTTCCTGAGGGTTAGAAGGATTTATTTTTTTTTCTCTACAACAGGAGACAACTAATAAATGCCATTGGTGTGATCCAGCTTTGTCAGCTAGGTGCACAATAAAGGAAACTTAATAATTGATTTGGTTTTACCTTTTGCGACATTTACATAAGATCTGTGGAAACACTGTTTTTATATGCCTCTTTAGAGACAAAGCTTACGTTGGCATATGTCTCCATAAGCTCAGTGACTTCAGTGGAATAACAAATGTGCCCCAGGTGAAGTTGTCTCCATTTTTTGTTTGTGTTTTTTTTTTTTTTTTTATTTTTATTTATTTGTCTGCTTTATTTTATTTTTTATTAAGTTGCTTTAACTTGGGAATTTGTTAGGTAAAACTATATGCCTTCTGGTCTGATATGAATGCTAGAAATCTATATGTGGAATATAGGGAATCACTGATCTGTTTTAAAATTTGATTATTGTGAAAGATTGTGGATATTGCTCTTTTTTTTTTTCTCTTGACATTTAAAAATTATTGATTTTTTCCAGCACCCTATTATCACTAACGATATTAGTAGGTGGAAACAATGTAATGAGTTCATGTAGTATTAATGCACTAATGGATACTGAATGCTACATTCCTGTTTGCTTTCAGTATATTTCGGTAGTTTGTTTTTAGTGGGTTAGAGTGTATATAATATCCCAGAATAGCTTAAAAGTTTACTGCTGCAATTCTGAGGCATGATGTTGAACTGGACTGTTAGTTTTAATATAGTGAAGGAAATTTGGAGCATATTTAGAATTCTTTTTTTTGCCTTTGAAGGCAAATAGATAATTCACTCTGTTAATATATTTGATCAGGGACTTACACGGAGTGTGTTCCAAATCCTCCAGAGTCCGTATGTACTTCTAGAAGAGTTTCTAGATTTACAACGTCTGTTATTTCACAGTTGAATTATTTGGGCATCAGCTGAATACCCAGACAAAGGGATGTGAGTAGACAGACAGACACAAGTGGAGCTGAACTTCTTGAGGGGGTTGAAATGTTTAGGTTAATACCCTGACTTCAGTAGCAAGCATGAGGAGTAGAACAAGACTGTTCTTCAAGAATGGGAAGACAGAACTGAATTCTGTGGTATGAGAAAGCAATGCTGGCTATTCCCAAATGATTTCCAGCCTGTCTCTTCTGATTTTTGTCTGGAAGCTGAGGTAGATCTGCTTATCTTCAGGTATTCCTTGGAAATTCTAGGAATTCAGAGTGAAAATATGTATACAAGAGGTTCCTCCATGTTGCTAATTTTATTTTTAATACACATGCATTCTCAATACTCTGAGCCATTCCCCTTGCTCACCTAATTATAACCTTTCACAGTACATAATATTCTGAACAATCTTGACGTTACTGGTGAAAATACCAGCACTTTCAGTTGTAACACAGGAGTTTCCCTAGCTGGTATCCTCATATTGACATCTATTATTGTTTGCTGTTCTGAAAATGTACTTTCTTTTGCTAGATGTTTTAAAATAAGCAGGTAGCGTTCTCCTGAGTTGAATGGATGGTGAAGGAGGAAGAAAGGATTTCCCTAATGGTTCAACAAGAGCACGTAGTAAATAATTTATCATCATCAAGTGCCAGCCTTATCTGAAACTTGACAGTTCTTTCTTTTATGATTCAGTAGTGCTTGCGATGACCTGCTGTACACGTTGAGCATCTCTCAATATTGTAAATGCATTCTGGTGTCATTCAGCCAGAGTTCTTTTATAAAGTATTAGAAGCAGTAACTATAGCAGTCACATATAGCAGTAGTAACACACAGCAGTAACTATATGTTACTAAATGAATTTCTGTATTCAAAATATTAATGAGCCTTAAAATACTTTCTCTTACAATTTTTGAATTTGAATTTGTAATCATCTTGTTCTGTGTAAGAAAGCTGTTTTCTCTGTAGATTGACGTTATCACGCAGTCTGGCAGACACTGTAGCAGGTAGTTACTTTTGTGTTGATGTCTGCCAGAAGTTAACGGAGAAAGCAACGTCCTTTCTGCTAGTGAGAGCTAATATGCAGGAAGGTAATGGGTTTTAAAAATGATGCAAACCTTAATGGTGTGAGATCAATATTATTGCTACTAAAGGTAAAATGCTACTACATATATTATTAAGACCTTCTTCAGAATTGAAATTGCTTGAAGCACATTTGGATTGTTAGAGGATTCAGTATTTATCTTTACAATAAAATACTAATGGACCTGAATTTGGGGAAATAATACTCGTGTTTTTCTTCTGCTTCAGTAATATGAAAACTTATTTTAGGAGTGTAGAGATGAACACAACACTGTTAGATTAATCTATTGGTTGCTTTGATACTAGGTAATGTTTGAGATTTAGGGAAAGCTGAATTAGCTGATACTGGAACTAGACAAGGATTGCAAGGATTACATGTATGCCTGTGCGTGTGTTTGTCTGATGGGAAGAGAATGAGCAAGATAATCCTGTTTTGTTCTATTAACAGTACGTTCATAACCCTGATACCATGGGTATATGTCCCTGGTGAGACCTCAGAAACACTGCAGAATATTTAAGGCCTCAGGTATTTCGCCTGCCCCATTATTTGAATATTAATATATCTGTGTGATTCTAAGGTTATGTGAGTTAAGTGCAAAGCATATAAGTGAGTTACTGTAGCTTGCTGTGAATCTTTTTTTATTTCTTATCTGAAGAATATTCTCCTGCCATGCAAATTATTCTGTTATGTTTTAACCTAGCTTGTAGTATCTTACATATTTTAATAATTTATTTAAAAATGGGGTTCAGACCAAAAATGGGTTGTAGGAGAACAGTTTTAACTTCCCGGTGGTTTCCCAACTAGACTTGATTGTAGCTCACTGGTTAAACAGGCTGGAAAAGATTGACATTACCTCAGATTTTCAGGCTGGAAAAGATTGACATTACCTCAGATTTTCTAATTGGAAATATAGAATAATTTTAAACAGAATTGTTTTCAAGAAGTATGGATTGAGCTGAGTTCTAGCTGAAATATATTTCAAATCTGTAAGTATTAATTGCAGTAAAAAGCTACTGCTATTTTTTTATGTTCAGAACAGTAAAAAAAAATACATTTACACTGAAATGTACTAGATGTACAGTACTTGTTGAGTCTCTTCACTTACAGTATACAGTAGGCTGAACAACTTTGGCAATACATTCTAAAAACAGTTGTGTGTCATGATTGCAGCTATGTTACATATGTTTTCCTTATCTATAACTTTGAGATATCTATAACTTTGAGAACAGTACACTTTTTTTTTTTTTTCTCTGTGGCATGTGATATATACTCAGCTTTAGCATGCCCTGGCTAACACATGGAAAATGAAATTACTGCGGCATAAGTGTACAGTCTAGTTTCTGGTCCTGGACAGATGGGCAAAATCATCATTCCCTAGAGATTTAGCTTTGTGACTGGATCACTTGTCACAGTAAATATATTCAGTGTTCCATAACATTGGCACAGTCTAATATGAAGAAGTATCAATGCAGCATAGTAATCCTACTCAGAATTTTTCAAACACTTTCTTGATTGCACTGGTATGTTCAAACACATGAACAAATGTGAATTTTACATGGAGCAGCAAGGGCAAAAATAATTCTTCTGAAAAAATTATGTATAAATATTGTCAGAAGGTGAGAAGCACATGGAGTTCATCCTGCTTAAGCCCATGTTTGGCATAGATCTACCAGATTGTCTGCCAGTGACTTTTTTTTCTTTTTTTTTTTCTCCCTATGTTTCTCTCTTCAGTGCCAGTTGGAAAACCAAAAAAACTTATCTTGAGAAAATGTGAGATAACTTTTCCCACGTTTGTGTTTATGCATGCACATACAAGACATACAAGATATCTGTGAAGATATCTCCAAATTAAAAGTACTTCTTCTGTGTAACACATGGCAACAAACTGGTGAAGTTTTAGAAAAAACAGGGGGGTAAAAAGGGGTTAAAAAAAGAAAATACAGACTTGGGAAACTGAGGCACAATGTGCAAAATATGACTTTTTTACTTTCATGGGAATATTTGTGGGCATAAAGTTAATTACAATTTGCTAGTTTAAAGAATGATGCTTATAAGATCACTTACAGATAAATTAATCTCTAGTATTAAGGCAAGAGAAGAAAGAAGTAATTTTGGAAGATCTTGTTGAATTTCATCTGGTATTCCTGTTTGTCTTATTCTAAATGTACGTGTTTGCAAATGCATAAAAATGCAATTCATATTGAACTATAATATATACCAATGGTTTACTGATAATAAGTTCAAATCATTGTTCTGCGACAGGAAGCCATTTTCTTTCATTCCTTTTGTCATGGTGTTCTGTTTTTTTGTTTGTTTTCATTTTTGTTGATGTTGCGTTAAATCTGTCTCTGCCTAATAACACCCAAAGGAAGATCAGCACCTCATGTTAACTTGTTCTCATTTTTAGGGTAGCTGGTTGGATGCTGATGTGGAATGTAGCTTTGTTATGCTGATGTTTGTTTACTTTGGGAATTTCCTCTCATGGAGCAATAAGAATGTTGAAAAAAATTCAAAGCATTTTCAATAATTCTTTAGATAAAGGAGCCTTTGGGCTCTAATAATCAGAAGTTGCAAAGAACATTATTAGCTTGTATACAGTCACCTGCTTTTGGTAAACCTCTTGCAGAGTCACCCTCTTTAAAAAAAAAAAAAAAAAAAAAAAAAGTTGGGGAACTGCAAATAAAGATGAGCTTTCAGAAAGTACTAGCCATCTGATGGGCATATGAATGTACTGGAAATTATAATGAGTCTAAACCCTGTGGCCTAAGTCTGAGAGGTGCGTGACACAGTTTCTAATAAAGAGGAATGGTGAATGCAGGGTACGTGATGCTGCAATGGGAATGGAAAGGAGAGCTACAAAAGAGTGCATTTCCTGAATATTTCAGGGCATCATTAACAGATATATCCAACAAGGTTCCACTGGAGTCACATCCAAGCACATTTCACAGCACTGTGACTATGTTGAGAACAAGCAAGCTTGGACTGCAATAAAGAAAAATGTCAAAATATCATCTTCAGTTGACACTTTGGATGATGGCTTCTTTTCATATTTTGGGTCTAAAAAGTGGGATGTCATTTAAAGGAAATAACTCACTGCTCTACATGTAGCTTTAGGTTAGGTCCTTGTAACTAGGATGGATAAGAGCAGTGAGTCTATCCACCGAAGGATCAGTCTGACTACCTCAGGCTGTTCATTTCAAGCTCTTGAAAATTTTCAAGGTTCTACCTGGAAGTTAGGCTGAAAGTTAGAAACATACAATGTATTCATCAGTCTAGCTTCATTTATAGTAACTATTATCATCTGTGCATGCACACAAAGACACAATAGAACTGCATTTTTTTAATGCTCAATTAATTTTAAACCTACCCAAATACTTTTGTGCTTCCTGCTGTGAGAGTGAGCACCATACAGACCTACTGTTGTTCCTATTTTACAAATAACAGAATTGTGCACAGGCACAATAAACACTAGAATCTAACAAAAATTAGGTATCTAACAAGTTTAGCTAGGCATCATATGTCATTGCTGGTTAGAGATCCTGCTGAATCCTGTTTATTTCGGTGTGAACTATGTGCTTCATGTTCAACACTGAAGTACTGCTTACTAGATAGTGCTCTGTTTGCTGCCTAGAAGATGCTGGCTGCCTATCTCTTATGTTTCCTTTGTGCCACCCTCTGTGCTCATCTGACCTTGTGGTGAGGCACATCAAAGACTTGAGGTGATAGGAAGTAAACTCTGTAGCAACATAATTAGATATTTTGCTAACTTACCTTGTGAACTGTTATGTAATGAATACTGGTTCTGAGGCACAGGGTGTGATGATGGTGGAGTGCAGGTAGTGATGGAGAATAAATTTGCATCTTTTGCCCTCAAGTAATCATTGGCTCGGCTGTTGCCTGAAGCTGTATTCTGAGGTATATCTGAAATCCTATTACAGAGCTATCCATATATAAAGGCAAAAAATCCTTAGAATACTTAGTGCAGCTACGACCCAGAAAGTATGGTGCCAGGTTGTTTCTGTAAAATGTACAGAGAAAGCTCTTGCCACACCAGAAGAACTGAATGTGGCCATCTCAACCTTATCAAATCAGTCTTTCAATATAGAAATTTTGTCATGGTTCTTGATACTGCTGTTTTAACTTTACATGTTTTTATTAGTTTTGTTTTGTTTGTTTGTTTGTTTTTTGTCTCACTATCTGCCTGTTTTTGAGTGGTTAGTCTGCTTCTCATAGCTGTAAGGCTATTCATGGATGAAAAAAAAATGTGTTCTGATAGATGTTTTTCAAAAAACGTGTTTTACAGGTTATTTTTCTTTGGCTTCTTTTGCAAAGTTCTGGTATAACATAGCAGTTACTACTATATTTAATGAGCATTTGAGTACTTGTCTGTTTATTTTGTTGGAGGCTAGATACCCTTTTCATTTTCTTTAATATCTGCTCTTTAAACACATCTTCTTATGAACATTTGAAGAATATAGCATTTCACTTATCTGGTGTTACTTTATCTCATACTTGCAGAAAGGTGTTTAGCTTTCCTTGAATTTCTAACCCTGCAACAAAGGCAGCATAAATATTGTATTACTGTATTATAGATCTGTTTCAGTTGCAGATACCTGAATTCTGAAAATTACTACCATTGCCTTGTTTTTGTATAGCTACAACTTTCTTTTTGGAAGTACTTTTCTGTGAATGAGCTGTAAATGCACATGTTGTATTTCAGTCGTTTATGGTCACTGGCTGATGATAGCCCTACACTTATTTATTTCCATACACTTAAAGATATTTTATGTACACTTAAGACTTTCAGAGTGTGGTGTTTAAATCTAGAAAATAGATATGACCAAAATTTTATTTTACTACCAAAGGAATCATTACTCATGGTTCACCTCTCCTGATCCTTGTACAGATGTGCATAATGGGATCTTATGTTGTTTTGGAAGAGAATTCACATTATATGAGTCAATCATACATAAAGAACATTTAAAAGGGAGAAAAAAAAAAAAAAGTGCTTATAAAGCCACAACTACTTTTTACTGCTGTTTCAGCAGCAAAATGGTTGAGAGGGAGAGAATCATTTTTGTTGGCCATCTAAAGACATTTCTCCTTCTGAGTGCTGTCTTCAGCTCTCCTAGACAGAAGTGGCAAGGGTACAGGGAAAGATTTTGTTTGTAATCTCCAGATTACAGTTGCAAATCACATACCATTACCTAGAATTAAGTTCATTGTCATATATCTTAATTTCCTGATAGAACAGATGGCAACTGTTGGTACTAAAGGTAAGTTCTCATCAAGCATGTGACTCTGATGTTCACTTGAAGTGAATAGCATTGCTTATTTTCAGTCTGGATCAAGATCATACACAAACTGTATTATTGCTTTGGTGTTTTGGAAGTCTCCAGTATTAAAGTAAAACTTTGCCTGAAGTTAATGTAGCTTTGGCAGCTTGCACAGCCTGAAAAAGTGTACAGTGTCAACAGTTGCATTTAAGTTCAGTTTAATACCCATTTGTTAGAATTGCTTATTAGCTTTGTCATAAGTGTTTCATTGCTCTAAAACAGTGAAATGATTGTGCTAACTTAAAGTTAATGAAAAGTGGGTTAATCTCTTCGTGTAATGAGGAGATGAGACGCAAAACAAGTGATTTCACCTTCACAGAATGCGTTATAAATCTTATAGTAGGTGAGACAGAGTAATTCTTATTCCTCTTTGGGAAAGGTGCTCAGGATCCGATTATTCCAAAAATAGCTCATTGCCAGAACAATGCCAGTTTTCATCTTTGAATTTTAAGTGCAATGCCCAAGAAAATATAACTGATTTTGAAAATATACTTTATATTTTTGTTAGAAGTTAAATTAGAATGATCTTGATTTCAACTGTACTTAGTAGACATATTTTATGGGTCTAATATCTGATATTTGGGACATACTAAGGACAGTATGATTTGTTATTTCACTGTGGGATCCACCTGAAATATCTAATGCTCAAGAAATAGTAGGGCTGGTGAAACCCACTAGAGTAACTATAAAGCATCTCATTGGTATGTATTGCTAGAGTTCATATAATGAATTCCTTTAGTGAAATTTCTTGTGTGAACTTCAAGAAAAAGATTCTCCTCAGCAACAGGAAACTGTTTTATTCAAAAATTAGTTACTAAATATTTAGTATTAAAACACATTTATGCAGATAGCTGTAATGTATGGAATTCACAGTACAATTCTGTTTAAGTTTTAGTGACATTAAGAACCAGATCTGCAGGCTTTCACATACAAATTTGTCTTAAATTTCATTGCGAGTGTCAAGTATTGAGATTACTGGAATACAGCCTAAAGAGGTAGTTAATGCATAGGTGTGCAGTGTGGGGACAGAGGAATGCTGCTGAATGCTGTGACTTAGAACTGGGTTCACTGAAACTTGTGTATCAAGTACTACTCAAGATATACAGGTGAGTTCTTAAACAGTTCATATACAGAGGTATGAGTTTTATCTATAACTGTACTCGAAGAACTTTATCAAAAAAATAAAAACAGCCTTAACTTCCATATTATAGCATCCCTATCCTATAATTTCTTCCTGCTTATAATACATGAAAAGGGGGAGAAGGTAGTGGGCAAACTACCAAATAATACTGTGGTTCCAAAATAAAAAAATTGGCTAGTTATGTTTTTAGTACTGTTTTAAATATATATATATTTTTTTGAATTTTTCTATACACTTTATATATGTTCAGAATTCTCTATCAATGTAATTACTGTTTGAGAAATTAGTTTATTTTGATCTATTGACATCAGGAGGGGGTTCTTCACAGAGAGAGTGGTTGCACACTGGAACAGGCTCCCCAGGGAAGTGGTCACTGCACCGAGCCTGACTGAATTTAAGAAGAGATTGGACTGTGCGCTTAGTCACATGGTCTGAACTTGGGTAGACCTGTGCGGTGTCAAGAGTTGGACTTGATGATCCTTAAGGGTCCCTTCCAACTCAGGATATTCTATGATTCTATGATTCTATGATTCTATTGTCTTCATGAAAGGTGAAACTGGTGTTAGCATTCACCTAAATGGATTTCCAATCCTTCCAGAATCTTTTGATAAAATGCAATCCCAAAGAAGTTATTATTTTTTTTTGTTGGAATTAATAAGCATGTTATGAAATCTGTTAGCTAGCCTAACAGGACAACTTAAATCAGTCTTTTCTACTATTTAAAACAACAGTCCTTGATATTAAACAACCAAGTAGGTGAATGCTGTGTTCCTGGAAATTAAGTGGATTTTATATACAAAGCCACAGCACTTAACATCTTGAATGAGAATGTGGAAAAAAATGCATACAAGAATATTGTGGCAGTAGTACTAGTCATCAGATGTGTTCTTGGTTACTCTAATTATGTAATAGAGGCTGTCTAAAAATACAAGAACTTATTGTTGGCAAATAAGTGTTAACAATTCCCTTCTTAATTCATAATCCATATTTTCATAATCCCCTTTAATTCATAACCCAGAGGCTGCATAGAGGTTGATATAATAGTAATAAACAACATTGTATCCCTCATCTCTTACTTAGCAATATTGACCTGTAGGTGTTAAAGTGCCCTGATTATCCTCATTTCACAAAGGATAGTAAGAAACAAAGGTGGAGTGACTTGTTAGAGTCATTAAGGTTATCCATAGAGCAAGAAATTGAACTTCTGGCTCAAAAGACTAGTTTCTGTGCCTATTAGTTTATTCTGATGTTAGTAGTGTTTTAATCTTGGAAGAGCAGAAACATTTTCAGATTTTGGTTTCCTTTGTAACTATTGGTAGTCTCCCTTCTGTGCATACAAAAACTTGTCATAACTGCAGTATGCTGTAATGCAATGTGAAAAGCTCTCAAAATTAGGAAGGAATACAGACCATGGAAAGTTACAAACACTTGCAGTATTGCAAGACTGTCCATCTGTCTTTTTAAATTGATTCTCAAGCAGGATTATGTATTTTGTGAATGCTGTGTTTATGATGTCCTTTCGAGACCTTGCCTGTGGTTAGAGAATGAATATGTATAACCCCAGCAGCTCTTACAGACAGATGTTAGGCTTCTGGGAGAAGAAAAGGGTGTGGAAGTAATATCCTTGGCTTGTCTAGCTAGCTGTATGATAAGATTGGGTATTTGATTAAATATTTTACTGTGCATTGCAAAGTAATATCTTATAAAGGCTTATTTTTTTTAATTAAAAGACTTTTATTATGGTTTAGTACAATGCAGTTAGTTCCTGATGGGTTGCCAGGATTAGGATAGAATGATGCAGTGTAATTAGAGGCCAATCTATAATTATGTTACAAAAAACAGAACCACAGTTCTAGCTGCACAGTGTATGGTAGCTCAAAGAGTGTTTGTAATTGTTTTTGTTTGTAGTACGCAGTGATGATCTAGGCTGTGACTCGGAAATCAAGTCTATATGAATAGATTCTAGTGCTTGTGTGAAACTCTATTTAAAACAGTGGGGCTCTGACGCAAGGATCCTTGTACATAAATCTGATTGCAGGCTGTTAGGTCCAAAAGAGCGGTTGTGTCCAGGCTTGTCCTTTTTGTCATATGTCTAATTCATTTAATCCTTAAACTTTGCTCTTTTTCAAAGTGTGTAAGCAAGATAAAAGTAGTCAACAATTTTGAAATTATTATTATTTTTTAATGGAAATGGTATTAATAGCAAAAATAGTCACAATAGTTTATGTATGTATAACTTAGTCAATTATGATAACGACATATTAATTAACACTTATTCTGGATTCAATGATCAAATCCTTTGTTCAAAGGAAGAAGCATTGCTGGGAACCCCAGATGTACCTACATTTTGTTTTGCTGCTAGAAAAGGTTGTGTTACTATTTAGGAATTAGAAACCTTTTGATACCAGTTTATTTTATTTATTTTTGTCTTTTAATGTATAATACAAACATCATAGTTGCATGCTTTGTAAATTTTCCAGTGTACCTTGGTGACCATTCCATAATACCCTTGTATAGGAATCCTACTTCAGCTAAGGCTAGATTCTAATAACAAGCTGCAGCTGCTTCTAGCTACATGTTGCTTTCACTACAGCTGGGAACAACTGAATTTCTCAGCAAGCAGTGATTAGCATTTTGATCTTGACAAGCACTTTACTGTCTGAATACCAATATCTGAATGATTGTTTTTGCCAAGCAAGGCATAAACAGCTATTGCATATATGGCTTGTAGTTAGCATCTGCTTACTAGAAACATTTGATCAAATACTTGCATACTTGATTTTTTAAAAACTGTAGTAAAATAATCTCTGATTTATAGTTGTAGAAGAAGTGTAGTTTTGTGCATCTAAATATGCTAAGTCAAATAATTCCAGTATGAAATGCTGAAGTCTGAAAGAGCATTTAGTGTTAGGTATCATGATGTAATATGGTAGCAGTTCATGCCAGTGCTCCCAGCTACGTGCAAATTAACAGTATTCAAGTGTAACCAGACAGCACTTATAGTCTACAGATTAGCATAGCCTAAGAAAAATGCAATTATCCTTTCCTTGGTTGTTTGCTCTCATTATATTTTTGTTTCAGGGTACCTTTTTTGTTAGTGTTTTAGATTTATTTATAGAACCAATAACAGATTTATAAATAGCAAATAAGATGAATCACCAAGCACAAATATGAGACAGAGCACTTTGTCCATCTTTTCAGTAAAGGAAACATCTCACAAATGAAGTCCAAGTACCAGAGACTAGGGGAACGGAAGTTAAGTTTTGCTATGTATGCATGCTTTGCTGAAAAGTAAGCTTAAGCCAAGACCAGCCTGTGCTCCTGGCCCCTTTTTAGCTGTTAGAGAAGCCTCCTGTCCTCCAGTCAGGGACAGAACAACCATAAAGAGCTGTCTTGTGGACAGCTGAAGAGAACAGAGGGATTGCCGCAGGTGCATCTGTTCATGCTCTGTTCCCTTCATGTGTCGAGGAATGCTGCTGAAATGAATATTCTGCAGGACATGGCTACAGCACATTATGGAGCCAAGCACTGTACTAAATTGGGCAGTTGTGAGAATTGTTCACAGAAAATTCTGTGCAAATGATCACACTCATTTATGGAATCGATATTTATGTCTGCTTAGATAACATTAGAACTGCATTAAATAGGTTAACAAAACTTAAAGACATGGACAGACATAACTATATAATGTCTAATTAGGAATACCCAGTGTATACAGGTAGCTAGCAGCTGCTTAACAGAAGTGGATATCTGGTTGAAGGCTGGAGAACTTTGAATTGTAGCTCAGATACATTTTATTGTAAAAAGTAAGAGGTTGAGCTGGTAATCAGCTTTTGGCTTTGCAGGCTGCAAGATGCTGATGAGCCAAACTGCTTCCCAAACCAATTTCTGATTGGTCTGAAGGATATGAAATTGTCCCAGTATTGTAGGAACAGCGTGGTGAAGCACAGGAAATCATATAGCTTCCTCAAAGTCTCTCTGCATAGCTATAAACAAAATGTGTCCTTTTCTTCAGGCACTTTGTTGTTTGTGTGATTTTCATCTTTATCGGTGTCAGTAGGAAAGGAAAATATTTGGAAATCACTTAACAGGAAATGTTAATAGCAGGTGACCAGAAATTAATAGCAGTGGTAAGAAATTAATTTGTTTGCCAGTTATTCAAGATCTGTTCCTGGGCTGTATCATTCAGCTTAGTAGATATTTGAGGAGAGCTGATGGTGGCTGAGCCCAGGGATGGGAAGGAGCCAGGTCACAATAACAAACACAGTGAAAAAAGCACAATTAAAATATCTGTGAGGAATTTAAAATACAGATAGGTGTATCAGGTAACAAAAAAGAGGTCTTGGGTTTTGGAAAAATGTGTAAAGGTTACAGAGCGTGTTGATACCTGGTGGGAGAACATGCAGAGATATGGTAGAATCACAGAGGGACTATGAGAATCACTTGAAGTATAAAGAACAAAAGAGGGTTTGAGGATTGCATGAAGAAATTGAGGATCATTGTTGAGTGCAGCTAATTCACATTCACTGTTATCCATAGGTTAATTAATGCTGTGAAGATAAAAGACAATACAAAAAATTGTATTTGTCTGGCTTAATAAAGGAGATGAAGCAGATCAGAAGGATAACTGAAGGGTTTTTTGGGGGACCCTCAAGAGCAGACATATTTTTCTGTATTTGCACGCTGTTGAGCTTTTTCCTGAAGTTGGAAGACCTTCGCAAGGTCTCAGTATAAATGTTATCCTGCAGATACTTTATAGAAATGTACCAGAACACAAATGTTTTGGAGTCTGTGTGAAATGGTGCGTTTTCTTCAGAATAGAATCAGGTATTGCAAAGAAATCTTTCACTGAGGTCAGACTGAGGCAAATGGGGGAGAAGTACTCTACAGGAAAATTCAAAATTAACAGGGTGTTAAGTTGCTGTTAAAGGCCCCTGTGATATATGTGTACAGGTAGAACACATAATTTACATGAAAAAAAAAAAAGTTCAGATTTTTCTCACTCTTTTGCAACTAGTTTTAAATATATAAAATGCATGTGGCCAGGAAGTCTTGTACACCTTAGGTGGTTGGGTAGAGAACTGCATTGCAGCTTGTCATCGGTTCCTGCATTCTCTATTTCCACATTCTTCCCATCTAAAAAATAATATCTGTGGGTTTTTTTTTGTTTGTTTGTTTTTTGGGGGGTAGAATTTCACATGCTACCCTACAGATTATTGGATCTGCTTTTTCAGAAAACAAAACCCAACCAAACAGCCAAACAAACACCTATGCAACAAACAGCAACTCCCCTTGCCTTTTTTTTTTTTTTTTTTCTTCCTTCAGAAGTGGTAAGGTTGTTCCTTATGCGATACTAGACTTCTGGTAAATTGGTACCCTATAGGGAATGAGGGTCAGAGGCCTAAAAAAAAAAGAAACCGTCTTTCTCAGCTGGTAATTTCATGCACAGATCCCAGTCATTCCTACAGGGAAGCTTCTGCTTAGTTTCTGTGCATTACTTAGTAACTAATAATGTGATACAAATGGAAATGCAATTAATACATCCAGCTTCTCTTTTTTTGAGAGGAGAATAAAACACCAGGAGGATAATTGATTGAGGGACAGAGTCCTTGAGAAACAGCAGAGGTATGATTGTGTGAAAGAGTAAATAAACTGAGAATCCAAAATAGTTACCAAGAATGTAATTAGAGAAAGGTTGAGGGAGTAGTGCAGTGAGAGTCTTAATGGTGAAATGACTAAAGATAAAGACATGTATTTTCTACAAAAATGAATTGTTTGTAAAGAGCCAGAAATTGAGAGGGCACCCAAAACAAAACCCTCGGGAATAACAAAGTACCAGGTGTTGATAGTGTTCAATTAGGGACTCAGAATTATCAGTCTGATTTTGTTAGTTGGGAGGAAGAAATCACTGAATACTAAGTAGTGGTCATCACTAATAAAGATTTCAATTGTATAAAGAGCAATTTATTGTCTAACACGATAAGAAAATGGCTGGAACTAATATTCCCATAGGCTAAGTATTATCTTCACCATACCTGATGGAGTTGCTCATGAGTCACAGCTGGCCAGGCAGTCATCAGTGAGATGGAAAGGTGGCAACGTGTGTTGCTTGTGGGAATGTGGTAATTGTTGATCTTTTGAAGCTGCTGTCTTCCAAGTCATTTTGTTTTCTCTGTAAGTTTTATGCTTCTTTATGTCTGTGTTTTTTATCTTGATTTCAAACTACTAACTACTGTTTCTAACTACTAACTACTATTCTTGATTGCAAACTACTAACGACTCAAAAGATTTTGTTCCTTATTTATGCTTACTAAAAAGCAATTCTTTCAATTCTTTAGCTTGTATGCTGTTTCTTTGTGTTAATTCATCAGTCATTTTTTCCTTTAAGCTGAGCTGGAGTAATTCAGCTGTGCTTTGTGGAATTGGGCTTTATATAACGGATAGCTGAGGCTCATTAAACAGGATCCTGGATTGTATTCTATCTACCTGCAAACCCAACATGATGATAGCTGTTGCTTTGTTCCCCATCCCACCTCCCCACGCCCCTGCAATAATACTGTAAGTAATAAATGAGTAAATTTGAGGTGACATTTTGATGAAACATGATGGTTGAATTACAAAATATGAAAGTAGGCTAAATACAAGTAATGTTAGCTGCTCAAATCTATGGGAAATTCTGTACAAACACATCTAAGTAGCACAGAGTTAATTTAATAATTTATAGAAATGATAAAGGTTCGGTAAGCCATGCATCAAGTTAAGATCCTACTTGCTATTACATTTTCAGATATTATGAGTCAGCAGCTTTATAACTGTAACCATCTGAATTTCAAATGTTAAATGTATTTTTAACACAGCTCTAGAATGCATAAGAAATTATAGAAGGTCACCCTTCTGAAAAATTTAGCTGTACATGTGTAATTTGATATAGGTAGTATAATTTATTATGCACATCAAGTTTGTATTTTGCAATTTTATTATGTAAAACAGCACAACCTTCATTTTTTTCACCTTTCTGCCAACAAAGTCACTGATTGATAGTTGCATTTCAAAGGCAGAGATCTGGGTTTCTGAAAAATTCCAAACATAAAGCAAAAATTTCTCACAGGTTACAAGACCAGGCGCCACTTCAGGCACAACTATATTGGAACTGTGTGTCATCTTTAACTGATAGGGTTATTTGGTATCAGCTAAAGAATGTGATCAAGAGTCTGGCCTCTCAGCCAGACAGGCCATTCACTAGAAGAAAGCAGTCTGCCTATGAAATCTATTTTACTTATTTATTGGGTTGTCCAGTGACCTGGTAATACTAACAGCCAGAATATATTTGTGCACATTAGCACTAAGGTGTTTACATTTTCATATGTAGTAATATATCTGTGAAGACTTTCAAATCCTGTTTTAAGGAATAGGCGATTTAGGCCAGTAATTCTTCTTTAATAAAAAGCTCCAGTTTAAATGTTTAACAAAAATGTTAAACCTAAAGGCAGATCACATGATATTGTCTTTATATATAAGTGTATGTATCTCATTGTTTCAGTTTGAATTAAAGAAGAATCTTAAATTCTTTTCAAATTATGTCTTTAAGTAACTGCATGCATTTTGAACTTTGTAATGTTTATTTATGATAGTTTTGAACTTAAAATCTCTTCTGAAATATCAGCTCATGAGGTAAAATCACCAAAGAAGATGACAGCAGAAAACATGTTTTAAGAGTCTTGAACAAATGAAGTGCTTGGTTTAAAAATAAATAGGTAAAAAATAAAAATCAAAAGTAGCTTTGACAATGGCTTTGTTATGTAGTCTTCATCTGATGGATCTGTAAGTAAAACAGTACAGGGACCAAAAAATCACCTGAAGTGCTATGGATGTAACTTGTATATACAATGTGTAAAAGGTACTTAAAAGCTGCATAGTGATTCAGAGCTGGCGAAGTTAAATAAATTAATAGTGTATAGTGATAAGGGTGACAAGAAGGCCAGTTCCTCAGAGAAAAACTATTTGAGAATACTTATAGCAATCAAAGGAGCAGTGAAAGGTACCACCATTAAAATGTATTTAGATATTGCCCTTTTGAATATGTAGCGTGACATAGGGCAACACAATAAATTTTGCCAGAAACAATGCAGAGAGAAGATGCCACACTGACTGGTGAAAAAGCATCACTATGCATGAAAATACCTATACTGCAATAAAAGCACTGCTTGTGTCAAGTCACGCAAATACCTCTGCTGGTGAGGAAGAACAGTCAGTTATGCTACCTATAATAACAATAACAGTTAGTGTCCGTAGGCAAAATTGGCTTTATGAATCCATGTGAGTAGCATAGAGTTTCAATGCTGATCATTGTTAAAAAGTATTGTCATAAGAGTGGACATGGAAAGACAAACAACAAGAATTTCCAAATGAGAAAAGCTTTGTGACCCACAGGAAATGGTTACACTGGGATACAGCCAGCTGTTAAAAAGACATGCTCTCAAATACTAAGCTGCATTATTTATGTTGACACTGACTACCAATGACAGCTTCAGAAACTGAGAATACTATAACAAAACTACAGAGATGATTTTCTGTTCAGAAGATTTCAAGCAAGATTGAAGAAGAGTGATGTAGTGTAGAAGATGATTAGGAGAGCTAACTAGTTTGGCCATAGAAAAGAGACAAGTTGTGGGTTTTTTTGTTTGTTTGTTTGCTTGTTTTATTTTTTCCACCCAAGTGCTGGGATGAACTGGGGAGAGCTAAGAGTGAAAAGTTTAGGAATAAATAAATAAATAAATGTGGAAAGTCCGATGAAGAAGTGTCTCTCTTTTCTTTCTTCTGTCTCTTTGTACAGAACACGTATGTGTGTTGATAGACCAGCTTGGTATCTCTTGGGAGGTCTCTTGACCTCTTTGTTGATATGAAGAAAGCTGAAGGGATAAGAGGGACCAAGACTTAGGAACTTTTGCTGGGAATTGCTAACAGCGGGGGGAGTGTTGGAGTGTGCAAGGGTTAAGTCTGAAACATAAGGATGGCATAGAGCCATAAAATATGAATTAAATAGGTTAATATATAGCTACTCATCCATTGTCACTAGAATGTTCTGTTTTATGAATTAGAAAACTGACCAAATCCACAAACAAGTTTATTGTAATTACAATCCGAGCAGTTAATGTCTGGAGGTGGGTATGGGGGAATCCTTCCCTATTGGGGTAGCACGTCTGACTTCAGAAAAGAATCTTGGCAACTTTTACAGTAATCAGAGTGTATCCCAGTGAGCTCATCACCATAACTAGATAGTCACTGAGGATTGTATTGACCTGTGGCATTTGTCCTTTTTCAGTCTAGGGAACCTGCTTTGGCAGGGGGGTTGGACCTGATGATCTCTTGAGGTCCTTTCCATCCTCTGCAATTCTGTGATTCTGTGTGATTCTGGGATTGTGTCCATGTGTCCATGATGAAGCCATCATTAGGCAAGGTTTACCTGGATCACAACACTGAGAACACCTGATGCCAAAGATATTTTTAATATTCCATTGAATAGGTGTGCTAAGGGCATATATGGAAATGTCTTCAGTTTCAGTATGGCCACAGCTGACATGTTCACAGACTGTCATATTTGTAGAACTCTTTAAGCATATAAAAGGTTGTGTAAGTGCTATGTATCAAGTACTCGTTTCTCCTGTTTTAATTTTAGACTGCAAAATAGCCTTCCAGAGGGATTAGTACTAAGTTCATCACTTGAGATGGTTAAAACCAGACTCTTACAATACTAGAAAATGTAGCTTTGAGATTTTGTCATGTCTCAGAGTTTCTGAGGGATGAAATCCCAAACTGAAAACCAGGAGGCTTCATCTATCCATTACCTCTGTACTGACTGGCTAAGAAAGATATCTAGAAAGCTGTAGACCTTTCTGTGTTTAGTTTTGGTTCTCTTACAATTGTTTCTCTCAACTGTTAGCAATAGAACAACAGCAGGTACTGGGAGTTCTGAGTGGAATACCTTGTGGTCCTTTTAGCACTGCTTCCTTTTGTCCCACATTTAGCTGTATATAAAAGTAGGCTGGACATGGCAATAATTAATGTATTTAGATACAGTAGGAGCTTGCTTACTTTCTACTCATTTTTACAGTAGGATAATGTGGTGTTAGCCTATCTTGCCTCTTTTTTTTTTTTTTATTTTATTTTTTTTATTTGTAGGAGTTTAGAGAGAATCCAGAAGCACAAAGTGATGTAAGGCATTTCTGGGTCTGTTCTTACCCTTTGGAATACCCTGCCCCATGAAAGTATCTTACTAATATCCAGATTCATCTTTACATCATGTGGCTTTGTGATGTAGAATTGATGTTTACTTTTTTTAACGTACAGGTTAGAATGTGGAGAAGCAGAGGTTATAAAACAAACAAACAAACAAACAAAACAAACAAACAAACAAACAAAAAAAAATAATAAAAACCATCAAAGGAAAAAACAAAAACAAAACAGCAGCTAGATGCTAGATTACAGAAATATATTAAAAAATATTGGCAAACAGTTACAAGAGAAACAGTCTTACAGCACACAGATAAACATATTAATAAAAGCTTGTTTCAGTAGACTGTATCTTTACCAAGCAGCCAAACGCAGTGCACTGAATTGACGTCCAGCCTGTTAAGTCTTGTTGTATACCTGTTACAACAGAACCATTACTTACAAGTTGAGCAGACTGTGTAGAATGCTGTTGTTGCTAAAACAATGATGGTTTAATCACTTAGGAACTCAATTATCTCCTGTATTTCATAAATTTCTGCCTCATATCATCAGTCCATGAGTATTTGATATGCTGAGCATGCTTCATTGAAATAACTAATTACAAAAGCTGTGATTTATTGAAATTGCTTTACTAGAGATTTAGTAGAAATATCTATTCCAAAGCAATCCAAACACAGTGTGTATGTTTGCTTTTTTTAAATTCCAGGAAGTGTAATAAATTTTGTGCTTCAATTGCATGTTAACCTTTGAGAAATTGTCCTTCTGGGAAAACTTCCCCCTGGAATATGTAGTTTGATGATGTGATGGTACAGTTGCAGGTAACTGTTATGGGGAAAGAGACATAATCTGCATTTAAGATCATGCTAGACCCAGAGACTTTTTGGTCTCTAGACTTCAACTCATAATCAAGGTCCTTTTAAAGTGTTATTTGACAGTATGTATCATCCATTTAAGAGCTGGAAGAGAAGACCTTAACCTATGTGTTGAGCCTGAAGAAGTCTGTAAATTTTCTCAGCCGGGAAGCTCTTTTTCTTCAGAATTCTTGCCGAAGAGTTTTGGATACAGTTTCTGTTTAAAATAGAAAAGAAAAAAAAAAAAGTTTACATTCCAAATCAAAAGATCTTTAACATTGCAGGGCTTTGCTTCCACTTTCTGGAAGTAAGTCTTTATATATATAATATATATATATATACACACACACATATAAAATATGTAACAAAGAAAACCCCAGTAACTGACCTTTTCATTTGAAACTACTTCATAATTATTTGAAAATACAGTAAAGAAGGAGACAAAAATTTTAAATGCCAGCAACCTTTTTTTATTGGTATTGGTTATTCTCTGAGGACATGAGCCAAGAGATCAGCTCCGTATTAGTCCCAGAAAAGGTTCATAGACAGTTAGACAGCAGCTGTGGATGTGTGTCAAGAATTACAGATCCTGAAGTATCTGAGCTAAGATAGGACTGTTTGGTCTTATTGAGGAAAGTCTAAAGAGAGTTCTAAGTCTTGTGGCTGCAAAGAGAAGTTAGATAATGTGTGGACTGTTAGTGACGATGTCCCCGGTTTGGCTGCAGGTAAAAGTGAGAGGAACTACTGCCATTTGACTTCCCTGTGAAATGAGTTGCAGTTTAAGAAGGTAGATGGATGGCTGGTGTTCAGCTGACAAGGAGTTGCTGAAAGAGGGTAGGATGCTGAAAGACCAAGTTTCAGGTTCTCAAACACAGCTGGTGGATTTTCTGAAGTATGTGCTTAAGTATCAGGGCTTTTTGCATATGGAAGCTAAATCTTTCAAATAATTTCTTAGTGCTAATCTCAATCCCTTCTTAGTGTAAAACTGGATTAAAATGTGAGAAACAAAAGTAATTGACTGACTAAAGAGTCTTCAAGTGTGTAGTGTTGCTGTTACTAAATATATTTAAGAGCACTTGTAAAGAAATCAAATTTGATTGTTGTTGGAACATACACTTATTGAGAAGGAAATGCATAAAGATGCATCTGCTTGCCAAGTAACATTTAAATTTGCAGAGCAGTCAGTATATGGCTATATTTCTATTGTTATATCAGACTTAAGAGGAAAGCTTCGTAATTTAACTAGCTGTTAACCACGTAACTAAAAAATATGAGCTATTAAACATGCTAACTAATTAATTTGTTACAGATTGCTTGTTAAATATTACATACCTAAACATTTTGTTACCAGTTTTAAGACCAATTTGTATGCATGTTTTGTGTTACATAATGTCATATACTTCTAAATAATTTAAGTGCAGTGAAACAATACCATTTGCTTTTAAAGTTTAAGTAGATAATTAGACTTCTGAGAATTTTTTTTATACGCTTCTAAAATTTTTGGAAAACTGAGCAGCTGCTTGTTGGGTAAAACCAGTCTGAAATGGGAATTGCCAAGCAAAACTTTGTCTGGGACTCTGCTTTACAAACTCTGTAACTCCTAGCAGTAAAAGCATCCATTTTTTTGGTAATTTCACATTATATGCCTTCACTTTTCAGATTTTAAAAAGTTCCCCCCTAAAAATTTTGAACTTTTGCAAAATGTGTTTGAGGTGGTGCATTCTTTTCAAATGTTTCTAAACTTTTTCCATAATGACATAAAAGAAAGTAGTAGTTTGTTTTTTTTCTAGTCTCCAGGCAAAATTCATCTGTACAGTCTTCACTACATTGTATCACACATGAGAGTCCAGCTATTTCTTCCGTGGTACAAGTGCATATTAGATATGTGGGTAAGAACGCACGTTTTATATTGTGAATTGTAAATTAAAAATAATAGGGTAAGTGTAGGTGATTTGTTTAATATGCTTTTCAGAGCCAAAAAAAAAAAAATAAGTTTCTCCTTTTAATACAGCTGTTGCTGTGTTATCTAGATATGAGATTCATTGCTTTCAGACATATTTAAAACTTGTACTGTAAACAACTTGGTAGAGTTTTGAACTGTCCTTTGTCCCATGAAGTCCTTTATTTCTGGTTATGTAGGAAATCTTTTTGATAGAAATGTTGTGGCTCATAAAAATTCCCTTTGAGAATAATTTAATATTAAGGACTTTAGAAGTGTATCTATTTGAAGAGGACTTTAAATTACAACTCCTGACTGCAAACGAAGAAGCAATTTTAAGGAACAGTTAAGACAATCATTGTGTTCTGACACTGTCAGTGGCATTTCAACATATGAATTTGATACTTAACACTGTAGAATACTTATTTTTATTTTTTATTTTTTTTAAAGGTCCAATCTGTAGTTTTACAGTACACCTTAGTTTTAAGTTGTGGGGAGTGTCAGCTAAATATTTATTATGATCTGTAATGATAATTTTGTCCCATAGTTAAATTGTGGTATATATATTTTGCTACTTTTTATGGTCCTGGATATTAGTGTTCAGAAGTAGCATGAGTTATATTTCTCAGCATCAGTTCAATAACCTGTGACTATCTGAAGTAATTGGCACTCAGAAGGAGAACACATCAGTGGTAATAAAGAAATCATTGCTGGACTTGCTTTTGGGGAAAAAAATAATAATAATAATAAAAAAAAAAAGAATAAATCCAGTGGATGTAATCAAATAGAGTGACAGGTCTAAGATGCATGCTCTTTAAAGTACAGTGGCTGAATAATAGATGTGTGTATCAGATTAAATGCAGATTTGAACACTTTACAGTTAGTAAAATAACCTAAAGATAAACCAAATGGTCCTGAAAGATTAGTGAATGCATTTTAAAGTACTGTTTTAAATAGGTTAAATGATGTAAGCCCTGAGCAGAGTAAGTTATAAGGCCTAGTTGTATGAGCAAGTTACCATTACATAATAAATAACTGTCTGTCAGCTGACCTGTACTAGACCTGTACTAACTATTCAAGTATATGAAGTTTCTCAATGGCAAATACAGGATAACATCTCTGTATTGCAGGTTCTGGGTATTTGATTATAATATAGCGACTTCAGCTAGAGAAATAGAAATCTCTACATGTACTGCAATGGGGAGTTCATCAAGAAAGCTTTTCGATAGTCAAAAATAAAGAAAAAGCATATAAAGAAAACTGAAACTGACATGGGTTAAAGGGGCAAGGGGGGCAGGTGAACCATTGTTTCACTATTAAAAAAGGTGTTTTTTCCCATGTCACTTTATTGTTCCTCTGAGAGATGTAAAGTAAGATGTTCACAAATATTTGCAGATGAAAACCTAAGATGGGATTGTTTCTGTCCAATGTAGTTTATCTGGGTGCCCTCTCCCCTGGGAATAGGTCATTTCTATTGGCCTGAAATGCTTTGTACCTTCACTGGGTAGTTTTGTCAGAGGGGAAAAAAAAAAAACAAAAAACTGTTGTAGCCTGGTGAGGTTTATTGAATAACCTTGTCACTCAGATGCTGGAACTACATGTTCTGTTCTGTGTTGGTCCTCTGGGGAAGATGAAAGTGAGCTTTCACATGTGTAATCACTGTGCTTTAGGCTCACCTGGAAAGAGAGGTGAGTGGATCCCAGATTTTTTTTTTTTTTTTAATGAGTATTCCAGCAGACTTATTCAAAGTGGAATAGCTTCAGCAAAAGAGATCAGTGTGTGTCAGCCTGTAATAAAGCCTAACTGGCATACTCTCCCAAGATGTGGAAATTTAAGGTGAAGACTTGACTCTGAATTGGTCAGAGAAAAGGCTTAAACTTGAAATCTTCTGAAACATTTCAGGTTTGAAACAGTTCAGGCTGAAAGCTGAATTAAAACCAGTCATCCTTCCCCATAACTTGTAGCACACATTATATCCTGCACTATCGATTATATCCTATCCATCAAAATATTCAATTTTAGATCCTATATTGACTTCTGCAGAAGTCAAGAGGTTTAATTATGTAGCTAATTGAAACATCTCTGTTTTGCTATTCTGTGATAGTGTCAGAACAATAAAGTTCATTAAATTGATAAAGACTTTTGAAATGGGAACATAAATGAAATGAAATGAAAAAGATCTGGCAGACTGTGCATGATTAGGTTTAAAGGCCAGATACATTTGATAGTAAGTTTTGAAGCATTGAATTAAGTTTCCCTCTTTTCCCTTTCCCCCCAAAAAGGAATTTTTTACATGGTGCTTAACAAGAACACCTTCGTACAGGCTTCTGCAGCTTTGTGGGTATTAACTTCCCAGCCTTGAGATAACCAAGATTTTTTGTTTGCAGTTATCTCAAAAATAGAGTGCATAACTCCAGTTTCAGTTCCCTCTGTGAAGGCTTTTAGCCTAACAATTGTTAGATGTTTGAGTAAATGCTAGACAAGTTTAAAGTGAAAACAGTAATGTTATTTTAGCTGAAGTAAAATTAATTCTTGATTATGAAAATGCATAAAAAAAACATCTGAGCAATAGAGAGCGGATGTAGCGGTATCAATCATTGCTCCTGTGCTAGAGTTCTTGCTTACAGTTTTTTTTCCTTATAAACTTCTCTTCTGCAGGTCACTAGAGATCCTGGTCAAAGCTCTATTCCTGTCTTCCAGAGTAAGATTCTGTTCCAGAACTCCTTTCTTCTTTTAATGGCTGGAGACTTTCTAGCTGCAATTCAATGTTAGCAGAGATTCAAGGCATAATGTCACAAGAAATTACTCGTTCTTCTAATATGAAACAACTTTGTGCATTGGCCTTGATTTTTGCGGCCTCTTTGATATGAGATTGGTAATGAAACACTCCTAAAGTTTGAGAGGAAATCTCTTTGAATAGAGAAGGATGTTGGTGCATTAAATGCCTTTATTGGTGGTATTTTTATTTACTGCCTCAGGCAGTAAGTAGAATTGCCGTTATATATTTATTTCTCCAATGGTTTGCATGCCACATACTGGAAAAGCTCTCTTATTAAAGAGATGTAGGAGAAGAGAGTTGGAATCAAAGTGGTTTCTTTCCTGTTAATGGTATTTAAAGAACCTTCTGGTTGCACAGTAGTACATGCTGGGTCACAGTGTCACAGTAATAGTTAACTGTAATGTTACATATTTGTGCTGAGCTTTGTTACCCTCTACATATGGTTGTTGGTTTATCCTTGGGTGTACCTGATGAGTGACCCCCCCATTAAGATAGGTATTTTTGGAGCAAGAACCACAAAGACTGTTGTCTATTGAAGGTGTCCTGTTGTATGTGTAATTTTATTTCTGGTGGTAGAAGTAGTTAGTGCATCAACAGTTTATTAATCAATTATGTACATGTACATTTTCATCATTTTAAAGAAATAGTTTTAAAAATAAAAGTGCTGAAAAGCAAGTTCTTAATTTTAATGATAACACAGCAAGTGTGTTACAAATAATTACCAGTGCTTCAGTCTTTTTTTTTTTTTTTTTTTTTTTTTTTTTATGAGATCCTGGAATCTTGCAAAACTATTATCATTTTTTATAGTATGTTTTAGAATGGCAGTGCTATGTACTCACTGTGAAAAGGCAATGCCTTTGAACCAAGTGAGCTGTAGAAATTAGATCATATCACCTGAAACAGTTTAATTTTCAGTTGTCCTTTTGGTATTGATTTTATTTTATTTTTTTTTCCCCTTTTATGTTTTGTCAACCAAAAATGACTGACAGGACTGAAAGCAAAATTCTGACAAGTCATTACAAGGGTGTCTTCTGGTAGTACAAGAACATAGGTGCTGTATTAAAAAATAAAAATTAATTATCAACAAAATGAGTCAAAATGAATCAAAAGCATCACTGAAAGTTTTTGAAAAATATTTTTGAAAGCATTACCATTGTAGTTCGTGTTTATTTGGCTTTTTTTCCTATTATTACTGGTGTCTTTCTGGAGTTAGATGCAGTAGTTTGGCAAGAAATATAATAAAATTTAGTTATGCTTAACTACTTAAAGTGCAAGGAAAGGGGAGCTTTTTCTAAATGTAAGTTAGGAGGAGTACACTGAGGATTTGTACATGGAAACTAAATCCTCAACTGCAAAAATCACTGCTGTGTTCTCTAGACTTCAGGAGAGAGATAATTTATGTTCTCACCCATGCATATTTTAAAATGCTAAGAATATATATATTCTGTAATACTTGCCTTTTACTCTTCTCCCTTTCTCAAGGTTAGCCATTTTTTTCACACTTACTCCTCCTGTTTCTCATGTGCATTTCCAGGTTCTCTTTTGCCCTATTTTCAGCCTAGCCTTCAACCTCTCATCTCCTATGTTAGCTGTATTCCTCTGTCTTTCTCCCAAACACCTGTATCCTTAATATTGTGTGAACTCTGAAATACACTATTACATGGTTATGTGAAGCAATAAGGAAGTCATTATGGAACAAAAGACAAGGTTAGTAATATTTAGTGTTTCCCAGATATGGGCTGATAAAATCACAACAATGAAAGTAGGACTGCAAAAACTGGAGAACTGGTCCTGTTTCAGTTGGGTGTGTGTGATGTCATTTATTGTAGAAGGTGAAATAAATTCTGGTGTCAAGGTGCTTTTATTCTGAGAAGACTTGAAACTAGTTATATTACTGTTATGTTGTACTGTGTAGTAGGCTTTTCCTGTCTCCTGTGGGTTGTATGGTAAACAATTCTTGTGAAATCAGTAGAGTAGAAGGTGGAACTCACTGTAACTAATATACAAAAACTTGATGCTGTATGTGGTAAAAATCTGATTAGACATTTATATACGTATCTGTCAGTTCTTGTTCATATGGCCTAATCTCCCTAATAACCTAATCTCCCACTGCAGATATACCCTAGTAAGCTTTTGTCCACATGTGAACATACTGTACCTTATAATTAGTTCTGCATATTGTGCTGTGATTGTGGAGGAGTATTAGCCAGCTCTGAAGGGAATTTGGCAGTCTTGGGAGGATTTTGCCTCTAATGCACACAAGAGTTAGGATCATCATGCAAGTCTAATGCCACTCACATACTACATGCATTCCCGCCTTGGATATATGATCCTAACATCAAACTCAGAATTTTCTTGAGCACAGATGATCCTTTTTTCTTGTTCCTGTTTCTGTCTGTCATATTGACAATTCATTTCTTTGTTTATCTTAAGTGGAGCCTTAAAAATGCAGAGGTTAACATTATCTAAAAATCCCCCTCTAGATAGAACCCATAAAGATTCTGACTCAAAATCAGTTCTTTTTTATTCCTAATTCAGTGATATGTAAATTGAAGGTAACCAGGGAAACCAAGAGCTTGCTACCTTGTATACTTTGCAGAGTGCTTTCTGGAAATAGAGTATTCTCCAATCTGCTGTGATCAGTATGCTTTGAGAATGTGATACATGAAAATGATCTTAACCCATGTAAGAAGCAGGAAGGTAGGATTCTCTTAATGTGAATGCAATCATACAGTTTTCAAAACTTATCATTTTGTATGAATTAACTGGATTGCTAAAAAGAAAAAAAGAGGAAAGTGCATGTAAACTGTATTGTATATCACAAATTCAGCTTTTTTGAGCAGTATTGCAAGTACCTTTAGATGAAGACATAACTGAGAGCGTCTTTTGTTAGGAATCAGTTGTACCTCTCAGTAAAGATGTGCACTAAGGAACATGCTCTGTGGTTCTTGACCCATGTGTAGTCAACGACTTTACGTATGTGATCCAAGGTGTGCAGGCACTTACTTCTTCCTGGTACTTTGGAGCAGAATCTCCTTCCATTATTGCCTGATATTTTACTCTAAATTTAGATTTATTTAAATTTAGATCTAAATTTATATAGAGAAATCAGTAAGGCTAAACTGTAGGTAGCTTTGGTTTTGATCGTGTGGTTTTTGTTTTACGAGTAGAAGACTGAATCTTGAAGTGTGCACAGAAGTAATCTGTTTCTTTTATATTATTCCCAAAGGACGAGAGGACTTTCATCATGGTGGACTTCAGAAACATCCTACATTGCCACTGTATGAAAAGCCGTACTACATGTACAAGTTAACCTTTAGGATCTGACATTTAGAATAACTTTTCCATCACTGTGCTACTTAAGAATATGTGTTGTACAGTCTTTGAAATGAATTATGAAGCCTATGAAGATATTTGGAAAATGTTTCAAAACAAATTAAAAATTAATGACAAGCAAAGTCAGATTTCTTTTGTGGCTTATATTCTTTCACCTGCAGATAACTAAAAACCATCAAAGGGAGAAAACATTAGATTCTAATTTGGAGTGACTTACTGTAGGAAAATAATCACTAAACCCCTAATGATATATACTTTTTGACAACTCTGTAATCCTTACAAGTTGTTGGTAAGAGTTGCATCAAGCTAGCTGATAATCAGCACTGGCTCTTGCCTGAGTAATTCAAAGAAGTACACGACCTGTTATAATTTAGAAGAAATTATAAATTTAAGCACACATCTAGAGATTTTTCTTTTTTCATTTGGCATGTGATAGAATAACACCTGCTGGTTCTGCCATTCCTATTCTATTGCATCAGTTGCCCAACAGCCATACATAATAAGCAGGCAAAAATAGCAATGAGCTGTATACATACTGCATTTGAAAAAAGACTCCATGCAACCCAGTGATTCAGTTCATTGTTTATGAGTTTGTATGTGGTAATCAATGTCATAAATATACTAAACATGAGTTTTTTAATCTTTCACTTTAAAGTGCCTTCTATTGATTTAAAAATAATAAAGAAGAGGTTGAAAAGGGCCTATGAAATAGATTTCTCATGTAGAATTGCTATAAATTATGAGAGCAGCAAGTAGGAAACACTTTTTTTATTCATTTAATATTATTGAAACACCACCTTTTTTCACATTTCAGAGTCCTGATAGCTTTGTTCATGTTTAAAAGGTAGGCGCGTGCTATTTGAAGTCCTTAGCATCTTCTGGGAACACCCTTCAATGCTATGCAATGATGATTTTTTGGACCAGGAATGAAGAAAGAATTTGAGGGCCAAAAGCACAACTATCTGATCAGAAAGAGACAAGTTCCTTAGCTAACTGCTCAAAGGACTCCTTTGGCTCATGCAGAGATCCAGTCAGGTCAGTTGCACTGAGCAAAATTGGATAGGATGGTACAGCCTGCAACATCTTGTGCTAGGACTGTATTCAGAGTGCAAAGTGTGTAGGATGAGGCTGCACATTCAAATCTATTCAATTGAAATAGAATAGCCAATGTCCCAAGAAGCGTCTATTACTTTTTTCTCTGTACATATCTGAAGCAATTACAAAGCAGGCCTTAGACATATATTGATCCTTTTGAGTAAGAAGTGAAGAAAAAGATGGCTTCTTCAAATCCTTTCCCATGCAGTTCTTGTGATTTTGTTATTGTAATTGATATTGCATTGTTCCGTTGCAGTTACCTTTGGTTTATTAATGCTGCAGCAGTATCTAAAGCCCATTAACATTTCATAGTATAAGTAGGGTAGCTTCTTGATACTCTTTTAACAGTTTGCTTATGTTCTCTTTCTGCACATATTGTAAATGACCTGTTAAGACATGGATACATTTAAGTATTGTGGCTTTTGGCTGGTGGTCTCATGAGGCTTTGAACAAGAGGCTTAGAAATGCGTCAGAAAAAGTCTCTCTGCATATTGAAATCAGAACAGCAGATTATTATTCAGTTTGGGGGAAGGCATTCCACATTTATTGCAAAATTACAGGCAGGAATTCTCTGTTATAGAAGCAACTCATCCCCCTCGCAGTTGGTGTATCCACTCTTTTTAGGTAGGATTGGGACTTCCTACACCTGTTTGCCATTGGATTTTGTCCATTAAGAGTGCTAATTTTTAGATAACATTTCTTACATATGACAGCATGTGTCACCTAAATTATAAATTACTTCAGCAGAAAAGTAATATTAATCACAGGCCTACTGGTTGATGATTAAATCACATTTGTAGCAATATTACTTGGAATCATTATTCGCATAAAGAATTCATAAGGTATGCTCATTTTACATAGCATGTTAAAATGTGTCCATCGTCTTAGCCCAAACACCACAATATTTGCAAATACTTGAGTTGTTGTTTGGAGGAAAGAAGTATAGATATTTTATCAGGAATGCAATAAAAATTTCTAAAATGCAGATACAGGTATTTCAGCGGGTAGCAGTGCATTTCTCAAATAGTACCACTAAACTCCCTGAAGACACTTGTGGATTGACTGGCTATTCAGAACAAGAAAACGATGTCTAGGGATCATGAAATGCACAGGCAAAAATTATAGTATTTACTTTGTGTGCATTAGTAACACAGATGTCTAATTTCTAACTGGCCCCTAGCTGGGCTTGGTATGGAACTGAATGGAGTTATTAAAACTGTCTAACCTTTATTTAGTTTACTATTGTTAGTTTGTCACTTTTTTTTTTTTTTAGAAACAAGTATCTCTCAAATTTGAATTGACATATCTCAGCAGTGCTGAATCTGTTTCCACTCAGTTTAATTAGATGAATTGTTTTGCATGTCATCCACACACCTTTTGTCTTTGATTCCTCTGATGCTGATGATTGCTTTATTTAAAACTTAAGGATAAAGCACATTTAAAATCAGTATCAAATATTAGTTTGTTTTGTATAGAGAAATGTGACTTTTAGGTTGAAAACTTTGTTTTTTGGAATTATATTTACTCATTCATAGAATTAATATGACCTGATTTTATGATGACCACTAGTGAACAGAGACATATAGTACTGTGTCTTCTTTGTAGTTGTTAAAGTATTTCTATATTAGTAAGATTTCATGATTTCTTAACAACATTTATAAGGTAAACTTTAAAAATAGGAGAGTTTGATTAACCAAACCCAGGAGCATGTATTAATTTCAGTATAATCTCACTTATTAATTCTACTTCGAACGCTTTTTAAAAAGATTATAAAAAGATTATGGCTTTTTTGTTAATGCATATTTCAGATGTTTCCTGCATTCTCTCTTTTACTAGAGAAACCAATAGTGTTACATTTCAGTGAAGTTACAGAAACATACCGAAGTTTTGTCTTTGGAATTATGTATTTACACAAGTATGTACTGCTACTAAAACTCTGAATCACAGAATCACACAGAATCACAGAATTTCTAGGTTGGAAGAGACCTCAAGATCATCGAGTACAACCTCTGACCTAACGCTAACAGTCCCCACTAAACTACTTTTGCAGTAAACAAGTTCATTAGTTGTCAGATTGGCAAAATTGTAGTTAAACTTTATGCAGTGTGCATAGTAGGAGTTCAGATTTCTTTGAATGTTTAACTTCTGGATATAACTTTTTGTCTGCTTCTCATCTTGTGATAAGATTTGGCTGACAAGATATTTTCAAGTATTCTGTTTGTTTAGGAAGACAGCTAGGAAATGACACACTTTTAATGGTATTTATAAACATGGTAGTTGCAGAAATCTGGTTATAACTCTATGCATAGTTTCCAAAAGCTACAGATTTCTTTTTGTGTGTGTCCATGCGCTAAAAGGTATTAACTTTTAAGGGCATTTTGTATGTTGTCCTGAGACAACATACAACATTTTATTATCCTGTATGAGAAGAAAAAAACCAAGTCACTAAGGCTTCAATCTAAAACTTCAATTGAAATTTTAAAATAATTTAGAATTTCTTGACTTGTATTCCATTGAGAGATTAGTGGTTTTCTTGCAGCTTTTTAATCTGATTTGAAGCATACCAACCTTTGAAATATGTAATGCCAATGGGACAGAGAAAATTAGACAACTGGTTGGCTACCAAGAACTCAAGATTATATTGATGGTCAAATATTGTTATTTTTTAATTTAAAATAGACACAAAATAATATTTAACATTGTATACCTGATAGGCAAAGTTGAATACTACTTTCCAGGAATTTCAGCAGAATCAGACTGAGTAAAAACCATGGCATTTGAGTAACAGCTAAATGGGTCATCTTAATGCTATGCCCTGTAAGCTTGTATTTAATAAAAGTCTAGTCAACTTTGTTCTTTTCCTATTTAAAAATAGCAAAATGGTTATTTATGTAGGTGTGAAAGTAAAGAATCATTAAAAGACATTTTCATAGGATTCTGCACGTGTAACATCCTACTTAAGAGACAAAACACAAAATGGCAGCTGGATCTCGTGATTTTTGTGCAGCAGGTAAACACAGTCATAGTCATTGAAAGATAAAACCACCAACAACAAACAACACTTTGCTGTTAGCTGCGCGTTCTGTAGGTTATCCTTATCCATGCTTATCCTTATGTTAACTCTCTTTAGATGGTTAATTTGCACTTTAAACTCTCGTTTAGATTTTCTTTGGCTGTGGTTTGTCACAGCAGACTACAGGGCTTTCTTTGGAGCCAATTCACCATCTTAATTAAATCTGTGTTTAGGCTTATTTGCTATTATCCACTTCATAGAATAAAACGTTGGAGAGTTTGCTGTCTACATTTCAGTAGACTTAACTCCTTGAATTAAACAAAAAATGAGGTCGGTTCTCTATTTTTAAGTGCTATTTTTTATAAAGAGGTACAAATATTACAGTAAATTGTTAACTCTATACATGTATTTTAAGTTATATAAAGGATGTCTATCCAGTAGGTGTTCTTCATGTTTTAGAGTAAAAGTTGCAAAGTTGCTACAAAAGTAAAAGTCATGTCAATTTTGTGATTATTTTTTTTAAAGTTGATTTTTACTTTTAAAGAGTATAGGTTTGATCTGTTTTCTCACACTTTTTTTTTTTTTTCCATCCCTTGGAATTTTCATTTCACCAACATAAGTTGTTGATGATATTAACACTGCATTCTGTTTTTATCTTCATTTAAAATTTTCTGAAGAAATAATTCAAAACCCAAAACATGTCCTAAAACTTATAAAATGATAATTTGAGAGACATTTCACAGATATGCCTAACGCCTCAGTTGTGTGCATGCTATGTGGTAGTCCATGCTGTGAATAGCTTGTACTTGGAATAATATTTATATATACATACATACATATATGTATATATATATATAAATGAAAGCATCAAAGTTTGTATTCTTAAATTAGGGAAAAACATATAAAACATTAATGTATTTTTGTTTGTTTAAGGGATAGAAAGAAATGTGCTACACAGTTACTGAACATAACTTTGCTTACTCATACAGTATGAAGTTAGGATCGAAGTAATTAACTGAAATATTATGTAGTGTTTGCGCATCAGTAGTGTATGATTTGTTTATTTCTTATACATTTCCTAATTTTTAAGTGATAATATGCTTTTGTGTTTAGGTGGAGAGCTGGAATTTTAACTTGAGAGTGAACATAGTCCTTAACCAGAATTGTAGACTTGAGCAAAGCTGCAAAAACTAAAAGAATTAATCTGATGATAACTGAAATAAAGGAAGCTAGCTAAAATGATTGACAAATGCTGGGTGGCAATATAAGAGCAAGATGTCTATAACGTATCAAACATTAATAAGGTCTGCAATAACCATTTCAAGAGATACAGCAAGAATTAGAAATATTTAAATACAGCATTTAAAAATGCAAATCATACCCTGAACATATGCTACTGTTTCTACCTGTGTGTATGCTTGTCAGGGTTAAAAAAACACACGATAGAATATGATTAATTAGTAGAGCCAAGAGCAGAGTAACATATCCTATTCCTGGAAGACGGGTTTATCAGAACATCTCAAATGTGCCTGCCATGGGCCACAGTCCCGAGAAGTACCTAATAAGGGCCTTTGGCAAATATGGAGGAAGGTCTTGAAACTGCTAATGAGAAGTATATTTTCTTCTATTATGAATGCGTTTTCATATTTCTCCTATTGGGAGTACTACTGGATTTCATTTCTAAGGAACTTAGCAAGCCTTAGCAAGGGACAGAGATTAGAATTCCTGCACCACCTTTTTCCCCCCTCTCGGTGCTAAAACTGCAGGTTGTGTTTGCAGTCCTTTTTACTGCCTTGCTTTAATCAGAATTTTCACATGGAATGTGAATATTTGAGCAATATAAATAAATCATGGTAAATATTCTAATTTTCTTAAATTTTCATTTTCTGAAAAATAATTCTCTAACCAAAATTCTGCTGTTACCAGCAGAAATGCACAGGTGGAAGACCTCTACATCACTTGAGTCTCCTTGAGTTTACTTTTCCCCTTGTCATCAAAACAGTTCCTTGGGAGGACTTAAAGCCATGTCCTCAGAAAGGCCTTCTGAAAAGATCTATCCCATTTTCACTTTACAGTGTCTTGAGGCTTGATGCACATAAGCGACAAGAGTAAATAAGTTCTAGAAACTGAAGAAGCTCTTCAGGTAATATTTTTAACTAATAAGAATAGAACATAGAAATGAAAATAAATATTTCCTCATGCGCTTGGTTCTGTTTGTAAATCCATTCCAGAGTTTTTTGTGAGTTGTCAGCTTCTTAATTTTTCATGTTAGCTCTTGACATTTTTCTGATAAGTATGAAAGATAAATAAATCTATCACTGTTTTGCTTTCTAACTCCAGTTGCATTTTCAGCATAGGATGCACAGAAAAAATAGATTGCTTAGCAAAGTAAATATATGAAAATGGTTGTTTAGGATTTCAGTGTAAGCAGTAATTAGAGTACTGCTTGTCAGTTGTAGAGCATTGTGAAATATTGTGGCATATTGTGACTTTATTTTCACAGAATCTGTTACATACCTGTCACGTTAATTCAACTAGAAAGCATTCTTTATGACAATTCATATAATATCATAAAGTCAACCAGTCATGTTTATTACTGAATCATTGTATGCCTCAATGTTGAAATTAAATTGGAAAAGAAAAAGACAGTTCAGGAAGATTAAACTCAGCATAAAACACATTTAAAGGAAGCAGATTTTTTTTTTTTCAGTTCCTTTTGCGATCACACAATTCTTAATATGTGAACTAGCTTAAAATAGATGTATCTGTAGGAATTACTGTTTTGTCTAGTGATGGCAGAAATTATCACAGAACTGCAACAAAATACCCAACACCAAGGAAAATGTAAAACTTTCATTATTATTCAATTCTTAAAGGGCAAAATGGATTATTGCTTTAATTCAGTGAATCTTTCCTTTTTTATTAATATTATTTATTAATAACACATTTATGTTATTAATATCGATATCATCATATCTATCATATTTTATATTTTATACTGTATATTTTGTTTATATTATATGAAATATATACTACTATATATTACTATAAATGGATTATATAATTATCTAATATATATTATATATTATGTATTGTATTATTATATATTATATACAATATTAAATATGTTATAAATATAATATATAATAGATATAATAAATATAATATATTATATAAAACATATATTATTATATTATGATATTATATATAGTATTATATAACAATTTTATATATAAGTATATATATTTATGTATTATGTATAATATGTAAATATATATATATTTATATTATTATATATAGATATATTATATATTAATATCACCATATTTATTAGTGATTAAGTGGATTCTTCATGTCCTCTAAACTTTTTTTTTTTAATTAGTTTTAACCCTTTTACTAAGTGAATGGATGTATCCCTGCAACTTCTGTGTTACTGAAAATGATCTTATACTGTTCTGAACATTAACTTTACTTACTGTCCTTGTGAACTGTGGAGTACATGTATGAGGAATAATGATCCAGTATTTCTTGATTTGTTCAACCTTGGCATCTTGAAAGAGTGGATTTTTTTTTTTTTTTTTTTAACAATAGCATTCTTAGGCACTGTTGGAAGGAATCCATTTTGTGTGTCATTGGAGCCTCATGGCTATCTTTGATACTAGATACGTTGGGGTCTTTTCAATGCACAGTATTTTTCTCCAATTTTCGTCATTTACTGTACAATTATTGTTGGCAGTCTTGTACATTTCTCAAATAGCACCAGATGCCAACTCAAGCATTTTGAATTTGGCATATATATGCAGCATTATCTCCTAGGGCAGGTACAGTAAAAGGTGTTGTAACATTTCTATAAACTGAATGTTTTTAGAAGTGTTTTTGCAATCTCTTATGCTGCTTTAAATAAGTTCAAACTATATGTGGCTTTTTTGCTTCCTAACAGCATGGTGGAGTTGAATTACGTGGTGTTGTGGCTGGTGCTGCTGGACCAGCTCTGCACAGTTACTAGATGATTATTTCACTGTAAATATATAGTGGTTATAATTAACACTGCTTAGTGAAGCATCCCTCTACTGATTTGTTTTTATTAACATTGCAAAGAGCAGTGACAGTCAATATCGTTAAATATTTTCATCCTTCCTAGATAAAAGTAACAGAGTAGTTATTAATTGAATAAATAAAAAGTTTTATGAAACCTATTGTTATAAAGATACCTCTATACTTGTCTAGCTCTATTCATCTCTGAAATGGTAAAGATTTTTTCCAATAATGTTTACCACTAGCAGTATTGTTCTCTATGCCAGTTCAAAACAGAAGTCATTAATAACAGTAATAGGATCTACTAAAAGGAGTTGTTACTTACCTAAAATAAGTTAGCATTCAAGAATGCATTCTTCTTTTAGTTTAATCTTAGAAAGAATTGAGCATATTGCAGGATCTCAGTTCTACTTGAAACTTTTGCATTTCAGCCTTGGAAAGTTATTCCAATGTACAAGTATCACCGAATATAGACTTCTAGCCCTTATTTTGTGCTCATCGTCAAGGGACATCATCTTATTTAAGTGATGTATTAAGCGGCAAGAGAAGCATTTGGGAAATGTGACTTTTTCTTCATTTCTATTTTTTTAAATTTATTTTAAAAATATTTATATTTTATTTTAACATGCTTGCTACTATGCTTCCTCATAAGCATAAGCACAGAAGACTGTGTTCATTAAAACAACTTTCAGAAAAGGAATAGAAACTGGTGGCTGTATTTTCAGGTTTCTGTGTTTGCTTTATTCTAGCTTCTCTCTCTGATTTATACATTTAAGAGGTATTTTCTGTTGGTCAACATGAAATGGCATGAGTTGTGACAATTGATTTTGAATATCTCCTTTCTGTAACAACTGATTTTGACAGCTCCTAATCACTAGTTAAGTGTTTGCTCTCTTTTATTAATGATTAAATAAGAAAAGATTATTATTAATGATTAAGAACAAATAGTGAGTACATAAATACTCTCACATTTAGGTAACTTGTAAGGAGATTATTGTGTTGTTGTTTTTTTCACTTGCTCCTTTCTGATTCCTGGAACAGTGTTGATATATTCCATGAACTCCCTGTACATTCCTGTAAAATTAGAAGTCAATAAAATTTTTGGTGTGATAAAATGACCAAAAAAAAAAAAAAAAAGTGACTAGTGTACAAGAATTTTTCAAAGTTTGGGCTGAAGTACACTGCAGTATGGTATGAATTAAGAAAATGACTATGTAGAATAAACTTTCTCAGAGGAGAAACACGTCCACTGTGGTGATGTAGAAGTAAGAAGTAAATGCTTTTTTCTATGCTTTCTTGTTGTTGTTTTCTTTGGTATTAGGGGTTCTAGAGGTTGTTTACGATGATTGCTTGTTGGTGGAGAGGAACACAGCTAGTGATGTGACTTGGTGTACTGTATGACTAGAAATAATAACACTGTAAGTCATTCTTTTGGAAGGAAAAGAAAAAAATAACTCTCTATTATAGGTGATACTTCTTTCCAGTTCTGAAATATGAGATTTAAGTTTGATGGGGGAGAAAAATACATTGCAATACTCACTATTTTCAGTACTTGACAGTTCTCGTTGTTACCAGGGGTCCCATTTCATGTGTTTTATAAATATTTCAAATCAGGGTTCCTTAGATGAAGATATTAAGGTGCCATCATTTCACAACTGAATGTCATTGCTGACAGGTAATTTTCCAAGGTTCCAAACAGGTTTCCTTTTCTTTTCAAATTTTCTTATTTTCCAGCATTCCTAAATCCTCTCTGATCCTTTCACATTTCTGTCTTCCCAGTCAGGTTTCATAAAGAATGTGGGAATGAAAGGGTGTATTAAAAAGCTCCTAAGGTTTGAATATAGGGTGAAATAAGGTGTTTGAATGCTTTACTGTGATTTCTGGCATATCATCTACTACTTTTTTTTTTTTTCTTTTCTCAGTTGAGTATATATTCTTATTATATGAGTGGAAGAGAGAAAATAAATTCCTTGGTCATAAGGATGTTAGGAGAAAAATATCTTAAATTAAACTAGGGCCTCACTTGGAGGAAATCCTGTACTGAAATTTAAATAGGTTCAAAGGAAGATATTTATCTTTAAATTTTCTAGAAAATTTGAATTGGGATGAATGGAATAGTCTCATTTTTCATAAGTATGTAAGTATGTAATTAGAACAATTTCACGCATCTTTATTTTTGATTTTCAAGAAGCTCTGATTTTATTGTGTAACTAATGGCAGAATGTAGAAGCATTATGGTGGATTAATTTGCAACAGCTGTTGTAACAACGTCCTAATAGTTTCCGAAGTATAAAGGTAGGACCTGTTTATCTCTTTTTAATTGTGTAAAGTACATATCAACCGCTAATAAATCTATCATGTCTAGCTATGCATGCAAGATCATTAAATTGTCTTTTATAATTGACTAGCTGTGGGCTGCAAATAATTTTGACCTATCTTCTACAGGAAATATGGTAGTTTCATATTTGATACTTGAATTGTTCTTCATTCACATTGTAATACTAATCCTGCACTTTTGGTAAAAATAAATAAATAAAATATAATGACACTATGAGTTTACAGTGCATTTCCTGAATATAAATATTACTTGGAGTGAAGAACAATCTACTAAAGTTCTGTATCGATGCAGTTATGGAGTTGAGAGGTGGGATCATAGGACTTCAAGCAACTGAAGTCTGAAAAGATCACTGGGTCTAGTTCCATTAGTCCCTTACCACATGAAGGATTCCTTAGGATTCCTTCCTTACATTTATGAAGATACGATTAAAGAAAGTTAAATTAAAAACTCCTAATTTCCAATGTAAGTCTGTGAACTATGAACTCTAATTTGCATCGGCCTTTATGGCAAAGATTTCTTTTAATCTTTTTGTTTATCCTTTCTCTCCCTCCCCTACCATGTGTCAGCATTATGCTTGTGTCTGTTCCATGTGCCACTCCAGAGCTTTAGCAGCACCTTCTGCAGGTGCATCCCCAGAGCCTCAGGTGCCAGAGGTCTTGGTGAGGTTTTTGTGCTGGGGAGCGTGTCTTGGAGCTGGGTGGTAGGGCTGGCACATGGCAAGAGGCGAGAGTAGTGGATGTGAAGGCTCCAGTTGCCCATAGCTCAAAGAGGCTGAGCTCTATCTACCTGCTAACCAGTTTTATTAGCTCTCCTGATGACAGCAGCGGGCAGCAACAACAAGGGCTGCCAAAAACATAGTATTTACAGGACACAATCTTCTTTGAATGGATGTAAGCATAATCCTGACACAATGTATATATACTCCTACGCCGTTCATTTCCATTTAGCCATGCTGATGCATGAACAAATCAGTTTTTTTTAGCTCCTTTCACAAAAACTCCAAACTTGATGTCATCCCAATTTTGCTTTCCTGCGTATATTTTCCTATATATTTAAAAGGTGTTTAAAAACACCTTTTTTCATCCCCCCCCCCCATAGGATTGCTACCAATACCTTCAGTGAATAGATTTTTTTTTTTTAATAATGTTATTTTTGACTTCTACAAATATAGTCTGTAGCTATTAAGGGTGTATTGCTGTGGTGGCTTCAAAGGCATCTCTATTCTCTGCAGTCATTTCTGATCGATGAGACCTCTGGTTTAGCAGTGGGTTTTTCTTGTTAGTTACTAGCTGAATTGTTTTTTCTACTTCTGACTTTTGTTCCATTTCTGTAACTTCAGTCATTGAGAAAATGCAGTTCATTTGGTATATCTCTGTTTTACTCTTTATTGACAGTGCCCCTAACTTTGTTTTAGCAGTGCTCGTCTGTTTCTTGTGCCAGGGTATAATAGAATGAAAATACTGAAAAGATTGGTTCCAAGACAAATCCTTGTCATTGCTAACCTTCCAGTGGATTCTGTGCTTTCCGAGGATGGTTAAACCTTATGCTGGCATTTTTCATTCTAAATAACATGGGGAAAAAAAAAAAAAAAGATTTTCTCATGATGTCTGAGTATTTTTAGCTAAGTGCAAAATAATGCAGTATGTAAGGTATACAACTTTGAAGACTTAAGTCAGAAAGTCAAAGATGTTTTTTTCTACACATAGAATATTCTGTATGCGTTATTTTACTATATATATATATATATATGCATTCATATAATATGTGAATCCAGATATTCACATTTAGAAAAGTTTTACTCCTTCCTTTCTTGTTGAAATGTCTCTTGAAAATATTAACTCTCCAAATTAGGTAAGAATGAAGATGAATGCAATCGGCTATTTAAGCAATGTCATACCCTGAAAGCACTAAAACGAAAGTTCAAAGAAAATTGTAATCAGTTCACTCACACTGGTTTTGTGCATCCTGAATATACTTTTTTTCTTATTTAATTGTCACTGTGGTGAATGTACTGTTCACTGTAATATTAAGTGTCAGAATTACATATTCATACAGAGATGATGAAAAAGAAAAGACCAAGGGGAAATTGAAAATAATGAAAAAGATTACTGGCTATAGGGCTGTCTTTCACAACAACTTTATCTATCTTCTCATCCTTTCCTCTGTTTGAAAGCATGTAATATAGACTTTTGTTTTTGATAGTAGTCACCACACATTTGTTGTCAGCGTGTACGGAACTCATGGTGATAAATACACGATCTCATTTCCTGCATGGGATAAAGAGTTATTGTTGTGTTATTCACATGGGTTTAGGACCTTTACAAAATATTTACTAGGCAGTGTGGAGATGTTTGTGTGTGTGTTTTTGTTTTGTTTTATTTTGGAGGGGGGGGGGAAATAAGCTCTTTATCGGGTTTGTCATTATTTCATCTGTTTTCCTAGACCAAATAATTTACTGTTTCTTTCTAAAAATACAGTTTCAGCATCTATAATGACTTAATTCTTTTAATGTAATACATATTGTAACATTTGGATCTGTAACAGTGAAAAACTCTCACTCTCAGGATAGCTGTTTACATATACAAACTTTGTGGAAATTCCCCTTTGCTGGAAACAATTGTCTGCTAGCTAGCAAAGCTATGTTTGGTTACCTGTTCTCTGTAATTGATTGAAGTGTAGGTTGTAGAGTAAATGTTAACAAGTGACCTAGTTGATATAGTGTGATTACAAATTTGTTAGCAGTGGAAAGTAGCTTTTTCTCATCTTGAGTAAGCTGTTTGGCAACCACAACTTGTAGCTTCTGATTTGACTTCTGGGAAAACACTTGCAAAATACTCTTGATGCAGCACAGAGGCAGGAGGTTCTGCAAGCAACTTTCCTTCATTCACATTTTGTGAAGATTCAGTTTCTAAATTCGCTAATTGCAGAATTGCCAACTGATCAATCAATTTGTTGATTTACTTCTGAAGACAATTTTTAATCACTTGGTAATTAGTGGCTTATGCTGTAAATATTAATTAGCTTTTTAATAAATGAGCAAAGGTATCATTGATCCTTGAAACAGCACTAAAATTTCAGATTATGTTTTCAAGTTCATGGCAACCTCTGTTTATCACCATTGCAACCTACAGCTGAATAATCTCTCCTCTAGTCATATTATTAACATGGTTTTCAATTTAAATGTCTCACAGTAACCTTTTACAAATCAACAAAAGCACTTAAAATTTTGTTCCTGATTTTCATGACTTGGACCTCATGCTCTCTCTGTATAAGAATCCTTTAAGAAGTATGTTTGTTTTATTTTGTTGTTTTTACTGTTATTCTGACAGTACCTAAACTTTAATGCATACTTCTGGCTTTGTTTGCAATGGAGATCATTATGTAAGCACAAAGCTATTTAAACAGCTCAAAGCTGTTCCTCCCACTAAGAATTTTCAGTTATTTTAGAACTAAAGATTATAAATGACTGTAATCCAGTTAGTTTTGTAATTTTGAAGAGGCTTATTTAATTGCTGGTGTTCTGTGAGCAGTCTAACAAGATGCGAAAGGAGATTTGTGCTTAAGCACAAAAACAAGATGTAACAAGGAAGAATTACTTAAAATACAGCTTCAAGAAGTGATGCAGCATATATGTCATGGGGTGTTGTAAGAATATGATGAATGGCCTGTAAAGTATCTGAGTTGTTTCCTCGTGTTCTCAAACACAGAATCCACACCAAGCAGCACTACTATGGGATGGAAAATCTACAGTCTGACATCTTAGTAATTCGGTCCTGTACTGAATAACTAATTTGCTTCAAAAGGCAATTTGGAACATGATAAACACAGTGAAAAAATGTTTAAATAGAATTTAAAGCAGACAAAATCCAGCCAGTTCTCCCTTCTTTGTAACTGAAAGAAAAGCAGATAATTCTTTGTGAAAAGGTGTTTATCATTTTATAGGAATTCTGGTGATGATTGTAAATAATATATTGATAGTTATTTCTGTCTGATCATGAAGAATATTGTCATTGGCTCTGGAGTAATTTGTGGAGAGAAAGAACATCATTCAAACCAATGACTACATGGAGACCCACCTTCCAAAGATGCTTTTGATTTTTGGTCTTGGAGCCTCAATTCCCAAGTTTTAATATACTAACAGTTTACAAGAATTTCTGAGGACCTGCAGTTTTCATGGGCTTCATGTGGTGATGTTGATCCTGAAATTTCTGAACTGGGGAGATTTTTGCATATAAGAAACTCATAGGGTGTGTTAGGTTTTCTTTTCCAATGAGATTTGTCTGTCAAAGATAGAAATATCATTCATAGAAAATAAATTCAGTCATTCCTGGATATAAATCTTGTGAAAGATTTTAAAATCAGGGAAGTTGTGTTCTGTATTGCTAGTTATGGCAAGAGTCTGCTGGCTCAGCGTTTCACATTTCACTGCAGAAACATGCTATTAATGGATTTGAGGAAATGATGCAGAATCACATCAGTTGTAGTAAAAGTACTCTATTCATGCAGTTTATAAAACATTCATCACACTTTTTTTCCAAAGCAGAGTCTTGAAGTTTCCTCATCTAACAGAGAAAAAAGTTCTTGTGTCTAGTAAGTCTCCTTGGATGATTCAAAGTGGTGAAGAGGTAGTAATGAAGCTGCTAAATCACGTGGTAATTCTGAGATGCGTGCTAAAAAAAAGGGGGGGGGGGGGGGGAGGGGAGGTTTCTGAAGGAATCCTCCTCATTTTGAAAGTAAGTTTGTTGTTGTTGCTGACCGAATCCATCTTACAGATCTTTATCATTTTAAAAGCCCCCAATTTTTTTTTGATTGTCCTCAGGACTTTATTTTTCAGGCAAAAGCACCTTTCCTGGGAGGCCTCCAAAGTCCCTGTCTGTTCATCCAAGGTTGCTTTACGTGATCTGAGGTTGGAATTGATCTTACTCACAAAGAGTTTCTTTGGAAACCAAGCATCTGGAAGATTCTGGTAGCTTATCTAGGCCTGTGTCATCATAATTTATACATGTATACTGACCAAAACATTTAATTCTTTTGAATCTTTAAAAGTTCTTGTCAGTATACGTTTGGTAGAGGTCAGAATGCTTTAGAAGAGGGAGAAGAGGGGAGAGAGAAAAAAAAAGTTCTTAAAATTGTAAAAAGTTATATGGATTTCTAGAACCATAATTTACTTTCAACAAGAAAAAAACTTTAAGGTCATTTTTTTTTTTTTTTTTCCATTTCTGCTTCAATCAATATAATAAGGCCTTACAGTTTAATTTACAACAGCTAGCTAAACTCCCTGGGAGGTACTCTAGCAGTAATTAGTCATCTGAGAAAATGCAGCAAAGTCCAAGTAACTGACAGATTCATAAACACATCATACACATAATATTGTTAAATTTTTAGTTTTGTTCTTAGAGAAATTATGCAGTGCGAAATGAAGCAAATGATTACATTCCTAATGGTTGGGGGGTGGCATTTGCTCACATAATTTCTACTATTACATTTCTTTACTAAAGATTGATATTTTAACCATGATTGAAAATCCTGGATGTTACCTGATCATTGCAAAATATTATCTGAAATTTTGCTGGTAAGAATGTTTTAATTGTCTTGTTTTGTTAGTAGTTCAGGCAATAAGGTTCTAATTTTGTGGCTGAACTGACATAGAGCCAGGTAGATATTGGTTTCCTTTTTGTATTGCTACGTGTTTATGACGGTATCCATCCTGCACTTAGATTGTCAAACCAGGAATAGGGTCTCCCTGTGAGCTGTGAGGGAAAAACTATGGTTGAATTGAAAAGTGCCCAGCTTGGGAGAGAATGGGGAAATTAATCTCTTTTCTAAAATCTAATAAATTAATATAGGTTTATATGTTGAAAAGCATAGCCTTTAGGCCTTTTGTCTTTGAATGTCAGGCTTTTCATCACATCAGCATTGTATATGTATGTTATTTTTTTCCTACATTACAGTGTAGTTCATTGCAATGTACTATAACTACATATTATTCTTATTATACAAAGTCATATTAAAATCAGTGATGCATGTATCTTTCATTTCAATGTGACTCTGTGTATTAAGACTGTATATATAGAGAGGAATTCTTAATGAAGTAGCAGCCAAGACTTCTCAAAGAACAATTAAATGACTGAGAAAAAAAATATATATTATTGCATGATTTGCCATTTGGTCGTATAGGTTTTTTTTGTTTGTTTGTTTTTGTGCAACACTTTTTTTGTGTGTGTGTGCGCAGTTACTATTGTGTAACTTGCCTCTTAACTTTTTTATTTTCCATATTTTTTTCCATAGTCCTATCATTTTACTAAAAAGTTAGGATTGGATCTGTGCTGGATATTGGTGGTTAAATTCTATGAAGGAGAAAGGAGAACTGCAATAGAAACAGAGGCTTTTCTTGCAGGATGATGATGATGAGAGTGAAAATTCTTGAGTTGATAAGGAAAGCTAAACACAATTCCAAGGTGACACTCGGTAAATGTTATCAAATACATAAATAAATTAAATTAATACTCTATCTCAGTAAGCTTACACTGGCTGAAATTTCAGGATGATATTTTTCAGATATTAAAACTCTAAACTTAGGATAAAACTTTAAACTTAGGATAACAGAAGAGGATCTTCAGTCTTCTTTTTTGTTGTTTAAGAGCTGACACCATAGGGAGCCTCACAGCAGTAGGTGCTGCTCCTACCATCTCTGTAAAGTGTTCCAAGTTTCATTCACCTTAATTTGAAATAGCCTAAATCTGATGATCAGCTTCAGGCCACATTACATTGGCTTACATTGAGAAATCATAATTAAATTTGATGTTGAAAGGAATAGATTGGGTGTTAAAGTGTACTTGGAATGTATTTTAAAGATAAACTTTGACTCTTAAATTTCCTACAAATTCAAAGTAGACTAATCCTTTGAAATTAGTGGATCAAATTCCATGTTGGACCTTCAGAATCATATTATGTACAAACCACAAGAAGGATTATAGTTCTTATCTCACATTTAAACTTAAAATCGGTGACCTGAAGTCATAAATATTGTATAACAGGAGAGATCCCAGAAGCCAGATCCTCAGTTACCTTTATTCCCTCAGTTTCCCATTCTGTGGTCTCCCTTTTCTAACCAAAGAGTCTGTGTAGTAAATGAAAGTCAGCCAACTCACTTTCAAACTTTAAATGATATGAGATTTTTATGGAGGAAAATATAACAACTTCTTGTGCCTGTTCTACAGTGATAGATTTATGAAATTAAAAAAGAGATGTGAATATAGCTGAGCGTAAAAATTGATCCAAAACCAAACTGTATTTTTTGTTGTAAGGAATATGTAAGCAACCTCACATTGGTGGATAATGACTTCTGTTATGAGGTTTTTGATAAAGAATTTCATATTATTTAATAGTCAAAGACAATTAATTAGAGTAGGCGGGTTGAAAGACAGCTTTGCCATTTTAATGTCTGTTTATTACAGGAAAGATACAATGAAAGAGGTATGAACTCTATTCAAGAGCAAAAGAAACAAGCATTCTGAACATGCTTTTTTTTTTTTTTTTTTGAGGAAAAAATATTTTTACTGATGTGTTTTAACATAAGTTGTTTTAGAGAAAATTTCCAATGGGATATGTGATCAATATCATAGTATGCTAGTTTATGATTCTTTTCCAATTATTACAAAGAGGAAAGGACAAAGAATTTGCTTAAGCACTTAAAAAGGATGAATAAATCAATTAAGTTCACTGTCTTAATGGAAAAATTCATATCACAAATCCTTGACATAACATACATTAAAGTGTTCTGGGTAGGAAGACTGTAGAAATACATACATAAAAATACATAAATTAAATGACTGGAAAACTTTAAATGAAAATTATCTTGCATTCAATATGAAATAGTAGGTGTCTATATGTTTATTAAATGTGTAGTTTGGGCTCTAATTTCAGATATGAGAAAGAATGACAAAGGTGACAAAAGTTTTTAAAACTAAGCTATTAAATGTGAATTTTCATTTCACTAGGCAAATTTCCAATATGTAAAATATTTTGCATTTTATATCTATTTGTTCTTAGATGTCTGGGTTAGAAAGTTTGAGAACAATGAAAAAAAACTAATTGATGTAATCAAATATAAAGTGTTAAGTATAAAGTACTAAAGTATAGGTGTAATTCCAGAAAAATTCTGATTGACTATAGAGTTGTGTAACTGAAATTCTGAATTTTAGAAGAATGAGAGGTCCCTGTAAATTTCTAGCTGCATCTCAAAGCTTTCAAAGCTTTCATATCTGACCCCGTGTTTGTTTTTTTTTTTTTTTTTCCCAGTGCATTTTCACTTATATGTAAATCAGAATATTGTGAGCTTTCCCATAATAGAAAAATGTGATTCTTCTTAACTACTGGTTAATCTTCCGTAGTGATTACGATAATCCACAGAGGTATGACAGTCTAATTTGGTGTTATGCTTTAGGATTTCTGGAAGCAGTAACTGGTTATCTGACAGTTAGAACCATCCTGGGATATTTTTTGAAGAGTCTTAAAGTGATGTGTACCATTATTTGGATGCTCACTTGATGCTCAGTACGATAACAAAGGAATGTTTGCCATCTTACAAGTACATGCTCTTAGTAGGTTTGGTGTGAGAGAGGTAATGATTATTATTCTTTGTTCCAAACTGAGCTTTCATTTAAGGATTAGGATAAGTTTGGTCTTAAAGTTCAGGCATTTTTTGAGGTGCAGTCAGGAAACCTGTTGTACATTTATCAAAATAACTGAATAGCTAAAAGAGCTGATCTGGATTTTTTGTTGTTAATACAGTATTTTTACACAACTGGCACATACCTAGTGCTGATCTCAAACATTGCAGTGTGATGATGACCTTTTGAGTCTCTTCTACTAGGTTTCTGCTATGGAAAGGAAAAAACATTGATTTTTGTTGTTTTATTTTGAAGAAGCTGTACATTTGTGTATTCCCTTTCCTATTGAAAAAGGAGAAATAAAACAATATAATGGACCAGCAGTGCAGAATGGAGCAGACCTTGGCCTTTTATGCCAGTAAAATAGACTTTGTACAGTTAGATACTGCTTATTTTAATAATATTGCTTATTAAGTTATGCTTTCTATGCTAAGGATAAGCTTTGTTGCCCTTATATATTCTCTCACTTAAACTTTCTGGGGAAAAAAACAAATCTCCTAGCTGAGTGCCAATTGGAGATGTTAAAACATGAGTAAATACATAACATATTTCCATTAACAGCAACAGCACACATCTCTTTCACTCTGTCTCTTTGGCAGATTTCTCAAGCAGCTGTGTTGGCACCTATAGAGGAAGTACTGCATGCGAAGGCAGCTACTTTATTATTCAACATAATAGATTCTTTGTAGTCACCTTTTTGTCTGCAGATTTTGTGAATGAAATTCCTTACAAATCCTTTCTGAAATCTCCAGGCAGGACGGTATATTCTTTTGTCATGCAAATGCGTTGAGACCCTGCCTTACTCATTTGGTAAAGAATATCAATTTTTTTAATCCTTAAGGTCCCTTTAGGAACTTTTAATCATTTTCTGTAGCATATTGACATAATATTTTTCTTTTCAGTTGTTCCCATAAGTAAGTTTTGATTTGATTTTACAAGCTTCAACTTTTCCAGAATACTAGATACCCTCTAACTAAATACCGGACCCAGACATCATCTTTTAGCAACATAATGAATGTGTATTCTGTAGGTCTTTTAAAAATTATTTATACAAACAAACAAAACCCAAACCAAACCAAAAAAAAAAAAAACAACAACAAAAAACACTAGACAACCAATGATTACTTAGCTGGGGAGGAAAATACTGAATTGCATGTTTATACTATCATTCAAGATACTGAAATTAAGTAGTTTGGAAAGTTGTGGGATTTTGGGGGGCAGACTTGAAAGATTTAAGTTCTTCAGGTGTCTGTAGACTTTTTCTACAGACTCTAGACTTTTTTCTAAGGTGCAGGTGACTGAACTTCCAGAGTGCTGATTTAGGATTTTGTTGCAGGGTATAATAATCTTTTATTTTACATGTGACCAATAGGACAAGTATCTGAAAGACTTCTTTACATAAGGTTTATTAAATCCTTGTATACCTGCCTGGTGGTCTGAGTACTCTATCTTTGCTGACAGGTTCTTTTAATTAGAGTTGTCTCTAGTCCAACAGTCTAATGGATTTCCAAGACCTATGAATTATTCTTTTTCAAAGATATCCAGGTGCACATTCTAATGTTATGCTTTCAGTCTCATCTGGAAACACAAATATTTATTCCTTTGAAAAATCAGGAACTAGTGTGTGCTGGACTGAGACTTAGAGAAACGTGGTGAATGTGCCAAATATGTTGAAGTTTTAAGGATGTGGGAAGAACTACAAGGGAAAATCAGCCCTCAGGTGCTTTCTTCACCTGATCCCAGTGTTGATAGTTTTAATGGCTTCAGGAGTGAAAACAGCGTTGAAGAGTGGTCTCAGCTGGCTGGTGGAAAAGTGAATAGAATGCTGCATACAGTCTAGTGACACTGGTCATTGACTGCAACAGCATTTTGTTTTTTCATCAGTGACACCGAAGTAATATGGAAGTCTCGTGTAGAATCAGATCACCTTTTCTGATGGTGGCTGCTGTGTGAGAGAAGACATGCTTGATGGCTTTCTCTCTCTCTACATGTTTTGGTAAATGTAAGGTACACTAAAACATCTGCTGTATTATTTATTCATTGTTGAGTCCCTCTACATTGAATTCTGTAAACCCATATAAAGCCAATGAAAGGTTTTCAGGATCAAGAGCTGTAGAAGTAATGAGATAGTGGAGTGATCATGGGAATGGTATTACTAGGAAAATGAAAAAAATCAATAAGAATGGAATCTGTATTACAATTGAGTGCATCCTATCATTTTCTACCTTTATTTTCCAACTTCTTTTAGTTTGGTTCAGTTATTCCATAGCTCTTGTTAATGGTGGTATTCACATGTAACTAGAGAAGAATTTGGGTTAGGATTTTGAAGAACAAATCTTAATGGTACCCATATAGTATATTAACTGCTAATAAAAGCAGGTCTTGCTAAAAGGCCTTTGTAAGGAAAATTTCATGCCAGCAGTTTTTCAGTATTAATAAGTAATGAAATTACTTCTATCAATTCAGTGTGCTAAATGGGATTGATTATCACACTGCTCATGTTAGCACACACAGCATAATATGGATTAGATTTTGAAAGGTAAGCGCATGCAACATTAAAAATGATATATGTATATTTATTTTTTTTTTTTTAACTGAAACCAGAACATTTAAGATTTAGAATAAAATTTTAATTTGGGGCACTGTAGACCAAAGTATTTAATAGAATGGAACTGCACTTTGTAAAGCAAGCTGTTTCACCCTTGATTGTATTGTATTGTATTGTTCTCTTTGGTCTCTTTCATATCGTGTGTGAATTTCCCGAGGTATTCTTTATTCTGAATGCAGCTTGGTAAAATTAGTGGAAGTAAACATGAGATCTAATACCACCATTCAGATACCTTCACATGAAGTTTCAAAGCACACAAACCTTTAAAAGACTTTATCAGTACTGACTTTTTCAGTTCTAGCATGTAGCCAGTTGCAATTTGTGCCCATTGCTCACGGTTTCAGTCGGATAACTATTTAGAAAGGGAGAGAACCTTTGCAATACAATTTAAGAGTCTCCATTCTTGCCTTAACTACAAGAAGAATAACTTGAGTCACTTTTTTCTGTTCATGCCTGACCAGGCAAACATCAAGGACACTTAACCAGTTTGTAACAAAGAAGTTTCAAAAACTAGTGGGAGTGAGAGAAGCTTGCTTAGAGAAACTGAATCCTGTTCATTTCTCTGCATTGAGGACAAGTATAACTGTGATTATTCTTTACAGCTTGCACATTCTTTGGATGATTTCATCTCACTTCCCAAATCCTGTCCTGGTTTGCTTTGTTGCCATTCTTATTTTATATATATAGATACACATAATTATCCTAATACACTAGGTTATACACAGTTCAGCACCTTCCATCTTTTCAAAGAGCAGTTTCCCAGTTTTCTTGCTCTATATGCTGCCTGTTGAGACCTTTGTTTCTAGTTTCAGATCTCGTCATTGTCTCATTTGTTGACTGAATTCAGATGCTACCAGTACCAAAACTGCACGACTCAATCAAACTGTGTTTCTGTGCACCTGATACTACCAATACATATGTTACCCTCTATCTTTTCTGCATCTCTAATTTGTTGTATTTTTCTTCCTTCTGCTTACTGACCTTTTGCAGTTCATACCACCAGTTCCAATCTGTTTGGCTCCCTGGGCTCTTTCAGAAGTATTTTAACACCTACTGTTTTGGGGAACAGTATGGATATCAAACTTCCAGTTCTGTTTGGAAGTCTGGTTATGTTCACAATATGCTGATAGTTTTCCCCTCCTCTTCACCTTCATCACTAGTCTCTTAAAATGATAAACAGTGCAGGAATATTCCTTGGTTTTTAAATGCTGTTATAATTATATGTAAAATAAAATTGATGCAGGAAATAATGATCATAATTTTATAAAACAAACTATACCACACATGAATAAAACATGATGTTACTATGCTACAGCTTGACTTCAGTGAATTGAACTTACCCTTTCTATATAGGAATCAGTATTCTGTCTTTTGGCATAGGAAATTAATTGTAAAATCTACAGTATGGTCTTCGTAGGAAATTCTAAATAACTTACTGAATTCAAAATGCAGGAGAGATTTAGGCAGGATGTGATTATCTGCATTGAAATTCTGCTAGGGCACCTGTTCTAATTATTGGAACGTCATAAAACTTAAGTATGAACTTGCTGAAAATTGCAATAGTTTGGATTTTCTGTGGAAGTAGAGTACCCAAGATTAACCCAGCCTCATGAGCAGATGCACTGAGAACCCAGCATGAAGAATGTCTGTAGTAGAAAGCTTCTATCTGAAGCACTGCATACTTTGATGTTTAAAGGATATTGAGACAGATCTTTATTAGACAGAAGATGGTAAAAGTAGTCTTCCATACAGCCAGAATTTGGTAAGAAATCTGGGTTTGCTGGATGGGTGACAGGAACATAACGCAGTGTTCTGTTGAAGTCTTTATTTATTTATTTATATATTTGTGTTTGTGTGTGTGTGTGTATGTTAAACAGGTGTCCAGTTTGACCCTTAGTCTATTTGTAAATTTTTAAATATATTGATATGCTGAAGCTGTGCACAGTTGCATACACACTTTGGTAATGTATATTTATATGGAACTGTCATCTCCTGAATGATAAACTGTTACTTAGGTATCTACTGTTCTTTAAATTCTAAGTGTTTACGTAAGCTATATTAAGAAAATTGCTATCAGAAATATCTATATAGAGCACCTGGCATGAGTGCATAAATTACTTAATGTGACTTAACATCTGACTTTAAATAGTCTCCTCTCTAGCAATCTGTACATCACAGATTTAATCCAGACAGAAAGTGCAAAAATGACAAGATAATGCACTTAGTGTAAGTTTAGCAAAACTGTGGTAGGGAATCTATGCAAAATGCTCAGAAATGCTGCTAGGCCTGCCTCTTCGAAGGAGAGCAGATGGACAAATCTCAGTCATCTGAAAAAACAGCATTCACCATAGTACCTTAGTGTTTGTATGGTGACTGGTGTACTGTGAGATTTTTGGCCATCAGTGGGTTTTCCCATGCGCTACTTTGGTAATATTATTAGTATCAGTAGTAACTAATGTCTTGACTACTTAGTTAAATAAGACCATCTCTGAGCAAATTGAATCCTTATGAATTACTCATGTAATTAACTGATAATATTTAGAATACCATCTATCTTTATTTAGTGCAATTTTAAATATTTAGTTATTGCTGTGTAGGTATGGTAATATTTGCTATATAGAAATATATATGTTTATCTTAAATTAGTTTGAAATATGAGAATGAGAGCTAGAACAAAAATTGAAGCTCATGCTTTATATTAAAAATAAACAAATAAATAAAAATCACCTGCAATAAGAAACACTTTACTAGTTTGTTACCCTGTTTTAATTGCATGCTCAGCTAAGTATGTCTGTTATACTGAAAACTTGCATCAGGATTGCAGTATACATGTCCAGAAATTCATTATAGGGATAAGTCATTGGGACTGGTTCTCCTATGCTGTAATGCATCCACGTTAGATCAGAAACAGTTGATTTGATCTCTTATTTTTCCATGCTTACTGTCCAGGAAGGCCCCTCTGCTTGGTTGCTAAGTCAACACAAATCAAATATAATCATACAAGTTTGTCCTTTATGTTTCACTGCACATGCTTCACCCTATTACCTAATGTCCTTTTGTTGTTGCTGGGAGCTCTTTATCTTGACAACTAAGGTATTTTTTGGTTCCATACTTGATATTAAAGTCCAAACTAATCACAATGATGCACAGATTTAAGGTCATTCTAGCTTTTAAATGCTAATTGTTCTGCCAACAGTACTCATTTACAAGGTTTGTAAAGGCCACACACACATTCTATATGATTCAATAGTTGGACATTTTCTGAAACCAATTAAGAAATACAACTCATTTAAAAAAAAAAAGAAAAGAAAAGAAAAAAGCAATATATATGCATATTGTCTAGGCTGCTTCTTTCACTGTAGGCAGGCTTATCTGTAAGCCATTTTAAGGAATTTGTGAAGGCTTAGAATCTATTTACACTTCCACTTTTTTTTTCCCCCTAAAGTAATATTATTTCTTTAGTAGAAGGAACCACAGCAAATGTGATTTTTTTTTTTTTCCATTTTCATTTTTTCCCCACTTTTGCTCTTACTGAAACAGGTACAAAATGGTGTAGTTGAGTTCATCTGAACTGGATGCCAAATTTATGCTGACTCCTGAATAATTATCTCCAGTGTACTTTGCTTTCCCTTTTACTTAAGTCACAGACCTTGAGGTCAGATATAGTGTCAAAAATGGAGGTATCTTGTGTGTGTAGGGAAGAGAGAGAATCAGAAACTGCCTGTGTCTGGGTCATGTATTACAGAACAGAAAAGGAAGGTCCTGGTCCTGTGAGTAAATCCTTCTCCGAGAGTTTGTGGTTATCACTGAGTATTGGCAGGTACCAACATGTGACTTGTACAAGTCCTGTTAGAATTTCTTTCCATTTTCTGTTGGCAAGGTAATTAATGTGTTTCTGATATGACCTAGTGCATTCCTGGCCATCCTAAAATCTCATTGTAAAAACTGGCAAAACTGTTTTCTCTGGCATTGTTTCATCCTATGCCAAATCTGGTTGGAATATGGAAATGGAGATTGCAGCTTGGAGTGATGTGAGGGCTGTATGGGGGAGAGCAGCATTGGTTCTGCTGTACCACAGCTGAAATCCATGGTACAGATCCAGTAGTTGTTAGGGCCTTATTCTTCTCTGTTTTGCTATATGCTGTCCTTTTGTAGCTGTGCAAGTGAGAATAGTGATGGCAGCTCAGAATAATAGCATTACTCTTCCAATGTGTAAATGACTCCAAGAGGTTGGAAGTCACTAGAGAATAAGACGCTCAATGAAAAACAAAGAAGTTGTATTTTATGCTAACTTCAACTCATGACTTAGAAGTTAATGAAACCATTCAAGTTGAGTACTTTAATCTCACAAATTGGTTATCACAGCCTTGTGGCCACTTCTTGTTTTATAATAAAGCATAACACAAAATATCTGTGAAGGCTTACAAAATTAAACTAAGGGAAGTATGTGCAATTTTGAGCTCATTAGGAGCAATTCATATTTTCATCTGTCTCATTAAAGATGTTTTCATGAACTGGGAAAGTACTTTTGAATCTGTGATTTTTAATTTTCCTGCCAACTGGCATGAGCTTTTTGGGATTGTTATTTTTGTTTCATTTATTTCAAAATGTTAAAAGGAGGAAAAAAAAATCCACAGGAGAAATGAGAAGAAAAGCAAGGCACTAAGAAACAAGTTAACTGCATGAACGTGATAAGAAATACTATTTTATAGTAGGATTATTCAACATACATATATCTTTTTTTGGTACTTTGATGACAGTGTATGGAAATAGAGCATACTGGTAATGGACTCAGAAAATGCAGTTCCGAATTTGAGATGCATGGGTGAAACACATCTTGAAGAATGGCAGTTGACTTAATGCTGTTATGTATGTTTTTGGAAGATGTGACAGATTTCCTTAAGCCAGATACAGCTAACTGTACTTCTACTGTATGTAATAGAACTATTTGAGCTTCAATAGTGTTGGCAGTAAACCATTTACAAGCTTTTTTTTGTTTGAAGGGGAAACACAAGCAGTCCTTTCCTATGACTAATAACCAACCACAATGTGTTTCCGATGGTTACACACATAAGACTAAGGATCGATTACTCTTTAGGTGTTATGTCTTCAAGGGTTTTTGAATATAAATATTAAGAAATCTATATTTATTACTTTTGAAGTCTAATGTAGTATCTGAGAGACCCTGGGAAAGAAAACTGTGGTCTTTTGTTTCTTTGCATGACACTGCTGTCCTCACAATAAGATGAGCTCCTTTGTGTCACAAGCCCTAGCTTTAACCTTTATGTTATGCTGAGTTTGATTTCCCTGCCAAATAGCTCCTTCATTTCAGTTTTGACTCTGATCATATGATCACTGATTGCAGGCAATGATGGTGAATTTTTGATTAGATGGTCTGCAGATTAAAGGAGAACCACACTATCCTTTGTAATACATTTTTTTTTCCAAACCAATCTTGGCAATTTCAGAAGTCAATAATTATGATTTTTTGAAATTTTGAGTTGTTTTTATCTAACATAGACTGTTAATTTTCCTTATTTGTGGCATTTTTTTTCCAAGAAGGCACTTCTTGTTTAATAGTGAGCTGAAAGATCTAAATTAGCCCCCTTCAGTTCTCAAAATGATCAAAGATAAACATGACTTTTACCCAGCCTTCTCACTTGGTGGCCAAATTTTCAGGAAATTCTTTGCATTGGACATGCCCTATACTTACAATGTAATATGACATCTGCATAAGCTGAACAGCATTTTGTTTGGAAATAACCATCCTGGTAGATGCTGATGATGCACATGTACCTGTTTCAAGCAGGTAGTGGAACTATTTCCTACATAATCAAAGTCACAGTCTGAGAAATAATTGAACCACAGAACCTCTTCGTGAAATGAAGAAAGGGAAGAAATCATTTTTGTGACTTAAAAGTGATGTCAGAATGAAGTCACAAGGGCACACTTAAGTCTTCAGTTTTCTGTATCAAATATTTGACTGGATGCAGTCTGGCTATGAAGATTGGATTGTGGGGGGGTGTTTTATTTTCTGTTTTTGTTTTTTAAATGCAAATGTGTTGCTCCTATTGGTGCCAGTGGAAGCGAGAAAACAGTGGAGCTTTCTCAAACTCAGTTGAAAATCTCCTTTGAAGAGAGTAACTTCAAATATCTTTTTTTCTGTTTAGCCTTCAGGTTTTCTGCATAGATTGCCAGCAAGGTTATCTTTTAGTGCTAGTCAGAATGATAGTTTCTCTGATGCAGACATCTTCCTATTAATGAGCTGAACAGAGAGCCTGCCAATTTATATCATGGAGATCACCAAACAGCCATTATCTATGTCATTGATTTTTGCATGTGCAGCTGCATGCCCATACTGTATATTTTATAGCAACGCGCTACATTTTTTTCTTTGATTTTTCTTCATAATTTTTTATCTCCATGTGCTGGAAAACACTGAAATATCATGTGCTAATTCCTTTATAAATGTCAGCTGTTTCTTAGTAGCAAACTATCAATTTTTGTTGTCACAAGTGCCTTCACAGTAAATCTGTCCTGAATGTTTGGCTTTAATTTGCCTGTGAACTACATTGAAGCCTCATGTAGGAGGTATTTGCTTCAGAAGAAAATACAGTGAACTCTGCATTGTGCCTGAAAACTGAGCTGAAAACATGCATATGGTGGTTTGAGAAGGCTTGCAAAAAGCTGAGCCCTCCTCTCCATTGTACTCTCTTGAGCTTCTTAAACTGTCTGATATTCTTCTAACATAGATTAAAATGCCTGCTCTTTCCTGTATTAAAAACAAAAGAACAACAACAAAAAAGAAACAACCCTATAGACATCAATCTATCATATGCCACAACTCAGTTTGGTATTATACACTGAGAAAATGAACTCAGTAGCAATATAATCTTACTTTGCAGTATAACTGAACTGCAGAAAACATTTCTGGAAACATGTAGATTTAGGCATCAAATAAAATTTAAGTATCCTGATATGGAGGAGTTTATGAAGGAACAACTTCTATCAGAGGCATTTTTCCTATTATTAATTCATGTAAAACTCGTAAGTCTTCCTTTTTAACTGTAATTTACCCCAGCTTTCACTCTCCACAGAACAGGAGTTTGATTCCTCCCACCCCCCACTCCCAATTCTTCATTGGAATTATTGTTTAATTGAAAATATCACTATGATTCATTTAATAGGCATTTAATTTACTATCTATAAATCTTGTCATTATTTTTTTTCTACCAGAAAAATGTATGTTCTGTCCCAAAATGTGAAAATATAGTTAGTTATTAGAACTTGTGAATTTTTAGCAACTCAAATTTCAGTAGTAGCACGTGCATCTGCTGACTTCAAGGGCAAGAGGGAGAAACGTGGCTTGGTGACTTTCTTAGCTCCCTAGAGGATAGCTTTACTCTTATGCAGGTTTAAATTTTTAAGTTGCAAACATTTATACATTGAAATGTCTTGTACTGCAGTGACTAATCATGTGCAGAAATGCCTTTTCTTTTTAAAGCCTGTCCTAGTATGCAGAATGCGGTCTGGGAAGGGCTATGAGTAGGGTCATGTAGTTACAGCTCATAAAAAAGTACCAGCCTAACCATGTGCCTTTCTGCTTTTGTGCCATCCTTTGTCTGAAAGAGAGTGACTTACAGTGTAATGACTGAACATTCATGTTGATCTACCTGTGCATACTCGATCAAATACACAATGTTTTAATTTCTTCATGGGAAGAATACCTGAAGCTACTTTAGGGAGCAGTGCTTTCTTTTCTAGTGAATGTGTGCATGATTGTCAGCACTTTCATGCTAATTCAAACTAAATCACCTTAGTTCACAGCATCTACTGAGGGTTTGCACACAGTGTTGTATGTTTTTATTTGACCTCAGTTAGTAAGTAATAGCTCAATAATTTGAGTAATTTGAGCACTTGTGATACATAATTTCAGATTAGTCTGAGATTTTATATTATAAAAAGAAAAGCTCCACCTGTGGCCATTTAAATGGTAGGAAGCAATCAATGTGTATCACGGGCTATAAAGAGGAACATACGGATTAAGATGTAAATTAAAATTTTGAACCATCTTTAGCATTTCAGTAGATACCAAGGGAAAATGCCATACTGAGTTCTTTGTAGACAACTGAAGATGTTAATAAGGAGCGAAAAATAGAATGAACTGCATTCATCGTAGTGTAATTAAATATAGAAACAGTTCAGGTTATGACTGCTCTTTGAATTGCTGAGAGCGACTGAGACCCTATCCCTTGGTAAAATAAAAGATCAGAAATAATCCTTGCCATGTTTTCCTCTTGTTGTAACTTACCATTGTCACCATCTCATGTTTTATTCAGTAAACTTAAACATTAGTATATAAAATCTATTCAATAAACAAAACATCACAAATAATGAAATATAGGCCAGAGAATTCTATTCAATTTTCAAAATAAACTAAAAATGAAACAGGCAAAATTCTGCCCACTTTCTGTGAAGGGCATGTCTGTTAATTGAAAAATGGAACATAGCATTCCAGTTCTCTCCATTTTGTAGTGTTTCCTCAGATATATCATATGGTTGTATTGGTGTATGGTTGTATTGTTGGATGGTAAATTTTTTTTTCTCCCATGTGTTTCATTTCATAGAATAAAAAAAGGCATGTGTGGCAGCATCTCTTGACCCAGTGCTAAAAGCAAGGTCTTAGGGATATGGTTCAGTGGGGACTGTTAGCATTAGGTCAGAGGTTGGACTCGATGATCTTGAGGTCTCTTCCAACCTAGAAATTCTGTGATTCTGTGTCTTTGGCTTCAAAGAAGTTACAGTTCTTCACTAGTGTATCCTTTTATAAGAATCACTACAATTACATTGGTGCAATTCAGTTTTCCTGGGGAAGGCCCAGGAAGATGTTTTTGGCCAGTTCCTGGGAGGATAATATTGGCAGGTTGCTGGGAGGGTAAGATTTTCAATGTAGAGAAATTTAAATGAAGCTGGTTTCAAATGACTGTTTGCCTTTTGTGTAGTTGTACTGAAGAACAGTGAGAGGGAGGAACCAGATGTAATCTCAAAATCTCAAAAAAGATCATGAGCTACAGGAAGTTATCACAAAGATGCATAAGAAGCCCTAGCATTAGGCTAGGAATATAACCAAGAGAACATATGAAGTTTAAAACCCAATATATCACAAGGCAAAGTCCTCAAAAATCTTGTGAAAGGGTTTATAGCAGAACATCCCCTTTTGAATTTTAAGAATACAAAATCATTCGCTGTCGAGGAAAGGATTTATTCCTCCAAAGTGGTACTTCATTGAATTTAGGCTATAAAAGCTGGAATCCTAAACCATTGTAAAGATGCCATCTAATCCTGGAGGCATTGCCTTGATAGTACGGTATACATCTTTTTAGGCATATTTTATGTTGGAGCATCTAGCTTTGACAGACCTCAGCAGATCAGAATTTCTCATCCATAACTCTTGGGATCCAAAAACTAGGTGCTACTTACCAGAATACCTAAGCAAGTACCTTTGTCCCTTAAGAACTGTGAGACTTTACTAGTAGTAGAAAACTGTTCAGTTACACCTGTACACATATTGGTGCTGTGTAACAGTTCAGGACAGCTGGTTTCAGAGGACAAGCCCCAAGTGGCATGAGCAGCTAGTTGGTTAAATAAAAGGTAGTGGAGAATCTTTGGACTCTTTCACTTTCTTTGGTATACTCCAAGCTTCTGTGAAGAGATTGCACTAAAATGCCTCTTGTGTTTCTAGTTAGAGCTGAAAGTTGACAAAATTAGTCTTTTCAGATAATAACTCCTGGCTGCATGAAAATTCTTTGATGTCCTCTGTTTAAGTTTTAAGAAAGGAGAAATTACACTAAAACATAGTGATTTGAAGCTGAGGTTTCTTTCTTTATATATGTGTGTATGTATAAAAACTAATGAAATTTATAAATTTGGATCACAGTAGGCAATTGTATAAGTACTATAGTGTGTCTTGAGCTGTTACCATAATATGAGGATAAATTAAATAATAAGGATAAATCATTTGCAAATACAAAACTAAACAAAAATAAACAAAACAACAAAAAAACAGATCTTACCCATTTGTCTACTGGTCGGTGGGTCGGTGTAGGTCATTAGATCTTTCAAGTATTTTAAAATATATAATAAGATTATTTTTACTCTGTTCTTTAATGTTTTTATTTTTTATTTTATTTTATTTTTTTTTTAGAGTTGCATTTCTTTAGAGTAATTTGAAAACTATGCAAAGGATTTCTATGTTTTCACAGAAATTACTTCCCTAAATGTAAGCAGTCATTTAATTTCCATGACGCTGGAGTCCTAGTTCTCAAACTTGCTACTTCATTACTGTTAATATTGCTTTATATATAGCATTCACTTGTGTTTTTGTTTTATTGCCTGGAATTATGTGAAGCTTCTTTGATTTTTATTTACAGTTATGGGCAAGATGTTTTTAAGCCTGAGAAGGATATTTCTTAGTGCAGATAAATGGAAGTCATTACATGGGTAACTGAACCTCAGATGAAATATGTAACCACACTCAAATTACATGTTTAAATCGCAGTTGGTCTGGTCTACTCTGCGAACAATGCTTTTGCTCCTTTAAACACTTAGTTTTATCTCATCAGCATTGTTTGAATGAGGTCCTAATGAGTTTAGCCTCTGCTCTTAATGGACACTGCACCAGGGTTTGGTATGGTTTTCCATCCTGAATTAGATTACAGGCATAGATCTTCCCATGTACATGTCTATTTACCCACTGTGGAATTTGCTACTATTTTCTAAAATGAATGATGGGAATGGAAGAAGATTTTAGCCGAGATTAGGAATCAGTGAAACAGCAGGGATTCTAGTTTGTTAGAATTTCATTTTATTGCCGTCATTAATCCAATAACTGATTTTAGTCTAAATGGGACAAGATGATTTTTCCTTCAAAACATTCATGGACTTAGAAGTTCGGAAGTATGACTGAAGTTCAGTGTCTAGTGGCATGAAGAGCAGATCATAAATAAGCCCTGCAGATATTGTCATACTGCACATAATTCATAAAATGTGTAATACAGATAGAAGAAAGATGGAAAAGTATGAAGGTCTTCCAGAGAAAAAGCAGAAAACTTCTGTGGTCTTTGGATCCTTTTATGAAATCTCAAACTGCCTAATACAGCAAAAAAACCCTTTTGAATATTATTATTTGAAGTGGTATTTTGTTCAATTTTCCTATCTGCCTAGGCAGGCTGTGTACACATATGCACAGAGATGTAAAGTAGAGAGAAATTTTCTTTAGTTTATCTTTTAGAGAAAAAGTATGTTGAAAATGGCTGTTGAACCACTTGAGTATGTTCAGACAAGTAAGTGTTCAGCACCCTATTTCTATTGTTTTTACTAACCTTTAGCTAGATTAGTTACTGTTTTTCATTGGGAAAGAATAGTTCAATATTCTAACAATTTAAAGGAAATAATATGCAGTCTGTGAAAGCAGTGATAGGCAGTGCACAGGTTTCAGGTGCAACTCTGAAGAAGTTTAAAAAAATATATGGGGGGGGGGGGGGAAGGAGAGAGAAAGAAAAAACTTTGAGGTGTTGATTGGTAGTTCCCCAGTGCCTGCACTGATCTGGCTTACTTGGACAGTAGAAATCTACCGGAGGGTCATCTGATACTTCTAAGCAAACAGATTTTCAGCATTGAGCAAAATTTCCAGATCTCTTTTTCCACATCTGAAGGCAAAAATATTTTCCAGTAAAAGTGGAACTTCTAAGCAATTATGTTGTTTTTGATTCTGACTTGCGCTAGAACTTCCAAAGCAACATCTGTGTCTGCTGGAGTCAGACGCCTTCCTTCAAATAATGTGTGACACTTTGACATATCTTGCATTATGGCTGCTCATGTCTATTTTATTCCCCTAGGTCAGCTTAAGATAGTAGAACCAGGGAGGAGGAAAAGAGAGAAGTCCATAAATAGACCTTACTCATAGCCTTTGTACTCCACTTCTCCATCTTCCTCCTGCCTTCACTTATCTTCATTTCTTGTGTCTTCCACAGGGAGACAGGAGCAGAGAGGGGAGAAAGAGAGGAAATAGAAATTTGTGTTTAATTGCATGCTGAATTGTTTTCTGAACGCAAATAATATGTGCCAATGGCTTTTGATTCACTGACAAATTTCCAACTGAACCGGTTACTAGAGAATCTTGAGGAGTGGATGATGACAAACCATGAGAAAACTGAGGTCCGGGCAGAGTCCTCCTAGGGGGCTTTTTGAAATCAGAGGATTTCTTGATGGGTTTGGGATTGGAAGCTGGCAGGGCCGTTAGCAGCAGGGGGGATTGGACTTTGCTAATTCTTGGAGCAGTCACATGGATAGAGAATTCTGACAGTGTCAGTAAAGACTTGCCTTTAGAGACAGGTTGATAAATGATACCTTTCTAAAGAGAAGCAAGATATGAAGGAATACTTGTGCCTGAAGAGTAAGAGGCAGTATAGGCAGTATCAAGTCTGAAGATATTCACCATTAACAAGTCTGTATTTATGTATGTACTAGTGATGATTTACCCCTACCAAGAGAGATAGGGGCAAGGAAAGAGGAAAAAACAGTAGGGTGGGGGGTGGGAAGGTGGGGAGCAAAATTAAGTTTACACAAGCTAAACAAAGGTTAATAATGATGAACTGGGCATAAAAATGTTAGATTAATAGAAACACATAAAGCTCTGGAAGCACTGGAATTACACAGACTAATTTTCTTCACGTAAACAATTAAAGCAGAAGTCCTCTCAAAGAAAAAAAAATCAAATAAAAGCAGTGTTTGGCACGTCAAGAAAAGAAATAAATCTTGCAACAGTGTTTACATTCATAACAGTCAAATCTGTAAGCATGATTGTAAATATGACAGTAATGACACCATTGATTTACATGGTAAATATTTGTAATTATTTGTATTTAAACAGTCCTCCACCTACTGATCTCTCACTATTTTCAGTCATAAATTACTAGGCATCACTTGCAGCATGGTTGCTTAAACTTGAAATCACCAGTCATGCCTGGTTTATTTATACTCTGACTTCAGCATAAATGCTTCTTTTTTTCTTTTGAAATGATTTCCTGACTTTTTTTCAATATAGACCTTTCATGTAAAATGTTAGAAGTAAGCAAACTGCAAAGTAAAAAGATTTCATTTAACTAGCACCTCTGTTGGGTTAAAAAGTAAAACCAAACCCACCATAATTATTTCAATAATATAACAACTGCCATTGCAGGGTTGAACGACAAATTGGTTATATTATACAGATGTTAGTTACTTATGATTGATTACCTTTCATACCTCTTCCATAGCTACTTGTTATGAGTAATAAGGCAATTAGCAATATATAGAAATATATCCCTCAAGCAATTCACTAGATGAATTTCTAAATGTTGTTAAATGAAGGAACAAACAGGTCTGCTGCAACCATGTGCCTTTAGCATCTTGCATCTGGATTGTTCAGATCTGCTGAGCCTTTTAAGATTATGAGGGCTCCTTCAGGCTGGATTTCTATTCTATCATTTGCTTTCAATGAAAGCCGGTAAGAGAAGGTTCAGTTGTACACAAAATAGGCTTTTAACTTCAAGAAGATAAGCAGTAGGGAGACTGACTCAGCCAGTGACTCATGGTATTTATGCTCCCTGTTTATATGGTTATATGGAGTACTGAATACTGTGAGATGCTGTGGACATTTTGATAAATCTTTTGAGTCTTTTTCTTGCTTACTTATTAAAAACAGATAGTATAGAAAAAGTCTGTCTGTAACTTGCATTCTCAAAACTTTAAGAGCTGGTGGACTTAGCCCAGTACACTTTCAGAAATGGGGAAATATGTCCTCATAAGTGTTCTAGGATTAAATGCATGCAGGGAAATTCTCCAAGCTGGCAACCACTGCATCCCACGCCCAAGGGTACTCAGGGAAGGCTGGTTGCAAATACCATAAAAAATGTCTGACTGAAGAGAAGACAAAGCCTGAGCATGCCATCATGCAGCCTGCAGCAACAAGCCCTTTTACAGGACTGTGTTCACATACCAGTAGAAGAGTGTACGAATGGCTGGCATGAAGGGATCTAGCAGAGCAGGGAGGAGAATGGACTTCTTTACCTGTGAGATTGACTTATGGTGGCTGACATGGCTCTGAAACTGCAACCCATGTGGTAGGGATGTAGTAGAGGTGCCACTAATAGATCAGTAAATAATTCAGGTAATTGCTGTTACTTTCAACCTTCTGATAAAACCTTCCTGTAGCTGCTTTCCTAAGAAAAGGTAGTTTTCTCCAAGCTCATGATACAGACTTGAAACATTAAGTTTTAAAAAAAAAAAAAAAAAAAAAAGTACCTGTTTAGTGTTTTCTTACACTACAGACTATGAAGATTGGGAATAGAGTTTAAAGGTGCTTACAGAGATGTAAGAATCTTGGGTGTGCAGATAACAAGCTGTTGCTGGAGATCTGAGACTGCTTTCTCTGCTGTGTTGCAAATTGAGTCTGAACTTGTGAAGTCTTGTGATCACCCAAACTGGGGTTGACCACAGCGATCCTCTGGTCCTTTCTGGCCTGTCCAGTTGGATTTGGGGTCTGTTGTAATTACAGTTCAAAAAGGAAGAAAGAAAAGGAAATGAGATGCAGATATACACCAGGCTTTCTTACACCAAAATGTAGTTAGGAGCTAGAGAGGGACCAAATGCATACAAAAGTTTCAAGTTCTGAAATGTAGGAGCAGCTGTAAGATCTAATGTAGTATTTGAGGGAGCAGCTTGACTCATGTCTTTTTTTTTTTTTTTTCCTCTTGGAAAATCCTTGACCAGAGCCCTGAATAGCTGAAGGCAAACAGAAATACGAAAATGCACGGAGCCTTTTGTTTTTGTTTACTATGCTATAATTAAGAAGATAAGTAAATCAAAAGGTGATATGACCGCTTTCTTGCTGTTTTGTTTGTTTTCAAACTAGGAGTAAATATTCCTGAAGAGGTAAACTAAAAATTCAGTCAATAGCATTCTAGGAAAGTTTTTTGGTAAACCTAAAGAGTTCATACCATTTACAGTAGTTACAAGACAACTGATGTTCTAGTGGAAAATAAATAAAGCTGGAGGCTGTGAAATTTGCCCAGGGAAAAAAAAAAAAAAAAAAGGATGGGGGGGAGCCCATCAGCCAAACCTGAGCACCGAGCTTAAGTAAGTTAAACCAGTAAGCTCTATATGGCTTTCTAGGACAGAATTTTTCTGTCATTAACAGTTCCCAGGAATTTAAGAATAACTGCACAATTTTGCATTTTATTTTAAATGACAGATAATTCCTTCTTCTTACTTGTTGCCAACAAAATATTTGCACGTTTTTCTTCTCATTTTAAGTGGATAGTGAATCAATGTAAGATGTTCCTGTCAGTCACGGAGACTCGGTCCTACTTTCTTTTTCATTATAGTCTAAGAGAATTTTGAGTGCTCGGGAGTGGCAGGCATAAGGTGCTATTTTCAAAAGTACATCAATGATTAATGTTCCTCAATTCTATTTTTAAAAATAAGTCAGGAATTTAGGTGCATTCTCAGGGGTTACAATAATGTTTTTGTTCTTTTTGATGAAACAGACCAGTAGCGTGGACAGTACTGGTGGAGTATTGGACCAGGATTATAATGTCAATTTCTTAATTATCAATTAATTTCATTATAGTTTGCCTAAAGCAAAAAAGTCTGCATAGAACATCAGAGCAGAGTTTTCTCCAGTATTTCTGTGGTATGTTGATAAGTAAAAATTTAATTTTCCAGTGCAAATAAGTGTGAAATTAACTACATATGAAACACTTTTTTTTTTTTATATACTGTAGAAGTATCTTTATTGGCTACTTTAAAGTTTACTCAGCAATCTGTTTTAAAAGTCACTTTGGTTAGGTGCTTACAGAAAATACAGTGCAGTGGATTAATCCAGTTTGTAGGCTGTTTTCCAAAGAAGTGCTTAATAAAAAGAATTTCATGCAATATGCTATTAGAGCTTCATTTACATTAATAAGACTCTGTTCTCAAACTATTAAGCTACCTTCGAGATAAAAAATAAAATAAAAAGGGACTCTGTATTCTCCATGTACAAGCACAGAGATTAGTTTCTGCTGCTCTTGTACCCTTCTGAGCTCAGTGTATGAGCGAGAGAACATTGTTTTCCTCCCAGCGGAAGAGAGAGCCTGTCATCTTGCTGTGGGAAGTTCCCCTCAAAGAAAACACTAACAGTGGAGAGAGAAGACAGTAATTTGGACTGCTGTACTTAGCTGCATTAGTGCTTTCCAAGGCACTGCCGTGGAAATTAACCCAAGGTTTCAGAGAACTAAATTGAATGAGATCAGTGTTGCAAAGTGGTAATTTGCACGGTAATTCTGAGTGTGTGTACTAACGTTACACAAATTATTCATGTAGCAATCTGAAAATATCAGGGTTGGGACTGGTGCTTGTTATATGAAAAAGGGCACATGTAACTTACTGAAAGGATGAGTTGTAAATGACTCGAGCAATTCTGAGCACTTTATATTCCTAAGGGTGGATAACTAGATTTTAGAAACTACCATAGGAGATGAGAACAGTGTTCATACACTTGTTACCTATTACCTCTGGATCTTTAAAATGATGAAAAAAAGCACAAGGGATCAATCTCCAGTTTTCTTGTGAGAAAAGCAAATGAATGGATTGGTTGCGACCTTCTGAACTTCAGAGAAGCTGGCTTGACATCAATCGATGAAGTAAAGGCTCGTACATTGTGTTTTGTAAGGAATAGTTTGGGACAGAAGAGCAAATAAAGACTTTTGAGAATTATATCTTGGGGGCAGATCTGTATTTGAGGGGCTGGCAAATTCTGGGGATAATTCTTGAGAGAAGGACTGATACAGGAAAAGCTGGCTTCATATCATGAGCAACTGTTAATCTGGATGTATGAATCATTTCATTTAAACTTCCCTCAGTGGTGGCATGGTTTTTGATTGCAGAGTGTTCTGTCGTACATTGCCTTCTTTAGATATGGGGGAAAAAAAACAAATGTCAATGTCTGCTTTAGCAGATGATCCCAGACATTTATCTAGGTATGACAGGAAAGTAGGAAGACTGGCTTATGTTCTCCCCTAGAAAAACAAAAGGGTTACCTAGAACTTGGTGGACTGTAAACAACATTAACAGCATTATTTGTTACTGCACGTGTCATTGGTTGATGTTCAGCAAACAGATTTTTAACATTATTATACTTAAACAATGTTGAATATTCATTTCTGTAATTAAGAGGGGTAAGAAATTGATGACAATAGCTTAATGTAGCAGGAAGTCATATAAGGTCTAATCGATAGGTGAAGTGTATACATATTTTTGTTACTTGTGGAGAGAAGTGGTAGTTTCTTCCTTACTTGTAAATCTTTAAAAATCTCTAAATCTGAAATAAATGAACAAGGAATGTATTATTTTGATGCAAAAATCCTGGGTTTAAATTATTTTATCTTTTTTGTGCCTGTCGCAGACTAGCTGATGATAATTGTCTCTTACTGGTTTTAAAATCTGTTACTTTCAAATAAGTATCACTTTTATCATATTGTCATTTTTTTCCGCTGATAAATATGCTTTTGTTTCTATGTTTTGGTTTACTAATTTCTACCTCGCAATGTACTTTAAATACATTCTCCATGATTTGTAAACATGCCTGCATGTGCAAGCATAGTTGTAAAACTTTTCCCCTTTTCATTTTTCTGTGAAATGAACATCATATTTGTTAGTGGGAAAACTTGTTAATGATTTGCTGTACTAATTTTCTAGTTTTCTGTATAGCAGTTGGGCAGGATTTAGTTCATATTATGCCATCAGCTATTCGTTGTCTGCGACCCCACTGCAAAAAATTTGCTTGCTTTCTCAAAGCATAGCCAAACGGGATTTTGTGATTTTTAAAATAGAAAAGAAAAAAAAAAAAAAAGACTTCTAAAAGAGAGCAAAGTCAATCTTGACTCATGAAATCAGGTAAGTGAATGTGCGGGTGTGTTAAAACAACATTCAACTTATGTCTGTGTTGCAACTGGTGGAACTAGCAAATTGATTAATGGCTTATTGTGTGAATTGCTGTGTTTAACACACAAAGGCTGAGATAGAATGGTTATTAAACTGGTATTGCTCCATTACACAATTGAGTTACTGGAAATGGTTACAATTCTTAATAACCCCTGACATTACAGCTTTAACAGCAGCTGCTGTTTTAGAGCATCGTTGCTCTATACAGCCACTGTGTTTACATTTGAATAGGTGATACACCATTTTTCTTCTTTAGCTACACACTTATGATAGTTCTTCTATGAGTAACATGATGTTATAGATTTCATTAACGTGCATCTGGAGAGTTACAAATGACAAAAAAAGAATTTTCTTTTCAATTTTGTTAGGCCCAGCATGTTGTGTGTAAAAGCATGGTCACAGTGCCTACTAAGGGTAACTGATAGAAACTTGTTTACCTGCTCTGTAAGACAGTTCTGAGATGCTGGAAAAAAGCTCAAGGCTGTAGCTTTGATAGTCTAGAGGAACATGGAATTGGTGGTAAACTACAGATAGTCAGCATTCAGCAAGCAAGAAGTTTCACCTTAATTGCTTGTCTATGTACTTTAGCTTGAGAGAGAAGAGTTTGAAGGAGGATAATACAGCCATTTAAATTGAGCCTGCATTAATAACTATTTGGAAGTTGTTTCAAATTTCCCAATTTGGACATTAACATACCTGAAGCATCTCTGCAAAATTTAATATAAATCATAGGACATTTGGGTGCTTTGGTCCCACTCCTTGTCTGTAATCAAAAGCATAGCAATGATAAATGAATGGGTCTATTCCACCTTTATATTATTAAATATTCTTTGTGCATATTATGTAGATCATATAAACTAGTTAAAGCTACCTGTGTCATGGTGAGTACCCCTGAACATCACAGAAAATGAACCTGAGATTAAAATGTACATAAATTAGACAAAATATTAGGTTTTAGCTTTTGGAATATAAAAGGTATGGAAACTGAACAAATTCTGATAAGTAACTTGCATAGACATTTTTAACTTGTCTTGTATGAAGTATTAATAGAAATTGTAGAGAGGAATTGTTTATCTTGAGTTGTTAATGATCTGCCATTTTATTCCCTAGATTAATTCTCAAAGGTCAAAATGCAATCAATTACCCAGTAATTTGGATCCCTTAATTGGCTTGGTTGTGCTTCAAAAGCAAAGCTACAGTTTTATTTCTATTATATAGTCTGAAAAACTTGCATGCGCACACACAAAGAGATTACGATGATGTTTAGAAGGACATTATGGATTGGTATGCGAAATAAAAATATGTATAGATCATTTCTTGGAGACTTTTCTGTGATTTCTGTTTTCCCCTTAGACATTGAGAATTCAGGAACACTAAAATGCAGTGTCCTTCCTAAGTCACTTTCCGGAGGAAAAAAAAAAAGTTCAACTAACTTATTTGCTTATTGGAGAACTTTGAAACAAAGGAGTAAATGAAAATTAGAAGAGGAACAGGTGTAAAATATTTCCATTGGCTTGAACAGGAATTGGATCATACAATGGTGGCTGTTATAACAATCCCATGACTGAAATATGGCGAGTGAGTTCACCAAGTAATTAAAAAAAGGAAACAAGTATTAGTATTTCTTTTTATTTGCCCTACTCAATCACAGACTTAGTTAAAGTTTGGATTGAATATACACCTATGTGTATTATGATAAATGTGCTTTATCATGTGCAATACACATATCATGTGTATTATGATATGTGATTTATGATAAAAATGTCAATAATTTACTGAAATCATGGAAACTTTGGAGTGCTTATTTAATGACGTATTAGAAAATGTGCAGAGGAAGAGTCACTAGTAATCTCATAATTTCAAGCTATGTTGCTTTGCATTTGCAATTGAAAATCATTTTAATATTAATTGCTAGTCCTCTCCTAATATTCTATTAAAATTTTAAAATGCTTACATTGCTGTTAAAATACAACTTCTTAAAAAAATCTTTTTAATTCAAGGTTTAGATTTTTCAAGTTAGAAGGCAAAATATTTTAATTACAGAGACCTGCTTGTTTGATGCATTTTTTCCCTCGAGACTGCTTTAAAATTACTGAAATGCTGAAAATCTTGTTGACCTCTTTTTACATTATATAAGCACCTTTTGATTACTTCTTGACAGAGATGACACTCAACAGGATCTATTCCTTTGTGTTATTTATGTTGATGTATTTGGGGGGGAACATACCAATTTTTAAGAGGAAAAATATTGTTGAAAAATGAGAATTAATATGTTAGAGCCGTAGTCTGCTTTATTTAATTTGCATGTTGGCATGTTTAGCAAAAGTTTTCAAGAACAGGGCAGTATATTGAACCTTCTAAAAATCATAAAGGGAATTTGTTAACCACTAATTGATGAAATCATACCAAAAAATTGTGTAACATTGCTATGCTCCTTTTTGCTATTCAATCTTGTATTTTATTTGCATTTAGTTGCTGTTAAGTGCAGCATTAAATATTATTACATTTTTGTTTGTTTGTTTGAAAGCTCTTAATGTGCCTTGGGGAAAAAGAGTTTGACCAATGTTGTGTGCTGATTTTTTTTTTTTTTTTCTAGATCCAAGGAAGTTTAAGTTTCTTGGATTGGTGAAAATAAATCACTCATCGCCACATAGAAAATCTGTTCTGAAGTTGTATCTGTTCACATGCAAATATTTCTCATAACACTTATATAACCTTTTTATTTTGAATCTTTTGTAGTTTGAGAATTTCACAAAATTAAATTTCAGGAGTGAATTTGTACCATGTATTTAAGTTGTGTCTTTGAATCACAATCCTGTTGTGTAGCATTTGCAGTCTCTCAGCAGATGCAGGAATATTGGATGGCTTGAAAATACTGTACTTTTTGTACTACAATTTTTACATTCCCTTGTTTTCTATCATGTATCTGCCCTGCCATTTTGCCATTGAAAGTCTTTAACTTCAGGGGAAATGAACATTTATCTAAACTGCAGTTCAGAAAGGTCCATTTAAGGTGCTAAATTTCACAACCGAGTGGGTGTCTTTTTTTTTTTTTTTTTTTTTTTTACATGTAATTCCTATCAGATATACTTATGCACAGATATATGTGCCTGATGAAAAAATTCTGTCAGACTTCACTCCAGTGCAGCAGGAGGAGATGAGCCAGATGTTAGAACTCAGTATGCACAGTGGTGACCCTAATACTATGTGCCTGGGGACAGTCCTTGGAGGCAAGTAAATGAAACTGAAAAACTGTGTGTTCATCTTGAGCTGCTGATACTGTAAATGAAGTGTAGGCCTGATTTTTCTCAGTGATGGAGATTCTGGGGAATGGATATGGGGCTTCTAATGCAAATTAATCTTCTTTATATGCGACTAGCTACTTTCATCCTTGGTGGCCATTTCCTGAGAGGAAAGAACATCTGTCAGTACTGATAAAATCGTGTCTGACCCACTGAGGCCACGGTCAAGGGTTCTCTGACAACATTCTTCCTGGCCTCAGTAATGTACCTCTATGGAACATCTTGCAGGTTTAGGAACAAGGGCAAAGTTAATCTCAGTTATTGGAGAGCTTTCAGAGACATTGGTATTTGTCTGAGGGAAAAGTAAAACGAACCTCTAATATTGAAGCGTGTAGCCAAACTCAGGCTTCAATACAAAAGTCAGCTGGATTTGGTGTCTAACAAATTTGTGTCTTTGTGTCTTGCATCCATTTAAAAAATAATACATTTTGAAATGTATTGATTTGATTGATGTATTGATGTATATGATTTGAAATAATACATTTTGTGTGCTGAACAAGAATTGGTAAGTTTGATATTAAAACTTAGAATTTCAATTTTGCATCATCATTGTTTTCTAATATTTCCTTTATAACACCCCTTTTATACCTTCTGAGCATTATAATGCTCCCTCTCATACATTCTGAGCATTATATCTGAAATTGATGATACGCTAAATCATAATATATAAATATATATCCATGTACAATAATAGTATATTATTAAAAACAGGATTTATCCTAAGTAATAGAAAAAGAATAAATGCTCTGTAGAATATGAAATATAAGCTTGTTTGAAAATTTTAAATCTTTAAACACTTGAAAATATGATGGTATAATTATAACAGTGTAATTACTAGCAGATATAACTATATTATTGTTAAAATGTGAAAATCTAAAACTAACTGCAAGCTTTATGAATCAAAGTTCTGAAATGTGTAATGGGTGTAACAGAACAGAGAATCATGTGGAAGTCCTTAAGTAGATATGCAGAAGAAAAATACCTAAGAATTATCTTAATAACTTTGCTTTTCCTTCGAATGGCAAATAAATTCCTTATATTCCTCATACAAATGAAGACAAACTCTCTCACTTTGAGAATAACTCCTACACTCAATCTTTTGTATGTGTCGTGGCATGACTGTTAAATTTTGAGGCAAGCACAGCATTTAGGATTGACTTGAAAGTGTTCAGGAAGGATAAAAGCTTAGTGAACTAATTCAGGAAAAATCATATTTATCTGAGCCAATTTTTGTAGCTTGACATTTTATGATTTACTTCTAAGCTCCTAAAAGAGCTTAAGAAACCTTTTCCTTCTGGTTTCTCTGGTTTTATTTAATTATTTATCTCCTATATGCCATTTAATCCTGTCTGAAATTTCTGCGATTAATACTGATGTAAACATGCCTATTGACTATGGCAAACCTAAAGATGTATGAGATTAGAAATGATTATGTACTTCACAGAATTGTTTAGTACATCTCTCAAAGAAATGAGCAATACTGTGTAGTTTTCTGCAAAATGCAGCTGGTAATGTGCAGTAGTACTGAAGTGAGAGAGTTGAGGATTTTTAGTATTTTTTTAGCTTTAAATATGTTCCAAGTCAGTCGCACACACACACAAATGCATTCTGTTTGCTATTCAGAGTCAGTTGGTATTGCCACTGAAGGGACTTCAGTTGTGCAGAAACTTGAACAGTGGCTGAATCCTTTATGAAATCTCAAGGGAGAAAACCATTTAGGTGTAAGAAAAACGTCTGAAGCAGTAAATAAACAACCACCCAGAAATGGGCAGTTTACTGAGCATGTAGGCTGATACCTAGAAACCTTGAACTAGACAGCGTGCTGAAGTCCCATGTATTTAAATGTTTATTTCAAGTGTGCTGATGTATACCAACGTTAATTAAACCTGCTCTTACAGAGCAGAACTATACATGGAAAGAAATAGTGGTCTCTGATAAGTGGTCAAAATGCACGTCAGTTCTTTTGGTACAATTGTCTTTTCAGAAACAGCTTCTAACTGGATGATTTGATCAGTATTATGAATTTAAATGCGGTTGAATATCTCTATCCCTGCACCCCCAATTTTAAATTAGTAATGTAAGTTTTGTAAAAGCAAGTAATTAAACAGTAATAAACAGGACTTTGGAGACATGAACAGAGAAGGTACTGTCCTAATGCTGCGTGAAACAGCTTAAGAAATCAGTGGCAAAGCATAAAATAAATTGGTTTTGATGGCTCTTCTTGGATACAAATTCGAAAATATAGTGGCTTTTTGTTTGTATTTTAGTATCCAGAGACAAGCCTTTCAATATGTAAACTATGCTTATAAGAAAGACTGAAAAAGACCAAGGCCGGTAGCAGGCCACATTTTTTTTTTTTTTTTTAAAAAAAAGGATATGGATTTAGATTGGATAAAAGGAAGATTTTTTATTTTTTTTTTTTCAATTTGGTTAGTGAGCCACTGGAACAGGTTGTTGCTAGTTGTGACTGCCCATGGCAGGAGGTTGGACTAGATGGTCTTTAGGGGTCCCTTAAAACCACAACCTTTATGTGATCCTGTGAATCTATGAAAAGCTGTACTTTCCAGTACTTCCAAAGTATTGGTTAAAAAAAAAAAAAAAAAAAAAAAAGTAAAAATGTGTTTATTTATAAGTCCACTTTTGTTAAAATTTGGGAATTGATTTGGGCAGGATAGTGTGTTACCAGTGTGTTTATCAGAAAGAGAAATACAAATACCTGTATGCATTACTCTGAGAAAACAACCATTGACGTAGGCACCATTTACAATTTTAATTGGGAGGGATATACTTAAATGTCAGCTGCTGTCAACTGGCTTGCAGTAATCTTCTTTCCAATTAGAACTGTTATAACAACTTGACAAAGGTGTATAAAACACTTGTTAGTTAATTATTGTTTTTATGAAGCTGCTTCTAAATATTTCCTTGAGTTGACAATTGGTTAGATAATTAATTATCCAATATCTGTTATATTGAAGAAAAAAACTTTTTCTGTAGATTTTCAGAGTTCTGATTTTCATACAAAAAAAAAACATTTTTCCTATGTTTTTGGCATACCTGTTCAGAAGTGCCTAGAAGAACCACCTATGACATCTGGGTGAAGATCTATGTCATCCCAGCCTCCAGCCTACTCTAGTACTTCTGGAGTACCTACTGCAAGTTATGTTAGTTGCCTACCTCTGTATTAATTGCTATTAATATATTACAAATTTTTATAAGTGGACACATCAGTAGAAAAATTAGAAGTTTTTAATTAGTTAGAAAGCTTTTAACTGAGGTTTTAAATAGAATTCTGTCTACGTATAATTCCTTTGATTCAATTTGCAGGCTTATTTGTAACAGATGTGAGATGCATTGTGCGACAAACAAAACATTACTAATCAACAATAGGGAGCTTTTGTCAAGTAGAGCCCCCTTTCAAACCTCAGTTTTCTTAATTGTGAAATGAACATTGTCATTGCTTGTTTCCAAAAGTATTGTCAAGAGTAACCCATCATTTTTGTTACATCTTGTTAACATAGGTACATCTTTTGTAGAAAAAATAGACAATAATAATTTTTAAGTGATTTCTGCCCCTACAGAGATTGAATGTTTATGTCATTTTGTTATTTGGACAGACAAATTATGCATTCATTGTTAGTGATCTCAGATGTGATTTGACATTATTTTGGGGGAATGTGTGTAGCTTTCATTGTTTGTATGTGAAGGTTGACTCTCAACATGTTCACTGTGTACTGATGAGCACCGGATCAGAAATCTTAGCTGGGAAGACAAACAGAATAGTGATGTATACTTCTGCCGTCTTCCCAACTAGTCCTCATTTTGTGATCTTGTATTTAAAATTACTATCATGTTTTATGCTGTTATATTTTTTATAGATGCCTCTGTATTGTTCAAATTCTCCAACCTATGTGGAAGCATTGTGATTGTACCTAGTGTACTATCTCATACTTTAACTTTTTCACACTAACTTTTATGATCCTAAAATTTGCCACTCTTACTTTGTGACAATGTCCTATTCCATATAGAGCCTGGACTTTTTTTTTCTCCTCTTTTTCTCTTTTTAAATTTTATTATTTAATTAAGAAACTGACAGATTGGAATGTTGAAGTATTGGCGTTTCAAAGTAGCATGTGTGGATATAAAGTGGTTTGCAGCAGCTTTGTAGTAAGTGTCATGTTCCAGAGATATTTGCAATACCAATACTAGTAATACAGGACATGTAGATAAATCTTGCAGTTTGTGCTGTTGAATGCTTTTCAAGAATTCGTTGAGGTTCAAGTTTTGTCCCCATAAAAATAAATAAATAAAATGCCAATTTTCCAGAATCCTGTCACAGGCTTTTTTGTAATTATCAGTACTTGAGATTTTAGGTAAAGCTGTACAAAGATTACATTAGCATAAAATGTTGTGTTCTTTTGATTGAGTATATTATTTGAGAGAAAATATTCAGCAGTACTAAAGGTAGGAATAAGAAATTATTACCTGCCAGGTGATAAATAGTACTCTGTTGATGAGAAATATTTTTAAAAAATGCTAATTACTCAGTTGAAGTTGACACCTAATCCAGTTAAAAATATGCCACAAATCCAGCTTTGAAAATTCAGTATATAAGTAATGGGGCTGTTTGAATTGTAGCAATTACTCATTCCAAATTAGCGGGTTCTCCTTTAAAATTTACCTGTCACATCATATTTTGCCACATCATGTAGTTCCACTTCATTACGCATTGGCATGTAATCCTGATTGGTAAACTGCAGCAAGGTGATCAGAGTCCCACTTTGACTTTGGTGCTTGTGATTGAAAAGAAACCCAAACACTGCAATGCAAATAAAACGTTTTACTGATTATACAGCTACATTTTGTAGCTTTTATTCCAGGACCTCTCTGCACAGAATTTCTTTCACCTTGCTTAACCCCTCATATGCTCCTCATAAATTATTCTGCTTTGTTTTAAGTCTACTGGAATTACTACATACCTAAAGTACAGTGGTGCCTGGTTGGGTATGAATTTATCTTGCCGTTAATAGCGGGTTTCTGCGATTGACTGGGTTAAATGCAAATGGGTTTATCAGGTTTCCACAGACGTGAAAGTATGGAACATCTGACAATACCACAATTCGCGCTGATGTCTTTTGTGTGTTTAGCTTCTTTTGAAATTAGTGGATGCTTCTGACATGCAGTGACTTCAGGACTGGACCTTCAGGAAATTCTCTGGTTATATAAACCTGAGAAATATCTTCCTACAAAAGTAAATACAAATCCTTTAATTTGATGCAGCTGTATTTTGCTGATCTTGACTAGGGAGAAATTTTAGTGTATGTTAAACAGACAGCAGTTCTTTAAGGAGTCCAGCTATAGAGTACTACGCTTTGTTGTTGTTGCTCTTTTGTTTTTAAAGAGAGGCCAGAAGGGAAAATATTGATGGGATATCCTTATTTCCTCCTCCTTCAGACCACTCAAAACTTTTGTCCATAGACATGGAACTGAGGTAAGCATGGAAGACTTCTAGGATATCTTGGCATATGTTTTTTTGAATAGAAATATCTTCATTCTCAACTGCTCCATAGTTTTTCAGGGTATCTTCTGTATGGATTCTTTGGAGAAAAGTGTTTAATACAGGTGTTTAATAATAGGCAAAATTAACACCTGTTGCTTCTCAGCTGCAGTTTTTAGGACTCAAATGCAAAAACCCTTTTTCAAGAGTACATCCATGACATTTTATTGACTTGGACGTAGAGAATTTGTAGGAAGAAAAAGGTGTCTTGTGGCTCATTAGAAACTTTTTATTTTTTTATTTTTTTTTTTTTTGCATTGATTTTTCTACTGTTTTGGTTCTCTTGAAGTTGTCCACAGGCTTTCTTCCTCTTATAAAAGTAATGAATTACTGGGCCTTAAACATTTAAGATTGTAAAATGCTCCAGAATTCATTGAGATGAGGAAATTGTGTTTAGTCTATGAATTTTCTGCACTGAAAAGGGTATTGCATATTTAGTATTCACCCCCAAGATGTATCATAACTTGGGAAAAAAACAAACAAACAAACAAACAAAAAAAAATTTGTCTAACAAAATACAGTCAGGGCAGTGTCTTGTGACAAAAGAACCTATACAGCAAAGTGTGAAGACCTACACAGCATGTGTGGAAGGGAGATATGATGGATTCTGATTCTGCTAACAAATGGTGTTTTATGAATGATGTCTGGAATTACATCACTTTCAAAATAGCATGAAGAACAGACCTGTTCTTGAGATTTGGGTTACTTAATGGGAAGTACTTCTGAAAAGCAGATGACTTGCTGAACATGAGAAAGAGAAAAAAAATATGTTGGCTGTTTGAGAAAATTGTGGAGATATGAATGAAGATAGGAATGCTTTTGGCCCCTATCTCTTGCCTGCTTTTTGTTTTTGTTTGTTTTGTGGAGATTACATCAGCTGTTTCTCTCCTTAATGCAAAAAGAGACCTCATATAGGCATAGCTATGTCTGCCTGATTGACCGTTAGAGAGGTATGGCTTACAAATCTTGGTTTGCTTTGGGATTTTATTTATTTATTTTGAAAGCTCCACATGAACTAACATGTATTTATGCCAAATACTGCCTCTTTATTGTTTCCCTTTGTGTCACTGTAAATCTCCATGAGTGAATTACTACTAATTCTGTTGGGTGAGATTGAAGACCAAAGACTTTTTCTGAGGACCTGTGGCTGACATTTACTGGCAAAGAGTATCTTTTCCTTGGGACTTGCACAGAGATTCTTCTTTATAAGTAACTTGGTACACAAGTGCAAGTGTTTGTTTTGGAACTTTTTTTTTTTTTTTTTTTGTAGCAGCCCTGTTCTGTGAAACGGACCTCTTCCTTTGCAGAATGGCTTTATAAATAAATGTATGTCTATAATTGTTTTCTGAATATAGACGATAGTAGTTGAAAACTGTTTCCAAAATCTGTTTTGTGTGTTCTTTCTTCATAACTAGAATAGCACCTGACAACAACTTAAAAAAAAAAAATCCCTCACTGTTTCAATTTTTGTTGGAAGCAAATGGGAATCGTAGATAATCAGATGTTTTTTGTTGTACAAATTAACAGGCGATGTAATGTAAGAATTATTCCCATAAGTAGTAAAACTATGGAAAGTCAGCAATAAGTATTTCCAATCTGCAGAAGCATACGAGCAGCTAATACATTTCCAATTTGTGTAGTCATCTAGCTAGTTTAGATATGGTAACAAAAAGCTCTAAAGCAAGCTGAATTAGTAGGGCTGTAAACTCAAGCAATTGTCTAGAGCACTCGTACCTGAGCTAGCTAAGCTGCAGCTCTTACAAACACCTGTGCATCTGCTGTGGCTTTCAGTGAAGGCATACTTTGAGAGGAGAAGCACTGGGGCTTGGAAGTGCGTGCCTGGGGTTGCGTTCCTGCTGAGCCCATGCTCCTCTGGGACTTTTTGTGAGCCCTTTGTAGTTGTGTATGCTTAATTTGGAATGCCACTGAGGAGGAGCTTGGCAGAAAATACTGGGCTGCTTGTCTCTGCACCAGTGCTCTATTTTGCTTTTTATTGCAAAACCCTATTTGATTACCTATTGAGGTTATTTAGCTTCTTTCATCAGTGTTTATGAAGCACATGATACTGTGATCATAAAAGATGAATTATGATAGATTATGTTCCAGTGATTTATGCTATGTTTAATAGCGCAAATACTGAATTTTTTCAGTATTTGAAAATACTGAAGCGCTGCCTCTCTCCCTGCTTTGCCCAGGTGGTTTTTGATTTTTTTTTTTTTTTTTTTGGCATGTGTGTCTGAACTGAGTGACACCTGTTCATGCTGTAGTTCAGGTACAGGCATTTTTGGTGATATAAGAGCATTTACTCTGGCCAAAAAATAATAAATAAATAAAAGAAATGAAAAGGAAACAAAGACATTGCTCTGTGTACTGTATAATGAGTTGCTGTCCTCATTTTTCACTTGAAACCAATCATTATGGTACCGAAGTGAACAGTGCCTCATCTATACATATATATCACATATATATCATTTTTGCAAAGAATGCTCTAGAGATCAGTAGATCAATATGAAATCTTTTTTTTGTTTGTTTGTTTTTTTTGTGGGAATGGAAAACATTTGAACTGTTTGGTTATCAGGCACAAAGATGACTATTGGAGGTATCAGGCTTGGGTTTCAATCCTTTACATGACAATTTCAGGCATGTGTCAACCTAGAGCTTTTTGTATGCCCTGGCAAATATTCTGAAAAGGCCTGAGTTAGTTACACTGTTGGGAAGATAGAACAATACGTGATCAGCAGCTAAATACATTTACATAAATACACCTAATTCTCAGCATATCTGCTAAAATTCTGCTGTGTTTTGTTCAGAGTTTATTTTTGAGCTACCAATATGAAAGCAGTTTAATGAGCATATATGAAGTTCAACATACCTTCCCCTCTCCACCCCCCATTCTAAACTGATAAATATTGTGGTCAGAGAACTCATTAGAACAAAAATGTGTAAGTATTTTCTAGTATGTGAAGAGCATACAGAGATACTAAGAAATTCAGTTTAGAAGTAACAGGCATAAGTCCTAAAATAATTGTTTTTTTAATTACAACACTCATTTTCTGCTAGATGCATACAATATTATCTTATTATCATAAACATTCGGAAATAGACATATTTACACAAAGATAATTCTATTGGGAAGACACTTTCAAGCTACTTAAAAACCTCAAAGTAAAGCATGAAAGAATAATACAATATTTAAGTGGAAATGCTGACAAAATCTGAAGTACACTGCAGTGGGGATAGAACAAGTAATTACTGTCTTATCATTATGGGGTTTGGACAATGAGGATACTGGAGACAAAGAATAAAGACGAGAATTTCAAGTCCTCTATTAGAGGTGAAGAAAATACTGAGCTGTTCTCTGTGTGGTACAGGCAGTGTAAGACTGCATTTTAACTTTTGCAGCCAATCAAATAGTTTCTAATAAAGTTCCTTGTGAAGTAATATACTTCGTAAAAATTCTTTCTGTGATAAGCTGTTGAAAAACTTTGTCCTAAAGACAATTATACTTGACTCTCATTAGAGATCAACTATAACGGCTGTTTCATATGTACAGGATGAATTCTTTGTACTTTTTTGATATCCCTGGCATATGCGAATTGTGTGCCAAATAACTAATGAGAGATGCTAATTTTATCAATGTTCCATTTTGAAGTTGCATCTTATTTAAACCTGAACTCTGTTTTAAGTCTCTCTGGTAGAGAAGGTGGGAAACATTAATTACTTATTTTGTTATTTGGCATGTATTAACAAGAATTAAAACAGCTTCAAGTGGACTTTTCAGAGAACTTTGTAGCTTAAATAGTAGTGATTATGATTATAATTTTGACTTTTTTGTGTTATTTTTGTAACTGTACCTTGGCATTCAAGAAGTTGCTTCTGCAGATTAGTGGTCACTATGTGGGATTTCCAAAAGTCTGGTTTAGATATCCCTTCTCTACTTTTCAGAAGCTTAAAATATAGAAATATTGGGAAAATTACAACTTATCACTTGTGTCACTGAAGATGAAAATTGGCTTGAGCTTACCGCTTACCTTAGAAGATTGTCATAAAGCAAAGGGGAATAACTTAAAAAAAGAAAAAAAAAAAGAAAAAGTGAAACTTTCAGGTTAGGTTTCAGAAATTTGGATATCCTTTATAAACATTTGGCTATAGGTAATAAAAAGTATCTCGTAAACACTAAGGAAGGTCCTGTGGAAATGTCTAGTGGAGAAACAAGCTGAACACTATATAAAAATATTCTACAATTCTCTGGAATATTTTCTGTCTAGTTGTGTTTTTTTGTTTGTTTTGTCTTATATTTAACTGAAGAAAATCTGAAGAGGAAAGAAAGGGAAGTCCTCTAGTGATTATTTTTATTTTTTCCTATATCTTTTCTTCAAGTTCAGAAGGCTTTGTTAAGTTGTTATTCTATATTGAATTCCGAAGAGGTTGAAAAAATAATAATAATAAAAAAATCATGTTAAACAAAGTGTTTAAAGAAAGGAAACCAGCCAAGCTGTTTTCGGCTGCTTACATTCGACAAGATGGAGTTTGGCCTTAAGGCACTCAGGTTCTGATCCAAACCGCTGTGGAAAGAATCCCTCATGGTCTAATTATCAGCAACTCTAAGCACCGAGAGTGCTTACTGAGTTCTCTTTAATGAGGGGAAATCAGTAGGATTAATACAGAAATGGCCTTAAAACATGCACCTTTTCTTTGAAAATTAAGACCTTTTTCTCAGAGTTCAGCATATTCATTTTTCTGTTGTTGTTCTATAATAGAAATATAACTTTTTATCAGCATTTGTTATATTTCTATTAAGAGTATGAAAGTTTTTTTTCAAACATTTAAAAGAAAGGTTAGGAGGGGAGATTGACATGGGAAAATAGATAATCAAAGGGTTTTTCCTTACAGAAAAAATATATTTATGGATATTGACTTATGATGTTTTCTAGAGATGCAAGTATGTTTCTCAGTGATTTGAAGGAGATAAATCTTGTTCATCAGAACTGTAATATTTAGTAGGAAATGGTATCTTTTCTGACAGAGTAGAGTTGCTTTCTGACTGCAGTCAGACTCAGATTCACTGCCTGATGCAAACAGGTAAAATAAGCTGGGAATATTGACATTCTCACTTGAAGTGCAACCTGGCTGATCAAATGGGAAAGAAATGCCTCCCCTGTGGAATAAGTGGGCACTTAGCTAAATAGCAGCCCGGTGCCTAACAGGAGGAGGGTGTGATGGCCTTCCTTTGAGCAGCTAAGGATTTGCACAGGTTCTGTAGTTAAGAGAAAGCAGAGCATAAATTCATCAACTTGTGTCTTTAAAATGTTTTGACCTCAATGCTTTACATGTAAAGAAAGAATAGAAGGATTAGAAGCAACCATCCACATAGCTGTGAAGATTAATTTTGGAGGGTCTGAGTCGATCATCATCATTAAGCATTTTTAAATTCTCTCTTGTGCTTCAGAAAGTTCTAGCTAATGAGGGAGTAAAGATTGGAACTGAGCTTGGGAAAGCATAATGACCTGTTCCAAATTAAAAGTGATCATGAAGTCATTCACCGTTGACTTGGTGATATTAGAATAGCAGCACTTCCCTGGAAGTGTGAGTTTGTTCCCTGTGCCTTTCATTCAGGCCCATAAGTGGCTGTGGATACCCTGCTCTGAGTGCCTCAGCCTGGGCATTTGGAGTCCTGCATTTACCCCACTGGCGCAGCTACTGACAGCTGACTGCCACTGGAGTGGTGGTGCGAGGCGGTCTGTTTCATTACAGAACCAGCCACAGAGAAGTGTCATGTTTATTTAATCCAGAAGTAGCTGTCTGTTCGCTCTTCTCTCAACCCCCTAGTCCTGTTTCTTTCTCAGCGCAGGTCTCCAAGTACACTTTGATGAGGTGTCCTTGCAAATTGTTCCTTATCAGAAGTTATCTCAAAAAGGACAGTAACTCCCTCCCAGTGCCACTGTGAAAACCCATCAATGTCTACATTTCTAGAAATGCATCAAAAAGAATTTTAATTGGAGTGAATCCCTACTTAATTGGAGTATTCACAGTGAAATTCTATAGGTAACTGGAAACTTGTTAAATTAATCTAGACCTTTCAATTTGTTGATTTCTACCAAAATATATTCTTTGTATGACTTTCTCTGAATTCAACTATATGATGTTTCAAGTAAAAACTCTGTGAGACATTGTGCCTGTAGCATTGGTTTTAAAGCTATTAAATGAGTTCAAAGGAAACAAATTTATGGAAATGAATTAGATGTTAAAGGATTTAATTGAAGGCTTATTGAAAGTAATTGAAATTAACAAAGGCTATTGATAGAGATCAGAGGTAATTAAATTAGTGGGAAGAAATCAGACTTAATTAAGATTTAGTTGAGAAATAATAGAATTGAATGAAATACAGTGAGAAAATTGATAAGCTGTATGCCGATTTAAGATTGATATTAATGATTTCCAGTAACAAAAGGCTGTTATCCAGGAAAATATATAACAAAGGTACTAAATGCATATGACCATTTCTTTACTTTTTTAATGGGAATATTGTTATTATAATGGTTTCACAACTACTACAGTAATGAAATATCTGAATACAAAGTATAATTTTGATATAGATTCATAAGCTGTAAGCAGAGAATAAAACAATAAATAAAATCCATGCTTCTCCAATTTCTGTTATAATTGGTACTGAGAGAAATGAAGTATTGCTAGACACAACGCTACTGGCCTAGTAATAATTCTCAGTACCATCTTTTAAACAAAATAATTTATCATGATTACGGTGTGACATTTGCTGATGGTATTGCATGCAAGGGCTATAAATTCTTATTTCAAAGTGACCCTGGCTTTATATGGCAAATAAGAGCACTAATAAGTAGTTTGGTTATTTTGGATGACAATTGTATGAAGTCTGAAAAACATGTGATCCTTTTACTTGACAGCTGAGATTCCGAAAGGGGAAGATAGCTTGTTACTACTGTCTTCCTAGGAGCCGGTACCAAAAGTGAGGAGACTTGTAAACGCAAGAATAGGGCTGTGAGTGTGAAGTTGATTGGATGCATTCATGTTTGTCTGAGAACTGGCTAAAAAAGTTGTAGGAACTGAGCTGCACTGACTTTTGGAAGTCTAATATATCCCTGACCACAGTGATCTGTGTGTCAACATTAGAAACCACTTGGGGAAAAATGGGGTTTCCTCCCTGTTAGTTCTCCCTTTTTCATCATTAAAATGCACTAGTGGTTGTCTTAAAGCTTTTTCTGGCTGGTAAGCTATCCCAGTTATCTTCAAATGTTGCTGCAATGTTTTGTGTTGAGTGGATAGGCTTAAAACTGTGTATGGATTTTTAGGTATCTAGTGCTTGAGACTTATCCGTGCTGTTTGTGTGTGTGTAGTGTGGAGTCAAATGGGAAAAGTGTTGCACTGATAGTGGAAGCATGATGACAACAGTTACTTGAATAAATTCCTGCCATCTTCTTGTTTTTAGTTTAAAGCATTTGTTTTCTCTAATCCCTGTCTACGAGGTGGTAGTCTCTGGAATGATGTAATATAGAGCAATATATTAATATCTGGAACTGGAAGCTCAACCTAGGGCATGTATTATACAGGAAAAGTGCAAAAGTATGTGGAGTTAAATTGTCTATTTCTGGTTCCCTAGGAACCCATATTTTGAAAAGGATTAACTAAAGCCATTAATTCCAAAGTTTATCTGACACTGGTGTTGGAAAAGGGATTTGAAGCATCTCTTCATTATATATAAATAAAATTAATTTCATTTAAAATAAGATAATATTATCAAACCCCTTCTATGGGTTTGATAATATTACCTCTGTCAAATGTTTTCAGAAAAGAGTAATTGTTAGTGCTTGAAACAAAACACACACACACATGTGAAAATCTCCAAGGGAGGCAATTCTGTAACAGGTTCTAAATCTGCTTCTATTAAACCAGATTTTCCTAAGTTAATTCTCAAAATTAAAATAATCATACATTCTTCAAAGTGAAATACACTTCTGCTTTTGAAAAATAAACTTCTGTCCCCCTTTTGGATTTTTGTATAGTATCTATTTGTATATTACAGACACACATATATGTAAAACATTTGTTATGGAAGATGCTAGAGCTTGTTAAGAATTAAATTTCTCTTGAATAAGGTTTTAATTACACTGTTCCTTGGAGGCTATACAGACATTAAAAAAGAGTATGGGAGGAAAGAAAGGGGTTATGTCCATGTGTGTAATTTGCATGCTTTACCTTTAACATGACAAGGAAAATGCAATGATTTTTTTTTAATTCTGTAGTTGTATATGAATCTGTGCATTGAAAAATCTTTTAAGAATCTGTCATTAATCAAAGATTTAGTAATGTCTTTTGTAGAGAGGGCTTTCCAGTCTAGCTGGTGTGTTAATTCACTGGCTAGTTTTATTTACCTACAGGTGAGGCATTCTGAAAGGAGCATTAATCTTGCCTGGAAGGGCCGACCTGCTGGCAGCCGATTCATCAGCAACACTCCCTGGAAGCTGCTGGCCCACACTTTTCGTCAGTGGTGGGTGGCAAGGTACCATTTATTTTTAGGAGAAGATTTTAATATGAATGCTTTGTTAAAGTAATTATTATAGTGTCTAATCATAAAAGATGCTATGGTTCTGGATTTTTATGGTCTTGTTAGGTGCCAAATAACTTGACAGATTTTGTCACTGCAAATGCCAATTTCAGGCTTCTGCATTTTGATTCCCTTGTGAAGCTTAGGATTTTCTGGTTTTGTTGCTTTGCTGTTTGTTTATAGGACATACGTGAAGTTCTGGTTCCCTGAATGCAGCAGTTCTTGCCCATAGTTCAAATCCCATTTTTATTAACTAACTTAAAAGGTCTCCACAGACTTTGCTTATTCTCAGTGGCTGTTCAGACTGTATTAGATGCTTCAGACTGTATTAGATGCTTCCTTGCTGTTTCTTTATCAGCTTCTCTCATACAAGGTGTGAGAAAGCTTCTCTTAAATGCAATGTGAAGGTTCAGAAAATAATGTACAGCTAACTTTCTCAAGTCTAAAAATGACATTTTTTTAAAAAAGAACTTAGCCTGAATTCTGCCATGACTCTTTACTAATACACTCCAAAGCTGATCTACCATGTATAAAGATGTTAATATGTTAATATAAATATATATATAAAATTTGCACAAAGATGAGTTAGTGACTTAAGAGTTCGGTGTTTGAAACATGCCATTTAGAAAGTAGTGTTACACGTTTAAGAATGCTGGAGTGTTTAAGAATGCTGGAGTACTATGAAATAAGTATGAAGGAGTTTACTTGAATTTCACACAGAGAGTGATTTTTACCAATTCATACTAATTTAATGTTCTCCATTGAAAGGGACAAGGTCATATATAATCCTCAGGGTCATACAGAGGGTAAGAGTGAATTTGATCAATGACATATAATGTGTTAGAACCATAAAATTATCTTCCGGTGATCAGATTTTTCTTGATGCCCAGAATGTGGATATTTTTTATTTCTTTTGTTTATTATAGTAATAATTATTATGCATTTTTATAAGAGAATTTAATTTCTCTCCTGAGAATATGGGAAGCTCTGCCCAGTGTAAGCCAAAATAAAATATCTGCTAGCTAACGAAGAAGGAGGCTTTGTGGCATCATGCTTATCTCAAACTCTGAACTCTTGCAAACTGACAGGAGTCTCAATAAAAAAAAATAATTAATTTTAAAAAATATTAATTAATTAAAAATAATAATTCTGGCCTTTTTGTTCTTTTATATGTGTGTGGTCATCACACAGTGGTAAGTTTAATGTCAACCCATGATGGGAAGAGTATCTATTTGTTGGTATTATTCCCTTTCACTATCTTTGGACTATTATTGAAGTCCTAAAACATGTTGAGGAACAAATTAATAATATCACTCTATTAATTCAGCTTTGTTGAACAGTGAATGTTGCATTTTACTGTTTCATTTGTGTTTCTTTCTAGGATTTAAGCTGAGAAGGAATTGTTTTACAATTCCAGGGAATAATTTTTTCCGAAGAGAAAATTCTTGTCATTTTTAGAATGTCCCAAGAAGGACTGAACTATTTCATTGCTGCTAGAGGATGTGTTGGTGTAATACTAAAAAGTTAAACCTTAGATGATCAATCTGCTAATAGGGCAGCATGTCTTATAATAATAAGTATTCATTATTTCTCTGACCAGCAAGGCCATTCATATAAATTATCTTTCTTTAGGAAAATTAATGTTGTATATTTTCCTTACTAAGGGTATCTTTGCTGTTTTATAAGTACCTAACCACTTTCTTTGAACTTTACCATATGAAATTGCTTCATATTTTCTCAACAATTACAGTTCAGCTCTGGCTTTATTTTTAATTCACAGACAGAAAGCGATATAGGCTGTAATTTCCCTGGAAAGCTATACCTTAGTTACTGCTGACTGAAATTTCTGTTCTCATTTTAGTTGCAAAAGCTTCAAAATTAACTCACCATTTTTAATAACAAATAAACAGATCTGAACAAATCAAAATGTGGACGAGTTAGATGGAAACTGCAAAAACTAAGCATTTGAATGTGAATTCAGGGGTAGGCTGTACTCTTCCTGTTGCTTTGATCAGTCATTTCTAGACATGCTGCTTCCTCTGTAATGTTCCTACATTACATTTCTAAAGTTGTTGTTTGATTCTGAGGGTTATAAATGAATAAATGTTTATATTTTTAGATTAACTGAACTGAGTTTTATGAATGATAAGTGGATTTAGAAATACAGTTCAGAGCCAACAGCTAATGAAAAAGAAATTTTGGAGTAAGCTATAGGATATTTTTTTCTGACATTTCATGCTATTTAAATATAATTTTCCGTGAGTTACACCAAGGTGTTGGTTATCCTAAGCAAATAACTGCTGAAGATTAATTGTCATATCTAAGCTCTGTACTTTCTCTAATTTAATATCCTTTTGCTTACATAAAGTAAGCCAATAATCACAACCTTTTATTGGTACAGCCGCAGTTCCCTGTATCCATCTCACCTGGTTCTGTATACATTTTAGACTGTGATTAGAAGTGTAATTCTTCTAGCAAAGCAATTCACTTCTTTGTCTTTTGCTATACTATGCTCTGGTAAGTTTGATTTTGCTTGTCTTTGCTAGGAATTTCACTCATGTGAGGTAGTGAATCCTCTTGTACTGCCAACTGTAGAAAGTCACGAATAAGCAGCTGAGTTAGCTGTTTGTAACATTCAGCTCTGGTGGGGGAAGATATGTCTTTGCTTCATCTTTGAGTTTATGGAAAGAAACAATGTTATTCTGCATACGTATTATAAATATTGGTTACTAGTAGGAAACTTATTGCTGCTTTGTCTATTAACCTCTAAACACTGACATGCTGAACCAACAAATTACCTCCTTGATCTTGCAGCAGGTCCTGCGTTAACGGAATTTATGGCTTTCACAGAATCCAGGCAAGATTTCTGCTATTCTTGTAGGTTTTAATGCTCCATTATGCATTACTAGCAGGGCTTGTTAACAATTTTTAATGTTTCTCTTTCTCTACTGTCTGGCCTCTCCCACCATAAGTGGCATTTCAGGAATTCTGTGAAGAGCAGTGCATGCTTTTTGGTGCAGGTGTTTTAATAGGGAAGGGAAATACCAAACTGCTAGGTAAAGTGAGGAATACCATTTAACTTTTACATTTAGTAAAATATGAGGAAACTTTTTTTGATAGTAAATGTTTTTTTGTTGTTGTTGTGTTTGTTTTTCTTCATTCTTATCAATGTCCTCTTAAAAACAGTGTTGTCAGAAAGTAGTAGAAAAATGGCATTTCATAGGTTGATTATGAGTCATCTTTCATCCTTTCAGCTGTGGGACATAAGCTGAAATGCAACAGTGTGATAGGCAGTCATAAAATCATATCCAGATGACCACTTAATGGTTTTAAGGACAAACATTGTTCTCAGTTTGTTTCTCATAGGTAATTACTGTACAAAAATCCCTTCCCTCAGAACTCATGCTAATGCACACTTCTGTGTGGCAGCAGGGAAATAGAGCTGGCTATGTAAGTAGAAAACCATCTTTCTACCCCTTCAGCTGCTTGTCTGTGTCTTGCATCACCATGGCAAGGGCTGCAGTTCAGCTACTGCACAGTAGCAGAAGGCCTATAGATACTGTTTCAGGAATCTCCCTGCCAGTTGCAAACACCAGATTGGTTTGAGTAATTCAAACCAGAAACCTGCCTTTCTGATTTTATTAAGTCTATATTAGTGTGATTGTGGTGTATTTACTCTTGTTTCATAATTCTGATACATCTGCTTGATTAAACATTTAAGTAAATGAGAAAGGGTAAATAATTATTGAGCTTAACAAATGTATACAGGAAAAAGTCAGCTGACCTTCAGTTTCAACACTTCAGTTTCTCTTGACATTTCCTTTATTTTGAGCTATTACATCTGCCCTAGCAAACACATTTATAAGTAGTTTCACAAGCAAAGTCAACATTTAGTCAGACAATATAAAGCTAACAATGGAACGATTGCTTGTAAAACTAAAATGATTTGGTTTAGCAGAGACTGAACAAGCTGTCTGGTGTGTAACTATTGCCTAGCCTAACTTACCACATACCTAGTACATTTTGGTATAGGTGCTTTATTCAGTGTGGAGTCCCATAACAGAAGGTACAGAATACCCAGGGAATAAATTGTTTTCCAGGGGAGTAGCTGAGGCAAGATGTTGTCTTCTGCAATGTGGGTTGTAGTTCAATGGAATGTATAGAGAAGGAATCTTTAAAAATTACAGTGTCATATAGGGGTATATTTCATAATTTTGAAACTAATTTGATTAACTTTAAAGCAACAGGTAATTACTGTCTCATTACTTCAGTCTGTCTGTGTCCAGATAACCAATGGAACATTCTTAGACTGTTTTCGGAAGTATGTTGCACAGCCTGTATTTTGTCCTGCAGAACAGGACAGAAGCAGCAGTTGAAATTTCTTGTCCGGCACCTGATTCTCTTGATTATATTATTTTGTAGAGGGTAGCAAATAGTCTCTGAGCTTTCTGTCTGTTTTAAAAGCAAAATAGGTAACAATGGAATTAATTTGCAAAGCATTTTTGAAAGGACTTACTGGTGAGTTACATGAAGAATTTCACTTTACACTTATGTGCTTTATCTCTTCTCTGTTGCACTTACCTTCAAGTTGAACAACTGATAGTAGAAATACTGGATTTTTGTTAGTCTAAAGGTAAAGCTTAGAGTAAAATGACAAAAATCGGATTTAAAGAATTTAAAAGTTTTAAATTAGCTTAGCTGCATACCAAAAACTGCACTATAGAAGACCAGATGCATCAAACAATTAAGTAGCTAATTTAATATCTAGAAACATGATATATATCACCACAGTTTTGTGTTAAGTAGTAAGTAGATTTAGAGAATTTAGTTTGTAAATTTATCATAGAGGAAATTCTTTATAGTTAGACTTTAATTTCATTAATAACTTTGCTTTAGAAAAAAAAAGATACAGAACACTATGAACTGAAAATATGAATCAAAACATGAACTTAAGCTATTACTGTTTTTCTGGTTATGTCAAAAGTTGTCACAGGTCATCAACACACAGGAGAACAAAAATCTCTATGATCTTTTAGTCGTACACACTTGGAAAACCTAATGCCATTCACTTCAGTGTCAGAAAAGTTTGGATCTGGTGCTTGTTATCTTTCACAGGATAGCAGGTGTTCAATCAAAGTTGTTAATGTATTTTCTGTGGCTCTCATATACTTTAAAAGCAGGTAATTAGAATTATCCACAGATACTTTGTAACTATGAATAATTCATTTCCTGTGCATCAATAAAATAATTGTTGCATATTATCATTCTTAGCTTTCTACTTCAATAAAATTGCTCACATCATGTCACTGTCATAGTAATGTGCCTTTTTATTTTTCATATTAATGAAAATTACCAGTAGAATGAGACAAATTGTAATAAGATTTAATGTCACCTTAAAGCTTTTCCTGTTACATTGCACTGAAATGGTACCATGTCTGGATTCTGGTTGATCATAGATGGATATCCTTACCCACTCTGGCCTCCTTATGATTATTTTAGAAATAAACTATTCAAAACTTTTTTAGACCTCTTGCTTAGATCAATTAGCTTAATTCCCAGTTTGTTTTGTAAAATTCAGAAAGTTTTTTTTTACACCTGTAAAGCTTGTTGCTAATCTTGCTTTTTTTTTTTTTTAATTTATTTTTGCTCAGGAATTCACTACAGTCTTGATCTGAAATGATTTCACACATGAATGGTCTAGTGTGCTCATTAAAAGCATATCTGTATTTTATATTAAACAAGTGTTTAAGTCTTTGCTGGCTTAAGATCAACTTTCATTTGAGTTTACTTTTGATCACTTTCAGCAAAAGTTTAATGTTAATGAGAAATTTATTATTTTTCCAACAAGGTTAAAAAGAAAGCATGAAACAACAAAATGAACCATTTGAAATGTTATTATATACTCTATGTTAAAATAATATATATATATATATATAAAATTAAAAAGAATTGAATTCTTTGGAATCCTCAAAACTGTATCGTCTATAGTACTACTGTGTGCTATTTTTCCTAGCAGAATGCCTATGTCTTTGTGACGTCTCTGGCTCTGTAAGATTTAAGAATCCTCTTCCAGCCTGCATAGAGTTAGCAATGGCAGCTGCAGTGGATTCTGTAGTGCAACCCGTGGTTTGAGGCTCGCATAGACTGAAAGGGGGCTTACTGTGAGCCAAGCAAATGCTGAAGCTGTTGGTTTGGTAAAGGTGTAGCCAGACTTCCTTGGCTATATTTTGTCTGAAAAAGAACTGCTGCAGTTCAGGCGCCTAGTTCTAGATAAAGTGATTATGAAGGGAAACCTCTGAGTTTCTTTGTGTGAAGTGGAAATTTAATGAAGGGTGAGCTCTGAGTGGTCAGATACTTGGCTAACCTGAGTCATCTGCACTTGGTTGTGCAATTTCAGCGCTGTTCAGCTCAGTGCAGTTAGGTGAGGAGCTTTCTACAGCATTTATGGAAAAAGAGGTAGACAGGGTGAAAGTTGACAAGATCAGCGTTGGGCCTTTGTGAGTGAGAAATATAGACATCCCCTGCCCGCTTTCTGTAGGGCAGGATGAGCAACCTTACAGGGGTCATCCTCCCACATTGGTGGTTCCTGGTACCAGTGGATGTCTATGCCTGCCTGCTAGGGCATGCTGCGGGAGTGACTGCTGCCCCGTGCTGTGCATGGCACTGAGGGAACGAGTGACCGGGTCTGCACTGGCAGCGCCAGGCTTGGGCCATGGGCTCTGGCCAGCTGCATTGCAGCAGGTGAGTGGTGTCTCATTGGGAATGCACAGAGCAGAAACATTGCCTGCAAAAGACTGAACAAGTCTGACCCATCCTAAGGTCATCATCACAGGGACTGAGACTCGCCGAAAAAGGAGTGTAACATACCGGTTTTTATTTTTACTTATGCTGTTGTTGGCCTCGATTGCTAATTGTTCTTTGATACTCTCAGAGCAGTTAAACAAGGGCTCTGATCCCTATTCTTGCTTACTAAAGCCACAGGGCTTTTCCTATTAATATTGAATTATTTGCATGAATCATTACTTGTAGGATCAGGCATGAAGGTAAAGGGATACTTTGCAATCTGGGGCCAGTACGGCATGCTAAACCTATACTGCATAATCATTTACTACCTTTTGTTTTGTTTTGTTTTGTTTTTGCATGTGTTTTTTTGTTTTTGTTTTGTTGTGTTCTTTTTTTCTTAAATAACAAGAATTAAAATTACTATGTTTAGATTGATCTAAAAATTTGGATGATTTGAAGTGAAAAAGACTAATCTTTCATAGAATTACTTAGGTTTAACAAAGTACAGGGAAAAATATATCAAAATATACTGTATTTTCTAGTAGTATATATATATATATATATATATATATATGCAGAATTTTCTCATAGCTATTCTTTAAAGTATATCATGTTTTTGTTTTCCAGGCTGCATGAATAGTTTTAGATAAAGATATATTTATCCTCCGTTTGCTGACTTTATTTTATTATTATTATTTTTTTTTTTTTTTTTAATGGGTGTTCCATGGTCATTGAGATCCGTCTTAATATCTTAAGGGTAGGGCAGGAGAGAGGGAGTGGTTTAATATCTGTCTAAATAAACTGTAACTTGAGGCTAGAATTATTTGTCTCAACAACAAGCTGATGTTCTTTTCTTTTCTGGATTAGAATACTACTTTCTGCATTGTCTTTAACATTGTCTTAATACTTGCTGCAAACCAAGCAAAAATGTATAGTGCTTAGAAAAGTGAAATTGTGTTCCAAGTTTTGTGAAATGCTTTAGAAATATTTTTTATTTCCACATTTCACAGGATCCAGTTTTCACAAAACTTTTACGTTCAATCTTAACTTTAGCCTTTTTATCACAACCTTTGCTTAATTTAAAGGGTAACTACAGTAAAATTAATTTATTATCTTACTATATGCTTCTTGTCTTCTTGTACCTCAGTGCGAGTCCTTTGATACACATATTTCTTCACAATATGGAGCAGAACTTAAATAGATTAAAAAAACAAAAACAACAGCTGTAAGCAAAAATATAAAAAATTAAGTTCATCAGAATTATGCAGGCATCCTTTAGACATAAAAAAAAGTGTGGCAAGATCTGTTTGGTGGCAAGATCGGAGATTTAGATTAAACAAAACAATAAGTCTTTTTTTATGGTTATGGCAAGGTGAATGAACTTTTCATTTACAATCTAGAATGTAAAAATACTTCTTACATTAGGAAATGTTACTATTCAACTTAAAGTAATTATTTGGTGCACACGGAATGCTTTATGCCTTATCTATATGTGGCTTTGCACACATGCACTACCTGCTGTTATTTACTGTTGTTTTAATTTCAAACTGGTTGTCAGAAAAATATCTTCCTTTTCCATTCTTCAGTGTGCCGTAACCTGAAACTCAGTTTTAGTTGGTGTTTGCTTGAAGCAGATAGATATAATCGTGCTATGTGTAAACATCCAATTTAATGTGAAAATCATCTGAATAAAATACCATGGAAAGCACTAGGAATGAGATAGTAGAGGTTTTGTACTGGGGTAAATAACATCACTGCTTCATGTTTCTTTCCCTCTTACTAATTTTCCCAGTTTTGTGCTATGGATCCATGTATTTTGCACTTGAACGTGTGTCAAAATTGATTTATTCTGAATTCTGCTGCTACTTAAACATCTTTTCAGGCATGTCCACATCAGTGTAATCAGTGACAGTGATGTCCACATAAGTGGATCCTTTTAAAAACTAGTTTCATTTTGCCTTGATACAGTCATACCGTCAGGTTATTAAATAGCCCATGAAATGGAGCAGGTATCGATCTCCTCAAATGGCATGTTGCAGCGTGGCAGGCGCTGCCAAGCCAGGTACTGGCAGCATCGTGCTCCCTCCTTTGGGCTGCTGGGGTTCGCCATGGTACCTGCTTCACCTGGCCCTGCCTGAAAACCCCAGGCCCCATTTGCGGCTGTTTGGTGTCATTGATAGCATGGCAGGTTGGGCAGCCCAGGGCACTGGGCATGGCATGGAGGGGGGCTCTGTTCTGGCAGAATTTTTCTAGGTGCTCAGGTAGTGTGGCAGGAGCTTGTCCTGACTGCACGATTGCCATTAGGAAAGGAATGTTAGACTGGGATGAATCTGGGGAGATTTTTTTTAACCTTTTGTTCATGGAAACCTTTCAAGGATTTGTTTTGCTGTCCTTTCAGTGGTTTCAGGTATTAGCAGCCTCTTAGTTGTGTGCATTGTCTGCTATAATTTCAAAAATACAGTGGTTTTGTTTTGCTTTTTTTTTTTTTTTAATGTCTATTTTTTTAATAACATTTGTGTATTTGGTACAGAAGTGTCCAGATTAAGTAGAATGGCTGGTGATCTGGTGCTCTGATTTTTTATTTATTTTTTTTTCCCTGATGTTCAAGTCTATGAAACAATGAAACTAAGCGAAGAAATTGTGTATGCTGTAATGTTCATTCAAACAGAAAGAAATTGAAAAACAACTGCACCTGGGGAAAAAGATTTGGAAAGACACCTGGAGATGTTCCAAATGTGTGCTTTCTTAATAATTAGCACATCATACACCTAGTTAGCATCTCATAAATAACCATAAAGTAGTCACTTAATGAATCATTTTACTTTGTACTGTCAGAGGTTACAGAAAAATCAAAATACCTCGTTTATTTTAAGAACAAGGTGTGGCTCTTTTTTAAGCATAGTTAAAAAATGCAGTAGGAAAATTGATGTTTATTATATTAGAGATCAGGTGGATTTTCTTGTTGTGTTTTTTATATATATATATATATATATTTTTAATACTGCACAGCATGAGTTAACCTCGCTCAGTGGCATCAGTAATCAATATGTTATGTTGTACATAGGATCTGGTTTGGGCACGTTGTAGAGGATGGTATTGAGTAAGCCCAGGGGCGTTTTGGAACTGCAGACTGTATATCTGAGGTCCTTTGTGGAAATCTATTTAGTCAATCAACTTTCATAGAAACCAGGCATTTATTTTAAAAATCCAGGGAAAAAAAAAAAAAAAAAAAAAAAGAGGCTTAAAACTTTAAAAATAAATAAATAAATAAAACTCTCCAGTAACTGTTTTGTTCTGTTGCTAAGCTATATTTGTACAGACTAAAAATACTAAATTATGTATATCTTAAAGCAAAGTTCTCATTGGAATTAATGAGAGCCTTCCAGGAGAAATAAACATTGGTAGTCAGCTTTGCAAATTATTTATTTTTTCCTTTCCTTTGTAAGCAGAGAAAACTGAACAGTGATACTGCAGACGAAAGGAAAAATGAAGCTGAAATCTAGACATAATCTCATATCCTCTTTTTCTTTTATTAAGGATTAATTATAATGATTACGATTATCACATAAAATATGCATAACTTAACGCCATGATGGGCCTCTATTTAAAATTAATAAAAACCAGAGACATGGAGAACATCAGTAAACTTTTCTTGTTTGCTTAAAATATATAGTCAATTTTGTAGGAACAAGGCATATGCAATGGTAAGAGAAGCAGAAAAGATAGGATCTAGAAGCTGGGTGCTTGGAATCCTTTGGGCTGGCTGCAAGTCTGCAGTGCAGCTGTCTTCATCTGGGAACAGTAACGTCAGTCTTCAGAGATCTGAGTGATAGCCAGGTAAATCCCATTTTTAAACTAATGTTATCTATGCTGATAATCTGTCTCATGAGGCTGACCCCTTTTCTCTGTTCACTTTTTGCCCTCTTTCCTCGCTCTACAGGCATTCTGTCTGTAGCACACATGAGCAAAAGGCATTTTCTATCTACCGACAGTTTACTGTAGTCAGAGATAAGTTTAAATGCTGTAGGTAGTAATTCTGCTTCATGTTTTAATGACAGATATAAATTAATGAATTTTTAAGTAATTTGGGTGGCATCTTGAGGCTTGCTGATTGTTGGGGCCATAGAGTTTTATGTTATTTTGTGGATTTTTTGTATTTATTTTTCTTATTTTTAAAGAAAAAGAGAAAGTAAAAAAGAAACCTAAAAGCCTTTTGGAGAAAGCTTGGAATAAATGATCTGAAAAGCATCCTTAGAGGGCCTTTGACATCCATCAGCCTTCTTGAAGTGATAAGTACCAATAAAACATCTATGGAAAGAAAAACTTAGAATTATCTCATGTGGTGAGTAGAGAGGAGGTATTTTTGGATGTCTTAATGTAGTTTTCCATCCTGCAATGTATCATTAGGTGTTGTCAACAGCAATGAAAACTGCCAATCATCTTAACAACTAACTACTTTTAAAAATTCATCCAGTGACTTTAATTATGATTAGGTATTTATGAAATTAAGTAACACCAAATACACAAATTCCTTCTGGTAATGAGCAAGGTATTTATTTTCTCCATATTGTTAGGATTTGGACTTTCAAAGCACTTCAAGCTTATGCATGCTTTTGAAGCTAATATGAATTACTTACATAGCCAAAGTATTTTAATTACCACTAAAAACAAAACCTGAAAGACTTGTGAGCCCCCATTTGGTTCTTTAGCAAACAGCTGTACTCTTTACCCTCTAGTTTTATTGAATGTTCTTTCTGCAGCTCACCTTGCATCGAACTTTGCTTCTATGCTCTTCAGTTTGTTTTGGTCTTTGCTGAATTAAATGTGTTCATATTAAGGTGTTTACTGATATTCTATCTGATCTGTATTCCTTCGTCTTCATCCGGTTTACTGTATCTGTCTGGACCCAGGCAAAATTTTTGAGGTCTGTGTGCTTTCCAAAGCATCTAGGAAGAGATTGAAGTCCTATCTGTATCAGTGGATCTACGGAAAAGTGTGTATGATGCCTGTGGTACTTCCAGTTCCTAAGGTCTTGAGGGCTGAGAAAAATCAGTGGCCTGCTTAGGGGGAATGCAGAAGCTTGGAAGACAGAGTGCTTGAGACAAGGGAAACCTCGCTGGACTCTACCAACTTAAGATCTCCCAAGTCCTTCATGTTTAAACTTTCGTTGATGCTGGTGCCAACTTGGCTAGTACACTTGACAAGGCAGGAAACCTGGAATATCTAAATTTTGCTTAGGCAAAAAAGGCATGTTCTGTACGTGTTAAAATCATCTGGTTTGAGTGCAGCTGATCATACTAAAAGCGCTCTTACCTGCTGCTAAACCCTGGGGACAGGCATTTCCACCAGAAGAGCTATGTCAGCTGAGCCTACTACGTTATGGTTAATATGCGGGTTAGAGTCATCGATCAAACTGAAGCTGTTTCCAGATGGTATTTTCTATTAGAATAAAGATGTATGCTTGTGTCTTCTGGTGGCTAGGAAACTTGCACGGTAGTAGACTTGCTGCAATTCCTGATCAGTAGTAGAAACTTTTTTTTTTTTTTGTATGTAAATGTTTTCTGCAGTATTGATTTTCCTCTGTCTTGTATGCTGCAGACAGGTGTTCTTTCCATCTAACTAATGTAAAGTAACTCACTGCTGTGTCTTGTCTGTTTGGATTTTGGTTTGGGTGTTTTTTTTTTTTTTTTTTTTTTTTTACTGTATTGTAGAGACTTTTGGAAGACGAAACTGGAGGGACTGCAAGAATGTTTCCACCAGTTATAACTGATTTATTTATTTTTTTATATATTTCATGAATTGTTAAGATACCTTCTGAACAGGCATTCTCAAACTGAGATATTGGAACATTTAAGAAAACTTGAGGATCTGGTCAGGAATAGAGGAACATAGCCAAAAGCGGTAGATATTGGATGCAGACAGGTGTAAAACAGCTGAAAAATGTGTATGGCTGAAAACACCCTGTTAGGTCCCTGAGGAATTTAGAGACCACTTCTGTATAGGTCTTTAATCAATGAGAGCAATCAACTGTTAACATGTCTTGCAGCTAAGCACTCAGTAACATTTGCTAGGTACTGAAGTTATCTTTGAAAATCTGGCTCCGCATCCTCTGACATATGGAATCATCCTCCTCCTCCACAATTGTGCTGTTGCTTTTGGCAGTGCGGGTAGTACTGCCTTTTTTACTATCATTCCTCTTCCCTTTGCAGAAACTCCTGCTTCTTTTACTGTTACCATACACTCTGAACACCTAGAACCAAGAACATGAGTTAGAGTGCATCCACCTTTTGTCTGGACGTATGACTTCTCACTTTATTTCTCTCTCTCCCTGTGTTTCCCTTTGCCATTTTCTACCATGTTGGAGATAGGCTTCATTTTTACGTTTGGAAGCACTTCAAAACTTAATTTTTTACCTTCTCTGCTTTTCTCTGAAGAAATTCTGCTGGCATAAATAGACAAATTGTAGACTATTGTACCTCGTGGGGGTGAGATCAATGAAGTAACTCAATGGTCCTTCCTATCCTTACCTGTATTTTTTATATTTCGCTGTTTAAAAAAGTATTTAAAAAAAAAAAAAAAAAAAGTAGTTTAATTCTGCTGTAAGAAATTAATTAACCTGAGTTAGCTGTCAGAGATTTTTGATGTTATTATGTAGGCAGTGGGTGGTCTAATAAAACTGTCTTTAGGCCTCAGTTTTACAGACCTATAGAGAAACAACAACAACAAACAAACCCCTTTAAACTTATTCTTTCCATTTAATATTCTAAATCACACAGAAAATTCTACTATTAGGCAGGCATGCATTAGTGTAGTTATATGTGTTTTTATGTCCAGAAGACCCTTCAATACATATTTGTAAGGAACTAAAATTTATGTTAATATAGTTTCTTTTTTTGTGTGTGTTTGGTTTCTCTCTCCCTTGTGTGTTCTCCTGCTCTTTTTTTAATAAATAGACTACAATGTTTAAAATTACCCTGCTTATCTCTAAGGATTACACTGATGTTTAACCCTTTCATTTAAAGGAAAATTCTCCAAAAAGGTTGTATATGTCAAATTGTGGTTTTGGGCTAGCTAAAATGATGCATTTCTATCATTCAGTAATCAGACAATACTAGTACGCTCATTTGCTTGCACTTGCTAGGCTAGTAAATGTATATTACCTTGTTAAAACATCCAAATTCAGTGGTAGAAGAGAACAATCTCAAAATAAAACTATGTACTGCTTCTTTGCAATGAATAATAGTGAAAGAACTCAGTAATGGACGTATTTTTGCTTCAATTACACAACCTAAGATGCAGAGCATAATAGAATGATTTTACAACAAGCCTTGGCTCTAAAACAAATGGACAATAGGAATAGAAAGTAGTTTAAAAATGTTATTTGTCTCTGTGTAAATGATGTATTTGAATTTTAAATGACTTCGCTCTTTAAAGTTATATAAACAGTAGGTTATAGCCACTCATGTATGTGTAATAAGATTTTACAGTGTTAAATGAGATTAAACAAGTCTTTCATTTGTGGTTAATGGCTGAATTATTAATTGTTCTTGCTTGCATCTATAGGGATTATTTGGAGAACGGAATTCAGACTGTGCTGTCCTAAGTAATACAGAGTGTCTGTTTTTAATTCACTGCTGAATTAACTATACTAAAAATCTGAGGAAAAGGCTCTGGCCATCAGCCAGCAGCAATTGCCACAAGTCAAAAGAGCTGCAAGAAGCAGGTCGCATTTAAGAAGTACAGAATGCTAAGGCTCCATTATTTAAATCAAAAAACCTAGTGCAGATGATCAAACAAGCAGTTGAGAGTATTTGATTGGGAGCACATGGAAACCATCTGTTCCTCTATAAGCTAAACCACAGTAATAAATACAGGCAATCATCTGTAGTTAACTGGCTACATTTTAGTTAGTACACTATAATGCCATTCACTAACTGAATCACTAAATACTTCAGATTGTATAGAAAAACATGTATATATATGCATCTACGAAATGCACCACAAATAAGTCAAGGGTCTTGCTTAGTTACTCTTCAGGATAGATGAACAATATGAAATTAGTATGAATAATTTCTATCTCTCTTGTTTTTTTTTTTTTTTTTTTTTTTTTTTTTTTTGTTTGTTTGTTTTGTTTTTGTTTTTTTTTTCCTTTAACAAATCTCAGGCTACAAAAATTCGGCTGGTACATGTAGAAAGAACAGGCTTCTTGACAATCTGTCCATTTAAAAAGACATTTTTAATGGAGAGTTCTGAACAATGTTATTTCACACATACTGTGTAGGAATGGTGGAGAAATGGCTTAACATTTTGTTTTCCTTTTAAAAAAATTGTTTGGTCTTTGGAACTGGAAATGATTGATGCTAAAGTGGAATGTTGATAGCAAGGCTTTTTTACTATGGTTATAATTAATTGATGTGAATTATTTTACATCTCTGCACCAAGTCTGCATTTTCCATGACTGTTATACGAAAGGTTTCTGGTAATTGAATTCTTTACCCCTCACTGGGATAATTAAATAAAAGTAAATGCACACAGGATTTGTCCTGCCATCATTTTTCCAAACTGCGATGTGTATTTACTCCATCTCACACCCCAAGTCAACCTCTCTCCAGAAATAGGAGCACGTTTGATGTGCACATACAGAGCCATCTGCTGTTTTATGGAAAGTTGTCTTCCAAACAGATTGGACTTGCCTTCCTGTAACTTGCTTTGCTGTAATGATTTCAGTGACTAAATGCAGTGGTCAAGCATATGAAACTACATGGTAGAAGTGTTCTACAGTGGCCTTTTTTTCCCCCTTTGTCTTCTTTAATAAGTGTAGCTTTTCACTGTTACCTGAAGGTATTAGTACTGCAAAAATTAAAGAAATGTGCATTCCTTGCCACCAAAATTCTTCCATCTGCATGATTTATTTTAAAATATTAATTTGCACTAATAAAAGGTGTTAGTAGAAGCTCTGTTAATATTCAGTCTTGATTGCTGTAGCAGGGCACACAGATGACTACTTCTCAATCCATTTAAGTATGGATCTGCTTGTTAAATTCATCCTCTCTTCATATCCTTCTTTCTGTGCAGTATTTGCTCGTCTGCTCAGTAACTCTAGCTGTCGGACAGCTGTGCCACAGCTCTGCTCAGGAACCTGGGACGAACAGCTGTTGCATCCATAGTCTATATACATATGCTAAGTCTTGAAGCATCCCTGAAGGCCATTTTGATAGATGCATGCTGTCCAGTGTGTGTGCCTAAATTTACATCCAGTAGTTTTTGGATAGAAACATGACAGCATGCATGCCTCAGTCCTCTGAAGCAGTTTTAGCTGTGCAGTCTTCAGATTAGAAGAGAAGAATTTGAGCCCTGACATTCGCACATTTTAGTAGCCTAACATGTTTGAAATGTTCCATTCTGTTTCTTCTTTAGGAGCTAAGTTTCCTGGCTGGCTCAAAAATCTTCTAGACATTTGAAAACACACATACACCACACACACAGACCTCTCTCCCCATATAGACAAAAACTTTTGAATGCAGAAAGGCAAATGACTAAACCCCAATTCCCTAAGCAATCCTGTTTTCTCTCATATTTCCACAATGTGCATGTAATGATTTTTTTTCTCCTTCTTTTTCTTCTAATGTCTTTAAGCTCTCTCTGAGATAGAGCTAAATTCAGAAACAGATGAAGAATGTTGCCAACTAATGTTAGGGCAGATTGAAACTCATTTAGTTTTGGAGCAGAGATCAAAGGAGTACCGCTCCTAATTGTTCCCAGTGGAAAAACAGCATGCTTACTCAGATCCCAAATTTACCTGGGAGACATCTGATTTTATGTACAGGAGAATAGATTTCTGAATGTGCTGTGACTTAATTGCAGTTTCTGAGCCCTGCAAGATAGCTCACAAAGTGCAGAGTACGAGCAGATATCCAAATGTGCAGCCCAACCAGGTGCTTGGAAGGAACCATTGGTTTGGAGACTGAAAAGAGCAAACCATTGCTGAGAGTGGAATGGTTCAGCATTTATTTATGAGAAGAGAGAGGTGGTGTTAAACAGGAGTTAACAGGAAAGAAAGTCAAAGCCTGCCCAACAAAGGGTGTTGGGAATGATGTGCAGTATGCGAAAAAGTTTTGTTTGTAGGATGATGTTTGGCAAGAATTTCTGGCACCAACTTCAGTCTTTGTGCAGAAGTGGTCAAAAGCCTCTGAAGTTTCAGCATCCTCCTCCTCTTCCTGTGACTCATTGGTCTCTTGGCCTTGGTTTTTAGGAGTGTACATGTTTTATTTCCTTTTATTTTAAGCAATGTTAAGAACTGCATTGTGCTTAGTTCTAACCAAAGTTCAGGTCAAGCTGTACATAGAAAATGCAAGTTGAAACTCAGAAAATATACGGCCTTCTTTCTGTAGAGTTTTGTATGAAAACACATTTCTTTCTTCTTCTGTTTGATAACCTCATTTTCTTTCATATTTCCAACTATGAAGTTGCACCAAGGAGGAGACCTCTTGTAAACCTCTAAAATAGCTAAAACCAAGCAGCAGCATCTATTTGATAGAAACTGAAATTACTTCTAAAGAATTATTTAGATAGTCCTTCGTAATGGTTTTCACTAGTCATAGTAACTGAAAATTGAAAATTTCGTATGATGGTACTGTTGCAGATTTTTCAATAATAATTTTTCAATAACTGTTTTATTTGAGTACATTTCAGTGCATTTCAGATATCTTTGTTCAGTTACAAAAAGTTCTGAATCAATTAATTACAAGTACAGCTGGGCAAACTAAAGCACTTAATTTTGATGACCCTAGAAATAATGCACAACATAAGCACTTCTTTGGAATTTACGGAGGTAGCAGTACACTGCACAATTCTTTTTGTAACCACAGCTAGCTCACTAATTACAGTGAACTGTATTTGTGCTGTCACTAAATGGTTTCACAGTGTGCAGCCACATCAGTTCTGTTCTTGAATTTGGCAACTTCAATTATGGCTGATAAAAGCTGACTTGTTCAGAAATTCTAAACTATGGAAAATGTGCTATTAAATTCTCCAGGGATCCTGTTTTAATTCAAAACTGAGTTCTCTGGTATCTAAAACGTGAGTTTTCAATGAACAACTGGATGGAAAATGTCAATTATTAAGCAGAGTTCAAATCTTAGAATGTAGAGTGCCCTTCTGGCTTATGTAGGAACTGCTTTAATTCACAGTAAAATTGCTGGAAGATTCTGGAAAGGCATTTCAACAATCTAAGATAGATTTTCTTATTTTTATTCGTGAGTGTAGGTGAGAATGTTGCTTTTTGTGAGATGAATGAGTGTAATGTGTGCTTACAAGCAGTGTCCATTAAAATATGGTAGACAGGAGAGTATAGATGTATAATACTGACGAACTTTTAAAAATAAACTCTACATTTGTGGCGGATGGCAGCAAATAATTATGTCTAGTAGTGTGAACTACATCTAAGGATCTAATTCTGGAGCTGTGGCTCAGACCAAAAGCCCCTGGAATTTTTTATTATTGCCTGCATGTTATGTTAGTGCCTAGCAAACAGGTATTAGTGGACACCTACTGTGGGAGACATCAGAGGAGAATGAAGTAGTAAGGGAGGGCAAGAGTGGAAAAGTCAAGCAACAACTAAGGGGGTGCGAGGGCAAAGGAAGGAATATTTGGGTTACTGACTGGCCACCGGACACTGACAGAATCCAGACCAAACGTACGTCAGTCCTGGACTGCTTCAGCCTTTCTCACCATTTCTTCTTGGTGTGCTTTGCATGGTTGCAAGTTGAGGGTGAAATATGTTGTTAAAGAATAGTATTGAAATGAATGAATAAAATTTGCTTTTTACTCTTTTGCCATTTGTAACAAATGTAACCTTTGTAACAAATGGCTGCAAATATAAGGTAGTATATAAAGAGAGATTGCAGGGCAGATCCATTCTGATTGGATTGGCAAATGTTTTGTGTATTCCATTGGGAAGAAAAAGATGGCTAGGTATTTGGTGGCATAGCAACACAGGATGCATTTCCAGGGATATTCCTCTTTTCCTTTGTGACTTTCTATTGATAGCATTCTGTTAATCCAGTTTTTGGGAAATGAAGACCACAGAAACTCAAAACACTGCTAAAATGACTCTGGGTCATCCAGATTGTCATGTTCAACCTTGGTTACGCTGTGATTTTAAACATCTCCTCTAGTTCTAAATCAGTTAGTCATATTACAGTAACTAGTGGTGTGCTGCAGTACCAGCGAGTGCATTACAATGAGTTGTACAGTGAATGAATTTAGCATCAGCCAAGGAGTTACCAGTGCTCCTGAACTGACTTGACTGTCTGATCTTCAGAAAGCAGGAAAATAATGCAAATATTCTAGATGTAAATAATAATAATAATAATAATAATAATAATAATAATAATAATAATAATAATAATAATAATAAATTAAAAAGGAATCTTTAATATGATAAAATGATTTTATTGCCTTGTCAGCTGACAGAAAAAATCTTTTTTTTTTGGATAGGCTAAGTAGAATAATACAGCTGCTGATATACAAGAATTTCAGTGTACTATATAAAAGTGTATTTTAGTATCATTTGGTGAAAAACAAGCTGAGTTGTTAGATGGGATTTCTTAATAGCTGTTTTACTACTATCTTAAAGTAGCAGGTCTACAGTGTTGCAACAGCAGTTGTTTAATATTAAATGATAAAAAAAAGCAGAACTGGATATTAATTACTTTTGCTTTATACATTCACTTATGTGGATTGTGATTCTCAGTCTTCAAAAAATATTGTCTCCACATTGTTTTGCCTAATTTATTCAGACTTAATTAGAGAGTCTGCTCTCAAAAATTGTACATTTCAATTATACTCGAGCAAGCATGAAAGCGATGGGTTAAGTGTGAAGAAAACAGAAGCAATATTTGAAAATGCGGTGCAAAAAACTTTGAAAACTGGAATTAGCTACATGAAGCAAACATTTTTTATAAAAAGTATACTTTATATATGTGTGTATATATATATAATATATATATACTTAAAACCGTACATTAAGCACAACATATCCACTACTTGAAATGATCTGACCTAATCAATACTAGCTTTCTAGCTTTTCTCAGGTTATCAGGGAAGAGAAATTAAACTGGGTGATGACAGTGTAATAAAGTAGAAACAACGATTAGTTTTACGATGATGGAAGGAAACCAAGGTATTTTTCTATATTGCTTATGTGGTTAGAATGATGCCTCAAAGCCCGGTATTTAGGTAAATGACCAAATTCAACTTTCAGTATAGAAAACAGGAGAGAGAAGGATTTTTTTTTCCTACCTCCTTGCATTCTGGAGCCACAAGCAATAAACTTTTACACACGGAGCTGCAAACTTGTCTCATGGGCTCTCTGCGAGCTTTCATGCTCTTGCACTCTACATTCTGACTCTTGTACAGTTTTACTGTACCTTCAGGTCTTCTGTGGATTTCTTGCAGAAAATAAATTAATAGTACAAACTAGGATCATTCATCACTGAGGAGAGGGAAATCTGCAGCGACTTACAGTAGTGCAGTCCCTAGGAGGAAGACAGAATTACGTAGGGGAGGGAGATGGCTGATGGGCTTTGAGAGGTAGCTTCTTTATTAAGAAGTAGTAGCACAGATACTGGATTGAAGTAGGGAGTATGTAGGAAATGGAAACAACAAAAGAAAATGTCCTCTTCCTCCTTGCATGTGCTTGGTTGGTATTGATGCATCTTGCTAAGCATGTTACAAGATGTAGGAACACATTGTGTTTCAGGCCATTTCAACAGCTTAATCTCCTGATAAGCTTTCTAACATCTGTTCTGAACTTGACATATATTTTCTTTTCTGTGCTATCCTTGAGGCAAAATTCTCTTCTCCAGTCCTCACTGCAGCTCTCTTATCTACACAGCAGATCTTTTTTTTTTTTTTTTTATGAATTTTTATTTATTTTGCTGGCTGTACATCCATTGATGTGAATTTTTGTGTGCCGACAAAGCACAGAATACATTTAATTTTTTTCCCCCACAGTACTCGAAAGGAGCACCTGCTTTTCCCACCTGAAACTTAAAGATTTTAAGGAGGATTTTGTTGTAGATCTGATCTCCTAGGTCTAGTCTGCTTGGTAACTGCCTCAGAAGCATGCGTCTTAGGCATTTTATTAGAATTATTTGAAAGATGCTGCAGGGGTTGTTAATGTTTTAGGGTTTTGTTTTGTTTTCTTTTGTTCTGTTTGGAATGGTTTGATTTGGTTGTAGTTTTTCTTGTTTTCCATGAAGTAACATTCCCCAACTGGATACACTGAGAGTAAGGAGGGATCCTTAGGGTAAGGAGGGTTTCCTTAGGAATTCCTTTAGAAAGAGGAAGGAGGTTTATGAGAAAGCAGAACAGAGAATCAGAAAAGATTGACAATTTATGAGTAAATATTGGCAGACTTTAAAGACTTTGTTTTAAAGCAGGCATACATGAAAGTACTAGTGGAGAGATCTGCTAAAAGAGTTAGTAGAAATTTATTGGACATACATTTTTAGACTTTAAAGTACTAATTTAATATGGGCTAGCTATTCAGATGAAGAATACTCAGGGCACGTGATGTTAGTAGCATTTAATAATAGTTTTAATTCAAGCTACTTACGACTTTTGGTATACCTATTAATTGTGAATATAGTAATAATTAGTATCAAGGCAACATTTTTTCTAGGATATGTACAAAAAAGAAGATGCCATCTATCTTCCGACAAACCTAAATTCTGTTTAATTTAATAGCTAAAATAGGTTGTCAAAATATAAGATTTGATCTCAAGCATTGAATACTCACTAGCATTCCAATTATTAGAAATCACAATAACAATCAGGAATATTTTTCCGAAGTATGTTTAGTAATAGGGAGATTTTTCATGTCAATGGTAACTCCTAGACAGAAAAATAGCACTGTATAATATGAAATGAGGGAAAACAAGTTGTTGAATAGATTCATAAAAAAGCACCCAGTTAACTTCCCAGATGGTGTTTATTTTGGTTGTTCAACCTCAAATTCAGATCTCAATAACATTTTTAATAAGTTAATGATCTATGGTTTTAGGACCTCAATAAGTTCTTAGAAGTTGTTACATCTACTAAAGGCTTCTCCAATAATTTAAATGTTTTTAATTTGTTAGATCCACTTCTGGATTGTAGTAAGTCCATTGCATTTGCATTGTAGGGGTGGGTGGAAAGACCAATGGTCTCTGTTCTCTGCATGAGGGACTATATCAGCACACAGCAGTTTTTTGTTACAGTGCAACTCATACTCACTCAGGAGAAGTCTTAGATTGCTACCAGACCTTCATGTGGAAATGACAGTCATGACCATGTTAGCTGAAAGTTTCTGCTGTAGACTGAATTAGTTGGTGGTTGTCGGTTTTCCTTAAAGCAGCATTTCAGTTACAAAGGCATTTGCAACTTATAAAGTATCTGAAAGTGTTTGCAGTGAGCTTGTGATCCTAGGATCAAAAGGACTACATCAGTGCTTCAGTTCTTTAGGCATTCTGAATTCCTTTTCTGGCACTCTTGTAATTTAAATATAGCTCAAATGATAATATTTCAAATGGTGTAAAACAGAAATAGATCATGGTTCTACTCTATTCAGATATCCAGAGGCAAAAGCCTTTTGAACACTGGACTCTTACTAGAATCTTGATGCCAACCTTTCCGCTTTAGTAAATTTATGACTTGTATGGTTGTACCATCAGTAAATGTAGATCTTTGACCTTGAAACTGAATGAATGTAATATAGTGGCAAGATAGTGTTCTCCTATGTATTATTCTACAGTATGGCCATTGCACATAAGATGGCTGTATACCTGTTAAAATAGCATAAAACATGTGAATACTTGGAGAATACTGTGTGAAACCATATTGTTCTAGGTACTTTCTCCTTTTGGTTTGAACACAGCATGCAGAGAATAATTTATATTTTACATGGAATTTGTAAGAAAGAAAGCTCCTTTCTTTCTTTGAGGAGTTAAACAGGCTCTTTTTACAGTACCTGTAGCATGATGTTAAATGGAAGTGAAGGCTGTTCTGTTTGTTCTAGTTCCTCTCAAAAAGGAAAGACTTAGTATAATCATCAGTTCATGTTAATGGTAACCAGAAGGGTACTCACCAAGTTTACCAGTAGATCAGTGCAGACATATTTGATACTTCTAGGGTTTTTTTATTATTATTTGTTTGTGGGTTTGCTTTGTTTTATTTTGGTTTTGATGTATCCTTATGACTTAGCTGTCATTTAGTGACTGCCACCTTTTAATACCACAATAAAAGAGATAGATTCTGTTAATCTGCCCACCTTCAGTACTTTTGCTTTTGAGCTTGAATTGATTAGTTAATTAATTCACCTATGCAAAGGAAACCCCATTAATGTAGTACACTCTATGCATGATTCCCTTCAGGTTTCTTACAGAGATTATATGAATTTAAGAGCTTTCTTACACAATATCTTCTTTCTAACACACAGAATGGTAGATTTTTCACTAAATGTTTGGGGAAAGGGTACTGGAAATGGTGGATAAACAGAGTGATCCCTCCCCTGTGTATTCTTCGAGCTTCTGACAAACAATGGCAAGGATTTATTGAGTTGGAAATTGTATACAAAAACTTTCATTGCACTTAATTGTGACTGGTGGAGAATATAATTCTAAGAATTATAGCTTGTACTTTTTTGAAACATTCTTGTGTTTCACCATGTCTTATGGCAATGAATTTCACAAATTAATTATGTATTGTATTAAAAAAATCACTTTCAGCATTACTTCATTTTGTGACTTTTAATATACTATCTAATAATTACATTAGAGGTTTCTCAGTTCCTGTACAGTGAGAAACTTAGCAATCAGTCTACATTTATTTTCTTCAATATCATTCACAATTTTATACATCATCTTAGTATTCTAATGTCTCTCTTTTACACTGAAGACTCCTAGTCTATCCGTTTATGGTATTCTCTTTCCTAATCTCCTTATTCCCCTTCTTTGTGCTTATTTATTTATTTATTTATTTATTTATGTTGATTCTCTCCTTTGTTTTTTGAGACAAGGGACCAGAATGACATACAGGATGTGATGCAATGCTTCCATGGATTTAAACAGGAGAATCCGTGTCAAGCTATAGAGATATTTAGAGACATAACAATACTTTGTATTTCTGCTATAAAAATTACAGGGGGTAGACTTTTTCAGAATACTGACCATGGTGACTTACAGATGTCTTTTTTGAACAGAGTTAGTTTGGTTCAGTGATTATCTCTACATGTATGGCTTAGCTCAGTTTCTTTAGTGTGAATTGCTTTGGATTTACTGACATGGGACTTTATCGCCCAGTTGGTTGCTGTCAAAAGCTCTTCCTACAACTCTTGGTCGAGTTAATATGACAAAAATAGATACATTGAGTATGGAACATCACAAGAATCTCTATAGCAGTGGTTACTGTTGCTGGATTACTTTACTCTCTCAAACTCATCTGTATTTAGTAAGCACATAATGCTTACATCACTATGAATCTCAAGTAAAGGAAAAGAAAACTTCTAACATGCCTGCCAGAGCTGGAAATGCCCTATCTGTCAGTGCATGGTCTGCTCAGGAAGATGAACATGTGCTCTCCTAGAATGGCTTACATGGTTCGATATATTTGGAATGTTTTTTGCCTCAGTGGAGATGTCTTTTTTCCGTGCTTTTCCTAGGTATGTGCAGACAGATGTCTTTATGGCTAGAATTCTTTGTCTCTGTGGTGAATTGCTGCAATAGTTTACTGTCTCTACAGCTTATTATGGAGCTCCTGCTGTGCTGACACTTATCATCAATAATACTGTACATATTACAATGCCCATGCAAAGCTATTGCAAAAAGCTGTAGAAGAGCAATTGTTTGATGGATTGTGTAGGAAACCCTTATACTGCTGTACTCATTTAAGATGTACAACTTTGTTATGAAAAGCACGTAAGCATATATGTGCTCTAAATAAGTGCATGAAAGTATCTTAGAAGTACTATACTACCAAAACACAATCATTTTAAATTTCATAAATCATAATCATTCAGACTGGACATTAGGAAAAAATTCCTTTCGGTGAAGGTGGTCAAACACTGGAACAGGCATCCATCAGACACAGGTGAGTTTGTTGACATGTTGAAAAGTTGTTTGGATATATGTCCTCAGCAGTGTGCTCTAACTTTTGGTTAGCCCTGAAGTGTAGTTGGACTCAGTGATCTTTGTAGTTCCCTTCCAATGGACCCATTCTATTCTATTCTGTTCTGTTCTGTTCTATTCTGTTCTATTCTATTCTATTCTAGGTAAATCTAACATAATTTAATTTTCTGCCACTTCTTTCTTTAATTCTTTACTCTGCATTTTTGAAACTTGTAACTTAAATAGATAAATCTTTTGAAGAAACTTAAGATATCTAGTGTTGTTGGTTTAGTATTTGTTTTTTTTCCGGAGAAGATGCAGTTGTAATTCAATGCTAATAAATGCAATAAATACTAAACTTGATCTAAAGGGTTTTTTGCTTTAAAATCCAACTATACCTTTATTTCTCAGTTACTTGTTTATGACCTGTTTCCTGACTGGTGAAGTGGAACATTGTCATTAGAAATCTGCCCTGAGTGGCTTCCACCCCACTCTTATGAGCTATGGCAACTGCTTAGGAAAGAAAACAGCTGGGCTATGATTCAAAATACTGTTTGTGAACATTTTTATTGGACTCGTTAGTAAGTTGCTTTTTTATTTTTTTTTCCCTGCTAGAATGATGTTACTGTTACCAGCTAGCATGACCTTTAAATAAACAGTGGATTTTGAGTAACAGTGATGTGATTATTGGGGTTTCCAAAACACAAATTTGTACTTCAAATCAGTCTTGTTTACAGTGGTTCTGAGAAGCATGATTTGCTTAGATGTGTATTTACTATACTCAGAAAAGTTTCTAGGTAAGTGAATAATGTCACTGTGATCAGCTGAAACAAGTACTTTGTTCATTTTTATATCATCTGGAAGTCATCAGGTTGTACAGGTTTTTAAAATTGAACTTATGCTTACATGCAGTGCTTGATTGAGGCCATAGTAAACTCCTAGGATTCTCCCAAGCTATTATTTTGCAGGTCACTCTACAAAGACAGAAGATTATCTGCCATGATAATGCATCACAACTTTTAAACAAAATAGGTAATGGTTCTTTGTTATTATAAAGGTTTTACATTGCATCTGCTTTCTTGTTATTAACAATAACATTTTTCTTTTATTTCTCATCTCTACTGTCTAGTTGATGCTTACAAATGTAAATTGTTAAAAAAAATAATAAAAGATTAATAAAAAAAGACCATGATTGAATTCCCTGGGCAGCATAGGCATCAAAAGAATGAGCAACATTTTGGGCTTACTAACGTTCTACAGTGGAGACTGCTTGTGTCCTAGAGGGAAACGTGCACAAAAGCTGCAGTAATTGTCAGTTGGGAGTTGTATATCTTCATAGTTAGGTTCACCCGAGAAGTAGAGTTTGTTATTTGTTGCTTTCCTTGTGAGAGTTAGTGGTATTTATTATTTTGAGCACACTGACACTGGGTCAGATGTCTCACCAAGCTAGATCTCTATCCTCTGGTGTAAGTAAAACAGACATTAGAGAAAAACTCTAAAAAAACACACCAAAGTTGGATAGGTTCTCAACGGACTTACACAAATTTCTGATGGGTAAACTATATGTAAATACCAGCCAAACAATTTAGAACTTCTTTTTTATTTTTTATTTATTTATTTATTTTCCAGTTCAAGGCTAAACTTCTGCCTCTCCTCAGTCTTTCAGGGAGTTTTGCCACCACCTGTAAAGCCTGAGTTTTATTGTTCAGCATGACACTGTATGGTGTGGAATATCCCTGTGGCCAGTTGGGGCCAATTGTCATGGCTGTGTCCCCTCACAGTTCCTAGTTCCTTGTGCTCCCCCAGCCTCCTCATTGGCAGGGCAACATGAGAAGCAGAAAAGTCCTTGGCTGAGTGTAAGTGCTGCTCTGCAGTAACTAAAACATTGGTGTTATCAGCATTATTCTCATCCAAAATCCAAATCACACCTCCTTCCTCACCCCATTCTCCTAAAATAGTTCATTTGATGATTATCGTTCCTTGACTAGCCATCATCTTGAGATGTTTTTGCCTTGAGTCTTCCATTAGAAGATTGTGTATCACTTTTAAACTTCTGAGTATATAAAGACCAGTGGGCGCAGGGCAGGGAGAAGGAAGGAAAAAAAATGCTGTGTTTTCAGACCATTTGTTAATGCTTGTGGTCTTGGATTTTCTCTTTGACATTTTCCACGTCTTTTTGTTTTGTCACTTGGCTGTAAATAACATACTTTCCTGGCCACTTAGAAAGGTAATGTTCTCCTCACTTGTCTTGTACAATAGACTTATCATTTAGCAGAGCATTCCTGGCAGCCTATTGAAGAGCTTAAAATTGAAACATCCTTTTAGTGTAGAGTAGTAATCAAAATGCTTGTGTGTTATATTGGAAAGGAGAAGTAACCATTTTTCAAGTTTATGGCATGGAGCTTTTCCCATTGTTGTAAGAGTTCCATCATTAAAGGAGCCACCTTAAATTGCCACATAGATCCCAAAGCAGTTCTAAAAAATATTTGCTTTTGGAGAGCAGTCTTTGGATCAGTTGTAATTGTAACTGTATTCTGGTGTCATTAGTTCTCTGTGTGGCTTTGGTCTGCATGTTCTTCATCATCCAGAAAACACATTCTCTTTGAAACGTTTACTTCTAAGTCCAGAGTGAAATATATTATCTGGTTTTCTCTATCCTCCCCAGCAAGTGTGTGTTCTTAGAGCTTCAAATTTTCTTCTCAACAAATATCCACTTTTTTTTGGGTGATTTTTAAAAACTGTAGCACTGATGCTACACATATTACAGTAATATTAAGCTGTGTGTGCATTGTGTGTCATGGTGGCAAACTATAAATTGTAGTAAGTGCTGCTTGTGCAATATGGAGTGTTTTCCTGTGGGAAGGAACTGTTGCTTACATTATTTTGATAAGAGTTTTCAGGGATATATGAGGATATGACCTAGCAATGAAGGAGAACAACATGAAAATGAGACTTTTTTTTTTTTTTTTCATTTATTTACCAGATGGTTTTACTAGGCATAGCTCTTGTATGTTGGGTCTCTTTCAATTGTCAAATTTTCCATTTGTCTGTATTCCATGTAAGTGGTTTCATTTTCTATGAGCACATAACAAAACTTCATTTTCTCTTAAATTGCTTGATCATCTATCTCTGTATGAATAAAGGTGGAATGCCAAGCTCCCAAGGCTTCTTGGGGTCACATCTTTGGAATCACTTGCCATGTGCTTTTTTGCCATGACTTTTATAAGTCATGGCTTCTGGACTAGATTTCCAGTCTAGCTAACTTGCTGAGCTTCCTTTTTTCAGATTTCTTGAGTATGGGAGAACCCTAATGAGATGTGATGGAAGTTGTGGCAGATGCAGACTGAATTAAGATCTATAGTCAGAGTAAAAATACATTGTGCTATTCAATGGTGAGTAGCCATGGAACTAAGAGATATTTTATCCATATTTAACTGCCATTTTTTCTTGGATGTCCTGCTCTAGTGTGACCACTGATGTGTTTAGCAAGTACCTTGGAGTGCATATTTTGTTCTAAAAATGCCATAATTCCACAATAAGTACACATACTAAAGTGTTGGTTTTTTTTTTTTCCTTATTCAGACTTTTATTTTTCTTGAAAATATTCTGCAGAAACTGAAATTGCATTTCTTCATCAGCTATCAAAATTTATATGTTCCACCAAATATACACCTGGCAAAATATAAGTGAAACAAAATTATATATGTGTTTAAAAGTTAAGAAATGCCAGATTGTTGGCATTTAGCACCTTCTTGCACGTACATTATGATTATGTGCTGTTCTCCAGCAAAACGTAAGCTTCCTTAGTCAGCTGCTATTTGGTTCTGCCTTCCCAAGTTTCAGCTCTTTGTCCTGCTTAAATACTAGCACTGTTTCCTTCTGGATTATCAGCTTCCTCTTCTCTTGACCAGTTAGCTTTTTGACATTTTCTCTGCAGTTTCAGACTGCTTTTTTTCTTTCTTTTCTTAGCTTGTAATTCAGCTGAGTTTCTCCTCGGTGATGCTAGAAAACCAACAGAATGCAAGGAGACAGAAGATCTCTGCGTTTCATACAAATACCTCATTATATCTTGTAGCAGAAGTTACTAAAATCCTTTCTCACCCTTAATATCAAAGAACAGGATATGCTTACTCACTCCGAGTTATTGGAACATGAACTGTGCACTTACAAATAAAATTTAATACCCAGTTTCCTATGGAGATACAACGCTGGTAAAATTTGGTCAGCAAAATCAAACAGTTTGAGCTGTGAGAGGCTCCAGTTCAGTCACTGAGAACAGATTCTTTTGCTTGTTAATCTTTGAGTGCCTGCTTACATGTGTGGGAAGTGTGGAAATGCTAGCAGGCTTCAAAACAAAGTCTGGGAACTATTTTACATGTGCAAAATTCTTCTCTCCCACTGCCAGTGTCAGAAATGGCTGAGCTGATCAGGATGAAAGCATCAAAAATGGAAAAGAAAAGCTCAAGCTGAGAGAGACTTGGTGTAGAAAATGTCAACAAAAATGGGTAAAGTTTGAGTCAGAAAAAGCAGGGTGTTCAAGTATGAGCAGTAATGCGGTCTTAGTATTCAGTACTACCTGTAGCTCCCTGAATATCATCAAATAATCACTGCTATTGTTTTGCATATTTTATTAGCGAGAATAAAGTTTTCTGCTATAAATTCACTTTTATTAATTCACTCAGGCTTTCAGAACCTAGCAATAGGGTAAGTGAGGGGGAATTGCTCAACTCCTTTTCTGTATCATTCGCTGTTTTGTTTTGCTAGGTCTAAGAGTTACAGCATCTGAAAAGCAAATCATTTTATCAGTTGATTTATTTATTTGGCTTTAATACTTCACCTTTCAGGAAGCAATTATCTCTACTGCATAATTTCATATTTTTAAGCCTTTATGTAAATTAACTATAGAGATATGTAGATTCATTTTGGAACAGGCTCAGACTTACTCATTTGTCAGATGTGGTTATAATGTATCTTAACAAGTTTAATAAAGTGTGCTGAAGTGGTGTCACTATGAAAGTATTCCCAGAGATGTCTGTGTTGATGTGAAACAGTTCCCTGACTATTCCGATTTGATCAGAGCTATGCAGCTACCTTCACATCAGGGTTTTCCAGGCTTGATCACTCAGATTTCCATTAATTTTTCAAGCCTTTTTCTAAAATCTGCTTTATAATTTATTTAGTTGTTTCTTTGCTGCAAAGAAAGTAGTGGAAAATGAATGTCAGCTGCTTAACCACTTGACTAGGTCGGGTTATTTACCCTTTCTCACTGACTTCTATATAACTTAAGGCCAAAATGCATCTTTGTTTCCAGTCCAGTCCAGAGAAGTGAATCCATACAGTTAACCCATGGATGAAACTGGGCCTGTGAATGACAAATACCTCTGTGATCACTCACATGGACAAGTCGGAGGTTGCCTACTCTTTTCTCAGGCCTGAAAAGTTGACAGAAAAACCTGATGAGCCAGCATGGTCCACTGATAGCTGCTGCTTGGCAGTGGATAAGTAGAAGCATGCTTGTGTTATTACCTGTCATGGTTCCAAATTAACTGTTGGGAAAAGGAGGATACTATGTTATTTATGTCTTTCTGTGCCACAGAAATGTTCGTTAAAGTGAAGTTCCTGCATCAGAAAGCAAATCATAGCACAGTACATTGCTTGGATCATAGAACTCAGGTTTGGCTGTTACTGGCCACCTCATTAGGTGCAGAAAGCCCTGGGAACAGTGGCTGGCAGGGCTGAGCTCCACAGATCACACCATGCACAAGTCTTCAGCCTTGCTTCTTGAATTATATATCCAAATTTTACCTTCTTGCTCACACCATTGCCTTGTTATTATTCCAATGTTGTGGAAAGGTTGAAGAGAATTGAGAGTGGGTGAGATAACAGACTCATCGGCTAGAGGAGTACCTTATGGGCATGCACGTATCAGGGTGGACCTAGGGGTAGCTGGACAGGTTTGAATAGAAATGAGATGTCCAGAAAGCTCCTGGCAAAAGAAGTGTGAAGCAACAAATAAAAAGAGAATAGGCATGTTTGCACACTGGTGTGGTAAAATTTTGACAATGGTTTTATTGTAGTTCTCCTATCACATGACAAGTCTACCTTTGGATGAATGAAGCAGCCTCTTTGCAATGCAGTGCCTGCAGAAATCTGAAACTGCAAATGCAATGAACTAGTTCTTATGCAACAGACTTCTCCTGACCCAAGGTCTGTGTTTTTTACCCATACTTGTGTTCAACAGTTGTGATCACTGTATTTCATTTTCACTTAAATTCAATAGCGGGACTTGGCAATAACTCCCCAAAAGACTGTCCTTATGTTATTAAATTCTATTTTATTTATATCCCTCAGTGAAAAAATTATCATAGCCTTAACCTGTTTTCCTATATCTAAATTCTTATTATGGAGTGTGCATACACTGCATCTTGAGGCATGCGATGTTTCTAATGTATTTTATATAGTGTCAACAATTTGAGCAAATTTATATCATCCTGATGGTCTTTGAAGGAATTATAATTTCAGATTTACTCATCTTCTTGTAGCTGGGAAGCGCAGACTGTGGCAACTAGTGCCAGACAGGGTATGTATTCAGAAGCCTGACTTCTAACTCTGGTGCTTTGTAATGCAGCATTTGAATATTGCAGTCAAAAGAGAATAGTGATAAGGAGGATGCATGGATATTATTTGGAATATTTTTTATACACAGTGTAAAGTGGAGAACCTAATTGGAAAGGCCTAGCAATATCCCAAAGCAGGGCCTGAAATAATAGGAAGATTTCATTGTGAATAAGAAGTCTTTGAAATCCATCTACCTTCTATCCTCACTTGAATAAAAAGCTACTTAAAGGCTAGGAGGGAGAAGTTACAAGCCGAGGCTATGCTCCTTTGGGGCAGTATAGCGATGGTTGTCTTCAGTGCTCTCTCTTCATTCTCTCTGTTGTTCCTTCCCTCTTGCTGGTCCTCAGTTGTCTCCACAAAAGATTTCAGGGAAAAAACAGTGCTGGAGCACCTCTTCCCCCTCCTTCTTCTCTGGCCCTGAGGTTCCTTTTGTTTCTCACTCTTGTCTTTGTTCCTTCCTCCTCTGTCTCTACGGCCCTTTCTTAGATACATTTTCACAGAGGTGCCACCAGCAGCTCTGTCAGACTCAGCTGTGTCCTGAGGTGGGGCCTCAGTGGAGCTGGCTGGGGCCAGCTGTGTCCTGCACAGGACAGCCCCTGGTCTCCTCTCCTAGAGGCCACCCCGCAGTCCCCCCAGTGCCAGCGGGTGCAGCAGTGAAAGGAAGGGCAGCAGAGATGGAAGTGATTAGGGGAGCTGAAAAAAAAAAAGGGCGACTGTGTATTGTAAATTGGTAGGCATGTTGGACAAGCTTATAGTGTGAGTGGCTAGGGAATTTAGAAAGGAAATTATTTTGACAAATTGTATGACAAAATGATCTTGTGAGATAATATTTACAGTCTGAAGAGGCTGCATTAGACAGATTGGAGAGGGAGAAGGCTACAAACCTGAATTTACAGGAGAGGGTGAGATGTGAAAGAGGAAGTCATTTTCCTTTCCTGTACCTTGTATTTCTGCCATATGCCCACCCTTCCTGATGCAAACTTATCTTTTGCTTATTCTGTGTGGAGGGTTTTATGTGCAGTTAATTCTGTGGACCAGTAGCTAGAGTATTTTTGCAGTCTGCATGTATTTCCCAGAAGTGCTGGTATATGAAGATCTGGGAATAAGCCATTAAGATTTGTGAGAGCCTTGTTCTTTCCTACAGGGTGTTGTAAATAACTTACAATAATTTGGACTTAAGCAAAAAGGAATTAAGAAGTTGACTGCTGCTAATGAATACTAATGATTGCTGGAAACATGATCAATGCAAGGCACATATTATTAGTGAAGGTGCCCTTAAACTTCATTAATCACCAAGATACCTAGGAAGCAACAAATAATACCTTGTTATTTGACAACAGCTAAAAGAAGAGCCAGTTTGTAATAGGTGTTAAATTCTGCATTCCCATCTCAAGCTGATGTGAAGCAAGTTCTCTGTAAGAGTTCGTGCTGGCACAAGTAAAGGATGTTTAGTGCCCTATTGGTGCTTCAGCATGTGAATGTATCTGAATAATGACTAATCCTGTTCGAGTCAACCAGGCAACGTGTGAGTTTATAGTTAGCCATGTATTTAAATAAGGCCTCTAAGGGCTTCCATATGAGCAGAGCAAGGCTGTGACAGTGTACTACAGCCAGTGGGATTGTGCTCTCTTCTGAAATCCCATATCATACAAAGATACATCCTTCTACTTTTCCCTAGTTAAACACAATCAACGTAACAAAATAATCTCTTCAGTTAAATGCTTGTTAAACATGTCTTCCAATTTTAGCTGCTTTAATGACAATAGTGGTGTTGCTTTTTGCCATGTCTGCGTTAATATCTTTGTGTAATCTATGAAGAGCTTTTATGTATAAACTTCACTACTTTTGTTTTTCTGTTTTTGTTTTCAGAAATAACTCAGAAAACCTTGTATGAATGAGACCGTTTATTATCCATCTTCCATTTGGGGCATCATTGTCCTTAATTTCTCAATAGAAAAATCTAAAAAAAAAATAATAATAAAAAAGGAGTTTAAAAAAATCCAAATTGTTTGGGGAATGGCCTCTGCAAAAACATGTATTTTATAGAGAAAGTTTTAAAGCTCTTACAAATGGCAAGTGGAGGGAAGTTCTATTTCAGACCCATAGAAGGGCTTTTTGCAGCTGACAACTTGTCCACTTTTTCTAACTATGTCAATTTGTCAAATGAAATATGCAACCTCTTCCTACCAGCCTGGGAACACATTAGTGTCAGTGAAAGTGATCTTGTTAATAATGGAGATAGCAAGAAACTTTTTGCGCTTCTTCCTCATAGTGACATAATGTTTCTTTTCTCTCTGGGCATGTACTTTGTGAGAACAAGATTGAATTAATAAATTAAAAAAAATAAAAAATACAAATAGCCACAACAATTTACTGACAATTTGGGGCCACCATACAGGTGTGTATATATAATGAACTGAAAAATGACTACAGGTGATCAATTGTGATCTTTTTTTTTTTTTGCCAGATGCGATAGTAATAAATGGACATACATTATTTTCTTTTTTTCTGTTTGCTGACATTTCCCTACAGATATTGTAAGAGAATTGAACTATTGGGGGGGAGAAGAAAGAAGGGGGGATGAAGGGCATGGGAAGGGGGCAGGAACTAGTTGAGAATCGCACCCTTTTAACAAACTGCCATACCAAAAGCTTGCCAAATAGTTTTTGTTTTGTTTTTTTACCATTGTCCATCTGTTATTTTTCAGATTGTCAGTTTTTAAAGTTTCCTTACTCTGCATCAGGTATTTATTTCATGGCTCACTAGCTTTTTAAGTGACTAAGCAAGGATTGTGCCAGGAAAGTTTTAGCTCCTTTTGAAATCTAAGTTATTTCAAATGTATATTTGCAACCTATTACTTGATTTGGTTTAGTGAGTTATTTTGTCTCATCCTAATGGCATTAGTGAGAAGGTACGAATTTATAATGGAGGGGTTAGCTGCTTTAAGCTATTGCTGTCTAGCAACATTTAAATGTAACTAAGCTAGGGATGTTTTATTTCTTCCTAAGAATCTCTACATAAAAGTTTAATTATTTCAGTTCAGCTTTTTTCAGCTTCCCCGAGTAGAGGAACCCTCTAGCACAGTCAAATCAATTGCTTCCTTTGACAGTATTTGACAATTTACAGTTAGCCCAGATTTGAGTTTCCTTTCCTGATTTACGTTGTTCTCTTACATTCATTTCAAGAAAATACTTTCTTGCTCACCTCTTTGTCCTCTTTACTGGCTTGAAGATTCTTGTCTGGTTTGCTCACTGAAGTATCAAGCAGTATCAAGTATTTCAGTCCTCTTCACCATATTTGTTGTTATTTTAACTAGTCAGTAATTAGTTCCTTGAGCAATTCACTTAGTAACTGATCTTCCAAGGAGGTTTCATTAGATCCCATTGATAATAACCTGCTGTGGAGAATTCTTTGAAGAAGCTCACCTTTCCCAAGTGTGATTCTTTCTCCTGAGCTTGTGATTTTTGGTTTCTCCTGAGCTTTCTTGTGCTCATTTACACTCCTCACAGTACAGAAATATAAGAACGCAAAAGTTCTTGATTTGGAAATGTAAGTGCTTTAAGAAAATTAGCTTTTTGCCTTTCTGTAGAGATGAAAACACAGCTACTTTGGTCATTTTCCAGATTTTCACAAGTAAATTTGATTTGGTGCTGATAACAGGAGGGGGGTAATAGGCAAAGCAAAGGTTTGAAAGAGTCTGAATTTAATGGCAAGTTCAGAGCAGGAATACACTGGGAAGATCTACCTTTGCCACAAGGGCTCTGTGCAGGCAGAAAACAAAGCAGACTAGTGATGTGGACCTGTGTTTTCTCCGATGTGCCGCCACCGGTGCTGCCTGTCCTTGTGGGAAAAAACAGTAATCTTCAGACACAGCTTACACTGCTAGGGGTGTAGCAGTGGGGTCAAGTACTTATGGCTTTTTGCCATTTGTAAGACCTATGGTTCACCCACTGTGTGAACTCAACATCTTCTTTCTGTAGCATTTTTATTTTCCTACCATGTGTAGAGTGATTACTGCTAATGATTAACATGTGGGTGTCATACTCTAGGGATCATTCGTTTACCCTAGGTAGTCATACAGCGAATGTTTCATGGGTAGCTGTTTTCATCAGAGAAGCAGCACTCTTGCTTCCTCACTGCTTTTTTATCTGTTTCCAGAAGAGGTAGCTTCTGGGAGAAAACTTGTTTGTGAAAACCTTAATATTCATTCCCGTTGGGTGGGGCAGAGTGCTTCAGCACTGCTCACCTTTGAGCCCACATTTGTAGGTCAGAAGAAGTATTCTGCATATGGAAATGTTTGTGCCTGAGGCTGGCATTTGTGGCTAAGGGAGAGAGAAGTAGTTACGTTGTTTGTAAGTCTGCTGGCGCAGCTCTGAAAATTTTTGCAGTGTTGTATTCACTGTATGAGTAGAATAGAAAGGGGTATTGCCTGACTATTGAATTCTTCTTGTATCAGTCCCTTACATGCCTCATTAATTTTCAGGCCTCTAATTTTCACCAATTTTTACAAATCTGCATGGGTAAAACAAACCGTTTGTACATTGTGGTATTCTTAATGAGCAGTTATAAAAAGTAACTCAGTTACTCTTACTGAATGAGTAAGAGTATATTACATTATTTCAATACTAATATTAAAATACCAACATTGATTAATAATAAATAATTATAATATATAACATATTACAAGTTATTTATAATATATAAATAATATAATATGTAGTATAATTGTGAATAATTATTAATAAATTATTAATTAATTATATTATTAATATACTGTATTATTTTATATTAATGCTTGCATATTTCTTGGTGTAAGATAATACATAAGAGTAAAACCCCATGGTTACTTTTACCAAAAGATAATAAAACCTGACATATTAATCTGAGTGTAAAAGAGAAGAAAACGGAGAGGCTGTGGTTCACAGCAGTTTGCTTTGGACAAAATCCTTTTCAGCATATTTTGGTCACATATTGTCACTCATTTGTTTCATGATAAATAATTAATTATCCTATAATAGTTCTGTAATTCATTTTTACCCTTTATATTACACAGTGATTATTTTATAATTAACTATTAATTTAATAACATGGTTATGGTTATGTCGTAGCAGAGAATTAACATTGAGTTAATTATGAAATATTTCAGATGAAGCCATTTAAAGTAGTAGCCTCTCCAATTTCCCAAACAATATGTAACAAGAATTGTATTCAGAATAGTAAAATGGCATAATATCATGCATGAATTATGACAGACTACTGGGGTCTAAGGTAGTTCATTGGCATTTATAAATAAAAAATAATAATAGCTTTAAGACACCTGATACTTTAGCAGGGTCTGATGACTCTTCTGTTAGTGTTGACTCTTATTAGAAATTAGTGCTTGGATATTCTTGTGTGTTTAAGATGCTGATCTCTCATGCATTGCAACTGCATGGGAAACATTTTGTGGTAGAGTTATGGGGCCAAAAACTGTGCATCCCAAGGCTTTCTGAGAATGTTGATAGGATACTAAATAAATCTGGTATTTGGATTACTAAATGAATCTTGTCAGCATCAAAAGAATTCTCAAACAAGACCACATTAGTACTTACGTAAATATATATATATATGTGTGTGTGTATGTGTGTATAAAGAAAAAAAAAGTCTTACTTAATTTTGAGGTTTTAATTTTTGGGAAAATTTTATGAATACTGAAGTGCTGTGGAAGGTCACAGCCTAGCTAACAGTTTTCCTGTTTATAACCTGTTTTTCATAATATTTTTGAAGTACACAGGGAGAAAATAGTTGCCTTTAACAAATAAAAGCCCTTCTAGTAGATTTCATATGGAATTATGAATTTTGCCTTTTTCCCAGGCAGTGGAAATAAATTTATGCTCAAGATGGATTTACTGTGCAAAAGATAGCTTCATAGCATTATGGAATGGTGTGTTTAGGGAGGGTGCAGCTCCTTTGAACACATTATTCCACCTTGTCTTCTTGTTTACTGTATTCTTCCTTGCCAAATCTCTCTGTCTCTCGTTAGACTGAGAGCTGTACTATTTAAGATGCTGCCTAAAGTGACAGTCACAGGTTACTTAAGATATTCTTAAAAGAAATGGGTTATTTCAAAGCAAATGGAACTTGCTCTTAGAGAACTGAGTCCCCTTTTCCCTCTGTGTTTATTCTGGTGAATTTCTGAGATACTTTTCAGCACTTCATCACATGACCAAATTTTTAGCCGCATAACCTTGGTATTTGTAAGTTATTGACAGGAATGTTTGACATTGTAGCACCTGAAATAGTGGGTAACATTTCATAATCTTCTTTCCTCCCTTCTCATTGTCATTGTTCCTTATCAATCTGTTGCAGTTGCTGAGTGTAAGTCACAGTGTTGGAAGCTATTTATAGTGAGCTTTGTGAAAGGTCAAATACCTTCAGCTGTTTAGATGTTTTCATTAACAATATTATTCCCTGTTTTCATTCTGTTTGAAAATATGCCAAAACAGTATTTTTTTAGAGAACAATATTATGAAAAGAAATAGAGAAGTTTTTGATCTTTTCTTGATAAATTCTTTCATCCCATTAAAAAAAAAAAAAAGACAACAAAACTAATTATTGTTCGTTTTTGCATCTTTTTATCTGATTTTGTATTGAACAGTTCAGACATGATAAATTTAGTCAACATTATTCGTAAATGCTGAATTGATTAGTTGAGTTTGGAACTAGAATATCCACAGGGTACTCAGATAAAAAAAAAAAAAAAAAAAAAAAAAAAAAAGAAACCTGTGAAGCTGGTATTGAAAGCTTAAAGAAAACATAGAAAATAACTTAATATTGCACATTTGATATCATCATTAACAGAAATACCAAAATACTCCTTTTCAGCTTCTGTCATAGCTCTCTGAGCTGTTTACTGCTTGCCTTTGGGGCAGAAAGCACCTGTCTCCATACTGAGATTCACATCCCAGAAGCCACGTGTCTGAAACACTTCCTCTAAAAACAGCTGGCTCACCTTTCCATCATGCTGCATCTTCCACAAAAAAAAGGTAGTGGTGCACCCTGCAGTTTCATTAAGCCGTTCTGCATCCAGCTGTGTGGTCGCTCATGCTAGTAGTGCTTTGCTGACCAAATGCTGACCACTTATTGAGCCAATTCAGCTAACCGATGCAGCAAAAAATGAGCCAACACCCACTGCCCCCAAACAAACAAAAGGTTTAACTTCTGATTTAGCATGTTGAATTGTCTTTTGAGGGGTTCAGACAAACTCCAGCCTGTTCCAGTAAAGACTGAGGCCAGGAACATGGTTGAATGGAATGAAGGAGTTGGGAGATAGAAGATGAGCTCCACAGCAGCATGTAAACAGTTAATACATAGTGTATTAACTGTATAAGTTAGTAAGTGTATACAACAGTGTCATATAACTCCAGAAGAATAATGTGAGGCAAATTGACTGGGTCAAAGTGAACGTGTTTCTCTAAGATTAATAGTGAAAACAAATGCTGCTGGGGCAGAGACCAAGCAGAAAGGCACGCTTGTTCTAGCTTTGCCACATTCTGCTCTCACCAGTTCATGGATGAAAGTGGAGAACTGCCTCTTTCTGCTCCCAGCTGTGTTTGTGAATGAAAGTAGCATCTGGTGCTGTGTTTTATGCTGTTGTACCTTTCCAAATGTTCCTTTGGGAAGCACAGCAGGAGAGCACCTACGCTGAAGATTCTGCGGGGAGTTGGTGTGAAATGGTACCAACCTGCTCAGCTCTGATAAGACTCTGATCCTTCTGGGCATGTGCAGAAGCAGGTCTATAACACTTGAGATATTACTGGCGGAAATGTATGTGTTTGTAGTAAGTAGATGATAATTTTGAGCATCACTCTTGTGAATTTAATCGCGTAAATTCCATTTAAATCTTTCTTCTGGTGAGTATATCTCATTTTGAATCTGTATAGTCTCTTGTCTGCTGGGATTTAGAAAGGCACATTTGGTGTTTCCAATTAAGGTTTTGCAAATGTGGAAATTCAGAGTGTGTTCCCAAAAGGATTTAAAGAAATAGTGGTTGGGAACTTATGAAGATGAGTGAATAAATTGTATGTAGTAATGGAGGAGCCACTTAGCACTGGTAGGGGTGGCAGGAAATACTGACTGCAGATGCCTGTCCCAGACCACTTTGGACTCCTCTGAGTCACCTGACTCAAACATCAATGAAGTGCTTGATTTCCCTCCCCCGCCAGGGATTCCAAAAATGGACTGACTAGTCTGAGTTTTCTCTGGGCTTCCAGTAGGTTTTAGGTGGTGCTTCCAGTTAGGAGAGTGGCTGTCCTGGCTCTTGAAACAGTGGCTTGGAGTTGGCTTAAGAAAATGTTCTGATGGAAATATTTTTTAAAAGGAAGAAATAACAAAGCAAGTTTATTTGGTTTATTATGTGATTGAATATCTGAATATGTGTTTTATTGAGTCCCTGAACGCACTCAAAGTTAAGCAAATGCTTTTAGGGGCATGAATAGATTTAGGGTCATACAGATCTGCACTTCCTAAAAGACTCTGAGACCACTTCTGGCCAGCCTAACTCCTGAGGTCTTAATACTGCACCTGTTTTCTGGCACTTTTATGTGAGTTTAACTCAATCAGCATGCTTATTTAGAAACTGTTTATTTGTCACTTACCCTTTCCCTTGCATTTCTTTAATTAAAAAGATCTCTCAAGAAAACGCATTGCTACAGTGCTACATTCCACTGTTTCTGTCAAAATATATAAAAGTGCTTCTGTAATAATTGTCCTGGGATTTAGAAGAATTCTGTAAACAGGTCAACTCCCTGCCTTCAAATCTGTTTCCCACATTAGACAGATTGCCCTTCAGCCCGTAATAGGTTAAAAGGCTGGTTTATAACACCATAAACAGTAACATAACTGAAATAAATCTCACTAACAGTGCAATTTATATCAATTGTTAATGTTAATTTATGATCAGACTTTAATAAATCCATTTAGTTTTATAAAAGGACTGTAAATTAATTCTGTGATTTGGGAACGCACTGAAGTTATTACTACACAGCACCTTATTAAAACATTTGAACACTTCTTGCCTATACAAATATATTGAGATGCTCTGGTAGTCTCAATGGTTTTTAACTATGTACTACTGAAACACTATAATGAACTTCCTTCATATAAGAGAAAATTCAGGTGATGATTATACGTTTTAGGTTTAATTATATGCTATATTTGCATAGCTATACTGAGCCTCTTTATATTTGTTATTCATAGTGCTTTAGGGAAATCCTTTCTTGACAGTCTCAAAACATTTATGTGTTATGTCCGTTCCTGCTTGCCATTCCTTCTCAAACAAACAGCAGGGTCTACGTGCACTTGTTCGGAAAGTACAAAAAAGAAAATCAGAGGGAAGCAAGAAAGGCTCCAAGTTTGACATTGCTTTACTTCCAAAACTCTTTCTTTGAATCTATTCTGGGGAAGAAACAGTCTGTGAAATCATTAAACATAAAACTGAAAAATTTTAAATAATAAAAAATATATAGCATATATTAAAATAGGCATTTCTTTTATTTCATTATACGTTGAAATGTCATCACTGGTGTAAAACACGGGATGATAATGAAGTGGGAGCAAATACCTTGCACAGAAGAGACGTGAAAAGGTAAATTTAACACCTAACAGGTGTTAAGAGCCATAAATAATGAATGGCTCTGCAGTAATTTAATCCTTTGTCAATCAAAGTGTTCACTATTGAGAAAACATCTTGCTGAGAATGCTATATTTAATGGAAATGCTTCTTAGTTGGAGGGGCAAAGTGTAATTTTACTAGCATAGCGCAAAGCATGGTGCATTTTCAAACAGGCTGTGAACTTTCAGATATCAAAAAGGGTAAGTTTTACTGCTGATAGTCATAATATCTTCTTGGTATTCACAAATACAGTACAAATACAACAATGGCAAATAGACAAAACACTTCTGCACTCAGTTTCTACATAACATTTAATTGGACTAGTTTGACCTGACTGTACGATTCTCAGAAAAGTATTTTAAAATTATATGGAAAGTAAAATAATTCAAATGTAGGCAAAATATCAGTAGAATATTAACAATCCTTTGGGATTGTTAATATGGGATTGTTAGTTGTTAACATATTGTTAATATGTTAATCCAATGGGCTTGTTGCAGTCTGTTTTCCACACAGGCTGAACCAGAGAAATACGAATGGAGGTTTAGGTCAGCACAGGAGAGGCAGGGACATGTATAGCTGTGCTGTGCATCGAGGGAGCCTGGTAATTGCAGTCTTCAGTCAGCTGTGCATGTGCTTAAGTTGGAGCTCATAAACAGTCACAGGCTAGCGACAGATGTCCTCTTCTGCATCTAGTTTTGCCTATGGATGCAATTATCATCTGTAAGCGATGTCTGCTCCCTGCTGCTCTCCCCTGTAGGGTCTTCTCCCCTACCAGCACAATTGCTCTTTTGAAAGCTCTCTGACCCATTTCAGGCAGAAAGCTGGATTCAAAGAGACTTGCTCCAGAAATTGGCTAAAACGATCCCGCTCATTCTGACTGAAAGTGAGCAAGAAGGGCAATGACAAAAGCAGCTTTGCGAGAAGGAAGTATGAACAGTCACAAGAAACTCAGCAGCAGCTTTTTGTCTAGCACATCTGGGGCTGAAAGCACACTTGTGGCCTTGTCTCCTTGACAGAGCTGCCTCTGTTGTGACTGACAGCCTGCAGAGCTCTGTCTGCCTGCCTCCTGCAGAAGCCACCACTGGTGTGGTTGCACCAACCCACCTGGAATTTGCTCGGGCCACAGCTGAGATCTCATACTGGACGGCTGTTCGTGCAGTCTGAGCTCGAGGGCAGTTTCTGAACTGTCCTTTTCTCCCTGGGGATGTAGTTAAGAACAGTTCAGCAGGTGAATTCCTACCCCTAAGCATACTTACGTTGAAGATTGGGGTAAAATATATGCAGGCACATAGTTCTGCCATAAATAACTGCCATGAGGTGAGGTATATTGCTGGCTACAGTACTTATGAACATATTTTAAAGTAGAAATCATGTCTCAGAAACCTCTAAACAAAGTTGTTTTTTTATTTCAATAAAGACAGTTACTTGCTTTTTATTGACATTAATACTCAGCATCCCAAAGGGAAGCAAAGTAACAAAAGAGCACGATACATAGTTCATTTTTGTTTCAAGTTGAGGGACAAGTTCAGTGCTTAAAATTGACAAAGCGTGTGTCCAAAATGTAGTAGAAAGGCACAAAGGTAGGATTTTGTCATTTATTTCTTAGTATTCCGGAGAACCGGACAGATGAAAATTATGTACATGTTTTAAACTCTCAGAAACAGTGGTACATTTTATTGTCCAAAGTTTGCAGGGGAAGACCTATTTGTCATCTAAGTATGGTGTCATTCAGTAGATAGCCTGCTGGCTTCATTTATGGTAAGCGGTTCGGGAAAAGCACAGACAACTTTTTTCCTTTCCATCTGCTGTTCAGTTAAATTCATATTACGTTCAGTTGGTATTTATATAAATTGCTGGAAAGTTCTTTATCATTGCTTGAGCTGGTAACAGTTCAGTTTTTCCCTTTCCCAAAATTAACAGTGAGGGCTCACACTGTTTTCAATTATTACAATTCATTCTTTTTTTTTTTTTTTTTTTTTTTTTTTTTTTTTTTTTTTAAGAATGCTTTTCTGCATTTGTGAAGCATGGAGAATAAGTTTTCCTTAATACCAGCGGAATCCCAGTGGAAGAGTGTTTGTCTGATAGTGCCTGTACTGCGGGTACCTTTGGGCTTACTCCTCTTCTCTTTGACAGCCAGCCCCTACTGAGTTCAAAGTGAGTAGGGTCAGAGCTTCAGTGGAACACAGAATAGCCTTCCTACAGCAGCCTGCACTGGGAGCCAACTCTGCCTCTGAGTTATTACTGCAATCTCAGTGCAGGCGAAACAAGCGGATTTGAGTACATCTGGCGTCGTACAGATAAAGATATACAAAAGAGTGACTGGTGAGAGTTCTGGTGGCTCATTTTATTGATTGTGCAACTTGATTGCCCGCGCTGCTCACTTTGCATATAGACTAGGAGAAAAAGTATTTTGAGGTAACATCTTAACAGTAGGATGGTTTGAGAACTTGCTTATCATACTTAATATCCTAATAGATACAACAGGTTTTGGGTCCCAAAGATTTCTTTTTTTCTTTTTTATTTTCCTATTTATTTTATTTGTGTTTTTTATTTATTTTTTTTATTTTTTTTTGACTGTAGAGGCTGGTTTGGCCCATTTCTATTGTCTACATAAACGTGAAATAATACTTGTACTGGTGGGCAACACTATAACACCCTCAGTCAGAAAATAGAAATGGCACTATAGCTGCAATCACTATTTATGTCTGTGTGGGAAGTGTATGCAACCCTAGTACAGAATGCATTGTGGTCAATAACTTGCACTTACTGTAGTTCAAATTACACACATGCAGGCTGTCAAGGGTGACACATTTATCTAACGCCTTCTGACAGATTCAGCACAGTTCTTAGCTGGCAGACGAGCTGTTTGGACCAAATGTTCCAACACCAACGCTTTAGGCAAAGAGCCAGTAACTGTTTGTCATGCAAATATAAATAACTGATACCACAGCAGTAGTGCCTTGCTGCAGAAAAGTCTGCTTTCTGGTGGAAACACAGTTCACTGTTTGTATTTGAAGCACAGAGAATGATACATATATATATTATATATATATATATATATATTGTTTTTAAATAACATGTTGAAGTGGAAGAAAATAATTAGTAACATTCTTATAAATTCTGTAATATTTAAAATCTTGCACTATGTATCCTTGGAATCTTTGAAGCTGCCTTTCTTTCAGTGTCTTAACAGCATGTGGCAGAGTTTGGACCCTTCTCAGTGCAAGTGTGTAGGTTCTGGATAGCTCTTGTGTACTTGCCTTCTTCTTTTCTCTAGGAAGAAGACCTAGCTATCAGTGCCTGGGCTATATGATGTTTATTTGGCTTAGAACTCCGGTAGCAACATACTGAACAGAACAAATATTTTTAATAGCACTGTGTGTGATAAAAGAATGAAGTTACAGCCTCCAACTTTAAGTCAGTTTTATTTTCTTAATTCATTCATGCTCAAGTCCTAATAAATAGAGGCACTTATGCGGTAAAATTCAGCAGCTGTTAGAAAGCAAACCTGCTACAATGCAGATTTAGGACAAAACTGGAAATGCAAACTAGACTAGGACTTTCTGGGAAGACAAATTGTAATGCTTGCCTGAAATTGAATTTGGATTGGTGAATTGTAATGGGACCTTTAATTACGGTCAAGAGTCAGTTTCTTGACTTTCACAGAAGTGGCAGGAAGCAGACTCCTGAATCTTTGTGCTCTGAACAGATTCTGAGAAAAAAGTTGCAACCACTGGCTCAAATACTGCTCCTTAAACAACTTGTTTGTCCTCCATATGTGTGGCACAACTACTCTTCTTTTCAATTTTATTTTTTTTTTGGTTCTTTTGGTTGTGTATCTTCTGTCTTAATTTCCTCAAGTAAAAAACAATTAACAATGCAACTTTTTTTTTTTTGTCGATCCAAATGCTTCAGTATCTGAAAAATGGTGTTTGATAATGAAAACTCTGCCTCTGCTATCACAAAAAAAAAAAAAAAAAAAAAAAAAAAACCAAAAAAAAACAAAAACAAAAAAACAGTTCCTTATCCTTCTATTTTTCTGTAAACAAGGATAAATTCTTATGCTCCCCTAAAGCTTAAGTTGTATGTCAGTCACACCATATAAACATCTTTTCCTTTTCTCTTGCATTAGTGGCAGGAAAAAATAGTCAGTGCTGGTGATTTCCTTCATCCTTTTATTTGTTTCAAATCTTGGAGTCATGATACATAAACATAACCAGGACTTTGTTATCCAGCTGCAAAGCTGATGCAAAAAGGGTAATTAACTTGGACGGTGACATCTCTCTGTTACCTACCTAGTTGATGCCTCAGTGCTTTGTTCTCTAGAAGAGTTAAAGCTGTTGTTTTATTTCACTTAATCTCTTTGGTATTGCTCTGCATCTTTCAATCCACCTCCAGAATTTGTTTCTGCAATGTATTGCAAAAAAATGAAAAAGCTGCCCCATCATAAGTAAAAACAATATACATATGTAGGAAGTATATGAATAAATAGCTTTTTGACATCCTTCTTAAAAGTTGTAATCTCACTGTCTTGGCTCTTCGTTAAGACAGATGTGTGAAACATCTGTACTAGTTCTCATGCAGTGCCAGAACCCTGGCTGCTCCAAGCAGAGCTGAAAAACCCATTTTGCTAATTGAGGTGGGAGTTACCAGCAGTTATTTTGACAATAGCAGTGTCATGGATTTCAGTCACTGGAGGGGAAAAAAACAAAAAAACTCCTTATGCTTTAAGTGTATATTCTAAATAATATAATACATACTAATATATATAATATATATAATATACATAATAATATATAATATATATATATATAATATATATAATATACTCTTGACATCAGGAGGGGGTTCTTCACAGAGAGGGTGGTTGCACACTGGAACAGGCTCCCCAGGGAAGTGGTCACTGCACCGAGCCTGTCTGAATTTAAGAAGAGATTGGACTGTGCACTTAGTCACATGGTCTGAACTTTTGGGTAGACCTGTGCGGTGTCAAGAGTTGGACTTGATGATCCTTAAGGGTCCCTTCCAACTCAGGATATTCTATGATTCTATTCTATAAATAATATCACGTAGGATTTCACATCATTGAAGCTAGCAGATCTTTTGAAATATTAGTCCTTTTTTAAAGCTAATTACTACTTGGGAATCTACTTCAATGTTCAGTATCATTCCTGATGTAAAGGTTATAAAAGTTTAATTGCAGAACAGCTCCACACTATGGAGTCCTTGTAGGTACCTCCCCAGGTACATATTTTCTTATTGCATGCAGTAAATCTGTTTTACTTACAAAATATGTAGATATTTCTCTGAAAGATCTCCTAATGCATCATGTGGCAGAGAATGTACACATACAAGCAATATTTAACTCAGTGAGCAAAATCTACTTGTTATTCCTTTTTATGATCTGTCACTCCTATGTTTTCCAAGGCATGTGCGAATCTGTTTTAAATACTCCCACTAAATTTACTAAACGAGTAGAGGTTCAATGAAAATTTCCATTAAGCTGCTAAACTTAGCAGTGTGTTGGTAAAGCATATTAAGTTGTACTGTTCAGTTCATTTTGTATCTGTAATAGGGAGTTTGAAGTGACACATTTGCTCAGAAAGGAAGATGTCGTTTAACTGGATTGAAAACTGTGCCATAGGATTGCTCCAAATAAAGCGAGGTGTAATTGTTGATCTTGCTGACATGTGGGTTTGGGACTACATGATGTAACACAAAAAATGTAGCAAATACGCATTAATGTTGATACTCCTGAGTAAAAATACTGGGTGTTTTTCACCATCTCATATATCAGTTTTATGATGGAGATACGTCAATGGATTTATTTAAAATCAATGGATTTTAAATAAACTGACAGATCTGAACTGATTTATCCCTAAATGAATTTTATGTTCAGACGTGATGTGGGGGGGGTAGGTGATGGTGAATGTTAGCAGTTGTCTTCAGGAAATGCATCTGTTCTCTTCACCAAGATATTTAACATAAACAGATACACTCAATTTCCGTCAAGCTTTTAATGTGTGAGTTTATTTTTTCGGGCCTCATATTAAAAGTCTTCAGGTTTTAAAAATCCACAAGAACACATGAAGTTTAGAGAAAAATTATTTTGTCTTGAAGGATGTCCCTAAAATGCAGTTAAAGTTTCATGAAAAACTCCATATAATGAGGAAAATCATAATGTATTCTGTGACTGACAAGTTTGTGGTCTATGTTTGAATATCCTAAGATTGAGTGTAAGTGCACTATACGTTACTTTTAATTTTAAAATACCAAGTATAAAACTGTTAACATCTTATCTATACAAAATTTTTTCTTCAGTTATTCTAATATCTGTGTCACAGCTAAACTATGTGTTCCAAACGGCACTGAAGAGCAATGCTGTGGCCTCAGCTCTGTTACCTAATACTGTCCACTCAGACAAGGCTCAGTCTGTCGCAGGCAGTAACACAGCACTGTGTTCAGCTGTCTCAGCAGGGTTAGTCCCCGGAGTGTTTTGAAAGGCCTGTGTTCAGGTCACTGTCAGCTCTCACGTTCCTTGTGTAGTATCTGCCTGTCTTTTGCCACTGGTACATTAAGCAACACAATTAACAACTGTTGTGAAATTTGTTCTTTAGGGGAGCAGTGTGTTAAGACTAATTACTTTGTTCTGATTTGTTCTTTCATGTGGAATATGTTTGTGGAAATACAAATATACACAAACTTGCTAGTGCAGCAGTAATCAACATAACTCTGTAGACACAGTTCTTTGCAGGAAGGTTTGCAAGAAGCACGTATGTGTACATGGTCTTATACACGCTGCTTGTGGCAGTATCAGCAGATGTTTCTTGAACAACTAAGTGAAATGTGCTAAGATTTATGAAGGTCCTTGGTTTGTTGGAAGATTTATTCTGCAATCTTGAGCTTCCCCAGGAAATTTCCATCTCTTGGGTAAAATATCTTCAACGCTCCAACATTGATTTCTATTACACTTACTGATTAGAGCAGAAATATTTACAGTAAATAAATTATTTTTAATTCAAGTAGGGTTTTTGTCTTCAAACAGCTTATGCTTTTAACACATTTTTTCTCAAGCCATAATTATGCAGTAAGTCATTTTATGATTCTTATTTTCAAGACAAACACTACACCATAAAATTTCAAGGTGTGCAAGGAGTCAACAGGGTTTTTGAGAGTTGTATTTGGGCTCTGTGATTTGTGTCAGGTCACAAGGTAGTAACTGCTCTGGTGTCATTAATGTCATTGAGACAGGCATCTGAAATTAGGAATCACTTTGTCATTTAGGATTAAAGTGGAAACTAAAGAGCTGGTGCTCTACAGGCTATTCTTTGTCTCTGTTGAAGAGTTTGAGAAGAGGTCAGAAAATAGTAAATTATGTAATAATTATAACTGTAGTACTTTGTGCCTTTGGGGAAAATGATATCTCTTTGTATTCAATATTCCTTGTACATTGAAACAAGGTAGAAAACTGGAATTGCCTTCCAAGGCAAGACATTTGTACTCTTGCTGATGTGTGCTAAGGAAGAATTTGCAGAGAGAATATTGCCTAAATATATTGCAAAGCTAGATGCAGTCCCATAGCATGTGCCTTTCAGATGGAATGTGCATCATCATTTGGGATTTAACTGGGAAAAAAAAATAAAAAAATCAGGAAATGGTTATCTAAAGAAAATAATTTCCCCAGTGTAAACAACCAGTTAAAAATAGATAGTAGTATTGTTTCAGCAAGTGCATACTTTTTTTTTAATTTTAAATGCAGCAAAAATAAAGCAATGCACAATCTAAGAGTATTGTGCATGTTTCTCCTAACAATGTGCTATATATATATTTATATATATACATACACTTGTGTGTGTGCACGTGTGAGTGATACATAGCAACAACTATGAATTGGCTGGTCTAAGCAGATGGTAAGACAGGTGTCTTTGGAAGGTGGAGGTTCCATGAAATAAATGTTATTTCTTACAAGGCTTTCCTTTCCCATCCCCTAACTGGCCACACTTTTCATAACTCTTTCTTACTCAGTTTTTATTTTTCTTCATAACAGCTGGAACTCAGACACTATAGAACTTTAAAGATGCAACATCAGATATTGTTTGAAGCAATATACCTACTTCTATATTTTATTTCTTTTTATTCGGTGCATGTGTTCGAAATTAATTTTTGTTACAAGAAGCTTCCTGGACAAATATTTTATACTTAAAAATGAATTGCAGAAACTTTTGCTGTTATATTTTCATTTGCCTACAAATCAATTCCTCATAGACTAATTTGGACCCAGAAGCCTCTCTTCACTAACCATCACAATATAGAAAATGCCAAACCAAAGGAAGCCAAACTATCTGTATAGAGAATTGTACTTTCAATAACTGCAATCATCTATATTTAATATTATTTGTATGTCAATACAAAGTTTAAAATTAAACTATAAACAGCATATGGCCCTGTACTTTAAGACAAGCAATAAACACAAACCTAGTATCATAATGAAACAACTCTCAGTAGAAGTATAAGCCTACACTTTCATGTATGGTATTTGCTGTGCATAGCTTCTGATTTACTTTACGTGGGAAGAATTTCTCTTAAATATTCAGGCGTCATGAACAAAATACAGCAATGGAAGATAGGAGGGATACATTCACTTATCAAAACTGTATATTGAAATTCAGTATTGTTAGAAAGAAGGGAGAACAATACTATTTGGAAGCATAGAAAGAAAGGAAAATGTTTTATTTTATTGCGGATTCCTTTTACAATTTTAGGGGTCTGAGAATAAGTTTTTTTTGTCAGACTCCCTAACTGAGATCAGATTCGAGTTTGATGCATTTTAATCTCTGTCATTAATACCGGTAAGTACATGTGATAGTTATGAAATTTTTGCTGTAGCTGATATGCTGCACTCTTAAGTAGTAATTCAGAAAAGTGACTATACTGCTTTTGTGGTTTAATCCTATTGAAGCCCACTCTGTCCAAAATTAAAGAAAGAATGTATTATTGGCATAACAATAACTAGAGGTAGGCATATTCACTTGTAATAAGTGGAAGAGGCTTTTCTGTACACTTCTTGCAGAGAACCAGAGGTAAGTTAGGTTTGGTTTTATGTATTGTGCTAGATTTAGAGTCTTCTGATCTCAGCGGAGAAATTTTCATTGTGTTTAGTGGATTATAGATGCAGCCTCTTAAAAGGAGGTCACTTGTAAATTTTCTCCCTCTAAACTATTGTGTTTGGGCATAGAGTATTTTAGGAAAATGCATGAATAAATGCCTCTTGCTTTTGTCATACAGATGTGAGAATGATTTTCTTAACCTCCTGATCTGCTTAGCAAATCATTTACTTGACATTTTTCAGACTGGAAAAAATAATTTTTAATATTTATGGCTGTTAGTATTCTTCAGCTTGGATATATTAAATGCATCAATTAGATGCTGTATGGAGTTAAATCCAAACTATCTCTTCTTCAGTTTCAAGTGATGATAAAATCCTGGTTTTTATTAGATGTTGTTACATATTGTTGTTACAATGTTACATTAGATGTTGTTACAGTTATACTTTCAGTAAATGGAATGTAATCATGTTATTTAATTTTGGTAAGACTAAAGCATAGATATAGTAGACATTCAGTGATATTTTCTCATTTTCCTTTTTTTTTCTTCTTTTACATTCTCTCTCTGCCTGCCAAATATATTAACCTTTTAATATTTTGTTATAACTACACCTGTAGTTCAAATGATGGTGGAGCTGTGATGTTGCAGAGATTCATGGAATGTTTCCAGTAGATAACAATGGTGCTTGTACATAAAGAGACGATAAAACAGGTGATAAAGCACAATTTATTTGCTCAGTGTTGTTGATTCCTTGATCAGGATGTGAAGGGAAGCAACATTTCATGTTGGTTTAGTTTCCTGTTCAATAGAATATAGAACAAATCTTCCTTCAAAAATGAAAGGCTTATCTTTCTCATTAAATCATGTTTGTTGTGTGTTCTAGGCTAATTAAACAAGGAAGGTCTACATAGCCTGAAAGTGTATAAAAGTATGAATGTTCTCATTTGAAATGTTGAGAAAGTGATGCATGTTTGACATTTGAATCACCTGAATATAAATGTGCAACAGTTTTTTTTTTTCTTAAAATTCTGCTCTTTTTTTTTTTTTTTCCCAAGAATTTGGAAGGAATTTTCTTTTGGTGATGGGATAGTTTAGCTTTTTAAGAGAGAGTATTTGAAAATAGTCTCAGTATATTTTAAAGACTTGTATTTTGTCATCGTTGATAGCTCTTTATGTTGGACATAGTATCATTCAGTTCTATTTGTAAATTGTATGTGAGTATTGGAGACTGCATTTGACTCAATGACATTCAGTACAAGGCAGCCAGTGTGAATTGCTTTATCATAAATCTTTAAACAGTACATGGGATTTAAGGTGATTTGTTGGCGCCTCTTTGCATCCTGCATGCTAGCATATGTTGATACAGGGTGACTGAATTAAAGCCAGTGAATGTTATGTATTTAGTGTCCTAGCAGAGTACTTCTTTATCTCCGTTCTGTTTGCAACCGAATCTAATTGCTAAGTCATGTGTAAATACTAATCCTCATCAAGAAGTGGCATTGAATATTATTGGTTGGAATGTGCACAATGTGCTGTGAACCAATGCTGTGTAAGAACTTCAAAGATGAGCTGTGGCTTAAGAGGAAGAAGTATATTAAAGTTTTTTCCTCCAGAGAGGTACAGAGGTCAGCCTTGCATGACAGCAGTAGTTTTATAGCATTAATGCTATCTTCTTCATTATTAGACAAAATTGTAAGTGTGAAGCTGTTATAATTATACTGATCCTAGATCTGAGCAATAGTGACAGAACAGCAAAAAAGGTAGAGAGAGGGAGGGCTGATATTCCCCTTTGGTGGGTTGTTTCTCTTCTTTCCTTTGATACAGAGAAGGACCTTCTCTGGCTTTATGCAGAGAAAAGGAGGGAGGCAATCTGGAAAGACTGTGAAAATCATGTTTCCCAGCTTCTTCTCGACAAATAAAATAAAAGGCTTTACCTTACTCAAACCGTGTTAACAAATGTATGTTTCAAGGCCATCCACAAACAGGGAAATGGCTAACACAGGTTGCTTCAAGTCACAGCAAATCCATGATAGGAAAAAGGGTCATAAGCATGGAAATCTCAAGGCTGTTGCTGCAGTTACCATTGTTGGAAGGTGCATTCTGGTGTCAGGATGCTTGTACACGGAGGTAGAAGGTAGTGTGAAAACAGCTTTTAGGTAGGAAGATGTTCGTATGGATCCTAAGCAATCATAAGCTTTCTCTTCCTGAGAGAGACTTTGTGACCACCAGGTACCCTCCTATTTATCTGGAAAGCTTGCTTCTTCCTACTTCTGCAAATTACATCCTCTGATTTTCTTTCATTACCATACTACTCAGGCTTGATAGGGATGGAAAAAATAGCATTCTGTACTGGCTTGTTTAGCCCAGATTTCATCTAATATCAGTATGTAAATAAGCAGTATGTCACCCATGAGCCACTGTGCTGGACTGGCGCAAAGGCTGTAGACAGTCTGAATTCACAGCTTACAAATAAAGCAGTGCACCATGGCCTGCTGCTGAGTGTGTTGGGACTGTATATCCACTCTTAGCCTGTTCCTTACTTTCCATTTTTCAGGGACACTGTTGGCCATCCCAGTGTTTTGGCAGTAGCTTAATAATTTCAGCTGCTTTACTTCTTGAAAAAGCTAATTTGTCCTTGCACTTAGCAGAAGAAATATTATTTTACATGGCCATGAGCTTCACTATAGTTTTTGCTTTCTATATATCAGGTTCAGCATCTATGCTTTGCCTGATGGCAATGTACTAGTTGAATGCAGTTTAGTACTAAAAGCAAGAGACGCATAGGATGTTAACAGTTTGTTCATGGAAACATTCCTTTCATGTATCTGAGCTAATTTTGAAACTCCTATTATTACATTTTGTATACTGAGAACTTTACCTACATAAAAGGATCCTCAACTCAGGTTTTTCTACATAATGAGCATTAGAGTGTTTCTCTTTGCAGAAATCATTGCAAGCTAGAAATTATAGGCAAGGTCTTATAAAATGCAGTAGACAAGGTCTTATAAAATGAAGTGATTTATTATTCATTCAATTAGAAGGACGCTATACAGCTATCTTCTGTCTTGTAGGTTATGAGTATGATTTAATCTTTTGTTAATATAAATGTGTTTATAGGATGAATTTGTATCTATATGAGCACCAGAAGCTCTTTTGTGAACCTAAACACCACAGGCTTTGTGTACAAAACTCATCAAAGATTAACTCGTGTCACATTTTGCTTAAGACAACCAGTTAAGACGAGAGGACTGTGTGTGACATCTAGTCACACTTTTTGCTTCAGTGACATCAGTATTACATAAGTCAACAAAGACATTTTAACCACAGCCATTTAGTACGTCTACCAGATTGATGTAGTGTGTTTGCACACACACTCTTGTACATGAACCAGTATTACAATTTCTTCTTTGTGTTGGATAAAGAAAGGACTGCTGTCTTAATTGCAGGGAAGTAGTTCTTGTGAGAATATTCCTGTTAACATGTACCTTTCTGCATGCATAGATCATGCACATCTACAGGAAAATTCAGGCTTTATGCTTTATAGTGCAACCACTGTTGCTTAGTGCTTGAGAGTTTGTGTCATAAGGCTGTAATTTAGAGTAATAAGTATATAAAGGTCTATTCTGCTTTTTTCTTCCTCTACCGGTTTGACCCACATCTGTTGCCCATTTTGTCACATTTTTTAAAAAAAGAAAAGGTGAGAGAGATTTTTATGTTTTTTTTTTTTGTTGTTGTTTTTTTTTCAAAGGCGTGCTTTTTTAGGCCTGAAAACTGTTCTTTGTGTTCTAGCAAGTGAAAAACTTGCTTCTGTGGGAGGGATGGAGAAGAGATTGTATGTTTTTTTTTTTTACTTAATAGCCCCTAAGGAGCTGAGTAGACAATTCTGCCAGACTGATAAAGTACTGACCTGTTTGAAGGTGCTGTTATTAAAGCAGCCATTAGGAGTATAGTGTTTTAGAAATTCTGTATCAAAAGAGGGTCCTTTCCCAGAAGATTTACAAAAATGTATTTTGTGAGCTTAGCTTTGAAACCATACTTTTTTGAGTATTTTTAATAGAAACTCAGTTGTTCATGAGTGAAGGTAGTAATTCAAAGAAATTTTTTTCTTGACTATACCCAGATTGATGTATTAGAGATGTTGGGCATGGAAACAGTTTTCATACATCTATTTTCATAATTTTACATGAATTATTTTAGAATATAATCTCATAACAAGAGATGCAAATTATAGGAAGCTAAGCAGATTTTATTGATGATGTCAGCACTGTGAATCAGATACACGATTAATGTAATCTTGGGCCCCATGATTTATTTAACTAAATGTGCTTTTCATCCAGAATCTGTTAAACCAATATGGTTAGTGCAGAAAATCAAACACAGGAAGAAAGTGCTTCAAAGCTCTAAAGAAATAAAAAATAAAATAAAAGTAAAAGCACTGATAACATGCATAATCCTGTTATTCCATCCAGCAGTTCACCAAATCACCTTCATTGCTTCTGGCTTTTTAACTTTATCATACTAGTCATTAGTAATAGTGTTGGCAGCAATCTTTCTGGTGCATTCAAATGAAAATGTGATATTCATATATGACAGTTTATAAATATTTAAAAACTATACAGGTGTATTTTTTAAACACATATAAGTGTTTATAAAAATGCAAAGGGGCAAGGGACAACCAGAGAGAAGCCAAAGTGGTATACTACAGGTTAGGGTCATGTGGTTCGAGTTCCCCTCTAAGATGGTTGTTCCCTATAGCATAAGGAAGATGTTAAGTTTGATTTCTTCATATACATAATAAATCCTGCAGTATATATAGTAAGCAAGTAATAAAATACTTTAGTCTGACTTTCCACAAACCTCTCTTGTAAACAAACTGTAATTTAGGCAAAATGAAAGTAGGGTTTTCTTCAGTTTCTTTTCTCTTCTGAGTGCATGTATTCCTGAAAGCGTAAATGTATTTTCTTGCTATAATTCACCAGAGAGAGCAAAAGATTGTTGTGTCCAAGAATGTGTGTAAACCTTCCTTAAACATGTAATGATGATTTGGGAGGCAGGAAGATAAATGTCCCCTCATAAATAAGAGACAATGGGTAGTATTTAAAAGTGGGTGTTGCTATAGTATCTGGTGTTGCTTTGTAGTGTGTCCTGCAGTTACTACTTTTAAGGTGAAATAAAATCAGACAAATACTTATGATGCAGTTGTCTTACTTTGATGACCAGCACAGTAAAAACACTGCTTTTTCTTTTCATTTTGAAGCTCTACCATACCTCAAGTTATGCTGTTTTCCTAATGTTGCATGATGTTAAAAAGCTACGTGTACATGTATATGAAGATGCACTTAGCTTTTACAATGGCATTCAAGAGGCTGCAGGTTCTTTAACACCACTAGTCTGTGCACTGAATAGGTCTCAAATATCTTTTTACCACTCATGGGATTATTGCAACTCAATATTCAGCTTCAATTTCAGAGAAAGAGAGCAGTTAGCTTGTAACTAGCGGTAGTGGATTTCTAGATGGTACTTCCCTCATCCTTAAACATGAAGTACAATATAAATTTGTAAATCAGCATGAATTATTTAAGTTTAGTCAGTCTCAGGTAAAAGGGTAAAATATTTTCAAAATACATATTATTTACGCCATCTTCATCATCTTTAGAAGAGTAAAGAGCTGTCAATGAGAATGCCATTGCCTAGTAATGAGGTACTAATCTTCCTTTCTCTCATCAATCTGCTGGCTTTTCAGCTTTCTAGCAATTGATTTTTCTACAGAACAAACTTCATAGTAGTCAGCTTGTCAACTTTAAGGTCTTTTTTCTTCTTGTATTATTGGTTTTACCTAGGCTCCTCCACAGCGTTTTCTCAAGACAAAGATTTAACAGTGACTGGCTTTTTATTATTTCTTTTTTTGAAGCTTCTATTGTTCAGTAGTGTCTAAGTGCATCAAGTTCATATTGACAATGATTCAGCAAAGGTAGCTGAAAAGAGTTTTCACACATGATCTCATATTGCTCTTGTGTTTTAATACTTTGATTTAGGGTAAAATGCCTGTTAAAATATCGATTACCATAGAACTCAGTCTTGTTAAATGAAAGAATGTGTAATTTATCATGCAATTTGTTTCCATGTCCTCGATTTCAGACTATTCCTTGAGACTAAAGTGTATGAGCTTGTTCTCTGGATAACCAGACAGTGACACACTGAGAAATCTGGAATCACAATCCTACTTTGGCTCTTGGAGTTTTCAGTACAAAAAAAAACACAAGCATATAAGAGACTTTTCTTACTTTAAGTGGGATTACAGGTTCACAGAGTATAACTTACCAACACTGGAGAATGCATAAGCTTCTTTCTTAATTTAAGTGAAATCTCATGAGAAATTTTCCTCTTTGATTAAAACATGTATTTTTTTTCAATGACTTGGCATCCAATTATAACCTACAAAAAGCCATCTTTGACCTATCTGAAATTCCAGTGAATTCCAGTGAGGCTTGAGAGAAAAAGCACTAGATCACTTTCTGAGGGTATTTATTCTTTGTGAGGTTGGCATTGTTCTTCCCGGTATATCATGTTTGGGTATTCAGTGTGTGCTTTATTTTGGGACATAAAGCAGTGATCAGTCTTTTGTATCCTCTTCTATGAAAGTTTGAAACTTCTTCCTGTATTTACTTAATTCTAGTACAAAACAGAATTTTATACCAGCCCACAAAAGTGACAACATAGTAAAATGATGGAAATTATAGCCATGTGTACTTAAGAGCTAGAGCATCTTAAATAAGACTTAGTATTCTTTGATCAAATCCATAAAGAAGCATCAGTTTATTGATGAACAGTGAAGTCTGAACTTTTTAAAAAGCTTTCAAATATTTATAATTATGCACCTGGATACTAGAGAACATCTTCTTTAACAGAATATAGATATGGCAGAGCATACCTTCTCTCTTAACTGATTCTGGAGACATTCCATTTCGAATGGAATTTCAGTGTTTCTTAAGTTGCTACCTCTGCTTTTACTTAAACTTCTGCTGTCTTTGCAGCACAGGGAAAAATGAACTTTCTTTTGCAAATGCTGAACTGTTACTCCTATATTACAGCTTTCCATGAGAAGAAATTACCACCTGTGTCGAATCTGTGTGCTGACTTGGTGATGTGAACAAATCCAGCAAGACTATCCAAGACTATATGCTTTCCTCTCTGTTAGGTAACACATTCAAATGGAGATGTGTAAACTCTAGTATGCCAGGAGATAATGTGTTTGTTGTTTGTTTGTTTTGTTTTGTTTTGTTTTTCTCCTCTTACTAATTAAGAAAAATCTGTGTGAATGAGGAGATACTAAAGTAATCCTCTGACCAGAAGCCCCCAAAAGGTAAGAGGATATCGTGCACCTAGAAAATAAGGTCAGGATATTGTTTCCAGTTTCAATCCAGTTTCAAGTGGCGTAATGGAAGAATCCCATGCAAGAGGTCACCTAGTAAATTTTTTGTTTTGCCAGGTTGGCTAAAAATCCATCAAAATCTACAGTTGTTACAGCAGCTAATGGGTTTCTAATTAGAAATTAGCCAGCCGTATTAATAATATATAATGTTTCTCAAGTCTGTCAAGCAAAAGGATGAAACTATTAACAGACTGATGGCCAGGTTGATTTATGCTTGTTTCAGCATATGATTTTATACACTATTTATTCCTTTTTTTCTCATGATGACCAAGTAGTTTTGAGATGGATTATAGCATTTTTTTGATTAATACTATGGCAGCCTTTTTTAATGATCCAGTTTTGACTATTTGAAACCTTAGTGTTGGTAGCACTGTTTGCGGTATAGCAGTGCTGTAAAGATCTAGTTGCTGTGGTGCAAAAAGATATTTATTTATTTATTTACATTAATGCAGGAGAGAAAATATGTTGCATTCATCTGGAGATGTGAAATTAGTAGGTATACATATTTAGGTTGCTTGCTTCTGTTCGGTCAATACAACGTGTTGTTTTGGTGTGAAAAGTCTGAGGTAATGCAAGCTCATTGCAATTAAATAAAATAATACCAGAATTGCAAAATGGAGACACTTCTTGCTTTAATTTTCTTCTTCAAAATTCTGTAGATTAATTGTATTCTATATCCCATTTGAGACAGCAGAAATGGGTACAGTCAAAACTAAGAAATTGTCTTAAATTGGAAATTATTACTTATTAACTAAATTATTTTTTCAATTTTAATTCTTTGGAGTAGTTTATTTACATAATAGAAGTAGAGGTAATATGAACATTGGGGTATTAATAAGGGAATTAATAAGGGAAAAAAAATATGTTTTATTATCAGCCAGACTGGATTCAGCTTTGGAGCCAGGGAAATTTCAAAATCTCATTTAATTCTGTAAATGTTAAACTTCAAAAGATCTGAGCCTGTGATATAATTTTATGCCCACTTTATGCCCTAGTTTGTCTTAGAGTCTTATTGTGTCTCTGAGAAGCAAGAATGGGTCATCTTGCATGGTTCTGCGACACACTTGAATCCAAAAGCACGCTAATAAATATTTTTCTGTTTAGTTCTATCAGATTGACATTGTACACCTTGTGCAGCACTTGCTGGTGCTGCTGAAAATATGGAATTACTAGTTTTACTTATTTGGGAAGCTATCATCACTATTTTGAGACCTTTTAGCCAGAGCACATAAAATAGAAAGAGTTAAAACCAGCCTATGAGTTTTTTAATGAACTACATGTATAAATGTGTTGAAATTGCATTTTCATGTGTTTCATACAAATACGTAATGCGGAATACTTATGCAAGTGCTTAAGAAGTATCACTGAATTTCAGAGAATTTCATAGAATTTGAACCACACATAGAAAATAACTTTTACAAGGCAAGTGAGGTGTTAAACCTATATGTACTCCATAGAACTTTAACTGTTAAGGATGTTTTGGGGAATTTTCTGTTCTTCCCCTCTTAAAAATATATATGAAACAAGAAAGGGCAAAAGAGGGAAATACTCCTTTTGTTCAAAGGATTGATGCCTACAGTTTCTTTGTATCCTGATATTTTCAAAGAGCCACTTCCTTCAAAGTATCACAATTGAAGAATTGATTTAGACTTGTAGGTGAGCTCAGAAGAAGAAATGCATGTGCTTGGTCAATATTTTAGCTTAAATGGGAAATTGGGTGTTCCAAAGCTTGCTCAAACCTTTAATGAGCATTTTAGATTTCACTAAGGCCAAAAGTAATGTTCTCCAATCCTTGAAAATAAATATTTTACTGTTGCTCTTCTCTAATGTGAGTGCTCAGATAATGGAGGGAAAGTGTTGGTGTTTAATCATTGCAATTTATTTTAATTGTAAATGTGCATTTCTAGAGGAAAAAATATCCAATGCACCTTTGAGGTGTTTTTTTTTTTCAAATGTGAACAGTAAATTCTGATAGTGCCTAAAGCACTAAAAGCAAACAACAGAGATCCCATAATTGTTGATTTAGGGTACATTACAGATGAATAAATTGTTAATGAGTAAAAAATAAACTAAAGTGAGTACCTCATTAATCTTAAGTAACTGAAAGTAACTCTAACAGAGTGTTGAGTTACACAGAGGTGATGATAAGGTTTTTTGTTGGCAAAGGCATTGTGGGAAATATGCAAGAAATTTCTATGTATTTCTATAGCATTTTATCTCCTTCTCTGGAGATATCCAAGACCCGTCTGGACACCTACCTGGGCAACCTGCTCTATGGAATCTGCTTTGGCAGGGGGTTTGGGCCCAATGATCTCTTGAGGTCCCTTCCAACCCCTACAATTCTGTGATTCTATGATTTTTGCTCCTTCTAATATGAGTGCATACAGCTTCACCATTTAGGAGTCAGCAAATGCTAACCATTTAAGCTTTATTCTGTAATGTTCACCAGGAAGAAAACTGTAGAATCATAGAATTCCTTAGGTTGGAAAAGACCTCTAAGATCATCAAGTTCAACCGTTAACCTAGCACTGCCAAGTCTACCACTAAGCCATGTCCCTAAGTACCACATCTACACATCTTTTGAATACCTCCAGGAGTGGTGACTCAACTGCTTCCCTGGGCAGCCAGGTCTAATGCCTCATAACCCTTTCCATGAAGAAATTTTCTCAAACCTCTCCTGGTGCAACTTGAGGCCACTATCCTGTCGGTTCTCAGGGTATGAACCAAAGATCTCCAGGCTTGCTGACAGTAGCTGTACTTTTCCGAAGCTAGGTAGGAAACGCTTGTTGCTATTGCTTGTAGGTAGTCACAAAATAAAATTTGCTGGAGCAGGGGGAAAAGTAATTTCTGTACTTGAAAATATAAAACTGTATATGTGGCTAATTTTGATCAAGTGTTTCTCAGCAATATTGGAAAAAAAAATCATTAATTTTGCATTTTTAGAATAGCTAATGGCCTTCTAGTGAAGTGTAATGAAAATCCTGATATATATGACAGTTCTCTTCACCCTTGTTCTAGCAGAGATGTAACAGAGATTTCAGTGATCATTCACATAAGTTCTAGTTTGGAATGATTGAATGTCAAACAGAAAAAATGTCCCTGAATTTGAAATGGATTTGAATAAAATTTAGACTGTTGCAGGCTAAGCCTCATCTTGTTTACTGATGAGCCCTGTAGGTTTTTTTAATTTTTTTTTTTTTTCACTGCCTGGATATAGCTGCTGATCTTTTTTTTTTCAGACCACTTCTGCTAAGTTTATGCCACAGTTAATTCAGTAGTATTTCCAGAAGCCTTTCCAATTCTCACTGTTGTGGTATCAGAAGTAGCATTAGGTGTAAGAAGAGGAAGAAAAAGAAGCTAGATTATATTATGCTAAATTATATTCTTGAATTCCTCAAGAAACTGTCTTTTTCAGTTTCCAGGATACAGTTATCACGGTGTAAACATACGCTCTGGTGCATTGTTAACCCAACCTTGCAGAAAGCTCTCTCTAGCCAAAAGATGCTATCAGCAAAGGTGTGAATGTGTCAGTTAAAATGAGTTGGTACTTCCCGTGATCTGTTTGTTTTCAACATTTTACAGTGTTAAGGAAAACTGTGTTAATTCTTAGTTTGCAAATTGAGTAGGCCTTTATCTGCAGTAGATCCATGTTGAAACTCGCCTCTAATTTCATAAGTGCAGCTACATCTTACAAATACAGCTCAGTTTAGATATACATGCAGCTAAAAGCAGAAACAAATTTGAACCATTGCTAACTGAAATGAGTTATCCATTCTAAATGTCTGTGTAATCTAACATAATTCTAAAAACTACTAAAGAACAGGTAAGAAATAGATAAATAGGTTTGTGTATGGCACTCATGGGCAGTAGCATTGAGCATAATTTAAGACCAGTCAATAAATTTTAATTTAAAAAAAAAATTGGAATTTGCCCAAGTAAAATTTGATTTCTATCATTGACTTCAGAGAGCTTTGACTGAGAAGCTTTGTTGAGGTTCTTTGCTGGCCTGACAAGTTAATACAGGTCACTGGCAAAGGACAAACATGTTCTTGCCTCGGCAGAAAATAACAAACTAATGGAAGAAGGTGATGCAAGATAAAGGGATAGTATGACTCCATTCTTACATAGCCTGAATTGTTTTCTCTGATAGCCGTTTATTCCCCTCGTAATACGCAACCTGGTTCAACAAATACTTTTGGACAATATAAAGCCATTTTAATTGGTCTGTGCTTCCTGTAATATGTTTGTATGTGTTCTACCATTTGTCAGATCAACACAGCAATAGCCAGTCATGAAACTGTGGTCAAAAAGTATAATCTCATTTCTTTTTACCATTTTAGAAGCTGTGGAGGCTTGAATGCAAGCTTTGAATTGTGTTTGCAATAATACCTACTAGTAATTCTGTTGGACCAGACTGCAGAGAAATATATTCCTGCATGCTTATCCACTCTTCTTAGGTGGCAGCAACACCAGGACACTGGAATGGATATTCACTGTCCAGACTTCAGTGTTTCTCGGCCTCTCCAAGAGAAGGCAGAAGCCATGATGAGGAGATGCTGGAAGGCCCTGAACCATCAGCTGTACTGTAACATTTTAGATCAAAAATCATCCAGTCTGTAGTGATTTTAAGTAGTATAGGAAGCTGCATTTTAGTTTGGTTTCTGTAATATTCTTTATTAGCAGAATTCTGTATGCCCTGATCAATTCTTGAACTTCTCAAACATTCACATTCTTCTCAATATACTACTTTGTTCTTGCACAGCAGCAATGTGGCTTACTGAGATGTCCTTTTGGGATTTGAATTCCTTTTCTCCTTCCCTCTACAACAGAAATTCTCCCCACCCCACCCTTCACATCACCTTGCCTTTTTTCCCTCCCCAATGCGCTAGCACAAATTCCATTAGAAGTATGCAAAGCCTCTTTATTTTTTTATAAATCTTTCGAGTCTTTCACCTTTCTCTTGACCTAATAGCTTGTCAGCTGCACCTTACCTTCTTTTTCTTTTGCAGAATCTTTAGTATCATTCATTTTGAAAGAATAAGTAAGTTCGCAGGGATACAACCCTCTTTGAACTGCAAGATACCTGCCTCCATTCGTGTAAAGTCATGTTAGTATGCCTGTGTGAAAACGCATTCAGTTTGGTAGCTCACTAAATGTCTTCAAGATCTTGGAAAGATGGGTGCTGAGGGAAGGAACATGTAATTTTGCACAGTTATGCTGCAATAGAAGGGATTGTTCTGTGTATTATATTGTATATTATCTCATGTGCGAGAATGGACCTGAGCTCTTTCACCTTCAGGCTGAATATAAATAGACTCCTAAAATGTGAGGGAATGTTTCACACGTGCTGGCAGATGCTTGCAAAAGAAGATAGGCAGGAGTAAAAGATGTTCAGGAATATGTTACTTATTTCTTGTTATTGCAGAACTATTTTTATATATATTTTCAGAAAATGGCTTCCTTCATTCACAATTCTTCATTGGGTCTGTCTGTAAGACATACTGTAACCATAGCACTCTAGGCTGGCTGGCTGCTGCTTGTAAGGCAGGTTGAGGTACATACTGAAGTTGCTGCCTTAGCTTCCAGCCAGCTCAGAGTACTGGCAGCATGACTGTGTGTGGGAAGGCAGTGTAGACCCTGTGAAACTGTAGATCGTGTGGATAGGAAACCTCAACAAGCTAAAAAGAGTGAAGGAGTAAAGAATGTAATATGTAGTCATGAACAAGAGAGCTGGTCCTGAAAAACATGTCTAAACTGAATACTTAACAAAATGGTATTTCAGTAGCATATAAATAACTGCATGTTTCAAGGTTGTATGTTATGGTATTTAAGCTATGTAAGGGGATTATGAACTGCAGTAAAGATCTGAAGTCATGAGTACCACATTTACAGTGAATAAAACCTGAAAGTAAAATCTCAAGGGAGCAAGAGAATTAGTCTCTCTGTCAAAGCAGTACTGCCCCTGTTGATACAAGTGATGAGGACCTTGAGGCATTCCAGACTGAGAAATATGTACAGATACTGTATGAGGGAAAACTCACAGAGCATCTTGTCTTCAAGTAACTTGCAGTCAACCTTGAATCAAAGAAAATTGCGTCATCTTAACCAGGTTCTCTTCAGTACAAATCAGCTGCACAGTGGCTAATCCTCATCAGAAACTCTATTAAGTGCATCATTATTTGTTCTAGCAAATGCATAAAGTCTCTGGTCAGATTGAGCTCCAAAGGTAATTGCCTCGTTGCATCAAAGTGTATGTATGAAAAGCTTCCAGCTATCGCCTTTCATAATCTTCAGTTCTTGCAGCGAAGACTCAAATACTTTCTCAAATCATGAGGTCTAGTAGTGTTTTCAGAATTGTTGCCCTTCTCTGAATCTCCCTGCATGCCACTTTACTTCTGGTACAGCTGCAAGCAGCATGAGTCCTTTGAGAAATGTCTGCACGGAATAAAATTTGCAGCATCTTGGCAGATTTTATGTTTTCAGTTTGGGGTTATTTCAGATCTTTGGACCGACTATCACAACAGTTAAAAGCATGATTGTTTTGATTCTAATTACCTAGAAAGTGTACGTGGTGGTTGGGCACAATGTAAAGCTGCTATCACATGGGTTTGCAGTAGTGGCTAGACAGAAGTGAAGAAAAGAGAGTGAGCAGTGCTGCTTTCCACAGGTAAATGTTGATGTCCCATACGCTATCCCATCCTAGTGGTTACACAGCATATTGAAAACTAGTTGCCCTTAAAGCCTATTTTAAAAGTTAGTCTTCTAGAAAGAACTGGTATGCTTTAAGAAATTATGAAAGCATCCTAAGAGTGAAATTAAAGAGTAAAGAATTAAAGGTCTAGATCATCTGTGGCTTTGAAAGTATCACCCTTAATTTGTTTTAGACCCAATATTTCTTGTAAATTTAGCTCTTCAAAATAATAATGCATTGTTTCAGAACCAGTCTTGGGTTGTGTGGTTTATTTGTTGTGCTTTGTTTTTTATTAAGACAAAGAAAATGCTTATTTTTACTTTTGTTATACATTATTATTAATACTGTTATAATTATTGAATGTTTAACTTGCAGATCCTACCACGTGTTACTCTACAATGTTTCCTTTTTTTATTTATCAGTAAGTGCTGGTGTTGTGCAGTCAGGTGCTTGTGAATGACTACCTGATATGAAATCAAATGAAAGAGTCTCCATCACCTAGTTCCAACTCCCTGCCATGGGCAGAGATGCCATTCACCAACTTGCCCAAGTCCCCATCCAAACTGGCCTTGAACTCTTCCAGGGATGGGGCATCCTCAGCTATTTTGAGCAACCTGTTCCAGTGCCTCACCACCCTCATAGTGAAGAACACCTAGACTATGGCTGTGTGGCCATCCAGCCAATTCCTTATCCACCAAATAGTCCACCCCTCATATCTCTCCAATAACGATGTCATGTGGGACTGTGTTAGGGACCTTACAGAAATTGAGCTCCATTTGTTCTTTTTCTTCTTCTTTTGTTTGTTGTTGTTTTAACATCTGTGATCTCCCAATGACACAACGACACAGACAGCTCTTCTCTTTGAATCTGCAGGCAAACTGAAATCCCATTACTCAGGTTAGTTGTTAGCTGCCCATCACTCTACTCCCTGGCTGTTATAATAATGCATAAAAACCCATGAAGGGAAGCTCGTGCTGTTCTCTCCACCTTTGGCCAAAGCCACATTATGCATTAAAGCTTCTTAAGTGGGGAACTGGTCCATTCAGCAGGCTTTACATTTTGGAAAGCCAGGATGTTGATATCTCAAGTTCAGCTTTATGACTTAATTGCAGAGTCAGGAAGGAAGAAAGAAGAAATGGAGGAAACAGTGATGAGGAAAAGGATTGATTTAAAAGGCCTACTGAATAAATTATTGGAAATTGATTAGAGTTCTCATTAGGATGCACTGTGAATAAGGGCTTTGACTTATCTTTACTGGGACTCACATCTTTGCTGTTTAAGTATCAGTCATGTGAATAAAACAGTAACTTTTCTGATTTCTCCCTTCTGTACTAAAACTGGAATAGGTGAATTGGAGCAGAAGTCATTCACTAGTTTCTGTTTGTGAACAGCATCTCAGATTTTCCATTACCTAAGCAAAAATATTTCTTAGTCATGACAGGTCATTTGTCCGCTTTTCTCTAACTGGGGCAACACTGGAATCAAAGTTTTTCAGGTAAACACTGAAGTCACAGAGATGGTTCCCTATTTTGCTAGTGGAATAGAATGCAACGGAATTTTGTTTACAGCAAAAGAAGTGTGTCTTCCCAAAAAGGCTCTGGAGGCATCTGTACTAAGATGTAAGCAATCTTTCATATTCTCTTAAGAAGTCCCACTGGACCTGGGTCAGCATGCAAACTCCTTTTTCCTTCTTGGTCCAGCAGTATTGAGCTAGAAGCCCAGAGTAGGTTTGGGTTCCATGAAGCATCCTGTGATGCATACAAGATCTGGAAGCGTAGACCTGTGGATGTGGGTGACAGAGCATGTGTGTGAGATTTTCTGAGATAAATACAGATTTACAGATCCAAAATAGTAAATAGCTGGTCTGAGAAAGTAAAGTAACAAGTAGTGTTGGAGGACAACAAAATAGCTATATTGGCAGCAGAGAGGTAGAATAAAAGGAAAAATTTCTCAACACTTACCAAGTATTCTTTATCATTCTTTCTTCATTACGTGTCCTGTTAGAATGGCAGTGTGGTCAATTAGGTATGAGAAACAGCATAAATACTGCATATTTCTAGCTTTACAGACTCCCAGTTTAAATGCTTTACCTTAAATTTTGTTCTTTTAACAATATAATGGAAGTATTGTCTGTAAGGATCTGGAAGAAGTCAGATTTTTTAATTAAAGTTTTGCATATTTGGTTTAAGAGTAATATCTGAATGTTAGCAGTCCAGTTTAAGTGAAATTTCTAGTTTAAAAATGTGGCAGGTATACAACCTAATATTTATTTAGCTTGTTTTGAGAAAATAGGATGAGGAAAGTAAAGATAAGAGGGAGAGAAGTATTATTGCCAGCAGTGAATTATTTTTTTATATATAGCATTATCTGTAGTCTCCTGTAGTACAGAGAAAGGGAAAAAGAGAAAAAGAAACACAAGATAAAAACAAAAACCAGACTCTTAAATTCTGATCTTAGTTGCTGCTGCTTCCTCTGCAGAAGTTAAACGTAGATTCATGGTGGTCTCTTCTTTTCCTGCCAATCCAGAAGCTCCTATCTTATATGTTTCAGGGCATATTTTTGCCATCCCTGCACAGTCTTAGAGCAGGCCACCCACTCCACCTGGAGTCAGTGGAACAGTGCTTACTCTTTTTAAGGGATTTGGAGTGTGGAACTTTCCTCTTCTGTGTTTAGAGTAAACTTTTTTTTTTTCATAATTCCCTTAATATCATATTTTATATATTAATATCATAATTAATTATGATATAATTAATTAATTAATTATCATAATTCATAATATCCCTTGTAGCAAATTCCCCATAGCTTTTACTTTTAAGTAAAAAAAAAAAAAAAAAAAAAAAAATTAGTAGTTAGTTATGTTAGTTAAAACTAACACAGTTTTGCAGGACCAACCTTCATTCAAATTTATGAAACCTTGAATTTCATTGAATCCCTTGTTCAAATACAAGGAAATCAGGCAGAACTTCAAATAATACAATAGCCAGAAGTAAATAAATTAGGGATTAAATTGTGTTGAATATGTTGTGTGATAAAGTTTCAGGACCTAGAAAAATGCAAACACAAAATGCCAGAGCTCATGGTGTTCCTAGCACTTAGTCATACTGCTTGGTGCTGTTGAGGCAGATTCCAAATTGTAATGTTACACAGAGGCTCTTATAGGAGGAGATTTGGATGGTTAAAGCAGCCTTTTAAAGCCAAATTTGGCTTATCTTATTAATATCTGCTGAGAAAATTTGTTGTTGCAGCTACATTTAGAAAACCGTTAGTACCTCAAATATCCAATGGACTTTAAACTGGGATATCTCTCTCATACGGAAGTCTGCAGGCTTGCTTCAGGCAGCTGAAATTCTGCAGAAATACTCCAAGACAAAAATTTATTAAAAAAAAAAAAAAAATAATAATAATAATACTTGTGATGTATTTTTTGTTAATGAAGTACTTATTGGTGAGTGTTTTTTTTTTTTTTAGGTAGATGCCCTGCATTTGATTCTGCTAGATTCTGTGAAGGCAGATTTTATACAGGTCAAATTGTGCCTTAGTAGGAGAGTTTTCTTTGGATTTCTTTGAGATAAAATTGTTCACATTGGGCTCTGATTTCAGTGTTTGGCTGTGAAAACAACCAGCATGTTATCGGACAACTTCCATTCCAGTGCAAGCTAGGTCAGTCAATAAAACAAGTTTTACTGCTGGTTTCTTGGTCATTCAGATTGGGGATCTGGTTGCACTGCACTTCAGTTAACCTCTAACTTAACTGCCTGACTTTCTTCCTTGGAATTGACCTTAACTTCTTGGTCTGATGTTTTCAGAATTTTTCTGTATTTCTGTGGAAAGATGCATCTTGGTATGAAGGTGCCTCTTGTCCTGAGGAGGTGCCATCCTTTTCCTGCAGCCTGCATTAAACATAAGCCTAGTCTTGTCAGGCTTTCTGTAGTAGTTTCTAGGAAGATTTGAGTTTCTCCAGAAAGAGTTTGAGAGCATATTTATGTTCTGAAATTGTTTATCACTGTTTGTTTCATAGCAGACATAGAAAGGCACCTAAAATCATGCAACATGAAAGCTTTCAGCTCCACAGTGGTATCCTAGGTTTTGATGTCACCAAAACCTTACAAGAGTGGAGAAAAAAGATACAGCTCAATGGCTTATCACCATTTAAATTCTTGGTCTGATACTTTCAAAAGTTTTCAGTATTTCTGTAGGAGGGTATGTCTTGTAAAGATCTATGTAGTATTTCTGCAGAATAAATTTCATTTCAACAAGATAAAATCTACCCAGGATCTTACTTTCAGTAGTGTTTGTAGGAAAACAGTTTATTGTACACATAGTAAGCAGTCAAAAAGTAAATATATCTTTAGCTGAGCTAGTAATTATCTTAAAAATGTCTGCTAAATTTCATCCAGTCTGAAATCTGTTATGCAACTATGTTTTAATACAAGCTTTGCCTTTTCATGTTAGGTTTTCGACATAATCCAATAGGATCATGTGAATTTCAGTACACCTACGGAAAAGCAAAACTGTTTCAAACAACATGGATTATAAAAATGTTTTTAAATGATTTAATTTTTAATCATTTCAAAGCCTTAAATGAAATGTTTCATGCTGTGATCAATCATTTAAATATTACGATAACAAAGGCAGTTGATTGATGTCCTTAAAGCAGAAATGTATTAGCTATTGCCTAATGTTATGTTACAATCTAGTCTGTTTTGAGTGGGGGGGAACCTGTATGCTGAATGAAAGCAGGGGAATGAGAATAAAATCTGAGGTCCTGGCTTGTTGATAAATCTGTAGTCTAACAATATAGACATACTGCAATAAAGTCGCTGAAGTATTTATTTATTTAAACGCAACTTCACTAAGGCAGCAAAATGCACATGTGTTTAAGAATACACTTCCCTGGTTTGTTAGATGGAATGTGATCTTTGGAAGCAATGAATGTTGTTCTTGCTTTGGGACTGGAGGCTACTACATGTGAGAAATCTTTCCTCAAAATTTGTTCTGTGGAATACTTTGATTGTTCCTAATATGTGTCAGTACTAACATTAAAGGAAATAAAGTGCAACTCTAAATCAGTTAAGTGGTTCAAAAATATTTAGAGGGGAGGAACTCAGATTTCTATCTTTTTAATATGCAATATTTGTGTCTGAATTTAGATGCATTAATTTATAACATAAATGTGTATCACCAATATTTCTCACTTAACATCCTAGTAATTGTTTTATTTCTGACTAACCCAGCTGTGTTGAGTGCTTGTGTTCAAAGGCTTGTTATCTCTCTCTCTACCTCTCTCTCTCTCTTTTTTTTTTTTTTTTTTTTTTTTTTTTCCCCCAGTAATAACCTGGTGACTTCAGTGAAGCAGAACGCAAATTGTCTGCTTAAATAACAGCAGGAAAAATCACTCATGCGACTAAACATAGCATCAGCATTCTGTCTTATCAGAGGATCTTTTTCTTTTTTTTCCCCTTTGGTTTTCATTTCATTCTTTCACATCTTGGTTCAGCAAGTTAATAAAAATGCATCACATGGAAACAAAGAAAGTAAATGTGGACATTCAAATCCCTAGACTCACAAGTTGATTTATTACTGCTCCAGAAATTGTCAGTACTGCTAACCAAATAAGTATTTTACTGTTGTTTCATATGTGTTTTCTGTGCCGTATAAAATCCTGCCATGGTCTTCTAAAAAAGGTGGGTATGACAAGCTATGCTATCAATGCTTTCACTGATATTCTATCCAAGAAGCTCTTAGAAAGTCATCCATTTTACTTTTTCCTTTCTGTACAGTCATATTCAGAGGAAATGAAAGGTTGTAGTCACTTGCAAGGATGTTAAGCATGCTAGAGTATGATTAGTATGTTTTAAAGATGTCCAAGGATTAAAGTGGAAAAGAGGGAAGTTTCAGGAAGTTTCATTCCTGGGATGGTCTTCCACTGCAACAAATTATACACTTTGCATTGTTTAAGGGTTTATTGAGAACTGTGGCTGTAAAAATAGAAATCAAGAAATAGCAAAGGAAGCTCATTTAAACAGTTTTGATTTTTAGAAGAATGAACCATGAAGAACAACAATTAGCATTAATAATTAAGGAGGAAAGGTATTTGACAAGATTACCTTATGTTTAAAGAGTCTGTTTTGAAAGAATTAAAATACTGATGCAAATTGAATTTTCTTAAAACTTTAATCATCTTGTTAATTCTCGTTCATTAAAAAGTCCCTAGTAAAAAGTTCCTTTCAAAGCCCAGTTAGAGTGATCTTCAAAATTGTCTTTATTGCATGTTTATTTGTCTCGTGTGGATTTTCCAGTGAGCAGACGTAGAGAATTCCCAAATGCACAGAAGGGACTGGAAGAATTCCCGCTAATGTTGTGCAGTTTTATATCAGGTCCAAAATTCACAGTTTATTGATGTCAGAATTCAGTCAGTCTGCGGATGAGGTGGGAAATCGAGTTAGTATAGAAAGGTAGGAGTGGGAAGAAGGCATTGGGGGAGTACTGTGATGTTGAAATATAGCTTGGCATTTCCATGATGTTCGCTTGCTTGGAAGAAAAATAATTATAAAAAGGTTCCCACCTTATGTGGGGGAACTAGCTGTATTGACCCGTAGCTCATAACTGTTATTCAGATTAACAGCAGAGGCTGAAGGAAAAGTGTCATGGTGTAATTAAGAGGGAACATCCTGTGTAAAAGCATGAAGAAAAGCAGCTGAATATCTTTCATGCTGCCTTAGTAATGTATAAAAATATTACAAGTTGGAAAGGAATATTAAAGAATCATCTATGGACATGAATCATGATGGACAAAAATGTACCAGGAAAAATATTTCTTCCTGAAAACTAAAATAGAGTTTGAATTTCTTGAATTTTACCTAAATTGACAATTATAATATTTACAATGAAAAAAATATGAGGGAAAAAAAAAAACACAAGCAATAAGTTCATAATTATGCAGTTGCTGAAAGCATGTACTCTGCATTTTTTTTAAATTCCCTAATTAAATCCTAATTAACATGTGCACTAGAGTGTTAATTCTTGCTTTCATTCCTCTAGGGCATCTCTACACCTTCAGGAACATAAGCGTACTCAGATATGTAAAAGATAATTATCAATAAATACAACTACCACATAGTATGTTCATTATATTACATATCTGTTGTGTGCCTGCTAGCCTATTAGATGAAAAAGCAATAAAATTTGTTTTGTTTTTGTACAAATGCATTCAGCTTTATCAACAGGACATCACAGCAACCCCAGAACTGGTCAGCATATTGTATTGTCAGGTAATAGCAACACTGGAGTAATTTTTGACTGCAAAATAAAATGTGTTGTGAAATCTAGAAATTTCATACTACTTGAACTTGATATCGACAACTTGCTGGTTTGTTCATATTTACAAAAGCACTAACTCTCTTCATAAATAAAAGGTATTAATTAAACACCCATTTGAAAACCCAACAGGTCAAAAAAAAAAAACAAAAACAAAAAACATTGAGAATAAACGAGCGGTGTGATTTCTTGGCAGCCACCAATAAATTAGCCAGTGGAGTTGTATTAGAGAAACAGATGGGTTTAGTATATGAGAGATGTTCTAAGCATCCTCTCCGTAGAGCTGAAAATCTCACTCTTGAGGCCTAATCCAACTCATTAGTGTTTAGAAAAAAGCAGGGTTTGATTTGGGTGGTAAGTCATTTGTACAAAACAATCACTAGATATTTTTCTTTGTTGTACAAAACAGATGTAAGGGATCAATTGTCCTCAACAGGTGATTTTTTTAATTTTTATTTTTTTACTTCTGAGGTTGTCACTTTGACTGTATTCAGCTTTTCAGTAATTTCATAAACCGACTGAGAAAAGGTGGCTTTCTTCCATTCGTTTTTCTGTCCCTCTTTTCCAGCAGCAGGGATGCTGTCACCATATGTGATGGTTTACAGTTCATTAAGTTCTTGTCCTGAATGTCAAAGGGGCTCATCTTTTCTATCTGAAGGAGCTGTTTTTAGAAGTGCTTTGCCAAAACTTGAATCCTCACATTTTTCTTAATTGCAATTACCGTTTGAATGCAAGGCTTGAACCCCAACAAACAACAGAAACTCATCTGTCCTTGCCAGTAAGTAATCTTATCTGTAGTAACAATTTATTATTGGAAAACACGTTTTCTTTAAGTAAAGTAAAATCAATAAAAACATAAAACAAAGCTATCAGCACTTGACACCACTGAGTTTCCATCATTTTTAGTTGAATATCCATTTTATTCTGTGTATTTTGGTGATTTTCACTAAGAATTGCTAAGGTTCCTTTTCCTTAAGCAACTAGAAATTACTTTAAAGTTTGCTTAGACAGAAGTTTCTCAGGTGTAACAAGATAATCCGTCAACTATAGGAATTTAGGAAGTCTATAAGAAATTATCTTATGTATGCTTTTGCACCAAAATAGCTGTTTGTCTGAAGTGTTTACAGCACTAACAAATCAAAAGGATTTCTACAGCCTTTCTAGAAAACTCTGAAGGCTTAGAACCCCTTTTTGTCAGAAAACTTTTCCTAATATCTAAAGTAAGTCTTTGAATCAAATTATAATGCCTGTCTTTTGTTCTTTCCTGCCATGCATAGGATGACTGTCATTTTTTCAGATTTTTGCATCATAAGTCTCTCATGAATCTCTCTTTAATGTTTTTTTTTTTTTTTTTTTTTTTTCCTAAATCAAATAGATCAAGTTTCTTCAGCTGTTCTTTATCTGTCATGTTCTAAAATCTATTGTCTTTATAGTTTTTCTTCTGTAGTCTACAATTTTACAGTAGCTATTTTGGTGTCTCAAAACTGGCTCACACTCTATCAGTGTTGGGGATAATTGCCTTTATTATTTTGCAGTTCTCCTAATACCCCCAAGTGAATTTTTTTTATTTTTTTATTTTTTTAAATAATTTCTAGGCCCTTTTTATTTTTATTTTTTTAATCGTATTCTAGGCCCCCTATTCTCTTTTTCAGTTTTGCTTTCTGGCCCCTTATTCCTTATTTTATGTTGGTGCATTTCGTGGTTTCTTCCCACATGCCATATTTTGAATCTGTCTCTACCAAATTTCATCCTAGATGGTTTTTGCTTGTTTGTTTTTGCTTTTTAACTTTGTTTCCATTTTAAAAACTATCCAAACTATCATTTTGGATCACAAAGATCCAGAATGCTTGCATGTCCCTCTTCCTTCTTTCACCTGCACTTTTTCCTGATGCTCTCATTGGAGGATAATTTAGATATTTCCTGGGTGGACTCTTATAAATCTCCATCTGAAATGCCTTTTTCAATTCAAAATCAGAATATTGATCATTGCTCCTTGAACACACCATTTAAATTAATTATGGATTTACCTTCATCCAGGTCATATTTCCCTAGCTTGCTTATAGAGATTCCACAGCTAGCAGTTTCTAAGGCTTTATTAAGTGAAGGTGTTTTACATCTACTGCTTCTTATCTTCTATCTTATCAATTAAAGCACGTTACCTGTAAAGAAGAAATTTAATTGGTTTGGCACAGGTTGCTCTTGACAAATCTGTGCTGGCTTTTTTCATCACTTTATTATCATGTGGGTGATTATTAATTGATTATTTAATCATTCTTTTCCAAATTCTGTTGAATGATTGAAGCTGGGCTGGCTGTTAATTATAATTCTCTCCTTTACGTTTTTGGGATGAGAAATAAATCTGTACAATGTTTGTCTGCCTTTTTGGCTTTCATTTTCTTTATTAGTTGTTCATGCTATAGCACCATAATTTGTCTAATAGCAAATAAAGCTAGCCTTATTTGCTTTCACTGTTACTTTATATGTGTTCTCAATCATATGCCCATTTTCTGCCTTTGTAAATTTGCTTTGATTTTTAAATTTCTAAAGAATATCTTCACTATTTCTCCTTCATATAACCATAACATAATTTCTTGTCATCAGTTTTTCTGTTGCTCTTCATTCACCTCTGCCATTCATCCCTCTGTCGAGACTCACAAGATTGAGTTTAACATGATAAGGATCTAGTTGCTTTCTTACAGAAGAACTGTTTCATTTTCCAACCAAAGTGATACTTCACCTTCTTAAGCTTTTTAATCTTTGTTTTGTGTGTATGCTTCCATGTGACTTGGACATAACATACAGTCATTTCTCACATTTGCCAAGCAAAACCTTCCTGTAGATTCTGGATTCCCTACCTCTTGAGTGGCACTTAGTGCCTGGCTTCCTACTTCAGTGTTTGTGAAGGTTCAGACTGGAGAGTATCTGTCTGGGCAAGTGCATCATAAGCACACTTATGTGAGAGTTACCAGCACTTTTGGCAATATGACATTTCCTGCACTTAACAACTCAAAACCCTCTGCTTTCTGCTCTCTTTTGTTGGCGCACTGAACTAGCTCCTGTGCTGCTTTCGTTTCTAGAATGAGTCTTCATTGTTTTTCTCAGTTCTGAAGTCTTTAGTCTAAAGGGAAGTTAAGAAAGCCTGTCTTGATGAGGCACCTCATTTGAAATCGTAGATAGAATTTAGCTTTCAGGTAAGTGTATGGTTCATTTACTATTTTTCAGAAACTACATAAAGAAACGGCCTTTGCCCTGTAGATCACAAATTCAGTGTTCAAATTAGTTCTGCTAAAAACCATGAGTCAGGCTGGATTTAAGATAGAAAGAGGCTCCTAAAATTAATAATGTTGGCATTTTCACTTTTTCTCTAGGCTGCATACCTTTCTTTAAGCATTCTTTACCAAGTATTTGCTGATACCTGTGGCATGATCCCCACTATTTCTTCTTGGCTAATTTTTCACTTATCAAGTTAAAGAGAATCTAAAAATCAGTTCTTCCTCTGTCTCTGGTCTAGCCAAACTTGAGGTTCCTGTTTAGGCAATTGGGTTTTTATTTGCCTTCTGGATTTAACCTTCTTAATATACGATCTATTTTCAGACAAACTTTGTGAATTTTTCCTGAGTATACAGCCTTAGCTATTTAGCATTTAGTAAATAATTTTTTAATCAGAGTTCTGTCTCACAGTTTCTTTATGGTCACCTTGGCATACTCTGTTTTTTTCTCAAACCTTATTGATCATTCATGCTTGCCTGAGTGTTAATAACGTGGTCTCTCACCAGGTCATTTCCATGGAGCTACTGAAACACTTCAGGAAAAGCTACTGCAAAGGGAAGGCTGACTTGCTCATGGGTCATCTAATAGAGATGTAGCTGTGTCACCGCTAGTGAGCAACTCACTGTGTCATCTCTGAAAAGGCATTTACAAGTGATCCATGGTCAGTTCAAGAGCCTCAAAATCAAATTTAAATAGAGTAAATACTTTATTATAAGTGCTGTAATATCTTAAAATTATTCAGACTTACCAAGAAATCCACGTTTCTCTAGTATTTAATCATTTTGTATTCACTTTCCTTATCATTACTGAAAAATACAACAACATAGACATTTTCTAGCTGAATTGTTGAAAGCACTATACAGTGAACACTGTTATGCCATTGTGGTCCTTTCACCTTGGAGTCTTTCAGAAAGCAATAGTCCTGGAACAGTATAGAATAATACATATTCTGCGTCTGAGTGCCATATCCCAGTTACTTTAGAAATACAATTTTAATGCTGACTTTGTGATCAATGTGCAGTAGGGGCTTTGGGGAGATGAGTGAATCACCTGCCCATTGTGAAAGCACTAGTATAGAAATAATAATAATGTGACCATTCTTTTCAGTATTCTTTTCAGAAGCAATTTCATATGTATAATACATTGATACTGAACTGTGAGTATTGTCAGGGTCTTATTATGCAAGGTGCAGTCTTCAGCAATACTGTCCTGGTAGTTTAATTGGAGAATGAGGAATTACCAAATGTTAGATAATGTAAACATACTTTGGGCTATATTTTTTGATGATGCATTTCATAATAAACCCACAGTTTAGATATATATGAGTGTGCCAGATCAACAGCTTATACTACTGTGCATTTATCCAAATGTAGATGTCCAAATTTGTGTAAGCCTGAACTTTGAGTTATGTACACAGTGATAAAGTCCTGCAGGCAAAGGGAGTTGAGCAGGCCTATTGGGCATTGAATGTCCAAAGGGAATTGAGTAGGGAAATATTTATTCTAAAATAATATTGACCATTATTCTCTGTAGTTTGATATTCTCTAATTCTGAACATTGTTAAATATTGTTAAATATTTTTTTGTAGATTGATTTTTCATCCGTCTGTATATTCTGTAAGAGATCGCATCCATAAAGCATCTCTTTCCACTTCCATGAACGTTTGCACATCACGGAATACCGTGAGCATTAACACTGAAAAAAGTCCACTGCTATTAGGCATTGAACCTTTAAAAGGTTGCACAGCAGGGAACCATGTAATTCTTGGACACTTTGTGAATAGGACTGACATGTTAGAGGATGCAGGCAGAATGAAGCAAGAGGACAATTCTGTGTGAATAGATATTAGGCAGTGCTGAGAGCAGTTGGCTCAGTTCCCTGCTCTCACACAGAATTCTGTTTAGACTTCTCCAAACTCTGGCATCTGAGTTACGTTGTGGAGGTGACATTGTAAATATTACCATGGGTGCTGATCAAGAATTTTTGAAAGAAAATCTTCCAGAAGAGAAGGGGAAAACTATTTTAATGCTTTATAGTACCCCATCTTAAAAGATGTTGTATGTTGTATGTAAGCACTGGGTTTTTCATTTGAGATCATTTTTTATAGTGAATGTATGTTATTACATGTTAAACATACATTTGAACTTTAAAACTTTAAGGAGTTAGAATGTTTTTTTTAAAAAAGTTGATGGTAAGGTATCTTCTGAACAACTAGACAGTACACTAGGGTGGTCATATTAAAATGCTAAAAATGCAGTTGATATATACCTGACCTCTGCACTGCAGTCTTTTACAGTGTTTACCCTACGAGCATATGAGTTTTCATAGTTTAAAGAAAATTGCAAGCAATACTATAATAACTTGCAATTTAGACTGTTCATGCAGAAATTCAATAGATGACATTGTAATCATTGCAGTGGGATACATATTTTATTACAGTATGGTTTTGAAGTATCCCGAGGAAGGTTATTTATGCTACACTAGTCAGAGATCATTTCTGTTAAACAAGAAAAATAAAACTGTTAAGTGCTACATCATTTACCTGGCTGTAGTGCGTAAGCCCATCTGTGCATTCTGCGCTCTCTCCTGAAGAATGTGATAGTTTTACATGGCTTAAAACTGCAAGATGACGCGTAGGCTTGTCAGGCAGGCTCGTGTCGACATCAACAAATCAAATAACGGCTGTAAGAAAAAACATGTGTTGGTGGGTAGGAGGCCATAAGGGTCAACAATTGGCATTTACACAGATCTTTACTTTGAAAAATAGTATTAGCAGCTTTTTGCTGCTTCCTTTCAACAGTAGTGTGTGAAGACTAGACTCATGAAAAAAAATGATCCAGTGATGCATGTCAAATTGCTGTGGATTCACTTAAAACTTATCATTCTGAGTTGTCTCAGCTGTTTTTTTTTTTTTTTTTTCTCTCTCCAAAAAATAAAAAGGTAGAATCCACAGATAGAAAAATTATACCTTTAATAAGGGATTTTCCAGGTAACAGGGTCAGAGCTACAACATGGAAAGAAAAGCCCATTTGTTACACTTTGCATAGAAATATATAATAATTATTAAAACAATTTTTTGTTTTAAATTTGAAATCATACTTACACATTTAGTTTGTAAAAGATTTATTATTAATTCCCATCTATGAATCAGAAATAAGTCATTTATTTTAAATTGATCTTTTGGTTCAAAGAAACATTAGGCAATATCATTTTCTAATTTCTCTGTATGAGGGAATATTATAGAGTAAATGCACTTTACAAAAAATTGCTATCTTGTGGTTTTCTGAAATTTTAGTAAGTGAGAGAAAATTGAATGTTAATATTTATCAAAATTTATCAAAGCAGCTTTATTTATGAGATGTTCATAGCGAAATACGATGTGCTGATTTTTTAACACATTATATATATATCATTTATATCAGCTATACCTTTTCAGCTCTAAGCATCTTATTTATTCTGTTTTGCATATCATTCTTTTTTTTTTTTTTAATTAACTACAGCTTTGTGGATTCTTTGAAACATTCCATTTTCTTTTTTTGTTGTTGATGTTGTTTTGTTTTGTTTTGTTTTCTCTAATGGGAGGCTACCAGTAGTCTTGGCACTACATGAGACAAGTTGTATTTGTACAGTTTTATTAATATAAATTATGAAACGAGAAAAACGAGAGCAGGAAGTGATAAGAGGTCACTTTTTTTATTTCAGTTGTTTTACTTAGATTATAAAAAAACATGCTGGAAACAAAACCACACATAATGACAGGCAGAGTAGTATTAATAGCGAAAGCTCACACAACAGCATGAGCAAAGCTGGTAAGACTAGTGGGAAATGGTGCAAAATTCTTAGAATTCATGTTGTGTAAAATTTGTGTCATTTGAACTAAAAGGTACATATTGACTGCAGTTGGAGTATTTTGCTAGGGTAAGCTGAGGGTTGAATAGTATATAGGGAATGTCTGATGCAGGCTCCAGTGTTGGTGTCCTTTGAAATGCTTAGAATTGTGCATGCACCTTTTAACTGTTTGCTTTCATCAGGGTGTTTCTTCCAGTTGTGGGGCCAAATGGTGAGGAATTACCCTGCCTTCCTTGCAAGCTGCACTGTTTTTATTAAGGTGCAGAGAATTCATGCTTAACAAGTGAACTTTTATTTAAATGTTAGATAACAAAGAAATAAGCTAGCAACAGTCTGTCTACTCTGTGCACTCTGGAAAGCAGTCTTCAAGCAGCGGGTGAAGCAATGATGTCTCCATTGCCCTGCTGGTGGGATCACAGCAGGCACAGGCATATGTGTGTCGGCTTTGATGTAGATGGTCTGAGCCACTAACACAAGTCAAGTCAGAGCCACACAGGTTTCAAGACAGCTGCTGTAGCTGAAGCCTGGGTCTCCCGTCCCTCTGTCACTGGTATATGTGTTCACTAGGTGAAAACTGGATTGAATAAACCCATCCATGCTCCAGTTGTATCTTTGGTTTCCAAGCAAAAGACCTATGCACAGCTGCTGTGCCACACCTGCATATTAACACGAGGTGTTAATCGCTGCCGGGACTTGTATACTTGTTCTGAAATCATTCAGTGTTCTTAACTACACATATCTAAGTTTACAGGATTGGAGGTGACTTGAGCGTGTGTCTTCATGCTGCAATTAAACCTCCAGTTGCATTGGAGTGGCAATCTGTCTTCGTATAAGGGCGGTATCTACTCAGGGAACAAAGTCTTTTTTTTTTTTTTTTTTTTTTTTTGTTTCATCACAGCTTTGCTTTCTTTCTCTCTGCTGCTTGTTCTATATCAGCTATTTGTTTTATTTATACTTTTTTTTTTTCAATACTCTCAGAGGCCTTTCCGTGGAATACATGTAATTCTGCTTTTTCTTCTTCTTCTTCTTCTTCATAAATACTCACTTAGAAGTAGTTTTACTAGGCTTCTGTATTTTATGAGTTAATTTCTCAAAATTCCTCTAGATCATTGTTAAGGCATTTAGCAATACATCTGAGTCATCAGTTCTCTTCCAAGTCCCTTTCCTGTTAAGTACTGATTACCGTCTACAAGCCAAATATATTTTTATTGACATCAATATTTTTAGGATGAGGGACATAAATATGTATTTCACACAAACATGCCATTCATTAGGTGATAATCCACAGAGACGTAATCTATGTCTGTGCCTGGTTTCCTTTCTTTTAAGGTACTCTGCTCTGTCTCTTAAAAGTAAAACAACAACAACAAAAGAAAAAAATAAAACAAAAGCTTCACAAGAAAAGAAAAAAATGAAACCAGAGCAAACACAGTGAAGAAAAAGTAAACTTGATGGAAATGGTGGAGGACTGCTATTTCTATACTTTGCAAATGCAGTAAGGAAGAAACTAAATACCACTAAAGTTGTGGCCTGGAATACTAATATGAACCAATTTTTCTTGGAATACTTTGTGGAAGCCCATCCACTCAATCTGCAAGGAAAGTTAGAACAACCCCCCTTAAACAACAAGACTAAGCAGGAGTAATGCAAATTGGGATAACATAAAGCATGACTGGCAAACAAAAATTTTTAACTTCAAGAGTGGCTCTTGTAGTTGCCAGCAAACTTCTTCCAGATGGGCTTTTAGCAAAGGGTGACATCCTAATTCTGAGTTGGACAGACTGGAAGAAATGGGTTAAAGAATGTTTGTACTCCATGCAAAACATAAAAAATTCCATTTGGACAAAAAAAAAAAAAAAAAATTAAACTTGACAATACACTTTTGTGGAAGATCTGTCTAGTTCTATCTATACTGTATTTTAAGTGGTTTAGTTTCAATAATATTAATATTCTCCTATGCTTCCAGGTACTGGACTCACTGTATGTCCTATGCCCTGTACTGACCTCTCAGTCTGTGGGTTGCCTTGCTCTCAGGGAAGGACTCAAGGAATGCAGTTTTAGTTACCAAATCTCTGTGAGGAAATATTTCGAAAATTATAATTGTGGAGGCACAAGAGGGGGTGGGCTGTCATGCTTGCTTTCTGTTAGTTCGTACGTTAGAGGTTTGAGTGCAGTCATTCTTATAAACAGCATGCAAGCAGTTCAAATGAAAGCTGATCTAGCTTTTTGTGCAAGGGTTGGGTGTAATTGCTCTTAAGTAACAGTATAGCTGCACTTTCTTTTGTTAGACTCCTTCAGCAAAGCACTAGGCCCAACAGCAGATCTTGAAATGCCTTTTCGCTTTTCACATCTGTAAATACGTGCTACTTATTAGACACCAATGTCAGCTGCCATATGTGCCATATATGATTCCACTGACGGCTCTACAAATATCATCAGAATATCCAGAATCCATCTTAACTGCCTTCTTAGTTATCCTAGTGCCATTACTAGCTTCTAATCTTTGCTATTGTGAAGAGTCAAAAGAAACTTGGCCTGGCAAAGTGATAGCATGCAAAGTGACTGATTAATGACCCTATCATCCTTTTAATTTGTGACATCTGTGCCAAGAGCACATTAAGGTGTCTGGCTTGCCAGCAATGAGTCTATTTTCACTAAATCTAATGTTAAAAAAGTTAGAATTTTTCTAGATCCCTTTTTAAAAATTCATTTGCTTAAGAAAGAAATTTTCCCAAGTGTTTTCAGAATTAATTTAGTATTACAGATAAGGTTAATGCTGTATAGATTGTCAAATGATTAGGAAAAAAAAAATAAAAGGCCATCATTACTGTCATTTTTGAAAATCAAGATGAGCCATCATTTCTAACAGACGCAAGCCTAACTTCTACAGGTGTCTGCAGACAGACTAAACTAACCCAGTTAATTTCTTGAATAACTGAGTATCTTGAACATGTTTGTTTCAGTCTAACCCAGAGCTTCCTTGATGCAGCTTAATCCTGCTGCTATGTTGACCAGAGACATAAGTCATCACTGTTCCTGTATGCCTGAGCATACTATATTTTGAAGACTGTTACTACATCCATCCCATTTCCTCTCTCCCTAGCATTTAATTCCTTAGCCTGAATGACTTGGATCCAGCCTTCTTTTTTACACCGTCTTTGTTTTGTTAGATAAAAATTTGCATTTTTCTTCCTGAAACTCTTCCTTGAAGAAATGGTCCAAAACTGAAGACACATCAGTTCATCATCTTGGTGGCATGGAAGGATGACTGCAAGTGATTTGCAGGCTGTGCTTCTGTGGTCCAAACATGCTATCACTGGTTTAAGTTCTATGATAGATGACGTTCATTCAGTTCCTTTTCTGCAAATTGTTTCCTTTGTCCTGTTCACAAGGAACTCAAGTGGTGAGTATTTTGCCATGCTGGAGAGTTGACTTCAAGTGTAAATGTAACTGCTAAAGCAACTGATGTCCAGACACTTACTAAATAAGTAGAAATCAATTGACTGCAAAATTGAATGGGTCACACGGTAGAAACACCTTAATCCCTGTATAATTTGCAATCTAATTGAAATTAAGTAAATGAAAACAATGCAGATGAGGTAAGCAAAGTGTAATTACGTGTCTTGACTATGCTATTAGGAAGTCTGTGTCACGGTTTTTGCTTCCTTCTGTTTTTTTTTTCCAAGCCAAGTAAATTTTACTTTTCAATTATTGGACTTTTCAGAAAAATAGATGTAGGTAACTGAATAGGCAGCTCATCATCAAGCTCTTATTCATTTTTTTTCTTTCACTTTCTGTGCAGAAGATGCATCTATTTAAAAGTCTGATATCAATCATCCTTCCAAATAGATTCACCTTCTTCACATGATTTGGACCATCAGGTCAGACCAATAGAGCAGTGCTGAGCTGCAATTGCAGACCAGATTGTATGGCTTTTTAGAACCCAGGAGAAGGCTTCTGATGCTTGAGTCTGAAATTGCAACTTAATAGTTATTTTTTACTTTAAAAATTGAGTATTACTAACATCCTGCATCTTGAACAGAAAGTTTGTTTGAAGTGGCTGCCATTCTGCTTTCTTCACACAGCCAGAATTGCCTTAACCTGAGCAGTTCTCTTCCTGTGCCAAGCTGTGCCCCCAAAGCTAGAGGCATCCTTCTACAAGTCCCCAAAGTGTTGTGCTGGGCAGGCAGCCTTCTGGAGGGTGGCACTACTATCAAGTACCTCTCTGGTATGGTTTGTGAATTTCATTTTTAAAGCTCTGTTTATGCAGCCACGGAGCTAGCACATGTTGCTTTTTTCTTTGCTTAGCTTGTAGGATTCATGTACTACACAGTTTGTAAGAGCAGTGACTTGGCATTCAGCATGGACTAGAAAGCCTGTATTGTGATCTAAAAAACTCCAAGAAAGTTAGTCTAGGCTACTGTGACCACATTTCCATTTGTTCCATTTAAGCTGTTGTGACTACACTGCTATCCATGTCCAACTCATTTGGCTTAAAATAGCTCAGGTCTAGCTTTAGGATATATTCAGTTGACAGATAAAGTACTGTCCCAAGTACTTTATGCAGTAACATGTCTCTGTGTTAAAAGCATTTCAGTTTTTCCCAAGGAGCTCACCAGGGATAATTAAATGTGGGAGAGGTTCTGTATATGGAACATGAAATCAAATGAGACTTTACAGCCTGGAAAAGAGATGCCTTTAGGGGGAGATAGTAGAGATCCATTCAATTGTGAACAGCACAGAGAAGGTGAACTTGGAATATTTGTCTTTTCCAATACAGAAGCTAACTAAACCAGTAGGTGAGAGATTATTGAAACAAAACAAAACAAAGACAATGACAACAATAAAACACCTTCAAAACCATGTAATTAAGCCCCTGCTTAACTCTTGCAACATTAAGTGTGAGTACTAGAGTGATAGCTCGTTAAAGGAGGGGGGAGCATTCTGATTAGGTATCATTACATGCTTGTCTTTCTGTTATATACTTCTAGATAGTGCTTACTGTCAAAAAAAAAAAAAAGTTGGAAGAATCAGGCTGGAGAAATCTTTGGTTTTATCTGATACACCTTTTCCTAGGTTTTAATGCTTTTTTTTTTTCTTTTTTTTTTTTCCCCTTTCTGGTGTATAAATTTATTTGTCCTCATTTTCAGTTTCTGGCATGATTTGAACTCCTCTATTTGTCTCTGAAGTGCCCACAAATAATTAGTCTTAAACATGACCTTTTCTTTACTTTGCCCAGAAACACTTATTTTAGATTTAAACAGCTTGCATGCTTTTCCTGTATCTTTTGCTGTAAAATTTAGGAGTTATGCCTTTTCTTCCCAACCCATTCTGTCCTTCAGAAATCCCAATGTGCCTCTCTGCTTTCATTTGTTATTCACCCATTGTGATTTATTCTAGAAGAAGCTCTAAACTACAATGTTCAGTCAATAAACAAAATACTAGAGTGGCAGCTTGATGGACCAATTACAGAAAGGTAATTGTAAAAATGTGCTTTTATTTCCTCCAGACATTGTGTGCAGAAGTGATAAAGTGGACTGCACATTACTGAAGTCAAATTATGATGAATGAGAATTCATGCCAACATTTCGGCATGGTTTTGGCAACTTGTAGATTTATTAGCTGATTAAAAATAAAAGATGAAGACACACTGCCTGTTGGTTCATTGAAAAGCTGTTCAAATGCTAATATAATGGAACTATTATTTCTAAGAACTCTGATTAAATGTGATATTATACTTCTACAGCATCACTTTTCTGTCTGCAGTCTCACTGAAAAAGATAATCTGTTGTAATAATATCAATCTTTGTAGATAATACCATCAAACTTTAAGCCAATGGAATATTTCACTTAATGAAGTAATGTGATTATATGCATTTTAAATAGTTTCTGTTTTCATTGATTTGTACATAAATCAAAATGTCTAGGAACAAAATCATAGTCTGTCTGGTTTCCAGAGTGAAGGGTTTTAAAGTGAAACTTAAGTAACCAGAGTGTTACCTGTTACTTGCTTACTTGGGTTACATAAACTTTTCTTACATAAGCACCTTGTTCCTTTTGCTAACATCAAATTCTCCAGGCTAGCATTAATTTCTCTCAAGGATTTTATCCTTGTACAATTTCCCTCGTCATTTATGCCAGTATAGGTTATATTTGTACAAAAGCGATTTTATCTGGAATTTTTTGATTACTAAAATAATAATGTGCTGTGAAGAGTTAGATATTTCTAGGATTACCTGCAATTACGTTTATTGAGTTTATTGTAATTGATTTGCATATTAAAAGGTCATATAATGATCTAATATGTCCTCTGATATAATGTCAGTCCTTCCTAAGGGTCCATTTATATTGGGGGCTGGCGTGTGGGCAGGGTGGGAGTGGCAGAATTGAGTCTGGATGCAAAACTTACTAGAGACCTGAAGAATGTAATAAAATACAGAATCAAAACAGAAGTGTAAGTGACCTTTCTGCCTCTTTTTCCCATCTCATTCTTTCTTATCCTCCTCTCTAACTTGCATGTGTCAGAAACTGCCTGTTATTTTATTTTCTACAGTTGCACAAATCCAGTGTTTTATCTAACTTACAGTTAGCTATCCAGTTATTAGTAAAGGTCTGAGTAGGAGGAAATAAAGAGAATTAACATCAGAAAAATAATGACCTGTATATTAAGGTTTTTTGTTTGTTTGTTTTGTGTGATTTTATTTATTTATTTATTTATTGTTATTTTATTTTCCCTTGGTTTTATTAGTGGTCTAAGACAAATTCAGCAAAATACAAATTTTGCCTTATATGGGACAGAGACGATTATGCTAACACACATGAAGTTTGTAGGAGCACCATAACTGGTATATTTGGAAAAGCTATCATTTGGAGGTGAGCTAAATGCCTAGTGTTATTTTAAATCTTATCGGTTTCTCTCAATAGATTTTGAAGCTTGAAAATTAATTATAGGTCATTTTAAAAACTGGCTTTAAATTTCTTGCCTTTTAGTTACATTGAAATTTCCGTTACTCTATTAATTTAGGTCAGAGTAAATAAAAGTTCCCAACTGGCTTTAACTGTACTATTCATTTATATATATATATCAGTAGGCCAGACGGGCAGATAATTATCACTAAGCCACATCAGCAGGAATGGGATCAAAAGGCAAGACAGCATTTAACCAAGAAAACACACATGCATTACATATATATAAGAGAGCTGAGGAGTTCTGCTAGCAATTAGAGTCCCAGTGAGGGTCCTGCTGTTGTTACTCTGCAGCCAAGACATTACTGAGCCTGACCTATGCACTGCATGGGGTTTTAAAATGCATAAATACGAATATAATAAAATAACCCAAATAGGATTGCCTGTAGATAAGTTGGCTTTTTTTCTGAGATAAGATATAATAACTGTAGTGTGTTTTCACAGGAAGCTATTTGTGCGTGAAGAGAGGAGCAATATAGAATGCAGTCAAAACTATTTTCCACAGCCCATGATTTGGTCATTTGTAGGGAAGAACGGGTGTGTGTTTGAAAGAGCTTTTGAGCGTTTTAGCAGTCTGCTCAGAGTGAATGAAATTACTGGCATGCTTAAGTGTATTGCTTTATTCCCCTGAAATATAGGACAGAAGAGGAAAAGGAGAACTGCAAGCTGGTATGATGCCCAGTAGGGTGGATGATTGTTATGTCCATTTCTTTGATCCTTATTCTTCACTAACTGTTCTTAAAGATGAGTTAACCCAGGGAATGCCTGCAGTGCAGGCACATCTGCGTTTCTCAGTGCTGCAAGAAGGTGGCTGTGAAGAGCAACAGTGCCCGCTGTATTTAAACTGTCACGTATACTGTGGATATTATTTATCGTGCTGTTCTCTCCTGTTTGCTAGTGCCTCCTTTTCAAGTCCTTACTCTGCAAGAGATCTTATACCTATACTTGTTTACTCATATTACTAATAGGAAGAGCCTTTCTGCATAACTTGAATCTTTTTACTATCTCTAGAAAGTTACCATGCATACTTTTCTATTATTAAAAAAAAAAAAAAATGTTTTTCCTCTCTGTGGTTAATGAAAGAAGTAGTATTATTTCCTATCTTGGGTTCAGTTTTTCAGTGTACGGTGAATTATTCAAGTTGCCTCCATGCATGATCTTAAAGTATTTGTCATCGGTCTGGGTTTTCTGGCTTTTTTTTCTTTCTTTTTCTTTTTTTTTTTTTTTTTTTTTTTTTTTTTCAGAGAGAAGAGGTTAATTTTTAAAGAGATTTGTCACTTGCAGTGCCTTGTTCAGGAGGAGAGGCTGCCATTGTCTTTGTGCTTTGAAGTGCATACCAGGAATATATTTCATAAACATACTGACTGCTGCTTACTGTATTTAATGGCTGCCATCATAAAACTTCAAGCGTTATTAAAATAGCAAGAGAGTTAAACTCAGGTTTTTCTCAGGAGAGGACAAATTACACCAGAAGCACTGGAAAGAATAGTTGGCATCTCCCTAATGCACAGGCTGCAGGCTGCTAGGGCCTGGGGAGGGTGCAGAGGCTGTTGCTGGGGAAGCAGAGGGAGCAAGAAGTGTTGTTGGAAGCAGGTTTGAGTGCCTAGTTCCACCACACCATCTTCCTCACAGGCCTGGGTGACTTAACTTCTGGTGAGGTTGTTACAGTACGACTGAGTTAAACCCTTCATCTACCGTATGGATTGCAATTCCAACAAGCTGGGATAGAAGCCAGAGTAAAAAGTCAGACCAAGAAAAACTTGGTACCTAGTAGCTTACTATATCACAATATAAAATAATTACTCTAATTGTTAAGAATCACAGTGGCAACCAAAACATGGTCTTTAATAGCAGGACTTGTTGTGAAAGAATGTGTGTGTGCTGATATGCATTTTGGCTGGGGTGAGAGAGTCAAGACTAGAATAGGGAGAGTAGTTCATCAGTGGATGTTGGTGTAGGTGTGCATAGCTGAGCATGGTGGAGACAAAGGGTAAAGAAAAACGTTTTATGCTCTTGCTGAAACTAGCTCAGTATGGCCCATGGCTTTTGTCAGTATCCACCAGAATGACATGTTTTCAGCAAAGTAATTTGATTTGTTAAATACAATGCACAATGGGACTCCTGGTTTCATAAATCATCCATTTCAAAAGTTTTAGAGAAATATACAAATGTAAGTCTAGAAAGAAAATAATTTGGGGTATGTGCTTAAATATTTTTTCAGTCTTCTGCTGCTGTAGTTGTGCTATGTAATACTTGTGCATTTATAGCACTTAAAATACCTGAGTAGTCAATGTTTCTTTGTCCTTTATGTAGACATCATCCTGCTCTTGAGAAATTGTGGTTCTAATAGCAGGTGTTACCTTTGCCTTATCTACAGTTAAGTCTGGCTTTATTTCTGTTCCCTTAGATGCTACTGAACACACAGGGCTGAAGTTTATAATTTCCTAAAACTACAAGCCAAAAATACCTCTCTTCACAATAAATAAATAAATAAATAAAATAAAAAATTCATTATAACATTTTATTATCTCATTTACTATTTACATTTAACTGCGTAGCTAAGTCTGAAATTTCCTGGTGGTATGGTGCTATATCAGAGATTTGCTGAGATTTGCCCTGAAAATCAGATATTTCCAGTTCTGTTGGAGGATTTGGACTGTATCAGCCTGAATGATACAAGCTAAATAAAGTGTCAGAATTCACTATGTTCCTTTCCTATTTTCTCACTTTCTAGAGTAACACACCTCAGAAACAGTCTCTTCTGTTCGGTCCATGGCCATAGTTTGGTCCTCTCATCAATTTTTTTTTTCCATACCAAGGTAAATTGGTCAACATTCTGTACCTGTGAGAGCATTAGAGAGTCTTGAGTTTCCATGTTCCAGAAGCAATGGCTCAAACAGGAGAGCAACCCCAGGCACTTTATCAAGGCCACTAAAAGCAGTTCTTTATTGAATTTATTTTGAGAAGTCATGATTTTCAGGCTACATGACAGCTGGGAAACATCAGTAGGAGCTAAGATCCATTTTTATTTTTTTTTTCAATGTCAGCTGGCAAAGATAGGATAGATCTGTACTAGCCTAGATGTTAGTTTCAAGGTGATAAAAGAAAGAACAGCAGAACCTCCTCTAGAACTTTGTGACCTCACTCCTGCTCTTATTCTTTACGTCCTTTATTTTTCCATAAAATTTTCTCAAAAGTCGTTCTCTGAGGTTAGGTAGAGACTGTCTCTGTAGTAAACAGAAGAGTGTCGCGGAATACTGACAGGCACTGACACTTGATATCAAAACCTCTTAACTTGTTATGATAGTAGCAGCCACTATATAACAGAATCATCACACTGGAGGATCAGACATAGTGGCAGTCCAATGGAGCATCCTGTCACTGAATTTCCAGTATTTAGAGAATGTTTGAACATGGAACTTTGAAGTTCTGTGTATGCCAATGTGTTTTTTTTTTAGTGTCAAATATTCTGATTCTAGATGTCCTTGCTCTCACTAACACCCATCACCTGAAATTTCTGCAGTCTTGGCCTCAGCCATGTACTCTGCACTGACACACTGGAATTAAGACACCTAAGTATTTTATTTCAAGGCAGATTTTTAAATTAAAAAAAAAATAATAAAATTATCAAGAGAGCTTTGGAAATGATTGCCTCTAAAATTTTTGAAAGGTAAGTTGATCTTTGTTAACATAGTGTCAAATGTATTTCTCCACTTTTAAGTCCAACAAAATCAAAAGCAAGAATATTGCTTCTTCAGCAGGCTTTGTATCAGGGAGTAAATAGGCACTGATGCAAACTGGATACTTCATAATTAGCTCTTTAGCATATTACCTATTAGCCTGGCTTAGTTATGACAAATAATTTTGAATTAGAAAGCTCTAACTCAAAAAGATATGAGTAGGAAGTCTATGCAACGCATCTTCCAGCAGAGCTACATTAACAGGAATATAAGTCATAAAAAGACTTACACTTTTCTTTTTTTTCCCTGTCATTATAAAACAATACATAATGATGTAATAAGTATAAAAGTTACTGTTGATTATTACTGTTTAATTATTCCCAAGGCAGAGGATTAAAAAAAAGACTGGAGTGTGTAGGATACTAGGGAGGCAGTAGAAGAGGACATAGTAACTAGTAGACAAATAATAAAAAGGAAAACTATTCCAGTAATTTATTTTTCTACCTCTTGGTTGCAATGAACAGCACAATTTGGTGTATGTCTTTTGTACATAAGGAAAATCTTTTGCCCTTGTGTCTCTGATAAATTTTCCCTATGCAGCAATGTAAAGGTCATTTCACAGCACTCACATTAACTATGTTGTGCAATTAGTACTTTGCTCGTGCCAGTACAGTCGTTGTCCACATGCTCCTGTTTCCTTTTGGCCTAAATTTATGTTTTGATCATAGTTCTGTCTGAAGGACAAAATTTCTTTCTGAGATCTGCACATCGATGCTCAACTCTAATAAGCAGCTCTCACTTTGAGTGGATCACCCAGTGAGATCAATGGGACTTCTGCATACAGCGTAAGAACAGTGTATTAGAGGTGAGCTCTGCTCTGTAGATTTCAGAGAACAATTCCATCGTAAGTATAAAATGATAAAACGAGTATAGAAAAAAAAAAAAAGTGGACTGTATTTTTACATGTAGCTTCTATGTTTGGTGCTAGTGCTCAGTGTAAGATTATTTCTGTTCTCTCTCTGATAACAAAAAGTGGTGCTAAAATGCATATAGCTGGAACAGTAGGACATACATGTATTTAAACAGGTGAATGTATCCAGATGTAGCCCATTATGTAGACACACAGGCATGTGACTGATGTGTTTAGAGAATACCAGAATAAAGGAAGAGACATAGGTCTGTCAAACTTTTGGGGTCTCTGCATCCTATCTGTGCCCCAACTGGCACTGAACTTTTGTTGTTGAAGTGGTAGTTGACTGTAGCAAACATACAGTAAACATATTTGTACCTTAATATTCTCACTTAAAAATACAAGCAGGATCACAATGGAGTTGCAAAGTCTCTTTTAAGCATATATTGAAGAATTTTGAGATCCTCCAAAGCAAGCACAAAAGACAGCGTTTTTGTAATTCACTATTATTATAAAAACATCAATATGAAACAAGTTCTCTGCAGTAATGTGTTGTATGTTGGAATGTTAATGAAATCTGTATGGATTTCATATTTCAGGGACTTCAGGTGATACTACCTGCCTGCATGAAATGCTGTAAATTGCTTAATTAGTCGTCAGATTAAAATTACCAAGTGGTCTCTGTCACTTGCTATACTAAAGCTGTACTATTGCAACTTGTTGTACAGTTGGTTTAGTGGGGATTCATTCTTCATTGTAGTCTGTGCTAGCAACATGAATGGAACTGAAGAAAAAACACTTCTGGATGGAACAGCCATCATTAATCTTACTAATTAGTCATTGCTGTCAAGTATATCTTTTAAAAAGAAATAAAAGTAGTCATTCTTGGCAACTGGATCTGCACTTATTACTGGACAAATGCTTCCACTAATTTTAGTTTTCAATCCTTTTTCTCTTTATATTATTTGGTTCTTTCAATCTAAATATTTTAACTTTTTTTTTTCCTCAAGGCAGTATGAGGTCCACAGGAGGAAGTCTACAGCTTTCATCTTGATTTATAGAGACGATGATAAAAGTTTAGTCTCACAGCTTGTTGCCCATTTCTCTGCTAGATTGCTGCCTACAGCATATGTTCAAAGACAGGTTGCCCATAGTTGAATGTAGCTTTATTTCAGTAAACATAGCCTACAGTAGAAACATATTGAATTTAGGCTAAACTTGCAGAGAGATTGGAAGAAAAACACTATGTATAGCATTGGGTTGCAATTAATTCTGTTCTAACATTTATAAGTATGTTTGGCTATGCTAGAGGGATAAAAGTAGATGGGGTTTCATCCCTGTTTCGGATATCTGCAGTTGTTGTGGTTTGTGGCTCAGGGTATACTGAAATGAGATATTGTCACCTGTGTTATATGAATACATCTTCTTGAGAATCAATTTTCTGTGTGTCTTAGAAATCTATCTTTCAGATATCACAAAGAATCACTGCTTCGCAACCTTACCATGCTATAGAGAAGAAACAATATGAAGCCACAGAGGAGTAAGAGGAGAACTATTAATCCTCAGGTGATGAGGAAGAGTGCTTTTCTGTGCTTCCTCAGGAATCAGGAGAGCAATATGATAATACTGTCATCACTTGGAAATACTCCTCATTGTTATGTATTTTATATGCATATATATAACACATAAAGACACAGATACGTAAATTTATATATATACACTATATACAATGTTATATTAATAACATGAAAGGAAGTATTTACTTTTAAATACTAGTACCTCCAATGTTAACTAGTTTTATATTAATTCAGTAATAGAATTTATATAGTTTATATGTTAGTGATTGCTTGTTATAGGAGGGTGTTCTCAGTTTTACCAAAAGAAGGTATGTACACACTGCTGTCTGTGTGTCATTTGGCATGTTGCAGTACAAGATCGATAGTGTTCCTTTTGCTCAGGTGAGTCCTTGTATGACTTAAAACTTTTTATTATGCAGTCCACCTCTAGGTAGTTGGCAGGAGGGAGGGAGGTCTCTGCTTCATAGCTCTCTTTATGTCCTTCCACTCTCACCTTAGTTCCACTTTTACCAGTGTTCCCTCCCATGGAGTGACCTCCCATTCTCCATTCATCAACTACACATGCTGTTGTTTGAGTGACATATGTATTTTGTTTTTCTTACCTAGCTTCCACTCCTCAGTCATCAATCCTCTCAGCTGACCTTACTCTTTTCTCCCCGGATTTACTTTTGCAGCCTCGTTAAAGGGGTTTGACCTTTAACGTCACTCCACACTCTGTTCCTGTCTCTTTGTTGTCTGGAATTACTGCAGTAAAGCTCCAATACAGCAGAAGGGCAATTCTTCATGCAGCCCTGTCCATAGGAGGGAGCTGACTCCTGTCAAAATCATTGCAATGCCAAAGTCCAAAATTGCAGCTCTCTTCCAGCATTAAATCTTTTTAATGAAAGGGCAGTATTTATTTATTTTTTCTTTCTGTTGCTGAGGTAGAGCAATACAAAGTGCCATACAAAGTTACATTATCACTAATGATAGTATTAGCTATCACTGAATTTCAGGAGAGATAGGAAATAGATTTGCACTAAAGGAGAAATATTCAATTTAAATGCCTCAGACAGATTGAATGGATTTTTTTGTTACTTTTACTTAAGTTGGTTTAAACAGAATAGAAATGAAGGATGTTACTAGAACTACATGGTGAAATAGTGGTTCATTAATATCATCATCCATAACCTGCCTGTCGCACACCCCTTGTTGAGACCAGATTGTCTGCTGTAGGAAAGTTCAGATTAATCTATCCCTTATGTTGTCATACTTACTGGAGTGGCAGATTAACATTCTATTTTTGGTGCCTAATTTCTAAATTAGCAGTTTTCATCAAACCATGTTTACTGCTGTCACAGAAGAACAAGCTGGGATGTGCACAGTCTCGCTGAGTGACGTGTAATTATAAAAGGCTGAGGATGTGCCCTTGTGCTTGCTAAATGAGATGGCAGCAGTTCTTTTCCTCTCTGAATATACTGATGAGCTCTTTTTTATTTTTATTTTTTTTTTTTTTGTGTATATTTAATTGGTACATTCTTTATTAGTTAAAGTACTCAGAGTTTTTTACTTTTACTGACTGGTAATTGGTCAAATTTAAAGGAGAATTTTTACTTAGTTTAACCATTTTCTTTTTCTAAATATATTTCTACTTTTTTTTTTTTTTGTAGTCCCTCCTAAGTGGGTAGGCTTACTTTTTATATTGTAGTAGTTTGAATAAAGTTTTAGTTATTGAAAAGTAGAAGAAAATGGCTTTCTCAAATCATTTTTTTTTAAAGTTGGTCTTTGTAAGGTTAAAATATATCAGTGTCTGGGTTTTCCAATCCAGCCATGCAAAGGGTTGTAGGTTCCAGGATGCTAGCGAAATTAATTCCCAGAGAGGTTCTAATAACTACATCGGTGTGGAGTGAATGATATCATTTTTCTTCCTGAAGTTGTGTTCATTGTAGATATGCACTCAATTCTCCAGTGAGTGAATTTGGATTGACTCCCATACCTAAAATTAGCCTTTATGAAAATTGGCAGTCTTTGGATAAATTGGAAACAATCCACCAAACTTTTTTTAAGGTCTTAAAAGATGTTAGGCTTCTTGGGAAAAGTCTCATATCAGCTGGGAAGTAATAATCATATGGAATGAAAGGCAAAAATAGGGCTGCCAAAATTTGCAAAGAATTAGATTTTGTCAGGAGGATATTCTGAACGTGGAGGGAGAAGTCAGGGTGCTGGCAAGATTTGTGGATGTGGACTTAGAGGGTTTGCTTACTTTCAGTATTTTGATGTTCTTTTAAACCCAGACTGAGACTATGATTTATGCCACAGCTTTTCACCGATGAAGTATGATGAAAATCATTCCTCAATGGATGTTTGTTTTCAATATTTAAGGTCACAACAAAGCATTCTTATATGTCTAAGTAGTAAACTGCATTCAGGTTTGAGGTTCTTATGTGACTGTCATGCAGTAATTGTCCCGTGGAACTGAGTAGCTGACATTCAGCACATAGCCAGGTTTCATCCCTGATGATCTATAACTCAGGAATTGCAACTCAGTTAATTAGAGCAAAGTGGTTTTGGAGAGAAATGTAATGGAACTAACACATTGTCAAGTAATTTATTGTTGTTATTATTATTATTATACATTTTGTGGAAACCACGTTTTTGCAATAAATACTTGATGGAAAATGCTCTACCACTTCTGGTGTCCAAATAGATGCTACCTTCTGGTCTTTCTGGCAATGCTTAGTATTGGGTTTTATTGAACAGAAAGTTTTAAAAAGAACTCACGAGTGTAAATGATACACAAAAACAGTCACCAGTGAAGACATAAATGCTCCTGAAAGCATAAATATTTTGAAAGTATCTGCTAATTGCTGTGAAATTCTGTATTCGTTAAATTAATTTGAAACTTTTTTTTTTTAACTTTCCATTTCTGTGCTAGAGTAGAAAGCATTAAGAAAAAGTATCAGGTGATGGCACTCCATATAACTATGAAAACGTCCACTGAGTGCTAATTAATACCAGTTAAGCAAAACCAATTCATATTCTACTTGACTTAAGAAATGGCAGAAGGAGTTTATTAACAGACAACCTATGGCTCTTAGCCATATTCAGATTAGTGATTGTTAAGGATTCCATATAATTATATATGATTTTGAAAACATTCAGATTTGTCTCGATAGATAAATCTTAAGGAATTAATTTGATCAACATTTTACTACTATGCATATGCCTGGATGATGAAGAAACATTAATGTTTCTTAAATATATATATATATATATATATATATATATGAAATAGTTAAATATCTTAACCGACTGCTCTATTTTTAAATACTAATTACACATGGAAATATTATCACAGATTGTACAGAATTATTTTTAACTTCAACATCTTTTAATCCTCATTCCACTTTATTTCCTTATCAAGAAGGTCATTCAGGATAAGCAACTGACTCTTTATTCAGACTTCAATTTTCTGAAGAAAGGTCTAGCGGTCTTGAAAAGGACTCATAATCGCTCCTTTGGATTTCTTTAGATATGTTTGCTGAACTCCTCAGGGAGTCTTTGATATCCTGACACTTCATGTTAGTGCAGCATGTTTGCCAAAAATATTCTTTGTCAAAGAGGTTGCAGAGCTTTTTTCTGTTTGCCTCTTGAAGCTGCATGGCACACAGATGCCTAGAGTGAGAAAATGGGATAAAGAAAATGGTGTAAATGTAATTACTGTCAGCTATTTGGTGCAACAGCTTGAAAAGATTTTTCATCAAACAGTGGAGGAGTGTTTCATTGAGAGTAAGATGGTAAACATTAGGTTTTGATTGTCAAGCTTCCTTAAAACACCTAGAATCCATGCTTTGGAGTTCGTTAAAGAAACTTCAACTAGAGATGTTTCAGGTACTCCTGTGAAGTTTTATGTTGTATTGGTTACTTACTGAACCCTGGGTAGGGAAGTTATACCTACTTACATTTAGCAGTATCTGTGGGACTCTCTTTCAATCCCAGTGATACCCTATTATCTCCAGATAACAGTAGGTCTGAGAACAGTCTTTCAGTCATGGAAATGCTAACGAATTCGTGTTGTGTTTTCCTTTTCTCTGATAAAAGAATTTGTATCTGTAACTTCCAGACATATGGACACAGAACAGAGAACAGTACTAGAATAAATCACAGTGATTTCATTCCAGTCTTACTTTTACAAACTGCTGCCTATATTGTCAACACCTCTATGCTGTTAGGACTAAGTAAGCTAGCTTCTGTAAATATGAGCAGCTCCATCATTTATCTTAAGCTCCAATCTGTCTTCTTGTTGTTTTTAAAGGTAATATATAATATTAAGTGAAATAGGAATCACTTCCCTCAGGAAATGTTATTCCAATCAAAGCAACTTGACTGTGCATGAGTGAAAACAATGCCTAGCTTAATGAAATTTGAAAGAACTGATGAGATAAATGGATGAAATGAAGGATTCTGAACAATTTGTGCAATAACTTCAGGGTGAATGCAAGAAAAAATGACCCTTCAGTTTGAATGTAAGTGTGACAGTAGTACCGGTAAACTAGCTGTCATGGTTTTGGCTGGGATAGAGTTCATTTTCTTCATCGAGGCTCATATGATACTATGTTTTGTATTTTTGGTGAAAATAGTGGCGATAACACAGTGATGTTTTTAGTTGCAGAGCAGTGCTTGCACAGAGCCAAGGACTTCCCTGCCTCTTGTGCTGCCCTGCCAGCAGGAAGTCTGGGGGTGCCCTGGCAGCTGGGGGGGGACACAGCTGGGATGGGTGACCCAGGCTGGCCAAAGGGATGTCTCATGCCATTTAGTGTCATGCTCAGCAATAAAAGCTGGGGTAAAAAGCAGAAGGGAGGAACGTTTGGAGAGATGGCATTTTTCTTCCCAAGAAACCATAGCACATGATGAGCCCCGCTTTCCTGGACATGGCTGAACACCTGCCTGATGATGGGAAGCAGTGAATTAATTCCTTGGTTTGCTTTGCTTGTGCACACGGCTTGTGCTTTACCTAGTAAGCTGTCTTTCTCTCAGCCCATGAGTTCTTACACTTTTACCTTTCCTATTCTCTCTCCCATCTCACCTGGGGAGAGCGAGCAAGCGGCTGGGTAGTGCTGAGCTGCCTGCCAGGTTAAACCACAACACTGGCTCCTGAAATGTATTCTTTGAAAGAAAAGGAAGGTAAGAATGTGGAGGTGGCTTTGGGAGAAGTGGACATTTGATCATTGTTTTTGAAGTGATATAGGTGAAAGGTGATGGGAGAATAGACTAAATCAAATGAAAAGGGAGGAGCAGAGTTATGTAGAGCCTCTGAGGTGATGGCAGGAAGACTGAAATTTATTTTAAAATCTTGCATTTCACACACACACACACAACACAAAATGCTGTTTCTTAAAAAATGGAAGACTGTGATGTAAACAATACATTCTTATTTGAAATTAATTCTCCCATCTTCCGACCTGAAAGTAATAAACAGATAGTGGACCAGAACTGAATGCCTGCCAGATCCAAATACAGCTTGAGCTTAAAATATTTGTTCATTTCTAATTCTAGGTTAGAAGTCACAAGTGTCAAAGAATTGGACTTTGATTGACTTTATAGCCTTTATATCTGTCACAATACCGCATTTCTGAGAGGCCTGGTTTATATATTCTACTCACAAGCTCAGCACTGTATTGTTTGGCAGATTTGGGTCTGGGAAATCATTCTTCCAAAATCAGATTGATAGAGTAATGGATCGCTTGTAAGGATCACTTAAGTATAATTGCGCTGTTTGATTTGTGCAAATTTTGTCAGTAGAAGTGTGTCAAACTTTAAGAACATTTTTTTTTTCCCCTTGCTTTTATCATTGACTATGTGGGGACTAAAATCTCTATAATAATTTAGCAGTATCTGATGGTCTTCTTTGCTTCTCACTGCCTGTTGCCACCTTTCTCAGAGGGTAGGATAGACTCCGCTGGGTATTTTCAGTGGCTTTCAGATCTGTTTACCTAGATGATGGAAAAAAGAACAGATGGTTCAAGTTCTGTTTGGTTCTGTAGTAGTTCATAGGTAACAGTTTATCCCTTTCTTGACCACAGATGGAGCTGAATAAATTGGTGGAGGGAGGAATAGGAATTCATGGGGTCTCTATATAATAGAGTATGTGTGAAAGCTCAGAGTCCTCCAGCGTGTCTTGCCCACAGACACTTAAAAATGAGTTTGATAAATGCATCATGAGAAGCAACTGCAATGTAAAAGACAATCATATGTTATCATGCAGCACAATTTAGGCTAGTTTATTTTCATTGCAAGTATGTCTCTGACCTGTTTGGATTATCATATCATCACTATTTTGATGTCTTAAAATCAGATAATTTTCTGCTACATTACTATTTGGAAACATTCAGCTTTCAAACATCTTCATTCAGGGCCATCATTTGTATAGCACTTAATTAGTAAACAGTTTGAAAGTTGGAGACTCCTAATTTAAATCAATTAAAAGGAAAGTTGTCAGTGGCATTTTCAGTGCCTATCTACACCTTTACAATTAGTGAGAGAAATCTGGCCACTCTTCAGACTAAAACTGGTTCTCAAAAGTCAAGAAGTAAAGCTGGAAATTAGGAACAGATAATTCTGCAAAGTACAGACAAGAAAGCTGCAGTATGAGGTTGTTCACTGAGGTCATTATCAGATAAGTACAAAATTAAAAAATATGTACATCCAGTGGTTGTAAGCTGTGAAGTACCTTTCTGTTAGATCAGATACCCTCCTTCCCACTCATTCTCTTTGCCAAATGAGGCTATTTTATTTTTGTGATAATGTTTTGTTTTGCTTGGGGTAGGTTGGTTAACAGGTGAGATATAATTACTTAAATTGTCTGTTTGGTTTTATTTCCTCTGTGGGACACTGTATATAACTGAATTTGGACTGTCTGTTCCTTGGGGAAGTGTTTCCATGTTACCGAGGGTGTGAATGCAAACCAGGATGTTTTTTGGACAAATTCATGCCATTGCCGTTTGTCCATGTGCAGCTTTGGAATGTAGTTTAGTGGAAAACGGGTTATAAAATAGCTTGTTCTACTTTTAATAATTGTTACTTTTTAACACATTCCTTTGTCATCCCACATACGTATGATAATGATGAGATGCACTTCTCTCAATGCTAGTCTGTTCTTTTAACAATACTTATGAGTGACACAGATTAATAGAATATGGCATTCCAGGATCCAGAGTAAAATATGAAATAAAAAATGACTGTTTGAGAAAAAATTAGTCATGTGCAGAGGGACCTATTAAAGTTGCCTCACATATCAAGCCTTTGTTCTGAGCATGTGTGACTGGAAGAGCAAGGCTGCGCTGTCAGAATTTGTTTAGCTAATGATTCTAACTTGTTAAAATTTTAACCATGGCTCCTTTTGTTGTGCTTCAAAGGATTCGTAATGCTCTTTATATTAATTTGTCCTATACTCTTGAAAATATCATTCTTTTAGTTATTATTTGGACAGTGATTTGACTGCTCTGGCAAATACTGTTTATATGTAATTTTGGTTTTGAATATGGAGTTCTGTGTAAAAAGAATCTGCATAAAACTCATAGCTTGCATTTTTGTGTTATCCACTAAGACACAAAATACAAATCAAGTGCAAGAAAAGCTTGGAGCTACACTGTAAGAAGTGAATTCTGAAATCTATCACAATTTATACTGTCAGAGAAATATGCATTTAAAAATCCTTGGTCATGTAGTAGAAAGAAACTAGGAGGAGAATCTCATTCTAAACAATGATTTTGAGAAAATATTATGTGCAGAATAGCATGCCACAGAACATGCACCAGCATACATGTTTACATTTTTATAATTCCCATGTGTTTTACCAGAGCCTAAGACTGGTTACAGTGTGAAATAGCAACCTTCTGAACCAGTGTTTCCGTGCTTCGCACAGCGACAACTTCGTTTCTCTTCATGTGTGAAGCTTGGTATTGTGCTCTCTCTTTCTGTATCTTCACAGCAGAGATTTTGTTGTGGCAGTTACAAGTGGGCATATGGAGGCAACAGCCTTTTGGGCATCAAAACCGGCAGCATCAGAACAAGCCACATTGGTAGACTAGATGAAGGATGCTTCCTTGCTGATAAATACCATGTCAAGTGTTCTATCAGCATGAAAATGTGTGTAGTTTTCTACGCAAAACTGAGGGGATTCTTAACTCTCTGCCCAGATTGGAAATGCGCACTCAAGTATGTGGTTGGCCTAAGATGCATGTATGCTTCAGCATATTTTTGGATTTCTTTTTGATTAATATCACGCTTCAGTGCATCCATCTGTCTGTGTACTAAGTGCAAGTTTCAAAGGAAGATAAGTGATATACATCAATTAATAATGCAGGCAAAGTTTAGGACTTCAGGAAATTTAGTAACTTTAATAGTAAAGTGTTGTGAGATTGAAATGATAAAAGGTTTATGCAATTTTCAAAATAAATGGAGTCTGTTTCATAAAGGTAATTAATAGAAGCCTATGACTCTGAACAATACTTCTAGCTCTTCTTGTTCCATGCAACTAATTTCATAGTAGTTTGGCAGGACTGAAGTTCACAAAGCAACAGTTATGTCTGTATTTTACCACAGATATTTTACCTTACTCCAGAAACTCTGCTTCAAAAATGAAGCTTGTGGCTTTCCTAAAGCTGTGCTTTCAAAGCCGTTTTTAGGAGTGTAGCATTGTCTTTATTGGGTTTGGAAACTCAAACTGTTAGCTTAAAAATTACTGGGTGAATTAACAAAAAACAAAAAGCCTATAAGAAATTTAACCCATACAGTTTAGCAATCACTAAACCAGCTAACAAATAGAGAAGATTTAAATTGCTTCACAATGCCAGTTGCTTACAGAATACCTGCCATCCTCTTGAGAGGTTAAAAAATAATCTATTTGCAGCTCTAAGGTTGAAGAATGCAATGAATTTAGTAAGCTCAAGCCTCACTGCACTTGTCTTTCATGCTACCAAATGTGTCCTTTTAAGATATTATACTGTTTCACACCTGATTGAATAAAGAATTTAAGAAGATACCTTCTCACAGTATATCTGTTCTTAAGTCTCTTATCATTTCTTAATGTTGGAACATATGCGTGTCGATATCCATGGGGCAGCTGGAAAATATTTATAAAAATTGTCCTGGTCAATGCTTTTAAAGCTTTATTTGAATATCTAAGGAAGACTTGGATTTTATACATAACACACAAAAAATTAGGCTGCTTATCTGCAAACAAATACTCCATACCATAGTGTACTCTGAAAATAGTGTTTAATGACACAAAAAGGATCGGTAAATTGCAACCTTAGGGCAATAGAGTAACAAAGACCAAATTTGTCACTGGTGTAACTCTATTACAGTTAATCAAATAACACTTGAAGTGATTTGGCCCAATGAGTCTGCAAGTAATTTCATCTGAAACAGAGACCGAAGGACATATGGTTACTGTGTATTTAACAATGATGTTCTGTGACAAGTTTCTGAGTTGTAATCTTTATTGTGTGAAATCAAATGGACCTTCCACAGCAGAAATATGTGCTTACATGTCTGTGTCTTCCTTAAAGAAGGAAGACATTGCTTCATTGCTAAATAACCAAAATTATCTCGATATTTCTGTATTCTTACATCGTTCATTCTAGCTTCAATCTATAAATTTATTAAAGCTATATAGCTGTGGTGCATTCAGCCAGATTTCAATGTATACGTGTATTTAGGAAAGCACCGAAAGACATTTATACCTGTATACAGGTATAGATATTGTAGATGTACCAAGCATTTGTAACATTTTTGCACTCTAAATAATTCAGTGTGTTTGGAGGTATTTGAAACAAAAACTGCCTTGGGATATCAGTAGGTCATAGATTCAGTGAGAATCGGCTTCTCCATTAACTAGCACTGGCATTGAATCAATACAGTGTGAGTTATGCTGGCAGCTTGTTCAGTTCAGCTTTATAAAAATGTGGAATAAATATCCAAATTTCACAATAGCTTGTCCAAAGCAGAAAAAAATCCCAGTGACTAATTTTGTGTACAGAATCGTTGAAGGAATGATGAAAAGAACATAGCTCGGACAAACCTTGGACAATTCTTCGTGGATAGGATTTGATGTAGAAAAGTTAGTGAGCGTTGTAATTTTGCTCATTTCCGATCACAGTTGTTTTGTGTTTTATTTTTTGTTATTGTTTTAGAATTCAGATCCGCATGTTAAGAGAGTCCATTTACATGTACGTGCTTGTAAAATTTACTTGAACTCCATCAGCTGAGGTAAATATGTAAGAACATACATGTTAGGGAGTGGAAATTTCTGCTTTAAGAGACTGATAAAGTTTCTGTTCAAGCATCACGAAGAGGAGGCTAAATTAAATTCTTTTAATGATGTGTGTCTGAGGTTTCAAAATCTCTCACACCAGATCAACTTCTATGTACTTCAAGATGTCTGTGTTTCTGTTAGCTCATGTGTGTGTGATTGATTCCATACCCTGGTCAGATCAAAAACACTTAGCATCAGAATGTGTTAGGTTCTTTTCCACTTATAAACTGTCTTCTACAACAAACTGACCTTTCTCTGAATAGGTCAACAGCTTACAGAGCCCAGGGACCACCATCTGACCTATGTTACACTGATGAATTTCTAGAGTACCTTCACCGATGTCAGTACAGCTACTGCAGTACATAGTGGTGTGAGAGCACAAATTTCACTGGGAGCTACCTTCAAGTATCTATATAAATAGTTTACAAACTTTAAATCAATTTATTTCTTTTCAGAGGTATTAATTAATTAAACAAAGGTTTTAAATGTAGCACTTAAACCATACCAGGAAAAGCTAATGTCCAGGTTAGAGGAGATCGACTTGTAGGTGAAGAGATCTTCTAACCTTTAACCTTAGAGACTACAATTTGAGTTTGTATTGGAGCCAGCTGTCTACAGAGACAGTTATCAAAAACATCATCCAAGGCCATGTGATTGCCTATGGTTAAACAGAGTCTACCTGTTTTCTATTTATTTTATAGTCTCTGGAAGCAGAAAATAGCAATGGAAATTCTGTTTTAAAAAAGGAAAATAAAATGAGTTTGAATTAAGAATGGATATTACTGACAGACTACATTATGTATGATTGGTGGAAAATTGACGTTACACATTAGTTGACAATTTTTCTCATTGAAATTAAAGAAATTTAGGACACTTTCAAACAAAGCTATGTTAATTCTCTAGAAGTGCACTTGTCTGCCTTGAGGGACCTTCAGAAATGTCTATTTATGATAAACACCTTCAAGCATAAAGTTTTCAGGCATGTAGAATGTTAGCAACTATAAAGGAAGAACACGTCTGTTTAATTCAGATCATTTTCCAATTTACATAAATGAAAGGCTTGCATTTTTTTCCCCTCAAGATTACAATTTTCAGTTCTTTATTGCATGAAAACAAGCAAACAAAAATACTGAGATGTGTAGTTAACACCAAACTCAGGGCAACAGGCCCAATCTTGCAAAATGTGCTAGGCTTAGCTTTGTGTGGCACTGCCATCAGTAAGTCCTCCCAAGCAGTTAAATTCAGTCTGGATTCAGTGTCAGATCCCAGGTGACCTATATTATTTCACATCCATTTAGGACTGTTCTGTTGTGTTGTTTTAGACCAGTCTGATGTCTGGTTTGAAAGCAATGAGGAGCAGTGGCTAGGTGGGAGCTATAAAATCCAGCAGACTAAGGGTGCGTGCCAAATGACTGTTCTACCATATATCTCCATACTGATGTATGTAATGCACTTTTTTTTTTCTGTTTTATTTATCCTTTCAAAACTGTAGCTTCTTATTTTTCACCTGTTACCCTTCATTGTTCCATAGACTATGAATCTAAAGCCTAGAGCAGACCATTAAACTCTCTCCCACACTCTCTGTCTGTAGGTGTGTGTGTATGTAGGAAGCAAGAAACAAATACTTTTCAAGTTGTGTAACTGTCGTAAGCACAGATGGGAATGGTCAGGTTTAAAGCCTATGGAATGAGCTTAAACCAGGTTGCTCCAGTAAGCAATATGTAACATAGTTTGTGGGGGAGATATGAAGAAGATTATTGAATGATACTGCATAAAATGAGCTAATGAAATGCCTTTAAATGCTTAGGAAATTGACGTGTTTTTAAGATGAAGGTCATTTTGTGAACATAGACATCTGTAGCAATGGTGATGGTAGTAGTGAAGCAGCTACAGTGTCAACCCTTCGTTCCTTGGGTTATGCTTGCTAGCACTGAATGCTTTACAATGGATTTTTCTCACAGATCCAATACTGTCTGTGACAAAGCAGGCATGAAGTAAAGGCCCCATTTCTGGATCTTTAATCCCAAAGTCTCTAAGCAGTTCATTTAATATCAGCTCAAGTTTCATCACAGTGTGTGTGTTTGCTGGACTTCCTACAAAAGAGAACAACTATATTAGGATGGTATTCTGCCATGTCCCATGCTTAATTGATCTCTTCTATGAGCTGAACAAATATGAAGGCAGAAAGTGCAAGGGTGGAACTTTTCAACCAATAAGGAGCTCAATCATTTCAGTTACATCTCTGTTGGGTATCTTTAGATAGAATATCCTTTGTGATTCCCAAGTAGGAAGTGTAACTATGAAACTACACCATGTAGTGTTTTGGTCACTTAAATTCAGAATTCAGGTTTCACAAGTACTGTGGGATGTGCTAATAAACTACATTGAAATAGAGAGTGCTCCCAGAATCCTGTGCAGCACTGCTTCTACCTGTGCACAAGTATGCATATAGAACTTTAGACAGAGGATATACATGTATATGAATGAATTCTCTTACAGAAAAATATAGAGTAAATACCGAAGTAAAAAATATAAATGAGACTCCATGCTAGACTGTTAATTTTTTTTTGCACTGTGCAAATATTGTTGCACATGGAGGCCCAGGCAAAGGTGTGGCTCCTCTAAGGCAGAGGTAAAAGTATTACAAACTATTTATTATAAAATAATAAATTAAAACAATATTTTAATATACATTAAAAATAAAGGGGTTGAAAACTGGTTTGCTCAACGTAGTGGCAGAAAAATACTAAGAAATATATTTTGTGTTTATTTAGACAATCTTAACATATAGTGTGTTCTAAAATTAGGCAAAAATAAGTTCCAAATTATGTGGTATTTCTTAATACTAGTGAATGGCTTCTATTTCTTGGCACCACATATCTAATAGCCTCATAGTGCCTTAGTAGAAACATTATACAAATATAGTCCAATAAACCAAAATTCAAAACTAAAGAGCCAATCAAACTGAGATAAAAGCACTTAATCCCATGACCTTTTAAAGTGAAACATGGAGCAGAAATTACCAAAGTACAGCATATTTCTTATGTCTTCGGTTTTCTTCATTAAGTACAAGCTTGTGTGTTTATTCATGCAAAGTTTAAGTAATAACTAGAGTTAAGCAAATAGGGTATGGTAACTTAAATGATGCCTTTTTAAAAAAAAATTTTTTTTTTTTTTCAGCTAAACATCTTTGAACATGTAAGATTACCTAACTTTTATTTATTTTTTTATAATTTTATTTTGACCTATTCTTTCCTTCAATATGATCCCTTTGAAGATCTGTGCAACTACAATGTTCTGTATGTGAACATTGTCTCAGTTACTGTGTTGTAATAGTTTACAGTCATGGTAGTCATAGAAATGTGTGCAGAAACTTCTAGCTCCTTGCCTTTTGTCTAGTCTAGTGTAAGACAGCTGTAAGAAAGAAACCAGGCATCTGGTCTTATGTAGCGTTGTGCGAAAAGACCATGCCTTGTTTTTTAGCTGCCTACTGCATTACTGGACTTATTTATTTGACACAATACTGCTTTGGGCTGTGGTTCATCATCTTGGAGCATGGGTCCAAGACTTTGAATCTTGTTACGTATGTCCATGTAGACAGCCCTCTATTAATTACTGTGATTATTAATTATGCACCCATTTAAAGCGTGGCAATGCCACCAAAATTTTACTGATGTAAATGACATTCCCTCATCTTCATGGATATTGTACATACATGTGTATTGGCTTGTGTTGTTTTACTTTATTCAGACAGGAGTATATAGATATTTGTCGTTAAACAGAAATATTGTCTGCCCTATGCAGTATTACAAGAATAATTTCTTAACTTTATCTCCAGAGAACAACCTACCAGGGAAACATATTGTTATCATTTTTTTAATACTGGCAATCTGGAAAGGTAGATATTGTTCTCTGTTACTGCACTTCGTCAGCACAAATATGGTATAGACTTTATTAATGTTTACAATATAAGCCCTAATTTACTTATGTGCAATTACTGTAGCAGTTTCTGAAGGCAGCCAACTGAAATACAGGATTTCTGTTCTTGCTCCAAATATTACTAATTTGTCTCTGAAAAACAAAACGGGATTGCTTGTAAGCCTCTTTGTCAATATTTTAATTGTACATTATCAGCCATACACCAGTCAATCCAGTATCAAACTACATACAGGATTTAAGGAACATTTGAGAGATTAAGGCTATTAGAGAGAAGATAAATTGGTATGATGCTCTGTTTAGAAGTAAGGATTTCAGATGAAGGCTGTCTCATATCAATGACCAGCAAGCAGCAGTGGAGCAGTGAGGAGTGTGTGTGTGTGTGTGTATATATATATATATATACATATACATGTATATATAGTGTATATTTCTGTATTTGCATATGCACTTATTTATAACATGCAATTACTACATATAAACATAATGCCTTATAAAATAACTTCCAGTTAAGGGGAGAGTTTCCTCACTAGTGTGGATCAAAGATTAAGGTCAAAGTTACGATGAATGTTTTGACTTTCTTTGGGGAGTGAGATTGAACCAAAACCTGAACTTTTGACCTGTACTGTGTCTTATGGTCAGTGACATCTGTAAGCGTGTTCCTGTTTGTTTTCCTCTGATAACAGACCTGTGTATCTTAGCTGCTCCAGAAGGAGGACATACATCAGAGGATAACAAAGTGATGAAATCCAGGTTTTACTCTCTACCGTAAAGTGACCTTTGAAAAAGTTCATCATTTGGAGCTGTACTATCCATTAATTTCTACTAATGTCTTTTTATCCTTTATAGCACAATGAAAACTCTGTGGAATTTAATCCTGTAATTCATGCAGGTGTTCTAATAATTCCAATTAATAAGGCCAAAACTTCTGTCTTTGCTTACTGAGAAAATATGATGGTTATTGTGGAACCAAATGCAGAGAGGGAATAAATTTGTTAACTGTGTTGAAACTTTGATTAAAATGTGCTAAATTTGAGAATATTCTGTTTTATAATTAGTTAGTGTTTCCTCCAGATACAATTTGATAAGCCACAACTAGTGACTGAAATTAATGTTAGAGGTTAAAAAAAACAGTAGCAACAGCAACAATAAAACAATGAAAATAAACAAAGGGGGGAAAAACACAATCTCAAGTGTGAGCATTGCAAAAGATGAGACTGGCAAGCAAATGTGTTCACATGTGCTTCTGTTAAAATGGTATTTTATCATTTAGCTTATGAAAGGCGACTTCTTCTCTTAGGCTACCTTTATGCAAGGAAAGAATTGTTGCAGTCTCCAGTGTGTAGCCTCCAGGCTGATAAATTCAGCAGCTCAATGAGTGGGTGACAGAAAGGTCATCCAACTGACAAACTGTCCTATATATCTTTACAGATATGTAACACATTGATTGACTGCTAAAATAGTTATTAGTTGTGATAGAAACTGTATGTCTTCTTACTTACTTCAGGCTATGGATTCATCAGGTGCAGGTGACATATATAGTTATCCATAGCACCACAAGCCCAGAGATGAAATGACTGAACGAAGTAGGGCTTCATTTGGAATGTCGGGAACATACCAAAAGGTTCAGCAATTCATTCAGTGTAGCACACAGAATTGTAAAGGCTGCTTGAAACTCATACAAATGAGAGAAACTTCCTCAGCCTGTGGGATAGGATTGTAACACTCATCTTGCAAAATGTCCTTTGAGATCTCTGGTGTATTTGACCAGGCAAGTACCCATGAAAGGAAAGATTCCTTTGGAAGTCTTTGGCATTGTTGTTTGCAATGGTGGTCCCAGCATTGCAAAGAAAAATATTTTGAAACTGTCTGTCCCAGAAAGCTACAAAGAAAATGAAATGGTGGGTAGCTATTTCCTTTTCCATCTCCTAACTGTCTACGGAATTCCTAGCATATATATCAACTTGATAGCTGGGGCTGTGGATATTTTCTTCCAAGTATTTTATCAAAAATATTTATTTGTATATATGTATTCAGTGGTTAATCTTCTCTTCATTTGTTTCAAGAGAAAAGTCTTAAATATTTTCTTGCTCAAAAGCAAGCACTTAATAATATTCCATTTCCATTTCGACTATTAGAGGAGTCTGCCTAAGTTCTAACCCTTTCAAATGAAACCCCTGACTTTCACATGCTTACTCAGTAAAAGAGTAGAAGTCTCTCTTGAGACTTTGAGATTCACTCAGCAGTTTTTCCTATAAAAATACATTTATTTTTTTTTTTACAAAATCTTGGCAGCCATTTGAATTTTTCCTATGAAGTAAAATGGAGTTACTATGAAATGTCACAATAAATCTCACCAAGTTTCCAGATAAACTTGTCAAGTTAGAAATCTAGTTGTCAAGAAAAAAAAATAAAAAATTAATGTGTTTCCCATCCATAATGACTAATTTTACTGAAGCCATCACTATATGGAAGTAATTTTAGTCATCATGCATTCTGGTTACTTTCTTATTTTGCCTGAGCTGCCTGACACACCAAAATATGTTACACTTGGGTTTCCAACTGCTATATGCAGAATTTGTATCGCTTCAGTACAGTATATTTTCAAAACAGTGCTATGGTATACTCTTGTGCTGTCTAATTCCCCTCGTATATCCAGTTCCTTTAAAAAGGACTGAGAATCAGGACACTCAAAACTTCGCATGAGCCTTTTATTTTAAATAAGCATGAATTACATTCACAACAGTCTTATGAGCCATTCATCATTATTAACATTGTTTGAAGCTGGACTGTTCCTCCCTTTGTTTTCAGTGAATTTCTTTCCCGTGGAAAATGCCAGATTGACAGCCTTGAAAACTGAAATCCCACTGTTTATCTTCAGGCTGCAACAGGATAGTCAATGACAGCACAAACATCCCTTCTGCCTCATCAATATGCCTGAAGTGTGAGCGAAGGTAGTTCAGTCTCCATGGCCATTAAATCCTGTTGATTCCATCAATAAGGATGCCAGTTACTGAAAGATGTCATAGTGACTTTGTGATCCGAATGACTGCTCAAAAGACACTAGATTGAGACGCCAAATTCATCTCACATACTTCAACACATATACGATGGTAATGGCTTTCATTCTCAGTGAATCTGGGATGGATTTAAAAAGGCCTCTTAGATTTAAAGCTTTCTAAAATTCAATAACCGTTCCCCTGAGCCACACAGTCCTTTCACTTACTCGAGAAACTTGTTCATGTTTTTTAAGATGTTCCTTTTCATGTATGAGGTCTTCATTGTTTTCAGTAGCTTTCTATCAGTAGGAGATAGGATCTGTGGGCCATGTGAATAAGTCTACTGAAAGATTTACTTGAATGTAAAAAGCTGCATACCATCTGCTACTACTTGTGTGCATTTGTTTTGTACCGGTAAGCAAGGTGCAGGTACCTGTCTTTATACTGAGTTCTGACCCTGATTCTGTCACCAACAGGGGGTTGCAAAAGCATAACAAAATGTAAGGAGAGCATTATGGATTTGGGTAGCACTCAGAAAAGTCTTCTTGCTTCCTGCCTCAGTTTCCCTTACTAGAAACTGGGGAGAGCAATGCTTAGTAAAAAGATTTTAAAAATGGATTGGTTTATACTTGTGAGTTTTATCGAGCATATTCAGTATCGCTGCCACCTAATTTAGCTATCTACTAGTAGATTAAAAATAAAAGGGACATCTAGATTTAAAGCTGTGATAAGCCACTAGAAGGCGGTGTAGACAGTATGCTGTCTTGTTTTGTTCCAGAATGCTTCCTTGAAAGAGAAATATCCTTAAAAAATTCAAAGTACAAGGAAGAGCAAAGTTTGCTTCAAGAAAACCCTGTAGAAAACATATAAGCTTCATTAGTTATCAGGCAATATTTAACTGAACTAGTATGCTGAACAGATGCTGGTCACAAAAGGGTGCTTTTGTCTAACAATCATTTTGAGCATGGAGAAAAACAGAATGAAGAAAAAATGTAAGAAAGTTACCTGTGAAAAAGAAACACATATTCAGCCTAAAATAAAAGACTTTCCTGACATCCCAAGACTTCCATATTTAAGCTGTTAATGGTTTATATGCACAGTCTTTTCACTGTCAGTGAAAGACTTTTTAATTCTTTGAAATTAACTTTTGATTAACTGTGACACATTTTGGGAGTGTACATGCAGCTGGTCACGTCAAGCTTCAGGGACAGAGCTGGGGACACTGGCATGCAGTATGAGACAGCATTGATCATAAGCTGCTGCTGGCCACACCTTTAGTTTCAGATGTTTTAAAACTCAACCATCTTGTAACAGTAAACTGAGTACTACCAGCATGGAAATAATTCATCAGGGATCAAAGCCAGATTTGGCTGCTAGTTCATAAAATTTTCAGTGTAGTTAGTCTCTGTTACTGGGACCCTTCCATTAAGGCATCATTGTATTTAAAGCAGAGTCTAGCAGAAGTTCTGATTTGAAGCTGTTCTCTGCAAAGTTGTGGGCTACTTGGAGGCAAGCAACTCTGACACTGTGCTAATGAATGAATAAATTGATACAGTTTCTTCCCCAACAGAAGCTCATTAAATTGGTTAAGCAATTAGAGAGCTTTGCTTCTGTTGGTTTGGGGGCTAGCCTCTTCCTGGATATGTGCAGTGCTTACACCTTGTTGTCCTGGGAGGCACAACTGGAATAACCACCCCTGGCTCTGCACACTCCAGATTGAGATGGGATGCTTCGTACCAGCTGAGGATCCCTGCCCTAAGGACCTGGTTCTGCTCCCATGAATGCAGTGTTAAAAGTCTTACTGACTTCTGTGTAAGATCTGATCTCAATTGAAGCAGAGACAACAGGGAAAGTTGTGGTTATAGCTGTGTATATGGGTTGCATGCTGCAATATGTTGTACAGTTCTTTCTAGGGAAGTAGCACTTAGTGTATCTCATTTCCACTCTTAAAAGTTCTCCCCCATTCTTAACCTTAAGCTATATATAAATTTTGTTAAACAAATGTATAGAATTGACATTAATATAATCAGATCTGTGCCCTAAATAATACTTTTTTATTGTAAAAATCACACATTTAATTTATGGCCACTTATAAATTATTTATTACTAATCAGTAAATGATTAGCAGACATTTTTCCCTTAGTTATTTTGGGCAGTGTTGAGTAGTATGGTAAGAACTAATGCATGTTATAATGTATAAGTGCTACAAAATAATGGATAGCATCCTCTAGTAACGTATTTTAATATTATTTATATATGCCTCTCTCATATGTTATACAGTAGAGCTCCTTGCAATAATTTTACTTGAGAAAGCAATGCCTATACTCATTACGCACGTGTCCAAAATTGTCATCTTAGTTTATAGTGATGCTGGTATTTGCTATTTACCTTTTTAAAACATTAATGCTGTTTACTTCATCACTGTCTGGACCAGTGTAATAGAGAAAGAGAGTAGCTCTGCCCGAATCCTGCAGTGCAGGCAGTAGGCGGGCTCCCTGTGCCTGTGTGGAGCCCCACCAATGTCAGTGGGAGCTCACAGCTGTGCAGGACCCTCACGGGCTGGTTGCACTGCTGGAGGCTGGCCTGCAGAGAACTGAGAGGATGTAGTGTAACCAGTCCAACAGGGACTCAGATACAAAGCTCAACTTCTTGCATTTCACAGTGAATGCAACCAAACAGATAGCTCTGCTTTATGAATTGGATTGCCATGCTGTTATCTCCCTCTTTTTTTTTTTTTTTCATCATAAAATGCACACCTCTAAATGCATTAAAAGGAATAAAATCTCAAAGTTCAAAGCTTTCCCAGAGCACTTGCTTATTTATTGTAGATTTGTAACAGTTTGTTGAGTACACCAAATTATTTAAGCTGTGCCTCTTGTAGTAAATAATACATATATTTTTTGGTTTGTTAAGTACCAAAATAACATAGAACCATTTGGCTTCCTTTTTAAAATGCACCTTTAAAAGCCACTGGTAGAGTATTCCTATTGATTATTCATTAGTATCTATGTGGCAGGTTCCTAGTAAGGAAAGATAAATAATTTTAATGAAAATGCAGTGGCAGAAAAATAAACAGAATTGAACACTTGATATTTTAATGACTATATTTTCTTATGGCACTTCATAGGCACTTTTAAGCTGACTTCATGTGGAATATGGTCAGTCCAATAACTGCCTTCTGCTGATGTACTCAGTACAATTGCAGACAACTTAGGTAGCCCCGTGACTGACAGTGTGTGGTATTCTGGGCTTGCAGTACAATATTCAGTGATGATACATAATGATGCTTCTGTGTACTTGTTTCAGATCTGGGCTGTAGTTTGTAACAACAATAATACATAAAGGCACACTTTTAAAAACTTTCAAAATATGTCTCAAAATGTTGCAACCCTAAAATGGGACTTCTAAAATGAGGTACCAAGGTAACAGCACAGTTTGACTCAGGAGTTTGCACTTCTGAAGGTTTATCTGTATCATGCCACATGTTAGGCTGTTATTAGCTTGTCTAAGCACTATCAAACCTAAATTGAGTGGAAATTATTTGAATTCATACAGCCAGGAGCTGGCAGAGAGAGCCCATGTTTGTCTGTACCTTATATTTTCAGTTTGGAGTTTCCCCTTCTTTCTTTCTTGGTAGATCTACTATACATGGGTTTCTGAGAAATACTCTATTGAGTTCAGTTTAATTTCCCATGGATAGGTGTCCATCAATGCCTCAACTGTCTCTTCTTGTACCCAAACTGACACAGCAGTATGAAGAAGTAGTTATGATATATATCATTTACTTTTTAAGTATATACTTCATTGTCATATCTAAATCTTATTTAGGCATTTCAGACTATATTAAAAAACTACACTAAGTATTCTTAAAATTGTGGGTGAAATAATGTTTTTTAAGAGCTCACTGCTGTAAAAAGTGTGTGTGTGTCTTTCAATTAGTTCTCATTATGCTTTTGATCAATAAATGTTCTAACAACATAGCTTTTAAAACACTGCTTTGCAGTTCTCTGGTTTTGAGGATTGTGTTAGATTTCAAGTGGAAGGAGATAGTTTGAGATTTTGCTGGCTTTAATTCTGTTCTCACGGGGAGAAAAATGAAGGCCTTGAGATTTAGTAGTCTATTTTTCTCTTATTGTGGCTTCCTTTTTTTGTGTGCGTGTATTCATCGTTCATCATGATCTTTTTTCCACTGTCTCTCTTGCAGTGGAATGATGGTAATTTATACATGCCTGTTCATTGTATGCTCAAGGTTTTTTTGGTGGTTGTTTTCTTTTTTTTTTTTTTTTTTCAATCCATATTTTCTTTAGTTTATTATAAAACATAGAGTTTCATCTCTCTGTTCCTTTTTACTGTTTTCTTTAATTTTTTGACAGTGAAGCATTTTCCCAAGATGGCAGTGGGAATCCTCTGCAGGCTCTGAGAAAACAGTAGACACAAACATGTAAAATTACAGCGCTAGAATACAATGTTCTGTGTGTATCTTAGTAAATATGAGTATATAAACTGAAGATTGAATACGATTCAAAATCTGCATTCTTGCAAGACATATCTTCTGTATGAAATTTGGACATTTGAGATTTGCAAGGCATTAGAAGATTTTAAGATTAGAACATTTAAAGAAAACAGATGGCCTCATCTTATTTAATTTAATTAAAGTTATTTAGTATGGAGAAGGGAGAAGGCTAACTGTCTCCAGCATAAAAGCTCTGTAAATGTATTAGCTCCTGAGAAGCCTGCAATTCGAACGCTGCCACTTTGCTTTTTAGATGAATTAGATGTTGTCTTCTTTCATTCTTTATAAATGGTGAGGCAAAATAACTTCTGAAGTTCTTTTAATACAGAAGGGTGCACAGGTATCCAGCCTTGTACTGCAGGAACGTTACTATTTAACAGTGAAAGTGCAATTCAGACCTATTTTTCACCTTCACGTTGTCTTAGACAATCCCAAAGATCTATTTTCAATTCAAAAACATCTTCAACACAGAGTTACTTAGCAGTACAAATGTCTCCCTCACCTTGCATGCATGATGAAAAATATTGCACAATCTTGGATTGTGAGTTGGACTGGGTTCAGAGTGTGCAGAACTGGAGAGGGTCAAGGCAGAGTCAAGGAGCATGTGTTATGTTTCTGTACTCCTCATTACATGTATACCAGTCAACATCTATATGTCAACATCTATAACATCTATATGTCAACATCTATATGTTGACTGGTATTTTTAGATAACAACCTAGGGGAAATCTTTGCAGCAGAGAATTATAGGTTTCTATTGCAATGGGTCTAATCTGAGATAAATTTCACACTGTTCTTAGCAAGGCAATGTGCACTCCACAGTTCAGGATTTTGTGCTGTAGTTTTTTTGTATCAGTTTTTCTTCAAGATGACTGTATGACTAGATCCTGTGTTGTTGTCTGGTTGTTTTTAAGTTTTTTTCTTTTTCTCATGCTTATTCCTAGATTCAGAAATGTTAAGAGAAGAATACCTACAGTCTTCAAATCTGAGCTCCTCTGTATGCGGACCATGGGCAGGTAATAGCAAAGCATATATTTTAAAAGATACTAAATATTAAAACCATTTAAGCAATGAGGGGAGGGAGGAAGGAGCTTCACACCTTCTATGGTAGTCTGTTATACTATTTAATTATCCAGAATAATTTTGAACAAAAATCAGTATACTTGGCCTCATTAATGTAAGCCAAAGAAGGGCTTTTTTAAAGCAACCTCCAGACAGGATTTGTAAACATCAACTTCATTTTTATTTGGTACAAAGCACATTAACAGCAGCAGCAGAGAGAGAGCTAAAATTTTACAAGTAGAGAATTAATCACAGCGGGTGATGACAGGCTGGTAAAGTGTCTCATTAGTAAAAGAATAACAAGGAGTTTAATGGAGAGTCAGTGTTTTGTAAGTATAATGGCCTGGGTTTTCAAAAGGGATTGGTGATTTGGGAATGCCTGTAGATTTGATACCAATTCAAAACACCCACCTTTTAGAAGGCATTGAGAACATTTTTCTGCAGCCACTTTAAAGTTTTTTGAGGGTGATCATCTCCAAATCAAACTGTTGTATCAGTCTGAGAGAAAATTCTTGACTAAAACACTTAGTTTCACAGTATTTTAGGAGGTAACAGAGTGGTTTTAAGAGGCAGATTTGCAGCTGATATAAAATATCTTGTACCCAGACAAAATAGATAGAACAGTGCCAGATTACAGTAGCTGACATACAGTCCCTGTTGTGAACTCTCTGCAGTAGAAAAAGGCTGCATCATTCTAAGCGAAAGTTATATGTTATACGGAAAGTTAAATCTCCTCTCCACTCTTCAGCAACAGCACTTACACAATACGGTATTTTGGAAAGGCTTTATTCTAAACATGCATTCTGCTTGCAACAGATGTAACTAATGCAAGATCTATTCTGGAAAAGGGCACAATAAATACAGCTGGCAGAAGCAGGAGACAAAACCATAAAAGACAAGAACAAGCCATAACTTGAATGGATGCATTAGAAACTGGAAGTTATGAGGAAGAAATTCCAATATTGTTTTAGCTATTTTGAGGATCAGCCAGGAGTTTGATGGCGGGCATGCTGGGTAGTTTACTCTTGTTAAATATAGCTAATCCCTTCTAACAGATTATCTGTAAAAGCATTTTTTTTCTCTTTAATCTTCTGTGATACACTTAAAAATATTATTTTGATTGGCCTTTAATCTCATGAGTGCCTTTTCCTCAACTACTGAGCGTATAATTTATATAACCCTGTAACACAGTATACTGCAGGTAGGCGTTTTATGGCATGTTTTATTTATATTTTATTGTTGATGTGTGCCAGAATGGTGTTTCTGTTGCTTCCAGTTTTGCTCATCAGAGCAGACAAAACAATGGGGCAAAGTATCTTGAAATAACTATAGGTTAAATCACAAAGGGGATTTAAGCAATGTCTAAAGTCTTTGAAGCCTGCACCTGGTATAATCTATTCATAACAAGTTCAGAGACTAAATAATATAGGAAGAAGTATGCTCCAAAAAACAATTAATGAAATACAGTCTGTTAGTGCAAGAAAACCTAATTTTCCTTTGAAGACTTACACCTTTCACCTCCAATAAGTCTATCGAAGTCAAGTAAGAATTTCGATGCCACCCCCCAATCTACTGAAGTCACAGTGAAAAGATTTTAGTGTTCATTATATAGCCAAATTATTACTAGATGTTCAGTTCACAATAAATCTACTTAGGGTGCTTTGTTCTGATGAACTCATTTAAATGTATTATATTAAAAAATTACATTTTCAGAAGCTTCTCTAGACATTTCTTAATCGGTTGTCATGGTGATGTCACTGATTACAGTTTTTAATGTCCCATTTGAAGATTATGCACTACTTAATGATCCAAAAAGTAGGTCTAATTTCTTTAAAGAATAAAAAATCTTTTCATGGAGTGAATTACAGAGGTTAGTCATAGTAAAAAAAAAAAAATAATGAAAAATACAAATGATACAATGTAAAGGAAGATTTCCTTACGATGTACTACACAAAGTACCTTTTTAATAAATATAGCAATAGAAAAAAAGAGATGCAATCACTAAAAATGTGGATTTGGGTAACAGTAAAGAATACCTGAAATATCCTTGTGCAAGGATTGTCTTCATTTCTCCTTAAAATTACAAAATGGTAATGGTCTGGAGAGCACGTGAAATTACTTTTTATTTAAAAAGAATTTGTTGTGGCATATTTCTCAGTTCCTGGCTGGACTGTCACTTTGATTTAGGTAGCTTTGCAAGCTGCAGGAGAGATCTAGGTGGAAATTCAGTTTCAGCTTCACCTGAGCGTGCTCCACATTTGGGGAAAAAAATTCTCATTACCTTTCCATCCTTAAAGGATAAAATGTCACTAGTCATTGCTCTAAAAAGTTTAAAAGCATTCCTTTTATCAACAATATTATAAATTTCAATAAATATTTTTGTATATCTTTTAAATCTTTTTAGGTGTTGTAGACTGCAAAATTGCTTCTATGCATGTTCTTACTGTCCATCCAGACAGTCAGAACAAGATACATAAACTTCCTGTTACAATGCTAGTTGCTGTTTTCTCTGATAAAGGAGAACATAGTTTTCTATTTAAAAAACAATTTTAATTTAGGTCCATTTCCAAAACATTGAGAAAATTGTGTGGAACCCCTTACTATTCATGAACACCCACAGTGTTGAATGTATTCTTTGCTGCGTCCACAAGACATACCTCAAGCTCGTTTACTTAAGATAAGTTGAAGATAAATTTGTTAATAGGGAATACAGGGCAATTTTAATTTCATACTTTTTTCTTTTGAGAGGATGGTCTTTACAGTTTGCAAAATGTTTCCTATATTATTTTTTTTCAGATGTTGCATTTAAATTCACAGCTTGAGCTAACAGTTTCTTTTTTAGAAAGATGTTTGCAGGTCAGGCCTAATCTCTTGTTACAAAATCAGTACTCAACTGCATTGTAGCAGGTTGGAACTCAGCTCTCTCATCATACTTGTATAATAAAAATCGTGTTGTTACCTCATCCAAGCTCCATGACTTGCATGTTTGGCAGCATGTTTTGTGTCTAGTGTTTAAAGCTAACCAGGTCTCCAAACAAATAACTGTCCTGATAACCTCCAAAAGTTTTATTAATGTTTATCCATGATGAGTGCAAGTACTATGTAAAATAAATAAAGAATAACACCATAAATGTCTTTTGAGAGATATTAGAAGGTAGTCAGAAGAGAAAAACCTATGAAAGTTGCATGAGCTGTGTATTATTATGCATATGCTACAACAGCCAGAACATTAAATATCTGTAGCTCTATTGCAGCCACAAATACTATGTTTGGCATGTAATAAGTCTGGACTGTAGAAAGAAAGTGTTTTTATTCAGTTAGAGGTTTAAAGATAAAACCCTTCAGAGCTGAACCTAATTGTCCTTTGAGGTATGTGTTAAGGTCAAAGCTGTACTTGATGGTAATTATAGTTACCTTCCCATGAAATCTTTGCAATTGTACTAAAACAGTATAAAAACTCCTGAGCTTTTACTGTTTTTACTGCAGACAGAAATAGTGTTCCTTCTTTCTTTACAGTACATAGTGCTAATTTAAAAGATCATTGTATTTTATTCTTTTGGTGGTTATTACTGCAGTTGAACCGATATCAGTAAAATAAACTTCACAAAAAAAAAAAAAAAAAGGTTAAAAGGAAATACTAAGAAATAATACAATATATTTTTTTAAATGCTTATTCTAATCAGGAGGCCATCCTACTTAAAAACCCAGTCAAGAAATGAAACACCTCTTTTTTTTTTTTTTCAAAAGGCAGACATCCTTTATTGGGATTCAGTGCCCTCAAAAAGTACTTACCTCAGTCATTAATGGGGAGAAAAGCTGCCACATACCTTTGCATATTCTTGCAAAAACTTTGCACATTTTTTGTAGTGTAGGATCTGCCTGAACAACAGTACTTTTTAATAAAGCAAATAAATGTAACACAGCAAAATACTTCTCACTAACCAGTCTCCCTGGCTTTCAATTTTCTGGAAATGTCAATTTTATCTAGAAAGGAAACAAGAAAAGAAAAGGAAGTAAAACAAACCCCAAAGCTCTCATTTTGCATTCCTCTTTGTTTACTGCTTATAGGGCTGAGACTTCCAGGCTCTGACAAATAATCCACCTTTTTTGTAAGTCCCCAAATCTGCTGTTTTGCTTTCAGCTTCAAGTCTGCATAAATTCAGTCACTATTTCCATCCTTTTTACCTTCTTGTTCTTGTTCTCCAAAGTCACGTTGCTATGAAACATTGTACCATTCTTGTTGACGTGAAAGTGTCTTGATGGTTGTCAGCACTTAGCGGCAGATTGCCAGGGTTTGTCCCCTCAACAGCCAGCATGCTCCCTACCGTGTCTTGTCTAGAAATCCTTCCTGCCTTTCTTCATTTCAGCAATTAGCTTCCTATCCCCTTTGGCACATCATCGCAATCCCCTAGGCTTCCTCAGGATGATCACTTCTATTTTGTGGTCTGTGTCCCTCAAATTATTAAGTAGAAGCACTCTATTGAAAGTATTTCTATTTCAGTTAGCTTTAGGAGAATGTTTTTGAATGAGTAGATTTCTATACACTTCATCGTAGTTCCATTGTTAGGTATAGTTTAAAAAGAAATACATGTAAGATTACAGGTAATTGAATTTTAAGTCATCTCATTTCTTTAGCATACTTTGACTTAATGGTTTTTCTTATTTTAGGTAACCTATTCTATCTTCATTTGCATTGAGTCAGAGAAATTCCAGTGTTCCAACCAGCTTCTCCTGTGGACCATTCACAGATCTTTCATTTTCTCAGCCAAACTTAAACATTCCTTCTGTAGAAATGTTTGGTCCAGTCTGTACATATGCATATTCAGCTTCACTTCTTTCAGTAGCTGTTTTTTTTTTTTTTTTTGAGGAAAGGTAACTGCCAGAAGAACAAAGGAAATTTTGAAGGGTATATTATATGAAGAATATTATTAACAGTACACAGCAGAAATATAATTTAAATACTTTCTCTGCTCATGACAACGGATTGCATATTATGTATTATTACCATTTACCTACTATAACTGCAATCCTCATTTGTTCACAATGATGGTATATTTATGGTCATGCAATAGCTTGTTTAGGCCAAATATAGGTCATTACATTTCTGTGTTTCTGTGAAGTACTCAACACTTTGTGGCTTTATATGCTGACCTCTCCTCTCTTGGCTTAAATTATTTCATACTAACATACGCAAATTTTCCCTTTCTCTCTCTTTCTTTTTCCCTACTCCCCCTCCCCCCCCCCCCCCCCCCCCCCCCCCCGTTTTATTCCTTCATTTAACTGATGGAATTTTAATTCACTATTGTAGACTGAGTGGCATGCATTCACTCTAATGGTCAAATGATTAGGGTGGCATAAAGGATGCTAAAACACATATTTATTTGTCATTGAATATTCAGAAAAGATCATGATCTTACATACAGTTCAATAATAAGATACATGGTAGAAAGTTGATTTTCCCTCTAAACTTGAGACCCTTTCCATACTGGCATTCAATTTGATTAATGTTTACATTAACTGCAATTTATTGGTCACTTGCTCAGCAGAAGCTTTCCAAAGACAGATTACATATGCTAATGCATTACTATTTACATCCCCATAAAACATCCACAGATTACAAATTGCAAAATGCAGGACTAATTAACACTGATCAACAGACATGTATGCTGATGTGATATATTGGTAAAACCTGATTTTCAGCTTCTTTTCGTCAGAATCAACGTGTTAACCATCATTCTGAGGAACGTCTGAGCGGACATTAAAACACACCAGTAAGACCCTAAAGACCCTATTCATATATTCAGCCTTTTTTTTTTTTTTTCTATAGACCTAAATAGTTAAAGATAGGAATGACTCTCAGAAGTATCTGCTTTGAAAATCAAATACCATTTACCTAACCATGTAAGTAAAGACATACTGGTAAAGCAAACCAAGGAGGATATTCACAAGACTGATTCACATAGCCCAAGAAACACATCTTAGTATAGATGAAAACTGAAATATTTCTTTTTTACGTATCGTTCCTAGATATTTTTAGTGTGATGAGAATAGGAGATATGATAAGAAGAAAATTGCAACTAAATTGTAACTAAAATCAAGAAGGAAAAAGTTTAAGGCAATGAGTGCATTCAGAGATCATTATGTGTGTAGTACATTAGAAAAGCAACAGCTTCCATTTCTGGTAAAGGAAATGTATCAAAGAAAAAAAAAAAGCAAAAACACTTTATTCTTGTTTTGCTCAAGTACATTTACACGTAAGTGCACCATATGCTAGTGGGCAGCAAGACTAAGGCAGATGTGAAGGTTTGTGAGAGGAACACACAGGAAAGAGAAATTAGCATGAAGAAGCCGGCTGATCTTTCTCACAGCCCATAATCAGAAAGGAATGTGTCATTCCTGTTTACTCCTAGGCAGTGCTAGAAAATGAGTAGCATTAAACATTCAGCAACATTATTCCTTTTCTATGTCTGCATAAATTTTTAACAGTTGTGATGTCCAAAATAATTTGTATAAGTTTTAAAGCTAGGAAATGTGTTCATTCATAATACACCTTAGCCAGTCAGTCCAATAGATACAGTTTCTGAGTACTGCCCATAAAGCCTGTATTGGACTATTTTTAAATGAATTGGAAATTAAATTTTATATTTGTACCATCTTCCTTCACAATATAAGCAGTCAAGTTTTGGCCTACTAAAAGATGCCCCAGAAAACCTCTGCCTCTTTTGTCAGATACACCTTTGCCAGCACATGTGCACTCGCACCTACAACTTACTACACCTACCTTCTTTTTGTCATCACTGGTGATACAAGATATATTTCATATACATATATACACTAATAATACATATACATACATATATTTAGTATAACACATGTTTCTCATTTGAAGTTGTCATTTTTGAGGAATGCCATTTCAAGTGTGTTGATACAATAAGTCCTATTGTTAGTGCTTTTATGGTCTCACATACATACCTACCATTCTGTACTTCACATACATACCAGACCAGTCTTCAATCTCCCCACTTTCCTTGATGTTTCCTCTCCATCAGCTACAAAAGTCTTTCAGATGGTAGAGGAATATGTCATATTTTCTCATTTGTTGTGAACAAGGTTCAGGTCATCCATGCAGTCTGTTCAGCTACCATAATTGCTTCCTCTTAACAGGTGGGGAATGCTTTGCCAGAACATGACAGTAAAGGAAGTAGATTCATGAACTTAAAGAGCTTTTCCCTGCCTAGTCTGATCTCCAAGCATTTCAAATTTTATTAACCTCTTCTGTTATCTGTTTTATTATTCTAGTGCATAATATCATACAAGCAATGTGGTTGGGCTATCAATAAATGGCTCTGCTATTAGAAACAAAGCAAGACTGACATATAAAAAAAAAAAAAAAAAAAAAAAAAAGAGAGATCTGACTTTCTTCTCTGGTCAAAAGGACAAAATAAAGCAACCTGACTCATGTCCTTGGCAACTTTGCTACCAGAATTTCCTTCTAAACATTCCTGACTGCAGTCCCCCAATATTGACAAATGCTTCAGCTGCAAAAGGGCTGTTAGCTTCAAAATGAAGTATTTTCTTGAAAACAAACAGAAAACATACAGAGTATGTAAATACATGTTTTAGGCATTAAAAAGTTTAGGACTCAAATGGCTTCAACTTTCCAACTTCTGGTGAGACCTCTGTAGCACTAACTTAGTGTGCAAGTTTGTATTTCTATACAGGATAGCATTTGTTCCAATCTAACCTTCTCACATAGAACATTTCTATAGTTATTTAAGTTACTGAGTTTAAATTTTTCTCTTGATCCATAGTATGGAAATTATACTGTAACCACAGATATTTGTCTGGAAACCAGTATAGTATCAGTATCATCTGCTGATTTTTGTCTTCTGATTTCACCCAAAGTGAAACAGTCATTCTGGAAGACTATGCAGTACAGATATTAGATTAATCAGTTATGTATTTGTCAAGAGAGAAAGCATAAAGAAATATATGCCCTGTATATTTCTACATTTAATGAATAAATTATGGAAACAATTGCATGTGTTCACAGAAGAGAAAATCGTACTCAAGCATTTACAAGTACTTTATTCAACCATGCTGTAGATATAATGCCTCCTTCCCTTTCTGTTGTACTTCACCAACAACCAAACCAAAAGGTTTTGTGCATCTCTTCATTTTGTTGGGCCAGACAGCAGTAAGGGAAGGTGCGTGGGGAGATATTTCACAGGAAAAATAAAATCACCCATTGTCCTAATTGAAAGAAAAAATAGCTTTTCTGAATTATCCAATGTAGTTTTTGAAAAAAAGTGAAGAAAAAGTGAAGTGAAGAAATTGAATTTTGAGTCATGCCATTATTTGGTTATTTGGAAGAAAGGAGGGTATACCAATAATAATAATAACTTAAAAAGCATCCAAACATACACGTATTCTGTTTATTTATTTATTTATTTTCTACTTAGGAATTGGCTAATAGGGGGGGTAATGTGGATTATGTAATGGGCTACTTCACTACTGTGGAACAGCACAGCCTAATGGGAAATGTATGTAGCTTCCTGCATAGATTGGGGAAGAAGTAAAACAATTTCTTTGCCAAGGTCTCAGAAACAAAAGTAAAGAAAGCTTCATCCCTTTGTGCTGCAGTACCAGTGTACAAGGAGTCACAATGCATTCTTCTAATGAAATGCTACTGAAAGCATATCTTGATTTCACTGGCAGTCAGACCACTACAAAGCTGCACCTGTTTTCTTCCTAGTACTCTGCACTTAAATGTGTGGCTGAAGTTGAACACTGCCAATAGCAGGTCCTTCTTAGTGAACAAAATTGTATGTCAGAAGTTGCATACAGGAATGACAGAACTGTGTATCCATATTAGGTGTTTGTATGCCTTCAGATCCCATAGACCAGTTTAATGTTATATTAAGGCTCCTCAATATGGATAAGAAGTATTCCAAGAAATATTTTTCCATATAAATATGGAGCATCCTTCTTCACTGATGCAGAACAACTGCCTGCAGATCAATGAAAATCTGCTGTTTTCACCCATTGAAGAGATATATTTGTCTCCATTCCCAATTCAGATGAAAAAATCTCTCATGATATATTCTCCTGTTGGTTTGTTGGCATAGAGACAAATACCCAGTAAAGTACAAAAAAGTGCCTGTGATAGTTAGGAAAAAAAATCCCTAACTTGTGTTAGTGCTAATAATTAAAATATAGGAAGCTACATGTCAAGAATCTGAAAGCCAGAAATGAACACTGATTTCTCTCAGTTTTAGGCCTTTGAAATACTTTTAAAGTACTTTTGATTAATCTGAACTCTTACAATTAAAGAAGCTCATCATACTGCATCATGCAGTGTTCAGATGCCCTAACTTTTGAATGCTGCCTCTGTGGTGTTAATAGAGCATTAATATAACATGTTTAGATACATCTGAACATCGTTTTTAGTTTATAATGCAGTAATTGTTTTGAAAACAGTATATAATCACAAAGTCTATATAATCTATAATCTATTTCTAACATTGGCTAGAAAGTCTCTCTTGAAGATTGTGAAAGTATCAGATAGTTACTTTGCCAGAGGAAGCCACCTATGACCATCTAAGTGTGGTACAAGCTATTGATTTCATCTTGCCCAAAATAATTTTTTGTACTAAAAGTTGAGAAGTTTCTTAGTCAAGTCCAAGTATTGTCTCAGATTCCTGCCAGCATCCTACTTGAAACAACTTCTTTCAGTTTTAACATCTGTCATTATTCACATGTCTGTGCGCTTTCCTGTCATCTTCTACATGCAGTTGCTGGAAGTTGCTATGTAAAAGCAATCAGGCAGCTTTTCCTGTCACATTTGGTGAGTGCAGATCATTGTGAGATGCAGAAATAATAGTATGATTTAAACTTTAAGTAAATCGAATGCTGTATATTTATGTTTGTGTGCATACACATATGCACACATGAAAAGACATACATCTCTTTATACACTAACCTGTCTCATGCACTCACAGCCTATGAAGTCCTATATCTGGGCTTTTTTTCAGATAACCATTTGTACTTCTCGTACCAAACCAATCTCAAAGTGGTAGCAATTTAAAAAAAGTCAGTAAATCTTAGGGAAGTAAGTGAAAGGTCATATGTTGGGAAAAAAGAGAAGGAACATCAATTGTATGCAGCAAATACTGTTTATCTTTTTCATTCATCTGACAGTTTTGAAAAATTGTGTGTTATCTAACAATTGAAAATAGAAGAATGCTAACATTTTTATATTAAAAAAAAAAAAAGCTTGTTCTAGACTTTAATTTCCAAGTATTACTTTCAGTACATTGATAATTTAATTTAGTGCAACTTTTAAAAGCAGAAAACCTACAGCTGCGTGTTGTACCCTATGCGGTTTCAATACTTGTTATAATCTGATGTGTAAGTTAGTGTACCTTGAGGAATAGGGAGTCTTCCAATTTATTAGCTGAAGTATCTTACATCTTTCGATGCTTGAAAAAATTTTATATTGACATATCCGGAGTTTTTATTGAAGTTATATTAGTGCTATCTATCAGGGATATGCTAGAAAATCTATAACTTCCACCAAAATGTTGCCCATGTGAGCAATTCAGTTTATGAAGTACAATCTTCTCAGGCTGGCTTAGTGCCTCCTGGTTCATTTTTCAAGCTATGTGATGTTTAATGAATTTGTCAAAATAAAAACTAATACACAGTTTCACGTCTATCATCAAATTATGCTTTCCAATATAGAGCTAAAAGTATGAAAAAAGACACCTATATGAAGGTCTGCAAATGGAAAACATCTCAGGTCTATGCTATTCTATTTCCTGTTTTGACACTTCTTTGCAGTCTCAGAGCTGTTTTACTTTGGTTGCAATTACACTGGGAGTTTGTCCAGATAAAGTAATGACACTGTTTCATTATGTGAAGCATGTAGATATTTGTCTGCGGTGCACCATCAAGCCAGTCAATATATTAGCGAAAAAATAAATAAAAGGAGAGGTTGAGAGGTCTTTATGACCTTGTTTAAAGCAATCTCAGATCCCATTTTCTAAACTACTAAACAGAGATTTTCAAACTCATTTGTTTTACCTTACATATTAAGTCAGAATGTTACATCAAGTAACAGACTGACATTTTTAAAAATAGCTTGACATAATGTTTGCCCTTTCTATGTATGCTGCATTGTTTTCCTTGGGCCTCAAGTTCCTTTGAATAAAGCTAAGAACAGTAAACCTTTAGGAATACTAAAAGGGAAAATGAATTCTCTCTGCCCTGTTCTGCAGGCATGAGTAATATATGTTGTACTGGCTACCAATTTTCATAATCATAGGCAGTTGTCAATCATCATAAATCAGTCTCTGCCGTGACCTCTGTGGGATTAAGCAGGTCACTCAGAGTGCTTCACACGTTTTATTTTTCTGTTTTGATGGAGTGAAGTAATGGCAGAGTGGCAAGAGGAGAGTCACAAGACCTGTAACTTCATTCAGGTGCCATGTGTGCACTCCCAGATACAGTCGGGACTTCGGGACTACAAAGATGTGCTCTCACTGCAGCTGCAACCAGGAATGACAATTCCCCAGCCTTCCCACATGCAAGTGCAATGTTCAGGCATATTAAGCTAATAAAGCATATTAAAAACCCACTGGGGGAGCACTGCTGATTATGGAACATAAACAAGCCTAACCTTACAGCACAGAGAGGCTTCTCGTGGAGAACATATAACCATCAATAGACATATTCCCATGTTTCATCATTAAAAAGTGTATCTTAAGAGTATCTTTTGTAATCCTGTAGTGTCAGTTGCTGAGCTGAAATGATGTGGCCTTGAATTTACTGGAGTGATGCTGATTTATGTCTGCTGATATAAATTTTATACATGTGGATGCTATTTATACTAGCACATGGATAGAATAACATTTAAATGCCTCAAATTCATATTGAACAAATAGCTTGCTGGCCTGTAAAAACTTGTGCTGTTAATAGCTTATCATGATACTGTGTGTGCCTTGATGCATCGGAGTGTAAGCACAAGCTTAGATATGCATGTAATCATGTGGGATTGAGAATGTGAAAGAGGAGCAGTATGGTACGAAACACTAAGTGCCAGCTGTAAAAAATACTCATTGTATGACAGAAAACAGCCTATTTACTGGCCAGGATAGTGCCAGTCCCAGACTAATCCCTGGCTAGTCATGCTATTTCAGTCCTGTGTGGGCAGGTTCCGACAACCTTTCTACTGTTTTAGCATTTTCCCATATGTGTTCAGGAGGTGATAACTGCTGGGATAGTCAGCAGAAAGAACCAGCACCACAGAAATTAGACAGGATTATTATTATTATTATTATTATTTTTTCAGGCAGGGTTGAAATCACTGTAGGAAAGAAAGTTAAGATGTTGAAAAAGACAGAGGGCTGTTAAAGTCTGTGATTGCCCCAAAGGGGTTAATTGAGTTTTTCAAAACATTTTCCATTGGTCTCAGATGATAACATCTAACTAATGAATCAAGAATGAAGATTCCTTGAAGGAAGTTCATTAGCATAATTATGCTCATTAACATAATACGTTCATCACTTAATATAGATCTGATTGGCTCACTTAGGATTAAAAGCCTGGAGCTGTAAAACTGAAGATGACCTTTGCTATGAGCTGGCAGACTTTACTGCTCAAAAGGTTTGTGATCATGGGGTCCTGGGGCTTGTGTTTTCATCAGTGCTTGCAGTATATTTTTGTTCACAATTACAGCCTCAAAATAATAAGGGCTCTCAGTTTCTTTTTAGTACTGGAACATCTAATATTTGCCAGTCAAATTCCTATGAGAACATAGGAGTACATAGGAGTGTATATTGGAAATAGTTAATATATAAACTCCATATAAGTTGAGTTCATTTATTCTTGATAATAACGGAATGCTAGGTTGGCAACCTAATGTCCTATTTTTCTGCTTAGTTGGAACCTGTCATGTGCATGTTAACATTAACAGAAAAGCTGAATATGAAACTTGACTTCACTACCTAGAACATTAAAATTTCAGTAAGTTCAAAAAAGAAAAACGCAAAACATTTGAGAGGTCATTTTGCTTGTTCATTTTTTTCAGTAAATTGCATGCAGCTCTCATTATATCATTTATCTCTCATAATAGCTTAATTTGGACTCCTTCCAAATTAAAATGGAGACAAAGTCATTGTTTTGCTGTTTTCAAAAGAGATGCTGAATTTCTTATGAATAAGGCAATAGAGCAATGTCTTGAATACTAAAAGGAATACACAATTTCCTTCTGGTAGCTGTGCTGGCAATTGAGTTAGTATGTTTCCCTTGCTTGAATGGCTAAAGAAAATAATGGTTTTGTCCCTTCAAATGGCACTACTGAATCCAAGAGTTGATTTCGGCAATGCGACTCATACATCATGCTGTCTTAGTCTGCATATGGTCTCTTCTTCTAGAAGAGTTCCTTGATGGATTCCAGTGTGATAAAACACATCGCTCTGCACCTTATATTGCTTCCATTGCACCCTCCATGCTGCAAGGGCAAAATAAGTCAGTAATCCCTGCTTATTTCTGGAACATTCCCTTTTAAAGGCAATATATGATGTTATTACTAAAGCTATGGTTTTCAGAGATGATGAGACAATACTTCTTCTTTAAGAAGAGTCATGATACAGTCATATCCACAATAGTACTACGTATTGTTCCTACCTGTTTAAGCTAAACTGTCAGCATGTTACATGCTAATTTAATAAGGCTGGTTCAGTACATAACTACATGTCTGTATGCTAGTCACAATAAGCCAGAACAAAAAAAAAACAAACAACAAAAAAAAAAAAACCAACAACAACAAAACATATCTTTGTGGCAGCCCCATAAGTAGTACCCATCATCTGTGAGGTGAACCCGTAGGAAGTTTTATGCTATACATATGACTGATGTCATAAACCTAAGGCTGCTCTATGGTTGTTTAGCAAATTTCTACTCTAAGCTCTGTCTGCCTGCAGCTAATTCTAATATCAACTTGTGAGAAAGAAATTTTCAGAAGTGTTTTAGTTTTCCAGTGTTTTGAGAGGGACACGTCAAAGGGGCCTCACTAACAGTTTAGCCGTCGGAACATGCTGTTTGTCATGCTTCAGGTTGGTACTCCCACCCCTCTTGTGTCTTTTTTCCACCTGGGAAAATTACAAAGTTCAATTTCAATTTAACAAATTGTGCCTTTGACTACAACCAGGAAACTCCACTGATGTTTCTGTGTTTGCATGGACACCAAAAGTAAAATTTGACCATGCACCACCATCAAATGTAAATAACAGAACTTAAGAATAACAATTGTAGGCATTTGTAATAGCATCCCACAATAATATGGAGCACCTAGCAAACAGCAATATACACAATTCACTGAATTTTAAGTCAGCAAAATGCAAGCATTTCTGTTGGAAGATGGCCAGGAAACAACTACTATCTGCTACATTTTATTTGTGATATTCTCCTCCATAGAAAGTGATGAGAAGAGGTCAAAGACACCCTTTAACTCATGCCCTGAAGATGAATACAATTTACACTGCCTTTTAAATATTAACTAGTGACTGTTCTCAGTTTTCCTACAACATAAGTAACAATAGTAATAATTAATATCAAATGCTCTTATGAACCTTTCAAGACATGGATTTCAAAGAACTCTGCAAAAATACGAGTGTTGTTATTTCCCAGTTTTGCAAATAAGGAAAGTGATGTGGTTTGGTTTAGTGATTTGCCTAAAAGCACATATTGATATAATGTGTTTCTAAGAATAGCACTTAGAAGTTTTGGGCTGTCAGCTAAAGGATTGCTTCCCTAAACCACTTTGCTTCTGATACCTATGTTAAGACCTGTAGAACACTGATTTAGATATGGCTGAAAAGGAAGATCACTATTTAGTGTATCAGCAATGCTATGATTTTCAGAACATCACACTGTGTTATTGGAGATATCAGAGATTTCTCAGTATGAACAGACCTAAGCTGTTGCTTTTTGAACTAGTGAGGTCGTGGTCCTCACTAGTGGATGAGTATATTCAGGAATACTTGTGTTATGTTTTAACATCCTTTCCTCTGTAAAATTCTTACTGTTGTGCTTGCTCTTCTTGAAAGATTTTACTTGATTGATAATAAGCACTGACAGGACATTAAAACTTAAAAGAAAAGTTTAGTTCAAAGTGGAATAGAGTTAAATTCAGTGTGAATGGTGAAGTAAACAGCAGCGTTTGTGGGATAAACTTGCGAATAGAAAGATCTGAAAGTATTTTGCTTATAGAGTAAGTTTGGCCTCACTAGTCTCATCAGAGATGTACCAACATCTCAGTCTGCACCATCATTTATTCATGGAAACTTAGTCATTAGCTACCACTATAATAGTTTAAAAATAATAGTAAAAAATTAATGAAAGGTAGAAAGTCACTTGCAATTTTTTACTTCTGGTATAGAAGAGAGCAAATATTAACAGTTTTATTGCTATTCTTAAAATGGCAGAGAAAAAGAAAATAAATATATCCACAAACTATGTATGATTACAGTCTTCTTTGTGATGTACCAAAGCAGTTTACAGTCTTTCACCATTTTATTTTGCACATCTCTGATAGCTGTTGAGGTAGCAGTGTTACATGTGGTAGAATGTGGACTGAGATACACATTATTGGGTTTAGTTAGGCTCCATTCAGCACCGAGTAGTCCAAGGTCCAAATCTTCAGAGGCCTTTATTGTTCCTTACTTTTGGTTTTGTTGGAATGCTACCAACCCTATGCTGAACCATCTGAGAACATCATGAGTCTGGTGAAGGATGGACATCCATGGCCTATGCACTCTTAGGCTTATGTTTTAGACACCATCTGACCAATAAAGGAGACTTCATTGTGATGCATAGGCTAGATCACCTATAAATTAGGAGTAAAATTTATAGATAAATTCAAGCGATTTAATTCTGTATCAGGAGAAAAAGGGTTGGTGCCTAGGAATGCATTTCAGACATGCTGTGCTAAGACAAGGAAAAGCTCTGAAAACTAGCTCAAAGAGGTGCTTCTCTTGTGTATTCTTTCTAACTTTGCTCTTACTCCTTGAACACCTACATCTAAGCTGCAGGTCCTGAGAGTCAGTTGTGCACTTAGGAGCACTGGGAAATGGTTGAGTTAGGGGGACTGGAGAAGGGAGTGAAAGAATAAAGGAAGTAACATACCTAGGAGACACTAACTGCCAGAATCTGAAACACTGCTTTTGAATGTCGACCACAATCCAGCCAGAAAATCAAAAGATATTAAGCTAGTCAGTAATATGGAGTATTTGAATTTATTATAATCAATAAAACAGTCTGGATAAAAGAATACCAACACTTCCCAGTACCTTGGCCAGTGAACAGTATGCTAATGCTTTTTATGAGACCTTGTGTTATTCAATTCTTCTTGCTTGGCAGCTCCCTTCTTCAGGAAGCGCAGTCTCTGCATGCTAAGTGTGCATATGCTATGCTTACTTAATTGGGGTTTCCAAAAACACAGGCAGAAGTTAATGCTTAATTCCCAGAGTTGTTAAGGCTGTTAGGTACTCTATTTCCCATATTGGGACTCTATGGCCTGTACATGGCTCAGCTAGAAGGGCTAAGGTCTGGGGGCCAGAAGGCTACCTACTGTTGGCTGTTGCTGTTCCTACAGTGTGTTTTTTTGTTTGTTTGGTTGGTTGGTTTGTTGTTTGTTTGTTTTTAGTGCTTAAATCTGCTTATTTCCCATTGTAGGAGTCAAGGTAGAAATCTGAACCTCAGACACAGTACCTAAAGCCTGACATCAGCTCTCAGGAGAGAGTAACTCCCTTACTGTTCAGGGAGGAGAGAGAAAGGGATCAAACCTCTTTGTTCTCCTGAGACATATTTTTTGTTTTCAAGATTTATTGAAAATGAAAAGGTGTATAGAGGTGTACTGTGTCTTGGCAGTATTTCTTTTCCCCAGATATGCCCTTAGAAAGAGGTGTGTGGTTTTTGGTTTCTTTCAATAAGAAATGAACTCAAAGGAGTAAATTATGTGTTTTGCAAAGAGGCTAAAACTTGGTCTGAGTTGCATGCAGGAAATGGGAACTTAAGTGGAATGTGGCTGAAAAACGTGCATGTAGTTTTCTTCAGTAGTAAACTACACGTGCTGATACTGTTCTTAGAAGCTACCATAGTAAATGCCTCCTCTTTATCCTTCTATTCTGTATTAAGCTCTAAATATTCTTATATCTTATAAATATATAAGATATATACAAATATATATCTTAATTCACCATTAAGCTCTAAACCACATTTTCCAATGTTTTTGGACAATATTTATATTGTTTTATTTTGGTCACTTTTCATGTATTTTTTTTCTTATTTCTAACCAAATCTTGTCATTCACTTCTGCTAGTTTATAGCCTTTGAAGATTCATTTCTACCCTCAAAGCTTTCCTGTATGTTTGCTGCATTGTCATAGTGACATATTTTCTTAGTACTGCATTGATTTAACCTGTCATTCAGGTTGGATACAGTTCTTTTATTGAATCCATGTTGTTAAACACTAGTTCTAATGCCAAGTCATAGTGATGCGATTAGCACTGGGTAAATAATAAAAATGAAGTGTCCAATAATTCATTTGAAAGCATGATACTGAATAGTCTGTGAATATTGTTCACTAGTGCAGCAGGATCCTGTTGTGACTCAGGGAACTGTTCCTAATCCGAGCATTGCCGAACAGCCACTGAAGTCAGAAGTTCACATGCAATAATGTGAGAGCCCACCACAGTTGTCTGGGTGCTGGTGTAGAGTTTTGTTTATTAGTTTACCCAGTAATCATTTCTGCATGTACAAGTGTGTACAGGCAAAATTAACTGCTGTTCACTAATGATTGTGGATCCCTGCTTGCATCTGAAGTGTAGGTGACACATTGCAAAACACACGTTTCATTGCCTAAGGTAAAAATTTAGTAATAAGCCATATCCTAAATTGGTGTAAAAGGGGTTCTGCCAGCTGAGAATTTTATCATGTTATATTCTCTAGGAACACATTATCAAATACATTCCTATTCATGTATCACTTTGTTTTGCAAGAACACTGTTAATAACACTCTAAGAGCAAATATCTGAGAGGTTCAGAGTCTTATCCAGTATAAATTAGGATGCTTACATCAACCAAATTTCTTGTCTTCAGACTGTTGTCTGTGATTAATGTTTGTGGTAAACAGCCATAATATCAAACATTGCTTCTATTAATGTCATGTTATTTTATGATACAGTAGGTGTCATAGTTAGGGAGAAAGGGACAGTGTAGGGTGCTACTTCTGATTTCCCTGAATCCATGCATCCAAGTACTGAGTATTGGAAGGAAATCTTGTGATTCCTTGCCTCAACAGGAGGACTGTGTCCAGATCTACATATACAGACTCATGTTTGGTGGCACTCTGTTTGCCCTGTGGTTTTGACTACATTTCTTCTGAAAGAGGTTGATCAACAATGCTCTTAAAATTAAGTATTTTTAATGAGCAATTTGGGAAGAGAAAAAAGTTTTTTACTGACCATGTTAAAATTGTATTATCATCAGCTGGCTCCTGACTGAGTTCTGCAAACTGCATACTCTGTTTTGCTAAATTTCACTAAGAGAAGACTTATATTACATATTTCATCTTCTAGTAAATAATCTTTCAATCTTTGGCAGATGTAGTTTACCCTACCAATCCTCTTTTTCTCTCCTTGTCTGTATGTATTAAGAAGCTGAGACAGCCCTGAGTGACACAGCCTAGTATCTGAGCCTAAACAGTGTGCTGCTGAATTGCTCTTTACTTTCCAAGGACCAAGATGTGACTATGTAGTTTTCCAGTTTGTATACTTTCAGTTATATCAGTGTGAATGTGCCTTAGACCAGCTGCTGAGCATATTCAATATGTATACTGTAGCATCAAAGAAAGATTTTTATTACTTACACTTACAATATGATTAGAAAAAAAATTAACGTGTGTCTAGACAGGGTCTTACTTAGTAACTTTGGGTTTATTCGGTCCTTTTGCCTAGGCCTTATAGCAGAGGTTTGCTGCTGTATTGGTAGAGCTGTGGAGGGGAGCAATAAATCAGCGTTTTTATTATGTGCCCTGTCAGTATCTGGTCTTTACGGGGAAAACTGATGATTAAGCAAGCATTGGATCCCAGTCACTCAGACATGCACAAAAGAGACAGGCTACTCTGTGGAAATCCTCCTGGAGTGGGGGCACCTAATGACAGTAAAAGAAGGCTTTGTCATAACTGCATATGCCACTTCCCTGCTGAATGAAAGAAGCAATTTTTATTTATTTATTTTTTCACAGTGTGACTGTGTCTACCCCAGGATTTTTGATACTACAAAAATACCCCTAGCTGACATTGTTCAATGGAAAAATGTGTGTATCTAGCTTTGGTGTAACTCTGATCCTAGAAATAAGAGATACAAGTTGAAATGGGAAATAAGCACTGCTGTATACGGTCATCACTGTCACAATAACACTGTGTATGATGTATTTGATGATTTTTTTCTATAGCAGTCTAGCAACCTAAAGATGTACTGAAGTATTTGTCATACCCTCACCTGGTGTCATTAAACACGGCCAGAATACATTTATTTAATTGTGGGTGTCTAGCATGAGTGAGTCAAATTTTAGGCTAGATGCAACTTCAGAAATTGCAGGGAGATGAACTTGACTCTGCATTTTCTTGACTTATTGATGGCATGTGATAAAATGCAAATGCCTACATTGTATCTGTGAAATAATAATTAATGATAAATACTAGTAGTTATATATTTCTTAATTGTATAAATATATATCTCAGAAAGGAACTGGTCACATTTTACAACCTAATTAAAAGAATGTATAAAAGGATTATTACATGCAGTGGTCTCTCATAATTGAGAAAGACAAATAAAACCAAGGCAAATAAAACCAGCTGCAGGCTATTTGAAGCAAGAAATTTTGTATCAGAAGAGGAAAGGAAAGTCTGCACTGAATGGGCACTGCTCTGCATGCTGACATGGCTGATCTGCACATGGAAGGAAGGCTTCATGGGGCTGTTACCATTGTTCCAGCAGTTCTAGGACAATACTATATCACATGGCATGAAAGGAACAGCATGCATTATCAAATTCCATTACCCAGAAGCTATTCTTCAGAGTCTTTGGTTCAGGTAATTATTGTGGTCCCTAATTTGGCAGCTTGCAATAAACCTTTCTGTCATAGTGCTGCAGTCAGACAATACTCAGAAATTCTGTTGCTAAAGCAGCTCAGAGTTCTTTCCCTTGGTACTGGCAGCTGCAGAGAAAAAAGATTCAGTTAAGAAAGCATACTTACTTATGAGACCTATGCTACGTGCTTTGCTATCCATTTTATTTTGCTTCTGCTAGCAATTTCTCCTCTTCTTTTATTGTTTATTTTCTTGTTTGAAATAGGAAGTATGTAAGTATCTCCTAGGTAAAAACAAGAAGAAAAAACACATAAAAATCCCCAAAGCAACAGCAAAAAGAGAAAACAAACAAAACTACTTGCAAACTGTGGAGATGCTTTGAAGTCCATTGCTGTGTATAGCAATCTTCCCATGCTTCAGATCAGGCCTTTTGTGTATATTGTAACATGTCTATATATTAGTGATGTGTTGTGAGTTTGAAGGCACAAGTACTCAGAGAGATCCCTGGCATGCTAGGAAATCAAGTTTGAAAATAAGTGGCCTAAACCAGGCTTTAAGAACAGGCTGAACAATTTCCAACTAGAAGTTTTTATATAAGAAGATATTAAACAAAAACGTTGCATGGGACATACTACTTCCACTGAAGTTTTCATCAGAGTGAAGATGCATTGAAAAATTTAGTAAAATAAATATATCATGTTTTTTAAAAATGCAATACAACATAATTGTTAGGGTGTGAAACATTTTGATGATCAACATGAAACATTTTATAATTTTGTTTTCGTTCTGATTTGAGATGACAAAAAAATACAAACATGAACATGTGGAATAGAAACCATATTTTGGTTTTCCAGAAAGTATAGGAGTCTCTTTTCCTCTTAATCACAAAACCACCAAACAGTTGAATTTGGAAGGGAGCTCTAGAGATCACTTGCCCAGCCCTCCCGTGCTGAAGCAGGGTTAACTACTAGCGGCAGGTTTCTCAGGCTGTAGCTAGTTGTATTCTGCACAGCTCCAAGACATTGCAACCTCTGTGGGCAACCTGTTCTGGTGTTCAACCACCCTAACAAAGAATTTTTTTCTTGTTTAAATGGCATTTCCTGTGTTTCAGTTTGTGCCATTGCATCATCCTGTCTGTCACTGGGGACAACTGGGAAGAGTCTGATTCCATCTTCCTTGTTCTCTCACATCGAGTATCTTTACACTTTGATTAGATCTCCCTGAACTGTCTCTTCTCCAGGCTCAGCAATCCCAGTTTCCAGCTACCCTTGTATGGAAGGTGCTCCAAGCCCTTAATCATCTTTGTGAACCTTCACTGGACTTGCTCAGGTATGTCCATGTTTGTCTTTTACTGTGAAGCCCATCACTGGACTCCAGATGTGGTCTCACTAGTGTCAAAGAGAAGGGAATAATTACCTCCCGCAACCTTTAATTCAACATCATAAACTATAGCAAATATTAACTGGACAAACTTCAGTTATGAGCCTTGTGTCCAGCTAGTCAAGACTGAGTCCTATTTTTAAAAGTATGTTTAATGTTTAGGATCTGATTTTCACCTTGTTCCTGTGCGTAGGTTGTAAGAATAGCTTAATTAAAGGTAAGCCAATAAAAGCTATAACTGCCACTAAGTCAATGAATTGTAAAGCATTAAGGATATGCTCTGCCAATGTATATGTTCATAAATACATTGACAAAACCTTTTTCTGAGCTCTAAGTTTCATTGTGAGTGTCAGCCAGGTAAGTGGGTAGCATTTTCTGGTAAAATTTTTCCTTCTGAAATGAATCAATAGCTGCTGAATATCAATAGGACAAGATGAACTATTCTTTTAATTTTGGGACTACTCTTAATTTGGGGGGAAATTGAAAGAGGCTACAATATGTATCATGGAAATGGAGAAACCTAGTTTTTGCATATGTGCTGTATTTCACTGTGTTATAAATGGCAGCACACACAAGTTTACAGTAAAAACCAAGGATCTGGGAACTTCTAGGGGCAAATTCCCTAGGAGAATGGCCATGATAGGATCTTTCCATTTCTATCAAAAATCTGAAATTCATGTCAGGTGGTGTCGGAAAGTGCCTGGATTGAAAAACTTTTCCTTGCTGCTGACAAAGGATGTAATAGCAACAGTAGCCTCTTACATGCTGTCTTTGACAGCTAAAGTAGGGCTTTGTACCATGTTGTCTTGGCTCCACCAGAAAAACTAAAATTACATTTATTCCAGCCTTGTTTTATCTTCCTTGCTATCTCCTGAACTAATGGAAAAACAAGAAACGGGAGAGAAGATATACACTGATCTTGTCACAGAAGAACAAATTCATAATGCCATCCTTTTTGTCTTGCGCTATTGCAAAATAGTTGACCCTTTTGACTGACAGTGAATTTTCTGTATCTAGAAGATCTCAAACACATCATCACACAAGATGAACTCATTCATCTCCTATCATCTCTGGCTTTAGCTGTCTTTTTTATGCAGGTGTCAATGTATTGCCCAGTTGATTGTCAGTGACTACTGCAAGCTTTTGCTGTCTCCAGTACTGTTTGTAGTGCCTCTTGTGTCCAGGATAACATATAAGATCTGGCAAATGGTCATGCTTTCACTTCCATGAGAAGTTTTACTTTAATAAGGAACATAAGATTTGTCCCATTTTTAACAATAATATGCTTAGCCTTAAGTCATTGCTATGCACACCTAATTTTGGCAATACCTTTTGCATCTTTATATATGGAGAGAAAATGCCTTCTTCTCTAGAGAGAAAGAGAAGTATCTGACAGTCCTTTGAAACATTTTCCATGTGTAAACAGATTATTAGTATTCTGCAATAAATATTTACTTCCAATTCTAAAACCCTCAGCAGAAGTGACTAGTACTCTGATACTGCATTTTTAAAATCCTTCAGGAGGCAGAAGAGTCTCCTTTAGTGCTAATTTGTATATGTGAATTTTAGTATAAAAAAGCTATATTTTTATTCATATTAAATATTGATGATGCATGTTTCACAGTTTCTTGAAAAATTTGACTGCAATAACCATTTCCTCCTGGTCATGTAAAAAGTCTCCTCTGAGCCTCTAGCTAAAAATCAACAATTGGCTAAGTCTACATGAGAATAATTCTTTGTTCCATTAAAAAAACATATAGGCTCTGATTCGCTTCCTGAATGTCACAGGGTAAAACTCAATTGCAGTCCTCAAATAGGAAAACAAGCATACAAAATTGGTGCTGGTATCCTACCACAAGGCTGCAAAGAGTCTCTGCAGCCTTTCAGTGACACCTAGAAAATGGTTTGGATTGCCTGGGCATGTTTTTTGGAAGGCTCTTCAATCAGTCCAAATATTGTTAAATCTACTCCTGCCTGAACCACAAGCGACAACTTTTTTTTTTTTTTTTTTTTTTGGGGGGGGGGGGGGGAGGGTCAGATCAAGAGAATTTAAAAACTAATATTAATTGTTTTGCTACGCAACTGCTTTCTGCTTAGGACAGAGGATAATGCAGTTCATTCAACTCCAGTAAGGACAAATTCTCCCAAGATCCACAGGAAATGATTCAAAGCCCTACATAATGCAGAGTAACACCCAAAGTAGTGAGTCCATTTCAGATATGAAACCATTAGCTGTTGTGAATAGTGTTGATTTTTTCTGGGCTAAAATAATCCTGTGAGGAGCAGTCTGAGTTTATAAAAGTGAATTAATATACAGCAGAGATCTTTAGCTTAATGGTGATGTTGCTGGTGTCTTTTTCAAGTTCTCTGCTGGGATCACAGTGCAATTCAGTTGTGCTCCAACATATTTAAACATTGCTTGCTTTAAAGATGTGATATAAATATGCTCTAAGAATAATGCAAAACCCCTAGGTTTGCAATGCCTTCAGCATGATTCTTAAGCCATTAAGATAGAATTGGAATCACAGGGGAACACAAAAATGTTGTAATCGAGTTCAGAAGTTTTTGTAGAATAGATTAGATATATTGTTTGAGGCAGTTTCTTGCCATTAATGTATTTCTGCTTAAGTTGTTGGTTGTTGCTGTGTCAAAAACAAAACAAAACAAAGCACTAAAACCAACCATCAAGCAAACAAAAACTAAACTACAACAAAAACACCTAGACATGTCCACAGGCTGCAAGGCTGTGTTACCATAATCCCCTGCCGAGTGCTGAACTGCTGTGCGTGTATGGGTTTCATCGTGTGTAGGTGGTACAGCTCATGCCCTGGAAAACTGTAGCAGCATCCACCTGACACCATGCCTATGTTGTTGAATGTATCTGATGTTAATTCTTAGGAGGGTTTAATCAGCCTGGATTAAACCTGGGAGAGCTCTGCACTAACACAGTTGAGAAGCTCAGTGTGCTGTTCCAGCGTGGAGGCAGAGCAGTGGATGGACCAGCGCAGGATGATGCTTGCTTATGATTCCTTGGTGCTGTCCACCTTTGCAGCCATGCTGTATTACAGTTGTCTCTAAGGGTTATTTCCCCCTAGGAATGCTGCCTCTATAAAGAGGCAGCAGGTCTTTTGCTTGTGTGGAGATCCTGTGCATGCTCCGCTCCCTGTTTCCTTATCCCCCCAATTTTTTACCCCACTTTTTTTTTTTTTTTTTGAGCCCTTTCTGTAAAACCATTATTTTATGCTGAAAGTCTGTTACTGCCTTTTGCATACCACAAAGCATTTAAAATCTGACATTTGCAGAACTACTCTAATAGAGTGTTTCTGGGTTGTTGTTTTTTTCCCCCATCTGATACACAGAACAGAGATATTTGTGCTTTGTCTCTCTTGGTGAGAGGATTTCCTCTCACAATTCATACAGGCTGCTCTGTTGCTCTGGTGTCCATGTTTTGCTAACAAATACCATGCAGTGGGAAAGACTAAAGTTCAAGATATGGAGGTGACATTAGCAGTGGCTCTTTTCCCTCTAAGATTCTCCCAAACCATCTGCCATCAACTGATAAGACAGTGTAAGTTGAAAAATGTAAGCAGCAGAGTTCCTAGTTTCATTGTCTGCATGACCACAGGAGAGATGAAAAAAATGACAGCACAGTTCTGCCAGGAGGTATGAGCATCAGGGGAGTATCCTTATTAAACTAACATAATAGATGCAGTGTACAGAAGAGTCACTTTAAGAAAGGCTTGAATGAATGAAAGCAAATTCTTTATAAAGGTACATAGGTATTATACCCTATGAGAGTGGAGACAAGAAACAGTTCTGTAAAATCCACACCTGTGGCCTTTAGGTCTAATATTTATGACAGACAGACTGAGCTTTGATTGACCACCTAGTGTATAATCATTCTGTAAATATCCAGAGCATGCTATGCAGTGGCACTGACCCAGTGGGTGCAGTTTTATTGGAGTCTTCATGCCTGCCTTCACATTATTATGCTGCTGTGGCCTTTTGAGCATAACATTTAAAATGAATGGACTCCACACTGGGTAGGATTTACCTATAAACTGTCATTTCTGTTTATGCAAACAGTCATGACTCTTAATGAGAATTGACTCAATTGCTGGTGCAATACTGCTGCCTCTCCAGCTAGAAATCACAGGCTTCTAAGTCTAATTTTAGGAATTCAACCATTTTTTAAAGGTAGATTAAAAGAGATTGAATTTTAACACATGAAACCAGATTTTCAAGAGACCTACATATATGGCATATCACTCCAATATAGATAGTTCCTATTACATGTATTTTTTATGCATTCCACTCATTGCACAGGCTGTTGAGAATCTGCCACCTGGGGCTTTGATTTTCATAATACAAGCAATTCCCCATGCGAGTGCATGCATGAAAATCATCTCGTGTAGTCTGTGACTGAGGGTCTAACACAAAACAGTTTTGTGCATGAATTTTGCTAACATGAAAACTAAAAAGTGAGCAGAGTCAATTTCTATCACATATTCTGAAATCCTCAGTTTAAGTCATACAGTGCCATCAGAAGTGAAGTTTGTATCAGAGACAATGCGGAGCAGCAGCAGCACCGGAGGGGTAGGTATTCTGAGTGAGTCAGGAGCTCTCCTCTTCCTGCCCTTGTGGGGAGGTGTGCTTCAAACTTCCCCCACGGCCAGCAGCGCAGCTGGGTTCTTGCTTCCTGTAGCTGGATAGATCCTTTTCTCTCTCTCTTGGAAAATGGCACATTGAGTGAGATTGACAGTAAAGCATTCAGAAATCAATTGGATCTGGAAGGTGAAGGCAACAGAAAGGAGGAAATGTCTGTGCCTTTTTCTGACCCTGTGTAGAGGAACCAGCTACATGTAGCTGGCCCTCACATATACTTATTTGGCTATCGCCTTTCATTTTATTATTTTTGCTTTGTAGCAGAGATAGTACAGTCTCGTAACATCCTCCAGTTGACTTTATTCATTGTCTTGAAAACCGTCTGCTTACCAGACATGTGATTTTCAATTTTAAAAAGCCCTCATTATTCCCTAAATCCTGCTATTCTCGAGGTATTGGCCTCTAGTAAGATAATAATTCCCCCTTGGCCTGTTGATGGCTGAGAGTTTTTTCCCCCTTTTTATGCTTTAATAATTCTATGTATACCAGTAATGAATGAGCCACAGACGTTGTGTTCTTGCCTTTCTCCCAGTGCTAGTTTTACTCTAAATATGAAATGAATTGGACCTGTTCTAAGAATTATTAGGATTGATTCCTTTCACAGGTCTTTAAGCCTTTGCAGTTTGGCAAGCCAAAATTACAAGCTTCAGTTGCTGTGCAGCCAGCGATATTTACTTTGCATGTGATAATTCAAGTCTAAAGTTCTTTGTGCAGGGCAGGAGGTCTTCTGTTTGTTTTGCAAACTCCGGATTATAAAACCCTTTTGTTTTTGCTCATGTAGGCTTATACTTTCTGTGCTAGGCTTTCATCTGGTGTAAATCAGGATCACTTCACCAGGCTCATTGAAGCTATCCAGTCTTGTAAAAGCTGACAATCTAATACATGGATTTACAAACAACAAAGCCCCGAAAATCACCACACTGTATTTTCTTGATTTTGTTTGGTTTCCATGCAAAGCCAAAAACTGATGTAAACTTCACGGAGAGGTGAGTCTGGCCTGAGTGTGAGAGTTGTAGCAGAACTAGAAACTGGTCAGTTTTCACCAGATACTGATTTTTTACTAGGTCATAGTTTTAGTCTAATTCCCTAGGAGTTGTGTACTTGTTGAGTTTATTCAGTGGGATTTTTATCTCAGAACATGCAGGGATATGAAAACATGTTTAGTTTCTAATTGATTTGTGTGTTCCCTGTGTTTTTAAGTATGAAGAGTCGATTTGTCTCCTTGGTAGAATGAACCTTGCGCAAAGGCAGACCTAGCGGGACAGAGCCCCTTGTTTTGTGGTGGTCTGCAGGCTGCAGGGGCTGCTTTGCCATGTCAGGAAGGGAGGGAGAATAAGTGTAATTCCTCATTTTGCAAATGATTTTGGGCTTTTCACCAGAAAAAAATGCTGTTAGCAGGGCTGAGATGACAAGCAGCAATAGCCAGTGCAAAGGGAGCTTCTTTAGAAGGGCTGGTCACAGCAAGAATGGGTTAAAAAGTTACTAGTTCAAAACATTTTCATGCCTTAATTTAAAAGTGGCACTTGAGAGATGCGAAGTGCTTAATTAGTCAAGATTTCTGTCTTCCCACTTACATATACTCTAATCGTAACCCTCATCTTTTGTCCCCCCCCCCCCCCCCGCCTTTCCATGCCTGGGTGTCGCTCAGCAGCCCACTGGTAATCTGCCTAGAGGCTGTGACCCGCTGCCCCTGCACATCAGCAGAATCACAATGACTCTCTTCTTATGTGGGTTTTGTTAGACTGGAACATGCAGCTCAGAAGCAATTGCTGAACTCCTAACATCCACACTTTAATTTTGCAAACCTGCTTTTTTCACTTTGCTAACTGTTATGTTCTGAGTTACGGAGCAGCTCCACTCCTTTTTTGCCAGTAGTCAGGTTTTGGTGCTGGGTACTGCATTAGGACTTCTGGTCCCTTTCTGGTCATTAAATGGCTTGACCCAGAGCCTCCTGAAAACAACAAAAGTCATTTCATTAACTTCAGTGGCCTTTGGATCAAGCTGTGTCAGGCTGCATAGGGTGGTTCTGAAATAGATCTATTGAGAATTTTTTTCTTCCTTGGAAAATGTTAACGCTTAGGAAAAAAACAGCTTTTGGTGAACTTCTTGCTTCAGGAAAAATGCTGAAAGGTTTCAAACTGCTGATGTGTCAGTGTTTTCTAAATGAAAACAAAATACACTTTGTTTCAAAATATAAATGATATATTGGTGAAATATTTAAAAGACAAAACAATCCAACTGAAATAATGTTTCACTTTTCTTCATCTGACATTTTTTAGATGTTCAAGAAACCCAACTTCCCCTCTTAATCCCAATTTTGGGTAAGAATATTTCACAGACCAAAATAACCCATGAATGTATGATGTTTTCTGTAGTTCTACTAAAGGAGATCACCTTTCCAGAACTTCTGCCACTGTGCCATTTGCCCAGAGTGGCAGCATTTAATGTGATAATAAGAGGAATGATAAAAGCAAAGTAGGAAAAATGACTGAGTGCCTTAATTCTAATTCCTAAATCTCTTCCAATCTGCAGAGAAATTTGTCATCTTTATTTTTATCAGGCTGGGTATGCATAACTTTTCTCACTCCTACTTCACATTTTAAATCTTTGAAGTTTGGCATCACTTAAGTTACTCAGTTCTACATTCCTTCAAGAGAAATTATATCTTATCTAAGAACGAATGACAAATGCTAGATATACTACTCCACATGAAGCCTAACCATTGCCTTGCAAAGCAATAACACCGCCTGCTTTGATTCACATTGTATTCCCTCAGCTCACCTCCCACCAGCCTGTTTATCTTATTCACTAGCAGCCAAATATAAGGCTGAAAAAGCTTTTGAGATTTGTTTCTGTAACAAGTGCCAAATTTTCTATTCTGATCACACTGTTGACTGTCTTTTGTTTGTTTGCACTTCCTCATGCACTCTTTCTTTTGCTGTCTGGGGCTTATTGTTTTAAATGTTCCCTGATTGTACCACATTTCTCTGTCCATTTATCTGGGCCCAGGTACACTAATAATGTAATGAAAAAGGATTTCTTCCCTATAGGAGTTGTTAAAAAAAAAAACAACAACAACAACAACAACAAAACAACAAACTGATGTAAAAAGCTGCACAGAGGAAGCCATTTGCAGTTCACAATAACAAGTTTTATTGGTCAATAAATCCCAGAACTATACTGCTTTGTTTTTTGTACAATCTGCTGGCCCCTTATTTATTAACTAGCGATTTCAAAAATATAAAGCACTTTTAATTCCAGGGTCCAATTCACAGGTTTTGTGTTGGTCACTAAGACAGATGAGAGCTGCTGCTGAGACTTTACTTGTGCCAGGAGAGGCGAAGATAGCTCCTCCTTGCCGTACCACCACTTAACACCCACTAGTGTTAATGGCACAGAGGCAGGATTTTCAGGTAGCTCCTCATAGACTCGTCTTCTGAAGTCTACATTCAGCATCCATCTGTGTCTTTAGAAAAACAGTCCCCCTGGCCCCCATTTAAGCACTGTAATGGCTTTCTCATGGGTGTCTGATGTTTCAGTGCTCTTCATTGAAACTGCTAATTCCCTGCTGTCGTATACCTTCAGTACACAACTGCAGCGTGTTTCCATACGTTTCAACGCTAAGAGAATGGACATTGGAGTCAGCAGACATTGGTCTATCCCTGATTGGCAATTTGTCTGTAAAATTTATTTAACTAGAAAAAGAAAGAAACAAAAGGAAGAAGGCATCAAAATCAAAGCGTGGTCTAAGGATCAGTGTATCTTGACAGATTTCCTGTTTTAAAAGCAAAATTGAAATGTTCAGATCTCCGATTTTGGAAGGCTGATGCTATCATGCGTTATTTTGATTGATCTGATGAAAATTAGTGAAGCAGGTAGCTTCAGCATTTCTTATCCATCATTTAAATTTACTGGATTTAGATTGCCACACACACATGGTAAGTCTGATGCAATTTCACAGAGACCCCAGGCAGAATTTAGATGTAAATCCACACAGTATTACTACACTACAGTTCCTAGAATATTTAATTAAATTTCTCTTTCAGAAATAAACTTTTAAACCAGTTTTGGAGTCAATATTTAGGTAAAATACCAAATGACAGCGAGACTGTGAGGATCAAGTCCCACCGTATGACTAGTGTAGTTTATAATGGTTCACTAGGCAGCAATGATTCAGTAATGCTGTTTGGTTTTTGTTTTGTTTCTTTTAATTATTGTTGCCCATGCAACTTCAGTAGAAGCTGACTTTGTATTAATAGGTAATATATTTAATTCTATCAGTATCCTGCTTACTCGTCTGTGTGATCTGTCCTTCATGCTTTTGCTTTAACCTGTTGTATTATTGATACTTGAGTAATGAGATAAATAACGCTTGTCACATCTTGAGCTCCCCATCTTCTTCAGGTGTGTTTGTCTTTCCCAGAAAGGAGATAAATTCTTACTTACTCTAGGGTGACATTTACCTTTTTCTGAAGAGGATGGAACATATGGAATGATGGCAAGTGATGGTGGGGAAAGAGAGAGAGAAATGTCACCTTGGGCTTTTTAATTCATCCAGCTCAGTCAGAATCACTGTAGGGTACCAGTGATTGCTTATGGGAACCATGTCGTTGTTGTCCCTCCATATGCCCCTCTTAGCATCTGAGCATCCATTAGGAAATATAAAAGGACATTAGTCCAGGGAAAGTTTAAAGTGCAGACCAGTGGCTCTGCCAGATCTGTTTCACTATGAGAAAAGTGAAAGTATAGAAAATAGCATGTCAAAAAGAGCAGAAGTTGCTAATGAAACATACACTGCAATGAGTCTTTGGTGGCTGAGCTTTGCAGGAGCTGAGTCATCTCAAAAACTGCCTTTCCTTTTTCACACTTGTGTTACATATTGTGTTAGGGGGATGATGACACTTAACTCCCATTGACAAGCACTTTTAGCTGAAGTGTTACTGTAACATTGAATAGTAGATGGATGATGACTGTTAGCAAACTATTCAACTTTATCAGCCCACAGATGGTCAGAGAACATGTTGATTACTGAGCGGTCGAAATGTTTCCTGGAGACCTTCTGGTTTCCTTAAAATTTCTATTAAGAAATAGTTTGGGTTGGCAACAGATCCATTGCCAAGGCAGATAAAGCACTAACTCAGTATCTGTCTTGGTTTCTAATGACAGATGAAAAGCATCTTCCTCTCTGACAGAATAGCTGTTTATACTTGTGTTGGGTGCTGTGGGGGTCCCGATTTCACTGCTGAGAAACAAAGCCTTCATCTTCCTGTTGTGTGACAGGGTTCTTACTTCTAGCCTTCTCCAGATTATTCCTTCCTATATATTTGAAGGGTGTTCTTTGAGTGCAAATGAACATGGTTGAATACAAAAAAGTTTCAAAATCTCAGAGGTTGCCACAAAATGGAATTATTATCCTCTGATCAACCTTATCCCACAACTGTTTCCCACTACCTCTTACTTGGATACTTTGGAACAATTTATTCAGAAAGAGGAGATTTAATTGCTATTTTGCAATTTTAATGAATAAATGCCGTTTCTGTTCATCTTTCTATTTACTTTCACAATGTAAGGGAGAGTTCTAATGCCAAGAATGAATTTCATTACTTGCAAAAAAAAAAAAAAAAAAGACACTTCATTAATACTGAGCTGTTATTGCTGGCATATGTGCTGGCTGGTGAATGTGATTATCAATAGAAATACAGCATTTCAGGCACAAGAGGAAGGCTGCCATTTTCAGAAGTAGCTAACAGTTTCTGTAAGTTTGATGCAGGCAATCGAATAAAAGTTAATTTTCAGAGCAGAGGCGTGGCTGTACAGGGAACTTTTGCTGTGTATTCAAGAGAAAAAGAGTTTATGACTGCTGGAAGAAGGAAGTTTGCAGACAACACCAACCTGGGGGGAAATGTCAATCTTCCAGAGGGTAGGAAGGCCCTGCAGCGGGACCTGGAAAGGTCCTTTGCATTATACGGTCATGACTAATTTTCCTTCACCTTTATCCCCATCATATTGTCCTACTGTGTACAAATATTTTACACAATTCTCTCAGCTCTTGCTATGGATATCTGAAACTGCTTGATTTCTTCCTAATCATTTTGTCCACATGATTAAACTTATAAAAATCACATAACCAGCAATCTATCTTTACAGTTTATATATCTGTTTTTACTTTTCTGATGATTAATAATCACACTAGTTTCAGGTTTACTACTAGCATTAAGATCTCGAGTGATTAGCACGTGCCCTTTAACTATGATTTACTTCTCCACAATAGTTATTCTGGCTAACAGCTGATTCCAGTTAATTTTCTTTTCAATTCTTGAATGTATGGTATTTAAGAATCAAATGTTCCTGTGCTTGTGCTGTGTCACTTGAAAATACATCTCTGATATGATTGTATCAGATTAAACAAGTCATACATATCCAATTATCTTCAGTTATTCTAGTTAGCATACAGCTAAGTATAGATCTTTAGTACCTGTCCTCAGTTACCCATATAGCATTTTGTTTCCAGACTCAAATAGCCTTAACTATTCATCTCTCTCTACCAGGTCCCTGATATCTTTCTAGGGGTTTCCCAGCCACCTTGTATCACATAGGTGCAGAGGATATTGCATGTTTCCTGTATATTAGTTTCTTTTTTGCCTATTATTTTAACCTGAAACTGGTCAGATTTTGCCCTCTTTATGGGTTTATTTTAAACCCTTTTAGGCTAATGAGTTGTTTTTTTTTTTTTTTTTTTTTTTTTTTTTTTTTTGTCTGTTTGTTTGTTTGTTTTTCAAGAAAAACGTCTCAGTAAATAAAAGACAGTGAAAAGACAAAGTCAGGGGTTAGTAACAGAGAAAATACTTACAACTAGTAGGTAGCTTTAGTCATTTGACAGAGGGAAAGAAAAAAAGAATATGCACCTTTGGTGAACTAAATGGCAGAGCTTGGCCATTTTATGATTTGACAGCAACTTGTGCTTTTTTTTCCTCTGGTCACATCCGCACTGAAGCATATTAGGTGTAACAGGATAGAAGACAAGTCTCTAAGTCTTGTGTAATGCCATTGATGTCTAATGACAGCAAAATCTGGTCTGCTTTCATCTAAAAGCAGGAAAAATGAATTTAACACAACAGAGAAATATAGCAGTCAACACAGTTTAGAAGTGTGTATATTTCAGCAGCATTTATCAGAACTTAAGAGGGATTCACATACACGAGGTTTAAGATATTCTACAACACCAAGAATTCCTCAGTCCTTTCAGGAGCCAGAATACTGAACGTCATGTAATGATGACCTTGTATTATTACACCAAAACCCACAGTCTTGTTGAGATTGGGAGGCGAAGAACGGGCAGCAGTATTTCATTTCTAGCACTGACAAAAATACTAGACACTGGCATTTTGTGCAGCATTTAGTTTTAATAGACAACCACATGGAACAGAGCTATTTTGGCCCCTTTATATTGTTCCATGTTTATATTTCAAGAAAAAAAATCTCTTATTTCTCTCACATAAGCATAATCAAAGCAATAAACAGGTATTTTACACATTCTATATAATTCCAAATAAATGAAAAAGATACTTGACTTCTCCGTGTAAATATTTCCTAACAGGATCAGATCTTCAACTAGAGTAAATCCTTACTGAACCTGTGGTCCCACTGTGAACCATTGGTCTGTGGACTGATTTTGTCCCATGTTTGCACATATATAACTTGCTCAGAACTCAGAAAACGTGTAGAGACATTGCTATCCATGGGAAAGATGAGAACAAATTACTAAAATAAACCAGACGACGTTATCATTGCTTAATGTTCATAATGGGAGATAGAGCTGTAGTCAGTGACGCAGCGAGGCATATGGGGCTATCTTCAGCTGTCAGCCTTCTGAGAGCTCATGTGCTTGAGAAGTTCTTGGCTGAATCAGGGCCTAGTACTAAACTCATTTGTAAACTGGTGTTAGCACAGTTTTCTATTAAAACTTCTGCTAGGGGTTAACAGGTGAAACTCAAGCCGTTCAGCTTATTTTTAAATCAAAAGCATAAGTTGCGTTTTTCTAATCATTTTGTTCCTTTACCTGCTTTGTTTCCTATGAAGAAAGCATATGCAATTATAAACTGGAGTCCACAGCAGGCTGCAGTTCACCTCATCGGATTGTACCCGTCCTCTTTCTTTGAGCAATCACGGCACCCAGATGCCAAGCTGTTAAAATAGTTTTCTAGCTATAGCATCTGCCTTCAGATTGATCAGGCAGTTGTGTCTGAGTCAGTTATGTGGTTAAAGGGATAATGGACTGCCTGTGCTGTCTGGCCTTCCTGAATGCCAATTTCTTTTGACTTGCATTTCACAGTAATTTATGCATCTTTACCAATTGTTCAGAAGGTTTTGCTGCAGTCCACCTTGCCGCATTTCAGTATGCAGCAATAAACAAAAGCTCCAAACCTGTCTTGCTTCTAACTGAGGAGTGCCTATACCTAAGAATGTGGGTTACTTTCTTTCTTTTCTTTCTTCCTTTTTCTTTTTTTTCCCTTTTTCTTCCTTCCTTTTTTTTTTTTTTTTTTCCCTACATTCCCTGTTTAAACAACAGTAGCACCAACTGTCTGCTGTGCCGTTGTAACAGGCCCTTTATAATTATGCTGTCAGACATTTCCTCATGATTCTGGGCCACAGCAATTTAGTAACCTTTCTATTATGAATATTTCAATGTTTGAAGCTCTGAATAACACACACTGGAATAACAAAACAAAACAAAATAAAAAAGCTCATTTTCCCCTTTCTCCCCAGCCCCCCAGCTCCTTTTTATAGTTTCAGACAAAGAAAGAATAAAAATTAAATATTAGATACTAGCACCTGAGATTTCTTTTTCTCTAACTTTTTTTTTTTCTCTGTGTATTGGGGATAAATAAATACGATGAATTTATTGCATGTGAGGTAAGCATTCTGATTTTTATCTTCTCTCTTCATGAAACCAATCTTCTCTGAAAGAATATTTGAATTGAAGAAATAGATGACAAATATAAATATGGATGGAAGTTAAAACTTTCAGTATAGGTGTGAAGACGGAAACCATCTGACCAAAAAAATTAATTATGTTTCTGTTGCCAGCTGGCTGAACTGATGCACCAAATATTCTTCAGAGGTAAACGAAACAATACGTGAAAAAATCAGAAAAAAGTGGCATATATGTAGTGCTAATTTTATTCTTTTGTAGTAAAGTCACTCCTCGTTGCTTTCTTTTTTTTCCCTCCCAGTTTTACTGATAAAAGGACTGTTTTCTGGCAAAGAAACTTGCTGTGGGAGTTCATGTTATACTTCTGATTCCACAAGATGTGCACATGTATGTGTGCTCAAGGAGCACATTGGCTTAATAGTAAAACAGCTTTAGGGGCTTACAGAATGCACATCCTATTTATCTTGAGGTTAAACATTTTCCTATCAAGCTGCAGAAAATGGTCAATATACTGTAGTAACTGTAACCTCATTATACATTCCTCTGATTCCAATTATTCATATGCTAATATTTTCTATTAATTTTTAAATATTCAGCTTTTGATGTAAATCATTATATTCATGTGAATAGATTTTTATATTAATTATTGAACCTTTCTTAATTTTATTATATGTAGTTCAATCTTATTTGCTAAGAAAAAAAAAACAAACAGGTAAGGAAACTGAATTATACTGCCTCTGGATGTAACATGCATCCATCTGTTCACACAGAGAATCTTCTATACATATTTCTGATTTTGTACATATTTTTTGTACAGAATTTGTAATTTATATTCATTACAGCTGAACCAAGAACTGAGAACAAAACTTGGTGAGTGTGTGTGAGAGAGATTAATATGCAGAAACACTTAATGTTTCATTGACTAAAGAACCAAGAAAGAGTTCAGAATGTGCACATCTATAGAAACATAATGATATGAGAGTGAGAAGAAAAAAAAGCCCAACATGTAGTGGCCCAGATAATATACTATGTCTACTGTCTGGAACTTAGGGTTTTAAAGGGTTCTGGATAGTTCAGGGATACTTTAGTTCTGCGTACCTTCTCCCTCCACAGTGTGTTCAGGTTTGATTTTGCATGTTGAATTGTTTCTAAGTATATTTTTGGAACATTAATAAAGGGAGTTCATGTTGACTATTATAAGCTGTATCAGCCTCTCAAATTGATGAAAAGATACCCTCATCTGTTACTAAAATAGACCTAACCTCCACAGAAGGAGGTTAGACATTTGTCTAAGTGACGTTTTTTTTTTTAAGAGTTAATTTAGAAATAGCCAAAATAAATTCCATATGAAATGTAAAAAGGCTTGAGCATGCACAAATATGTGTGGGATCTAGTAGACTTAGGGTGTATTGTGTTCCTCACATCATGGAGAAGGTTGCTATCATTTGTCATTTGCATTTGTCATTTTTTTTTTTTGTCCTTTTTGATGTCTCAGTGTGCCCTCACCAACTGACTCATTTCCCATATCTGTTGTCTGCCCCATGGATCTCACCATTCACCTCTCCCTTAGATGCTTTTTTTTTCTTCTGTGGTGTCCTATTTGCATAGTTTTGTTTTGTTCTTCTTCAAGTATTACCTGTTTTCCTTGCAATTATTAATGAGGAGGTAAGAAATAGTATTTATGTGGTTTTCCTCTGTGGATCTACTCCAAAAATCTGACTGAAGCCAATGAAATTAGCTCCATGCCTGAAATACAACACATACTTAATAGCTTTTATGAGTGACGGTCTGTCTCTCTTTGCCACCCTCCTGTTTTATTATACGCTCGTCTCCTTTTACACAGCTAGCTCTTCAGATGTATTTGTGGCATTGCATACACTTGATAGTAATTGCAGAAGTAGTAAGAATAGTACTAACAATGTGGTATTCTAGGTTGTTCATTTTATGCTCATTTCTATTTAATAAATGCCTGTAAATGACTCTGAAAAGCTGTAGTGAGAGAGTCCTTTAAAAAGGCAATTACACATCATGAAAATCAAGCAATCGGGACCATCACAGCATCTTAAGTGAACCCAGTGCCAGTCCTCAAAAGATGTCAGCTTGTTGCTGATGCCACTGATGTCTGGCAAACTTGTATTTTTGTATAAAACCCTGTATTGAGCCTCTTTAATTATGCCATAGATGAATTACAATTAATATGTAAATAGAGACATAAAACTAGGTTTATGACATGTGGCTATCTGTACCAGAAATCAGTTCTTACAAATCTCTCCCTTTTGAATGTCCCTCAAGCTGTTTGCTACACTTTTTATTTTCTATGACTTTAGCTACCAAACTGCCAGCAAAATTCCAAGCACACTGTGGCCTGTTTGCAATTCACACATATTGAAAAGCATGGCAAATTATGATTCACTTGGCTAACTAGCAAGACAGCATATTGATGGCTTACTTGTACAAATATCTTTTCCTTCCACCGTATTTTATATGTGTATCTATATAACTCCACAGATTTCTGTAACCACTTTTTTATTTAGAATTAGTCAGAAACAAAGACTCACAACAGAGGACACTTTCTTTAGCCATGCTACTCAAGTCCCTGACCACAGCTTGTAGAATTGGCCAGCTTGACTGCATCTCAGTTTTGCTAGATGCATTTGCATAGCTCTGTACTGTATATCAGAACTGGTCAGCAGGCAGATTTTCTTTTCCACAGAACAGTTAAGCAACCCCAAAATAAATCCCCCAAAAGCCAGAATTTTCACTGAGCAACCCCAACCCACATAAATCCTAAAACTGCAAATCTTTTCTTCACCCATCTGTAAATTACAATATTTATATGCTACAGAGATCATGGTGTGCATGGTTAGAACCAATGAAGAGAGTAAATGTCATACTTAATTAATAATGGTGACAAGCACTTCCTAGCATTGAAAGGCAGACTGCATCCCAAAACTGCACATTTCCAGCCCTACTGAGCACTGCCTCTGAAAGTCAAATGAGCAGCTTTATCTGATTGTTGTTGTTATTAGGGATGCAGCGAAAGCAATGAAAAGTAGGAGTCAAAGTGAGAATTTAAATATACGTCTCTGAAAGCTTCTTGCATCTACAGATGGAAAAGTCCTAAAAGAGCAAGCATGGGGATAGCTGGGATATACAGGAGCTTTAAACATAATTTATTTAGGTACCTGTTGTAGTGATATGCTCAGCTGAGCTGGTTTGTCTCAGCTTGGAGCTGGTCTGAGTCAGCCTGGCTCAGAGTCTCAGACTGATTTTTTTTTTTCTTCCCCATTCATAGTCCCTGGCATTCAGAGCTGCATTCACAGCCCAGAATCAGCATTTGCTGACAACTTTCCTTCTTTGCTTGAAGATGCATGTCTTGCAACAAATTTAACAGTAACTACGGCTTGCCTCTCACATTTACATGTTTAAACAATGCTATCAGTGAGAAAAAATATGTTTAATAATTCGAAGTACAAAATTCAGAAAAGTTTAAAGACTCAAATTTTTCAAATGTTTATGAATGTACCCATTTCCATCCATCTTTAAGCACACAGGTGATCTCTTGGACTATGTCATTTTCATTTGAGTGATCAGCTTGCTTCAGTTTTAACTGTGAAAGCCAAAAGGAAAAGAACAGTTAGTCTTGAAAAATCTATACTTTTATGTAGTCACACTGTAGTATGTCTGCATTCTTCCAGAGCCTGATCCCCAACTTGAAGCTAAATGAATGTCCCCGAATAACCCAAAAATGCACAGGCTTTCCCAGGCAACACTGCTGTAAGGCTGCTCCCCATGGCACCATGGAATTTACTGGCTTTCTCGCTTTTGGCAAGACTGTAACAGCCTACAAAGCCATGGATGAACAAACACCCAGTTTGCTCAGAGACCTGGGCCTGCATGCATCGGTTGCTTACAGTTCTATGATAATGAGAGACATGCGGGTGTAAGTCTGTGCTGCCCAGGCTATTTTCCAACTCTGATTTCTGCAAACTCTTACTTGAATTGTGGAAATTTTGTAGGAATCAGTCAGGAGCAGGTAAAGCAGCAGCAGCAAGAGCAGGTCCTTTTCAGGCTCCCTCTAAATTGGATGAAGATGGTCTCATGCTGTCCTAATGATTCCTGTGATGTCCCTATCACTCTAGCTTGGCTAGTGGACCTGAGGAGTTGGAGATGACTAGAGCTTCCCCTCGAAAATGTCCTTGAACATACAGGCCATGGTGGCATGAAGGGAGGCCCTGGCAGAGCACTGCCTGTGCCAAACCAGGTAGCGTCTTGTTTCTACTGGACACACAGCAAGCGCTGCTGTGCAAAGGTGTATGTTAGGTAGATGCTTGGATAGCTGTAGTGTGAAAGATAGAGCTGGGCTTTTTTGTGTTAAACTTGGAGAATTATTCCAATAATTATTACATTAATTGAACTTCTGTGTCATAGTCTTTTAAGTTATGAACTTCCTTGCAACCCATTGCCTGACAGATCAGAAGGGCTGAAGTATTCTAGTAACTATGCAGATTCTATCAGTAATTTTCAAAATTTATTACATTTAGAAGGAATCTATTAAAAATACAGATACATTCATCCACATCCATGTCTTTTTATACCAGTTCCCTACCTGCTTTTTGCTGCATTAGAAAAACGGATCATTTTTGTGACAAAATGTAAAGCTACATTATTGTGCTTCTCACTGTAAAAATGGCAGCAGGCCTGATGTGTGCTGGATTTGAAATATTTATTGTAGTGCCAGAGGAATCCAAACCCAAACAATTTCACAGATAATTATGCCCACTAACTATATGCAAAAGGCATCCATTTCTCCTCCAGTGATACTATACACATATGGATCTTCTGTTAAGAATAATCAAGTTTGCACTTACATTAAGGAGTGACAGAGCAACAAGCTCTCCTCCTCTACTCCGTTAAAAACTGGACAACTTCCTTTGCAGATCAAGCTGTTATAAAATTAAAATTGAAGCACTTCTCTGAAATCATAATACTTTCTATAACATATGTGAGAATGCAGAAAGCAGTTTGGAAAGAGAGAGAAACCTAGAGGGGCTGGAAGAAAGCCAAAACGATAAAGAACAATGAGTGGGCTTGCTGGTCTGTTGATCTTGGATTCTCCCCAAATATCATTTATTTCTGTGTGTTGCTGTTTCTTTTCTTTCTCTCCCCCCCTCCCTCCCCCCCTTTCTCCCCCCTTTCTCCCTTCTCACCCCATTTCTTTCTTACAAGACAAGGAAAAGAGAGAGAGAGAAAGAGAGCAAGGCAGTACAGTAATTTTAAGAGGAGGATAACTGGGAATGAAAAAAGAGGTGTTTATTAGTACAGGAAATTGGTTTACAGCTTCATAAATTTAAAACAGGCATATCATATTGCACAGATTATGGAGTGTTAGACTGCTCTATTCAGGAAGCTGGACAATCTGCTTTGCAATGCAAAATGTACTTATACAAGCACAGTGTGGATTTAGTAGAAAGTTAGGGACTACTTAAATAAGGTGGACAAATACACAGAGTCAGAGACTAGCTGAGATTGAAGGGAGCCTCTGGAGATCGAGTCTGACCTCTCCCTGCTCAAAGCCGGGTCAACAAGAGCTGCTTGCTCAGGGCCTTGTCCAGTCTGGTTTTAAATGTCTCCAAGTCCATGTTGCTGAATGAGAACCATCTAAAGATGCTGAAAGAGCTAGCTGATGACATTGGAAGGTTGGTGTCATGATAGTCATGGACTAGAAAAGGGAAACGTTATGCCCATGAGACCCATGAGGAGGGTCTGAGGATGTGTTGGCTGTAAAGCTTCAATTCAGTCCCTAGCACAGACTCCTGGAAAGCATTTCCAGGTACATAAAGAACAAGAGGGTGATTGGTGTCAGTCCAACAAGCTAAAGGGGAAATACACAATTAGGTCCAGATTCTTGTCATATTTTACAGCAAAAAGGCACAAAGCAACAGCTACCTGTTGTAGTAAAAGAAATCCTAAATTTCTAAGGAAAATTGCTCTACAGTGCAGGTGGTTAAAACACTAGACCAGATCATCAAGAGTTGTTGTGAAATAGTGTACTTGACAATACTCAGATCTGACTGGACTGAGCCCAGATCTAAATTATCAAGCTGACCCTTTTCTCTTGCATAATACAAGTATTACTGTCTGGCACGCCAGTTGTCTTCCTTGACATTTTGAAGGCAAGGAAGAAGTATGCTTTGGAGGACTTGCCAGTTAAATCTTCTCCTGCAGAGTTGCTGCATTATATATAATTTTCATAAATCCAAATTTTGAACTTCACTATTTTCATCCTTCAAAAATTTCGTGTTTCATATAAGTAAAATATTTGAAGTTATATAAAAATACCTCTAAAGCCTTATGGATTTAACAAAAATTATGCTGATGAGTCAAAACAATTACTTCAAAAATGTACAGAAATAGTCTAAAAAGAGATTATTTATGTATTTATTAGTTCTACTTTCATTTAATACACATGCTTCTTCTGTGACAGGAACTAAAACAATGAACAAGGAAAAATAAAGACATACTGCAGAGCATCAGTGTAATATGTTTCAAGTTCCCTCATTGCTTAAGCTTTATATTCAGTTTATGCATGTGAGCACCTTTGCCTTTTCAAACATGAAGACTTGCATGTCACAACTAATGATACTGGATACCCCTGCATTTTTGTTTCCTTTTAAACCAGAGAGCTGACTAAATCTCAAAAGGAAAACTACTTTGCTTTGCCTTCAGGGTAAGGTTGGAAAAACTATTATAAAATGGTTATCAGAATGGACTTCTCCACAAAAGGAACATCCGTTAATCTCAGCTGCATCTTTAGTCCCATAACACATATTGAAGTAATTCACTAACAGCAGCATATTTATCTTCACTCATGTGAAACAGGGAACTCACATTTTACAGGCAGAAATCAAAGCAGAGGAAATACTTAAGAAATGCAGCAAGATAAAATAAATAAATAAATAAATTGAAGCCTAATCAATTGCAGTTGTCTTTCTCAGACTTCAGTATGTTTTCTTAGGTTTCTAGATGGACCAGAGTCCCAGCCAGAAGGGTACATGCTATGTTGCTAGTGCATGAATAATCATAGAATCATTTAGGTTGGAAAAGACCCTTGAGATCATCAGGTCCAACCATCAACCTAACACCACCAAGTCCACCACTAAATGTACCTTCTAATAAAGTTATATAAGCATTAGTGCAGCTTTAATGCTATTCCCACTTCAATCATAACCATTTTTGGCATGGTAAAACAACCTCTCAAACACTATTGTAGAAACTTAACTTTGCAAGACGGGTCAAAAAAAGCAATTAGCTACTTATTATTAGCAATTAGCTGTCAATGACCTCTGAGAATTACAACCCAGATCAGTATGTGCAGTAAACAGAGTAAGTTTGAAACTTCAACCCAGGAAAAAGGGAGATGCTGCCATTTTCCATGATGAAGTATCTTATCTTCCACTTCATGACTGCAATCAGTTATATAAATACAACATTACTGGATTTTACAATGCAAATTTAGTAATCTCTACGTAGCGTGTTCAGTGTAAAAGTCCTCAAATGCATAAAATGAAGCACGCTGAACAAAAATATGCACAATTTGTTACGCAGAGCATGGAAGGAGTGTTTGCTCAGACAGACTCTGAGCACCATCTGGGAGACAAGTGTTTAGTTTTGCAACAGATTGCATAATTTTCATGTAGAATCTGGAGAAGAGCTCTAAATGCTTTAATAGATAGTTGATTTAACATGCGTTTAATCTTTGTTTTGTGTTGTCTTAAAGGCTATGCATATGTTTTGAATGACAGAAGTAGTCATTAACTTATTACAGTGTTCATCCCTTTGCACAATTTGCTTTCTTTTCTTTTTGTCTTATTGTGTGTGTCTGTGTGCATGTGATATTTCACCTTACAGAGTTGGTTTTCACAGCACATGGTAATTAATCTTAGTAAAAGCCAAGCATCTACTGCATATGCATGCCATTTGATTGATTAGATTAAAAATTTAACGTTACAGTTCATACATTAGCAATACTTCAATATAACATATACCAAGGACTCTACTATCAATAATAAGAATACTTCAAGAACAACACAAATTAACACCTGAAGCATAAAGAATGACCTTGAGAAAATGAAAAGCTTTACTTAAAACTCACTGCCTGAAACGTAGTTAAATTGAGCACCATGTTTATGTTCTAAAAGAGATGTAAAAATACTGCACTTTAGAATAGGAAAACTTCAGATAAAGAATTTCTCACTTGGAGCCTTTTAGAAGAGGTATAATGTTTAGAAACCCAGAATTCATTTTTATTTAGTGGTATCCAACTAAATATATCTGCTACACAATAGTAAAAAGCTACATGTTAGAACTTTCGTCAATGTTCTTTTTGCCCATGTTAATAAAGTCATTGTCAGGCATAAACTGAGGATTTACTTTATTAGGACTAGGAACAGAGAAAGAAATACAAGAAAAATGAGACTATACATATTGTATAAAAAAAGGCATGCTGTATTATGTGACATTGTTATGATAAAATGAAATACCATCCTTCATTTGGATATCTGTTCTTCTATATCCGAAAGCAAAAGCACATCAAAATACTTCTGCGGTGATTGACTTGTAATGCAATACACTGCAGTATCTTTGAACCTTAAGCAATGATAATGCTTTCAAACCTGCTATAAACTGGGTCAACTGTATGAAGAAATTGTAAAAAATGATGCAGTAATTCAATTTAGCACTGTGTGAAAACTGCACAATAGCAGGATTAAAGGATCTGAAAATGAAGACAAGTGGTTCATTATTAACTCCTTAAATGTTGTTCCTTCTGGAATGTCATTTGTTTCTAGCTTGGAATTGTAATTTCTGTGTCATGATAGAGTGAATATTTTCTATATTGCTTCTCCATATGAGTACATTGAAGTTTCTTCAAAGGCTTAATATAGTTTATGAAATAAGTCAACATTCACTATTAGTTTTATCCATACAGGTAACAGAATAGATTAGACAAAACAACAACAAAAACATTATGCATTCCTGTAAAAGCTGTGGCATGTGTAAAACTCAGTTATCTTAAAAAGAAAAAAAAAAAAAAAAAAAAAAAGGAAAAAAAAAAGCAGCTGTATAAGTAGCTAAAGAACAAGAAAAAAAAAAAAAAAGTAATGAATTTAATGCTAAAGCTGCAACTGAAAAGTGCTTGTATACAGAGGAGGTACCCTTATTTTTTCCTTGTGTAACACAGTCATTTAAACAGGTGACCTCTTTTGTTACATGGTGATGTTATAGACATAACTTCTTTATGTGCCTAAAAAGTACTTGTTTTATCCTAGGCTATTTTGTGTTGTATATGTATGAGAAAACGTTTTGGATCAGCTTGTGTAACTACCACGGCCATTCCTTCAGCAGGAATCCCAGCCTCTGTCCCACTGTATCCACTGTATCACAATAGTACTCCATGCTGGTGATCACCAGAATCCAGTGTTCAATTGAGAGGCAATGTCAAAATGAGTAACAATGGAGTAACCAAGTAACCAACCTGGAATGATTTAAAGAGCTGGGTAAGCCAAAAGATTAAAAAATAAAAATAAAAATTCCTGCTCCAGGGTAGCAATTGTACTTTTGTGTATGAATCTCTCTCTATATATATAAACAAAACAAAGCAAAAAACAAAAACTCTGAATTCTTTACTTTGAGAACTTAGATAGTTTCTATTACATTTGGTTAGGACATCTGAAAATAAAGTTGATAACAGACAGAAGTGTAGTCTTCTGCTATTGAAAATTGTTTTTCTTCCAAACTGTAACATGTTTGATCCCACCCTTTTTTGAACTTAATCTTTTTCTTAATTGGCAGAGAATTGATTCAAAATTCCATTTGGTACTTGGCATTTGTCCGAAATTCTAGGACAGTGTGCTCCAAAATGCATGTTACGGTTCTAGCCAGCTCCTCATCAGCCTGAGGCTTTCTGACCAGCAGCAGTTAGGCCAGAGCAATGTGCCCTGGGTCTGATTTCAAGTCAGGAGACAGCTAGGGCTGGTTAACTTTGGTCTGGAAGGCAGTCCTAGGTCTCCCAGTTTAGATACACTCATGACACTTTCCGTACCTGGAACCGAGGTTGCTTAGTCTGCATGTCAAATAAAGTAAAAATTGATGTGGGTGCAAAATCGTAACAATCTAAAATAAAATATTATTACTAACTAAGCAGGCTCAAGCTTAAACTTAGTGTCTTAGCTGCAACTTACACTTTCTCCTTTAAAGAATGTGCAGTGTGTTTTTTCCTCTGCTTTTCTATCTCAAGTTAAGAGTGGTAATTATATGAATTACTACTTCCTTTTGAACTCATGGCTACATGATCCCAGAGCACAGAAGCTACATAATGGCTCACGTATGCATATCTCTATATCATTTTATTGTACAGCTCTGGAAGTATATGGGATGTGGCCTTCATCATCTAGTTGTTTATAATTCATAGTGAAATCATTGCTCAATGGTCTCAAATCTAATATTAGTGTCTGGGCTGTCATTAAGTCAGCGTTAAATGAAAGGGAGTAGCTGAGCATCCATACAAAGAGATTTTACTCAATATCATGTATGGATATCATAAGCATAAAGTATTTTAAATGTATGTGACAAAAGAGCTTGTTTTGAGAAATAACGAGAGACAAATGGGATACAATATTCCAACCGTAAATCATCATTAAGCAATTAATGCTTTCACCATCTGTGGTCCAAAACATAAATTCCTCTCCTTCAAAAGTGATCATTCATTATGATTGTAGGTTTACTTTTATCTCATGGAACAAGAAAAGATACATAACTTACATATTCAACTTATCCTTAAGAAGAACATTTTCTTAAAAATATCTATATTATACATACATATTTAATTATATAACAGAAAGTTGGTTGAAGGAGTAAGGAAAACTTCAGAATCTGAGTGGGAGTGAAAACATTTTTTTCTGATGTGTCTTATAATAATGCAGATCAGTCTTGTGAGATAAATTCATAAGCCCCTCACCATTTTCTCTGGTATTGTAGTTTCCTCAGCTTGGATGACAAAAATGATTCAACCATTACGTTTTCTTATAGACAGTCTCGCATTTCAGTCACTAGAATTTGCAACTAGAGGTTTCATGCTCTGGAAGAGTGCTCTATTTATGGAGGAGAAAAATCAACAATCATGCTGCTCTAAGATTGTTGATTTATATATTTATTTACTTTAAATGCATAACTGCAGTCTGGATGGGGCTTTGGGCAACCTTGTCTAGTGGGAGGTGTCCTTGCCCTGGGCAAGGGGGCTGGAACGGCTGGAACAAGATGGTCTTTAAGGTCCCTTCCAACCCAAGCCATTCTGGGATTCGACTTCCCCCATCTTGACCACTGTGCTTGTGAAAGCAAAATGTAGTTTGCTTTTATGCATACTTTGCTGTATATAAATGATTGCTTTCAGTAGTAATAACACACATTTTAGGTATATGATCCAATATATGTTGAACTCAAAAGTCTGTATTGCTCTCCAGATTATCTGAGTCAGGTCCAGATCAGGAAAAGAAGTGATCTATTATCTGTTGCTGAGTGAAGTAACAGGAGTCAATTCAGTGCCACAGCTGGTGCTTGGCAGCATCTTTGCAAAATGATTGGTGTTTGCTTTTGGTGGGTATAAATGCAAGAGTGGAAGAGCACGTACAATCCTTAGCTGTCTTCTGTGCAAAAAAAAAACTTTTTTGATATGGGGCACAATAGCAAAGAACAGGTGTTTAGAAATGACATTTCTGTGGTAGAGCTGCTGATATGTACGTGTATATGGGTATCAGCAGCATAGCCAGCATAGGAAGCCATCATTTGGATGACTCACTTGGCCAAATGATAATATGAATAGAAAAGAAAGTTTGCTGTCTTGGGTGAAGTGGGATAGGCATAATCAAAGCACAGGTGAGAGATGGAAGCAAAACCTTTAACGTAGTACAGAGGATTAAAGCATGAGGTGGGAAAGAATAGATGTGGACTCCTAAATTTGTTGGTAAGCTAGACATGCAATTAGAGGAAGCGGAAATTTAAGAGCCAATAAAAGCTAAATAGAAGGCAGGCCTGTCTGCTGTGATAAGGTAGTCATTTAGGACCGCAACAGGTGTTACTACAGTAATTAGAATATACTGAGATATCTGATTGGAACTTTTGCATGATGAGAGCATTGCCAACTGCTTTTGATATTGGTTGACGGCAACAGTAACAGGCCGAAAACACCTGTTCTGAAATCTTTTTACCAGCAAGAGGGAAAGATGCTTTTCAGTGGTTTTATCCTTTAGCATTTCCCCTTTTTATTCTGGCTTCTTAAGTCCTTTGTAAACAAATTAACAGTCATGATATTTTAAGGGCTTAGTTGTGCCAGATGCTACTCAAGATCTCTTAAGAGGTCCCGTATATAAATGGTATTCTTCATTTATGAGCTTTCCTTCCTTATGTTTGCTATAAAGTTTTGGGTTCACTTTGTGAGTTTTCAAAGCTGTATTATTATATTCTGATGTTTTTCATAGGCATTGGGAAAGGTTTTTGCTGTCCTGTCTCTCTCTCTCTCCTCAACAGTTTCAGCCTGCCTGAAAGAAAAAAAAAAAAAAAAAAAAAAAAAAAAAAGATTTGCAGTAGATCAATATTCCCTTAAGATGTAAATGCATCATTCTTAAAAGTGAAGCAAAATTTGGCCTGTCCAGTACTCTAATGTTAGATCTCTAAGGATATCTCAGGGGCCGCAGAAATTGTAACGAGGAATCGATAACTAGAACAAATCTCTCTCAGTCCTGAAGCAACCTCTCAGAGTATGTTTGTGTCTTTGTATAACTGGAGCTGGCTTTCTGTAAGTGAGATGCAAAATGGAGGAATTCAGGAAATTCATGTGGCAGTTTCAGTGCTGTGCAGGACTGCAAGTTTGATCCCAGAGGTGAGATTGGGCTGTCAGTAATAATATTCTTCCTGCCTGAATTTCCATGGGAGAAAAATACTCTCCCTTACTTGTCCCTCTCAGCTGGTATATGTTGCTTCCTTTCGCTATTCAAGCAGAGGCCATGTGGCACTCTAGGTATGTCTGAATTATAGTTTGGATTAAAATGAATCATTTTTATACAGTGTTTTGGGGTGAAATGACCAGTTTCAAGGCCTACAAGTTATGCAGAGTATTTTGCTCTCTCCTCCAGCGTCATTGGATGTGAACAAGTTGAGCTTTCTTGTGTCCATTCAATAGCTTTATAAGAAAATGAAGATTAAACTGCTAGATCACTACCACCAGCATTCTGCCTCTCAGGGGCTATTTTTTCTGTCACCTTAAACTGAACTGTTCTGGGTTGTGTGTGAGACATTTTGCCAGGTTGGAGATCCAGGGCAAATTGAATGCCTCTGCAGCTGAATGCTGAGTGTGTGTAAAGGCAAGCAGGAATCCTGTTGTATGTATTTAAAATGTGAGATGCACAGGTAGTCTGCAAATGGCTTGATATTCATAAAGAGCAAAAACAAATTCAGATGCTGCAGACTGGGATGTTACAATTTTTATACAGTAAGGATCTTTTGCCTTTGTTTTGTGAATGACCTTCTCAGTTTTGGAGTCCCTCTCTGTTCTTCTCTCTAGGCTATTTTTTTGGTGTTAATTAAAGCCCAGATTAAGTATATAAAAGCGTACTCAAGCACACCCAGCTGAAAACAGGGCTAAATGAACAGAAACATGCTAGCAGAGATGTGAGCTTTGTCACTGGAGTAGAATGAGTGAATATGAAAGTCATTATTGGGAAGCAAAGTGACATTTAAATTATGCTGCTGTTTCTCCTCCTGGCTTCTGACAAGGTTTTTCAGAGAGAAAATTAAATGAGTTACAAGACATTTAAGTGCCACGCTTGAAAATGGTATCTTAATGTGTTTGATTATTAAATGAAATGTTAGCCCCATGTATCTGTATGATTTTACCATGAAAGTGGCATGTAAAACTGATATGGTACCTTCTCAAATCTTTAATGTACTAACTGGCATCTTTTAAATGCTGGTTTTGTGCCATTTCTGTTGTACCCACACAATAGAATTAGTCATGTGGAGAGGGAAACAGCTGGCAAAAAAAAATGCATAAGCAGCCAGCTTAGCATTGTCATAGGTAAAAGACAGCAATAAATCACAGACAAGTGCAAAACTATCAGGGAAAAAAAGCCAGTAATAAAGGTGATTCAACTGTAATGTCAGGCCCTCTGAAGGAAGTGTTCTGCAGATGGATAGAGAAGTGAAGAAGAAATGGCTTCAGACAGGTGAAGACCAATTTTTGCTGTTGAAAAGAAAGCTTTATCCTTCTTGTCTGAGGCCCCAGTTTAAAAAGGGTATTTATCTACGGGGTTAACTTCATCAGCTCTACTAACTGCACTCCAGTGAGAGATAAGAAGATAATTAAAATTACCGCCATGCTTAATCAACTTGCCAGCATAGGGATACTCTCTTGAATTGGGGCACAATTAAATTAAGCTTAACTTCTTCCAAATATATGCAAGAAGTAGACATCTGGCAAAGTCTAGCTGAAAAAGCACAGAGCTGCATTATGACAATCTCCAAGGACAAAGGAAATGGAAAGTGAAAGGGTATCAGAGAGCAAGACTTCTGCCAAGTCCTTCAATATTTGTTTTGCAATGCAGACTACCAATCACAAAAAATACTAAACTACTGATTTCACTCATTTATTGCTAAATCATTCAACTAGTGATTTCACTAGTTTACCCATAGCATACATAGGTATGAAAACATATGCATGTATGCTAATGTACCTTATTTTAGAATGTTTCAGTAAGCATCTCTAACTGTTGTTTCAAAACAATTTACAACTGCAATTAAAGGGTCTGAAAGTGATATAAAAGGAAGCAGACTAATTGAGCTAATCACAGACAAGATCAAGGCCCTCTGGCCTTGAAATCTATAGCTCCATGAAAAGAAGTCTTTGAATATTTGCTGAATCTAGGGATATTAATAATCAGCAGTTACAGTTCTGTCCATTTACAAGAGGCATCAAAGAATTAATTTTTACAATATGCCTGGAAGGTAAACTGCAGAATCTCTATTAATTTTACGAAACAGAAAGTCAAGAGGACAGTCAGAACTAATCAGAGCCAGATTATATGTTGCAAATTTCTGTTTCCTAATCTTGTATGAGAATATCTCTGGGCATTTGCTAAAAGCTCATTGAAGATGAAAAGGCTTCCATTCAGATCAGGCCTGATGAAAAGAGCATGACTGGCAGTTGTTCTCTCACACTCTGATAAGTCAGAATGCTTTAAAATAATTTAGAGTGAAAGTAAATAATTATATTTTCTTATTTTTATTTTCTATAGTAGACACCTTGAAGAACCCTTTCAGATATGCAACCCACATTTCAGAAGTGCTTTACTTAGTAAAATCACTACTAGGAGCTGAAATCTAGGACCTGCTAAGGGCTCTTCCACCTCTACTCACATGGAATTTGCCTCTGCTTTTCCCCTTATCTTTCAAACTGGAAATAATACATCTTTTCATTTTTCTGTTCTGTTCATCATGTTTTTCACAACTCTGGGTTGTGAAGCCAGAGTTCCCATGGACATAGAATCAGAGGCACGCTTAAGATTTTATAGGTGCTTCTGAAGTTCTGGAAAATCTTTCAAAAGCTGTATAGTTTTAGCCATGCTGAATTGCTACTATCTTCAGATCTAATTCATTCCAGCAATTGATTTGCACTTTATCCACTGTGACCAGACTTCTCCCATAGGAAAATTTATGGTTCTAGCTTACTTAGAATTCTGTAATTTTTATTCCCACAGTGGCATAAAAGTGGGTCACTTTGAATCTTGTTTACAGTAGCTTCACAAACTTATTCGTTGGTTTTATCATGCAGATGGTTGCATGTAAGAAAACATATTTGTTAAATGTAAATTTTAACTGCTTGGAGTCTCTATCTCTACGTAATATCTAGCCTAATGTCACCACAGGACAACATTTATGTTTTCATTTAAAAATAAAGTAAGCAGATGGGACTTCTCGCATCCATAGAGTGGTAAATTAAAAATAAAAGTAACCATTTTTTTAATGTTGTACTCTGCTGGGATGAGAGTTTGGCATTATGACATCTGGTCTAATTTGAGTATTCCAGTAGCTGCTTTATAGCATTTACTAAAACACTGAAATGAAGCCTGCTGATATTATCTTTGCATAATCCATGTGAACATGTAAACCCCATAGAGTGAGCCTGTCCTTCCCCACTTCTCAGTAAAATAAAAAACTCCACTACAGACTTCATTGTTTTCATGGCATATATCAATAGTCACTATAGTTGAAACACTATCCTAAAAAGCTAAAATTTACCTTTGTACCCCATTGGCTTCATACAAAGTCCATTTGAGATTATATGTCAATTAATACAATGGGAAATGGAGGGGAAACAGAGATGCCAGTCTTTCAATTTGTATCTTTGAAAACTTCCTCCCAAGTAAACAGCTTTTTCTCAGTAATATTTAGCACTCTGATTTTCTGTGAATCTTCCAACCACTAGGACAAGTTATTAAGATTCCAGTGAAAATTCAAAGTGTTTCTTCTATAGGTAGAGGTCTTATGGTGCCAAGAAACTACCAATAGTAACTTAATCTTTGACCTTTAATACTAAACTATTAAAATCATCTTTATTTATCATTATTTTTATCATCTTTAACTAGACACAAAGCATAACTAGTACATGATTAAAGTTTGAGAATTCAACATACCATGCTGTAGCTATGCTATAAAATTGAAATGGCTCTTTTATCAAAATATAAAATCCAAGTAAACACACTAAATAGATAAATGCACAGATTGTGTTTCCCAGGAAATAATGCCTTTTGTTCTATTATGGAATAAAAAGGTTCTTGTTTGTAAGTCATTGACTCTAATCTAGTCAAAAATATTATCTACCAGAAACTGCTGCAGTTGCTAGTTGGTTCCAGACCAAATCTTAGACAGAAAATGTAGGCAAACTTCTCATTCAGGGGTAAAGCAATCTAGTAGATATATTCTTGGACAGACTTTGCAGAACTGAGCTCCATTCTTTGGTTGACTGCTGGCTGAACTGATGGCAAGTCATAGCTGTGCTATTTCCATAAAATGCATAAGATTCTCCATCTGTTAAAAAGGAATAAAGTTAGTTGTAGTAACACTTCTAGATGGTATTTATATGGTGCTTTGAAAAAAAAAAACCTGCTGTGGTTTGGGGGGAGGAGGGGGGGGTCTGTTCTCCAAAAAGTAGCTCATCAGACAGTGAGAGACTGTGCTTGTCTCAGCATTTGGTTTCAGTTTAACACTGACAATCAGGAGGAACCCTCTGACCTTCTGGACATGACAGATGACTTTAGCTCCAACTCTGTACACCCCATTACCTTTTCACAAGCACCAACCATACTTAGAAAGGATAAATTCTCCTGGATTTTCAGGAAGATGCTTTTGGCAATCTATCATAGAACCACAGAATGGGTTCTATGCAGTTTGGGTTGGAAGGGACCTTAAAAACCATCTCGTTCCAACCCCCCCTGCTCTGGGTAGGGATTTCACCCACTTCACCCAGGGCCTTGTCCAATCTGGTCTTGAACACCTCCAAGGATGGGGCAACGGCTACTTCTCAGGACAGTGTAGCCCAAATATAACTTCTTCTTCTATACTTTCATAACTTAACACTGTTACCAAACTGAGAATAAATAGATTTTTTTTCAGTAAGATTGTATTAGGGCTTCATAAGCATTTATGTTCTGCTTCTAGCTAAGGAGGATGAACAATTATACTAAGTGATATGAGAAAATAGCAAGCCATGTGTTTATTCAAAGGCTATACAATTACTTTAGTTGATATTTTTATTCTGTGACAATAATGATACCATATTTTACACAAATACGCTACTCAGTGAACATTGTGTTTACCGGTATTTAAAGGAATTGTATCAAGAGACGAAAGAGCATCTGATTCAGTCTTAGGTGTCATAAAAATTTGCTGTACAAGAAGAAATACAATGAATAAATTTACTATATCGTCTTCCTCGGGTAATCCTATATGTATAGTGACCCTGTAACTGGGGCTCTATCCAGGTGCAGGGCAACATCTAAATTTATGCAACTTTAGAATTAGGACTGAATATGGAAAAGGAACTTTTGTCCTGAATCAGCCATCACGTCTGTACTTTTATTTGCAGTAGTGAGCGTATCATGTTCAAAAGACTTTGAGTTATCTTCTTTCCAGAAGACACCTAACCGCATTCTGTATTAGTATTAGTCAAAAACAAACCTTTTTCATGAAGAATTCAGAACTAAGAATTTGATTTTCCTTTTTCCTTTCCAGGTTAGCTTTTATGGAGAACATAAAGAACTGGAATGCAAACGCAAGTGTGTACAGAGGGCCAGTTAAGGTACTCATTCAGAAACCTGAAGGATCAGCTATGTCTTAAATAACACCTCCTTCTGGGGACTTAAGGTAGGGAGAAATGCTCACCATCTTTCAGGGTTTCTTTTGAAAAAAATAAATGTAAAAATTCTTTCTTTTAAACAGATGGCTAAAAAGTAGCTGTTTCCTCTTCTCCCCTCATTTATCTCAGTAGCTAAACTACTCACTGAAGAGGTAGAGTACTTCAGTTCACAGCTTCTTCTATCCAGGGAATTGAAATTCAAATTTAAATCCTTATCTGTCTTTCTAGAGAGTGCTTCATCACCACTGTATGTTGCACCATGTGTATATCTGTACGTATGTAAGAGAGCATTTTTCTCAGTCTTTTTAGGGAAAGAGTTTATTTTGCATGACATACTAATTAGGGAGCAGGTGCACCCCTTTGCAGTCTAAGCTCATAGTTAGAACACTTTCCTGGATGGCAGGAAAAATACAGATACCCTAAAACACAGGAATTAATTCAAAACAGACCTCCTGCACTGTGCTTTGTTCTGAGGACTGGATAAAAAGATTTACCAATGATTACCACTCTTGTATTCCTCTAATACTACATTTTAGAGTTCTTGTGAAATTAAAATTGAGCATTTTGTACTGAAACAGGTTTTTTTTTCTTTATTACTAATAGAAAAAATAGAAGCTGATCTTTGCAATAGCATTCCCATATAGACTCCAGAGAGATATTTTATTGTATTTAGGGCAAGAACTAATTCAGAGAAAGGCTCTTTTGTTCACCATCTATGAATCTTGACCTTGACCTGGAAAGTCTATCCTCAGTGTTGCATGTGGGGCAATTAAGCTTCTGTGAAGCAAAACATCCCTATCATAGCAAAATATGTCAAGTGTATCAGAGCTCAAACCTCCAATCTAATTTTATTCTTTTTAAATGAGCCAAGCTGCTTAAAATTAACTTGAATGAACAGAGAACAAAAGCATTTAATAGGTCCGAGAAACTTAAGTTTCTTTACTCTGTTTTGGGTTGTTAGGATGTTTATTTGTTTGTTTGTTGTGGGGTGAGCACATTTCCAAAGACATAGATATCCAACACCAGCCATGGGGCTCAGACATTTCATTTAACTGAGCTACACTGGCCTAAGGAGTTCCTGTGCACCTCCTGAATCTTGTAGCTGTTAGTAACAGCTCATGTGCTTGCTAATAGCCTTCCCTTCTTTTGAATTAATATAAGGTAGGGAAAACCTCAGAGGAACAGGCTGTTGCATTTAACCTGGGGAGGCAGGCTGGAGTGCACATATGCACACACTGGCCCTTTATGGCAGCTCAGCTGATGGAAGTTCCTTACTACCTTTCTAGAGCCAAGTGGTTAATACACTGATCACCCCTATCCTTTAACAGACTGTGGTTGGGTGAAAGGTGGGAAGCATGCCCAACCAGAGCACGTGTTGAACAAATTATGGTCAGACAGCTCAACGATTTTTTTTCACAAAGCAAAGATGCTTCAAAATTCACGGGTCCTCAAGAGGACACTAAAGGAGCATAACACAAAATCCTTGATATTCTGTTTTCTGTCAGTAGTGTCTGACCAAAGTAAAGGTTTGCATGTCTCCAAAAGCTGCAGGTAATCATTGTTTTGCTGAGATCTATACTTAAACATACTAACATTTAAATTCATTTATTGTTTCTGCTGACTCCCTAGCAGGTGCTATTTTTACTGTAAGTACATAAGGGATTGTTAGGGAACTTGGTCACTGTTATACACAGGAGTAAATCTCATTCACTTCAGGTCTCCAAAATGTTCAATCTGTTTTGCTAAATCCTCATTTTGTTATATATCCAATGCATCCAGAAGCTCTTTTTATCTTAAGTCTTTGAAAAAATGCTGAAAATGACATGTAACTCAGCTTATCATTTTCCTTGTAAAATCAATGCTTCTAGAATGCTGGATCCCAGAGTTTTGCAATTTTTCATTGATCTCATTCACCCTGTTTCCCATGAGAGCTTTTCTGAAATACTGCTATTGAGTAACATTCTTGCTAGTATGAAGGGAATAGAGAAGGAAAAACCTTTGCTGGTTGAGTAAAATGCAGAATGACACAAAACATCCAATTCAGCCTCCTTTAGGGTGTTTAAGACACAGAACTCATTTTTCTGGATGAAAAGCAGACAGTGACACTGCCAGCAGCAACTGTGTCAGCTCAGGTTCTCCCAGCAGGAGGGACATACAGGGTGGCTGGAGTGGGAAACACAACAGATGCCACAAATGGAAGTGCTCATTTAGAGCCCATATTTTAGATAAAATGAGACGTGGGGCATATAAAACTTAACATTGACTCTTCAGAATATAACAAACACAACTGCTCACTAATGAGAAGTATAGAACAATGGAGATCTATTTAAAATGGGGGTCCTAGCTTATTTTCAGAGCATCTAGATGTGGGTGAATAATGAATGGTTTAGCCACAAAACTTTTCAAGAGAAAAATTAGGGAAGAATAAAAGGGAAATGTTTTGAGCAGCAAAAAACCTTTCCCCCACTCCCAGAATACTTTAATAAATTACATAGTAATTGCATTATATGCCATTTAGTTAACCAAAATGCTTCATATCCTATTTTATATTTATCCTCATTAAAAAAGTCTATTGTATCTCTTTTTAAAGGAAAAAAAATAGAGACATTTTTTAAGAACCTAAATATCGGAAAGAGCTAAATATATATTTTAAAGAAGAAAAAAAAGTAATTTTGAAGACTCATGCACAATACAAAAATACGTCACTTCAAGTTCAACTACATAAGCCTCTTATACTCCTTTTGATAAAATAGAAATTAATTTTAAAGACAAAATATTTTAAAATAAATGTTTCAAATATGACTGCCTTGCAGAGTTTACAATCAATTAAAATAAAATTAATCACATTTTTTCAAAGTAATTTAAGCATATTTGGATGCTCCTCAAGCCTTTAAAATAAGTGACAGATATTGATTAAGTTTAGCAGTTTCCCAGCACTTACTTGTTATTGGAATGGTTCTGTGAACAAAGCTGTTTGTGTTAACTTGGGACTAATTAATAAAGCAGTGCCTGCCATGATCTGTAGATCATCAAAACCCTGATTAGGAGGGCTACAGTGACTTTGTTTCTCTGTATATATAAAGTGATCATTTCCACTGCCTACTATAGAAACAAAAATTTACCTACAAAACCTACCTGATTCTTAAAGGAAAGGAGAATATGTGAATTGCTAGCTACAGCTAAGGAAAAGTTCTTTTTTTTTTTTAACCTATTTTAATTTTATTTTTTTTTAGTGATTACATTCTGTCAATCTACTTATAAAGGTGACAGACACTTCATTCTTATTATATATATTATTCTCTAATAGGTTCTACCATAATACCTTTTACCTGAAGTTCAGTATATTCTCTAGATTGTTGCTCAATTAAAATGTGCTATGTCTGCTTATCTGCACTGGAAAAGTGCAGGAATCTATTTACAGCAGCAAGGCAAAAAGATATGGAAAGGTCCATGGCCCTGCATTATTGCTGGCGTACTTAGCAAACACTAGGTTACTGCTGCTTGAAGCCCAGACAGAGAACTGCAGTTGCTTGTGTTTTCTCAGGAATGCTTTTTCTCCATTCATGCCTCTTCTTTTACTTTGAACTCATACAAGCAATCAGTCTCTTAAATTCCTCAGATGTTTTATCCATAAAGCAGTTACCTGGTGGCCCTCTCGTCATCTTCATGTGAGCCTCAGGTGTGGCTTGAATATGCTACAGCTCTGCATAAGGTGAGTTACATATGGGTGAGTGGCAGAAGAGAGGTGCAAATAGCTTGAGACGGGCAATGATGAAGATTACAAACAGCACTTACATGTCATTGTTTCCATGACCTGTTTCATTTCATGAGTGGTCTGGGGTTAAAAATACTGTTCTGCCTGCTGCACAGTTTGCTTGTGATTCAGGCAGACTGTGTCTGTCAGAGAGAACTATAGGCAAATACAGCTAGATTAGACGTGCCAAGGCTGACTTCCACTGGGGCATGCTTTGTACAGCTTCTCTTGTATTTAGCTCACCTGGAAAAGCTGTTGTTTCCAGACCACCAGAGTCCCAGGATGAACCTCAGCTGTGGTAACGTTTAGGATGCATGCACAGCTATTCTGGGTCCTGCATGGGAAATTCTGCTAATTGGGTAAACCCACTGTAGTGTACAGGCACCAACTGGCAGACACAACTTTCACAATGAGAGAGATCCATAATTTTCAAATGTAACTAACAATTTGTGACAATAAAGCAGCAACACGAGCCAAGATGCTGGCACTTCTTCTTGTCACCTCTTTCAAGCACGGTAACTAGAATTTGCATTTGTTTCTTTTCCAAAAGCAGTAACTTATTTTATAAAGAAGGCATTTAATGCGTACATTTTCTTTGGCACAATTTTATTTTTAAACCAAAGTCTCTGAAGAGTTTAGTCTCATCTCTTTTAAGAAAAGAACCTGAACAATATTTAATTAAAATTGTATCCAACCACAGAAATGTTATTATCCATAGGCACTGAGATCAGAATTGTCTCAAAAAGGGTAAATAACATAATTGTGATAAAGGAAGGTGAAGATGATGGAATTATACGAAATTATGAGTGACAGACACGGCAAAACAAAAATTCGTGTTTAAACTTTCTTATAGTAATAAAAGGATGGTCAGTTAATTGGAAAGGTAGTGCATTTCAAACCCACAAAAACAAACAGTTTATTAACATACAGCCTAGCTGCCAATCGTCATTCATGATACAGCATCATGGTTACACAGACTGTAACTGACTACATCTGTGTCTCCCTTGTGCAGTGCATACCCCTGGCTATTAGCACTCCTTGGAGGGGAATGTACATTTTTTCATTTTTAGATCACGCCCTGGGCTACGATACATAGGATATTTATCACTTTTACCCTGCAGGTTAAAATTCATACAGAAGTCTGTGCATGGTCAATCCAGAAAAACATTTTTAGAATGAAAGTATTCTTATTTGGCACTTGGCTTTGGGCATAAATCTTTAAAGATAAAAAGAAAAAAAAAATGGAAAGAAAATTGGAGGGGAGGTGTGTAAACACTGATTTAAGCATTGGGAGGGAGCTGGTAGACCAAGTAGGGATAGCTTTTCCAGATAACCTAAATTCGTTATTCTGGTTCCCTCGTGCAAACTTCACAGAGAGCCAAGGGGCAGATGAAGAAGCATTCACCTGAGCTGGTGCTGTCGCGTGCGGCACTGTGGAGGATGCTAGTTCAAACTCTGACTGGCGAATTGCTGTGGTAGCACAGAGTTAGCTCTGAGCTGAGACCATCTGCCTCTCAGCAGCACACATTAGGCAGCCCAGCACCATGTTGATGTAAACATACTGCTTTACGTTCTGGAACCAGCTCCTGCACAGTTGTTCAGTGTACCACTGTGTGGCAAAGACTGGCCCCCCTCTCTCTTCTCTTAAAAACCTCTCTTTTAAGACTTCTTTTAAGACTTGCTTTTTTTTTTTTTTTTTTTTTTTTCCCAGTATTTTTTTGGTGGGAATCCTTAATCATTTCTTGTCAGAACAAGTTTCATAGGCTGTCTGGGAAAGGACATAGAGTCATTAAAGTTAGCAGTTCTGACGTTGTTTCTTAACAGCCCCTAAGCGTCACTTGATGGATGGCTGTCTGGAACGATATCCTCCTTCCTGCTGATGTTCCCAACCAAACCCAAGTGATACAAAATGTCTCAGAATCCCAGCAGTCATCTATTAGCAATAAATTATGACATGGCACTCCAGATTTTTTGCAGTCATCTACAATACACTAATCCTGTATAGGATTTGTAAAGGATTAGACATTATATGGATAACATGCACATCTACAGTTCTGTTAGATAAGAGAAAAAGAAACAGACCCGAGGAGTAGGATTTTGTGTTAGGGTCAGAATGAAATTTCCTCTCAGTGGATCAATAATTCAGGGCAGAGCAATGGACTAGGTGACCTCTTTAAAGTCCTTTCAGGTTTAGGGTTTTGCCCATTCCCTTTTTTACTCCCCCTGACGTTTTGTTAATAAATAGGTTTTTGAAATTTCTGTGAAACATCTGTTAGCATCCACAGCCAAAAGAAGTGTGATGGAGAAGCTAAACTATAGGCCTGCTCAGCTAAAACAATTCCTATGGGGTTTTTGGCCATTATAATAAAACAAAGAAGTGGAGAAGTCATTTGGAAACTTACTTTACACCAAGAAAAGAGTTAATTTAAAAAACACAACTTGAATTTTATGAGGATAATTCATATCAAATATTATATAGGCAGAAGCTGCTCTATTTCATTCAGCTTCTGGAGAAAAATAATTATGCTCTTTACAATTTGAAGTGCATTTGTATTCCTTCCAAACAGTCCTATTACAACAAATGAAGTACTTACTATACATCTTTTTCCTGCTACTTTTCAACTTAAATTTAATTTTCACATACATTTATTTAAAACAATTCTCAATGTGACTCAGCCAAATGATGAATTTATGGAAGGCTTAGTAAATGTGTAATCTAGTTGAAGTTAAAAATTGCTACTTTGTAATTCCGTGCCTAAATGAAATTATCCATTGCAGCCAGCTATTGTGCATCCGTTTACAGCCTATTCCTTGTGGTACAAATTCAGACTATAACTGAAAGAAAACATAATGCAAATGTTCTGCAAACAAAAAAATGTATATATACATATGTAATATTAGTATTAAGCAAATGTTTTAATTTCTTTTTTCTGTTCTCTGAGCCTGCACTGGCAGATATGTGTGTATAAATTTTGTATATGCAGAGAATACATTGTACATATTCATGGTCCTATTTTTTGCATATAATAAATGACTGTCTCTGTCCAAAAATAAATAGAGTCTGAATTTAAGAAAAAAGTTAAATCAAATCAATGTTGCAAAGCATAAAAATATTTGCAATGTGATCTCACTGCACAAAAGGTTTGTGACTTGTATCGATAATAGAGCAGACTGTGCATGAACTTTGCTTCAGGCAAATTGTGAGACTGCTTTTTGCTTCATTGTTGGCACAAAATCAGCACTTATGCCAGACTCAGGTCTAAAATCAGCCTATATCTGATAAAGAGTATGGTGTAATCAGCCTGACTGAGCTTGCATTTAGCAGGAGATATGTATGAGTTTACCATTTTTAAAGAGCAGGCCCCAGTATTTTCTGAGAGAGGATGTGTCACTGAGGTTTCAGATGGATGCCCAGCATGGAAAGACACTCAGCTCTTAATTAACTGCTCTTTAATCAGCAATTTTGACTTAGAAGTCATACTAAGTTTGATTAGGATAAAGTTCATTGCTTCTACACAAATATATTAAAATCAAGCTAGTAAATTCTCTGTTCATGTCACCACAACTATGTACCAACTATGTACACGTTGTTTAATCCAAAACCCAGTGCATAAAATTTGTGGAGAAGCTTCAGAGTATTTCTTACTGCAGTAGTGCTTCATGCTATTTATTCTGTAATGTCCTGATTCAGGTAGTGGGATTTCCATTACTCTCCTTGCAAGAATTAGTGGAAACATGGAAAGACTTAATTCCACATCCACAGAGATTACCAGGCTCCCAAAGTCAGAATGCATTCCAGATTGCATTATAGCCCATACAACATGCAAATTAGACTTCAGTTGTATAAATTACTGAGAGTGAGACTACTTTATTCTTTCTTTCAACAAGACTAAAAAAATCACAAACTGTTTCATCTTCTTTTCCCACTATTTTCATTTTTGATGTTAAAAGGTTGACAGCTGCACACTACGGAGATAGGCTTACAGCGAAATTACGACAAGCTAAATGAGTGAACATGCCAGCTCTTTTGAGGTAACTGTCTCTGAGAATGCTTTTAACCCACAGCACCTCACGGCAGAGGCAGTAGAGCTTATCCATCTTCCGCTGAGGGGTCACCTAACTTGTGTGTGTTTCAGGGAAGACGCCGAACCCTGTCAGTTACCACAGAGTGTTTAACTCCATGTAAGCTCATACCCTACATTACCCTGTAATAACTTCTTCATGACTGTGATGTTACTCTTTGATACAGGATTAATGAAGTGCAGCAAATACTCAGCTATTGATTATAAGGACCCATTTTTCATTGTTAGTATCTCCTGCCTACTATTAAGCTATACAGCACAGTGAAGTCTGGAACTTAAAACAGTGCCACATTCCAAAAAAAGAGAATTCAGAACTCTTTTGCCTGTTGTTGCCTTGATTGCTTTAAACCAGACAGAATGTACTGAGAAACAGCTGAAAGTTTTTGATTTGTGATTAAGCCATAGGTTTTAACCTGATCTTGTTTTATAATCCTTTAAACTGTGCATCTGAAGTTTCCAGCAAGCATTTTATTGCAACAGTTGTCCATTGAAAAAAAGTGGCTTTAGGTCATGCAACCAGCATTTCCTGAACAATGTCACAAAGGTATATGGAGCTCCTGACAGTTCAGCTACTGACTTCCTCAAATTTTGTAGGTTCCCCACATGGCAGCACAAGGGGTATCTTTCTTTGGAGAATGTTATACTCATGATATACAGTTCCAAAATCATACTGAAGCCTGGACTTATATGAAAGCCTTCAGAGTTCCCAGATTCTTCAAAAGGCTCATGAAATCTTTGAAGCTAATAGCACCTTCTGTTTTGTCTTCTGTATTCAGCGATATGGAAGGTAGACAAGGCATTTGGGTTTTGTTATTTTGAAACAAGCCTGTAAAAGAGGCCTGCCATAAACAAAGCTTATGAATAAATGAATGCATCTGACAAAGAAGTTAATGATCACATGGACTGAGCCCAAATTCTTGATCAATGAATCATGTAGGCTGCTTTGTGTAGGCTTTGGCAAATCAATACTCCATTTTGTTAAACAAGTAAAATAGATTTTTTTCTGGGGGTGCTCTAGATTAATTTTTAAATATAAAGTGTCAGACAGAAAATCTGCAAGGGTGCTTGAGAGCTCTGCTTGGAACTTTTCAAAATTCTTGCTTCTTTGTATGCTTCTTACCAGGTGACAACACACACCAGATGACCAGTTAAGGGAAAGAAATAGTAAAATTTAAAAGACTATATTACAGCTACAGAGCTGTAAAAGAGCTCATGACATTGCAGAATTATTAGTACAGTATAATTATGCTCCTGTATTAGATTACTAATAAGTGAAGTGGAATTGGTAAACATTAGGACAGTCTTCATTATTTTCTCTTCCTGGGCTTATAACACCCAGGACATTAGAAAATAAAAACAGCAAATTTGTGGAAGTTTTTCTTTTTGTCTTTGTCATATTGTATTGGAGCTTTATTAGATGCAGGTGACATACCACACCTGCAGTGACATACCCCCTCAGTGACATACCACACCTGCAGTGGGCAAAACAATTCCAATACAGAGGCCTTTGGGTTTTGATGATAGCACAAAGGTCAAGACTCCTAAAGGGATTTAGGTATATAATGATGGCAGATGTACCCTTCTCAAGTGATAGGAAATAAGCTTAGTCTGAATGGTAGATATTTTCTATCCAGCAGCAAAGTTATGCCAATTTCATATGAAGAGACTTAGTTAAGTAACTACTTAGTTAAGTAACTACTAGGGTTCCTGATGGGAGGCTGAAGGCTGAAACTAGTAACTAGCTTTCAAGAGAACTTGACTGGTTGGCTTTTGAAATTTTCTCCTGCAGTATCAGATGTATCAGCAGTATGAATATCCAGATACCTCTTCTAATTCTTGCCCTCACAGCACTTTCAAAATGGATATAGCAGATTAGGCAATTAGCTCCTGCTGAAAGGCAATGGACTCTAGCTCCCTAGTTTATATTATGCTTAACTATTTCCATATTCAGGACATCTAGGTGCACTTTGAATGCCGTTATAGCTCCCTAATTCTGACCCCCCAAATGCTGGGTCAGAACTGGGACTGTGAAGCATGGGTGTATTGCTGAGTTTGCACCCGTCCACTTGGTGAAGCTAGCTACTGAAATTCCTGACTCTAGGGCTCAATGAGTGAACAAAACTCTATCTTGGGAAAAGAAGAGAAAGTTTCTAATATTGTCAAGAAAATGACAGTGTCCTGCAGTTGATATTGCCAGAATGATATTCCTGAAACATAGCTCCTGGATAGATTTAAGTAGAGACAAAATGCCATATCTGATTACAAAGATCAGAGTGGTCTGCTTCTGCAAAGCTCTGAGTACTCGCAGCTCACATTGTCAAAATTAGATTTGTGGGTAAGTGGAATTTCTCATCATCATAGCAATTTGTTTTGGGTACTTAACAATGAATTTAGGGGCCTAATTATAAGTAGCCAACATTGAAAACTGGCTTTGTTTTTCTAAGAAAAGCTACTGCATCCCAGATTCCCAGAGTTATTACCTTCAGCAGTATATCTTGTTGAAAAGGGAGTTCGGTATCAACTTCCAGTGTAGAAAGCAACTAGCATTGTGATATGGATAAGAAATGACCCTTTCCCCTAACCCTGTTGATTACTGCCCTTTCATCAAGCTTCTCTGTGCAAATACTGCCCTGTCAGAAAATAACGCTGTGACTTTAATAAGAAAGCTAAACAAGAAACTGCTGTCTGAACTATGAATTAAGTATTCTGTATGGTCACTGCATTGAGCTAGTGAAAGAAAAGAAACCAACTGTTCTGCAAAAGATAAATTATTATCCCCTAAAATGGTTTATGTTCCCTTGGTTATTTGTAGCAAGTGATTCAAAGTCAGGTAGAGGACACAAGCTATTGAACAGATCACAGGGGACTCTTCCAGGTTTGGCTGTTAGAAATCTTCACAAGTAAATCAGAAAATTCTGTACAGAATAGGAAAAAATGGAGCAAAATAGAACAAATCCAAACCAAGTATTATGCCTTACAAGAATGTGCAAGCTTACAGATTGTTAGAGGAGCTAAGATCTGTTTGGCTTTTTTTTTTTTTCAAGCCTGAGCTGGGTTATTGGAATGCTAACAATTATTCATTCATAGACAAGAAAACAAAACAAGAAAATGCCAGCAAGTCAGAAATAAGCTTATTCACAGAAGTACAGTATGTGTTTTGCAAAGCTGTTGGCTTGATATTCTCAGGATGAGACCACCCAGAGGCAAACACTCCTTCCATTTAAACAGAATATAAGACCTTGTAGTATGTCTTAAAACCAGGCATTTTTTCATATTCTAACATTCTCCCTGATTGCAGGTTCATACATTGCTGGAGGTACATTGCTTGGATTTTTTTACATTCAAGTAGTGCTCAATATTAATAGTGGCACAGTTAGTTACTGTCCTTTTCTTTATCAACTTGGGATCAAATGTTCTAACAAAAATCAATACAGTATTTCCCCATTGTGTCTCTGACAGCAAGAACAAATACATACACAAGATAAAATGATTATGTTTTCACAACCAATTAGTATGATTCAAGTGCTACACTACTAAAATCAGTTTATGCAGAACCAGTGTTTTTTTAAACAGCATTTCACTTTTACTTCTCTACAAATACCTCAGTTATGGCACAGCTTTATGCGGCAGTACCAAACCACTGCTCTGTTTCAGACTGATTCAGGCCATTAATTTGCAGGCCACACCAAGTTAGGAAGGGCTGATGAGCTGCTTGAGTGTAGGAAGGCTCTGCAGAGGGATCTGCATAGGCTACATCAATGGGCCGAGTCCAGTGGCATGGCATCCAGCCTGGGTGGTTACTTGGGTCATAACAACCCAATGCAGCCATACAGACCTGGGGAAGAGCAACTGGAAAGATGCCCAACGGAAAGGGACCTGGGGGTGCTGGTCGGCAGCAGCTGAATGTGAGCCAGCAGTGTACCCAGCTGGCCAAGAAGGCCAGTGGCATCCTGGCCTGCATCACAAGTAGTGTGGCCAGTGGGGCTAGGGGAGGGACCATCCCCCTGTACTCAGTGCTGGTGAGACCACACCTCAAGTACTGTGTTAAGTTTTGGGCCCCTCACTGCAAGGGCACTGAGTTGCTTGAGCGTATGCAGAGAAGAGCAACAAAGCTGGCAAAGGGACAAGAAAACAAGATGAGGAGCAGCTGAGGGAACTGGGGCTGTTCAGTCTGGAGCTGAGGGGAGCCCTCATCACCCTGTTACCTGAAAGGAGGTTGCAGCAAGGAGGTGTTGTTCTCTTTTCTGCAATATGATGCAAAGAAATAGTCTCAAGTTGTGCCAGGGGAGGTTTAGACCGGACATGTATATGTATAAATAGAATATGTAAAAATATTTTCAGTTTAAAAACAAAATGCCATCTCAGAGATTTGCATAAATAAAGCATTAAGTGATACAGGAAAAGAAAAAGAAAAAAAGAAGGAAGAAGGAAGGAAGGAAGGATTAAATCTATAGAAAAATTATGCATCTTAAGCAACAACAACAAAAATTATTACTGTTACTAACAAATTTGTTAACAGTTTGGATGGTGACTGGAATTCAAACTCACACCACAGTTCTAAAAATAGGTATCAACTGCCCTTTCTGCCGCTGTCAGTGCCAGTGCAGGCCTTACAATGCTGAGACCTCAAAACCTTCCTTTTACACTTACATGTTTAATATATTTGTTCTTATGAAGGCACCAAGATTGGCATGCACCATAGAATACATGGTAATTCGGTAAAGAATTCTGCTGGGAACCATGGTTCAAGTCATCTTCCACGAAGAAATAAACTGGGATTAATCTCGTATTTCTTAGGTAATTGTGTAGAAAAGTTACTGCGTGGCTCGAGTCCTAAGCAATAAAAAAGCCAATGCATGCTGCAGGGTACATCAGGAGAAAGGTGACAAAGAAATTCTGTAAGGGAAATGCTGGTATACAGAGTAATTTTTGAGGGAACAAAAATGGCTTTCAGATCAAATGTAATGAGGCTTCGACTCATTCAAGAATTCTTTGTGTCAACATAGTGTAAAAGTTCATAGCTACGAATGGCCATTGTGCAAGAGAGAGAGTGTCATGGAAATCTCCAGTTTAGAGAAAGCTCGAAGTGTAACAGAAAGCAAGTTGGCTGCTTCTATCCCCAAGACACAGATTTCACTCATCATTGTTACAGAATGAAAAATTTAAGAAAGCCCCAAGAGAAGAATTTCCTTATTTTATTCAAACGAAGCTTCCATCTGAAGGCACATATGCCACCATATGGGATCCATTTCAGGCATTCATTAGGAGAAGAATAATTAGTCTAGCATCATACCAGGAAGAAAGGAAGAGGCCCAGAGGATAATTACTTTAGAAACAGAAATAAAAGACCTTGAAACTAAATTTGCTAGGGACAAGTCTATGAAAAAAAATGAAAAAAAAAAGACCTTATTTATGGGAATTTTAAATTCAGCTATCAAGGAGAAGTGGCAAAGGGGCATGCCCATGACAGGATTATGTTTAGCTTGGGGAGAAGCGGGAACACCATTGTTTTAATGATTACAGAAAATATGTAGTCTCATATTTCAGCCATTCAACATAAGCGAGAAGCCTCTTCGCTAGTACAAAAACAAGAAGCACTTCCACATTATACTAGGAAGAACTGCACTTTATGTCTTTTCTTTGCAACTATACCATTATTAGTGCTAGTGGTCATAGGCCTCAAATAGGCTGTGACCCTTTGAAGGTTGCCAGAAGGGATTATTCCTTTGTGTACTTTGTAGAGCTTACTATAAGACAACCTACAAGAAAGAGAAATATCTATATTATGTAAACAGAGCACAGACTGAGTAACTTGAAAATAGAGAACACACAAAACGGGTGAGATTCAGGGATTTTCTATGAGCGATTAAGCATACTGAGATAGTGCTATGTAAGTTAATTAATTCTAACCATGTATTTAACTAATATATCTCTACCATCTAGAAGGTGACAGATAGCCACATCACACTGAATAAAAGCCATACATTGTATAGTGTGCCACAGTCTGTCTGCAAAGCCTTGGGCCCTAAGTAACTAACCCCTAATTAACCAGTGAGTTTGGAGTTTCTGTGCTACTCAAAAGGCCCATGGGAAGTGAATAATGGTGAGATTTGGCCCTTAGAAAAAGCACTGGTGACTGGATCCCTCCTCTTTGTGCCAGGAAACACCTGATATGCTGCAGCACTGAAATCATAATGGGAAGTAAAGGTTTGTCTGGGTAAAATCCTTTGATTGAGACAGTGGTCAAAGGGACAGCTCTTTGATGTCTGAAGCTCTTTGTAACAAAGAATAAAATGAGATCTCACATTGCTGCATGTGAAACAGATGGTATGGGTTATGACAGTAGTTCATTCATATTGGGAACACTTGCTACAATGCATTATCTTTTAAAGATACAGAGAAAGCTATCTAGCATTTTGTGACTCACCTAAAGTATAAACAAGATAATTACCTGGTTCACCTGCTAGAGCAGAGAGATCGATTATAGAAGCTAATTAGAGACCTGTTTTAAGCAGATATGAACTCATGGGTTTTCGTTATGGGTTCTTCTCCTCTTAACACACCACAGAGAAAACCATGGAACAACAGTGATTAGCCTTATTTCATTTTTATTGCTTCTTCCATTCAGAATAAAACCACAGAAAGTCAAAAGTGTAGCTAATTTACTTTAGCAAGCCAGCAAATGTAAGTTAATTTCCTTCCTTTACTACTTAGAAATCTCTGCCAGCGCATTAATGTCAAGGAAAAACAAAGAAAAAATACGCATCCATATGGAATATGAATGCAACTCATGGTAGCTTGAGAAACACTGGCAGAGAAAACTGTCACATTTGCAAGGAGGTAGCAGATATTGGTAGTGAGCATTTGAGTGCTTAGTTATTTGCAGATGTCATTAATGCAGCAGATAACATACTAGGTTGTGATGTTTGTTGATTTTTACTTTTCTGGCACTGGAGAACATTTTCATTTCCTTTAAGTAGCAGCCTTCCTTACTGTTGTTGTTCCCAAAGGCAGAATATCTATAGCAGTGTCCACAAGTTTCTGATTGTTCATATTCAAATGCATCATATGTCTGTGATATAACGTCATTTCCAAGTGCCATGTGACCCCTTATACTCCAGGAGGGATTATTTAGAATCTGTCATGGGCTGTCCTGAGCAAAGGCAGAGTAAGCACGTAGCTGCATGCAAATGATCATGTACACATATTTCGTGAAGTTCCTAGAGGTAACCAGCAACCAAGAGATATTTTACATGTTCCCAGTGGTACTTAAAATATTGGGCTTAACTGTCTGACATAATATTTGCCCGTATCTATGGCTGTTGCATATGCAGCTGCACTGCTGCCCATCAGTGATATTAGCACTTACTGCAAAAGCTAGACAGTGACAGATACAAAGTGTGCATAGCCGCTTAATTGCCTCAGTGATAGTCATATTTACACTAGTTGCTTTCTAAACCCATTTATTTCATGAAAACTAACACAACCTAGGTTTACAAAACGGCTAATCTTGACTGACTGCTGAACTCCATGAAAAGCTTTAGCACAGATAATCCTAAAGCGGGGGTGACAGCCATCTCTGACCACAGAGCTGCAGTGGGTGAGTGCTGCTGTTCTACCTGCTGGGCTCCTCGTTACACTCTGGGGTAAGAAAGAAACCTCAAACAATATCCTGAGCAGGCTTTTCTCTGTGCATTCTCCATCCATACATTGTTTGGGAACACGGATACCTAGGTGGGGAGGTGAAAATCCTGCTGTTAGGCAAAGAACCAGGTTTAGGGCTGGCTAGGGCTTAGGAGATCTTAGAACTTGCTATTATAGATCTACATTTGTTATTGAAAGTTGCAATATCTGCTTGCATTTCTGCTGCCAGATTGGTGTAGTGGTGTAAGAAACTACCCTGCAGTCACAGAAGCATACACTAGATAGCTCATTTGGAAAAGGTCACAGTGCATCTATACCACATGCTCTATACTTTGCTCTATAGCAAAGTCAGCACATCTGATGAAAAAGACTGAAGTCATAACAAACATGCCGAAAAGTAAGAAGGGCGTAAGCAGTATCTTAGGCTCTGTGAGGACAGTGTAGTTGCTAAACTGGGGAGTAAAGATTCTTTTCCATTGAACACAGCAATGGTAAAACATTTATCAGTAGAAATAATATTACACTTTAAAGCAGACCTGGCACAAAGAAAAATCAGTGCCTACATTTTATGTTCATTCATCTCTGCTCCAAAAGAACTGATGGTTTTCTCTTTCCTTTTGACTTACAGAACCAGTGAAAATGTTCGTGAGAGCTAGACGAAGGCTAAGACCTTACCAAAGCAAGAAGCCACTCAAAGCTCTTACTAAAAAACAAAGTGACAGCCCCCCCAGCCCCCCGAAAAATAAAAATAAAATAAAATACAAATTTAAGAGTGTTTCATTATTTTTAAGAGATCAGAATTTTAGTAATATGAAGGTTTTATGTAGTGGTTCTTTACCAATGAGATAAAGGCTGGCTTTTCACCTTAGCTTCTTAAATACCCTATCAAATGATTAATTTAACTTATATGGGACAGCTATATCATCCTTGAATAACGTGATTTGTATAGATCTAAAAGCAAGTGCCTTGGCAGAAAGACAGTGGTGATCATTATTTCAAAGCTCTTTTTTATTTTTTTATTTATTTTTTTTCCCCTACACTTAAGACTTGTGAAATTATTTATTTGACAATCTGAAAATAAAACTTGAGCTGTATTAGCATGTAGGCTGCTCAGTAAAAGGCAAAAAAAAGGAGAGCGAGGATTAATAAATTACATGCTAGAAATGGGAAACAAGATTAGAGGTGACACTTTGGCAATGGTTTTTTCACAGCAAAGGAAAAAAAATGAAACAAGATTAGTTGGAGGGGAAAGAGGAAGTCCATCAGTAGGAAAAAATAAATTGAGAAAATGTGAGAAAGACTGTGAAAAATAGAGGAGTTGATTAGGATAAAGGGTGCAGAAAAAGTGACTCCGTAGCAAAGAGGGACATTGCTATCAAAGGGTAAAAAAATGCTCAGAGAGTCAGAGGGTGAGAAGGTAGGCTGGAGAACAGCATGCTGCTGGCAGTGAGAATGCCCAGCAGAGAGGACGAGGTGAGAGCAGTGCATGCTGCTGGTGCTACAAACACCAGAGGACTGAGTTTCCCCAAGGCCTGTATGTGCGTCATTGCTACTCTCTTACCTCTCCTCGGACGATGTGGTTAAATGGCAAGCTATACTGAATCATGCAAGAAACAATTCTGTGAGAATTCACAAAGACAAGTGATCACTCTGGCTGAGCTGTAGCCTGAGCAATTACTTCTTGAATTAACTAGATCCTTCTTTCCTGGTATATAGAATATGCAGAATGGGAAAGGTGGAGGCAGAGACCACTTCCATGAGATAATGAAGCGCAGAGCTTCATTATCTCCACTTGCTGGCACTTTGCTATCAGCCCTCAGTCTCACAAAACACTAAGCACCTGTTGCTTCTGAGTATAACTGAAGATTGCATGCATAGGTGTCTTGCTGTCATTCGGATAGGCATGGAAATCACACTCTAATGCACATCTAGTTTGAAACAGAAACACACAAAGAGCACATTGGAGGCAAGGGAACAAGAGCACAGCTTTGACTGTGCATGAGCCGTATGAGACTCTGGGGATTTGTCCAAGCAAAGCCTGTCCTGAGGACTAACACACTGGCAGTAGAAGAAGGTGCCTCTTAACTGCTAGCCCCAGAGAATCATGTGAACCTGATAGCTGTTGGTATTCGTGTGAAGATGAAATTACCATATGCTACCATGAAAGAAAAATTTGTATGCCAGGTATTCTGTGAAGAAGCTTGGAATTAAGAGAAAAAAAAAATCGTAGCTATAAAAATCAAACCTTTTTGGTACAAGATAAGTGACTATCTGTTAACTATTCAGTGGCAGTTTTTTTCACCATCTTGGGCCTCTATCCTACCATGCAAGAGATGGAAGGGAAGGGAAGGGAAGGGAAGGGAAGGGAAGGGAAGGGAAGGGAAGGGAAGGGAAGGGAAGGGAAGGGAAGGGAAGGGAAGGGAAGGGAAGGGAAGGGAAGGGAAGGGAAGGGAAGGGAAGGGAAGGGAAGGGAAGGGAAGGGAAGGGAAGGGAAGGGAAGGGAAGGGAAGGGAAGGGATAAAGAAAAGACCTTTGGGTTGGCCCTATTACATTTTACAGGAATCATTCCATTACTGCCTTAATAAGATCTTTCACAAAGATATGAACATGGGCTCTGTCCAGGACACAGAATGGTGAATCCTGCTGTAATACATCTTAAAATGAGTGATCACCTGTAAAAGATGATTCCCCTAGATATCAACTTATCTTTTTTTATGAGTACCAGTAAAATGCCAATTTTTCTTTCATGCAATCTTCTACAAGATACGGGATATAGGAAGGTATCTTCTGAATGCAGTAGTAATTGTCATCCCCTAAAATACTTATGTTCCAACAGCAATTACTCCAAAGCATCAGAGTCTAAGAAAAAATATAAGGGATTTTGCCTATATTAAGATGTAAGATAAAACTGGTAAATGGCTGACATACCTTGGCAATGCTGCCCATTTCATAGAGTCATAGAATGGTTTGTGTTGGAAAGGACCTTGAAGATCACCAAGTTCCAACCCCCTGTCATCAGGTTGCACTAGAACACTTTGCACTAGAACAGGCTGATTCATAATTCTTGTACTTATGATTGTATGTTGTTACCTATTGGAAAGTTACATTAATCCATCAGTGAAATTAGAAGTAGTTAATGTATAGAATGGAAAGTTTGATGTTCCAAGGCAGTAGGAATATTATAGTGTTAAAATGTTTATTAAACTTGAGACGGAAATGACTTTTGGTCCTAATGGGACATCATTTCACCTAAGCAGAAAATACAGGTGGTAGATATACAGTATTTTCTTTTTAAACTTATCAGCAGCCTATTAACATCATTTTACTTTTTAAGTATATTTTAATATTAATTCTTTTCTAGAATTCACAGCCCGCTTTTAATTAGGATGACAGACAAATTTAAATTTGCCTTTATTTTTCTTTCTCACAAAATGTTCTTTATTCTCTATTAGTCTCCCACAGAGAATTTTTGTAGTGAAGAGGTTTTGTTTCAGAATTTGTAATCTCCTGAACAGACTTTATAATAATGAAATATAAGACTTTTCCACAAAGTAACCTGCTGTTTTTCTCAGCTGTATTTGGAAAGTTTCTTGTAAGGCAAGAGGTTAAGTAAATCTCTAGTTCCCTAGGGGTCAATGTGTGGAACATGCAGACACATACCTAAACCTTATATAATCTCTTAAAACTCTGGAAATTTTGCTTTTCCTCTCAGCATCCTTGTTTTTAAAGTTGTGACAGAAGCATACTAGTAGAACAGCATCCTAGAAAGATGTCAGACAGTCCCTTACTAAATGCAAAATATGATGCTTACTTAGAAGTTGTTGCTAAAAGACCTTCTAGACTGCTAAACTGCCCTCAAAGACTCTCTGTTAGCACATGTACAAAATTACTATTTGTTAATAATTATTTTTAAGAAGATTTTTTCTAGAATTTTAATACGTGTTGATCAAAGACCTTAAGGCAGCATTCAGCAGTCACTGTTGATAAAATATTTCTTATGTAATGCATAAGAAATCCGCTTTCATCTGGACATGAGCAAGATTTGTTACCAGAACAAAAACATAAAGAATTAACATGCATGACTTCAGTCCTGCATGACTACACATTTAACCATGCACAGAATCCCTGTGCATTAGTTGACTGGTTCTTAAACTTGTGTCAATAAATTTTCGAGATACTGAGCTACACTTTTTCAGCATTTTTTTTTCTTTTATTGACCTTAAGAAATGACCTTACCGTGATTTAGCCAAAAGCGTACCTGATGTCATACCTGGAATGAACACATCAGTTCTACATTGTGAAGATACCAGAGTGTTGTAAAAGTCTTAAGTTTTTAAATGACAATACCATAAGATGCAAGGAGAAAAAGATTTACATTTGAAACATACACTAGGTAACGTCTACTGTTATGAGCATTACAGAGACAAGTTTGACTAAATGGTAATCCAAATGAAACAACATAAATGCCAAAAGTAGAGTTAGTGATCACATCTTTCAGTTTATTTGATATAAATTCTAAGGGGTAAGGAACCACTCAAGTATAGCATGGGATTATAAGAAGAATTTGCACACAATATAAGAAAAAGAGAAAAATTAAAAAGGAATCAATCAGATTTGGCAAAAAGCTAGACATGATTAAGTTGCTAGATCAAAAATAGCCCCATTATTTTTGTATATCTTAAAGGTGGAAGATTTTGAAGTATGGATGTTGAATTGGAGAAAATCATAAACTTCTAGGGTAAAAAACAAATGGGATGAAGAAATGAAGGAAGAAGATAAAAAAGAAGAATGAAAATTGGTTCTGGACATTAACGTATGACCCAGAGGACAGTACAAAGCATGACAGCAAAATACCATTATAAAAATGTCTAACTTCAAAAAGTATTCAAAGGGTTAAGAAACAAATATACTCACACACACAAAATGGTACATAGGAGTAAATGAAGTTAAAAGTGTGTAACAATGATAAGAGAAAAAGGGGTAGACTGAAATTGTATATGACATTGTTTTTATAGTATGCATAAGAACAGAAAAAAAGGTTTGTAAGGGCTGAAAGGAGTACTATAGTGGGAAAAACATATAGAATATAAAACATTTTTTGCCAGAGAGTGACACCAAAAGAAAATAAAACTATATATAAAAATGCCAGATAGGTATCAAAGGGAATCAGTTTCATATAAAAGAGGATCAAGAAATAACAGCACCTGAAGATTGACACAGCTTTAAAGTGAGCTGAGAGCTGTCCCAGAATTCCAAATAAAATGACAGTCAGTCAGGTAAGCCTCTTGGAGAGATACACAGATGAAACTGCTTTAGGTAAAAATCATGAGGAACCCAACACCTGTATATAAGAGGGAGTCTGCTGAAATTTACTTCTGTATGGAGGAACTTCGCAAGTTCTTTGCAGTATTTAAGATTCCAAGCTTAATAACTGGAATTTCCAAACTGTTACAACAGAACTCAGAGGAGATGATGACACAACATCTTAGGCTATACAACAATTCTGTCCCTGAAGACAGAATTTCAGGGAGGGGGATTACACAAAATTGAATGAAGGCACGTCACACAAGATGATAAAGTTCAAAGACTCAGTATTGGAATGAATAACGTAAGCATCAGTTGTATATTGTGAATTCCAAATGAACTTCTGCCAAACTACTTCACAGGGAAGTAGAACCACCAGGGTTTATTCTGTCCTGAGAAGTCACCACCAATGTAACTAGCTCATAGAGTCTCCAAAACTATTTCACAGAGATGGTAGAAAATGTGAAGAAAAAGCAGCCTACTGGGGAACACTGAGCCCATTTCACCAGGACAGTAGAAAAGCACCCTAAGTAACCTGAAGCTCAAACTCCCCTGGAGTGGCAATTCTTCCCATAAGTCCTCATGCTTCCTATATAGCAAAGGTCAAATGATCCCCACCTGGCAGATTTCACTTCACAAGGGTGGAGCCAAGAGACCTCGTGGAATAGGCTCATCAACCTGACTTCAATGTTTTAGGTTCAATTGCTCCTTATTGCTAACAGAAATAACCTGACAAGGGGCTTAGTGGTTAGAGTTGACCTAATGAATTAATTACAAAAGGCACATAAGGGTCATACTTCTGCTAGTCATTCTGTGAGGAAAATTAGTACAGAGCCTGTTAAAATAAGATAAATAAACATAAATAAAAGAAATAAAAGAAAAAAGAAAATGTCCTAAAAGGCAAAATTGCCATCATAGATTTTCATCTGTCTAGTCACGACAGATAAAGAATATAGCAATCAGAAAGACTTTTCTTGACATTAACGTTGTTTAAATTTGCTTTTCTGAGATCTCGTCTTTATGCAGGACTTTTCAAAATCTAGTGCCATGACCTCTGACTGCAGTATTTACTTTGGCTGCATATAAACTATCGTGTATAAATGCCAGGATCCGGATCCTCACTCCCTGTTCAGGTCAAGGACCAGGCTGAAAGTTTTGGCTTTAATTTGGTGACGTGACTACATTGCTGTTGTTGTGGTTTCCCCTGGCTGGCAGCTAAGCACCACACAGCTGTTCGCTCACCCTTCCCGCTACATCTCTGGGATGGGGAATAGAAATAGGAAAACAAAGCCTGTGGGTTGAGACAGAGACAGTTTAGTAAGTGATGCACAACGCAATTGCTCACCACCCTCTGACCGATGCCTATCGGTCACCACCCAGCCTATCCCTGTGCAGACGGCCCCCCCCATCCTGGCTAGGCACCCCTATCTATTGTTCAGCATGACCCCATACAGTATGGAATACCCATTTGGCCAGTTTGGGTCAGCTGTCCTGGGTCTGTCCCCTCCCAGCTCCTGCTGCACCCCTAGCCAGCTGGCAGGACAGAGCGAGAAGCTGAAACGTCCTTGGCTTGGTGTAAGCACTGCTCTGCAACAACTAAAACATCAGCGTGTTCATCCTAATCCACAACATAGCACCCTACCAGCTCCTAGGAGAAAAATTAACTCTATCCTAGCTGAAACCAGGACAGCTGTTTTCTGGCAGGTTGCAGGGAGAAGATTGGCTGGCTTGGGGGGGCTCCTGTACACGTGGCTTTTAGGCTGCAGCCAAAGTGTTCCTCTAGATCTGGAAGTTTGAAGATGGCTGAGTGGTTAGAAAGCTGCCTGGCAGAGAAGGACCTGGGAGTGATGGTTGATGGTTGATAGTCAGCTGAATATGAGCCAGCAGTGTGCTGAGGTGGCCAAGAAGGCCAACGGCATCCTGGCTTGCATAAGAAACAGTGTGGCCAGCAGGGCTAGGGAGGTGATCGTCCCCCTGTACTCGGCTCTGGTGAGGCCGCACCTCGAGTACTGTGTTCAGTTTTGGGCCCCTCGCTACAAGAAGGACATCGAGATGCTCAGGCGAGTCCAGAGAAGGGCAATGAAGCTGGTGAGGGGTCTGGAGAACAAGTACTACGAGGAGCAGCTGAGGGAGCTGGGCTTGTTCAGCCTGGAGAAGAGGAGGCTCAGGGGCAACCTTATTGCACTCTACGGGTACCTTAAAGGAGGCTGTAGCGAGGTGGGGGTTGGTCTATTTTCCCACATGCCTGATGACAGGACGAGGAGAAATGGGCTGAAGTTGTGCCAGGGGAGGTTTAGGCTGGATCTTAGGAAGAACTTCTTTACTGAAAGGGTTGTTAGGCATTGGAACGGGCTGCCCAGGGAAGTGGTAGAGTCACCATCCCTGGGTGTCTTTAAAAGACATTTAGATGTAGAGCTTAGGGATAGGGTTTAGTGGAGGACTTGTTAGTGTTAGGTCAGAGGTTGGACTCGGTGATCTTGGAGGTCTCTTCCAACCTAGATAATTCTGTGATTCTGTTGCAGCCTCCCAGCTCAGAGCCAACCACCTATTAGTCTGGTGCAACGGATTTGTGTGTTCCTTGCACTAGCTGTTCCTTCACCTCCTCTTCACATACAAGGACACGCATCTCTTTCACGCTCCTTCAGGAGTAAACAAGCCAGGAGAGATTAAAGCCTCTTTCTTCAGGTCAGTAAGATGAACCAACCTGCCTTTGGTTTCAGTGAGAATTCAGGCCCTAACAACTCAAGTGTCTTCTGGACAGTGTTTCTTCTGGGCAGGATAATTTCATTTCCCTTTTGAAGACTTACAGGGATGTAGTTAGAAAAGCAAAGGCATAAAACGGTACCTGAGGCACAGGCTACTTTTCAGCCTGCAGCAGACTATATGATATCAAAGGATGATATCATACCTATACCATGATATCATATCAGGAAATGCAGAACACTGCCTGTTGCTTCTCAGGTTTAAAGTTTTCCCTTAAAAGGTGTATGCAAAGGTGTAATCAACTGTTTGAGTACAATTCTCACATATACATGAACATTTTCCTCTCCCCTTCCCAACTTGGAGTGCAACAGTTTTCATCATACTGTTATAAATTCCGAGTCAACTTAGCTTTATGAGAGGTATTTATGGGGTTAATAAAAGGCAAGTAAAGAGCGCTGGGTGTGCAGGGAGTCTGGGCTCCTCCAACACACACACACGTTACATCAGGCGGCTGCTTTTTATGCTCCTAGGCTAATACATGTTCTACTTCTAGAAAAGGCAGGGTTATTATAATTAGTTCCTGGATTCCAAACCCTCCCACTGGCGCATGCGTATCAGTCCCCAGTCATCTCTCTGGGGGTCCCTCATGCTGAAGGCTCATAGTCTTCCTCCCTCTTCTCCTTGTAGGAGATGTACTGAAATACCAAATACTGAAACTCCAGAAATGGAATTCAGAAGTGTCACAGGGATATATATTTTTTTATTATTTTTTTTTTTTACCATTTTTGGTCTCTTCACAAAACTAAGTTAGCAATGTATTCCTGGGAATATGGTGGACATTTCCAATTGTGTCTGCTGGAACCACTGATCCAGTTCACTATTCAAGCTGGAGTAACGGCTTCACTGTAAAGACACTCGAAAATGTTCTACACTTGGCTAAATATCAACAAGTGCAATACAATATAATTCATATAGTATTAAATTGTATTATGAATAATGCAACGTGTAATGTTACATGGCATTATAGAAATAAATATAATAAAACATAAATAAAGCAGGATGTCAGCCCCTAAGGTTATGGGTATGGCTTGTAATTAGTCTACCCTTGAGGAAAAAATATCTTTTTCTTTTTTTAAAAGCATTACTTAATTGTAAGGTGGCTCTGTGTAATTCTTTATCAAACTAGGTCCTTGTTTCATAAGCACACAGAAAACTTCTCTTGTGTTTCATACAGAAAACCAATAATTGGCCTTATTTAGTTTAGATGAAATAAATAATTTCATAGCCACTTCTCATTTAATAAGGTTGGCTACAGCCTGCCTTTTTTCTCCTCAGCTTGTATATTTTTGTTTTGAGTGAACATAAAAGCATATTTTCTTGCCTGCTGAGTATTCATTAAAACCACTTCCAAATCTTTGCAGCCATTAGAGTCCTCACTATGCTCTGATCTTACTGGCATATTGATTTAACTGTAAAAACATTCCTTTCTTCAAATAATAATAGTAAATATATTAACTGAAAGTTATGGAAGATAGCTCTTCATCTAAAGACCTAAACTACTTACCAAGGTTTCAAAAAGGAAAAAAGGAAAAAAAGGAAACAAACAAACAAAAATCACAAATGAAAACAAACAAACAAACAAAAACACAGAACCAACCAATCAAAAAAAAAAAACAGATCTCTGAAGAAACAAGGGCAATCCAAACACGAGTCTTACACATTGCTACCGAGATGCTGTTACTGTTTCCCAGTAAGACTAGGGACTTGGTAGGCTGCGAAGGAGAATTTCACTCGAGCTAATGCTTTTCCCTCACTGGAATCCACCCAGGCTGCTGGGCTAGTGCTAAGGCTATCAAAAACCCAAGAACGACAGGAGGAAATCTTCATCTGCTGCTCCAAGCGCTGTCCTGCTCCCCCAGAGAAATTCACCAGCTTAAATGCCTTCATCAACAGCCTTCTTCTGGATCTGTGGCCAAGTGGTACAGCATTCGTTGACATCTGGGGCCACTGCACTTAAGCCAGTGCCCACACGGTTAGGTAGTGTGTTATCTTGGTGTTTACCTTAGCCTTAAACACTCCTTTGAGTTTTGAGGGCAGTTCTCCTATTTTGGCACTTGTTAGCAGCTATGTAAATCAGTCTCTTTCCTAGAAGTCTGCCTCAAACTGGGTGTTACCTGCTTGGGAATTTGTAACCAGTTCCTTATTCTGGCATGCAATAATGCAGTCCTTTTTGAGTTGGGAAAAAATGATATAAATGATAAAAACAGAACTCCAGACCTCTTGTGTCACCAACTTAAAGGAGGTAAGAAGAATATGTAACTAAACACAACCTGGAAGGTTTTCAATGAAGCCTATGATACACTCTTTGTTACATTATAATTCAATATTCTTTTGAATTAGCAGTCTGAGCAAAATTATTGATTGGCTTTTCAGTACACAGACTGTTTGAGAAAGTCTTCCTCTGGTTAAGGTGACACATTGCATGTAATATAGTAGATAACAGAGCTGTATTAAAAGCCTACTTTAGATCTCCATTACACCAGAATTCTGTAAGTAACTCTGCTTTTTAATTACCAAAGATTTTCTATGCATAAAAGCACTCGAATTATATAGACAGAGTAACAATGTTCCACAACAGCAACAGGGAACACAGATATTAGATCAAGTTATTTTAAAATTCCAATTTTCAGACAGGGCTATAATGACATTCAGCCAGCACACTGACAAAAAGCATGCAAGTGATTAAAGCTACCTAACAGGGAAATACTGAAAACAGCAGTCTACAGGCAGCCTGGTATCTATCTGTCCAGGAGATTGCTGTACTACTAATTGCAGTTGTACCCATGCTGCTCAAAGGATATAAGCAAGATAAAGCCATAGAAAAAAAAAAAAAAAAAAAAAGGAAAATAAAAGAAAAAGTAAAGTTTGTTTCTCCCTACCTCACTTCTGCTCTGATTGGGTAGTTGATTCCGTCTCAAGGAGTTTAAGAACAATTCTGACAAAGTTATGAAAATTATAATTTTAATGTCAGACATAGTCCAGTGCACACCACTGTAATAAATGTTAAACAGTTGTTAAGAAAGAACTAGGCAAGTGATATGATTCATTCTCCACATCATACTGAACATACAGAGCTGTAACTATTACTCTATTACATCTGTCTAGGCATCCAAATTGTATGCTAATATGTAAAATCTTAATCACAGAAATAAGGGCATGAAAATCACTCCACTTAGTTAAGATGCTTCATAGTTCTTGGTTACTCTCTCATTTGCCTTTAGTCATATTGTTAGTTCAGTCACACACCTCATCGTTCCTGAAATCGCAACAACCTCTTTGCAACTCGTCTGTAAAATTTTCCTTTTAACTTCAGTTTACTGTTGATGCCTCTCTAAAGAGTTTTGTGTTACTGTACATTAAGGCCCCCCCTATAAAAACACAATTTATTTTACTGCATTATAAAAGAATGCCAGTTATCCTGGCATATCTGTGTTATTTGCGCAGTCCCAGGGGAAATACCTATGTAATAGTAGGGAATATGTTACAATTTGTTTGGAAACATTTTTACAGTCACCAGGTGAGCAAGTAATTGCTCACATGAAAATGGTTATCGCAGCGCATTATCTCAAAGGTGGCAAGATTACTGTGTGTGCACAGAATATCGGGAACTGCTATCAGATTTGTTTGGCAGCTAATCTGGTGACTAGCTAAATAACTAGCTAAATGAAAGAAGTAATGGAGATGCAAGTGTTCATGTCTGAGGTAAAATGCTACGTTTTCATTGGGCCAATCCTGAGATAATTAGGTAAACTACCTGATGCTGACTATGGCTTCATTTAGAGGGGAGGCAGAAGCAATTCCTGCTTGCCCTTGCGTCGGCTGGACTCCGGCAGACCCTGACTACACTCACTGCAGAACCAGGGCTCCACACATTCAAGCAGATTCCTCCAAGTCATAATCCAAATTAACACAATCTTCTGACGAAGACTGGGATATAACAAGAGGCACTGAGGGAAGCCATGTGCCCTGCAGAGACAGAAGGCAAGCAGGAAGCTGAAGAGGAGCCGTCCCTGTGGAAAGCAAGGCAGTGCTCCCACCTGTGGGGCGGTGGGAGCTCAGCACAGGTGCTTGGAGTTCGTGGTGCTTTCTCCACCCCCTGCAATCTGTCTGGAAGGGTCTTGTCTCTCAGGCTCACTCCCTGCACTGAGCAGCCTTACCAGGGCTTCCAGCTATGAAGCAGAAAGGTTTAACTTACTCTTTTCCCACCTGGCAACATAATGTTACAGGCTAGTTGTGCTTGGCTTAAAGAGGCATGCTCTGCCCAAGGTGCTTCTGCGCGGACATAGAGCTTTGCTACTGCTTTATTTGCAGGACTGAGTGAAATTTCACAGCAAAAAATAATAATAATAATAATAAAATAACAATTAAAAAAACTGAGATAAAACTAAAACTACTAAGTCAAACAAAAATGTCTTTTTGTCAAAACATCCTGGGAAAAAAATATATATATATATAATATATATAATTTCCTGATATTTTTCCTCCCGGGCAAAATATGAAAGCTGAAAAATAAATAAATGCAACAGCTCAGACATCTCCATGGAAAACCAGGCCTGTTGGTAGATGTTGGCCACCTCTAGCTAGAATCAAAGGAGCTTAATTTACTCTCTCCCCTACATATATATCTAGTGCTGTGAAAACAACTTCCAAAATTATCTTTCAGTCACACATTATTTTTTATTTATTTTTTTTGCTTGGTTTTATTTCTTGATTTAGGCAATTTTTTAGAAATCTTAAGCTCTCCTCCCTTTTCCCAAGTCCAATTATTCTGTATACGCTTGCAATATATCTAGAACTACATACCTATAGTCCTCCATTTCTAAGTATACGTTGTTCACAACTGGTGATCATCCTAAGGTTTGTAATGCTATAAATAAAAGTTGAGAGGCAAAGCACATCCCTATTGTTATGATGTGCTGAACAATCAAAATGCATTCTTTTATATTCTCTAAATGGACTATTATCTTGTCCTTCAATATTCAGATGGTTTCCCTTAGTAAAAAAAAAAAAAATTAATAGATAATTTTACAGCTGAATAACATTTGACCTTGGAACCGCTCATTGAAATCAATGAGGCAAGCTGATTTTTATGCAGCATGTATGCACTAAAAAGGCACTTTAGGCAATTCCAAACATGAGACAGCATAGAAATAGGAAACACTGGTTTCTTGAAACATGAAAGAGCTTGTACACTCTACAAGGCTTGTAGTTACTTCTGTGTAAACTTTTAAATAAGTATTATACATTTTATCCCAGCAGGACTCATAAAAACCTTCCACAATAGCTACACTAATAAGGAGATGTACTGATCCTCAGAGTTTCATCACAGCAGAGTATTTCTAGCAGTTTGGGTATTTTTTTAATTGAAAAATATCTGGTCTGGCCTGCATGCATGTTTCATGAAGGTATAAAAGGTAGTGTGAACCTAAATTCAAACCTACATGTAGGTTTGAAATACACGTGTAAATTCCTACCCATGGAAAAACAAATACATGGTCCTCATCAACTATTCATCCTCCTTTGCAGACACACAGTCAATATAAAGAACTTCAGCAGTCTCTTTTGTCTTTATTCCTTCCTTTCCTCAGATCTTTACAGATCCCTCACCCAATCCATGGCAGTCTTCTTCCATTTGCAGTTATTAAGTGTTGTCCGGCAACAACCGTGTAGTTATCTTCAGCTCTGACACGAATGTCTGTCCTGATAATGGGTATTGGGTAGTTCATAGCTATATGCCCAGAGAAATAAATTCGAATGATCAGGGCTAAAAAGCCAGGTGCCCCTTCATAATAACATAAAGGAGGTAATGTGGAACACCTGTGGCTTTTACTTGTGCTAACAAAAGGACTGAAAGCAAAGATCTCAGTATTCTTGAAACCTGAGATAAGATGAAAAAATGTTTTCCTCCAGAGAAAACAAACACACTTGATCCCTACAAGTTGAGGTCTGTTTAAAGGTCAATAAAGACTACTATTTCAGTTTTAAAATACAAGTCCTATAACATGGAACAATTACCCCCAAATTATATAAATTACAAATTAATTTTTGCTGATTATTATACACTGAATTCATTTTAGAGAACAACTCACTAGAGCATAAATGTCAATTTCATTATTATTTTTCAAAACTAGGATTCAATTTTGCATTTCTATCATATTCAAAAAAATAATTTCCTATGTAACTCAGTGGGATATTCATATGTGCACAGAAACTAATGAGGTATGGGAAATAGATACACTATCATAAAAGGAAAATTACTAAATGAGAAAAAAAAGATTTTAAAAGGACCTTTTACAGTAAAAAGAACAATTTCATCACAGAGTGGAACTGCTTCTTCACTATATCTCTGGTTCTTTGCCATCCCAAGCGGCCTGTTCAATTCTGTAACTATTTTGGAACATTCTCCTGCTTTTACTGCTTGAAGGAATACTGTTCATTAAACATCTTTGTAAAGTAATGGTAAAAAGAAAAATGAAGTAAAGAAGTTTATAAAGACTTTTAAAAATAAGACTGTGCTCACTGTCTCTTGGTAATGCTATTTTGTCTACAGTAAATACACGGTTCTCTTAAACACAGACAAAATAAGGGGAGTACACAGCTGTACTGCTAAGTAACACTTCCTCATTATTTTTAAGTAAGCTGAATAGTATCTTCTTTGCTTTGTGGGCTGAGTGCCCTTATTCACGTGGTGTACTTTAGATAAAATGGCTGGTCAGAGCTTTCATACATCTGCTTGCCACATTCAAGTTCTTAACGAAGTCTGTGTTCAACTTCGATTTGCCTGCTTTCAAGCTTAATTTTGGCAATTACACAAAGCTCAAATGATTTGTATGAACTTCTTCAAAGGCACAGGTATTCAAGACTAACATGTGTCCTGGTGTAATGACAGGGTGTGAAGTCGGCCAGGACACAAATGTAAGGCATGAACCTGCAACAAACTTGTAACAGTTGCTGGAAAAATGCTGTTACAGACAAATTAAAAATTCTCTTTAATTAAGAGCTACGTGTTCAGAGAAAGTTAGTGAAAGATGTCTCTAAGCAGAGTAAGAAAAATACATATTCATATTCTGATAAGGCAATCAAGATGTTGATGTTAATATTAGAGCAATAACTTTAATTGTATTTCAGCAAACGAATGGCAATTAGAAAACAAATTATCTCAGAGAAGCATGTCTGCTGCACAGCTTAGCCCCGAAGGCAAGCCAAAAGCTAAACCTTTTTCTTGAATTTTAATGCAGGAGATAAATAGACACACCTCTGGAATTATTCTAAATAGAAATACCATAAACGGTTTAAAGTTACTCGGAGGCACAAATGTAAAAATTGCCTTTCCTCTTGAAGTGAATTCTTTGTTGCTGTAATAAACATTAGCATGCAAGAGTAAAATATTACTCTGTGCTTTAAAGTTGGGGAAAATGTAACAGATGTTGTCCATGCTAATTAAAGAGCATATGTGTATAGTAAATGATTTCCATTAGAGTAAGATTTAGTGCAGAAATGTAGTATTAATGATTCAAGGTGAATTTTATACTACTTCTCAATGGTACGCCGCTCACACAGTGACCAAACACAACCACAGCCACTTTGTTTTTTTTGCCAGAGCAATTCCCCCCGCAGAACCTGGCCAGGCTGGCCCTGACAAGATGGCTGCTCCGGCCGCTTCAGCCCTCTCTGCATGGTGGGGTGAGGGCCAGCTGCTGTGTGACTCAGTGGGCCATAGGCTGGGTACCAAGAAATACACTGGATTTTCATGAACTCAACTGAGAGCTAAAATCTGGCATAACATTTCCATATGTAACATTTTCTTCTGTGATAAAAAGCCTTCTTCAAATAAAAAAATACGTATAAGGTATATTTATATCTAGCCATCAGTTTCTTTCCTTGTCCCTCCCCCAAGATAATGTGCCTTTTCTGTCAGGCCAAAAGTCTGTTTGCACTCCCCTCACTGCTATAGGCCTTTTTGGCCTGTATCAGTTAGCACTGCTCATCTTTTGCTAAAGCAGTGGTGGTATAAAATACTTAGACATTACTCATTCCTACATGGTTTTAGTCATACTGTTTTGAATGTCTATAACATTTTTTGATCAAGCTTGAATGTTTGCAATGTTATTGTGACTGAATCCACGCAGATTGCAACAGAACATTACAATTTTCCACCATCAAATTATGCATAAATGCTAAAAAAGATGGACTGCAACTGAGATCTTGATCCGTAAAGTGCTCCTCACTCAGAAAGAAAATCAGCAACAGATTCTTATTGTACCTGCAATGCTACAGTCCATCTTCATTCTACAAAGCAATTAAGTACCTCATTAACTTTAAGCACCTGCTTAATTCCCATGGCTTTGAAACCAGGGGGAGTTAGATGCTTCTTCCTGAATTTGGGTAGGAAAAATATACTTGCTAAAACTTGCAAAAAAAAGAGGATTATGTTTGCTAAACTTATTATAGACTAGTTTAATAAACTTTAAAGTATTTAACCTTCATCTTTACTACACCAAGTAGCAAACCTGGGCCCATATGTGTGAAGACAGTTATGACACATCTTCAAATGATGCACCAGGCATTAGCTGATTATAACAGTCTATTTATAACTTGAAACAATATTAATCTGCTCAAATGACAACTACTACCAAGGGGAAAAAAGTAGGAAAAGAAAGGGGTAGGAACCTTCTTGATAAAGCTTATGCTTTTAGGAGACTGTTCATGATAACTTTACCAAACACAATATGCTTTCCTTTGGGTGTAAGCTTTACACTAAAGGCTCCCAGATTTGCATGAAAAACCCAAGGTGTCTTTCAGGAATGTCAAGATGGTGCTGGCCAGGTGTTTTATAGCATTTTAAATACATTCACATATGAAATGTCAGCCTCACAGTGTCTGTGTTTCCACTGAAGAAACAGATGATGCAATTCAGCTGTAGGCTGGGAAGATGTAACAGAGACTTTTCCAAAATGCATCCTTTAAAGCCTGCGCTGAGAGCCTCTTAAACATGGGCTAGAAGCTACGTTACAGCAGTCTCCACCAATGCTAACCAAAGAGAAACACAAGGATTACAGTAAGCAAGACCTAAGAGACATCAGGATGAATCTCCAGCAATGAGATGTATACCTCCTTGGCTGCAAGAGAGAAAGTTGTAAAAGTAGCCAAGACCTGCATACTGGTGCCCGTTGAGACAAGAAACACTCTGACACACTCTGAAGAAAATTAAATGCACACCGCTAACTCCCAGCAAAGTGTTTGCAGGTGAGTTTGTAAGAAACAGAATAGAAAGCCTGAACTACCATTATATTAACAACTATATTAAAGACTTGTATTTTACATTGTGAGCTTCATTGTAATGCAGCAACAAACATATATATTAATAAATAAAAGATGTCCTCTGGACTGCTGAACACTTCAAAGTATGTATCTGAATGTTTTCTTCCCTGTTTCCTGAAATAAAAGTATTTTCCATTGTGTTGGTTATCCGAACACATATTTTATGCAAGGTGTTCTGATTTTGCCTTCCTCACAGCAAGCTATTTCCCTTTACAGGTGATGAGAGGATTTCTCAGTAACTCTTTCTGATCTGAACAGCGAGTTAAAAAAACATAGAGGTTGCTACTGTCAAATGGTGAAATTAGTGGTAGAGTCAGGTTTTTCTTACTACGCTTATTAATAACATATTAAATATTTATTGCTTGACAATAGGAGCCACATAAGCCATTGACCCTTACCCCCAGCAATAAGCCATTTTTTACTTGCCAGGCCTCCAGCCACAGATGTAAAACATGTTGAAAATCTGTTTTACTGTCATTTTTCATTACCTTTATTACAACAGTTTCCCTTAAATCAATCAATGGAGATCAGTAAGTCTTACCACAGAAAGTGAGATATTTTAATGTCATGTACTATTTACTGTAATTTTTCAACTGTTCTTTGTTTAGCTTTCAGAACTGAAATTAAATTTTCCAGTACACTTTTCAGGCAGTATATTCATGTATTGTTAAAACTACTTCTCAAGTATGTCTGCATTAGTTTAACAACAAAAGACAGGAAAAAGTAGTGGTTGAAAATCCAAAAGGCTACTGGATTAAAATTCATGAGGGACAGTTTCTCCCTTCAGTGTCAGAAGTAATTGCGTGCACACTGAACATCAGAGTAATTCCAGAAGTTGCTCAAACATATTATAAGCAGCAGTTCAAATGTGTTGAAACCCTTTGCATCTGCTAATATCTTTCTGCAACTTAGCCAGTGGTTCCTGTACTTAAAATGATAGCTGAAGTGGTCATATGGTTTGGGTAAGAGTCTAGATTTATATAGCTGTATATATATATATAGATATAACTTCGAATGTTAGAGATACTGTAAGAAATATATCTAATAGAAACAGTGTAGGGAATTGAATTACTGATGTCAACTGGAAATAGACCAACCAAAAAGAAGTCTGGTAGTGATTCCCAAGGCACATGCTGAATACTGAAATGTATTAAATTTACACACAATTCACATTTATCTGTCTTTATCGCTTTAGTGAATTTTCAAATTTGACTATTTCCTGAAAAAAAAAATCTATACTGAGGACATGAGTCCCTATTTATGGCATAGAGCTTATTAACTTTACTTCCTAGAGTGTTCAAATTCACAGGGAAGAGTACAGTCTACCTTTTCCTTATATTTAAAAACCTTTTGAAAACAAATCCATCACATTTAGCATTTGTACCTGGTTCTCAACCGACAGGCCTAAATGTTACTGAGTGACAGAATTGGTACAAAATATACTGCAGCACTACCTACTGCATAAATTTTAAAGTCAAGGGGACCATTTCTAGTGTGGGAGGAAAGATACTTTTTTCCTTAGACAAGCCAATTTCTTTTGCTAGGTTTGCCAACAAGCATAACAGTATATGTCAAACACCATGGGTCTATTTTTAATATGGGGCCACATATTGTACACATGACATAGAAAATATACACGTGTACATGCACACACATTTATGTAAAGGAAAACATACAACACTGGCTACACCAAAGTATAAATTCAGGGCTTGCAACTTCCAGATAGAAGCCATCCTTATTTTTTTATGTGAGTACATGGTGGGAACTGACACCAGTTTCACACTCTTATTTCACGGTGGATGAGAAGGCACCTCTAGCCTACCAAATTGAATTAGGTGCTATTCTCAAGTTTAATTAAATAAAATAATCTTGGAGGAATTTATTACAAAGAGAACAAAAGAGGGGGGAAAGATAAATGAGGAAGTAGAATTTAACAGTATTTTATTACACACATCATCACGTCCTTTACCTTCATAATATCTACCAAGAAAATGAATTATTTTCTTCAAAGTTTATTAATTAATCATATCCTTTTTATGAGAGACTGATTATTAAATTTTAGTCATCAATGGGAATGTTCAGCTTCTTAATATCATACTGAAGTCATGTAAGAAAAGAGTATTAATTGGTTTCTTTCCAAATAGGAGGTGGAAAAGGGAATTTAACGATCTAACATAGGCAGGTAGAGGCCTTGATCTCATGTGAAATCTTATTACCGTCTTTCTTTTGCATGACTATTAGTTAAAATTCTACTATTCAGAAAGTGAATTTCTGGACTACAAGAAATGAGTTGATGGTCCCACTCTACATCCCACTGTTTAGGTGCCAACATCACAAAGATGTCAGAGCTGTTGTTTCAGACATACATGCTGACAGGTTTACCAGGGCACAAAGACTTCACAGGCACCAAAACTGAAGGCAACTCCTGACCCTACAGGGACTGCCCCCTGATGTGCACCAAGGAGATACTGTGAATGAATTTTAATTTGCAGTAGACTTATTCTATGGATAAACCATATGATCTTAGTCTCCAGACTTGATCTTCTCTCTAAAAAAATAAAAATAAAAAATCACCTTGGTTCACTGGAGAGGTTAAGATGAGAATTAGAAGCGTGTGTGGGTGTGGTTGCTGAGAGGAGAGAAATGTGCTGGCATGCATGTATATGTCTATATAATGTATAAAATAAATGAGAACTTTGACAGAAAATAGCTAAGATTAGATGGCAGTGTGTACAGAAAACTGCTGAAAAAAGTAACGTGTGACAGAATAAAATGGTCATAGGGCTGTGAGGAGGGTTTCCTCCATTGCCAATTCCAATTTGAAAATGTTATGGAAAAAAAAAAAAAAAAAAGAGAAAAAAACAGGTAATGACAGAGACCCATTACTAACGTATAAGGTAATATTTTGAATATTAATAGTGCAAAAGCTTCAGTAAATATGAAGCATTTGAAAGGAAACAAAGTGATGCACTTGAGTCACACACAAAAAAGCCAATACATTATTTTCCCTAATATGCACCTCTGGTGACAGAACTCATTAGTTATCACAAAAAGTGTACATCTTCTCAGGTCACTTAGAAGTGAATGTAGTGACTCTGGTCTTCTATAACCTTCTGGCCTTCTTCAGAAGATAAAGCCATCAATGGTTAAGATGTTGAAGGCAAAGTATCAAGTCATTTTTCAAGTAAGTGAGTTTTATAATTCAGAAAATTCAGATATTGTAATAGGACAAATTTCAGCTTCTGGTATTATTGCCTCACGAAATGATCCTGCGCTATGCTTTCTGAAAAAGTTTTTTGCAGCTAGAAGCTGAACAATTTTACACATCTCAGTCCTCAGTACAGAACATGAAGATCAAAGAAAAGGTAGGAATAAGTCATTGCCTGGACAACAAAAAAGTAAGTGAAGTCCTGCAATGACTAATTCAGAAATCTCTCGGGATGACATCATACTACCCCATCCATGGAAGGCAGCCATACAGACAGATGCTGGTGTTGACTAAGTACATTTATTCTAAAGAGTGATATCCATCTTCTGCCAAGCATAAGAGATGTGTGACTACATCTGTTCACTCCACTAAGGGAGCAAACAGACATAGGACAGAAGAAAGGGCTGCCATAAAATAAAATGTTAATTAGTGCACAGAGCCCCATCTGAATCATTAGGAAGTCTGTATTTCACAAGCCTTTAGGATTAGGCTATCACAGGTCCCAGTGAAGGCAGTTAAGGCTGTGCACTCAGTATGAAAGAGGAAAAAATTAGATCAAAGATTAGTACTTAGTTTGACCGTTATCCACAGACCCTTAAATAGTTGACAACAAACATCTGCTATCTGCATACACACACATATATATGTGATTATGTACACAAACATATCCACACACACAGATACACAGACACATGCTTATTTTTGTCTGTGTGTCAGGGTACACAGACCTTCTTCCTCCAAGTCCTTCTCTGTAAAACAACTGGAAAACACTTATTCTGTTATACTTTCTACATTAGTTAACCACAAAGATCAAAGGAACATGAACGTAATCAACTGTGGTCCTGGAATGTATGTGTTCCTGGAATATATCCTCCTGGTACATTTCATGTGAAACGTGGAGTTGATTTCCAGCAGTATCATTAAATAACATGAAACCTGGGGAGTTCATTCAGAGGTTTGAGACAGATGAAAATCATTTATGAATATGCCACTCGCTCTATAGTTTAGGGATTGGCTTGACTTTGCAACACTGCCTTCACCTAGGTTTTAAGGGTCTTCAGACATCCAGAAAAACAGCCACCTTAGAAGAAAATAACTATTTGCACATATATACGGTTAAATGTGTTCTTCTATTAAAAACAGCTTCAAATGTGACTTTACTAATATGTGTGTATACATACAATGCATACACATACCTACATTTCCTAGTTTCCCTGACAGGTTGGGTTAAAAATTGTAACTCCTCCCTAAAATAATTCTGTGTTACGTTCTCTTTTCCTTACTGAGTCCTGTTGCCCTAGGTGAAGATGAACAAGAAATTGTCAAAATTTCTGACAACCCATGAGTCATAAAGTGAAATCGTTCATTTCTATGTAGGCAAAAGCAAAAATCTGTATTGTGAAGGCAGAGATTTCCTGGCTAAGATGAAGCACAGATTTGCTTTCAATAACTTAAAGCTGATGGGCTTGGTGGGACAGCCAGCCCATCCTGAATGCTGTCATCCACAGCTACTGACAGAAGTATGCTAAAGGATATCAAGTATGGTTATCCACAGAATTCACAACAGGGATGCTGATTCATGTGGCTCCAAGACAGTAAACTAGTGATAAACTCCATTATTATATGCCCAAACTAACAGTAGGAAAAAATTTTCTGCCAGAAGGGGACATGGACTAAATGTAGCACCTTAAGTTTGTTCTGATAAATTGATGTTTTAACGGTAGTTTCTGTACATTTTGTCTTCATTGCATGAACTGCCAGTTACCTACAAAGTCTTTGCTTCTGTATTTTATGGCTGATATGCAAATATTTGATGTTAATAGCTTCTTTTTCTTTGTTTGCTTTGTATAGTTTTGCTGAGTTGCATTATGTAGTCATTAAAAATGAATAGCCAAAATAAAAATATTTCATATTGGAAACAATACTTAAAAATTAATGGAGTTTTAGCAAAAGACTGTTTCCCATAATTTCACCAACACAGCAGAAACTTCATAAGGGAACAGTTAATCAGCTGAAGACAGCATTTGTCTATGCCCTTTCTACATTTGTAGCATTTGGTAAAAAATTCCTACAATTGCCTGAGCGGACCGCACACAGCGCAAAGGTGGCTTTAAGCTACCTTGTCCTCCATGCAGTGTCCTGCCAGAGGCATGTACAGAACACAATTCCCTTCTGCTCACAGTGCTTAAGAGAATGGGGAAATAACTTTCTACCAATTCTTGTGCTTTGGACAAATTACAGTTTCAGTTTTGTCTGTGGATAGTAACGGTAACTGCACTAGAAAGGCTATTCAGAATATCCACCAGAGAACAGAAGAATAATGAGTCCTGTTTCAAGAAAACTAAAGGAAAACCCCACAGATTGTACTAACTGGATTTACATGAGGCACAGAGGCATGATAGCCTGTTTCTTCACTTTCTTCTTTTCTAGGTGGCATACAAACCCATCAGTCTCTTACAATCAGAGAATCCAGTAGACACAATTGCACTTTCTCACTGATAAAGTTACAAAGTATTTCATGGATTCAGTATGTGTTTTAACTGGTATATGTTAAAAAATAATAAAAATAATAAAAAAATCAATGTATTTCTAAGGAGGGCAGGCACAACCAGTTACTCAACATACTGGATATAAAGAGTGAAATAATAGAGGACAGTGATTGTATCATTGTTGATTTGATATTTTTCATTGCTCACAGTTTTTTGTAAATCAGTATGTAAAACTCTTGAAAGGGAAAGGGAAAGGGAAAGGGAAAGGAAAGACACAAAAACAGGAGTGACCATGAAAAGCAATAGGTATGCAGATATGACAAAAGTCATTAAAGATGCCAAGAGTGGAATCAGATTTCCTACTTTGAGTTGGAATGGTTTTATGGTTTGTTCTCTCCTGAATTACCTGTCATATTTATGACTGCATTTTTTATCCTCTTAAATTATACCAGGCTCAGCAGAGAAAATGGCAGCTGAGATTATTCTCCTGTGTAGGCTTGGATTAGGTAAATTATGTGTCCCCTTATTTTTGCAAAGGATCAGCTTCAAGTTCAATCCACTGTATGATTTTTAGTGAGTTTAACATACAATTATAAAAGTTTAGCTATTCCATTTTGGAAACTGTCCAATTTACATTCCCTGTACTTGTGCGTAGTTCTGCTTTGCAGTCTTACAAATTTCACTGAAGTGGACTTCTCTGCATCAGCAAGCCAGAACGCAATGCCAGTGATTGATTACTGAAATTCTCTCAAGTACAGAGTGAACATCAAACAAAAGTCTGTGCCCTGTTGGTATTGATTTAGAACTGATGATCTCATTAGAAAGCTCTAATTCTCAGCATTGCTTTGGTTTACACAATCTTTAATTTATTTAAAAAAAGCTGATTGGCCAACTATTTCAGCCTCATGACTGTCTTCTCATCTCACTAGACAACTGCTTTAGTCTTTGAACATTTAAAAGGTCATTAATCCAAATGCTAATGCAATCAATACTATATTAAATAAACTATAAAATGTAAATTAATATTAGGTAACCTGATGCATTGTGCCATAAGGTTTTAAAATGTGCTTGCTGTCAGCACATTTAAAATGATAAATTAAAACAGTGCACCTTTCAAAAAATAATCCCAGCCATTTTAAAATGACTTTCTCCACTATTTAAACATTGATTCACAGTAAAACTGGTAACAAAAATACATATGCTTCACTTTTTGGTTGAGCTAGCTTTTATACTGATGCCCTTTTTCAAAAACTTGTATGTACGTAGAATTGAATTTTAAACACTAGCGGGAATTTGTAACATGGATGAGTTTGGCCTCAGAAATAGAACACAGTTCTAATTTGCTGTGGTTAGGGGCTGAGGCCCTGCTAACTGAAGCTCGAGAAGACAAAGGAGATCTGACTTGGCACATACCTCTACTTTTGTCCTCAAAACACCCCACAGATTACTTACAGATGCATACTATTTTTAATTCTGAGACCATTCATTTAATTCTGAGCCTCTTGAGAGCTATCTTATCTAAGATGACAAAGCCATTCTTCATGCTCATACCTCTCATACTTTGTCCATGCTCTTGCATAGTAAGTGGTTTTGTTTTTTCTTTATTATTAAACAATCCTGCTCAACAGGTCCCAATTTTGAGTGGCCAATAGGCACTGTTGTAATAATTTACAAAATTTGCTTAATGTTTTAGAAAGGCTATCTGTGTTGTGAAAAGCATTTTTAATGGGGTTTCAAACTGAAAAGCTAGTTGAGAAATCAATGTATATGAACCCATAGCATCTATCCAACTTGCATACTGTGGATCACAATCTGAAGCGTATGAAAAAGTTTGTTTTTTGAAATCTTGAACAATGAAAATAGAGCTCTTTCAAGTACACTGGTAAAAGCTTTTTTCCTTTTGCTATCACTGGAAAATCCTGCATACCTTCAGTGCTTGCATTTGAGCTCCGTGTGCTATTTACCTTCCTTCTCAGATTTTTTTTCTGTATCCAGGTCATTGTCCAAATAGTGCCTTCCTGCACCTTTGTCTTGAACGTTAAAACAATCAGTGTGAACTTTGGATATATCATGATCCTTTTTAAATGCCTCCAGTAGCTGCTACTGATCACTTTCAGGCTTTTGAATGAACAGTTGCATAAAAAAAAATGCATTTTTGGCAACCACATTTATCTTATTATCACTGGTGCTGATTTTTTCATTCACTGGCTATCCCAGCTTTTTATGCTTTTTGTGCTCACCTTCCAGGCCCATCATCAGCCTGGCTTTCTCCTGTTCTGCCATCTGCTAACAAATCTAATCTATCAACCTATACTGCCAGCTGAAAAGTTCAGCCAAAGAAGCTTTGGGGTGCAAAAAAAAAAAAAAAAAAAGGTCACAACTTGTTGTAGCCACAAATTGAAGACCAAATGGCTACAGTTGCACCAACATAGCTGCAAGCATAGTACATGAGAGAAATTGTTAAGGAAAAGTGTGTCTGGTAACAGTGAAGCTGCCCTGTAGAAAGCAATGATGTTGCACATATTACTACTATTCAATGATGACAATCTTAAACATTTATTGCTAGCAGCAAAACAGGAGTGACCTCAGTTCAGCCAAAAGAAAGAACAACAAAATAAATATCGATGAGAAAATAACTTATTAGAGTAAAACACTATTTGCTTACAAAATCTGCTTCTTATGTTCAGTTTCAATTTGCTTGTAGCTGATCCTTCCTTTGTAATCATTAGAAAAACACATTTTAGCAGGTCTAAAGCATGGAAAAGGTATGAAATGAGTGGGAAGCCTGGGCCGATTTCAATTTATAAACTAATGCGAGCAGCCTAACATAAGCTGTTCTAGTGCTAGACAGTTTGGCTGAAGACAGAATATTTTAATGGATCAAAGCTAGACTGCAGTGGATTAGCCTCTGACCAGCTGGCAGCTGATAGAAAGACTGTGACCAGTATCAGTGCAAGTGAATATTTATGGCTAAGAGACAATTTCTTGTTCAACCTCATCATGTACCGGGTGTTTTGTTTTGCTGAGCATAAAGGTCTCAGAACTTCCTTAATTTAGAAATGCATGAAAACAGAAGGCATAATTGAACAGTTCTGTGTTCTTTCCACTCTGATTGCAAAGTGATCCCCATAAGTACGTTGTGCGGTAGCAAGACTCCAAGAAAAGCAAGAGTGCTGCTAGCAGCGAGCCTCCAGGAGCAGCACTGCAGAGGCTCAGCACACAGCTCACAGTGTGAAGCGATGAAAAGGTTCCTGCAGCTCAGAGGCAATACACCCACAGCACTAACTCTTTGTGTGGTATGACTCAGCTTGCTAGTTTTTTAACTCAACTGATAAATGACAATAAACAAGGGCATTAAAAATAATTTTCCTTGATGGGAAAAAAAAATCAATAAAAAGCCAATCATACTTGGGTATGAAAACATTTCTTTCACTTCATTTTACTTTTTTTTTTTTTTTTTTTTTCATTGAATTTTTATGTTCCCAAGTGTCTTGTTTCAAGTATCTTGGATATTTTGCAACACTATCCACAAGGGGTGACATAATGAGTACAGGGAGAATGTAACTAAGTGATGTGTAACAATGTAGTGCTAATTTCCATGGTGAATAATAAAAAGAAATTTTGAGAATACTGTGCAGAGCACAGAGGATTGGAAATGACAGTACAGAGAAGAGTGGTAGTGGTGAGAATATTACGAGATTACAAGGTATAAGTACTTCAGTTTTGAAGAGGTTGATTTCAGAGCACTTAAATATTGCTAGTCATACTACACTAAATACTGGGGTAAACAGCAAATGCAAATCACACTGGAACATCCTTAGGTCACCAAGAAGCAAATGTTGTGGCTGTTACCACATGATTCAAATTTGTAAAGGGATGTTACCTGATTCACTTCAGAAACAAAATATTCCATTTTATTTCCCAACTAAGTCCTATCTTGCATTATACTTTTGCCCACAGAAACAACAAATAACTAAGAAAATTATTTCTGAAAAAATTTGATGGTTATTTAAGAAATGATTGCTACATAGTCATGAGTTTCCCTAATTGCTGGAAGTCTGCAACAGTGAAAACTTCAAACAGTTAATGCATTTGCAGCATTTTTTTTAATGAAGTCATTCAAAGTGCAGGAAGCATGCTTCTAAAATCAAACTGTGGTACAGGGTAGTATTTCATATCGGATCTGTTGCTGCGTGGTGTTCTCAGAGAATACAAGTTTCTCCGGGACAACAGTGTACCTATTTGCAGTGATTCAGAAGTAGATTTGCTAACAATTGTTGTTTGCTAACATTTCTGCATGAGTGCATCCTCACTTATTGCAAGCTTGATGTGCATCTTATTTCTGGCATTAGTTACTTGCACACTAAAAATTGAGATTATTCTGATTTGAGTTAAATTATTATTAACTTTACATGTAGCACAACCTAATAGTGGAGTTTTTATTTTTTTCTACTGGATGTCGTTCAATAGGAATGGAAACCCTACCCCTGAGTTGCTCCAACACAGTGGTCTCTCTGGCAAGTTGGCACCAGCACAGCACAACATTTGAAAGAATATTTTTAATTTCCTTTTTCAGAAGAATCAATTGATGTCTAAAAAAGTAAAGAAGCCTTAGCACTGTCTAAGAGATGATAAACATCAAAGAAATGTACGCAAAGCTTTGTTCTATGTCCTTATAAAGTGTCTACAGTTCCCATGATATTTGGGTCAGCTAGCCCCATCTCACAAACTGGAGGATATCATCAAGAGCAAAAGGGACATGTAAGAAAGAAAATGATTGCTCCCTGGTGTTAAGCAAACAACCGAAGCAAACATCTATCATTATCGCTGCCTTCCATGGAATGCCAAGGGCTAAAAGATAACATGTAACTTCTCTTTGCTGAGAACAAAGTTTGACTCTACCAGAGATAAAACGTCCCAGCCAACATATCTGGATTTGCCATTCTTTTCTACCATGGGTAAAGTTCTTTGGTAAAACTCAGGTGTCACACACACACAAAATAATTTTTAATATTAACTTTAAACCTCAGTTTTTAGTAAATTTTAGTAAGTTTACTAAATCCTTTCAATCCCAAGCATAACTTATTAATACTATTACTTGTATATAAAAAAAGAACAATCTAACAGGATGACTGGAATTGGAGAAAGAATAACAATTTTAGATCAGAGAACTATGGGCATATCCCAATTTTAAGAATGTCTGCTAATACAACTTTTCTAGTCTGTTTAAATTTATTTATATAATATATATATATTATATCTTATTTTCATTTATATTGCACTGTTATTATAGGAAATACATTATTTTAATGAAACAGGAAAAATCCAGGATTCCTTTTCACCTTCCTTCAGGTGTTGTATGTTCTTTGAAGAATGGATCTTAGTATAGCTGATGTCAGGAATAAAGCGTTCTCTCTGATTACAGCAACACTATAAGTACATGAGGGTGTATTTGCATCCTTTGTAGCTTTTGCTATGCACATATGCCACAGCTACAAAGAATTGGGCCGTAAGTGATTTTTAACCCCACTCATGAAAAAACAGTTTAACATCAAAGTTTCACACAATGTTAATAATCTAACTGACAAATTTAAGAGACAGCCTTGAGTTTTTCTTAAAAGCAAGGCAAGGAAGGATTAATTTTGTCATTCTTCAGAAGAAAGAGAATATGATTTCTAATACGCTCTTGGTGAGATGGAAGAGGAAAGCAAGCACACTGCACATTACAATGACTTGAATGACTTGACAGCTGTTAGCTAAACAATACAACATTAATTTTCAACATTTTTGCACATGGCTGGGTGAGAGATCCCTTAATCCCAGTTCCCATTCTACTTCTGCCTCATTGTTGCTGTCTCCTTTTGTATCACGTATTATAATCAGTTTCTGCTGCATACTCCCTTTCACCTTATTATTGTTGCAAAACTAAGGTACTAGGTTAATTCAGACTTGCTTCCCTGGGGTACATTAAGATGGATTTACGCACTTTATTGAGACAGTCTGACTTCAAAAGCTGCTTTATCAGTTACTACCAGAGAGAGGGAGACCCATCCATGACAGCAGTAAACTAACCATAAATTCTCATATTCTATATGCTGAGTGACTTTCAAAAGGAAAACTATTGATTTTGTCATTTATGAATGGATTTAGTCAAATTAGTCTTTTCATTGTACACAATAAGACAGTATTGTGATTAGGAATTAGTGGATAAAGCTGTGTGGAACAAATGGAAGTACCCTTTTTGGGATCCTCATCACAAATTCAATAAGCTTTAGTTATGCCACCCTGATCATTTTGTTTATGACCAACTACTCTCCATATTTCGATTATCTTCAAAGGAAAGAAAAAGTGGCCTCCATCTTCAAGAGGCACTTTGCTATCCAGAAGACTTAACCTTTCAAAGAGCTCTGATGTCTTTACCTTTGAAGGAGCTAATAACTTGTTTGCCAAAATGGTGTGAGTATTTACAGGCATACTTGAAATCAGACAAAGGTTACACAGTGAAATAAACAGAGAGACTGTCACTGTCAACAATAAATTAAGTTGGTGCTAAAAACATAAAATGTTTAGAGTGTAACAGACACCACTACGCATTATGCTACTCAAGCCTCTGAACTTTTCCAAACACAATAAGCACTGATAGGCCCTGGATACCTTCTCCTGAAGAGCCACTCCAGATGGTTATTTCAGTAGCTGAGCTGTATTGCTAGAAACAAGGCTAGCACTCATGTCCTAATTTTCCTCCCATTTGTGTAGTAGCTGGCAGGACTATACCAGTTCACAGCTATATAGAGAAGAGTGTCAAATGAAAAGACATTAGGGAAGAGTAGTTGTGGGTGAATAGTGTGTAGCCTGTGTCTTCAGCCGTTAGCTTATCTGTAAATGTATGCACAAATGGAATGTTTATGAATCTTTGGATGAAAAATGGAATATAGTAGCCAGCCCGGTATTTGGTACTTCTTGACTACTCAGTTGAAAACTTTCTGCACTTGATCTTGACTTACAGAATTTAGGAGTGCAGAAAAGTCTAGATTTTTAGTTTCCTTTGAAACTACAACATTATTTCATAACTACTTCTGTGGCCAATTTTATATTATGCTACAATTTTATACATGCTACAATTACACTCTGAAGAGGACTCCAATGCATGCTGGATATATTTGCTTGGATATATGGACTGGTTACATTTTGAAAACGTTATTATTTCCAAATATGCTATAGACCTTAAAGATGCATGTTTTGGACTTGCTGTGCTGTGTCCAGAGACACTAGATATTGGTACAAAACCAAATATAAAGTTTTTCAGTCTCTGCTTCCCTTCACTTTCAGGAAGAAACTGTGTATCAGGAGGGGGTTCTTCACAGAGAGGGTGGTTGCACACTGGAACAGGCTCCCCAGGGAAGTGGTCACTGCACCGAGCCTGTCTGAATTTAAGAAGAGATTGGACTGTGCACTTAGTCACATGGTCTGAACTTTTGGGTAGACCTGTGCGGTGTCAAGAGTTGGACTTGATGATCCTTAAGGGTCCCTTCCAACTCAGGATATTCTATGATTCTATGATTCTATATATTAGATAGTTGAAGTAAGCCTGTGAAGCAAGCTGCTGCTTCTGGCTGGATTTTATAAGGACAGTTAAACCACTAATTCCAAGAATCAAAAAGAGCTCTACAGCCACAAAAGCTATACCTTAAGCTGTGTATAATGAATCTACGGTGTCCCAAAAGCACCAGTTAGTGCAGCAAGCAGCTGTTAATACAGACACCAAGTCACATACTTCCCAAAAGCTTTGGTGTTACTGCGTGTGTCACACTCAACACGTCTTTCAGAGCAGGAAATCATCAGTGCCTTGTAAATACACTGCATTTTCCAGATAAATTTTAATAGAATATTTGCAGAAAAATCCAATGCAAAAGAAAATAAAGCAAAAATTAACCACGTAATGATTTTTGTTCCTTATTTTACTGTTGAACGTCAGGTATAGATATTAGCATAGTTCCAGAGATGGCAAAAGGGAAACTGAAGTTTGTGCTAATAAATTGAATCTTGACCACTGGCTGTCAAATAGAGTTGATGGGGAGATGAAGATGAAATGCTCAAGCATCTGGCTAGCTGCAGCTGCTAGGTTTGCAGAATCTGCAGAATACCAGGGCCATATCCTGAAGTTTCTGGCTTCAGTTACTGAGTTTTATGGCACTAGTTACAGGACTTGCACAAATTTATACAGCATACATATGGCAGAGCAAGAAAAACCCAGGAATGTCCCTTGGCTCAGACTTTTTAAAATCAATAACCACTGTGTCTTAAGTACACTTCAAACTTGCCCTACAATTCAGTGAACATAACAAGCTTGGTTAGGAGAATAACACATTGGATATTTCATGGCTAAGTAAGCAATAGGTTGACCATAAAATTTATGATCTGCTAAATACAGCAGATTATTTAATATTGATATCTTTATGTTCCTCAGATGAACCATGCTAAAATGAAGGAAGTAAAGTCATTCCCACCAAAGGATAATGTATTTAAATCACTCAAATATCTAAATATCTCAGACAAATGGGTAGGGATATGAAATGGAAAAAATGGATATGGAGGTAGAAAGCTGTCTGAAGTTACCAGGAGTTTTAAAACTATTACAAGAATGGGGAGAGGCCGCTATCTCAGCTTTGTTTGATGATGAGCAATCTTTTGTACAAAAAGAAAATATAACTTTCTTGGAGAAAATATCAAATATAATATCAAATTTAAAAAAGGAAGAAAAAAAAATACTGACGCACAGCCATGCTTATGCAAAACAGGAATTTAGTACAGGCTTACTTACAATGCAAAAAGTTAAATGTATTGGTACCCTTCACTGAATAAAAGGGAAGAGAAGATCTAAGGTATCAAGCAAAGGCAAGAAAATCTCAGTGGTTTAAGTACAGCATACTACAAATATTTATAGGGCTCAGTGCTACTTCAAGTGTATTAATTGTTTAACATGAAGAGAATAAAACCCTTCCTCTCTTTGCCTTCTATCTTCTAACATCCATACCCCATTAGTTAGAACAGCTGCTTTAAAATAAAGCACTAATGAATTTTCAGACAAAGTAGTTTTCACACAAAATAAAAAGTGCTAAAAACAAACAAAAATATATTATACTGAAGTTAATTTAACTTAAGCAGAGATATATTAAGACAGTTTTACTGATTCATCAGAACAATATTCAATTGTAACAGTAACAAACATTTACATTGAAAAAGAGCAACTGCTTTAGTAGCTACTGCAGCTGTTATTTATACCATGACATATGTATGATGTTATCATGTAAGGACAATGACTGTAATGGTTTTGAGTGCTACTGTAAGTAGGATATATTAGGAACATATACTTGAGAGCATTTTCAGGAAGGTATTTTGTCAGTCTCCTACCAGAAATTGCAGTGGAAGACAACGATTCTTTTGTTGCTGAAAAAGTAGCTTTTTACCTATACAACACAAATCTCTTTGACAGTCTAGGACTTATTCTGCAAATGCCCAAACCAAGAGGATGTTAATCATCAATTTTAATGTGTTTAAGAACACAGCTGTAAATAATTCTGCCATTACTGTGGCTGGTAAACTGTGTAAGCACAACTACCATGTTATTCAAAAACAACCCTGCAAAAAAGTAAATCATACAGTCTCTAGCATCGTCAATTGGGTATTGGAGGCGTTTGTGTAACAGGTTTGTTTATGCAGCAGCAATTTTGCTCTCCATTTTCCCTTGCTCTTAACTAATAATGCAAAGCAAAATGTTCTCTCAGAGAAAAAGAGCCAGCTGTAAATAAATGTTACATCCTCTAAGGCTTATATTTTTCCTTATGGAAAGCAATGCTCTGGATAATGTTATATATTTATAATAGAAAGATACCCCAAAATATCACTGTAAACTACTTCACTTAGAAGGAAGATTTAGATGTTCTGATATGTGTATGATCTAAAAAAAGAGGCACTTGGAAAACTGAAGACTTGATGAACTTGAATATCCATGAAAAGTTAAGAAACTGAATGGCAGATTTGAGGTATAGAGTATTATCCATATTATTATTTTAACAGTGAAGTCTAAATTCTAGTCTCTTTACATTAGTAACTTAGTCTTCTTAAGACTCTATTTACAGCCTGACACATTTGAGAACTGATATGGTGAAAATGGAATCTTTTTTTTTTCAACTTTTATGCTAATTTCCACATTTTCTTATGTTCTGTCCTTCCCAAAATAATTCATTCACTGACAAAAAGCTATTTGAATAATCTTTATATATACAAGTTTCTGCAGAATGGAAACTAAAGAATAAAGAAGTGAGCTGAATACCTAAGTGCAGTCTGAAACATTAAGATGCATGAAGATTATGCTATTCACTGCACAAGTTTTCACTGTTAGGAAGAATTCCTCATCAGGGAGAATCGACCCTGAGCCTGGTATGCCGTATATTAAGTACTACAAGACATTTATTATTGAATGTCTATGAATATATTTGGCATTACTCATGTTACAACCAAAGAAAACAAAAGTAATTATTGCATCTTAATTAAGGGTAAATACTGGTAGGCATATACTATCTACAAGAATAACTATGCATCTGAAAATGACTAGATCTAATCTAAAATGAAGTGCTGAGATTAGCCAAAATCCTCTAGACATTATCTCTGTGTAGGACTGTTTTTATAATCTTGTTCTAAGGCTAAGATCAATGAAACTTTAAAGAAGGATTTAGTGATGCTGATAGGATTTTCTCTTTTTGATAGATTGTTAGGTGAAAAAGCCATATTAATAGGAACACATTAAAAAGTTTCTTGATTGTGCACTCACGCTACATGTAATACTCATCCTGTAGAAATGAGTGTTAAAATAAACCTTTATTAATGTAGGAAACACTTTTTATATTGGTATTGCTACTTCAGATGCTCACGAAATGTAAATCTTTCTGAGTATAAGATGCCAAATTTGAATTGCAAGGAAAGCTGATTTGGGCAAAGACTAAAGCTAATTAATATACTGAAATCTATCTCAGCTGTCTAAATCTTATCTAAAGATAATATCTTGCTTTATATGCTCTCAAACATCCCAATGTGTTAGCAACACTGCTGTTGTCTCAAGGTGTAGGGTATTTTCTGTAGTAGCAAATAGCTTATACAAAATTATTGTCCATAACCCTCTGTTGAAACACAATCAGTTCAGTTATCTGAGAGAATAAAGGTTCTTAGTATTTTACAAAGTCTTTTAATCTCAAATAATCCGGGTGAGAAGAAAAAAAAAATCTGCAGATAATCTAAAACTGTCATTGTAAAATGCATAAAATAAAATCCCAAACTCCCCCTTTTTTCCTGGATTACAGGTAAAAATAAAAAATAAAGCTATTTAACAACAATACTTTTACATGACAGTTAAGTCTGAACTATTAAAAACCATTTTTATTCTTAATTTCAGTAACACCAAATAATTATTATACATTAATACTACAGATAATCACTGCTGTCAAAACAAACTGTCCACCTGCGTTTAGAGTTATTTGTACTTCTTTTTTTTTTTTTTTTCCTAGAAATCACTGTATTGTGGCAAATGCAGAGGAGAAGGACTGGTTCTACTATAGACAGAAAAACAGCAATATATGAAGTGAAAAAAAGAGACAAAGACATGGTTGAGAGTAACAGATAAACAGACCAGGTAAATAAGGCAAAGTAAGGCAGAGGGAGATAATGGGGAAGATCAGAGAAAGCTGAAAGCAGGTTAAGAGGCCCATTAAGCAGGAAGTCACAGTACAAGAGGCTGTGGTTCATTACCCCCCCAAAAAAATAAATAATAATCTAGAATAAAAAGGCAAAATGGACTAGAAAGTAACTTAAGGAAGTGAACATAGAGTGGAAAAGTAATATGCAATAACTAAATATTATAGAAAAGTTTTAGTTTATGCAGTATATGTACATTTAGCAGTTATTTTAGTGGGAGACAGTTTTTTTATAGTGAAACCACCAGCTCCTATTGCTGAAGGCATGCTCTTCAGCCCAAGGATTGCAGCCACTGTTCCAGAATTTCTAGGGTGGCATTTTCCAGAATTTTCCAGAATTCCAGAATTCCTATGATAGTATCTTGTGCAATAATTTATTTTTAATGGTTGTTTTTAGTGAACACATTGCCCAACTCATTTGCCATTGTGCCACGAAGAAAATGAGAAAGAAAATTCAGTAGTTAGCTATGTCAAAAACTTTTCAAGATAAAGTGATACTCAGATTGGACTTTCTTAAGATTTGCTGTGACTACAGAACAGTAGAGAAATGAAAACTACAGAGATGCTAACTGAAGTAAGAGATGCTGCACAGAGGAAAATAATTAAGCACTAATCAGTATAAATTGGCTGAAAGCAATTTGCTAGGTTTTTACTAGGAAATGGGTATAATTCCATGTCAAAAAGCTTTCTTTTTTGTACCCCTTCTCCTTTTACCTCTCACCAACTATAGTGGGCATTTTAAAAACACTGTGGAAGATGAGCCACATTCTCAGATCAGCTGAGCTATAATGTTTTACATCTGAGGCATTTCAGAGGGTGATTCAGGGGAAGAAATATTACTAGAAACATATTTAAAGGGAAAATATATTTTAGTGCTCCCACAGAGCACTGAGATTTCAAAATCCTCTCATACTATGCTGAAACAGAAATCTTAGAAAACCATGAGCAGGAAACCATTAAAAAGGAACAAAATCAGGAAACCTCGTGAAAACTGTCCACTTGTACTCCGCTTATCACAGCACTGCTCTGGAATGTGAAAGAGCCCAGTTCAAATCCCTACTCTGATCTTCACACAGCAATTCAAATCTGGAAAATGCTTTTCCAATCCAAAAAGGCTTCTGTCAAACCTTGTGAGTTCCAGCAGAGCTCTGTTTTTGACAAGAAGATATTTTCTGATGAAAAACCATTTGTTAAAAAATCCTGAAATAGAATATCTCTGCATAGATGATACATTAAGAAAAACGGTCACTCGTGGACAATATATAATATACAGTAATGGTTAACACACTCCAGCTCCTAAAAAATAAAGTATTCAGTGGTTTTATGACAGAGGGTCTTAACTGTATGAAAAGGATTATCAAACTTTGTTCTTGTTACAGAAGGGCTGGGCTTACAGATAAGACTGCATACCTGTTTAGCTGGAGAAAAACATTAAAATGCTATTCAATTTGATAAGGACTGTGGTCAGAAGGGATAAAAAAACAGAAATGTTATCTAGGAAATCAGTAAGTTTTAAGAAAATTGTTCTTATTCAGTAATTTGTAAGGACACAATAAGTGCCAATTGTAAAATGTTGAAGTATATTAATATAATAGAAGATCTTACATGCATATTTGGCTAGACATTTTGATCTGAGAAAAACAGTGTCATAGATAACTAAGAACTAGCAATTTGTGGGCATTTTGTTAATTTTTTTTCTTGTATATTTCATATTTGGCCCTTCTCTTTCAAAGAAAGTGTACTGATAATATTGAAGCTACATTTACATTTTAAAAGAGGGGGTCATCTTGATGAGAACTTCACTACGGTTTAATTGCAGGAGAAAGAACTCAGGAAGAATGCAGGAAGAAATGAGTAATATTTCAGCATCCCTTTTAAGGTAAACTATATGTTTATACATTTCTTAGAATGTACAATGTGTGCGTCAGAGACTTGAATTTGTACGGAGAAATTTCCTGCCTCCTCATGGTAAATTATGTATTCAAGCAAGAATTCTACAAATGTGTATTATGTGCTGACTATCTCTGAAGGAACTGTTCTAGTCTGATAGCTAAATACCTATTTATAAATCTCTTAAAATCCATATTATAGACCACCAAAGTGTAATGACTCATCCTGGAATGGTTCCATCCCATTATGCAAGTACGTATTTAAGATGTATACAATGGATGCTATTTATCTTAAACAGGCATATACACACACAGAAAACACCCTTTGGGAAATATCAGATAAAAAAAATATTGTATAAAAAAGATATATGGTATAATATAACTTTTATATTTATTTATAATATATCTTTTTATTTTTTTAATTTTTTTATCCAAAAAGATATATTGTATAAAATACTCTTACTTAGGGACAGAAATCCGGGGATACAGAAATCATATGTACAGTTGTATTGGTAGATGAAAAGGCCATACTAATTTTTTTGGAATGAAAGGACGTCAGAGTGGGGGCTACTAAACCTACACAATCCCTCACAGGAGTAGTCTAATATCCGTTTCCTGTTGGCATTGCCATTATGCATCTGAAACCATGAGGGTAAAAGATATTTTCTAACATATAGCTGTGACTTTATTAGGTAGCAAAAGGACTGATCCTTCATATTTACACAATTACATATACTTGATACATACCAATTATTCCTGTTTTTAAAATGGGAGATATGTACAGCACTCCGGACCAGGATCCAGCAGACTACTTTTCTGCCCAGAAAAAAAATAAGATACCTCACTCATAAACCCCAGGGAAAATGGATTTTATATTGCTAATTTTTTTTTTTGACCTCTGCTATAGCAGCACACAAAACACCTCTGAAATGTTATTTTATGCTAATTTTATGATCCAATGTCTATCTCTAAGGTATATGTCTGTTTTTCATTGGCTGTCCTTCAGGCAAGAATAATTCTGGAGTTGGCCAGTCCTGAACAGTGTCTGGCCTATGCAGTTCTACAGTGTCATCAAGGCTGAATATAAGCAAAAATAATATATACATCTTCTGCCTGATCTGCTACTCTGGTTGTATAGGCTGAGATTCAAGGACAGAATACTAGTTTACATATGCTGAACATTTGCAAATAAACTGTGTTAAAAGATCCTAGAAACAGTAAGTATATTATTTACCATTTTCTAAGGAGCAAAAAGGGCTTTAACATTAGCATTGATACAAAATTTATTACAATTTTTCTTTAAAATCTGATATAAGTTGAGCTTCCTTTGCCAATTAAAGCAATAAATAAATAAATAAATAAATAAATAAATAAAAACAACGCAAAACAGCTGCCTCTTACGCATCTGCCTAGATCTAAGTGTCTCCAAGTTTTTGGAGCTGAGCCATTCACTTCAGGAGAATGAAATAAAATGTCTATCTACACTTTTGACTTTGTTTAAAGTTTCCTTCTTAGCTCAACTCTTAATTTAATCTCACTGGACTAAACTCCCAAGGCAGCAAGAACCCTACTTCAAAAGAGACCTTGAAGAAGGAATTCTGAATTAAAGCAACACAACTCCTATTTATGTATCCCAGACTGGAGATATAATAGCATTTAAATGTGGCTTTAGTCTCCACTTATTCTCTAAATAGACTCATTTGATATTCTTCCAGATCTTATTCAGCCAAAAGCTGAGAAATCGTTAGTAACTGCTACTATATGGTTTCAACAGGGTTTTCAAATAATCCTGGCTCTATTAAAGGGCAATGCCCTGTTTATTTTAATGGCACAGTCTTCAGTCTGATGTACATAAAATACCTGGATAATGAATAGAAAATTTGATGGTCAGCTTTCAAGTCATTTGAGGGTAGGGAAAGAGGGGTACTCCTCAGAGCCACTAAATCTACATATAAGTAATTGCACTTAAAACAGCTGTACTTTTTGAGGAAATTCTCAAGCTGTAAATAGGCTCATATGTTTGCCTTTGTGTTTTGAGTGAAGTGGTTGGTCCTGACAGCAACTTGACACATTTTATTCAGAGTTATCAGCTGTTGCTAACATAAACAGTTTTGAAGATCTGAAGTAAAATACATCTGTGATCATTTGGGCTGGATGAAACAGAACGATATGTGGCTATTTGGGTAAACAGTGAGCAATGAGCATTCACTGGAGTTCAGAATTTAATATTATTCAGATGAATCAGTGAAAACATTGGGTGTAGAGCTATTTCAGACAGATAAACTAGAGTAAAAGCACATTCTTCTCTTCATCCCCATTAGCAGAATGCAGTTAATTTTCCACATTGTATGAGGCCTGCTGTTTTCTCTTCTTCTGTGTGTCTATTGTGCATTTTATAGTTTTACAGTTCATATAAGGGGTCAAATCCTGAGCGATGATGAGTGATTGCTGTGCGCACTGGCTTAAATAAGCATTCCAGAAAGCCTGCCTCCATTTAAGATTCAGTTCTCTCTACATATTGTTTACACTAACTTCATTGTCAGTTTTTTTTTGAAACAAGAGGAAAGCAATTGCCCTGAATAACATATTATTTCATTCTGTGTACAGTATGTGTACATAAACTGGAAAGTATTTTGCTTTCTTTGTACTAAAAAAAAAAGGATTTTTCTATAGTCAGTTAATGTATTTTTACTTACTAACTCTCATATGTCTAGAGCAGAAAACAGACTTGGGAGGTTGGTTCTTTTTAGACAGGGATAAAAATATAGGGGTTTTGTTCTAAAAAAAAATTACTAAATACAATAGAAGGCAGGGTCAAAAGCCCAGGACCAGTTATTCCTTGGCTTGGAATAACTGTGAGATTCCAAAACTTACTGGTAGGTATTCATGAAAGTTGGAATTCCAGAAGCATAAAATGCTGAACTCCAATAATCTTAACATTTCATTATCCTTTATCCAGTTTAAATGTTTGTATCTATGTAAACTGCCTCTGCAGTCTATGTTTTCATTCTGACGTATTCAATATAATTATTTAGTGATGAAAACGTTTGTATAATGGCAGCAAGCATACCAAGTGAAAAGAGTGGACTCTGCAAGAGTCTTCATTAACAACTTTTTTTTTTGGAGAATCAGCTTTACTGAAGAAACTGGCAAATTCTTCAGTATTTTTCTGTTCTTGCTTATACTGCATGAAGTAATGAGGTAGAACATTCTGTCTTGTTTGTAGTTTGCTCAGAAATTCTCTGTTGGCGGATAGTCGTCTCTAAGAGTTTGGCATGGAAAAAATCATATAAACACATGCTTAGCTGCTAACTCACCTAGAATCTCAGTATTATGTGCAAGGTACATCTATACTCTTCAGATGTTCTTAAAGTATTTGGCTTGATATCTGCTTCTAGAGATACATAATCACATGTTCTTATCTTGATTCTTATTACATATACTCTTAAAAATTATGGCTTTGCCAACAGGCTTCCTTAGGCCTTATTACTGCTTTGGTAGAAAAACTACATTCATTAATGAAAACTGTACAATGGTACTTACTGAAAATAATGATAGTTATAAATGGTGCCAATAGATATTCTTCAGATTTAGGTAATATTTTTTTTTAAGAGAGAGGATCATATTTTCCAGGAACGATAGATGTGTTAGCACCTGTCATAGAATTTACTGCCATAAATTAAATTCAGTTTTAAATTCAATGACAGCAACTGCTTGATAATAAGTGCTTTTGGCTTAATAGCATGGAAAATTAGCATCAGACTCTTGGATTGGATGAGAAACACAGTTACTACTATCTGCTCTCTGTAGCCCACACTTTGGGAGTTATCACTTGGGAGAACAATCACAGAAATACTAACAGAAGCAGCCAGTGTTTGAATCAGAGACAATTATTGATTTTCTAGTGCTATTGATGAACTATATTATATAACCTGCATACAAAGTAACACAAGAACTTGCTGTTCAAAGAGCCGCTTCTTTCTTTCAGTGGTACCTCCTGGATAGAAGAATGGCTGAACATCCTCAGTCTGGGCCACCTCTCTTCAGCACATAAGAGTATTTCTTAGAACTGTAGGGGAACAGCAGGAGAGATCATGATTAGATCATGATTGTGACTGACTGAAGTAGGGGAGTTTAAGGTACCAGTGGGCAAAAAGGACAGGAGAGGTCCTGTAGAGGCGATGAGAAACTCATCTGCAGTTACTAAGGATCCATGAGCTGACAATTCAGATCAAATGTTGCTGCACCTTAAAAGGTCCCTAGTATTAAAGAATATAAGCACTTACATATTTATTTCTTCCATTTTTGAAAACTTACTGAGAAATTGTCTCCAAATTCTTAACTCTCATGTACATCACTCTAACTATTATACAAATTGTGTTCACGTATGCAACCGAACTATATTTCAAATGCGAAGTTCCAAAAAAACAGTGTTCCTATCAGCACCTAGGCAGAAGTCCTGCTCTTGCATGAACTCTGACTTTCCTATCTTATGATATGCTTATGCTTTCCTTGCTTATGATGAGCAGAATACACAGCTGTAGTTCAAAATCCCATGGTTGTTCCTTTCTGCCGTAAAAGAAATAATTGTGCACCATTCTATCCATGGCAGAATTACCAATAAGATCACTACAGATGTCTTTTTATGTTTACTACTCTAAACAACCCTGTATGACTCTGCTGTTGAACCACCTAGTCTGGGATAAATCCCAAGTATACCAATATACATATGTCCCAAGAAACTCTAAATATATTGAAATTGGAGAGTAAATTAGCCCAATGGACCTCTGGTTATCATTGACAAGCCAGTCTGTTAACAGCTAACTTGAGTATTTCCAATCTTCCTAGCAGTATGTGGTAAAGATATACCACATGACGGACTTTCAAAAAGAGAATACAGAAAACTTTGGACAAAGCTTATAGAACAACTCCTAACGTGTTTCATCATCTTTGACTAACTTAACCATAGTCTACTGTAACCATAGGCAAATTGTAACCATGAAAACCAGGTAAAATCCATCCCAACAGGCAAACTTTTTCATTATTGCCCACATTGCTTGACTTCCTCATTCTCATTTCTAAGCAACAGTTAAATTCACCTGCACTGCATCACCTCTTCCCACGTATCTGTGGATTTTCCTGCTCTACTGCCTCCCTCTGTAATATCTTTCACTATTATCTTCACTACTCATTTAAAGTTTCTGTGCTGAAAGCATTACTTGAATTCCCCATAGCTCTTATGAACACCATAACCACTAGGTACGCTTCAAAACATGTTAACAAAAGTGTTCCTCCAGCCAAAAACAAACCAGCCAACCAACAATCTCAGCCAAATGCAAACCTATGAAAAGTACCATGAATCCCTTCCCACCTGTCTTCTTCCTCTGAACCTCCTCTACTTGTTCTTTTCATTTCTCTTCTCTGTGTTTCTATCTTATTTGAGAAATCGTATTAAGATGGCATATCTCATTTACTCAATTAACTTATAATGCCTAGTGTGGTAAATAATAGCTGAATTTGTGCTCTTAGTGTCCACTTATTTCTGTAGTTATTTGTGCTACAGTCAATGAGGGGTTACCATTCACACAACACTGCTGTAAAGCCAGTGTGATAGGATCTGGCTCTTGAGAATGGTCTCACCTTTAAAAGTGACCTTTAACAAAGCACTGTCTGGTTACCATTTGGGACACCTCTGTGATCTCTCCAACCGTATGACAGCAGACCTCAAGTCTGCTAAAACCTCAAGTTTGTGAAGTTCAGTGTTACCAAGCCAGACACAGTCATCAGCTGGGTCACACTGCAGGGCTTCAGCTGGATGAGGTTAAAGAAAAGCAGATGTGCCTCCATTTGGTACTCCCTTGTGACTGGGAATCCTGCAGACTTCACAGAGATTTCCTATCTGTTCACCTGCCAAATATATCAACTGGTACTTGTGCAAACTGGCATATTACAGTTTTGTTTGGATGAATGGTTAGCATTTAAAACACACTCTAGACAAGGTCCCTGGCAAACTATATGCAAAGATGTGTGCTTTGATTTTTCTCACATTTCTAACTGCATATCCTCCCCCTTGTTTTTCTACTGCAGCTTTCACTGGCGTTTAGTACATTGGTCATTCATCCTCATTTCTTCCCTGCTGTCCCTCACCTCATTAGCCTTCTGTGTACAATCTAAGTCCAGCACAACTTAGGTTCACAACTTAGTGTTTATTAGTTTACTGCCCAGCAGTAAACTTACATATTGAAGCTTGTACACCGAGTACCACAGACAACACACTTTCTCACAAAATACATCACCTTATACAAGCTGCACAAAAAAATCCACATTTCTGTATGATAAAATAGGTAATCCAATCTGAAAAATATTCTTTAGATTATCATCTGCTCAATTGTATCCATGTTAACCACAATGCAGCTACAAACCCATACAAACAAATAGGAACAAGAAGAATAGGAGAAGGCACAGATGTGTTTTGCATTAAGTGTCAGGGGTCAGGTTAGAAGTTCAGTACAAACAGAATGTTACTGTCTGTGATGTACATAGGTTCTGTTCTGTACATTTGTTTAATCTGTCTTTAGAGAGAAGTTCAACCAAGAGGTTTGGATTTGGGGCTCATGGCTACACAAAGAGTGACCCACCCAAGGTCATGCAGCAAGTCAGCAGTTTAATTAGGATTTGATCTCAGAATTTTCCCAGCTCTTGGCTATTTGCTCTAACAAGCAGCTGGTACAACCTTCTAAAAACATTTATTTAGATGGTCAGTGGCCAAGAATGAAACCTGTTCCAGGCAGCTGTGTTCACCGCTCTGCTTCTCTGTTATTCATAAATCTAGATAAATCACCACACAATGAAGTGGTTAGATAGTAGTTTCATAAGTAGGGATTTGGGAGTTTCAGTGGATTGCAAGCTGAACATGAATCACCACTTAGGTATTGCACAAAGGGAAACACCATACTGGGATTATAAGCAAAAATACGACCTGCAGGATACAGAAAGAAAATCTCTCAGCCCAGCTCAACACTCACAACTCCTCAGTTAATTTAAGTCCACTTGTGGGCAACACACTTGGAGAGACACAAACCAATTTGAGAGAATCCAGAAGTGAGGAAAAAAATGATCAGAGGCTGAAAAACACAGCTTATGAGAAAAGAAAAAGGAAAAAAAATGGAGAATTCGATCTGCTTTCTAGGCTGTAGTGAACAGGGCAACAAGCAGAGGGATTACATTACAATGAATAAGGTACTGCTTAGATAGAAAAGTTACAGACAGCATTGCAGTAAAGGGGTGCAACTGTTTCATTTGGGTTCAATCCTGTTGTAATGAAGAGGATAGAAGGATGGAAGATACTGCATATTTGGAATAACAGTCGCACTTGACTGTGGTTCTTTTCAGCACTACAGTGTGCTAGAAGTTATTGGTATGATGTAAACTGAATTGTCATTTATATATTTCAAATGCCCACCTGTATCACCTCTCACACTGATACAAACTAAGAAGTATTAGAAGCTCAGTACCCATCTCTCTCTTTCTACTTCGGACTATGTTCTCAAAGCATTCATGCCGAACTGTTCTCTCGCTAGACTCCCCCCTCCTGTACCACGTTGTAGGATTGTTAGTCACATCCCAGGTGTGGAACTGCTCTTGTCTTTACTGAACCACATGGAAGGATTTTATTTTATTTTTTTTTTCAGCTCTTTCTTTACCCTGTCATGTCTTTGTGAATGGTATCCTTTTTCTGCCATGTAAAATCAGCTGATCCACCCAATTCAGTGTCATCCACCAACCTGATAAGGATTTCACCCCATTGAACAGGTCACTAATGAATACTTAAACAGTAATAGAACCTTATTGGTATTAGCTCCTAAGGAACAAAACTTTCAACTGGTCACCAGCTGGACTTTGGGCCAGTTCCTGTTAGCTAGTGGATGCCATATGACCCATATCGCTTTAAGGTACAAACTATATGGCAGAGCACCAAAGAACCTCATAGAATTAAGCATACTCTTATCACTTACTCAGTGCTTACATGCTCCCCTACATTTCCCCTAATCCCTGTTCTCACACACAGATCCTCTTTGTGGGTGAAGAAACCAATCCTTGTCTTTAATAACATGAACAGTTTTTGAGTGGGAAAAAATGTGTACAATACCTTATTCAGAAACACCAAATCAAATGCCCATAAATAAGAGGCATTAGGCTTCAAGTGATATTCTGCAAAGGTGTTGACACACAGAATGCCTTGACAGCCCATCTGGTAAATGCGGATGTCATTCAATACTCTGAATTTCCCAGTGAATGGCATGCCAAAATCTCACTAGAATAAGGAATTGTACACCAAATGCCAATCATTCATTATTTTCTAATTCCCTAAGGAATATTTTTCATTCAGTTTGGCATTTATAAAGTAAAAAAATGCTGTGCCTCTGTAAATGAAAATTCTGTACTTTTGTATCAAGCCAAGGGTTGACACTTACAATGCGTGCCAACTGCATGCAGGCTTCTCTGAGGGATGACCATGTGGAAGATATGGAAATGGTGATGCTAAGAAAAACAAAGGCCTCATTAAAATTCTATTGAATTTTCCTTTTTTGCTTTCACTTTCTAGATTACCAGTCTAGGAGAAAGAAGAAAAAAAAGCTAGTGCTGGAATACCTCAAAATGCCATAATCATTAATTAAATCTGACTGGAATGAGTAATGCAATATCTTGCCTAGATTTTACATTTGACATGGGCTGCTTAAAGTAACATATTCTCCAGTATAGATGGACATAAACAATGTGTGTGTGTTAGAAAATATATATATATCATAAAACAAACAAACAAACAAACAAACAAAAAAATAAAACACAAAAGACTTTCAAGGAAAACATAGTTTTCTAAAATTTGTAGGTTCTCCAGTTCTCATGGTTTGAGAGACATTGTTTAAAGTAATTGCAGTGACTCTTGGTATAAATTTATTTGATACCTTCAGTTCTTGTCAACCTGCTGCAACAAATACATGCAGTCTTCTACCCACACAAAGCCAGCCCACCCAACCAAACACATTCAAATTGAGTAAAACTTTTCTTGAACACATGTAAAATATGTTTATATGTAAAATATGTCCAAGAAAAGATACCTTCTCTCTTTCAGCATATTTTACATGTGTTCAAGAAATGTACATATTCCAGTGCTTTATTTGAAATTATGCTTTGTTTAAAAATGTACTTCAATTATTACCTTTAATATACCATTAAGTATTCAGAGTGAAGCAAACTGTTGCATTTGACCTGATTTCCTTTCTTTTTTAGAGTACAAACAACATAGTCTGTTACTTGTACTACTTTGCAGATGACTATTAGACATCTAAAGTTTTTGCAAAGCGAAAATTCTAGTTTAAGTGTTTGTATTATGTTTTGTTTTCTCTAACTTCCACTTATAGTAAATAATTCCCAGTGTGCAATGCATATACGGGAAACAAGAAAAGAAAACCTTCAGTCCAGGTCAAGAGAAAAGTGGACCAATGAAAAGATATTTGACCTTATATGACCCATTTTTTTACTGAATTTTCAGCCTCCTCTCAAGCTGCAGTGCATGTCTCTGAATTGAGGAAGATAAGAGAGTTGTATATTGTCCTGAAGGATGTGCTAAGGACATATAATGCTCCAGGCATGAACACTGAACACAAGGTATGCCTTGAGAAACGTCAGAAGATAAGGGATGAATGAAGGTGCATGTGACCTTCATTGTGCAGGGGCTTGAAACAGGGAGAAACTAAGAAAAAGGCATTGATTTTTATTATTTTTTTTTCTCTTCTATTTGTGTGTTAGGTTTTTGCTTCTTATAGGGACAAGATGAAGAGACATTTTCCTGAATAAATGTCCAATTGTCCAATTCTGCTTTGGACCTTCTTTAAAAAATAAATAAATAAATACATAAAATTAAATTTCTATGGATATGATTCATTATACCAATACATCATTTTCACCCAAATCAGTGGTTATCTCAGCATAACACAATATCAAAGTCAACTCCAGCCAATTCTATTCTGATTCAGTGAGATATTTAAGTATGCAAATAATTCCAGTAAAGACACTGTCTGTATTGAAGACACAAGGACTATTCATATTATCAAACTTTAAAAGGAAGTATTTGAGTATTTCTGTTCTCACCATGCACAGAAACCCACAGAACTGTAAATATATTTTCATTTTTTGCTTCATTTACTGACCTAATAAATAAATAAATAAATAAATATTCTTTTTGCTCAAACTGATTTTAAATCATTTGCTTTTTTCTCATTAAGATAGCAAAATAATTCAACAAATCATTTTCACCCTACATGCAACATTCCATTCCTAAAACCAAGTGTTTGATTAATAGCTTAAGAAAAGCTTTAAAAATTTAAGATTAATAGCTTTAAGAAAAGCTTAAACAAAGAAAAAAGATGACAATTCCAGGGAAGCTACTTATCCAATTATGCATAATGGTGCCATGGATAAAGCAGGAAGGAGCACAGAAAACCCGTAGCTAACTCTCGTGATAAAAGAAAATGGTATTCGTTTCTCCTACCTCCTAATGTCCACAACACAAAAGCTATACTTAAGCAGAGATTTTTAGTTCTTCTTCCGAAATATACATAAATATCAAAAATGAGACAGTGGGAACCACGTGGAGCTGATTCCCATCTTTGCACTACCAGAATATGCTGGTAGCTGCTGCTTAGGTTATTTCCCTGGACACCAGAGAGAAAAAAAAAAAAAAAAAGACGATTCTCCCATTTCTCCATCCAGTATATCTATCACTGATAACAATTTTTCCTTTCCTTTGAATTTATTTAGTAAACATGACAGAATCTGTGAGGAGCCAGATCTATGTAGTTCATTCTTTGCAAATACATAAGCTGAAGGGAAAAAAAATGCTTAGTTCTCAGTTTTGTGACCTATCTTTGTACCACTCATCTAAGGCATAACCCTGTACCAACAAATACAATTTTCTCTCATCAACTAACCCACAAAATAAAACAGATGGATTGACAGTCATGCACAAGAAGTTGTCATTACAGAACATAAGATGCCCTTCACAGAATTAACTTGTGAAAAATATTGCAATGATCTGTTCATAGACACCTCTCTTGAAACCGTCTCTCTTCCTTTCTATTTCCAAGACCTGTAGCAAGTTAGCATAACTTACATGCTTCTGTGGCCTCCATCATTATGGTATCAGCATGACTCACAAACATTAACTCCTAGATCTATGTATTGTAAGGTCAGAATGAACTGCTGGGATGGTCTAGACTGACCTTCATGATGCAGACCAATAATTTTTGCATCAAGCCTGTCATTTCTGCTGAGCTATAAAATATCTCTCAGAAAATTGTTTAGCCTTCATTAAAAGATCACAATTGATAGAAATTCTAATCTCTCCATAACGATTATTTTGCTGCCCTTATGTTTCCTTTATTCCTGCTCTGAATTATTCTGTTTTTGACTTTCACTCGCTGTATCTGCTTATCCCTTTTTTACAAGATTAAAGAGTAATCAAATATCTTTGACATTAAGATAAGGTAAAACTAAGTCTTTTTTAAGTCTTTTTTTTTTTTTTTTCCCAGAAGTTCAACAATTTGTGCTTTTCTTGTCTTCCCTGCTATGATCTTCTTTTTTTATATATATATTTTTTGAATAAGCTTGTCTTTCAACTGTTTGCTGAGCTTTTACAATTTTTATTTCATCTTTACAATCCCTCTCTCTCTCTCTTTCTCAGATTGGCCAGTATTCACAAGTCCTTGTCTCCCAACTTTCACATACAGTGGAAATAAAATTTCTTTACTCCATAAATGTTGACTGTAAATTAGCGTAACATACAGTATTTACTCTTGTGAGGAAAAGACCTGATATGTTCAAGTTTCAAATAAAAAATACAGATAAAAGCAATCTCATTGATATCATAAAGGAAGCATTCAGCAGAATCAAGAGTTGAATATGTACTAAGTTCCAGCCTAGCCATAAAGACAAGATTATCCTACCCCTTTATTAAGCACAGAGCACATTCCGGCATTTAAAAAGGAGATTAATGCCAATTCTGAGATCTGTTTGTTTCTTTTAATACTAATTAAGATCAGTAGTGATGGTATTTATGACTTTTAACATATTATGTGTCATGTATAAATATTTTCTGTATCTAAATTAGACATCAGTGAGTTTATTAGCTTTTCTATAAAATTTCTGTAAGTCTTCAGAGAAATGCGAATCCATATATGCCATTTACCCACATCTGTGCTCTTACTGTAACACTTCTTCTTTCATATATTCCACATTCAGAGTCTGTCACCTCCACACTGAGAGAGCATACTATTTCTCAAAGTGAGCTGCCATCTTCATGGTTACATCAGCTGAAGTGCCTGGGTGTTTCTTGGTTGTTAGATTCTGTTGCTATTTGAAAAAAATTACACAGAAGACTTACCTGATGATTTGACAAATAATAGAAACATACTGGTTGATAGAGATGATTCTGCATCCTTCATTTTATTGTATTTCATTCTGTATTAAATGCAAGCCCTTTTAGATCCTTGATATTTGCCAGAAGTAAAATACCGGTTAACAGCACCCCATAGCTGAACTAAAAACCCAGGATCCATGTTGCCTGTGACAATAAACACTGACAAAACATGGTCTCTTCGTGATCAGTAAGACTTCCCTGGTGATACTAAGACACTGGAAATAGAATAGCAAAGCAATTTTGTTCTCATTGTTCTAGGGTCACACCATTCCCTCAAAATAGGAAGATTTATTGTGGCAGAAATGATAGATGGATCATCCCCTCCCCCCCCGTAACCTTCCGTAGACTTTCTCCACCTTTTCAATTTCTAGTCCCTCTGTACATTGTTATCTCTAGCAATGCAATGCTTGTTCCTGTTATACCCTGATAATGAGCATTTTAAAAAGTAGCTTTTCTTAGGAAAAGTTACTCATACATTCCAATTATTCTAATACTTAAGACTGAATTTTTACTTATTTTCAAAGGGTTATCTACACTGTGTTGAAGTGATTTTAATTCTTCTGTTTTACTATCATCCAGTATGTTCATACAGTATATTAATCCTTCTTATACTGCCATAAAGTCAAAGAAAAACTATCATAGCAATTTTGTTTTTATTCCAAATATACTAGCTAAATCTTCAGCTTTAATAGAAATGCATTTTTATTATTTTTCCTTTCCACTGTGATAGAAAAGGGATTGCTTCTGTGACAGTTCAAGACATTTTCTTCTATATGAATCATAATTTGCTGTATCACAAAATGTGCCACCAAATGTAGGACTGAGTATACATATGTCCTACACCAAAGACAGTGGAGGGTCATTAAACTTCATGTCTCTTAGTGATGATGGTATTAGGAAAAAAAATGGCTGAAAGCTAAGGAAATCAGTCCATCCTAATTTGTCTAAAGGAGGTTTGTGAACTTTCTCTAGAAGCAGAGTAAATATTGTTTAGTAAAAACTAATTATGTTAACGCTGCCTGATTTTGACCATTAGCTGTAAGTTAAATGTTACCTGGGATAACTTACAGGGACCTCAAGTATCCAAAAAATCAGGTAGAGAGGCATGCTTTAGGACCAGACTTCCTGCTAATCTGCAAGATTATCCAAGGAAGAAGGAAATGGACTGGATGATTATAATTTAATTTTCTCTACTCACATCTCATTTCTTGAAGTGTCTTCAGAAACTTCAAAGAAAAAAATATTTTCTGTAATACGGAAGATTTCTACATTTCCACACAACTCTATTGGATGTGCTTCTCTCGTTTTTTACAAAAAAAAAAAAAAAAAAAAAAAAAAAAAAAAAAAAAAGGACTTTAAAAACCTTTTTGATCACCAGTGATCTCTCAAATTTTTCTTTTTTTTTCTCTCCTTTACAGAAAAAGCAATGCTTTACTTCACTCATGTGCTCCATTGAATTGACTATGTACAATGATCGTGCAGCGGGCAGGCTACGACTTGGTTGCCATCACGGAAACGTGGTGGGACCAGTCTCATGACTGGAGTGCTGCGATGCCTGGCTATAGGCTCTTCAGAAGGGACAGGCAGCACAGAAGGGGTGGCAGTGTGGCTCTCTATATTAGAGAGTCTTTCGATGTTGTAGAACTCGAGGCTAGGAATGACAAGATCGAGTCCCTTTGGGTTAGGATCGGCAGGGACAACAAGGCTAGTGTCCTGGTCGGGGTCTGCTATAGACCGCCGAACCAGGATGAGGAGACAGATGAGGAGTTCTACAGGCAGCTGACAGAAGTTGCGAAATCGTCAGCGCTTGTACTCATGGGGGACTTCAACTTCCCTGACATATCCTGGAAGCACAACACAGCCCAGAGGAAGCAGTCTAGGAGGTTTCTGGAGAAAGTGGAAGATAGCTTCCTGACGCAGCTGATTAGTGAACCTACCAGGGGTGGTGCCCTGCTAGACCTTCTCTTCACAAACAGAGAAGGACTGGTGGAGGATGTGATTGTCGGGAGCTGTCTTGGGCAGAGTGACCACGAAATGGTGGAGTTCACTATTCTTGGCGGGGCCAGGAAGGGAACCAGTAAAACCACTGTATTGGACTTTCGGAGGGCTGACTTTGGGCTGCTCAGGACACTAGTTGGTGGAGTCCCATGGGAGGCGGTTCTGAAGGGCAGAGGGGTCCAGAAAGGCTGGGCGCTCTTTAAGAGGCAAATCCTAATGGCACAGGAGCGGTCTATTCCCATGCGCCCAAAGATGAGCCAGCGGGGAAGAAGACCAGCCTGGCTCAACAGAGAATTGTGGCTTGAGCTTAGGAGAAAAAAGAGGGTTTATAATCTTTGGAAAATTGGGCAGGCCACTAAGGAGGACTATAAGGATGTAGCGAGGCTGTGCAGGGACAAGATTAGGAAGGCCAAAGCTCATCTGGAGCTCAATCTGGCTACTGCTGTTAAAGATAACAAAAAACGCCTTTATAAATACATCAACACAAAAAGGAGGACTAGGGAGAATCTCCATCCTTTACTGGATGCAGGGGGAAACTTAGTTACAAGAGATGAGGAAAAGGCGGAGGTGCATAATGCCTTCTTTGCCTCAGTCTTTAGCGGCAAAACCGGTTGCTCTCTGGATACCCAGTACCCAGAACTGGTGGAAGGGGACGGGGAGCAGGATGTGGCCCTCACCATCCACGAAGAACTGGTTGGTGACCTGCTACGGCACTTGGATGTGCACAAATCGATGGAGCCGGATGGGATCCACCCAAGGGTACTGAGAGAACTGGCAGAGGAGCTGGCCAAGCCCCTATCCATCATTTATCAGCAGTCCTGGCTATCGGGGGAGGTCCCAGCTGACTGGCGGCTAGCAAATGTGACGCCCATCTACAAGAAGGGCCGGAGGGCAGACCCGGGGAACTACAGGCCGGTCAGTTTGACCTCAGTACCAGGGAAGCTCATGGAGCAGATCCTCTTGGGAGTCATCATGCGGCACTTGAAGGGCAAGCAGGCGATCAGGCCCAGTCAGCATGGGTTTATGGAAGGCAGGTCCTGCTTGACGAACCTGATCTCCTTCTACGACAAAGTGACGCGCTGGGTGGACGAGGGAAAGGCTGTGGATGTGGTCTACCTTGACTTCAGCAAGGCTTTTGACACCGTCTCCCACAGCATTCTCCTCAAGAAACTGGCTGCTCTTGGCTTGGACTGGCACACGCTTCATTGGGTTAGAAACTGGCTGGATAGCCGGGCCCAAAGAGTTGTGGTAAATGGAGCCAAGTCCAGTTGGAGGCCAGTCACTAGTGGCGTCCCCCAGGCCTCGGTGCTGGGGCCGGTCCTCTTTAACATCTTCATCAATGATCTGGATGACGGCATTGAGTGCACCCTCAGTAAGTTTGCAGTGACACCAAGCTAGGTGTGTGTGTCGATCTGCTCGAGGGTAGGAAGGCTCTGCAGGAGGATCTGGATAGGCTGCACCGATGGGCTGAGGTCAACTGTATGAAGTTCAACAAGGCCAAGTGCCGGGTCCTGCACCTGGGGCGCAATAACCCCAAGCAGAACTACAGGCTGGGAGAGGAATGGTTGGAGAGCTGCCAGGCAGAGAAGGACCTGGGAGTGATGGTGGACAGTCGGCTGAATATGAGCCAGCAGTGTGCTCAGGTGGCCAAGAAAGCCAACGGCATCCTGGCTTGTATCAGAAACAGCGTGACCAGCAGGGCTAGGGAGGTGATCGTCCCCCTGTACTCGGCTCTGGTGAGGCCGCACCTCGAGTACTGTGTTCAGTTTTGGGCCCCTCGCTACAAGAAGGACATCGAGGTGCTTGAGCGGGTCCAAAGAAGGGCGACGAAGCTGGTGAGGGGCCTGGAGAGCAAGTCCTATGAGGAGCGGCTGAAGGAGCTGGGCTTGTTCAGCCTAGAGAAGAGGAGGCTCAGGGGTGACCTTATTGCTCTGTATAAGTACATTAAAGGAGGCTGTAGCGAGGTGGGAGTTGGCCTGTTCTCCCATGTGCCTGGTGACAGGACGAGGGGGAATGGGCTAAAGTTACGCCAGGGGAGTTTTAGGTTAGATGTTAGGAAGAATTTCTTTACTGAAAGGGTTGTTAGGCACTGGAACAGGCTGCCCAGGGAGGTGGTGGAGTCACCATCCCTGGAAGTCTTCAAAAGACGTTTAGATGTAGAACTTAGGGATATGGTTTAGTGGGTACTGTTAGTGTAAGGTTAGAGGTTGGACTCGATGATCTTGAGGTCTCTTCCAACCTAGAGATTCTGTGATTCTGTGATTCTGTAATGACCACAGAGATATGCAACTCCTGTACGTGCTATATGATGCTATAACACACTTTAACTAGTGTGTCATCTTTCTCAGAAGGATATGCAGTTCAAACAAGACTTTTTTTAAGGCCAATTTTTAGCTAAGTTCCCATGATTAATTCCTTTGAAAAAATCCAAACCCTTCACTTTTCCTGATTTTTATAATCTCTAAAACAGAATTATAAATCTTCAAGAACTAAAGAAGTTTCTTATCAAGGCTCAACCCTTTAAATAGAGGTATGCAACAAATCACATTTTCTGACCCATATTTACCCTAAAAAACATAATTTTCTTTTAAAGCAATTTTTTCTATGCTATCACTGAATATCTTTATGTCTAATCAGCACACCACATGATGTTTTCCTTATACTTTCTGCTAATTATTTAGACATGACTAAGCCTGTTAACTACTTTTAAATGACTACCCTAGAGAAAAGATAACATAATATTATTTCCATTTCCAATCTTATAGGGTGGAAATTAGTAGCAATTCAAAATTTAGACAACAAATGTATAGGAAAAATGTGTGAATTCCCAATTACATGCCCCTTTTCATATATTGACAGTATTTTTAATTTACTTCACAAGACGTATTTTTAAATTGCAGAAACAGATTTCCATCCTCAAAAGTAAATGTTAAAATTAAAGCTTTCCTTACTGAAAATAGTAAATTCTGATAAAAACTGAAATCTGTTTTGCTTGTTTTCTTGTGTTATTGTTTTTAATTGCAACAAGATTTTTTAAAATTATATTTAAAACATAATCATAGATTTTGAAGAACTATAAAAAGTTTCTTCTCAAACACAACCCTTTAATCCCTGAATAAAAACAGAGGCACAATCAGAGAAATCCCATTTTTCTGACCCATGTTTAGCCTAAAAAACATTTGAAAAAGGGAGGGGAAAGAAATTAAATAACATATTTTAATGAATAATTTGTATTCTGCTAGGGGAAAAAGCTTCATTGTCAATAGCTGATTGTCCCATAGTGGATAAGACAAAAACAAAATAAAACAAAACAAACGAAAAGATTAAATCTTGTTTCTATTTCTATTCTCCTGTACAGAAGTAGATCTGAAATGCAAGACAACACTCCTGTTCAAAACACAATGTCATTTAAAGCTTGGACTAAACTTCCACTTGCTTGCCTAAGACTATGCTCTATGCTCATCTTGAAGTGTCTTCTTTTGAAAATTCAAGCAGTATTTTCAAGACAACTGAATATTGACCATGGTGAATAGGAAAGAAATACAGCTATTCAAAGTCATGAAATATTTGCTTTCACAGAAGAAAAAAAAAAAAAAAAAAAAAAAAAACGAAAAAAAAACACATCACAATGAGTAGGAATGAAACTATTTCACAGCAGCTTCAATGTATAAAATTAATTTTACACAAAGTACTGCAATAATGTTAAAGCAGAAGAGAAAACAACTCATTCATTTATTGTATCTATACACCAGTGAAAGTAATACAAGAACTGAAACATGAATCACATTATATTTTGCACCTCAGCATATATTTACACTATTCCACTGTTAAACTATGCAAATCAGACTTCCAGCTAGCACTTACCCTCAATTAGTTTTGATATTGCCAATTTGGTGCTGAATAAGACATATATTTATATATAAATAAATCAATTTCCCATCTCAGAATTTACCTTGAAATAAATTTACTTTAGGGTATTTGTAGTGGATGAGACAATAAGATCCCTGTCTGTTTTTCCTGTGATTAGCAGTGTATGGCACAGATCCTAAAAATAAATAAAGGAGTTTTTCTACCTATCATTATTTCAGAGGTTATTTCATATTAGGCTAACTATTTTACCAGGTATCTGATACTGGTTCATCAGAGATTTCACTCTCAGAAACAGCTTTCAGAAACAGCTTTCTTACACGGTTCTAAAGAGAAAGATAATTCCTTCTATGGCACACAACTTTTCTAATGTTTCTAAATCATCCTCTCACTGTTTGAGTTTACATTCCTTGGTGTATTTCCACTGTTATGCTGTGAACGCAGGACAGTCAGGAGGCACTGCTGAAGGTCCCTTGACACAAGAGGACCTTCTGAGGTCCTCTTCTGAGATGAAGTGAAGGAAGGAAACTCAAAAGGAAGTGCTCTGCCCTTCTGACAACAAACAGATGGCAACCCATAGGAAGGTTCACTACACAGTTTGGAATTCATTCTCCCATAAAGGTTCACTACAAGCCTGACTTGTGCAACATTTTAAGACAAATTTTAGTGTGGACCCCAAGACCATATGCCTGAGGGATTTAATTGGAACATCTCTATTGGATCTGGATGAACTACAACAATTTACACCAGTTTGAGATCAGTGCCTAAGTCAAATAGGTGATTAAAACACCTTAAATTTTTGCCTTTCATTTACTTTATTTCTATATTTTCCCTGTTTGTATCTTTCTTCCCCATGTAAAAACTTTGGCTATACATCAAAACGTATACTCACAGGGAAATGTGTATTTTTCTATAGTAAGACTTTTGCGTTAGTGCATGCATGTGTCCATGTATATCTACACCTATATAGGTGAATGTGTATGCTTTTAAAATAAGCAGGCACATGAATGAAAATTCTTGCACATGAAGTTACGGCATCATGTTCACATATAAAGTATGAAAGCCTGATTTAAGTCATATCCAATTCAGACAAAACCCTTCAACTTTGATCTGCTACATCTTACATGACTGACCTAATGTCCTTCATAGTGTCTGCTGGTCTTCTTACCCTGACTGGAAATTCCATCCTTTTCTCTTTATCAGAAAGGTGTCAAGATTGTCAAATCCAAATATTTTAAAGGAGAGCTAATCAATCACCATGGTTTTGATAAGAAAACATCCCCCATCAGACCTAGTCACATTTTTTTTTCTCCGCCATCTGCCTGTATCCATCTGCTATCTGTTTTAAGATTATAAGTCATTTAGGACAGGGAGTGTCTTGTTAATTTCTGTTTGTAAAACACCTAACACAGGACAGTCACCCACACCAGTGTCTTCTCAATTCAAATGATAAACACAATAATCTTCACCAACAACCTCCCTGGAGGGAGGTGCAGAATGAAGGCAGTGTTGTAGGGAGTTCTGTAGTCTCTTCCTTGTAAATACCACATCCTAGTCCCCTGTATAAACTGAAATTTTGATAATGAATAATTTGGTCCTGGCTCTGAATCATCAGTGTTTGGTGGTTTTTTTTGTTTGTTTGTTTATTTGTTGTCTGTAAGTTTTTTTGGGGGTAAAACATGGCATGGAGCATTGTGCATACCTCTGCTTGCATCCTTCATTCAGGAAAGAGTCAATTTCTGAGCAATTATAATTTTAATATCTTCAGGGGGGTGGTAGAGGTGGCAGTCATTTTATGTTTGCTTGTTTTGCCACTTCCTTCAAGAAGTTTCATCTTGTCTTTTACACACAGCAGCTGAATACAGGATAAATCTTTTTCAGTAGGTGTAATATTAGCTTTTAAGCAGCCTCCAGGGTTAGCTGTATACTGCATTGACATTCTACATTCCCCCACTCCCAATGAGTATATTGCTTTTGTGACACATGTGGCCCATTCAGCAATACTGGCTAATTCCAGTTCCACAGCCTTTTATTAAGTGTTTTGTTTTGTCTGACCTCGCATCACAGGATCATCTTGTCTACCTCTGACTTTTTCATTACCTTTCATTACCTCTCATTTCAGCTTTCCCTACATTACATTGTCATCTTTAGAGACTTGCACTCATAACACTTGGAATAATTAAGTGATCTGCATAGCAGTAATGCTGTTGCCCTCTGCAAAAATGCCATGCCACCAGCTTTTAACTACATATGACAGAAATCCAGCCCTGAAGGCAACAAAGTGAACAGCTTAAATTCCAGAAAGTTTCTCCTGGAATCTCAAAAGGTGTAAACCAGAACAGAAAGAGCTGATAGTGATGGATGAGAAGTTAGTATTTTCAGTGAATGCACATGACTAAGTACTTTCCCAGAAGATGCCTATTTTGTCTTGCAGAAAGATGGAAGGGAACGAGGCCTCTGTTTTTGGTTTTTCATCTTCCCTATCTTTCTTTTAACATGCAAATCAAGATTTCATGTTATTTTCTCATAGATTTTTATTCTACTATCTGAGTGTTCCTCTCAGTCTCTTTCCAAAAGGATCACTCTCTTCCCTGACACCTATTGGTCTGACAGGAAAGGAAACAGGTGAAGAACTCTGTTGCCGATTGCTGACAGTAGCCATTACCCTCCAGCCCTTCTGCTGAAGCCTTTCTTTGGGTACAGTTCAAGCACAGAGTGCCAGGAGAGCTGAGCTTCCAGCTTCCACATGGGGAAAGATGGCCCACCTTCTGACCAGTCCTCAGCTCCAGTGCTAGCCTATGTCTAGCCTCTGGATCAGGGCTGGATCTTGTTCTCCATGGTCGAATACACTAACAATTTTACTGCAGGAGGCTGAAGTGTTAGAGGATCTTTCTGGTTTTTATATAAGCTCTATTGCAGATTCAACCTTTCCATATATTCCTCATATTCCTCCCAAACAATGCATGAGCATGCCAAGTTACTGTTGTGCTCTTCATCTGTTTAACACACACGCGTTCAGATGACAGTAGCTCATGTTAAACTCTCCTGATGCCATTTTCAATTAAGGAGGCTATAATTCAGACATTTGCGTGCAGCTTCTCCATTTGTCACTGAAATATTTTCCAGTCTTGGATGTTACCTGAGCTATTTAAAGTGAAGATTATGACCACTGTCAAAATTGTAGTTAAAATAAGAAATCTTGAATTTCTTATTCTGAAATCTCAGGTAGATAAATTAACATGATTTCCTACACAAGGTCAGGAAAGCGATTTCCTCTTCTTAACATGCATCATTCTGTTATCGTTTAATGAAGCTTTATTGCCAGTCCTGCTGTGCCAGTGCAACATACTAGTATTTTTCTCCACCTTGTCTCCCCAAATATTGCAAACTTCTGATCATAAATTCTTAGCATCCCTGAAAATTTTCCCACTTCCTTTCTGAAATTTTCTGCTTCAATAAGGCATTTTAGACTTACGACTTCTACAAATTGCCTTCTCAGAGAACTTTGCTGATGTGCTTGTCACTTTAAGGTCTCTGACTGGATTACAATATACTCCATTTTACCATTGCTTGGTCTTTAGTAAGACTACACAGATGCAAACAAAAATCTGCAAACCGAACGCAAAACTTTCACTGGCAAAATTCCTTAATCTTAAGGAATGATAATACTACTAATAATACTGCTATTATCTTAATAGCAGTATTTTATCTAACCCTTCACAGGAGAATGAACATTTTGTTCATGGGACCTTGTGTTTAGCTACCAATGAACCTCCATAATGTTATATGTATTAAATACACCACAAAATAGGGAGATCACTGTGCAGGTTATTGAAAACCTCTCTCTCTCTCAGTAGAACCTACTGAGAACAGCTCCTTCAGACTTTCTTTAGAATACTGCCAATATTTAGTATTGAATATTTGATCCTATTTTTATCCTGCCCTAATCCAATGTTAAGTAATGAAAAGGTTTTTTTGTTGTTTGTTTTTCTGAAGAGATTTCAAGGCTGTGCTTGGGCATTATTTGCAGACTTGTCCCTCATGCAACCAGGAATTTCATTATTAAAGAAAAAAAGCCAAAGTTTTCATAAAATATGACAATGCCAGTTACTGATATTTTAAGGACAAACAAACAGAAATCAAAGTTGCACAAATACTAATAACACTCCAGGAGACAGCAACAATGCCAAAATGTGGAAATCATTCAAACACAGCAGTATAGGATTTATCTCAAAGTCAACAGAAGCTCATCACAGTCCATAAAAACAAGTAAACAGCTATATTAACACTGAACATTAACAGTTGCAACACAATATTGAATTCTGTAATCAACAAACACCAAAGAATTGCCATAATGTTTTTATGTGTGTTTCCTTAGAGTTTGATTCTAGAAAATATGGGTAGGAAGGGCATCAGATATAACCACTGCTGGGAAGGAATAGTGACAAAATGGTTCCATTGTATAGCTGAGGAGAAAAAAAAAAAAAAAAAAGAGAGAGAGAAAAAAACCCTACACATCTGTAAATAATTCTAAACCAAGCTGTGTTTTATTTTTTTTTCACAGCTGGAATACTAGTTTTTATTACAGCTCAACTGGCATTGCAAATTAAAATCCATCTCTGTTTGTTAATCTGCTACTTAAAATGGCTTCCACCAACTGTTACAGTTGGATATTATGTTGTCATTTATGCATTAAGTAGGAATGGTTCAATAGCATGAATATTTAAGAACAAGTACATGCAAAGTAATTTAATTGGTTTTCCATTGCTAGCTGCTGAGTTATGCTCCCAAGTTTTGGTCAAAGCTTGCTTAATTTTTCATTACCTATGAAGCAGCATCCACTGAACTAATGGAATCAAAATCCTTTGTAGGTACATCTCAGGGTGTCTGATCATAGCAGAAGAGCTTTACACTTTTAATGGACATCAATTAAAGTACTCAGCAGACTTCTACCATGCTGGTTAGTCTATGCTAAGCGAGTTAATGTGGCAAACTCTTCCTTGAAGATGTTCCTTGAAAATACATATATATCATGAATAAAGGCACTACAGAATGACTCTAAGTACAGCAGAACTTCTAGCAGAGACTTAAAAAGGTCTGCACTGGAGTTATACATGAAAAAAATGTCTTTTCATGGCCCTCTGTATCTATAGATGCCCAAGATTCACGGAAGCTGAAGTGAAATTTGTAAAACAGTAAATTGTATGATTATATAGATTTAATTTTGGTTTAAGATATCCACCTGAGTATACAACAGAAGTAACCAGATTTTTATTTTATATAGAAGTTAGGCAGTTTTTGAAAAATTACAGAAATAATTCACCATTAGGTTTTTAAATGACTCGTAATGAAAAACTGCAACTTCTCCAAATGTTCTTCCAGAACCTGCATGCCGCAGAAGTATTAGTCTTAGTATAATTATAAGAATTAGTATTAGTTACTCAGAGACAGTCATCTCTAAGACAATTTAGTCAAAGTTGTTCATGAATGCTCCCCCAACTCATCTAGCTTTACAGGAATCCCCATGATCCATATGGCTAAGTTACTACTTTTATGGTTGCTGAGTCATGATATACAATTTTAAAGAGCTATTAAATACTTGAAACTTATGAAAGAAATCAGCATACTTATTTAGAAATGAAATAAGGTTTTCATAAATGTCAGATGATTGCTAAATATCATTAAAGTTCAAAAGGGCCTGGAAACCTAAAATAAGTTCAATAATACTGTTGAAAATATGATAGAGATCAGGCGATTCCCAGAAATAAGGGCTGTGCAAGCTGGAACACAGATAAGTGCAAAAATCTGTACTTATATATGTGTCTTTCACATCCTTAGCCTTAAATTTTTGTTTTTTACCACCTGCACTTCTATTGGAAGTTTTCATGGGAGGAGAGCTAATGCTAATGGTGATCACTGAAAGACTGTGTAAACGAGAAAAGTTCATAAGCTTCCCAGTTTTCTTGCCACATCAGGTCTTCCTGGCAAGTGTTACAGAGCGTAATTCAACATCTTTTTTTTTTTTTTTCTAATTGGCTTTATGTATTAACTCCAAAATAGAGACTGTTATATGCCTTGAACTTCAACCAAGTGTGTAAATTTGTACCTCTTCATTATTATTTAGGTGTAAAGCTAAGCATTTTGAAAAATGTTATATTAACTGCTTGTCCTTTTTTTTTTTTTTTTAATGTTGTAATACAATAAATTTCTCTGGGCCAGAGGAAAACTACTCCTCCACTCAACTTAGTTTTAGCCGTATGTGGACTTTTTATGTGATTATTCTTGGGGTATATCAGATAAATATCTACAAGTATGTCCTTTGAAATGTCATCCCTAGTCCTACTGTGAATTCCCAAAAAGATTTCCTAGTTCTCATTCTTTCCGAAGGGAAGGAGTGGAGGTATGGGAGGACTTTGCCTGGACAAATGCATGCTCTTGTCACAAGTTATAGCACTGCTTCCAGAAGATTCTTTTGCTTGAATGTGATAATGTATTTAAATTATAAAAAAGAGTTTTTTTAAAAAAATGAAGTCATTATCATACTCAGCTTAATCTGAGGTTTAACTTCATCTAAACCTCCCTGGCAGAACAAGCCCATGTGCCCATGGGTACTTTTGAGTAGCCATTTGACACTCTCGACAAGGTTTCAGATCATTTACTGTCTTCAAAATAAAAAATCTGTCAGCTTAGTTGTAAGCAGATTTAAGGTCAGGCTTCTGAAATATCTACTAATTTTCAGAATATACTATCATTGATCCTAGTACCTATGATTAACCATTTTGCCCATTTCTTCATAAGTATTTTCTCCCTATAAGAAGTCATAGGTACACATTTCTGTACCTGACTTTTTTTTCCATGTTTTCTTTCTGTCTCTGCGTACTATTCTCTTATGTAATTGTCCTCTTAGAACTTCAATAACGATCCAGATCTGTAAGAAATATTTTTTCTTTTTTGTGGTAATACACTGGATAAAGGGTTTTTAGATGCAAGAACCTTTCCTGTCCTAGGAAACACCAGAAGAGATTGAAGACTCACTAAAATCAGCTGTTTAGATTAACTCTATTTTTCCACTTAAAGACATCAGTATTTTATTGAACTGATAAAAACAAACAAACAAACAAACAAACAAAAATGTTAATTCAATGATCCCAAAATGTTTGATTTTTGATTTTAAATAAAACTGTCAAAATGACATTTATTGACATTTATGACTGTATATTTCAGAGTACTTTTACCTCAGAAAACACCAACTTCTCTTTCCATTTCAGGGTAAAACCAAACATTGATAACCTCCAATTTGACTAATGTTTAACTCTTAACTATTGGGTTTTAGGAAACATGTATTAAGGGGCCCAAAATGGCACTTGAGCTGTGTTTGTAATAATATTAGCAAAAGTGATTGCAACCTCTATTACAGGGAAAAAAAATGGTTGACAGAAACTGCATGGAATGGTTACTTCTAAATAAGGAACTGATAACCTTGTTCAGTATATAAATATATAACAGTATATATTTCTTTATTTTATTTTTTATTACTCACTATCCATAATGAAATTATTGCTGCAGCTGAGAAACTTCCCCTACCTCTCAAAATGTAATATAAATATAAATGTTATTTAAATAATATATAAAAACATAAATATAAAATAGGAGTAACCTCCACTGTTAAACAACTGCTTTTCTGGGCATGGAGAACTGCTGGTCTTAAATCTTTCCTGCAAATTGTTAAATACTTCCAGAAGACCCCCTGAGATTTTTTCCTAGGGACACTGAACAAACAGTGACACATCTTGATGCAGGTTGTACTCTCATTATTTTGAGCACATGTCAAAGCTGGGAAATAGCTTGCAGGGATAAGTTAAGCATATTTTGAAGGACTTGATATTTATGGAACAGAAAAATATATTGTAGGAATATATGACTGATCGTGAGTGATACAAGAGTTTTCCCACTGACAATCCACTCTGCTTCAGGGTTTCTGACTTCATAATTCTAATAACATTTTCCATCCAGTTCTAGAAAAGGGACAAAGAAAAGTTGACTGCATTCCAGGAAGTGAAACCGACGACCAAGTCAGTGAGTTTCACACATACAAAAAAAAAAAAAAAATAATAATAAAAATGTCTGTAGTGAATTCAAAGAATTCAAACTGCTACTTGGAAGAAGAAGCTTCTACTGAGGTGGGGGCTTTTTTCACAGGACCGTAAAGAGAAGAGCAGACACATCTCAGACTTCAAACCATCTAATTTCTCCATCTGCAGACAGCATTACTCTTCGCTGCTCTCCTCTAACGGAACATCATCCTGTTAGAGATGGCAGACTACCTATTTCTCCCATTATTATTGAGATACCAAGATTGAGATACCAAGTTTAAACATGGTCTTTTCTCTGGTACTCGAGCAGAAATAAGGATGACAAGGCTGACGTTTCTGCATTTCAGCATAAAAAATTATTTTAGAAGACAAATACCTGAAACATTGAGTAAAGGCAAGCAACTTGAACTGGTTAGCCAGGGAGATCAGATAAGTTAACTATGAATTTACACAATTTTCATTTTCTTTCCTGTCAGCCTTTTCCCAAACTAACATGTCATACAATGGATAATAATGGGAAAGCAAAACGAGGACACGAAACAGCATTTCCCCTGAACTAGCTGACTTGTTTTCTGCATCTTCTGATGAACTACAGATGGGGTACCTTAGTCCTTGGGGGAGATGGGAATTAACTTGTCTGTGTCAGGCAAGATTACGTGATACAACATAAGAACAAGAGCAGGAACATGATGTTCAGGAAGTCTAAAAGGGCGATGCAGAAATCTAATAGTAAATTCACAGTTATAACTATGGAGAAATCAATCGAGCATATTTTGAAAGTTATTTATGAAACTCACTATTTTAAAAGAGCAACAGGACATCCAGAGAACTCATACTACTACTTAACAAAACTTACCAAAAGAACAATGTGATTCAGTTTGTCTTTCTATTTCACTTGCACACTCCCATAACATTAAGCAGGAGTGTCATATGTTATTATGTTTTATTGCTTAAATGGGCAATTTCCCAACTAAGTTAGGCCTTGGGAAGCTCTTCAAATGCAAACTTAATCAGGAAACTTGCAACTCTATAGATTGCACCTGATGAAATATACTGTTCTCCAGCTGACCTTCAGGAAATGCAGCATCAGTTGGAAGCATGCCTCATTCCAGGTCTATGACTCAGAATTTAATTACATTAGAGAAGGGTATGATCAGAAAAGCTGATGCTGTATTTTATCCAACCACTGAGCTCATTGCTAGTTTAGTTATCAACCTCCATTCAGTTGAATGGTCACTTGGGAAGTCTGTGGTGGCACTGTTAATACAAAGTTGTGGTGCTGTTTTTCCTGCAGTGGCTGCCTTCCTGGAAAAAGACAACATGGGATGCGGTAGGGTGTAGGGGGATGCCTTGTAATGCAGTTCAGCTAAGTATGAGATAGCTTGTAAATTGTCTTAGAAATTCTAAAATGTTGCAGAGACAATCCTTTTTGATTTATACCTAAAAACAGAATGACTCTGTACTTTTTACATACTGTTAAGCATAATTACAGGAAAATGATTGTAGAAGAGATCCAGAACTATTATTGCCAACATTTCTGATTAGTGAGGGAGGTAGCATTCAAAACAAATCTGCATTCACTGGAAATTCTTTTATTTGAATTTTAATTTTTGAATCTCATAAAATTGGTTTACTAAAAATGAACGTTAAAAAAAAAAACACAACAGGTTTTCACATTAGAGCGCCGTACAGAACTTTCATTATCCTTTCTCCAGAAAGGAACGCTAGGCAGTTCACATTTCAGAGTCAAAATTATTTCCAAAATGCATCAGCATATATTCAGATACACCTGAAATAGCTTACAGGAACAGTATTTGACCAGATATACCTTAAACCAAAATAAAGATTTTCATAACCTCAGTCATTCCCAGGAGTGTGGAACAGACTATTGCAGTGCTGTTTTATAAATACAGTTTTAACCTGGCAATTTCTTTCTGGCAAGATCTTTTTCGTAACAAGGGAAGGAGATACTATCAAAGTGAAATTGGCAGAGACATATAAGTGTATATATATATGTATATAAACATATAATGTAAGCCCTGTTTTGACACTGTTCTCCTGCAGATGTGTTGGATGGCATGCTGCAAAGCAGAACTAAATGCTGTGCTGTCATACTCAGACCAAAGTCCATCTGGTCCAGACTTCCACCTCCAACAGCAACCAACAAAATGCTTCAGGGAGAACATTTTAATAAACAGCTACAAATTAATTTGCACCATCCTGATACTGACACTCTCTTAACACACACACCAAATTCCATTACAACAGTACTAACTGCTACAAATATATACAACTAAGCATCTTAACCCCAGTCTTTCAAGTAGTCCCTCTCAGTTCATACACCTGCATACTATCAAAGTCTGGGGCCCTAAAACTCAGTTCTTCAAACAGCAAAATGAATGATACTCCACTTTGTCATTCAGGAATGACAAAACCTAAATGTCATGTGGTGACATGTGATTGACAGACCATAGGACTCCTTTAATTAATCCATTTAAATTAGTATTTTTTGCACTGAGAAAAGCATCACCTTGTTTCTTAACTAAACATCTAATTCATTATTCAGAACTCCTTTATCCAACAGAAACCTTAAATATTTTACTTTTACTGATGTCCAGAGTGCACCACTGTGTATTTCTAGAATCAAACAGTTTGGCTCCTCACAGACTCGTAAGTCTGATCTAGTCACAAAAGTGAGGTACTCCTTCATGTGAATTGCCAGTAGGGCTTGCTTTGGAAAGGTTCATAAATCATTCTTTACAAAAAATAAAAATCACAGAGAATGAAGTGATGACTGCCATTCTTTTAAAATAACAGGTGGAGCAAAGAAAGAAGGGGAGAGTGGTGCTGCTGTTTCCCCTTCACTTGCCTGAACACAAACCCAAGAAGCAGATGTAGGCCCCTTATGTCTGCCTAAGTGATTTCAAAAATACATTTCCACCTTCTACAAACTATAGATTTATATACAACCCAGATTAAACCTAAATTTTACCAGGAGGATTTAAGGAAAAAGACATAAAATCTACTTCATCCTCCTGACTTCTAGTGAATAGATCAGACAGCTCTTCACTCAGCAGCCTGGATGCTGTGAATCTCTTTCCAAAAGAGCAACCCACCTGGACACTGAAGGAAACAAGTGTCAAGCTTAGAACAAAAGATTTTACTAGAGAATCATGCGCTGAATAGCTAGTCTATATCATGTTTTGTATTTCAGGATTATTTTATATCACCTTTTATGTTGATCAGAAATTCCCTGGTCATTGTATTTCCCTGTTGCACACAACACCACAGTGGGAGCACATTCCACTGATTTTGGAGTACGATCTTCAAGATTTTCAGAGTTACTGTTTCTAACTCTGAGATCTCTCATATTGAAAGCATATTGAAATGATTCTGGTCAGAAGTGAAGAGCAAACTGTTTTTACCCAGTTTGCCAAGTGACCTGTGTTGTTTTGGCAACAAGCCCATCTTATTCACCATGTGCAAACATTTTCACTAAAGACCTTATGCATTTCCAATTTGAGTTAAAAAAAAAAAAAAAAAAGAAAAAAAGAAAAGTAAAGAGGAGTGAGAAGCTGGAATCTGCACTTTCAAGGTCTGTAGAAGTTTCAACTCAGTAGCAATTCTCCAGCTGTAATTGCCTTACAAGAGAGTTTAAATCTATTTGGAAAGTTCCATATTAACTTTGTAGCCTCAAGAGTCTTGTTTCCAGAAATAGCTCCCATTTGAACTGTAGCTGTTCATGTATATCCTTAAATCAAGTCTGTGACTGTTTTTTACCTGGGGAGACTGTACATTGAGACAGGCATTTCAGGGACACACGACAGCAGTGCACAGACGTGAAGGTCCACCAGCTGCTGCAATGGTTCAGGCACAGGGCTAAGCCCCCAGAGTTCACACCAGGCGTGCTGCAGCACACAGCAAGAGACAAGCATGCCTTGTGTATATTACAGCTTTAAACTCCATCACTAAAACCTAAATGAGTGAACCACTCCAATGCTAGAATTATTTTCCCTGTTAAGCTAAAACACACAATGAACGTTTAAAACTGTCCTTTGATTTGAAAATGAGGGTAATTAAATCCTAGCACGGGTTTAGTATTTCAGCGTGCTCCCTCTGATCTTAATTATCGCATTTAGAAAGAGCTACAGGGTCCAGGCTGTTAGAAAATCTGATTTTTTATTTTTTATTTTTTTTTCTTTTCCTGACTTCACAAGAGAGTTGTTTGCAAATAAGCTGGGAAGCTGCGGCCAGTAAACGAGTTCATGCTGGACCTTGAAGTCAACAGGAGAAGGCATAGCTCAAGGACTGAGCAGTGCTGTGATTCAGGCAACAGCAAAGCTCATGTATAGAGGCCACCCTGTATCATCACGCTCTTAACACTTCACTCACACACCTTCAGTAGCATTTGTCACTTGACTTTCATCATCTTGATGAAGACTATGTAAAGAGCATCCTCCATTCATGAACAAGAAACACTCAGAGCAAATCGAAACAATTTCAAAATAAGTATTTGTGGTGTGCAAACACATTCAAGCTTTGGAGCCCTCTTCATTTTCTTTGATCTTGTTATAGCTCATCATAAACTTGAGGATTCCTATTCAATTGTCAAGCTATTATATACAATCCACCAATGTTTTCAACATGAAAATTGCATGGTTTATAGTGATGTTTACTGCAGCACTGCAATTTCACTTTTAGAGATCCAAGTTTAAATGTAGCATGAACTACATCAGGAAAAGAGGGAGTGGGGCTCGGAGTCAACCCAACATAGAGGTGAGTTAATTCCAAAACCACATTATAAAGTGATCTGTTGCAAGCTTTCAATTATTCTCATAAAAGCTCCACATTAGGCTATCTAGGCTCTTGCACAATAGAACTCAGTTAAATCACTCTTCCACAGTGCCTGCCCACAGCCCATTCAGCTCTCAACAGTGCCTGCACTGATTACGAACACTATAATCAATGCCCAGAACAAATTAAAGAGAAGGATAAAGAGTCATCTGCCATCATTTGTACATTCTTTATATTTCAAAGGCTTCTAACAATTAATTTGTGGGAAGTTTTATTGTTATTAAGTGAACACTTTATTTTGTAAGACACTATTGCTAAAAGATGCTAGAATGCAAACAAACAATGACAATCTGTTATTATGCTATAAATCTGCTTCCAAATCTGACTCATGCACTGAGGGTTTAGGATCTCTCTAAAGTAACATATTTGTTTACTTGTAAAGGGAAAAGGTCCTTCTGTATGTACCAAATAGATTAAAATTTAATCAGAATTTTAAAAAAATCAACTCTTTCCAAAGCATTGTTAGAAATGTAGTGATACGCAGTTTGATAACTAAGGGAGAATTATTTAACTACTTATTGATCAATGAATATAGAAATGCTAGCAATCATCAGTGTGTCCTTCAGAGCCACAGATGATGACACAGAGATTTAATGAGATGCCGGAAAGCCAATATGGATCCTCTTCGTGGATGTCATGCATCTGTGTTGTTTTAAATGCCCTTTTTCTCCTTTTTATTTTGTTTATTTTCTTTGAATGTTCTGGATCAGCTTTTACATGGATTTCTCAACAGTCATGAGGTATTTTAAATGGATTAGGTGTCACTAAAGATTCTCCTTGTAATACTTCTTAGGGCAATCACACTTCTTGTTGATCTCCATGCTCATAAATGTGTGTATACATGCACAAACAATTTGTCTGGAGGCATATGCACACCTAAATAAATATAATAACACAAAAAATCTGATCAGAATATGTTTAGATATATATTGTGGACCTATATTAATTCAAAAAAAAAAAAAAAGAAAGAGAAAAAGAGACAATGGTGAATGGGTGTTTCTAGCATTGCTACATCAAGCAATCAAAAGTTGGGAAAAAAGGGAGTGTAAAAAATTCCTCTCTCTTGGGATGTAACAATGAGAATGAATGCTAATCAGCTGGCATAATCACACCTGCTTTAAACACTCACTTCCCTTTTAGGGAAAATTATTAACTTCACAGAGCAAGGCAGACAGTTCAGAATAAAGCATGAAATAGAGCAGCACAGTTTCTCGCAGCACCTGTAAGCAGGTTTGCATTGTATAAGTAATTATGATTTGAATGGATACTGCATAGATGTTATCATCTTCGATTATAGCTGCCATTTCCATAAAGCCATTTCCATGTGAATGAAGAGCAAAGTCTGTCAGAAAAGTGTTGACTCTCCTAAGCAATAATACACCACTGATTGTGATAACAGTGGAACTCCTGCACTCTGAAAAAAAAAAAAAATGCTTGTGTATCAAGGACAATTTAATAACAAAAAAAAAAAAAAAAAAAAAGCCTTACTGTAGTCAGCAATGGTTGTGTAAAGAAAATGCTAGTCACTTGCTGCAGTTCAAGCACAACGATGATTGTCCACAGGGCATTATAACCAATCTAGCTACTTTGCTTGGTACTTCAGACTCCTATCTGAAGCCTGTTAGGTATGAGTGTTGTTTATACAATCTAAAATAAAGGAAAGCAAAAAAAAAGACATACTGCACTATGTCCATAATTTAACACAAATTACCAATAATGTCCTCTAAAGAGTAGGTTAACATCTTCCAGAATAAAAATCATCAAGCATTCTGCTTGTGACTTTTGTTTCAACAGAAAAAAAAAAATAAATCTGTCTTTGTTTCCAGTATACTATCAGTGCATACTAAAATGTGTTCTTTTTCAAAGACACTACCATATTGCAACTTCTACCATTGAAGATGATTTACTAATCCACATATCCTATAATTATTGCTCAAATGGTGCAATCTCTCTTCAGACCTAGCACAGAATTAATAACAAGAGTCCAGTGCATACATTTTCTTATGAAAATAATAGATTTAGTCTTTCTTCTATTAAAGCTTCTGGCAAAACTCCAATAATAATGAGCAAACTCCTAATATTTAACTGCCATATGATTACTATGTAGCAATTCCATTAGTAATTAAAACTAAATGGCACTTATCAAATCATGTATTACCTTTTACCTTTCTTAATATTTGGCCTTTCAAATCAAGGGACAAATTAATGTTGACGTCTGTGAAAAATACTTAAAGGGGAGGGAAAATGTGCTTTCTGTCTATTTATCCCTACAAAAAGTCAGCCAAAGCCCTTCGGTTCCCTTAAGCACAATATACCATCAGGGTACCAGGGAACCAGAATAACTTCTAGCCTCAAGAAAACTGATTTAGTGAAAATGGAAGTTCCCAATACCCTTATTTTTCTGCATCTGCTCTTATAACTAAACTGCTAGCCAACAGGCATGTGCAAACTTTTCTATAGCATGGTATCTAGATCTACTGACTGTGGGAAGCACTGCTTAGGTGGGGTCACCCCTGCTTCCCACCCTAATCTTCAGCTCAGCCTGGACTTCAACATCCCCAGTGGATCTGATCTCTCATACAGGAAGCCCCTTAATCACACTCACGGTAATCCATATACAAGGCAGGGTATTTGCATTTCTATCTGTCTGTGTATTACATCTGCCTCAGACTTTTAAATATATTACTCTTCTAGATCAGATTCTTCTGAGGTGAGGCATTCCAAGTGGAACAGAGAAAACGCCATTGTCCAAAGAGCAGTTAAATGATTCTGCTGTAGCTAATGGATCTTTACAGCCTTCCTATTCTCCTATAAAGCCTTCCTATCCTTCCTATAAAGCTTCATATAAAAAGACTTCTAAATGCTTTACAAGTGATTCACAGAAAATGGCAAGGAAACATTTCATTAGCAAAAATGTAGCTGACTGAGGCGACTTGCAAAACTTCATTCCCTGACAGAGGTACAGTTTCATTTGTGGAGAAGAACATAAAGCTAATCACTGCAATAATATCAAGTTTTAATTCCACATTTGATGAAACTGAGAATCCATGTGGACAATATAAGAGGACTGCGACCCATAGCCCTCTTGCCTTGCTTATCTTGCCTTCCCACAGTGACATGGGTGCAGGTATCCCACTTACACCAAGCTGCTGCTGCAGTGACCTGCACAGCTGCTCTCCCTGTCCATAGCACAGTTAACACCTTTCATCTAGACTTGGGAAGCTTCCTTTCATAAGACAACTTTTTTTCTTTTTTTCTTTTTTATTATTTTTCTGTGTGTGTGTGTGTGTGTGAGAGAGAGAGAGAGAGAGAGACACAACACAGTCTGTAATGCCTCATTGTCAAAGGACAAGATTTGAAATACTTCTGCAAAACAGCAAGTGTAACTTGGCTTCATCTAAAAGCCCATTCCTGAAACATTCCCAAGAAGCTGGATATATGGAGAAAGCTATTTAGTACCAATCTAAGGTTTCCTCTTTTGAATATTAATTTTACATTTGACAAAGCTTGCAGTTTCATGTATGGTCAACACTTTCACAAAGCGAGCTTGAGAGTTCAATCCTGATAATAAAAAACAAAATAAGTGCATCATCTGGTTACTGTCTAAATACACGTAGCATGTAGTTCTAGACAGGTTTTGGCATACAGGAGCTCACATATTTAACATAAATTCCTCTCAGCTCCTCCATATTTCATTTTAAATATATGCACAAAAATGCATGAAACAATATTTTTGAATGACCTCCTCCCCACTGCAGGACATTCAGGGAATTATATCAATTTCTTCGTCCAAATTTTCCCTTTTTAATTTTCATTTTTTTTTTTTAAATCAATAGACTTTTCTCAATCTGGATGTTTCCCTGTTAGAAGCAATCTAACCTTTCAGTATCAAACTTCAAATATGAGCCCAGTAGTACAGCTGTGACCAGCTGAATTTAAAGACCTGATAAGCACTTAGCTATTAGTACCTATCTGCTTAAACCACTACTAGTAATTTATTATTGTACCCCTCTGAAGTTACCAAGAGAAGCAACAAAAGCTGAAGTCTCATATGAAATATGATGCTGTTGCTAATGCTAACCATCCTTTCTCCTTTTTTCAAAAAGCCTTGTAGGAACATGGAAAATTTGCATTTTTTTTCTTTTTTTTTTTTTTTTTTTTTTTGACAGTTTCAGCAAGGCACTTAAAAACAAAAAAAGGAACACTGGAAAACAACTTCTACCACATAATGCTTCTAAACTAAGATTTTCTGTTTTGTTTTTCCCCATAAGAAAATTATAGGTTTGGGATATCAATGCAACTGGTCCAGTTCAACTGTGCAATGATGTACTAGCATTGAGTGGACTACTGGAATCAAGGCATATTAAAAAAAGTAAATCAATGCTGATAATAATCACATGGATGTGAGAGCACAGCTTGGCATTAACTATTTTAGGGTTTAAACACCTTTAAAAAATGATTATTTTGGTATTTATTACAGATCTCTTTGAATACACTATGCTCCTAGGCAATAATGCTAAGAATAAAAATGTATATCCTAAAGGAGTGCTTTGACTGTACACTATAATAAAAAGTATATTACAAAAAATAAAAAGAAAAATTGAGGTTCAAAATCTATTCTGGTTGAGAGTGGAACTGAATCAGTGGTATTTTGATCAAAGCATAGTCCTACTAGGTAGAACGTAATGTCTTGGCTGTACTTTCTTTTGTGACAATAGGAGCTCATTTAGCCAGCTAATGCTGGAGAATAATCCTTAACCACTTGGGGCAACACTGTTTGAAAAAGGGCTCAGGAGAGTATACGAGCAAGTTCTGGATGTTTTGTGCTCAGCAGATCTTTGGCTAGCAAGCATCTGCATAGCTCCACAGACAAGAAAACAGGACCACAGATGAATTAAATAGACTTAAATTTCATTTTAAACTTTGGCCATATAAAGGCAATTCCTAAAGTGGAAGGTTCTGAACTTGATTTTAATAAAATAAAAATAATTTTGGTGTAACATTTTACTCATGTATTTTGTGTTGCATGCTTGTGCCTAGCCTTTCCATTCCATTTTTTCCTCTCAGCAAACAGAGGAGATCTAATAAGCAGAGTTCTTTCTCCCCATTCCTTCCCTTTCTTCATTCTTTGCTATTATTATCTAATGTCCTGAAATTTGAAATGAAGCAAAAAAGAAGATGAAGAAAATGTACAAATCAACCCCATATATAGAACAAGAAAGGGAACATGGGGAACAGTGACACAAGAGCTTGTATCATTTCTTAAGCTACTTTCAAGCAAATAGGCAGGGGGATGCAAAAAGATGAAGAAACAGCCCTATTATCCAGACATTAAACCTGATAAGAGTTTTGCCTCACTTTTGTGATGTTACTGCTCCATTCAAAATAATTTTAAAGCTTGACTGCAAAAAGAAGCAATTCCACATTTGCCAAACGTGGTCTCCTCCCACTTGGCCTCTACTGTTATTACTGCGCTCCTGGTAGATTATAAATTATGAATTGTATTTAGAAATTTGCAAATGCATATTTTCCTTGCAAAGAGGGAGCAAGCGCATAATATTTGTTCTTTGAGGTACACCCATACAATAAAATCACCATTTTTATAACTTTATAATAACACACTCCAAGCACTTGACCCAAATGTATTTAAACAACACAGTATTATTTTTGTATGTGAAAAATCTCTCCCCCCACCTCACACCTCGTCTTTTTCCTGGGGTCTTTTTATAGCTCAAAATAGCCAAGCTTATCTCGCTGCCAACATCCTCAGCTCATCTCAGTGTTCTGGGAGATAAGATTAGAGGCCTTGATCCTCCTGCTGTTAGAACAAGACCTCAATCTCTCACTGTCTCTATTTAATCAGGTTCCTATTTTAGCTGCCACAAAGCTGTCAACAAAAGAAAATAAGCTATACCCCATCAAGGGGTTAAATTGGATTTCACAATGTGCAAATGCTCGTCTGAACAAAATTCCACCTGCACCCTCCATCAGGCAAATTACTTCTGACTTTTAATTTATTTCTCTAGGAAATGGAAAGGTATGGCATAACCAAAGTCAATAGGGAATAAAGAACGAGGTGTAATCAGCCTGCTCACCAATTCAGAGCCCTCTTCTCTGTCAGCTTTAATAGATTCTCAGACCACACAATTTATAGAATGTAAGATGTATCTTTTCTGGTCTGCGTTTTATTTTGGACTTGTCTAGTTAATGGTCCTAACAAGTGACAACTGATGTTTGTTTGATGTAACAGTGCCTGTGAGCCATACATGCTACTCAGACAGATTTCGGATGGTCTGTTTGCCTACTCCAGATTGTCACAGTACTGGACTTCATTCATGCTCATCTACAGTCCAGAAGTTCTGCTACAATTTTGTTCATGAAGCAAATCAACCAATTCTTTATTCAGGTCTACTATGTAGGCCTACAAAAGCAATAATTAATCACTTGAAATGTAAGAAATATTTATACTTTTTGTTCAAAAGTTGTTGGTTAAGAATATGGTACCAAAAAAAAAAAAAAGTTTAATTTTTTTGGATACTGATCATATTGTATATATCAAATAACCATATTATTTCAAAATATGAAAGAATGTTCACTTTTTTTTTTTTCCTTAACATTCCAATTTTCTGAATTTTACCAAGCCAAATCGCAAACCTACTGAAATCAGTAACTCTCTCTACTTCTTGAGCCTTTTCAGAGGGGAAAGGGCAGCACCCGTAAATGTGAGGTATCTCCAGAATGATGAAACGATGCTTAGTATAATGATCACCTAGTATGTAAACCTTATTGTCAGTGCTCATCTTGTTGTCCTACTCACTTTATTTTGTTTGTCAGCCCTATAGTAGATTTTGATTGCCAGTGGGGGCACCATTAAAACTTAATCGTAAATACAAAACCAAAAAAGTCACAAAAATAATGAAATTCCCATTTGAAGAAAAAGCTTCAACCTCATTAATTTTTTGAATAGCATTAGAGAATCTGCACCATATGTGATCCCTGCAGAAGGGAAAAAGGTCATTTTTTCTCTAAACAAAAGAGGAGGAATATCCTTTGCATCTTCAACTTATTTTTTAATCCCATGTTACAAAACGTGTACTTGCCTCCAGTGTATTTATTGCTGTCTAGTAGGACATCTGCTACCTTGCTGCTAACATCTGTCTACCTATGATCACGTAGTGTTAGGCATAATTTTGTCCTTAATAGCTTTTCTCTCTCTCTTTTTTTTTTCTTTCTTTTTATCTCCTCCAATAGACTGTATTTTGTGATTCAATAATTAAAACTGCTTTATTTTATTTTTTTCTAATTAAGATGTACAAATCCTCATAACTGCAAAAGGAATAGATTTGGATTCTGGATAAATATTCTTTTGTTTAGATTCTGGATCCTTCTTCAATTGTGTGACAAGAACTAATCACTGTGATATTAAAGGACTTGGGAATACACCATAAATTGACGAAAGAGGAAAAGAAATACTTTGAAGGAAAGAAACCTGTAGTGGGATTAAAAAGTAGATTGCACCCTGCTATCAAATTGCCATACAAGTTATTCATTTTATCCTCTTACAATGGCACAAGTTCATGTTTTTCAACAGAGTGATTATCTGAAAATCAAATGCATGTGCCTGAAGTAAATAAGGACAAACTCCATGCAGTAGGGACAACAAGCACAAACCAAACAGGCAAAGATATAAGCACACAAAATAAAGGTAGATTAAATACAGCTTCAAGCATTCTGATAGACCCTTCTTCAAATTCCTCTTTAAGTAATTTAGAAACCTAAAACTGCAGTCTAAATTGCCTGGTAATTTTCTTGGAACAAAGATGCAATCCTTCCGCCAAAACGCGCATTACTGGCATGTCATGGCACAACTGCACAGGAAAAACAAATACTGGAGTTCACTATTGCTTATTCATCAGTTAAGAGAGTCAGCGCATTTTACTGCAAAAGTTTACTTACATCACAGTATAAGCGTGTTTTAGTAGCAATAGTTTGAAAGTCATGTAACAATAGCTAAATCCTAGGATTTGCATCTTACTCAGTATCGAAACCTCATCTGGTTCCTGAATGCATGCAAAAGTTCTGAAAGGGTGATTAGTTTTTATTTGAAGATATAGTGATACATGGAGGTGATCATTTCTCAGCAATTTCATTACAGTTTGTTTTGGATAGCTGGGTGTTTGGCCAGAAGCCAACTCACATGAAACCTCTTAACTTTTTTTTTTTTTTTAAAAAAAAAAAAGCTTTCAGTATTCTATTTTACTTGAAATAAAATGTGTGAAATTTATCTAAATTAGATTAAGGTGCACCTTTAAAATATAAATTCAGCTAACTTTAGTTCACAAATATATATATGTATATTTAAAAATACAGTTTACAGTTTGATTGAAATAATGCATGACATCACTAAATACATTTTTTCTTTTAATGACCATGTCATTAAAAAAAAAAAGTAGATGTTTTCCATCTCCTGTACTAACACAAACACATCAAATTACTAGTCTACTAATGATTTCAGGTAATGTTGGAAGATTCTATTGAAAGAGACTTAATTAATTAATTAATTGGGTTTTTATGGCACACAAATATAATACTAGTGGACAATTCTTACTAACATAGCCAAATGCAAGTGTTGGAGTTCTCAGCCAGGCTGATCATACTGGATCCCAAACCTTTTTGCAGTATGTTACAAAGCTCAAGTATTCTTGCAGTTTCAGAAAAGAAGCTGTCTGACAGATACTGCATAGTTAAATACGGGTTATTATTATCATTACCACAACATATTATTAGAAGCTCCATAAGCAGTCATGTATTTTGGAGAGGCACCGATTTCAGACACAGAATGTATTCAGCAAATATAAATTAACAGATTGTCTTTTGCTTCATAAATTCAAAATATTTTTGAAAACAAAAAATCTATTCCATCCCAAAGCCTCTAAAAATATGAAACATTATTGCATTAAAAATACATACATATTTATCAGGAACCCAAAGGTCTCATCAAAACCTGAACTATTGGCAACTATTACAGTATTATGATGCTGTCTATTCACCCCAAATCAGCATTGGAGCAATGTTATTAAACTGGTAGGACTTCCCACCCACACTTAAGAAAGCTCTAGTGCTCCACACTAAACGAGAGAAACACAATTTGCCTGCATACAAGGATGACCCAGAAAGCTAAATCTTTTCCCCAGGAAAAATAGATAAACTTGTGCTGAAGTTCCTAAAATGGCAGTGCATTCAGCTGTTACCTAATAGAGTCTGATGTTGGATCACTGAGTTTTCCCTGGAATTTAACATCTCTGCATGAAGTTCTTTCAATAAATAACCCAGCCCAGGTGGTTGAATAAAGAAGTCTGATGCAAAAATCAAACAAACAAACAAACAAACCAACCAACCCTTTGATCTCAGTAATGACTAGCAAGTCAATCAAACTTCTCTAATGCTTTGTCTCATACATCAAGGCTTGAAATCCGGAGTCGAAGCCAAATACCGGTCACTGTGTTGAGCCAGCTGCAAATGCATACCACTTATGACAATGCATCTGTTTATAGGACACTGGAATAAAATGTCTGTGGTGGTGCTTTGCTAATTACATGCACAGCAGTCATAAAGCATCAGCCTCAACCCCTGAAAAAAAAAGACTTTTGTATAAATGGAACTGCATCCTATTAGCACTTCAGTCCCCAGCCTCAAAGGGCCTGGAAGCATGTAGGAACAATATACCTCATTTTCCAGAAGTGCTGGTGGATGCCAGGGCAAAATAAAATAAAATAAAAAGCTAGCCATTGTTTTGCTCCAGCTGAAAAAGAATCTGAGATCAGACCCTTATCTCACCTCTACCTCAAGGTAGCTCTCAATTTAAATGAAGTTTCCCAGTTTACGCCACAGCATAATGTGGCCCTATGTATTTAAAGGATTTGAAAAACAAAACAAAACAAGAAAAACTACAGTCCTACAGCTGTAAATATGGACTAAGTCCTCAACGCCACTGCATGTTGCATTTAATCAAACAGAATTTTCAGAGCGTGGTACCCATATTCCTGCATATACATTCCCTTACACCTTCCAGGACACTTGTTCTGCCTCTCTGGATTTGTAATCAGCCCCACTGCTCCAGGTGTCTCCTCCTGAGTGCCAGGAAGCAACTCTCCAGGACCTTTTCCAAAGTTCTCCTTTGCCTGGTCTGACAGAATGCTTCTCCCCAAAATTTGACTCCTTGGACTGTCACATACAATATTAAGACTAATTCAGTATATTCCCTCCCATCCCTTTCAAAGCTTTTTCTGCTTGTTTAGCACAGTAACTTTTAGCCATTTGACACCCTCCATGTTTAATCTCTGTGCTACCATTCATTGAATGGACTGGTGTAATTTGTTCACAATTCTAAAGGACAGCACAAAGAAAAGTAATTTTCCCTGGTAATAAGATATATACACACAGAAGCCAGGAAGGGAAAGCACAAATAAAGCCAGATTATCTTGCAAAGTCTCTGGCTGCTCCTTAATGCTAATTTAAGTTTCTATCAATAGGCAGCTCCTACTGCATGACACTTCAATACTGATTCACTGCAAACGTAGGAAGTGGTAAGCTGAATCATCCAAATGAAATGCTCGGTATCAGAGGCAGCAATAACAAGGCCTTGAGCTCTTTCTTTCTGCCTCACTTCTGTCTTTGCTTTTATCTGACACGCTCAGCACGAACCCAACAGAACCCAACATGCAAGGCCCAGCTACCTACACTTGCTGATCTTCTGGACTAGAGCTGGAAAAACAATATCTAGCAAATAACATTTTGGTTCCACTGATAGCAGTCACGGATTTAACTTTTTTTTTTTTTTTTTTTTTTTTGTATGTTTTCTGCATTTCTTTGTGTGTGCTTTCAGAAGTTTCCACCCCACCTGCTCACTTCTCTGATCGGCCCAAGAGGTCTGTGTCTTCTCAGCTGGATGCTGCCCACACAAACAGCTGACAAAGACCTGGCAACAGAGAAGGGTGTGAAAATCACTTAAAGTGTGTCAGACACCTTTCGAATAGAAATTTCCTCCACTCCATTGCCAAGCCACAGCACCTACTTATTTTCACCCTCACTTGCACTGAGTACTACAGAGACAGAAACTCCTGGAATGAAGGCAGGAGTTATCATCCTTTATTCTGCTCAAACAGGACTGATCCTCAGCTGTGCTTACATGGCAAACTGGACGACCCAGTTCTTACAAGCTTACAAGCATCTTATGTTATTCCACTTTGTTTTCTGAATTGTAGAAAAGGAGGGAATAATAACATTGCAAGATAAAAGGAAGTAATCCCACATACAGCACAGATCTCTGTTTAGGTCCAGACATTTGGAAGTGCTTAGGACCCAGAGAAATCAAAGCTAGACTTAGCAGATTTTGAGGACTGTAAAGACCCCAGCAGTGTTTGTTGTGACATGGCCAGTGTTTCAAAAGCTCTCAGCACACAAGGTTCTTCTGAACTCTTTTGAGAATCTAGATCTAAGTATCGCATTAGGAGCTGCTGTGTGCTTAGCATACTTAAGTATCAGATCTCTATTGTGGGCTCTCCTGAACCCTTTTCAAAATCTGGTCTGCACTTTAAACATCCAGCTTCACACATTGTTTCAGTCCTTAGAGGATTCAAGAGGTTTATAATGAATTTTTAAAATTGTGAAACTTGAATGAAAAGTGCCTTTTAACAGCTATATAAAGTAGGTTATCTCAGGCAACACATTTGTTATTGTTGCTACAGGAGGTATATGCCAACTATAAATACCATTTATTAGCAATGAGTGATAAAGCCTCAGTGTAACTGAAGGCTTAATAGCAGAATGAATTAACTCCCGTTCGTACTGCTGCAACTTTAATTCTAACATTAGGCATTAAGAGAAAAACGCATTCCTAATGCATTTTACCAGTGAAGAGCCAAATGTAAGCAAACAGATAAAAAACAAGTTGCCAGTGGCTACAAGCCATTAGGATTGAGTAGTGCTTAGCTGCCGTAGCCCTATATAGATATTATCCTTTTCTGAAAATGGAAGGACTCGATGTTTAATATTTTACTGTTGATTTTTACTATACCACACCCCTATTATTATTATTATTTTTTTTTGAAACTCCGCAAGACAGTAGCCAGAGTGGAAGAAAACAAATCAACTTAAATATCTTTTCACACTATTGGAGAGGAAAACAAAGACAGACTTTTTTTTTTTTTTTAATTTTGTGTTGCTGTTGTTGTTTTGTTTCTGCTTTTTAAGATTTCAGGGTGGACAATAACAAGAAGAAGCTGGAAAATATTTGCCCTTCTTCCTTACTGAAAGTCTTGAAAACCACAACTCCCACTCCTGGAAGCCAGGAAAAGGTGCAGACAGGCTAACTGGGTACTAGGAGGAAGCAGAACAGGCCTCAAACCTTTGATGATCTAGATCTAAGATTCACAAATCCAGGCTTTGTTTTGCTGGAAGACAAGAGTTGGTAAAATGTATTGCTGAGTTCAGCATCCGGAAGTATGGATGAAATTGTTTGAAGGGCTTAACATACAAGATTCGACTACACAGAGGGTCTTCAGAAACCCAAATCTAAACATTACAATTGAAGCCATTCTCTACCAGACTGGAGAGTGATGTGGGATGTCTTTATTTCATAGACAGGAAGGTCCATAAGGATAAGAATCTCAAGTAAAACTCACAAAAGAGGTGGACTAAGATGGTGATATTAAACAAATATTTTGCACGTCACTATAGCTTTGGATTATGAATTAGTTATCTTGTAACTGCTTAGACCTTCCAAGAACATTCTGAGTTTACCAAGTACCCCAAATCATCTTGCGCCTTAACATAATGAAAAGATAAATGTAGTCAGTGTTTCCAGTAGCTGTCTACAGACTCCTGAAAGCCACGGCCTGTTTCTTGTACCCCTTCATCAGCGTGTTCACTCCCCTTCAAGATAAGATCTTCTCTCTGTGTCCCTCAGAAGTACTACCGTAGCTAAGGTCCAATACTCTGAAATAAACTTTGGCAGATGGTAGAGGAGAGAAATAACAGAAGGTATTTTGAATCAAACAATGTTTGGGTATTTTGCAATATAGAGGGTTTTCTACAAAGATATTCTGTTCACATGCTGCTAGTGACAAGTTAGAAATTAGTCTCAATGGGAAACAAAGATGGAGACCAGGTGGATTCCAACAAAACCCACACCCATCAGATCACCTGCTCCTCTTTCTCTCCTTGCTCCTTCCTCTCCCAGAATTTAGATTTCAGCAGTTGCTCTTAGACACTGTCCCTATCTAACCACCAAGAACATGTGGGAAACAGGCTTACATTTTTCCTTTTTCTCTTCATGAAAGCCCTCCTGCAAAGGTTAGGAAATATCCTACAAAGCCAAGGGTTCCCTAGCTTGCATACACTGCCTGTAGTATTTGCAAAGGCAAAGATTAACCACATTTGTAAATCAGATCCCTTGTGTTTGTGATGGTTCTGATTTATGGCTTTGTAATCTTCAGAGCCCAAATTGCAGGGAAGGAAAAATGGATATTGGAAGAAGTCGTAGCAGATGTGTTCACTTCTAAAAAAGAATGCACAACATGTGCTGCAAAATAAAAGCACCATTTGGCAACATAAAATATCTTGGCATCTGTGTGAATTTGTAACTGCAGTAAAATATTGATATGGCTGATAAAGCTGAAGTTCCGTTTTCCTCTGTCTCTACATGTGTATGCCTTGAGAGAAAGTTTTCTTTTTATACTGCGGGATTTTCTTTGTTTATTTTGGATATTTTTTAATAGTTTCTTATCACTTTGCCTGACAAAATGGTGATAAATGAAGTTTTTTAAAAAAAGTTCTGATAACTAAGCAGATGACATTTTTTGTGGCTTCGGTACATTGAGGACATATTTGCCTGTTTTTCCTAGACCTAATGAATTTTAATGCTTAATCTTAAAAACAGTATGAAATTAGTGGATGAATTTCTCTTACTTAACAGTCAATGTATATCTCCTTTTAACTAGTGCTGAGAGTTTTGACACTGATTGGAAATAGTAAAAAATGTCTAAATGTCCTTTGTACAGAAATACTCTTCTTTGGGAGATTATTTTTTTATTTTTCAATGGAAACATAAACCAAGAAGGAATTATGTATTTAAGTACATAGGTCCAACTCTGTGTTTTAGGCCATTATTTACAGAAACCATCTGTGAAGTTCATGCCTGTGTACAGGTTTGGTTTCCCATTCCTTCCCTAGGTTTGAGGCTATTCACACCTCACAAGCAATTCAAATTAATAAGGTACTGGAGGTTTGAAGCTGACTGCAAAGATCCATGAATCTGTGAATTTTGTTCATACTTACAGGGAGACTTTCTGTTCTGAGATAGCTAAAGTGTGAAAAAATTCCTTCAGAAACTATGTCTCAGCGCATTTGACCTCCGATGTACCTGGCTAGAATAGAACAAGCCCATAAAAATGAAAATGAATGAGCATTACTATGTTAAATATTTCTTATATTAAAGAAAACTGTCCCCCCTCTCACCCCTTCCCAAGGCCTTAATCTCTATTTCAAAACCAACTTTATCAGATCTACATCTGTGACAAGCCAATTTTACCTCCTCCACATAACCAATCACCGTGCACCATTAAAATACCACTGCACCCAGGTTTTTGAGTGAGCCTAAAAGATTATGAATATTAAGAGTACTTCAAATGTAATTTCCTTTTCATAAAAAAAAAATTGGTGTCTGCTCTGAGTGCTGATATAATATGTGGAGGCTGCACGCTTGTTCTTTTAATCCATAGCAATTAGTTTCTATCAGGATATACTCCCACTCTCTTGAGAAGTTTTATAAACTGGGGGGGAGGAGAGAGGAAAGCAAAGAAATTCTACCTTCTTAAATCGGAATAAATCAGCCATGAGGCTATCATGGGTCTGTAATGGACCATAAAAAAGTCTACTGCAATCACATTTGCTGTCACTTATTATCTGTTCTGTGAAAAAATAAATAATAATAATAAAAAAATCCCATTCAATGCCTTTTATATGCTTACATTCCTGTTAAGACTATTAAACACCTATGCTTCATTCACCCCATCACTGAAATTACGGGAGTGTGAGGAAGAAGGGGAATACATACTTGTATTACAAGTTTACAGTCAATACCAGAAACAAGTCAACAGTTAAAGAAGAGCTAGTAGCTTGTGAGGACTAAAAGAATTTCACTTGCAGTAACAACCTAACTCCTGTAACACACACCATCCAATTTAGCATTTCATACCTAGCTTTCAGGTTATTGTGATGAGATCACTGGCTTGTTGCTTTTTACAGTTCTCAGCGTTATTATTCAAAATGAACACATGGGTTATTTTCAGAGCTTCACAGGAGACTTTCAGCAGTTGCAAAGATAGCTATTCCTGGAAACCAGTAGCAAACCTAGATATGAACAATGTTTCTATATTGCAGTACCACTTTCTGCTAAGTTGATGTTGGCTGCAGATGAAGTTTGATGCAAGTCAGAGCCATAGCAGAAATAGTCTGAATTCAAGGAAAAGACCAGGTTTGAGAAAACAAGCTTGTTTCCTGCCCAGGAGAGAGTTACTGTGGTGCACACTGCTTTCCTACCAAAAGTCTCCCCTATGAAATATTAAAAGAGTTTCATTTAAGAATCAATCAACTTTCATGTTCAGAATTTATGGCCTTCTCAATATAAGGGTTGGTTGCCCTCCACGAACAACTGGCTAACAGCAAGTAAGCTACCAATAGCTTCTCTACTATTTTTATTAAAAACTAAGTAAATAGCTTATCCATCTGGCCATATGCATTACATTACAAACATTGGCTGCCAACAAATTATTGAATTAGTTCATTTAATGGAACCCAAAAGTGTTTTAGCAAGAAAACTCCTTTGTTATTACTGAGATTTTATTTAAACAACATCATTTATTGAAAAATTTCAGCTGTATATATGTGAACATACAGTTACCTACATAATCTTGAATAAAAAACTTCTTATGCACAGAAAAAGAAAGTAACCATTTGCTTTAGGGATATGACTTAAAGTACAACGAAACAAGTTCACTCTCATCCCCTTTTTTCCTAGTAGTAACAGACCTTTCTTCATTAAACAGTGAACCATCAGCCACCCCAAAGTAAGAACAATCACCATTGCTGAAAGAGGGAACAAAAAAAAAAAAAAAAAAAAAAAAAGCTAAAATAAAGAAAGGAACTGATGAACAACAGCACTTCTTATTGAAAAATATGCCAAAAGAAGCAAGGTTACCTCTTTTCTATAGAACAACACAATGCTATGCAATACTCTTTTCAAGCTAGCTTGAGTATAGCAAGTGGTACTGATGCATCTGCTTTACATCCTTCTCCCTGTGCAAGACAGGCAAGAGTGATCCCTAGGCACTTAGGCAGCTGCACAGCCCAGTTTCTGACAGCTAATTCACTCTGCGCTAACTTGGCTTTCCTTACTGCACACTGAATTGTGCCACACAGAAAAAGTCAAAGAAGCAGATCTGGACTGGTTTCATCCTTTCCACTCTTAAGTTCTGTGTATCTGATGAACAGAAATAGAATAAGCAGAAGCTTTCCCTGAAAATATTCACTGAGCAAATGATTCATCCCCTGGTTAAAAAGTAGCTACGTACTGACACCCCAACAAAAGCATGTGGCTATTGCCTTAATAGACACTGAAGCAATAAAGGCTTGACAGGTGGAGTAGATGTAGGTTTAGAGGCAAAAAAGCCCTCATCAAGCTTTTCAGTCCTTCGTTGATGTGTTTCTTTTTAGCTCAATTTTTGTTTACCGCCTGTATTTCAGCCTGTGACAGAACAAAAGAGCAGCTGCTGAATCTGGTAATATTGTTCAGCTTAGGCATTGCTTAGCAAATCCGAACAGTGTTAAATGGCTTTACTTTATTAGACTGCAGATTTGAATTGCTTAGTCTGTATTTCACTGTGTGTGTCTGAAGATGCCGATACATTCCTTTTGTAGTACACATGCATTTATTGAAATACATACATATTTTAAAGCAAAGAATTATTGATTACTAAAACCAGAAGAAAGCAATGAGCTCTGCTGCCTATAATAGAGGTTAAGAAATCAGGACACATAGGTTTCCAGTCCAGTCTGCTACTGAGTATATGAACATTGCTACTTATTAAATGAGAGTGCTTAATAAATAAGAATTTAACGTAGACCTACATTGTAAAGGCCATAGAGTTCCATAGATGAACCAGGTCTTATTAGGGATACCATCACTCTAAGGTACAAGTTGCTTATTAATTGCATTTAAATATTCTACATACCACTTGGACACAAAGGTGTGTGTAACAATAAGGAATTAAAATCAGCTGTCTTCAGTTTCTAGATTTAAAGACTATTGGTTAACTATTTTTCATTTTATATGAGCCTCCATTTGTAAAGCCAATAGGATCTTTAGTATCTCCCCATACAAAGTTATGCCTGCTTCATCACTGAGCTCTCTAAAGAGCCTACCAAGAGCCAATCCTGGCCGCTCTGAAACTGTGAAAGACCAGATACAAAACACTGCATTAATGCTTCTAAATAATGACTTCTTTAAACACAAAACAGAACCAAAACAACCACCACAACTTCTAGCAACTGAAAACATCATGTGTTCATAAGGCAGGCTTTCATGCCTGGTTTTAAGGATTGGGAGGCCAATCCTTAAATCCTTAATCTCCAGGGGTGTGCAAGTTTTGGAGTCCACAAGGCTGTAAAATGGCATGGCCATACTCAAACACCTTGTGTCTCTTGAGTTCATTCAGCCCTAGTCATTTGAAGGCTAAACAGTGGTATTTTGTACTCAGTGGAACTTGTCTGTTAAACAATAACTTGGCCTGCAGCCAGAAATGGATACTTAAACAGAAATCCAGTTCTTACAGATGAAAACTATTCTACAAACTTACAGAGACAGCATGCAGCCTGAAGAGCTTTCAGTATGTTTGTATTCAAAGAACAGTTACTGCCAAGCAGCACCTTGCAGGTCAGAAAGACAAAGCAGAGGAAATAACAAAGTGCACTGATAGCAAATTGCCTCGGCATGCAGTGAAAATGGAGCATGTAGTCAAAATCGGTGCTAACCTGTCACATGTATCTGACAAGGGAGGAAAAAAAAAACGAAACACCACAGTGCAAGTCTTACCTACAGAGAAACTGCTAAAGAATGTCTGGATTTACTGTAAAAGTGACAATGATGTGTCCCATGGCGGAGTCCCTTAGTGACTGTGATTAGGAAAACTGGAACAACAAGTACAAATGAAGCCGTGAGCCTGCTGAATTGCTTTGATGCCTGGGCTTGGGTTCAATTCTCATCATCACACTGATAAAACAGCTCTGTCATTATAAGTGCCTTAATTTTCCTGTGAATTATCAGACATTTCTGGCATTCAATTTACATACACTTTTTAAGCTATATTCACTATTTCAGCCAAAAATGATGGCATTTTTAGCCTGGATAAGCCTGAACATTTTTATTCACATCAATTCCAAGCATATTCAAATGACTTAGAGGTACAGCATCTCAGTCATATTTTAATTTTTGACCCTAATTAATTCATCAACTTCATAACTATTCTTCTCATCTGAAACTTGTTCTTAGCTTTTCAACCTCTGCCTTACTGCTTCAACTTTAAAGCCAAAATGAGAATCTCAGCTCCCTTTCCTCTTTTATTAAGATGATTTAAGTTATCTGGAATTTTTCCCACTCCCACAAATAGCAAGCTTTCTTTTGCATTTTGGTAACATATATGAGTTGAGAGAAAGCCAGCTTCCACCAGCAACTAAAGTGGAAGAAGCTTAATGCTGAACAAGTACTTAACAGTGCACATTTTGTCTTGAACTAAATTAATTTCTCTACCAGCACTGCAACAGCCAGGGGAGTAGCATTTCTCAGTATAAAATACTTACTTTTAAATATTAAAAATACAAAGTGCAGCACGAACACTTCATTTGCCAATATCCCAAAGACATTAGCTAAAACCAGTTTAACAAAGGTCAAACACAGCAGAAAAGCCCTCCAGGTCAGAGTGTTACAGTTAAGATGAGTGGATGTGGATGCTATGATATTTCTCCCCTTGTTCCTGCAATTGTGCTGGCCTCCTGAGCTTAACAAAAAACGTGAGAAAGTAGCACTCCCTGTTTCTGCACTAGTGCTAGCGATGCCATCACCTTCTTCTCACAGAACACTGTCCTGGTCCTCTGCTTGTGTTGTCATTGCAGATCCTCAGCAAGTGGGTCAGGGAGCGCATGGAGAATCCACTGGCTTGCTGACACGAGACAAATAATCCTCTGCTCGCCAAGGGCAGAGCTACTGGTGCAGAAGATAATTAAACACTGGCTATTGCTTTTTTTCTCAATGCACTTGGAAAGGAGATTAAAAGAACAAGGCTTGGAACTAAATCCTAGGCTGCATTATTGCCTTGATATGAGGTATAAGTGGACAGAAGGGAATTCAAGCATCAGTGGAGATGGGGTTTTCACACGTTTTGAGAACAATAAGAATATTTGGGTTTGCATCAAAAATACTTGTCTGAAATTAACCGAGCAGGTAATTACATAAGAGCAGTTTTATTATAGCACCAGGGCTACCAAAATGCTAGACCAGTATTGCCTGGTTCACATTTCACTATCAACACGGTTTTTCCTAATTAAGTATTTCCCCGAAGAACGTATTCTTTGCAAGGCAAATATTTCACAAAATCTCATGTTCTGACACTTCCATTTTGGTAGTACACCACAGACCAGACAATCACTGTTTTATGTTACAAACTTCACACTGGTAATAGCTTGTTTCTTATCAGGCTCAAAGGAAGACTAATTTTAAGACTTCAACAAGTTACTAGCAAATTGCATTATTGGTAGAGTTTTACCTGACTCTGCTTCACTTTTAGCTAGTATGCAAAACCATGTCAATATTTTTGCCATATGGATAGCATCAAATAAAAATATGTCATATTCCAAGTATACCAAAGAGACTATAAATTGATTATAGATATGAATAGAGGTAGTAAATTATTAGCTAGGCAAAACAGTCTAATAACTGTATATACCATGTCTACAATACTAAATACAGCAGATTGGTCCCACACTTGAAGGCTTGTCTTTTTTTGGTTTTGTTTTGTTTTTGTTTGGTTTTGTATGCTTTTTTTTTTTTTTTTTTTTTGGTTTTGCATGTTAGATCAAAAAGAAGGTAAAAGAAGGAATATAACCTGTAGTATTTTAAAGTCCTGAATCATATTCTTAGGGATAGAAGCTTAAATCAAGATAAAAACCTGTTCTAAGGCTACAAACTACTGGGAGCTATTTAGGTAAAACAACTTGCTAAGCCCTGTACAAAATAATAGACCATTCAATTGTCATTATATGAAGCTGCTAACAAATATGGAAAAACAATAAAAAGAGAACGCTGCTCCCTCCCCAACATGAAGAAGGACAAGATGAATTTGGATCTTCCGTGAGAGTCAGAGATAGTTGGTTAACATATTTAAGAATTTTTCTCCATTTCAACTACTAATTCTTAAAGCAGAGAATGCATCTGCCTTGTCTTGAAGGTACATTACCTTAACAATAACTTCTGATTTAATTCTGATCCTAAAACCTATGAAAAACAAATGGCAGAGTGACACAACTAAGGCTCCAAGATAATTTCTATTAGCAAGGAATAACTCAAAAGAACTCAGGAGTCATTAGTGTCTCTTTTCAAACCACGGTATCACAAACCACCACCACCAAAAAATAATAATAATAATAATAATGATAATACAAAAAAATAAAATAAAATAAAAGCTCTACCATTCTGAAAACAAGCCTTAGTATAGTTAATATTCATTATGGATAGCATTTCTTTACCCCAATGTTTTGTGCATCTCTGCTCTGACGCTGACACAGCTGAATAAGAAGCTCAGAGACTTTTTGGCTTTCACATACAGCTACTGTGAAAGGCCACTAAATAAACTGATTTTGTTCCACTGTCCCAGCAATGACCTCAGTCCTGTCTGAGGAGCTAATTCAATTCCAGGGACTCTCACTATCAGATGCTGTCAATTTTTACCCCCCCCCCCCCCCCCCACACACACACACACATTTTTTTTCGTAGTAATATCTAATATGGACTAGAGTTACTAGAAAGTGAGCTGATACCAGCAAAATTCACTTCAATTAGGGCATGAGACGGCACTGAAATTTGTCCCCTGGAGGAAGAGAGACTATCACTTTTGATTCACATACCTGAAAAGGTTGCCAGTAAATAAAGAAGCACCATCATATAAGCAAGACTTCTGCTTGCAATTTAGGGAAAATACTTTATGTACATCTACTTCTTATGCTAGTGAAGGAATCTAAACAAAATGAAAATCTTATATTTTGAATTCATGCATTATGAAGGCAACCCCACACTCCATTTTCTCATTTCCTTTTGTTTTGTCAGTTCAAAACTGAATCATTTATTAGAAATTTCTTGGGGAAAAAAATGAAGATATTTTGGGAATTTAAATTATTCCCACATAAAAAGCAAAATAAGCCCCTTTTACTTTTTTATTTTTCCTCTGTCTCCTTTTTTTGTTTGTTTGTTTATTTGTTTTTTAACAAGAAGCTGCTTTCCACACAGAATAATCCATTGATTTCTCAGTGTTAATGGTTTGCATGCACAGGCATTTGAGATTTTACTTTGCAAACAAATCAGAACTTCTAAGAAGTTCTTAACAGTTTCCAGCTTTTCTCAGTAATTTCACTGAGAACTTCTGGGTCTATTGTGCTGGCCTTTCCATTCAAGGTAGGATTCTGCTCACAGAAGTTTCCTATAAAATACAGTTTGATACCTCTGAAGCTGTACATGACCTCACCAAACTCAGGTGGGTAGGATTAAGCCCAGCTTTCAAAGCTCTTGAGAAGAGGCCTTCACTTCAAAGCAGTTCCATTATCTAATTTGCACTATCACACAAATAGTTATGAGAGTTAACACAAATTAAACACATTCAGTCTGAGATCAATTCAGTTGTTTTTTAGGAAAACTATGATAAATGAGTCTTTGTAAACTCAGAGGCTGCAATACAAAGGGGCTGAAGTATTTTCTAAATTGGGAGGTCGGTTTGTAATGAAAGCACCAAAATAAATTCTGACTGGCCACCCGTGGGAAAATTTCCATCTTTTGGAAGACATCCGAGAAGCACAATACACAACAGAAAGAAACATAAAGAGAGTGCTTTGGCAAGCACTATTGCACAAAGCCCTGACACTATAGTCTTCTTCCCAATTCTGTATTTTGAACTCACATGATGTCGCCAGATTTAGTTACGCCTCAGATTTAAAATGAGAGGTATTAACACCTGCCAGCCTTTCCTTTATGTCCTTTTTCTTGATTCTTTCTTCTTTTTCCAGTCTGTCTTGGTTTTCTTTCTAGTTACTACTGCCAGCTTAGATGCAATGTTGCTTAGCTTTTACTGCAGACCAGGGACTAACAAAGAGCTCCCAATATTAACGATGATGACAATACAAGTTTGCCTAGTCTCAGACTAGCTGCACCTCTGGTTCTCTGCTGGTAACAGAGAATGAAGAGGTAGCTTTTGCTTGAACCATTTATCTTTGCTTATCCTGGCTTGCCTTTAAGTAAGTGGCATCTAATTTCTATGCCAAAAATCTCAACACTGTGTTATTCTGCCTTTTTTTCACGTTAATAGTTATAGCTTCTGAAAGTCTATTAAGCAGGATATTCCTCTATAAAAATGTATTATAGAAAGAAATAATAAAGATGACTAAACAATGACTAAAACAAGAAAAGATTTTCAGGGCTTTAATCTTTTTATTTGCATTTTTCATTGAAGTTATAATGACTTTACAGAGATTTTTCTTGCATGTGGGCCAAATACTCTGTTCAAAGATCTGAGAGGTGCAAATGCTTAGAGATGAACCAGAGTGTGAATTCCTCTGAATATCTGTACTTATTCCATCCCTGTTAGACACAGATGAACCTCTGATACTGCAGAAAGATCTTGGCACTGATGATGTGACTCCATAAGGAGAGGGGAAAATATTGAAAATCGTGCCTCTTTCATTGCCAGAAACTTCTTCAAAATGGAGGGGAGGATGAAGATGTTTATTGCATATTTTGTATCGATACTCAGTTACAGAGAGTTCATTTTACTATTACGAGACAGGAGTCTTTTGGCTCCCTGCCTATTACAGTAAATACCAACATTGGCGCACCATTGTGGAGATTGAATGCTCCCAGCCCTCGGGCAGAAGGTTTATAAACTTTGTGCCAAGACTGAGACTCCCAGACAAAGAAGATATGTCTCTGTCTGTGTGATTCAGCAAGGAAGAGTCTTGAAAAAGTCTCCAGCAGCACAAATAAAGATGAGAGGAGTATTCACAATTCGCACTTCTGAGATTGAAATACAGTGTCCTGCCATTTCTTTATATCCTGACAGAGCAAAGAGTGAGTCATAACTAGCTAAATGTTGTTTCCTTTATTCTCTTTATTTTCACATAATATTTTAGTGACTAGAAATCTAGAAAGAAAACCATAGGTAGAGCTCCATGCTTCACATACTAGTGCTCTTTCCTCAGGTCTCCTGGATGCATCCCACTGAACCAAGAGCTGCAGCGTGATGCCCAGACTGTTGCTCTGAAGGACTCATCCTCCATCTCAGCTGAGAACAACAAAGACACTCCTGCACACAAGTAGTGACTTCATGTCCACTCTAACAATAACTCACTTTTGCTATGGAAGCGGCATATGGACTTTCAACAAAAACACATTATGAAACGTAAGTGTACATGTTAATTTTCCCCTGGAGAATTATGTTTGGGCAGTTTCTCTAGGGCAGAGGTCTCAAATAGCCAAGACAAACATTAAATAATGACATGCATTGCAGACAGGGTTTACCCACTAGAGACTAAGCTCATGTAATGTCTAAGTACATAAGAACAATGTTTACTTTCCAGAACTTACAATCCACAGAGAGAGAGAGGACCAGAGAAGATGTGCCTGGGATCACCACACACAGCTGCAAGAGCACCAGCTGCATGACCCGCATCTGATCATCAGTCCTGCTGCCACTCACCAGCCAAGCAGCTTCCATGATTGCCTAAATGGTGCAGTACCATCAGCACCAAATGCCACAGTCTTCAGCCTCGCCTGGTATTTCTCTGCTCGTATTTACCTAGCATTTTGCTGTGGGCTATTTAATATACTGTTATGTATTCATTTGTTGATACTGTTTTTTTGATGTCCCTTTATTATTCTCCAGAACAACAGACTGGCAAAAACTGAAGGATAATGGCCTATTCATAGTCTTAGCTCTAATTAGGAAACATATTTATATTCTGTGGAGAAATCACAATCATATCATAAGGATTGTATCAGCCATCAGAGACTCACTTTGGTCTCACTGAAACACCTAACTGGTGTAGCGATGTTCAAAGGATTTATGCCATGGCAGCCTGTAATTCTCAGGCTGGCACAAAGATGTGGCACATAATTCATGTGACGTGGGAAGGGAATATCCCTAGCCTCCGATATTAGCTCCTGCATGTGTACCCATACAGGAAAGGGAAGCACTGGGACTGGAAAAGATCAATGAACAGCACTTAACTAACCTGAATAAACTGTAGCAGGGGGAAGGCACAGAGTGTAGTCTACTAATTTTAGAAACTAGTAGCCCTAATCAGTTGATGAGTATTTTCATTAGTACAGTATTTAGAAAGACCCCCAGATCACACTGGGATTTCTCTTCCAGGTATTTCACATACTCCTAAGATGAGTTCTGGCACAAAACCAGTCAGTATCTTTTATCCACTTGGAATTTGGTCTGCAAATGTTACATATGACTAATGTTTAGCTAGAAATTTGCAGGTCAGAGAGTTTACCAGCTTTAGAAAAATTTTGGCCTATACCATAACTTCGAACAGAAAAACTAACAAAAACTAAACAACAGAAAAAAATATTTTCCACTTTTAATTTTTTTTTTTTTTTTAAATGTGCCTGTGACCTGCAGGAAACCTGTCCACCTTCAGGGAAAGTTTGCAGGCACTGTAAGAGTAGGAAAAACAATAGCAGGCTTGTAACAGCAATTCTGAAACTGCCATTCAGATAGGCTTGCATCTCAGCAACAGACCGGATCAAGAAGGCAGGATTTGGGTGCCTAAGGTCCAAATTTCAACATTTATACCCGTCTACCATTTGCAAATTCCCTTTCTAACCCTGAGAGTAATAAAGTCCCCTAGAGTTTAGTGACATAGTAGAATGTGTTGCTTTGAAGAGCTACCCAAGCTTGGTCCATTTCTGCTCAGGCAGAGCATGTCAGCAGGGCAGATACACCAGCTCTGGTGCTGCAGCTCCTTCAGCACTAGCTAGCATTCCTCCTCAGCAACACACTGTGTCACACAAACAGACCTCAAGCTTCTGCTGGTCATCTGTAAAATGTTTTTTGTTGATGAGCAAAGGCATAACAAGTCCTGGTATTGCACAGCTGCTAGGACTACCCAACACCATACATATTCAACTTTGCCATCCATGGGTTTCAATCACTTGGTAAGCTTGGTGTGTACCTAACTCCTCACTAAGGCTAATAAAGCCTAATAAAAGGAGTGGTACAGTAGCTAAAATATAGGCTACTGAAGATCCAAGTGTACATCCACCTTCTGGACAGGGAAGCTGTTAGTTCATAACCTCCCATAAAAACATCTTAAGTCTTAATGAATATGTGGGCATCAGGTTCTCCCCTGGTGCCAGTTTTCTACTTTGCTTTAAATAATTATATAGCGAGTAAATGAGTGTCTCGAGTAACACCACAGTCACACTGGCTCCCTGTGTGTTTGGAGAACAGCTCTGCACATGCTTGTCTTAGATCCCCTTCCTCCCTTTATAATACAGAAGTCCCAACATTAGAGTTGCTCATTTTGCTAGCCACCAGAATCCCTAAACTGCTAGTAATCAAACAACCATTTCACAATGCTTGGGTCTCCAGTAAAAAAAAAAAATAAAAAAAAAAAATAAATAAAAAAAAAATTCTGCAACAGTTGGAAGCAATCAATAAACTAATGAAAGCTGAAGTGGCTGTGAGGCAGCAAGACTTCTGTGTACCTAGAGCTGAAGCTGTTCTTTTGGCACACAGCTACTCTTTGAACTAACAGGAATGATTTTGTCTTTTTCTGCAGTACTCTGATTCACTACATCAAAAAAAAAAAAAATAAAATAAAAACATTGCCTTTGTGAATGACTTCATTACAAGAATATCTTTCAAGAAGAGCAACATAAGAACACAACAACGGTATCGGGTCAAACAAAAGATCCAGTTAGACTGAAGCCTCTCAAAAAAGGATAAGAAGAGGGCAAGCATATGTGGTGCTTTCCCCAGACTTTCTTTTAGCCTTCAATCATTTGTGTTGAGTCCATAGACTCCTGGAGAAAGGTGTGGCTTCTGTGTATTTAGTAATGTTCAACAGGAATTTCTGTCATTAATCTGTCCGGCTTTGCCATGTAACATATTTTGTAGGACACATTTAACACCAGCTAAATTATGCATTTTAAACACTTGGATTGGAAACTCTCTGGGCACAGCCCATCCATTTGTTCCTGATTGTTCATTGTTTAGCACATTGATCCATGACTAAGGTTACTAGGTACTACAGCAATACAGCACAGCTTGCTAACAAATGAAACTAACCTCAACAGACAACATGGAAATGAAACAGATGAGAGAACTCCAGAAAGTTCAATAACTATGAAAACAACCCAGTAATAGCTCAGTAGAGTATTTCAAGTTTCTTACAGTTCAGAGAAATTAGGGTGGCATCAGAAAGCAACAGCTTTTTTTACAGCAACAACAAAAACAACAATGAAAAACTACCTTAATAGAAGTCACAGCACTTTTTTTGGGAATAAGAAGAAAGAGTAAATGAGCTTTATGCCATGATTCCATTTTTTAAGTTAATAGCCTAAAAAATTAATTTCAATCATTCTACAGAGTTTTTCCCCATTTTTTTTTTAAAGAAGGTGAAATGAATACTTCAGAATGTTAAATCTTTTGATCACTGCAGAGGTGGAATAAGCCTCATTTTGTTTCTCTTGAACTACTTTTCACTTACATGAAGGCTATTCTGTAATTGTTAAAAAAAAAATAAAAATCAGACTGTATTTGAAAGATCTACTTTATTAGCAATATCTAGCTCTGTTAAAGTCCGTATAATCACAACCCATTACTGTAACTGTTTTGATGCTCTCCTGTATCATTTCAAAGTCCATGTAGCCTTTCTTCAAAGTAATACTCACTTCTGAGTTAATTTTGAACTAATAATAAAAGTATTTCTTCGAACAAAAAGTTATTCTGGAATGACATGTTGCAATCTCCAGTTGCTTTCATCTTCCCCTTGACATGTTCTGATTTACATAATGTTTTAACTATCTTTTTACTAAATATATATATTTATATAGATAAAATTCCTTTCAAAAGGCAACCTTGCATCTTAAAAGCTCTGAATATGCAGCAATATATGAGTCTGAATAAAAAAAGGCCACTGACTGTGAAGATTTAAGAAACAGACTGACATCTGCCACCTCAATATTTCCCCTAGAAATAAAGCAGAATATTATAAACTGTGGAATTCATTCCCACTGGCAAAATACAAAACTTATCAGGAATCTGACACTGAAAAATATCTCAGTGTGCTTTTTTGTAGATACACACACAGACCCTTATAAGACAAATTTTCTGACATAGGGTTGTTTGTTGTTCTTTTTTAAGCCTTCACTTTGATTCCACCAAGCTAGGTATTCATTATTTTAATTGTCAGGTTTAATACACACCAATTAACCACAGAAATTGGTTGAGGGCACAGTTTAAAGGTATTTCCCTTCAGCATCCATGCCTCTCCTACAGTCTCCTGTTCTAAGCACAAAGGGAAGACTCACAGGACAAACAATAGAATGTCGGAAACTTGTTGCTGCTGATGAAAATTCATTATCTTATAGAACTCAACAACTGATCCAAGGGCATAATTTCTTACTCAGTTTAATGCAGTGCCCAAATGCAAGGTTATAAAGCAAATGCTTACTGGTACTATTTATTTCCGCTGCTAAAACATAATTTAACCAACATTAGGACTCCTTGTGCTAGGTGATACGCATATTTGTACATGATTTAAAGGTTTTAAGAACTTACTGGAAGAGAATGCAAAGATACAAAATATAACGATCGTTCTTAATAATTTGTATTTCAGGAGCACTTAGAAGTTCCAAACAAAATCAATGAGTCAGTCAGATAAGAACAGCATGAACCTATCACAGGACTGTCTGTGCCATAAAACCTTCTTATACATAGTACACAAAAAATGCAAGACCAGGAATAGAAAAATAAAAAAGAAAAAGAAAAAGAAAAAGAAAAAAGAAAAAGAAAAAGAAAAAGAAAAAGAAAAAGAAAAAGAAAAAGAAAAAGAAAAAGAAAAAGAAAAAGAAAAAGAAAAAGAAAAAGAAAAAGAAAAAGAAAAAGAAAAAGAAAAAGAAAAAGAAAAAGAAAAAAAGAAAAGCCATTATCTCCATTCAAAGTAAAAGAGACCGGTTTTTAAGCTAAAAATAGAACTCAGGTTTTCCAAAAGTGAATTCATTGCATATTGATCTGAAAAGCCATAGCATACAAATTTTTAAAATTCCTTTAAAAAAGAGCAATATTTTTTGATGTTTCATGGGTTTTGCCAGGCCTTAATAGAGGCTCTTTATCCATTTAACATCTGCCCAGATATGAAGCTTTGAGAATTAATTTTGCACATTTCCTTTTACAGAATACAGATTTTTATTTTATTTTTTTTACATATATTTGACACATACATACAGACTTTCCACACAGTGATAGGTCCAGCTGCAGCCTGTCAGTAACCTATGTCAGTAGTGAACTCTCACTTGTGAACATCACACATCATCTCAATACCCCTCTGCCCTCCTCATATTTGATACGTTAATCATGACAATTAACTGAGACAATGCAGAGTAGGGTAGTTAAAAGGCAAAGCAAGCAAAAACAATCAAAGAAACAAAGAAACAAACAAAACCCAACACTCATCATTTTGGAAACTACTGACCCTGGAATTTGTCTTTTTTGACAGCATTATTATATGTCAGAAATATTTTATTACAACTACATCTGTACCTGAAAATCAACTTTTTCAAAAGCCACTAGAACTTCATGAGCTTTCATTTTAAGTGCAAGTTAGGCTTAAATGTTTACTTACTTCCATAAATCAAATGCAAGGGCAACTTACAGATTACATAAGGCACTACTTGCCATAGTTCTTGAGATCAAAGATTCCTTTAATAATGCCATACCTAATTTGTTCTTAACAGCATAAACACTTTTGTAATAATCTTATTCTACACATTCAGAGTTTGCCAAACCTCATTTACTTTTAATGAGATGGCAGATATTTTACTGTGTTTAACATTTTTATATATTCTGTGATATAAAGGCTAATGACAGATTTGTGTTCCTTCTGTTCAGCTTTCTCCTAGCATCATATTTGGAAGACTATGACTATTTAGCATTACCTAATCCCCATGGAAATTAGTTCCAGAACAGCACATTATCCTTATTTTACTCTTTTCCAAAACCAGGAAATCATAATTCCTGCAGCAGCTCTTAATGAGCTACTTGCTTCAGTGTAAGGCAGGACAGAGCAGGAAGATGACAGCTTAGCTCTGTCACTCCACAAGACAATAAAGTTTCACCAGTGGACACCAAGACATAAAAAGGCGAGAATATCAGTTCATAAGCTCTATAATGCTATCAAACAAAGCCTCTATTCCTTCCTCTATTCCTCCTTCCCCAAAGACTTTTTGTGTTTCAAAGGGGGGGGAAATTAGTAATTTGTTTTTGTCTCACACTTCACAGATACAAGACAAAACTTGTCATAAAAGACCTAGCCTTAGACACCACGTGACTGAAAAAAATTTTATAACAAAAAAAAATGTCATAGAAGTTAATACTGAATTACTGCCTCCAGACATCTTATTAAGCTTTGCCCAATTTTAGGTCTCTAAAGCATGCGATTCCATTCAAATTCCTTGGAGAACTGGATCTACTGCTTTCATCAGCAGCATCAGAGCTACTTCCAGCATCTGCTTGGGCATATATACTGCTAGGCTTCTTGAATGTTTATTTTTCCTTTAATAGGCTTCCATTCCCTACTCACTGGAGGGAAAAAAAAAAAAAAAAAAAAAAAAAAAAAAAAAAGTTTTGATTTTAGGGCCAGATGAGGATTTTCCCCATAATCATTAATAAATCTCTAGAATTGCCCCAAATTATCACAAAATCAATGACTTAAGTGGTGTTTACTAAGTCACTATTTCCTTTTCAACAAGTCCAAGGAAATTATACTGTAATAGAGCATTTGCCACAGTAACATTTTCATCATAACTAACACAGGCTAATATTCAGTGTAAAATTACTACCATGAATTAACTTTATGTCTGTAGAAAATGAGATTGTATGTAATTACTGATTTCCATTCACAATAAACTAAGCAAATTATCTTCACAAACATAAATGCACCATAAATTTGTTTTGAGGCATAATGAAGAAATAAATTTGTGAAAGAAATATGGACTGAATCTGCCAAATTATTGTAAATGATAGCTTCTTTAAAATTAAGGCATGTAATTGCAATTGGAAAATGTTATCCTCTTAATGGTTGTATTATTATTTAGGTAGACCAATAATCCTCTTTGCTGATGCCTCATTTCTAAACTATTGGCAGATTTTACGCATTTTAATATCAAAATGCCATGCAATCTATAAATAGAATGATTTACCATTTGCAGGATTAGGTTTGTCCTAATGAATTTTAGAGGATTTTAAAAATGGAGATTAAAATGTTTAGTAGAAAGTCTCACATTTTTTCGGCTCATATTATTTAACTGAGTATACTCATTCAATAGACAAGATTGTTTTAACATATGGTTCCCTGAGTTTAATGTTAATGAGTGAAAACCACCGTACTGAATATGACATTTTAAATCAAATAAAGCAATCAGTTTGATGATGTTTTAACAATTGCGCATTACATCCTGCAATAAAATTGCAAAGTTACCTTCTTTAAAATGCCACAGAAATTAAAATACTTGTATTGTTGTATCTGACATTCAAAAAGCACTAAATCACGTCTGACACGCCCTCTATCTTTTTAATGACCATGCACTTTAAGATATTGTTTAAAATTTCAACTGTTTTTAAGTGGCCAAGCTTGTAAGAATTTTTGGGGTTTGAGGAAATTTACTAATGTTACTAACCCTACAGTATTCCTTAAGGTACTGTTGCGAAAAATATGAATTCTTTCTCTCTCAAAAAATAAAAAATAAAAAAAATTGCTCATAGCCATTAAGTTACATTATATGTTTACATATTAAGAAAAAAAATCACTATCAACAAAAACAAACACAAAAACACTTTCAAATAATCATTTTAAGTAGCTTGCAGCCAAATCAGTAGAAATTACTGCAGACAATTTTATGAGATCACTTCTGCTGCTGCCATAATGCCTAACAGCTTTCCAAAACAGCTAAACAAGTATATCACATACTAGGAATTCAAAAACCTATCTGCACATTGTCACTGAAAACACAGTACAGTCTTTGTATCACACTGCCAGGCATCAGGCAATCAGGAGTCACATTCCAAATTTCCTCCTCAGCATGATATATATATATATATATATTTAATGAAGTAAGTATCATATCTAGCTAAACAAATCCTGTCCAGCATATGTGGACCCTCAAGATTGCTCTCATTCTTGTGGCTTCCTTGTCCCATCCCATGAAGGGCCTGGGTTAATCCCTTCTTCCTCCTCTTTCCTTTTATTGCACCTTGCCAGAGCTTCACTTGTGGGAATGAGAAGGTAAATTACCTTGAGCAGGTAAATTGTAAAAGAGAGACAGAAAAAAAAATCCTTGGAAAGCTTGCCTCTCCCAGACAGATTCAGGTTGGAATTATCTTAAAATAAAACAGACCATATTAAAGAATTTCAGTGCTTTATCCAAATATGTGTATCCAAGAAAGATACAGTAATCTTCGTCTGTACTCCCCATACACCTATCCAGATTAGACCAAAGCAACAGCTTTGTTACAGGATTATAGGAATTTCATTTCTTGCTGGATATGTTAACACCACACCTAGCTGACAGGCCTTTATGCTCATTCCCCATACTGAGAAAACAAAGCCCCAGTCAGGCAGGAGCTTGAACGCAGTTGCAGTTCCTGACTTCCATTGTAGGAAGCCTGACCACGTGTGGTACAAAATAAAATGGAGCTAAATTGTGGTCTGCAAGAATTAGCTTTGCTTTGCACTGTATTTGTTAGGAATATAGCTTTGTTAGGGTGAATATGAGGCAGCAGTGTGCCCTGACAGCCAGCAGGGCCAACCATGCCCTGGGGTGCTTCAGGCACAGCTCTGCCAGCCGGCTGAGGGGAGGGATTGTCCTGCCCTGCTCTGTGCTGGGGCCGCCTCACCTCGAGTGCTGTGTGCAGCTTTGGGTGCCACACTATGAAAAGGACATAAAACTATTGGAGAGTGTCCAAAGGGGGGCAGCAAAGATGGTGAAAGGCCTGAAGGGCCTTTGTATGATGCATGAGGAATGGCTGAGGTCCCTTGGTTTGTTCAACCCAGAGCAGAGCAGGCTGAGGGGAGGCCTCATGGCGGCCTGCAGCTCCCTCAGGAGGGGAGCAGAGGGGCAGGTGCTGAGCTCTGCTCTCTGGGGACAGCGACAGGACCCGAGGGAACAGCATGGAGCTGGGACAGGGGATGGTTGGGACGGGAGTTAGGAAAAGTTTCTGTACCAAGAGAGTCGTAAGGCACTGGAACAGGCTCCCCAGGACAGAGGTCATGGCACCAGGCCTGCTGGAGTTCAAGGTGGGTTTGGACAACACTCACACACGTGGTTTGATTTTGGGGTGGTCCTGTGTGCAGCCAGGAGTTGGACTTGATGATCCTTGTGTGTCCCCTTTAACTCAGGATGTACTATGATTCTATGATTCTACTGCCTGTCTTCACAGAGTTAAGTCACCTCTGTTAGCAGCAGCAGCTTCCAAGCTGCAGAAAAATCCATTTCTTACACTAATCACAAAACCATATCTGATGTTATTAAAGTGGTCTAAAATATATTTTAAAAAAAGCCAGTTCTGTTTATTTATGAAGTGTTAGGTATGGGCTCTAAATCAATGTAAAAGTTGTCTATTCTTGTTTGAGGAAGGCTTAATATAGTTTTCAGTCATGATTATCTTTCTAAACTTACAGAAGCCCAAGTTTGGGTCTTGCATTAAGACTTCGCGAAGTGACAGTACAGAGGTGAAAACATTGGCCTTAAAATTTTTACCTGAATAAAATTAAACATTCTAGACAAAAACTCATTCTTCTAAAAAGGTGGATTTTTTTTTTTTTATTTTAGATAATAGATTGCATTTTAAAAGTTAGTTGAAATTCATAATTTTATTAAAAATGCTAAATTACTCCTGAACTAAATAAAAATTTAATGCTAAGTATTGTGGAATTTTAAAATAAGTGTTTTCTTTTTTCCCACAGATGGCTTATGACTGCTGCAAGAATTCATAGGTTCTGTATCCAGCTGCTCTCTCCCCCCCCTCCCTCCCCCTTCCTTGCAGGGTCTTCAGTAGATACCTTGTGTACTGCATATGGACACCCCGAAGGTTGACCACATCCAACTCCTCAGGCTTGGGCTGCAGCATGGCAGGGTCCAGAGCTGAGCCCTGTTCCTCACACCGACTTGCTGCCGTTATCAATGAGGCTCCAAGTGGCAAGAGCTGAGTTGAAGTTCCTGCCAACTACTACATAAAGCAGTGGTGAAACAGCATATATTGAGATTCCAGCATAGCAAATTAGTCTGTAATGAGAAAGTGATTCTCAGTCATCCAGATAATCCAGAGAGATCTTGTTCTTTGCTGACTGCCCTAGGCATAAGAAGAGAGTTTGAATCCTAATATGAAATCATTAAGCCAGTTTGGTTTTGATTTCTGTGAGACAGTGCTGGGAGAACACAACAAGGAGCTAGAGGTGATCAGTAGTTAATATAAGTAATAGCAAATAGTAACTGCAAATAACCTACAAAGGATGGGAAAAGGACAAACCTGTACCCCTAAGCAGAATCCACACATTTCAAGTTAATTTCATTGTTCATTAAAAGCAGACAGAAAGCTCACTAAACCTGGGGAAAAGGGCAATTTAACCTGAAAGTTTAACCTGAAAGTAACCTGTTGTCTTCATTCCATATTAACCAGGTGGTTTGACATTATACACAGATCACTAGGTGCTTGCTAGCATTCTCAGTTTGGCTTCTCCTATCATATCCACTCAAATCATGCTTAGCATGTTCCTTCTGATTTAGCAGGGATCTGCAATGTGGGAAATAGCCCTATTCTACCAAAGGAATGAAGTCAAAGCTCTTTAAAGTTATGCATTGTGCTTTGCTTTGTTTTGGGAATGAACCACTCCAATGACAACTTCTAACTTCTTTATGCAAAGTAAATCCATATGTTTTAAACACTGAAATCAATCTGCGATTCAGTATCAAAATCACTTAGTAGTGTGGGCTGAAGATCAAAAGGTTAAAGACAGACTAATGCCTGAAGTGCCATTAGAGAGGAAAAGACACTTACTATTCAATTTCTCACTGCCTTGTGCTCTACTGAACATCCAAGTGAAAGGGATTTAGCCCCAATAAAGGCAGTTAAAAGCTCATTCTGCATAGAAAAGAAAACTTTTCATTTAGCAAATGTTTTCAGAGGATTGTGCAGTGTAATTAATATTTTCATGGGCTTTGGATTCTGGAATGAAGGGAAATACTTTAAAATACAGTTATTGTTCATAAATGTGGATGTCTCCCCAGGCAGTTTATTGCTAGGCCAGATGTTTTCTACTCCATATGAAGGAAACACAGTCGGTGCCTTTGAAACCTTGTAGATAATATTAGCTCTAGAAGACTCCTTTGCAAACCATAATACAGCAGCCCTGAATTTGTGTTTTAAGTCAGGGGCTGCACAGAACCATAAATATTTCCATAACATAGAAGGGGAGTAAAGACAAATGCTTATGTTCATTGAGGTATCTGTGATGATAGCTTGGACAGGTTTATGAGTCAATGCTTCTTTTACCTCCTTTTTCTCCGTATATAAAATGTGAAAAATATATTCTGCTTGATATGTGAGATAGTTGCAGGCACTGATTAATTCGTTATACATTGATTCATTACACTCACACAGAACTGTATTCTAAGTATCAGAAGATCCCAGCACTGCTGCTTTGCAGCTATTGTTCACTGTTGTATGGAGGATGAAGGGATGGAATATGCTGCTGGCTGAAAAAGAGCAGCTTGACCCAGGTAATTCTCATGCTGTTGGGCTTATTTCTTATTTCAGGCTACTAAAAAACAGAACAGCAAGTGAGGACATAATGGGAAAATTGTTACTCAAATTTAAATGCTTTCTTAGAAGCTAAAGTTCTGTATGAAGTAATTCTGGAGAAAGGGCTAGAAGCAAAAAAAAATAAAACTAAAATTAGAAAAAATACAAGAAAGAGTTCCTAGACAAATAAAAAAAATAAAAAAAAAAATATGCATCTCTATGAAACAATGAATGCTATGACACAAGCTGAAGAACACCTCTGTAGTAACATATGCCTGGCATTTAGGCACCTTTTTTTTCTTTCTTTTTTTTTTTTTTTTCCCCAGAGAATCACAAAATACACCAGAAGAAGAGTTGAGAATTTCTTGAGCTGTTAATTTAAAGAAAAAAAAAATTGAAGATACAAGCAATGCCAGAAAAAGCCACCATATCAGCAGCATCTGCTAACACTGGGTACTTAAATATGTTTCTCTGTTTATTATACAATGATCACAGTAGTTTAGAAAGATAGCCATAAACTGAAAGAGAGGAACTGTAGTTGAAAAATGCTTGATACCAGGAAGAACACTTCTAGTGCAGTGCCACATAATGTAATATGAGGACTGCACAAAAAATGTTTATAAAAGAGTCATTCTTACTTGTATTAACAGCATTTTTTTCATACAAAAGTCAGTGCAAATAAAGGTGATATAAGAGAAGAGGCATCTCTCTGCATTGTTGAAAAATCTGCACAGGGAAATTTGCCTTATTGAATGGAAAAAAAGACTTTTATCTATAATAGCTTATAATTACAGTCCATTTTTTTTATCTGCATGTCCTTCCCTACTGCATATAATACAATTAAAAAAAAAAAAAACAAAAAAAAAACAAGGTTGGATGGAAAGGGAAAAATGTCAGAAAAATTATCATAGAACATTATTTTATCTCCTGCTCATGATGCAGACTCTGATCACATATTTATCTCCTCACTATCTGAGGTTTGCTATCCTAATCAAATAAGTCCTTAGTACCTAAAAGGCAGAATTAAAAAACTTCCAACTTCACTCAAGGAATTGATACTATCAAGTAACAGGCAGGAGTATTAATGCAGAAAGGGTTTTGCAGACTACCACTTCCGCTTCAAATTATGGTCCAAATCTGGCAAAAAGGAAGACTCATGTCTGAAGGCATTATAGCTTCAGTGGGAATCCTGGAGAGTTGCTTATGTATGTCTTAATTTGCAGGCTTGTGAAATAAATCACGAATTACACAGCTGTAACCAAAAGAACTTGCATTCAGGCTATAATACAGTTAAAACATAGTCAAGGAACCAGGCATGGCTTTGAGTCATACTTCTGGATCATTTGGTGTTGGATTCTACTTATTGTATAAATGAGGGTTCCAGTAATAGAACTGGAGAATAATGATAATAAATAAATAAATAAATAAAAATAAAAATTGCCAAACTCTCAGCTGGTATATAACATTAGAGTATAAATTTCACCAGTTCTCACTCAAGCAAGTATCTGGACCAAATGCATGCATTCTCTACAGTGTCTTAAATTTCTACTTACCATGCAGGAAGGAGAAATATTTCTGATGGGAATTTTAAAATTCCCAATTTAACAGGAATACTAGAAGGCAGAGAACTGATTTTAATGTAGAAGATATGTCATGGAGGTTTGACTACGATAACAAAAGTATTTCAAAATTTAAAAATGATGCTCAATCATTACTACATTGAATGAAAGCTGAGAAAAAGAGGACAACTCCTCCACTTAATGTCTACATGGAGTTATTTCCCTCCAGCTCCATACAGACTCTAGTGTCACAAAACAAAATAAGCTTTAAGAACACGACAGTTTATACACAAAAAAAATCCCTTTGTGGTAAGTGCCAACAAAGAACACATTGTACATTAATTGCTGGTCTCTCAGTCCAGACCATCTGTCTCTGCGATGTAATGAAGGCTGGCAGCATTGCTGCTATTTGCTCAATAACTAAAATTGGGTCTGAACTAAACCCTCCTCACTGTCTTGTTACACTATCAGCTTGACTTTTGTGAACTGAGATACAAATGCAGTGCACAGCCACCTTTTAGCAGCAATGGCTGAGCCTGCTGTAACATGCCTGAAGTTGAGAACAAAGAATATTAGCAGGGATAATGAGAAAGAAGTGAAAGCACCAACCACACCTGAAAGCTGAGTATATTATAACTGTTGTGCTTTCACACGGTGACAACATTCAGTACATACAGTGATAGCTGCCTCTGAGTATTGCTGAACCACTGCGGGGGTTCAGACTCACTGTAGTGTTATGTAGTGTAGTGTCTTGGAAATATATTTCTACTTGTGTAGATGACACCTGTAACAACTCTTATTTGACCCATGTTTATAAGCAGCTGTGAATGTCTAAGTAGTCTTAGCTTAAATGCAACAATATTGAAATACTGTAGAAGCCTGGGTAGCAGCATCTGATATTACAATAACCGTAAGTCATACAATCTGCTCTGCAGAACAGAAATGTAAGCCAGGGAGAGATTACATTTTCATTTAAATGTTGATATGCAGAAACAAAACACTGAAGGCAGACATGCAGAATATACCTGCCATTGTCCATGGAAGTGACCTGCCATATTCAAGAATCTAGGGAAGAATTTTTCTTTCCTGGAATTTTCACAAAGACCGTGGAAACACGCGGCGCTGAGCACACTACACATTCTTCCTGCTTTGTGTTGCCCTGCCAGCCCTGGCGGTGTGGTGTGTAAGCAGTGATCTTCAATGCTTACTCTGCATGAGCATGTTATATCTCAGCTAATGCTCAGCTGGTCAGCTGCTCAAGAGGAAGATGCGCGTTATCCCTGAGTTTGTACCTTCCCTCCAGAGAAAACATACATTGCTTAAAAGGCAACAAGATACAGGGAGGCTCTGAACTGCTTAATATTGGATATAAATCTGACTACAATTCTGTGGCAGCAGTCCAGTTTCTACTTCTGCTAACACTGGCAGTTTTAGGATGTGGGTGGCAAAAAAAAAAAAAAAAAAAAAAAATATATATATATATATATATATATATAAATATAAAAACAAAATTAAGACATTATCATATGCGTGTAATTCACACAGCTCTCTGAAAGAAGGTGGCCATGTTGCTGCAAAACTTCCCTTTGGAAAGCTGGATTCATCAGTTCCTAGCCTGCTGAGCAAGATTGATGATTTTTCATTATTTTCTGGCTTCAAGATCAACTGGGAGAAGTTAGAGGTTCTACTGCTTTCCAGATTTTGCCCCAGGAAATTTGTCCTCATCTTGGAGGTTTTTTTTGTTTGTTTGTTTGATTTTGTATTGCCAGAACACTGTGAAGCATTCAGGTATTCTCAATATCACATTGACATGGCAAGCAGATATTTTTCACCATTAATTAAAATCCTGCAAAGAGATTTTGACAGATGGATGTGATTGAACCTATTGCTACGGGGAAAGGTCAATTCCATTACAATGATTTTCACTCCAAAAAATTAATTATTGGCTGTTGAAGATACCATTGGAGAGTCTGAAGAGGATTTTTTTCCCCAAAGTTACAACTGTTCAAAGAGTTCCTATCAGATGGAAAAAAGCATTACTGTATCTAGACCAAAAAGGGGATGAACAATTATGCTTAATCTAGATGCCTAGAAAATTACAAGAACTTTTTTCATTGATTCAAACTACTGCAGTATAACATCACATGCTCATGAAATCATCCAGCATTCATTTCTAGCAGCAGTACAGGTTTTGTAAAAATTGAGGCATTGGCCCATTATATACACTGGTTCTTGTTTACGAAAATTCAGTGTTTAAGCTAGAATTAGTCTGGGTTTTTGTTTTTAAGCCACAACAAAAACTATACTTTCCTTGGAAATTTGGGGATTTTCCATGAGATTATTTTGATTTATTCCCAAAACAATGTGGGTGTGCACACATGAGAAAAAATAATATGTTTGTACCATATACGTAAACAAAAGACTTAAAGATGGGAATTAAACATGAGAAATGAGTGTCCAGTCTTGGGCTCCCCAATACGAGAGATATACAGAGCTACTGGACAGAGTTCAGTGAAGGGCCATTATGATTGTTAAGGGACTGGAACATCTCTGTCATGAGGGAAGGCTCTTTAATACACACCCAGTGTGCTTTATTTATCTGCCAACCATGCCACAGTCTGGTGGTAATGGGAACTCAGGAGAAAATCAGTGCTGAACTTTGAACATCTAAACTTTTGCCAGGTGGACAATTCAGGTGCTGAGGATTAGGACCTTGTGCTGCCATATATCCCCCTGTAAGTGGGCAGATCCCCACTGCTGTCACCGTGGCAGTATGAATACGGTCCTGCCCCTTACAAAGAACTCTGAACTTGAAAGCTCTGGTCTGAATCATCAATCTTATTCCAATGCGAAAGCAGAATTTACTCCTCCCCACATTTCTCTTGACTTCTGGTGTAATGGTCTAGAAAATGCCTACATGAGAGCACTCATCCACTTTTGCAAGAGCAACAGCAGCAGTGGGTCAAAAGTTCCCAGAGAAATTGACAAAAATGTAATTCGTCAATGGACAAAACAAATCTATTTTTCTAGGCTGCCTGTTCTTCCGCGGAGTGATTTAAATGAAATCCCACAATAGCCAACATTTTAAGATGTCTGCATGAGCAAAAAGATGTGGCCTCCTTCTCCCAGCCCTGGGACTGTAACAGCTGATAATGGAGTAATACTGACTCTAGATATATTTGAGCACTGTCTGAAACCTGATTGTGCATGACTTTCAGAGAGCATAAGCCATGAAGAGTATGTTCAATGCAGCCCAAAACTCCCAATCTTTTTCATTTTTATAGTTTCATAGTCTTGCAAGCTTGAAAACTCCTGAGAAAGCACATGGTTTAAAAAAAACAAAACAGGAGAAAAAAAAGTGAGTAACATATTCTTGCAATTGGTGCCAGCCCAGTGAGGCTGAAAATCTGTTGTGTAAAGATATAGGGAAATCAACAATAGAACAAGAATACTCTTCTTTCAAAAAGTTAGCAGCTCAACATCTCTGCATGAGACAATGAAAAAATGAGATAAAAAATAGAAAGCTACAAAATGAGCTAAGCAAAACATTCAGCTTGACCCAAAGACCAGAGGCTCATTTACTTGATGACACTTTAAAACTTCCACTAACACTGGAAAAAAATATACAACATGGATGTGAATTTGCACCCAAGGCTGCTTTCAAACATTCTGACAGAAAAGAATGGCATATTCCATTATTTCTTAATCCTCTGAAAATCTGGTCTATTACCAAAAGGATAGTTCTGTTTTCCAGGACTACAATTCACACAGTAAACTGACAACTAGTCCTAAAACACAAGGTTTTTGTTTTCATGCATGATATCTAAAACTATGGAGTGGAAGGTCATGTGGGTATTAGAGTGTAGTCTAAAGGAAGGCTGGAGAACAGACAACTGCCCTCTGGGTGACACCTTGCAGCTAGGTCATGTAATCAACAGGCCATGCTTTATGGCAACAACTAGAGAGAAGGCACCTGATCCCTCATAAAGCAAGAGTTTCACAGACATTATTTTTTACTGGGGAGAAAATTACCCGGTAAAAACAGAGCACATCACAGTTTTTGGAACAAATCTAAGGTTCAAGTGAATTTATACAGGATTTTTATTTGGGGCTTTATTTATGGCATTTTTGATCAACCCTGCAGGTCCAAATCCTAATAACAGTATTAAATTGCTGTATGTAATTACCAAGTGTATTTAGTGTTTTCAAATGTTTTTTCAAAGTTTATAAAGGAATAAAGTCCATGGCACTTCAAAAGAAAAACAAAACAAACAAACAAACAAGCAAAAAGACACAACCAAAAAGCCACTAGAGACAAAAAAGAGCCTAAAATATCTCTTTCCTTGTAATGGGACAGAAGTCATATCAGCTTAGTTGTTTGAATGCTGTTGAAATAAAACAAACTGACCTTCTTTCCTGAACAATCCATTCAACATACTACTTTTATTTGAATTCTTGATGTAGAAAGACAGAATAATAGTCAAACATACCTTTGAAAAAGCAAAGATTTAAATAATTTTCCTATTATCTCCATCACAACCAAATTATTTAAGAACAGTATCTCTTAAGGTTGGTAGAAATGCATATTTTGATATATTTTAAGCCCTCTGTAGCAAGGTCATTTCCAAATGGAATGAAATGCAGCCATTATAGTTTTCTGGTAGTTCATGCACCATCTTTAAACAAGGCAGAAATGTGGCCAGTCCTTACCTGAAAAACAGTAGAAGCAATAAAGGCAAAGAAACATTTCATTTTGCCTTTTACTCCCTGCTAGACGGGTTTTAGGAACCACAGCATAGTCCCCTGAAAATCCTTTCTCTGCAGCCTCTTCTTTTATGATTCCCTGCTAAGCAAAAAGTGTGTGGTAGCTAATCTATTTTACTAATATGCAAGACCACAAAAAAAAAAAAAAAAAAAGTCACTAACAGAGAGGAAGGAGAGGAAGGCATTCTCACTTTTCTTTAAAAAAAAAAAAATAAAAAAAAAATAGACTCAATGGATGTATTCCCATTGCATGCCAGATTGTTCATTCAGGCAATGCCTTCAGAGCAATGTCTCATGTGCTCAGTGGAGCAGTGAAGTCTGCGCTATGGGGTAACAATTAACAATTACAATATGGCTCACAGTAAAAACTTAGTGAAGCTGATGCAAGGAGAAGGGAATAAAATTTCTTCACTTTCCTTCAGATTCATTTTCAGCTGCAGCCTACATTACATATACAATTTTTGTTCAGTGAGTCTTCCACCATTCTCCAACAGTGTGCTGACAGCATTTTTATCTGAAGTCCCAAATCTCAAGCAGCCATACCTTGGGAAGCTCAAAAACACAGCTCAAGATTTTTCTACACCAACATAGCCAAAGCTGATAAAAAACTGTTCCACAGCATTAGGTACACTTAAAGCTTGGTGAATAAAAACAGCAAAGGGAAAGCATTTCAATGACTATGCAAAGGTGATTCCAACCTAGCTGGGGTCCTTAATCATATTTAGATAGCATCTGGTGTATTCATGAAAACATTCATGTATTATGAAATGTTAGCATTGTCATCAATCTTAAATCATTAATATCAATGAGTACTTGAAATAAATATCTATTGTTTTCAAAGGTATGGGTACTAATGAAAACATGACAAAAGTTCCACACAAACTCTAGTCTGCAAACATATCTTAGACTATTTCCACAAGTACCCAAAAACGTGAATAAACATTCTCTCTCACACAAATCAGGATCACTTTATCGCATTTGTTTCATGAAAAAATAGTCGTTTAAAAACCCAGGTTTACACAAGTTCTTTTGTTATATATAATATATATCTAAATATGTATATTTCTGCTTTGTAATGAGGAACAGTGTATTCATACTGGGTTATTTACATGATCATCATTATTGGCATCCATGAGAACTTACAAAGACTGACCAGGAGTTCACCCTAATGCCCTCTAGCCATAAGGTGCTTCTGAAAGATAAATTTAGTTCAGTGCAAGCTCCAACTTTCCTTCTAACCAGAAGGATGTAAGCCTATTCCACACAAAACCGACCAACCCCCCCCCCACACACACACACAAAAAGACCTGCAACACTGAAAGACTCCCTCATCTGAACCTTGAGTTACCCGTGTATTGCAGCTTCTTTATGTGCACAGTTTGCTGTGCTTCCTGCAAGTTGCCTATCCATGTTGTCAAATGATCTTTGTTAACAACCCTTTAAGAAAGCTGCACGGAGGTGTGATGGATGATTTAGCGTTTTTGTAGTGTCTGTTAATGAACAAATACTGAACCTATGCACTGGCATTTTCAAGATGTGCTGTTTCCAGATTGGCTGAAACCAACACAAGCCTTTTGTTGCAGTCAATCTGAATGCAGCTGTTTAACAATGCTACAGTGAACAATTGACACACTAGTACACTAAAAGAATGATTACACACAGCATGCATCAATCACTTGGCAGAACAGGAATATAGACTCATTGTAATAGAACAATATCACATGATAAATACCTTCACCCTTGAAATCCTTGTGCCTCAGCATTTAGAGGTGATATATGGTCAGTCTTCACCTTGACATTTTTTCCCTAGCAGCAGACTAGTGTCCTGTGACATTTTTCTTTGAAGACAGACCATACAAATTTTTTTTTTCTGAAAGAATCTGAATGAATTTATATACCTGTAAAACGAAAGAAACAACTACCACTTAAACTAGAAAAGTGAGACTAGGAATAGCTTTATCTTCTATGTATTTTAATAAAAGAATGGGTTTGGCTCCCTCTTCTCATGTAACATTTACCATTAGTTCCTCAGACCATGCTTTACTCCTAGGCCATAGAAAACTGTACTGTGTAGAACTTTGCAGCTGGTTGATTCTTGGGTGAAAAACAGCTGCTCATTCTCTTACATCTTCTTTGGGCTGTTTGTTATGACAGAGCTGGTCGTGAGGGAAGGAAAAAGCCAACTCATTAACCTGGCCTCAGTGGCAGAAGACAGGAGTCTCTGAGAATCTCAGGATTTATACCCACTGAAGCATCCCTTCCAAAATTATTACTCCAAATGGTGCCTACCACATTTTGATATACAGTACACAGAATGTCAGCAAAAACTATGATTTTGTGACATAAAGCTAAGGTTGCAAATTTTGCTTTTTTATGAGGCACAGAAAAATAAGGTAAAGAAGCCCCATCACAGAGCACTGTTGTATGCTTATGGGTTGGGGACACATTACTGCAGTGATTTGACATAATATTTTTAAGCAGTTTTGTACAAGCAGTAAAGTGGAGACTAATGAGGTCCTCTCAAAAGTATATTAATGAAACTTTTGTTTGGCTTCTCCACTTCATGAAGTTTTTATGACTTGCTTCCTAGAGAAACTAGAAAGAGGAATTTGAAAAGAAATGGCATTAATACTATTTTCCATTTCTCACCAACCGTAAAGCTATGCTGACTGGCTGTTCAAGGTTCAAAAGCTTATGGATTGGTAGGGAGGCAAACAATAAACACCTTTTAGCAGCCTTGAAAATAAAGTAGCATAGCTTAAAACTTCTCTTGCTATATTATCAGCCCACAGAGTTACTACTTTGTATGACAATACAAATTCCACATTTTAGCTGGAGTTGAAGTGATCAAGTATGTGTGGAAAATGGAGGTTACAACGAGGAACTGTATTTTGTGGCATGGACTTCATCACTAAAGGAAAATAATCCTGAAAGGTGTAGTATATGTTAATGTATTTTTTAAATTCAGAAAGCCTTAAAACAGGGAGAATGCTCTGAAGCATTTTAAAGACGTACAGAAAAAACTATTACATGCTGAAGTTCATTATCACTAGCAATACAATTGGATTTCACAAAAACAGTTTGTAAATAATTGCATATGAACTGCACATGGTTGCTCACAGTTTACACATGATTATAGTTTGATTGCAGAGAAAACCATACAAACAATGAGCTCAATTTACCCAGTAGTTGTAAATGTTTTGTAAATGGATTATGTGTACTTACATCCATTTGGTTAAATGTACTCAGTAAATATTTTTCAGTTGTGAATCCGTGCAGGATACCCAGTGAGGGTTTCCTACAGTTCAACGCTCAGAGCTGAGCAGAGACCATTTAGGCTCACTTGCTTTTACGTTCTGCTCTTTCCTCTCATTTGTCTTTATTTTGTTGGGTCTGATCAAAAATCCATTACAGTCAATGGAGAGAGACATCAACGCACTCTGTATCAGGCTATTATATTATAAACTGGTAACAGACAATTATATATAATTCACATCTATTTACAATGACAGATACCCGAACTTTACTGTGTCCTACTGTAGTGGTACAAACAGAAAAGAGGAAAGGCTGCCCATATAAAGACATTGAATACCAATGCTGGGAGAACTGCCAGGGGTTTGAACAGCATTAGGTTCAGGTAACCAGTCATTCTGATAGTTCTTGGGAAGATTTGTTCAGAATGTATCAGGCTTTTCATACCTCTTAAGTCTGTCACATTAGGCTGGAAACCTCTCAATTACAGCCTCTTTTGGGACTACTGAAACCACCATTCCTAGACTGAGCCGACACAATCACAGAGCTTTCCAGAACATTTGGTATTTTTGCACAAAAAGAACAAATTTTGAAAGATAAGCAAAGCCACATCAAGCAAGGATAACTTGGTAACGACCAGTTACTGACTTACACACAGACAGTGTAATTCTATGCTCTTACTCTCATAACACCTGTCTCCCTAAAAAAGGGGGGGATTGGGTGGGTGCGGGAGCAGAGGAGTGAGATGTCTTCCTTAATGGATTTTTCTTTTCTTACCTTGCATTTCAAATAATCATTGGGAACAAACAGTTATTTCTAAAGTGCTGAGAGAACGGCAGTCTTAAAAGAATTTTTGTTAGTGATAGACTTAAATGAAGGAGAAATATTCTTTTGTCTCCCCCACTACAGTTCCTTTATTCACGTAATTAGCAAAATGAATCTCTGTATTAGTTGCATCATGTCACAGAACAAAAGACACAGCTGACTCCAGAGTTAGTTGTGTAGCCTCAAAGATTCTTTGTGTTGCTTAATAACATACCTCTGTTGAGATGGTGCCATTAGATCATTTTAAATTGACAATCTACCCCACTCTTGTTTACAGTACATTCAAAAGCTGTAAAAGCTTTTTGAAAACAAGAAAGTCAGTGACTTACTGCTATGCTTAATATCTTTAATGATAATAAAGGCCATTTCAAAACTACAGCAGGCAAACAAAATTCCTCTGAACTTAATGAAGTTATGCCCATTTATACCAGCTTAGAATTTCATTCAGAATTGTAATTTGAGGCCCTACCTCACAATATGCTTAGCAGCTGCCTTCCAGTCATGCAAAGACTGTGGCCATTATTATATTTGAAAAGTTTTGGTTTTGTTGTTTTGTTTTTTTTTTGTTGTTGTTGTTTTGTATTGTTTTGTGTTTGTTTTTTTTTTTAACAGAGAGAATTACTAATTAGAAAAAATGCCCTCAGTTTCAGGGGCACTAGAAAATACTCTTGTTAAAAATGAAAAACAACTTCACTATTAATTATGTCCACTGAGACCTATGCAGTAACCAAAAAAAAAAAAAAAAAAAGTAACCATGACATATAAGATCAAAATAACTAGTAGAATTATTAAAGATCATTCGTACAATAATTTTCAGATACTGTGAAATTCACGCCTTTTAACTGGTACAGTCATTACTTGTGTGCTTTCTACAAACAAATAAGTTTTGTTATTGAAACAGGACAATCTTGTTTTCTTTTATTTTTCCCTTGTGAAACTTAATTCAAATTAATTGAAAAAGGTTTATGTTCAAAGACCTGTATGAATAGGAAATAATGAAAATAACAAAGTGTACACAGATTTCTTTTAAAACAGTTACAGATGCTGGATACCACAGACTTTGATGCCCAACTTAAAAGAACCTGACTGATTCATCTTCTGAAATGGATACCTTTTTAAGGCTTTCTACATTGGGTACCCACCACCTTGAATTAGAAAAGGACCTGAATGCTTTTCTCAGCTGATAAGTTGAGGCATAGATACTTCTCTTGGCCAAAAAATAACATATTAAGAGTATGCTTTTTCTTAATGCTTTTTCTTATTCAAAATCTCTTAAAGGGAAAATTCAGCTGCCAACATTGAAGGAAGACTTTATGACCTGGGTCTATGCCTGCATTTCCCACACACCACATGTGATCACTGAAATCAGCTAGTCTCTTTATAGGTTTTGTACAAGACAGTCTAATCCACCAACAAAACGCTTGTTTATTTCATGGATTTCTTTTGTGTCTTATTTTTCTAACAGAAAATGAATTATTTATTACCGAAAAGAGAAGAAAACCAGAGAAAGTGTGCAAAGAAAGCTGGTTCACCAGGTAACAGAATGTAGAGAAGGGAATAGACAATAAGGCAGACAATGGAATATCTGACAGAGGTGAAACACTGAAGCAGCTACTGGAGGACTGAAACTGAAGATCTCCCTACAGTACCATCTGAACAACATGAAAAGAAAAAACAAAGCAAAGCAAAACAAAACAAAACAAAAAACAGTGAGGAGAGGCAACAGAATCAGTCATTTCAAGCATTTTTTCCCCTTCACAGCACACTCAAGCCAGCCCAACATACAAAACCAAACAAACCCATATGACTTGCAGTTGAGATTCTTAATGAGCCTGTATAGTTTAATAATCCCATCTATATGTGCTTGTTTATGAACATAATAGCTATCACATATTACAAGAATTACATACACACAGCTACAGGACTAATATGTTCAAAGGTGTTTGCACTTCGATACCACATCAGCCAGGCAGAGATTTGTCCTGCCTCTAGCTGATCAGAAGAAGATGCCTCTGGTGTCTGGTTCAATCTCCCAGGCTCATTCCTTCAGTTTTTCCATAGTGCACAAATCCCTCAGCATGTCTCCCTTCAACTATATGCCTAACAACATCAACTTGTCAAAATTAGGGGATGTTTTAAACCAACCAGTTTCCATTGCAAAAAGGTGTTGCAGAGGTCAAAAGCAGGTAGAAAGCAATGCCTCCATGCCGTACAGGTAGGAAACATATCTCTGAATAGAGGTTACAGTCATTTGGGAATGGTGCAAGTCAAAGAAATTAACACATTTTGCCAAAGAAGCATTCCGGATACATGGCTTCATAACACACCAATTCATTACTTGAGGAGATAGTGCTCTTCCTCTCATCAAATATTAACGATCATTTCAGGAAGTTTAAAAAATTGTCTCACGGCAACTTCTTGCAGCCATTAATTAAAATAATGAGCACTATAATATTAAAAGTGTAATTCTCTTACATGTCCTCAAGTGTTTGCCTAGGAGTCTCTTTCTTTGGGCGGGGGGGGAAGTCTGAAAACACAGCAAATTAAAAAGTTGATAATTATATTACTCCTAGCCAAGCCTACAATTCTCAGCTGGCAAATATGCAAATTGGTTTGTTATCTTCTTCTGTCAAGATGTCACAGAACTATTGTTTTTCTCCCCCCCAAAACATACACTATGTTTTCCATCTCTTTGCTTATCGAGAAAAATGACAGACACCGTCCACCTTTGGTGATTTAGAAGTGCTGTATTTAAAGGGAGACTTTCCGTATTTAAGAAATGACGCTGAGCAGAACGCAAGGGAAACTGAGAAACACTCTGTGTGCCCCTGCGTTTAGATACCTCAACAAATTTGGCTCTATTGCCCTTTTTATCCTTCTTGCTTTTTGGCTCCCACAATCATTCAGACAACAGAAGAAAACTGAACATGACTGTCATAAAGGCATACAAGACTCTCCACACAGTAATTCAGTTTCAAATCAGTAAGCACAAGAACTTCAAGAATCATTTAATCATGGATGAAAAGCCAGCAATATATGTCTACTTATAAAGTTCTTTTTTTTTTTTTTTTTTAAATACACCATTTTTTTTTAATTATTTTTTTTTTCCAGTCATCTGCAGGATTTGACTTCACTACATCTTTTTAGCTGGCTTGAAAGAGCACTTGAGAATGAATATAGGAGCCCTGGATTCATTTCCTTCCTCTTTCAAGGGATATCTTTCATCAAGATACTTGTGTAGTGATCCCAGAAGTCTGATTTGAGAAACTCTATTTAGCACAATTAGTGCTCAGTGCAAACCTCTCCTATTCTGCTAGGGTTTTTAAAAATTGAGCCTGTGGTACCATCTGGGAGAGCTGTTCCTTCCTCACTGGCTACTTAGATACAGCTCTGAGGAAATTATATCCATGCCGGTGCAGCACAGTGCTGTCTTTTGTGGCAATGGGAATCACCATTGTGAGAGCCTAGCCTTTCTTGGGATGTAGTTGATTCTCCCACACTGTGGGGATGCTGCCCAGACACCAGTCCAGGATAGTGCTACCTCAGCTCAGTCTCTCATCGGTGCAATCCTGCCAGTGTGAAAGCATTTCTCGTAAAGCCTTCACTGTACTGAAGAGCCAGCTCTAGGATGACTAAATCTTTTTCACTAAGTGGTGCTATCCTTCAAGCTGCAAGTGTAGGTGACAATTGCAGATGTATTCCTGCTGCCCACTGCTGATTTGGCTACAGAGAGGGAGAAGCAATATGTTTGCATGAAACTTCATCTTAATTCTTCATTTTCCAGTTTGTTCTGAAAGTACTGCGCTACAATAAAGCTGCTTAAAATTGTTCTCTGCACTAAAGCTGTCACTGAGGTCAGTCTGACTAGTTACATCACAAAGAGCTGCTCAGTACAACTCCAAACTCTCAAAAGTATTACTTCATTTAAATTACATTTTAATTGTTTTATCTCAGATTTTTTGACTTAACAACAATAATATGTAATATTTTTGGATAAAAGAAGAAAATAAAGCCAAATAGCTGTCTGCATTAACATCACCTAGAGTGTCTGTAATTATCTATTATTCCAGTGAGACAATTAGAGAGCAGAGAAATTCTTTGTTGCTTTTCCTTTTTTATTTTATTTTTTTTCCTCCTATGAAAATAACTAAATTATCATGATAAAGCATCACCTTCTACTGAACCAAAGATGATCTTTTTAGGAGGGCAATGACAGACAGAGGTCCCAAGCCTCAGCCGAAAGAAACATTTCAAGAATAAGTTTAGGGAAAAGCCAAGTCATAACATAACATACAAGGGTATTTTAGGTAGAGTTGATGGTGGTTATTAAAAAAAATAGTGAAGGTGGTTCAGCCCATGGCTACATTGAACATGCTAGCTATGAAGGAAGCTTAAACTCAAGAGACAAATTAAGATATGATGAAAGGTTCTGTGCTATCAGATAAGAAAACAGTTTCATTTTCACTCTAGTTGTAACAGTGAAAAGCCATCAAATGGATAAAGAGAAGTAATCATTCTTATTCAAACACCAGCAAAACCATCTGAGTGACATTTTGTACACTGACAAATAAACTCATCTGACCAAAAAATCTCCATCAAATAAAAAGATCCAAGTGATATGCTATTGGTTTCTTGGCTAAAACATCAGTGTATTCAGCTTCAGAATTCAAGTGGTTGAGAAGGTTTCAGGAGCTTGTCATTTTTCTGATTTTTTTTTTTTTATTATATTTTTTTTACATTTATCCTGTAAATAGTCTATTACTAAATCTTCTCTATATATCAATGCAATGCAATAATGCAATTGTGGCATGAATTGTTGAAATTTTGCCAAATAAATTAGTTTATTCCAGACTTCACTTGGGAACATCTCAATCTCTTCGTAGGCTGATGTTGGAGCAGAAACTGGATGTAATGTGGCAGTTCAGTAACAGTGCTCATACAACAAAAGCAAAACTGAAAAGGGACTAAAAATAAAAAATAATCTACAAACCCTGCATCTAATGATAGGTCAAAAATGGAACTCCAGCTGTACAGAGGGAAGCTTATGAATAATGATACAGCCAGCTGAGAAGCACAGAGCACTCCCTGAAAAACTAATGACCTGCAACAAGCATAGAAAATTATTTGAGTGTTTTGACTCAGAAAGCAAATGGATGGAATTACTCACAAGTCTGAAACTCATACTTAGTCTTTGAAATATTAGGTTATGTTATCAAAACCAAGACCCTCCCCTCCTGCTGTGTAAGTCTGCCTTTCCACTTGTTAATCTTATGAACCTTGATACTACTTGCACATTAACAGAGTGGCTGATTCTTAAGGGAAACATGGAGTTCCAGCAGCTACAAAAACAGTCGATAACTGCGATCTTGAGATTTCTGATAAATTGCTTGGGGTTCACGTTTATGCTCTTGATGCTGTTTGCATTTAACCCATTATATCCCTTGCTACAGTATAACACAGGAGTAGTCACTTGAAATGAGGTCTGCCTCGTGTGTGGTAGAGGCCTTTTGAGCTACAAGATCTTCAACATCCTGATTCTTTTCCCATCTCATGTTTGCAACTTTTTTTTTTCCTTCACAATCATGCAACTTCTCAGAGACACTGAGAGCATCATAGCTCAGACCACCCAGGAGTGCGGTGAGTGGGTGCAAGCTTGGTTCTGCTGACGTGGAAAGCACCAAGCTCATGATCATGCTGCCTCGATGCATGCACTCATCACTACAACCACCTGCATTCAAGCAGCTTTCTGAGAGGATGTTCCTAGGCACCTATCTTCAAGTGTACTTCAGGCTGTGAATCTGTAGCATAAGTACCACCAAACCTGATAACAGCATGCAGATTTTAGAAATGGGTGCATTATGAGGTACACTGACTCCTTTCAGTACTTGCTACTCACATACTCAATTTCTGTTTTGTGTGAATCAGAATTTAGTTCTCTTGTAAATGACTCCAAAGAAAGTACAGAGGAAACAGACACTTGAAAAGAACTCTGGATTCCTATTTTAAAGCCAGGTACCTAAGAGTTAATTTTTAGGTGTTTAAGTCCTTTAATAAATCCAGATCTTAAAGACTTGCAGCATAGAGCTTCTCACACAGAGAATAAGGGCAATTTTTAATCACAAAAGCATTCTGATTTCAAGGGACTGGAAGAGCATTCTTTGAAGCCACTGCAGGCTAGGAACAAGAGACTGTAAGACTCCAGATACAGGGAGATAGAGCAGATGCGTCGCTCTGTCTGCAGGCTCACTGTTCCTCATTAACAATTTGTGCTACCGATATGAGAAATTAAATTCTCAGTAACGCACTCTGCAGACAGTGTCAGGCATATGAGCCATCCCGAAGCAAACATCACAGCAGCAAATAGAAAGGAAGAAGACATTTGTGAAAATATGGTTAATGTGCTAGTTACCTTGGACTGTGTGCAGGTGCATTTATAAAACTCTCTAATTTTCAGTTTCATCAGTCATATCATATCCATCCTTAACTAACATGGAGAGAAACTTTCTGCTTTACTGAATTTAGCCCTATCCTACCTCACTCAAAGCCCCAGCAAGTTACATCTTCATATTTTAACCCCCCACCTTCTCAGAGAATCAAATATGTACTTCTCGAGGTGTGCAAGGTGAATAAACTGTCTATTTACATGTACAGCTGACAACGACTGGGGGCAAGGAAAGATGGGGATAATGCTTGCTTAAGAATATGCAATGAAAGTATATGAGATACTGCCCCAAAGCCAGGGACAGAGAATTACTGTACCAAATTCTGGTCACATCCTATCTGCAGGTGGGTGCACTGCACATTTTACAGATGCATGCACAACATAGTAGCATTGATAATTTCTTTATTTTTTCAGAAAGACAGTTTTACAGGGTAAAATTCCCAACAAGGGAGGAGAAGAAGCCATTAAATAAATACTAATCTGCCTTGACTGTCCCTACTTTTGCTTAAGTGAGTGACACACAGCAGCCTAAATACCTGTCTCCTAGAACGTAAAAAACCCAGTCTGACTGACCCAACATTCAGACTGCTGCTACTTACTGTGCACCAAGGTCTTCCTGGTATTCTTCACTGAATATACCATCTTGGTCAAAACTGACAGGTGGAGACACGCATAATAAAACATACACATGTATACATTCAGTAAAGGGGTTGAGAGTGTGGCATCTTGCAGCAAAAGTACTGGCCATGTGGAAATTCCCCCAGCAGCATGTGCTTGGTGTTACACGGTTAGCAGCACTCTCAGCCACCCCACTAGCGCAACCTGAGTAGAACTGCATGGCAGCATACATCTTTTCAGTTTCAAGACGTAGTAAGACTCTGTTATAAAAATCACTGAGCACAATGTATTTGTAATGAATATCATTATTTGCAGAAGCTGTTTTTTTTTGTGTTTTTTTTGTTGTTGTTGTTGTTTTTTTTTTAGTTAGAAGAAATAGTGGTTTTGATAACCTTGTCTAGAATATCTTTTCCCCAATTTAGTTGCTAAATCCTGGAATTCTTTGTCTCCAGTACATTACCTGTAATGACATTTTTAAGACAGCAAATAATTTTGGAGCCATGTTCACTGTTGCATACTATGTGATCAATTGCTTGCCTGGATCTTTTTTTTTATGATAAACGTAAAGTCTAAGGGTAAAGGAGAAATAAGACATACAGTTAGTCTTGAGTTTTATTTTATGGTTCTGTTTTTGGTTTTGATTGTTTGTTTTAAACTTTAGAAGACCATAAATGCAAACTCAGTTACAGAGGATTCAAATAAATGCTGCTGCACTGAACTAGCAAAGTTTTTTGACTACAGTTCCTCATTACTTGCAATTTTTAACTTTACATTGGAGTTTGTATTTCAAATGTCTTTGGGGAAGTCTTCAGGGGCTGAAATTCATCTACAATTTAACGCACATTTTCAAACTATGTATACAATTAAACACATCATTTCCCATAGTACATTATTTGATTTGATGACTAATATAGAACAGTTTTGATCACTACTAATTCAGTGTCACAAAGAGTATTTCCATTACTCTAACAACCCATTTAGAAAATCTATTCTTCATTTACTTATTTCTTCCAAACCCTTATATTTCTCTTTCTGCCATTTAGATTACCAATTAAAAAAAATATATATGTGCTGATTTGAAGTATTCCAAGCATGACTGAAAATGTTTGGCCACTGCTATGGATCTTTGCCACTATTAGTCTCCCTCAATAACCATAAACAATAAATAGCTTGTGAAAAATAAGAATGACTGTATTGATTCAGAGCAAGTATCCACCTGGCTCAGTATTCATTCTCCCAGCAGGGACCACAAACGATAATGTAAGAACAATCATATGACACATTCCTTAATACTCCACTTCCTCCTAGCCTCTGACCCTTTTTTGCCTCAGGAAGTACTCTGGGCCTGCTGCAGTTTGCCTGTTTAGTCACCCACAGCACATTTCGTTCAATTTCTGCCTAGTCTTGAGCCTGTGTGAATTTTTTGCATCCACAACATTTAACAAATATTTCCATAGATGCACTAAATGCGGTGTGAAGAACTACTTTACTTTGTTGAATCTAGCTTACGTTAACTTTCTTTGATGGACCCTAGTTCTCATATTAGAAAAAAAAAAAAAAAAGATGTGAGTCTTCATCCACGTTCTCAATTTTAGTCCTGACTTTGTAGTCTGCTATACCCTGAGTAATGAATTTCTTTCTATAAAGTGAAAAGCCTCAGATTGCTCAGCAGTACCTTGCACGGAAACCATTCCACATCTTCAGTCACACTTCCTTCTCTGCAGTCCTTTCAGCTCTAATATATCCCTTTTGAAGTGAGGTACCAGAGTTGTGCACTTATTCAAAATGTGTATGACCCATGCGTTTACCCAACCATGGTCTGTTCTGCTTTGTTCTCAGACTTGGAACAAGCTCTAAATAGTCCCTAAAATTTGTTTCACTACTTTGCTGCCAAGAACGAAGCTGATGTTTTCATTGTACTGTTGAGCATAACCTCAGTTTGTCATGAGAATTTTGCTCATTCCATCTTTTTTTTTTCTTTTTTTTTTTTTTTTTCTTTTTTAACATAGCAAAGTATTTGAGAACTTGCCAGGTAGAAAAACTTCTGTATTTTTCATCCTTTTGTTCCCTTTTAGGTTTCTTTTTACAGGTTCCATTGATTCATCTTGTCCTTGAAACTAAAACCAGCTGTATTTTCTCTTGCAAATAAAGACATAAATGATAGCAAGAAGTTCTAGGCTTACTTTTGGCACTCCTCCTTCCTAACGCTCACCACTTTGATACCAATACCATTATCAAGCAGCACAGTCCAATAAAAAACAAAACTTTTTTTTTTCCAGATATATCATATTTACATTGACACTTGTGCTAAACAGCTAAACATCTCTAAAGAGGTTCACTGCAGCACTCAGGAATGAATTCAGCAGCTCTGACATTCCCACTGAAAGACAGGATAGAGGTGACTTGAGCACAATAGGGATCCAATTCCAGATTTTCCAAAGATGGAGCTTTCTTCAGCCGCGTTTTTACAATTTATTTATATTCAGTTTTAAATGTTATTTTGGTTTAACTTGATTTTACTAATTCTGAAGATGACTCAGAGAACAGAAGGCGATTTTCACCAGTAAAACCACATCCAGGAGAACTGAACCAGTGCAGCATTACGTTTGAAAGCTCTCTATGATAGGAATATTTAAAAGAAATACCCAGAGACTATAAAGAAATTATAAACCAGGGATACTTGACTAAAACAGAAGAACTAGTTAGCATGGACAGCAATGAATCGCACATTGTGCTGGGTCGCCTCAGGCAGTGTGCCCCAAGAGAACCCCACAAGCACCTCTTAATTCATGCCACGTCCCAGGCTGCCACTCCTTGCCAACACAAGCACACCTGCAGCAGAGACATGGGCCTGCCTGGCCACACTGCTAGGAAAGGTCTCTCCTGGAAACATGCTGCTTACACTCAGCCCTCTCCCACATGACAGATTTTTGGTGTTATTGCCCTTGTTTAAGACTATGAGACATCCTGTACTTTAATAGGAACTTAGGATAGATTTCAATAGGAAAAAGGCATTGAATATTTAGATCAATTTAAAAATAAGCAAACAAACAAACAAAACACCCTACAAATATTTAATTTGGGGAAAAAAAAAAAAAAAACACCCTTCTGCAATCCATAAGAACATGTAGACATATTTGAGAAGCTTGTGGACTTCCACCGATGCTAAGGACAACCATAAGCAGTTTCAATTAATAGCACTTAAAGATTCAGTTCATTTGATTTCAGGAGAATGGTCCCACTTTTCCATAAGTGACTAATTGAGCTGACATTTGTAAACCATTATGGACCCCAAATTATAATCACCATTTCTTCCACACAAAGCTTTTTCATCCAGCTAAACTAGGCTGACTCCAAAAGTACATTTTAGAGTGATAATTAATTCAATGCCAAATGTGCCTGCAGTAAAAAATACCTTTAGGGAATGAACACATAATAGTGTGTGTAGCTTTTAAATAAGCTGTCCACAGGGCTATGCCAATTTAAACAAATTAAAATAATTGTCAGTATGCTAGGTATGGAAATACTCTTTTTGTAAAACTGCTGTGAAATGCCCTGGAGGCTTAGGTGGCATAGCAAGGCTGCCCAATAGATCCAGTCACTTACATTGTCTCTGTCCAACTTGATAGAAATATCCTCAGGTATTACAGTGCATTTTGCAGTGTTGATATAATAGCATTAACTTATTTATTCCAGGCAGATGTATGTAGACTCAAACAAACCTCTTGAAGGAGGGGGAGCCCATACTACAGTATTCAAATACAGAATATTTCTCCCACTGCTCTTACTGATTATCTGACTCACATGATTATTTTTCCATTTTTCATCCCCTAAAACAGTAGGCTCAGAAAGGAGGAGGGTAAAAGTAACTCTTCAAATTCTTATAAGTGACAACAGACACACAACCTATGCTGCATCTGAACTTCGCTTGCTTCTGCATAACTGGATCATTGCGTTTGAGGTGCCATTGCTATACTGCACTCAGCCCCTGCTGTCAGCAGAACTATCAGGGACAGCTCCAATTCCAGCAGCCTCACAGATGCTCTTAAATGCTCGAAGAGTTCTAATAAGCAGCAGTTTTAAGCCAGTGGCACATCATGATCTTATGCTTTTTGGGCACCAGTATTTAGACTATCTTTATCTTCTTCAATCAATAGCCCACAACAGTAGAACACAGGCTTGTGAGGGGGGGAAACTGGCTTTTTTTGCAGCTGTTTGTACAGCAGACAGGAATCAGGTCCCGGCCCAGTGTGTACTGGATCAGCTTTTCAAATACCAAAACAAAAACAAAGATTAAAAATGCCCTCCCAGAAGCACTGTTAGATTGATTGCTACACATACTTAGGTTAATGCATAATATTGTGCAGATTTTGAAAATGCAGACTTATGTAAATTCATGTAAAACAGACACCTGGGCAAATAAGGAAAGAAACTCCCCAGGTTTCCAATAACACCACAGATCATCAGGGCTATCTTTGTTTCAGCAGGTTCAAAGGGCATCGGCAGGATTACATGAGCATTTTTGTACCTGCTACTGGTGAAAGTGGTAATATTCATATGATCTAGACTTAGCAGCTCTACGAATGAAATCCCTTGGGAAGAGGAGGAAAACATTATTATTCTAATCTAAAGTGTTTATTATAGCAAATTACACAATGATCACTACCTCAGTATTGACTAACATTTCATATCCTGGCCAGAATGACATCAGTCATTCTGATACTCTTCATCCATACTCTTCATTTCCAAGCTTATAGTGGAAAAAAAAAAAAAAAAAAAAAAAAAAAAGAGTTGTTTTCTTTTCCTTTTATGCTATTGTACATTACAACTGAGTACGCAATACATTTTTTACAAAAAAAGATAAACTAAAAATTAATGACAACATTATCAAACAAAGACGCTTTCCAGAGCCTGAGAAAAATGTGAAAAGAAAAAATCCCTTAAGTCTCATTGAGAAGGAATATCTACAAAGTTAGCATTTCTCTCTCAGATATACTGAAGAAGTTGCTATATTTAGCAGGTCAAGATATCCTGAAGGGAAAAAAGAGATGATCTAAAAAGTAGGAACAGACCTGGCCATCAGCTCCCAAGCTCTCTAACATTTGTGTTTAATCTTCTACCCTGGCTCACATCTCTAGATATAAACCCAGTCATCACTGCACTGATCCAAATTATAGTCTTCTATATCTCAGACAATTTCTAGTCACGTATTCCAGTTTAAATTCATTTCTATTTATATTAGAATGCTTCTATACATTACCTTTGACAAAGTGCTACACTAATACTAAGTATTTCAATAAAAGACTTTTCATAGCCAAGTGTTCAGAAGACATTACAGATCCGTGATTCTTTCCTGTCTGCTCATGCAGATCTGCTGCCTGGTTTTATAAAGCTATTTTCATGCCATATCAGACACACATTTCATTCAGTGCCCCAGTGTTTTAAACTCTGGATGAAGTTTATAGGAAAAATACAGCAAACGTTTGCTAGCATCTGGTTACTGAAAAAAAAATATATATGCACTTTCATACATCAGTCTCAGAGCATGAAAACCAACTTGATATGGGTATATGAAAGTCCAGAGAGATATTCTAGAGGCGTTCTCCCCGCCCCCCTCCCCCCCCCAAAAAAAAAATCTGATCAAAAGATATTGACATCTGACATACTAGAATTTTCTTTCCTTTCTTACAAAAGGCAAAGGTAGGAAAACAAGATAAATTTTCAATGAAAACTGCAAAAGATTTCCTCTCCCCACCACCAAAAAACATTCTACCACCCTCTCATGATGTCATGATGGATGTCCCATCATGAAACCATCTTCACCACATGTAAACAAAAAAAGTTGAGGAAGAGACTGAACACAACATTTCAACAATCTCTCTGTTTATCCAACCTAAAGCAGAGACTATTACCATCCTTACCTAGCAAAACAAAGCAGAAGAACAGGTGCTTTTTTGTGTTTTTTGCCTTATACTCTTATGCAAGGACATGTATCATCTGGGAGAATTATTTCTGCCAGTATTATTTTTCTTCCAAAAGGAAGAGACAGAAACATGCATTTACCAAATGGGAGCTTATTAGAAGGATTTTTTTTGTTGGTGGTATTAGGACAACTACTTTTCAGGGGGCATGAGAGGATTACACATTTAAAATTTCCTCTGAAGTAAAGCCTTTGAAAAAGGTATTTGATATGAGTTTTGGCAAAAAGAATAGACAGCAAGTAATGCAAAGGGGAATTATTTCCTAAGATAACAGAAAAATTTGTCATGTGACATCTTGATGTTTTACAAGCACATGTTTAAATGCAAAGGTAAAGTGGAAAGATCAGAAGAGATACAAAACCTGATAGCTTTTACTCAATATGTTTTTCTTTGAAAACTGGCAGGAAAATTGACTTTTGTGAAAAAAGTACTCTGCAGCTGTTTTGCATTGGACTTCACAGAGCAACACCCTGTCTGTGCATCCCACTTACAGTCAAAAGAACCCAGTGGGACTGACAGAATGCCCTTCACAAGGTATCTCTCTCTCTCTCTCTCTCTCTCTCTCTCTCTCTACCCCCCCCCCACCTCGTCCTCTGCATACCCATGAATCGTACCATTCACACACTGAGTAGCCTCATGTCCCATCTGAGTGTCCCAGGGAGTGAATGAATTTCATTAGCTAAGAACCAAGGCATTCACCAGCTGGTAAGCTGCTCCTAATAAAAAAATATTTTTTTATTTTTTTTTGTGTTCCATATTGTCAAAATATTTAGTGAGAAAGTCCACTTAAAGGGGATATTGAAAACCGTGTTTTGAATGGGGTGGAACCTTCACCTCATTGACATCAATAGGAAGGTTGCTTTTTCACTTCAGTTGGATTCCATGCAACTTGTTTTTTTGAAACATGTTCTAACACTTAAAAAAAAAAATCCTGAATTTATTTTATTGTATTAAATTTTGCGATCTCAGAGAATTTAGACAGCTATATCCTATTGAAATGGCTTCTTTTAACAGTGGATGAATTTTACACAGATTATTAACTTCTTTCATTTTCATAATGGTTATTAAATTCAACTAAATAAGTGTTAGTACCTATAAATATTCCTTGAATTCCAGGAGAGAGACTTGCCATATAAGAGAAAACATTTTCTGCGATATTTTCTTCATTAGCAGTATAAAAATGCAAGCACTCAGGTTATTTGGTAAAGCAGATACATCTTTCCTAGCCTTCTCCAAGCATTACCCTTCATGCTGAAAAAGGTCAAAGCTAATCCTCTCCCATGGATTGTTCTCTTTACTATGGAGGTAGCCATCTGTGCAAAAAGCTCTAACTTCTGCTCTAGCTTTGCTTTTTCCTAGAGTTCTTCCTCAAGGACTATTCTGCCTAGCCCATCTGTAACAGTGAATGAAACTACAGTGCCTGCAGGTTCAAAGGAGACTTCCACAAGCCTTTTACCTTAAAGTTGTCATGAAGGGGTAGTTTTTCTTGGCCCTAGAACTGTGCCACATTAGAATGGCTTTAAGGACCTTTGACCTCTGACCAACCTCCAAATTCATGCAAGCTGATCCACAGAATTAGCCTAATAGAGTTTAGCATACTGAAAAGCTGACACATTCATCCAAATGCTGTCCACTTAATCTTGTGACAGATTTGGAGGTATAGCAAAATCTCCCTTTCTCATCTGTGGTAAACAGTAGTGGTTTCCTCTGCATGATTTCTAGGATGCACATTTTTCTCAGTACTGTACAGTTTTAACTAGGTACTAAAAATAAGAAATTTTTCCACGTACAGATATGGTTCTACATTTGTCATCTCTGGTGATCCTCAAAATGCATTAAAAATGGCTTAGAAAATGGTTTCTTTTGGAGAATACACAAGTCTGAGTAAATGTCTATGTATACAAAGTATTTCTGAAAATGAAAGTGGATGAATAAAATACACTATAAAGAAAGAGAAATAGAAAGAGGATTAGCAGCAACCTTTTAGCTGTGAAGCTTTGGGATGCGGGAAAATTAAGGTTAGAGCAAAATCCTGCTGAGTTAATATGTATGGAAAGATGAAAGAGAGAGGCGAAAGGGAGTGTGGCAAATGGGAGGGGGGAGAAAAGCTGCAAAAGGTCAAGTTGCATGGAGAAGAGGTGAGCACAGAATCAAAGGGTAGGAACCATATGAGCTGAATCAAAGCAGAAAGGAACCAAGGCTTGAAATAAGAACACTGATCATTTTGGAGATAGGTTATTGGATTAAACTGGAACACTGTTATCACCTTGTCCAAGGAACAAGAAATGAATTAAAAACATATCGTACAGGAGCCTGTCAAGCTGTATATTTCTTTTTACATTTTTTCATTAGTGAGGTGCTGGCTTCTTTTGACTCTAATTTCTCTAGCTTTATTTGATAGAACAATAGGACTTTTCTTTTTCATTTACGTTGATTTCCAGGACTCTTCAATTTATTATAGATGATAATTCACTGAATATTAATCACAAAAGAAACTCCTGTTACTTTGACTATCTGAATCTGACTGGTATTGTGGCTAAATTTTTCAGAGGGACATGTGTGCTGAAGGAAGAAATTGATTAGTGCATGAACTAGTTCTCCAAGGAGAATCTGTGGCTGATGTCCTAATTTAGAAGTCTCCTCAGTGTAGAGGGAGCAATACTAAATTGACATGGGAATGATTAAAGATTAACTAATCTCTTAGCTTTTTTGCAGTGCAGCCACATTTGAGAATTATGTTGCTTATTTCTTCAAAATACTTATTACACTCTGAAAATCTTTCTGTATTTCATACAAACCATTTCTAATTGCTTCCTTTTAAAGTCTGCTTCCTCATCTCCATTTTCACTTTCATTACCTACCTACTTTGGTGACCAAAATGAAAAAGAAAAAAAACTTAGAGTCCTTTGGTACTCAAAAACAAAACAAACAAAAATTGATCTTCGGGAATCAATGTTCAAAAGAGGATTTACCTAGGCAGTAAAGTGATTTTGAAGTCCTATTGCCACTTAAACTGAGACAGCAAGTGAAAGACTTCAGAAGAAATTGGATCAGGCTATGGATACCTGATCTCCATTTTGTGCAAGCTATACCAACTGTATCCATAAGGAGAACAGAAAATAGGACAGGTCTATAATGCACAGCCTTTATTGTCTGAAAAACACTAACTATTGGCACTTTCATCTCTGTACTTTTATATTCAGCAATACCTTTCTTTAAGTTATGCAAGAAAGCAAATACATTATTAAATATTCAGTTTTGACATTAGCTTCACTGAAAGGGACTAATATTTTATGTGCTGTAACAGTTACAATCTCTCATTAGGGCTTTGGAAATGTGAGTGGATCTGCTCTTGACTATACCTCTTAAAATTTTGATCAGATAATGTCTGCCATCTTATGCAACTGTATGGATATTTTCTGTGAATATGTTCCTCTGGTCCCAATTCAGACATCTTGGTCTGCCCGATGAGGTATGGCAGTAAAAGTCTCAGAAACACTAAGCTTTAATCACCATTTGCAGTCTTACTAATTAGAGCAACATATATGAAGCCTTTTAGTCAGCAGCCCTTTAAGCAATTGTTTTTGATTCCAAACCTAGACAATTTTGTAAAATCTCCTTTAAAAGCAGGCCCATCTGATTCAGAACATTTTTATGTCTAATAGGTCCCAGTATTTCCTCCCTTCTACAGGACTCTTCAGTTTTAAAGTCACAGAAACATTCAAAAAAAGTAGACAGACAAGCTGCATTTTTAGTGTTTGCCAACAAAGCATACAAAATCAGACTGTTATTCTTATTCCACATAAACAAATAGCAATTGGACCAAAGCAAGCAAAAGCCCTTTGAGCTGTCACATTAACAGTGGATTTATACAGCACACCTAAACCGTTAGGAGTCACTGCCATCTGCAAGGCCAGAAACATTCTCATCTTCTAAATACTAAAATCTCCTATTTCATTGTTAATTCACTCCAGTGAAGAGTTAGTCTCCACTCGCTCGCTTACCAGGGTTCAGGATGAGGACTGGTAACGTTAATTTCCTGTAGCCCTCCAAGGAAGGACTACAAGAACGGACTCTTTTTCCCTGAGCACCAGCTGCTGGTGCAGAGCAGAAACATCACCACGGAAGGTGGGGTGAGGCTGCAGGTGCTGCCATGCCATGGGGACACCGCCCTCAGCCACCTGGCCCAGCTAGCAGCACACAAATTCAGGAGAGTGACATCTGGGCGCATAACGGGACGTTCTCACCCACTGACTGAATTGCTATTTTTCTCAATAGTGTTGTCTCAGTTTTCTCAAAAGGTGAAATTACTTTATGGACAAAAATGGCCTAACTACCGACCTCTTTGTCCCTCATGAAAAAAAAAAAAAAAAAAAAAAAAAAAAAAATCTGAGTAGTGGTACCTCAGGGCCACTTCTCTGTGGCCCTGTACCTCAGCCTCACCTTGCCCCAATCACCACAGACCTGACCCCGTGCCACTACCATCTGGGGTGTCCCCAGCCCAGCCACACAGAATATCTTCACTAAGCCTCACCTGGACTGATGGAAGGCCTGGCCGCTGCCTCCACTGGACCCTCGTCCTCCCTGCTGCACACTTGTCCTCATCCTCATCCTCACCACCACACCTCACATGCTGCCTCTCCTGGTATGGTCACAGGCAGCACCACCGCCCCTCACGCGGGTGCCCCTCACGCGGGTGCCCACAGAGGCCGCACTCCCCTCACCAGGGACCAGGTCCAGGGCCTGGTCCCTGTCCCGGGCACGTAGGCCACTGCTGAGCTCTGTGACAGAGGGAAGGGAGGCAGAGCTGCACCACAAACTGTTTGTTTGTTTTTTGTTTTTGTTTTGTTTTGTATCCCATTAGGTCTAGCAGCAATTTGCAATAATGACCCTTCCCTAAGTGAGGTAGCAGCAACGATACTTATTTTTACATTTGATGTGTCAGACTAAACCAATGCCTTCTGGTTATCTAAGGGAGAGATAGGCAATGCCGCTACTGAATTGTCTTGGATAAGGCAGGTTGATTTGAATGCTTGAGGAAATGCTTGGTCAAGTTGATATGTGCCGGCTTATAGAGACCACGCAGTAACACACATTATAAGTTTTCCTTCCTCCCCAAGATAGTGGCTTATTTTACTTGCAAAACTGTGCACTCACAATATATATATTGAAGCCATTAAGAAGTAAAAAATACAGAAGTTGCAATTTATTTCATAATAAATTACAGTGATAAAGAAGTTCCTTTGATGGCTTTAGCCTGGTTCTAATGAATAAATTGTTCATCTAAAAAATCCTACCAAATAATGGGTCACCAATGATTCTCAGATCTGGATTTTGATTTTTAGATCAAGAATGTCTTAGGTACCAGTATGTCAGGGCAGGACTGTGCCTGAAGTAAAAATAACTTTCATAATAAAATCTCCAAAATGTGTGTCCTGGCTCCCTTGCACATCATCATTCTGTTTTTTGTTTTGTTTTGTGATCACCTTGGATTATTGTTTTTGTTTATTAAGAAACTTCAACATTACAAAGCCTATCAAAACTTAGTATGATATTGACCTTGTGTGACAAACACTTACAAATTCAAGTTATCTTTAGAAGGGGATGTTTTTATGTCTTACATTGCAAAAGAAAACGATAACCTTCAGTATAAGGTTGTTCTTGTTACAGACTCAGTGCTTGTATAGTCAAAGTCTCGGAACTTGCTACGTGACATCATGGTTTATAGTCTATAGATGCAAATGGGACAGTACATTCTTAAATTCTTTAGTACTTTGTGATGCAAGGTAACATTTCTCTTACTATAGTCAAACACTGGCGTTGATGGAATGTATTCTGTATTGTTTACTATAATAGACAAAACTTGTATTTAAAAAGGTTTGAAATGCCATCTTTCTGAGTGTAAGCACACATATAAAATCAATACAAATTCAACACCCTTCCTTTTTGTGGTTCAATAATAATAATATTAAAAGTGTCTTTAAATGTCAAGGATGTTGGAAAAATTAAAGATAAAATTACAACAGCACTTCCTCTGTGAAATAGTAATTCTTTTAGTAATTCTGTAAACAAAAGCACTTATATAATTGTGCTCATCTGTTCTAGAAGTACTTTATGACAAAAATGTCTCTCTGATAAGAATTAATTAAAATAAACCATCTGGTTGGGAAATTTTCAAAATAGAATACACACACACACACACACACACACACACAGACATCAAACCCACAGGGTAAAAGGTTTTTCTCAATAAAGCCATTAGAATTTCATTTAGACAAGACCCTGTTTTACTGTCTCATAATGATGTATAATAATGTGTACTGGAAGGGTCATTGAAAGTACTAAAGTGTTGGTAGTAATATACTTCATTGTACTTGTTTATTTTAAACTGTAGACTAAAAATCACTACTGAAGGAAATAAAAAGAAAAACAATAACAACAACACAAAAACTCTAGTAATATAGGTTAGGTTGGGCACTGTACAGGGTTACTGAAAGAAGATGGGTTCTTCTAGAGGATGCGTCTTGAAAAGCCTATTAGCAACAGAATGGATTTAGCTTTCCCACCCTTGGGAATGAAATTCATAGAGCTCAAAGTTAGATGATGTGAGCCCCAATTATGTTTGTGACTGAAGGCAAATATCATTCTGTGTAAAGGAAGTTAAAAGATTGAAATGAAAAAGAAGAGGGGTCAGAATTATCAGCCCAACCTACAATTAACTTCAGAAAATGTAGATTCTTGGATTTTTTTTTCATATTCATATGTGAAAATCAGGTACCAGGTTCTAAACAGAAGACATACTGTTAAAGCTTGCCTTAATCCTTATATTACACACACACAAAATTTATGTTTTACACATTACCCTTTTGATAAAGGAAGTGCAGTTCCCATTAAAATGAAATTGCAACATAAATATCATGTAAATAGCAACACTGAAAATTCTCCCTACTGGAACATACATAAAGGTGTTTTTGTGTGTGTGTGTGTTTTTTGTTTTGTTTTTTTTCTTTTACCTTTTTTTTTCTTTTACTTTTTTTTTTTTTCTTTTCTCTCTTCTCTTTTTTTCAACTTATTTTTCCTTTTTATCTTATTGTAAATTAGAGGCTATACTGCTTCCATATGTATTAGGCAAAGTTAGTTTCCCTTCTTAATTTATCTGATAGGGAACTACCTTTTGCTGTTGCCATTTGTTTGTTTGCTTGTTTAATGTTTGCCCCTACTTTCTGGCATTCAGTCTGAAGGTAGATAACGAACCTTTTTCAGCTAACCCTATCATATATTAGAATTTCTGTTTGTTTTGGCAGATGCTTTAGCCTCATATCAGGGTAACTATCACAAAGACATAAAATAACTCGATTATTATCACCCCCCAATAAGTATTACAGTACAAGCATATCAGTTAGATATTAAATTCTTCTAATATTAAATTCTTCTAATATTAAAACTACGTAATGCAGTGTTACCATGTGCCCCTCAGTAGTACTGCATTTTTACAGCATTTTGAGCATCATGATCTGAATGAACTTTGAAACAGAAACAAACAATTTTAATTGCAAGGTATGGATAACTGCTGGCCATCTATGCATAAACACAGAAGAGAAACTGAACTAACAGCTGCATGACTTCCCTTGTACGAAAAAGGTTCCAATCTAGAAGGATGGAGTTTAAGATCTCTCGCAAATACAATGCACCTTTTCATTGTTGTTCGTACTTCAGTGTTTACTTTCCATCACACCATTGCTGTCAGACTTGACATTTTTTTTTTTTCAGGCAGAATTCTGACTGAAAAGAATATGAGTTATATGCGTGGAGTAGTTGCTGATTTGGGCCATAAGTGTATTGCTCACAAGGGGAAATTAACCATTACAAGAGAACACTCTACCATAATGTTCTCTCAGCTATAAAGCTGCTCTACTGGAGATAGGTTGGCATTTACCAAGTCCTCATTAATACTAGTCAGAATCCAAATGCTTTTTGGATTCTTCTATTCCATATATATTTATTCTGAAATTATGAAAAGTACCTTTGAAGCAGCAATTGTATGAAGTGAGTGACCAGAACAACTTAAATGGAGAAGTATCATCATTTTGATATATTACATTTCAAAACACCATACCTTGGGCAATGCCTCACATGAGGATGTTACTGCACATTAATTTTGAGAATGTTAGGATCTGCCCACCACTATTTCAGCAGTAAATGCCAGGGCAATAAAGAATAATCGCTGCAGTAGTCACACTATTACCGTTAAAGCTCTGTTGGAGTTTCCATTATAAGTTGTAAATGCTCTTTTTGAAGGATTTGCAACTTGGTGCTTTTAAATTCACATTGGGCTGCAACTTCACATTGGGAAGGATTAGTGTATATAATTGCTTGGGTTTTGTTTGATGTTTGGGTATACTGGCTGACAGAAAAATAGCCCTGCTCATTGAAATACCAGTCTTGTCTGCACACTGCTTTTTGCCCTAACTTTTTCATTAGAGTGCAATTTTATACTAGGATAATTACACTGGAACAACCTCTCATATAGCCGCAGTGTAAAGGTGTTATATAAGTATAGCTCATTCCTTTAAATTTTGTAGAATGCGCTATTTTTGGTTTCGTACCATTACATTCATATGCTTAAATCCTAATTATTGGTCTTTTCCTACTGTATTTTAGCTGTGGTGGCTTCTAAATCAGCAGGATTAGAGAAAAGCAAAACCTATGGAGAAAAACCGTAAGATGCTTTATTTAATTGTTTAAAGTGAGCAAACTGATAATTTTCTTCAATTTGTTTCTTTGCAAATAATATCCATGCTTTAATATCTTCATGTTTTGATCAGTTTATTTTAGAGGGATATTTGGGAAAAGCAGCTTTTCCTACTCTTATTCTTTTTAAGTCATTTTGTTCATTTTCTTTTTGCATCCCTGTAGTCCTAAAGCTTTAGACTATTCTGCTGAGCATTACTTCCCACCTTAACAGAGCTTCATCACACTCAGTAATACATTTCATTTTTGGCTATTTACAATCACATATGTAGATCACTATTTACAATCTGGGATGTGATAGAACTCAATATATGTACAAGTACTTGGCAAAGAGATTTAACATGCATTGGAAACTATGAAAAAAAAAAAGACACAATAATTAGCCTGGGAGTACACATTTGACTTAACATTCAAACTGTTAATATTTCCCAGTAGTCAAAAGACAAAACAAACAAACAAAAGACAACAACCAACCAACCAACCAAACAAACAAACAAAAAACATTATTATGGGCTTTTGTTGAAAAATTCCTGCGAAAAGAAAGGAATTCAGAAATTCACTTTCATTACAGAAGGAAAGTCCAGACATACCAACAAATAATGAGAAAAATTGTTGAAAAGACTCTAATTTTCAGAAAGTTGCACCAAAAATAGGAGAAGAGCAGCAGCATTATTATATGAACAGAAATCTAGCTTCACTGCAAAGCTTGTCAGATCTAATACAATCAACTATAAAAGTGATGCAGGGAATCATGACCCTACATCTCAACTGCCACACTAGACTTCTCCCACCCAAAAGAACATAATTAATTAATTTCAGCTGGAGGATGTTCTCCAGTTTTATAATTAATAACTTGCACATCCACCACATTAACCCGATGTAGTTGAAACAGTATGTAAAGTGATTAGTAAAGGTAAATTATGGCTGATTTCCTTCCAAAAACTGGCTGATACCAATTGCAGTCCACTTTTAAAAGATCAAGACCATGTCAAAACTTACATACAGACAGTGAAATACAAAGAGCAGGAAATAGATTTTCAATATATATGTGTGGTATTTGAAAGTACCTAGATGAAAACTATTCACAGATTTTTTAAAAACATACAATTAATCAGTTATACTGCATTCTATAACTAATATGGTTGAGACAGTGTGATTTTCTGTAGCAGTTAATGTACTAAGCTTTATACACTAAGGAGAGCTGACAGTCCCAGACCAACTAATGCCAAATAATTTTGGCAGTGAATTCAGGTAGGCCAGAGCTTATTGGTTCCTTGCTTTTCTTATGTACAACAGGAGAATGAATAGAGATGGACATTTTTTGGCAGGGTTATAATTGTTTTTGCAAGAGTATACTATTTTGCAGTTTTTGAAAATGGTGACAATTTTGCTATTGAACTCCCATTGAAAAGGCATGGAAATCATCAGCCACAAACTGGCAGAGGAGATGAACATCTTCTCTTGAACTACTTTGTTTGAAATATCCAACTCACAACTCTCCATACATCAATATCCCTCCCGTCTACCTCCTCACACAACAGGTTGTGTAATATGGCTCTGTATCAGAACATAGGCACATATGGATCTTAAGAACCAAACTTCCCTTAAAACTGCTGCTATGATTGGGAAGCCCAGAAAAGAGGTTTGAGGACTAGAAGGGTTAACAAAAAGCAAAATCATTAGAAAGCTGAGGTAACTACAAGATCCTATTTTGTTAAATAAGTTACCAGAAGAGTCTATTTGGTATATTACAGATTTGCAGAAGAAGAATTGGTGTATTAGCAATAGGGTCTAGAAAGAAGACACAAATAAGAAACAATCATTTTTACCCAGAGGTAAGAAAGCGTAGGTTGTATGAGGTAATTTTATTGAGTTCCATTATTCTGACTCAAATATTAATTTGGGGAGCTATAGTGCTAGAGAAGTATTGTGTTGGAAAATGTCTGCCTATCTATTACTTTTCAAAGTTCATCCTCAAGGAGAAAACTGATTTTCTGTGCATCTTTCTTGGAGAAATGAAGCTGCCTAAAGCATTTTAAGTTCCAAACACTAACACTCCATATGCTTATACTGGCAAGTATTCAAACTGTCATTCTCTGTTATGCATTCTGCTCACACAAGAAAAAAAAATATTAAAAAGGCATTTAACATATTTTATTATAGTTTAGCAGGTGTAACAAAAATTAAGAGAAAGTTGCTGGTACCATCATCTTCCTAAAACTTAGCAAGAGCTCTGCTTAAGAATTGCTACTCTGCAATTTTTTCCAGGATAGGTCTGTTCTGAAAACCAACCAACAATACAAGTACCATGTCACACCACATGTACTGACCATCTAATTATGAGTATGGTTATGGTGGTGTTCTTTTGGAAATACCCAAGCAAATCACTGGCAAAAAATATAGACAGATGTTAAAAGAGTAGACTTTCTACTTGGAGTCCAAACATAAAGTCAAACAGAATAACTTTAAAAATAATAAAAAAATAAATAAATCAGAAACCTAATGTATGTTTGAGGTTGAGTCAAACTCATTTAAAACTTTTTTGATTCATTTACAAAGGTTTTAACTTTTTTTTTTCAAAGCAATTTTTTTCTTCAAAATTAAAAGTCATTTTTAAGCATTAAATATTTTTCTCTATATATTTTCAAGTTATTATCTTAATTACCTTCAATGTTTTTATCTGAATTCAGTGGAAGGTTAGCCTCTGCCAGTATTCTTTCTTCCAAAATCCCTTATGAGTGGTTGTGTTAATTTACCTATATCTCACCCTAGATTTATGCAATGAAATCTTTATGTTTTGTTATGCTATCCCAGTTACCATAAAGGTGTACATTACATTTAGAATGTGTCTATATCTGTATGTACAAGAAAATCAACCATACCTTAAATAAGGTTCAAATGCAAGTCTGCTGTAACAAAAATCACGAAAATTAGAATGAAAGTTTCCGTCTTAAACCTCACTTTAAATACCGGTATAGTTATCCTTTTATACAAAGCAAGTGGTGTTTTAACAGTTTTCTTCTTCCACCGTCGTGTATTGTCCACATATAGCATCCAACAAGAAATTGCATTTCATTGGTTGAGTTATTTCATAAACCAGAGAACTAAAGGAAGATTCCTAAACAAGATGAGTACTTACAAACAGTCTGGCATTTATAAGCCTCTTCTAATCACTTTGTTTATACACATTCTGTACGTGGCAGTCCATCAAGGAATGTTAAATATGAAGACTTCAAAATAGAAACAGCAGTAGGCTGTTTATTACAGATTCAAACTTTGGCAAATAAGCCCCACCAGGCATCTCTTGGAAAAGCTATCAGAATTACTTCTGTTTTCTTGCTTGAGATGAAAAGCCCCCTATTGGCTGCCAATATTTGTGTATTTTTACATTTGGATTATCCATGCAGGATTCAGTAGGCATAGTTGGTCCAGGAGAAATAACAGATTTGTGTGCCCAGAAACACATATTTGGAGCACTGATAGCCTTTTTCTATCCCACTGTGGAAACTTTACTGGGAAGGGAGGGCCTAAAAACACTGCAAAGGTTTCGCAAGTATAATGCTCCCCCTGGAAAAGTAAAGCTATAAAGATTGGAAAGGTCTGCATATCTGTAGCCCACAGTTTGAAAGGATCCAGTCATACCCTGCTGTGTCTGAGACTACATTCATTGTCTGCCTTTTTAAGATGGCCTTGCAGGGGCTTTGCTGCAAACATTCTCTACACCTTACTAGTACTGCCATCTACCCTTCAATCAGCCCTGTAAACAAAAGATCCTGCTAGAGATACATGTGGTTTACAAGAGCATTAACTCCCAGCATTGCTTTGCTAAGCCATGATCTGACAGACTATGGGGGAACCACTGTGTGAAACCGGAGCTTAGTAGGCAGGCAGTTTGTTAATACTCTCCTGATCTGTTTGTTTCCCTGCTTCAGCTAACTTTGCTTGTATTTTCTTTTTCACTGGCACAGTGGACCCTGCTGTATTCAGAGTCAGACAAACTATCTGGTTAATGCTGCTCTAAAGTCCGAAGAGGAAAGTGAAAATAAATAAATAAATACCTAAAAATCCATCACAAAAGCCAAATTCTCATTATGACTTGACTGCAACTCTGGTATTACAAGATTAGGCTAACTAGACAGGTGCATCAAAAACTTACCCTGTGCACAAAGATCAAGCCGTCAAAGCCCTTGCTGAGAGGGTTAGTCTTCACTTATGTAAATAAGTGAAGAAGCCTCTGAAGGGCACACTCATGCCATAAAAATGGATAGATCTGGCCCTAATTTGATATTCTCAGAATGCATTTACCATGATTAAGATTTTCACATTATTATTTGATCAATTGATTGATGCATACAACATATTTTCATTCCAAAAGAAAATGAGATAATAAAGAATTACTGATGAATACGTGATTACACTTTTTTTTTTTTTACACCAAGAATTTTTATCAAGTACTTAGAGCTGAATATAAGCCAACGTTAGTAACAAACAATCTTTATAAAAAATAAGCTGCTGGAAATGCATTTAACTTATCAACACTACTATATCTAATTTTAGCAATGCTATTTAGATTATTATACATACTCTGGACAACATATTACATTAGATCAGATTCTCAGAGAGACTTTTATAATAAATGGATGGCAGTTGAATTTCCATTTTGACATAAAGACTTATTGCTTGGCATTCAGATGGATTCTGTAATCCCAAGCTAATTGTTATACATTGATTTACTACATTTAATCATTAATGCTGTAGGGAGGCAGACATAAACAGTCTTGAAACTGCAATATGATTGTGGATTATTCATGCTAATATCTATTTTATTTTTCTTAAAGCTGGGTCTATCAGTGCTGGTACAATATGTGCTATACAAATATAGTATTTTCTTTCCATGTTGCTGCAGTACTATAAATCATTTGTTACATCATAGTGCCAGAGCCTGACATAACTTTGCATTCTGAAGATGAATGGAAATGATTCTTTGGCTCTTTCAATTAAGATAAATAACACCGGGGTGCCACTGTACTTTTACAGCATTTCAGTTACTTTCAAAAGTCTAAGTATGAAAAAGCTCTTCCTCTAAAATTACAACAAACAAACAAACAAACAAACAAACAAAACAAAACCCACACACACAGTCATATATATGGGTTGTTTTATCCTTCTTCCTGTTTTTTGTCTTTACAAGCCTCAACGCTGTAGTGAATTTTAAGCTCTTACTGTGTACGTTAATAGTAAAATTATTTTGTTTTTCCAGACAATTTCATAACACAGATTAGCTGTATTCACTCGTTCTAATCAAGACTAGTCTGGCTTCATAAGGAGGGGAGTCTGGAGGAATTATGATTATTGGAATGACAGATAGAGTGTACTACTTGGGTGGTAATTAGTAAAGACCACTGGCAACAGCCAGTAAGCATGTGTCCAGACCTCTTCCCTCAATGCTGTAATGCATTGCTCATAACTATGTCATCTGCAGCCCACAGGGAAACCTGCCAGTGACATACATACCAATTTTGTGGGTTTTTATTTTAATAAAAACTTAGCCCCGAGCTCTGCTCATTTACATAGTGCTGTGATTCTTATTGTGGTTCTTCATTGCACAGTAAATTGCACCTACTAAGAAGGGTGGGTTTCTGCTGTACTATAATAAAGTCGTGTCTTAGAAGGAACACAGGAATCAAGAGAAACACAAGTGAAGGGAACACGCTGAGATGGAAATGCCTTCTCTGTATCTCTCTGAAAGCAGGAGCTACATTGCCCTCATTCCAGCAATAATGCATTAAAACATCATATGTAAAGCATGTCTTCCTTTTAAAGAATGAGCATATTTAATGAGGTGAATCGATAATATCAATTATCATTAGTACAAGTTGGAAAGAGGCAATCCGAGTCCTATTACATTAACTCTGGAAACATGCAGCTGGTGAGCATTTTTCTACATGCTTAAAATAAATTGATAATCTTTGTAGATTGGAAAAGGAAGAGAAACACAATGATCAATTCAAAAAAGGATGCTCCAAGACAATTTATGTTTCTAAAGTGTGAGGGAGTTATTTATTTCCTACCTAGCATTCCAGGACAGATTTGGAACAGTAATTAGGTATCTGAAAGTGTAGATAGGTTCAGTTCTCACTGAACTCCAAAAAAAATATATCTGCAGATATTTCCTTTGAAAATCTATGTACTTAAAATACCAAATTCAGGTTTTGCTGAGCTGAAACTGGTCAGGACCAGTTCTGGTCAGGACTGACAGAATAGGCAGTTGACTGTGATGACAGACTTCCCAGAAAGCAAAGCAGCCACTGTCTTTCTGTCTATTTTACCTCTGCTGTAACCTCTGAAAGCTGTGCTTGCTACTGCCTTCCCAGGGCATCAGCAGCTGATAACTGGTGAGAGGAGAGAGAAAAGGTGATCCTTACGAGTATAAGCAGTTTGCTGTCATCTGTCTGTGCTGGTCCTAGCGGGAAGTGCAAGCTTGATGGGCTGAACTTCTGTCTCTGGTTCTCTGTCCCTTATGTGTTTCCCATAACCTCTTCTTTCCATAGCAGGTGGGACCTGGACCAGACCAGGACCTTTTGTCTGTGGCAGCATCATAAGCTGCTGAAACCCCTTAAACCTCCCTACCTGTAGAGAGTCTGCTTTCCTTTCTTCTGTCTAAGTAACTATATACACATGGCTGTAGGAATTCACATTTCATTGATTAAAGTTTTCAGATGATTCCCAATTCCAGTTGATTAGAGGATTTTTCCATACATCTGTGTGCTAATAACTCTTTGTTATGATAGGGTACATCTACCTCATACCTGTTCACTGGATTCAGTTGTCTGTTGAATATATTTATCTCACTTAACTTCAGCAGATTTGAGACTCTTCACTCTTTTTTTGAGAAAGTACTTGGCTTTTCTTATAAATCTGTAATTTTCAGCTTGAAGAAACACTTGTACCTTCAGGGAGCAATATATTCTCTTTTCCCAGTGGCTTTTAATTTTGTTTACTTTGTCAAGTATTCTGTAGTACTGTAACAGTCTCTTGTCAGGTCCAAAGAATATATTTTTACCAAGCAAGAGCTTTCAGTTTGCTATGGAAATGCAATATGGAATAATTGATCTAATCTACACTCAAAAACAGTAACATTATAAAAACAATCCCCCTCAGGAAAAAAAAAAAAAAAAGAAAAAAAGTAGGATTGCAATAAACTGTTCTCCATACATTTGAGCTCTGTGAAGGCTCTTTCAGATCACCTAATAAATCCAGGACCAACCATATCTTCATTTGCTCATTAGGTGCTCAGTTTAAAAGAAAAAAAAAAAATCAATACTTGTTCCTGTCTCATTTCTGAAGAATGGCACTGAGCCATTTGAGGTCTGGAATGCCTTCAAGTGAGTGACATGCTCAGATAAAGTTCAAAACCTCAATATCACCTCAGCTTATTTTGAACATCAGTCACAGGATTCTGATTTTTGATGGAATCAGAATTAAAGCAGAGAGAGAGGAAAGCACACACTGTGTCGAAAAAAGAATGGATGCTGTTTGGAGAAGGGGGGAAAAACCTGCCATTCTTCAACAAGATTCTATGACAAAATAAAATCATTACATGTATTATACTTAGAGATCATTTTTAATCCTACAGATATTTGGAAGATATTAAGATTAGAGATGTAAGGAAGATATTAACATTGTAGTTAGATGAAATAAATAAGATCCACTAAAGATGCAAATTAGATTAAAATATATATATATACAGTAAAGTTTTAGAAACAGTATCTTACAGATTTTTCTGGAGATTTATTTTTACTGCTTTCAGGTTCATGTATCTTGCTGTAAGAATGCAGAGCAAGAAGGCAATACTTCTTTTACAGAATCACTGGAATTATTCAGTGTTTGAAAAGCCCTATTATAGTGTCTCAGTAAAAAAAAAAAAAAAAAAAAAAAAAAAAAGATATTGACAAACTGAAAGGGCATTCAGGACTGAGGCCTTGGAAAGGCTGATCAATGAGAAAAGACTTAAATAAATAAATATGTATGTCTCATCTTAAAGGTGACTTTTACAAAAGTTTGAGTCGCATCACTGTTGAGCCTGGCTCTTTAGGATAGTTCTGGAAGAAAATACAACTAAATCAGGCAAAGACAAATAAATAAATAAATAATCTCTTAAATATATAAGTACACATTACATATATTTTTTTTTCTTATTCAAAATCATAAATAAAGTACAAGCATTGTAAACAAGTCATGTAATAACATCATGTACACATTTACCAGTGGGAAAGATATGGACTAAATGATTTAGTAAGATTTCTAATATCTGACTTTATGTAAGTACTTTTTCTTTGATCTAAACATCAAATAACCAGACTTAAGTCATTCACTAGATATAGTGAATGCCAACCCTGCATATTAGGATACAATCAGGAACAGTGCTTCTGTATTTTAGAATCCAGCTCTTTTCCAGATATGACAGTCTTTACTAAAGAATGCGGTATTGCTCTTCCTAAAATTGAACTGTCTACCAATTTATTTTTTTCTCTAGGAGGCCTTGGGATTTTTTTTGGCAGGAAGGTGCACATACATGCATAGAATTGAATTTATATATTATATTGTAGGCCCTGGCTACAGGGCTTCAGACATTTGAGAGACATTAGAGTTACAAACTTTTAGCACCAGGACACCTTCAGAAACCTGTTCTTTTCTTCCATTGATAGCAACCATCTTCTAAGAAGCAGCCAGTCTAATTCCCTTAAGAGACATCGTCCAGTGGGGGAGAATAGGGTCTCAGACACAATACTTTCCAAGTTTTCCCTATTCACTGGGTTACCGTATAAGGAAGCAGTGCTTTATGGACAGTATCATGCTTTGCTATCACTACCACCATTGTTTGGCACAACTCTTCGATTTTCTGTATTGACAAGAAGTATCAAGGGGCTGGCAGGTGATATGTGGCCTGTGAACCACTGGTTGGAGTAAATTGCTCAAACTATGCCCTCTCAACTCAGGCTATTAAAAATTGGATTTCAAAAGTATGCCCTCTGTGCTTACTCTACATGTTTTCTATGAATTTCTTTGTTGTCTGCAGTATTTGCTCTCTGTTGCAAATGAATACTGTTGAAAGAAACAACATTTTCTATACATATGCCTTTGACTAATGCCACCTTTGGTCCTGAATTCTAACTTGTCATCACTTCATCTCCTAATGCAGGAGCAAGACACTACTTCACTATACAGACATACAACGTCTCTTACACAGGATAAAAATGCCTATTTCTGACAGACAAAAAGGGAATACTTTAATGTTTTATATTAAATCATTCTCCTAACTGGAGCTAAGCTATAAAAAAACAATAACAACAGACTCCTACAGGAGCTGAGATTCAGTCTTTATCTGACAGAGGAGAATACGCAATTATAAAGCCATCAAGGCTTTAAAACCATAAATATAATTAAGAATAAAGATATGCAGAGAAAAATACTGATGTAAACTCTTCACAGCTTTAAAATAACTGGATAGTATTCTGGTAAGAAGGAAAGCTGTCCGCCATAATAGTAATATGATGCCACACTCCCAGTTTGTATACAAGAATATGCAGTACCGCAGGGGTTTCACCTCAGCTGTTTGTCCCTCTCTCCAGTCAACACCCATCTGAGACAAATAAAATTCACACTGAATTTTAGGCACCCATGTTTGCAACAGGGGCTCAAACTCAAGGGCTGAGAAGAGGAATATTTGCAAGACTGATGTAAAGGAATAAAGATAGAAATCCTCTCTTTCAGCAGTCTGATGTACTGTTAATAAGTTACAAGGTAAAGCACATTAGTAGGTGAAGAATTCTACTGTGAAAATTGTAAAGCAGCTATATGTGAATAATACATTCATCTAAAAGTGTGCTTTTGCATCAGTCATAAGGACAGAGGACAAAATGGGAGAAGGCCAGTATAAATTAGCTAATGCTGTTTTATTTATTGAAGGCTGCTACTTTCTTTTTTTCTGACTCTTTCTTTTACTTTTAAAGAATTTTTTGTTAACTCCTTTAGGGTACAGCCTTTCTTTGCTTTAAATTCATATTCTCTTAAGTGTTGTGACACTGAGTCCAGTCACTTTTCCCCAGCTACCCCTTGATTCTTTTCAGAACTGTGTATCCTGTACTGCAATGCAGTAGTCTCAGTCTGCTGTTTTGCAATCTTTCCATATCTCTAATGACTGAGCCTTTATTTTCTTTGTGCTTTTTAGGGTCCTGTGCACTCAGAACTAAATGTAGGAGTTTCTTTTCCTAACAAATTTTGTAATTGTTCTCCTTTTTTTTCCCATAATTTAACAGAAATATTGATACATGCTGCTTTATATTAAGTAGTAACATTTACAGATTTTTTTCTTATCTGCATTTATTACTTTTAGCATTTTCAGCATCTCTTTCCAGTTGACTAGCTTCTGTCAGAATCCTACTCTATAACAAATGTACTTGATCTATAGAAATGTTCCCCTGCTTTCTTTATCCATCACTTTTACATTCTCTATTGGTTCATCATATGTCCTTGTTATTGATGCTCTAATTAGTTTGTTCCTTTTCTAATGTAGTCATAATTACCTTTTAATTTTCTTTTGGCCATTATCTGAGTTATCATACTTCTACTAAAGTTAGCTTTTTTTTTTTTTTTTCTTCTTTTTCAGAACTTTGAGAAACAATTCTTTTTTTTTTTTTTTTTTTTTTTTTTTTTTCAAGTGGTAGCTTCATGCCATATGTACTTGACTTGTACTATGGGCATTTAACAATACTCATTTCCTTTATAGGCCGCTATAATCTGTTTTGATTGTATACAACATTCAAGCTTTCAATAGTCACCTCTCAGAAGTTCAGACTTTACACATCTGGCCTTTACAATGCTAAACTGACAAATTTTCTTTTACTTCAAACGAGCCTGGATTTGCACATACGTAAAATCATCAACTATGATGGAGTCTGAGTTTTGGAACTGTTTAATGTTTTGCTGTTTTTGAACATAGCAGTTATTTACTTTCAAAGTTGGTCTCCTGCAAATTTTAGATGAGACATTTTCAAGTAGCACTGCTATATCTCAGTATGAGTAGATAGCCTTTTAAGGCAAATGTATTGAAGACCGGTTGTGGCTGCTTTATGTTGAATACTAAACCTATGCCTCAACCATAAGCCAGACTCCTCATGTTTATTATGCGAAAGTTACTACCTTACTATACAAGCTACCTATCTGATGTCAAATGCACACAATTTGAATGGGAAGCAAGCAAGTCGTTGTGAAATGTTTTGGAAACTGGAGCATAAAAGAGCAAACCTTGCCTTTTCCCCACTTCAGTTTAAGCCATCTGTTCAGTGCAACTCAGAAGCTTGCAAAAGAATTAAGAGAGGCTACTCTAGTCAGATGTAGGGCTCAGGTGAAGATCAGATTTGAAGTGTTTCACTATCTGACCCAGGAATCAGTTGATTCCTCAGACTGCTCCTATGGAAAGCCCTGACGCTGTATGACAGAAATTGCAATGGGGAAGACATCTGTACTATAGTAGCCAGACAGCTTTGCAATTTGGGCCAGAAAAATAGTTTTAGTTTGTACTTGAACATGAAATTGATACTTCTGGAAATAGCCTCGAGTAAGATTTTAGTCCTCATGGGCTTGGGAAGACAAGACCTTAAGGGAGTAGGGTTTTAGTAGGTCTAAAACAAAATCAATATCCAGTGTTGTGAAAAGCCTATCCTTTATTATTCACATTGGATAATTTTATGGGCTTACATTTATGATCTTTTATATATATTTTTTTTTCAATTCCAGGCTACTAAGGCATCATGTAATACCTACTCAAGGTGTATGAAGTAATTTTTAGCCTCCATCAAGTTTTTTGAAGACCAAATATTAGCATCATGAATATGAACTTGGCTGGTGCTGCCAGAAGATTATTTCTCTAATTATTTGAAGTTATCTGGAAGTATTCCTTGATTTCTTTTTAATACTGATCTAAGTACACAGTACTGGATATACTAACAGTAATACATTTGCTAGAGTTTGTGAATAAAGATTACTTACATAACATCTTAATTGAACAAAAATAGAGTGAAATATTTTAAGCTGCCAGCTTTCCATATAAGAGAAATTGGTAGCAGCAAAATGGGCAACATGAGAGTTTGCCACACTCAAAAACTTCAGATATTCTGTGAAGGAAGCATATTAATATTTTGGGGGAAGAAAATTACAATGGAGGGAGATGATTTTATGGCAAAGGCTTTCACTCTTGTTATTTGTAGTGCAAAATAGCTGGTCTATCTCCCCTTCCTCCTTCACTCCCCAAACAATACTTTTCAAGGAAAATGCTGGTTCAAAATGGTACCAAATGCGCTTTTTCAGTAAAATTCCAACTGACAAGGTTTCAGAAGGGCAACAGCAAGCTGTCAGTAAAAGGATAGGACAATTAGGTGGAAATGCTACTTCATGTCAGCTTCTGGTACAACTAATGACATTTTGCACTTTAAAAAGATGCAATTGAATTCTGAGTGACATTGGCTGTGGATACAAGCTGGCATAATTCCACAGAATTCACAAGAGCTGCAGCACCTAAACCCAGCAGGCAATCAGGCAATTGGTCATAAATTGTCCATGAGATTTTTCATACTTCTTGCACTAATATTTAGTCAAGCTCCCTATGATAGCAGTGATAGCAGTATTATAAATTCAGTTCATACCTCCTTAAAATATCTACCACTCAAACACAGGTTTATGTTTAAGGTGCATGTGTATCAGGTGTGATCTTCCTAGGAAGAGCATTAGGTACCAGACACAAAACAATAGCTGAATCTAGCTGAGTCTAAAATTGCTGCCCAGAAATCTCTACTGGGCTGTCACTTCAACTACAGACAGCTCAACTTCAGATGGATCTTACTGTTTGACCTTGAAACTTTACAGTCACCTCTGAAAAAGCCCCCAAATTACATCACTCTTGATTAAGCCAGTAGCTCAGCTCAGTTGAGATCCCATATCTAGATGCTACTCCATTTATCTTCCTTCCCTAGGAGATTTTTTTTTTTTAACTTGCCTACCACTCCAAAATAGGAAACTGCTCCTAACCAGCAGCTACTTCCACTTTCCTGTCTGCTGTTGTTCCAGGCAGTAGTTTCTTTTTATACATTAGTTTAATTATTAGCCTGTTTGGATAGGTGTAAGCCCTGAGTAGAGGGCTGGGGAGTTCTTTCACCTAGGAATTAAAGTACTCCTTTGGACAAAGGTCTGTGCTTACCATCCTCCTCCATAGAACACATAACTGAATTTTACATTTTACAGAAACTGGATTAAGAAACAGAAAGGAGAAACAGGCCTTGGAGCAGGCACCAACCATAATGAGTGTCTTAAACACTGAACTGCTGAGTTATCCATCCTTTCTGACCTAGTGAATTTTCAGCTTTTTTCTGCACAAAGGTACTGCTCTAAACGAACAACAACATTCCCCACCTCCTGAGTAGTTTTGTGTCTTGCAAGCCTTGTGTTTTGGGCACTCATCTGGAAGATAAAAGATGAGGTTTGAAGTTCAGACAAGAGGGAATTGAATCTGTGCTTCCTTTTACAGGGCAAGCATTCTTACCACTTGGCTATAGTACAGAAAAGAAAGACTCAGCATCTCCTTCAGCTGTTTTAAAAGAAAAAAATAAAAGAAGAAAAAAAAAGACAAATTCTACTCAAAGGGACTAGGTCCCTGCTTTCAGCAAGGTGGTCTTGCTAAAGATCTGAAGTTTTCAGAGAGGACTAAGGACCAGAATAGATTAATGTCCTATGTAAGGTACAGTTCTGGATTCCAGTCAGCAGCCAGGAGGGTGAAAGACAGCTACTGCAGCAGCAAGCCCTCAGACCCTGTAAGGCATCCAGATTGTCACTTCCTATATTCATAGGAGAATGTTTCAGATTTGGGACTTTCTGTTATTCTTTTGTTTGTTTGTTTGTTTGTTTGTTTTCCTTTAAAAAAAAGAGAGAAAGAGTATATAGAGTACTAGCAATATAATTGTAACTGTCTATTTCTTACTAGAATACTATGATCCAGATTTTCAGCGTATACAATATGTACAGAATTTCTGTATAAAAAGCTCAGCCTCTCCACAGATTGTGAAAATTGTATTGCCACTAGTAAGACAGAACCAACAATTATTCTTAGAAAGTCTGACATAGTTTTTATACTGACCAGCACCTCCCTCCACCTTGTGTATATTCCAGAAGTCTTGGACCCTTTCAGATTTCCTATATAGATGAAAAATGCCACTTTTCCATGGGCTGTTTTGTGTTTTTTTATGTGATGCTCAGACGACATAGAAGCATAGCAACACATGAAGTATTAACTGCTGATGTCATTAATGACTGATGCCATAAATAGGCAAATACTTGGCACATTCATTTGTTTTTCATCATTTTTCTGTTCAAAAGTATCCAAACATATCCAGATGTTCTCAGCATATCAGAAACAGAGCATAAAGATAATATAAAATAAAAGTTATTGGTTGAAGAGCTGACAAATATGACACATCTTTTACGTTCAGTAAAGGCTCAGCTTATGCCATTAGGCTGAAAAAGATCTTACTTGGACAATCACATAGAACTGGCATTTAAAATAAGGCTTAAATAATTGGCTTAAGTGAAGAAACTTCATTGGTTAGTATGGCATGGAGGAGACAACAATGCACTTGCATGTAGGTGAGATCCATGGTGACAGACAAAGGGGGCAAAATAGTTACTCAGTTTCCCTACAGTCTTATAATACAAATATGCTAGCAAGATGGCACTTATCTTTTGTTTTAAGTCATCAGAAAACATGTTTTCATTGCAATGGGGATAACAACATGCAAAAATACCTGGACGCTCAGTTCAGACATTAGACTCTTGGTACTTCCTACAAAATCCTGGCCAGACTTTGTAATATATAAGCATCAGTTCCAAAAGAACATCAGAAAAGTAAAAGCTTTATGTGCAGCTCTGGAATCCAGGAAAAAAATGTGTAGCCTTAGGCGTTGTATTTAAATGAGTCTTCCAATATTCTCATGAATGTTAGCTCAGACACAGTTTATCTACCAGGGGGAAACCAGAGATTCAGTTTCACTGCCAGCTTTCTTAATAAACATGAGCCACTGGCATTGTCCAAAATAGAGTAGATAAGCAGAAGTTGCACATCCCACTCATTACTATGCTATATTAAAGCTTAGCACAGTTGAGAGAACAACATTTCAGAAGTTACTTACAGTGATGTGAACTATTTAGTCTATAAACAAATGAGCAATAAATATCCTCATCCAGGAGATTTAAAAAAAAAAAATGTTTTTACAAAAAAGTCAAAACATTTTTTCAGCTTTGCTTATCAAAAAAATGTTAGCACTTTGGTTGTGTTTAGAGGGGTTATTTATTTGGCTTATATTTAAACTAGCTTGTGCTTGTCCATGCTAGGGAAAGACTGCTGCTCTTTGATGATATGATACCTGGCTGATATTCCAGCTGATGTAGACTCCTAAAAGAAATTGGATGCAATAGAAATGCTTTTATTTGCTTTGCTTTTACCCTTTTAATGGAAAATGTTTTTCATAGTGTTTGGTTTTGTTTTGTTTTGGGATTTTTTTTTTTAAATACATTCATGTGCTAGCTAATGGTTTGGTTAGCTAGTGAGTCCTCCCAGCAAAATATCTAGTAGAGATACTTCGGCCATGTAATAGGAGCTGTGAATCTTAGTGGAGATCTATAAACACATTCATTTTAGAGACCCATTTCCTTCCCACTTACAGAAGGAGACCACTGCCAGGTCTGCTCCTAAGGAATAAGCGTTTTTGTTGGTGAAGACCGCTGTGAAGTGTAAGGCTTAGGCACAGTATTTGCAGATTCTCTTTTAATTCCTCAGTGTCTGAGTAATGCCTATGTAATTTGTGAACCTTGCCTTTGACTCTTTATAGCCTGAAGATCACATCACCTTTCTCCCCTCTATATGTCCTGAGAGTAAATCCAAAAGAAGTACTAGGACTGAGAGCAAATGCTTAGCCTGAAAACGGTTAATGAGGTATTTCACTCTACTGAACCATACCCTGTAGTCCTACCATTTTGATATAGTTTGGAAAAGAGACAGGTATCTCAAGCCCGTTCCCCACCACCCTTGCTTTTATGAGCATTATTTAGCGAGACTGAATGCACAGATAAATTAGTTGTACAAATAAATTATCTGCAAGTAATTTCATCACACAGATCCAGAAACTTAGGCAGTAATGTCAGTGTATTTTTTTTTCTTTAAACCTGTTATGTGGCACATCAGCTTAGTATTTATATAAATCTTAACCAATGACATATGCTACCAACTCTGTAGTGTCTAGCTAGTTTAATGAACTATATAGGTGTGAAAGTTAGGAGTCCATTTTCAAATATATTGTCTTTGCTTGTCCAAGAAAACTTCCAGGAAAACAGCACTGTTTTGACTTATACATTTACACACATCGAAATGAAGTTGCAGTGTTTATTTTTGTGCCCCAAAAGACGAGAGGTGAAGAGTTTCAGGAGGTACTTGTTTAGGAGACCTGAAATATCTAGGCGTAATGCTAAGGAAAAGATTTATTTTGGCAGTAAAATCATATTTGTGACTTTGTGAAAATCCTGAAAAGAGTAACAGAAAGAATGTTATTTCTTTCTGATCTTTACTCCTACAGAGTCTCTTAATTTTTCATGTAAAATATACTTGAATAAAGTCAAACTATTTTTTGTTTTCTTACAGGAGGCTCTAAGATGGATCCTCTGATCATTGCTAATTCTATTTATTTTTATTTTCTAAATGAGAAAACAAATGACAAAGGAAAATGAGACAAATATGAAATTTTGTGAAAATTCAATAGGCATTATTGTTTTCCCATTTCTTAGCTTCATTGGATATCTTTTTCATCTACCCAGTAATCTAACTTTCTTTACATTTTGTTTTTACTTAAATAAACATTAAACATACATGCCTACAGTAAGCTCTCTTGTTTTATTCTCTTTGCTCTCCTTTCCTGTACAATAAGCCCATTAATTTTTCATATTTTATTTTCTGAGTTTCTCTTTTGTTATTTGATTCTTAATGAATTCTCTCTTAAGCTTACAATATCAATGCTTATTTATTATGGATGTATTGTACAGGAACATTTTGACTGTGATTTTGATTTTTCAGCCAAAGACCTTGAAGCTCACTTTATATGGAAGAAATGACATAAAAATCCTTGGAAAATAATCCATGCAAAAATAAATATAGATAATTTGGGGGGAAGGGAGAGGAGAAGAGAACAACAATGATAGCAAACTGGAAAATTTATTTGGGAATAAAATATATATATATATATATATATATATATATATATATATATATATATATAATAAAATATATATATATAAATATATATATATATATATATAGAAGGCTGCCTACATTAAACAAGACATTTTTAGGCTTTCTTTGAGCCATTCGACCCATTCCAAAAGTTAGTAGTTATTTTAAACAAAATTTGTACATTGTGTTTCATGGAGACTGCATACATCAAAAGACACTTATTTTCTCCATTCATAGTTAAAGTAGTAAAACAGAAAAGATGGTTAGAGCAGAGGGACTAGCACCACCATAGTACTTGTTTAATTTACATTCTTTTAAGAATGTAATTAATATGAAATATAGGCAGAAATAACCTTTAGGCAATTATCTCTACCTGCTTAGGAAACATCAATAGGAGTGTTATTACAGAGACATAAATGACTAAGTCAGAAGGTCTACAGTGCACATTTGTTATATAGTCTACTTCAATCACTGTTCACCTCTTTTTCCACATTTTTCTATCTGTGCTTGGGAAGGTGGGTGTGAAAGAAGATGCAAAGGAATAGTTTGCTTTGCTGGCCATCGAGATGCCTTGAAGCAGAGATTATATTTTGGGAAAAATAATGTTGATTTAATTTTCATCTTTTATAATTACTGCAAAATTATATATATGAAATAATGGTAATTCCAGACATTATCTGGCAGAACGAGAGTTCCGTAAATAACTATTTACTACGTTTTTTTTTTTTTTAATGACATTGCTTTGATTGATTCTAGTAACAATTCCAGCCTAAGCTGGATTTGATATGATTATGGACATGTTGTTTAGCTGTTTTAAGGTATTCTACTTTCCCAAATAACCAGGAGAATGCAAGGATGAATTCATCGCTTAGGAACACTAAACTGAGGTTGTATAACCAGACTGTAGAAAGATGTATGGACTGCAGTAGCTTTCAGAACAGGTGAGTCATGTTAAAATATGTCAACACTGTTTCATTGCATACATGGACAGGGAAATAAATAAAATGAATAAATGAATGGAGTTGGAAAATGCTTGGAGAAGGTTAAATTTTAAAGCAAAGGCTTGCTCGTGGTTTTATAGAGGTATGATAAAATATTTTACAGCACTTAGTAAATCAGAAGGTTCCACTCTATTACACCATCCTCCCTTGTCTATCTTCTATAATTGTGGATATACCTTAAAAAGTTACTGTATGTTTTCTGAATAACAGTAAATAACAAAATCAGGCTGTAAGAAATTGATATAATGATTTTTCATGTTTTGCAAGCATCAGTATTTTTTTTTTTTATATGAGTATGAAGAATCCCTTAACTGATTTTCTAAAACAGTATTTGATATTGCAGAAATGCTCTAAGGGTAACAAAAGTTCTGTTTATTTCTTGCTAGAAATTAGGAAAAAATAGATATTTTCATTTAGAGATGCTGTCACTTTAACTGGAAAGGATTCATATTCTTCTGATTATCAGTCTGAGTTCTGGGTGCAAACAGACACAAAAAGTTTAAGAGACAACTCAGTTGGAAGCACTCTTTGTAGCTCCAGCCAGAAATTCACCCCGGGTCACAGCCATACCTTGCTCAGAACGCAAACTGAGCCCTATCACACAGAAGGGCATCTGAGAAGTTCATACCCCTTAACCAGCCTGTCACTGAATTTTCTGTTTACAACAAAGGAGGAAAATTCCATTTGGTTTTGAGTTTTGGTATGAGAGCCTAGCTTATAATTAGTGTGGGCAATCTTAACAGTGAAGTAGGAGAGAGCTACACATCTTTGAATCCTCTTTATATCTAATATATAACAGTATTTGCGTTCTCTGTACTCACTCTAAAGAGTCAGGATAAAAATTGGGTTATTTACTCAAACTTGCCCTGAAGGAAAAATATTTGAAGAGACTTTTCCACTCCTTTGTCTCAGCAGTCATTCTTTATCACTTCCTCTTAAGTTTTGAGAGTTCCTTGTAGCCATTTCAGTCTAGATGTAGGAGAAATAAGGGACCCAGTAAGTAAATCTCTTCCTCTACACTTGAATTTCTCGTGCATATTAAGTTTTGAAGTTTCCTAAGAAACCTCTCAAAGTTTATGCTTGCATTAAATTGCATGTAAAGACAGAGATGGTTTCTCTGCATAAAATATGCCTGATTGTTCTGTCTGTACAAGCTTGATTTTTCACACTTAACATGGATTTTTTTTTGTTTTTTCATGAAGGCAGCAGGGAGGGGAGAAAGGATGTCCTAGCAATTACACAATCAGTTTGATACTGGAGAGAGCTGAGTATTAATTTTGGTCTAGCTAAAACTTTTCATGTAACTGAAAGTCACTTCAGGGCTGCTGTGCCACAACTGCAGGTTTGTCAGCCTGTTCTTACTCCCCTGTGACTCACAGGAGTAATTTTTAGCTGATGATTTCCAGCTGCCTTTGCAAACCCTTTGTGCCAACTGTGCTTTCACTAAAAGCCTTCCTGTGCCATACTGCTCATTCATACACATACACACCCACTCTCATTTCAGATTTGTACAGTCATAAAGTCAATGCACTAAGAAATTATCAAAATTATTCTTCATGCATTGTAAGCACTAATAAAGATGTGCTCCTTTCAGGATCAGCTCTTTGTTAACAGCAGATACCATGGAATTTAATGCCTGTGTAGGCTGAGATTTTATACAATTTACATCTGATTCCTGCAAATGTTTCTTACCTCTTGGGTAAACATTATCAGGAATATACCATGTTTTTCCTTCAGACAAGGTCATTGATAAGAAATGAACAGAAATGCTGTCAGCTCCCGAATCAATGTAACAGTTTTGACTAGTTGTTTTATAACATGCTGCTTTGCCACAAAACAAGACAACTCCTTTGCCAAATAGGAGCGAGTGTAACAGTTGTTATCTTTCAACAACTCTTCATTTCTGATCAAAAGATATGGAAGTATTTTTTGAAATCTGTTAATCCAAAAAAGCTTAGCTGTTAATAGTTCCCAGAATTCCTTCTATGTCTGCCATGTTCAGTTTTTGCCATGATCAAAAGTAGGGGAACTGTGTTGATCAGAAATAAAAGAACACAGTGTTTTGACGCTTTGATATAAACTTTGCTTTCTGAACTGATGAAAATTCAGAAATTTTACGTCTTCCTGCAACAACTCAGTAAGTATTTTACAGAATGCAAATCTTCAACAACACACTGAAACATCCACAGGGAGAGAGGACTTTGCGTTCTCCTTCAGGTGGAGAACAGGATTTCAAATGCTGTAAATTATGTATGGCCAGATAGTATGTAAGAATAATATTTAATGTTTACACTTAACATGAAAAAATAGAAATGTAAATCTTGCCTCAGGTAAATAGTAGTTCTTGACAGAATAAATTTACTAGTCACAGGAAGAGTTCATGTTTACCTTTTAATTTTGGTAGGGAGTGAGGTAGATTGAAATAATTGCTGAAGGATGGCTACAAGTCAGCAGAAAAGAGGATTTCTCTTCAGCCATTTCAGAAAGAGCAGGAGGTCTGTTTCTACTGTAGTCTGAATTTGTTCAGTGTTACATAAACCAAAGATATATTCAGTAACCACCTCTGCTAACATGCAACATTCTAGTAAAATTTTCCTGTATACAACCCTATCACAAATGCTACTCTATACTTCCATTCTAATATCCATACAGAACAGATACAGAATTAATTTAAAAAAAAAAAAATCTCACAAAATCATCAGAAATACCTGCCAGAAAATGCCTACATGAAAAAAAGCTTGTGACATTCTGGGCATGGGAGAAACTAGTCCTGACCATTCTTTACGTATTGTTCTATCAAGGTGAACAGCAGCTTCATTTATAAAATATTGCCAATAGCATACTCACTGTATTTTATCCTATGTAGCTTCTGTGGTAAGAGACCAGTTAATTATTTAGTCAAATTTCTGTAGTTAACCTGACACCAGCAGATACTGGCTTCTGTTTCCTTTCAGATTTATTCACCTCCACTGGGGGAGGAAAATAAAGGTTCCTCACTACATTCTGATTATTAACAGCAGCTTGGTGGTGGACTTTCAGCTTCAGATCAAGGAAAGAGTTTTTCCTCATTTGTTCTGATAGACCCAGAACACAGAAAGGTGGTTTAATTTTTAGTGGTGCTTTTTTTTCAGGTCAGCAAGCGGAACCATCAGAATGTTCACCTCAGAGTTTTTATTTCTAAATACACTACATGTGTGGGCTGACCAGAGCTGCACATGAAATCATGTCTATTTCATAAATGTACTTCCACATAATATTGAAAAATATTTATCTTATGCTCTATGTTTGAATCATCCTTCACTTAATTCATCGTGGAAATTCCTCTAATTTAAACCGCCCTCATTCCTGGTTTTAGGAATTGCTGTTGTGGTTGTTTCGCTAACATCCAGTAGAGCTACACTTTCCAGTGGCTGCAGGGCTGTGTGTAATTTTGCCTCTAGTAGTTCTGCACTGTCATGTTCCTTCCTGCTACTTGTCCCTCTGTGCTTTCCAATCCTGTAATCACATTCTCTTGCTTTTCAGACGTGTGTGCTTGGAACTATCCCTCTGATCTTGTATGCAGGCACCCTCTCTCTTCCTTTGAATTCCATACTGAAACATTTCTTCAGACAATTATTTCTACCCTTTATTTATAATCAGTGATCTCTCCTGAACTGTTGCTTCTTGTCTTGTCTTGTTTTTATCTCGTATCAGATTATAAGATCTTTGAGTAAGGGAATATGTCTTACTATGTCTTTGTAAAATGCTTTATAAACTTACAGTGACAGCAACAATAATTCATGGTGTATTTCCACTCAGTTCAAGGAATTACTGCTTGCTTATTCTGGGCAGCATGCATTCCCATGGGCTGGTGAATTCAGGTTTACCAGGGCACTAGACTATCCTGATAATTAAAATTTGCTGTTGTGATCATCGGAAGAGGTGTGACTTTTCCTTGCATTACTGCACCAAAGTTCCTGCCGACCTAAATACGTCTGTCAGTAGCACCGATTCAGCTGATGCAGAGTACACTAGTTTTGCTGCTGCTTTTGTGTGGGGAAGGAGAAGTAGACAAGAAGAAAGAGAGGAGGCTACAGCCTCTGCATGATTGTTAAATGCACCTTTTCTTTCTTTCATTGCACTTGAATAACAATTTTGGTCAGATGTTAAGAAAGGCAAGACTAACTGCAACCTTCCAGCTCAGGGGCAAGGGATCTGCTTGGAAGCAACTAGAACTTCCTCCTAAGGCCTCTTTTTCTTTATGAAAACACAAAAGGGCCAGTTGTTCTTTGGGAATGAAAAGTTGATGAGATATCCCGTTGTACAATTTTAATGGCTGTATATACTATTTGTTTTATACAATTTATCAGAAACTCAGAGCTTATGCCAAGACATTTCAGTGCATTGCCAGAGTGCATTTGAGTCAGAGTTTTGCTACAGTTTCTAAGAGGAAGGCTAATAAATTACAATAAAACATTATATTGCACCTCCAAGTTGTCAGTGACTGAATGTTTAAATTGCAGTAACTTGAAAGTGATATTTTTCTTTGTGGAAAACAATGGAATTTTTCTCCCCAGTATTACAGTATGATGTTTACAGCAAACCATGGGATACGTTCACTTCTATGGATATAATGTGCTAGTAATGCAGATTACAGACATCATTAAACTTTTAAGAATAGCTACAATATTTGCCAAGGAAACCTCTAACCTGTTTTATCTTTTATCCATCAGCAGAAAGCCAAATTGAATCTCTTCATAAAATGAATATACCAATTCCCCTACCCCTCTGTTGTCACCTTTCTTTGTTTGCTACTCAGAAATGGAGCTGGGTCTCTAAGAAACTATGTATATACAAAGGGCTTTGTAAAGTATAATACAGACAAGAGTACCTTCTCAACTACATTTTGTCCCAATAGAAACTCATATTGAGTATTTCATTGCAAACCCATTAGTAGTGATTTGCAATAGTCCAATTTAGAGGTCACTTAAGCATGAAAACAGTGTACAAGAAAGTGTATAATGAAACAATATCGGTAATAGCATATTTTAAATGTTTCATTAAATCTGAATTGTTATATTGTAGTACTGCTGTGAAATAGCTACTACTTTCTGAAACAAGATTTCTTTTATATACATATAAAATAAATACCGTGCATTTGCACAGAAACCAAAGGAGTATAAAAGTCAAAATATTTTTTATTAACCATGTGTTTTAGCACATTTGTATACTGAATGGCTTGGGTTTTATGTCTTTATGTAATCCATAATCCTAGATTAGATCAAATTAATATAAATTCAATTTCTTTATACGGAAGCAGCATGAAGCTGAATATTTTGTACTCACATATTAAATTAAAACAATTAAAAAAAAAAAAACTTTTTATTGCATTCAGAATACTATTATCACAGCAACATAGATTTTCAATTTCCAGATTTGAAGTCATGAAATAAACAAAACAAGAAAATCTGTAATAATATATCTATTAATCTTATTCTTGCTAAGCAAGGATGTCTAGTTCACTGGTGCTGTGCTTTTGTTTTTGCTGAATAGCACAAGGCAAGCGTCACTCCATGCAGAAAAATCAGGAGTATGACATGGTGAAGATGCATTGCTTCCCTTAATGCTTATCTAGTGGTGGAAGATAAGCAAAGTATAGATTTAATATAAATATAATATAATGTACTCTGCATTACTCTTTTTTGTGTCTCAATAAACATAACAAGACTCAGAGCTTTTCCTTTAATGCAGTCTGCCCTTTGCAGAGGGCCTACCTCAAATAGGAGTGCCATGCAGCCAGTGTCGTGTCTTTAATTCCTGTAATTTCTCAAGAGTTAACTTTTGTGATTGGGTGGTCAAATCACAAAGTTAAAAAAAAATAAAAATCTTAGGGGATTTTGTGTTTCAGCAGGATGAAATTGCAGGGGAAGAAGTATCAAACAAAATATAGCATTTTGGAGCTGTTTGTTTTGTTGGGCATTTCTTTTACAGTGCCTCTGACAAGCAAGGTTTAAAAACAACAACAACAAAAAAAAGGAGAAAAGGAGAAGTTATGAAACTGCAATGCATCTCTACTCTTACCCACACCTAATTATACTATCTTTTCATTGTATTAGGTATTCCAAAGAACCGTGGAAGTTATTGGTGATCTATCATCATCACATTAATAATGCTGTTGCATTACTGCAGGAAAAAAAAATATCTATCTTAAGGTTATTCCTCTTGAAATTTTATGCTAGTTAGGATCAGTCTAATGGACCGTTTTATGATATAATAACTCCTCTCCATTTGGGCTACATCTGCCAGACTTATCAGATAATTTTTGAGGACGTAGTTCTTTATGTATTTTAGTCCTCAAGAGAAGCAGCATGTAACAGCACTGCCAACTGAAGATTACCATGGGGACCTACTCAAACAATTGGATGTTTTTCTCTTCTGAGGGTTAAAGGAAATAACAAAAGTGACAGGCTGGAAGAGGATGGATATATTTGTAAACTGTGACAATAAAAGTTAACATTATAGCAGGAACAAATCACGCATTCAGGCAGCAGCTCTGGCAAGCACACATTCTACAATACTGCAGAAAAGCGTGCTTTCTGATGACAATATCCAGCACCAAATTCACAGGCTAAGAATCCTTTTGTTCCACTTACTTGTACAAAATGAAAATGTAGTACTTAATGCTTGTATTGAAATGCTTCTACATATCTCCTGGATGAAACTTCCAGATCCACTTTCCTGGGTAATTGGAAATAATAGTTGTATTGTCTAAATAGGAACAGCAGAGGAAGGAGAAGGCATGAAAGTAATATATGTGTTTTGGAGATGGATACATGAAATCAACATGTTAAGGAAAGGTGGCACAAAATACACAAGATAACTGCCACAGTGTTGTTGTTTTTTGTTTTTTGTTTTTTTTTTTTATTATTTTATTTTATTTTATTTTTAAACTGTAGCTTGAAAAAATATCTAGAATATATGATTTTTGCATTTGCATTCAGGAATTTTGTTTGGGTGAAGTTCAAAGATTTTGCATAATTTCCTAAGATAACAGAGCACCTGCCATAGCTGCTAACAGTCCAGAAATCCCAGACATGTTTCCAGTGACTCTGTACAGCATGGCTCCACAGCACTTATGTAGCAACTCTGAAACTTCAGAAAGTAAGCACTGTATTTTTGTATACATGCTGCACAGATGGCCTGCATGCTTCCACTAACTCTGATGGGTTCTGAATGCATCAGACTGAGTGCGCATGCACAGGCCATCTGTGCCGTGCAACAGTAGTACATCTGATGCTTTCCAGGAACATTGGACTTAATTTGCATACATGTGTATAGCACAAGGGCATAATCCTGTTAGAAAATCCTGTATAGAAAGACGCATTGAGTATTTATGTGAGGTAATGGGTTTTACAGGAAGTCAGAGGCAGAGATGTCCTCCTCTCAGTCCACCACTGTCACACACAAACATACAATTTCTAACACAATTGCAGTACAAGCCCTGAGGTCAGCACAGGCTTAACCATTTTCTCCCCCACAGCAGACCCTTCCCTCCACTTTCTTATGCTTCCTGCTCTGCCACTGCATAGTTAAAATTCACATTTGTTTGTCTTTCTTTGTCACCTGCCATGTTTTGTTTGATCTGGTTCCTCCTGCCTGATGTGTGGGTGTACTTTTAAATAAGACCTCAACAAAGCCTCTACCAACTTGGCTGAGACTTCATGCTATTGCTCAAGGCCCTTCACCTCAAAATACTTTGAGAAGACTAACTAGCAATAAGGCAACACACGCTAGATATGTATGTCCTGCCACTAATGATGGTGGGTAGCTATTATATGGAGGGTATTCTTTCTGATGCCCTTGATACATATACGGTAGGAGTCATTTTCACTGCCAGCTTATCTTTACAGTGTCAGACTTTCAGCTTTAATAGGCTCATTAATCATCTGTGTCACTCACTTTCCATTCCTTCCCTGAAGCTGCTCAGCTAAAGTTCTGCTGCTGCATTTTGCCAATACCTTGGTGTTTTGACAAGGGAATGTAAATTCCACTATCTAGTGGTTGCTGAACCAGAGGAAGGTTTAATTGGGGTCAATAAGCATCACAGTCTTTGGATGCTTATGAAGAGCAATAATGTGCTTGTCTCAAAGATGGACCCAAGGGAAAGAAGGTTCTGTTTATCATCTGAATTTCCCCATTCTAAACATGTATTGTTGGATCAGCCCCTGTCTTGGCCTGTCTGCTTGGGATATTTCACCTTAAGCACCTATCATTTCCTTCTGAGTTAGCTGCCTCTACTATTTCATCCCAGTTTGACTAGACTCATATATGGTAGGGTCTGACTCTCTCAAGATTAATGTTCTTAGATTTCTACCTTTAATTTTCATTCCTGTCTTCACATTTGATCTAATAAAAATATATTTACTGGTTCTCAGTTTTCCATTCACATTTATTATCAATCATACCTGATGTATTACTTAATCCTAAGTCTAGCATTACTCACTTTATGGTGGACCTATACCCTAATAGCCTTGTGTTAGAGCAGAAATCCAGTCAGCAATGGTAGCCTTTCCAGGATACCACAGTCAATGTTATTAGGAGATTTTAAAAACACCAGTACTTTCACACCTTTGTTGAACTATTTCTATCTCATTTGTCTTGTCTTGTATACAGTTACATTTTGAGTGTTTTGGTTAATGTTCTATTCTACCCCACCCTTATTTTTTATATATCTGTTTTAAACATCTGATAAATGTGCTGGAGGAGGTTTCATCATAGGAAGAGCTACCTTCAGAGCTTAACAGTCACCCTCACAATTCTTCATCCAGCCCTTCTTCATAATTCTGAGACACAATGCATTAAAAGAGAATAGTACACTGAAAAATACCACACTGGAAGTTACTGATTGATTTTGCAACATCAGGTCTCTTGAATCACTGCCCATATATCATAAGATCTGAGTGAGGAATGAAGGTCCTTCACATCAGGCCTCACAGTATCCACAGTTTAGTCCCTGACTCCTGGAATGGAGTACAGATTTAAATGTCTCAGCTCACAGGCACTGGACACAGGATGACAGAAAACTTAGAGCACTATCCATGACAGCCAGAACAAACTTTAGATACCTGGAAAAACCAAAAGAATAACCCTAAGCACTGAAGACTTTATTAAAGGCTTTAGGGAGTTGCTTGAATCTATCTAGGATCCAGAGCACAGAAATTGCTCCTGAATAAAGGTACCTGGATCTCTTTCCTTCTCTCTATTCCTCCTCCTTCTCCAGAGAACCAAGAGCAGGAGCAGCCTTTGCACACTTGTGCTTAATTGCAAAAGCACCAAGGTAAACACACTGCTTAGCCAAGAGAGGTCATTCAAAGCTCTTGGTCTTAGGAAAGCACGCAAGCTACCAAATCAGTCTGTTCAAGGTTGTGGCATCCTATCAAATCTATGCATCTGAACAGAAAATAATTCAAAATTCAGCAGCTTCACCACACAGAAAAGGAATATATGACTATGTGTCTTGGCTTTGAGTTCATTTCTTTAGAAATACAGAAATACCAATTAAACATCTAGTTAAGGCTAAGCCTCAGCTAAGCAAGTGAAGAGAACCAGAGTAGCTGTAATCCCTCCCAGCACCTGCTAGATTCTTGCACTAAACAAAAAGCTCATTTTTGCGAGTTCCAGGTTTCAGCTCTGATTGCAGTAAAATCAGCAGAAAAGGAACTAGCTAAACTGATTGATCTGTTCTAACTCGATACAAACTTATTAAGCTTTTGGAAAACAATATCAACATACTTTGCTTGGTCTCAAGTGCTGACTTCTATGCTACATGAACCCATTCATCTTGCACAGGATTTTTAATTCATGGCCTATAAAGATTCCATTTGGTTCTGTCAAAAACATCCTAAACTCACTGCATTTTAAGTGGCTTTGAAGTTTCTGCTGAATCTGATGATTTCTGAATCTTTAAGAAATGTCTGCCTATACATGGACTCACATAACAGTGCTAATAGCAGCGCAATATAGCAGTGTCAAATGCTTCTAAGTAGTGAATGCTTCATTTCAGCTATAAACATATGTTGTCAAAGGTGATTAACTGTCTTATTGTGATAGATTAGGCAGCTTTTCCTGTATTCTGGGAGCTAACAGCAGTTTTTTTTAAATCTATGCTGGACAGTGAAGTGTTCATAGGAAAATTTAAATAGCTCCTGATGGAACAAGGTGGTCCGCAGTCTCTTCACTCTCTACTTCAGGGGTTTCCATACTACGTTTTGTAGTGCTTCACCACCTTCAGGTGGAACAGCTCTGGACTGTTGTTTCTTAATGTTCTTCAATTTTCAGATACTAAAAACTTCCTTCCCGTTCATCTTTCTTTTTGCATCTGTTGACAAGTTTAAGAACTATCACTTTTCCCAGAAGTTGAAAGATAAGGGATTCTGTTCAGCACCCAGAAGTCAGCTCTCTATGGATAAGGGTTTGCTGAAGCAACGCATGACAAAAAAGGCAAAGGAATAAGCAAGACCACTGAACACACACGATAAATTTAAATAGATCTGCTGAAGAAAATAAAGTACATAACCATTATCAGTATGGTGACTTGTGTATTTGTAATAACCAGGAATCATAACGGCCTTGGCTCTATATGTAAAGAAGTGAATATAAAGTAAAAGCTTCTGGCAGAGATAATTAAAAATAAATCAGTCAAATCTAGGCTCTTCTCCTCAGCCCTCAGTCTTCTCCCAAACCGATACTTACTAATTCAAGGATTCCTTTAGAGGGTGGGAGTGGTTTAAAATATCCCAGACTCTCAAGAAGTGTGGTTCACAGAATATGTTACTCACTGCTAAGAGAAGTTAGAGGCACTAGAAGAACAGGCAGGGACTATTCAGTGGACAGTCAAGACAAAAAACAGTTCTTGGAAAAAAAAAATCCAGATTAGGCAAGGTTGTATACTATTGTTAATTAATCAGCAGAAGAGCAGGAGGAAGAGCTAGATGAATGTCTACCAGAATGTGTTCTAATAAATATTCTTTTACCTTATGAACTCAGACTCTTACATTTGCAGGAACAATTTTCTTTGACTTTGGCATGGCCTGTGTGGTAAATGATGTATATTTTCATCAAAGGTGCATCTTCATATATGCTCTGTTTAAAGGAATTGAAGGTACCACTTAAGTTTTCAAAAAGTCTTAAGTTGGAAGGATGTGAGCTTCCCCTAGATGAGTCCTGATTTATTCCATATATTCTACATGCCATTTATAGGAGCCAAGAAATACCTGCCTCGGTGGGAGTTTAGCACTTGGCTGGATTTGATACTTTACACCAAAAGGTCCCTTACCATATGGATATCCTCAGTGAGGAGCAATAAGACTGTACAGCATCAAGATAGACTAACTCACCTTTTTTAATTACACAGAAAGGATAAAGTTATGTTGGAATGAAAGCTGGTGTCTTAACTTTGTCAGGTGAAACTTAACAATCAGCAGATGCCAGTGTCAGGATAAGTTTCCATTAAATTAAATCAGTCATTAGGAGTTAGCAGGAACTTGATTTAACTGCTACTATCCCCAATTTATTTTATTTTAATGATCATTTTAGTTTCAAGTGAAGTGGTTAGTCAGGTTGACATGCCCAGTTTCCTCCCATTCTGAAATGACACACATTTAGTTTTTTATTTTAAAGGCTGTACTTGGAAAGAAAAAAAAAGCCAAAAAGTTGATTTCCTGGAGCTGCCCATTCCTGCTAAGTTCCTCCCATGAAAGGCAGAGCTGTGGTGCTGATCAGATAATCTCTGGGAATAACTGGAGCCATGACATCAGCCATGAGAGGAAAATAAAACTTTCAAATGAAGAGCTGCAATTGGATTATGCACTCTTCTCATTATCCAGATTCAAATGCCTGATGAACACTGTATGTGCAATGAAAAGAATTTCAGTGTTGCATATAAAGCAGCAACTCAAAGCATCTGTAATTCAGCTAGCGCTAGCCTGTGCCTTTAGGCACAGCCGCAAGCAAGGGGCGCTCAGAGCACTGCCCTGCTCCCCAGAAAGCGCAGGGAGGCATTGCGGCTCCTTGTAGGCCCACGCTGCTCCTCAACCGCTCCAGGGAAGGAAATAAATTATTGCGGCTGACATTCCTCTTCATGCCTGGCCAGCTATTCTGATCATTAGTAAGCAGTGGTGTGGAGCCAATTCTATGCCCATTCTCTGCCAATTCCTTCACAGGGGGAAGTATCTGGAAAGGAGAGCCTGAATGTTACACTACTGCTGAATCCAAGATTGGGCAGGCATTAGCCAGTGGAGGAGAAACTCTGCTTGACTGAATAAAGGAATAACATCTAGAGAAGCTGATAGTAGAGGGCATGTCATTGCCATCTGAACTGCCATTTGTATCTCGACAGAGTTACGTATCTCAGTGAAGTGACAATAACACGATAGCGCTGATGCCTAGGATGACTAGGAGAATATTATAATTTATCTACCAAGATGATCATCTTTGTATCAGTGTGGGTAACCAGACATCTGAGGAGGATTTTATTCAATCTTCCTTCCCTTAGGGTGCAGCTGGGAACTTGTTTCTGGTTGTACTTGACAGAGAGATATCATTATGACATTCTTGTCATAGAGAAGATTCCTGATGAGTATTTACTAGGACTGAAAAGCACTCCTGAGAAAAGAGCAAATTCTGCTCTTACTTTAGGAGTAATTTATTTGTAAAGACAGTAAGCTGTTGTTGCAAAACTCAACTTTTTCTATAAAAACAAAACACACACACACCAAAGGAAAAAAAAAAAAAAAAAACAACACACAGAAAGACACCTCAGCAAAAATACATGGGTGAGAAATAAAACTCTTTAGTCTACTTCATTAGTTTAGCTTAGAGAAATACAAAACACGCCAAAAAGCAAGTTTTCTTTCTGCTGCTATAGTACCATGTAACTTTTAACACTATTTTTATCTAGCTGAACATACTGACACATACAGAAACAAACATTTGGTTTTCCCTCTTTTGTTCCAGAGGTAAGTACTGAATTTTCAGGTGTGTTTTCCCCTGAAACGAAAAGTGGTACGCAGAAACTTTTCAACTTTAGTAGCTCATCAGCTATGACGGAGATTGAGCCCTATATGCATTACTACAAAGACGCTCTCTCAACACAGTTTAAAAAACTCACTGCAGCCAACAGAAGCCTTTTCTTTCATATTAGAAGGCACAAGGTGAGAAGTGAATCATGCGTACATAAAAAAATGCCCAAAATATTAGGGCATAAAAGTTACCTAAACCATAACTGACATTCTCACAATAGCATCCAAGACTCTTGCACATGTACATGATGCATGTTTACTGGATGACATGAAAAAAACTTTCTCCCTCAAAAAAAGTAATGAAATGACATCACACCAGGAGCAAGAACTAAAATAGAAATTTCCTAATATATTTCCTAATTATTATACAAATAAATAAAGTTTCCCGTTGATAGATAATATGAAAATTTGGGGTTATTGCTAGCTCTTACTCACACGTTGGTAACATCAAAGGCTACACGTCCCTGTTTACTTGTTACTAATTGTTCTTGGTCCTCCTTTCAATAAACAGTAAATTTGTGTATTTTTTTCTACCTTATTATCTCTAATCCTTGCATGGGAGGAACTTCTAGGCTGGTTTTGGTACTCTTTAGAGTATAATGTGTTCCACTGCCTAACCTGGAAGTCAGCAGCCAGCCTTAAAATACATATTTGTTCTTTGTCTGTAAAACAGTGTCATGAGATCTCTCATGTTCTTCTCAATGTGCAAATCAATAAATAAATAATGTTGTATCCACTCTTTTGGGCTGTTTTTCAAAGCCAAGATAAACAGCATAAAATTTTGTTACCAAGTGACTACAATACTATAAAAAAAACAATCTGTGAAAGTTTGAAGACATGCTGAGAATTTTGTAGTTTGACTAGGAAGTGAATTTATTTCTTGCATACATACATACAGATGTACAGTACTTCTTTGGTTTACTTCTTTTCCTCAAAGGCTATTATAGGCTCACTGAGTGAAGTCTTACACACAAATCTTTCTGCCACATGCATACGTTACTTCAGTCAACAGTATTGAGCCTGCCTTGAATTTTTGGACCAATTAAGATTTAGTAACTTAAGTTAGTAATGGAAAAACTGTTCTGGATTACACCCCAGTATCAATCATGCAGGCATTTTCAGGAAGAAGCTTCTCCATGGGACAAAAGGAGAAGAAACATTATTTTGTACTAGTTCCTATACTAATCCTTTTACTTACAAAATGGTGTGAGTGAATAAACTTTCAAAACTGGCAGACATTTACATAGAAAAATATACACGTGCAAGAAGTATTCTCCTGATGAGACCCAAGAGACTTACCTTTACAGGTAAGCATTCTCTAAGCAAATTGCCAGCTTGTTTTTTTTGTTGTTATTGTTTTTTTGTTTGTTTGTTTTTTGTTTCAAAAAACAGGTGCACAGAACAGGCATGTTGGAGAGGGAAAAAAAAAAAAGAAAAGAAAAGAAAGAAGAAGAAGAAGCGAGAGAACAGCTTTATGCACACAAAAAGACGTTGAAATCATTCCAAACAAGATAGGGGCAGCCCCATCTAGCAGACTAAGCAAGTGATGCTATAGATTCATAAGCAAGTAACTAAGCCACCCACACTGCCTGCATAGTCTGCCAAGAAGACAGATGGTGCTGCCTGTGAAATATCTTCAGATGTTCCTGATAGTTTACAGCATACATTTTATGGTAGAAATAAATGGAAAAAGTAGTCTTTTATTCCTTACATTTTATTGGCTACAAATGTTAGGTTATGCCCTTTTAAATCAGCCTACAGAAAGATCTGCACTTAATTAAACCCTTTAAATAATTGGTAGATTTTAACTTGCCTGTGGAGATTTGATCTCCATGCTTGCAATTTAATCTCAAAGGCTCAATCCACATTTAGTTTAGTTAATGGTTTTTATAGGCAAATGCCCAATTAGGAACTCTCCATACCTTTTGGGCCTCCCCAGGCTCAAAATACCTGTGCTAAGTAAACATACTTAAAAAAAAAAAAAAAAAAAAAAGTGGGAGTGGCTTGTTTTACTGATGTTTGACAATCTGTCTATTAAAAAATACTTGAGCTTGCAGTTTGAAATAATAGTGTAGCATAATCTGCAGATCACTTTGAATACAGAGTATTTGGATGACCATCTCAACTACTAGGAACAGAGATCCTCTACTTCCAGTTACTCATGCTGTACACTTTTCTTTAAACCCACTTGGTTTAAATATCATGTCACTATCATTCATATCATCAAGTTTTATAAGCACAGGTGAAAATAAGTGACTTATATATATATACACACACCTTGTCCTGTTCCCATTCCCCCCACTCCTCCCCCCAGGAAAATGTAGTATTTACTGTATACACAACAAAAGGATTATACACAGACAGCCCCTCTGCTCTGGTGGAAGTGCAAACTTTTTCATGGAAAACAATACAGTTGAAACTGAATGGAATTCCACAACACAACAAATGAAAAAACTGAATGGAATCCCACAACACAACAAACAAAAACTGAAATAACTCTTACCTCCTTCCAGCCTCGTGGCCCTGACACAGTTAACCTCCACACTTTCTCTCTTTGGAGGGGCAGCCATCATAATACCAGCAATCAGGATGTGGCCACTGTCAGTAACCCTAGGTCATAGATAAGCGTGAAGTGGTGGATCGGTCCAGGGAGCGATGCAGTGCGACCCAAAGCTCAGTTACAGAATTGCAGAGACCACCAGCCAAGTCCTCAGGACTCTTTTACCACAACAGAGAAGAGTTATTCTGTAGTTCTCAGGCTTTGGTACATGATGTAAAGTATTGGTCAGACCTAAAGATAAACATGGATCCAAAATGATTTTTAAAATTGTTTTCCCCATTTTCATTTACATTTTTTTACTTTATAATCTCCCTCTTTTTATCAGCACTGAATTCAAGTTACTATCAACATTCAGTCAAGGAAAAAAGGGCATGTGGCTCACCCGTTTTCATACTTGTATTATCATTATATACAAATCACTTTGTTTTAGGAACCCATACTGATTCATCACAATCCCACACATTTTTCTACTGGAGAGGATGGGTTTATGGGTAGCTACTATATTTCAGCCTGTATTTAGTAATGGTTTTTAATCTCATTATCACTGACAAACAGGCTGCAAGCTTCATGTCAACAGGCTCGTGTGAAATATCTCCATTCAGAGCAAGATACACCTCTGTTACCTCTGTTTTTGTGGTTTTTTTTTTTTTGTTGTTATTGCTGGTCACTCCATGCAGCACAGGGTATTACTGCCCTCCTCCAACATTCTTTAATTCCACTTCTTCTGAGCAATCAGAGTTCAAAAATAAGGATAAAACAAACAAAGAAAAACTAAAAATATAGCCATCCAGTGAATGTTTTAAAGGACTGGTCCCAAGGCCTATTTCCTATTTAATGGTTATTTAGCCTATCTCCCCAGAGCTCAGCCATCTGATGAGAGACACATGTAACCATCCAGCTGTTTCCAGTCCCCAGCTACCACAGAGATTTTTTTTTTCTTTGTCCTCCTTTTCAGCAGGCAGTTGAGCTAAGCTCTCACTAGACTCGATTCCTGTAGCAAGACAGGGTTAATTGGCCCTTGTTAACCCACTCTGAGCCAATATGGCATTTGTAGGACCCCATCTCAGTATGCCTTTATCTTTCTCACCACCAAAACGTCTGTGCAAGTTTCACCTTTTTAATGAAAGCCTTGATACAAATCTCTTCACAGTGCTTGCACCTACACTGTCACAATCAGCCAGCCATAAAAGTGCTAATCAGATGTTACAAATAAGACTCATTAGAATATTGGGTGCAGGTTGTATCTACTTTAAAAGAAGGAAAATTGCTGGAGATTCAGGATTCATATTGAGTCCCTGTTTAATCATTTTTCTTCATGAAAGACAAGTATTAGGAAGCACTTACTCTGATAGGATATAAATCCACTGCCCTTATAGCATTTGTGGGCATCTACGGTGCTGTTTGACTTTTCATAAGAGAAGGTATTCAAACTGCAAGGCAAATTTAGACATTTCAATTTACTTTTGTTTTCTCCCTTCCCATTGCAATTCAGTTCACTATATTATCTTTGTATATCTTCTCTTCTAAATAGCATATGGAACTATATCCACCAGCCTGTGTCTGATCCTACTTTGTTTGTCATGTATTTCAGTTTAAACTAGCCTTGAATAATCCTTTACTCTCTAGGTGCAATGATTAGGATTGTGTATAAGCCCTGCCAAACAGTGTAATAAAAAGGGAGAGTCCCTCTCTCCCTGTGCAAGGTCACATATGTACATGCAGGGACCAACATGATTTGCCTCTGTGAATTCTTCAATATGTTAACTACCAAAACATTTAAGCTAATTAATTCTGACATAATAGCTTAGAAAAAATCAAGCATTCCTTATTCCAGAAGAGTAGCTGTAGATGCTGGCAAATCAAAATAATGTTATATCTTTAAATGCTACTGGAAAGTATAAATTGACAGCCTGAAGATGAAAAACCTCACTTCATCTACAGAAACAGGTAAGCACAGATCCCCTATTATTTGACATACACAAGAGCAAACACAAAAGGACACTTAGTCATTTTTCAAGGTAGGAACAAATCAACTGCATTCTGCTTACATTTATTATCTACCTAAACACTTTCAAGCTTCCTCAGAACTGCACTTTCTTTTGCTGTCTATAGCAATGGCCATTAATTAATTTTCTCATTTGCATTGTCCCTCCCCTTTGAGGCTCTTTCTCATACTTCCTTAGAAAAATGATTGGCCAGTCACTGGCTAAATGACTGTATTGATTTCAGGAACTGCCTGAGTAAAAGCCAAACAAGCAGCCCCAAGAACAGGGAATTTCCTTGATGCTCTGATTCTTCAGACAGTCTTTTCTCAGCTATTTTGTGCTACCAGCATTTTTGTCCTAAGATAGTTGTGGTGAAACCCAAGTGTAGCCTCTGATTTATTAGGAGGTATGACTAACATCATAACCTGTTTTCAGTGCAGCTCCTATAACGCAAGTTGCAGTGAAGTACAATCATTCTGACGCCTCATCAGCTTAGCTGAAATCAAAACAATATATTCAGAAAAAGGAAATTGGCTATTAAATGTAAACCATACAAAGGCTGCATTCTCAAGTCTTCTGTGCCTTCAATTAGATCATTGAAATAAGTGGCATGCAGAATGGAAAGCGAGCCTTCTCCTTAGAGCACTGAAAAGCACTTGAAAACTTGCAAAGAGGATGATGCTTTTCAAGCTTTTAAGAAGTAAAAAGCACTCCATACATTCTGAAAGGCAAAATGTTGTTTCCATTAAGAATCTTAGTAAATTTTAACATAAAGCAAGTCTAAATATTTTAAAGTAGGGAAAGAATATCTGTTTCAGCAGATACATACTTTTAGTAGATTAATTCACTCTGTCCCAGAGATAAAACTTTTGATTTGGAAAGCCTTGGGATGCATGGTGATGAATAAATTTTATATTCCAATTTAGTCACAGAATATTGTAACTATGTTTTGCAATATTTTTGAAAAGTAATATCTTTTTTTCCAGCCCTTGCTAACAGCAGTAACAAAGATTCCTATTTGGAATGTATTTTATTTTGTAATTATGCAAATAAGGTTGTATGTTAGTATTAATCATACTAAATGAAGATATCTTTTTCAGTTTCAAAAACTGAATAATTATTTATTAACAATGACTGGTGAAGGAGCTTAAAACAAATAAGATTGCACTTTAAAGAAGCTTGCAAGAATATTTTTGGGGAGGGTTGATTTTATATATTTTGAAAAAGTGTGGTAGGCTAAAATATTTAAAACCAGATATTATTTGTGAGAAATGTGGTACAAATGTCTTTCAAATGCATTTGTATTTATAAATTCAGTATCTGGGTTATGAAAAGGAAGAAAATGTGTAAATATCACTTATTTTCTTTATTTCAAAAAAGATGAATTGGCATCTGTCTCTTTTACTAGTAAATAAGTTATTTCTAATAAATTAATTTAAGAATGGATTTCTAAACAAATGTTCTGAAAAGCAGCTGTGTTACGAGATGAGATTGCTTTCTGCCACTGGAGCTCCGAGTGCGTGGCAGCCTCAGAGCTCTGCTCTTGCAGAGTGCAGCTCATCAGGTCACTCTGATCTGAGGCACTAGCTGTGCAAGCTTTGGTTTGTGTGTCTTTCTCAAAATGAACTCTGTCACTCAGTTCACATGGTTCAGCAGCAAATTGATCTCTCTAAGTTCATACAAACCCAAACTCCTAGAAGAATTTCCTCCTTTCCTTAGACCCTGTGCCTTCTTCATTAACTTTGATACAGGCTCCCTGCCTCACTTCTGCTGTTTCTTGTGCTCATCTTCTTACAGGGTAGTCAGCAGCTTCACCCTTTTTGCAGGCTTATCCAAGCTCACACTGTAAAAGCTGTTCTTGTCCCCAGCTAGGAAGAATCACTCTGTATCAAAGGTGAGGCATGATGCAGCCCACTTCCAGTGGCCAAGCACACGGAGCTGGCAACTAGTGCTGTTAATGGTGATGCTGACTTTGTCTAGGCTAGAGAGAGTTTGTCTCTGCAGCCAGCCCTTCCAGTCAACACATATTTGGTGTCAGCAAATTCTTTTTTTTTTTTTTTTTTTTTTTTTTTTGGCAGTTTTGGCAGTACGACTTCTATCACTGTTCTATCACTGAATAAAATAAGCTGCTTTGGCAATGGGATGAGGCTTCTAACGAGGTAGGAATTTTCTGCCTTGCTAGGCCATGTTAGTCACTTTGGCTATCTGTTACAGGTCAAACAGAAGGATTCTTTTGTAGTCAGTATCAAAAGACAGGATCCTCCAAAATGTGGTTCAGCACACTGAAGAGACACATGGCCAACAGTGGGGTTGGCGAAGTCCTCTCTGGAACAATCTTCCCCAGACTGAAGGGCACAGATGTCTAACTTTGGTTTGACACGTAAAGTTAGCTTAGGCAATTTGTACCCAATTATTTTACAGGTAGTGTGAAAAATCTAACACAGCCATGCTCACACATCTGAGTGCACCGTCCTCTCTGAATAAACTTCAGGTAGGCTGCTTCACGTGCTTCTCAGCATGGTAGCCAGCAGAAATCAAATATGAGCCATGTTTAGCTCTAAATCAAAAATACTCTCTGTGATTTAAGCTTACTTCTTTGACTTTACATCAAAATGGAACAGAGGAGACAGGCTTAAACTGCAATGAATAGGAAAGCAGCAAGTAGAATAGCCTTTGTGCTGAACACAGGAACTAGCTCTTCACTGATACCTGTTCAAGTATCATTTTCCAGGCTCAGTTAGGGTTGCTGGAGTAAACTTTTAAACCCCATTATTTTGTATCTGTATTACAAATTATGGGTCAGGGCCAAGTTTTTCTGCATGCTGTACAAACACCTAACAAAAAGTATCACTAAACAGCCCACGCCTTGATGAGCCTGGGGATCCTGTGAGGGGAACTAAGCAAGGTGAATGTCACCGTGGATGAGAAACACAAGACAGATAAAAGCTGGGAGGAAAAAGGAAGCAACGGAGCAGAAAAATGATCAGAGTCCTAGGTAACAAACATCCTGTGAACTCTGTGTTTCTGTTCTAATCATCTAGCTTGTGGCTGTCTCAGGTTTTTTTTTTCCCCCTCTTCTCTCTCCACCCACGTTAACCTTTCCTTGTGGACGTAAGTCTTTGCCTGTTATGTTTTTATGTGTCATCTGTTTGTTTGTTGGTTTTTGTTTTGTTTTGTTTTTTTTGAGGGGGGGGTGTCTTTAGGTTTTGACAGATACTTGGTTTTCTGTTTGTAGACTTCTGGGACACTACATCGTTTATCTACACTAAATGACTCAGGACAATACAGGATCTGATTTTGATTGATTGTTTGTCTTCTATTTTACTACTAGAAATAAATGTTATTAAATAATAAATTTGATTGTCTTCTTCAAATTGGTTGAATTCTCAAGTCTATTCTTTCTCGCTTTTTAAAATCTTGCTAATATTATGAAACGTATTATGGGAAATTGTTCGCTACACGAGAATTAGATTTAATAAAGATCTTTCCCTATATTCAATCATAACTGCTTTAAAACTATGCAAGTAAAAATTAAGAACTATCATTCACACTTTTGTCTTCAAGTATATATGGCAGTTTTGTTTAGAAAGTTTCTTGATTTTAAGCTGATACAGAATGTAGCTTTCTGTTTCACTACACAGGTTTGAGAAGTAATAGAATTTTGATACAGCTAAGTTAGAACAAGGATTACAAAAACATTTTCTGTACTAAGACAAGGGTTTTACTTCTGGTATTTTGTGGAAAAAAAAAATGGGATCAATAAAAGCCTTTACAGTGCATTACTGTAGGGAAAAATAATTTGTATAGAAGTTACTGTGAGCTTTAGACTAATGGTCATAACTGTAAATGATATTGAAAAACAGATAAAATTAAATAAAGACTTGCAAAGTATAAATTTGCTGCTGGCAATCTAAAAAGGATTTTCTTGTTACTCACCCATGGGATTTGGGGTTCTATCAAGGAAGCTTTCCTACTTGTCATACATCATTTCAAAGAGACATATATAGCCTGGAAACTGCTTTAAGGCAGCTGCAAGCAAGTGTCACTTTGAGTTAAATGCATTATTAAACTGTTGGGAAATTTCACATCATGGGTCATTTATCTATGCTAAATGGGTCAAAAGCCTCTACACATGCCTAGATAAATGAGAGAAGAGCAAAATTCTCCCTCGGGACGTAATACGTTGACAACCTCTTAGAATTCATGTTGTTATTTTTAGTAGATATGAGGAAAAATGACTTGCTAAGTATACTAATTCATAAAACCAGGTGCCAAATACCCATAAGAAAAGGTTACCAAATATTTCTGAATTTTGATGTTGCTTCATGCAAGGTATCAGTGAAATGAAGTATAATATGTTTTGATTCTCTGTAATTAATGACTGATTGCTGGTCCCAAAAGATCCATGTGGAATAACACGTATTTTACCAGCTTAGTTACTTTTTGAAGAAATAACGTGTGCACTTTGAACCAGGCATAGAGGTAACGAAAACAGAGCAATATAAAGTTTCCAAAACTTGTACATGTTATTACAATGTGATTAAATTTCCTTGCAGAAGAGGGACTTTGGTTTCCTAAATCCTTCAATGCCCATAGCACATTGCTGAGCATTCCCAGATACCATAGCATGCATCATCAAATAAAGTAGAAGCTGACCTGGTAGCCAGTTTTAGGAAATTAGCAGCAATGTGAAGTAACACAGTGAAGTGAGCTAGAAACAGTTCTTCACAGTGCATTGGTATTCTTTCATGTTGAAAGATGAAGTTTTCCATCTCCTTGCGCATTTGTCCATCGAGCAGAGCAGTCAAAAAATAGTTGAGCAAACAATTGCAAAGGGAGTGCCATCCTTTTGAATTACAAGCAATTTTACTTTCTTGTTAGCTGATAGATTTAAAAGAATATTTGGTATCAGTATTAGTTCATAGCTCTGAGCTGGCTGAGTTCACATGAGCACTCAGCAGGTTTTCTGGCTCTCAGAACACAGACGACCTCTGGAGACGAATCGTGTCAGATCAGGACAAGTCCGTCTCTTCTTTCAGCCAGATGATTATGGGATATTTAAATGAATAAATAATTAACTTCTAACACATCAAGTAGGTTTCCACTAGTGCTCAAGTCAGTGACTGAATCTGTGAAAATAGCATAGTTAGGTTACTCTCACCTGTGGCAGTGACATTTCTATCAGTATACCACTGGCCACAGCCCCCAGCACAGGGGTTCAATCTGGGAAGCTGGTTCATTTCACATCTTGTTTGTTTGTTTGTTTTTTATTGTCATGGTCAAACCAGAGCAACCTTAGAGCACCATCAATCCACCAGATTCAATGCACCAGGATGGGGGGTGATTTTCCTATCAAGCCCCATGAGGGCAGCATGATGATTAAGTCATCTAAATTAATTATTAGAAGAAATATCTATGCAATCTGGAGAGCAATGGAAAATTTTTTGATGTATTCCTAATCTAGTTTAATCTTGAAAAACGTTATTTATAACTAGTCACTGGAATGTCTGAATTGCTTTTATTTAAAAAAAATAAGGTAATCTCAGGTCATTACAAGGTTTCTGACACAAACAAAAATATCAGTTTGAATAGGATAAATGTATATGGCTTGAGAAAAGACTGGCAGTTGTTCATTAACAGTCTTAATCATTCGAAATATCTTGTTATGAATTAGCCACAAACACCATAAATTAAACCTGGATGAACCTTTCCAATCTTACCTTTCCAATCTTGTATTAACAGACAATAAATTAATAATAAATAGGTGATGCGCTACATTCAACATTCAAAGGCATTTGGCTTTTTTTTTTTTTTCACTTTTCTGGCTCTAGCATAATTTTTGAAAGGACAACTGATGGCAGTCTTAGCAAACACTTTTCCTCTCTTAATCCATGGACCTTATTGCACTTTGGTCTGAATGAGCCCATAAAACATTTCCAGCACTACTTGATAGTTTTGCAAAAACTGTCTCCATGTCTTATTTTGATAGAGTACAGTGTTCATTTAGTCTGTGTCTTGTTATAGGACCTTGAATATCACAAGCATTCATAAAAGACTGACCAAGATTCTGACCTTTATACAGTAACTTTTATATCGTATGATATAAACACGTAAGAATTTTAATAGGAATTCTGACAAAGAAAAGAAACCTGAAAAATGTTAATAAAGGATTATGATGTGATTAAAATATATTTTATCTTTCAGATTACTATATGACTCTGAATTCTAGAAAACTTTCAGTTTATAGTATTTATCATAACCATAACATCAAATTCAAATTAAAGTTACATGAATGTAAGCTTTCTCTTTAACTATTTTTCATATTTATAATTTTGTAAATTATTTTCATATGAAGAAGACCTATTAAAACTTTAGTATGCTAAAAAATTGGTGAATCAAACAAAGCAAAGTGTTGCAAGATGTTTGACTGATGAACCAAGCAAAGCAAAGCAAAGCTGATCTGTTTAAACCAACTGACACTACTGGCATTATACCAAAATGTATAAACATGTAACCTGACCTGCCAGTGCATTTTACAAAGATGTCATTGAGAGCAAAATTAAGACATGTCTCATTAAAAATTTTCTCAGACACAGAATGTATATATTAAAGCCATGACATAGGCTCTAAATTAATTAACCTATTTTAAAGTACAAAATCTCTGTGCTAAGGTATTCTCTCTTGAAAGTTTCTGACAAGCTCCCTAGGTATCCTGATAGTATTTTAAGCTTAATTGTCTTAATAATGTAATAATAACTTATATCACCATTAAATTCTTACTTTGCTCCTCTTTATAAATGTACCAGGATGATATGAGAAACAGACACTATAAAACAGTTTCAAAGATTAGAAAATATTCCTAATGATGTTCATCACACAATGTAAGATTGTTTTACAGAGATTATTTTGAACATACTAGTTTACTTCTATCCATAGCTATTTTAGTGTACAATGCATGTTGACATAACGTACATCAGGCCATTTACAGTGTAAACAATGGCTCTAAATTAAATAAACTAGATTTACTTAATTTGCTCAGTAATAACAATATTACATTATTTTAGCCAAATGTCTATGTCAAACTGAACAGAAATAAGAGGAAAGCAGTAATTAGTCTAGGTTAAAATATATCCTCAAAGGATATTAAATATGCAAGAGCTCATCCATGAAAATTAGACTGCAAGAGGTTACACCATGTATTGGCTTATTTTGTTACATATCAAATTATCTCTCATGAATAAATATATCTAATAATGTTTAACTCTATAATTTAATAGTGCCCTATTAAAAATATTTTCTGAATCAACCAAGCTGTGTATTTGATTTTCTATGATTATCAGATTTTAAGTACACAATAATTAAATGTGCAATTTGTACTGACTTCTGCAAGCACAATTAAAAAGACTGTGCACTTTAATCCCTTAAATAGATAACTTCAATAAATACAAACTCTAGGACCTAGTACTTAACTTGAATAATAATATAAATTAAGGAACATAACAAGGTGTGAAGTTCCCAAAAGGAAAAAGATTAGTTTATATCTCTTTGTTTATCAAAAGAAAAAAAAAAAATCCTGAACTATTAAATTTGTTTGACATGCTTTGCAACATGAGCATTGCTACACTCCCTTTCCCACAGCTACTAAGATCGTAGCTTTCTTAAAGGACTTCAAACCACATCTAATCTAGTGTAAAATCCTCACCTTGCTTGTCATTAGGCAGTGACACAATTTCCCTGTCAAACAGCTCTGAACTTGACTGACCCTCAAAACCTTCACAGAGTTACCCACAGCTGAAAAGGAGCTGATCTGGGTAACCTCGCTGCCATTTGCTGCCACAAAGAACTAAGGGATACTTTGAAAAATGAACTTGGTTAATAGGTGCTGAGGAAGTACAGGTGACTTACAAGTCCCCACATGCAGCATTAACCCAGAATCATCACTGCTCTCTCGCGATGAGAAATGATAGGAAGGACTGTTCTAGTTGCCATGGTGACCTCCACTCAAATACTGCATATCTCTCTCCTTTTCCTCAGGGTGAACGAAGATCTTTGAGGAGTTTTTGTTCCCTTTTCACTGGGCCCTGCCCCAGCATCAGGCCCAGCAACAGTGCTAGGCTGAACGAAGAGTGGGTGCTATTTGCTAATTCTAAAAATTCATGAAGATAAATTAGTCTTTTTCCTATCATGTTCCCTCCACCGTAAGAAATGAAGATGAAGAGTGGAGCAATCAGCTAATTAACCCCCTTTTCCAGGCACAAAGAGCTGCATTACAATGTGACATTGCTCTGCCCTTTTCTTTTTGAGGTGTTTTCATGGCCTATCAGAGTCTGCTCTATGAAAAGACCCTCTGCATCTGCTCTTGCAACCTGCTAATTACAATACTGTAATTAAACGCACACTGAAGCGATTGCCTTCATATATCACTGTGTGTGACAAGCAAAGAGTGACTTTCAGTTAAGACATACTTAGCTCCCCTCTTCCTGCCTGAGGAAGCTGAAGACTTGTTTTTGGCTCACCTGGTTTGACAGCTGCCTGAGGACATCGAAAATCCTGGTTGTCTGAGCTGTAGTTCTGTGAAACACATATGCATACATTCATGCATGCAAATGGGCCAAAGTCACTGTGAGTACCCCAATGTAGTTACTGAAACTGGGTACGGATAACAGAGCAAAATGTGTCCAGTGTAGTGGTTGCCCCATCTTCCTCTCAAAACAGACAGTTTGTTTCTCAACTACTGTTTCAGATTCCTGCATCACCCCACAGATACAATGTCACAACAATATCCTGGGTGTTTCTTGCTTTGATTCTTCATCCCCTTTCGTGGTTTCAGCATTCCCAACCTCTTTTTCTCTACCACAACAATAGTACTTAGTTCTTTTCTAGCAGCACTTCAGTCCCAAGGAGAGCAGAGCTTAAGATGTGATTTTGCTTGGTAAGGAACAAATAAATACATTTTTTGTTATAAGTGGGTTCTTTGGTTTTGATTCATTTTGCTGTTTGCTGTACAGTACACTTTGAGACTGTGTCTGAGCTAAACTTGCTTGAGGTCCACACCAGGAGCATTCAGATGTGCTCAGCTACACAGAAATTTCTGCAAATCACAGTGAGAAACCACAGGAAAAAAAAAAAAAAAAAAAAAAAGTCTAGTTAGTGAAGGGAACACTACCTTACCATTGCCAGCAGTTATCTGCAGGAAAGCAAGAGGCACTGAGGAGAAGTCAGAGGACTTGATGGTCACCTCCTGTCCCCCAGCTGCTACCATGCTCTGCTTCCTTACTCTGTCTTGATGGGATCACATCATTATCTGATTTGGGGAAGAAAAAAAAAGTGGCCATAAAATAGCGGTGCCTTTGAAGTGTAGACAAAATGCAGACACATCAAAATGTATTTTTCTTTTCTATACCTTTTTCTTAAATGAAATATAATGGTCAGCTTTAGGCTAGGTGCTGCCATGCGTTGCTGATGGGAAGTGAGAAACAACAGCAATAAATTCAGCTTTCTTCCTGAAGTACTGCTTGCAGCATGAGGCAGCACTAATCAAAGTCAAATCACAAAGGTTTGGATTTCTTCCATTCAGTACTAATACCTAGGGGCAAGATGGAGAACTGTTTGATATCGAGCAGCCATATTCCCTACACTCTTTACCAACCAGTTTAATGAAAGCTCGGTAGGGTTACTCTATAGGAGATTAGAAATGGTATTAAATCATACCAAAACCTATCGTTTGATGGCACTTCTGTAGCAGCATACACGAGTTGGAAGAGTTTACAGCCAGTACTACTGATATGAACAAAATGTGTCTTTTTCCACCAGTGAAACAAAGACAGTTACACCTATGAGTAAGTGTCTGCAGGACTGGGACCTATGATGCTAAGAACAAAATAAGAGGAAACAAACAGCAGGGATGCCATAAGAATGAAGCAGCCTGTGCACAGCATTTCTTTGAAGTATAATTACAGCCGCACTGAAGCATGAATGTAGCCTAACATATTTGCAACCACTGTAATCAGTGTAATCATGCTGCCATTTCATTTACTTTCACACATTCTGTTAAGGCATTAGGACTGCTGTGTAGACTGCTGGAATGATACAGTTAATACTGTCGATTTATTTTGTTCATGCTGATAAATCGTGTTGTTATTCTGCTAAATTCATACTTCTTTATGATTTTAAGGCTAAAGCAGCCCATTTCATAGTAGTATAAGAATTCTGCTTCTAGAATAAGAATAGAAGCCCAAACCAGATTTTGTTAGATTTTTAACACCTTTACAAGACCTCATCTCTGCTGTTAATTAGCAGTATTGGGACCAAATAAAAAGTAACGGGTAACTCCCTCTTGTAAAATTTTTCTTTCTAGTAGTTATTATTTAGTCACAGTGAACATAGTGGGAAAAAAAAAAAATAAAAAGAAAGAAAAAGAGAAGACACCAAGAATTTTAATCTTGATGTCATTCTATACCGTTTCAAGTCTACCACTTCTAGTTTTCTTTCTTTAAGCAGGTGCATTAGCAAAATAAAATAATATAATGTGAATTGCCTTGAAGGTATAGAAGGTAATTAGAACATTATAGATAGCTAAGTGAAGAAAGGGCAGGGAAAAGAAACGTGCAAGGTTTAACATCTGCACTACCATACAGCCCTTGGAAAATAAGATACAAACTGATTTGGAATAAATTATCTTGCTGATTTATCATATTAATTATAAACCTCCCTTCTCTCAGATGGTTCTTCAATGCTGTTTGCATAAACACAACAGAATGAAGTAAAATTACACGAGTGAAAGGGCAAATGATTTTTCTGCTGGTAAGGTGCTCGTGTTGATTTTTTAATTTATCTTAACTATGAATGTTGTATTTGCCTATATTTTAAGGAAAAATTCTGTGATACTTCCTAAATGAGGCCATGTAAAGGGGTAGTGGAAAATGGTAGAGTGAGTTTTTAATGAAAATTCTGCACCTTGATGTCTACCTAGGATCTTAAACAGCTATGTCATAAGCAGACTCACAAGAATGGAATCTATATAACAATTAAAATACTAATGCTCTTCTAATCACTTAAGCACCTAGAGTGTGTATCAAGGTAATCACATTCATTGTAAATTTATATGCTGTTCATATCCTTGTAAGCATTTTGAAAGAAAGTGGTGCAGAAGACACAGGTGCCTAAATTAATAAACATTAGAAAATCAGCAAGAGATTTAACTACACTGGTTATTGTTTTCATTATTAAATAATTAGTTTGAACATCTTTGTACACCTGGTCCCAAATCATGGGATTCAATTACCTTGAATGGCTTTGGGCTGCTATTTGATCACTTAATACTAAATCTGCAAAGTACTGGGCATTAGGAAGGATATCGGGTAGAGGATATTGAGATTTCCCAGAAGTTTTGTGAAGAAGTTCACTAATCAGAACATTTTGTTTTGCAGACTCATGACTATAATTAATAATGGAAAAGCTTTATTAGGACTTTTTTTAAAGGGCAGAGCCAAAGAAAAAGGTGGCAGGCAAAAGGCTGAATAGCATCATTTAAGCATTCTCTCAAGGAAGTATTTTCTTTACAGAACATGTATATTTGATACATAATTTAAGGGATGTCACATGTTCCTCCTGACTTTCCTACCATTTGCTATACATACTGACTAGCTCACAGGTCCTGTCTTGTTCAATTTCAAGAGTACTGAATTTGTTTTATTCCAGCTCCAATAGCTGCCTTGCGAGAATTCTATGCAAATAGAAAATTCAGAAAAGTTTTATTTGAATTTAAGACCTCCAGCAGGGTCCTAAACAATATACCTCTGAGCATTCAGATATATCTTTAAAATCTCTTATGCCTTTAAGCAACAAACTGAAATAGTTTGGTGTAAAATTTCAGATTAAAAAAAAAAAAAAGAATTTAATTAAAAGCTGTAGTCAAGTTTCACATTGAATCTCAATGTTCTGCATGATGTTTACAATATGTAATTATTTTCCTGTAGAATTCAAGAAACAATAATAAATAAAAAAATAAAAAACACTCCTAAACATACTCTCTTAATGGCTTCAGTAGAATAAATGTGAACTAAATAAATCTAGACTTAGAGGAAGCAAGTATCCAGTATCTCACTTACTTTTACAGAAACACATTAAATAACCAAGTGCCACTTCCACATATATACCCAGATAATGTATATAATTCCCACAAAAGTTTCAGTAAGTCAAAGCATCCTTTTCCTTTCCAAAGTTTTTGAACATCCACTGATTGCAAAACCCTGTAATTTCACAGAAAATGATTTTTTTTTCCTCTGCCTAAAAACTCACTAATAGCAAATTACTGTGACCCTTCGAAGTATGACAGGAAAACAACATGGATGGAGAGTGTTTTCCAAATCTTGAAAAGGGCTAATTGATGTGAAACTATTTTCCAGGTCAAAACACAATAATGTAGGCAAGATTGACAAAGGAGTGATTTCAGTCTTTGCCTGCATCTCTGTAACTTTCTGTTTCTCGTTACTCTCAGTGACACAAAAGCACGGACAATATTGGTGACAACCACTGACATTCTCAGACAATGGTATCCTGTTAAGGTAAGCTCCTGCAACAAAATCACACATTCTGGTATACTTTTGTAGCATCATTTTAAGAGCTACAGAAGCTAGAAGATATTTCAGATCTAAGATTTCTGCAGCATGTATTTCTGAATATGACTGTTCACACTGAGAACAGACATGATGTTCATATTCATTAGATGTTAATTTTTGGTGAATGATGTAGTCTCCTCTCTGGTTAAGGATTACATAAATTACAATTTTCAAATTGATTTGAATTAATTTTAAAAAGTTTCCAGGAAAAAAAAAACACTCCCATGTACTTGTTTAAAATGTACTTTGCAGGTACATTTGTATGAGTGAGGCCTAGAGCTGGGCCATGGAGATGACACAGAAGCTAGGAATTTGGAAATTCATTCTCTCTGTTACACCACTCAGTACCTGTCAAGGATGATGATGATGATAAAAGCAAATTAGGGCTAAAAGGTATTCATCAAACTTGTAATAGTTGCAAATTGATGGGCCTGCTGGAAAACTTCCCAACAGTCTTAGGCCACATTACCGAGACAGCCTAAACAGCAGGGATTTGGTGCACTGTTTTGTCTTATATATTACAAGCTTTTGTGAGATAGTTACCATTTGAACTGATGTAAATTGAGCAGGTGTAAAATTCCACTTCTGTTAAGAGTAGACCTTTCCTGCTCTTACATGATGGATAAAGGAGTGCACGGGTATTTCAGGAATACCTGTTTTTTGAAGAAAAAGAAAGTCAGAATTAGCATATTTGGTACAGTCAGTACAATAAATGTATATACAACGTTGTATTTTTGCATGTGAAAGCAATAAATATTTTAAAAATTATTCACTAATGAGTTTTACTGTCTCAGTCTGTTCTCACAGTATTAGAAATCAGCTCCTTCTAGTGACCATGTAGTCACCAAGGCTAAACCAGGGGTTTATATGCATACATGTTCTTTAGGGGCAATATAAAATATAAGAGGAATGTTTCTTATTTTATTTTGAGTGGGATTTGTTTGTTTGTTAATTAATGGAACAATACTTTGCCCTGGTACACGCTTGGTCTGTCCACCTAATCAGTGTACCTTGGAGGCAACATGGCTTCATGGCAATGAATCAGCTTATCTTAGCTGCAGGCCTTGCAGCATTTTATTTATTTATTTTCCTTCATAGCGTCTCTGAGTCATCCCTGTTGGCACCAGATCCTAGGGTACTTTTCCTTGGGTAGAATTTCTCCCCAACACAAAATAAGACATAACATTGTCCTAAAGTAAATATGATAATTCCCTAATGCTAAAATTTTAAAACAATAAAAAGTCTGCAGAAGTGTCTATTCCTTCTGCAGCACTAAATAATTTTAAGTGAGGAAAATCTGCAAGTGCCTAGAAATAATCTGCTTGTCACAATAAGTATTGCACTGCAAAAATCAGAGAGTGGCATTTGCATTTTAAACTGAAGTCTTAAGTTTTTCCTCAGATTCCCAGCATTTTGCCACTGATATCCAAAGTCAGTCACTCAAGCACAGCTAGCCTCTTCAGGACTCTGGTTTATAACAGCATCCACGGAATAGCTAGGGCCATTTTATCCTGAAAAAGTTCCCAGCAGAACCTGTGTATTCATTTAATGCAGAATAATAGTACAAGTAAGCTCCTCACTACAGTCACACAGTAGGAATTATAATACTAATAAAGGTGAGATTTTTGTGAGTCTCTGCAGGGATTAATTAGAACGATGAAGGTGAAAGTGTGTTTTCTGCAGTTGGTAGACATAGTTTTTGCTTTTACAAGTACAGATAGGGGAGGTTTTTGAATATATTCTTTGGAATCTATATTGGGACAATATTTTTAATTGGAGGTCACGTGTGTAGAGATAAATGCTTTCAGTGAGTGGGCCATGCTAAGGAGGCATTTGACTGCTGACAAGCAGAGAAGTGCACAGCAGTGTTACACTGCTGTTGAAGTTAGGTAGAACTCAAGCTGGCTTAAGCTCTGTTTTGTTCCTGAAGTTTAGTCCAAGTTTTCAACAATAACTTGCTTCAGAATGAAAGAGGAAAGGATAAGGACTAGTTAACTCTAATGTTTTCCATGGGGTTAACCCGAGCAATCCCAGTTCTTCAAAGCAGACCCCAGAAACCCCAAGCTGACCTGATTTATATACAATTTAACATAGAAAATGTGTATGAGAAGGTGCCAGAGAAATCCCAAGACTAAACATTTTAGTGTAAAAATTGTGATATCAAGATTAAATGTTGGTAAGGTTAAGATGAAATACAGCTATAATCTAATTATGATCCTTTCTTATTCATGACATTTTCATTTTGCAGGTTATTTCCTTTATTTCTGTTCTTTTTGTTCTTGTGCATTTAGGATGCAATATCATCGTATGCAATCTCCCAATTAAAGGGCTTCTACTGTAGCTACAATCATCTCAAAGGTACTCTGATAAATGCTTCCATCTCTTAAAATGCTTTGAGATACAATAAGTGCCTCAGAATATGCAACCGTAAAAAAGATCAGTCAGCTACACTGACTGTGTGCCATAAATTTTGTCTGAAATCTGAATCATCTGTGAAGATTTAAAGGAGCAGAATCGAATCCTGTCTGGAATCCTTTCCAATTTTCATGTGGAAAAAGTATCTGAATACCATGGAAGTTTACAGTACGCGCAAACCCAGACTGTAAGAGTCCAAAGGAAAAAAAAAAAAAAAAAAAAAAAAGTCAAGATAAGGGTGTAAGAACTAAATTGATTCATTCATGGAGGTTACAGGTTTGGTTAATATAGTCCTGTCTCTTCTGGGATTAGTAAACCAGGTCACTTCTTTTTTCCATCCTTTATCATAAATTGACTTGCTGTTTTGGTTTGCTACATCAGCAGAATCAAATACAAACCAATTTTCTCAGTGCAATGAGGGTTGTACCAGTGAGAGAGTGGGGCTGATACATTAGCATTCTCACAGTCACATCTCCCCTATCCCTTGCCCACAGTATTTTCTTGAGTCGAACTTTCCCTCATCCACTTCCACATCAACTCTTCTCATGCTAGGTTAGCAGTGAGAGGGAGGAAAAAGAGGATCTTCAGGATTTTTCTGTTGATTTTGCTTCACCTGCCTTGAGCTGCACCTCAGGTATAAGAAGGCAGGTGTTACTTGAGAGCTGTTAAGGTAAATACTAGAAACTGCTGGAGTAACAGATGATACCGGCATATTATAATGCAGCCTAGAGGTAACAGGCTTTGGAAATTGCATCTAAAGGCTGCAGTGATTCCTCCAGTAGTAGATTGCTGTTGGTATCCACTGACAGAAAGCATTGAAACCAAGATGCAGAAAAGGAAAGAGTAGTCGCTCTTCTTTATATACAGCCCTGCTGGATGTTGGAGCTTTCAGATAGATTTTAAGGGGAAGAATCAAAGTGTGTGAATTTATGTTGCTTCTTAGGACTAAAATAAACTCTTCCTGTGCCTCTCTGCACTTGTAAAGCAAGGCTAGTGGCTCTGCCACTGTGAACTTCCAAGTCAAAGAAGCAGTCACTATGGGTTAGAGAAGCAGGAAATCTGCAAGTAATAAAACAAAAAGGATCAGGGATAGCTTGTCATCCCATCATGGGGAAAGTTGCCTCACCAGGACAAAAGTTCTTTTTAGTGGGAGAGAGTAGTAACAGTGGGCATTAACATCACAGGGAACTCTTGTGTAGCTCCTGACAAGAACTTCCTTGAAAAAGATTTCCTTACTGTTTGAAGTATCTGCCCTGCCTGCACAGCAGACAGCTTGCTTTCTGACTACTGTCTTCCCTGTCTGCCCCCCTATGTGCTTCTCTGTTGTAACACCCTGTATTATTACAGGCACTCTCGGCACCTGGCTGCAGGAGTGAATCAAAGTGTTGTGGAGGTAGCATATCAATTTGGGTTTGTGCCATGGTAATAGTTATTTGACGGTTAAGTGGGATCATTTCAAAGACTTCTTCTTCCTTTTCCCTATTTCTCAGTGTCCAGATCACTGCTTGAGCTGCCTTTCCCCTAAACACTATGTACTCACCTTTTGTGACTGTCTAAAATAGAAAACCTCTGCTCTTGTCAAAAGGATAAACTGAAACAGTCACTTATCTGGCTGAGACATTGCACACCGGAGTGCTCCATAACCACTTCCCAGCTGCCCGCTGCTGGCTGCAGACCCTTGCCCAGCTGGGACAGCTGCAGCCAGCAACATCACCGCATCCTTCCCTGAGACCATCACAGTGCAGAGGATAAGCTGACCTCAAAGCTGTGAGCATCTGAAAGAAGGTGAACACAATCAAATAATCCATTTTGAATTCATGGTACTTACAGAATCTCCCTCAAAAAAAGAAAAAAAAAATTGGATTATGTGTCAACTGACTTCACATTGCTATACAAAAAGCTATTTTCTTTTCTTCACTTTTCTTTCCACTGCAATTATATAGCTAGCTTGTTAGCTGTCTGCACACACACACACACACACACACACACACACACCATTTTTCAGTCCATGATATCTACATGGAAAATACGTAGTACTCATAAGCATAGCTGTGCAGGCTCTCCTGAAAGTTAACAAGATTTTAATAAATTCCAAAGATTGGAATACAGGCCAAATTAATTCATATGTAGAAAGATTTCTGTCTACAATAACAGGAGTAAATGCCACATAAAACCCAGTCCTGCTCCCATCAGAGACAATGGGAATTAAGCCACTAACTTCAAAGAGCAGTGCTCTCCCTGTAGAGTATATTTCATGCTTCTGCAGTCTTGGCTAGATTAGTGCAAATTAAACATTGGGTTAAGTTGCCAGAGCCTATAAGCGCTCCATTAGGCTCTGGAGGATTTGGCTAATTTTAGTCAAATACTTACCTATTTTACAGAATACATGCAAATTTCATCCATGGGATAAGCCCACTGAACTTGATAGAATGCCACTAATGAATTTGGCCTTACAGCTCCACCATCTCTGCATTTATGCAGTGCTTAAAATGCATTGCAGTTTTATGCACCTTATCAAATAAATCTTAAGAAACAACTATTTCATACTAGAGCATACAAAATAATTTAATAAGAGTTGTAAATAAGTGGTTTTGACAAGTGCTAAAGGATCTAATCATCAAATCATATTCAGAGCATACACAAGCCTTTTCTTGCCTGCAGGGCCATCATGGAGAAGGCTGGCTGCAGTATCTCCTTCCAGTACTGCTCACTGTCCTATATCCTTGTGAATGGCAAACTGCCCCAGGGAGCTACAAGCTACATTTTTCAATCATCTCTGCTTTATGTTAAATACACTTACAAGCAGCCAAGTAGCATCCCCAGAGGGCCTTACTCTGACAGAGGGACGTTAACAATATACTTCTGCCTTTTTTTTTTTTTTTTAATATGCTTCAGTTATAGCCATTTCTGAATAATCTCCTAATTAGTGAGGAGGCCTTGGTTTAGAGTCATGGGTTGCAGAGATAGACCTGAGGTGTCTTTTCCTAGCTTCATGCTATAGCATTTTGGACATGACGGCATGGATGAAGCCTTGCCAGATTTTCAAGCCTCATTTCTTCCCTGACTGATATTATTGGCCTCCTTGCTGACTACAGGGAAGCACCTCACTACTGCGTGCCTCCGTTCCCACACACACAAGATGGACCGGGACTGACAATAAAGCATTTTGACATCTTAAGAAAAGCACTAGAGAAGCTCATTACCAAGTGTTTTGTACAATGTCTGGAACCACTGCCTTTGCAACCTCTGTCAAGGCTTCTGGGTGTTGATACAGATACAAATATCATACTGATTAGTCATTTTTAAATGGTAGTCCGTAACAACTCAGACATTTAGAAAAAGCACAAATTCAGACAATACAGTGGGGAGGAAAAAAAAAAAAAAAGCAAAACCCATTGAGAAGGCAGAAAGGTCAAGCACAGTGCTGCTCTTCTCATAAGAAATAATATTCAGAACTTTTATGTGGAGACTTGACCATTCAAGCAGCTAATTGACAGTGGGATGCCTTGCTGTACACATCTTCTGAGGTGCTTTAATTATTCAATGACACCTTGTTGTCACACAGATATTATAAATAATGCTTAACACTGATGTTTGAAGAAAGTGTCATTTGGATTTTTTTTTCGCATTATGATTCCCCACTGGGGAGAATTCCATGTTATAAACAAGCCAGCACTTCAGCATAGGGTTTTGTTGCTGTTGGGTTTTCCCCTCCTCAAATTATTATTTTTAAAAAGCTTCTGGCTCTATTCCTGACTGTTGTTACAAAATTGAGTACTTCAGCAAATTGCTTGGTTGACAAAAGGGAAAAAAAATGTTGCTTCCAAACAAACAATTATGACGACTTTGAAGCATAACATAAAATGTCTCATTGATTTTGTCCCAGAGGACTGGTGTAAAGAATGAATAACCAAAGATGCAATGAAGCATGTAATATCAGTGCATGCAACATTACTTGTGCAGTATTGTTTTTAATCCATTTGTTCACCTTTGCCCTCTGTGATCATCTACTATCAATAGGGGAAACACATGTAAGTAATATAAATATTTGATCGCCTCTAAGAAAATAATTTTCTTCCTATTCAGAGACAAACTGGCTGAGTACTGGCAGGGAAAGTACTATTCATTTTCTATGGTCTGAATGGGGCATTTTTTTTATATTACAATTAATAATTTCAACTTTCAGTGCTTGAATTTCTGGCCACTAGAAGTTTTCTTTTGGAAAATACATTTTACATCTGAACTCTGATTACACTGTAGAACTAATACCAAGCAGCACTTTTTCCTTCTCTGCTCTCTATATCTGTAATGATAACTACACTCTAAAAGGGCACCGTGCAAAAAAGTTACTGGCAAAACTTCACTCAGGTGCATTTTGTTCACACAACCCACTGTTCAAGACGGAGGACATTAGAGTGTTAAAGCCAGAAAAGAGAGCAGTAAATGATCAATGGTAGCAAATGTTCTGCAGTCATTTCTTCAAACACAAGTGATGCAGTATTTTGTCCCAAGGCTGAAATAGATTCAATTCCCTATTAGGCTAGAAAAAACTCAGTACAGCTGTTCTGCTACCTTTGGATATGGCTCTTCTCTAATAGATCATCTTATCTTCAGCCAAGGTATTTGCTTCTGTGATGGAGAATCTCTGACTTGTAAGCTTCCATTCAGCAGAGCAAATTTAAATTGATAAAAAAAATTGACATTAATCAGATGGTAAAAAATAGTTGAAAACAATCAAACAGTGGCTGTCAGTCCAAAGTTTGATTCCTGTTAATCATATTCATCTCTCTAGATATGCCTGAAATCAGTTTCCATCACTGAAGTGGAACAGATTATTTATTGTCATGGGTTTCTCGGTATCTTTTCAGTGCTCAAACAATTCTACACATCTTTCCACTTAGCTTCACTGGTTTGGGATTATCATATCTCCATTAGCAAAACCTCAATCTTAGATGTAGATCCTTGTTTTTTGCTAGAAGGATTCTGTTTAGAAACTGCTGGTACCCCTTTGCTACAAAGATCCAGCCATACTGAGCTATGACCTCTTCTAGACACAGTCAGAAATATTTTTGTATTACTACATAAGAAAGTGATACAGCCAAGAAGCCAAGATCATTATGATAGGCAATCCACTATCTGTGTGGTTTTGTTGCCTAAATACTTCAAAATATTTCAGCCTTGTTTTTATGTTCCTGGACTCCTAGTTGTTCTAAATAACTGCATTAACAGTACAGAGAAAATAACCATTTCCTGTGGGAGTGACTTGATGATTTTGTTTTCAGAGTAGCAGACTGACAGAAGATATATCTATTCAGCTCTGCTGGGAAGTGGTGCCCAGCAGTAAACAAAATTAGCCCACACCATGTTATTTTAACTATACATTCCATACCTTGCTTTCAGGTTAGCATATGGCCAGAGAGGATTCAAAGGAGAAAGTAGAGTTTCATCACACTTTTCTTCCTGGGCTGATTACTCCTCCAATACTTCCAGGACCTGTTCTATGACAGTTTAGATCACAGCACTAACTGACCATGCTCAAATCTACCTTGGTAACAAACCAAGGTAGATTTGCTTTGCAGGTTTGCTTTAGCATCTATAATAGATGAGAACAAAAAGGAAATCATAAATAAGATTGTATAGCTAGGGAACATGCAGAACTGAAATAACTTAATATGTATTTGTAAAAAATGTAATAAGTCAAATGTATAAATGGAGGGAATTAAATGCCATGGTATATTTGCACAAAGCAATGTTTAAAGCAGAAACTGGAATAAATATAAAATAGATAAGTAGTAATCCTCTCCCTGCTTAACAAGGCCATTAATAACAATTTTCAAGGACAAACTGCAAAATATCTTTTAAAATATGTGCATTATGTTGGGGAAGTGAAAAGACTGATACAAGGAAAACAATGAACAGAACCTCGTTTTGCCTCCAATTCTGTATCCTAGGTACAACAGTTACTGCTGGCAGTCAACCTATACTATCAGTTACCATACACTGAAACATGATGACATTATCTGTTTACATTGATCTTGTTCTTTCAGTAATTTTTTTTTTCCTATCATTTACTGTGGAGAAGCATAGAGCATTTGGCTGTGTTTTTTTTTTTTTCTTTTTTTTTTTTTCTCTCTGAAGAGTATACCAGAAAAGGATTTAGAAATAGAAAGAAAATATTCTATTCATTTTGGTCCTTTGAAATTAAGCCACTTGCATTTATAAAGAAGCTATTGGAGATGACAAACCTGACATTTTTTGCCTTGTATAAGGCTGCAAAGATAACCGCTTTACAAAGACAATCATTCTTAAGAGTGCAAGTATTATTAGGTTTTCTCTGCTGATCTTCAAGGTGTAAGTGACAGGTAACTTAAATGCCCTGCCAACTGCAAAATTTCTTTGCAAAACATCTCAAAAAATATGATTATCTGTTTTACATAAGACTTCACAATTCATATTACATCTAATCCTTTAACATGTATTCTTCTGTTTTCTCTTTACCTGCAGGATTTCTTGTGAGCAGTGCATGTGGCTTTAAGTATTAGAAAAGTAAATGGTGCCTTGAAGAGCAGAATTAAATTCAGAAGCATCCTGCACTGATAGAAAAATTACCTCTACAATATATTCCTGCAGGCAGTTGTTCTATTAATTCCTGGAAACAGACAAATATCGATCTAATCCCAAAAGTAACAACTGTCAGTATAGCGAGTTCTCTGTGACCCATATCGTGTCTCTAACTCTGACAAGACAGATGAAGAGTTCTCCAGCTGGGAACAGAATTATGCCACCATTTTCTGACATTCTCTTTGATTTTTTTTTTCCTGTCAGCCTAGTTGATTGGTAGGCGATGTATTAATATAAGCCACCCAGCTGAAACAGGTTCAGAATATGAAAGCCATGAAGACAAGAGAAAAGAGAGAGAGATGGGTCAGACCAACTTAGTTTTCTTTTTCTTATAAGAAGTTTCTTTCTTCAGGCATAAATGATAAACTTCATGTTTTTTCCTTCCATAATGCTGGTCACACTGACAGATTTCAGACAACAGTAAAACAAGCATTTACCAAACCACCTCTTTGCCAGTGCAATAATCCAGGATTGGGTGAGAGCAATCAAACAGAGGTAGGGTAATGAACAGTGAGAACTAGCACGTGGTGCTTGCAGGTTGGCTAAGCACTGTTGAAATCAGCTGCACAGAGCAAACAAAAGCAGCTTGAGGGTCTGAAGGTGCTGTCAAGGACATAGTCTGAAAACAAAACTGTTTAATTAGCGAGCTGAGATCCCCCAAATCTCTGAGTCAGCCCTTCAGAGCCTCCAAAAGCATATCTGAGTCAGCCTGAAAAGAAAAATCTTCCTGGAGGAAGATAAGAAGAAAGGATCTAGCTTCATGCATCTAGCAGTTACAAAGGCAGGACTTCAAGTTTCTTCTGCAGCCAGTGGAGGCTCAAGAAGCTACCTCTGAAAGCTCAGATACAACTGTGAAGCAACCTCTCTGCTAACCTAGGCACTTTCAAGCCTGAACTAATCCGCTTAAATATGCCTCCTTCCTCCACAGTGTGACTAAAGAACAACAGCACTGACATCCACTCTTGTATCAGATCTGTGAAGGCTGCCAGTGTTGTTTGAAGTTTACCAGCCAGATGGGAGTTCAAACAAAGTCAAGCACTGAGCAGTATCATCTCATTTTGGATGTAAGCACAAGGTGAAATCGAACCTTTCACGTAGGAACACTTTTAATCAAACCAGGAGCCTTGTCTGCGGACTGCAGTAATGATGGGACATTAGGTCAACAGCAGTGGTCACTGGTAAGGGGTCTAGTATCTTTTCAGAGATACTGTTAAATCCAGTATTTCTTATTATTTTCCAGTGCTTCACTCAAAGTGAGGTACTGATTTACAAGTAGGTTTAGGACTTGAGGGAGAGAGATCAATAGCTTTTTAGTGAATACTAAGTGCTATTTGTGACAATTTAGAATATAAAACAGCCCCATGCTGTCCAGCTCTCATAGCAAGAGAGAGAGAAGCAAGACTCATTGACCTGAAGGACGAGAAACCGATTCTGAAATTACTTTTTCATTTTCACCCAGACCTCTGACTTGATGGCAGGATTGGGTGATTATGTACCACTGGACAAAATGCAGAGTACAAGGATACTGCACTCTGTTGGAGAAGTCTCAGTTTAATTTAGGACAGTCATATATGTTCCTAGGATTACCTAGGCAGACTTGGTGAGTTGAGTATCAGTTAAGATATGCACAATCAGACTGAAGCTTCTGGGGAAAAAACTTATTCCCCAGGCAAAAACTTGTTGCTCTTGCACGGCACAGCCAGGCTTTGTGTGCAGAAAAACTTGAGATGGATCAGATCTAGTGTATGCACATCTATGGACTGTTACAGCCTGGGTGCACAATTTCAGTTTCTAGATAAAAATCAGGTTTTCTGCAGCCATACTGTATGTTTCCATTATGTATTAAATCATTTTGATGCTCTTCTGAAGTACATGACCTACTTTACAAATACATAGCACTGTATAGCAAATGCATGGTAGTCCAACACACTTTGGAAACATAGGACTAACTGAATCAGATCATAGATTTGATCTGTGGATGAACTGTAGAAATGTTGTACTGAATACCTGTTATTAATAGAGTATTATGAGTAGGTCTGTTTAAAAACATTTGTGTTTGGTTCAAAAGGGCTAAATCCTCTTTACATATACAGAAGCTCATGTTCCCCAAAGGAACAGAGGAAGGAAGCACATTTAGGTTTTCACTTCCTGGGCACAGATATTAATTAAAATGGATTAATTTAATTAACAAGAGTCGCATCTTCATTAGGAGAATTTGAGCTACATTCCCAAGAAGCTTGCAATTCACTGAAAACGTTTGGAAAATAAAACATTCAATTGCAATGATAGATATTAAAAAGTGAAAAAAGAGCTTGTTATTAAAAAAGAGAATTATTAGCACTTAATCCCATCTGTTTCTTGTGCTCATGGAGTTTAGATTAAACTACTTTATTTCTGTCTACTAATTAGGACTATTTATTACTGACACTTCTCAGATATTTATACAAGAGCTTGAATTACAATAGTTATTTTAATATGGTATAAACACAAATAAAGAATGAGTCTTGAGAATCTCTGAAAACACTGAGTAATGTCAAACCCTAATGAAATTGGTGGCAGTCATCATGCTTGGAAGAAACTCTCAGCGAGCTGTAGGATCAGTCTTTGTCAGCTGAATTCTGGTTTCTCATTACACTGGCTAAGCACAGTGCACCCGGGATAGCTAACCTACAAATCATAACTGGGAGATCAACTGAAAAGGAAATCTGAAAATTATTGTAATAATTATGAAGTTTGTTTCAAAAGCAGTAATAGTGAGTTTAGAAATATTTATTCCTGAAACCTAATTAGAAATTCAGCTAAGTTGAAGTGAAAAAGATGATCAATTTTTTACCTAATTAGTATGCTGAATTGTGGGACTAACCAATTATAGAAAAGTGTTTCTTTATGGCTGCTTTCAAAAACACTTTGTCTGTGTTGAGAAAGCAGAGTGGAAGGCAAATAGTTAAGTGGTACAAATCTCTTAGCAGCACTAAAGGTAGGTCCTGTATTGTGGTGCTTCTCATAATTGTAACATTCAAATCGGTGGATCAGAACCTCAAAATTCCCACTTTTATCAGGAACCTTGATGCAGCGAGGTTGATGGAAGCAATATCACCAGATGCAAGTATGCAAACAGGAAGGCTATAATAATCTCAGGCCTTTATGGTAGTTTTCCCAGCTGTTTCGGAACACTGATTCACAACAAAGGCATGTATGGAGGAACACCAAGGGAAGGAAAGAAATAAGATATAGCTATCAAAGTAGAGAATGAACCCTGATAAAAACATTAGATGAACTGAGATACAGAAAGATTTAAAGAACTCAAAAACACACACATACACTAAAAAGTGAAGAGTACTTTTTAGTATTTTTGTCAATACTTGGGTTTGGTAAAAATTCTTGTTCTGTCCATTTGGTCCTTTTCCATACGAGATTTTAAAGAGCCATTTCTTATTGGCAGAAAGTCACTAACATCATTCTAATCACTCTCATCTAATGTTAAGGATTTTTTCCTTACTCCAAAGTGATAGTAAGTCCCATTCCACCAAATTGAAATACTTTAAAATTTGAAAGGACAGACTTACAAAATTTCCAGGGAAGACTTATGCTATAGCCCCCAAATAACATTTGCATAATTTCTTTCTTAATTATGCTTAACTTAAACAAATATCCTTGTTTCTATAAGCGTATGTCTACAACACAGAAGTCTGAATATGATGTTTATTAGAAGTACAATTCCAATTATTAAAATAAACAGTTATTTTCTGTGGTGTCCCTCAAAGACAGCTGGAAGCATTTGCTACCAAATCCATTATATCCTCAACAGGTTTTATTTTTTCTTAACCATAGCTTTTAACTCAAATAGAACCACTAATCTGCATGTATTAATCCCAACGTTAAAATTCATCGCTCTGCAATATGAGCAATACACAGATTGGCAGAAAAAAATGCATTTTGGCCAGATAGCAAGTATGGTGAAACCCTGGAATTATTGTTATCCAGCCTTCCTAACCACTTGGGTGGAAAGGATTCTTGAGTGGCGATGCTGAGTTGACATAGGCATTTACAAAGGCAGGGAAACCCACAGAAAAATAAGGAGTAAGGCAGTTTTGGAACAGAGTGGGTTAGATCACAACCTGATTAGAATACCAGAGCAATCCCAAGGAAAATTTAGAGCTGAAAGTTTACTTCATAAGAACCCCTTCAGAAAGTACAACACCATGCATATAACAAAGTAGGTATTATTTTCATATTTTGCACATAAGCACTTTATATACATCTACCTTACTTACCTTGTGCTGAGAGTGGTATTTCAGACATACTCCAGGCCTTTGAGACATAAGGCTGTGGCAATCTTTAGAACAGCTGTCATGAAACACTTACCAAAACAAGTGTCCTCACACAGAACTTCTTTATGTATTATTTCAAACAGTAACATCAGATGTGCCCTTACTGAGGCATGCAGGGCTTTATACGGAACTGGTATCTTCTGCTGAAAAGCATTAAGCAGGTGTTCCCTGCTAGCAAAATAGGAGAGTAAGAGCATGAGCTTTTAGGGTAAAATAAATAAATAAATAAAAAATACTCCTAACCAAATGCAAGTTTTATACAAGGACAGACTTACATGAAAGGAATTCTTGTACAGTTTCCACACTGTGCTAACTAGGTTAACTGAAAGGTATGTTAAAATGATTTCAGTGTAACTTAAGTCAACCAAAACTAACAGTATTAGCTCTCAAGCAGTCACTCAAGCATACATGCAAACCAGCCTGTAAACAGTAGTTTTTTCTGATTCAAGCAGAAAGCATGTTGCTTTGTAGATGAGACAGTCAAATACAACAGTATGTACGATATACACAGTAACAATTAGGGAAAAAAATAATAAAATAAAATAAAATAAAAATAATAAATAATAATAATAAAAAAGAACAGATCAGCTTTCAGTAATAGTCTCATATGCCTTTAAAGAGTTTCTCAGTGTAGTGACTGGTTTCCCTCCCTGAAGGTTGCTGAAGTTCTGATCGTAAGACAACCTTTCCCAATGTGACCCAGAGAACTGATTTGAACCTCGTTTATGTAAATCATGGAAACAAGGACATGAGTTTCCTGACTGCAGGCTGACATGGTCTCCATTCTGAATTTTTCCAAAACACTTTTTAACTATAAAATTATCAATCTCTTCTCTCCTGACATGCTGTTGAACATCTGTTTTCAAGTCTGAACAAAGGCTGTCAAGTCCCAGTTCATTTGCTTTGGGGCTGTTCTTGTCCAGTCTCTCCACATAGGATGAATAACCTTCACTCAACTACAAAACACATGCTAGAGACACCTTTGATTTCAGAATACTTCTGAAAATTTCCATTTTATGGATAAGAGGCCTCGAATTTATAGTATATATATATATTTTTTTTTGCCTCAGGAAGATCTTGTTCTGCCACGGTTTTGACTATGAGACAAGTCCCATTACCAAGAAGATGGATTTTCCAGCCAGTCACATAAGAAATGGGGACAGCACCCTAGTGAATAACTTGACTGATCTGGTACTTGTCCTATGTCAAGAATGCAAGGGTGAGTGTGCAGTATCCTTGGGAAGCTTGAGCCTGAGAGCACTTTCATCCAGTGCTTTAGATATTTCTAGGCATGTGAGCTGACGTGGCAAAGGGGAGGACTGGTTAATTCTGTTTGATATTGACTTATTCCATCACAAAAAAAGTGAATATTCCCTATGCAACTCACAGTTTTCTTGTATTGTTTTCCCTTTTTTTTTTTTTTTTCCCTGTGTTGAAAATACTAATCTATTTTATCTGTCCTTGGACAAAATAAATTCTGCTCTTTGTCACCCATCTCTGTACCTCTAGTTCGATTTTAGCCTTTCTGAGATGGGTAAGCAGTACCACAAAGTGTATTCAAAATGGAAACATACATTTTCCACTAATCAGCTGGAGGGTGTTTTTTTCTTGGCTGAAAACTCACAGAGGTGGAATAGAAGACAAAGAGTCTATTACATTTAAATACTTTAAGTGGGGTAGATTTTAATCAACATTTTGAAAACATGTTTCCTTGTGGAGGAATGGTTAAGTGAGGCAGAACATGTGGATGTTGAGCAGTTGGGAGACAATGGGCTGGTGAAGCACCGTACTCAACTCACATGAGCCTTGGCACTGTATGCAGCTGGCTGAGAGCCAATCAGGCTCAAGGACACGATGCCCTTGGGCGATCGGGAAAGTCCCTAAGGCGGGACAGGTAGCCAAAAGAAGGAGGACCAGACTGAAAAGCCCGGGAAGTGATAACCAATCCTGAGCTTAGTTTCTGCAATATGTATGAGTTGATTATGTTCGAACTAGATAAAAGACGACTGAACTATCCATTAAAGTTGAAGTTCACTGTTCACTCATATTGAGCGTCTGGGTCTTCCTTCCGTCGGCAACATTTCCTAAGCTTTAAGAAAGCTGCTAAGAACCCTTGAACTGCATTACCTTGAGAAAATCGGGCATCTCCACAGGATCAGGCTGTAAAATGTTATCTACACCCAGCTCCAATGACCCTTTTATTGCACTGCCTTTAGATTTAGTAGAAAACAAAATAGAACCCTGGAGGGTTAATATTTTCAAAACCAGCCCTAGTTGAAGACAATCAGTGCAGCTTTTGATAAAACTGATCAAAGGGCACTTCTTGACAGCTTGGAAACCTGAAATTCTATTACTTGCCCTCTTTTAGTTTTGCTCTTTGTTCTCAGAAGACCACTGTTTGTTTTGCATAGTAGGAAACATTATTCCTCTGTTGTTTGACTTTTGCACAAGGGCCCTCATTTCATTACACCAGAGGAAAAGTAGTGTGAGATTAGAAAGAGGTTCTTTGTGCTCTGCTATATTAAAACCTTTTTTTCAATTTATCTTTCTTTTCTTTCTCTCTCTTTTACCTCTTGGCCACAATTTACACATCAGCATCTTCTGCTATTGTCTTTATATTGGATGAGAAGCCCCTTGAAATATTCCTACAGAGTTGCTATTACTCCTCTTTTCATTGAAATTGAAAAGCGTTTAAGATAATGTAATTGGCATTAGATTTAGAAAGAAAAAAAAAAAAAAAAAGGAATGGGGTGAATTGCTATGATCCTCTCAAGGATAGTTTGTGTTGAGGCTGCAAGGCCAGTGTAAGAGGGCAAAATCATGATACTTTCAAATCCTGGTGCTGATCAAGGGATATATAGATCCCCCATTGACAAGTAATTAGGGGCACCTTAAAACTGCTTTCCTTTACACTGAGTACAAAAGCTGCAGGGCATACATCTCAGCTCCATACCTTTTCACAGGAGAGGACATCTCATCTGGCCATTTAACCCTTTACAAAGGCTGACTGGAATTTAATCTCTCTTTCATAATCGTTAATTAGTCACCTCTCTCAGCACCTTAACATTTTTCATTCATACCATTTGAAATCAGGACACTTCGCAGAGAATGGCATACAAATTAAACTAAGCATTTAGTCAGTAACAGTCTGCAGTCAGTTTGAAAAGCCTTTCGGGCACAATGTCTGCTCTCTTACACTGGTGGAAAACTACAGGAAGTCTAAAGATCTCAGTATCTAACCTTCCTCCTTATTCAAGAATGCTGCGGCTGTAAAACACAATTCAGTCCTCATAATTCCTTTGAACCAAACATTGACATAACTAATAGAGAAACGCTTAACTGAGAGACCAGCTAACAGTGATAATTTCTATGCTATCAAATCCTTATATTAGTTATCACCCTCAGTTAAGTTTAGAATTGCTTTTTAAGCTTCTCTATTTAAGCTCACAGCTTTAAAATGCAAGTCACTGCATTCTCAATTCGTTGCTGCTTATTGAGTATTTGGGGCATAAAGAAGCAGCATTGTTTCCTAATTTGACTTTAGAATAGGGAGCAAAAATAAAATCTTACAATTCACCACAGATTTTCACAGTGGGGACCTCAGCAAGCCATTAAGACCTTCCTGCTCCTCAGTTTCCCCAGTCATATAATGGAGTTGAAAATCTTACCTTACTTACCTGGGATACTGCATATAAACCAGCTGGTGTTTGGTAGGGGGTTTCAAGAGAATATTTTCCAAATGCCAAACATCATAATTCCCTGGGTAAAAAAATCTGTGAAAGCTCTTAAAGTAACACCCTACCTTTGAACACATTTACAGAGGACTTGAGTGGGTGCATTTCCTATTCAAATGTTGTTTATTTGTTTATTTTTGGCAAGTAGATGTTTCTGCTTACACTCCAAAAGGATGCAAGTCACAGTTTCAGCAGTGACTTTGGGAAAAAACATTAGTGTCAGTGGCAACCCTGAGAAAAATCTCTTCCCTTTCATGGGAAAAGGACAAGTCTTCCTAGGAGGCAGAGTGTTCTCCACAGGGCGGAGGATTCAGATAACTGTGCAAGGCCTCATTTTCATTTTTCTTAAAAAATGAACCAAAAGAAAAGAAAAAAAGTCCTCCAATGTTTTTAAATGATTGATTTTTCCCATTGGAACTGACATTTTTCATTAAAAATGCTTTTTGGCAGAACTGTATCTTTCAATTGGAAAGCTTTCCACATGAAAAATTTCAGACAACTGTACTGTAACAAATGCAGCAGCAGTGTCTGATACAGGGCAATTTCATAACTAACAATACAGAGAGCTTGGTTTTCTAACAACAGAGTATTCAATTTTATATAATGCTCATGATTAAGCTGTGTGGCTTCAGTATGCCCACTCACTGTACACAGTACCCGAAGAAATGACATTCTTAGGAGATAATGAACTTTCTCTTCTGCTAATGTGTCAGGAACAGCCAAAAAGGGCCATTACAAACCAGGGCAAAGCTTGTAGTTGAGTTTAGCCCTAACATTAGACCTTCTGTGTATTTGCCGCAGCTGAAATACATGATCTAAGGAAGGTGCTCTAGACCTGAAAAGGACTTGAATCTAAATGCATGACAGTAGATCCAGGTTCTATCCCTGCATGATGGAAAACAATGCAGTGTAGCAGGGCACCAAGCAACTTAAGTCCAAGGCTTTTAGGCCATTCCCACCAATTCCTTCCCAACAGTTCTGTGGAGTCACTGAAGATCAACCCACTGCTGTTGGTGGGTCCTGGATCAGACTCTGAGTGACATTCCTTTTCAAGGTGGTTGTCATTTCAAGTCAATTAATTTCCAAAATGAATGGATTTAGACGTAATTTCCCTCTTTTCTGCCTTGCTCTTAAAATAAAGTAATCCTATGGACCTGGGTGTTTTTATTTCCTACCAGAATCACCACAATGGATTAGACTCTATTTGCTTTCTACTGTACATGGCATTTGAACAAATCCCATCTAAATTCCTTTCTTGCTTTAATAGTGACTTTGGCAATTAGATTTATAGGCCATCTCTGCTCTGGCATTTAAAGTCCCTTAGTACAAAAAAAACACTACTTCTTATGAAGAAATCTTCCCTCTTTTTTATCATTCAATAATCTTAATGACATAATGCAAAATTGTTTATTCAAAAAGTAACATTTAATTCTGCAGAAAACAGTGAGAAAGCAATTTCATTATATACAAGTCAACATACTTTTAATGTTGTTCTTAAAAGCTGTTTCCTCATTTTTCACACACATCTTCATACATCTTGTAGGCTATAAATTATTCTAATTATTGTATTTACTACAAACATATATGCATGCATTTGCTGATGACTAAACTTAAGAAGTAAGAACTTAAATTTACCTGTTACAATTTTCCAGGAGACTCAAGATATTTTCAGTTTATCTTTATGAGCAAGAACAAACAGTTCTTCCACTTTATTTATTTATTTATTTATATATTGGCCTGCAACATCCTCCTAACAGTATCTCTGTCTTACCAGCTGTCAATCTCATTCCAAACTCTTTATGTGTAGTGGTCTTTGCTGCTGGTAAAAAAACAAGCCTCCTCCCCAGCTCCCCTAGTGTTGTTGCCCTTTTGCACTAGCCTTTTTCATGCTTGCTCCTTATTGCCCTTCCTTCAACCTCTGTAATTTAGAAGACTATTTCTAAGTGGCAGTGGCATTTTAGTGTAATCATTGGTTTAATCCCTTTAAAAGTCTGTGATCTCTTCACTGGATAAGTATTGAACATCTCCTTGAAAAAGTAAGATTTTTAGATCCACTTTCACTCTCTAATCTATAGCTATTAAAGACATTCAATGCTTTTCTTTTAGCCTCATGCTTTTCTCAGACCAGACACTGATGGAAGTGGCCTATTCTATTTTTACTTCTCTTGGGCATTGATATATGATAATATCAGCTCTCCTTGCTATATACCATGAGACTGCACCTGTCACCCTGCTAAAGCTCAATATCTCCTTTTAAGTGTGGTCCAGACTATTTTTAACTGATATAAACCAACATAGCTCCATTGAAGATGAGTTCAGGAACTGGGGAGGTGTCTGCATCACTACTGTCAAAAGGACTTCAGGTGGTCAAGGCTTGGGCAAAAAATGTAGTATGTGTAGGTGATCTTTTAGGTATTTTTACGATCTGAAGCTAAAATCTGAATTTCTGAGCTAAAATACTAAACACTTTCCTGTGTGTCCATACTCAGCAGAAATTGAGATGCAGAGCCATGAGCAGAGACATGTGGGATGTAATTGTTCTGTGCAGCCCTACCTGCACCCAACACACCAGATGCTGCTGCCTGGTAGAGCCAGTCTGCCTGTGCACAGCGCTGCAGACAGCACTGCCTCCTTCCCTGCCAGCCACTGCATGCCCTCTGAAGGCACTGTCCTCCCTCTGTTGCTCCAGCTTGGGCCACACTGCCCACAGTGAGCTCTGCAAAGCTGCAGCTAGGAAGTTATTACTGCAGAGCTGCCATCTACATCATCCACAATATAAATCCCAAAGTGAATTTAGGAATATATGCTCAACTCCATCATCTTTCAGTTGCATCCAGTGTGCCATACTTTGTCTCCCAAAAGCTTTTGGGAGAAGCAATAGCTGAAGAGGGAATGGACTGCTTTGTTGTTTGCCTCTGCAAAAAGTCCTCATGATCTTCTTTTGCCAACAGCTAGAGGTTAGATCTATTTCTGGAGTCAAAATTTGGTATGATTTAGTGTGCTTGACAATTGAAATACAACCTTTAAAATACATATTTACTCTGAAAATGTAGTAATCAATTATGACCTTCACACCAGAAAATGAAAGTAGTTGCAATCAAGGAACCTGAACGTGTAAGATAAGTAAAAAATTTAGTTGTCACAGAAATACTGGAAAAGCACTCAAAAATGTTCGGACATTTGTGACTTCATTACTCACTGAAATATTTGAGACAAATTGTCAGAGCCAGAAGTAAATTGTCATTTAAAATACCAAATGGAAACTTCCTGGAATGGCTGTTTAACATATAAAAGTTTTTTTGTAACTTCTTGGCAGTGTTTAAACGTGAATGGTGACAATAAGGCAAGACTTGGCTGAAGACACCCACTGAGAGTCCCTAATGGGAAGGTACAATGTCTTCAAGCTTGTCAGCAGCCACAGGGAATTTTCCCCACCTCTCAGTGCTACCCCACCCATGGCCCACTGAGGCTTTAGCCCTCCTCGGGGTCTCTCTCTTCAAGCATGCACTATGTCTCAGTTATACTTGGGAAGCTGGGTCCTCAGATGGTGTTTTCAACCACCTCAAATACCATTTACCTCACATATACTTAAATAAGCAACCAAAGAGATTACTTGTGACAGGAAGTAAGAAAAACTTAGAAAAAGTGTGCTGAAACTGACTTTCAGAGGTCATTTTTGGTTAAGCCATGCTTTTTGGTTGTTTGAACTCACTTTCAGTGAACGCACAGAGTGCATGAGATTTACTTAACAATGGTACTAACAAAACATGATAATATAATCAGTTACAATGTTCACATTCCCCCAAAGAAAAACCTAGAACACACATCTGATTACAGTATATGGAATGCTAGATTATTTGTTACATTACCAGTCTAAATGCAGGATTTGTACCATGTGCTTAAATATAATCAGACCCACATTGTCCCATTTTACTGACATTAAATTCTGTTCTATACTGCCAGGCACATTTATTTTAGCATAGCATTTGCATGACATGATATTATATCCAGTAAATAAAAGCAGTACCTGCAAAGGCAGCACTAATTGGCTTTGCCAGAAAAATTCCTTTGTTGAGAGGGGCCAGTGCAGTTTTCTGCCAGGTTAGTGGGCTGAGATGGCTCAGTGAAATATTAGACAAATACCAGAGTTAGAGCACAATTAATACTTTTAGTAACAGAAACCTAACATATTAGCCCAATTATTAGAAATTAAATTAATTAAATTAGAAATAAAAATTCCGTATTTTTTCCCTCAACTTCTCCCATCATTAAATGACTTTGATTGAGTCACTTTAACTGTATTACCCCTCAAGTTTCTTCTCTGTTTAGTATTAGTGAGCACCTAGTGAATCACAAGAACCTAAACCAGGCATCCAAAAGCCCATAAAATCTTGTTTGCCGATATAACCCAATGATGTCTTTGTTCACTGTTATAAATTCAAAGACTTTACATAAATTACTTCCAATGTGGATCTTCATGAGATAAAAATGAGGTCAGAAGTAAATAGTTAATCAATCCTTTATTGATCCAGTTCCAGATATTCACAACAAGCTATTTATAGATACCAAAATACAAAATATGATGGAAAATAGACTGGTATGTCTACAGGGTGCTCATAGATATTTCAAACAAAAAAGGGTAAAAGTGATTATGCCAAGTGACTTATTTGATCATTAATTTTGGTTCAATTCCTCTCACAAATCATAAGGACTTTGCTGGATAATTTTTCTAAGTAAAATGAATTACTGGCATGACATAGTCCTTCCATGACATTTGCTAATACATTTCTCTGTCAAACTGTGAAGTTAAGTGTTTTCATTGTTGAGCTAAAGAGGCTTAACATTAAAAACTTATGGAAATGGCCTTAATACTGAGATTTACTTCTAGAATACTTTTGAAATGTAATATCCCCAGGTACTTTATAAAAAAAGCTAGACTCCATTTTCATTGGCATTTGCTGAGTTTTTATCTGTATTCATAATCCAGAATGTGCCTTTATAAATAATGAATCAATCAGCATCTGCTATGCTCACAGAACAGCTGTACCTCAATATTTACTGTTGGCCTGATTCTGCACCTCTGAGGTGGCTAAGAACTTTGCTTCTAACTTCTGTCAGAAGACAGTAAAGCATACAGCAGCAGTCCTCATCACAGTCTTAGGGTGTGCATGTACAGGTATATACATTAGTAATCTGAGCAAGCCAATGGAATCCTTTTTCTGGCTGGTACCAAAATGCAAATATCATTTGAAAAGGTACATTTTAGGCTGCCACTCCAGGAGTATAATTATAAATATCATAGAAATGAGAAGAGAATTAATGTCAGTTTGAGACCTCACATTATGACCTCAAACTCTCCTTCCCCAGGCTTTGCCACCCAAGGGCAATATAATGTTATCCATGTGGTACTGTTGCCCCCCACTGTTGGAAGGTATGGTTTCCAGAGACTCAATTCTTTGAGGCCTTCATGTTCAGCATGAACATTAATCATACATCTATTTTGCCCTGACCCATTTGCAATTGATGGAATCCAGCTGAATTTAGCAAAGCACAGCTATCAAATTACCATGACCCAATAAACACTGATAAAATGTCCTGTATCAAATCTTACCTCTTTCAAATCTGTCTTTGATGCCTTTTCAGCCTCATGTATTAATTTATACATTCTGCCTTTACACTCCAAATGAATTTAAACATCCTATAAAACACAAATGGTTATTACAGTCTGCTGTTAAAAGAAAAAAGAAAACATGGTGGAAACCTTGAGTGCATTTGATTAGCTGATACATTAGAAAACAACACGCTTTGGACTGGCCAACTATGCTGGGCATCTAAAGGCCTAAAGAAAGCCACGTGTACACTAGTTTCTCTTCAAAAGTGCTATACATGTTTGTGTAACAGCATGTACAGTTGTAGGTTCAGAGATGTAAGGCCCTCAGATGTCAGCTCTCTGATGAGCTCTCTGGCTCATCAGTGCCTAAACCAATCTTGAAGGAGTTTTTTACAAATAAGATAACAAAACCTTAAAAAAATGAGAGCAGACAGCAACTAGTTTATTGCCATTTTACCCATAGTTACAGTTTCCTTAATTTATGTTCTGTCACCCTCAAGTGATGTTCCAACCAATGCCTACCATACTGTCATCACTCTTATTCAAACTTTTTTAACCTGTTTTTGCAAAATTCATAGAATTTCCTGTCGAGAAAATGCTTGCACTGCAATGACCTGGTTATAAGATATACTGTGTCCTGGTGAGCCCTAAAACACCCCATTGTCATCTCTCATAGGACTCTTTAATACAAAATATAGAAGTCTAGGATTTTGATTGATAGACGGAATATACTGTGGCTGATTTTATATATAGGTAAGAAAAAAAAAACAAAGTTTTTTAACTCTTTATATAATTCAGATACTTTTGGTAAATTAAAGCCCCAGCTAGCATGAAGTTCTCTCTCAGTGTTACCTGCAAAAGCCTTATTCTGGGCTACATTAGGAACTAATTCTTAGATTTGACTCACATTTACTTTTATCACAATGTAATCTTGCCACTTGTCTGTTTATTATTGTCCAAAATCTTACACTTTAATAGTGAATAAAAGTAATCTTATGTTTTAAATGTTTCCAGTTTCAATAAAAATTGCTACTTTCCTTTCATCACTTACTCAGCAACAGCTAATACACAAATACAAATTTTATATAGGCAAGAGCATTGGAACTAAAACTACTGCAAAGGCATCTCACATTTCTTATAGTTATGCCCCTCATTTTGCTAGTTAGTCACATATTTAATGGCAGCAGAGATCTCTTCAGAATTGGCTTTGCTTATTTTGCTTTGTGCAAGATACTGCATGATCATTATTCAGGGTTGTAAATAATTCCTAATTACATCTCAAGGGGTCCATTTTGCCTACCTAATTCTTGAAGAAACTACTCTCTTCTGTTTATACAAGCTTGGGCCATATATTTAAGCTGTAATGGTACAAACATTTACCTGCACAGGAACATGTCATAGTGGGACTACTCCCATTTTTGCATGACCCACCTGCACCAGCATACAGGGAATGAGAGTATGAGTATGAAGGTTTCTGTCTTTTACAAAGAAAGAAAAAAAAAAAAAAAGTAGTCTAAACATGATTCTGTTCTGCCTTGAGCACACAGTACTCACAACCAAGAACATGTGGCTAATGAACAAAAGCCTTTTACTTTTTTTCCTTTAACTCAGGCTGTCACTATCTGCGTGTTTATTTGCCAGATGCATCCCAGCTGCTAATTAAGCTTGAACGAATTAAGGTGAATTGAATCTTGCCTGAGCATCTGCTGTTCTCCTATTAGCATGGAAGGCAATGAAAAGAAGATGATACTACATCTTTAAAAACACCGTTTATAGTTAGAAATATTTCTTGCAATACACTAATACAGATTTTTTTCTTATAACAAATACCTTGTAACAACACAATGTCTTGCAGCATGTGCCAATGGGTTGACTTGTTTTAGCAGTTTCCCGGTAGATTTTCATCATACGCAAAACTAGAACTAAAATTTTAAATTAATTTCAAAGAAGAAGGAAGAGATGAGTTGCTTGGTCAGGGGTGACAGAGGTATAGTTTCAATTCCTCTGCTTTTGCCAATACTCTAACAAATGAAAAATTTGAAGTTGTGCTAGGCAGTATTCTGTGGGACCTTCTTTCCTAGAGAAAGAAAACAGCTTTCACAGCACCTATGTGAAAACAGTCCACTGTGTAGTCTATTTGAGTTTTCTGCAGTCTTCAAAGGTTCATCCTCATGAGGCAGAAAAAAGCTTGGTAAAGTGATGGTTTTTTTTCAGCAAAATGATATCCATCAGATGAGATAACGATCTAAATGGAAATAAAGAAGGAAGACATCTTCATGGCAATATCCTGTCAAAGTGGGGATTCATTTAATTTACAGTTTGGAACATAAATACCTTTACTACATTTCTCTTTGGTCTAGATTCATTTCAACCTATGGAAAAGAGTGGGAAAAACTTACACAATTCATATCTAGGAAGAGAAAAATTGGGTGAGTCCTATTATCTAAGCAACGATATAGATAACAAAATAGATATCATTGTGAATTATGCTACAGAGATACTGCCAGAGTGGCATAAAAGGTAGAAAAGACCATCTCATCACCCTTCTGTAGATTATTCCTTTATGCAGTACAGTATCAGTACTGAGGTTTTCCTTTATGTTTAACAAATACCTATCCTGTGATACTTTTGTAATACGCAACAAAAGGAAAAACAAAACAAAACATAAAATAGAAGGTAGGACAAGATGCTTGACTAAGTCTACCTGTGCCAAATACAGTTACTGCTTACGAAGCTTAAGAGTTTTGCCCCCTGTAAAACCACCGTTAATATAGTATTAAAAATAATGATAATAAAAATTAAAAACAGTTATGAAAGAAAAGCAAAAAGTGAGTCATTTTGATCTTAGAGACACTTTTAGGTTATTTTAGATGCACAGAAAATCTTCATAAAAGAAATATAAAAATGATTAAAACTCCGTGCCTTGTGAAGGTGCAGACTCTGCTTTTTTTTACATTTTTTTTTACAATTTGCAGCAAGTCTTTAGAGTGATAAAATCTTGAATATTAGATGTGCATCCCTTAGGGCTTTCATTTCATTTTTATACTGAAAAAAGGCTAATGCAAGTTCATAGTAATCAAAAATGGTGATAATTGCTACTACTAAAATTCTCTGTAAAAAGTTTGTGCTGTCTTATCGAAAAGCAAGTGAAAATTAACCAAAGCTGTCCAAGTTAACAAATTTACTTATTGCACAAGAGACAATTGGAATGTGAAATTTATAAATGTAAATGTCTAGAATTTAGAAATACTGTTTCTCATTTGTAAGCATGATAAATTTAAGTTCTGTAAATGGTGTATTTTGGAAATTAAAACTAAGGGTATTCAATGGTAAAACTGCTGAAATAATGTTACTTGCTACATGCCTTCCCATAGGAATGTACTGTTGAAAGAAAATCTAATGGACTTTCTATCCAATAATGAATGTTCCTTTGCTAAAGACAAATGAGAGTCTAGTACCACTTCCTGACTAAATATGATTAAGTATTAATGCCCATTGAGTTAAAAAACGAAACAAACACAAGAGCTATTGATCCAAAATTGGACAAATGTATTTGTTTTATTAAAGTTAACTGAATTTTGCCAGTTCATAATGGTAAATTGAGCACCATGAGAAGAGTAGTTAATGATAAGACTCTGGAGATCTTAATGATGCTTGGCTTGTCATGAGCATTACCTGAAACACATTTAACTATTTGGGTAAATTAATCTTCATCACTAAGTTCTGTCTAGGTAAAATAAACCAGGGAAATGGCTCTAATATGCAAAGTGAGTGAATCTTAAATATACACTGCAGGAATTAAATATTTCACCCGTATTTAAATGAAATCTGAATATTTCATCAAATCTGAATATTCTTTTTTTTTTTTTCATCAGATATAAAACAGTAAAAAGTTGATTGTTTTTCCTCTTTCACTGGCACATCATGAGTTTAAATAAGCATGAAAAAGAATATCAAGTGGAAAATTATTGCCATTTTTTGTTGAGTCAAGGTTCATATACTCTTCTTCATAATTTATTTTTAAAGTGCATCCAGAACAAATCTGACCCTTTTCAGCTAAGCCATGCAGTATTCCCCAAAAAAGCCTTAAGTATCATTTTTTGGGGGAATATTTGTGTTGAACAACAAAAAATGATGAAGCCAATAACAGCAAGAAATTATTGTGACAATCAGGAAACAAGACTTCCAGAGCCAGAGGACTAGTTGCAAATAAACAACACAACACATTTTGGATGTTAAATTTCAAAAATTAAATTATTCATTAATTCTTGAATAATTCATAAATCATACTTCATAAACACAATGAATAATAATTATACATAAAACATGCAGGAAAAGAGATTGCAATTGATATTGAAGAGATAACAATTGATATTGAGTTGATAAGAAATGAGAAATACTCAATACATCCTTCCTTACTGAGCCGCTAATCTCTAAATTATATTTGATACTTATACTGCATCATTTCCATAAGAAGACACAAATTCTTCATACCTGCCTTCTCATGGATCGGAACTGTTTAAGAGAAGACTTTTTTGTATAAATTTAAAGCTATGAAAGAAAGAATTTAGGCCTGAAGTAAATGCATTCATTCTCCCTTGTAACAGGCCTTAAATGTAATCAAAGTTCCAGTTTAGTTTAAGAAATATGTGCATGGTTTAGTGATGGGAAAACTGTTCATCACCACCATTGCCAAAGATGCTCACAGTGGTTTATTTATGTCTGTGGGCATTCTTTTCAACACCCACCTGTGTTGCTCAGGTCCAAGTTGCTAATGGACTCAGTAATACCAATATGCTCCATCTCAGGAGTTTCCCAACCTTCATCGCTAATAATAGCTAGTGGTCTTCAATTACATAGATTGGCACTTTCATACAGAAGTGCCAATATGGAGAAAGCTATTAGTTTGAAACACAATTTCCCATAAGCATCCTACAATGCTAGGTATTATATTATTACCCTGTTTCTTCATTTAAACATGAATTTTGCAGATGAAACAAAGGAAGTGTAACATTCATGGACCAATTTGCTCTGTGGCTTTGCAGGTATAATTGCTAATTGAGTTCTACACAAATAAGTTCATCTAAAAATGAAGGCCTATGGTAGTTTTTTTGTTTAACTAATAATGACACCTTGGAAAACAAACAAGCTCTCATTTCCAAATCACAGAAGTTGTTACTTTTTTTATTTAACCTTTCAGTAAATAATAAAGTTATTGATCTCTATATTGGTAAAAAAAAATTGAAAATAAGTAACAATCAAAAATACATATGAGCATGCATAGGCATTTTATTTAGAGATGAGAAATTCTTATTTTATTTTTTCTTGTTAAATTTCAATGTATCTGTGAATATGTCAAGATGACAGAATCTCATTTAAAAGCTGTGAAGACAGCTGACAGAAAGTGCATTAAAAATTAGATTTTGAATTCAAAGAATGAAAGCTTTAAATCACTACAGGCATGTCTGTAGGACAAGATTGATACCAGATGCTATTTAGTACATGTTATTAACAAACCATTCAAGCCTTGAAGGGACCTTGTCACTACATAACTTCTGTCTATGTAAATAAGATTGAAGCAAGGATTTATATTGCTAGCGATATCAAGCATCCAGTACATCAAAGAAACAGGACAGAAAGTACTGCTCAAGTTAAAGAAAGTACTAGAGAATACTAAAATCTATGACTTTCTCCTGACTTTGCTTACACACATAAATCACTCGACAGTGCCACACAAAATCTATTCCATGGAAGCACTGCCTTGCAAAGCAAGAACAAACACTTACAACTGTTTCTGTGCTAAGAAAAAAAACAAAACAATACTGTTGTATTATTACAATGCAACACTTATTAATGCAGATTCAGTTAAATCGTTAATTGAAAATATATACACTATAGAACTTGCCAAAAATTCCTTCTTTTCTCCCTGACTTTCAAAGGTCTCCTTGTTAACGCTTTTCACTAAATACGCAGTAACATTGTGTTTCCAAACACTCGGTGCTTTGGGGAATATTTTGATAGCAGTCTAAGAGGCTAAATTCTGCTCTTCCCTGAAAATCTGGTCCATAACCTCCACTGGCATATTTATACTATGCTAATTTGACACTTTTCCCTTTTCCTGTGGTCTAATTTATCAAAACCAATTTTCCCTTGCTTTCTACCTTAGTCATCATATGCATACATATACACAAGTCACTTCAAAGTGATTGCATGTCCTACCAGAGGATGGTGATCTTTTATAGTGATACCATAGATATTTTCTTGGATTCATAATTTTTAAAAGTGAGGAAACCACTTGGAAGTCAGTCTGACCTTCTGTCTCAACACTTTTTGAATTAAAATGTTTTCTGAAACATCCAGTGTTGATCTCAAGACTCACTGGAAGAGAATGCACTGCATCTCTACACAAATTTATGAATGGTTATCAACAGTATAACTGTTTTTATCTCTGTTTTGGCCTGGTTTTTCTCATATAAAATTTTAAGCACTACGTAAATTAATATTTGCTATAAACCTTGAAGAATCACAGTCATCGGGAGATTTTAAGAAGAATTTTGATGGGTTGGGATTTGATCTGTAAGGTCCTATGTGTTTTTTGTCTGGGATGCTGCTTTCCCTGTGCTGGCCTAAAGCCATGGCAATTGCAGTACCAGCAGATCATTCTCTGTAAGAAGAAACTTTGGAACCTGCCCTGAAAAATCCTGATATTTATCTTTGTTCATTATTAGGATACTTTACTGGGGTTTGTTTTTATTCCTTAAGTAGAATTGCAGTAGAGAAATGATGCACTTTGGAGCACATGAAAGTGATGGAAATCTCTGAAAGCAGATACCATGACTCCAGGCTATATTGCCTGTTCCAGATGACTTCTCACCTTGGTGACTCTCTATCAGTAATCAAGATGAGTTACACTGGAGTCATCCTGACCGAACAAGTGGTAGCTTGATCTGGCACAAGCAGCAACAGAGTGACATGGATTCATCTGCAGGATTTCTTCATTTCATGGCTGAGCTCAAGGGTCCAATCTTGACTTCTGAGAGATGGATTAGAAAGGAGTCTGCAAAAGGATCAGTACTAAGGTTCACTCCTCCAAGCTTCTCATGCTTTTTAATGAGGTTATCTGGCCTATGTTAATTACTGCTGGATATATTCAACATTTATCTGCCTACCCACATGACAAATAAGGATACTGTTATTTCATTGAAATTCAAAACTGCAAGAAACTCTGCTTGCTATCTCTTTGATGAATCCAGCCTAGAGACTTTACCTTAAGGTGATGCCTACAATGTGGATTTGGTGCAATTCTGGAACATTTCACTTTTCTGTTCTACTATTATTATTTTATTTTAGCCTCCTACTGATCTGTCAATTTGGAATTACAATGTTACTGGATTTACACATATTATTGAAATATGGGGATTTATTCAGTGCTATGTTAGAAAGGATGTCAAAATACAGGAAACTAACTTTACACTGCAGATGTGTATGTATGTATATATATATATATATATATATATACAGACATCTACATATGACATGTCTTTTTCTGGTTGCTTTTAAATTAATCATTTTCTCTTTGTAAGTCTATTCATTGTAACATCATCCCCTAATGTGTCTTACATTCTCATCCCAGGCTTTACTGAAATCTGTATAAATGCCCTTGATTTGAACAACATCCAGCAGATTTAAATTCTGCAATAAATTTCAAAAGGCAGAATTTTATTAGCACTTCAAGTTCTTGTGAATTACTGAGATTGCAGAATGCAACTGTATTTGATCTATTCAGCCCACAGGGCATATTTTCAGAGACTGTTGATAAATGCATTGAGGGGGAGAAGACATTTCTGTTTGTTTCCCAAGTACTGAAAATAATTTTGTTTTATTTTACTTGGAACAGAAAGTGAATTCTAGTTTGATTTTTAGGACTGTCATAAAACAAAGATGACCTTTCTAAGAGCATCATTTTTTATAAAAACTTAACCTCTGAACACTCATTCAGAAGTGCTTCCCCCACCCTACTCTTGGTTATGAAATGGTTATACAGTTGTATGGATGGTTATAAATAATACTGACGGGGCTCTCTACCCTTTTTCAGTTTCTAGGAGGACCACGGGCCTAAAATTGCAGCCAGGTGTGTTCAGATTGCAGATGCATTTTCTTCTCATTGATATTCCTTTAGGGGCATGACTGGCTTTTGACAACACAGTACCCTTAACTTTTTCTCTTCATCTCAGGAGGTGAGATATCTTGTCCTGGATAATTCACACACTGCTTTTAGTGGTGGAGTATAAAGTGACTTCTGTACACCACAGGCTTATTAAAAAACTGTCAAATTGTAGCATTTCTGGGGCATTCTGTCAGTACATAGATGCCCTGCTTAGTTGAAGTACTGTTGCAACAAACAAATTTAAAGCATAAACCTAAATCTTATGAGTTGAGGTCAGCTCACATGATCCGTGCAAAAATTAGAATCACTGAAATGAAAATATATAAACACAAACCTCCTCCCTTCAGTGACTGTTATTAAGCAGAGATGTACAACCAAAGCCCTGTCGTGTTAAGGTTGGATGTATGTTTCAACTAACTATTTCAGGCATTAAGTGATATATTTTACAACATATTGAATGATTGCTTTACTATGCTGGTAATACATATTTCACTGAAAAGGAGTAAATTCATTTTTGACCAAAGTAAATTCTAACCTTCTGAAATCAAAGTCTGATCTTTGAATTCTGTGGTCCCATTTATGGCACCTTCTTTGATAAGATAGTATGATTATTATTATTTTCTACAGAACAATAAGAAACTCAATGACTGTGAAACTTTGAAAGCAAAGTGGAATCTAAATTATGTAACATCAACTTGAAATTGGCACACAGTGTTTTCTATATGATAGGGGACAATTAAATCAGAGATAATGGAAGGAATAAACTAATCCAAGCACAAATCACTAGAGAAATTACTGAAGAAATGTAGCATACCAAAACAGGTGAGAATGAGCAAATAAATATTATAACTTCAATTAAAAAATAGAGTATTTAATGGACTGGAAAGGGATGTGGGAATTATATTGGCTGATATATTTCAAACCACTGAATTAGATCTATAATATCTGTTGGTGTCGCTGTATTTTAATGTCTGTGGTTGCTTGGAAGTCATCTTCTAGGAACAGAAAAAAAAAAAAGAAGATGTCAGTACGCCAGTATGACTAAAATAGTGCTAGTTACTGCTGTCAGAATATAATTGGAACTATTTTGTGCAGCCACACGTCAGGAGCAACACTACAGTAATACTAGTTAAAAATCATGCTGATTTTGGGAACAAAGCTGTTGCACTATGGACTTTGCACATGGGAGGGAATAAGCAGTCTCAAAAAAAAATTCATCAGTTTCTTCAGCAGAAGCTAACAGTTCAAAATATAGGTGTTGGAAAGAGCTGCTGAAGAGCCCAGCTGCATTTGTAAGGGGTCTTCGTTAACATGAAGGATTCTGTGCATGGATCTCTTGTTAGCAGAAGTGTGTATTAGAGTGGATTGTGTATTGCCACAGTGTGTATTAGAGTGGCTTGGTTTTCTGAGCCTGAAATTCTTTCCTTGAAATTATTTCAAAAACAAAATCTCTTTTCAGCTAAACAAAAATATCTACAGAAATGTTTCACTAGCAAAGAGATTTGACTCTGTATCAAACTGATACAAAGAAAATATTTCACTGTTGAATATCAGGTACTGGCATGCTGCCTCACAGGTGGAAAAGTGATGGCAGTATTTATTTTCTATTATTTATTCAGATTGCTAAAATATTCCCTAGTTGCACATCCTATGCACAGGGTGCCTTTTCCACTGCTTAAAGTGAGAACACACAGCAAGACAAAATAAATGACTGCACCTCACATCTTTAGGGTATCACTGAACAACGTTATTTTTTTCCCCCTGAGACTGTAGTGCTGAGTCCAGTAGAGAGAAATAACAAACTGTGAGTTGCTGAATTCCATCATATGAACCTAAATTCCTTATTTCAAATACATTTGGTAGGTTTCTAGTATGGTGATATTTGATGATTCTAAACACAGCTCTCATTTAAGATAACCAAATCTACATTATTCCTGCGGGTTTCATACATTGATGGAATAGCCATAAAACTAGTTTTCAGTGGCTCAATCTATTGTGCATTATTGATAATTTGAAGCTTTCTTTTGCTCATTTTTGAGTGTCTCCCAGACCTTATTGACTATTCTTGAATGTGCAGGGTGCACAAGCATTCAGCACTCATTTAACAAAACGCTGAATGCACTCTGTGTGTGGGTAATGAGGAATTTAGTTATAATCATACCATTTCCACTTCTTTAAGGCACCTGATACATATAAATGGAACAAACAGACTCAAAGAGAAAACAAACCTATTTGGGAAGATATCATTTGGAACTACATTTCCTCTGGTTGTCTTCCTTAGTAAAATGAAGAAAAAAATCATCACCTCTCAACAGGAAAAGCCTTTGTAGCACACCAGTTTTCCTTAGATTAACATTAGGTTTAAAATGATCAGCAAGCCTGAAAAATATACATGTATTTTGCCTCACATATTCAACACATTTTATTTTGTACTAATAAATACTTATTATTTCATATTTTTAAGGCTTGGTTGCAGAACACAAACAATGTATTCCTGTGTTGCTTTATTATTTTGACTTGTCTTGAAGAAAACAAACAAACAAACAAAAAAAAAAAAAAAAAACAGCAGTTGAGTACTACTTAAATATTCACTTTCCAAAGCCTGACCAAATTACATTGCACATTCAATTTCTCCTACCTTCCGGAATAAGCAAATTGAATGTGATGTGTTGTAAGAGGAATAGGCTCAGCACTTCTATAAACTTCAATATTTTTCTGTTACCAACCACCAACTTGTTAATTAGAGAATGATTGAATCTTATGGACTGGAGCAGTGCAGGGAAGCTCAGCTATTTATACATGACCTGGTCTGAAATTAAAACTGAAGTAGGGGAAAAGGAGCTATCAGGAAAGAGGAAAAGAACATAGTTCACAATTAATTTTATATATTGTACTTTTACATATATATATATTCTTGGAAAAGCCCTCTGATAGTAAGTTTTGTTTGGATTTTGGAGGAAGGAGATTATTTTTATTCATTTTTTTAATTCATTGATGATAGCAAAGATGTAGAATGGTTGTTAGAGGCATTGTGCTTGGGGGTCCTGAGATCGTTGGACAGAGAGCAAGAGCAGTGCCCAAACTGAATTTCAGCTGGTGTGATTGGAATACAGCTACCCAAATAACCACCTGAAATTTTACCACCTGTCCACAAATGCTACATAAAAATACAATTAAAATAGATTAAAAGGATATTCAGCTCTGAATGTACCTACCTACCTTAGGCATTTATTTGACCCTTATTACTGTAATATCAAAGCACCTCACAATCTTACTACCTTTATCCTGAACCCCCCCCCCCTCCCCCCGTGAGGTTTTGCTGTTATCTCTGTACTCATGCTGACACTTTATGTTTCAAGGAAGTACAAAATCAAACTGATTCAAATGGAACACTTTCCCTTTGGCCTTCGAGGCCCAAGGCAGCTCTTTCTAAACATGGTTTCAATCATGTTTCACAGATTAAATGAATTATTCAGGTCTGTAAATCTACATTTTGCAGAAGATTTTGCTCAGCTTTAAGATCAAGTTATAAAAAGTCATCATTGCTCTAAACTGACTCATAATGGAACAGTTTTAATAAAAAAAAATCATGTAAGAAGTACACATATTTTAAATGCATGCTGGTTTTACAATAAAGGGCAAAACTATTTATACTTACATACTTTAAGGGGAAAAAAAAAAAAACAAACAAAAAAAAACACAATTTCAAAGGAGGATCTGTAATTAAAATTGAAAGGAGGGACCTAATTTGTACATCTGATAGTTAAAAAAAAAAAAAAAGAGGTTAGAGCTAGGATTTCCTAATCCCACTTTGTCATACCTCTTTTGTAGCTCACTCTTTTTCAGAGTTTGAAGACATTACATACAGTCCTTGGTAAACTTGGAAGGGATTATATATTCTCAGATAGGAAAGAGAGAAAAGCAGAGTAGAGAGGAGAACTGATTAAAGGGTTAAACTCCATTAAATGAAACTTCATATTTTCTGTTATTTTGTTTCCCCAATAAACCATGATTTACAGTTTTCCCTTTTGTTGTGCTGGATGCAAACTGAAAGAAAAAAAAAAAGTATGGAGAATTGATGGAGAATTGATTGTGGTATGAGAGATGGAATGTTTGGAGACAGCAGTTCTTTCAGAAAGGCACTGGAATGAGCAAAGGAGATGACTTTTTTTTTTTTTTTTTTTTCATCAGAGCATCAGAGTAATCCACTTTCAGTAGTGAAGAGGAATGTACCAGTAATCAAGGTGTAAATTGACAGGGAAGTTGAATAACAAATCACTGGAGAAGACTCTAAAACTCTAAATTTAAACTGTTTGATATTAACAATGGTTGCTATAATATCCTTTTCATGCTGAGGACTGATGAGCATTTTTCTCAAAGGATATTGATGACTGGCTGTCCCTGGCCTCCCCTCTGCTCTCCCTCAAGTGAGTTAGGACAACTGTTTTGGGACCAAATAGAGACGCAGATCATGAAGGTGACAAGGTTAATAATAATAATTATTATGATTACTATATATTTCATATTATATGTTACACATGAGTACAGTTCCCCAGTTCACTTTACTATTCAGTCTCAAACTTCTTGTGTGCACTCAGGAAAAGGGGTTTGTAAGCAAAGAAAGAAATACACCAAAATGGGAGTCTGGATCTGTTGGAAAGGACCCTTACAAAGCAACTGCAGTGCAAAGAAGGGAGGATAGCCTTCAACCATGTGAGCCTCTCAACAGAGTTGCTCTCCATCTTGTTCCAGCATGAGCCAGTTATTCACAACTTGTCAGACGATGGGACAAACCAATTGAGATATGAACTGTTCTGCAAGAGGTTTGGGCTTTTTCAGCTGGAAGCTGCATTAAGTTAGTGACATTAGCACCTGCGCATCCTGCCCTCGATGATCAGGGAGCAGAGGCTGACGGAGAGCAGAGCCTCCCTCTGCACTTCCCCTCCTCAGGGAGTTGCAGAGAGCAGTGAGGCCGCCTCTCAGCCTCCTCGCCTCCAGACTAGAAAACCCACGTGTCCTCAGCCACTCCCCATAGGACATGCCTCCCAGCCTTTTTACCAGCTTTGTTGTCCTCCTCTGGACGCATTCAGACCTTAACATCCTTTTTGTATTGTGGAACCCAGAACTGCACACAATATTCAAGGTGAGGCTGCACTAATGCTAAATATGATGGGACAATCACTTCTTCAGACTAGCTAGCTATGCTGTGTTTAATGCATCCCAAAATGCAGTTTGCCCTCTTGGCTGCCAGGGCATGCTGCTGTCTCATGTTGAGCTGCTGTCACCAGCACCCCCAGATCCCTTTCTGTTGAGCTGCTCTCCAGCCACTTGTCTCCCACCCTGTACCTGTGTCTGGCACTACTCTGTCCCAGGTGCAGCACCTGGCATTTACCTTTGTTCAGTTTCATGACACTGACAATTGCCCAAAGAAGAATAAGAACTGTCTGTTGTCCTAAGTGTCTGCTCTTGCCAGTCAGTTTGTCACCTCCTATTTAACTATGTTTTACCTATGAAATGTTCAAAGACAAAATTTTTCAGTCAGCATGTGTAGGGTGGATATATCACTAGAAAAAGCACTGCAGGTACAATCCTGAGTAAATTGTTTGATATTATGCATGTTTCTTCTATCTCTGTTTATCTGCAATGTTGTTAACATCTATTCTAGGAGGCAATTAAAGTATTTGTTTCAAATTATAGTTACAAATGTGACTTCTTTTTAGGTAGTTACTTCAATATTAACCTGTCAATCCTGATTATTATTAAGCAAACTATTCATTTCGTCAGTTCATTGCTGCTCATGTATTCCATCACTGGTCACCAAAGGAACTAGGCTACTGCAGCTGCTCCCTGAATGGAGATCTGAAAGTTTTCAAATGCGAGACCATCAAATAATTGACACTAATTGTCAAATTAATTACACTGGATGTCATACAAATATTAGGATTCATGAAGATTTTCATAAACATGCAGTAGTTATCTGAGCTCTCCTGAATAACACTGGCATGTTAATTACAGTGAGCTAAACACTGCATTTTATTCATTCAGCTATTCATGTCAATCGCCTGGCATTTGGTGAATTCTGTTTCTTCAAAAATCAAAACAGCTTTACTCCGCTCTTTGTATTGAAACCCTTATATTGTAGTCTGATGGACATTATATTTGAAATCCTTTTTATTACTGCACACAAAGTAATTACACAATATATTCAAAAGACCTCATTTTCCATTTGTTTTTTCAACTGAGTTTTTAAAAAGTTATTATTGGCTCTATTAATAGTGACAATTGAAACAAAACAAAACAAAACAAAACAAAGAAGCATAGAAAATGTATCCACCTGAATAATACTTAAATTTAGAAATTTCTCTTAAAGATCCATATTTTTAAAGAAGTGTGCTATATTGTTCCACACATGTTGTAGCACAAGATTATTAGCAACTGCTCATTCAGATGAGGCACTTTGCATCTAACTGCCTACAAGCAGTTAGTTGACTATGAAACTGCCCAGTTTCTGTGTGTAATCAAAGTAACTGTGTACACATTTGGCATGTAATTACGTTTCTAAATTGATTAAAATCCAGCCCTGAAATGACTGCAAGCTAAGGCTTGGCTCCAATGATTAGTTCTTAAAACTTCTTTCACAAGCTTGAACAAATAACACATTTGCCAAAAAATGCTGCCAACTGTGAAAGTTAATTATGATAAATGTAACACAGTTCTCTCATCAACAATGTACAGAGAAAGGCTTTTACCTCCTCTAACTTTATTGTCCATCAAGACAAAGATGGCGCTTGAGGTTTTTTTCCTTTAACAAGGACAGATATGCTCATGAGTGACAGTTAAATTTGTTGGAGGTATTAAATTGCTAATGCTAATGCATTTTACAATCTTCTGAACTGATTTAATATATTAGACTGTCACTCAAAGTCTTAATAAACAATTCTGCACTCTTAGTTTAAAATCATCCTGTCAGATCTGGAGGTTTTCTCAATTGGCCTCTATTGTTAATGTGATAGTAGTTTACAAACAAATGACTTTTTTTTCTTCATAGGTTGTATCACATGAGACTTTAATGGGTGTTTCTCTTGTTTCTCTTTTTAATTTATTATGAAACAGCTGTGCCAGAGCTTAATGGCATGGATTTGTGCTTTAAAGCACCTGTGCTTGTAACTAGACTTCTCCCTTTCTTGCAAATAGTCTCTCATTCATATTGGAATAGATCTTCTCATTTTAAGATATTGCAAACTCAGCCTTGCGCAACTTAATACACTTTTGAAGAATGATTTCATTATGTTTATTCTAATATAGTATAATTTCTCTATGGAGTGCCACTTTTGCTTCAGAGACCCATCAGAAGCTCAACAAGTACTGAAGTTTTCATGTTTGCAGATGTGAAAACAGAGGTACTCATTATGGCTAATAGACTTTGACAGGGAAGTCATTAAAAATAAAATATTTTTTCCAATTTTGTGGGAAAAAAATAAAAGAAATGAGAAATTCATTTTTCTAAAATTCATTTATGGAGAAAACCTGTGTATTTTGATTTTGAGGCTCTCAAATTTAAGAAGAGCAGCACTAGCATCAAATGGTTTAGACTATTGTTTGGATAAGTATCCAAATTTTGATACTTTACTTGTCTGAGTATGAAACCAATGTATCTGATTGCTGTCAAAGAAAAAGTTGTAGAGAACCTTAAGCTGGTATTAATAAAGCCCCCTTATGTTTTATTTGTTTTTCCTTATCTGTGTGCTGGTTGCAGTTAGATCTAAAATCTCTGCAACAGATAAATACAAATTGTTCTGACAGTTCATTTCATAATAGGCTGCTCCTTGTTTTTAAAGAAAAAAAAAAAAAGTTTCATCTCTGACTCTCACACTTTTCATTTTAGGCTTTCTTAACTTTTTTATCCTCAGAGTTAGTTAAGCAGGTATCTCTTTCTTTAAAGATAGCTTTCAGGACTAGGACAAGGGCTGTGAATGAGAAGAACTAGAACTAGTCAAGACTACCAAGTTTAAAACTAATGAAAGCTCAGTAAGTCAACCACATGATGACATGTGTTCTCATTTCATGTGAATGATGAAATGATTTTGCTCACTTGTATAACTAACTCAAATTACAGAGAAAAATCTGTCAAAATGTGAAGTTTACTGTCATTTACTGCCATAGGTTCGCTTTTAGAGATCTGAGAAGCTGTGAGTGATCACTATCTGTCAGCACTGTGATTAGATCCATTGTACCTGATGTGGCCAAACACTGGTTGTTACTACTAACCTGTTCCACTGCAAGGTGACAGTTCTTAAATCTTGGTAGGAAGTGTGGAAGATCTATCTTATGTGCTTTTATAGATCAAGATAATTTTATGTTAAAAGATGCAATGCCATAATAGTACTTTATAAAACTTATAAACTTAATGCGAAGGAAGAAATAGGCATTTGTCCAATGAATGTTTAAAAGAGTAGTTACGGAAAAGATAATAGGGTGACAGGCACAAATGTAAGAAATAGGCAAAGGCAGGCTGAGACAATATAGAAAAATTCTATCAGGATACTACCTTTCTCTCTCTCTAATACTGTTGTCCATTGAACAGTTTCCCGATCTCTTCATTTCAGTATTACAAATAGACTGATTTTTTTTATTTTTGAAAGAGGATGCCAAGTATTTCTTCTGTTAGATTTGCAATTCTATGAACTCCACACAGAATCTATAGTAATAACAGATAATAATTATAAACTGGTATAGTTTTCATTACACAGTTGATCTTGCATAAATTTCAAGCTGTAACAGCACTGGTCTGCCATTAGTGTAGGATGTGGGAGGAGCTGATGAAAATCAAGTCAAGTCAATAGGTTTGTTGGGACCATAGCTGTAACAGCTTTCTTAGTTGTTGCTTCATTCCTTGAGGGAACAGTTCTGCAGCTGCACTACATGCAGAATTCCCACTGAAGTCTTTGAGCAAGTGCATAATTGGGCCCTGGTGCACACTTTAACACATTTGTTTGAATTACCATGTTTACTATCTATGTTTTGGAGGTGTCTGTTATGCTGTGCTCTGTGGCTCTAAAACTGCAATGCGACAGCAGTATTTTATATTTCTTTTTTGAAATAATAATTTAGCAATTATTTTTCCCCTTATGTGTATGTTTTTACCTCTGTGTGTTCCTGAAGTGTATGCAAAGTCAGCGCTTTAGTGAACCTCTTATGCTTGTAAACCTTATGAAGTGGTATGGATTGGATTCTTCTTTCAAGACTTTGAAGGCAGTTTAAAATAAGAAACATACCTTTTAATAAATAAGTCTTTTTGTATATAAAACTATAGCTAAATTTACTAGAAATTTATAGTTGGCATTTCAGTGCACTAAAACACGACACTTTTGATTTTTTTTTTTAACCTTTGAAGAATTTGGAAACTAACAAATACATACTGCACTTCTTCATATGCATTCTGTGTGAAATATTAAACCACAGTCTTCGTAAATCTCACTACCAAGTGTAAAAGGCAAGTGGTTCATCCCATATCTTTCTATCATTGAATAATAACTAATATATATATTTGTGGGGGAGGGTATTGAATCAGTGGTTAATGAGACATATTTTCAGACAGTACACAACAAATCAATATGTTTGTTTCTTTTGCTAATCTTCACTCTACAGATAATCAGCCTTTAGAGGACTGAGAATTTGGGACTATTAGGAGATAAGGATGAATTGCTGACAGCTTACTTATTTCCTCATGCAAAAATATGTTAGGTCATTTTTTTTCCATGTGAAATATGATACAGATATATCACCAACATTTGATAAATAGAGAGGTTTTTTAAAAGTTGCATCTGAAATACTTGACATTCAGTACAGTTTTTGAAAATGATAAAATCATAATTGTAAAAAAGACCTGCAGTATTGCCAATCAGATTTTTGCTGTTATGTGCACCCTGGTACATATATCTTACTGTCCCCCTGCAGAAGAAGGAATGAGCATAAAGAAAAGAGCAATTTTCCTGCCGTAAATTGGAAAGTCTGCCAACCAGCTAAGTGATCTACCATCAATCAGTGTTAAATTCTCTTTAGCTGCAGAAAATTCAAGAACTAACTATTACTGAGAGATTTCACACAGTGACTAATGGTATATGACAAACACATTTAAAATCTGCATAGACCAGCATCAGTTTAAAATATAACATGAATAATAAAAAATTCTAAAGATATCCTGGTGTGCAAAATAAGATATAATCTCCTCAGACACATACTGTACATAGAAGATCACCATTTTAGACATGCATTCAATATCAATACAGAACAAAGTCAAATACACAATATGACTTTATTTGGAATAGCATATTTCACAAAATGTATGCTGCAATGTTGCATGTATTCAAGCAAGACTGTATAGCAAGATGGCTAGGTTATAGTATAAAGATGACAGCTGAATAAAACACTGGGCTGAATATATGATTACTTTACTCACATGAGGAACCCCATTAAGTAATACTGAAATCTTCAAGTGAGGAAGGTCTTCTCCTCCACCATGTCATTACTAAAGCCACAACTAATGCATCTGTTCCAGATGGCAAGCATTCAAATGAATGTGAGATAGTGTTGTTGCTTGCATACTAAGTTGGCCATTTCTCAGTACAAAGATTTTTCATTCCACTCATGTCTGTTTAGTTTTCCTTTAAAAACATATTCTTTAGTTACAGAATATGGAAAAATATTTACCAGAAATGAATATATTATCTATTAAAAGCTGTCTGCACCTCTAGCTGAAGAGCAGTCCATTAAATAGGAGACATTTGTCTTAAATTTGCATTTTGATATATTTAGACCTTTGTATTTATTTCAATTCACTCTCCATATTTACATATTTAATTCAGAAAACAAAGTCTGTCATTTTGACAATGGCCTTTCTACCCACAATGGTCTTTTTTTTTCTTTCTGACAAAAGTGTGTTGCCACAGAAGTCAATAGGAATGGCATTTTATTAAGAATAGGATCTGTTATGCTGGGCTTTGTCAAACTAAGAAGAAACCATAACAGCTTAGGACAAAGGTGTTTTCACTTTAACAGATACATATTCTGAAAGAAATATAAATTTGAAAGTTAAAGAACCTGAGGCAAGGTGTGCTATACTGATAAAACAAACGGTCCTACTAATCACCAAAGCAAGATGGAAAAACTTGAATAAATGTAATCATACCAAACAGCCTCAGGCTGAAGCAGTTTCCCCCATTCCTAGCAAAAATAAGAGAACCAGGAAGGAAGTGTAACTTCCCAAGAGGGAAGCATATGCTTAAATGTGTTTAGGTACAATGTTTGTAAGCTGTGGTGCAATCTTTCAAATATTAGTCTGACCATATGTCTCTTCATCCATCTTTCTGCCTCCCAAAATCTTGATGTTCACAGCTAGTTTGCTTAAAATCTTTAAATGGTGATACTATTCACCTCTCAGTTTTGATTTTCTGAACCATTCATGGATCAGCTTATCTGATTTTGTCTCCTCTGAGCTCAGATATCCCATATTTAACTGGAATAAAGTGCTATACATATTAAATACAACAGTGCTGACAGAACTTTGGAAATCTGTTTCAGTGAAAATCACAAATAGTACAATAAACATAGCTATACCTTATGCTCAAGCTGTTTTTAAAGCAACAAAAGCATACTGTTCCTTGACCCTAATTCTACAAGAGCAGACTGTCTATACGTAGTACTATAAAAGCACTGACCAGGTCAATCAGATTAAACAAGAATACTTAAATAATCATCCCATTAGCTGAATTATTGTAATGACTCTGTGATTTGAATCCACTATATAGCTTCACTTCCATTTACAGCTTTGCTAACAAGAAATCAGAAAAAGGACAAAAAGAAATTTGCATTTCATCGTTTGGTGCCATTCTGTCTACCTCAATGCCAGCTAAGACGCATATTTTTGATGCAGAGAAGATATACAGAAAAGGTACTACAAAAATATAGGGTTCTAAGCCTGCTGAGTGCCATAAAAGACCCATCTGATTATTCCTGCACCTTGAGTAATTGCTCTGAAGGCAATGTATTTTGTTGAAAGTCAACACTAAAGTGGAAGTGAGAGTATGGAAACACAGACAACTAGGCAGAAGGATATTTGCCATCTCTGCTTTGTACTCTCCTCTATAGTTAGCAAAAGCCTCTGATGTATTATCATCATATTATCTTCCATTGTTTTTAATATATATATATATTTTATGAGTAAGGAATTAATGGCTGTATGCAAATCTTCTGTGAAGCTAGCAGCAAAAGAAAGCGCTATTTACACTGAAATTCATGTACTTACTAAAAAGTATTAACAACAGCAATTAACAACAATGGAGATTGTGCTGTTTCCATTTGTATTTTGCAATATACAGGAAATGATATTCACTCAGCAATACATTAATTTGCTCATTTTCTTCAGCTAAAATATGGGAGTTCTATTTATTTTAGGACACTTTTATCAAAGTAGTCCAAATCTACAAATCCCATCTGCTAAATAATTAGAAATCGTTAAGGATATGAGAATTCACTCATAGCCTTGAGCAAAGTATTATTTCCCTGGGAGGAGCTCCAGAAAGGACTCGAGATATTTTTTGGATTTTCTGTTATTCCAGATGGGATAGAAAGGAGCAATATTTTGCATCAACACCATCAGTAGATTCAGGTATTCTGCTCTTGTGCTACCCAGATACATGAACAAAACCTATTGCCTGCATAGAATACCGGGGGGGGGGGGGGGGGGGGGGGCGAAATAGATGGAGAGGGAGAAAGAAGCTTCACCTGACATCCTCCTTTCTTCATAAACACAATATATATAGGCATAGCTGCATGGTGGAAGAAAATCTTGTATATTTTTTCGCTCCAGCTCAAACGAATACACTTAGCAGCTGAACAAATTATTCAGAAATAGTGAAATTCTGCACTCAAGAATTTCTAGGAATAATTGAATTGTGTAAATACTCTTTGCTTTCTTTTAAATCTCTGATTTTAATGAAAATTTCTGCAATTCTAAAGATCAGAGTAATCTAGAAATCTGCGAGATTCATGACAGCTTTCTCTCTCTCCAACAATGTATGTACTTGCTTCATCTATACCTATACAGTAGCATCCAGGTGGATAATAGGGTCTTCATATCCTTCCCAAGTGACCTTGCAGATACCATTAACCTAAATGAGATTAGTCACTGGAGCTGTGCACAGTTGCTCTTAGCAGATGCAGCCACAGCAGCAGCACTTATCAATAAAAGAAGCTTGTTGAAGAGAGAGAGCCTGGATTTGGAAGTTTTGAAGATGATCATAAGGACATATGGTATCTGAATTTCTGAATATGCCAGAGACAAGCAGGCATAAGGACGCATTTCAAAAAAAATGGGAAAAGCTTCTGTGAAGAATGCACATTTTCATGTTCATTTTTATAATACACTGCAAGTGTTTACGCAGAAGCCTCTCATTCATGAAAGTGGAGTTTATTACTATCAATCACAGAAACAGCAAACAAAAATGCTGAGATTTTATGTACAGTGAGGGTTTTAACACTTCTGTAGGCAGCAGTAGTTATTTTACTGGCAAATGGTGTCATTGGGAATATGTTGATCATCTGGCTAAGTTGTAACATTCATAAAATATCAGCATCCCAGCTGAAAAACAGCCATAACAACATAATGGGGCAGGTTTTCCTTTGCACATATTTAAACATTTATGCTCAGGTACTAATTGCTGCTGTAGAGAATATCTTTTCTGTGGAATAAGAAAATCATCCATGAATGAAGTTCCAGTGTTACTGTTAATGTAAAATCAATCTATCCATATGAAAAGATTTTATTTTCCCAGTACCTTTCCCATATAAAGAAGATACTGTGGATGCAATTGGATTTTGTGCACTTTAAATGAATTCGAGAAAAAATCAAAAAAAGCATAGATTCATATCATATTTTAATGAATTACAAAGGACAGAAACTACCCCTTGTATAGTCATTGAAAAAAGAGAAACACTTCAGAGAGCAGTGGGTATGTGTAAGACCTGAACTACATTTTGAAGAAGTCTGACTCTTTCCCTTGTGTACAGGAAGAGGTTCTGTAAACTAGTGTCCTGACTTAAACACCTAAGGTACTTATGAAAGGTTGGGATTAATCTAGAACTTTGTTCTTGAAATAACTTCAGAAACAAGGTCTTATAAAAAAAATCCCAGGATGTGAATTAATATGATAGCTAGTGACTATGGCATTACTCTAGGGTTTAAAGTATCACCTGCAAGTGAAAATCCCGGATTAAAGGCCTTTCTTTAATCAGAACAGTAGGCAATAGTACCTGTGATGACAGCTTGTATCAGAATGCACTAATCATTGGGCTTCAGGGCAATATGCACTCCTGCTCTCTTTCTCTGTGGCTTACTAAGTATTTAATTATTCTATGTAAAGTGAAACAGCTTCAACAGAGTGGAGAGCAGGATGAAAATCAATCCTGTAAGTCCTTAATGGTAGGACAGGTTCAAATGTCGTCAGACAGAGGAGGAAACTGAAATTAGAACTGCCAGAAACCAATCAGTTACCTGATCACCTAAACTAAGTGGAGAACTATGGTATGGTGTACTTCCTTTCTGAAAACATCTATGGGATCGCTTCAAGGAAGGGGAAAACTATTTTCTTTGTGAATCCCAGTAGGTTCCGGATTTCCTTTTAACTATGGAAAAATGCTTTATAATTTTTTAAGGTCCGCATAAGTTTGCAAATTTAAAAAGAGATATTCCACACAGTGTCATCCCCCAAACAATCTAAGACAATACAATAAATTGTTTTATCACTAATAACATTCACTTAAACAATAAGGTTTACTGAGGATAATGCTTGGGGTCTCAACTGTTTAATAAGTACTAGTGAGTTTCTAGTTTGTGCCAGAGGTCTGAATGTCAGTATTCAACACTGCAGATGATGACCTATTTGCCAAAAGGAAGTTAAAATTTATATCTGTCACAAGCAGGTAAGAGCTGCTCGGGAAAACAGCTACTAAAACCAGTAATAATGTATTCAGCCCTTTCCTAAACAGTGAATATTAAGGCATAGTTGTAACTAGAAGAGGGAAGAACTGACATTTCTCAGCTGCCAGCACCATAGCTAGCTAGGCTGTCTGTCCTCTTGGTCCTTTCTCGCAGTTCTGAAAGGCGCCTGCTGGCATTGCTGTGGAGGTATCTACTCACCAATTTATCTGACAGGTGGTTAGCTATTAACATAAATAAAAGTTGTGACCTGTCTGCCACTTTCAATAACTCAAGTGCTATATCCCCAATCTGTCATGTCCTTGGCAGCCCTTTTGTTTATTAGTAAATGCATTATTCATTAGGAAAACCTGATAGGAAAAATTGCCTTAATTTTATTCATTTTAATTGTACTCTGCTATTATCCCTTTAGCAGCAGTTTTCTTTGCTGTACTCTGGCTGTTATGAGAACTAATGGTGACTGGGCTTGTTGATACGCCACTACAAAGGAACATGAAGGAGGATGACACTTTGCTGCTGCCTTGTACAAGTTCTTCAAGATGTGCAGGGATAAATAAGGTTGTACAACTAACTTCACCATAGTGAAACAGGTGAGTGGATAAATGGGATACAGGAGATAAATAAACCAGCATTTGCCATCCACTATAGCCGAATTAATCGTGCAAGTTTAAATCTGAATTAAAAAAAAATACCCTTGAAACTTCAGAGAGGCACTGTGACTCAGACATGAGACTCCACTAGGGCTCCTTATACAGAATGACGCCTTCTCCCTCCTCTATTCACTTCAAAATTGGTTTATCCCTAAGGAATAAGAAATTTCAATGTCTCAGACAACCAAACAAAACTGTTGTTTATATTCCACTCACTGTATTAAAATTAATATTTGAATTGTGAAAGATTTAAGGAAGACACTGTTCCTTACAGCAGCAGTCCTTGAAATAGTTGCTTACCTGTCATCCTTTCTGGAACTAATTTAAGATCCTAAAGAAATACAATGAGCATAGATGGAGTTTCCATGGCTTAGCACTGGGGTTGCCATTCTGTGCTCACATTAGTTTGGACATATCTAATGTAAATTGTATTGTAACGCTTATAACACCTGTTATTATAGTAGGATTTATTCAGGGTAACAAAACAGTGAAGTCACTAATAAGATATCACACTATAATGCTGAGAAGAGAAAATGCCATTATAAAATTGCATCAAATGAATGTGATAGAAATTAGGAAGCAATGCTCACAGGCTGGAGGTAGGAAGATAAACAAGGATATTATGCAAGACCAATCCTAATATAGGGGGATAAGGCATAACAGCTTGTCAGTTAAAGTTATTTCAACCAAAGTTTCCTTCCCAACCAGCTATCTATCTTCCATGTAATTTAGATTAGATTATTTTAACCTCAAAGTTCACCTTTTGGATTGATAAATCTGGCTACTTGAGGATTTTGGAAGGTGAGTTATTTGCTTTAACCATCTTCCAGACAGTTTTTGAAATAGTCTTTTATACTGGTGAACTCTTTACCCTGCCCATTTTTCACTTCTGTTTTGTCCATTTGTCTCCTCCTGTTTTCCTAGCTAAGTGCAGCTTTGCAAAGAGAATGTCAGAGACTAATGGCAAATGTGCTTGTTAATTACTCTTAAACCTCCCATATCTAAAGTTTCTTAAGGTACACAAAACTTGTTGAACATGACTCCAATTAACAGACAAATTTGCCAGATCTTAATTGAGGAGATATTATTTCTGGGTGTCTTTAGGTGAATTTGGGAGGACAGAATTTCCAATGTGCAAACTGTCACAGTGAGAAAGATTGCCTGTTGTGCTCCAATCCTCAACTGCACAAAACAGCAGCCTATTTTTCATGATTGCAGCTTTGTCTTAGCTGCACCAGTGAGATGTTTTTCTGGCACGTTATTCAATGAGACATTATTGCACAGGTGCTCAAAGAATTTTGAGTTAAATTCAGAGTTAAAGGAAGAGAGAGAGAGACAAACTCTTACCAGTTGTATAAAGAAGCTGAAATCCCATCTGACATTAGACGAGTGAAAAAATAGGAAAGTTAAAAGGATGTAGGATAGAAATGCAATTCTCAAGTATTGTTCCTGCTCAGCTTAAGCACTGTAAATGCATGTCAATTGTCAATTAACCTTGCCTGTTTAAATATAGAGATGAGTAGATGACTCTTCTTTAATTTTCTCTTTTTTTTTCTAGTTCAATTTCTGAAGTTGATTTTCAATGTATGAACATAATAGGAACTACACTGGGACAATCCAAAGGTCTTTCTAACCCAGTGTCCGATCTCCTAAAGCAGCTGGCAGAGTAAGCACATAGCAATACTTTCCCAGATATCTTTCAACTTCAAATGATTGTTTTTAACATCCATGTAAAGTATTAATCTTTCCTGCAAGCTGAATTTCCCACCCAGTACCAGTGACTGGGACAGTTGTCTGACAGGGAGAAAGCAAGAGTAGAGCATCAACCTCAACTTTTTGATGGGTAGCACAGCTGAGCAGTCTTTTGATCTAAACAGTCCCTCTGGGACTGAGGAGAACAGTACAGAAAGCTATTTCTTCATGGAGGAGCCAGTTACACCTTGTCCCCAAGTCAGACGAAGCTGCATTGTGAGAATCTAGTCTTCAACACAGTGGTAAAAGAAGAAGAAGAGTAACTGTATTTGTGATGAGACAGAAGATCTAGTGACCCTCATAGAATAAATGAAAAATTATTAAGCAACAAGAACATGCTAGGGAAATTGTTTCTAAAGTTACCAGATGGCAACAGCTGTAACTTACTTTTCAGCAGTCCTGCCAAGAACCAAAGTGAACATAACTTTGTACAATATCATTTGTAAAAAAACACAAAGCCAGAGAGTTTCTGCTGTAATTGTTCCATGATTCAGCAATTCAGCCAGATAACTGCTCCCAATCACACATAAACTCCAATAAATTTGAGTACTGCCTCACATACATGCCATATGTTAGGATGAATGTAAAACCCCAAGGATATCATTGGAAAGCTCATAACGCCTATGCAGAACTTGGGAAGGGAAAGAGTGAATACAAATCTGCAGTATCTGTTTTTAAGAGGAAGGGCATAGGGAATAGATTTTTTAAGTTCACAATTAACTTGCAGCAAGCAAATGCATAGCTCTTCTTCCCCATGATTATCATAAAGTCAGTGGAGCAGCTGCCTTATCCATGGGCAGATACAAAATAAGAAACTTTGAAAATGAGAGAGGTTAATACTTCAAATTCGTATAACTAAACACCTAGGGGCTAACTCTGCCACAGTCACTCAGAGGGAACACTTTCTTGCCTAACACATAATACCTCTGCAGCCACTCGTGATGTAACTTGTAGAACCTAAGGCCAAATTCAAATCCAAGTTACACTTTGTGAAATTAGGATTCACCACTTTCATTTCTTTTGAATCACTCTTAATTTACACTGGCATAACAGATTAGAATCTGGCCCCTTGAGTTTTAACACTTGCTTAGATTTAGACAGTAGAAGAGCTTTAGCTTAAGACAAGAGCTATTAATTCACTCATCTTTATTCACACATAAAGGCTGATATATATCTTTGTGTTCATAGACAAGACAATGCAGCTGAAAACTATTCAGAATGTGCTTAAAAGTGCAGAAAGTTGTAGCAAATGATTTTCAATACCTTTACGATAATTACAGTTAAGCATACAACTGTGTTTTGATGTAACAGGTAGTATTTCCCTGTTTCTGTCTTTCACCACTTTTTTATAAAACTTTAAGGGGATAATCATTTTTCTGGTGCACATATTAAACATTACCAGCAGTTTGTTTTTGAGACTATTTGTTCCCTGGAGTTTTCAACACTTGATTTTTTTAAAGCAATGTAAAACAATTATAAATGCCCCATGTAATTAAATTCATTACAGTAATAAGCTCATCTGATTTAGTCCACTGTTAGATAACTTTCTTTTCATATTTCAGCTTCTAGGTTTTGTTTAAATACTCTTTCAGGGGATGGTCAGTCCTTAGAGTACATCATAGGGAAAAAAAAAAGAAAGAAAATTCTTTTGTCATTAGCTACTGGTTTCTGATGCAGCATTTTTTAACTGTAAATCTCTGATGGAATTTCACACCTTCATACAAAAGTGAAAATATCCTGAAAAACAGTTTCAAATTTTTAATTCTTTTTTGTCATCGCTTTAGAAGTTGGATGGTTGGTCAGCATCCCACAGGATGAAACAACTTGAAAACACTGATAGTCCAAAATTCTATTCTTGCTTTTTGGTCAGTTCACCATATTCCCCATTTTTTCAGGTCCCAAGTTCTGGTTACATCCTTAATTTCACTGACAAAAATAGAGTATTTTCTACTGTGCTTGGAGTAAAAGCATTTTTTAAGCTCTGCTGGAAATGTAACAACTGTCTTTTAATAAGAACTAAATTCAGCTACCAAATAAATACAAGGAAGAATGCCCTGCCTTAAAAATTGCTAACCATGCAATTCTCTCAGCAGGAATTTTAGCAGTGACACACACAATGAAGCCCAGGAAAGTAAGAGGTGCTATATAATGAGAACACTCTCATTGGCCTTCAGATTGCAAGGTAAGACATTGTACTCTTAGCTATTTAGAAGCGATTAACCTTTTTATGAATACTGCAGTTGGTATGACCCTATTCTTCACATGCTGCATATAACTCTGAGGGGAAGAGAAGACTGGGGAATGACCTGCCTTTAACGGTATGTGGTCTGTAATAAAAACTCTTAAAATATTATGCCTTTACCCTTTGACTGTGTTTTCTTTTGCCAGAAATGGTGATGTACAAAGACATGAGACAGGATTTCCAATTCTCACAAAGAGTGCCTTATTTGTGAGAAATGGCACGAGGTCAGAAGAGGAAGTAAACCTGCTAGGACCAGATCTCTGATTCATTTAAATAAAACAGATGATCCCTCATGCTAGTATGACCTGATGCTACTCAGTATCTGCCAAAACAAAAAGGGAAACACCCCAAGCTGGCAATGAAATGCTAGATAAAATCAGGCACCATTACTCTTATTTTTTACAAAACTTATATTTTCTATCATGCTCTGATGCTAATCTAATTGCTACTCATCAACTTACTTCTTTTCACGTTTTGAATTTCATGTATATGGGAAAATCATGAGAACCGGAAAAAATCTGGAACATTGAGATACAAAAAAGATTTGGGTTTGCATTCAGAGAGCTACAGCTAGGCAAACTGCTGGCCAAACACATGATTTAATTCTAACATTGCGACCCTGCCAGAAAGGAAGAGAAGCTAGAAGCATAACACAGAGCCAGAGATGACCACTAAACTGATATTTTCTTGGATTAACACAGATTAATTTTTAAAACAGAAGAACAATTTTTGCAGTATTACTGATAAATAACTCTCAAATTAGACAGATTCCAAAATTAAGGGAATTCTTGATCCAAATTTCAAGTGCAGAAATGAAACCATAATTGTGCAAATGCAAGCCATTTCTAAAAACATCAGGTGATATTTTGATGTAAGTAACATACCACTTGTTATATCTAGCAGCTACTATCTTGTCACTCTCTCCACTTGCAATCACAGATTGAGTGCTTGTCAGGAATCCAAACTTTATCTGTATCTTTGAAAACAAAAGAAAATGAGGGAATGTTTATACTTCTAAAGACCTTAAGAGACGGAGAAAAAAATGTTTCACTGGCATTTATGGGCATCATTAAAAACAAACATTTTGCCATCAACATGAACAGGCCATCACTGTCAAGACAAAATCAGCCTTTCTACCTGTTGAAGAACATTGTCATAATGATCAGGGCACAAATGAATTCCCTTTATCTGTATGCTCAGAAAGTTGCCTGGGGGCAAGTTTTATGATAAATGCAGCCTGTATTGTTCTACGCACACAGAGCAGTATTATGATATGTGACAGGCTGAATGACTATTAGTGCAGGCAGTGTGCTGGATCTTGCATCCTTCAAAATGAAAATTCCTCTCAGCATCATATATCCCTCCCATTGGCTTACTTTCAAGGGGGAAAGAGAAGTTAGATGGATGGGATGAATGACAACCATAAAAATGATTCTATATAAGCTTCAGAGGGATTTCCTGCAGGTCAGATGGTCTATGCATTGGCTTAAAAGGATAACACAAGCTCCAAGAAATCATGAGACTGACTGGATGATGCTTCACAAAGTAATAAATTTTGGGTTCTTTTTGTTTAATTTCTGGAATATTTGGGTTCTCTACTAGCTGGAGTCTCAGAATCAGTTCTGAAATTGGACATGGGCAGAACTGATGCATCTAAATGTAAAATTTTAAGACAGGAAATTTTCATTCAGCTGTTACTTAATCCTGAAAGTACCTCATTTATCCACATGCATCTCCTGATTTTCTCCATGTGCATTTCCTTCTGAATTTTTATTTCTTTCTTTGAATGCCCAGAACTGCTGTGATTTCAGTGTGGAACTTGACCTCAATCTCGTACAAACCCAATCAGAATCAAAAACTACACTTTTTTTTTGGATGAAGTCCCACAATGAAATCAATCCAAGAGCACCTCTAGAACTCACTGAGAATTTACATACAACATAAGGCTCCTCAAAAAGCAATACTGACAATTTTCTTCTAAAATATCATGGTAAATATGGCGTGCCCATATTTTATATTGATGAGGACATCATCAGTCTGGAGTTCCTAGGATCATGCCAGAAGCAAGTTTTGTGACAAGCTGGACAGTTTTTACAGAGACTGTGGGGGGCATTTGCACCATCTTTAGGGGTCATCTTACTATCCCCACATATCACCTAGAAAGACGAAGTGTATGTCTCTGTATTTTTGCTTAAAGACAGGACCTTAAATTCTAAACTAGTTCTATCCTTCTCCTTTGCTCCCCTTCCCCCCGCCCTTTTTTTTAAGAAAATGTAATCATAAAGTATAGTTCTGATGTTTATACTCTGGTTCAAAATGAAATTTTGTCAAGATATATCCAGTACTCTATTGTATATATAAATACAGTACGAATTGGAATAATGTATTTGCAGTAAACCTTTGGAATTATGGATCTCTGGTCTTATCTGGAATACTTTGCACATTCTTCCACATATTCCTTTCTAACTGAAAAGCAAGGGAGTGATTCAAAGTTTATCTGTACAGTGGAGGAATGTACCTCCATCAGTAAATGCCAAGTTGAGAAATAAAATACTTCATGGAACTGAAATGACAGTACCATTCTAAAAAGAAAATAAGTGAAATGGCTTGTTTTTAATCTGAGCAAGGCATTTAGTTTTTACATTTCTACAATAACATTAATTTGGAAAAATTTGTATTCAATATTACTGCAACAAATGAGTTGCCTTTAAAGCAATGTTTCAAATACCTGGAATAAAATATTTCAAAAGAGTTCTCTTACAAATAATGTGATTTGTGTTTTGTCCTCATTCAAAATAAAATTAGATTTTCAATATCAAGTCAGAATTTTCAGCCACTGTCCTAAAATAAATGTTAAAATTTTAAGAGCCTTTAATCTGTACTGGTGGAAGGAGTTTACTACAGCAAATATGATTTGAATGTCTCAGACACTTTTAATGATCAATTGTTTAGATCAAAAGACTGACGGGGCCTGCTGCAGATTTCTCCTGCCCAACATCAATACCCCCTTTCTCTCCTCCTTCCCTGAATTATATACACACCTATCCATCATTCACTTCCAGGGCAATCTCACACTAATTTGACTTCTCAGAGCATTAGGAAGATAGAGATAGATTTATTGAGTACATGAGCTCAAAGAAGAAACAGTTGTGAATGCCTCATATTTCTCTTTTTTTTTTTTTTCTCCCCAATTATTAAGAGTAAGTGATCAATTTGCTTCTCATAATGTGCATGTTAACATTCTCTAAAATGTTTTATAAGGCATCACAATGTCATAGTATTAAAAAGTCTTACTGTAACACTTCTTGCTGCCTTTAACAAAATGCAAATGCAGATAAAATTGAATTTTCCCATTTTAATTTTAGAGATACAGTATTTGATTTATTTCCTATGCACACTGAACAGTGAAGTATAATTGAGTTATTTACCACTATGCAAATGTTTTCAATAGTTGGATCTTAAACTTCCTAAAAAATCCTAATAGGGATACATATTTTCAAAGATGAAGTTCTCTCTCTTCAAAATAAAACTATTTAAGACAGTACTCTTCAAGAAAACTTATTATATCACAAGTATGGTAATTAGATGGTTATTTTATCCACTGAGGGAAAATTCTTTCAAGTAGAACAATACCTCAAAAACTATCTGAATGTCTGAGTTTTCTTTATTTTTACTTTAAGATAGTTATGGGTTGGCACTGCTTGCGCTGTAAGCCTGAGCACAACCAGGGCATGAATTTGAGGTGGATGGAAAAGAAGAATCTGACAAGTGTAGGAGTAAGATATGATGTAAGGTAAAAAAGGTATCTTAAGTGTAAAGCCTCCAACCCTTCTCCAACATCAAATCAAATTAAGGTAGAATCACAAATGTAATTAGATATCCATAGGTATTCCAACAGTAATATCTGGGTATCGGAATAGCATCCAGTTGCTTGAGTTTTTGCTTGGGAATCACCTGAGTTTTTACACACAAGGCAAACAGAAAAAAAAAAAAAGCCTTCTTAATCTTTTAGTAGTATTTTCAAACAACATCCCAACATTTTTGAAATATAAAATAACTTAGAGGTATTTAAAATCTGTATCTAGTTTAACCAATTTATATCAGTTTGCAATATTTGTTGTTAATTTTCCTGAAGTTGAATGTGTTACTTGTATACTATTTAAAGTCACCAGAAACATGTCATATTTAGTAATACTCAGCTGTCCCAGAGTACATTGCTAATTGAATATGCTTTTTGATATTCGTAAATGATTAATGGTAGGCCCCAAGCCACTTATTGCTGAATCGTAGATTTCTAAAGGAAAAAGAGGTTATGCTATCATTATTTACAAGATCAAGTTTTGTGCGGTAATCAAAATTCTATCTAAGAAAGGGTCATCCTCTAGAGATATGCCTGCTTAACAACAGTAATAGTAATGAATGACTGATTAATGGTCTGACTCCATAGCAAAATCGCAGAAAAAAAAAAAAAAAGAAAAAAAAGAGAGACATAATGTTCTTGACACGCAAAAGCAAATTTGAATAACACTTTTAGAATTGTGTTTTACGCTGCTAATATAACAAAGCTCTGATATACAAAGATAAGGACAAATGGTGAAGAATTCAAGGGAAGCTTTAGCAAAAGAGCATCAGCTGGAAAGCAATCAAAGATACTGAAAATAAAATGTTGTGTAACTTTAGTGGACTTTGATACCTCATTTCATCTGTACTTAATCCTCCCTTTGGGAGGGACAGCTGATGTCACCTTAAGGTTTTCTTGTCACTTGCACTGCACTAATTTTCTAACATATTATGTTAGCATAACATATTCTGCTTCCTCAATGGACATCTACAGTGTGATATAGAGATGACTTACAATTAAATGTCATAGATAAAATGGTCTCTGGCCATTTTCTAGCACAACACAAATATGAAAACTCTGTGGTAGCATAGATCTATCTGGATCTCAGGATCTGTTGTCTTTTTGGCACTTTTATATCCTCATTCATAAGCTGCTGAATAGAGTGGTGAAGAAGACATCAGAGATAGGTCCTATATATTCTGGATTCTGTAATTTACAACTTGTGAAGACTCTTTAGAGGAAGAACCTTTTGTATCCCTGCTCGTCTACTCACTCAAGTGAGACATTCACACAGATTCCATCATTCCTTTCTGCAGTATGGATCCACAGTAAGGCTGTCTTGCAAAACAAATGAATAAAAAATTGTGATTGTTCTGTGAAAGACAGAATAAACTCATCCTAGAAATCGATAAAAAGTTATATTTTTAGTGCATTTTAAGACAAGACCTTATGGAGAAATTCTAGAAATATTCATAAATTCTATCCTTATGGGTATCTTTCATACAACTAAAAGTGCAAACAGCAAGAAGCCTTCCAAGAGTGCAGGCCTTTACACAGCTTGCTACTGAGTCAAAGTGCTTTTGTTTCATACATTTCAAGCTATCTTAATGTAACCTAAATATTTCTGATTTTTTTTTTTTCTGGAAAAGAAAAGAAAAGTTGTTGGTTTTGTTTTTAAAGCTTGGAGTAAATGGGAAAGAGAGTCTCTGAGACACTGACTTTCTAACAAATTTTTCCTCTGTAAATGCATTAGTGAGGCTATCATTTAAATGTTTAAACTGTTGCTGTGCTATACTAGTTCTCTTCAGAAGTTTACGCAAGTCATGAATAGGAGTTACTGTTTATGTACATCATTAAACTGTGAAAAAATTGGGAACTTCCCTTATGGGAAAGCCCTAGTGAGTACTGTCAATGTTAAGAGACTTTGCAGTTATGCCTGGAGAGTAAGCATTCCTCATGCCTCATGACATTAAGATATTAGGGAGCAATAAATGGTGGATTTTGGTCACAGTTAAATAAAAAGGTGTTTACTTTTTCATTTATGTAATTTTGAAATTCTCTAGTAATATGCCAATTAAAAAAAAATGGAGTAAACAAAGCTGGGGAACCATCAGGGCTCACAGGAAGTTCCTGGAAATGCTACTGAAGTCTATAACACATTAACTGCATTCCCATAAGTTTTTTATTCTCATCCACTTTACAAAGTAAAGCAGGTATGTTTAGAATTATAAGTCTATGAGCAACCCTGTTATTTTCAGCCTGAAAAGTAGTTAATCAAATCTAGTTTAAACTAGATTAGATGTCTGTAGTAGCAAATTCTGTAAACTCTCTTCTCAAGATCCATTTTGCTGACGCAGTGCCTTAAAGGTGTCAGATTAAAAAAAAAAAAAAAGCTTTGCTAAAGCATTTAAAAATCTTATTTTAGTTTAGATACCTATTTTTTTCAATTTCCTTGGTTTTGATCTAAACTAGGATTGTCATATAAATACAATAAAATCTGTATTTAATCTTGTTATGACCAGGGAATGCATGTGCTTGTAAGAGAGACACAGAGAGAATAGTCTTGAACCCTTTAGGCTAAAGTACATACTGCGGCCCTAGCATTTATTAGGCCTTTATAATGTACTTTGCCGGATTTATTATCTCCACCTCCATCTACTTGTGCTTGAAGAGAACAGTCCTAAAATTGCCCTTAAAAGAAGACAATCATGATTCTTAAAATAGAGCATCCTTTCACAGCAAATCAAAAGTGGAGAACAATAGTGAGGGGGCTGTCTTTCCAACCTTGCTGTATGAAGTTTTCCTGCTGGAAGCTTTAAATGAAATAAAAATCAGCCTTTACAATGAGCCTTTACAGATAATAGGATTGGGCATGGACTTTGTTGGGTTGCCTCCTTTTAACTTGTCTCTTACTAGGCTAAATGAAGAAATAGCCTGATTGAGGGAGAACTAACTTTATCCAGGTTACAAGACAGGGAACCACATCTAACAGTCACAGCAGAAGGTGGCAGTGACATGTAGCCTGAATTATTTTCTCAGCTCTCCATGTGGTCTCTTCTGGCTAAAGTGAATGCATCCCTTTCTTGCATCTCTGTAAAACTGAGATGACTAGCAGGGGGCAAGAAGCATGGGTCATTTTGTACGCTACTTATTCTCATCACTGTTTCTTGTCCAACAAGATTTCTAAGGATTTAGCTGAGGATTCTCAAATTCAGTAATGAAGCAGTGAACAAGAGACCTAAGGATCTCTGAAGGAAGAAAACAATAACTAATCAGATGCAGAGACAGTATATACATATCTAGAAATGTCAGATCTAACAACTGTTCTCCTCTGGAAAGAGAGGTAAAAAGTATTATTCAAATTATTTTATTTTTATTTTAGATCAATAAGAGTGCGATTCATAGGAAATGATAGATTCCTCTAGAGGCTCATTCTGTGCTCACTCACTCTCTCTGCTGCTGAAAGGATTAAAGAAACTAAGTTTCCACTCTTGGGAATACTGGACTTCAAATGGTTTGCCCTGAAGCCTCTCAAAATTTACACATGAATTCTATAAAATGTCTTAGATTAATTCTCCTCTCAGTGACATGGTGTGAATCAGAAATACCTATGTTGAAATCAGTGGGCCAGTATGGTACTATTTTCACATTACAATCTTAATTTGATTTATCTTGAATGTATATGATGGAAAAATTAAGCAGAAGTACAAGCAAAAACAAAAACGGATTTTATTCCTTTCCCATGTTTTCCTCATGCAGAGCACACTAAAGAAGTTGTTAGCAATTTTTTCTGCTAAACAGCTTTATACAGCTCAAAATCTAATGCTGTGTAAAGATTCTAGATTCTGGTTTTATCCAGGAAATCTCCATTTCTATGTCATGCTGTTCTGTATGACCACTATTTCCTATTCGTATTGATTCAGCTGCCCAGTCAAGGACATAGTTTGTACTGTCAGAAGAGGTCCCAATGTTCTCCTGTATATAATCTCACTGTCCCTGCATATAGATAATCAGCATGTAGATACTGTTTGGAGATTAGACATACAAAGAACTTCCTAATGCACCCACCTTTCAGCCTGTTGCTCTCACAGACACATCAAGGTCCATCTTCAATTAGTTTGAAGACCTCCGTTCCTAAGGCTACCGATGACCCTGATTCTAATGCAGAAGCTTTCTTTTTAATTCCATCCATCTTATTCATGGCCACAGGATAACATATAACAATGTCTACAGGTTAGCTGCCTATGAGCAGTTTATATGCTGCTCATGTCCCCCATTCAATGAACTTACAGATGATGCTATAGAACATGATATTTTGCTTTAAAACAATAAATAAGCCAGGGAACCTCCCTACCATTGGAATGGAGAGGCCATGATTATCTCAGCATCTCTTCTTGCCAAAGCTAATCAGAAAAAACGTATGCTCAACCATTATTTAATCTTGTTTATAACCAGAAAATTAGTAGATTTAGCAAAAGATCCAAGAAATGAACTGACCTTTCAAAGTTGAGGCCTGCTTCTCTTTCCCTGAGCTGAGTAACTAGAAAGTTAACAAAGAATGAGAGGAAAGGGCACAATGAGATCAGCAAGTGAGCAGATGTGTCATATGCACAACTGTAGCTACATAATGTAAGTTACTAATCACTTCTATAAGATACGGTTATCTAGCTCCAGTAGTAAAGTAATGGAGAGACTGTAAACTAGCATTCCAGAAGTTACATACTATTACTCTGGTAAATGGACGCATTTTTAGGTAGAAACACATTTGGAACAGATAACTGCCATTGAGCCTTGACTAGCATATTGAAAATATATGAGGGTGCTCTTGAGAGTTTTGAGAGTTCTGCACAGTTAGGTTAAATGATGTCTAGAGTCCCAACAAGCTGGTTCCTAGTGATTCAAATGCTGGCAAACTGTTCCCTCTAGAGATAGTTGCAGAAGCTCCAGAATTTACAGTCATTTTCCTTGTAGGCTACAGATAAATTGAAAATTTGAAAACAGTTTTCTTCCCTCAAGATTTCCCTCCTCAGAAATTCAAATGCCTTTGAAGAGTGTGAGACTAACAGCAGGATGAGAAAGTCACTTCTGTTCCTGGGGACAAACAGGGAGACAGGTAAGGACAATTTAACAATGGACAGTGAGATTCATACATTTAGAGAATCAATACAAGGACAGAAATCCTGGCAGTGTATAGGAGCAGATATAAATTTAATCATTGATTCCAAAGGACATGGCTTTTATCCAATGTCTGTAACACACCCAATTCCCAGATAAACACTCAAATGCTTCATAAACCTCATAGTTTGTCTCAGAACAGGAAATTCATTTGGAAAAAAGGGTGTTTTGGTGTCTGGCAGCAGATATGGCAGAGGACTGTTTCATTAGCACAGGATATTTCTAGAGCTTTACTACTTTCCTTCTCTACAGCACGTATCTTTTAGCTCAATATAATGACCAAATTTGCATCCAAACAAGTTTGAATATTCTTGAATTTTCCATTCTGTCTTCAGTGTTACTGTATTCTATTGAGGTCTCATCTTGCACTATGACACATTTATTACCAGATGATAATTGAAAAATAGAAGAAATGGCTTGGAGAGTAAATGGAAGAGAGGCAGATAATTTTAGGATTCAATTTTCTCTGCATTTTTTACTGGTAGGCATAGCATAATACTGCAATAGAATCCAATCAGAAGTTCTCTTCTCTACTTGTCACATTTCAGTGAGCTAACGGTGGCATGTCAAAACAGCTACAAATCTTGAAGACTTGTGTTTGCTGGAATTAACAATAGGACAACCAAAACTATGAAGAACAAATAAAAAGAGAATGCAAAAAATAATCGTTAAACGAGTAAAGGATTTCAATTATGCTTATTGCTACCTTAATTTGCTTTTCCTCCTGTGTAGCACAGTCTTCAGCATCATATTATAACACAATTAATTCAACTGCTGTAATGAAATTAAATACATTTGTATAATTTGCATGTTGGCAGAAAACAGTAGCATTAATATTGCCCGTCGTTTGGCAAACAGATAATAAAGTCCAAATCTAGTTAAAAGAACTCAATAAAATCTTTATTTGGTAACAATGGACTATGTTAGCTAGAAGTTATTTGCATAGACCAGAGTGAAATTAGTGGAGTAGAGTGCAAACAGAAACATAAAAAATGTGTATGTGGGGTTATCTAACAATTCCCCAGAGAACATATAAGAAAATCCATTAAGATTTGCTTATTTCTACCACAGTGAGTCTCATAGCAAGTTTCATTTCATTACCTTTTTATTCAGTTTTTGAAAAAAATCTTCCTTAGCTTTGCATCCTAGGCCAGAAGAATATGTGCTTAGAATGAGATTTGCAGCTGTGGAAGAAAGACAATGTTAAGTCAACATTAAGTCCCAAGTCTGGGAGCTGAAGGGCCCTCAAAATAAACCAGAAAGTGTGCAGAGATTCTTTGAAAAAACAAAAATCATAACTGTGTGATGAGATCCTCTGTCTGTCTTTCCCATTCTCTGCTCTATTTTTACAAATCCTTACTCTGTTCTAGTACTGTGTTCTATGCCTACCCCAGGCAAACAATGGCAGGAGTTTAGGTTTTTAGGACTTCTTCATCTTATGAATCACAGTAAAAGCACAGAAAAATTCCATCAATTTCATTACTGATTTTATGAATTTTACCGTGCATATCCTCTTGATATACAGAATCAAGATACAGGCTTTTTGATCTCGTGGCTTGGACACAAGACACATTATGACATCAAGCAGGACAAGGTCACCAGCAAGAAAGGCAATTTGGGATGCTTGCTAACCATCTCTGATCCCAGTATTCCTGAGGCTCATCTACTCTTTATTTTTTGTGCCTATAATTCTACCTATGATCTCTCTTGTAAACATTTATGAGCAGACATTTCAGAGGCTTCATATTTTCTTTAACAAACGGTTTATATCATTTCTGTGAAGAGTACTACATAACGATGCAACATCACACATTAATATTTAAAGCTGAATGAAATAAAACCTCAACAAGGATAATTTTTTCTCTGTTTGCTAGCTGTCTTAAATTCATTTGTGAAATGAATTAGAACAAGGAAACTGCAGAGATAAAGTTTCCTTGCATTTTTATGAATAGACAGCAAAATAATTTTTAGAAGAAATATTTGCATAGATGTCTTGTTTTTGACTCTCTCTCTCTTTTTTTTTTTTTTTTTTTTTAGTGAAAGGACACCTGTTTTCACAAATTATAAATTTCAGGATCGTCAGATGATTAGAAGTTCTGAGAATATGATTTAGAGGCCATATCTCCCAATCAAGAAAGAAAAATAACACTATACAAAATTCATTTTAGAAGAAAATTCAGCAGAACTGTAGAACAGAAAACCTGAATATTCTGTAATTGCTATTTCAAGCAAACACCACTTTCAAAGGCAGCATTATTGAAACACTCTTTAAGAAGCAGCAAACAAAAATAAAGTACAACAAAATGCCATAATATACAAAATGAGAACTAAAACAGGTTTGGAATCCAAATCAGGATTGCCGATGCAAGCTGTATATCAGACAGTCTTTGTTAGCATGCTGCTAGAACTGCCTTATCTTGGATTCCCTTCTGGAACCATAGGGATTGTCTACAGTAAGGAACAATGCTGCTTCAAGAATTCTTGGAGACCTTTTCATGGCCAGTCAAGGCAAAACAATACTTTGCATCCCAGCACTAGCTACTAGCTAGGAATACTAGAATGTATTCCTGCATTCCCCTGGTGAGTTGGCAGAAACCTATAGTGTTTTTTTTTTTCGTTTGTTTGTTTTTTAATGTGGTCACATCTGTATTTGCTTTTGATCCATGTCCTGAAGGAGGGGCATCCTTGTGGTTTGCATTCTGCCACCTTGTCATTTTGTTGCCTCCATTTTTCCTGTTCTCCTATCACTGTTCCCACTGTTTCAGGACCTCTCCCAGAAAGGGTTTGATAATATTTTACATAGGTGCAGAGAACCCTTTTGGTGATGGACATGTATTTCCAGAATGCAGACCTTCCAAAATTTGCCACCTTGTCACCCTTAACCCAGTCCCCTCAACAATTTGTATTCTTTTTCTGTGATTATTTTTAACACCAATTTTTCTTTTCATTTCCCTTAGGCTCCAGTGGGATCACTAAACCACAATTTACAGTTTCTGCAAACCCAAGGCACTTTCTTCCACTCTCACTTAGCTGCTTTGGGATTTGCAACTTATTGCCTCCTCCTTTTTTTTTTTATTTTCTTACAAGAAGCAATGTGTCCCTTAGATGATGGTCTACATAAAACGTTTTTATAGACCTGAGGTCAGTGTACATTTTTTTAAATACATTAAAATTTAGCTTGGAAACTGAAATATTTATGACATGCACTGGATTTTTTAATAAGGGAAAAATAATCAGTCCCTATTTAGAAAAGAAAATCAGCTCAAATCAACAAAGCACAGTCTTGGAGGTTCAGACAGCCTTATGCCAAATAAAATATAGTTATCTAACATTTTTACTTTTGAACAACTGAGCAAAGACCCTGTATACTTGCTGACAAGATGGATTGGTGAGTATCAAAGCCTGTCTATATACTTTTAGACTTATTATTTGTATAATAGCTTCACTTTATACTAAGTCTCAGCTACTGTCCTTGTCACTGTACAAACCCACAGGAAAGTTTCTGTCCCTTTGAAGCTATAATCTAACTGGATAAAACAAATACATTACAGAAAGGGATACATGACTTTAGGGTAATGAAGTTGCTTATACTATTATCACACATTTTTAAGTGTGTATGTATTATGACAATGGCAGAATTTAGGCCAATACTGAGATAACCTGAATTCTGTTTGGGTCAATGTTCTGTTTACTGGACAATCCTATCCTCTGACTATGTCCAATACCACTGGATTTGCCATTATTTCAAAAACAGTTGTATTATACAAAGAGACAGCAAATTCCTTGTTCACTCCTCTATGATATGACTGAAAAGAAAGGTAATAACTTTATCTTAACATCATTTTTATCAAGATTTGCACTTAAATACGTCTGATATTAAGTACTATATGACAGTGATAATATGTGACAAATATATTTTTACTCTAAGATGCAACACTCCTATATATCATCTACATTACTATTATGCAAAAGGATGCAAATAACTGCTGACAGTAGGTAACACACAGGTGACACTTAGTAAAATCATGTCAAGGTAAATTTGATTAAGTGAGAATGACATAGTCTGATTTATGGATTCAATTGACACACTATTTCCTTCCTGGCAGTGGAAATAGTACTATTTATTTCTGTCAAATACAGCTTCCCACATTTACCACATTCTGGGTCTTGTATTAAATGGGCTCCATTATAATACTATTTATATGACATTAGTGCCTAGAAAGTCCAGTTAGGTCTTCTCTGTGACATGCATAATAAAATATGTCTGCCAAGAAGCGTTTGTTGTTGAAATGCTCAAGTGAGGCAAAGGGTGGTGAAAACAAATGGATTTTCATGTTCTACAGTAAAAGACACTGACATCTTCATGCATGATTTCTTCATCTGCTCAAATAAATTTGGAAGAATCTTTCATCATGACTGACGTGTAGGGTTTAAGCTGTAACCAGTCTTGCTGTCTTCATCTTCCTGCCCTGTGCATCAGCACTGATTTATCTCTCTTGCAGCCTCATGACATTTCTTCTAGCCTGTGCAGCACAGCTTGGCACTAACACATGCCCTAGCCTGGCAAAAACACAATTGGCTATGTTTTCTTATGACCAAAAGAGCATGCTTCCAGATTCTATTTCCTTATATGATTTTTAATTAGCCCAAGCCATCTTGTAATACATTTTTATTTTTTTAAATGAAATGTATGGGAAATAACTAGGAATGAATGGGATAATTGAACACAGCTATAGAAGAATTTCTGTTGAAAGGGACCTCTGGAGGTCTCAAATCCAGTCTCCCTCAGCAGGGCCAACTAGATCAGGTTGCTCAGATCCTTGTACAGTCAATTTCTGAACATCTCCAAGAGTAAATATTCCTCTCTTATCCCCTACTCTGACAGGATGGACTTGGATAGAAGTTGACAGTAGAACATAGGCCAGAACTTTCAGATGTTCTCTCTACCCAGGCCATGTTCAAATGAGTGGCATGCCAAAGAGGAAAAACTACAGGTTAGCACACTCTAGCAAATCCCCCTCCTTGCCTCCAAAATGTGCAATAGGAGTTAGATAATAATTATTAAGAAGAACCTCCAGAAAAATAAAAAAAAATAAAAAATAAATAAAAACTATAGATGCCTTATGTTCCCATGACACTCTATGAGTGACACATACAGAGCAAAGAGGAACAGAAAATCTGTCCCATCCCATTCATTGTAGTCCTTTGACCTTTTAAAAATGATAGATTTGGCAGAAAAGGCTGGACACCGCTGGTGCACTTGCTATCAATATATTCTTAATAGAAATGACTGAAACGGCAGCTGAGCCCATCCCTACTACCACAGAGAGCTAGGCAACACAGCAGCAACAAAAAACTACTGCAAAAAAAATGAGTGTATTTGGTGATACATATTGTAAATAAGAGGTTTAGTGGCAGCTGTCAGATCACCTCCTTTGTAAAGTTGCTGTTCTTTAAATTTACATCACTGCAATAATAAAAAACTGTAATTAAAAGCCATGTAAATTACTGTTTCCATTTCTAATGTAATGGCAATTTTAAAACAATGTATCAATATGGAACAACAAAGAAATTGGCTGTTTTCAGAACTGTGGAGAAGAGATTTTATTCTATGATACATGTGTGTTTCCCAGCATGATTTTTCTTTTAATGATACCTCATAGCAAAATAGTCCACTCAACTTACTGATCATGTTAAGCTGTTGCCATGGCAATATGAAGACCCTACTATACTCAGATTTTAACTCTTAAAGCACAGCTTTACCCTTCTTTATTAGATAGTTTATATATATATTGGTTTAAAAGAAGAGCTCTTGGCACAGCAGTTACTCTTTCAGCCGCCTAGCACAATAGCTTAGTAATGAAGACAATGGTTAGGACTTATTTCAGGAGTGTTGCAAACACGATGACAGTCAGCCATATGAAAATATCACACACATACATCATTTCCCTATGAATAGAGAACTACAAGAAAATTAACAAACAGCTCCACAGACAATGTACATAGTAGTTAATGAGTCAACTTCATTAACTTCATTTAACTTCAGCTTAGTCTATCACTTAATTCTTCATGGTCAAAAATTAATATGTTTTCTCTCTTCTCCTCTACTTCTACAAATTTATTTTAGAAAGAAAGATTAAATACAATCAGAAGGAACTCTTCCTTTCCCTACTTTTTTTTTTTTTAAAGAGGATTAGGATCACCAAAACATCTGAGTATTGAAAACAGAGCAGTGAAGTCAAGAAATGTCTCCTGATCAGCTGTAAAAAGCTATCTTTATGTTATGGGAATCAATGGCAACCAAGATGTGATTCTACCATCATCTTCTGCCATTCTGCTGGCTATAGAAGTTGGTATTTCTAGCCCAGCTGACCTCTATACCTAGAGACAGACCTTTGATCTTTTATTAGCATAGCAAGGGATTCTGTATAGTACCTAAAGTAAAGCCAAAATTCAGGCAACTTTTCTATTTAAATAACCAATGCAAATAGTAATTTTATCTCTCTCCATAGCTCCTGCTTATAACCAGAAGAATATTTCCGAAGAAACACTTCTCATGCATGTTAATGCATCTAAAATGAGTTGTCAGGAAATTCATTCCAGATGTCCAGTTACAGTCAGCTTGAGAACCATCTGATTCTCAAATGCAACCTTATAAAGGTAAAGCAAATGTATTCAGTTCTCAGTTAAGACATCCTGATCTATACAGGTAATATTATGAACAATGTTTCAGCAGGCGCATGCTTACTTTCTAAACACTGACAACATAAGAAAAACAGCCTTGCATTCCTAGCATCTTTAATCATTTTTTAATGCTTTTGTTTGCCTGTGGTTCTTTCCTGCCTTACAAAAGGTAAACACATGCTCGTATTATTTTATTTGAACTTACACTAACCAAATACCCAGATAATTCTGAAAATACGCATCAGCATGGTGATTTATAAGTGAATTATATACTTACTGTATGTAGCAGTTATAAATCAACATGGTGGGTCTCCTGATGCTCAGATAATTTGTTTTACAATCTTTATCTTCCTAAAGCTAAAGAAGTTGATTTAGATGGCTCTAAAAGCTTAAATGAAATACAGCCTAGAAGAGTAGTTTCCAATAACATACATCAACTCTTTATACATGGTGGTAAGCCTAAATCTTAAGTCTACACCTTTTTCCTGTGATAAATGCACTGCATTTTTCTTCACCAGTGACAGAATACAGACTACACCTCTTTCTTCCTCCAAAGAAACTCAAGTACTTGTGACTTGGTGCTGGCTATCTTTAAAAAACAGCAATACATAGGGGGTTGACAACTGCACTGTGCTTTCACTATGATTGATGTCATCAATAGTCTAAACAGCATGGGGGGCCAGGAACCCTCTTGTGGACTGTAAATTGGGATTTGTCACTGATTCTCTTTGAGGCCAGAGGCAAGTGATGTGTATGTCTGTACAGCCCCCTGAGTAAGGTAAGGGTTGATTACCTTTCAGAAGTATGTAGATGTTTTGATGACTAAATAATTGTCTCAATAAATGTCAAGTATCCTTGTAACACATCCCTACTTAGTGTATATCAGTTGAAGGTGACAATCTTTAAAGTCACTCCCTGAAGAGATTCCTAAATATGTCAGTGCTTGTTGGCCCCATGCAAATCCAGTTCAAAACCAGGTGAGTGCCTTTTTTTCTTTCCCCATACGTATTTGTATTACTTGGTTTATTCTTTTACTATTACTGCTTTTCATATGTATCCTCCTAGCACCCTCCAAGACAGATAAGTGCTGTTTGCTTCCACTGTACTAGAGTGACAGAAGCTCAACAAGATTCAAGATTGAATTACCACTGCAAAGTCTTACAGTCTGCTAAATTAGGGGCAGGAACTCAGGTATTTCAAACAATTTCCCAGTTTACAAAGCAATATTAGATATCATTCCTTTCCTGTGCTGTCATCTCCTGAAACCACCACAAAAGTATATGATAAGTATAGGAAGGCCATCACAGAAGGTATGGAGCTACAGTTCTGATAGCCATATTTACAAACAACTGATATCCACCAGAACTAAGTATTAGAGCAATATTAAGAATTTTAAGATGCTGTTATATTTCTCAGATGCTTTGCAATATTTTCAAGGCTTACATATTTGGGTTCTTAAACCTGCCCATGAAAAACAGGCTAATTTTTTGCACTGTGAGCCTTTATGACTTCATCACTTAAAAATAAATCCAAACCACCTGACAGATCACTAACTAGAAACAAATTTCTCTGAAAATCGTGTCCCACATGATTAGATTTTATTTTAGCATTCAGCCCAAGGATGCCCAGTACAGCTCTACTGTGAATGAGCAGGCTGTTTGGTTACACATCTGCAATTTCTACTTGACCCCGGAGAGCTTCCTCCCTTCCCTCTCACTGGGACACATGCCAAAAGCAAGGATGGAGCTGGGCAAAGACAAGCACTCAATCAGCTGCAGCCTTTCTGAAACTCTGGAGTACACATGGTAGATGCAGCTGGTCATCAGACAAATCAACTACATCTGACACACATACCTCTCAGAATGGGCGATTAGCCATAGCTTGCTGCCTGGACTGCAGAAGGGGCAAGAAGTGGTAAACGACAATGAAAAGCAATGCTGTGAAGAAGGGGAGCAGAATCCTATATAATCTCACATGAAGGGTTGTTTATGGCAGAGGATCCACAATATTCTTTTAATAGAAGTCCTTGAAAATTCAGTTTATATGAACAAGAAGATAACATAAATCCTTTTAAATACATTTAATTAACAAAAAATAACCTACCCCGAAATCTCATTTTGAAAATAAATCCTTCAGCAACTCTAGCATACAAATCAATTACCACATATATTCCTTAAGAGTTAGTCCCTAGATGCCTAGTGAAAATCAATGTAATTATTTGACTTTAATATAGGACAACACCAGCTTTATGAAAGTGTGTAATCAAATGTGTTCAACTGAAACTTGGATGTTACTTGCACCTTCAGACACAAAACAGACAAAACTGCTGTGTTTGAACAGAGACCCATTATCAAAGAGTTAAACCAAACTCAGTTCAAATAACTGAAATTAAAAACACATAGTGCCACTTAATCCTAGAATAATGCAGGCTGGAAGGGATCTCAGGTTGTATAAATGAAAGCTGGTCCCATTATTTTCTCCCTGCATGACTGAGACATGAACACTATATAGGAAGGTGTGAGATTGCTCCTCATGTAGATCTCTCTCTCAACCACAGTGTTTGTTTTGACTGAATTATAGAAAGGCTTCTTGACTGAATTGTATAGGAACAATTTTTCAGAAAGCAGAAGATACAGTTATCACGACATAAGGACAAGATTTTGCATAGTCTTGGTGTATGGAGGTGTCTTCATTGAAAACATTTTCATTTGCATTTTCAGTGTACACAGGTATCTAGAGGTCTGGACAGATATTTAGGATTTTTATTTTATTTTATTTTATTGTATTGTAAGAAGGGGCAAAATATGCTTCTAAAGAATACTAAAACTGAGGATTTTATGGAAAGGATATAATTAAGCATGCTAGCAGTAACATAATGTGATTGCAAAGCAGAAGGGTGCATATATTTGCAGGATTTTCCAACAAAGAAAAATATATTCAAAATGTAATTCAAGTGAATGATGCAGACATGCCTTTATCCTCACCTGCACTTATCGGCTGCCAACATTTCAAATTGTATTGCTATTACTGGAGTGAAACTTCCCCTGTTCTTATACTGACTGAAGCTTATCTACAATGTTGAGACACAATGGGTGTACTTTAAAGATGCAGATCCTCCTTTGACGTTTCTTAACTCTGTTGGACTTAAATCTAACCCTTAGGGTATCTTAAACTCCTGGGGTGAGCACCTGTTTTTAAAGGCTCATCAAAGATAAAAAGCACCCCTTTAGCATCAGCAGGCCGATACTGCACAGAAGGTTGATATTGTTGCAGTGTGTTTAAGAAAAAGGCTGAATTTCCAAATGGCTTTTAGAGAGAATAGGCCATGGCAGCTAGCTTCTGAATGTAGGGTGAATGTGCTTTGCACATTAACACAAGTTAGTGCAATCTTTAGACTACTGATATCTCAGCCAAAAGTGAAGGGTAAATTAGCTTGAGAAGTGCATGAGCAGCTTCATCTTCAGCAGGAGATCCCCCACAAAGCCTTCTCCCATTAAACATCCTTCTGGGTCAGAAGAGCAGGGAGGAGGTTAAGAAGCAACCCCCTGTTGCCTGAACTGTACTTTACCAGGATTTTGCTTTTAGAGTGTTTCATGCTGTGATTAGTGAGAGGCAGCCTGAGATCGCAATGTCTCTGCTTAAAAATCTAGCTGTTTTTTGTGATGTCCAGGCTACATCCTGCAGGGCAGGCAGGTCCACAGGGGACATAAATTGCAGTAGCACTCATCCCATCACAAAGAGGTGAGTATCAATCTGGATATCCCTGGAATGGAATCAGATACTTTCTATTATTTGTACATGCAAGAAGAGAAAGCAGTATGAATATGTAGCTTATGCTTGGGATTTCTCACCAAGTTTACACAGACGTCTCAAAGTGCAGCTGGGCTTAGTTCACCCAGCACTGCCTCATCTCCTTGGCATCAGGGAAATGTGAACACAGGCTATATACCACTTTGGCATTGACTTCTAGGCTGTCAGCTTAAGTGTACCTGAGGAAAATTTTCAAGATCCAATATCATATGACATAAGTAATACCTATGCTTTGTAGTTGCTTCATAAAGTGGTAAAAGCTGTGTTAACTGTTCTCAAAGCACTTTGGTACACTGGATGAAAGAAATGCCATAATTACAAATCAGAATTATTTAAAGGTATGAAATGCAATAGATTTTACTGGCTGCTGTTTTAATTCAGGCATACAGCCTTTTCTCTGCTTGCTCCCTACAGCATGCCAGCTAGAACTGTATACCACTGGAACTGAACACAGCAGTTGAGCATAGCAAAACAGCAAAACCATCTCAAAACAGCACAAGTATTGCAAACCCATAATGGGTATAATGGCCTCCCTCCTTTTGACTAGGGCAAGAATTGTGTCTGCAGAATGAACTGACATTTCTAATGTATTTGTCTTTTTGCCCTGTTAATTTGACTGATGTAATACATACTTCTCTTTTTCTCTGTTGCTGAAAAATATTTCAAGAATACATCAAGGCTGATACTCTCGCAGTCAATCAGAGCAGATTCCTGCACATAGCCTCCCTTACAATATTGTATTTGCACTCTCTCTGCAAACTTGTGGCATGGGAAATGTAGGCACAGGGGGAAAAAATAAAAATAAAAAGTTTAATTATTCACTCTTTCTATTAGGATGAAATTCAGACCACTGCAGAGATCTGTACAAGAATGCCTGTCCCATTTCAGTACCACAGAGGTGAAGCATTATATGTAGAGAAGGATTTGACTGGACAAAACTAAAAACCTTTCCAGACATTTTCTGCCACAGTTTTGCCTGCCTCTCAAATAATCATGTCATTCTAGTACAGATGATCTAGAACACAAAATGGAGCACCACTGTCCAAAAGGTCTATGCCTGATGTCTCCATGTAAGTGTAATGGTCTAAAGCTCACATTCCTGGGAACTTAGGCTGCTGATGTAAAATACATGCCCCTGCACATTCCTCCTTCCTGCACTGAAGTGTATCCTGTTTGCTTCCACAGTCTCATAAAGGCAACTTCCATAATCACTTCCTCAACCCCTAGATTGAGTCAGACTTGATTTCACACTGCCACAGTGTTACTGTTGATTTCAACAATAAAAAACCTTTGATGTTTTGATGAATAAATACATGGTTTTTTGTTTTGATTTGTTTTGTTGTTGTTTGTTTTGTTTTATTTCCCTACTGAGCTTTCGTCCAGTCTCTATCTGGTCTTTTAGAGTCCCCTTCTTATATCTGATTTTTAACAACTTGCTCTGTTATAGCCCACAGCTTCAGGATGTTGCTGCAGAAGGGACTGATGGCCTGTTAAGTGACTTTTCCCAAAACAATACTGCTCTCCAGAATAGCTAAAAAATAGAGCAACAGTGGATTAAGCATTGCTCTTACGAGTTCAGGCATGATGATAATTTTATTTCATGAATTTGAAACATGTATTTCTATGAGAGTCAATGGAATTATGCTGGCATCAAAACAGTGCAATGGAGAATTGGGCCCTTCAAGTTAAATTTAATATGGAAAAACTAAGTGAAGCTTTATAAGAGATGGAGAGTGACTATGACAACTCCTAACACTCTTGTAAGTCTGTCTGATCATCAACATTTATTATTTCTCAGACTTTGTCATCTCCCCTCAGATACATTTGCCATGATATTCCCTAAAGGTATTGACCAAATGTTACGGTATTAGATTCTAAGAAAACATTGCAGTAAGAATAGAGGAAGTCTCTGTGTGACCAGATAGATCAGCTGTTACAGCTTATTGGATGGAGCAAGCAGATGGTTCTAACATGATGCACAGAGGTTTAATCTTGGTATTTTATGAATCTACACTCATCCACACAAATTCGGTGAATTTCACACTTGAGTAGCAAAGTATCTTTGCTACAGCAAAGCTCACTAGTAATACTATATAACATTAAAACATACAAGAGATGTTTTAATTAGAAATGATTAGCACTAACTCTCAATAATCTCTACTAACTATAGCTTCACTTAACACAATGACTGCAGTATAAGTGCAATGGGAAAAGCAGTAAAAACTATATAGGTTTCAAATGACATGCTACAGGTAATATCTCAGATCACTATAGTTGAAATAATATTTTGAAAGGAAATATTTAAAAATTTTCTTTTATTCTTTGACTATACTTTGTTTTGATCTGTTTTGTGTATTTCATACATCACTGGTCTTTCATGCAACATCACTGCTTATTTTTATTTTATTATGGAGCTTTCATGGTTGGTTTATACAATAACGACAATTATTTTGTGGCAAATAATAGCACTAAGGTGGGGAACTAAGAATTGGTTTAGTCTTGTCTCCAGCAATTCTGCAATAATTCTTGGAAATATATAAAATGATAGGCATGCGTTGCCTGAATACTGAATCCCAAACCAGACATACATGTAATAGAAATCACTTCTGGTCTTCAACCTGTTTGAACATATCAGAATGAACATGCCAGAAAGGAAGGATGCAATGTGTTTAGCATAGAAATAATACATACGTTATCAAGGACATCCAGTTTCTTGTGTGCTTAATGGCTGTTTGGCCTGCAAACCCTGCCTCCGTGAACTTGATAAAATAGTTGAACACTAAATATAAAGAATGCCCACTCAATCTTATTTACTATCTTGGAGGTTTGAATCATTCAGCACACGGACTTCCTAACTTACATGTTCCTGAAAATTAAGACGTAAGATCTCAAGTTGAGCATCCAGAAAAAAACAATCCCCAACCCAAAGCGGGTACCTGAAAATATACATGTTGTCCTCCTGGATTTACTTAGACCTCTAAGTTATGGACAGGAACATTACATCAAAGCTTCATACACAAGCCTTCAGAACATGCTAGACATTTCTAGTTGTAAGCCATAAACTTGTACAATGCAATTTTACTGGCACAGCAGGGTACCTTGTATCCTTTCCTGCTAACATTACTACTTTCCTTTAAATATAAACAGAAAACAAATACAAAAGTGTTGAATAAACATTAAAACAAGGATTAATTTTAGGATTCTCTGACTTTCTGTCAAAACTGCATTCATATGTATTCAAATATCATCTGATAAATAACTTAACTGGAAATTAACAACAACAAAAAAAAAAAAAAAAAAAAAAAAAGGAGTGAGGAAAATACAGATACCTGGAAAGATTTCAGTAAAGATATAACTCCTGGAGTGTTTCCAAGCAGCAGCCTTGATTTTGATTAATATTATAATACAGACCGCTAAAACAGCTCCTCATAAATATCCATGAAGCAGTTTATTAGAGGTGGTTGTAAATACTTAAAATCTTGTCTTGCAACCCATCAGATTTCAGAAAAAAAAAAGGCAGTTGAGAACATCAAAAGGTGAAAATAAGGTGAATTCTTAGATGTTTTCTTACTCTTTAATATTATAATGTATTGGTCAAAAAAATGTTATCCTGGAGAGTGGAAATTGGAAAATGTGTGGGTTGCTTTATAAACACAACTAGCAGAGATTTTGAGAGAGACAGACTGCTGGAAAATAAAGACAGAGAGAGAGAGAATGCATTAAAATTACCCTTTATACAACCCTCTTTTTTTTTTATTTCAAAAACAAAACAAAGTACTACTTGCAAGAAAATGAAGATTGTATACATTTGAAACTTCGATGGAAAAAAAAAGGCTGAGAAAGAAACCAGTGAAATACTGGGGCATCAACAATTTACTTTTTCCATGTCTTCTTCTTGGAAGACTTTTCAGACATAAGCATCTTGTGATTGTAGAACAAAATAACTTTAATTTAGGATCTGTTATATTTGAAGTTTTAGTCATCTATCCTCCAAGTTCTATATCAAAGGTCTATGTGTTCCTAGACAAGGCCATTTAATGTTTTTCTGTATTTCACTTCTCTTAAAATGAACTTTAGCTCATGAAGTCTGAAAGACAGCCCAGAAAACTAAATCATGCATTCACCAAGAGATGATGGGCAGTACGAAGATCAATCTTATAGATTGATTGCACAAACGCAGTGCCACAGTTCTAAGACATCGGCTTCCAATGGTAGAAGACACTAGTGGTCTGATGCTTCATCCTCTCTGGGAAAGATCACAGTGGGGAAACTCATGATAGACTATCCTGCAGGAATTGAGTTATGATCACAAACTGAAAGATCTGTTTTACGGGAATTGTTAGCAAGGAGAAAGAGTAAAATTCACGACTGACCACAGATAAGCCACCTATAGTACGGTCAATCTCCAACTGCTATTCCAGGTCAGCTCGTGTCTGAGCTGCTCCCTGAAGAGGGGTTGAAGTCACAGTGTGGATTCAGCAGAGTGTCAAACCAGCACTTTACTTTCAATTCCCACTCCCTTTGCTATAATAAGAATTTCACATGTAACCAGTCCAGTGCTGCAAGTCCTCTGTTCTCCTGACTATGTGTGGCAGATACAGGCCCCCAGACAGTGCATGGTTCTCCCAGCTTACAGCCATGAGATACGGAAACATGATGTGACACGATGAGGTGTGTTCATCCCCCTGAATCAACACTGGGGTTGCATATGCTCCTGGGAAGGAGAGATATACAAGAATGCTATGGAAAATGATAGTGTAATCTCTGCCTTTCTTCTCACTTTCTAGCTTATCTAGTCCCTGTAAAACCATTTGTCATATGTTACCAATTCTCAGTGCTGCTGAGGTAGAGCTGTTGTTATGTAGTAAAGATTACAGGAAAACAAACAAACAAACAAACAAACACACACAAAAAAAATCTCCTCCCATAGAAAGTTTTGACTTGGAAACAATGCCAATTTTGTGCATGGTATTGCAGTTCAGAAGCCAGATGCTATCATTCTTCACTGTCAAACACATTCTTTGTGCTGCATATTGCACAATGCACTTCTATCTCCCTTCCTGTGTGGGAACCTGTAGTATTCTGGAAGACATATTTCTACTTGGTTGTCATTTGGAATATATTAGTTTCCAACATTTAGCTCTAAAAGCAAAATATACAAGTTTATAAGACATTCTTATTCTTTTGCAAAATGAGAATTTTGGTGTGAGCCAGGAGGCAGAGCAATCACAGAAAGCAAAAGGCTAACTGCAAATAACAGGCAACTGGAAGATGAAACAAAGGTGCATAGGCAATGGTAAAAGGAATAGCACATACTAACACAACTATTTGCTTTTTAGAAATATTAGCAACTCTAGTAACATTCTTGTTGCTGGAAAAACTCTAAAACCAGTTATACTCTTGGAAATACTGAATGGCAGAAATGAATGAATGAATTTTATACACAGCCTTTGTGTGAAAGTGCTTGTGAGTCACAGAGTACTTGGTTGAAGATCAAGTGTATTTTAGTGTCTCAACTTCATACATAATTACCTATAAATTTTATGTTTGACTTCTAGGACCATTAGTCTTCAGCCACAAAGGCATACAACCAGCCTCTTTTAAAGCCAGATTTCCTGATTTCTAGTTGCAGTGCAACACCATGGCCATGCTTTCTTTCATATTATATATGATCATGAATTGAAAGAACATTGTATATCTCCTTTCAGAATCTATCAGTAAAAATACATTCATGGACTATTTATGGTATTATTTCCCAAATGAAAATAATAAATAGCTCTGCAATTAACTAATTAATTATGTGTCATCATTGCACTGTTTTCCATAAATGGCATAATAGTAAGCTTTTGAGACTGCTGAAATACATGTTTACCTTCTTTTTTTTTTTCTTTTTTTTTTTTCTTTTTTTTTTTTTAATTCAGATAAAAATGTAAGTATTTTTCTTACTTGTCAAATTTCAGGCTACTCCATTTTCAGTTGAAGTCTCCTCCATTACTAATAAAAATCCCTCAGGGAGATGAGCCGTAGCTGAACACACCAACCAAAGAAAAATGATGAACTACAAAAATATACTTGCTCAGTGTGGATGTTGAAGGAAATCGTATGCTACTCTCCTGCTTCCCTACTAACATTATTTTCTATTGAATTGTATGATTCGGCTCTTCTCCCTCCCTACATTCTTTCCCCTGGAGTAATCATTCATTTTCAGCAGTATGGCTATTTTCATCGAGGTATTTTGCCTACTCTTCACTGAATATGATCATATAAGCTGGTACACAAACCCTCTGTGTTAAAAGCAGAAAATAAGGAAGAGGTAATTTCTTATCTGGATAGCTGACACACTTCTAACAGAATGTTTAATATAAAATACAGCATGAACTACCATTTATTTAAGGAAAACCCAAAAGAACACATTCTAAGCAACTATAACAACTTATCTGAAATTACAGGACAAAAGCTAAGGAAATTATTCTGCAAACTCATCTTCATAGGAGCAATCCTACCAATGCTAACAAGACATAATAAGAGGTATTTCACTGAACTTAAATATATATATATATATATATATATTTAAAAATCAAGGATATAACTAGGGCTGGTATATACTGTATATTGGCAATCACAGGGACACTGATATTCTGAGCAATTCATTGATGAATTATCTTGCAGATAATGAAGTTTTAAAGAGTCAACATATATATAACTCTGGCCACTTATTCAGCTTTTAAATTTAACTGAATTCTTGAAGCACTAAAACTTGACAGTTCTATCCTGGGAAAACAGAAGCCCATTATAGTTTATCCTTAAGGTCAAGAAATTCAGGGTCCAAGACAGCAAGCTGGGAAATGGCTTCTAAAGCTAGGAGTTCCCCTGGGGTAGTGTTCTGTTACCAACTACTTCCTGTTTAACTCAGAGGTTTAAGACCTTTCATTCATAAACCTGCAGTAAAATTACATAGAAAAAGAGATGGTTTTTCCTCCAGTAGCCCATAGGAGTCAGAAATACATTGCTCCAATGTCAACACAACTTTAAGATAATTTATTTGATATAATGTACAGATGAGTAGTCTTAAGATACACAAAACAGAAGTGCACTCCTGTCTAAAAAGGATGCAGTTTAGATCTTGGACCCTTGGTATTTTCCTTTGTATAACACCACAATAATTATCTGTGGGGATCCCTCACTATAACAGAAATTGGCTCCTACATCCATTATGCTTCGGCAATTGCATAAGAAGCCCAATCAAGGTCAGGGTTTCCAGCTGCTGTTACAGTTTGTATACCTAAACAAAGCCTCGTAAGAATGTCTTAATATAAAGTATTTATAACAAATCATCCTACTTTTTAGTGATCAAAAAGTTTCTCTGTTTTTCTTTTGCATACATGAGAAATTTGCACTTTTTAGAACCATGAAAGTGTATGTTTGCAAGCTGACAGAAGCTTATGTATTTAAAATAAATCCACATGCAAGAATTTTGTTGTTTTTGTTTGTTTTTTTTTTAAATTGTGACAAGTATACAAATATAAAGACTGTAATCCTGTAAGATTTATTACATAAATGAGAAGTCTTAGTATTGTGTAGTATCATTTTAACCTCTCTGTGCAGTAATATAGCCTGGGCTTCACAACATACAACTCCATCCATTGTGACAGTTTTGCAGTACGAATAAAAACTAACATCTTTTTATTTACTTAATCGAGGCAAACTAAAACTGTACATGACTACAGAACTGTGCTGTGGAGAACAGAGAAGTCCTCCTTGCATGGAGGACAGCTGACTAGCAATAGGATTAGAACTTCTTCAACAGGTTTAGATTGGTTGCTAACTGATTAAAAAGAGATAAAGTTACTGTCAAACTTTCTCCAGAGCAAAGAAATGCTAGAACTACTGTGTGCAATTGCTAAAATAAAGATAGAAGACATGATGTTGCAAAGTACCTATGTTTTTATTCTTAGTAAAGGCCCATCTGTTGAGTATGGACACAGAACAACTCCCATTCTGTCTGTGCTGACAGTATCTTCAGTGGTAGGTCAGTAAGCATGGCTAAATTTTCAGCATGATTGCTGTATATCCTGTGGATAAGGGAAGAACTTCTGTTTACTGTGGCTACTATTCATTATTCATTTTAAGGAATTAAAATTGGTATAATAATTGAAAGTAAGTCTTCTTTTTCTAGGAAATAATATTTACAGAAGGAGTTTTGTATATGGCAGCTTGTTTCTCAGGGCACAAATGAATATTTCAGAAACGGAGCTTCTTTTGGAAACAGAAATATCTCAGTAAATCATATAGGAAGAGTTAACTCATGATTTTAGAGCATTGTAATCTAACAGACTGTTACACAGTGTGCAAGAATTAAGTGACCTGAAAATGGCATAACTAATTGCAGAGTCTTGAAAAAATAACGATAACGTGGAGGTTCATGAAATGTGTATGAACTGTATCACATATTCATACCCTATTACTGTGAATTCTGAAGTGTCTTACTGTTCAAGATAATAGACCTTGATTCAATTCAGTCTGATGTAGGATGAATTTCATGTGCTAATTAGTAAAGCATTTCTTAATGATTAGGAGAAAGTAGATAACATCTGATTGAAAACCTAACTGTCAGAGATAAAACAACGATACAACTCAGGGTGGAAGGAATGCCAGTCAGGATGAATTCAGGTGTCTTAATTATGATAATTAATGATTGTATTCCCTATATAAATGAACTCAACCAACATGAAAAGCATATTGTAATTAAAGTGCTTTTGAAAAGCAACATTTAAACAAATGCCATTGGTAATATTAATTACTTTTCTCATTTTCCATTTCACATTTGATTGCATTGGTTCACTAAGAGGCTAATATGGGAAGACTTTGAGCTACTACAGTTCCTACTTAAATCAGAACTTAGCACTACAGACAGAAAGAGGGCTTAAAAAACTCTGCATCTTTATCATTTCACATAATCAATGAATTTTCTCACATGTAATGAAAATATATTCTCCCATTAACAAATTATGCATTATGTCTTCCATCTCTAATATGCTATATTAATGGTTTTCCTCCTGGCCAAAAGAAAGCTACAAGTAAAATGGAAATATCTATAGATGTTCACCTGATGTGGGAACATCTACTGATGTTTTCCAGAGGAAATGTGAACTGAAAGAAAGTGCTTTCTGGGAAGAGACCTGTTTAGGAAACGGATTTTGTGTCCTAAATGAGATGGGAATTTTGTTTTTTCTTTGTTAACTATAGAGACTTAGGTTCATTGGACTGAAATGACAGTAGGGTTTGTTTGTGTTTTTGTTGTTGTTTTATTTGGTTATTGTTCACTTTCAAGAGCTAACATCTTTCCAGAGAAAGCTTGATTTCATTCAGAATAATGCAAGAGGTCTTTAAAAAAAATCATCCATTTATGTTTCAGTTCCATGAAAATAGCTCCTTGTCCACAGGATTCTTGCAGCTCTATAACAAGTGAAGCATTTAGACATTCTTATTTAATGCTTACACTGATCCTATCGTGTGAAGACTTGTCAAATCTGCAGGTGACAACATATGTGGAAGTATCAAAAGTTGTATTTTAAGATTGGTAAGAAGTATATCAAGAAATTTTGTCATCTACATTTACTGTAGTAGGGAAAATGCTTAGTGACAGGACTTTTCAAAGTACTGTAAAGTCAGCATATTAAGGGTAATTTAGCCTGATAGTAATATGGTGAGTACAGAATAGCTCCCCTGGAAGCCAATCCTGTTCTGATTACAATTCTACATAGGAGATAAAACATAAGCCAGTGAAAGTTTCACAGCTGCAGACCAAAGTGACAACATAGAAGAACAAAGAGATCAGTGATAATGGGTAAAATTCTGGCCTCAGTAAGGTCAAGAGCAAATTCCCATTGATTTTAATGATGCTTGATATTTCTAATTCATCACCTTTGAAGTGTCAAACATACAAACATCAGTTAGTACAGAGAAGTGGTCTACTAAACCACACCTCCACAAATGTGCTTTTTTTGCCGTGTTTAGTCAGCCACCCTAGAAATTTGCCAGCAGGCTTTGAATGTACACTTTGAAGTGATTCAGTTCTATTAAAGTGTTGCCTCCTCATTTCCTATTTTTGAGCTTCTTAAAAAAGCAGTCTATAGTTATTCTTCCAGTCAGAATAACCATTTTCACTAACGGAAAAATGAATTATCTAGGGAAAGACTGGAAATGTCGCTGTAACAGATAAATACTATGTATTCCTTCTCCCTCCCTTTTTCTCTTTACTGCCCTTCACCATCCTCTTTTTAAAAGCTGGATCTCTCCTTATTTTCACGTATAACACTGAGCCATGTGAAGCCCAAGAGCTGCTACAAGCAGAAAGAGTAGCCCAGGAAAGAGATTTTACTCTTTTTGAGATTACTGCTGGCTCTACATTAACCTGTATGTTTTTAGAAATGAAGCGATCTGAAGGAGCAGTGTATTCTCCAACACAAAGAGACAACAGCTTGAAATGTTGGACCAAGGGAAATGGTGGACCAAGGGAAACCAGCTGATGTGATTTTTTTGGACTTCAGCAAGGCTTTTGACACGGTTTCCCATAGGATCCTACTGGACAAAATGTCCAGCATACAGCTAAATAAAAACATCATACCATGGGTGAGCAATTGGCTAACGGGCAGGGCCCAAAGGGTTATGGTGAATGGCGCTGCGTCAGGCTGGCGGGCGGTCACCAGTGGGGTCCCTCAAGGCTCCATTTTAGGGCCGGTACTTTTCAATATTTTTATAAACGATCTGGATGTAGGAATAGAAGGTATTTTGAGCAAGTTTGCTGATGACACCAAACTTGGAGGAGTTGTGGACTCTGTTGAGGGTGGAAAGGCCTTGCAGAGGGATCTGGATAGGTTGGAGAGCTGGGCGATCACCAACCGCATGAAGTTCAATAAGAGCAAGTGCCGGGTCCTGCACCTGGGACGGGGAAACCCTGGCTGCACGTACAGACTGGGCGATGAGATGCTGGAGAGCAGCCTAGAAGAGAGGGATCTGGGGTTCGTGGTAGACAACAAGTTGAATATGAGCCAGCAGTGTGCCCTGGCAGCCAGGAGGGCCAACCGTGTCCTGGGGTGCATCAAGCACGGCATCGCTAGTAGGTCGAGGGAGGTGATTGTCCCGCTCTACTCTGCGCTGGTGCGGCCTCACCTCGAGTACTGTGTGCAGTTCTGGGCACCACAGTATAAAAAGGACATGAAACTGTTGGAGCGTGTCCAGAGGAGGGCTACGAAGATGGTGAAAGGCCTGGAGGGGAAGACGTACGAGGAACGGCTGAGGGCACTGGGCCTGTTCAGCCTGGAGAAGAGGAGGCTGAGGGGAGACCTCATCGCAGTCTACAACTTCCTCGTAAGGGGGTGTCGAGAGGCAGGAGACCTTTTCTCCATTAACACCAGCGAAAGGACCCGCGGGAACGGGGTTAAGCTGAGGCAGGGGAAGTTTAGGCTTGACATCAGGAGGAAGTTCTTCACAGAGAGGGTGGTTGCACACTGGAACAGGCTCCCCAGGGAAGTGGTCACTGCACCGAGCCTGACTGAATTTAAGAAGAGATTGGACTGTGCACTTAGTCACATGGTCTGAACTTTTGGGTAGACCTGTGCGGTGTCAAGAGTTGGACTTGATGATCCTTAAGGGTCCCTTCCAACTCAGGATATTCTATGATTCTATGATTCTATGATTCTATGTTCCCTTCTTTTCTGTCAAGGCCTCTGTCCTTCACTACATAAAATTTCACGCAGCTTCTCCTATGCTCATCTGGACAGTTTGCACCACCATTGTTACCTATACTGCTGTTTTCAACTCCCTCTCCACTACTTTTTTTAATATAATGCATGAAAATTCATTTCCATTAACAGCAAGGCTAGCATTCCTGTCAACTTTTGCAAGGTTGAAATTTTGCTTAATAGGCACAAATGGAGTATGAGCCTTTCCTGGAACTAATTATGCTGTAATTTCAGCTAACAGACCTACAGGGCAATGAGATTTGAGAAACTCTAAGGACTGACTTGCCTTCTGGCCATAAGCTGAAATTCTGACAAGCTGGAGTAACACACTGTCATGTGTGAAAAGAACGACCACTACAATGTATGCTCACTTGGGGCTCAAAGACACCTGAGACTAGGATTCCACAAAACCATGTTGTTGTCATGAATTGTCTTGTCTATGCTGTCCTTCTCACTCCTCACTCCTGCAATTCCTGGTAGAACTCATCACTGGAACATAAGAGTTAAAAAAAAAAAAAAAAAGAGAGAGAGAGAGAACTAAACCAAGACAAACAAACAAACAATCTGGGTTAAAAACAACCCGTTCCCATTTAAAGAGTAATCTGTTTTTTATGTAGGATTTTTAAACTTGCTTCTTTAATTCATTTTTGTTTGTTTGTTTGTTTAGATTTATTTGTGGGAAGAATCACACAAAGATTTATTTTTTTTAAGACAACTGTAAGCAGTTACAGTAACATAGAGCAGCAGATTGTGAATCAGTTTGCCATCAATGTTATAAAAACTTTTTATCCATGACCTGAGGACATAGTATTGTCCCACCTGCTTTCACTGGAGCGTACAGCTTCCCCACCTCAGTTTTGAGGAGGTTAATGTGACCCCTTTTATATTTAGCACAATCCAAAACTCAAAGTTTTAGGTGGGAGTACCATGCAGATCACAGCACAAGGGCAGACAAGAAATCATATTTCTTACAGAGAGAGTTATTTTTCACTTTTAGCTTCCTGTGTCTTCCCCTAAACAGACTGCTATTGCCCATACATTGAGTGCCCGTTGCTTTATTAATATTCATTGTCTGCAGCCTGTATCCCATTTGTACTGTACAAGAGTATTGTAAGTCTATTTCCTAATCCAATGGTCACCAATTAAATACCACCCAAGACTCAACATTTAATCAACTTTTGGCTTTTTTTCATAAATCCCATAAAAGAATTTAACTTTACTGATGATTTGCATTTTAGAAGTGCTTCAGTGCCTATAAAGACACAAATGCCATTCCAATTTTTCACACCAACTTCCAGAGTTCAAAAAGAATTGAAAAGATAGTTAATCACGTTTAAAAATAAGAAAGTAGAAGAGCTTTTGCAGCTTATTATCTATATTTACAGATTTAGTATGCTCTGTCTTTGGGAGTGGGGTCTATACAACCCCTTGACTGCCCTTCACTGTCTTCTGTTCTCTTCCTCTGTCCCTCATAAGCATTTATTTATGTGATGAACATTCCTGAGCCACATTGCATTTACTTTTCTCCTAGTTCACCTAGAATCTCAACACCTTTTAACTGTGTCGGCAGCTCCCTGACCTAGAATTCTTATTTCTCTCAACAGAAGGCTTTTAAGTCAGCTCAGCTGTTTCAGACTATCTCCAGCTCAAGTCTGGGCCCTGAAGAGAGCACCACAAAAGTGGACTGTCATCTATAGGAGGGTGTCATGATTACACATGCTATCCATAATAATTGTTCTGGCATCCACATGGCCAGATATATGCTGAAAGTCAGCATGGACAGAAGCACCTTCCTACCCTTCAGATACATCTTTATGTTTTGCTAGAATTCCCATTTCATTATAGGTTTTCCTCTACGTAACACAGATGCACAGTGAAGATCCACCCATAGATCTAACACTGATGAGTAACAGTTTCCTTACTACTCTGTACACAGCTTCAGCTCTTTCTGAATATAAGATCATTGAAGGATTCCTTCATGTACTTCGGTAACTTGTCTATAGAAAGACAGACTCTTTTATACCATGGTGTTAAAAGACAATTTGCGTATTTAGGAAATTCATGCATTCACTGAAAGCCATTTTAAGCTGAGTGGAAAACTGGCTGAAACTTATTAATATTCCTATCATTCTTTTTAAGAAAATTCCATATTTGTGAGGCTTTTTTTTTTTTTTTCATATTTTACTGTAGTTAGAGGAGAGACAAAAAGCTTCTAAATAGTAATCAAAGATATATTGGGATACAACTGCAGAAATAAGTAAGCCTGAAAAGATTCAGAATACATAGTTCTAAGGGGATGTTTTCTAGTTTAAAACCTTAATTTTCCAAGGCAGATACAAGATTAGTTACTGATTGGTACAGAGAGAAGGAAGATGAAATAAAAGTGATAAACTTTATGTCATATCTGAGGATATATCTTCATTGTAATAAAGACCTAACTTCAGGCTAATCATGGTGGAATGAATAGCATGGGCTACAAGATCTGTCTGAGTAGAAAAAAAAAAAAAAAAAGAAAAAAAAAAAGCTAAAAACTGAAACTTAAGCATAGATATGTCTGTGTCTAAGTTACTGCTGTGACTGTCTTGATGACATAGAATTCATTGGCTCAGCAAATCTTATTAAGATGATATTTAGAATGTCAAAATATACACTCAGAAAGGTAACTAGGACTTAAACTCTGTCAATCAGCTCCTAACAGCTGAAAAAAACAGTTGCTATTACAAATTTATCAAGAAGATTGTAACAAAGATAAGCATTTCATTTGGTTTGCAAGGATATTTTGTTTTACTAATGGAAGCCTTTGTGTTCAGAAACATTTTTGCCAACCAATTTAAACATAATCCTAAACTGTGTGATACTATGTCTTTAAAAATCTTGTCATTGAAATTGTGAAGGAATTTAATGATAAGGACTGATGTAATCCCCAGTCTCATCTTTGATGCTGCCTTTCTTCTTATTATTATTATTTTTACACTATGATTTTCCTTGCTATAGAAATGTTTTCAACTACTATGTTTTATAATTAAAAAATGTGTTTATGTACCCCTTTACTCCCACTATAGACTTTGGTAATAGAACATTGGAGTTGAAAACGGCCCATCCACTAGTTCAATTGCATTGAATGGGAGAGCAGGGCTAAACAGCACAGCAAGAGGGAAATTACTTTGGTGTTTATGTTTGCAGTCTGAGGCCCTGATCCTGCAGACATTCAGGCAGTTGAGACACTTTACACTACTGAATAATCTGATTTAGTTCAAAGGGAGTATTCAGGTATGTTAAATTTCTTACCAGCCTACATGTTTATAAGCTGGCGGCCTAAATTACAACTGAGCCATCACTTTTGGTGGAGGTAACTTCACTGGATGAAAACACCGTTTTTTCATTTCCTTATAATTGTTTCCAAAGGAACAGTATTGCATTCCCCTGATCTAGTTTTATGAAATACAAAACAAGAGTTTGCATTGCTAGAGTGCACATGAAGCTAAATTGAAAATAGTAGCTAGCCTTAAACTTCAGAACAAGGAAGCAGAGCTAAAAGGCAAGTTAAAATAGCTTGGGATACAGAAGAATATTTTCTGTTACATAGTACGTACATTCTGCTCCCATTAACTCTGGTACTGTAGAAGTGGGAGGTATTTTGTATTTCCTTCAGAAATGAAACTGAAAAAGTAGAGTTCAACAGAAAAACTTCATCCTACTATTTACCAAATTTCTTACTTATTAATGTAATATATATGCTGTCATAGTACTGTGATTCCAAGTTTACAATCTGCATAGCAAAAATACACAAATGGTATCAGACAAATATCTTAGCCATAATCAGCAAATATCAAGGTAAGGCACAGGGCTTTTAAGTGCATTCGAAAAGGAGGCAGACATTTACTTTTTAGAGTTTACCTCTCAATTCTTAATAATAGTATTTTGTTCATGCTGTTAAATACTTGAAAATGCTGCATAAATACAGATACAAATCCACTGTATTCCAACATTAATAAAAAACCATAGCAGTTTTAGTACACTTTCATTAGACTACTTCAATAAGAATCAGTTTTTCATCTTCAGACAGCATCATTCTAAGGTTCTGAGATGTGACCAAAACTAAATCATCACAATTTAAGCGTTACTCTTTTAAAATACAGGGAGACTTTTTCCTTCTTTTATAATTTATATTATCTGCACTGTGGGAAAAACTTCACTTATTAACTGCAGTCTCTCAAATATAATGAAACCTCTTTAATGCTATCACCATTTTGTGAAAAGAGTATCACAGTTTGTACTCTGACCAGACATCACTGAAAAACTGTTGGTCAAATGGAATGCACCAAGGAAGTCTGTATCTCCTTACAGTTCCAGTGAAATTAAACAGGAGTAAGCCTCGTATATTAAACAGAATTATCATTGCATGTGACGGGCATAAGCAAAGGAAAAAAAAAAAAAAAGAAAAGAAAAAAAAGCATGCTGTAACAGGGATTTATTAAATATAGTGAAGGACATATTGAACAGAATATAGCCTGTATAAGCTATATTATAATCCTAACTTGAATTAAGATAACAAATACTTTGAATATCTCTAAGTGTATTTTCTTGTGCATTAATACTAATTGATATGTAAAAGCCAGTTACTCTGGATGAAAAGTGTTGCTCCCAAGAGAATGATGACACTTTTTGTTGAGATGTATTGGCTCAAGGGCTAGTATTCTGTCTTAACATAGAGCAGTTCTGTCCTAACACACATTTCTATAGCCATTTACCTGTGTTCCAACTGGATATGAAGCACTGACATACAAAGGACTGTCATACAGATTTCATAATGACTTAAACAGTTTCCACAAGCATAAATGCACAAAGATAGAAAGCTGGGAGATTCAGATCCTGGCTGTGGATATTATGATTAAAACAGGATGGAAACATCTCCTGTTTTGCTTTATTCAGAATAGATACTTCCATACATAGAACCTTTTGGATAATTTACTGAAGGAAACAGATCAGCTGAGTAAAGGTCTAATTTATATTATTTTTATTCCATAAAAAGGACAGGATAATATGGCCTTAAATACTGTACAAACAGTTACTTCTACATAAGATTTGTGGAAGTTACTCTTGTTTAAATAGAGTTCTTTTATCTGTGGAATCTTGACAATGAAGTCTTTCTAATCACCTCAGCTGCCATCATTATTTCAGCCCTAATTACTGTGCAGGGCTGCTACTTGAATTCCCTCCCACCTCTCACTGGGTTAGTTTTCACCCAAGCTAGTGGAAACATGGGAGGTGGGGAGGACATGTAGCCAGGAGATCAAGATTGCTCTTTTCAGTGACAGCCCTCCAGCCAGATCAGCTTAAGCAGACCATGAAACTGAACCCTGAGGTAGTTAGCTTTGAATTCAGGCAAGGGAAATTGTAACATGTTTTCTCCCAAATAATACAGCTATCCTGCATTTTTATTTTTATTTTTTTACATTTATAAAAAGATACTTAAAAAAAAAATCTTCCTACATCCAGTCTAGGGATCTGGGTTTGCTATATTATAGTACTTTTTGTTAAGCTAATGTAACGCTTTTGAAAATAGTACTAGTAAAGCATAATACACATGTGTATATAATTACTTACAAAAAAATTGTCACTACCTCAGTAATTGTAAACTTGAATAAGTAATACAGGAAGAGCTCCATACACCTTTGTCCTCCCCAGAAAAGGCATAATCTTTTTCTTTCCATCACTCCTCCTTTATTTTAGTATTCACTGTACATTATTCACAAAGTAAAAGTTCAGATAGTTCTCCTCATACTTTGAAAGATTCAGATTTGGATCCAAATACAGATGTTAGGTTCCCAGATCTTGCCGTATCAGCTTATTTTGTACTATCTGGGACATATCTTCAAAAGAAAGTTTGAAACACATGAGTGAATATTCTTGCCTTTTTTTTCTCTCCTTTATCCTGACAAAAAGGAGTTTCCACCCACCAGTAGGCTTCTTAATGCTAGAATCATATCTAGGACAGATTAGACTATGCTTTATATATGCATACAATAAAACACTTTTTCTAAATATGTATCTAAATTGATAGGATTTAATAATTATCTTCTCAATACACTTTTCTTCTCTTTCTTTCTTCTTTCTTTATAGGAAAGTTTTCTCCTTCCTCGAGCTTTTTTTCCACCAAAACATTCTCTAAAGTGTCTAAATCCGGCTACTACACGGCAATTTACTATCTTAGATGTTCCCAAGAGGCATGGGAAACCTATAAAGATGCCCCCAGTCACATTCAGTTGTCCAGTTGCTTCATTTAGCTAACCTCTTCTTTCCAGATGAAATATAGGTCAGAGTTCTGATGTGACTACTTGGATTTCTAACTTATCATACACTATTTTAGTTTTACTATGAAGTCTTTTCTAGCAGAGTTTCAAACTTTATTAAGAACTAAACCAATACAAAGAATTATCTCTCCCACGCTTTTTGAAAAGGAATCCTCAGCACCATTTCATCCTATCCTGCTACTAAATTGAGCAATAGGGGCAGTTGCCCTGAACTTATATACTGAAATTGTTTTTAAAGGGGATCACGAAGCTTAATCAGCTGATTTAATGTGCTTGATTACTGATTGAAATCTAAACATCAGCAGCATAGACCAGGGATTTTGTAAACGTAGTTCTAGATGAGATTCACCAAAAGAGGTAAAAAACAAACAAACAAACAAAAAAAACAACAACAACAAAAACAAATAAAACAAAACAAACAAGCAAACAAACAACAACAACAAATCAGGAAGCTTCAGAATCTTCAACTCTTTTGCTAATGTGAAGTATTATTCATGGTAGGAGGGAATAGAGCTTTTCATCAGTAAAACAAATACAAATTTCAAACATTCCTGAAAATTCAAGGGCTGATTCATGATTCAATGCAGAAGCACCTGTGATTACAAACAAATCAGATTTGTTCTTAAACTCAGTCAGAGCTGAGCACAGAATACAATTATGCTTTATAGTGAAAACAGAGATGTAAATCTCACTTGTAGAGGGAGACTGGTAAGAGAATAGCAACGTGGAATCTGAGTACCTATATATGCTACTAATTCAATACATACATCTTCAGCTTAAAAAAGCAATATTAAAAAAGTCACATTTAAGAAAATATAACTACTATGTTTCATTTACAGCTTCTGGTAAGGAGCTGCTGTAGTCCCTTTACACAAAGAAATTATTAGAAGAATACACAAAAAGCCTACACAAATGAGCTTTTTCTTGGCCATTGTTTTCTGAACCTGTTTTGTCTTTAAGCAGAGTTTACCTTGTGTATGTCAGAAGAATTTCAGTTTCTGTCATACTGCTTATCAGGTCTGATCTAGCTGAGAATTCCTCACCCATGACCTCTTCTCTCTGACACAAAGGCTCTCTGCTCTCAGGCTAACAGAAAACTCAGATGCACTCTCTAAAAGCTTATACCCAGCTTTAGGCTTCTCCTTGTTCTGGAGTTCATTAGTTCTTAGTTTTTTGCCTCTAGGTCTATCACTTCATATTACACTGAAGACAGAAAACCAGGAAACTCACACCCATCTTCTCTTGCCACAAAGAGAGTTACATAGCATAGCATAGCTAAGCATACTATCACAGTTTATCTTTCACTACTTCCTTCGATTCTCTTCTCACTTCTCATTATGTACTTTTTCTACTTAACATTTTTCTTTTCATCATAGGTTGAGCACTGCAAAGTTAGAATCCACAAACACCCACCACTGCTATTCCACCTATTCCACAATCTTTTATAAAACTTGCTTTTGATTGACTTCTCTATCACATTTGGGGAAAGAAAGGATATGGCCATGGATTCAAATGGTTGCTCAGAATAAGGAATAGCAAAATCTTGAACCTCTTACTTGCTAAGACTGCACTGAACTATAGATTATCTAACTGCTCTCTACTGTATTTCTACTTAAGTTTTTAAATAGAACTGGGTTTTATCTTCAAGCAGAATAGGAACTTGCTTGAATTTACAAAGAAATTTTGTAGGGTGGATAATCCACTTCATACCAACACCATGTTTATTATCTTAATATCTATTATCTTAATATCTATTATCTTAATATCTATGAAGATATTAACCTTGTGCACAGATTAATATTAAGCACAGTGTATGGCCATAAGTGATTTTAAATAGAGACATACCCGTACACAGGGTACATACCCTAGTCAGGCTTCCTTTTTTCAGCTATCAGATAAATACAAATTAAATTTATTTCAGTGTTTCAGACCATGAATTCAAGCTTGAAAGAATTCAAATTAGTCTGAAGATTCGATAGAACTATATGAATAGGTGACCAAATGAGACATTTGTACATGTTCCCATTACTTGCCTTAAAGCTTCCGCTGGTTAAATAAATAAATAAATAAATAAATAAATGTTATTTCTCATATCTCATGATCTGCTCTCAAACACTTAAATTCTTTTATTAAGTATGGTAAAGATATGAAACATCCCTGTACTTTATTTAAAAGATATTCTATTTCCAGAAACTAATTTATATTGTTTCATAATATAATCTATATTTTTTTTTTCAAAAAGAATGTCACACTCGAGTTCACAGTGAACAATAAATCACAGGTTTCTGTGTCTTTATTTTTTTAATAATAACATTCTTTTTGCCTTTTAGCTCAATAAATTAAGTTAGAGTAACACTTTGACGTGGAAAATCACAAAATGAGCTAGCTAAGCCTTTTTTGTTTCTATTTATACTTTCTCCTTTGCTGGGTCCTAGACTGAATTATAAAAACTTCTGAATTTCTCATCACCACTCTTCAATTTCATTCTAGATTAAATGCTCTGAGAACTTGGAATGGAAACACAGGAACTATTTATTTCCTTGGAAAGCCTAGAGGTATAATGATTTTCTTGTTGTCCTTGTATCTTGCTTCCACATCTGGCTGAAACATTCAGCATTGTGAGAAGAAGCCTAAATACACAAGTATCAGCCTCAATTATTGGAAATACATTTTTTCATTAACTCCAGGGAAAGACTCCCTTTTCCTACTCAAATTTTTATTTTCAACTCTTACTATGAGAACAGTGTCACACAAAGATTTTTTGGAAACCTGACACTGATTGACAAAAGTGATTTTTTTTTATAGACAGTTTATCTATCTACTAAAGATGACTTTCAAAGTGGAAAACTGCTTAAAAATGATAGAGAATGGTTGAGGATTAAAATAATAATAATAATAAAAAAGATGTGGGTGAAAATACTAATTTCATTTCCTCTGATATATTGCTTCCTGAATCAAAAAACATTCCCATTTAAGGAAAAAAAAATAAATGGAAAAAGATACTTGCATGTTACTTCTATTTGAAAAGACTGAGCACATAATGAATTTCCTATTTGGTACTCATATTCACAGGAACCCAGGAGCAAGGTTTTCCCAGAGTCCAGTGGAGTTTTAGGCACTCCTAGTTTCTGATATTGCTCTCTTCCTGGATTACTTGCTTCCCTGTACGTACATGCAGTGAGAACTACTTCTCAGCATACATCATGTCTTCAACTCAAGGGGAAATTTCTGTTTGTCAAATGAACTTGATTAGAGGAAAATGGTAACAATTTAGCAAAGGAAATATATGAAGAAAATTCAAATGGAAGGCCTTTTGGCATAAATTAAGTACTGCAGATATACTAAGAGAATGACTTTTAAAATTTACTGGAATGTACACTCTGACTGTCAGTATATAACACTGTCATACTGGAAATAATGGGATTATCTATAGATAATTTAATAGGCTGGCATCAAAGGGAAGAAATACTGCAAAGACTGAGATTTTTGTTATTAGCTGTGTTTACATGTCATAGTTTAGAACAACTGGCACTGGCCCTAGTGCAAACAATGGAACATAGGACAGCTAGTGCTGAGGCTGCCTTTCCTGATCTTCAGAATCTGTCTCCTGGGTCTTAGTAAGCTGTGGACCCTGATACAATTACACTTGATAAGTTTGCCCTGCTTATGTGTATCTTTGATCTTTATATAAACAGTCCCTGGACATTTGTGCATGTTGAGCAGTACTTTGATCCATGAATAAAATCAGTCAAAAGTACTAGTGCAGCAAGGTATGGCTCAATAATTATAAAAATAAAATCTTGACATAAACTGCTTTCACGAACTTACCTTCCTCGGGGACAACAGTCAGAACTAGCTTGCTGTTTTTCTGGTAAGCTGTTTGGAGTTAGAATGAAATTGGAATGATAACTTTAATGGAATGGAAGGAGGAGAAGAACAATAAAGTTCACTTTCAAAGTAAAAATATTACAGAAAAATTACAAATTGATTTTGTGCAGAATCCTTCCTCTTTTATCATTTTATTTAACTATTTCTTTGCTTTAAAGAGACCTGGCTGTGGGCTGATATAATCTCAGAAAAAAAAATCATAGTGTAAATAATTTCTAATAAATTATGTGTTAGTGAGAACAGGGAGGTTGAGTGGAAGACCACTCAACCCGAATTCTCTATGTACAATAAAGTATGTTCTATAACAACACAGTGTGATTCAGAACTCTAGAAATCTTCAGTACCTTCTGTTGCCACTATTTCTTTATATATATATATATATATATATATATTTTCTTAAGAATCTACAAAATGAAAAATATATATATACACCTTTATATATATGTATCTTTATATACCTACATATATGTATATATAGATATATATCTGTGTGGGACATAGACTCCGTGGATAGGTATTTAATTCTAGAATTAATGCAACACGGTCCAGAAGGAACTTGTGGATATTGGACAATAGTATATTTTTTATCTCACTCTTTACCTGAAAGCAATATACCCCTTCGGATAAAAGTGATGCAAGTGTAAATGTTATAGGGAAAATGCAAAAAGCTATTGGGAAAGTATTGTTAAAATAGTGGTTTTTTTTTCATTTCATACCAATGTCACAATTGCTCACAAGTTATTTTGCTAGTAGTAAGCTAGGCACAAGAGAGTCATCAGTTCTGAGTGTAGTTTACTTTATGCTAGGATACTGTATGTGTATTTTCTTGTGAGAAACAAAAATTGCTTATATGGAACAAACTGCATAACTCAAAGATGGCCACAAGTTTCTGCAATTTACATTCTATACTCAGAAAAGCTTCTGAAAGATATTAGATGAATTAGCTGCGGATTCTTCATTTCCTCATCATTTGATCACGCTTCTAGTTATTTCACAAACTTCCTTCAAATCAAACTAATGCAAGTGGAAGTGTTGTTGAAGAACCTTTCTGTAACTACTTAAAACACATTTAGCAATATATTGGCTATGTAAGTGTAGTTTGCAGTGAATGCAATATGGAGTAAGAAATATTGAACTGTGATATACAGAAAATATTTGTATCATTTGTTCATATAATATATACTTGCAGGGACTATCTATAAGCCTACGTACAGTACTGAAGTATGAACATCAAATCAGCATTCAAATACACTGGGTTGTAAACTCAGATTTTTCTTATATACCAGATATATTTTTGCTTTCACATACATTCTCTGTGTTCTGTTTAGTATCTACTTAGAACTTCCAGGATTTGTTTCATTCAAAAATCAAGATTAGGTAATAAAAAAATAAGACCTAAAAATTATGTCTAAGAGAGTCATTTTCCCCATCAAATAAGGGAATTTGGATATGTTATGTAGGAAGCATTGACATGAGATTGAACTGTTGTCTCTTCTCCTTAAACAAATAATTGACAAAAAGTGTGCTATATACAGGTTAACCTTCTCTCTACTTTGTAACTTAAAATTCACTTAGCCATTCCTAAAGCTCTCTTTACTCGCTCACATTCAAACAATGTTTTTCTCATCTTGTGTTATGAATAAATTTCCCTTCATGTAGAATTATTTACATTCTTTGTTTTTAATGTTAAAATTCATTCGTATTTCTACTTTTTCATTAATTTCTGACAGATATCTAACTACCTTTGAATCTCATGGAAAATTCTACATTCTTTCTTCTTCAAAATTTCTATGTGGGTATTATAAGCACCACTTTTAGCATTATAATGTAGGATTATGTTACCTGAGTTTATTAAAGAAGCAGGAAAGAATTTGAGCTTTCTGAAGTTAGTGCCATTTTCAAAATGTCTAATTCAGTGTTTAAGACATGTAGAAATTTAGATGTAGCCAAATATATTGTTATTGCATCAATCAAATGATAATTTGAGGAGACTATTACATGTCACTAAGAAGTATTTTATGTTAATGTCGTAAAAATGGTTTGCTGAATGAGTATGTGAAGGATCTGCCACTTGAACCATAGCAGAACTGGAAGTTTGAGAATCAAATAGCTAAGAATAACACTGCTCCATTTTCAATGTACTAAAAGCTTTTTGCTCAGTGGGAAACTAAGTTATTAGAAAGGGCAGTCTAAAAATGTACTGCTAGGAGATTTGGGAGTAGTAGTCCTTGAAGTGAAGATTTAGTATTGTAGATTTTACAATTTATCCATTTTTGGTGGTTGTGATGTATGAGTCACAGGGGTAATAAACTTCAAATAGGTTGAAGTAAAGTTAAGTACTTCCCAGTATCTTCTATTAATTATCTGTGGAATAGAAGAAAATAAATTAATGCAGAGACATAAGCTCATCTTGGAACAAAAGGGGAATACAATGTTATCGTGATGGTTTTACTGAGTCTTCTTCAGAGAGGGCTGAGTGATCAAGAAGTATTTAATGTCTATAGATTACTTACAATATTTCTTCATTATTATTTTTTTTAATTTAAATGAAGAATGTAATACAAAATGAAGGATGGCAGACTAAGAATTCTGTAAACAGAACTATCAAAAGAGTTGTGCTCTTCCCTGTGTGAAAGCTGTAGGTCAATCCTAGCTAGCAGGCTAGCCCGCTGGAGTTGTTTCAAGAGTATTTCATGCTTTTTGTTCTTTTAACCCCAGATTTCTTTTGAGTGAAGACTGTACAGTGAGAGAATATTTGTCACATATATGATAGCTCTGTGATTTAGCAGGCAGTTGATATGCCATTGCTCAAGGGAATCTCTAAGCCTTTTGCTTGGCTACTCTAAAGCTGGCTCACCAAGATCATCTGTGTTTATAGTCTGATACAAAATGAAAGGATAAAAATAAACCTTCCACTCCCAACACATTCTATCATCCCTCCTAACTCCCTAATTCTGAAGACTGCCAATATTAGCAGAGAATTCTTTCCCTAAAGACAAGTTTTATATGTGTATAGTGTAAGCAACAGCTTACATACTTAGACTAACTGCTGATTTGGGGTGACCTCAATAGATGTCATCAAAAATATATTCAGTTTTATGGCCCTTTAATAAACTTATCTCCAAGTGCAACATCCACGTTGAGGTCAATTAAAAGCAAAAACATAACAACACCTGCCCCCCCGCCCAAAAAAATAAAATAAATTAAAAAAAAAAATCATGAAGAAAGCATAGTGTTTGTTTATATAAGTGTTGCCTGTGAGTATTTAAGGTCAACTCAAAGTTTGACTTTGTAACTTCTTATTCTTCAACTCATCAGCATAGCTAAAACCTCCAGACCTACATCCTTTTGATCATTTCATACCTGGACACTCTCCAACACATTAACTCTCATCTAAAGCTTACAGCTTCTTGGCAGCAGTAACACTGTTTACTTCAACTTTGCAGAGGCTTCAAGAACTTAAAATAAACCAGTATGTTTTCAAGTTTTCTTCCCTTGGAAGCAGTAAAATACTTGTCTCTTTGCTCTCTATGAGGATATTGTATTAAGATCCTGATGTTACTAATCCTCACGTATTACCAAGAATTGGTGTATTTGGTACACAAACATATAAGGGAAGTTGACATCATCTGTCTTTTCCCACGCCTACAAGAAAACACCAAACATGACATTGCTTCAGCAACCGGAAACTGATGAATAGCAATTGTCAGACAAAAGTAAAGCATTATTTCATGTCCCAGCTGTATACAATGTATTTCAAGCTTAATATATTAATAAGCCTTTCTTTAAGTAGATCCTACAATTTATGCTAGATTGACCAAATAAAGCAGAAATGTCCAGTTCTAAAATGTGCAAAAAAATGTCTCATGCTTTTTTTTTTACCCATCAGCCTCTACCTCTGAAAGACAGTGTGAAGCCTTGTTTAGATATAAACAGATTAATATATTCCATAGTCTCAGAGCTGAGGTTAAACAAAATGCTCAGTCTAGTTTGTACTCTTCTTGTTACATTTTCTAGATCAGTCTTCCACATCTCTAGCTAATTATCATCATCTCTCCAGATAATCTTGTCAGAGGATGACTGTGTCTGAAGATAATCTTTTTAGGGCATAATCTCACTGCAGAATCATATTGTTTCAATATAATTGCATTACAAGGCATCAGTAGCTCCCAAGAAGATGGTACATATTCAGAAGCAGTAACATATAGTTCTTCAATTTAAAACTTACACAAAATTATGTGATATTTATCAACATAGGAGTGGAAATCAATCTCTTTATGTCTTTGCAAAATATCCTGCTCAAAAACGGTTATGAAAGAGGACCCAAATGAACAGAAATTTTGATAGTATATTAATTACAAATAAGTAGTCTTCAATTCTTTCATTGTAGGTTAAAATACTTTGTATTAAAGCTTCTCTTAGATGAGTTTCCACAAGCATTACTTTGCATTAGCAGTTTCTATTTGTTGATATTCCACAAGCTATTCCAATAAATACTAAATCTCACTGCAGTATTCTTAGGCAAGTCTAGAGGATCTCTCATTTTTATGAGTGGATTAGGACAGTCAAGCAATGCAACACTAATCACTCACAGTAAAAAAATCCCACAAACACTACAGCCTCATGTACAATGTTAAAGAAGACCTACTGATTTTGAGTGCTTTTATCAGTGTGCTAAACTCTCACAGTCAATGACACAGTAGTAGTGGTGGAATCAAAATTTAGCAATTCTGATCCTAGGGCTTTGTCCATTTTGATATTGTCAGAAGCACATACTCCATATGCTAAGCTTTACAAGATCATACTCAAAACCTTCCTTTTTCTAGACAAAGACTTATTAATTTATCACTTAATATAAATGATAAATTAATATAATATAACATAGACCAGTCGCTGCTGTTCTTATTGCTAACTCTATAGGTTATCAAGAATCCATTCAGTTATCAAGAATTCAAGAATTACTTCAAAATACACCAAGGACAGCTAAGCTTCTTCTTCTTTCTTTTTTTTTTTTTTTTTTTTTTCCCTAGTTTAATAATGAGTTTCTGCATGAATACTAGTTAATTTCTCCAAGAAGTACAATATACTAGCCAGTATTCATTTAAATGAAAACAAAACAATCCTTCTCAAAAGCTACATCCTCATAATACACAGTGCTACTTTTTCAAGTACTTACTGAAATCAATTAGAATTTCCAGACAACTGTGGCAACCCTACAGGTATTTGCTGAATTACTGCTACTCTGGCCAGCTTGTTTGTATTAGTTCCCTCATACTAGACAACACTGTCATATGGTAACTGCTAGTGCACCTTCACATTAGCTCTGAGCATAGCTTTTAATTGCTTTTCTGGTTTTCTAGTTTTGTTAACAACATTTTATATTCACTACACCTTCTTTATATATACATATATAGATGTAGATAGATAGATAGATAGATAGATTATGGGTTGTTAGAAACACAGCTTTATCCCTCTTTGTTTTAACTAATTTCTACTGTTTCCTAACTTTTACTTCAACTAGCCAGCAGCATGTATGTCATGGTATACCTATATTAATCAATGCTCTCCATTTCTACTGCAGCTTTCACCTGTTCTGTGCCAGCTGCCTACTTTCTATTTATTTGGAGATATTCTTTATTCTTTTTCTTCCTGACCTTCATGACCCTATTTGTGCTACTGCAGAAAATAAGGAAGGGTGTCAAATATCCATTAAACTGTTCAACTTGATATTTTTGGAGAGTGTACTGTTTAAAACCTCAAGTGGCAATACTAAGCCTTCATGATTTGATATATGCTTATTCTTTCTCCCATCACATAGAAAACACCATTTTACTACATTTTCAGTCTTTATTTTGTCTTGTGTTACACAAAATTTTGTCAATTTTGTCTTGTGTTACACAGTAAACCTCTGTATAATATTATCGATGATTCTTGAAACTTCCAACTGTTATTCTGATTTATAGTCTATCCCAAACATATTTTAAAATTAATCTTGAAAGAAAAATGATGATATAGGCACCTTACACAATTGAAATCATAGGCCTCAAAAGGCGCAATTAAAATATGATAGACAGAACATTTAAATGTCATTTGCACTTGCAAAAAATCACCTTCAAAGCAGTGTTAGTGTGTTTTAGTTACTGAAAGAACAGGACAACCTTCTGGTCTTAGAAATAAACCTTGAGAAAGAAAATGTGAAATCCCATTTCACAGAGACAGAAAAAAATATATTTAAGATTGGGGTATAGTTTCACAGTGCATTGGAACCGTTCTAATGCAGGTAGCTGTCCATAGAGGTATCTTGGTCCTCTTCCAATCCCATCAATACATCCCACCTTACCCTTCAGGACAGTTCTAGCTACCGCATGGTTTGCAATTACTTGGTTCAGACATTTCTGTGTGTCCACACATATAGATCTTATGTTTGATCCATTGATATATACGACTATGTATTTTTATATATAATGAGTTGGAGCTTTTCATAAACTCACAAAGGAGAGAACCTGAACCAAACCACTTCCTTTCTCTGAAGAATACCAAAGATACTTTCTGGATAGACCTATATTCAGAAGTATAAAGCCATCTCAGCTTGACACTTTCAGATGTCCCAGTACCTTGCAAATCAAAAATAATGAAGATTTAGGATTTTTCAGTTTCAGAAGTAAAATTTCTAACAAGTCTTTTTGCCATGCTTCATAGCACAGTCCACAGAAACTCAAAGGTCTGCACAAGACTCCTTTAATACACACTGTCTCCCCACATTCCAGAATCTGTTATAACAGTCTCCTTTTTTACTGTGTTCCCTGTACAGGCAGGTATGTTTTCACAGGTATCTCTTGTTAAGATATGTTAAGATACTTCTTTGCCATTTATCAAAACATCACTTCATACATCTATATATGAGTTGTGTTCTAGTGCCAGTAATTCCTAGGGATATTGACTTAGAAACAGAAGACAGTATCAGATGAAGATCTACAGGCAAATAGAAATGAGTAACTTATATTTACACAAAACAAAAAATACTCTGAATTTTAGTTCAGTCTTCTGTAGGTTGTTCATCTATTTACAAAGCTGAAAATGTTTCTGGTGAGAATGTATTTTTTTTCAAAGGAAAGAACACAAACATTTTGTCTGATGTTGTCAGGTATGACATAAGTATTTTCACGTTATGCCCCTTTAATATGAAAATGGGAGCTCTCAAACTATATTTCTTTACTAGAAAATACAATATTCATTAATTTTCTTTTGTTTTACTGTGTTTTCCAAACTTAATGTAGAGTTCATTCTGCATTATTTACTAGCTTTTTATGTAGCTTAAAGTATATTAAGTAATTTAAATGATAATCTGTGAAATGTATAATAGGAAATATTATCACTAATTTAAAGTTTGTTATGACAACTCATATATACTGAACACTTGAAGAATTAAAGTGTTAAAACCATAGTACTTGCAGCTATTTAGCAAAACTTTCAAGATCAACAGCTCTGCTTTACAAAACCTTTAAGTGTTTATTAATTTAAGTAAATTTCATAGAATTTCTTTGATCACATTTTTTACAACAAAGCTTTTGCAAAGTGAGCATGCATCCTAATTGTTTATTTACACAGTATTAATATTCAGACAGAAGGATCATGGAACCACAGTTAATTAAATATAAATTAATGTGGTGGAATATTTAATTATCTATTCTACACCTCACAACTAATGATTATGTAAATGCCTTGCATTTAATCTTGTTCCCAGGAAATTAACTTAATGGCCTTCAACAAATGAACATTTTGTATGCATTGCAGGACACTTTATCTAAATTTTAACAGCATGGTATTAGTTTCAGATAATAACATGATTACACAGTTTAAAATGTAAATGTATACAGTACTTTTGTTTTCTTGATTTTACCTTAAAATTTAAAGTGGAACATAAAACTATTTATATGTATATAGCTCTGAAGTTCTGATTTCAGACAACATCTCTTTCCTGATTTGCTTTCAGCACAATTACTGTTTTGTCTTTTACTCAAACACAGACACTGGTCCTAGAGAGGACTACTTCCATGCTGGCTTTCCTTGCTACAGAACACCAATAAGAGAGATTCAAAAGATACATGAAAATGGCTTACAGACTTTCCTAGGTCCAAAAATAAATATTAAAAGGTATCCATCAAATTAAAGATATGAAGCTCCACAGACTAGAAAAAGTCTGTAGCTTTTGTAAATAAGGGGAATATACATGTATTAAAAATACAACAAATGTGATTCTGGTAGATAGATAAAGCAGGTTACATACAAAATCTTCCATAAAAACAAACAAACAAACAAACAACAAAAAAAACACTTTAATAGATATACACAGAAAATATAATATTGCAAGGCAGTATTTTCATCCTCCATTTTTTTTTTTGTACTTTTAGAGCTATTAGGCACTCTTGCATACTTTAGCCTCAGAACCCAGAATACTTTTAACTGATCTCAGAATGCGATTACAGTAATTACAACAAGTATCATTAACTACCACTAAAGTACATTATGGATATAGATTTAATGTTTCTGGAAGAAAAAAAAAGAAAAAAACAAAAAACAAACAAAAAAAACAGTTTCTTGCTACTAGCCAGTATAATTAACATGCACTCCAATTCAGGATTAATCTAGAAGAGTTAGACCTCTCAAAAGGAAAAGAGAGGGCTGTTTGGGTTGTATGTACATCCAAAAAATGGGCTGATGATTACTACTTACTTGTCTGCTTACTACTTACTTGTCTGCAGGACTAGGAATACCTCTGCAGAGTGTCAAACACTGCTTTTTTCTTATTACTCACACTTTTGCTTCTAAAGAATGATTACAGCGGGGAAAAAAATGAAGTGGTATTCAAAGTCACTGGAAGCCAATGCAAAATGATCTGAAATTAAAACAAAGGAACAACAATGAGCTCTTATATTACATTTTACAGAATTGTACATATTTTCACATTTTACAGCTTCACAGTATTTTATATACTTTATAAAACCAACACAACACTAAATTATATAGCCAGGTAGTGGTAAATAGTATTTAGAAAAAAACTCAGAAATTATCCAAAGAATAGTTTAATCCAAAAATACCAAATGAAAGTTTTCAAAACTTACGTCATTTTGGTATTATTTAAATTAAATGTTTCATTTGTGAAATATGAAGAGCAAAAAGGCTTAAAAAGATAGAATCTCTGTTCCATTTATAAAGAATGAAAGAATAAGAAATCCTAGTTCTGACCAGGTACGTTAATTTGAATTACACATTTGCTTATCCACAGCTCTGCATTTGTTCTAATCATTACTGTAATTGCACTCAGGAAAAAGGGCATGGAAATTCTGCAGTAAAAATCTTTGAGTAATTTACCCATCCTGACTTCAAGGGTAATAGATGTTAGTTTTAAGAGATTCAATGTTAACAAAGAGCAAAACGAGGCTTCATTTGAATGCAACACAAAAGTCTGCTTTGCTCTAGACTCCTAACCTGGAATTTAGTAAGTCTTTGGGATTACCCTCCTGGTATGTCAGGGAAGTCTTAATTTGACAGTCCATACTTCAGAATAGGGTCTCAGAAGATAAGGAGTACCAGGACTGATGTCTGATAAATGAAAGGGCAGTTGCACTTCTGATAGAATCCTGGTGGCAGTTGCCTTCATTTTACTGCACCAGACAGGCAAGGATAGCCATTTCACAATACCACAAAATACAATTGGAACTGTGAGAACAGTGAATTTTAGCACAATTTGGACTGCTATAAGCCACACATTTTCAGCCAGACAGCTAGTTCACATGCTGAGTATGTGTCCATAGTCCCTCTGGAATATGATGCTTTATTTTGCTCATTCATGTATATAACCTCAGAGTCCCTTGAGAACATGAAAGAAAGAAAAGGAAGAAAAGCAAAAGGTAAGAACTGCAATGACCTACAAGTTTACAGCTACATGATGTAAATGCAATTTGATAGCCTGGTACAAACGAAGTTCTTTGAGCTCTAAGACATTGAAACCCAGTTCTTGAATGCTGGTTATCTTTCCCATTATTAATGCAGAATACATACTGAAATGTTTTGTCCTTTAGATTCTGAAGTGGTACATATTCATTATCATTCACTCATCATAACTGTCATCCAAAAATCAGTTGAATAATCACAGTGAAGTGCATCTATAAAAGTGAGTTGATCAAATTAAAATTAATTAGTTGACCTTGTATTCTTTGTTTAGCATGATCTTTCCCAGTCATCTTCTGCAGGGTTATACTCATGTCTCTGAAATAGTTTTTTGCCTTTGCAAAAGAAATGAGTGATGCTACACTAGGTACGTAAAGTTCAGAATATTACATCTTTTTTGTCTCTCTCATATATCTTGCTGATTACACTAGGAATTTATCTACCTTCCACTGTGTAAAAGTCCTTCATTTTATGTTTCCTTTGTTAATTCTTGTTTTTATTTTCTGTCACTTCTTTCTCAGGGTGAGAAAGAGGCAAAACTAAGTTTTAATCCAGCAGGGAGATGGAAAATTCTTGGAGGAGCTTAGCACTCATTGAAAGCTGATTACACTTAATAATTACACAGAATACTCAATACCTTCCAGGATCTTTTGCCAGTTGAGAGAGAAAGTGGATGATGAAGAGCAGAAGTAGTTATTTTTACATATTATTTCAAAGGGCCTAATTCTACTCTCATTTAAGTCAACGGGAGATTTTCCACTGAGTTTAATGGGAAAACTCTTAATTAACATTTTACACCCTTAAGAATTACGCCAGTTAAACATCTGCCTATCCAAAACTTTTACAAGTAACAGAGCCAAATGCAGATTCTAAACACTATCCTGTAATCTACCCATCAAATATCACCCATTTCCGCTAGGAATTCTGTTGGCAGTTAATCGTACTGGGTGACAAGTTCAAATGAGATAGTTCTAAAAGTGCAAGCAGTATATTTTAATACACCTCTGTGTATAAAGCCAGGATTTCACAATGGTATATAATACCAGGAACATTTACCAAGTGTAGAAAACAAATATACAATGAAAGAATATATGACTCCATGCTCTTCAAAATAATCATTAAACTATAGTTGAGTCACAATTCCCTATATGAAGCAGGTTTTATAAACTTTACATGCTTGTAACTATTAGTCTAATTTATTTTTTCAGAATACCTATGGGTGTAGAACTTTTCCACTTTTACTTTCATCCCTGCTCTCTCCCCCTTAAAATTGCTCCTGATCTCCTTTCCAGACCTTTTCCCAGTCCTTCTTTCTATACTTGCTCAGTGAAAAAAAAAAAAAAAAAAAAAAGAGTAGCCATAAACTAGCAGTAGCCATAAATTTTGCGTGGATGTTATGTGGAGAGAAAGTTCTCAGGGCAAAGTGCTGGGGATGGTCACTAATGGGAGTTAATTTAGGCTCTGCAGCACCCTTTCCTACTGTCACGTTCCCGCTGAATCAGGATGACTGTTTGTGTTAACATATTTAGAATAAATTAATTTCCTGTAACTAAGAGCACACAGGAGAGCCATCCAGTTACCATCATTTGTGGTTATCTTTGACATCTTAGACTAAATGATCTGGCTATTTTCAGCTAAGTCAGCTAACGGCAGACTTCAACATCAGAGATCTGAACTGACACTGTGATACCCACACGGAGACATATTCATAGCTCTACCTTTACGTACAGTGTGCAGTTTTCTTTTTTCAGTGGTGTAGATGTATATTCTGCCATCTCTCCTGTTTACCATTCTTACAGCCTGAGATCTCTTTTACTGGCATGAAGCATCTTCAGAACCCAGATTAAATAGGATTTAGCCCAGAATCACTGGCATCATTTCTTCAAATACTTAGGCTTCACAGTCATAAAATAGCAACTACTCCTTGGATTATGGCACCACATTCTTGATCCCATATAATCTTAACACATACATTGCAGGGTTCTAATTTTTAGTGACTGTCAGGCACCTGTTTATATTTATGTGGTGTGTTGACATTTCAAATGTCCTGCAAAGACTTTCACATTGATTTGGACAGAACAGCTCACAATTGAAAAAAAAAAAAAAAAAAGCATGTGAACAGTCATTAGAACATGACCTTACTGCAACTTTCTGACAGGAGGCTCACATGTATCAGTAACATCAGTATTAACCATTTGCTTTTGCATTTGGGGGAGTATGATGAAACACAGACATTTAAAAAGTGTTCAGCTTTTGTGTGACTCTCCTCCAGTTGAAAACAATGGTAATAAACAACAATATATTTTTAAAGCAGCAGAATTAGGTCAGTCCTGAGCACCTTTGAAACCTCTACTAAATCAGTAGCTGAGACTACATAGCTGAAGAACCTCAGCATCAAATTTCAAAGCTGACGTCATTTCTATCCTTTGTGGGGTTTTTACTGTTTAGGAAAGAGTTGCAGAAATAAATTACTGTTGAAGTGAAATAAAAATCAGCTGAATATTTGTGCAGTTTTTCTGTTGTTAGGTCTTCCCTTTCCATTTCTTTATTAGCTGAGACATAACTGTAATAGTTGAACAGTCAGTGAGTTCACTTTATTAACAGTTCAAACATAACTTGAAGCTAATATTTTTAATGTTAGTTATTAACCTTCTTTAAGTTGTGTTTTGCTCACTTAATTAGGTAAACTACATTTTTTTTCTCTGAGTGGTTCCTCTCTTTAATATGAAAGTAATAAAAGCACCATAGGGTGCACTGTATTTTAAAAAATGCATTAGAGTATACATTTTTCTATGAATTTTAAATTGTGTATAATTTTTTTCACCTTCGCTACTCTTAGTCAAGATTTCTTCACTATAGAACATGTGATCCCTAATGAAACCCTTTCAAAAGTGACTGTACCCAGTCTGTAACTAATTAATTATCAACATAATCTGCTCTAGTGACAGTTATTATTTAGCAAAGCTTTATAATGCAAATCATGGCATTTACATTTCTATTCAAGTGAGTCTACATTTAAAATCTCATACAGGATATTGCCTTAGAATCAGTCCACAACTTTCTCTTTTTTGTTTTCTGTTCTCTCCTCTACAGTTCTCATGTTCTTTTGAAATAGAACAAAACACAGATAATTTGGCTGAAGCCATTCTCCTCTTCATGGCATTTTCATCCTTTAGTAATAGTCTCATCGCAGACAGACTATATCAAGCTATTGAACATAAAGCTAGAGAGCATTTCACTATACATGAAATGAAGGAAGATCATGCTGGGACAGTCACCTTCAACATCATGCATTCAGTCTAAATTTACAGTAATAGACTCATACTCGGAGAACGCTTGCTGTGTTTGTTTGCAAACTAGTATGCAGTACTTACAAGTCTGTGGTTTTATTGACATATTCCTTTCCTTTCCTGTGGTTTTTAATTGAAACCCCCACTGCTCAGCCTAGCTCCTGGAAGTCAGAGAACAGAAGTTTTGCGTTTAGTTTAGCATTTAGACAAGATGAACACATACAGTAGAGTTCTGCTGGTTGATTATGAAATACATAGTTCAGAGTTGTTGGGGGTTTTGTTTTGATTAAGTAAGACTCATGTGTATGGAATTATCACTGGATTACTTAGGAAAATATTTGCTAGAAGGCATTTGCTTCCCACTGCAGCACACACACTGCTTGTCTGCATGTCTGACCTGAGTATTCAGCTCACAGCCTTTTGAGTTATAACGTATTAGTAAGCTTGTTTAGGGTTAGCTTTTATTTCTGGTCACTATTGGGATGAGCTGAGAACTGAGTCAAGAGTATCCCTCTGTATCACAAGGAAGGTATGATTTGCTTAAAAGCATACAGTGTTCTTCAACATTAAAACATTACTATTTTAGGTATTAATAGAGTAACCAAATGCATATACAAAACTGATGTAAACTGATATACAAAAGTCATTAAATTAAAATCATATGTATCAGTTCTGCAATTCTCATGGCTTGTACCATTACCTTATGACAGAAGTTAACATCCATTAAAAGTATTGGTTGCCAGTAAAACAAAACAAAACAAAAAAGCCAGGCAATGCAAATAGCATGTAACTATGATGAAAAGTGTCAACTGATGCCCACCAACCAATATTTAAAACTTGATTCTTGAGGGCTTTCTAAGTATTTTTTTTTCTTGAAGTAGTTCCATTGCAAAACTTGTGTGTGGTGAAGATCTGCCAGCTATACTTAGAGTTTTAAGTGCCAATGACAAAGCAAACATAAGTCATTATTGTCATATTGCAGAAGTAACTAGCTCCTTCAGTTGCTATAACATACATACTATGTAATTCACTTGTTATTTGAACATCATCTTGGATATCCTGTAGTGCATTTACTACTGTTCTGAATAATTAAACTAACATATCCCTGTAACCAGGGTCACTTCTTTTCATCCAGATAACGCATACATTCAGTAGACTGTGATTCTGATTTAAAAAACTTGCCTTGGATGCAGATTGAAGACTCTTTTAAGTATTCCTCCTGTTGCATTAAGGCCCTTCAACCAAGTAGCCAGATTAGTCTGCAGCACTGAAGTTCTGCCTGAAAAAACAAACAAACAAACAAAAAACAGCATTTGTCAAATAAATGTCTGTTAATGAATAACATGAAAGAGCCCATGTTCCTTAGTTGTAAATAAGACAGAACACAGAAGTGTGGAAAGAACTCTGCTAAAGAAACAATGAAATATTAATAAACCTGTATTGGGAGCCTTGAATCGTGAGGGAATAGACAAATATATTACTTGCTTTCTTTATCTTCCAACAGAACCCTGCCTACATGAAATGGTATTCACCTATGAGGTGAAAAAAACAAAAACAAAAAAAAACAAACAAACAAACAAAACACATGAGAAACAACCCACAATTCTACAGTCCAGTTCATGCCACAGACCACTGCACAATTAAGGAGTTTACATGCATAACAACATGACAAAGAAAAACCTCATATTTGATGTGTGTACAGACTGAACATCAAGTTCATGCTGATAAACATTTACATTTCTTTCTTTTATATTTATAGTCATACTTGAAGAACTGACATGAACAGACATATGCTATTATATTTCAACAGTCAAAAGATGCTCCAAATATCTTGACTTTGTAACAAAAGAGTTACTGATTTTTTCCATATGAAGCATGTGAACAAATTCATATTTACTGTGTACCATAGCCATGAAACACTGAATCCTTTTCCTGAACTCAGTATCAAAATATTTGAAAAGCAATTATTGATTATTTAGGTAAAATTCATCATCCTTTGTGAAGTGGTGATTGAAGTCTGAATGATTAGGGTCACTGTTCACTTGTTACTGGTAAATGTTGACTTTTTAAAGGAGATGACAAAGATAACTGGATTACTTATTCTACATCTTAAGGCTGGTAGGTATAAAATCACTATCTTGTATAAGATCTTTCAAACTGAAATGGTAAACTACAGGTTTTGTCAGTGGGATTCCACAGCGCTTAAGAATTTGCAAATATACCTGTCAATATTGTTCATTACGCAATAAATAAACTAAGACACTGTAAGACACTGTCACTCCTTTGAAGGGTAAGTGAGAAACAATTGCCAGTAGTCCACTGAAATTCCAATGTGTGAAGGACTGCCAGTTGGCTTTCTAGAACATGGACAAAACAAAAGGTATTTTCTGATTATCACTACAAGATTAACCCATTTGGCCTAAGCCCAATCAAAATGAAATGTCCAGCTGGGAGCCAGCTTCCACTTGCCCCTTGAAGTTTTAACCCATGTCTGCAAAAGGTAAAACAACTATTAGGTTATTATTGCAGCAAAGAATCTCTTTGGGGAGTAGCAGAAAGAAAAATCTCCTACTCTACTGTGAATAGTCACCTGGTAGGAATGTATTTACTGGCTAATATGATCTGAAAGAGAGCAAATGGAATAATGAAACATTTTTTTAGACTCTAGCGCTGGTGTTCTCATATATTTGTTGTGATGACAGACAAAAATCTAATAGCTAGCTAGATACTATCCCAATTAATTAATATTGATTTTAAAGGTGCAACTTTTCCATTTTCTTTTCCACATCATTTCCAGGATCAGTTTGTCAAAGCGGAAATTAGATTATCCTCCTTCAAATGAGCTCCAAATGAAAGGCTCTTTCGTGTCCTTCCACTTTGCCTTCCTTCAGAAAGCAGCTACTTTTACTTACTTACGTTACTGTGAGGGAAAGACGACCCTTTGGCTTCCAGCTTCATCTAGAGATTAGGCAGCAAGTGCTCTTGAGCTGCAGGTTGTGAATTCCTAAGCCTCAGGAAATTTCAGCTGTAAATGCTTTCAGCTTAAATTATGCTATTCATATAGCACTTGAGGATGGTATTTCAGTGAGGGAATGGATGGAATGCAAGCCGAGTTCTGGTCACATCCAGAACATGTTGCCTATACAGGCGACAGAAAACTATAGTGGGAAATAATTTTCTGAAGACCCTCTCACAAGAGGATAGCTTCAGCTTGGAAAAATGTAGCAAAGACAATCCTGGATTAAGATGTTTTTCATCATTTTAACAATGTTTGATTAAAGAAATTTAACCTGTGATGCTGCTATGATTTGTATGATATTTTGGCATTATCTCCAATCAATTCTTTGAAAATGAATAATGACATCCTAATAAATGACTGATGATGAATTGTAGGTTTGTATTTGCTCTCTTTTTTCTGTAATGATGGCTTTATCCCCCACATATTTTAAGGATAATTTAAATGTTCTTTCTGACTGCTTTATAATGCATACTTATTTTCTTGTTATTGTGAGAAAGATCCACACTAAATACAATAACAGGATTTAAATTAAAATGCAACCTTGGATAAAAATATCTATGCTGATGACCTATATCACAGAGTATATTATTTTTCTTCTACATGTATGGTAACAGGATTGGAACACCTGATTTATTCTGTATTTAGAATTCAAAAGTGCAAGGTTATTTGCAAAGTAACAAAGCTTTCTTAATTGAATCCTTAGTTTTTTCACAGTGCAACATGTGATGATATACCAGGCCCCATTCCCATCAGACCCATATTAGCACTCCTCCATATAGACAAAGACTATGCCATTCATGCCCCATGGGACACCTACTTCTATCACTTCTATCTCACAGATCAAACTAATGTAGGCAGCAATCACCATGTAAAAATAAACTATATGGTGCTCTAATACAGTATAGTTTGTGGCTGACAAGGAACCAGTATTCTTAACAAATTTGTATTCTAATTCCTTTACCCATAATTAATGTTTTTGAATATGTATTTAATTTATCTTGAAATGAACACATACTTACCCTGGCTTAAGCTACAAAAGTTGAAACAGAGACTGAGTTATAAAAAAGCAACCAAGGATGGATAGCTACATTCCTAGCTCTACCCAAACACCTGCTCAGCTTCTATACACTGTAGGGAACATTGCTGTCCTTATGTGGAATACTTTGCATCCTGTGTTGTTTAGACCCAGTTGAGGCTGTTGTAAAGCTGGATAAAACCATCTTGTTTCATGAAAAGTTATCGTTATTTTCTTAAATATAATCATGAAAGCTTTTGACAAACTTTCTGTATCATCACTGTCTCAAAGCACTTTCAGTGCACCATGAAAGTTCTGACAATTGTTTTTTTATGCAGGAAGGAATGAGTATTTAGAGTATTAACTTGTCCTTCTCAGTTACCTGTTACCATGTCATGTGTGAAACACACAGTAAAAGATATCCTGTAGTGGATCTGGATACCAGGGTTTACTTAAGAAGCAACATAACTAAGAGTTTTTGGCCTACCCGGTTATCCCACACACCCTTCCTATTCCCTCCCCAGCATTACGTTCATGACATCTTAATTTTCCTTCCCAGCAGGGAGGCCACTGCCAGTTCAGCAAGATCAGGCAGAAAGTCACATCAATCTTTGCTGTGCAGCTACTCAGAGTTGCCTGTCTCAGGTGTTGTGGACAAAGTCCATGGGCATCCCTTGACATTACTCTCTGCATCCATGCAGATCTCCAATCTCCATGATCTTTCCGTCATACAAGATCTTAAACTTCTAAGACAATTTCTTCTCTTCAAGAATCCTTTATTCAGTCACCAGCTCTTGAGAACTTGCTTTGCCCAACTTCAATAGTCTATGTGCAGACGCACAATGCATGCTCAGCCTCCAAATTGGTGGTTCTTTGTTATGTTTCTTCATTAGCTGGAAGATTTGGAACTTGCCACTTTTGTTTAGTCTGTTTGTTTACCTGTTACCATAATTTACAACCAGCCCATATTGGTTGCACCTAGCAACCACCAGACTTCTGTTTGAGAGTTCAAAAGTTTAGTTTTGAACATCTATGCACACATGCAAATACTCTCAATTATCTGCCACTTGTTTGCAATTTAAACTACTTGTTTTGACTACAACGTACCACCAGTAAATTTTCTTTTTTCCACTTTTCTTATTACATATTACGTATTTTCATATTACAATTTTGATTGCAGCCTACTTTTGGATCATTTCATCATTTTATTAAAGAATTAATAAATTCCTAATATAGAAATGCAATATTTATTGAAGTAACATAAGTAAATAAATTAATGATGTGATTTATTCCAAACATTTAATATTTGACTTGTCAGGTCCAACTTGACCTTGCAGTAGGCGTCCTGTTGGCATGTGGGGCTAAGACTGTACCTTAACATTTAAAAAGAAGTAAGGAGGGTGCCTAACCTGTGGCTACAATAGCCATAGAAGAATGATCAAACCCAGCTCAGAAGCCATGCTTTGAACAAGAACTCTGAATTTGCCAGGACTCCTTCTGGGGATTTATGTTGAAACAACAGACACTGTACAGTTCTTTTAAAGTATCTAATGACAGTTAGGACAGATCCCATCCTAAAAGGAAGGGAATTCCCTTTCATCTTTATGGAAGCTGTCTCAAAATGATATAAACATCACCAAGTCTTGATTTTAAATGTTAATTTATCTTCCCAAATTACCACGCTCACATATGGCTCATAATTGCAGTATCATGGAGTGTCAATTGAGCAAAACAGATGTATTTTTCAAAAAAATGTGACACTGTTTGCAAAAGTGCTCTATTCTCCACGGGTGCCCATGCTGCTTCTACCTTCTGCTTCAGTACCTACATATTGATACTGCTGAACTAAATGCAGATTTTCTGCTTCAAGTATATACAACACTAAAATTCAGGCCAGCAAATCATTTCATTCTTAAAGTGTTTAGATAAATCCAAATAAACCAGTTAAAGCAAATGTATGTGCATGAAGAAACAGACCAGGATTTTCTATGGAACCCATAAGAAAGTTAAAAATTAATATTCTGTCAGATAACTCATGAATCAGTAAAAAAATCTAATGAAGTATATAACATAGCTTCAAGTACAGTAGTTAGGAGCAGCCGCTTTGGTAAATAAGAATCTTACCCCATTACATTTTAAGTTTGTGATTTGGATCTGCATATCTCTGGTAGTATGAAGTGCTCAGTTGTTCTGAAACTACTCCACAGATCTTAGTAGACGTTAAATTTTGTCACAGTGACCAGCCTGTCTTAGCTACATTTTCTTGCAGAATCCTACATAAAAACCGCTGTTCATTGGTCCTCCCATCCTGGAGATCTTGCTCTTTGAAATCTCTGCTATACATTAACCATTGGACACCATTTTCTTCAGGAGATGTGTCATTCATTTTTACATTATCCATTGTAAATTGTAAAATGTATACAATTATATATTGACTTCTCGATTGACACTGGTTTTAGCTAAATATTGGTATGGTTTTCAAATGGTTTTCTCATTTTCTTGAAGAAAATTAGTTTCTTGAAGAAAGAATCAGGGTTTATCTTGGTTTCAAGAAGTGTGTTGTTTTGTTTGTTTGTTTGTTTGTTTTGTTTGTTTGTTTGTTTGCTTTTAATTGGAATGTCATCATCCTGAACTATTTAAAATATTAGTTTTTTAAAAAGGCATATCTAAAATTTTTGATTGTTAAAGAAATTTGCTGTTTCCTGGTATTAATTGTGATGTGAAAAAAAATATATATCCATTTTCAAAAACTGCAGGAAGAAAAAATATCAACTGTAAGCATTGTTATCTTGAACTATTTTCTATCCGTTATCATTGCTAATTGCTTGCTGTGCAACTAGCCATTGTGTTCTTGTGGATAGCTTTTGATCTTTATTACTTTAAAGTTTAGCTCTCTAGTAGTTCAGGATGAGCTTTTCATTGCATTTCTGTCTATCTTTATGTATTTTCTTGCAGCAGAATTTATAGCAGTATCTTCTTCATATAAAGAAGAAATCTCAAAGTGATGGATGCAGAAGTACTTCTGAAACAGTGTGATATACTGCTGTTATCTTTCAGCTCTTTTGTATGCAGTACTCCGATGGGAGTTAGATGAAGTGAGAGAGTGTAGACTGAAGCCTGATGTACAAGCTGGAAGCCTTTACCAGATACAGGCAGAGTAAGAAATAATAGTCAAATAGAGAAAGACAACAGTAATTTCACTTTTATAACAATATTATAACAATACACTTGCAATATTTAAAACATCTAAGACTGCTCCTCCCTACTAAGAATTTTACCTTTTGGCTTTTCTGACATATTTTTAATTCAGCTTCCTCTTATCCAAAGGAGATTATATCTAATTCCATGAGAACAGGATCAAAGCATGGTTCAGTTCTCTCTCAAAGTCACTTAGCACTTTACAGAATCGAGTCTATTATCCCTGCGCCAATCGAGACACCTTCTGTCTTGCTACAAAAATTGATAGAGAATACACTGTGACACTGGAGCTGCTGTTGTATACTCCTGGATATGGTTAGGACAGTTTATTGTCTTCTCTGTGTCCCTTTTTTTTTTGTAATGTAGGAATAGTAACGTTTGCTTTGTTTCTAAAGCGTTTGCAAAAATACAATACAAAGTAGGTAGTGCTATTATTATAATCTTATTATTTCACTTATAACTACTGTTCTAACGTATATGCAACTCATTTGAATTTACAAAAGAATACAAAATCATACATGGCACCAGCAGTTCTTAGTTTAGAAAGATATCATAGTGGACACAACTTCACTGCCTGGAATAAGGTTCTGGCACTTGTACTTGTACTTCAGAATACAACATGATTGTGTCTGTAAGTCTGACTTTTCATGTTAAAAATCAGTGTTGAAGATAAGACTCTATATTGGCTTCTTTTATAGCTTATGTCACTAAGAGATGTAGGATGCAATTACAGACCTTTATCTTCTCCATCCTATCAAATATGATATTGTGAACCTTCTCAAAACGTCATCATTGGAAAGAAAAGGCAAAGCTGATTTCTTCTATTCTGTAATGTGTTACTATCCACTGTGTGGTTCAATTCAATTTTTACAAGGCTTCCCTATGAGGTGCAAGAATCTGATTTATGATTCTACATTAAAGCCTCCTTCACTTTTGAGATTCTGGTTAAATATTATATGATGTGACACAAGTATATTGAAAAATAGAGTTTCAGTTTCTTATAATGGGCTTTTGCTTGCTACCCTTGCAGCACGTTCACTTCAGATTGTGCAGGGTGTCCCACATTTCTATTTTTATGTATCTCTGGTAAATGTGAGAGTTCAATTTGATATACCGTGCTATATTCTCTCTCAAACAAAAGTTACTAGATCAGATCCAAAGAAAAGTCTTCATCTTCTGGAAGTGCCTAATGTTTTACTATGGGCAAGCAGAAATGAATATTTTATCACATACTATTATTATGGATGAAACTTTGATTTTGGGCATCTTTCTATGAGATGGAAATATGTGATACCACATTCCAGACAGATTCAGTACTACACAGCTACAGTGAGATTTAAACATGATTACTTTGATCAGTATCAAAATCTGTCTGGTAACAGAAAAGCTTATTTTTGCCTCATAGTGTTTATAAATTGCACAGATTGTTACTAGCCCTTTCATGGCCACAAGAACATATTATAGCATCTGTTCAGATTGGGTTTCTGACTCTAGGAAGGTTTTCAGTGAAAGCACACGGTATATAACTACTGCTATCTATAAGTAAACCAACAGGTTTTGAGCCTGAACAAAAACGAGCAGAGGGGACAAGGAATGTGAGAAACCCAAGTTCTACTGCCTGTTCTCATCAACCAGACTAGGTACATGGGAGAGTAGTGATGTGGTCAGGAAAACAGGTTTTACGAGGAAAAGAAGCAATATAATGTCAAGAATCATCTGCACCTAGAATTCGTTCATACATGGCATAGCTACATACCAGATCTCACCTTAGTGAAAACATAAAATAAGAGAGATGTTTCACATTCCACAGTGATCTTTCAAGTAACAAGAAATGAAACACCTAAATAAGATGTGCTTGTGTTCAAGGGAGCCACTTGATCCCAATCTATGCAAACTTCAAAATGGTCTTAATCTCTTACAACTAGACATACAGGCTAGAGCTAACTATATATCGAAGAGTAGCTCTGCATACAATAGCCATGAAAAAGACATAAACAATTGGGGCAAATTAATAAAGGAACTGGTCCTTGGGTAGAGAACAGTTATTATATTATTGTGTGTGCAGCATATTCACATCTTCTTTACTACGTGCAATTTTCATATCTCAAAAAATGATACAACAGACCTGAACAATATTAGTAGTGTTATGAGATATGGAACAGCTACCATATGATGAGGCTAGGAAAGCCAGTATTCACACGCCTTGAAAAGAATATGAAATACAAAAAGAAAAAAAAAAAAAAGTAAATTAGGAAATTAGGATTATTTACTAGTTTACTAATTAGAATTATTTACCAGTCCTTTCACCATAAACAGATTAGTCGTAATTTCTAAATTGCAAAATCCAATTGTCTAACTCAGTGCCACAAGGTGTTCTAAATGCAAAAACATAAACGGGCTCAAAGTTAGATACACAAGTAAGGATATGTTTAAATATAGCTATCAATACGATCATCCAGATGAAATTTCTGTCTCAGAAGTTCTCTAAATTTGACCAGAGGCTGGGAGCTTATACGTGTGAAAACAACAAAATAAAGTTGTTTACTCCTTCACTGTGCATCAGTTTTGCAACAGATGGCCCTTTCGTCTGAGCCAGACTCACCATTCTTCTCTTCTCACTATTGTATAAATTCCCACAGCAGAACTAGTATTGGTTGCTGGTTTATTATTTTCCTAATATTTTTTTTTAGCTTTCATAATCTTGTTGTCATAGTCAATTGCAAACACATCCATGGCATGGTAGAGTTAAATCACAAGTGTTCTTAATTTAAAAATTATTAGCATACTACATAATTAATTAGACTTTTACACTTCACTGAGTTTTGGTTCCCCAAAGAAAATTGAGCATACAGAATTTAATTTGATTTAACGTTTTGTCAAGGTTTAATCTACCTGAAACATAGTTATATTTCAGGGGAAGGATAAGCTGCTTAGATCTTGTCAGAATTTCCTTAGTGGGAACAGAATTTATTTATTTTAATGTTAAAATATAACAGAGTTGTTTAAAAAGACCACTTTATCCATTACCAGTGAGAAAAATGAAAACAAGCAAGGAGTACATACATGCTGTATCCATGGAATATTAATAATCTTTTCAGTATGTGAAAATTTATGACAAAAGTGGTAATCCTAGCAGACATAATTAAACACTTAAAATAAAATACAAAATTAAAAAGAATAGGTGAAAGGAGTGAGGAAAATAAATGCTTTAATAACTGCTGAGTAGGTTAAGAGGACTTAGATGACTTACTAAGGATATTTAATAGCACGGATTGTTCACTGAACACTGGACATTTGAGGAGTCTGTGCAGCTGACAAATGATGCTTCCTATTTAAAGAGTTGGTGAAAAGCGCTAATAGCAAAAATCTCCTCCAGTCTTTGATATTACAAAGACTAAGTAGCTGTAGTGAGTTCCCCATTAACCATGATAAACGGAGACTGAGAAACCTAGATGATTCAAAAGTTCTGATCCTATTCTACTTCTAGGTTTGACATGACTGTAAAATGTTTCTCTGAATTGTCCTCTCAAGTATTCTCAGGTCCAAGCGGAATTAGTTATAGAGACAACACTGTAGATATCACAGAATCACAGAATCACAGAATCACAGAACTGTAGGGGTTGGAAGGGACCTCAAAAGATCATCGGGTCCAACCCCCCTGCCAAAGCAGATTCCTAAGAGCAGGCTGCCCAGGTAGGCGTCCAGGTGGGCCTTGAATATCTCCAGAGAAGGAGACTCCACAACCTCCCTGGGCAGCCTGTTCCAGTGCTCCGTCACCCTCACCGTGAAGTTGTTTCTCATGTTAGTGCAGAACTTCCTGTGCTCCATCTTGTGGCCATTACCCCTTGTACATGGGAATATTTCAGAACCTAAAGCAATACACTTATGTTCACATTATGCTAAACCTGAGCTGATAAACTCTCTTAACCTAGATACACTAGGAAAAGTAATGCAGAAACACTTCCCTGCAGAGCAGTCCTGGGCTGTGAGAGCAAGTGCTGAGCCTGAGCTAATAAGGCCTACCAGACACACTTAGACTCTGTGTAGAACCGTTCTGAGTGTGCTCACATTGCTCTTCTAGTGTCAGGAACACAGGACACTCTACTCTGCCCTTCTGCATGATATAGTTGAGACCTGCTACAGCTTGTCAGCCTGACTAAGCATCTTATTTTGTAAATCTAGGACTTGACACTTCCCTTTTCTGTAAGGAGTTTTAAGGCAAAGAGCATCCATTAAGTGAAAGCCCAATTTCCTCATGTTCCATGGTCTACTCTAACAGATAGGCTGTCCAACCAGAGAAAATGTCTGAATGGAATAAAATTCCCATTTCATGTGCACTTAATGAGATATTATGAAGAGCAGAGTTGTATGTCATAGTCATACAGCAGGTATATATAGTGCAACTCATGAAGAGCAACAGAAATCACGCTCCTGCCCTGCTATCAAAAGTGTTGTCTATACACCTTTGGAAGAAGCGCTGATTGTTCCTCTCCTCTGTTTTTGTTCCCTTCTTTTTCTTTGGTATTTACAATTTATTTTTTTAAACCGCCAGAAGACTCAGAGTACTAAGGAGTGTAGTTGACAAAGACTGCTTCTAATTTAAACAGTTGAAGGGGAGGGCTGAAAATAATAAAACAATTCTTCCAGTCTTCGATGCTACAAAGACTGAGTAGCAAAATATCAGTCCCAAATGTGTTGGATGGGATAAACTATTCATTTTGTGAATGTACAAGCAATTCAGAGTCTTGATCTGGTGTGATTAAATCTGAGAAAAATTCTATAATTAATCAGTTCAACAGAAGGTATATTTTTAAATGACTGTCAAGTAAATTGTATTTTTTCACAACCTCAGCAAATGAGTAAAAATGTTCCTGTCTTATAATGTCATTTATAACCATTATGCCTCCAGAGGACCTCTCATTCCAAATGAATGGTTTGTTGTTAATTCTCAATTTTATATCCTGCCATAAGGAGGTTTGGGAAGAGAGAATTTTACAGCCTTAAATATGTGGACAAAGCATTGTCTTAGGCCATGTCCATAACTCCCTGCAGTCCAGTTTATCTTAATCTGACAATAATAAAAAAATATTAGAGGAGGAACCAAATATGTATCTTGAACACAGATTATTAAATGACAAGAGTGATCAGAAAACACATTTTCTATCTTGGAAAATCGTATTTTTGATTCTCTTATTCACTAATTTTTCAACACAAAAATTACAGAATTGGATTCCATAGCAGCAACCAGAAAAACAGTGTATTTTTTTAGCTGCTAAAAGCTAGCCCTTATTTTTATTTTTATTTTTTTTTATTCCTTGATGTGCTTTTTATAGAGTGGATCAACTTTAGTAAAACAGGTGAGAAGTTGGCCACTTTTTCTGCTTCCTCTTTCCACATATGGCAGTTTGAGGATTCTTGGGATACAAGAAGTATTTGTTGTATAAAACATCTGGTGTGTAAAAAGGGGTTAGATTATGTGTGACACCTGATCTTCCAGGTGTGTGCTAGGTGTGCTCAGAACACGTCTACTAGATTCATACTCTCAAGGTAAAGAGGCAAGGAAATGCCTGGTTCTTTGAATGGATGAAGCTGAAGCATGATCTAAGTATAGATATTTTAGCCATCAAGATAAGACAGCTATACCTCTGAAAAAAAGGTCTCTAGAACAGTGTACAGGAAAAATACCCAGAGGTGTCATGCTGGTTGGTATGGGACCAGCTGAAAGCAGATGGGCGTAAGTTTATAGGAACATAAGTTTGCGGTGTGGTCTCCTAATTCCATTCAAGTCTCACTAAACATTTACTTTCTTCTTCAACTTGAACTCCTGCTGCAGTTAGCCATCAAGACATTTTTGAAAATACCACCAATACTACTTAAAGACACTTAAAAAAAACACCCTGAAAGCTTCCACCAAGCCTTTAAGAGTTGGCACCAGAGCAAAAAAGCTTGTTCTGAGCAAGATACCTAAGCTCTGAGCTGGGTTTAGGTATCTGATAGTCCAGGTTGGCATCCAGTTTCCAGAAATCTGTCCCTAACAAAATCAGTTAAGCCTTTCTATGTCACCATCACCCTGTTCTTTGCTGAGCCAGCCAAAAAGTTGTTAAAAAACAATCACACATTTGAACAGAAAGCTAGACAGACCTTAATTTGGCCTACTTTCAGTGACATGCTATAACAAAGATTGTAGCTGTATTATAATGTTATTTCAGGTCATGATAGCTTTGAAATCATTTGTCATTAATAAAAACACTATGAAAAGTTGCCACTGTGTGTGCCTAGCAGCCCTTTTATAACGTTAATGTCTTCGTTCTGTCAAAGACACTTACAAAATACAGCAAATGATATCGTCTACATGACCGACTAGATCCTGCAAAATTTCTTCATTTTAGATTAGATGAAGCTGGTTTAAAATCAGGAAGACAGTTTCTTCTTTGTCTTTATTGCAGTCAATTGTTTAGCTATTTAACTCTGTTCTGAAATAAAATGAGTTTTCAGTCAGCATGTCAAACAGCATACTGAATGTCAGCAATAGTTATTATCAAGGAATTATTAAGCATACAATATGTAGGTTTATGCTGGAAACCTCATGAACCCATGTCGGATGAACTTTGCTCAAACCAGAATGCCATTACATACAGAATGCCAGGCCTCATCTGAATGCATAGAAAAGCAAGATAATTTGTACACATACTCATATTCACTTTGTATTTGGTGTTGTTGCTTCCCTGGTTCCAATATACTTTAGAGGAGCTACCCTTAGACTCACAGAAATTATGAAAGGGTGATTTCCATGTGTGTTAGCAATCGGACAGTTTCTTTGAAATTAAGGGAGACAGCAGGCTTGTATACACACGGTAAGTTTTATCATTTCCACATTTTTATCTAGCAGTGTGTGAGGTCCCATGTTTTGGTGCAGTGGCCGTAAGAAAGGGGAACTGGACACCTCCCATTTTCCAGATCCTAATAGATGCCCAATCCATAGGTAGCAAACAATATATCACCTTTGCTCTGTGTGACTCTGGAGTTGGGGAACCATCTGTGTTAACAGAAGACAAAAAAGCCTTAGTAGAGGCTAGCTTACTAATGATTATTCTGTATTACATCTTATCAAAAACATTTTAAGGATCAGCAGCTTAATTACAGATCTATTAAAGAATCACAAAAATTAGAGGTGAAAAGGCTTAGTACATCATTTAGGTTTGCTAATGCAGGAATTTCTCTCGAGCATATTTATTCTTCATTCAATTCTCAGGCCCATTTTATAATGTGCATAGATGGGGTTTGGTAATGCAGAATTTCCTCTGGAGCTTATTTATTCTTCATTTGTTTCTCATGTCCATCTCAAAATAGATATAAAGACCTCAATGCATTAACTTTGGTGGTGCAGAAACATACATAGCAAGGGACTCTATGTCTTTTGAAATATAATTTCAGTTTTCAGGTTATTTTGCTGCACATGTTGTATCTACTTACCCTTAATGTACTTACTTCTAACTTACACTAGTACTCAGAGTATAAAACCTTCATATACTACTACAAGAAATATCACTTCTCTTTTTTAATAGTAACCTTCATGTGTTTGATGATGGTTGTACAATTTTTCTCATTGAACACCTTCTTAATCAATTAATAAGAATAGAGTAAAATATTTTTTCAAAACCCTTCAGACTCCAAGATATCAGAGATGCACAAAAATAACAACAGGAGCAGGTATGGAGTAAAGTATTATTCAGAAGAAGTAAGACTGACCGAATTCTGCCCTAAGAAGTGTCTGCTTTATTGATTATTTCAGTTTATTTCTCTTTCAGAGAAACATTAATATGTCTAACGCTTTGATAATGACAAATGAGATCAAAGATAGAGTAATCAAGAAATAAGTGTTAAACCAACATGGAATAGGAAACCAGTGTGTGAACTAATTTTAATAGACACCAGTTTTCTGTTTTGGGTTATTTCTTTTCTTTCAGTTGCAAGGTTGTTCTACCAAAATGATTTTCCATGAAGCTGGTGACAGTCTCATTTTTCACTATCAAGTAAGTCTGCATTATCAATTACATTCTATCTTATTATAAAGCTGTCTATTCCAACACTCTGCTATGATATTGTTAAGGGGAAACAGCATCATAGGAAACTTTCAGCAATGAAAGATTCACTTCTTTAATAACATTTCTATAAATATACTTTCAGAATGCAGCATGTCAAAGGCAAATATTTTTGAATAATAAAAGCTGATACACCTGGGAGTGTGGGACAGACAAAAATATAGATATAATAGGCCAGTTTTCAGCTCCTCTCTGGCTACTTTGACTGCAGAAGGCAGAAAAAGATGCAGCCTGGGGGGTTAAATGACTCCTAGGGAGAACAGGACCTCTAATTTTTGACAGTCCCCAAATAACAAAATAGACCTTGAGGCTGTTTATATCAGCTCTTAGACACACTCAGACCTTGATTTATCCCAAGGTTGAGGTCTGATGTCAGAGCCTGAGAGACTAAATACGTAAACCAAATATAATACTTAAGAATTTCACTGTTCTTAATTCAATTGTTTATACAAATCATATCTCCTTTATTTTCTGCACTATAACTAATCACGTTCTCATGCTATGATTTCTGCATTTCCAGATTCCATGTTTCCATATTTCCATGTTTCTAGATTTCTCTCCTGTGAAGATGGGCTGAAGGAGTTGAGGTTGTTCAGCTTGGAGAAGAGAAGGCTCTGGGGAGACCTTATAGCGACTTTCCAATATATAGCGACTTTTTCCCCAAAAGGGGCCTGCTGGAAAGCTGGGGAGGGACTGTCAGGGGGCTTAATGATAGGACAAGGGGGAATGGCTTTAAGCTAAAAAAGGGTAGGTTTAGATTAGACATTAAGAAGAAGTCCTTTACTTAGAAGGTGGTGAGGCACTGGCACAGGTTGCACAGAGAAGCTGTGGATGCCCCATGCCTGGAAGCATTCAAAGCCAGGATGGATGCAACATTGAGCAACCTGGTCTGGTGGGAGGTGTCCCTGTCCTTGGCAGGGAACTTGGAATAAGATGGTCCTTAAGGTCCCTTCCAACACAAACCATTATGTGATTCTACGATTTTATGTTTCTTACCATTGAAATTAACTCTTAAAGGAAGAGTTAACTAGTCTCCCACATTCACCTGTGTTTGGAGGTTGAGGACCTTCTAAGAATGCTGATTTTCACATCTCTATGAAGATTATATCTTCTATCTGCTTTTGTCTGGGAGCAGTTTTAGCTGGCAAACACCCAAGTGCATAATCTGAACCAGTGCTTCCAGGGTAGGAGGAGTTTACAAAGGAAAAATGGTTGCTGTTACGCAGCTGTTCATAAATCTGTCTGATTTTGTATCTCATAGAGAACTGTGGCTTTTTATTTTAAAAGATTAGCTCTGGGTATCTATTCAAATGATCTTCTTTTTTTTTTTTTTTTCCCTTAAAGTTCAAGAAGCACTGCTAGCATTTAGAACTACTGACTTCTCTAGTTCTGCTGACCCACCTGTGCAGTGCAATCTAGCTCATGCAAGACAATGTGAGTATCAAGCACCTACATCATATTTCCATGAGATGCTTTACTGTCATATCAAATCAGTTTAGATTTTGCTTTTTGACTGAAATATGTGGTTTCGTTTTTTAAAAGTATTGACATTTTCATAAGACACAACCATTTGTGTGCCTAATTTCATTTCTCCAGAAACCCAGCTTTCAACCAGCCATGTTATATCACTGTAAGTGACACATTTGGAAGATTTTCAATCTTTGAAAGATTTATTAGCATGCTGTTTTCAGAAAGGCTTCCATTTTTGTAACCATTACTCTATTGTGCTAAGAATATTTAATGTATTGTGGTCAAGTTTGATAGAAATTAAAAATAATTGTTAAAAATTACTGATAGCACTAACGAAGGAATATGAATTTTATAAGTCAATGTATGCTTTCATGTGTATGACTCCCATTAATGTCAATGAAAACTCCTCAGGCTTGTAGCACTGAGACTTAAATTAGATTCTCACATATTTCAGTATTCCTGATTACGTATCCTATACAACATATGTTATGACGTTAATGAGGCCCATCATTGCAAACATGCTAAACGGACAGAAGAAACATAATTTATATCAAACTCATATAAGGCAAATTGCTATATATACAGTGAAGGACCTATAAAACTCATTATGCATGAAAAGACCAGTGTGCTCAACCGGTGCCCCAGAAAAGCTGATAAGGATTGAAATAACCTCTTGCCAAAAGCTGCAGCGCATACATTTATCATTTAAAAATGCATATAGGTATTAACTTGACAGATCCAATTGCAAGGTAATAAAGTTATCCTTCAACTTAAAATTAGAATAAAAAGAATGAAAGGCAAGAACAATTTGTGTTTATTTGATGAAACTTTGTGTTTAAATTACCTCAGTATTATCTGTCAAAATGCATAAAACAACACTATTTGATAGGATGAATCCCTTGTACCTGATGGATCCTGCTTGAGCAAGCTGGGTGCATTATTGTAACAAGTATTCATTTGATGACACATAACTTGATGAAAGTCATCTTGAGAGATGATGACAAAGAGGCTTTTTACTAAGCCTGGTAATTCCTTAAAGCTAGTATGAAAAGCATCTTACTTTGGGGCTTCTGAATACTGAACAGTGAGTAATAATAGCTATATTATCAGCAGTGATCATTTTGTTCACTGCTTTTAAGTTTATGTGTTGAAATTAAAAAGTAAGCAATATCAGATATCTTAACAGTATTTGCACATTCTCTGGAAAACTAAAAACTTCCTAAGTACTTTCGTTCAACAGAGACAATGTGGATCTCACTAGTTACCAGCTATTTAACTAACATACCTCTTTATATAGTATCCACTGAGATAACCTGCATATCTGGAGAGATAATTACTAATGTGAAGACTAATGGAATTAAAACAATGAAGAAGACAGGTTCCTGAAACAAAGTATTGGATCTGGATCTGGTAAGCATGGAGGATTAAGTATTTCAAATGGAAAGCTGTAGTTTTGTATCAAAGAATTTAGGCCATACTTAAAGGAAACGAAACTTGTCTACCCTAGGAAGCAATGATTCTGTTACAAACATAGAAATCTGGTAATTAAAAAAACATGAGTTTGTAGTGAAACAGCAAGCACCAAGGAGATTTACATGATCCTTAGATGTAATAAGCAAGAAAATATCAAATAGCAAGAAACAGGTCATATTGCCTCAGTACTGTCAATTCAGTAAACCACTCTGGAATACTGTGTGTGTTTCTAGTATCTGCAGAAGTACACTGAAGAATAGGACAGGCTTCAAAGAGGAACAACAAAAATAATTAAGAGGTTATCTAAGAGAAAAGCTCTAATTACACAGCTGCTATGGGACTAAAGGCAACAATTAATTCCAGGGAATCCTAGGGCCTGTGCTATGAAGTACTGAAGACAAAAGGATTGCAACTGTCTCTCCTACTCTTGGAATTTTCCAAGAGCTGCTTTTATTTCTACATAGCAGTAGAAAAGCATCTAGTCTGGGGAAAGTGTTGGAATTCCATAATCTTCAAAAATAGTTAAAAAAAAAAAAAACAAAAAAAAACACTCTGTGATCTGAAAGTAATTAAGCAGTTGATCCCATACAATTTCTAAGAGTCAAATACATGTGCAAGATGAAGACTGGATTGCTGTTGTTTCCTTTTCAGCAAAGTTTGCCAGTCTTTTCTGGAGCAGGTGCCCAAAAGGATGGTGAACTTTACCATTGAAATGAAGATACTTTACAGTTTGTTTGAGAACATTCTGAAAAATGTCTCTCCTATTGATTGATCTTTCCTATTACAAATTCATTGGAGTTTTTCTGGTAGTGTTACTCTGAGAAGAATCCTCAGCCAAACTGAATTATATAGAACAAATGGTTCCATTGCCTCCAGAGAGTTTCTGCTCAGAGACCTGGTGTTTTTTTTGTTTGTTTGTTTTTTGTTTGTTTGTTTTTTTTTCCCCTCAAGAAGAGTTTTGTTATTCTTTTAGGAATTCTACTGCCTAAAAAATGTTTGATTAAATAAGTAAATAAATAAATAAAAGGAAAGGAAAGTCCTTCTCATTCTGAGCTTCAAAAGCAGAAAAAAAAATATTTCTGAAGTTCTCAGGTATGTTCTTTGATACACAGACTTCAACAAAATTAGTGTTCTTTTGCAGATAGCAAATCTACCTACTGAGCTGCAAAGCTTGGGATTCTGAAATTTTATCTTTCCTCCAGTTCTGCATACCTTAACTTTCGGCAGTTCTCCCACATTACTGATGCTATCTGGAATCTTGCCCAGTATTCAATTGGCACCAAACTTGGAATTCAGCTCTACACTTCTTTATGCGGTCTCCCATCCCATATATAATGACCTGATTCCCAGTGTCATTGCTGTAGGAATAGAAAACACTTGTTTGTTTGTTTTCTAAATACCCTTTATCTTTTGATTTTGATCATTCAAATATACATTTTAAGCCATATCTTGTATTCAACACATTTTGTTAATATATTTAATATATGATTATATGTAATGATTAGAGATTTATTTATTCTTAAGTCAATGTTTTTTATACTAATTGGTGAAATGTGATCTGAGGTTTATATATATATATAATCTGTACAAAAAGCAGCAAAATATGAAAAATATATCACAAGTAAATGAAATATTAACTAGAAATCAGGTATACTATTCCTGATTAAAATCTTTCCCTTGCTAGAGAATACATGTATGTATGCAGATCTCCACATTACCTACAATGCACAGCGTGTTTACTCTGCAAGTTTTTATTGGGAAGAAATCATGAAGATCATGGAGATAAAATAAACACAAGAAATAGATATAAAAGCCTGGTATCACTAAGGCTAGAAGAAAAACACTTTTTTGACTCCAGTGAGGTTAACTTATACATTTATTATACAATGACATTCTTACTTTCCCGCTGCCTCTGCTACCTGGAGATTTGGGAACAAAATATTTTTCTGGAACAACTGTTTTCAGGTATATCCACCATGCAGAACAACTCTTTTATTTTATTTATTTATTTTAATGGTGTTACACTGGACTCTCCATACCTCACTACAAAGAAGAACTTTCATAGACTAATATTTCATAGACTAAACACTTTCTTTTTAAGTTACTGGCCACCACTGACTTTGCTGTTCACCTCATCTAAGAATTAACTTTCTCTCTTTAAAGTGAAAATTTGATACTGATATTTTAAATCCCACATTTTCCTGTTTGGACTGCTACTATCTTTAGCTATAAGAAACGGTTTGATATTCATTTTTTTGATTCAAAAGGTAGAATTCTCAACCTCATCTTTATTCAGGTCCCAGAAGTGATAGACCCCTTACATCTGCAAAGCGAATATGAGAGAAAGTGAATTACTGATATAGGAGAAAGTAGAAGGCTTAGAAGAAAAAAAAAAATAAAAAAATTAAATGAGGTTCACAGACAACTTACCTTTTCTTTATATTAAATAACATTTATCTATTCATTTTCCCTGAGCTTTACTGTATTTTGATTAGTCCCTGAAGCAGTGAAAATATGTGAAGGATATTGGTCCCAGAACACAAAGTCATACCCAAATAAAATAATAATAGAAACAGAAAAAAAAAAAAAAAAGAAAGAGAAAAAAACACCAGACTGGGGACTGATAAAATTATCAGAGATAACTTTAAATTATTAATTCAATAATGAACCATTAATAATGAATGCAGGAAGTATTACAAAAGTTATCACAGCATGATACCATCCAAATTTTACTTACCAGATGTGTTTTATTGATTTCCAGAATTGATAACTCAAATCTAAGGGAGGTATACTGGGGAAACCATGCATACATAAATAAATGATTGCATGTGGAATGAGCAATGCTGCTGAGGAAAGCTTTGGGCACCACAGTCATTTTATTCCCTCTTTTGAAACGTGTAGACTTAGGGAGGAGTCATGAAGATAAATGGCAGAGATTGTATTGGGCTTGTTTGTATAGACACCCAGTTCTATTTCAGGCATCCATCTCAGGAGGAATAGTTTATATAGATATTCCAAGGAGCTCAGTTTACCCTTCAGTAACTTCATTAAGTATTACGCTTCTGTACTCACATAAATCCATTAAGGGATTTATCTAAGTGGCCTAACATTCAAACATAGTTTGCTTATAGATCATGTTACAATCTAACTTGGTGCCATGAGAGGTCTACAGCCAGACATTGCAGGTCAGAATTGTGGTCAAGATTTTACCACAGTCAACCTCAGATACAACTGCAATGGTCTACAAGCATGTAGCTCAAAACTGTAGAGTTCTTCTGGCTTGAAGACATGGAAACCATGTCAGCTGAGGATCTGTCTAATGTTGCAGGTTCCTTAACTAAAAGATGGCTCGTCTGCTATTTTGTACAAATCATTTAGATATTGGAAAATAAGGTAGCATCTACTGGCAGAGGAAGAAAACTTAAAAAGATCAAAGTTTTAAAAACAGATCTTCTCAGACATTCTCTGTTACCAGCCTCTTTTTATCTCCTCCATCCACAGCCCCAAAGAGCAGCAGAATGTAACCCTTCTGTCTGAAACAGTACCCAAAATATTGTCGGTCAGATAGTGAGGGCTCCCAAAAACTACTAAAAAAATATGGTCTGGATCTGAATAATATTTCATCTCATCAGTATTCAGCAATGCTGTCTTGTCATAAAGAAGACTAAAATAGAATGAAACCACGAGAACAGCAAGTGAGCAGTGACAAACATTCGGAAGACATTAAGATTTTTTTTAGCCCAGAGAGCTGCAGATTTTCTCTGTGACTACTGAATCTCCTTTCCAGTTGAGAACTGTTAGAGTTCTTTCTCCAAACAGAAGTGTGACTGTTACGTGTGACATATGAGAAAGGCTTGCACATGAGTTAGGCAGCTATCAGGCACACTCACTATATGCACATATATTTTAAAAAGACAGGCAGCTGTTACACAGCAAATGAGAGAGGTGTAAATAATCCCTGGCACTAGCCATAGTAATGCTTCTTCACAACCAACTCAGTGATTCAGACTCACACCACTCCTTTGTTTCTCCCTCTCAACTGCCAAATACTGCATTTGTATTTTTCTTCATTAATGGAAAGTAGATTGTTTGGAACTGAATAATGCTGGAAGAATAGCAACATCTGCTGTGATGTTTACTATTGTTATTATTCTTTACACAAGTGCTACAGGAGCAATTATATTTGCCTTCTGTAGCCAGTTCATTAAATCAAACAGGAATAAAGGGCTACAGATACTCATCCTATTGATAAGAGGAAGAGGCCAGGAACTGGAGAAGTGAAGCAGAAATACAAAGGCACTGGAATAACATACTTCACAGGAATTTCAGATTCATGGCTCAAGCTCACGCTTAGTTCTTGACCACTCGGAGACTGTATGTTCCGGAGGGAAAACTGAAAGGTGTTTCTCCAAGGCAATAGACTCAAGTTGTGCCAGGGGAGGTTCAGATTAAAAATCAGGAACAATTTCTTCATGGAAAGGATGGTTAAGCACTGGAACGGGCTGCCCAGGGAGGTGGTAGACTCCCCATCTCTGGAGGTATTTAAGAGATGTGTGGATGTGGTGTTTAGGGACATGGTTTAGCGGTGGACTTGTAATGTTAAGTGGATGGCCAGACTTGATGATCTTAAAGTTTTTTTCCAAACTTAATGATTCTATGATTCCTTTGGTTGACTCTGAATTTCTCTTTTACAGACTGCTTTGGAAGCATGAAGCATTTCATTCATACTATGATGTCTTTAGGTGGGATAAAAAGAGTTATGACAGGATTCCTAGATCTCCACTACTCTCCCTTCTGCCCCCTAAAAAGATCAAAGAAAGCAGGGTTTAAATGCATCTCTCATATGTCCTTTCCCTTTGTATTAGGTGATAAGCCACTTAATAATCAACTGGCAAAAGCTGGAGGGCACTAACTTTTCTGCCTCATGAAAAATCTATTATTAAAAAAAAAATTAAATGTAACACAGCTGCATCGACTAGAGAGTCAGAAATTCCATGGTAGTGGGACACTGTCTCAACCCAGGAGTTTTTAAAAGTGTGTTGGTGAGGGTACATGATCGGTGCAGCTATGTGAAGAATAGTCTAATAATGTGACCTTTTGCCACCTTTTTCTATTCAGCAGCTCTGTTCACTTTCCAATCATGTTGAAGTAAATATAACCTCCCTCCCTCCCCTTTCTTCTGTTTACAGTGGTTCCATAAACCCATGTTGAGGGCATTCAAATATTTCTGATCCACGTCAGTGTATCTTTCCATAGGATGGCTTTGTACAGCTATTAGTTCATTAGCAGAGTGAGCATTAGCCCTGGATTGTGAAAGAAGTAATATATTAGTACTCTTTTTTTTTTTTCTTTTACCACAGGGATTTACTCATCGAGAGAATCTGAGGAGGAAAAGGTTAGATATTTCCCTCTGTTGCACTGCTAAGTAAAGAAGGGAAAATATGACTGGGAATCAATATCCATCTTTAAACATAAATAAGATAGAAGGACCAGTTATGGAAGGAATTCAACTGCAGCAACCCAAAAGGGATATGCTCCCCTTCCTCGAGGGGGCGGAGGGATAGTTATGCCTACAAACTAGCTAGGGAACATATGTGTCAGTATCAGTAATATTTACAGTTGAAACTTCATGAACAGCGAGAAAGGGCACAGACATACACATTCTTACAGATTGTGTTAAAGTGGCTTAAAGAGATGCTTTCAGTTTAGACTAACATGTTCTAATTTGTATTGAAAGAGACTGGAAGTGTCAACAAGGTCATTTACCACATCCTAGCAATTGAGAAGGGAAGCTCCACTTTTGTAGAAGGATGCTTACAGTCACAGTCATTCTTGAATGTTTCCTACCCAGTTTGCAAGAGCTTGTCTTTGTCCAGACTGCATAATACTAACACCTATCATGGCTAGCACAAGACTGAAACATTAACCAATGTCAACAATTTCCTGCTTTCATCTGCATTTGTAACACAGGTTGGGCAGAACAGGCTTCCAAGGAACTGTCCCGATAAGGATATATCTGAGGCTTTACAAAGTGGGAAAAACACTATGTGGAAGGGACTTGAAATTAAGGCAGATTCTCTGTACCTTTTTACTGTATGGTGACCAGGACATGGTGTCCAGATAAGTGCAGCAATTATTCTGTAATCTCAGAAGCGCTCTCCAAAGCTACACAGATTCCACTAAGGACAAATGGCTTTGGTGGCCCTTGTCATTGTTCCTGACAGTTCCTAATGCCACTGGATTGATATGAACTAATCCTGCATTCTAGGACCAAAGCCATTTTTGATCCAGACTGTAAACATTGCAAATCTCTTGCATTTGCCTGAAGGCTGAGAAGACAACCCTGAGGTGATCCACTTGCGCTGGCAGTGATAAATCTTTGGGCAATTTTTCCCAAGCTAATGCAGAAAGCTTTGGAAAACAACTGTGGAAATGCTTCTCTCTTGTCTTTCTGAGGAAAGTCAGAAATGGTGACACGTGGACTCTCAGCAGAACAATTGCAGACACTTTCCTGTCTATTTATATACATGTCAGGTCCTGTCATGTGTTTGTTGTGTAGAAACAGAAAGCACACACAAAGGACTGGAACAGTTTGAAACCCAGACAAATAATGTAGCTTTTTGTGTCTGCCTTTTATTGGTCAGCACTGCTTCACTCTTCTGGGGACAGACATTGTCCTTCTCGCTAACCTGTTTTCTTAAGTCACAGTCAAGCTCTGCTATTTATTTTCAAAAAAAAAATCACTTTTAAGGCAGAGAAAACAGGCTAATGCTCAGAGCAGAAAAATCAAGATAGTAAACCCACTGAACTGTTGTTTTAGAACAATCTTCCTATCTATTCCAATGTTTTGCCAAAATTGGGAAGTCTTATGACATTATTTGCTTATGTAGTATTGTTCAGAGAGACAAAACATTGGAATTAGTGTATACTGTTTTAGGAAAACATACAAGGAAGAAGATGGTTGATGGATAAATAGAAACAGATAGATGTATCCCTAAGTCATTTTTGCCGTTTTATTATCTCAGCTACAAAGAGATGGGGTGGAACAAGATATGGAGTGAGCTTTAAAAATATCCTTCAGTTACAGATTGTTCACTTGCACTGTGGCACACCTGCCACAATTTTACCATAAATATCTTAACAATTATTTCAAGAGACATTTTTCTTCCATTTAAGTACACGTTATACATGAATGATGTTATCTGTAAAGGCAATAAATTCAGTCACAGCAGTAAAATGTAATTAGAGTATTTTTCTGTGACAGAATTGATTTTGGGTAGGTACATTAAACTCATTTGTAAGAAAAAGACACTGATGTTGCACAGCCAAAATTCTTACAGTTGAAGTTTACAAATAAAGATTTCTCCTCACTTATGGTAGATTAAATTATTTAATATTATTCTGAGACATTTAGGAACCAGTGAATAGCAGACCAAAGTGATGAGAACACAGTTGTATTTTTCATTGGTGGAAAGAGAGGAGAGAGGCAAAGATTTGCAGGCTGCCTGTCACCAGTCACCATTAATTTCCCACCATGACCATGAATCTACTTCAGTCAAGGATGGCAGAGCAATAGCAGAAATGAGTGAGTCAAGAACCATGCTTATAATTTTAGTGACCTACTTTGCAACTTCATTTGATGTACAAGGCCTTGCAGAGATCATCATTTATTTTACATCGTAGAGTATAACTAATAGACATGTTTCAGTGTCTTCCCTGAGAGTGTAATATAACTTCATATAACTGCATTATACATATACATATAACTCAATATAACTGCATTGAAATCTGCATCTGAGGGGGCATGGGCACTTCTTATTGCACAGACTATCAACACCTTTTCAAATGAATTCCACAAGAGGAGGCCCTCAATTACACAGCATCCATAATTGCAGCAGGTTGCCAGAAAATATTTGCTTCTACTTACATGTATGAATAGGGATCTGTTACTAAAAAATACTTCTGAAATTCTAATATTTTATTTGAAATAATTTAGTATGCTTTTACTGTGTTTTTGCCCACTGACACACTTCAAAACTAAAAAAAAAAAAATAAAGCCACAATATAGGAACGCATGAATTTAGATTTTTTTTCTTTGAAAAATAGCAGCTTAGCACACAAAAAAAAAATGGTTTGGAAGAAGTTTGAAAATAAGTGATAAAATTTAAAAAGAAGCCTTTTCAGGAATTATTGTACAATTGTTTACTTACCCCATGAATTTTTTACAACAGTAGAAACCACAGAACTTTCAGAATTTAATTGGAGAGGAAAATAACAACTAGTTTCTTCACGTCTTCAACACTAATCTGGTACCATTTTGCCTACACAGGACGATTGTGCCATGTAAAATAAGAGTCCTCTAGCATCATTTCCCAAAATCTATCTGTTCTATTCTGCGCCCTTTAGATTTTTGAACTGTGTCAATTCCTGCTGTATTGTCCAATAGCACGTTAAGCAATGTGACTAACATCTGTTGATGCATTGTTTATTTTCTCATATTTTCTCTAGGGAGAAAAGTGCTGTTTGTTTTAGTAGTGGTTTTCTTTGTTTTCCTTTGCTTCCTTTTTTTTTTTTTTTTTTTTTTTAATAAGTAATTGTAGTAGTTACAACCTGGAGAAGGCAAGGTCAGTAAAACGTCCTCAGTATACAGAGCTGTTGGTGGAGAAATGGCACTGATCTTTGGCTTCTAGGGGCATTTATTCCACATGACTCCTGTACAGGTAAGACTTAACCCTGTAGAAATTTCTATGGGACAGAAACATGAAACTTTCTGCCAGAGACTTTGTTTTTAAAAATTTAGGATGAATATCATAGCATAATGGAAGAAAGGACTGGAATACAGCACTTAATTCAATTTTGTGACTATGTGGCCAGCCAGCATAGAAAAAAAAAAAAAAAAAAAAAGGAGAGATTTCAAGTAGTAAGATAGTCACCTTTTGCTGAAGAGGTATTTCAGATTTATTTTTTTTTAAATTACATATTTTCCTAAGCACAGTAAGATTCACACCCTGCTAGCTCTTACTGCATATTGTAGAGAAGAGGTGACAAATTCATGGGTAACTAAGTCACACCATTGTTATTCTGGTGTATAGGTCTTTGAAGACAACAAAAAACAATTGAATTAAATACTATAGATACTGCTATGCCAAAGGTGTTCAACCACAGAAACAGAGCTTTGGAAAACTAGAATTAGTAGTCTGGTCTGAAGACAAGCAGAAAACAAACTGAGATAAGTCAGACAGTGCCTGAAGCTTGATAAACTCTAGCATTAATGTTCTTGGTTTTGTAAGCTGAAGAGCTGGCCCATATACCATAATAGTAGTTAAACCTTAAAATTACTCTGTTCTGGGTTTTTGCACCCTAATCAAAGTTAAGTAGACGGAGTAGTTTGGTTAGTCAATAATACAGTATAGCACAGAAACTGACTTGTGACAGGTGGGTGAAGTAAAAGCGTGAGGAAGCAAAGGAAGCTGGCTCCAAAGAGAGATTAAGCATAGGCCTGCTAAACATGTGCAAAGAGAAGCAAAAAGATGTGACCTTTTCATAAAATACATGGGCTAAACAGAAAGTAAAGGGTTAGGCAGCTTGTTGGAGAGCACTTGTGCAGTCAGCCAGCATTACTGCAAAAGCTACAGAGACTCATTGAAGCCAGTTTTTTTGATAGTGCTGCCTTCCTTTGACATAACCCTTTCCAGGTGTCTCTGAAAGAGACATTGATGGAAAGGAATGGCCTAATGCAGATTAGCTACATTGTTCAATACACCATGCTGAGACACTTCAGGGAGAGTGATGAGAGAGCTGACACACATTCTTGCATAAAGTATATATACAGGTATATAACTGCATCTATCTGCTTCTCTGCAGTTTATTTCCCTTATCCAAAGATCCCCTTTTCCTCCTTTTACCGTGCAATAGCAAACCTGAGTCTCGTTCAGGAAAACTGGATTTTTTATTTTTTTAAGAGATCTCTATTAATAGAGCTTGAGTATTATTATAGCTAAACCCAAACCTCATGATACAGAGGATCAGTTTGTTAGCAGACCTGAGGAAAAACAATGGCTGAGATATTCAGTACTACTCAGGATTCTTAAAGCCAACATATCCAATTCCCTAAGGATTCCTATCTTCAAAACCTGCTGCATTACCCTCTTCTCTTCCTAAATAGAGGGCTTGACCAGGGCTGGCCTTCTAGTCACTGGTGTGCACGAGAATAGCCTTGACTGACATTGTGTGTTAGTGAAGACTTTAATCAAGAGTGTTGAAAACTGGCTGGAAGCTGCTCAGCAAAACTAGCTGATCTGAATAAGTGTAACTAAGGTCACAATTAAAGCACACTTTTAAAAAATATCATGGTTACATTATGAATGATTTTGCTGTACAAAAGCATATGCTTTCTGAAAATCTATTAATGTATGGGATTATGCCGGCTAGTTTGCCTAGTCATGAGTTTAATTTTATATTAATCAAACCAAGCTTTCAGAATTTCAGGGATATGAAAGTGAGTTTGGTTCAAACAATGTTGTAGAGTACAGTTAGTAAACTTCAATATTTTGCATAACTTCTAATATAAAATTGCTTTTAAATCTGTACAGTCCCTCTTCCTCTTGTTCGAGAGACTTGCTGGACAATTTTTCAGATATTTTAGATGTGTAGTTACTGTGATTACACAGACAATTGTGCAATAAGTTATTGTAAGTTGGCATTTCAATGTTTACTTACCCAGCTGGTAAACATAAAGGAAGTAATTATAGTCACACATTAGTCCCACAATCACATGCTTAAAGAGTTCTATAATCTGGTTCTGACTGTCCAAGTGTGATAGCCTGTTTCTAAGAAAAAAAAAAAAAAAAAAAAAGAGATTCAGGTTGTTGGTTTTGTGCCTTTATTTTCAAGTCAGCAAAAGCAATGAAAATCTTCACCTGGATTTTCAGGTAGACTCCGACCACTTTGCAGAGCTCCAGTAGCAGAAAGAGGCCTAAAATGTAAGCTAAGAATAGTTGAGGTCCCTCTCAGGACAGAAGCAATACAGAACAACTGCAACATTTTGTCTAACCTGCTAAGCTTCGGAGTTTGCTGCCCTGATCCATGGCACTGATATATTATTCACATGAAACATTAAGGGCCTGATTCTTCACTCAGAGCCATTCAGCTGAGAACTAAAGCTAGTGAAATTGCTGTGGTTTAAAATCAGTGCAACTTTTTAAAAAGAGATTTGAGCTCTTAGAGTCCAAACAGAACAGTGGAGTGATGAATTATACAACATTAAAGATTCTCATAACTCTTTGGTAAATGTGAATTTGATGACAAAGCCTCAATAGGCTTGGCAACTCATATAAGTGCCACAAAGTCAGCTTGTTTATCTGCAGATTATCTGAATTATTCAGGCCTCTTGGGTTTTCAAAATTGAGCTGGAAGTCTTGCACTGACAGACTTTGCCAATTGTGCGTATAGTAATGAGGAAAAAAAATATTCCCAGGGAAATTTCCCATGACAAAATATCCTTGGTAACAACATTTTTTTTTTTCACTGCATGAAGTGATCTTGTCAATCCACTAGGACTGTGGTGAAAGCGGTCCTGAAATAGTAGCAGAAGAGCTCCTGATGATAGTCCAGGAAGCAACCAATGGTGCTTCCTCACACGTGACAAAAAGGTTCTTACAATTAGAAAATGTAGAAGACAACTATTTTTCGCAATACAGATTTACAGCAAACCATCTTGATCTCAAGAGGACTAGGACTGCATAGGCAGAAACACTGAAAAGCTACAGTCCTTGTCTCCACCCGCATGTTTACAGCCTGACCCAAAGCTCATTGACATAACTGACAGCCTATTTTTCCATTAGATCTCATTAGATTTTGAAGTTCGTGTTAATTACAGGACTACACAGTTGATGCATAAATAATCTGCTGCATCCTGCTTAGAGCAGTTAATTTTGATGGCTAACACATATGGTCAACTAAAACAGTTTTTTACTCTAGGATTTCAAGAATATGAAGAAGATTGCAGCCAGCAAAGGAGATTTTATGATGTCTAGGAGTGAAACAAAATTTCCCCCAAAAGCCTATTCCTGCATTTTCTACCATTTTGAATCTAAAGTACCTTTAATAAGAAGAATAATCAGTGTAAGGTACGAAATCTTGCATGAAATTACTTTTTTCTTCCTCTTGTCAAGCTGATATGATAGCAATTGCTTTCCTTTGCACCCTCTGTGTTTAGTAATCCAGAGTCACTTACTTAAAAACTGGTATTCTCCTCACCTTCCATTCACAAACCCACAAACCTTTTACCCTTTGCAATGAGATATTGGAAAAAAAAAAAAAAAAAAAAAAAAAAAAAAAAAAAAAAAAAAGATGCTTCCAGAGTTCTTTACAAGCAGTAGTAGACAGAAGTGTGTGTGTGGAAAGGGACATCAACCTGCATTGATGATTACGGACATGTCCTTTGGAAGAAGGGATGTGCATTAAGACAACAATAACAGTTCCAAATTTCCAAATTTCAAACCCTTTTAACAACAAAAATAAATCTGATTAAAAGTAAAAATGGGATTCACAGTGCAAAGATCGCAGAAGTCAGTTGTTTCTCTATGTATGCACAGTAACTTGCTTCCTTCTCCCCTCTTTTGAAGAATAACTGTGTTCTTTCTCCTTCATAACTGTACAATGGAATGGCATCGTTTTTAACCTGTGACCATTGTACTGAGGAATGATGCATATTTAAATTTTAACTTCTCCATTCCTAAAAATATTCTTTTAGATTAGCCTTGGAGAAGCTGCTGCAGGTGGGAAGCAGCCAGACAGGCTGCTGAGGTTGAAGGAACTACTTGGGGATCAGAGGTTGGTGGAATACAATGTCACTGAGTTAACTTAATTTGAACCTCAACATAGGGGACTATGTGCTAAAACATGGAAGAAAAAGGTCTTTCTAAACCACTTTCATTTTCTATCTTGCTCGGTAGTTTTAAATTTTTAAATACAGATTATCCTGTTCCAATTTTCTTTGTGGAGCTCCTAGTAAGACATCTGGGCACAGTCACCTCAAAGCTCTGGCAAACTCGCATTACTCGTACTCCTTTACCTGGACCAGCCCTTCCTCTTATCCTTCAAATTCTGTTTAACAGAGCCTGAAAAAGCAAGACTTCCAAGGCCAGAGTGTAAAAGAGGTATAGTCTATGCACAAATAGAAATTATCAGTTGTTCAACTTGTTTCAGCTAGAATCAATAATCTAACTGCCCTTAGAAAATTTATTGGGAAGATGCTGAGTTTCTTAACAAGGACACTAGAAATGATAACGAAGTGGACTGTAAGCAGGAAAAAAAAAAAAAAAATAAGAACACAAGCTCTGCACAATGTTTTTTTCACACATATTTTACAGAATAAAACAGAGTAGGTTTTTTGTTTGTTTTAAAAGCAAATAGGACTTCAGGTGATGGAATTGTAATTGATTTGAATATATGCTTACCTGAAAAGCTGAAGTCTGATAATACCAATATACTTCTCATTATAGACAAATCACTGAAAATACTTTGCTAGTAAAGGGAAACTGTTACTGGTTAAGAACTAAAAGAGATTAACTTTCCTGCTTTAGGTCATAAATCAAAACTTTTTTCTGACACCCAATTCTGAGTTAGGTTTTGGGTTATATGACTGAGAGGTCTGACCTGCGATAGTCACTTTTTTGATTTCAGGAGTTCCTGGATTTGAGCAATTGTTGTGCTCCATTTTAAAATGAAGCCTAGAGAGAATAATGGAGGCTGAATGCAGAAAACATTCTGAAAGGAATAATAACTGTCATTCTTTTTTCAAGAAGGTAAATATTAAAGGTAATAAACAATTCTAGGAAGTTCTCATTTCTTTCCAGTAAACTGAAATTTCATTTTCCACATTTCTTAAAGTGGTAAGTTTATTTAATTTTGAATTACTTATATGAGTGGAAAAATAAAACTATGAATCTAATTCTTTGTGTTGTATAGAGGGTCTATCAGTGACCTCCATATACACAGAATCAAGACTAAGTAATTGATGGATCATGGTGCATTTCAATTTTCAATAAAATCATAGAACTAGGTCACTGAAGTACAGGGTCAAAAGAATTTTTAGATGTACTAAAACCAAGAAGGATTGTTTTCATAAAAGAAGAGTTTCTCAAGCAATAAGATTTGTGCCAAAAAAATAATACTAATCAATGTGTTGTATCCAAAGGGATCCAATAATGAATTTCAGTTACATTTAAACTACAACATTGTTTGTTTATTGTTCAGCATGAACTACAGCTTACGAACCCACTGATTCAATAGAAATAATCAAGTGTCTTCAATAAAACAAGATGAATGGTGTCCCAGGGCTTTACAAAACTTCACTAATGCAACATGCATGCTTATTTTCTGACAGTTGGTTCATATTATTGCCAATTTTTAAATACCTTCTCATTGTATAAAGGCAAATTATAATGGAATTAAAATGCTTTCCATTACTTAGAAACTCTACAGAGGGGAACTTACCACAAATACTTCTCAATTCTTAAAGGATTTATGAATGGTACTCTTACAACACTAGGACACTAAGTTTACCTCATCTGCAAGTAGTTGTTAAATTCATATATCTTTAGATTTACACTTATTAAAAAGCCCTATGTCAGACATCTTATATTGAAATGAGTAAAAAAATTCACTTTCTAGTCCTTGCTACTTACACTGCAGAATACTCTCTTAGCATTTTTTTTTCTTTTTAATTAACACTATAAAATCCTAAACATGCTAAAGTGTATAAGAAAATGTCTGTTGACAGTAACATCAGTGCCAGCACGGAATCAGTTATACCAGTGCTGTCATCAACATTGGGATTTTACTCTTAATTCAAGTAGTAGGTAGTTGGCTACTTGTGAGAAATATGTTGCTCATGGGCACTTAGCCCTGGTACTCCACCTAGGTATGATGTGTGACTTATTTGTGACATGTTTATGTGAACTTTCTATAATTTCATAGCTGTATAATAAGAAGCAGTCTCAACGTGAAAATATATATATTATTGAAAAGTGAATAGAGCTTCCAAGAATATCATAAGAGGTGAGTCACAGAACTAATGAGCTGTGCTATTAAGCTTGAGAAAACATTTATGAAAACAAGATTTAGCAAATGCTTTTCATTTCTACTTTATTCCTTTGAGTAAAGAATCTCCCCCATCCCCCAATATAGGAATGTTGATATAAAGAATTTATATCGCAATGAATCATCTCCTAAAATATTTGTATGCCATCTCAAGTTTCAAAAACATATTGTGAGCTGTAAAACATCCAATATGATGTCTTTATGCTAATGGCATCAAGAGATGATATTAAGTGCATCACAAAACTGTAATGGAATAAGCATTTGATTATTTGTAGTCAGCACTAATATATTCAATAATGCATGGCAAAAATATTACATAAAATGCATTATTCATATACTTTTCTCCCAAATGCACCTTAAAATGGAATGGTTCACTCTGCCTTAGGAATTTCTGTCATGGTGTTTTCTTCTGTTCTTAACTTTCTTAACCACAATGCTTTCTTTCTTAATCATATATTCAGTCAATTGCATAGCACCTTCTCTTGGTGGATAACTCATTTTCTTTAACTATGGTTTTTTTATTTTTTTTTCTCCTGGATCCTTGAATAAATTAGAGGCTTCTAGAATTTCTACCACACACAATTTCTCTGTGGATTATTCTTTTCAGATAGTTTTGGGTTTTACAACAGTTATACAAATAAAGGAAGTTTGATGTTCCATGTTACTGTAAATAGATGCATATATGTTTGATAATATAGTCAGTTTGGGCATAATTCTTTCTCTGTTAGTTAAGCCTAGTAGGGATTATGGAGCATGCAGGAGAGTCCAGGTATAAAATGAATACTTACAGAACTAAAACTGAGGTTCATTATCAACTCAAATTGTGTTGTCTTACAAGTATTACTTGTTTTGTTTGAATGAATATTTAAAATAAAGCAATGAATTATCCCTCTTTCTGCATCAAACTCAACAATGTTTTCATTAATGGATGGGGCCACATACATTTTAAATTTCTAGACACTTCCTGGAAAACATGTTAACTAGACTAGACTAGCAACTATTTCTATGTTCAGCCTGGATCTTGCAAATAATTTTAAGCAAGCAAGCAAGCTCAAAAGAAAGAAAAGTAGTGTACCAAATATTTCTGTATAACAGAAGAGGACAAGGCAGTTCACTTGTTTTTCATTTTCACAAATATGTAAAAGCTTGAGCTTGCAGCTAACTAAAATGCTTGTTGCTGTTTTATTATTATTATTTTGGACACACAACAATCCATTGTTCCTACAGCTTTAGTCATGGTCCTTGAGGAAGCATATCATCCTGGAAAAGTTACATATAGGATATTGCATTTGTATAGTCTTTATACACCATGCAGTGTGCAGGTTCTTGTAATGGAAGAGCTATCAGGGCTTTATTGTTTCCACTCCAACTGGGAAAAGAATGAATTGTGAAGCGGTTACCAGGTCAGATCTGTCAATATTCTTGTCAGAATAATCTTTTTTTTTTTTTTTGACGAATCCCATAATCTAAAATGGCTATCTTTTTGAAATTACATTTTTCAGACATTGTTTATTGTATTATTACAACCAAATGTTTTTAGTCTTCTGTTGCATGAAAGTAAAGACAAATATTACTGAGGATTACAAGATCAGAGGCTTACAGAAATGTGTGCCTGTTTTCTTCCACCACCCCCTGACACTAAGTCAAACTACTGTAAAATGAACTGGGTGCAACTTTTTCAAGTGAACATTTTTAGCTAACTCAGTAAAATTAACAGATCTAGAACAGGAATTAGTCTGAAATTAATAAAACACCAAAGAATATACAAATCTTTTATTATTTTTTTAATTTTTATTTTCCCCTGAACCATTAGTTAAATGCCATAGCACTGTATTCCCAACCACTGCAAGAATTTCTTCTTAAAAGACAGGATAGTAGTCACAGCTCTAAAATACTTTAATTCAAAAGAACAACTTGAACAAAATGCTGTGCTTTAGCAACTGTCAAGATACAGGGAATGGGAGTAAATCAGAAGCCACTAGTGTCAGATGCATCAAGCTGATGTGGGAACAGAGCTTTTAAATGCAATGGCTCTGCCTTGCAGTTGTCCTTGTGAGGTCATTTTGTATAGCATGTAAGCAAATGAAATCACAAGTGGAAAACAGTAAGTTACACTGCCAGGACACAAATAGCTACATAGCAGATCAGGCAGCAAAGAAACTGCTGCAAGCAGCAGTATGTATTAACAGGAATCTACTAGCAGTTTCAGTGTAGAGGATTTGCCTCAGACTCTTTGTAAATCAGGAGTTGATTTGTCACGGCTTTCTGTGGGTTAGACCCCTTGTGCCATTCTTCACAAAAGGAAGACATTTTTTATTAGATCATACGGCGTCACCTAGGCTTGTTTCATCATTTAATAACTGTTAGCCTCACCAGGGATAAAACTCTTTCTACCACCTACTTTTTCTCATTCAGTGTAAAGTGTCTTTTATAGCAACATCAATAATGAACATTAGGATGGGATAAAGGTATGTAGCTCAACACTAGTTCTTGAATGAATCCAGACAGGATGATAATCAGTTTGGATGATTGATTCTTCATCAGAGTTTTTTGCTGTAAGACTAGAACAAAGACAATAGGCACAAATTTCGCTGTTCTAATAACACATACAAGCAAATATGAAAGAGCTCACTAAGTTTGTGCTGAGTCTGCCTCTCAGCATCACATGCCTTTCTTAGCCATGGTGACAGATCAAGCTATAGCAGTACCAGTTCTGTGGACAAAACAATGATAAACTCAACAAACAACAACAAAGATACTAATTAAAAATAATCAACAACCAAACCTGCAGTGATGGAGGAACATGGGAAGAAAAATTGCATTGAATGAGCTACCTAGCTGAGGTATGCTACTAGTATTTGAGTATGACAGACAAAGTAAATGTCAGCTACCAATTTATGATGAAAAGAGACTTAGATGATTATTTAGCTCCTAATGTAAAATGTAAAATCACACATTTACATTATCTTACACATATAAGATGGCTTAATTACATAGTTAACATGAGTTCTGATATCAATTTTAAAAGTTGCTGGAGCAAGTCTGCACTGTGCCCTTGAAGCACTATCTAGCCCACCCTTGGTACTATTTACAGGCCACATTTGCACTAGGCCAGCTCTGTTTTTTGCTGCACTTCGCTGACCATTTGTACTAAGCTTGAGCTATGGCACCTACTGGTTCAGTCTGCTGCACAGCAAAACTACTCTGCTTAAAATAAGTTTAACTACTGCACCTCACAATGAGATAAATATTCTGCTAGTCTTTAACACACACACCCCCTCCCCATGCACACCTTCCTCTGACCCTCCCCTAAATTAGAAGTTAAAACCACATTTTTGAGAGTGAAACACGTGAAAGCGTCCAAGATGAATGACATTTAAACAGGAGAGAATTACATTACAAAGAGACTAAAAAAACACAAACACAATAGATGGCTTTCTATTCTTTTCAAGACATTAATCTATTTCCATCATCCTTATGAAAATGATGAGATTTAAACAAACAAACTCTAAAAAAATCTGGTTAATAAAATGAGTCACTTCCTTACTTTAGGTAACAGTCCCTCTATATGACCTTGCAGCCTTGCTGGGCAAGACAGACAATCTGTTTTATCTGAGCAGCTTTTTCTTTCTGCTAACTTCCCTCTGTTTCCACCCACATAATTTATTTTTTAACAGAAGAAAATAATTTCCATTTTAAAATTATCATACTTGCTTTTCATATGACCCATTTTTCATACGTAAGAGTTTCTAAATCAGAACAGCCCTCTGCATCTCAGAAAATAACTGATTCCTTTCTCTTTCTCTCAGGTAAGATTTTGATTCCCTTTTTCCTTTTCTCACAGATTATTTAACCATTTTGCTGGTTAAATAATGGTGGCTTCTTCAGTAATTCAACATCATTACTCTAGCTCCTTCCAGTGGTAAATCATAATGTTCAACAAGAAAAGAATAGAGCTTGTAATGTACCTTTAATCATTTTGCTCTACAGAAGCCAAATAATGACTATCTTTAAAAACAAGTCTTTCTGCTTGTTCGAGTTTTGCATCAAAGGTAAAGAGTAAATGAAGCTCAAAGGTATAGCTCAGTTTCACTCATAATTCTAACACGTTTTGGTTAGGTAGCTAACATTGCCATTTTACCTCTACTACAGAGTACCTCAAGACTTTTTTTTTTTTTTTTTTTTTAATCTGCTATAATGTAATGAGGGTAATAGCAAATTTACATATCTGGCTAATTATAATTTCAACCTAACTCAAAGCAGGAGGTGGTAGGGGCCAGGACAGTAACTTGAAATAAATTTAACTGTTGATTGTTTTGAGAATTTTATGTGCTTTCTGAAATAGTGTTACCAAGTTAAGGAACAGAAAAAAAGCAATCAATATTTATAGAAACATTTTAAAAGATATTTTAATATTTATTCATTTAGATTACAATATATTTGAGAAATTCTACATGGGTTAATTGAAGGATAAGCTTTGAATTCACCTTTGATGATCCAAAAAAAAAAAAAAAAAAGTAAATACCTCCCCATCCCCAAGTAAAAATTCCCAAATACTATAACATACAAGCTAAAAATGTTAAAAACAAACTTACTAAGGGATGTCTGTGCTGCAACATTATGGGGGAAATTTGGAGTTCCATTAGTTAAAGTGCTGAAAAATAAGAAAGTAAAACAAACTTGTTAAAGAAGTTAAAACAAAGTGACAAAACGATTCATTACAGAGCTGTAGGCACATTAACAATATTCAGCAGTTCTGCAATGACAGACATAAACTGTCAGCAGAGAATATATGTGATCATTTATTTGATTATAAAGTACCTAAGAGTGTTCAGCGGGTCAGATTTTTCAACTGGCTGAGCTTCCTAATAGCTCTTCTCAATCAAGGGATTGTGCTGCACAGTGGAACACTGAGCACAGGTATGAGGATGATGGAGGTCACTGACCCATCTATTTAAATAAAAAAAGGACTGTCCAGAACAGCTCTACAAAAGCTCCTTCCTACAAGTTTCTGTTCCAAATCTTTGCTTTTGCTATTAACATATGAATTTAGGCTCTTGTCGTTAGATACCATGGTGCAATAAGCTGGAGTTGAACAAATACATGGGGAATCATTAGTCTGAACAGTAATGTGACCTCTACACAAGATTTAGACCTCAATCCTTTATAAGATTATGCATGTGCTTAAATCTGTCTACTTGTAAAATGCTATTACAATTAATCACTGGGGGCAAGTTGGTTGAGGGAATCAGTGAAAGAACATTTACTCCATGTCTTATAATTAGTTGAATCTGTTTCTTATTAATCAAACTCCACTTGGTACGTTACTACTAGTTAAGCTTATATTAAAAACTGGCTGCCCATTTTCCTTCACAATTCACATTTCACTTTCACAAGAAAAAAATTTCTCAGTCAACTTCGTCCCTCCAAGGTAAAGTTATAATCAAAATGCACAGGAAAAAAAAAAAAAAAAAAAAACAAGGAATTGAAAATCAGTTGTTGTACTTAAAGGCCTTAGGGACAGATTCAAAGAAAGATGTAAACTCATAAAATGGGACTCAAGCACCTAAATTCCCCATGAGTCCAGAATTATGATCTTGAGAGCTCGCTCAACTGATCCTAAGGAAGGCTGAGCTCCAAAATGCACACTTCTTCATGTTAAACTTAAGTCCTTAACTTGGCCAAGTTTGGACATAGCAGAATAAAACATTTACCTCAAAACCACATCTGAATACAACTTGGAAACAGAAAGACTATGAAACCCTGATTAATGGATATTCTTGTAGGGAACATTATATTATGCTGTCTACTCAAACCTGCAAATGGCCACCTCTGAGGAGACAGGCCTACTGAGGATATATTTTTCTACATTCCTTATCAAAATTAAGTAATTCTGCCAAGAATAACTTTATGTTGAAAAAGAAAGGAAGACCCTAGCTCTAGGGCCTCAGAATATACTCCTTAGGGAAAAAACAAACAAACAAACAAAGAAACAAAAAACTCTGGCTACTCATTTACGCACGACAGCTGCTAGATTAATCACAGAAACTCCACACAGGTGTGATTCCTCAACCCCTCTACTCACCTCCCTCCCTGCTGTATTTGTGCTTTCTGATGCTGTTAAGGGGTCACCTTCCTGTCCTGTGGCACAGTTTTGATAAGTGTAATACTACCCTACAGATCATACTGCTTCTGAGGGACTGCCACTGGGTGCTACCTCAGCCTGCAGCCTCTCCCACACAACACAGTTGCCGCCATTTTGTGAGAAAAATGAGGAACGTTCCTTTGAGGAAAGGCCTCACTCCAGGAGAATTTCTGGTTTTCTTTCTAAAGAAAGCCTGACAGAGATGCTTAGAAAGGTGAGGTTTTTGACTGTGGTACTTGGCTGAATTGTTTAAATGTGTTGTCCGTTAACTGTCTAGATCCTTTATTCCTGTAGTTTGCTGAGGAGGGCACACATGGTAGGAAGATAGGAAGGCTCCAGTTCAGGCCTGTTGTGAAATGGCAGCTGGGGGGGGTGCTGGCTTTTGGCAGGCAGGCAGCAAGCGGCGTACCTGGAGCTGTTGTTGGCAGCAGTGAGCAGCCCCAATGGTAAATTTCAGAGGGAAGGAAAGAGACAAGGAAGGCAAGCAGGAGGGCTACATGTCCAGGTGCCCTATGGGTACTGGCTGCCCCATCCTGGATGCTATTCCAAAGCACCATCTCAAACAGATCACTGTATGAGCGCACAGGTAAGGGTTTATTTTTTGAGCTCTCTGCTTAACGGCTCAACCAGTAGCTTTGGCTTTTCATTTTTGTTTGTTTGTTTCCAGCTTTACTTATATGATTCTAACAAGACTTGACTGTAGAGAGATAAAGTCAGATATATAGGCCTTTCAGGAAAGGTGCATCTTGGGAAGACTCAAGTTCCCACTTCCTGCTTTGATTAGCACAAAGCAGCACCACTACTCATCATAACCGCAATTTTTTATAAAATGACAAATTGCCAGACTCTATGCCAAGTAGAGACAACAGACATAAATGCTGCCTCATGTAAGTTTCTCAATTCAACTCTCAGGGCAGAGAGCTTAACGTTTAATGGATCTAGGCCTAATAAACAGCCTACTGAAGGTGGTCTTTATGTACAAGCGTGGAGAAGTGTGATTGCCATCTTTGACAGCTTAAGAACAGTTGAGATAAAATCACTGAGTAGTGAAATAGCAGGAACCACCAGGTTCTATCTGGTTACTTATCCTTCTCTCTGCTTAAGAATCTGGATGTAATATGTGAGGAGAGGGTGCTGAACTGCTTGAAAGGTTAGAGTGTGATTAATGGAATGATGTGTGGCTACCATGCGGTAATCCCCCTACACTCTATCCAATTCAATTTGGCCTATATCGTGTCATAGAAAAGATTTAAATAGCCTTTCAAAGCCAGAAGAATAACATTATCACAATCCTCTATGTCTTATTAATGTGATTCTCTCACAAGTAGATTTAGTATGGAGAAATAGTTTCAATAACAAATAGAAATCAGTTAAAATAAAAAAATCCTCCTCATCCTCCAATTCAGTACTCAGTTGGAGAATTACTTACTTGTGAGTTAAACTATTGTTTCAGGCAGAAATTTCCAGTAGGGGAAATTGAAATCTTGGAACTACATGTATGTGAATGTAAAATGCAAGGTATTAACAGTTGTTTTCCTTACTAAATTCCAAACTTGCAGGGGAAATGGCAAAGAGAATTCTACACTTATAATATAGTCAAAAACCTATACTAATTAGTATTTTTAGAATAAGTTGGTCATGCAAAAAGGGATTGGAAAAGCTTAAAGAGGAGCAAGTTAATGTTTCCAAGTGACAAAAGTATATTTATTTATTTATTTAAGCCAGAATCTGTTTTTCTTCTGACCTTGTTTTGTGCATGAACTGTTTTAATTAGAATGCCAGCAGCGGATAGAGCCTTGTGTATATATTTTCAATAAAAGAACAAGAGTATTTTGGGGCACTGAATAATCATATTTTACATTAGAATTAATTTACTTGAAGAAGCATCCTGTCCATCTAAGGCCATGAATATCAGACTTACATAGTAGTGCTATACTTTGATTTATCTTTGTTTCTGGAATCATTCACAAAAGTTTTCAAGGACTTACCTTGAAGTAAGCCAAGAACACAGTACTTAAGGTGCATGATGCTTCTCTTAGGAGATGGTGAATATTGGCAAATTCAATGCAAAAAGAGTCATATATTCTAGCAATATGTACGGAAGGAACAGAAGGCTAAGTAGAAAGAGACTTAAAAAAAAAAAAAAAGTCCTCCTAGTCTTAGGTTTTCATTCCTTTGTGGTTTTTTTTTGTTTGTTTGTTTGTTTGTTTTTTTGTTTTGTTTTGTTTTGTTTTTGGTTTGTTTTTGTTTAAAAAACCCCAGTGAAGTTGAGATGCTTTCTTTGAGTTGAGCTTACAGAGGTGGTTAAATGCTGTTTGTTTGTTTGTTTTTGTTTAATCCAGATTTCAGATCTGATGAATTTCTTTATTAGCAACAAACCTAATTGCTGCTGTACATTAATCTGGCACATCTTTCCTTCTACTGCAAAATGTCAATTTCCCAGTCCCTCTAAAGTCCAATCATCCTTGTTTCTTTTTCTTTTTTTCTTTCCTCTTTATTCAATCACCTTTCTATTCATGGCCAATAGAGAATGTTGGAAAAACTTTCTGGTGTTCAGCTGTGTGGTTAATGAGCCTTCATGAGATGTGGAGCTCTGTCATCTTAGTGTTTGATCCCTTCAGTCAATTGTACTTCACCACTTTGTACTCTCTATGTGTTCTTTACATTGATACTTCTTTTAAAGCTTAATCTTTGGCATTTAAAATGCTCTTAAACGATAGTAAATCCAGATGTCATTGCTGAAAACCCTCACCCTCACCTCTGTCATTCTGTTTTGCAAGAGTTGGACCTGACAGTGGCAAATGGCACACGATGTATTCTAAGAAACACTGAACAAATCTATTTCCTTTAGATGTTTAAAAAATGTAAATCTATTTGTTTTCATGGGATTGTTGGTGTAAGCATTCTAGAGAGTGTTCCAGTAAATATACCAGTGTCTTTTAAATAGCTGTAGTATTACTTTTCCTATGAAGCTAGATGTAGAGATTTTCAGAATCGTTTCATTTTGTATATCTGCAAGTTTTTAATTGTTTTGCCAAAATGCAAGTGTGCATTATGTATTTGCATTACCTATCCACATGGGTCAGTTCTCTACCTGGATTTGTTAGTGGTCTTATAAATACAATGTACATATACATATAAGGTTAAATATCAGAGCCAAACCACGGAATGGTGAATTTCTGCATGTGAGTCACAACTCTGAGTTAGAGAACTGGTATGTACTTGCCCAATTTCTGTGAGCACTGTTTGTGTATAATGAGGATTGAATTTACAAGCAATATTCTCTCCTTTTTCCTTTTCTGCAAGAGAAGCAGTTAGAAACAAAGAGAAGAAAAGGTACTTGAGAAACGATATGGGGAAACAGGAAACTAGATGGTATTTTTGAGATCACACAGCCTTGCTGTTGAACATGTGCCTCAGAAGCATCACGAGATAAAGAGATGTATACCCACTAGAAGGACAAGTTTTCCTAAATATTTATGAGCCAGAATCAGTAATCTAATCTGTGGGTATGAAATACAAGGAAGGGTGATAGGCCTTTGTCTGAAGTGTTCTGCACTCTGATCAGTGAGTCTTTACCTCAGTGCTGCTGAATTTAATATATTTTAATTATTACCACTGGTAAGGAAACTGTAAGCACTTCTCTGCAGAGAGGACAGCATGAGCTGACATGTACTCCTGCTCTTGCAAAACAAGTTTACCCGAACTACTCAGAATATGATGTTATGACTATAGCAAAGCTTTTGTTAAAGCAGGAAGAAAATGCATGTCCCCGTGATTGAAAGGTGAAGACATACAGTCAGTGCTGAAATCCTTGTACAGGTTCTGTGCATTTTTAAGTGTTAAGCTTCTACAGGAAGTAGGCCTCACTGTCACGAGCAGTTAGCAAGCCAGCATCTGTTTTACCAGTGCTTCTGTGCTGAAGTAGCGAGGATTTATATAAATCTAATTGGTACATATCATGCTTCTCTTAGTAAGTTTCTTGATATTTGTACAATGCCTCTAAGGTTATGTTCATGGCACCTATAGATTCCTGATCTTTATTGTGAACCATTGGCATAAATATCATGGAACATTGTTCTGTGGAATCTGCTTGTGAAAATCACTACATTAGAATTTTCTGTTCTGAAAAAGAACATAGTTTCCAGTATTTACCAAATGAAACAATGCAATGTTGCACTGAACAAAATGTTAAATTTTATTATGATGAAAATATTAAAACTTTAATGCTTTTAATTGTAAAAATAAAAATCAGGTGTAGTAAATATCATTATTAGTAATCAAAAAAAAAAAAAGAAAAAACATTAAAATTAGCTAACATATCTGGGAAAAGAACACTTAAAGAACAAGTTAACTGGACTACAATAACTTGATTTTTTTTTTTTTTTTTTCAAGGGCAGTTTCTGAATCAACCTTCTAAAGGACATCTGGTTACATGCAACTCAGTGATTTTTTTTTTTTTTTTTTTTTTTTTTAGCCATGCGAATGGAAAGCAAATACTTTACAGAGGTTCTGTTGTGCTATGTTTTTTTCTTTGGTTTGTTGGAGTCTGGAGTTAGATAAAGTTATTTTCTTACAAGCAGGTATAGGAGAAACCCCACGTGATAAAATAATGTGTGCTTAACAGTACATCTGCTTTTCATCATTTAGACATCTAAATTACTGAACAATAATTTCCAATTCCATTTAAAAATAATTGATTTGATTTAGGAACGTATAGAATTATATCTTTACAATACAACAGTTGGGATTAATTCTGTATGAATATTGCAAAGAAGTCAATGATGGTGAATTGGCTTTATTGTTTGCATTTTGACATAAAGTTTTATAAACTGACTGATATTATCCTGCAGATGGTAACTAATGGAGGGAGTAAAAATATTTGTGCAATAAACAGATGGTGAAAAATAATTTGCATTGGAGTATACCTCCCTTGACATGTTAAGTTGTTGTCACATGATTAGAAGTGATCAATTGCATGGTTTGGCAAGGTATTGCTTAATAGCTGAGCCATAGTTGACCATGTGTGCAGTCTTAACCCAGCCCCAGCATCAGAACTAACATACAGAGTTTTAAATCGTAACTGTTGGTTTATACTATATGACTACAACCTCATTTGCAGCCCTCATATTTCCTGGTTACAGAGAGTTCCCTTTCTTGGCTGTGTAGCTGAGATGCTTTTCTTTCCTCAAGTTCTCTCCCGGAATCACTACCCCGCAGCAGTTCTGGGAAGTGGTTGCAGTGTTAAATGAAAGCTCAGTTTCAGAAGTGTATCTATCAAAACCAATGAAATGTGAATATGAAGAACAGTAACCAAGTTAACTGGGTAGTGAGCCATTATCTACACTCTTAAATGTCCTGTAGTCAATAGATCATTCTTTGCTATGTTTAAGCATGTTGGGAAAGCAGTATAAGAACTTGATTTGCACAAGACATGCAGCATTGTTTTTTGGGGGTCTTGTTTAAGTGTCAGAAGTTGGTTAAATAATGCAAGGCATCACAAACAGTGTTTCAACAAAAATCTATGCAAAGCAATTCATTTTAATATGAGCATAAGAATGTTAAATCCTTACATACTTTTCACTAAGCCCTACTACCACCAGCGGCAGGTGGAATCAAGTGGTGCCAGGAGCTTCTGGAATTTTCCTGAGAAATGGGAGGGGTGCCTTAGTTCAGCTCCATGCTCCAAACTGTCTGTTTTTTTTTTTGTTTTTTTTTCTTCTTCCTGACCCCTCTCTAGACTTAATACCTGCTCAATAAGGTATTTTATGAAAGTATTTATTTGGTGTTATAGAGGTTAGTTGAAAAAATATTACAGAGGTATTGGCCCTAAAAGTCAATTGGTGTTTAAAAACTGCAAAAGCCATTAGCCCATCTTTTTGGCAGTCTTTATAAAGAAAAAACAAGTTAATAGTCATTCATTTCCATAGGATAACAAAAAAAAAAATTGTTTTTGATATAATTCATACATATTTTTTTATTTTAAATAGGTGACTGAATTGTATCACATCTAGTATTTTTCATTATGTTTCAATGCTTGTAACTTGCTCATTGGGTATAAACTAACTGAACTTTACATAAAAACTATCAGCATAGTAGTAAGGGTTTATTTTATTCCTTCTAGATATCATTTAATGAGCTTTGCTAGATACAATTTTCTGATTAAAATAAAGCTGATTAAAAAGTAAATTAAAAGTAAACTCTCAATGATTGTTTTGTACTGTAATGTTTTTAATCACAGAAGTCCTATCAGTTGGATACATGTTTGCATTACACTATCATACCTGCCATGATGCTCATGAATTTCTGGTTGCATGCCCCACTGAGGACCTCAGTTGGTCTGTAGAACTGCTGAAGTTGGATTATGATAATGAAAATTGCATATGAACATTATAACAAACAGTCTGATTCAAATTACACCTCTTAGTTTTTGTTCTGGGAAATCACTGTTCTTAATCAGCAGGGTTCCAGGTTCTCTACATTGTTTTTTGGTTTCAGAGAATGATATCAAAACTGTTTAAGATTTTTGTAAAACCCGAGGTTTGAGGAAGGTGAATTACCTTTAATCTCCATAGATTGTCAGTTAAGGCATGTAACTGTTTCTTTTTTTCCATTAAAAAAAAAAAAAAGGCACCTGAAGCAGCTGTACTTGTATGGCTCTGTATTCTTGATATCACTATCAATAATTTAAAAGAGCCAACATACTGTGAGAGAACCTTGCATGTCAGAATTAATTGTTCCTTTGTCAGTTACTGTGTGTTAGAGAGCTGCTTGTTATACAGCAGGACACATTTCTCTATAACATACAGCTGTGTGCACTGAAATTAAGTGAAGCATTGTTCTGACCAAGCTAAGCTTGTGTCAGAAAGCGTGCAAATGTACGCATGCAGTTATGTGGAGTCAGTGGGAATCCATACGCTTTAAACAGGTAGTCATTGTTTGTCTTCCTATAATGTAATGATAGCTCCATGTGTGCAGTCAGCTCCTCAGCTGGTGTCTTAAATCATTTTAGTTCACTTAACTTTCCTGAAGAGATGCATTTACACCAGCTATGTACCTGGTTTTACTTGTTAGAATAAGAAAACAGAGCTGAACTAAGCTATGTGTATTTATTTATTTATTTATTTTTAAAGGAATATTTCTTTTATTAAGCAGTTGAATTTCCCTCAGGAAATAGCAAACAAACAAAAAATGCCACACAGTCTAGCATGACAATAAAAATCAAACTTGTTTTAGGTCTACCAGCCAGCAGGTCAGCGTAACATGACAGCACCTGATGCAGTTACCCTGTGCTCCTCATCTGTATCTTTCTCTCTTTGACTACTCTAGCATATCAGTTTCTTCCAGGTCTGTTCCCATGTAAAATGGTGTTATTGCAATGTCTCTGTCTGTGTTGGGATGAACACTGAGGCCACACGGATCTTGAAGCAACATTGAGGAAATATGGAGGTTCTTCTGAAAAACTGCTTTTGAATTCTTGTTTTACAATTACCAGAAGGCTGGTCTTTCATTCTCCCTTCTAGCAGAAGCTAAGTCTGGATGGAAAATATCCTCTTATATTCTTGCTGTCCCTGCCAGGCTATGGTAGGACTGCAGGGAAAGCTCTCTTCACCAAACTGCTGAAGTTGATACTGCTGAAGTTGATAGAAGAAAAAATCTTCTTTTTCGGAGTTGTTAGAATCTTGCTTTATCATCAAAGCAAATATTAGGGTAGGTATCACCTTTGATATTCACATGTATGTCATTAACATGACAAGTATGAAGACCCTGACCCTCTTCTTCAGTGGTTTATATTCAGTGTAATCCTTAAATTAAAATGAGAAAGTATTCTCTCATCAGCCCTCTAGATGTTTTAACATACTAAGTTCTTTAAAAACAATAGTTTTGTGTTTTGTTTTTTTGTTTGTTTGTTTGTTTTTTAACTAAAAGTCCTTAGCAAGTGTTTTGTGGTGCAGGTTAAGAAAAACAGGCATTGTTCAAAATTGAACTGATATATATTGATAGCCAGCTCCTATGCTAAGTTCTTGTGAAGAAGCAGAAGGAAGAGAGGGGAAGGGGAAGAATTTGATGGATGTTTTTTTTCCCCCTGTGGTAACATAGCACAGAGCATCAGCACTGGTGTGGGTGGTAGCAGTAAGCATGCATATTCAGCTCAGGCAGTGACCCAGGAGCCAGCGATTGAGGCTCAGAGGAGCTCTGAGACCAGCTGAATCTGTGGTGATTTCCATTTTTCATTGTGTTTGGCATTTTTGAGGCTGAGGTTTGTTACAGTCTAGAAGTTTATAGCACAGGGCTGGAGAGATTAAATCTTACAGCAATATTGAAAAGACATTCTGAAGGAAATGAGTGAGAAATTGAACCAGCCAGATTTGGGAGCTTTTTGTTAGGTAGTTGCAATAAATTATTCTTCTGTGATACAGTCAAATGACATACGTACACAGAATTCTTAGAACTTCCAAATATAAACAAATAATTATACTTTCTGTTAACTTAGTATGAAAAAACTGTCAGGATAGCTTTTGATGAGTACAGTTGCACAATGCAACTACTAGACATTACTGAAGCTTCACATACATTTTTTCCTTATTTTACTCATTCCAAGTTTTGATTCATCTGTCACTTCATGACAAATGGAAGTATTAAAAATAGGCTGTGGTTTTCTTGTAGCTTTTCATTTTATTTTTTGTAAGGGAGCTGTTCTATCTTTCTGAATAACGTTCATAGTATAGGAAATACTCTCAATGTTCAGAGGTAGCAAAAAGTGTCATTTTGGTAATTATGTACTGTTTGATACAATTACAGCCCTCAACCTGTAATTCAATCTGTGTGGGCAGACCATACGTCCATGTGAAACTCCATTGACTTAATGGGTTTTACATTGGTATAAAGACCAATTTGCATGTCTTAGATTATAAAGCCAGGCTAATGTGCATATCCCATAAGCATTTAAGGACACATTCCTAAACTGTGACAAGCATAGAAATTACACTACAATGAGTAATAAGTCCATGTTTATCAGCTGTGCGTTTGCTCAGCAATACTGCAATTGTGGAACTCATTGCCACAGGTTGTTGTGGAGGCAGAGTAGAAACAAGGTCTAAAAAGGATTAGAGAAATTTATAGAAGAAAAATTAATCAGGGCTATAGTGATCAGGTTTTATAGGGAGCTAATTAACTACTGATAATTGGAGACTTGGAGGATATATCTAGATGTGATTAGTTTGTATTTGCCATCTTAGTGAAATCTACAGTGGGCTTTCCTCGATACCACCAAGCTTCAGCTGTTCTGAAAGGAAAAGTATCAACTTCCGTGGAAGATGATGGGGATATAGAAACTGAAAACAACTGAAGTAGGAAAGGGAACAAGACCTGAAAAAAGGAAGATGGATGAAGGTCAAAGGATCTACAATTCTAAATGGATAACAGAAAGGGAGTGTACTAGAAAAACAATATTGGAATTGATGGGTGGTGATTTTTTTTCTTTAATTGAAAGAATGCCAAACCAAGATACGTGGAAGAAGCTTACGTTGTTAATTGTATACTTAATTTTGGGAGAAAGAGAATATATTTCAAAATCACTTATTTTTATTTTTTTCAGAGGCCTTACAAGCCAAATATATATATATATTATTTTTTTTTTTTTTTTAAATACTGCTGGAAACATATGAACTGAAAAGAAAATAAGAGCCTATAACTTTGTAAGCAACTAAGTTGTCTGTTTTGGCAACTATTTGTAATCAAAAGACATCCTATGTATTATTTCTGGTAGTATTTGTACTTTACCATCTGCTTGGATGCTTTAATCACAAATACATGGTGGATAACAGAATTTTTGTACCTGCATTGTATATCCCACAAAGCCAAGGTACGTCTGCAGTAATGGAATAAATGTTTAAAGTGGAAAGGAGAAGTTACTACCTTTTATTTGTACTTGTATAATAACGTGCTCTAGAGTACAATCTGGATACCATCAGACAAAACAGTTATTACACAGCATACAGGCACAGTTACATATAGTTGGGGAATTGTATATACCCATCAATAGCTTACTGGAGGCTCACTGCAGAGTCTATAATTATCTGAAGCTGAAATTCTACATCTATCATTCTTTGTTGTTAATCATTTGTTATCGCACAAAATGGGTGTCTTCTACATTGCTTGTTTAAACAATGGAATTACTGTAGTAATGCACTGGTTATGTATATCTAGGCTAGCCCAACAAATTAAAAACTGCAATGTATAAATACATCTCAATACCATAAGTACTGTAAGTTACTGGTCATATTTTTATGTTCTAAGATGTTTTGTGAGCTGGCAGAGCTTTATTAGTAAAAACAGGAAGGGAAATTAAGGGAAATGCATATTTCCATTGAAATGGAAGTATTGTGTTTAGAACTGCAGAGCTAAGTAGTAACAGGGCTAAAAATAGAATCTCAGAAGATCCTGTAAGGAATTGAACATACTTTCATCCAAACCCTAAGACGAAGTTGGAATTGGAAAGAATTGCAATTTATTTCAATAAATTAGGGCTTAAATATCTGTTAAATTCCTTTTTAACCAATTGTTCCTTTTTTCCCCTCTATTTGGACATTCTCAAAATGTAATATTTTTTTTCAGAGAAATCTACAAGCTTTCATAATCATGTTCTGTTTTTAACAAAAGTAAAGAATGGCCCAATTATCTGCTTTTTCAAGATTAATAACTACTTTTGATTATATTTAAAGAATTATCTCTGAAACTTAATGGAAATGCTAGAGGCGAACAAAAAGATGAGTATAGAATGGCTTAGGTGAGAGTCTTCCACTTTCCATCACATACTGTTGATGCTGATAGTAATGTTTTTGGAAACACTGGAAGAGGAAATACTTATGGTAGCATGAAAAAAAAAAAAATAAAAAAAGTTCTTAAGCAGTAGATTTTTGCTAGTCTTACTATAATTAGTTTTGTTAAATGTACCAGAAATGTTTGTTCCTTTGCCTGGTATCATGAAACTGTTTGATTTCCCTCTACTAATTTTCTACCTCACTTCAGGAAAATAGGTTAGCTGTCAGAGGCTTATATTGAAGTTCATTAGTGACATTTTTCAGTCATGGAATCTTAATTTTTGTCTTAAAATCAGTAGCTAGTATCCTAGACTAGACAATGAAGAAAATATATATATTTTTTTTTGTTAATTTAAACTTTATTTTTCTTAACATAGTCTACTTTTCAGAATCTTATTTTATGATGCCAAGAGTCCTATTATGTGCAGGTTGTTAAAACCTTTACACCTTACCTAAACCTTCTCATATTGAAGTCATCATTTTGTTAGAATATAAGCACTTTCCATTGCAATAGTTTGGCAAGAACTGTGCTCACTTACCTTAATTTTATATGGTATATAAACCCCTTTGGAATGAAATCAATCTCAGTTATTGGACAAGTCAAAAAAATTTGTTCAATTAATACTTGAAAGTAACATTCAGATTGCAGTCATAATTCTTCACTTTCAGTCACTGTAAAGAGATAATGTCCTAAAACAGGACCAGGGACAAGAGCACAGAGTGGAGTAATTTTCTATAGTTGCTCAGCAGAGAGAAGCACAGGTACAACCCAGGCTCAGAGGCTCTCACATGGGTAAGCAATCTTACAGACATTCCTTCTGTAGCAAGCCCTTGCAAGACTGATGAAACAGTATGCTAATGAAAAAGGCTATTTCATTGTAGTTTATTTAAAAAATAAAATATAAAAAACAGGATTGTACAGTTGTATCTATCAGCAGCTGATTTTGAGCTCCACTGGGGCTAAAGAAGGAACAAAGCTGTTTCCAACAGCTGCTTTTCAAACAACTAAATTCATTTCCTGATCAGGGCTGAATTTTAAAGCTCTTAAAACATCAACTTCCATCTGAAAATGAGGGTAGGAACAGCCAAGAAATTAAATGATTTACTATCAGCCCATTTTTATTAGCAGTATGCCTCCCCGCTGGCAATGCAACTTATGAGCCTGGAGCTACTCACTTTTATTCTGTAATGGGTTCCTTCCATGGCCTTCACTTAGAACAGCCAAGAGCAACAGAAGGAGCTTGTGCCTGACCTTTACTCCTAATAGGAAAGAGATAAAGCTATAGCAGTGGTATCTTGAAGCAGTTTTACAACATACTACAACAGCTCATTACATATGGCAGGCTGACCTATATATCGAATAGGTCAGCATTTCAGGCTACCTGTCTTCAGCCTTCCAGAATGTCCCCCCTCCTTGTCATCTCTTGTTCTGCTTTGTTTCTCATGTTGTTGCTGTGTGTTTTGCTGCAGACATACTGTGGCATTCTCTTGTGAACAGCTGTGTCTTTTATATCTCCTGTGCAGTCTTGTCACTGTCAAATTCTCCACATGCTGTAGTTTCACTTTCAGCACCGATTAGGTAACATATTCTTCTCCATTCTCAAAGATGCAGGACCACTTCCATGGAATATTTACAGATAAGGTAATGGCTGCCAGTCCATCCTAGAGAGAAGTGACAGGATTTACAGAGGAGACAAAGGTCATACATTCATTTGTCTGGTTGGTTTATGGGTAGTATACAGGGGGGACAAGAAACAAAAGAGGAGAGAGGATGTGGTTTTTTAAGTATCAGATTGAAACAATTTTTTTCTCAAAATTATCATATGAATTGGTGGTACTCTTATTTCACTAAGCAGAGATGTGGTAAAATTGTTATGCTTATTTTCCACCGAAGTACAAAGTCTGCTAGTTAAGCATGGTGAAACCCAGGTAGAGCCAGCAAATTAACAAGGTCAGTTCTAGATCTCTCTGCCTATAGATTGAATAAGGAAGCTACTGTGCTTTCTCAGCTATGTTGCTCAGGTCTCAGGCCTACATAATAATGCAGAAACTTTCAGAATGTTTTGGTGAAATATTTGGTATTTCTTCATAAAGGCAAAGGACAAGAATTATGGAGAAAATAAGTCATCAATTCATATAGCTGGAGCATGTATGTGGGAGTGAAGCAGGGAAGAGAAGAAAGTCTGTTTAGTTTCACGGGAAACTTTTCTCTCCTCCAGGACACCTCAGAGCTACATTCCTTGGAATGCTTTGAATTTATTTAGTAAATAATTGCAATGGAACTTGAGTATCCCAGCTTTCATCACCAAGGCCTTCCTACTTGTCTGGGGGGGGGAGCGGGAGTGGATTACAGTATAGGTTATATTATATTGGTGTGACTGAAATTATTTTTTGATATATAGTAGTTACTGAACTTACATTTAGACACATGCTAGCAGAGAGTAATCATGCTACACTACTCTCCTAAACAGGTCTAGTAGAAAATTGTCTCTAGCCAGCAAATACAAGTTCAGCACAGATGGGAACTTGGCCTGCAGCCATTTTATTGACCTGAAAGGAAGGAGCTTTTCAAAGTTAAACTGAAACTGTTTAAACAGTAACACTGTTCACAGAAAGCAACCTCCCTCCATCCCTCTACTCCACTTAAGAATCAAGGCGTTGGATATCCAAATGTATTAATGATAAGGTAACGGGCAAAATACAAAAGTCTAGAGCCTTAAGAATATGGATGTTAACAAAAGTTTGAACATACAGCATTTCCCATCACCATTTTTCTGATCAAATACATAAACAAAAAAAAAAAAAAAAAAAAAACCAAAGCTGCTGAAAATCAGACCTTTAGCAAGTCTGTCATATAAGCATTTCAATCACTCCATCAAAGCTATAAGTAGATAGGCATCTCTTTTCTGTGCTTCTCCATGTTAGAGACGTTGTGTTAGAGATGTTTTATGTTCTTTTTAGGCTACCAAAGTTAAAGACAGGTCCCCAGGTATGCATACTGTTTCCCCACTAGTGGGAATACCAATGTATCCTCCCAGGAATTTTCTAAGATACCTTGAATTCTTCTTACTGAACTCCTGTGGGCTGTGGGAACCTATGCAGCTTTATACCCATTCCTGGATGCACTGCACTGGATGTAGCAAATACAGGGTATGTGGTCATTGGCAAAGCCTTAGCGCTGCCTAAGCAATTATATTTCTATAGATATAGAAAATGTATTTTATCCATCCACAGAAGTTTTATATATAAAACATAAAAACATAAAACATATATAAATAATACAGAAAGACTAAAATACAAAATGTTAGGAAGACTAGAAATACAGTGACTTGCTTTACTCTGAAAAAGAAGTTTCTTAACTGGACCTGCAGTAAGATAATGCACAACAAATACAATGACAGTATTTCCGCTTAGTTATGTCCCTAAATATAGCATATAAGAAGCACAAGATGATTTAACACTTTTATTTCTTATCTGGTCCCTGGTAACCCAGTTAAGAGCACTATTCATGAGCTATGCAGATTTAGGAAAAGAGTCTGAAGCACCATAAGCTGTATATACTCAGACTACAAGGCACTTTCTCTTGGAAAAACCATTCAATTGGAAGTACTAACATTGTCTGGCTTTTATTTTTATATTTTCATTCATGTATTTGATATTTATTTCTAATAATTTTAAAGGGAAGGATGATCAACAAAGCAGATGATCCATATAAATAAGAGAAGGTATTTTGGCTCAGTAATTCCTTGCTAGAGCTGGTACATGAAAGCAAACAGCTCTCTGGCTTCATACAATCATAAGACTATGGCCTACCGAGCTATTTCTTGAAAGTGCAAAAAAGCAGCAAATCCCACAACTATGGAAGTTGGAAAGAAGCAGGACTTTTGCTAGAGTACAAAAAGGCAATTTTGACTATACAAGCAGACTTTGGGGGTTGATATACTGAATATAGATTTGGTAGTCTCCATTTTGTCAGCCCTGTGAATTATAAATTCTGTCCAACATCTGAGAAAACTTGTAATTATTTGAAGTGCATCCATTTTTCACTGCCATTGCAGGACACCTTCAAGAAATAAGAACTCTGTGAAGGCAAGTACTGTCAAAGAGATCTCAGTTTAGATATCTGGAAGACTTATCACTCTTTAAAAGTCTTCAGGATTCCTTTTAATTGTGCAAGACCACTTTTTGTGAGCATGGCATAATGTAATCTGTGTAATCCTATAGTTTTTACGTCATTCATCTTTAAATAATGGCAAAAATAATGTTACAGTGTAACTAAGCACTACAGTCTGGAAATAAGCCCTCATTTTAAATGCATTATTACTGGAAAGCTATTTACACAACAGATGTTGTGAAGATATCCGCTGCTTTTCTGTTTTGTTGGCTAAGCCTACTCTGATAGTACTTCTGGTTTGCAGACATACAGATGTAAATTCTCCCTAAGCGATTCCTAATGCTAACAGTGAAACTATAAATTGCAGCTAATGCAAGGAGATCTATCTGAAATATTGAAACACCTTCTGGTAATGTTGCCTTTTTCTTTGCATTTAAATAGATCTTTACTGATGTCACTGCCTCCAATCCCTAGCCAAAGATATTTGTTGTGCTTGACTCTATTGGTTTATTCAGCTCAGGAGTAGTAATCAAGTGTTTCAGTTATACTTACTGAATAGAGTAAATAGTCCCCGTAGTTGTTCATTAAAACCTCCATGATGTATGCATCAATTACCAAACAGCTTGAACAAAACAGAGGTAAATTAACTTTCTGAAACACATTGTCATAGCCAAAAGGAGTGTAAAGCATTAAAAGTGATTTCATGGCGTAAAGTTCATCCAAAGTACTATTAGCTTTAAGTCCAATTTTCAACTGTCAAGGGGAATATTTACAATCGTAATTTCAGATCATTATCTTAGCATTTCAATGCAAATAGCCACAATTTAATTCATTATTACTCACATTACATCTTTATTTTGCCACCAACTGGTGGCTGACATTTCCCAAGCTACTAGTAAGAAATGCTAATTAGACTGGTATGCACTCTTACCCTTTCTTAATTTCATCATGTTTGTTCTTCTTCAGTGACATGAACCATTTCCCTCCTTCTGGTCAACCATTGCCTTTTATCCTCTGCAGCTCCTTAGTGGACCAGTTGGCAAAATGAAATAGTGATAGGGCAAGTAAAATAATTGCTTGTTTTCTGCCTTTCTGGTAAAGTATCTGAGAGTATCTGTGGCAGTATGATAAAAATGACCCCTTTCCTTCAGCCCACCCACCCAACTTAATTTAGAAAATCTGAAGTGATCTCTGGAGGGGAATGCTATATGCATTAATATGCAAATGAACTGCCAAGAAAGTTCAGATTTGCATTTAGACTGGACAAAAGGGAAGGAAATGGCTTTCTCATGCTGCTCCCTTGCATCACCACAATTTCACAAATTACTAATCCCAGAAATGATGCCAGAAGGGACTTTCTCACTACATTTCATTCATGCTTGGATGAGTTTGATTCATCTCAATATGCCTGGCATTCTACAGTAAACCTGTGAATTTAAAGTGCAAACAGAACCTCAGCAGCTTTGCTAAGAATTAGATGTATTTGAAATAAACACAATTAGTAAACATCAAAAAAAAAAAAAAATCCCTTCCTGCTAGGGGCTAGAATAGTAATAGGTGGGGGGTGAGGTAATCTTATGAAAGTTTCCCTAAAAGTTAACGATTCTAGCAGTGAAAACATCTTAAGTCCACTAGGAATGATATTATTCCAGCCTGCATATATGCCGCAGATAAAAGATTTAGTCAGTGAGTGCCAAAATTATTGAGGAGGAAGAAAAAAGGAACCTTTAAGGCAGCATAATAATCTAGTTTGTAGATGGATAGAATTTAAGCCTCCTCCTGATTTTCAATCTGCAGTTTAGAGAGCTTATAAAATGAGGAATCATTCCTGGGGTTAAAATTCAGGTCCTTTTTAAATACATTGTTTCCCTCCATCTTGTATAAAGTCCCTCAAAATTAAATAGTCTTCAGGAAAACATTTATTGAAAAAAATACTTTCTGTATGTCTAATCCATGCATTAATCATGGGAGTGTTGGTTAATTTCACTTTTTGCGAAGTGAGTCAGTGTTTCTGTGTCTTAAAACAGACCAGGTTTCAGTAGTATAGGTGCCCCAATGGGCAGGTACTTCTCAAAAATAGGTGTAATGTTGAAAAAGTACCTGCCCTGGGGCATCAACAAATAGGAATTTCAAGATCAGTTTTATGTTTGCTTCTTAATCTTTCCAGGGGATTTTTTTCTCCTCCCAGCTACTGTGGCAAAGCAAATACCGTAAGTCATCACATTCCTGTTTGCCAACGTTTGTTTGCCCTTTGGTTTAAATGTGTACAGTGCAAGGGTAATAGGGCAATGTCTTTACTGCTGGGGATACATTTGGCTGTCTGCTTTTTGAATGGCTAGAAATGAAGTATTAATATTTGTTCATTGGAGAAATGAAACAAAGTTTTTCCCTGTCAAAAAGATTTTCCCCTTCTCTCATCCTGCCATCCAACTCTGAACTTTCCCCTGTGGTGGTTGCCTTTTGATTGAATAAAGGGATGTTTATTAGGAGAATAATCCATCTATTCTAAAACCTTTCCTGTTTATACTTGAGAAGGCAGACCATTGCTGCCTGTTCTTTTAAAATCATACTGCATTTGCAGCACAGCTGTTGAAATGTTGCAGCACTGCTTTTCCTGCTATGCCTTCTGAAGTCTGTGTGCAAAAGTCCCCATTTCAACCTCCTGCCTAGAAGCAGCACAAGTTGAAATACAGACTTGCTTTTAGGACTCTGATTAAGTCCCATGGTTGTCTGATGTTTAAATTTTCATGTTTTCTGAAATGCAAATAGACAAAGGAAATACCCTTAAATACTTTGTTGAAATGAGGACATAACTTCACCTCTGGCTGCTTCTATTGGGACCCTGATCATCTGAGTCAGGCTATCAGTACTTCCCCAAACTGGCAATATTAGATTGGTGTTGCAGGTTTAACTTAACAAATGTCCAGAGGTAGCAAACAAAGGAGCACCATGATCCTGATTTTTCCATTTGTTTGCGCCTTCAGTTGTTATATTAAAGCCATACCCACATGGTGCCCAGAAAAACAGCAGTATTCACTTCTGTAACTTTTTACTTCCATTTTCCATAGGTATAAAGTGCAGGGGAGGGTAAGGAATTCATCTGCCCTATCTGCTTAAGGGATTTTTACAGTTTACAATGTCATATATTTTTTCCCATGCTATTATTTCATTTCTTGATATTCCTCTGATTTCCATCCTGTGTATCTGGTTTTTGGTCCTCTGCAGATTGCACACTAAGATTCCCTGTCATTGTGTGCTGTTCTTAATGTTATAAATGTTTTTCCATGTCTTTGGATTGAGTGGTATTTTTATTCAGAGGACTATTTTTGTTAGTTTTCTTTAGTCTTCTGCTGAAGAACAGAGTTCTTGTGTTTTCAGTGCTAATTCTGGAAGGCAGCTGAACCACAAGACAGCCAATAACTGGTTGTAAGTGTTTATTTAGTTTAAAAACTACTCAGGGTCACTGAGATGATGAAAAAGAAGCTATTAAAGGTACACAATGCTTTCAGCAGTTTGAATAAGGGCAGAAGAAATAAAAAAATAAATAAATAAAAACTTCTCCTGAGCTCTTTCATGCATCTATCTTGTTAGCATTCCATGAGTACTAGCTTGTTTAATGAACCCAATTGATGAACCTTTTCTGTCTTTATTTGGAGTGGAGCTTTGGCAGTTTCTGGGTTACAAGCTTATTCACACTGTTAAGGTGAATTAAGTAAAATACAAATGTTAGGCTTGTTAATCAGAGTATGTTTGGAAAGAAAAAAAAGTGCTCTTGATTTCTTTATTTACATCAGAAGTTTGTGGATTTGAGTAAGAGATCTAGAAATCTTAAAATCTCAACAGCCTGGTACAGATTTATGGCTTGTGAAGCAATCCACAGGATGCTGTATGTATGTGTGACTTCCTTTCTCCAGTTCACGCAGGCATTTAATGCATCTTGACATTTGTCAGTAACTTAACTTGAACAACTATTCAGACAGCAATGTCATGGTGATTATTAATGATATTCTTTGTGGAGACCACAGAAACAAAACCATTTGTCAGCACCTGCCTTTTTTCAAATTGTTTTGTTTTTAAATAAATGGCAAAGTCTCAAGGGAAGTTTTAGGCACATGTTCAAAGACTAGTATCATCCTTAACTAGTTCTATTGACTAGTCCCCTCATGTATTATGTCACAGAGGACAAAGACTTCGCTTCAGTGTTCTGATTGCCTTTCTGATCGTTTTACCAAGATTTTTAAGTTTCAGGAACCAACAAGAAAAAAACACCTGAGTCATGGCCTGGAATCTTCCATTAAATCTCCTCTATGTTTAGAAAAACTGGCATTATTATAGGAATCTACAACCTTAATCCGATCTAATTACTGGAACTGCTGAATGTGGTATATAAATTAGTGCTGGACCAAGTTAACCATACCCCAGCAAAAGGCTAAAAGTGCTTTAGAAGTGATGGGTAGGAGCAACTTTCTCTGAGGAGTAAAAGCACTGCCAGTAGAGCAAAGGGTAGCGTTGTCCTGCATCTGCATTTCTGCTGTAGCCCTAGGGAGGAGGCAGGGGAAGGGAATGGGGGAGAACAACTCAAAGTGGTCTGATTGATGACTAAATCAAATAAAGCATGTTTGTTTGCTTTAGAAAAGTTTCCTGAATGGCCTAGATAGTACAAACAAACAAACTGTAGATGATGGGTCTTAAGAGATGTAGAAGTCTAGGTGCACTTGCAATAGTGTGATGGCAGGTAGGCCAGATCTTTGAATAAGCGTGGTGCCATCCTGCATGGCAGAATGCTTGTAACAATTAATGACACTAAAAAAAGTATCTGTCTCTCAAATTGTCAAAATGAGTGACCACCTCAGAATCATCTTTATGCCCTGCCATCAAAACACAAAGTATAAGTCCTTGCACCTGACCCAGATACCTCACAGCTCTCTGTCTGCATGTTGGGGGAATGTCTCTTTGGGTCAGGGTTAGTTCTGTGGCTTTAATTGCCTGTCTCCCCTTCCTAAGTCCCCCTGGACCACCAAGGTAAAGAATACTTCATGTTTTCAATCTGTTGTTATTCATACCTGTCATCCCTTTTTGGTTTTAATTCTTATTCTCCAGTATTGTTGTGTTTGTTCCTCTGCTCTTTTCCTGCTCTCCCAACTCAAAGCACCCACTGTTCTGATTCCAGTCCCAGCACATTGTTCTGTTTCTGTTGGATGCCACCAGACATAGGCTGCTCATGGTTGTTGGCCCTATCTCTGACAGGGAGATAGACAGAACTTGCTCCTCAGTTCTGGTGCAGCTAAGAAACTGCAGCAGTCCCATGAGCTCAGAAAACCTGTCACAATTAGGAGGTCTAGTAAACAATAATGTTGGTGCTAAATGAATTCCATGTTCTGGTAGAAGGCTTCTGTGAAAGCATGTAAAGGCAAAGACAGAGAAAGAGTGTGAAGTGTGATCACTTCTCAAACTGCTCATTATTAATAAAAGGGGAGAAGGAAAATGAAAGTGAATGTGAGAAAATGTTTTTTTTCTTTCAAGTCCCAGAGCATCATGCAGGGAGCCTGAGTTAAAAAGCCCCCCACCTTTTCTAGATAAGTTTGTTTTGTTTAAAAAAAAAAAAAAAAAAAAAAAAAAAAAAAAAAAAAACTTTTGCAAGCCCTGCCCTTCCAGTGCATTCACCATTAATTGTATACAAAAACTGTACTTTTGGAAAGGCCACATAATGGCAAACTAGATCTAGTCCTTAGGAAGAATTATTTCGGGGGGGGGGGTTGTTTGGCTTCTCACTTGATCTGGACTTCTTACCCTGTCTTTTTCTCTCTGGTCTTCTGCATATTTTAAGCTAAAAATAATTTGTATCCTGTAACTGCTGCAATAGCTTTCTCTCTTGGTTTCCTTACTTAACACTTAGAGGGATGTTCTTATTTTGCACTTAGAGTGCCCTTTATTTAATCTACTTTGCAAATGGATTGAGCTCAGCCTACAAAAAGACATTCTCATAACAAGCTACAGGTATTGACTCACTATTAGCTCCAGCCAAAAATGATAAGCCTTGTGGAGTCACTAGGCCCACTTCCCTTGTGATGGACTTGGCTCCATTGTTTCTATACCACAGCAAAGCACAGAGTGACTTTAAAGAGTTTTCCAAACTTGCTGTCAGATATGTTAGTAGCATGCCAGTCTGCAGCAAGGAGCTCTTCTGTGGACTATTAAACTTCATTGGTTTTGACAAGGCCTTTGGAGGGGGCTGAAGCAAACTGTAGGAGGGGATAATTTTGTCAGCAGTCCTAATGTACTTTGTGGCCTCTGTTAAATCAAAACCCTTAGTATTCCCACCTTGTAAATTTGTGAGAAATTGCTGGTGTACTTCATGTCCTCATTTATGTTCAGTAACTTCCCTGCATAGTCAATCTCTTGAAGTCTATCTCTGCATGCTTTTCAAAAAGCTTTGTCTGAAGCTTTCTGTGCTGCATGAGCAAGGCTGATTTAAGCTTATTCCTGGCTTTCCTTTTGGCCTAGGCCTTTTTAAGCAGTTTGAGGACAACAATCCTGTTAAGCAGCAGATTAGCATTAAACAACTTTCCTAAGAGAATGGTTGTTAAATCATCATGATTTGTCGTAATTAATTCCTGAAAATAGTGAATCTGTCTTTGGACTAAGCAATCCCCCCAGTGTGAGGAATCATTGACATCTTCTTTATTGTGGCAGCCTGAATGATCTTAGATCTCTCTGTCCTGAGGTGATGCTGTGATTCTTTTTTCCAAGTGTATCTTTTCCTTCTCTTTGCAGAATACCAAACTGAACAGTGAAGTGCTTAGTCTCTGTTATCTGTTCTGAATGGAGGATACTTGTGTCTGAGGTTGTAACAGGTCCCTCTCTGTTTTGAGCTCTTGGGTGGGGCTAGTGCTTTCCTGTATTATGTGGTGCTGTAGCTGCTGGACCAACTTCTGCTGGCTCAAAGGCCTGCTGGGCCTGTTCTGACATCCTTCCAGTTTAGGGACAATAATATCAACATTGGCACTAGTTTAAAGGAACCTGTATGTAACCTTTCCAGTTGTCTCAAGTCAAGCTCCGGGGGAAAAAATGTGGAGAATTCCTCATGTACCTACTCTGTCCATCCACTTACATATTTTTACTCTATCACTTGCCTGTAGCGATTAATGCAATAAGTTGTTTTTTTAATTGAATGATTCATCAGTTGAATGAGTTTGTTCATCTATTTTTCATTTTTGTTAGGCTTCTATTTTAAATATCATAATTCTTTCTGTGTATAGGGTAACAGTACGATGCTTTATAACATAAAATTGTTGAGTTTTTGATGGTATCTAATACCTGCATTTTGGTTTTTATTGTTGTTTTGTTGTTTTATTTTATTTTATTTAGACTCAGCTCTCTCAAGAACCTCCAGATTTACAGAAAGCAGCGTTAGTTTCACTGAGTTAGACTTCCAGCTTGCTACTTGTAAGACTATCTGTACTCCCCTTGTGCTTTAGCCATGGTATCTGATTGTCTTTCTCTGGATACTTCTGACTGTGATGAAATGTGATTCAATGACCTTCTCTTATGTAAGAAAAATCATCTGAACTAGGAGTTGCTGAGGAAACTGGTGAAACTCCTTGTATTCTTCATGAGTTTCTTTAACAGCACAACAGGGAGTGGAGGGTCTCTGGACATCAGTGAGACGAGCAAATATATTTATTCCTGCTTAGGACAGAAGGTGTACTTTAAAACCTAGAATTCTAAGGTAACTTCTTCCAAAGAGAGAACTCCTCTACAGGACATCAGAGTGCTTCTCAGCGATCACTGGGTTACTTGCTTTTGCTTAAAACCTCCTGAAAAGGAGAAACATTCAGCACAGAATGTCAGTGACAGAAGAAGTTGTTTCATCTCTCTATTAGAAAAAGGGCCACTTGGCAAGTACATTGTAAGGTATCCTTGCAATAGTCATTTTAATATTAATAAAGGTAGCGTACAAGTGCACTTTCTATCTCAGTACTGCCAATTAGAGAACGATACTCCTACACATTCTTTCTGCTCTCTGCTTTTTTTTGCAGTGCTTTCACCTATGCCATCTGTGATGTTTTTATTTCCTGATGACCTTTTCAACAGTTTGTTGTTCTCATTCTTCTGTCCATGCGAGAAAGATGGAATTCTCCAAGGAAAGCTACTTGAACATATGGCAAGGTACAATATTATAGTGTGCAAACTGGCATTCATTACTGCCTCTGTGTACCGTTGACTTAATTTTTTTCTTCTAGATTTTTGTTTGGCAAAAGGTTTTGTTATTAATAACAGTTCTAACCTGGGGAAAGAGCCTCAGTGGGTGAGAACTAGATTGAAGTGTGAAGCCAGTTTATACCAACTAAGAGTCTGGACCAGGCAGTGGGTGGAGTCTTCAGGTACACAGAAAGATGGCTGTGGGAAAAAGTCATTTTTATAACATGAGCTAGACACACTGAAGAGCTTAACTTGCTTATTTTTTTCTACCAAGCATGGGAATAAGAAGCATATTTGAGTGCTGGGGCAAAAGCATTTGTGAGTCGGTGGATTCATTCTCAGAGCTATTAAGGCCAAAACTGAATGGAAGAATAAGTCATTAGGTGGGAAGGATGCCATTAATTAGAGAATAGCGGTGTAAATGTCAGGCTACTTCTCAAAAAAAGGAGTGTTACAGTGTAGGCAGGAAAAAGCTATGCATATCATGAAGGTAATAAATTCAGCTTGATATGATGTGCCACAGGTCTAGTGAGGGGGCTGAAAGGCAGGCCTAGTATGGGTTAAATGATGGGGCTATTTTTTGTAGCTTGTATTTCCTGATGACCTTTTCAACAGCTGCCTGCTTTTGTTCTTCTGGCCATATGAGAGAATTAGAATTCTCCCAGGGAGTCTACTTGAATGTCTGCCATATCTATCCATTTGTTTGAATTAAAAGGGTATTGTGTGGGCATCATAAAAATCAGAAAGAAGATGGGGGCTACTGAATTAAGATAGAAAACAAGGAAAGCATTATCAAGTATTTTTGTGGTCAGAGTGAAAAGGAAGTAATGGATAATTTACAAATCTGTGGATGAACAAATGATGAAACTTCAGAACATTTTACATATGTTAGTAGAAAGATGAATAGACAATAATCTGATTGACAGGAAGAATAGTGAGAAATCCCCAGGGCAGTGAAGAATAATTTAATTTTTATTTATTTATTTATTTATTTATGCTTTAGTGGAAGGCAAGTAATCTGAAGTTTGTCTAAAGATTTGAAGGTAAAAGAAATGTTGGTATATCATGTGGCAGAGATGTGGGAGGATTTACTGGAAGAGTTGAACCAGCAATGTAAGTGGTTGATAGGTGGGGTGAGGATTAAGAAGAAGGGAGAGTGGGGGAGAATAAGACATTAATGCTGCTGCTGAAAATAGCTTGAGAGATAGAGTTTTTACAAGATCAAGAAAAATCCACAGATGCAGTTTAGTGAGGATTTCTTCCAAGAAAGTACTTATTAGCAGTGATATTTATGCTAACATAAAAAGTGTAACTGATACTTACAAATCTGGAGCCCAAATGCTAGTTATTGAAAGCCTATGCAACAGGAAAAGCACCTCATTTTCTACATAGTCTTTCTCTGTAATACATCTATTTCTTATATCCTACCATTCAAAGAAATTATAAATTATCAGGCTGATGACTATAGAGACTGAGGTTTGCTATTTAACCCACAAAAAGTTGTTACACAAATCAATGGTGTAAAATAAGATGTCAGGCTGCCTGGTCACAGAAGCTGTAGATGGCACTGTGGAGCATTCACTAATGAGTGGCAGTATGTTTGGTGATGTTGCAGCTGCCCTTAGTATGGTTGCCAACAGACATGATTCTGGGGAGTTAGAGGGAGGTTGCAGATGATCTAGAACTGGAGAGAGTTCCATCGTTAGATTTCAGGCAACATATTGCACTGTTGGATTACATGAACAACAAATACTCTGAATTGGAGAGGATCCTCACTGACAAAGTTATGGTAAAAGGTTCGGTTGAATGTTGCAGTTCTGAATAATTCCCTTCCCTTTAAAATACTTGTTTTTCTGTCTGTTTGCCATTCAGGAAGCCATGTTTAAGCTTTAATCTTTGGAAGAAAGTCCATTTTCCTTATGTTCAAAACTGGTACATTTTTAATCAAGTACTGTGAATAGCACATCAAATGAATTGGTTAACCCTCAGATCAGTGTAGCAGATAATCTGTTTATTATGTTTGAGAGAATAAGTGCTCCTATCAACTTTTGATAAAGAACAAAAACAGTAATCTCTGGAAACATCTGTGGCAGGTTTCAGATGTTTCACTCCTGTTGGCATCAGTGGAAGTGCTAACACTTCCGTAATTCCAAATACTTTAAAAAAGGGAGTGGGGAGCATGTGCCTGAGGAAAGCACGCACAAAACCAATTCTCTTATTCTGTGTTTACTTACTTTGCAGAGTTGTCTCAAAGCACCAACTACAATCTGCAAAAACAAGATTGCTTCCCTATGGACCCAACTTGCATTAATATTTCAGTGGATAGATACATAAATTTAAAAAAAAAAAAAAAAAAGTTGTGGTAAACAGAAAGGAGGAAAAACAAATCTAAGATGAACTGATTTGTAAACCAATAAATATTACATCACCTTTACACAATCAAATTCCATAAAGGACATCAGATTATCAAAGTTATGAGAAAAGCTTGCTAGATACAGAAGAAGAAAATTCTCTGGGTCCTAAACAGCTTGTAATTCAATTATTGATTTTATTTGGTGGTAGTCTTTTAATAGCCAGCTGGCTGGTATTGGCCATTTGATATTTTATTATTTTGTTATTTTCTATTATATCCTGTTATCTCTGTCATAATCATTCCTAAGCAATTATTCAACTTAAAAAGACTTTGCACTGAGCATTGCTAATGTCCTTTGGTTTCTTTGCCCATCTGAGCTGTCATATGGTGCTCTTTCCAAAACCACATTTGTAGAGCACAGCTTTGGAACTGTTTAATTTTCTGGAGTAGAGTTTATCATTAAACACTAGACTGTCATGAAAACAATTCAATATGCATGACCTAAATCTATTTGTGGTTAAATAGTAAGGTCTGGAGGTTAATAAAAAGAACTGCAGCAAGCTGCTCACGAGATAATTCAAGAAACTTAGAAAAGATCACAGAACTCCAGCCATTTTCCCATTATGCTTAAAATAAAAAGTAAATTTAGAAGTAAGTTAATACTTGTATATTACTATGTCATTAGGAGTATTGAAAGAGATTTCATTGTTTCAAAGGATAGGTGAAAGAAAGGAGAACTATATGCAGTTGGCAAAAAAACTACCTTTTTTAAATTTACCAGAATGTGGTGGTATTTATTTTTTTTTTTTTTAAGCTGTCCTTAGCGTTGTGACTGTGAATTGCTGGAGTGGGAAGGAGAAGAGACCTAAATCAGCTTCCAATTCAGCATTTAGGCAAGCACAGTCACTTCTCGAGTGCTGCTGAGTGTCACAGCAAGACTGGGAAGGGAAGTGGCACTAAACGACTCCTGAAAAGTCAGTAGGCTTATTAAGTCTTACTTAAAAAGTTGATTGGGGAGCTAATTTAGAGCTCCCCTGTCCTGCCTTTTAAGTATGATGAAAACCCTTAAAAGACTCTTGCTGGTGCTAACAGATTCAGAGTGGCATTGAGTGTAGACGTGAAGTAGGAACAGGGAAACACAAAGTTAGAAGAATTGGCTACCTTTGGAGTCTGTGCCTGTGCCTTGCTTCTAAAGGGAAAGAGAGGGTTAAAGGACATATTACTATCATCCGTTGACATTAATTTTTTGTTACTGTATTTTGAATCTACTGGGCCAGAGTCCTGCCATCAGAAGCCTCTTTTTCATCCACTTTGTCAGTATACAGAGGCCGAAATTGGGTCTAAATGTCATGCATACACGTTCTGATTTCCTAAGCAGTATAAAGGAACTGTGGGGTAAATAACAAACCCTGATGTGTACATACGGTGTTTTGTTGGTGTAATGGAATTCTGTTATTGTTCATGTGGCAACTGTGATACCACACAAAGAGCCAGCCAAGCAATCAAAAGATGGCATTGGAAACTGTTGTACATGCTCTAAATTGCTTCTAAGATGAGCCTTTAAAACTGAATGGCATTTCATAGCAAACTGCCTGCCCTTTTAATGGAAATGTCAGTCCTTTAGGAAGTTCTCGCTTAGAGGAACCATGTGGTAGACAATACTGCTAATGAAGATCTTCTTCTTTTGTCTCTGCACTTGCCCTCTCTTTTATTTCATTGCATAGAGATACCAGCCAGGACTCTTCAATTATGGGAATAGCTTTTCATTTTAACAACTGTTTTGTAGACATTCTTGCTAATGCATTTTGTCCGCCTTTGTTTTCCAGCCTCCCATTCCCATTGTCATCTTCTAAAATGACAGGAGACAGAGCTTTTTCATTAGGAGAAGAGCTAAGAGGAGACAGTACAGTTCAGGCAGTGCTTGGAAGAAAGAACAAAGGCTTGACTATTTAATTTTAAACTCACATTCATATTCAACAAGATATTTTTTATCTTATGGCCATTAATGGTGTACTAATTGGAAATATTTTGAGAGAATGAATTTTTAAAATATGACACCAATAATGTGACCCACAACAGGTTCTGAAAGTATTTTCATTCTCCATCGATTGTGTACCTGCTTACTTTTATCCTCTCCCAGTCAATAGATAAAATACATTATTATTTTAAACTTTGGTGAAGGAGGATTAAGATTAAATTTATACATGTTTCTCCTTCCGAGGGGAGCAAGCTGAACAGTATGTGTATAGGCAGTTACAGCACCTCTTGACTTCATAAACAGACACAGGTAATGAACATCCTATTGTGTTTCCCAGTGCTGTGTCAACAGGAGTGTTGGTGCTGGAGCTGATTCTGCTATTAAAGTATATGCCCAATATTCCTTTTATGTTAAACATTCACTATGGACCATGAAAAGATGTCAGGATCTCTGTCTGCACATCTTCCTGAAGATTCCTCTTTATGATTTCAGATGTATTACATATAATGTATCTTGTGTGGGTATTTGTAGGCATTCTTGTAAAGTTCCTTCCTCTACAGCACTTCTTCCTTTTTATCAGAAGGTTCTCATATGTCTTTCAGGCAGCTAAAAGAAGTGTTATGGCTCTTACTCTAAATAGATAAAATAATCCAGCTTTAAATCCATACCTACCAGCTGTAGAACAAGGAAATAGTTTAGATTGGAAGAGACTGTAAAGGCCATCTAGTTCCAAGACCTGCCATTGGCAGGGACATCTCCCACTAGACCAGGTTGCTCAAAGCCTCATCCAACCTGGCCTTGAACAATTCCAGGGATAGGGCTTCCACAGCTTCTCTGGGTCAGCCTCTTCCAGGGCCTCACCACTTTCCAAGTAAATAATTTCTTCCTTTATATCTAATCTAAACTCATCCTCTTTTAATTTGAAGCCATTATCCTTGTCTTATCACTACACACCCTGACAAAGAGTCCCTCCCCAGCTTTCCTGCAGGCCCCCTTTTGGCCCCCCATATGGGCTGCACTGAGGTCTTCCTGGAGCCTTCTCTTCTCTAGGCTGAACAACCCCAGCTCTCTCAGCCTCTTCACAAGAGAGGTGCTCCAGCCCTCTCATCGTCCTCATGGCCCTCCACTATCAGAAAACAAAGATCATTTGTACGTATGCCTCAACTTTTTGTAATGTCCCTTGCTACTATTAAAACAGAAAAACAATCCATAAAAAGATATTTCCAAGCAATATAGAAATGATTACTAATCAGTCTGTAAACCATCCGAAAATTTATTTAAAGAATATTTATATCTTTGTATTTGTTTTGGAGGCCCATGAGATTATATTGTCTGTCTATAGATCAATAACGTGTGACAGGGCACATATATGGGGAGATTTACATGGATAGGTATTTAACAAACCCACTAACTTCTGTATTAACTAAATATAAGGCACAAATGGAGTGTGGCACTAAGTGTGATATTTTTGTCCACTAAGACAAAAGATCTTAGACATTATTTCTAAAATGCAGACCATTTTAAATACGTATAGATAGTAAATGTGGCATTCAATCTCTGGGATCCCAGTAAGGGAAATAACAGGCTGAACCCCGGTATCACAAAACACAGACCTTTCGCAAATAAGTGTGTTATTAACATTACCACTATGTTATCAGAGTCTTTCATCATTCCAAATTGCGTGTTGAATTCACTTTCTGCATGTCATTTCTGTACTATTATTATTATAATCAGGAAGTTGAATGGATTTAATTGCTCCAGTTAGAGCTTACTCTAAATTTGCAATATATTATGGAACCTGCCTTAAAAGGGAGACAAACTAATTTTATTATTAATGATAGGCTGAAATAGATGAAAGAAGCATTATTCTTTCTGTGCTTCTAGTTAAACACTCAGCAAACTATGCTGGATATGCAAGACAATCCTCTAACATTGAAAAAGTGGCTTCCAGCTGAGACCAGTTTAGCATACACTTAACACCTGCTGGCTTACCCAGAGGGAGGCTCCCTTTTGGCTCCTCAGGCAGAGCTGCTGCCAGGGCACCACATGAATCACATTTTGAGTGTCAGATGCAGTAGTGTGTAGGACAAACACACAGCGTGACACTCTGCCAGATGAGGACTCCACTAATTGGTCAGTCTCCCCTAGTTTCTGACCACCCGTTGACAGACACAATAACAACATCCCAAAAGGAGGAGTGGTTGTGCCAGGATGAAACAAACGCTGATGGCTTATCCCAGTTTTTGCTGGCATTGTGTTTCATGTTTGTGCAAAATAATGATGGTTTATGGGCCTGAGCCTATAAAGAGCTGTTTAAGCACCTATATTACTGCTGAATCTGTCTTGAATACAGGTTCTGCCACTGATCTGAGAAGAGTTCTTGGTTCCACATTGCTTCCTTTCTAAAAGCACTGTCATGTTTTGGAATCTGACACAGTCTAGGGACAGTTACTTTGTTATCAGTGCCTCACAGACCATGGCAGCTTATGGTGGAAGTGTGCTAGGCAAATGCATAGGATGCTTCCCCCAGCAGACCCACTGAATTCTTTATTTCCCTAATTACTTGCTCTTCTCTTAGTCATTCAACTTTTTCAACAGCATTGCTTCAAGGTGGGTGACTGTGCACTATCAATGAATAACAACAAAAGGTGCTGTACTGCTCAGTTCAAACAGATGCACCTCTGTAGTGAACAACAACAGAAAGAACTGAGGGTCAACTGGATAAAGGCAGAAAAGAACATAAGGGTGTGTATGCGTTAGAGTTAGCATGGGGGAATGACAAAGGACAGTCAAGAAATCACAGATGTGTAAGTCTGTAGGAGCCTGAATATGAAGGGACTTGTAGGAAGGCAGGAAGAGAAAGAGGGACTAGGGAGAGAAAAGAGTAACTGGAGAACCTAACTGTGGACTCTAAGCCATCACAAAGGGCAGATTAGTTTGCAAGATGAATTCTCCCTTGCAGATGTGTTCATCTGGGTGATACCTGGGGATATTGGGCTAGGGCATAGCCTGTGGTAAAGGTTTGGAGAGAGACGAAGCATGGAAGTGAAGATGTAATGGGTCTGCAGAAAGATGCTGAAGAAAGGAGTAAACTGTACAAAGAATTATCTACTGAGATTGTCTTAATCAGTTTCTGCATCCTGACTTCCTGCCATTGCATTCTGCACTGGAATGCACTTTTTGAAATTGTCTAACAAAGTCACATAATCCAGAGCTAAAAATAAGTGAGATGATGGAATCCAAAATGCCGATAAGAAACCAAAAACATTCCCAAATACAGTTCTTTATTATATTCCTTGACCCATACAATGGTGGCAGTGACTCTCTACTGCAGAGTTACAGGTGAATCCAAGCAGAATCCATTCTCTGTTCACTTGAGTATGTAAGATACGTATTCAGTCGCATATGTTTAGGGACTGAGAGACCTGCAAACAGTGGATTGCTCTTGTTCATGTAAACTTGAGGCCAGAAAGTGAGAAAGAACAGTAGAGCAGTTATCTTTCTGGAGGAAATATTTTCAAAATTTTTAAAAGCTGTGAGAGCAAATTAAACCTTCCTCAGTCTTCATTGGAAATTCCATGAGCATTACTTAAATACTAGCCTGATTGCCACAGGGTAGAGTGATAATCCCATAATCTAGTACCCATTTATAAAGAAGAATGAAATAGAGAGTAAAAGAGATTGCTTAATATTCAGCATATTCACCAAAAATATTTTGTCACCGAACATCTGTTACACAAGTAAAGTGACTGTGTCACTCAGCATTAAGATACACTCAGCATTAGGGTAAAATTGCTTCCTTCCAAGGTGGATTGGAATCATACAGGTAACTGTTGGGCTGTTTTGAATGTCCTCTCATAGATAGCCAAAGGAAATTTTCCTGTTGAAATGACAGGAATTCTCTGACATAACTTGTTCTGTTAGAGTGTATGTTGAGATGTCTTTATCATTTCAGTGATGAGCTTCCTCTCTGGCACCTATAAATGTATGTTCATGGTAATCACAAGCAGTATCTTGTCAACAGCTATCTGCCATAAGTGATCCCTAATCCACTTTGTAATCATTTTTAAAGCCTCTTCATTTTCACTGAAAGGATTGTTTTGTTTAGAAGAATTCTTACTAATGTGCAAAATTGCCATTAGTTAAATCCATTGTAGAAGCTGAAAAGGAATACAAGTATAAACCTTCACAGCTGGAGTACAGATAGATGCTGTGGATGTAGCTTACAGTTCTCATTTTTCACATGCAGCATATGCTTGGAGAGTGCAGAACAGATGCAACTTGCTTAATGGGGCAAATCGCGTGCATTTTATCTTCGTGATTCCATGTTTGGACAGTGCAGTCCCTCTTTACCTGTGCTTATTACAACTCCTGATACACATGAATAGCAGTGGCAAAATATTGACATGGCTTAGTTTGAGCTAGAAAATAAAGGTTGCATGGTTTTCCTGTTTGAAGTCTGCTAAAATGGGCGTTATGCAGTGTACAGGTGGCAGCAAAAATGCAGCCTTAAGTGTTTTGACTGGGCTTAGACTGCTGCTGCAGGGGCAGGGCTTGGCATCTGAAGGAGCTCTGTGTTATTATCTACCAGGGCTGGAGGCCATGGCATCACCTGCTGGTCTGGTCCCCTGCCAGACCTGATCTGGCAGCAGTAAAAGGACTTCTCTATGCTCCTTTCTCCACTGCTTGAGTTGCTGCGTGAAGATGAAGGCAATCCTGTAGGGCTTCACAAGTTTGGAGATGGAATAAGCATCCATACTGGACATGATTCCTGCTATTTTCAGCATTTTATATGTGAAATTCTCTCCAAGTAACTTGGCATGTGCCCACTTTCAGTGAAGTCATGCCTCTTCTTTGTTGTTCATCTGAAGTGCTGGAGAATAAGCAGATTCGGTTTCATAACCTTGCTGCCCTTTTTCCTGTGGTTTAGACTTCATACTATTTCTGCTTGTGCAAAGATTGAAAATCTGCCTTTTCCTGACCCTGTTTGAAATATAGGGGAGCCACACAAGTCTGTAGTTTACCTTCACACACTAATTGGAATTAACAGCAAAAAAGTATTTGTACAAGATAACATACGGCAAATTCAGTCTCCTGTTCCTGTGGGGTTGTGGGCTGATTTAACTGTTCCTTCTCTAGAGTCTTTGTAACAATAGCTGACAACTGAATCTGATCTCTGTATCCTCCTCCTAAATCAAGATCTATACTTTCATATGTGGAGAAGGTAATGGATACGGATATGTTTACTAAAGGCATGCGTAAGAGATGCTAAGGCTTGAGGAATATGAGAAAAACAGATAATTGGAATAATTTTTTAGGTAATTACTGGTCTGACCAATCACACATTTATTGGGGGGGGTGTTTTGGCTTTAGGTTATCTTTTGTTTTGTTTTTGCTGAAGAGCTGATAACAGTGGGTTACTTGAATGCAAAAATATTTTCTTGGCAGAAGTCAAACATACATCTCTAAAAAGTTATATTTTCTCTCTCTCATTTTGTCTTCTTTGCCTTCCCTGTTATTGATGCACATAATAAAACACTAGGAAAAAAAGACAAATCCACCCAAAAGGTCAAAATCAATGATCCTTTTACAGATGGCACCTTTGGGAATCCTGGGTACTTTACCATCAGCTTGTGTTTGAGACTGTTACTTGAATACTTGTTTTTTGATGACGAAAATCAATGACTTCTTTAAAGAAGACACCCTTGGGGCTAGAGGGATGCAGACTTTGAAATGTTTACTAGTCTGTGACTGTCTCTGAAAGACTAATAAACATATTTATAAGTTTATGAGCTACTATTTAATTTTATGGATTGGAAATGGTGTATGGTTTTAACAAGAATATTTAGGCTAATGTGCCCCAATGAGGCACATTCTGTATTACTTTGCAAATTTGCATAGAAGTTCTGATCCAAAACTGATTGAAATCAGCAGATACATTTGCATTAGGTTTAAATTTATCCCTGTGAAAAAGTTACTGAAGTCAGTGGAGTTATCTTATTAATTAATTTGATCCAGTAGCCAAATAATAAATAAATTCTCAAAATAAAAATATAGAAAATGCATTTCCATGAAGATGAGAATTCTATTCCTCTCAGCAAATGTTGTTTCCTGTATATTTATATACAAATGTGTTTATTGTTACACTGAGCTGCAAAAGACATTTGCCTTTTAAAAAACAGATGTCCTTCACCTTATTTCTTTGCTACTAATTTATTAAGGGCAGCATAATTTACTTCAACACCAAGGCATATCTTCCTTGATTTTCTTGAACAAGCGGGGTTATAACAGGCTCTTGTAACTTAATAGGACGCTTGATCTGGCTATCCCATGATGTGGCATTGAGGCTTTGGTGCTGGAGTCTGGAGAATCAGTTTTCTCACCAGCTGTGCAGACATAGATTTTGCCAGGAAAATTCTTCCCTTTCTTGTTTTCTTTCCCAATGAAAGCTTTAGAGTTGTTTTAGTCTTGTGTTTTGCATGTTGGTTTTCAGAGAATCAGCCACAGAAATGAGTTTTTAAATAGACTGGTAATGGACAGTAACCTTGCAGTAATTAGAACAAACTAATTTGTATTCGTTCTCCTTTGACTCTAGATCTAATCAGTAAATACAGTGATATAACATGTCAACCCTAACCAACCAAGTGCATTGAAAGGATAATGGTAGATATCATTTATGAATTAAAACATGGGAGATCATATATGACATTGAAAGACTTGCTGTATTATACAGTCCTTCCCAGTACTTACTGAGCTTGCTTGAAGTTTACTGATTTCAGCCTTGAAAATCACTATTATTCTGTCATGTTGAATGTCATCCTGTTCCTAAGACAGCAAAAATGCTTTGCTTTTGGGGACTGCAGGGAGAACTGCTGGATAATTGCTTCTGTTCCCCAACACTGTGCAAAAAGACAGAGAAAGGCTTGGAATGCCTCTGGAAATACTCAGTTGCAGTGGAGGTAGCTGGTGCATGGGATCCTTTCGTCTCTCTGCAGAACAGTGCATAATGAATAGTGCAGACACAAAGCTAGATGCTGCTCTTAAGGGAATAGTCTGTGCATCCATGCAGAATGAGGACTGCTCTTGTGCCCACTGTCAAATCGTCCTGACCCGCTGTAGGTTGACAGTAGTGGACAAGCTCTCACTTTTGTTCCTGAGCAAAATGGAATCTATTCTTTCCTGACTTCAAAAAATAGTTTTGAACAAAACCATGCTTATATCATTCACAACTGTTCTTGTGGCCATTTATTTTTTCAGTCTGTTCTCTTTGACAGGACAAGTTCTCAATCTCATTGTGTTTCATTTTCCCAACTATGTATTGCAAATGGTAAATCTTCTATCAAATTTTTGGCAATTTAAAGGTTATCTTCTTTAATTCTCAGACATAGTAGAGAGGTTGATTGGAGATTGTATATATAATTGTGGGTGAGGGTGAGGCTGAGCCCAGAAGAGTTGGAAAAAAACTGCCGCTAGAACTCAACAGTGTTGTCTGGTTGCTGGTTGGACTATGCAGCGGGAATATGTGAGATAGCTATACTTACTCTCATATAAGTGTCTGATGATGGTCACAGCTAGTGAGAGAATGTTGGGCTCAAGGGAATTTCTGATTCTTGGCTGCTTTTATGATACTAAGTTATGACTCCTGACTTCACATCATTCCCCAGGTTTCCAACACAGACTGGATGGGCTGCTTTGTGCTGCCTGAATTCTGTCATGGCTCAGAGTTTTCATATGTGGATGAGGGTACACAAGGTAATTATATCACTAATTTTTAGTTCTTGAACATGCTGGAAGGTTTTGACATTCTGATGATAGGATTCATTTCATTATAAGTATGATGTTGCCTCTGTGAATTAACTCTTTCTTGAAATGGAGACGGGGTGCAAATGTATTGTTGTACTTTCACTAAAATTCCCTGTGTCTTTTGGATGATGGGGGGCATTAACTTTTAAGAACCCTGCTGATGTTCAATTGCAGTTTGATGCAAGGAAGAAAGTGAGAGCTTGTCTTCAAACTCTTGTTTGACTTAAAGGCCATTAGTATTAAGTTTTATTTTCACACATATTAAGAAGTAAAAGTATAATTTTCTTCAGAGACTTTGCTAAAAGTCTTAGCTTAAGGATTTTGCAATTGAGGCAGTAATATGATGTTGTTGTTTTTTTTTGTTTTGTTTTTGTATACCTAAGTAAAAATACACTGACACCGCTTGAACAACTTGCAGCTCTGATGCTGTTTCACTTTAAGAGGAACAATTGGTGGAACTTGTTTGATGTTGGCAAGAGAGTCATGAATCCCAATAAGGCCATGAATACATTTATTATTAATTTTCTTCTCATTCATTTTTAATTTTCTGTCAGATAGAATCAAAGGCAGAATTGGTGACTTCAGTGTTTTCTACCTTGCTCTATTGGCTTCAGAAGTCCTTTAATAAGGCAATTATTTATTCTGGTCATCACTGGGAAATCAAAGGTGAGGAAATCAGGTCTATCTAAACCTTGTAGTGCATTAATTCAAACAGCACTCACATTGTTGGATAGAGTTCATATCTCTGGTTCTTTAATGTTACCTGGTTTGGTACCTTTTCACTTTAAAATTAGTTAGAATGGAGAGTTAGGGGAAACCACAAAAGGATTTAGTTTATAGGAGCAAGAATTACTAGAATCAGCAGGCATTCTGGCTTCTGGATGCAGAGCAGGCTGGCTCATTGTATCAGGAGGAGGCAAGTAGAGAATCTTTGAGAAGGATTTAACTAGTGCCCACAAGACTTCTGTTAGGAAGCTGTGGTATAGTACTGGCTGTAAATGTCTAGTATCCCCTAAAAAAAAAAAAGGAGCAGACCTGACTTCAAGGCAATTCTCTCATCTAAGGCAAAAAAACTCACAGAAGTCAGTGAAGCAACTTGCATACACTTTAGTGCATCAGGTTTTCAAATAGAATATAAAATGTTTGACTCAAGCACATAGTATTTCTATTTGTATTTTTTCAGCAAGTGAACAGAAGATAGGGAAAACAAGTCACTGGTGTAGGAATGTATGTGTGTGTGATTGAGGAGGAGGAGTTATCTGCAAAGACAGCCACTGAGTAGAAAAGTTAAATTTGTTTTCATTTAACAAACCTCCATTTTACCTGCACAGATTTCTGAGTCTGGTACGTTAGTGAAGTATTTCTTCAGCTCCATTTATTGCTTTGTGTATGTTATTGATAGGATTCTACCACAAGTAGGAGGTAGCATTTATTCCATTTATAGGAAGTATATGAAAATCTCTTATTCACACAGCTTAGCTATCAAGATGTTACTGCAGTCTCTTTCTATTTTGTTTTTGTTCATTCTTCAGAATTCTGGCCTTCTATGAAGTTGACTGAACAAGAACTGAAAAGGGGAGAACATATCAAACCTGACATTTAAAGGTTCAAACCTTCAATGTACTGAGCACATAGTCTAAAGAAAACAATTATGGAATTTTCTTGTCTTGTATCCTGAATTCTCCTGCAGAACTCCTTGACACTAAGCTGCCTTACTGTAACATGATGTAGTTCAAAAGTGATTTAATATTCCTCACAGAGCAGGTAACACTTCGCTCTAATGCTCTGCATTGAGCAAAGCAACAAAAGGCTATGGGAAAACATTTAGCCATGTGCTCCTGAGGAAAAAAAAATGCCTCTGTTCCTCCCTGTCTAATCTTTCTGCAGATCAGAATGCTATCTTAAGAAAGAGGAATATTGTACAAGTTTCCATAAGTTTTATGAGCCAATTATTACAGATATAATTGTCAAAGGTTATAGAGGTCTATAGATGTCTTATTTTCCATAGGCCAGTGCCCTTTTATGCTCCTCTTTTATAGTTAATGCAATGCCTCATTTAATAATTGAAAAATAATTTATTTGAGTTAAATTGCTTTTTTAGAAGGCATAATCTTATCATTCTCATTTTTATAAGAAACTCATTTTAATTTGTTTGCTGTGCCATTCTCACATGAATTTAGGAATTTAATGGAGTGAAAATTGAATGCTGATGGCATCAATGAAATTATTAATTTGGTAACCGAAAGATTTATTTGGTTGATTTAGATGGAATTTTCAATACCCAGTTATCTTTGGACTCTATTAAAGAATGAAGTTTCACCAAATAACAGTTCTCACTCAGAGTTCCCCAGGATGAATTGAAAAGGACATCTTCATTATTGCTATTGATGTTAATGTGGAAATCACTTACTATTAATAAACCTGAGGGACAGATAAAGGCTTATTTTTACTCTCAGGAAGCTAGGTACCAAACCCTAAAAATGTTATCTTAGTGAATGAATAATACCTGCAGATAGCAGACTTAGCCATGCAGAATATTTTAACAGTTTACTTTTATCTCTACCAAGTCCCATTAGAATAATTTAGTGGGATAAAAATATATTTCAGGCATGAAAATAAGTTTGATTTATTTATTTTTTAATAAAGGTAGCAATATAACTATATAAAGAGACTATCCGCAAACTTAGGTATTAGCATAGAAAAGAAGTGTTTACTTTCTCTTGTATTCCATAAGCCTTTATGTTTAGGGTTATGAAGAACCCTTCCATAAGAAATGTGATTTCATGGGTTCCGATTTTTTTTTAGAGTTATTAAAATAACTGTTTGGCACTGTAAACATTTATCTGTTTATATATGAACACTTATATATTCAACACCTGTTGCTTCCTGAAGAGTAGTAAACAGCAATAGGATAGCATGCCCTAGTGAAAGAGTTGCAGTCTATTTTGTTGTTTAAAACTGTCCTAGCTGATACATCTATAATCTAGAGTAATGTGCAGTGTTTCTACATTTGATAAATGTAGAGGAGAAGGAACTGCAAATTAAGCATTAATTGTCTTGAAGTTGGAGTTGGAGTCAGGTGTTGAAGGAAATCTTAGTGCTTTTAGAAGTCAAAATGGAACATATTCTTAAACAAACACTAAAAATATGGAGTATGCAACTAATTGTACAGCAACTAGAAATACTAATACTGTGTCATGGATATAAATGATCATTTTCAGTTCATGGATATGTTATGTTACTGTAGCACCTGGAAGTATGTTGGGTATTAAATGATTCCTTGGCAATATAAGAATGGAAACTTATTTTGCTGTCATAAAACAGCAATATATATATATATATATACACATATACATACGTACATATATATATATATATATACACACATATACATACGTACATATATATATATATATATATATATATACATATATATATACATGTATATTATTTTTAATGAAAGTTACATAGTTTGAGAAAGTCAATTCCTTTCAGAAGTTATGTTCCCAGAGTACCGGATATTAATTGCTTGATTCTTCCACTTCTGATCCTCACATACTGAGGCAGCATATGCTCTTCTAGCCAGATAATATTCATCATGTGCCAGTTATGTGATTTTATTTATACGTTCATTGTTTCTCCATTCAGATTTGGTTTTGAAACAAGGAAATGAAAGATTTAATAATTTAAAATAGGCTGGAAAACAGTTAAATTTCCCCTTGCAAAAGGACATAAATACTTAAAGAGGAACAAAACATATCAAGGTCTCTGCATTGGTTTACTTCAGACTTGGAAGTGTTCAAATGTAGCAAACAGTAAGCAATGCAGTGGATGGGTAACCCACAGGCAGTCTAGAGCCTTGAATCTCAGTGCCTATTTACTCTTTATTCACTCTCTAGCCAAAAGAGTTATCCTGTAGTTCATCTTTTCCTTCCAGGGCTCTTCTTTCCCCAAACCTCTTTTCATTCAGTGAAGGCTCTTTTTTCTTTTATACCCAAAATTTGTCTTTGTGCCATAGTGTAGGCTGTCACGAGCAAGTTCTGCCTATGATCAGAAATTTCTTTGGCAATTTATACCTACTTTGCTCTACATCCCATTGATATCAGTATGTATTTTCCCATCACTATCAAGAAGCTTTGATTCTAGCCTTATAGACAGACAAGAAATTACACAGATGCTGTGATTAGTACACAGTGAGGTGTCTACATTAAAATTAATCTCCCTCTGTCCACAACATTAGTAATGCCAACAAGGGTGATTGAAGTAAAAAAAAAAAAAAAAAAAAAAAAAGTTTTGTTTAGTGGCCTAAAAGAGAATGCATGATACATATATAATATATACATGTATATATGTGTGTGTGTGTGTATATACATTTACACATACATTTAATTAAATGTTTAGCATTTCGCTGTTGAGTTCCAGGTCAGAGTCAGGGGGTAGTGCTCCGTGAAAGTCACATGTTTTAGAGGTTATAGCTTAATTCCTGATACAGAGCCCTCTACCCTTCTGTACTGTATGCAATTTGTGCAACCGGGTACAGGTGATATTCTCTGCTTAGGAGACACTTGGAACAGAAATAGCATGAAGACTAAAGCACTGTTTTATTGTAACAGACAATATCTCTCTCAGATCAAGGAGGGCATCATTTCTAGAGCAAGGAGAAGAAGTGCTGTCTACAGTATATCTGACCTTTGTATAAAAGTTTCAGCTTCTTGTAGTTCCACTGTCAAGCTTCACAAAGAAAAATATGTCCAGGACTTGATGAGTGAAGTTAAAGAAAAAAATATGTGTTTTAGACATGGGATAATTGGTAATTGAGAAGGGCATTCACATATCATTCTCCTCCTTATTGTCACGTGAATTTTGATGGGTTCTCTAACTCCCGTAAGATCATTTAGGGATAAGTAGAAGGGTTACAATTCCTCTTTCTTTTCCCTTCCTTTCACCCTTAGTAACTTAAATCAATTTACAAAACCTTTTGCACCAGAGCTGAAAAGCTGCCTCCATTCTGTGATCAACAAAACATCACTTTTAATTATTTTTACCACTTCATACCATGTACAATGAAGAAAAATGCTTTAGAACTGTATCCCAGACCAAAAATCAAGCTCAATCCATTTAATTATCAGCAATGACAGAAAGAGATTCCTGCCTCAGAAAGAGCTATGATACAGGCATAATTAGCTCATTTAACCACAAAGAAATAATTAGCCAACATGAGAAGACAAGAAAAAGAAGTTAAAATGGCACAGCAGTACATTATCCCCTTTTATTTCTGGCAAAACTATTATCACATGGAAAGGAGGGCTATATGATACTGACGTGCCAAGTGTTTTAGCATAATGAAGTACTAAGGTACAAACAGAAGAGTTCCTGAATTTCATCACCCATCTGAAGAGCATCAGGCTCAGACACTTGTGAATTCTGAGATTAGTTTCTCCATCTTTAGGGGCTGATATGCATTTATAAATCTGACCCCCCAGTTAGCTATTCTACTAACAGTGTAAAACATTTATCACACTGCAAGAGACACCAACACAAAAATCCAGGTGATTGTAAAATTAATTTTCTCATCATAAGGATGACATATTTTTAGCAGAAACAATTAGAAAGATTTCAGTTGGAATTAGTTCCCTTTAGTTTAGGAACTTTGAGGCAAATAGAAAGAGTTTGAATAGCTTTTTTTAATTTTCTGAGGTCCTGCAAACCTATCTCAACTTGATTCTAGTAGACCCCAGCAGTGTCACTTCATGGAGGAGTCTGGAGGAGTTCTTTCTTCCCCTACTTTCTCCTTATTCTTCAGAGCATCTGAATTGCTGCATTACTGTTGCTAGTGGAAGATATTGAAGATCCTTGCTGAGACTTGGAAACCTATTGTTTCTACAGTGCAAGAGACATTTTCACTCACTGTGGAAGCAGTGAGTGGCCCTTTTAAAATTTTATCGGTAGTTTACTAGTTAATTACATTTGACTTGAAACTGCACAGTTACTAATCTGATTAACCAGGAAAACTTATTACCAGAAAGACTGGAAGAATTAATATGTTCTTAAAATCATATTTTATAAACACAGAACAGTATAATTAAAAGTGGTCTAAATGGGTAAAATATGTTCAGGTATTAACAATGAAAATTTTATGTCATGTACCACAGCACAGATATTTTTTATTTTTTTTTCACTGTTTACAGCAATTAGATCAAAGGCAGTCTATTTTTGTTTTGTTTGTAATGAACATTCTGAAAGATTTTGGATTACTATTGATTCTTGACAGGTTAAAAAGGATGCTTTCATTGTCTGAAACTTCAGGTTAAAACTGGATTCCCAACTGCATATACCATGTTCTTCTTTCCAAGGTCAGTGTCTCATAGTATGGTGAGATTCTTCCTTCCTTTGTTCATTTAGATAGGATGTAGGAGAACAAAGTTAACAGAGATCTCAGATAAGCCAGATTCAACTAAAGGGGATAGGTTAGGGTAGCACAGAATATGAATTGTGAAATGTGTTTTTGATTACCCAGGATAAAGATGTGCTAGACTGATAGAAGAAGCCCTGTGGGGATGCTAACTTTTGTACAGTGTTCTGGTCTTAAGTACAGCTGAAGGAGTTACCTTACATTAAGCGTTGCATTTGGTCTGTCTGTATTATGCTAACTATCTGTTGTACTGCAATTTCGTTAAATATGTCCCCTTTCTCCCCATCTGGAAACTCTGTCTTAGAGATTTGAGGATATTTGTACATCTGCCCAGGAGGTCTAGAAACCTCACTGAATCTGAGTGGGTTGCAAAACATCTGAAAGTAACAGCCATAACCCTTTTGCCTGCAGAGATGAGCTCTAGAATAAATATGCTATGAGTCAGGCACTGAAGGTTTGCAGAACAATACTATCTAGTTTGTGTTGTTTGCAGATGGGAGGCTTTCTGTGCGCCTTGAAAGTGCACTACCTGTGCACTTGTATGCATATGTATATTTGTATTTTTTTATATTATATGTATATGATTGTATGCATATGTATATTTCAGTCTGGGAAACATGTTGGAGTGTTTCAAAATGGTCCTAAGGTCTGGAGGCTGCTCTTGCAGAGCTGAGATTTCTCAACATGTAGACTTAGGTTTTAATTGAGGAGCTATTAAAAGAGAGTGAGGCCTCTGTGTCTAGTTTCAGAAAAGCAAAATGCTTTGTAGCCATGGTAAAAATAAGTTAATAATGAAAGTGCTGACAAAACCTTAGCTGCAGTGTTGTGAACTTTGCTGTTGTGAAAACATCAGGATTAAGTAGACGTGTGTGGATAATAAAATCTCCAAAGAAACAAATTGTCCATGAATGTATAATTATGTCTTTCTGTAGGATTTTAAACTCTGCATATTTCTTGTTTATATTTCACTTAAGCAACTAAAGCACTGTTGGCAGGATATTGTCAATGTTTAAAGCTATAAAAATCTTTCAAACAACAACAGCCTGAGGCTTTTTGTGTAGTACATACTACATTCACTATGCAGCGAATATCATTTTTACATGATGCAAACAATGTCAGAAATCAAAGGGAACACATATTGAAGAGAGCATCAACAGTCTTGAACACAGCCTGCCATCCTCTGGGCTTGGTGCAAGTCCACTGATATTTGTGGGAGTTGTTTCATTTTTCAAAAGTTTTTTAAGACATTTCATAGCATAATGTTTGCCTCATCTTCTATATAGAACAGTGTAAAGACGAAAGAAGTGTATGATTTTTTTTATTTTTTTTTAAATCTAAGAATTTTAGCATTCGGCATCAGCCTCATGAAAGATAATTAGTGTTGAGTGCACCTGTTTTTGCCCGTGCAAAATCCTACAATTCACAAATGCAGATTCACTGAGCATGACATTCGCACGAGCAGCAGAAGTGCAAAGTGAAGTTTGCAAGTGGGAAAGATGCTGCAAGCGGTTGCTGGGCTTCATGTGTGCAGTTAAAAGGAGGCTAATAATGTAAGGCATAATACAGCAATATTTATTATATGTACTGGGCGATCAGGTTCATTCATGATGTGTTTTGGCTCTGAGGGACAGGATTTTTCAAGTATTTAGAAATTTAACACAATAGGAATGCCTTGTGGATTTTACAGAAGTGCTTAGGTAGTTTAAATGTCTAACACACCATATGGCTTTAGGTACCTAAACACCTTGGCAACTTTGACCCGTGGTCAGTTCATATATTGAGGAACTTCTGTAGCTAACTGTACCTTAAGGCCTTTGTCATTTTTCTTGCGAGTTCTGCCTGCCAAATATAACATTTTCATTAGGTAGTTGACCAAGGGGCTGTTCTCATAACAAAAGCATGGTCAAACGTTGCCTTCACTTGAGAAGGACATGTACTTCACAAGTGGCTAGGTGCTTGTGGTCTTTTTGTTGCTGATGATCATCCTCTAGGGCATGCTTTGGAAAAGGTGGAGTGTTACCCTCGTGTTTATTTTGATTTTCTGGTGGGAGCAGTAAAGGGGGAAGGCGAGAAAAGGCTATTGAGTGCCTCAGTAAACGAACAGGAACACCATCTCTGATTTCTCAAGGGAATGTGCAGCCCTGCAAGAAATGTGTAATGAGTATAAAAAATGATGTTAATGCATCATTTACAGTAATTGAAATACTAACCTTAAAACATAGGGTTCATAAGTAAAAGACTGTGAAAGAGCAATAAGGCAGCAGAACATCCCCGCAGTATGAACACTTCAGTGCTGTCTGTTAGTGGCTAAAGAGAACGTGGTGGTCACTGGTATTATACTTGTGCAGAATTGTTAGTGATGTGACTAACTTTTTGCCACTGTAAATGGATACAGCCAATGTGTGGATTGGTATTGGGAAGGAAGGTGTTTACACCATTCATTAATCTCCCTCGTGTGTATAAAGAGAAATAGGTGAGATCTGACGCTGGGTTCTGAGCTGTGCTCAGTACTGTTTCTGTACAGATTACTACTTCCCCTATTCTTAAATTACTGTACAGTTTTGTGTGAAAACAAAATCTGAGGGAACTAACAAAGATTTTTAGATGCATGTCTGTGGCAGCCATGAAAGCCAGAGAGTCAAAAGAAATGTCCATTTAGTCAGTTCAGTATTGATACATCACAGAAATTTGTCGTGGAAAATTCTGTACTCATCCTGCAATTTCCAAAAACAAGTTGCCACATTTAATGAAATACGTGAATATAAAATAATATTGCTAAGATGTTGCATAATTCTAAATGCAGCCTTATCTTAAAAGAAGACAAATGCAGAGCATTTGGTAGCTTTGAGTAAGTATTTGGCACCATTTTACTCCTCCTATACCAGGACCTTTCCCTAACCAGGACCTAACCTTTCCCAGTTGCTCAGAGGAATCCTGTCAGTACTACCGCTGCTGCTGCAACTGATGTTTACTGGGAGATTGTATTTCTGGGGATAGTATTTCAGCACCCACAGATCAGCATTTCAATCAGTGGAACTTACATGGCCTTAATATCAAACAATCTTCAGGAGTGAAACCTGGGAGGCAGTACGTGAATGCCAACACTAACACCGGTTATAGCCACACTTTGGCTGTGCTATTTGTTTTGTATTGTTCAAAGAGAAGGAGAAGCACTCCATGAATCTACACTTGTCCACTGCAGTGTTTTTGCGGTTCCTGTGGTTTTGGATACTGTCATTTTTCAGAGAGAGGATTCTGAAATTGAATGGAGCCAGCATGGTAATTCCCTTGGTCCAAAAGTTCAGGAAACTGCAAATATCATTTGGGTTTTTTCATACCCATTTTGCACATAGCTGAACAGATTGAGTGGCTAATGCTAGTGGAATCTTCCAGTGTTTCTCATCTCACATACATACAAGCAAAACCCTCCTATTACTAAATGTTGCCAGATAAAATGCATATTGGCTGTGTCCTTGAAGAGAAAAACCCTCAGAATCTGAATGATGCAATTAAAAACAACCCTGAAAGATTGCTGCTTATTGCTGTAATTTCAAACATCAAGTTATTTAAGAGAATAACAGTATTTTCTTTCTCTCTTTTGTTATGTTTCTCCTCTTGTCTCAGAAGGTAATTTTTAGTTCACTCAAGGCCAAAGACAAAGCAAAATAGATGTACTGAAACATATGAGTACCAGGGATGTGATTTCCTTGGCAATGATAATCCTGTCACAGCTGTCAAAATTTACTCCTTTATCCATATGACATTTTAACAGGATGGAAACGCCATGTTAGAATAAGCAGCTATAAAGAACTCAGTCCAAAATTACTAACAACAGCAGGCTCTCCCAGGCAATATATTGTTTACAAATTTCAGAGAAATTGCTTTACCAATATTACATTTGAATTTGATGCTCCAAAGCTTAGCCATAACTCTTCTCTTTTATTACGGCAAAGTTAAAACAGACAGTTAAAAATGTTAATTTAATTTCCGCAGGGTTCCAGAGGAAAAGATAAGTAAAATTATTATGCCAAAAAACAAACAGTACAGGAAATATAATTCCTTGGGCTTCACAAATACTTTTGTTTTCTATCAGTTTGTTGTTGAGAGAGAAATTCAGGAACACATTACAGTTTTTGGGCCAGTTTGCCTCAGCTCAAAGAAAGGTAAATTTTGGAACTTCTGCATGTGTAGATGAGATGCTGGTGCCTGTAAGAGCTCACTTACTTGCAAAGTAGGTTTTCAGTAGTGCAGCAATGTCACTGTGTTGCAATAATCCTGCAATCCTGCCTAAATCAGTAAACATTCAAAGCACAATAAAAATGCTCTTTTAATAGTATTGCAATGGAAGTTGAGAGAGAGAGGTAAGGACGGGGAATCAACTCTTCAGCCATTCTATCACTTTATGCATTTTTCCTTCCTGAATTTTCTGTATATGCTGATTTAATAGCCTTGATTGGGTAGGGCTTCCCAGCTAATTGCATTCTTCGCTAGCTTTGATAAAAAGTTAATACTTGTATACTGAGTTCTCTGCAGAGGTGTTGATAACATCCAGGTATTGGTGTCCCCTGTGATCTAGTTTATACTTGATCAGGATTTTAAATATATAGCAAACGAACAGCGTTCTGACAGATAACAGGAAACCAATTACTGTCCCTTCACCATCACTGCTTGCATTCCTTCTTGGCTACCCTTTGAATGATACATTATTTGTTGTGTTCCCCAAGAAGGTCTTCGTTCAGTATTTTATGAAGAGCCTTTTTGATGCGTAGATTAAATATGACACAAAGTTAGAGCATTATCATCAGAGGAGCTTCTTCAGGCTATGAATGACCGTGCTGTCTTGGAGGTAAACCAAAAGTCCTTCTCACGTACTTGTCACTTCTAGCATGCTTTATCAGAAGAGTTTCACTGAAGTCATTGAAAAGCCACCAAAAGGACTTTATATTTAGATACCCTTGTAATTTCATCACACTAAACACGGTTCACCTTAAAAAGAATAAAGACACCTCTCTACATAGCTCTCAGGACAAAATAAATTGTGTCTGTAGGTCAAACTGTGGTTAGAAATACATGTATATATATGTTTAACAAAACAATAGAAGAAATGCTTAAGTTTAATAGACCAAACGTTCACATTTTAAGCTTTTGTGACAGAGTAAGACAGTAGACTTGCATCAGCTACATAACTGGTTCATTCTGCTAACTGTAAATATTGCTAAACTAAGCAACATCTCAGGTAAACAACTTGTCCTGGTGATTTCTAATGCTAATTTCAGTGCGGCAAGAACTTCATTCATAATTTTGAGTCAACTAATGAGACAAAAAAGCACCAGAAATTTAGCCAATATTATGTAATTTCCCATATTCATTATCAGTTTCTAAATGTTTCCACGTGGTACTGGAAATGATTTCTTTTTTCTTTCTTTCTTTCTTTTATTTTTTTTTTTTTTACATCAACAATTTTGCCCTCATTCCTTATCTGAAGAATGGAACTCAGGTTTCATGAGAATATTTTGTTCATTATTTGTAATCTGAACTTTCATTTTGCTTTCAAAGAGAAAAGCAGTAAGTAGGAAACATGACAGTCTAACTTACTCCAATACAGTCTCAAAGATTTTGATTGGACTGAATACTCAAGGTAGTGTTCTTTCTGATAAGGAGTACAGCATGTTAGAAATATCAGTAAATAACCATAGGAGGTATTATGCAATATGTAGAAAAAATCATTATTAGATTTTTTTTTTTAACAGAAATGCATTTTGTGGCTTAGCAAGAATATATCTATGTTGTTAGCCAATGGAGACTACCAGATTTTATTTTATTTATTTTTAACTTTCATGTGTATGTATGTATGTGTGTGTGTATACACAAGTCCTCCTGACAAGAACGCATTACATCTGTATCTATCCCAAACATGCTGCTCTTTCCAGGAGTGCATAATATTGAAAACATCCAATTCTTCAGAGCCTTGAAACTCCTGTTTTTGTCCCATATGAAGTCTGAAGCCATGATATAAGCGAGGTGTGAGAGTGATTCAATGATCAAAGTAATTGCTGTATCGTTGTCCAGTGTGTCATGGGAATTCTGCATGGCTTTGATAAAAATGTCTGTTGTTTTTTTTGTTTTGTTGTTTTTTTTTTTACCTGGCCTATTTTGTACTCTATTTCCACATATTTTTCTGTCTGTTACTGTTTCTCCTTTCAGATTTAGGAAAGCTGCTGTGCAACACTAATCTAGCACTAATCAGTATATTCCAGTGCATGCTTAAAAAAAAAAAAAAAATGCACTCTCCCTGGATCTTTTAACATGCTTCTAATTTTCCTTGCCCAGTGCCCTGCCAGTCAGAACATTCAGTCTATCTTTAAAACTCCTTGATGCTGTTTTTCAACATTGCTTTAAAAATAATGCTAGTTCGTTATGTTAGTATTCTTTTGTATTTTAAATATCATTAATTTCAAGAAGATATGATGTAATATTTGAAAAGTTGTTTGAAATTGAAAAATGACTGTTTAAACAACAAAGTAAATGATTGTTAAACTATTAAAAATCAACTTCCTTTAAATATGTATGTATTATAAAACACAGATGTTTCAGTTAAATAAGTGTTGTTACAGTGTTAGAATACCTCCACAGCTTCAGCTTGTCTTGTTCTGTAATAAGAATCATGAGATTTTAGAAAATTATATCATTACAAAAAGTATTTAACTTACCTGTGCCTTTGAGAGAACAAATTACAGCAGAAATGAGAGGGAACCAGTGACAGTGTAAAGCGTTCCAGGGAAACCTTATTGCACACCCAAATGCAGTAAATATAGAGAATATGAAAAACAAAACCATATTTCATAACTGTACAGTATCTAATAAAATGCTGCTGACTTTTCCTTCTTGCCCTCTTGGGAAAATCCATTTGTAACAGTTTCAGAAGTCTTCCATTTAACATGTTGTTGTATATTTAATAATGGTGACCGACAGTCTTGCAGTCTGTGCACCAGCAAAATGTCTTTGAACTCCAGTAGGATATCATCCTGAGTTGACCAGGCCCTTGATTTTGAGGCATATGTAATCACAAAGTAGCAAAAGATAGAGACTTCTAGTGCCTCTGGAAATCTTATTCACCTTGGTGATCTCTTTATGCGAGGCTGCTAGTAAGGTTGAAAGCTTCTTGATTGCCTTCAAAAGGATTAGATACATAAGGTAATCATGTTTATGATTTCATATAAAATATGTGGGAGTTTTCAATAATAATGAGGTAGCATTAAGAAAGGGAAGCAAATACATTTGTCCTGTACTCAGTGTGTACATGCACTTGTACATGTACACATGTACACTTGTACATGTACATGTGTTCAGGCACTCCTATGTCATCAGAATACTGAGGGGTTGTATGGCGTGTATCTATCTGAAGAACAAGTGAAACTTAATACTGGTTTCCAGGTTAACCACAGGATACTCTTTGCCCCTCTTCTCCTATCACATCCTGCCAAACGTTATTGGAAGAAGATGGGTGGTCTGCCATGTAGGAGACTGTTTCATTTGTATTTTCACAGACCTAATGTGATTATACCTTCCCTCTTTAGCCTACACTGGCGAGATAAAGGAGATTCAGGGAGAGACAGAAGAGAGAAGCATGGAGAAAAAACCTCACTGGGATTCTCCTGATGCCATTATAAAGAGCCTAATTGCCTCTGGGCATAGTCAGAAAGTCTAGAGTTGCTAAATAGTGTATAAATTTTCCCTGAGGAATTATGGTTATCCTCAGCAAATATAGAGCTCAAATGTCTGCCACACCATCCGCAATGACAGCAGTCGCTAAGGGTAGAGATTCCTTAATGGCTGAAATCCCAAATTACTGTATTTTTTACATAATGTTGTGAATACTTCAGTGTGTTTTTGTAACAGATAATTAGCTAAATTCATCCTGAGCTTTGAAAATCAGAAACTCTGATGTAGTAATGAAGATTGAACGTATCATTGTTTGTGCTGAAATATTTAATGTATGGGCTTCCACAGTCATGTGCGTTGAAATTGTCTGATATATCTTGATGTTTGCTCCGCATTAATTTAAGGATTCTGCTCTTGAGAGATGCTCTCTCTACTTTGAAGATCCCTTCTACTTTCTCTTCTGAGCATTGTATGCTATCTTAGTCTGTAGTATGATGCTGAGTGTCAAAGGAGACCTGAGCACATCATGTCGTCCCTAAGCTGGCTTCCCCAGCTTTAAAGTAATGATACTGACCACCTTCATAAAATTGTCTGATCTCACTGCATTAAAAGAAACCTATGAAGCAAGGTTTTCTTACTTTGCCAGTATCTTAGTAAACCTTAATTGTTAGACTACATCTAAATAAAATGGAGATAATAATTCTCTTCCACTGTGGAGTATTTTGAGATCTACAGAGGAAAAGGCTTTATAGGAGGCATTACTGCAGCAATTTCACCTTCACTTCTATACAAAGGAGGATTTGGTGTGTTGCAAGTTCTCATACTTGACCTGATTATATATATTGTAGAAATGCTAGAGATAATCTGTTTTATTCATTTTTTCCTCATTTGTGTTGTGTTCCTCAGTGACAGTGGCTAGGTCAAGTGAGCCTGCTGGAAGGACAAGGAGAGGTCTTGTATGCTAATGACAACTGAGCAAATTCAAGGCTGAGAGGATTCCAAAGATTCCAATGAGAGGCAGTTAGGAGAACGTACCACAGGGGTCACAACAAGGGTTTGTCAGCTTGTGGGTCAGGCAGAGAGAATGAGAGGAGCAGACAACAGGCAACCAGGTCACAGAAAAGACAAAGACGAACTAAAAGGGAGCTAATGGGATGGGGCTGGAGTTCCCACAATTCACAAAGTTATTCACAAAGCTAAAAGACAGGAGGCAAGGATGCATCTGTAGAGACAGAGTTAACTGTGGAAGAGATACTTATAAACCCTCTAATTTGTGCTCTCCTAGATTATATTCCAATAAAATCTGCCTTTTTTTGAGTGTAAAAGCTGTCTTACTTTCCTTGGGAAGTTCAGTATAGAAGTCCTAGGCAGGTCTTCCTCCAAGTTTGAGCCATTTTGAGAAATATATATACATTTCAGATATATATACAATATATAAATATTTATTTCTAGAATGGTTATTTGTTTTATAAGAGAATTTTTATTGAAATTCTGACCATTTAGCATCACATAAATATGGCTGTATCTGATACTTTTCACAGTACAAATCTGTTCCATTTTTTGTCACTGCGTGCTACCACACTGGAGTACAGTGAAGCACAAGTCTGTTAAATTGGGAGTTGAAGCACATCCATGTCTAAACTCATCAGCAGAACACAGGCACTCAGGAGGGTGATGGGTTCTGTGAAGGGTCAGTCATCTGGAAGTTGAGCAGTGGTGGAATATGTGGCAGCTACCCATGAGCCTGTTATAAGTGATGCTGAACTAGTCTGCTATATGATTCCTGTGATTTATGGCTATCTGTTGGGCTAGAAGATAAAGCTTTCAATTAAGGAAGTTCTAACTGACCATTAAAATAATGTGAAGAACTGGCTAGTAGTGGATGAGAACTGCTGATTTTAAGTAACTTGCTATTGATTTTGCAAAAATTGATGCCATCAATATAGTTGGAGTAAGTCAGCACCATTACAAACTTAGCAAATATTCCTGATCTAAACAAGACAAAAATGGCAGAGAAAAATCAGTGTATTAATGTGCTCTGATAAGAATCATTATAACCACAGCAAAGTTTCAGGGTTATCATGGATGATATTTCATAGAATCATATTTGGAGACATCATGCTGATGGGTGTAATTGCCTTTAAAATAAGCTTTATGCTACTTAAGACTGATTACCACCAGTGTTATTATTCATCTAAAATTGCTTGGAAAAGGGCATAAAATGTTTCATACTGAAATTGATAACTCTGGAGGCTTGCAGTTGGCTAACCACATTTCCAATACATGCAGTTCATAATCTGAATATTCAAGTGCTCTAAGTATTTCCCTATTGATCCAAATTTCTTTGTGAATTATGTACAGGCTGAAAACTCAATTTTCAGTTGTTTTGCTTTATATTTTACAAATTGCTAATAATAAGGGAACAGCAGCTTAGGAGTAGTATGTACATAATACATCACAAAATCACAGAAGAAATATACTTGTATTGAACAATGCCTTCTCCTACTAGAAGACATTATTTATAATTATATAAACAAGCATGTGAGTCTTACAAAGGAAGCTTGTGTCACTGGAGTGTGATTTGAAATCTTTCTTAGTTGATAATAATTTCTAATTTATAATTCTGAAGTTGCTCATATTACTATGGGTAGAAACATCCCTATGGGGATCATGGCATTGGACAATTGGAATCTGTTTTTATGGTAAGCGCAAAAGCTGTTGTTTGTTTTTTTTTTGTGTGTATGTGTGTTGTTGTTTTTTTGTGTGTGCGCGTGTGTTTTTTGTTGATGTTGTTTTTGTTTTGTTTTTAACTGTGTGATGAGCTGAATTCCAGGGAAGGAAGTACTCACAAATGAAAGGATTCATGATGATTTGCTAGTCTGAACCTCTTAGTCATTGAACCTAATGTGCAAGTATGAAAGAGCAAAAGTATTTCCAGTCAGGTGCAAGCAACATTTCACCCGTGCAAGAAAGACAGGCAAAAAAGAGAGAGTAAGTCTTCACATTTCCAAAGATTGTTCCAAGCCCTCATATCTGCTTTTGTTAAGCTCACTAAATTAAAGATAAGACCTTTGCCCTTGCATGCAGATAAGAAAATCTGATACAAGCTGGAGTGGGGAAGAGATACAGTAGCTAGCTCCAAACCTTGTCCCACTGTTTTAATGCTGTACCCTTGCTCTGGAATGCAGTGCATGCTGCTGGGCTGCAAAGATTTTGTGAGCATTGGCTAAAAGAGTGTATCTTGTCTGTTTCAGTCTCATTTTAAAGCTAAAAATCAAGCCTAAAATGTACTTTCAGAAAGAGGAAGATGATTGGTGATTTTCTTTTTAACTTACAAAGGGAATACCAAAGGCTAATTTGTGACTGCTTATGACTGTATGAGTAATACGTCTTCCCATAACATAATTTTCTTAGTGAAAATGTGCTACATAACTGTAATTGCCAATCAGTTGTGAAATGAGAGACAGTAAATTATTTGTACAGTCTGTTGAAATGGTAAACTGCAGGAGCCAAGGACCCCTTACTGAAATATTTGAATGTTCTCTGTTAGGAAACAGGGACTAATTTAAATTAGTTCCATGACTGGTCTGTAAGTTTTGGCTAATTGTCACAGAATTATTACATTAGACATCAGTATCTAAAAACTTATTTTTCTTCTAATATAGATTTTTCCCTGAAAGAGCACTGATTTTGTACTGCTATATATAACACAAAATCTATACGGTATTTTATGAGCAATGGATACAAGAAGAGACAGTTCTTATTACAAAGAGCTGCAGATCTAAAATTATTTTCTATACAATAGTTATCCATAATGATAGACACTCAGAAGAATAAGGTTATACTTAGCTAAGGTTTCTGAGTCCAATTTCCTACCTAAATGAGAAAGCATTTTCATTTGAAGGTGAGGGGGTATTATTATGGACTCTCTTACTGTTTTTCCTACTTACTATGTAGGCACTCTGCTTCAGCTAGTACCACCAGAGCATTCACTTACAAATGCAGTTCAACAATATCAAAGCCATAAAGACACCATGTTTTTGAATTTTTTTTTTATCAAACTGCTGACATTGACTTATTTAATTGTGCAGCCTAAAATGATCTGGATTAACTAGAAAAGTGTATCTGTGCATTTTGGGGGATTTTAGTTGTGCATTGTAACAGTTCGTGTAAAGTCAGATCCTTAGCAGGTGTAAAGTAACGTTGTTCAGTTACATTTGAGACACTTATTACAGTTCCAGTAGCTCAGCATCTAGTAATCTTCAGGAGAAACCAAACGTATCTGTTGCATATGGTTTATCTTGCTGCTTTATTTTGTAGTGCTTGTGTGCTTTAGGCAGAAGTCTAAAATACAATCCACAAGGGATATTCATGTCCAAGACCAGTGCTTACAAGACTGATATTAGAAGGTTACTTCCTGTGATAGTGTCTGGCATAGAAGTCCTATTGCCTATTAGTATGTAAAATTAAATATTTATATGAATCTTCTGTGATACAGTTTATTTACTTGTATACAGAAGTTTACTAAATGATCAAAGCATGAGTGGGATTTGTGTCTGAAGCCCCTTCAATGTCCTAAAGGGCTGTAGTCACAGCCAAGGCTGATGGTCTACAGTTTGTCATTTTAAATCAGACTTAACTTGAATGTCTGCCAGACCTTTGATCTTAGTCAAATTTTGATTCTCTGAAGTCCTTCAGGGATATTTCACGTAGAATAAGCATATCAGAATTCAGAAAATGAAAGCATATTTATGAGAATTAACAAATGTAGTGCTGACTTCTGTGAATGAAAGTGGATGCATTAGAATCATCTGCTTGAGCTGCTGACAGGAAGAAGATTGATATTAGTCTATCTTTACAGTTGAGAGCAGAGTCAAATGTCTGATAGATAGAGTACTGTGGCAACATACATCGTTGCTCAACTGATTTTTTTTTCTTTTTTAAATGAATGGAATGGTCAAGGAAAGTGCAAGGATTTATAGCTCTTATTCATCATTTCAAATTTTAACCAAGTTCAGCACAGAACAGAGGATAATCCCAACCATCTGATGGCTATTGAAGCCATGTGAAATGAATTGTTGGTCCTGGAATTCCCACTGCCCTAAAAACTCACTAATAGAATTTGGACAGATAATCATGGGATGATACAGTGAAGCTATTCAGAAACCTGAAGATGCAAAAATATTTTGCTGATTTGTCAGATGTAATTTTCTGTAGTGATTTTGTATGCATTCCTCTAAAGATATTAAACAGTTAAGCTAACTCGGGACAATAAAAGTTAGGTGAGAAGGAAGCCTGACTTAAATGGGCAGAATAAACTGGATAATAAAGAAATTATCCCCAGCAACTCTAAACTTTTGGCTGTTGTGAGTAACAAGAAAGGAAGAAAAACTCCCCACCATAAAGAATGAAATAGCTTGGAGTGATGGTCTGAACATTATAATCACAAAGTTCTGCCTTCAATCTTGCAAATCCTTCAGTCTTGCAAATACTTTTTTGTGTCATAACTTTACAAACCTAGATAATCCTCTGAGCTTATTGGGTCTACTTGTGCAAATGAGGTTGAATGTATGTATGATTAATGTATGCACTGAATATTTTTCTTGTGTTCTTCCTGTGTGTGTATGTATGCATATATTTTTAAATGAAGTACATTCAGCGTGGTCTCCCAGTGCTTTGCTTCAGAGCACGTTCATCAAATATTTCTATTTTAAGGTCTGGATAAATTAAAGGATACAGTATATAGCCTCTGTGTAGAGGCCCATCCAGTGTTTGCCAAAGGTGTACAGCCTTACAAGCAAAAGGAAATCGCAGGAAAACAGTTCCTTGACTTCTAGGAACAGAGGCTGAATGCACAGAGCCCAAATGAGGTTTATATTGATCTGGCAGAACATGAAAACAAAGGCAGGGACAGAAAATGAAGTAAGGAGGGTAGTTGCTCTGAACTGTGTAGACCGTGATTAAATTGTGATCGAACACTGGAACAGGTCAGCCAGGGCGAGTGGCTGTGGAATCTGAGTCCTTGGAGATACTGAAAACTCAAGTGGACGTGGTCCTGAGCAACTTGCTGTAGTTCACACTTTCTCACTGCTCTGGGGGTCGTGGGTGGACTAAACAAGCACTAGAGGTCCCTTCCAAACTCCCTTCTTCCATGATTTTATGAATTGCAGGAACTATGTTTGAGCTAAAATTTCCAGGTATAAAACATTAGTGTTCTTGGCACTTTAGACTGAGTGATTGGTTACAACTTTTGTCACTCAGCCTCAGAAGGTCCTGTGTTATACTTAACTATGTTCAGTGTGTATCCACAGTTCATACAGAAATCTTTCCTACAGCTTAGGTTCTTTACTTTGAGGAAAGGTTTTAACAAGTGATGCACTCAGAGGCAGATACCAGCTTCTCTAAGTGTTGCATTCTGGAGATGAAAATCAGAGTGTCTCCTTAGAGATTACCCCATGGGCAAACTGGAAGTCACTGTCAGCAACAGATAAAATTCACGTGGTTGTATCTACTTGTGAGTAGATGCATATATCACATGTGAGAAGGATGTACAGCCTGACCTTCTGTCCCACATCCCCTCTCTGTGTAATATTTCTTAGAACGGGAATGACAAAGGGCCATGTCCACTACACGCCTTGTGTGCCATCAGATGCTCTCCAAATGAATACTTTTATTCTCCTCCACGATGCACGAGTGTCACAGGACCTGCAGCCTATGCCTGATCGAGCAATCTCAGGTCAGAGTATCTCAGTCTATGAACTGTCTTTTTCTGTGAGGTGATTTATCGTGACAGCCATGCTCTTTAGTCAAGAGAGCACTTGACAGAAAGAATTACTCTCTAGAGAGTGGGCAGTGTTCTCTCAGTTGCTGCTGCTCTCCTGGGGCATTCTCAGTTTACTAGCAGAGCTGGGTTTCTGACAGGAAGGAATATGTTTACATTGCAATACTTTATTTTAATCTTCTCATCTTCCCAGTGATCTTTCTATAATGATCTAAGCACTGAAGGGTGTGTTGCTGGTGCTTTGAACAGAGGGAAGATCAAAGGTCTGGTTATCTGTGGTTTTCTGTCTAATTAGTGACGTATATGGGTAACATACAGCTGTTTCGCAACTGCGAAGAAGAGAAAGAAATGCTGTGGCTAAATGCCAAAACAAAATTAGAAACAAATTCACTGAAGCTACGCTTTACTGTTTCAGCTCTCAATTTTTAAAGGAGAGACAGAAATGGACAAAGTCAAGCCTCCCATGAGATCTTTAGTAAACCAATGAAAAAAAAAAAAAAGCATGATTTTAGAGAGCAGACATCCCAACCCAATTTACCAGCAGTTATACTGGCAAAAAAAAATTTACTGGTATAAAATTTTTACCAGTATAAAATTATAGAAAGAAACTAATTCCTGCTCTTTGTCATTTAAGTTAGACCCTCAAAACACATATCTCTACCTTCTCCTCCATCTATATGCAAGCACCTTCAGTTTAGATGAATTGTGAATGATTATGAAGGCCGAGAACAAAATGTAGCCCTTAATTTTGTCACTTCTGGTGTACACCAGAGCTTTATGTTCTGTTCATTTCCATTGTGAACATTCTGAAGCTGCAGCATTCTGGCCTTGTGCACTGTCTCTCCTAGGGACCTCATTTTTGACTGCTGCCTTGAGTTTTCAGACAATGTGTGATTTCTGTTTGAAGCAGGTAGAGTTTCAGGTTGTTTTTTTTTTTTTTTGTTAAGAAAGCACACATTTCATCAGGACCCAAAGGACAGATAGAATTTCTTGATATATTCTTTCTTCCAGATCCAGTGAGTGAATACAAATAAATTTATTGAGAGACTGTTGATTCCTGAATATTAAGTATTGGCATGAAAGAACCTTTTGCAGTTTTCTACTTTGACAGCTAACTTTTGAGGAACCCCAATTTTTTCAATAGAAAAAGCTTCATATTCGCATTGTACTAGATGATAGTGTGGCTTGTGATATCTCATGTCCAGCTGGATCCATCATGCAGAGTTGTACCACTGGACAAGACCTGTCAGCTCAATACAGCATTAGACTTTCAGTCTAGTCCTGTTTGAGTAGCATATCTCAGTGATGGCTTTCTACTGTATTACTTTGGAGAGGCAAAAATTCAGTTATTCTTGGGTTGCTTGATAAATCATTTTATCCAAGATACCATTAATAATAAGCTAAAGTCAAACTTAATTGAGTATATTCCCTGCTGAATGTCTGTTAAAGATAAAAGGTTAAAGTAAGGTATAGAGGACATTTTCATTTTGTAAGTGAGAGAACTGTACAGGATATCTACAGTCCCTTTTCCTTTCTCTCTTTTTGTACCTTTAGGCTTTAAAGTGAACGAGCCAAATTTGGTTCTCAAATGGGCAGCGTAAGAGGTCAGACATGGGTTTTAGTTTTGTGCATGGCTTATTCTACTCGGAAGTTTTGTAAAGAGTTTTGTTTATTTTATTTTATTTATTTATTTTTGTGCAGCCATGGGAGACTGAGCTCATTAAATTTCTCTGAAAGAGTGAAGCTTTGTGTCCGGTTCACAGATGTTTCTGAGTCTCCCATGTGACAAGCATTCAGTATACTTCTTCTTGCAGATATGTTTCTATTCTTTTGACTCTTTTTTGTAAGCTATTGCAGTAGCCACTCATCGGTGTTGTTTTTGTAGCATCTAAATAAAGCACGGACATGTTTTAGTCCCAGTCATAAGGATGGGGATAGAAAGGTTTAATCAACATGCAAAAGAGCACAAGGCAAATCAAAAACCTGAAAAGTAATCTAGACCTTAGTTGGAAGGCCTCAAACACAAGATACCTTTTCACTTCAGTATCTCTCTTCTGTAATTATGAAAAAATAATAATCCCAGGACAACAAATTCTTCCTCAAAGATTATTAAAAGTAAACCTTGTTCTTTTTAAGACCAGTTAAGTTTATACAATAATTTGATTTCTTTGCTAAGTCAGCATCCCTTTGCATATCCCTAAATCTCTACAACAAATTGCTTAGCAGAGAGCTTTTGTAACATATTTGTGTGAAATTCCAGAGTCTGCTGAAGCCAGTGAAAATTTCCATCCTGTCCCTAGCAGAGAGAAGTCAAAGTATCATTATATGTGAAATAAATGATAAAGGTTTTCATCCTCTTCACCTGTTTAAGTCTGACTGTAATGTTAACTTCATGAGTGAGAATATGGCTGGGGGCTCCAGACAGTGATGATACATTTATTTCAAGTCACAAGAGCCAAGAAACTGCAAGACCAAAACCCCAGTGGGATATTCTTTCATCCTAACTACTTGTGCAGTGTCTCTCTTCAGCTACTAGTGACCTTGGGTCTCCCATTGGGGCCTTTCTAGCTGACAGCAGCAAGCCATATAGTTTATACAAAAAATTGTAACCATAAAGAAAAGGGGGTGGTGTGGAGAGAGAATAAATCTTTTTCCCTTTTTAAAAACTTGGGGCCCTTAAAACTTCTAAAAAACATATCACAATAGCAAAGACTTGTTAAGGAATGCAATTCATTTACAGATTAATTGACACTAGATGATACAGCATTGATACATTTCAATGGACAACGAACTTCAGGATGAGAAAACACAAAAACAAATTAGCACTGAGGACATTAACACTTCAACTGAACACAGTGTTTCATGAGTCATGTAATATAATTACTTTGCCACATTTTAGCCTTGACAATTTAACAGTAAAGTTTTGTTTTAACCAAGATTTTAAATCTAAGGGGAAACTATAGTAAGAACATTCAATTATTCAAATTCACTTTATATACCATTGGCTGCATGCTGTTTTTTTTGAGGATTTTCTGTTTTATATAGCATCAGCAAAATTTCTATCAAAAACTTTTTCTCCTTGTGGGAAAAAAAAAAAAAAAAAAAAAAGCAGATTGTTTCCTAGCAGAGCATAAAAGAGAGATTGCTGTGTTTTCTATTAGAGCCACCAAAACAGTTTGCACAGAGGACAGTAAATTTTGTTCATGCTGTGCAGACATTTTGAACCAGATGACAAGTCCAACAGCTTGGATTCTCTGGAAGGTGAGATTTCAGTGGCTCCAAATGAAAATGAAAAAGCAAGATTGAGGGACACTGAAATGAAAGGCACTTGGGTGAGTGACAAACACAAATCAATCAACTTTATTATGCCCTGTTTCTCCTATAGAGTTCTGGGGCCAGGAAGGCAGGGTGCATGACAGGTATATCCAAAAATGTCAACAAATCTACTGCTTTCAGCTCTTCAGTGTGTTACCACCCAATGCAAACATTGCCAACAAAGGAATGGCATGTCTGCATCAGTGGTGGCACATTCTGGGAAAGCAGAGGCATTACCCTGGCACAGTTTGCTTAATTTTGATCTGATTGTGCCATATGGTTGCATTTTAATTTTGTATTTAAATGCGGTGCTTGCTGTCTCTGACCCCAAAGGAATCATTCTAGACTCCTTTGTGAAAATTATGGTCAGTGAAGAGGAGATTGGAAATAAGAAAGAAGGTGGTGATGATTGGCAGTAGTCTCAGCTGGGCAGCGAATTAAGTGCTGTGGCAGTTGTATGGGATGAACTGGACTAGGGAGGCTCAGGTGAAGAGGTGCAAGGAAAGCAGCAAGTGGTAGAATTTTACTAGAGAAACAGACAGAGATAGCAGAGTGGGGAAAGGTGGAGTAGGAGAATGCTGGATGAGTGGAACGGCTGAACAGTCTGAAGAAGAAGTAGGAGGTTGCATACACAGCTGTGCCAAGAAGGAGCAGTGCAGATTATAAGCTGTCAGAGGGAAAAGAAAGGACAGGTAATACAACCATGTGTCATCTGAAACTCAGCCCAGCCTTGGGTACTTCTGTATGGAATTTTAGTGAAACTTTTGATTTTGAGGAAGAAGGAAAAAAAAAATCCGTCACTACAGATGCTCTTCAAAGTTAACTTATGAATGCTAGTATCAGATACAGAAATACCTGCCAGTCCCTACCATATACCTATTCTCTGCAAGACCACCTGCAACATGGGGAAAAAAAAAAACAGTCACAACTCAAGGAATTATGCAAGGCGAGGTCTCTAAAGTATCTTTGTGGTTCTTAGTCCAGTGAATAAAATTACTGAGAAGTCAGTCAACTGTTCCTTAAATATACTTCAGCACTATTTCCATTACAGAGCCACATTAGAGAGATGAATAGCTGTTGCTTCTGGAAAAGGAAGAGACTCCCAAATCATATATTTTTTGTTTCACTCTACAAAGCAATAGAACTTCCCTCCTCATTGGGCATCTGCATCTTGAGTCAGAATTGTATCCAAACCCACGTGAGCCAAATTTAAAATCAACAGAAACAAAAGTTTGTGGGAGATCTTTATCATTTAAGGCAGTAGTAACATCATGAGGAACATTTGGTTGTATGAACTTTTCACTAATCTCTGCAGAAGTTTTCTGCATATGACTGAAAAAATTCTACAGCTCTTGGCTGTGTATAAATGAATCTGTACCATTTGGATATCTCCACAGATAGGCAGTATGAATTCATTTATATTCCGGATCTGAATCAAATTGTTTCTGCCATTTTTGTTTAAACAGGGAATAGTTCTTTAGAGGGGAACACATAGGTGTTTTGTTTTTTTACTGAGTTCTCTTCTGTTGCAGCACAAAGGTGTCCTTTGAACACCTCCCTGGTCTTTCATTTCAGACTTCGGTACAAATAAGCAATAAATCTGCTGAGTTTCAGACAGTGCAGTGAATTTCATTTTATAATACTGTACTGTCATAGTTGCAACACTGTAACAGTAGGACATTACATAAAATTAAGCAGTCTATTATCTACTAGAAAGGAAAGAGCTTTTCTTCATTCTCTCTCTTTTTTTTTTTCTTAACTTTGTAGTAGATGATAGTATAAATCACATTTTGTACTTCTTTCAGGAATGCCTGTTTGTTCTCCTGTGATTCTATATAAATCTCTAAATTTAAACAGTCCCTAAAAGACTTTGGTTTTGTTGTTTTTTTTTTATTATTATTATTTTTTTTTCACTTCTGCTCAGCATACAGACTTAGACAGCCCTATGGTGGGCAAATAATCTTTTTGTTATGTGATGCATCTGCAGGCCCTTCACAGCAAAAGATCTTCTAAAGCAGCAGGGCCAATCCTTTAAGTTGAGAAACAGTATATCAATAAAGGTCAGTGTGACAATGTGATTTATTGAAATATTGTGCTGCTCCTAGCAGTTAGTATTTTATATTATATGATACACGGCAGGTATTTTTATTCGTATTTGGGTTCCCCACTGAAAACTTGTTCAACCTGTTTTATTATTTATTGTTGCCTTTTAGAGATGAAAGAAACCAATTTATTCAGCTTTCATAACGATTCCGAACAGGTACAAAGAAGTTAAGGGCTAACAGGAAAAATCAATTGGTTAATAAAATAGTTAATTGACTAAATGCTTCTTCCAAGAGGCCTTGAATGCAGACTGTTCAGGACCAGAGGAGGTTGGTTTAATTAAAACAGGATCTCACTGTATAAAAGCCTTTTCTGCAGATAAGATTTTCAAATTTGAGTGTGCTTGTTCCTGTTTTTTTTATAGTTTACAAATGCAGCAGAACCAGGTACCATAATTAGATCTTTTCACAATTTTTAGTATCAATTTTTCTCAGGTTTCCTTATATGGCCATGGCAGATGGCAAAATCACAGTGAAAGCATATCTAAACATAGAGCGATCCATCAACGTGTTTGGATCCAGAAAGATTTTAAAGATAAATGTATCAATCATAGACAGACCAAAACCATGTTTTGTCTCATTCTGCTGGACTGTCTGGTGTTTTTGTTGTTGTTGTTTTGTGTTTTTTTTTTTTTTTTTGTTTTGTTTTTTTGTTTTTTTTTAATTGGATTTATGCTGCCATTGCTTGTGAAATCTAGGATTTTGAAAAGGCAAAGGGAAGTGCGAAGTGATTTCCATTCACCACTTCTGAAATCCTAGCTGGTGAGCATCCAGAACTGTTTTTGGGCTCAGTGATGTTAGTTGCTGAATGCCTTTCAGAAAGATACTGAATGTCTTCCACTTGTTTTAACGTAGTATAACCATCACTGTAAGAGAGTGTCTAAGCATCTGGTCTCCTGGTATGTATAATGTAAATTATAAGCATATTTTAAGTAGCAGTGTCCCAGGGACACCATTAAAATCATGAAACATAGTTTACAGTAGCTAAACTGACTGTACATAATCACTGTGTTATGGCTCTCTGGTTCAGTCTTAAAATGTCCAGAAACTCTTAGTGTTGCCCTTGAGTCCAGTAGGAATATCCCCTTGTCACATTCCCCTGAAGAGAAGTATCACCCATCTTCAGCACCTGTGTTATCCCCACATACCATTGCAAAAAAAAGGCAGAGAGCAGCAGAACCATCTCTTGGGCTCTTCTTGTACTCTGTATCATGGTTGACATTCACAATTGTTGGCTGATATTCACAACTGCTGAGCATTATCAAATCTTATAGACATTGGTGGAAATGTAATACTCATCTGTTGGAATACTGGCAATAAGTGCTTTTTGCCTATGTATTTGAAGTTTACTGTCCAAATATCTGCATCATTATTTTCATTTTCTTTACTGATGAAATGCCTCTTGATGGCAAATATGCTTTATTCCATCATGAAGACAATAGGTCTGCTTTTTAGTCATGTCACAGGCCTCTGGCTTAGTTATACATAATGGCATCTCACAGCTCCCCACCTCCCTCTGACACTTACCAAGGTGTCTGTAGTTTATGGAGTCTGTCAACAAGCTCTACATTTAATTGAAATATTGAAAAAAAAAATAATCCTGTGATTTAAAGAACGAAGGTTTTGCTGATGTTGTTCAGTGTTTCATTTGTCTGACTCCCAACAAGTACAACGTGTTGATAAAGGACACGGTGTGAATGGCAAGGCACTTTCATTGACCTTCACTGTTGGCTCAAATTGACATTCAGGCAGGAGAGATATTCAAATAGTTAAGGTTAAAAGAAAGGCATCTTTGATTAACAGTGAAGTAATGCATCGAAATTCCAAATTATGTAGGAGTCTGTTCAGGCTACAATTTGTCTTGTTTGTTTTTAATTTTAGATTCAATGTCAATGCAGGATTTTAACTCTCTGGTTACACTTCTTTATCCCTATAATTCTCTAATGCAATTGTGATATAATCCTCAATTTTATTAAGAGCCAAGTTAAAAAACATCAATATGTTATTCAGAATATTACATTCACTGGAAGTTTAAGCTAGTACAATGGCCTGGGAACTCCTCTGAGCAGAAGGTATATATTTGCTTCTATTTTAAGGGACTCCTTCAGTTTTGAAAGGTGAAGCAAACAGTATTGTTAAACCATCATCAAAACTCCTGAGTCAGAGCACTTCGTTTGTACAGCCATAAAGGTGGATTTATGCTAAAATGTCAGACTTTGCATTGTAATGGCTGGTGGCTGGGCATACATTTCCTTCTGCTGGGGGAGTGGTAAACACTGGCTGAGGAACAGCGAGTGCAAGTGGGGAGGTAACTCCTATAACAATCCTAAAAGGATTTGTTAGAGCTTGAATGCCTAGCTATTCAGCTCTGTGATGTCCACCATTGTAGCACCTAATGCTTTTGTGGGTTGTGGTTCTGTGACAATGACAAGAAATCGATACTAATTTTCATTTTACTGCTCTAAAAAGCACAGCGAAAAAATGGCTGTTAAAAGAATTTCTAAGGAGAACTGTTCAAATCTTTTCGTTATTAAAATTGAAATCATGACAGGCTCTGTTGGACATGGTGCTTTGTTGCAGTTAAGCTACCCTGGCCCCCAAACTGAAAACAGTACTAAGCCCGAGATGTTAAATGCTTAAATCTTCCTCTTCTTGTGGCTCATTGTCCACAAATACATGCACTGGTATTCCAGCATGCAGTGCTGAAAGGGCTGCTTCTCCCATGAAAAATTTGGATCCCAAACAAACAGCTTGAGATTTCACGTCGGATAATTGGGCTTTACCTGCATTTTAAACAAAAATCCTGGTCCTTTTATAAACTGCTTGAGTTGGGAGACATGCAGAGCTTTTGCTGAAAGAAATGCATTAATCCTTTTAAGTTTGATAAAAGGTTCTTTCATACTATACTGTATAGTTTCCTGCTGTGGGACCACATTTGTGTAGAATCTCCATTTGTGGGGAAAGAAAGACTCAGACTCCTTCTAATGGCTTGAAGGAAAGACTGATAAGGGAAAATAATACACGCTTAGACTTAAAATTGAACGCAATTCAGGGGAGGTTTATTACATTAATTGGAGTTAATGGACCTCCTCTGTCCCTTGTCTTTGTTCTCCCTCGGTGTGCTCCTAGGAACTGTAGGTGATCACCTTTTTCATTGGGGCTGGCATTGTGGCAAGTCCAGAACTGATCTCTTTACAACAATATGCAAGGTCCCATTTTCCTTGTTCTTCTGGTGCATTCACTACAGATGTTAGTCCAGTGTCTGATGATGACAGTACAAGGCATTACAGCAATCTACTGCCAAAACAAGCAAAACAAATGGCTAGTTTCTTGTGTTTCAACCCCTCTCTGGCCTGGATTTATTTTAGTAGCTCTGATATTTTGTTACTGTGACCAGACTCAAGTGCAGTGCAGTGCTGGGCAACATGACATTCAATATTCTTGTTTTACTGAAACCAACACAGCAATAGTGACTGGTGTCAAGCCATTTAGATTACTACTTTTCATTGAGTGGGTATTATTAGGTTTTTTATTTGTCTATCTCACATTGTTTACTATTTTTCACTTTTAACAGCCCAGTGGAATAAAATTTTGACCTTCCCTTTGGACAAGGGATTATGTCTAGAGCAGCTACAGTAAAATGTGGTAAAGATTTTTTAGGAATAGATCTGCCTGGAAAACTTTGTACTGTGTATTTCACTTCCATCTGAGTCCAAACTCAGTCTGATTAAGCCTAGTTCAAAAAACAAACAAAAAAGAAGTGTAAGCAACAATTTTACAGAGAAGTTGCATTTTATGTTCTGAATTTATCTAAAAATCTAAAATAAACAACAAACTCATCATTGTAGCACAACCAGGACATGAGTTTCTACCTTCCAATATTTATTTGCTTTTGAGTTAGGTGCCAGCAAGCAGTGTATTGGTGTATTGTGTATGAATATTCGGAGATGCAAATGATGAAACGATGGGAATCCGTTCTGGCTACAAGGTCCTCTCCATCAAATGGGCTAAACCTAAGCCTCTTGTAAAGAGCTAGTGCAGGCTCTTCTCCACCCTTCTTTTGGTAAATGAGAGCCTTGAAGGAAAGTTGCCTGTGTGTCTAACTATTTTCACGATATTATTTCTGGGCTGACATGCTATCTCAGAAGCCAAACGTTTACCAGCTTTGTTAGCTTTTCTGCTGTTTTTAACTAATGCCAGGTATCAAGCGTGCATTCTCAACTATATCCAATGACAGGAGATCATCTCTGAAGGTTTGTGTTTAAAACATACTATGTTTTCAGGCTCAGTTCCGGTGCCATCTGTATCGTAAAATCTCAGGCTAGCACACACAGAGATGTGCAGTCACATAACATAGGATTACCATCTGTAATTCAATATGGCCAACACAAGACCAGGTTTGAGAAATCCTCTGGACTTGTGTTAATTTCAGAGCTGAAGATAAAATCATGTGTTATAGTATTTTATGGGTATGATATTTTTGACAGTAGCCAATCTATAAGAACATAAATGCATCATGGCATTCTTTTAGGACATTCTTTTAGGACATCCAGTGGAAGTGTCAATGACAGAAATTAGTCATAAGAAAATGACCAAAAGTCATTTCAGACAGTGTTACATGCCAGAGAATTAAAGTCGTCTAACTCAGAAAACTCTGGCATGTGTAAATTATGGTTCCCATTGATGTTAATTCTCTTCTGTTATGGCTTTAGTAGGACACAATGGCTACAATTTATTTTTATAACAATACTCATTTTGTTGTATTATAGGTAACCATGATATAATTTACACATTCTCTCTAGCCATCTAAATGGCTCCATAGCATTATTTATACGAAGTGGAGACCTGTGACTTCATTGGAAAACAAGCATACGGATAACAAGACATCCTTCTTTGTACGTGGGACAGAGGGATGGCTGACCCAGTAATTAAACGAATAAATTCTGAGGATTAATATATTGAGGAAATCTGATTTCTTGGAATAATTCAGGAAGCTCATATGCCTATGGACTCCAAAAGTTTTGGAATCTGTTCCTTCAGCCAAAGGCTGTGAAAACGTTCCCAGGCAATGTAGAAATTTTTGCATGGAAAGATTTCTGAGGTGTCTCATCATCCATTAAAAACAAATGAAACAGGAATATTCATAGAGGCTATTTTATAAATAAAAAGCCTCCAGTTCATCAGAAATCCATGGGATCCACCTCACACAGGCATGCCATTTTACCTTTATGAGAAACATCCTTTCTCCACAGATATTAATCATACTGACTTACATTTTTGGTGTGTTAAATTCAGCCCATAACATCACCAATAAATTTAGTCCTTAGAGGTTATATTAACAGACTACTGGCCTTATCATTCTGATTACAATGTTCTAGCTAGAGCTAGTTTGAACATTTTCCCTTTATATGTTTTCAGTCGAAAATGGGACTTTGGCAAAATAAAATTAAAAAATATGCATGAAAAAGTCCATTTTGTCAAAATGTGATCCATCAGGGAAGCCGAATGAATTTCAAAAGCAATAAGCTAGCTAGGTATTTAAAGGGTTTTTTATTATTTAAACCTTCAGGGATATACATTTTTGCACCATTCATTGAACTGTGGGTGCAATTTATTTAATAGGCACACATTTTACCAGGGAACTTATGCCACCAGAAAAGGATTTCAAGCCTCAGCCAAGTGGAAAATATATCCCAAGGTGTGTGTGTTGCCTAGTAAAACTAGGAGATTTAAATAGTGAAGATACAAGCTGACTGTGAAAGCACCTTCCACTAATATAAAACTATGCAGTTCTAAAATGATGCTGACAACCCCCACAAACCTTTAAATAGCCATTTCCAAGCTGGCAGGTCTAAATTGCAGGAAAACAAAGTAATCACTCAAGGAATTCTTTGCAAATTAAAACAGTTCCTTCTTGTTACTTTGTGTTCTGGAGCTTCACAGACAATAATACAGTCTCACAAGCCATTTTCCTATTTGTTTTTGTATCAAATTATCTTTCTCTAAAAGTAAGCACTCTGTCAATAATAAAAAGAAATTGTTGGTAGATAATTCTAAAAACAAACAAGAAATTCACATTTTAAAAAGCTAGTTTAAGAAACACACTGTGCTAGTGTGTATCTTATTTATATGTAAAATGAGATGTTACTTGTTTATATTTCACTTCTGGCTCTGCTGTCAGTCTGAATGGCACCTTCACTGGGATGAATTTGTGCAAAAGGCTAGTTCAAGGTTAGTGCACCACATGAGATATGGAGTATGCTTAGAAAGGGCCCAGGGTTTGTGCTGCCTCTCCACAAAGGATGACATATGGAGAGCCTCTTCAAAGTGGAAGGAGATTCCCTGGAGTGAAAGTACCCCTGCAGAAGCTTATTCAACCTGGCATTTATGACAATTTTACAAATAGAACTAAACTGATATGGATCTGCAAGAAAATAAATGCTTTTAAACATTGTAATTCATGATATGAATTAGAAGTTTGTAGAACTGCATATGCTACATGAAATTAGATTGCAGAGTGTGTACAAAATACAAGTGTGAAAAACCCAAGAGCTCTTCAGATGTTCATCTGGCAAAGAGGCTGAGCGCTGGCATGAAAGTGCACTGTGGCAAATGGATGTGCCTGAAAGTAGAAGCTCTCCCTTTATGAAGTATCAGTGCTCTTGGACATCACCAGTGACATTTCCTTGGCGAAGTCGTTCATTATATTGATAGTCCTAAGGCTGGAGTGTTACAGCTACACCCATACAGCTATAAACCTGCTGGTGTCTTTATTCAGGGTGGGATGTCATTCCTGATATGAAGGAATGAAAACATTACTCAAGTATTAGACAAATATTTGAGAATACGTACATACTTTTTGTAACATTTCTGCGAAGAACAGACATTGTTCAGTGTACTGGCACTTTGCTACTGAGGTAAAAGAGGAAATATCTCTTCGGGGAGAGAAAAAATGGAGCTGTGAGGTGCTGATAGCAGAGCCTACCTGAGTGGATATAAGTCACTGAAAATAAACCTAGCAGTGTGGTCTGTCTCACTGTTGTATGGCAGGACTGATTCTATCTGTAGTCATGTTACTTTTCAGAGGTCCCAGAAAATTCTTTTTGATACTACCAGGGCCAGCATCCACTTGTACCTGCGGCAAAAAAGAAAAAAAAAAATCCAGAAAAGAATCTGTTTCCACTTCTATTCTGGAGCTGCTCACCAGTTCCAAGACTATAGCACACCAGATTATCAGATGGCTTTGTCCTCAACATTTCATTTTAAAGGGAAGTGACTCTCTGTGAATAACCATTTGGGTCTCTGGTTGCGCATATCAGTGCAGTCGTCATTAGAATGACAAAGCTAACAAAAAGCGTATCTGCACAAATATTTTCTTGGGTTCCATTAAAGAATCATTGTAAAGAATCATTGAAGAACCTGTGTAAATCCTGAGATTTCTGTAGTCATAACAATATTAGTGAAAGCTGAATCCTGTTAACAGTGATAATTTTCAAGTTATTCCAAATTAAAGCCAAGGGTAAAGGGCAAATCCAAAATTTTCATTGAACAAAAGTATGTTAAGGGCATCATAGCATATTGAAAAGTCTCACATATGTAAGCTACTAACTGGACAAGTTGTATGAATAACCGAAATAAAACTGTTTTTGTGAAACATTAAAGTGGGATGAGCTATGCTGGAATGCTGTCTGCCAGGGTTAAAATTGCTGGGACAATAAGCAGGAAATGAAAAGAAAGTGTCATAACTACAACTATATCCTGAGAATAGTTAAGAATCACTGAAATCAATACCTGACAGGAGCCAGCTTTGCCACCTTCTAATAGTTAAAAGCAAATGATCTGGGCTGGAACAGCTCTGTGCAAATAATTAGTGAATAAAGTAAAATATATGCTAGCTGTCTAGAAGCTGTACTTTGTGGAGCCTCACAAATAATGAGCATCCAGTTGTTTCTAACAAAGAAAGAGTCATGTATACACTGTTTAACATTGTAATTCACTGACACCTGACTTAACCTGATCTTTAAAGTACCAGATAAAAAGCTAGGCATATAACATGATTTGGTAACTTTCTCTGAGCTAATGTTTCAGAAAGCCATGTATTCAATTCTTCTTGTAGTAAGAAAAGGACAAAGTATTCTGGGAGCTCCATTATTCTTAAACATAGTGTGAGGCTGGGCATCTACCCAGTTAAACTGCATCAGCTAATAACAGTAATGTCATGATGTCTCTCTCCATTTTAATAATCTCTTTTGCATTCCTGGCTGCTCTCAAAAGATTATTTGTCAGAACACTCACCTTGCCAGAAAGATGAAAAACAGAGAAGTAGTGGAGGCATTTTATGACACGGCCTTCAGCCCTTTATTTTTGAAAGGATTCTTCCTGCAATTTATGTCTGTTTGAGTTACAAGTATGTTTTAATTCTGCCCTTGAGATGCGGTGCAAGTACTGATGATAGCAAATACTCATCTCTGGCAAACATTTCACTGAATTGAGGGACTGACAATTTATTAAAACTAATTTTCAAAGTCACATCCAAATCTCTACCCATTCATTCAGCAAAATATGTAGTAGTTTAAGATAAGTACCAATACAAAAACCCTTTTAGTATTATTGCTTTTTTCACTAGGGGGACACCATAATGAAACAAATGGATTTTTAAAGATGTGCATTACAAAGAGTACAGTAGTATTGGTGGAATAGCCTTAAAAAATGTTTTATTGGTTGGCAAATCACCGTTCTGCCAAAGATTAACAGTTAAGGGACAGTTTATTAAATGAATAATACTGACTAATTGCATCTGCTGCTCTCTCTTGAATAGCTTCCTAATGTGATACAACAAGATCTAGTAATGGGGTTCAAGACAATGTTTTCTCTTTATCTGGAATTTAACATATCTATATTGCAGATGTTGCTGTAGGTGTATAGCTTGTTTATACTTGAGCTAGGATCCCTGTGGATGACCTAAGGAGCAATACAGAACTCAGGACAGGAATATTGTTCAAAGTATGAACCTAGATCCTCACACAGGTTTCACAATGCACACTGAATTCTCTGCTGACACTGCTAAACTGCAATTGACCCTCAGACTCAAGAGTTTAAAACTGTCTCAGGTATGTGTATATTACATTACAGTACATTTCACTCTAGGTTATGATGCAGGAATGACTGTCAAACATTAGAGAAACTATATGCTTGGAAGGTTTTTTCCAGTGGAGATCATGTGCTGGAAAGAAATCTGTTTTATTGCTGCATCTTTACTGGAAGAGCCAGTAGTTAAAAATCTGTCATCAGAAATGCGCTTCTGAGAGAATTTAGTTCTCTAGTTGATGCCAAAAGAGCCATTTTAAACCTTTTTGATAAAGACACTTGCAGAAACCCATGCAGATGATAGGAACAGTGATGATAAATTGGCATGAGAATTGTTTTTCTTGTATGGTGATACGATACATTTTTATACAAGTGGGGATGCAATTTGACGTGATCAATTTGGCTACCTTCATTCACATCCTTGTATGGCAACGGAAAAATGAGAAGCTGAAAATGTGTAATGAAAGATAAAACAGTAGGTAACTTCTGATAAGCATATTATAGTTCATCCATCTTGGTTAAACCTGAGTTTATGAACTTTTCTTCAGCAGCAGGGGCATAAGTGGTCTGACTAATAATAACAGAAGTTGAGTCAATTGCTCCTTCTACAGAAGTCGTATAATTCAGAATTATCTGAACCAATAGACCTGCTTCACGTTGCATTTATTTTCAAAATTACTTTTTGAAAAGCCACATCCTGAACCTGAACATTATCATCTTCAGCCACTAATCTCCATTTCAAAACCTCCTAGTTAAACAGCATGCAGCCATCAATATAAACATTTAATATATATTTCTATTGATACTTTATGGGCATTTCTTCAGCAAGTGGACAAGTGGATTTAAACTGTGTGTGTATTGTCAAGGTTGTTGCCACCTTTTTTGGCTACTGAGAGGCGTGGTAATAGTTCTAAAATAAGAAAAGAACCATCTCTTTAATGTCTCATCCTTCCAAAGGGATACATATACCTACTTTTTTTTTTTTTTTTTTTTTTTTTTGGTAAGTGGATGTTCTTGCTGGAGATATAATTATCATGTCACTGAACTCTCCTTGGTGTGTCCCTTGCACTTACAATGCATCACGAGATAAACTTAGTGTGTCACCTGAATGAGTCTGTATCGTGTGACATTTTAAATTGAGAAGGTTGGAGATGCATGGCTGATTTTTTTTTCCTTTGGATGAAGAAACAAAAATCAATTTACAAGGAGCAAATATTTTCTTTCACAGTGAGGACACCTCTGGCCTTAATTTGGGCAGCTGGCCAGACAGCAGCTACTAGCTGAGATTTATAGCTACACTTTAATTTCCTTGAGTAGCATGCACACAGATTTTCTTGTATGAGCACAGATTCTGCTCCTGTGGGGAACTATGGTTTAGCTAATTGGGCATGGCATTTGGAGGCAGGAGAGCTGGTTTTAGTTCTGATTCTGAGACAAACTATCACTTTGGAAAAGGAGCTTTGTGTTTGAATGTCTAAACTGGAAACAGTAATATCAATGTGCTTTACCTATAAAATGAGCAATTAGAAAGTATTACTATCAAATAACTGTGTCCAGCAATTTCAGTAGAGATGTATCATTCTCTGAATGTAGGTAATTATTATCCCAGTGTCAGACTCTGCCTCTTTTTCTCTTTTAATTTCATTGTCTCTGTCATTTTCTAGCTGTATTTGAGGATTCTGACTCAGCTTCTATTAAACTCAATTTTCAAGCAGATCTGTACAGTAAACCTTGTAATACTTTGAAGACATTCTGGTCTTGACTGTGATTTGAACAGCTAGCCAGATGCATTTTCTGCCAGGGCAGATCAGTACAGGATTAGGGCCATACTTTGTGCTGCACAGGCACTGCATTGGAAAGCATTGCTACCTCAAACAATGAAACAGTTGTGGTACCAGAGAGGCACTGTAGGGGTTTTATTGTCTGCTTAACTGCAGAGATTAATGTGTTCAAATACTGCTAGTCTTTTTATGGCTAGATGCAAAAAAGCATCATTAGAGTAGAAATAAATATTCAGTGGGAATTTTGCTTAGAAGAAAGTACTTAATTAGTTAACAATTTTGATGCCAGAATAAAGGACAAACTGTAAAATGAAGATAGGAGAAAAATTCCATCCCCCCTGTGGCTTATATTTTTAAGTAGATTTTGTTTGTTTAAATCCTATTTAATTTTCCTCTCTGTCTTGTGAACAAGACTTTGCTATAGGTCAAAGACTGTGAATAGTACTTAGAGCTTTAGAAACAAGAAAATCAAAGACAATAATTTATTAGACTCTTTTGGTGGCATTTCTCATTTGGCTGTTTGCTCTGCTTGTATTCAGCATTGTTTTGAGCTGCCTGTGTTTTGGGAGGGACTTACTGGCTTCTTCAGGATTTCTTTCTGACCTCTTAATACATTGGATTTCTTTACAGAGAAAAAAATTTCTGTTGACTGCACTATGTAAACTGTCTTTTAAAGAAACTGTGATTTTAACAGGTATTCGGTATGTTCACTTCATCCCTTAACTTGTTGTAAACAAAGAGCAACTCTGAGTTCCATCTTTGCAAAGCTATTCCAAATCTGAAACGACAATATTTGGCTTAACTGACAACATTTTGCCACTTGTTGCGTGTCAGTCACCTTCTGGATACTGCTAGAAGAATCAGCATCTCTGCTAGTGTTTGCCTAGAGACAATCAAAACTGGCTGATTAATCCTCCCATCCTGATGGTATTCCAAAACATAATCTTTACTAATTAGGCCTAGTAAAACATTTTCCTCAAAACTTATTTTTTCTAAGAAGAATTTTCTTTTTTCTTTTCTTTGTTACTGATTTCTGTCTGAAAGCTGCCCACCTTCCATGTAAGATTATATCTATATCTATATCTATAGATATATAATTATTATTATCTTATTTTTTTCCAAGAAAGACAAGACTAAATAGTCATTCAGATTTGTTTTTCAAGGTATTTTTTTACAACAGTGTTGTAATTTTTAAGAAATTTTATTGGGATCAAGAAACGTATTTCCACTGAATACCAATGCCTTTTAAGCATAATGGATCTGATTTTATGTCAGTGGTTTACAGGAGAGAAGAACTGGGCTATCAGTTATCCTTTTGCCAAAGTAAACACTGTGCTTTAAGAACTCTGATGAATGTGAGACATAACCAATAGCACTGGAATAATAATAGGGAAATTTAAGTGAAAAAAGAAAAATGGCTTTATGAGAAATCTCAGGGGAAGACTTGAGAAATGTTTATAACAACTGCCAATATAAACCCTTACACTCATTCAGTTTGTTGTTGCTGTGTTTGCAAAGTTTTAAGTTATATGATGGAATCTGATAAATTCCCATTAACTTAATGGGGATTTCACATACAGTTTGCTGGGGAGAAATGAGAAAACGGCAAACAAGACTGGTGTGGGAGAGCTGTCACAGAACTTGTATTTTTTTTCCTACACTCAGTGCTGAAGCCACCAACAAGCGATCCATTGCCAAAATTAATACAGCAGTTACAGTGACTAGCTGCCTCATTCAGGAGTGTTCTTTGCAGAGACTCAGCAAGTCCTTGCATGATTCAAACCTTTCCTGAACTATACACTGCAAAAAGATCATATGCGCGATACTTTTTGTTGATTTAAAACCTAGCTTGCCAGGAACTGTAATCCGGTATTTTCATCATAATCGTTATATTTTTCTAAACTCACATGCCTCACTGAAAATGACGTGGAACTGGAATGAATGGCTTTGTCAACTCCACAATTCTTAAGTAAGTTTAATGCTCACTACTGCCATTGGTATTCAATATCACTAGATATTTTACCTTGAATAATCACTGATGGACATTGATTTTGTCTTTGCTCTTCACAGCACAGCAAAATTAATGTGAAAGTCAGAGTCAAATGAGTCCCAGTGGTGTCCTCCACTCTGCCGAGTACATTTCAGCTACCGAAGAACTGGCAACCAGCTCAAACCCACAGTATCTTGTATTGCAACAATTAATGGATATGAGTAGTTCTCACAGGGGAGATTCGGGTTACCTTTGTATCAACTTTAGAGGTTAGACTCCTGAAACAGACAATGAGGTTAATATATGGTACTTTATGAACGGATCTTCTTTAAGTTCTATTAAACATGATAGTTTTTCTATCTTCCTTCCTGAAAATGATTCCGAGTCACTTGTAAAGTGTTAACAATGGAAGTTTAAATTACTCTGAAGTTTAGGGTCAGAAAAATATTATGTACTAAATAATCTGTTTTTCTAACACTAACAGAAGTGTTGGCAAGGCATTACATGCTCATCTATTTTTTCCTTTAAGTCTCCAGTGTTAGGTGTTTGCAGGCTTCATTTAGTTCATAGTCACATCACAAAATGCATGGTGGCTATGAGGCCAGGGTTAGCTGTGTAGATACTGCAGCTAAACGCATTATGAAAAATAAATGTGTAACTGAGGAGAGCATCTGGTTAACAGCATTAAAGTCAAAGTCATGGTGTATATATATGTACACTACGGGACAAATTTCTGCTTTGCTTCTCTGCTGTAGTGGTGGATGGATTGGAGTTACATCAGCTGCAAGAGGTTTCCTGAGAGCAGACCAAAATGCCTTAGGGGAACCAGAGAGCAGCAATCCTTTCAGCACTCTTTGCAGCTGCTTTATAAAGAGCACCTGTTGTCAGATGCTAATAAATTCAGGGATAGGTACAGAGGGGTGCATGTGTACAAAGCAGGTATTCTGCCTTGTCTACACAGGTACCCCAAGGGGAGGTGAAAGGCAGATTGGCTGCTTAGAACTGATTCTCAGTATTGGCAACTACAACAGGTCAAAAATTACAAATCAGCTCCCGAAAGATTGTGAAATTTACAAAGAAGAAAGAAAGAATATTTTTAGATCTTCAGTCTCTACTGTGTCAGCATATCAAAGTATGTAGTAATTTCAACCTGAACAATTGATTTTTAGGGCATACAGAAATGCATATAAGAAGGCATTTCAAGCACAGCCAAGCTTTCTGACTTCACAGTCCACACACGAAAACCTAGACTGGGAAGAGAAGTTGCTTGGACCTTGAAAGAAAACAATAGGACTCTCCCCCCGCCACCCCTCCCCAGAAAAGAAAGAAAAGTTGAGAAGAAAGGCTACAGAGTTTGGTACTGCTGCTCTTGCAGTAGGTAGTCTCTGATTCTGCTCTTCCTGGCTTTATGGTGCTCAGGGATTTTCTTTGCTACTATCAAAAGACCAGTCCTGACACAAAAGCTACAGCTCCAGATGGAGTGAAGACTCTGGCAAGGACTTTTGTCCAGCACAGGAGGCAGCCTTACCTGTGATCAGGAAACCTCTTTTGCAGGAAAAAATTCAATTCAGTGAAAGAATCCAGAGATGTTCTCAGCTTCAGACACAGTTTTTGTAGCCTTGATTAAAAAGTTTATTGAAATCCTGGTCCTAAGGGATTAGTGCACTTCAGTGTGAGATCATCAAGACATGCGACTGCAGAAAACATCCTGCCTGCAGGAAGTGCAGTAAGCATTAAGAAGAACGCATGGGATATAAACTCTGTTTTCAAACTTCAGTTATTCTTGACAACCTCCTACTTCTGCAGAAGCTAATACGAGGTGACAGGATATTTCTGTCATTGAACTCTGCCTGCTGCCTGCACAGAGGAGGGAGAGGTCAGCATAGTGCCATGCCCAGGTTTCAAAGTTCCCTGATTCTCTCTCTCTTTTTTTTATCTTTTCTTTTCTTTTCTTTTCTTGTCTTTTCTTTTTTTTTTTTTTTTTTTTTTTTCAGTTTTCAAACTTCTCTACAAGCAAATGATTGGAAAGTTAGTGATATGTGCAAAGAACATTTTTTCAATTAGCAATGCCCATTAGCTGAATGAGTATGAAGGGCTGATATTTTTCCCCCTGAATTAGCAGGTACACATATGGAATTTGGGTTATAAATCATTACTTAATAATTTACTAGAAAATAAATATGACATAAAAGATAATTAGAGATTTGTACCACTTGCCTTCACCTTAATTATGAATGAGGGATATTTGGCATTGTCTGCAGGACTGTTAAATTTTGTTATATTGAGATGGGTCTGGAAAAGGAAGATACAGCAAAGTCATTTTATGAAAGAATATAGCTTCTGGCAGAGTGTGTCTTGTACATCATTGCAGGAGAGGTATCCAGCAGTTATGATCTTAAAATCTAAATGCAGTGTGCTGGAACAAGAATGGGAACAGGTTTGTTTTGCTATTTCAGTAATGACCTATTGCCTGGCTCACAGAAACACATATGCCAGCCAATTTCATTGGAACAAAATTAATATTATATCTCCATGCTGTAATAATAGTTAACTTTGGCAGAGCAGGAACAGTTGGATATACTTTCCTGTTCTAGGATTTGCTGGAGATACCTGGAGATGTGGTGTGTACTAATCATTTAAATTCACAACGGATTTGAGTAGAATGTTGTATCATAAACAACCACAGTATGAAACACAACTTTTTTTCCTTGTCTAGGCTTTGCTAACTTTAAAATAGGGAACACACTTTTTTCTTTTTTTGCTCTGTTTCCTTTGCGCTATTAAGCAGTCAGATAAAGACTGCACTTGCATAGGCGAGGCTGTATAAAAGCATTTTATTATCACTGTTTTAAACTTTCTCTGTTGCTGATCACTTCCCCTCCTGGAGCAGGAGTTATACAGGGAACACATCTGCAAACTTCACTGAGGACTTGCTGCCTGAAGAAATTAGAGCAGCCTTTATCCTGTCTTATGTTGCAAAACCCAAATCAACCCTATTTACTGAATGATCGGGGACTGCAAAGGAGTATAGGTGCCAGGAAGCACCTGTAGACCTATGTCTGCATAAGATCGTCAAGTGTGCTGGTCCAGTTTATATAAACTAACACGGGTGTGCACTTGCAGTTGAGAATTCAACACTATGCATTATTCAGGATGGATAGAAAAAAAAAAAAAAAAAGAAAAAAAAAAAGACTAAAAGACTTAGAATCATCTGCAGTGATCTCTATACTACTTGTAACTAGTAGGTGTGAAGAACAGAAAAAAATGCTCTGTCTGCTCTAGGATTCTGTTCACTAATGCATTGCTTGTGGTTTGGGAGACCTGGTTTTCAAAGCTGTTCCTTTAGCTCAGCATGCTGATGGCCAAGTTCCTCTAGTCGTACAGTTTCTGACAAACAAAATCAACTTCTAAAACATGACAGTCATTTCAGATACTGTCTCCTTCAGCAAAGTGTCAGAATGGGGAAGTGAACCTAGTGAATGGGAAGACACTGGCAGATGTGAAGATGGGATACATCATGCTACCTTTCACCCTTGCTGTATCAGATATAGGCCACTGATTTATCTGCAGTTTTCCTAAGAACTTTGGATTAAACAGACTGAATTAGAATGTGATGGCCTGGAACATAGACAAGCTTGGCCATCATCTGAAAGGATTCATAAGAGCCTTTCTGATGTTTGAAGATTAAGAATTTTCTTCTGTTGATTTGGACACTATGAAGGCAGTGTGATGCCCAGCATGAACCAGTACCAATCACTGCTTTAACTGCAAAATACTGGATGGAAAACAGTGATATTGTGCACGGCTTTTTTAAAGCACATTATTTCCATCAGTCTTTCATTCATTTATTTTTTCCTGATGTTTTTCATTTTATTTATTTATTCCTTAAAATGTGATTTCTAGTCTTCATTCAGACAGAACAGTCAGAACTGGATAAGAAAAAAAAAATAGGAGTGGCCTGTCAAAGCTTTCAGTGTCTCCCTTGATGGTTTTACAAAGGTGTCAGGTAAGAGTACCTGCAGGATTGAGCCATGGCAGTTCTGTCTGTCAGGGCAGATAGCATGCTTAGAAGTGGTAGAAATGATAGACGTTCTGCATATCATACTATCTGATATCATAATAGGGACAGTGAACAATCCCTAGGTTTTGCCATTAATTGAAGAAATAACTTCCTATATTCATGAATACAGCTACCAGTCAAAACACAAGTAAATACTGTATTGTTGTGGGACAATAAGCTATAAGCTCTACTTTTATTATAAGAGATGGATATATTAAAAAAAAAAATGAGACAAAATCATCTGCTAAGGCAGACAATAGTCATATTGACATGTAACAGACATGAAAGCTCCAGCTCTGATTTCATTGCAGTTAAAAATAATACTTATATATTTTTGAATCAGCGAGCTTGCAAATATTTGTTATAATAGTTGAGAAGCAGGAAGACTATAATTCCACAAGAAACTCATCTCCAGACAGACTATAGGTCTCAGTTTAGGCGAGATGCTTAATCATGCATACTAATTCTAAGCATGCTGGTAGTCCCCCTGATATCAGTTGGTGATTACCATTAAGCACATGCTTTAGTGTTTTGCAGAATTGAGGTTTCAAGAGAGTTCTGTTGAGTTGAAAAAGCTCAGTTGCATTCTCAGACTTTAATGTTCTTTTCCAAATCCAACTAGATTTATGATCATTTTGAAGTTTTTCCCCTCATTGCAAGTGAAATATCAAAGTGATAAAAGTATATCTTTTTGAAAGAGACCTAGGCATACACACTCTTTTTGAGATGTAGATTGAACGTATGATCTTGCTTCTTCCACGTGCTACCCCCTGGCTCCCAGAAGATATTGCTGGTTCATAGCAGTTCTTAAAAATCTGCTCTTGGGTTTTCCCTGTGTCACTTGGTTTTCATTGAGGCACAGGAAGATTTCAGGTCTTTGTCCTTTTTCTTTATGAGATCAAGCAACTGCTATGCTTACAGTAGCTGTTTTGTTTTAACATATTTGTTGTCCTGACCGTTTGGCATTGATTGTCACGATATAAGGGTTGAAAGGCCCTGTGTATTTGCACATCTGTAGTCAGCATGTATTTACTGCACCTATGCGTGTGTGTATGTGTGTGAGTGCTTTCACACTTGTCAGTAAACAATAAGTGCAAAAGTTAGTGTGAAGAAGGTATACATGGATTTCAGGGGTCAGACTAAAAACCTTGCTAGCTTAATCAACCCCTGTCTTTAATCTTAACTCTTGTCTTAGTAGCCTGTTGTCATAATGATTTAAGGAAACAACGGAACTCCTGAAAGTTATCTGCGTATGATTTCTCTGCTTTACTTTGTCTAACGGGAAGAACTTGCAGGAAGTTTTAATAGAGTCAGCAGCATTCAGGAAGTAACATCTTGATTTCTGTGAAGCACAGCATTGCAAAATGACCAATTTGCATGAATCTTGGCTTTGTGTAAATATGCCGGTCACGTATCCACTCTGGAACAGCCGTTTTCATGGCTTCAGCTATGAAGTAACTCCAGACAGCTTCAGCTCTTCCAGCAAAGTCCTCACGTCTGTGAGCCACAGTGCTCCTGCCAGGCATTAGAGCAGATCATTTACCTTTACCATGTGGATAGGTTACTTTGCCCTTGATCCAGTCCTTTCTTTTTCTTTCCTTTTGCAGGTGGCCCTGCAGTTTGCAGACAAGGCTTCTGAACAAAACAAAGGGTGAAAAGTAAAAGAAAAGAAGGGATCAGAGCACAGACAGGGACATGAAGCAAAACTGTATTAGAGAAAATAAGTCTCATTAGGAGTTCATGTGTCTCAAACCTTATTCAATAGAATAAAGAAGATATCTATTTAAAGTTTGTTTTTTGACCTCTGGTGTCAACTTTACCTTCAAGGTGACATGGGGGATATAAGTACATCCTGCTAGCAAGGCATTGTGCAATGTAGATTCAATTCAAATATGAAAATAATCAAGGTGAGAAATATACCCCACATCACAACTTAGCAATAATTGATAAATATTTAACACGATTTATCCAAAGCGGGCAATTTACCTTGAAACACAAGGAGTGGCTTTTTATTTTTGTACTCTGCCTCCCCCCCCCACCCCCCTTCCCCTCTGCTTTCAGTCAGCTGCATGGAGACCTCTGACAGCTTAGAAGCAGGATGGTTCAAGTCTGATTGTACAGCTCCTGTTTGCCTTGGTGGATGAACACTTATTATCAATTTTGAGAGCTGTACCAACACTTTACTTGTGTATGCTGTGTATCAGGTATATACACGTATACCTAGCTTGGGATATAGGTCTCCGAATGTACTTTAAGTACAGCAGTGAACATTCCAGGAGTATTTCAACATAATGGGTTTCCCTTGGAAGAGGGCATGTGCTCACTAATAGGGTAGGAGGCACTTGGATGTGCCACCTGTGCCTCACAGTAATGGGCCAGATTGCAATTCCCTCACTGGTACTGATGAGCAATTATTTGTGTGAGTAATTCTGTTGTCTAAGGGTCCTAAGTGTACCAACATTACATCTCTAAGTCTGGCAGCCACCACCTGTGGGCTTCCTCTGTGGCTTCACAGATTCGTGTCCTTTCTGCATTCTCCATCTGCCCCAGACTGCTCAGTACCTCTGGTTGTGCTCATTAACATTGCTTTCACATAGATGGTCAGGGGCTGACTTGGCTGATCTTGGACTCTTTTCATTGTGTCTGCTTCTCTAGAGAAAGTGTAATAGCAATCTCTGCTACAGTCACCTTAGCCTTTAAACTTCCACTTTTCTTCATTTTCGTAATCTTGGACTTATTCTGCATATTTATCTCCTTCTCTTGCATGACTCTCCTATGTCCTCTTTACTTGTGCTGCCAGTTTGCTTCTCAATATACAAAGTGTATCAAATAATGGATGTAAAAAAAATATTCCCTAAAATAAGTTGGATATTGTAGAAGGAGCTAGGTATATAGTTCATCATTCTCTGTAAATCATTTCTTCCTGGTTTTTCTTTCTTTTACTTTCCTGCTGTTATTTTTTTTATTATTTTTTTCCCTCTGCTGCTTCTTTCTTCCGTTTTCCCTTTGTGTCCTCAGTCTTTGTTATTATATTTCACATCATACAATCCCCACAGTTTCTGACATAAAATAATAACGTGGGACATTAGTCAGCGTGGCAGACAGCCTTCGATTTTTCACTCAGGAAGCTAATACCTTGTGTTCCTGACACTGGCCTGCAGAAGCAGCTGGAGTATATGTTCTTCACAGGCAGAGCATATGCTCATGTATGTAATGAGCAGCCTTCCTTTTATATTCCCTCTAGCATTGTGCTGTGCATTTGCAACAAGTAATAAAAGGAGGGTGGGAAAACCCATTCTATATGATTTGAAGTGCTGAAACACAAAAGAAATAACTATCTGATTTGCCATCAGTAAGAAAGGGCTGCCAAAAAGACTAGGACAGAAAACGATCTATGCAATGATTTTTCCATTTTTGCTTTGCTAAAAAGGATGCACAGTTACTGCTTAGTCTTAGCTTATGATCTCTTGCCAGTACCAGCTGATTTTCTGAAATGGAGGATAAGAGATGCTGACAGCTGTGCCCTGTACAGAAACTGCCAAACTGCAGCACAATCTTGTCAGGCTGCCATGTGGCTTTAGGCCAAGCAAGATATCGATGACACATATAATGAGATACTAAAAGAACTAGCATGTATCATAGATTCTAAGGAGAACTGGCAGAGCATAGGGATGGCCTTATGTTCCTAAACACAGTGTAGTGTAGTACTAGAAGGCTAGATCTTTATTATAACTACATTTCTGGATCTGAAAGGGAAAAGAGGAGCATAAAATGTAGTACCCCAGGTAAAATGAAAGGAACAATGAGTTACACCAGAGTGATCATGATGCAGTGACACCTGACTATGATTTGCGAGTAGGGAAAACTGGCAGCAGAAGAGAAAAACTGTGGAGGGACCAAAGCAAAGGTACCAGGGACATGACAAAACAGCAGAAGTGTAGACTCAAGACACGGGAGCAAAGAAGGGGGAAATAAATTGCTGTTCTAAAATAGATCCTGCCATCTAACTTAAATAACCAGTGCCACCGTAAATAAATAAAAAATAGAGCAGGGAGCCAATGGAGCCAATAAGGAGGAATGACAATCTTGCAAATGCTAACATGTCCTGGGTGATGTTACTTTTTGTCTAAGGTAGTGAACGTGTGGAACTCCTGACAGCTGGCCAGGAGGGGAACCTGAGGAAGTACTTGGGAAGAAAAATATACTAAAAGTGTGATTTTAAACAAACAAATAATGGAAGAAAAAAAAATAAAGCAACCAACAAAATAAACAAACAAAACCCTCAGTTTATTTGCAGTCTATATTGAGTTAACAGCATTTGTAATTAGCCCAACTTGGAATCCTGTCCTGTGGCTAGAAGGAAAGAAGGGTCTTTTTAGCTGCTAGTATCCTTGTTTTGTTAACAGTCAGAACCTCCCTTTCTCATCCTGAAATGTCTTTTGATGGCGTATGTCAGCATGGCAGGATTTGGGGACAACATGCTTCCTTTTATACCTTGGCTGTTTGGGTCTTTACAGTTAGGACTCTCCAGCAATATGCTTCCCTGGAGTGTTTTAATTTCTTACTGTCTCCTTAAAGTCTGGATTTCTGCCTAGTTCCAGAAATTTATCTCTGAAACTTTATCGTCTCCTGAGAGATCTACAAGAATTGTACATGTACTACCAGTGTTGTAACCCCTGTGGTATAAGAGACTGAATTGGCTGTACTACAGCTCCTTCTAGTAGAGGGGAAGAAAAGGAAACCCTGGCTATATCCTCGTTGGCAGTGGACCAGGAGCCTTGGCAATGCTACTCAATCCAATGGGAAATTCTCATGAAGGGAACACTCATCCATTATCACCGAGTTTGTCTGAACTGGAAAGAGGCTTGTAAATGCCATAGATATCTTTCTGCTTTCAGAAGTCCAGCAGAATGTATTTCTCATAACCATCTTGTACATATGCCAAAAATCCCAGAATAATCCAATCTCATTTCTCCTCTAATGCGTGTTTTATCATCTCCCTGCTTCAAAAAATCCATACTGCATCTGGTAGAAGAAAGCAGGTCCAGAAAGTATGCTAGATTTTCTATTCTGTATAGAACCCAGCTTTGAGCAGATCTAGAAGTTTGCTCCCGAGAAATTTATTGCCAGAACAGACTTGTCTTTGTCTACTGATATGGAGGTCCCACATATTCCTTTCTTTATAATGCTGTTTTGCTGTCTGTGGCATTTATGGATAAGCATTCCCATTGCAAGCACCACGTTCCTTACTCCTCTGTCTTGGGCTAGGTATATTTGATAATGTTTGATTCAACTACTGAGAAAATGCCATATTTATAACAAATGTAAGTGAAGTACTCTCTCCTTTCTGCATAATTTAGCTTTCATCCAAAATGGGATCCACATGACTTTCATGCTGTGGATGAAAGAGGTCATCCTGTTTCTTGAAAAACTATGAAAACATGGTGTCATCACCAATCAATGGGGATATCTAAATTGATGCGTTTACTGCCTCTGCTGTGCTCATGCATATGCGCCCTTTTCTATGCAAGCAGAAACAAGTATCCTGAGATGGCCCTCACTGCGCATGAACAATGAAATCTTCTAGGCAGAACTTCCTTTGGGCCCCATGCCTTGCTTCACGACGTTTCTTTTTGAGGCAGTGAATCAGTGCTGAAGACAGGAATAACATTTAAAACTCATCAGAGGACTAGTGTAAGGCTCATGGCTCCTGTTCTGCATAGAACAAAGATGCCCAAACAGGACAGTTCTGTTCATTGTAGCAGTGATCCCCACCCCTTTTGTTGTAACTTCTTTAAGTTCCCTACTTACCTTTCTTCGGATGGTCATGAATTTACTTCCTCACACACCACAAACACCCCCACACTTTTAAATTTGGAAATGAAGAGAAATAATTTACATGACTTATGAATTATGCATATAATCTCTTCTATTCCTTTTGTACCTTATACATTTGAAATTCTCTGTAACAGGGGTTAGGGAAGGTGCAGCAAGCTGTTTGTGCTGCTTCACATGGTACAATGGCTTCCCAGTCACCTTGTGTTTTTTACAATAAGCTTTATGTCCTGCCACCAGATTCCTTGATAGGGATCTGTGATTGCAGTCAGAAGTGGTACTCTCACTACAGCCTAGCTTGGATAAGCATTACTGCATCCAGCTGCTCACTGCTGCTCTCCCTTTTTCTGCAGAGGTTATTGTCCCCTTGGCTCTGATGGTATAACTGCAGGTGTGGTTGCTCACTTAACCAGTTTTGTCAGAATTATCCAGGTTAATTAACCATGTCTAATGCCAAGGTTCTTAACCTGTTTATTTTCTGTACAAGTGGGTTATGGAAACTGTTAATGCATTTAATATTAATCATCCAGCCTGAAGGGTGCTATTTTCCCGGAGAAAAAGTAAAGAATAGAAGTGATAGATGAAGAAGATAAGCCGCAGGAGATGATGACTGGGTTTAGCTCTAGCTGAAACGGACACATTTGGCCACTGCCTGAACTGCCACAGCAACTCAGTTTTCTATAGCAGAATTCTTTGTTGTGATTTTAATCTGTCTTTCATATAAGACTATGAAAGGAAACATTAGAGGAACTACCCAGTAAGTCTAACTTAGACATCAAGCAAAATACAGACTCAGAATCAGAAAAATGTTCACTGGAAGAGCTTGTCTGTTCCAACCGTCTGCTTGGCACAGGGCTGCTGCTAACACTGGGTCAGGACAGCTGCAGGATTTTGGGGCCAAGCCTTGAAAGCCTCCACAGATGATGATTCTCCTTTCTCTGGATAACTTGTTCCAAAGCTGCAGTACCCTCAAAATGAAGACATTTCTATGAGACTCCCATTGGAGCCTCCTACACTGCAATTTGTGGCTATTGCCCCTTGGTTTACCATCTAGCATTACTGACAGGTTTGGATCCACTGTCTTTGTAGTTTCCCTGGAAATAGTTGTAGGCTAGATTGCCCTTTAGCCTTCTCTTCACTAGACTATAAAAGCCCAGCTGCCTGAGTCTCTCCTTATAGACCATATGTCAGAGGTAGTTCTGGTAATCATCCATATGGTGCTCTCTAGTTTCTCAACCTCCTTCAGCTTTCCAGAATACATCCTTTCAACACTGGACACAATTTTCCAGGTGTGGCTTTACCAGAGCATACTGTTGATTTACATTCAGATAGGACTGTGGCCTCAGTCCTTGTAGCCAAGCTCTTCCTCAGCCAGTTGTTTCCCACACTCTACTAATGCAAGTACAAATTTGGATGTTTCCCTAGATGTAGAATTTTACAGTTCTTGATCTTCATGAAATTTCTGGTGCCTTCATCCTCAGTTTTCTTAAGGTCCTGAATTGGGACTCGGATGTTTCACATGCCAGCCACCTAACTTCTCCAACTTAATACCATCTACAACTATTATCCTTTGAGTCTATCAGTCCAACCAGTTTTTAATCAATTTAACGATTTGTTCAGTTAATCTCAAAATAGATTTAAATTAAAAAGAAATAATATCTTAAATAACAGAATATGGCAGCACTGTCCAATATTCTGTTTTCAATGAGTTCCATCTTTTAAGTCTGCCTTCCTTCCATGTCAGCTAGTGCTTAATAATTGGTATGTATATGGCTCATGCTATTGTTAATGTTACATATGTTTAAGCAATAAATATAAATGAAATTCATTTTCCCTTTCTCCCTTCTCTCCTAAAGTACAAATTCTAACATTGTTTTACTCTTCTGAATTTCAACTTTTGGTGAAAATCTGCCCATACTCAGGCAAGTGTTGCTGTTGTTGTTTTCCCACTTTGTCACAGTGATGTGGCTGAGAATGAAAAACTTCCCAAAGAAAAGGATCTCTCTAGGGGAATAACTTTCAGCTGGATGGACAGAGTGCTTATTAAAGATAGCAAAGAGGAAACTGAAACTGTACCAGATTACAAGAGCATTTCATTGACTTCTATAACATTGGGTTTCAGATTTGGGAGACAGGTCCCATTTTATGGGATGCAGCATGTATCCATCTGAAACAAAACAGCCTGTGGTAACAGACCCTTTGTCCACAACACTAGTAAATCTTGCAGTTAGAATAATGGCTTTAATTCCTGTTGCCTCATGCTAGAAGACTGCTAACAAACTTGAGAGATTTTCAGAATGAGTAACAGAAGCTGTAAGGGGATTAACAAGGAAAGATTATGAGTACTAAATATGTATTGCTTGGTCAAAGAATGACTAAGGGGGATATAGTAATTATCTTCTAGTATTACAAAGCTGTGCACTTCAAAAAGGGAAAGCGATTGTTTAGCACCATCAGCAGGTATATAACTAGGATTAATGAGGTGATATTTAACAAAGGGAAATGTAGGCTGAATATCATACAAATCTTCAGAATAGGAGATTAGTCAAAGGAATACTTTACCAAGGATTTAAAATGGTAAAGTCCTGTCCCTAGCATCAGAAGAGGTCAAAGCTGGAGTTAATGTAATGAATGACTTTTCTCCAAAATGAAACTTTTCTCAAGGTTCAAGAACCATGTCTTAGAATTTGGGGAGAAATGTTCAGATTTCATTTATTTAAAAGAATTTCAATTTCTCTTTTTGATAAAAGGCTATGATGATAAAGCTGTTAATTCTAAAAGACTGGTTCTGTCACTAAAGCAAACAAAGTATATATAACATGTATGTGATAAATAAATCACTTTCATCCCTGGTTTTAGTAAAATGCCATTGAGACAATTGTTTTAAAATAAGGTTACATTTGGCCTATTGTATGCATTGGATATATAGAAAAACAAAAAAAAATAAAATAAAAAAAAAAGGATAAAATAAACTGGTATCTATTAAAACGTTATCAGTTCAATTATTTCACAATATTTAAATCTTTTTATGGGACATCAAATAGGATACAGTCATAAATCTCTGTAAAAATGGGCTTGGAAAGAAGAGAAATAGCAAGCTTTGTTCGTTAGGAAAGAGAAAAGTGAATTGCATTACTCAAGTCTGGACATAATGACAGCATGAACAAGAATCTTGGCATCTGCATGTGAGAGCACACATTTTAATCTGATCACATCCCTAAAGTGGTAATAAGATAGCTTGATAATGTGTCAAATGTCAGCCTCAAAGCTCCGTTCTTCATTGAACAGTACATCTAGGTGTTTGACCAAGCAGACAAGTGCCACCAATTGAGATGGCAATGTGAGAAGCATTTCTGAGTAGGTGGTGAGAGCTAAGCAGAAGGACATCAGACTTAGAAAATTAAATCTACGAAAGCTAAAGGACATCCCTAATTGAAGCTCCCACAGTCGTTTACTTTCTTAGAAAATGCTAATGTGAAAGCACCTGGCATGGGCAACTACATTACTTTGCTTTCTCCTAGCAGTGACTCTTTAGAGCAAAAAGTTTCAAAATGTGTGGCAAAGTAGCAGATATTCATACAGGTCCCAAAGCAGAGCACGGAGGCCTTTGCAGTACATAAGACAATAAATACTTGTGTTCTTCAGGGTAATTAACGTAAAACTCCCACTACTTCCTCAAACTGCAACCATCCCCCTGTACAGTGATAACTCTTCCTTGCATGTCTACTATAGAAGAAACATATTCTGAAGGAGTCCTCAAGACCCTTTGTGTGAACGAGGGAATAAGTACTTTAAATGATGTAAGTAAAAGGTATATTATGCCATGAAAAGAATTGGAGCAAGGTTGAAAGGACAATTGAAAGAAAAGCAGAATAGCAATCAAACCAAATATTTGATTTCATAGCCTCAGCTTTGCTTAAATGTATTTTGTTTATACACTATATGAGTACGCATATAAAATAGTAAAATACTTCTTGTAATGCTCCGATGGCATATAAATCAGTGATACACTTTTACAACAGTGATAAGAAGTTATTCTTATGGATGTTGAGTGTTTATGCATACGTACATCACTTCTGATGTATAAACACGAAGCAGACCTGATTTTAAGAGGGGTAATGAAAAAAACATAACTTAGCTAGTTAAGACCACAGAGAGAAGGAGCATGAAATGATTTACCAGGATACTGGAAAGTAACCTGCTGCTTGCAAAAATATCCAAGTTATATTTAATACATTGGAGCTGTTGAGACTTCAGTTTTACTACAGACATTACCTTGTCAGTGGGTCAGTGCTTGTTAATAATCCATAGAAAATGCTAAGCTGGTCAGAGAAATTTCTCTGTCTTAAACAGCAGTCTCACTTCTTGAGTGGATGCCCTGCCCTTCAAGATGTAGAGAGAAGTTGGAGAGGCAGCACTACTCATCCGTTCAAGTTGACTTCAAGTGAAATGGCTGGAAAAAAAATTAGAAATGGGAATGAAATGGAAATATAATGGTTAAAGGTGACGGGATGGCACAGTTGCAAGGGAAGATGTGTTCCCGTGCTGCTTATGTAGGGCAGTTTTCATGGTCTGCAGTTGTTCGTTTCTTGTTTATCAGAGAAAGCATGGACTGCAGATAGGGTAATCAAAATAACAGGTTGCAGGCACAAGCAGTATCAGATGCTTCTTTGTGAAGGCAATGTTTTGCTTCTGCTTTCAGAATGGACTTGCAAAGTACTTCAGTAAGGATCCCTGTGCCACTGAAATTACACTGAGATCTGTCAGACATGCTGCTCCTCCAGTAACATGTGTCAAGGTGGAATTGGCTGGATGAAACGTTTTCATACAGCTCAAGTAAAACAATAAGCTGCTTATGGCCAGAGCAGCTGAGCAATTCACCTGAATAAGAGCAAAATCTCATTAGGTGGAGATAGCTGTGAGTGGAGAGAGCACAGACCATGTCACCTGAGCTTAGAGGGCTAAAATGCCAATTTTGATCTGTTGGCTGACTTCTTTGTTACTTAGATACCTACCTTCAGATGGAGTAGCAGTTTGCAGATGGCTCCAAAAGTAGCCATGTTATGTTAGTGCTGACTTCTGCCTAGGCTAATATATCCTGCTGAGAAGCAGGAGCAGCGCTGTGCTGTGCAAATATACCCCACCATAGCAGAGAAGTGTTGTAAGTGTAATTTTCCTGAGAGATAAGCGTTATTCCCCGTCTCCCTTAGATGATCTGCAGATTATTGCCTCTGAATTTGGCCCAAACATGCATAGTTCATTGTATTCATTTTAATCAGAAACTTCAGAAAAATAAATGTTTGTTTTTGACTTGCTTGAGGGGTGCCGTACCAAAATATAAAATTGTAGGTGCTTCTATAAGGTGTAACAGCTGATTTCTGTCCACTTGGTTGTTCTGTAATATGCTGTGAGCCAGCTGCATTTCAGATCCTATATTCATGTATAGCTTAGGAAATACAGCAGTACCTTCTGAAAGAAAAAGCTCTGTATAAAGTGAGAATTTATATCAAACATCAAAATGAACTCTCTTTTTACAACTGAGCCCTAAACCCTGACAAATAAGGGCTTATAACTGAACCAATGGCAGTTCCTTCACTATTGCAATGATGGCAACAGGTAATGAAATAGCAAAATGTAATGTGAAATTTATCATTAAACATAAAATGCGTAGGAGTAAGATAACCTGCAAGAACTACTTTAAAAAATTAGCACACTACTAAATGGTTTGAGTTCTCATGCCCCCCTATCCTTCTAATAGCAGTTTCCGTAGAGGAAAGGGATATTTTCATCACTGGTCTGCTTTGAGCATAAATGGAAGATCACTGTTTGTAAGTAAATGCTGCTCTATCTTCTGATTTTAAGTGCAGTGAATAGAATAGATAAACATCAAATGAAAATAAGGGGCTCATCTTTTTTCAGTGTGGGAGCTAAAGCTGTAGAGCAGATTCTGGATGAGGTAAAAGGCTTTAGCTGTCAAAGATTTCTGACTTCCCACAATTCCTCTCACATTTCCCAAGGTTAAATGCGTTGCCTCAAGGCAGCTGCTTAGAATGATAAAAGGGGCACTACAGGACAGCAGTGCTCTTTGTAATGTTAATAAACCTTGATTTTGATATCAGATGCAACCCTGGGAAAACCTGCCAGTTTTAGACTTAAAAATCTAACACTATTTAGCAGAAGTTCATGTAAAGAAGTATTAGTTTGGGAATGGTGATGGGCTAGTTTGAGTGACATATGAAAGCAACAAATACACTCTCTTCTCTTCCTTGTCAAATCTTACTTTTGTTTACCAAGAACAAAAGGAATTGCCCAAGTGCTAATTAAACTGAATGCCATATTAAAATGCACTGTGAAGTTTCCTGTATAAATTCAGGTTTTGAGGTTAACTGTCAGATGAGCTCAAATTCCCCTGAAAGGAAAAGGTGTGGTTCTCCCCAGGCTGGCTAACCTGGTGTAAACTCAGAATGGAGCCAAATCAGAGAGAGCTGACAAACCTCTAACAAGGGAGTATGGAAATAATTTTTGCAATAAAGACAAAGCTGCCGGAGTGTTGATTAGGTAGCTTAGAGTTTTATTCAGAAATAACGTGAGCTTCATGAAATGCTTCTCTTCCTAAAGTTCTGCTTAAAAATGACAAATATCTATCAAGTATTGGCCATTATGTCTGACTGTCATCATTAGTTAGATATTTCTCAATCAACAATAAATATGTAAGTTAAAACTTCAGGGGAGTGACTCAGAATAAAGTAAAATGAGACATATTTATGATCAAGGCAGCTAGAAATGAACGATGCATTTTGGTCATGCGGAGTTTGGCAAAATGGAACTGCAGCTTATCCTCAAAGAAACTCTGCCTCTTTGAATCCATGACAAAACTCCCACTGACTTGAAAGAGGTTTGGATTTCACCCAGTAAGTTGTGCTGAAATCCGAACAAAAGCAAAAAGGGCTCTCACAGTTCATGGGATGTGAAACTCTGTATTCTCCTCCTTCAAATTCACCAGCAAGACCCATTCCCATAATGGGTACTGAAGAACAGTGTGCCAAAATTGCAAAGATAACATGTTAAAGAAACCTGAAACTGTTAGTAGTGCACATTATTAGCTGAAGTAATCATATTACCTTAGAGCTACGATACTATTACCCTTTTCTCTTTAAAGTTCATTCCCAGTGTCTGACTGGGATATCTGGGACACCACTACACTTACCAAATAACAAAAACTTACAAATTTCAGTGTCTGGTTGGAACCCAGCCATGGGCTCTGTGAATACCTGCTAAAAGTGCAGTGCAAGTGAGCTACGTGTGCAGCTGTAAGACAAACAGAATTCTAGGCTTCAGTGTGTGAATCGGGTTTTGGTAGTGATAGTTTTTGTTTATTTGTCTGTTTTTTGGGGTTTGTTCGCTTTTTGTTTGGTTGGTTGGTTTTGTTTTATTTTTTGGCTCTGTTTTGTTTTTTAATGCGGGTCTTGACTTTCCACCAGAAATTACTTCCAATTGTTTTTGCAAAATTCTTCATTTTTTTTTTCTGTAGGAAGGTATTTATATTATATGCAAAAATAGATAACAAAGAAAAATATGTTTATTTTAAAATATTTCTTGTTTAGGAAATCCTTGCAATACCCTGATTTTTTACCCCACTTTTCCAAGGAAATAGGTAGTGATATTAGGAAAATGAAGAAAAACACTCTTTTGTTGATACTACATACTTTCTGAAGTATCTCTCTATAACACTGCAATATTTCTCTCTATTCTTCCCATGAAATTTCACTATGGAAAGAAACAATAGTGGAAGGACCAGATATTCTAAAAACATTCTTGAAACATAATCCTGAAACAAAATTCTAAATTTAATCTTTTTTTTTCTTTTTTTTTTTTTTTATTGGAAAAGAATGGTAAAAGTTTTAAAAGCAAGAAACAACTAGTGATAGGGGATTAGATTTATAAACCAGGTTGCCTTTCCTTTAACCACAGCATCGAATAAGACTTGATTTAATTAATAATTTCATTGGGTATATGTGGCAGTCCATTAAGATAATACGTACCTGGAGCCAATATGCATTAAGTATGTGTCCAAAAATTACTTAATCATAATTTGTAGCATGCCACCATAAGATAAACATTAGACCTGTTAGGTGTCTAGGAACCATAAGGTTCCTACCACAAAGAGAAATAGATAGCATTTTAACCTGGAGGAATACACCCTGTCTTGCATAGTATGGTATTGTTTGTTTGCAGATGCGATTTTTATTTTATTTTATTTTAACTTAAATCCATCAGGTGGAAGTCAGTGTTCACTCTGGCATTGTTTTGGAATTCCCTTTTTGCTCTGAAAAATTCTGCTACTCATTGCTGAATTTGCTTCTCTATCACTACTTGCTTGTTCTTGTTTGTTGTTTTTTTTTTTGTTGTTGTTTGTTTGCTTTTAAACTTTGAAAGCCTATTTTTTTAATCCATGTGTAGCTTCAACTGCTTTTCTGCTCCCCGCAGATGGCCCCGTTACCCCCCCCTCATTTAGTTAGCATCCTCCTGTCAGCAGTGCAGCAAGTCAGTACCTGGTGACAAGTGCATTACCCTGTGCAAATTCAAAAAGAAATATAATACCAGAGGGCAACAAATACATTAGAATAAAAGCTCTTTTTTGTTCTGGAAAAGCTGGAACTTTGCTCCAAATGAAGCTTACACTCATCACAAACTACTTTCTAGAGTTAAAACAGCGGGACACTGGTTAAAGTTGTGCTGCTTATACTTAACACACAGCACTTTAAAACATGCTCAGTAAAGTAGTGCTGCCTCTCCTTGGCAGTATCCACAGGTGAACTGCTCTTTAATGACTCCTTGAATGTCTTAAGGACATCAAAGCTTTTTCCTCAGCACCTAATGCTTTTTACTGAGCACCTTGTTCTCTGTTACTTGGTGTGCTTTTATATGTGTATATACTCACTATTTAAAGACAAACCAGACAACATTCAAAGAACAACTGCAGGACAGCCTGTGGACCTCAAAATAGAAGATCTGTAATAAAAATCAGGAATAGCTCAATTTTGATACAAGCACATGCAAGAAATCTCCACTTATGGAAACAGAAGGGGCTATCTTGTCAAATGCGGTGTGACTAAGTGTGCTGGCATGCTTCTTTCTTAGTTTGGGTCACTGTTGCTATGCCTGTCTGGACCCCTGTCCAACGTGGAGCTTGTCTGCGCTTTCTTCCAGGGCTTGCAGTTTACTTGAGTGAGAATTCAGGTCAACATGTAAGATTTAGAATGATCAAGTCTGAGCTTGAGCCTCAGGGTAATGTGCTATTTCTCCAAGCAAAATCTCTTTTCTTATGAATTAATGGTTTGTCTGGTCACTATCGATCTTTCTTCAGCTGATCTTTTCTTCATTGATCTTTCCTCAGGAAGAGAAATGCCAGTCAGCTAATATACTGATCTCAGAGCTGAGTATAGAGTCAGTGTCTCACAGTCTTTCTTCGAGGGTATTTGGTAGTCTTTTCCTTCAGCATTTCCTCATCTGTCTTTTTCATGTAGAATAGTCCTTGAGCACTGTAACCGATTTCAGCAAAATTATATTAAAATGTCTGATACTTGATTGAAAACCCACATGGTTCTTCTGGTATTTGAAAAGGAAAGGAGTCACTGCCCAGTGCTATCCCCAGTATGCACACCGTGCTGTTATTTCAGCATGGTCTCTGGTTTCCTGGCTGTACCAGACTATTTAACAGGATGCTGTGGGGGAAACCAGAAACTGTTGCAAATGAAAGGAAGTACTTTTACTAAGCTAAGATCACTCATTGACATATCTTTAGGCTTTTTTGAGTATTCCAATGAAAATAAAACATATAAGATATTTATCCACATATACATTTCTTCATCAACTATAAAAAAAAAAAAAAGAAAAAAGAAATAATTTGAATATGCTTGACTTTCTTTCATTTCTGTAGAAACACTTTATTATTATTAGAAGTTTTAAAAATCATCTCCACATGCACTATTACTGTTCATTGGAATAAAGTTCTTTTGGAGATGTGTTGAGAGCTACCGTATGTATCACTAGTACAAAGTAACAATTGTTCATACAACTGAACTCTATTTGACCATCAGAGGAAGAAAAAAGGGTATAAAGCACCATTATAACAGATCTCAATTTTTTCTACTACTCCAACCTTAGTACTTTAGTGCAGAGATAGCTCCATCAATCATTTAAAACCACTGACCATACCTCGCACCAGCTATCAGCTGTAGTTCATACTGAGCTTTCTGTGTGCACCAAATGGCTTTACGTTTTATGTGGAAAGCTGGGTTGAAAATTTATAGTTACTTTCCTTCTGACACCTGGATTTCCCACCTGGAAAATAAACTCCTTTAACTACTTTAAATCTTCATGAATTTCTTGCTGCCTTGATCTCAAAGGGCTAGATCGTGACTGCTACTGCATGCCCATGCCATGAAGTAATAATCCTATTCCACTGTGTGCGAGTCTATCTGATTCATGGGCTCCAGACACAAAGCAATAAGCAGGCTCTGTATCCCCATTTAAACCCAGATTCTCAGAAACAGTTTGGAATCTAGCAGCTCAGTTTCAAAGGGAATTTGATGCCCAAATGGATCTGAGAGCCTGAGCTCTACTGCCTGCCCCAAGCTAGCTAAGTGGGGACAAGAGAAAAATACAGGTGAGTTTGTTAACATCTGGTGTAGCCAAATTGTGGTTTGTAGTTAGCATAGACCAGCAAGAAACATTTTTTCTAGTATTCACAATGAAACCATTTGTTTACTAGTATTGGTCATAAAATCTTTCATTGGATTATTTAGCTTTAGGCTCAGAAGACGGTGTTTCTACCTGTATGTTTATAGCATTGTTGATGCTACTAGGTATATGAGAACCCTCGCTTACACAACTGTATATCACTGCACGGCTACCTTGAAAACAGCTCTGTTCAGATACATTAGTGTTTTACGGAGGGTCATTTTTGTCACCTAACCAAATTCTACTTAAAGCAAACAAAAATCCTCATAGACATCAACGTGGGATGTGCAGACATAAAAAGGCAATGAGTCAGTCAGAACTGAATTGGGAAAATAGTTTCTTCTTTAATAACATGCTGCACACACCTGTGAAATTAAGTTCTTTCTTGCCTTACCTGTTTGGGATTCAGTGATTACAGTGGCCCACCCTCAGCACATCCAGAAGAAGTGGAGGAACTTGGCTCCCAAATGTCACAGCCTCTTTCATCTTTCAAGGCCAGCAGTTCTCACTGTCTGTGCATGGGAGCTCCTCTCACATTTGCAGAGGCACTGTGTAATAGTGAGGGAAGGCTCAAAAGTTGCTATAAGAGCTTCTCTGATATACTGAGTGAAAAAAAAAAAGGGGGGGGGGGGGCATGAGTATTTTTACTGTGGACTTCATATTTATCAGGTGTCTTAATCATCTCCCTTGAAGGGCTATAAATCTACCGTGGCCATTACAGAAAATGAAGCAAACCAACAAGTGATCTATACCATGTGCTCTGAGGATTTAAAATGGTGCTTCCACAAATACCTCCTCCAAATTTCAAGTATTATTTTGTGTTGATTTTAGTAAGAAGGGCACTTCGTTAAGTTCAGCTGAAAGTAAACCCAGACTGGGCCACTGCCTCTACTGCAGTTTACCTACAGCTTCATACCATGGAAGTTAAAAATAAACTGCAGCTTATTCTGCTTACTGAAATACCAGTTCAACATGTCATGGGGCTTATTAGCAGACTGAGAATGTTCTTCATGCCTTAATGCTAGGGCATGACTCTGATGTAAAAATGAAATGGAACTATTTAAATTGACTTGGATACTTATTAAGGAGAAGGTTTCATTTAATTCCCTTTTCTGTTTTTCTCTCCTTTATAGTAGCAGCCATCTGGGCTTGATAGGAGGTAGGGCAATGACAAGTCTATTCTGTGAAAAACACTATAATTTTTAAAGCACTATTACCAAATGAGACTCAATAGGCAGAGTGTGTAAGTGAAAAGTGATTTGCCTCGTGGAAAAAAAAAAATGCACCCTAACTGTATGCTATAGGGATCTTATGGTGCTAATTGGAAAACTCAAATTTGTAGACATTTGCAAGTTGAACAGGTGACAATGTAACTGGTGATAACCAAGGACTAATTATCTCAGCTGGGAATTAGTCATCAGGTATTCAGAGCCAAATAAAAGGGGAGGGAAGCTTGGAATAGTAATGTGTCCTATTGATGTTGTAAGAATTAGTGGGATAAAAAAAAAAAAAGAAGTTAAATGAAACAAATACTCTCTAGGCTAGTACAGTGTGTGACTGACGTGGTTCTGTATCTTAAAGAAAGTCAGAACTTGTGCTGGGAGGAATGGAAGGAAATAACAGTGTAGAGCTGTATGATTTGCTAGCTAAAAAAAATCTTTGTTCACTTGTGCATTTTGCTAAAGCGAGGGTAGGTTAGCAGTTTATAGAATTAAAACTATTTGCTTAAAATAATTATCTACTACTCTAGTTAGAAACATTCTGTGGTGTCGGTCTATGGGTGGGAAAGATTAGGCTAATAGAGATTTATAGAAAAACCAAAGGCAGAGAGATATGAGAACTATGCAGTGCATATATATGTATATACATACACATGTACCCAGAATTGTGTGTGTAGGCATACCTACTACAGGTTTCAAAAATACGTAATTGGATGCAATATACATAAAGTGCACTCTATTAATTCCACCTTGCCTCTAACTTCCTTTACTTTAATGCTTATTGTAAAACTTAAATCCTAATGAGTAGGGCTGAGACAAAATAGGGCCCTGGAGGTTAACAGGAAAATGATAAAACAGCAAATGAGCTATAGAAAACTGATTCCTGAGTACATCACCTTTTCCTTTTTTCTTACAATCTACTCAATTTTATTATTCTTATATTTTCTTTTTCTGGCACAATATGTGAACAAAAGTGACAGCACTTTAAAAATAATATCAAATTCTGAAGGCAGTCAGAACCTTAAATTGGAATTTCAGTCTTTGACATTGGAAACAAACATACAAGACAATTGTTAGTATTCTGCATTGTGCAGATAAAGACTTAGACTACTAGCAAATTCTTCTGAGAGACATGCCTGATAAGATTATAAATTAGGTTCTACAGAGAAAGTGCACTTAAAGAGAGATTTAATTGTTTGCCAATAAAAATCTCATGTCGCATGGAGATTTCAGAGCTCATTTTAACAGTTGTTACTATTCAAATGCCTTGTTTTAACAGTTTAGGGTTTTGTTTGTTTGTCTTGGTTTAATGAATTCATTGTTCTAACTCAAAACTTCACTGTTCTCTTGACTTTTGTGTCTGAATTAAGATTTTGCTTCCTTTTGCTATGTGCTTATTGCCATACAATAGATGGAGAATGTTATGTGTGAGTAAACATCTTTTAGACTCATTAGACTTTAAAAAAAATGTGCAAACATCTAAAACTGGGTGTCCAAGACTGTCTGCCATGTACTGTTGGGCAGCTTGTTCATGGAATGTTTATGACTTCTTATTCTTATTATTTGTGCACGCAAACTGTGATGTTAGATTTTTGTGCTTGCACAGACAATTGGCAAAGTCCGAATAGAAAGGCAGGAGTACATAAGAATGTGTTAATTTTCATTCAGGGATAGAGGTGCCTTAGTAAGATAGCACGTAACTTCAGCTGATTCTAAATTTCAGCAAAAAACGTGAATCAAGCCAGGACAGAAAGCTGGAAGAAGTTCTGAAACATTTTCAAGTTTGTATTTGGATAAATTCAGTAATGCATTCAGTGATCTTTAGCTATGCCATTCAATTTTTAATAATATGTTTTTTAATGCTCAGGACAAAATATTTGCTCCGTTCTCCCTACATGAAGTAAGAGTTAGCAAAGTATATAGCATGTTATGGAACTGGGAACCCAAAAGCATAGGTAACATAGGTGCTTCTTTATTGGAGATTAACATCTGAGGATCTTGGCTGAATCCCATTAAAATAATGAAACTGCTGACAGGTCTTTATATCAGGCCCACTACGAATGTCAATTCCTTTGGGCTTATTCACCACAGACAGTTAGCAATTTGGCTCATAAATATAATTTCCATATACATTTGCTGATTAGCATTGGTAATCTATTGAAACCTCTGTGTCTGTAAACTTGGTGAATGACAAGGTGGATTTCTGCTAAGACGTTAGCCAGTCTCTTGACATCATCGCTTCAGCCTTATAGTTTCTACATATTTAACCTTCTGTTTCTAATAAACATCATCCTTTGCATCAAAGGGCTTTAGGACATCCATATTTTGCTGACACACTTGTGCTGTGCTTTATTTATTCATCATCAAAGTATGGTACTGGCCAAAAGGTGAATGACCTCTCTCCCCTCTAACTCATTTCCTGAGTAGACCAATATCATCTAACTTCAAACACTGACAAATGTAAATTGAGGTCTGTGAAATTAGAAAAGTGCTGAACAAGAGTATACAGAGAAGTGTGACATTTTCCTGTTGTGAATAGCAATCTAATGTCATTTCTCCTATAATAAGAAACCTGGACATCGGGTATGCTTTACCTATTTGTGAGGTATGTGGGAAAACCTTTCAAATGCTCTTAATACACAGAGAAATTGCACACCCCAAACTCTATTAATGCTACTTTTGTATATCCAAAGTAGTGAGAATAGACTCTTCGCAAGGTTAAACTGGGGGTCAGAACTCTTTTGATGTTTCATGCTGTTGTTGCTTATTGTATAAACTACTTATGTGGTGGCCATATACTTAGTGAGATACTGAGTTCTGGACTGGATATTCAGAATTGGAAAACAAAAGCACAAGCTTCTTAAACATCTCTCGTAGCCTTCAACATAAATTATTAATAGAAGAAGCTTCCAGAATTGTAAAATATAGCAACTTTTTCTGAGTTTGTAGATACGTAGGAAATAATGAGAGGGCAGCTGTGCCTTACATCCGTTTCAGAGAATTCCTGATAAATTTTCAGTAGCTTTTTCTGATGATTGTTTACATATGCATGTCTTGATCTTTGAGGAAGTAGCTTTGTATTTTGATTTTTGAGTATATCATATATTTTTCAAGCATGCTCTGCAATGGCAGCAGTTAGCTCAAGATGAGCACAAAAGAAAAATGGGTGTTGAAGAAAGCACTCTCATCTGTTTCTAGTCACATTTTTATGCTCTACTTTTGCCTGAAAATGGACTGACTTTCACTTGGAATTTAATAGAGATTACTAAACCCCGGTGAAATTTAAGTTTGCTTGGTTTATTGATAGTTTAAGACAGAAAAGGATAAAAAATGATTTTGGTCTTATTTTGTGTGTCTTTACACAGCTTTTGTACAGAGCTGATTAGCACTATGTTCACACAAGCTAAACCTGCTGATAGAGCAGTCTCTTGTTTACTATAAGAAAGGCAATTGTCCATAACACGTAGATTAAGTAATTAAACACCTAATACGTGGTCCTGATTCTGGGAATACTTAAGCATGTCTGTAATTTGGCATGCATGAGAAGTCCTCCTGACTCTAAAGAGATTACTCACATAAGTAAAGTTATTATTTCTGGGAGATGTGTTGAAATGAATTCACTTACAAGAGTGAGATGGATTTTCAAGTAAGTTGAATTGCTCACACGCAGTATGTCTGAAGAATCATGGACCAAGTTTGCAACTGTCACTCTCGTCTATACACAGTTCGCCTTTCCCTCATACCCAGGTGGCTTCCATTTGGCATTTCATAGCATTCCCCCAGCAGTTTGTGCTAGCCAAGATAGCAAGTGACTCAACACAATAGTGTTGTAACGTGTGCTGTATCATCTTTTGATGCCCTGGATTTTGGTGTTCAATGGGAAACAACAATAAATTCATGGCGCTTTACTGCCTCTGCCAAATGTGACATCTTTCAGAGTATAACATGCTGAAAAGCTTGCACAATCTGTGCCAACTGCATGATTTAGCTGCTATAAAATCCCTCTGAATCAAAACCATTTCGAAATAAAGAAGAACCAGCCTGAGAATTTCATTGCACTGTTGGATATCCACTCAAAGATCAATCACCTGTCCTCATTCTGTATTCCTGCTGTATTTTCCAGCTTAATCTTTTCTGCAGCTTACCTATTTCATTAAGGCTGGAATTTTAAAAGACTAGCAGTCGCATGCAGAGGCAGAGAGTGAAGAGTGAGAAGTGTGGAATCTGGAAAAAGCAATCTCTTTCTTCCCTTCTTGTTTCTGTGAGACTCTATAAAAGCCAGATATGCTGACTATAAGCCTTCTGTGGTTTGGCATCCTAATGTTCCTGAATCCTGCCCTACTAGCTTGGTGTACAAAAATAGGGTTGGCTGTGAGAGAACAGGTTAGTCCCTCTGATTCTCTGGAGTTTTCTCTTCCATTTAATGTTTTGTGTAGTATTCCTCATTGTAATAGCTTTCTTTGTTAGAGTGATCCATTGCTAAGATCTCTTATATGCATTATCCTACTCTGTACCTACTGGGAAAAGAAAGAGTATGTCTCAGGACAGATTAATGGTGGTTTAATTTAGGTTTGATTTGTGTTTGTTATTAGTTATAAATAAATATGCTGCCATATGTTTGTTAAGTAAGGCAATGTCAAAGAAATGTAGTTTGTATCAAAGGCACATGATGGTGAGAACAATGTAGTCTAAAGTATCTGTAAGAGGCCAGGGTGCCTCTCTTTTTAGAGGAAGAGAGACATGGACTTCTTTTGCAGAGCCAGAAGGAAGAAGGTCTTGCACAGGATCTCTCAAGGATTCCAGATTCCGTATCAAGTACTTATTGAAAGGAAACTGCTGACCAGTGAGATGCTCTCAGCAGGGTCTGAGACACTTGTTGGATGGGGGTCTCTAAATCCCCAGCATTTCCTCAGCAAGTGTGTGAAGCAAGAGTACCTTGTGGATCTATGGCATTAATTCTCTGCCTCTGCTCAGACATGCCAGATATCCCATCAGGGCATGTCTAAAAAAAAATAATCTGAATTACAAAGAAACATGACCTTTAGGGATGAACTAATCAATGGTGTATCAGCAAAGCACTTTGTGTATAGGAAAGATGCTTGTCCATTGCACTGTTGTATTGAAAGGGTGTTTAAACAACACAATGATGCATAATATTTGAGCCGTGCAAAAGGATTATATTTGTTATATTATGTTGTTCGTTCATTCTGTGGAAAATTTCTAAAAATTCACTCTAGAATAGCCTATTAAAATGATAAATTATCATTGCAACATCTGATCAAAAATTCAGTAAGTTAATTAATGCTTCTTTGTCCTAATAGCTCATATAATGAGAAGGAAGTTTGCTAAATTAAGCATAGTAAAATAATTTTGTCACCAATTTGATGTCAGTTAGGTTCATGTATTCAAAAGTTTTTAGAAGATCTAATAATATGGAAATGTACCTGTGTGGACGGTTCATGTGTATGTTCGTATATGTGCGTAAAATTCTGTTGTTAGACTTCTGAGGTCCTATGACTGTGATTTTGGCTGCTAGCAGTAGTTACCAGAATTATTTGTCATCACCTTTTTAGAATATTTGATTACAAATTTACATAGGAAAGGCAACAGCCTATAATGAGAGTATAAATCACCTTGCAATAGTGCCTTGACTGGAATGAAAGTGAGTACTCTCTTGTATTCAGCCTGAGAGCATACTAATAGAGGTGCATATTTAATTCTAGGCCATCTAATTAAAAGCAATTTAAAGAAGTAATGTTCCAGCAAATAGAATAATGTATAGGTAAAGAAGTATGGAAAAAATACCTTCTTCCTCCTCATGAGAAAGTGTTTCATCTTGACTTTATCTAAAATTTATTTTATGATCATGTGGTCCTAAATCTGTCATGAGTAATTCTGAGAAACTAATTGTTTTCCCTTTCTCACATAAGTGAGATCAGTTGATGGTCATAGATACCAACTGAAAAGTATTAATAAAAAAAAATCCTTAAGTTAGGGATCATAGAAGGAATTAAGTGGTAGCAAGCAATGCAAAAGGGAACGTACATTTCCATTGATACAGAGCAACAATAAACACTGTTTGGAAAACAATGTAGTGTGTCAAAGGCAGACTGGTTGCTTTATCTCTTTATGTACCTCCAGCAACATTAGTAGGAATTTGCTTCAGACCAAAGTAAGGGGAGAAGGAGGTGATATCAAGCACAGTCTGAGTGTGTAAGCCTTTGCTTCTAGTAAGTTTGATCTTCCTGTGACATACAACTTCAATAGCAAGACTCTCACTGACTGTAAAAGATTCTGGTACAGACCTTGATAATAATGTCATGCGTTTGTGGGGTTGCTAAGAGGGAAAGAGAAAAAATTCATTAGTAACATTTCAGTTCATGTTTCTGAAATGACTTCCAGCTTGTTTCCTACAGAATCTACAAAGGCTCGTTGCAATGCAGCTCATCACAAGACATCTACCAGACTTTTGTGTTCATTAAGTTTACTTTAGTCATCACTACAGTTCAGCTTTGGGGCGGAAGCAGATCATGGAACTGGTTTACATATTGAGTTTTTTCAAATCTAAGTACCACAGTAGCACTTAATTTCAAAGAAATGACTAAGTGTGCAGCTGTGTGTAAATAACAATTAATTGACAAATTAAAACACATTATGGCCAAAATTTAGGCCACATATATGATTTATTTTCATTTCTAATGTTATTCTGCTTGTACTGGTGTTGTGTTGATGACAAGAAAACATGTATAAAGAAAATGCGTAATTTTTTCATTTAATCAAATCCACCTGAAAATTCAGTGAAATATTTAACAATATTCATGACATGGAAACCTGGCCAGGTTTGCTGCTGGGTTTCCTCACTGGGAACTTTCTGAGGCTGTTGCTGCTCTCTGTAGCTGGATGAGTGACTGCAAATGGGAGTATTTTCCCATTTATTCCTTATTCTCTATAATTTTGTCTAATCTGTAACATTTTTGAAATGTCTCATTTTTTGTTCTTTTTGGATGCTGTTTCACAGGTCAGTGTACTCCACTGCCACAGAGCTTTTCTAGCTTTTTTTTTTTTTTTTTTTTTTTTTTGCATTGGCTACAACCCTCAATAAACTCGCGGTGTCGTTGCCCCGCAGGGCCATGCCGCCTGGTGTGCTGGGAGGGCGCCGAAACACAGCAGGGGTTTGGGAGCAGGCTTGTCAGCAGCGAGCAGAGGGCAAGTGGGAGAACATCCCTCTGAACATGTAGGAAGGCAAAGGCTGTAAATCCCTCTCTGGTTTCCAATCAACTGGCTGAGAGTTGTAGGCAGGGTGTTGCCCTGAATTCAAGCCAAAAAAATGTGATTTTCTTCACACCATTATTTTGAAACCTCTGAGGCTTAGGTGAGAAGCAAATTCAACCATTTCTGTAAGGGCTGAGCTTGTACTGAACCTCCCTTCTCTGGTGAAGAAGATTGTGAGGAGAAATAAAGAGAAGGCCTTTCACCAGCTGCCCAAGTGAATCAGCAGTTAGCAGCCTCTCTGTCACTGGCAGCTGGAGCTGCCTGCGCCCAGCCAGGGGCCTGCCATGGCCTTGCTTGAAGGTGCTGGAAATCTCCAGAAGGCAAGACAGGGGGTGTTGCTGGCACAAAGAGGGTGTTGGGGTGGCCCAAATGGCAGTGTGACCCCAAAACGTTAGGGTAGCACAGACAAAAGGGCATAGGGTTTCACCACCTCCATGGTTTCTGTCAGCCCATGCCCCAGGCCTGTTTGGCGGCCATTTTGGCCCAATACCCAAAGGCTGGGGAGAAGTAATAAGGAAAATTATTTGAGGTGTGGCTTCACATGTCAAATAGTTGTGTAAAGTATGGTCATGGGGAATCAGTGCTGCTGGTTTTAGCTTGATTATTAGTCTTGGCAATTATTTAAGGCTGTTTTTTTTTTGTTGGTTTTTTTGTTTTTTTGTTTTTTTGTTTTTTTTTTTTTTTTTTGTTTTTTGTTTTTTAGTGCAAGTATTTTTTTTCCTTCTAGGTTTTGAACAGGGCTTAGTCCAGACGCAGTAGTGCTGTTTGTTTTTAGTACTGCTCAGCATTTCTCTAAATTTCTTTTCTTTTTTTTTTTTATAACACTTCCTTATTGTATGGTTATAAATCTCCTCCCTTTACAGATTTCTTTCTCCCTCATTTTCCCCCTCTAATCAAAAGAAATAGGTACATTTTGTTCTGTCCCTTAATGGCTGTTTTTAGTCTGAGTATTTATGGCCTTTACAGGAGCAGAGTTAATACTATATGATGTCAATATTCTTCCAACATAGTTATGCAGCCGTCTTACATTTATGACCTTTTCCCCCTATAATTAGTTCCAGCTGAAATTAGATTCAGTGAGAGCCTCGCTCCAATTACAGCCAAATCTGAATAAAACTGATTCCACCGTGGTTGTCTGGAGAAAAAAAAAAAAAAAGAAAAAAACACTTTCCAGTTTCAGTGTAGATAACTAAGTCTCCCATCTCCGCAGTACATCTGCACTTAATAAAAGTGAAAAGGGCTTAAGGGCCAGCCCTGTAGAGAGCAAAAAATTCTCAGTGCTGCCAGCAACTCAGAGCAAAAGTCCGTTCCGTTCTTCATGCCAACTCTTGCCTGTTGTTTATCCAGTCTTCCCTGTGGCAGGATCTGCCTCAGTAAACATGTACTCCATGTCTCCTGATGGGTGATAGGCAGCAGGTACTGTGCAGGACCTGTACAAAAGATCTTTGCTCTGATACATGAGGTAACTCAGGACTGGACTCAGAGTCACCGCCACATCCACACCATGGTGTGGGTGCGTGCTGCAGTGCATGCTTGGAGGTCCTGGTTTCTGGTGAAGGAATTTGGATGCACATGGTGAGGAAATGGGAGACATGTCAGCTCCCTGTGCCTCCTTACTTTCTTTGTGAAGAAACAGGATTCGTGGGGAGGAGGACAAAATCATGAGCCATAGCACCCAGCAACGTAGGCATAGCCGAAGGGATTTTGACTCCAAACAGCCTAGGTGAATCTGTATGTTAGCCTTTTAATGCAGATTTGCCAGGGTGTCCAGCACAGCTATAATACAAATAGTACTGATGAATCTTGAGATCCCTACATAAGCTTCTCAGGTGCTGGCTGCCAGAAAGAATTGTGTGAGAAATGCAAGGAGTTGCTTTGAATTCAAAGCTGTATTTTGTATTAACCAAATGCCTTAAAAAAAGAAAAAAAAAAAAAAAAGAAAAAAAAAAAAAAAAAGCCTTTTTGCCATTATCTGAGATATTTAGCTGGGATTAAGTGTTTGTTTACCTCAGATGGTTTTGCAGCCAGGTTTATGCTTTTATCACCTCCAGATTGGATTACTATAATCCTTTATTTGCACGTTATCCTCAGCCTCTTTTTTTTTTTTTTTTTTTTTTTTTTTTTGGCAGCTGGGTCAGCTCAGAAAACCAAAAATTGATTTCTGGCACCCAGAGGAGTAAATTACCTCTTATCTGCTCTGAAATCATTGTCGTATTGGGTTCTGATTCCAATCCAAATTGATCTTCAAATTAGATTTTGGATCAATAATAGCCTTATAATGGAATGACACTGTTAAGGCTTCTACCAGCTGCTGTGACCCATAGAAGCTGATGAAAGAGTCTCATCATAGTGTATAATTTCAGAAAAATTAATGCACATCCAGTTCCATTAACTCACTGCTACCTTTTCCATCAGGGCAATAATGTGCATAGGGTCAGTATTGCCTTTAGCCAAGTTCGCATGGCCAATTCTCCAGTTCAGCTGTGGCTCCCTGCTCCTACCCAGAAAGCTTTGTAGGTTTTGGCAAGGGATAGATGTTGTGTTTCTAACCCTGAGCCTTCAGTTCCAATAAGTGCCTTCTGAGACATAGTAAAATGGCCCTGCAACATCAAATGAAATGAATCTAGAGATTAATTAAAGTTTTATATTAAAAAGTGGCAATCTAAGGGATAAGAATAAACATTTAGTGAAGGAGCAGAAGATCCAGCATTCTCCAAAGCCCATGCAAGAAGCAGGAATTGCTGTAAAGGTGCAATTTCCCTCTAAGCTTTTTCCAGGTACTTAGTATTTCAGAAGTGATTTATCTGGAATATGTGTGGGTTATTTTGAAGCTGTTATGATTATATCATTTGATGAGTTTTTTTTTTTTTTTTTTCTTTTCTGCAATGAGGACTTTAAAGTGAGAGAGACAGTCTGGAGATAGCTTGTGATTTGTTTAATTAACTTGCTTTCTTTTTATGGATGGTTGCTTGCAAGGCTGCTCTTTCATTTGGTGATTGTTTTTGTTATTAATGGTTTCAGACAGAGCTCTTCACATATCAAGTGCAAGTTTTTGCAAAGCCAGTGAAGGAATCACACAAGAGTTCCCCCTCCCTCCCCTTCTTTCCTGCAGCTCATGTTTATTTTCTGTGGTGCTACTCTCTGTGGTCTGCTGTGGTTGTTGGCACTTCGCATTTTAAAAAAGATATTTAGGAGCTGAAAGCTTTTCCTCTCAAACTTGCAAAGAGATATTTGTTTTGCAAAGGTGTCAAGAAACATTTTCAGTTTTTTAAAATTTACGCTAACATAGTATGTTAATTTTTTAATATTCTTAGTCCCAAACAAGATGGAGGGGCAGCATGGGAAAATAAATTTTATCTTCTGTGTCCATGGATCATATTAACTCAGGCTCTTCCTGTTATATCATTGTGGTAGGAGGGTCTCTGTGCTATGTAGGAGAGGAGAATAGAAAAAGGTAGGAGGGAAGAGGGTATTTGATTTATATGTGACTTAGAGGCTTGGAAGGACTAGGGGCTTCAGTAATGTACAGGCTGATCGACAGCTGGTGTGTGTGTGTGTGAAATAAATGTTATGGCCCTCCCATATGTATCATGTTACTTTCTTTTACCAAGAGGAACTGAAAGCAGTTATTCAGGTGAGCTCTCTTGTTAGAGCCATCCTGTGAAGGCCCAAGACCCATTCTAATGCCCTATTTTCACCTCCAGTGTAAGTCTATAGTTAGACTTTGTTCTGACCTAAATCCATGCCACAACTCAAAGAGGCAGTCCCACCATCTCTCCTTCCTCAGTCTGCTAATTCCCAGGGCTCTTCTTCTGCTGAAATTAGCATTAATGCAGCTATATCATGATTCAAATCAAAGATACCTTTTATTTTCAGAAAGATCAACTCCTTAGCCTGGCCCAGTCCATGTGTCTATGTCCTTATGTGGCAGGACTGAGGAGAAGGAAGAGAAAGATGAATGAGGCAGGAAGAGAAAGATGAATGAGGCAGGACTGCATTTTTCTGGTAAGTGAACTTAAGTAAGAGTAGATATAATGTAGCTAGAGTTCAAGGTGATTCCTACTGTATCAAGACAAAGATGAAGGAAGTACTGTTTACCACAATATATATGAGGCCAGAAGGCATGGATAGCAGCAGTAGTTTGTGTAAGAGGAAATAGTGTTTTAGGACTGGTACACTTTGTTGCAATCAGGGTAGGAATGTTTCACATTAGCCTTTCTTTGGAGTAAAGTACGCTTCTCTTGAATATCTACTTCCCACTCAGGTCGATAAGAGTTTGTTTCAATAAGGCTTTAGGATCGCGGGAACGGGGTTAAGCTGAGGCAGGGGAAGTTTAGGCTTGACATCAGGAGGGGGTTCTTCACAGAGAGAGTGGTTGCACACTGGAACAGGCTCCCCAGGGAAGTGGTCACTGCACCGAGCCTGACTGAATTTAAGAAGAGATTGGACTGTGCACTTAGTCACATGGTCTGAACTTTTGGGTAGACCTGTGCGGTGTCAAGAGTTGGACTTGATGATCCTTAAGGGTCCCTTCCAACTCAGGATATTCTATGATTCTATGATCTTAGCATGCAATGCATGCTGAGTCGTATTTTCTTCTAACGCTATGTCGTTGACTACTTTAACCATTGCATTTCTCTCTTCTGCTAAAAACCCTTCCCTTTATCTTATTAACTCAGTATATATGGGTTGCAGTTTTCAGGCTGAGAGAGGGAAAGAAAATACAAAAATGAGAGCATAGGGATCATTTCAGGAAAATAGGAATGGTCAACTATTTTTCTCTTTCCTTTTTGGAGGATATGAGGTGATTTTTTTCTGACAAGAAATTCTTAATAGTAAAAGTTTGTTTTAAAACCATGTCAAATCATGTGGCTCTCCTGAGAAGTGAAATCTCTTACTTCTTCTCATATGGCTGAATTATTCTATTGTGCCTCTAGATTTTGGCCTTAAACATTCATTTATTACATGAGTGCAAAAGAGCTGAATCTGCTTATGGTTTTTCATTGGAATGCATTATACAATCTTTTGTAAATTTGTGAATGTTCCTTGCGTTTACAGGGATCCAGGGTCCCATTAAAATAAACAGAATACCCCAATAAGTATTGTACAGACACTCAAAACATCTGTTCCTTGATGCACTGTAGAGCTTGTGCTAGGGAGTTCCTTAATAAAGGTGACTTGGATATAGACAAGCACATAAGATGAAAGTAGTATAATTTTAGAGGCATGTAGAAGCTTTACATTTGTTACTACTATTGGTAAGGAGGATTAAATTGTCTGAAATAATAATGAAGAAAACAAGAATAAACTGTGACTAAAAAAACAGAGAAGCTGGGATTTCTGCTCAGGCAGTAAATTGAGGCAATACTTTTGGGATACAAAATTTCACAAGAGCGCAATGATTTATAAGAGAGTAAGGAAACTTTATTTTCATCATATGTATTTTATTGTGACAAATGTGCAAAGGCATAGCTCCTTTGACTGGACCTATAATATTTTATAACCCAGAAGAGTTTAGATTATAGAGAAAACACTAAGCTCTTACTTGTTATCTTCATATTTCAGCAATAATTTGTATGTAAGTGGTAAATTATCACTAACTGCAGCAAAGTAAAATGCATCTGAAGAAGACAACTACTGGGCTAACTTATAGTGAAAAAGCATCAATGCGAAGTCCTTGTCCAGTCTATATTATTTTCTGATTTTAGAGCATTTTAATGGTTTTATTTTCTGGTGAGTCAATGAAAAACGTAAATGTTAAATGTGATTTCCTGCTATGATTCCCTCAGTTATGAAGGATGCAGCTGCCATAAGCTGGCCTATTCAGTAGCTAAAGCATGGCATGCTGCACTAATGAAACCTGAAGAAAATCAACTTCCTAAAAATTTCTTCTGGCTTGTAAAATTACCCTATGTCTTACATAGATCTACTTTGGCTAGGAATATGCATTATTGCAGAATTAGACAATAGCTTTTTATGCTCTCGCGACGGAGATACAGCGATTCCAATGTTCCTTACACCACAGTTAAAGTTTTATGTCATCCATTAAATGGATTGGGACAGACAAAGAGAGAAGAGTGAGCCTACCTGGGATCTAAGGGTAGGGAAACTAAAAACTTGGGTACTGAATGGTTGCTGACATGGTCTACTTTTTAAAGCCAGCAATTGACAGTCAATGTGCTATGTATTTCAGGCAGATAGTTGGTGATTGTGTAAATAAATATGGAGAATACAAGTGAAGGATCAGGAAAAAGAGTATTTACAACCTACCATCTCTTCTGAATGGAAAAGGAAAACTTTCCATTTAAGTTAATCTCCTCTCTAAACAAATATACCTAAAATTTATACCTAAAATTTCCTCCTCTATCCTGCAAGTGGCTCATCCATTTCCCATATTTGCCTATTCATTTAAAAAAAAAAATCCTACCTAAACCACTCTGTCAAAGTCTCAAGTAGGATATATCTACAACTTGTTTCAGTTCCTAATAGTTTGGTCTGTGCCAAGTCATGCCAAGTCATCCCAAAATCTGCTTGATCTTACCTGCTGTATAATCAGAGACTTCCTTTAGAGCATGAGGTCCATGAGAGTGAGCAGTGAAATTACTCAAAAGTCTTGTTAAAAGCTCTAACTTTGTAACAGAGTGTTTCATTGCTAATTTCTACATATTAAACAAAACAGTGATGTTGGTCATGAATGGAAGTATTTGAAGGAATGTTTTCTGTGGCTGGATTAAAATGTGATTTATCAAATGCAACAAGTATGAAAGACATATTTTAATTAGGTTTCATTTCCTTTGAGCAGCACTTTCCAAACAGGTAGTGTTGGTAGTCTATTTCATTGCTTGTAGAATGGAAAAATATAATTTTCTATTTTGAAATGACTTTTGATTTCATATTTCAGTTTAACAAAATGCTAATTCAAAACTGAGCCAAACTTATATAGAAATCAATGGATTTTTTTTTTTTTTGATTTATTATTATAATTTACTTTAGAAAGAAATAGAAGTTGTACACTGGGCTATCCTGCCCAGTTCACAGCAGTGAACATCTGTGAAAATAGTAGGTGACTTGTTTTTAAAGTAAGTCATGAACTTGCTGTATTGCTCAACTTTGTTCCAACCATCTTGTTTCCTTTTTTCTTTTTTTTTTTGACCAGTCCTTTGTGCATAGATATGCTTAGGTACGGTGTGAGCTAGCCTTAAACCTGTAGAACACTATTTTATTTGGTTCTTGTCCAGCACTTAAACCGTTTCTGAGAATGTGTAAGGAAAATAATAAATACAGATCTCTTCTTTTGCTGTCAAGGTCAAATATACTTCTTCTTTACCTCCAAATTTATTAATTTCAGTTTTGTTTGTTTCTTTGTTTGTTTGTTTTTCTAAATTATAGACTATTAGTAGTAGATATTGTACAGAATAGGGAGAATTGAAACAAATTACGCATGTATGGCCTTAGGCTTTCAAATCAAGTTCAAGGAAATCTCAAGAACATCTGGGTATTTGTAAACAATGCATGGCAATATGCTTTGGTAATGAGATTGAGCCTTTAAGATGTCCACTATATTTTTTGAAGTACATGATTCCAAATGTATTATCTAAATATCATTCTGAACACTATAGTAAAGAAAACTTGAACTGATGCCAAAAGTACATGAAGTTCTTTCATTTATAATTTTCCTTACAAAACATACTAACTGCCTTTGTTTTCATAAAAGCAATTCCAAAAGCTTACATGCAGTTCTGTGTTCCTGAGAGTCAGAATGGATAGGGAAAGAAAAAAAAAAGTCTAATCATTGTAATTTTATGAGTGAAAAAGAGAGACCTGGCATATTAAGGACCTCTCTTAAGGGAAGAAAACACCATGTAGGGAAGAAATTTGTTCATCAGATTCAGAAGCAGACTTAAAAAGAGGCTGCAATAAAAATGGAGGGCAATCAGAAAGTAACTTAGTGGTTTATAATTACACTCTTGCTTGTTGATCAACTTTGTATTTCTTCCGTGATTCAATGAATCATGCAATGAAAAGAAAATGTACAGTTGGAATAAATATCCCCCATTATACAAATGAAGGACAGGAATAAGCAAAAATATCATGCTAAAGCATGCAGACATAAAAATTCTGTGGAATTATTAGCTCTGCCTCACCACTAAATTGATTACTCTCTTGGTGGATGTTAGTAAAATAAAGCTTTAAAATCAAGATGCCAGACTGTAAATTACATTTTTGAGTTACCCATTTGAATCAATTATGCTCTTATCAAAAAAGGCCATAAATAACATACAGGATTACCAGATGTGTGTATTTGATACAAGCATGCTTGAATTTTGATGTGTTTAGTACATTGAAGAACTATGTGGTAATCATTAACTATGGTTAAGTCTGAGAAAATAAAGAAAAAGTTTCCAGGACTGAAAACTGGATGACTTTGCCACAAGGAGAATTCTAGGGTAAGCTCATCCCAGAAACTAGCGAGAAACATAGGAGGACCTTTTTCCTTCAGCAGAAACTTATTTTTTTTATTTTTTTCTAAACAGATGGCTTAGAATGATGCAAATGTGTGTTTAAGTAGGATGTTTAATATTTTTTTACATGAGTTTCAAACAACATTAGCTTCCAGTTTGTAAAATATGATAAATATAGGGTATCGTAGATATTTTTTCCATTTACTATCTGGCTCAAAGCTGATCTGACTGTTGATGCGTTTGTTGTGTTGCTAAAATAATATTCACAAAGACTGGAACTGTAAATCACATTTTGAATTATCCAGGTATTTCATTTGTATGAATCTGTAGGTATGCTATGCGCTTGTGCTTGTGTGTGCCTACACATAATTTAGCTTAAAATTTAGTTAGGGGGTCTGAGAATTCTACTGTATGAAGTTCTCATATTTTTTTTTCAGAACAGGAATTGTGTTGGTAGCATTACACAGCTAAAGTGTATTAATACTGGGCAAGATAAATCATTACTGAAGTGACAGTGAAGGCAGAGGGTGCTCCATGAATAAAAACAGCAACATCATTCTGCCTGTATGTGCAAACCTTTCTGCTAACTTTCTGAGAATGAATCTACTAACAAATTTCTGTTTACAATCGTAATGGCAGGAAAGGGGAGGAGGGTAAGGGGAGCGAAGGGGAGGCATTTATTCATTGAATCATTTAAGTATAACTGCTCTTTTGATGACCTTGGAATTTCTTGACACAGACCTTGAGAAGTTCATCTAATGTGGGGCAGAGCAGAGTTTTAAAATGTCAAAGCTAGGACCTACCACTTGAACCCAAAGCCATGTTGCTTATATAATTGGATGCAAATCTATATTGTGTCAGCAGAAATACATTTCTATCACTTGGGAATTGGTATCCAAAACGTAGCAGATCAGAATTGGAAATTATTTTTAAAATGTTGCCAGCTTCAGTCACACCACAGAAGGAATAATAAAAGGCTCATCACTTTAAGAAAGAGTCCAAGGTACTCATTCATGAACAAGCTGTAGGCAGACATACATTGTAATAAACCTTTCACCAAAGGGATTTGAATAATGAGCACATCTGTAAGAATTGAAACCTATCTACTTCTTATTCACTAACAAAGAGAGATGAGTTTGTCAAACATTCCTCAACAAAGGTAGCTCAGTCTACCTGGAATAAAAGGTGGGTGCTTGTCATTCTTGGGTTTTATGCTGTTGTTTGTTTGTTTGTTTATTTGTTGTGGTTATTTTCAGAATAAAAACAGTATTCTTAAATCAAACCTCAAAATTTATGTAGAAAAGTTCAGGCTGTGAAGGGATTTTTTTTTCCAGTATTAGGAGTACTCTGCTTTTTTTTTTTTTTTTTTTTTTTTTTTTTAAGTAAAGATTGCCTTCAGACCTACATTTTGTGTACATACTTCCCAAAACCTAAAACTACTTCTGCAGGACCATCAATATAGCAAAATGTGCAAAATCTTACTGTCAAAGGGAATTTTATGCAGTATTTTAACACTTAAGCATAATGATAAGCTACAGCCATAAGTGTGGCTGTTAGAAGTATGTATGCATAAGTGTATGAATGCAACTGGTTGTTCTGAAATTTATTACACATTTTAATGCTATTTGTGGTGTCATTAGTCTTCCTTGTCAGTCATTTTCTACTTGATATCCTGCAGCTTTCTCACCAATCTATATACATTGTTATATTTGCTTTTAACTAAACTCAAGGAAAAATAAAAGTACCATATGAATACATTTCATTATTTTTTTTAATGTTTTTTCTTAATGAGTTGCATTGGGCATGTAGGGAAGTTAAAAGGTAATTTGGTAAACTTTCTTGAATTATTGCTAACAGTGCCAGATTGAGTAATTGTTGATGTTAAATCATGCTTATAGCAAGACTACAGTAGATGTCAAAACAAAACAAGATCTTTAGTATCGATACTAGTATTGTCAATAATGCTATTCTTTGTGTAATGAACTATGAAACTTAAGGGTTTTTCACTGAAGTAACAAATGGAAGAGGAGTGTCAAGTTCTGTCAGTGATCTACTAGCTTGACACACAACACATCCCCAGCCTTGTTATTTGCACTTCCAAACCCTTCCTTGTTTGCTTTCAGACAAGGTGTTTTCTTCACATCCTACTGGCAAGATGACAAAAACAGCTTTACAGTCTTGTGACATTCCTTCTAGCAAATCCCCAATTTAAAATGCTTACCATACTGTTTCTGCCACAGAAGGCCAAGCCAGAAGACATGTTTTAGAGTAAATAAGTGCTCTCCAGTTTCACTAGCAAAAGTGGTTTGTCAAAGTTTGACATAATTTAACCCAAGTTGATTTGTACATTTGGAAAGAAATAAACTTTTGGCGTCTTGACTTTAGCTTAGGCAAAAGGAAATTGAGAAGTGAACAGCTTTTAATATACTGATACACGTTTGACAGTGTTAGTAGCATTGCTAAAGACTTGAGCTAAATAACACAAGAGGATAGATACATAAAGGGCTAACTTCATGAAATTTGGCTGCTGTCCTAGCTGGGAGGTTCTATATGGAAATCAAATCAGAAACCAGTAGGGAAGAAGGTACCATCTTGTCCTCCCCTGTGCCAGGACTACAGTTAGCATTTAGAGCTCCTGACTCTAGTTGGATGACTTTTACATATGGCTCAACAGTGACTGTACATAGAAATTAAGTGTAGGGTTCTACAGCTTTTTGAGCATTAGATTCTATCTCTCACAAGAGTCACTTCTGTGCTTGGGACTGGAATCTAGGTCTCCTGAAGTCCTAGTTCAGGTGGTAGCAATAACTTGGGTTACACCTGTTGGCAAATCACTCTGAGCCAGATCTCCAAAGGGATTTTTGTGTTGTGTTGCCTCCTGAAATACAATGCATAACACTGACAAATATACAAAGAGGGTAAGGTAGCCCAGAGTGGGCTTTGCCACAGGCAGTACAGTACAACTAGGTAAGTTGACTAATGTAGCAAAAATGGCTAACAATAGAGAAGTGAAAGCTGTCAAATGTGGGTTATACTTAGACAAAGGCTAAGATTTGTTATCTGTGAACTAAATCTACATCTCAGGGTACCAATTTTAGGTATCTCCCTTTTAGAAATCTAAAGGTGGACAATATGACTCCACTCTTAGATATCTTAGCTCAATTTAGATTCACTTCCAGAGTGACTCTATACCTCATTTTATCTATCGAAAAAAATGGGAGCACGACTTCCTTGCAGTACTAGGGAGAATGTTGCATATATTTCTAAATCTCTCTGACTCTTTGGATGTAAAGAGAAAAATGGGTATGAGATAATAGCAAGATTTTTCACCTCAGCTTCAAGATTTATTTACAATTTTATTTTAAAAACAGAATTTGTTCATCACGCATGGCTCACATACTAACATTAAATGGCCCTTTTTAGTGTTGTGACTAAGACTAAAACCAATGCTCTGTCTTCTCTCCTACCCAACTTTGCCCTTTGAAGTGTGAAGGATGAGTATTAGTCTCAGTGGAGTCCAAACTAGAGACATTTTTCTAGTTTTGTTAGGCACTTTGCTCACAATAATTAGGAAAAATGTTTGAACCATTTCTAATAAATCAAGTCTCTAACTTTAGAAGCGTTCACATTATTTTGAGCACTGCTTCATTTCAGTGCTTTTTCGAGCCTACATGCTCCGTGTTTAGCATACACCTGCAGAATGAGTGGATAAAGGATGAAGTGGATATCAGTTATAAATCAAAAGAAGATTAATACTTTAAAAATGTAATATAGCAATGATGCAGTGCTTATTCTGTTCACTTGGGCCAGCTGAAAACCTCCAGTAGGTATTAGAAGATAATGCTCATTTTTGGTGTTCCACATGAAAGGCCTCTTACAGACAAAAGAGGCAGTGGTATTTTATTGCCTTAATGTTTGCTGCCTTGCTTTCCTCCAAGGAAAGTTATTACTTGTGAAAGTAAAAAAAAAAAAAAAAAAAAAAAAGTGACCAGAAAACAGCAACTATGTACTTGAAGATAATCTTTGTTTCATTGAAGCAGTGGGGGGAAAAAAAGTTTTTAATCCTACAGATGCATATTGGAAAGATTTGAAATGTATGTGCCAGCATGATGTCCGGTTGTCCTGTTAGTGATAGCTACAGTGTAAGGAATAAAAGTCACATGCTTTAAGTATCTGATTCCAGGTTGTGCCAGACATTGGGTATCTCTGTGCTGCTAATTGATCGTTTATACAATTCTTAATCATCATTAGCAACTAATTCCCAGAGTATTAATGCAACCGAGTGTTTCTGTGTCTCTAAACTAGTACTTGCTCTAGTACACAACATTGTGGGAAAAATGCTCTTGAGGGATGTCCTGGAGATGGAATAACTTGGAAAAACTGAATGTCTGAATGAAACCTGATTTGTATTTTATGCAAAGTTCATATAAACGTGTTTTATTGCTGTCTTCCCACCTCCACTGATTCACATTGTCATTTCCCTTTTTTCGTTGGGCTCGATGGAGGAGAGGTCTTGCATCTCACGCTTTTTCTCATTGGCTTTCCTGGTGCTTCAATTCTTGTCCATGTTAAAGAGGAAATTTTGAAACGGCAGCCAGAACAAGGCATGAAGTTATAAAGTGCATTTAAGATGACTTCCAATGTCTGTATTTGTTGCAGAGATGCATACATCTCTGCTATAGTTCACAAAGACATGATCTGTGATGAGCTGGCTACAAAGAACTCACACCCTTTCAGAAAAAGGTCACCTCATATGGTGGTAACAGCATTTTTCCATAGTGTGCTAATGCTTTCATAGCAAATATATCATTTTGCTAGGTGTACACGTGGCTTTTGTGTTTTTTTTTGTTTTTTTTTTGTAATTGCATATTTGGACTTATGTGCCAGAAATGAGAACGTAAGGTCCAGCTGATGGTTAAAAACATTGTATGTCTAACCTAGCTTGACAGCCTATTCATCAGGATCAAGAATTTCTTTAAATCTTGCTGGAATCTTTTAGAGAAGGTTTGATTAAGGATGTTGTGAAATACCATACACAAGAGCAAATCTACTAATCAATAAGAGATGCTTCATCATGCACTCTTGTTCCAGCCAGTATTTATATGGGTCAGTCATTCTGAATTTGCTGACGTTATCTATACTAATAGAAATGATTCCTTTCCAAAATACTACTTGTGATGTCCATATCACATGTAACAGGAGATTTTGCTTGGCATGGGCATTACGGATTAATATTAATCAAAATAAAATACTTGCATGAGGAAAAAAATTTAAAATCAGAGAATGACAAGACTCATAAGCATTTTATCTTTCTCCCTTGTCTTTGGCAGAATGTTTCTTGCTATTCTAGTATTAAAAGGGTACCATAAACAATTATGTGCTATTAGTGAAAACACAAAGGCCACAACAGAGTCAGGTTTTACGCTTCTAGCTATCAGAGCCTTTAGAGAGATGTAAGGCTTTGAGATCTAAGGGAAAAAAGCTGAAGTTTGGGCAGTGGACATAGTAATGAAAGCGTATTTGGACATATTTATTGGGGGTTGCCTACTTTATTAAACCTTGATATCTTTCTAGTGTTACATACCTACAGAATAATTTGCAGCCTATGGTCTGGCTGCATGCTGGTGGTCAGCAGACTGATTTGGAGGAATACAAGAAAGTTAAGTAGGAAAAGTAAGCCAAATTTCAATATACTTCAATTTAACGCATTCCAGATGTCTTGGGACTCTGCCGTTCAACAAAAATCAAACACCACTTTAAGCAGTTTCCTTGGGCTGCTTGTGCCTTTGGCAGGGTTTTTTATGTCTGTGAGTGTTCCCTCAATAGAGATAGTTGTCAAAACAACTGTTTTGTCAATAGTTGTCAAAACAACTGTTGTGGTCTCTTGGGACTTGGAAAAATTAAGGTCTCATATGCTATTTTGAGCGAAGGGAACAGAAACCAGTCTGAAGCAACTGATGCAGTTTCAGCATTCCCAGAACGTAATGCTGGTGGTCTGTGGGAGTACAAGTAGTAAGCTGAACCAGGTCATTCTGCTAGTGATTTCACCTCGAGATTTGGCAAGACAGCAAGGTAGTACAATGGAAAACTGAAGAGGTTGACAATGACCCAGAACATGTGGGAATTACTCATTCACTTAGTGGAAACCAGCATTGATTGACTGACTAATGATATTCCATTTTGTGTGCCCTGCTAATTAGCTCATTCAGTTTTCTCAAGCTAATTAGTAAGCTGTAGCCAGTATTGACAGTGTTGGTGGATTGGATTGTATATACTTTTTCTCATGTAGGGAATCTGTATTTGTCATGTATCCCAAAAGATGGATAAAATGTGAAGCTACATAGGCAAATTGAACCAGATCTTTAGCTGGTATAAACAGGCTTAGCTCCATGAAGTACTGTGAACATACTTAATTATACTGATGGAAGCTCTTGGGAAACAGACTATGAAGTCAGAGGCTGAGGTAAAGGTGTGTCTTGGGCAAATTTCTTTTATTAACCCATGCACATATGTATCACAGTCCTGTTGAACTGTGGAGTTTTTTGAAGTACAACCCAAGGGTTATACATGTCAAAATGCAGTGCTTTTAAGAATTCACCTGCCTTTATGTTGGATATGGTTTAAATGCCAACAATAATTAGACAAGGAAGTTTTTATATGGCTGTTTATCAATGGAGAGTTGAGGCTGCATCCAGGTGTCAAGATTTTTTTTTTTTGTAAGGATTTGCTTCCCTTATCTGGGAGCTCAATTTTTGCTTAGTGGGTTTGTTGGAATCACTTTGCAGTAGATACAAGAGATCAGATCCTTTGCAGCATATGATCTGAATAAACAGATCACACAGTTTAATCATTTTAGTTCCTGACAATGTGTATTTCAGAACTGAAAGTCAAAAGAGATCAGGAAATTTACAAGACGCAGAAGAGCAAACTAGTATAGTCATAACAATAAAGTTTTATTTGCTAACGAATAGTTACTCCCCAAAATGAAGGCTACTTAATCTGAGTAACTTCCAGAGGGGCTTATTTGCCCTGCTTGCAAACTTTTTGTTGCAGGTGTAGCAATATTTTACTACTACTTCCCCTTCATGATTTCAGTGAATGTAACAACTTCCCATAAATTCAGGCCTCAGAACACAAATAGATTCACCAGACATCCTCATTACTGCAATATGCATACATATCCATGGCTGAAATGCACAGCACCTTGTCTATTGGTCTCTGTCATTTCATTCAAACTGCATAGCAAAACTCCTAAGGAGTAGAAAAATGCTACAGTACAAGAATGGAATCCCTTTTGTTTGTTATGCTTGTATTCAATTCCTTTTACTTAATTTGGCCTGTTGTTTTACCTGTTTCCTGTTCTCTGCTACTTTTGATCATATTTCCATGTCTTATCTTGCTTTAGAAGTGTATCTTAGGCTGCAGCATCTTATTTTTTACTAATAACACAATATACTTGTGAAATGCAAATATTTCAGGGTTTCTTTTGTCCATTCTCTCTGGCAATGAGGTAATGCAAGCTTGAAATATGCCAGGTGTCGCATTTTTTTAACACATCTTTTAGCTGAGTATCTAAGGCAGGTTCAACAGTAGGGAAATGTCTACCATAGTGGTACTTCTTTCGAGATTTGTTCTGGCTATAGTAACTGGGATGACAGCTCAAAGGATTTACCTTCTAAATGGCATCTTACAGAGTTGACATAAGCTAACTTGAAGATGTAGCTGCCTGCACAACCCAGCTGGTCAGGACTGTCTGCCTCCCAGGTGGTATCTTGTCTCTATTTTCCAGTGAAATCCTCTGGTCATGGAGGTAGATTGCCAAGTTTGGGTATTGTAAGTACAGCATTTCCCCCTCTTTGTAAACAAAGCTTACATTCTGATTGTTGACTTAGGTCAGCATATAGTCTTCTTTCTTCTGCAAGTTACAATATTTCCACAACTGCTGGAATATCTAACCAGTCATCTATTAGAAGAAATATCTGAAGTGCATATTATTTTATAAGACTAATACATTTCAGTTTGCATTAATCTTTTGATGGAATCCACTGGTGGCATAATGAAGTCGATGAACATGTCAGTGTATTTCATTCAGTGTATTTGTCATCTTTCTTCTCGTGTTTTCTTTATATTTTCTTTACATCCTTATGCAGCTTTGTATAAACTGAAGATCCTTAGTTGTTGTTCCTATGAATTACTGCAATATGGTAAGACTATATTAAGACCAAATGTTAGCTTTTATAATTCCTCCATTCCTTATGTGTGATTATGGACTTTTGTTTTGTTTTGTGGTTTTTGGGTTGTTTTTTTTGTTTGTTTTGTTTTGTTTTGTTTTGTTTTCAGAAAATCCTGATAAAGCATTATAAATATACAATTTTTTCCTAAAACTGTGATAAGTTTCCCTACTATGTTTTTCAGTTTTTCATTGAAAGAACATGGAATGTCATTAAATGTGATAATTTTCAATATTTTACATGGGTTTATAGTTGATGTTTCTGGAACACTAATGTTCCCAAAACTTTTCATTCCACACTTTAATCCATAATGCATGGTTCTCGCTATCTTTTAATCATCTGTCTTGCTTAAATGTTGCCGTATTCCTGGATATGGTATCTTCTATGAATGATTCAAAGAAACTGATGTCAGGCTGCCCTCTAGACATAGAAACTAGCTCAGTGAGTGTATATGAAGTGATTGCTCAGATAGAAGCAGCTGCAAGAGGGAGTAGGTGCTGTTCTGTTCACCTCTTTGCTACTTGCCAGGGAACAAACCTGGCTGGAAATGAAACTGAGATGTTGCAATGACTGCTCTGTGAGCTTTTAAGCCTGGCTATCCATGCTGCAGCATCAATGCCAAATCTTTCATCAGGATGGTTCCTGCTGCTCGTAAGTTTACAAGGAATAAAAAGCAATTTATTCACTTCCAAGGAACACATGAAAATAAGAAATAATATATAAGCCTGAAATCAATTAGAGAGTTAAGCAATCAAATCAAGCTTACTGTTATTATAAAATTCTTTAAGGCTTGATAGAGGAGAATCTTGTGACTTATAGAGAATGTAATAGAAAATTACTGATTTGCTTTAATACTGTATAGAATGGCATAAAATATAATACTTAGGAAATACATGATTCTTCATTAAAACTGTAAAAGGATTCTGAGAGAAGATTCTGTGCAGCTATAGTTTAGCTCAGTTGTAATGGTTTTATTACTGCATGGCAAACCTCACGTTATGCTCAGAAGTTACCTACTCTTTATAAGGAAGAAGGGATGATTTAGCAGGTACCAGGTTAGGCTTGCTTCTGGGGAGACATACTTGAATCCTTAGTCTCACAGGCACTCCGAGACCTTTGCTGGGCCATCCAATCTTTGGTACTTTAGTTGCTTTCAAAATTGTGAAGAATACTTCTTTATGCGATGGGAGCTTTTCCCAGCCCCATGATACTGTATTAAGAGGACAAAGGAGCTCTTATGATACAATTATTCTCCAGTTTGGGTTTCCCCCCTACAAATGACTGCATCAGCATATTAGAAAAAAATATTAAAATCTCTTCCCACAGCACCCACTACCTCCACAAGGATTTTTACAGATGTTATATGGAGGTGTAGCAACTGTTCTATATCCTGTGACTCCTTCTGTTGCTTTTGAATGGCAAGCACAAGACCTGGATGCCAAATCACAAAAAAAGATTGTCTAGCAGGAGCAGCTGGCTGCTTGGCAGATGAATCATCATAGCAGCTTTGAAGCTGCCCATGGGTCTGTCACATGTTTTAGCTACCAAGAGACTGTCTTGGCTTCTTTGTCCTTTATAGATGCCGTTTTCTATTAAACATTCCTTGGTTCTTTGGAATTTTTGATGTTGTACATAAGCTCTTACTTTGTCAATAGGGATTCAAAAGTTTCATTTGCATTCAGAAAGCAGGACTTTCATTTGGAGGAAGAACCACAAGTGCAGAAATATTGATACAACATTATATGTATGAAGCAAAATAGTCAGAGAATAGAAGTTTCATTTGAAAATAATTGCTAAGCTATCCTATAAGGCTAAGCTTTTCAGAAAAAGAAACAAAATAGCTCAGTCATGTCTAGTACTCAGCATTTGTTGGAAAGCAGGTCCCTTCGCAGATCTCAAACTGGCTTTCAGAAAATTTAGGAGTCTGTTTTCAAAACGCAGCTACTTGGATTTTACAGAAAGTAAAATGTCATTACAGTTTGTTTTGCTGATTGTAAATAGCTAAATGAACAAATATTCAACTTTGCTTTCAAACAAGAAAGCAAGAAAGAAATGTCAGTATGTTTAAGCCTAAGATACTTTTGACTACAATGCATTTGCTATTCTTTTAAAGCAGTGCGATAGCTTCTGTCTGGTTGGTCAAAAGTTACTTAGAAACACATCATACACTTTTTACACTATAGCTTTCATCCTTCAGGTAGCTTTGGACAGAAAAATCACAGAACAGTTGTATTATGTATAAGCCTTTTTTCAAATGCATCACTGTATATGAGTTTCAGAATTAAATTTATTTTCCTTATAGACATGGATGTGTTGTTTATACACCTTAATTTCTAGTTCAGATTTTTCTCTGACAATTTTAATTCTAAATACAAAATCGGCATAAAAACTAGGAAATACTTCTTTCTTATTTTCTTAAATTGCACAGAAATAGTAGTTTGTGTGGGTTCAGAAATCCAGTAGCCATGAGACAGCACAGGTTGAGAACACAGATGATTTCATGGGGTGCTAAGCTATTAATCTGACTGAAGAGTTAATACCAAGTTTTCCACGTAGGTTCCATTGACTTAATTTCAAGGTATATGCACATCTAATAGCGGGCATTGTTGATGAAAAAGGAAAGATTGCTCCATCAGAGTTTGACCCTTACTGTTTAACTGTGATTAATCCTGCCTGTCCATTTATTAGACCAACAAGCCTATTTTTGGACTGATTTGGCCCGCCTCAGTAGATTCCCAGCACTGCCATTTGAATGTTCCAGAAAGTCAGATTAAGGTCTGTATAATAGGGTTAAACTTGAAAAATACATAAAGGCTTCAAGGTATGGCTTTGCTGAATGCTGTGTCTGGAGCCGAGGAAGGAACTAGGAAATCATGTGGTAAAATGGCATTTCTTTGAAAGGAGGAGCACTAATAACAGTAAGAGAACTGGAGGGTTCATGACCAGAGATATAGCTGATAGCAAATGCATTATATATTGCCTCTGAATTAGGCCAAAGTCGAAATCATCTGCCTTTACTGTTGTATCTTTGGTCCTTCCTCTACCAACATACCCCATCCGAATACCGTTATGTTATAAAAGAATATGCAAGAAACATGATTGGTGGAACTAAGGTCAGCTTTCTTAGGAAGGATGCCAGCTGAAAAAGGGAAGTAGGCTTTTTCTTTATATATCATATCTTGGCTACTAAGTGCTGGATTAAGGATAAGCTTTTCTTTTCTGTATTATAAATGGGAATTTCTGTACCTTTGTCTCCTGGTTTTAGGCAGTAAAAATCCTCATTTTTGCCTGAGGCCAAGAGACAATAGAAGGCAAAATTTAGGAGTCTTCCTGTTTAAGTTTTTTCACAGACAAAAAATGATGATGAGATAAAGCAATGCCTGTGTCAGGCCCAGACAGAACTTCATCCCTCATTGCCCAGAAGAGAGATTTCTGTATCTTCTGTATTCTTGTATATGTCCTGCTTTTTGTGACAGTTTGTTTGTTTGTTTTTTTGTTTTCTTCTGGCCTTTAAGATGGTTCTTAACAAGTTGTAAAATGGGATTTCCCAAGTTTTTTCTAATTTTATTTTATATCTGTTTCCTTGAAGGTGTTCCTAAAAAGGAATATTAAGCTACCCTAGTGTACTGAATTCAGACAGAGTTCCTTCCTCAGACACAAATCCCATTGGAGAGGCTCATAGGGAGGTTTGTGTGGCTCTGACAGTTGGAAATTACTATGTTTCAGAATTACTTAAAATTCACGTTTCATGTTAGGAAGAAGATGCTGTGTTAAGTGGAGGATGGAAAGAAACCTTTGGCTTATCTTGAGATAAATGAGAGACATGCAATGTGTTTTCACTTCCATTCATTTCTGCTAATCACTTTTTAGTCTGCTGATCTTGAATCTTGATCTCAGCTAATCACAAAGCAGCAGCCGATGTGACTGAGATGATATACAAGAAAGCATGTTAACTGTTGTTTAATCCATTTCTCTATACAGTTGCCTTGCCCCTTCAGAATTCATCTTAAGTCATATATTTTGAGTAGTATCAAAAGGAATTAGTCATACCAGTCACTGAAGATGTGATCAGCACGCACTGATATTTTTGCATTTCAGTTTAATTTGTGTCTTGCTTTTAAAGTGCATGACAAAAGGGCTTAATTGACTTAATTGTCCATGATGTTACTGAGTAGAGGTGAAAAGTTCTCAGTTTGAAATTGTTAGTAAAATGTAAACATACTTATTGTAAACCACTTTTTTGTCTTTTCCCTTGTGGCTGGTGTTTATGAATTGCATTCACAGGAGCCTATTTTAGGTTTATGGTGTATAGACAACAGTATAACCTTATATAAGAACTACAAGTACAAACACTGTCATTGACAGTACTCATTATTTTATGTCATTTTAAAAAATGTATGAATACAGGAAACTACATGGACTGCTAACAGTAAGTTGTCTTGGTTGATATCTTGCTTTATATTCTTTTGAGGCTCTGAAAGTGATTTTGAAATACCACAACTTGTAGGATTTGCAAGTACTGTTGTTTGGCATTTGCACTGCAAATTTTGCCTTTGCTTTCGCATCAATCTGAGGCCAGCGTGGCTGTACCAATGTCATGAAGTTTTAGAAGGATCTGAGCTTTTTGTCTTAGTCCTGTGTTTAGTTTTTTAATAAACATAGGTCCACATTTCTACGGTGGATTTGAAAGGTATTCAAACAAGGTTGTAGAGAGCCCTGATAGAAGAATGTAGACCATATATATAAAAAACTGCAAAAATATTCTCTGAGTTATATATCATCAAAACCTTTTCAGAAATCAGTATGTCTGCTATAATTGTATATTGACTCTCACGAGATCCTGCCACAAAGAATTCTGAATTTATGTTTAGAGTCATAAATTTCTTCCTAAGCCTTAGGCTGAAATCTTTCTTTTAGATGTGTAGAATCTTTCTTTCTGTTGTAGATGAAAACTGCAACCCTTTATAAAGCACAGCTTGTAATGAAACTGCTTGCCTTGAAAACAAAATTTTGAGAGCTTTCTCTTTAAATGTGTAAGACAGTCTCTTCTGCTTGTTACTCTCCCTAGGAGTTCCTTTCCTTCAGCAGCAAGAAAAAAAAAAATGAAGCAACTTCGTCATGCTAATGATCCTTACTGTTCTCATTGCTTCGTTATCTTCCACTTATGTCCTGTTAATGTTTTTAATACAGTACAGTACTGATTGCTTATAGTTTATTACCAGGGATGAATAGAACCCAAGTATACTATAGTGGTGAAAATAGGCAGTCTAGTAACTACTATAGCTACTTAACCTGCACTTAGGAGACCTTCCTAGCTTACATGTACATTTCTTCGATAGTAGATGGGCCAAAAATTGTTAGTCTGGAAACCCACTGCAAGTGAAACTTTAGCTTTTTTTCTGAATTAGGAAACAAAGAAAAGTAATGTTGCTTCTTTTGTTGACATTAATGTGGTTTTTTTTATTCTATCTGGCCAACAATATGAATCCAAGTGTCAGTGTAAACTTGATTTAGACTATGAATTATAAAATTCTAATGGTGTGAGGTGGTTGTAAACTGCTAATTTTTTTCCTCCAGTGAAAAGCGGTACTTAAATAAAACCATTAAAGCAGGCCACTTCTAACTGCGTTGTAACACAGAAAGCTTTCCAGGCATAGCATATTGTGTTTAGTATCACTTTAGAATTCTATAAATCTTTGATCAGCTTTTATTTAATCTTTGTCTAAATTGGAAGATAGCAATGGTCCCTTAAGATTTTGTATGGAATTGAATGAAATTTAATAAGGTGCCTGAAGGTTATTTGATTGTGAGTCGTAGCACTTTCATTTTACAGGCTTAAGCAATACTGACCTCAGAAGGACTGTCATTCAGACTAGATGGAGGGTGGAGAAAGAAAATATTTTATTCTTCTTCATTCCAATCCTTTTTACTTGATAAGCCCATAATAAAAGTCAAAATGAATTCCTGACCAATTCTGAGTCCAATTCTCTCTTCATAGATAGTGGATTAATTTCTGGAACATTTTAGAGTAGGAAATGCAAAACAAGACAACATCTAAACGGCTTTCACATTGACAACCTTGTCAAACTGTATAAATTTGGAGTAGAACAGAGCTAGGAGATCAGATGACACAGGATGTTTCTCAGGGGACCACCTGGTGAATTTTGAAGGTCCCCCGAACAGACTGTGGGTTACCCTGAACTGTAGGAGGTCCTCCTACCCACTCAAGCAGAAACTGAATGTTTTGAAATGAAATGTCCAATTATTTCAGCTTGATGCACAACACAAATAGCTGAGAGAATAAGCCTGATGTCTTCGAAAGTTTTCATTTGTCTTTTAAAGTTGCCTTTCTCACAGACTTATGTAGATGCCATCTCAATTATTAAAGCACAATTGCATTAGTGACAAGCTGCTTCCCTCAATTAGTTTTGACACAAGGTAATTTTATGGCTTTAAGTACACCTTTCTTTGACTTCTGATGGAATTCCTGTGTCCTTGCTTCCTACCTAAACCACCTTTTCTTTTTACATTTGTATAATGCACTGTCTGGTGTTTCAATTTTAATCATAATTATATACTACAATTTATTTGCATTACACTAATATCTAAATGTCAAGGCTGCTCAGCATTGCACACAGTGAAATATATTAAGTATCTTTAAATCATTTACAGATACTGCTGCAATGTCACTGTGCATATAAGTGTTTCATTCAATAACAATGAATGGTTTATTTTCTGTTTGTAAATAAAGTACTGAAAGAAAGAGCAAGAATGGAAAATAAGTGGAAAGAGTTGGTTTTAAGAAGAGATATAATTGGAAGCAGTGACTGATTACTTGATAATTTACTGACTTGAAATAGGTGAACTACACAGCATATTGTGAGGGCATGTTAGGATCTCCATGATGCAAAACTACTGTAGGATTATTCAGGAGCATAAACTGCCATCTGACCCAAAATCTAGCTAATCCAGTACCTAGTCTCTGACAGTAGCTATGAGAGTATGATAGGCAGATAACCCGCCCTACAGAATTTTCATCCTAGTCTCTAACAGTAGTTAACTTAAATTCATGAGGTATAATATCATTTAGAAAAGATATGCTCAGGAGCTTATTCTGACATACTGCACAAAGAAGGTACTTTCAGAAAATATTTGGGCAGGTTATTTGAATCTGCTTATATTTAGCTGTATCTTTTGATGACTTTTTTTTTTTTTTTTTTTTTTTTTTTTTTTTGAAAGCAAGGAAGACAGGAAAACACAGTACAGGTATTCAAGGCTGGAATTGCTTTCATTCTGGATAAAATTCTGGCAGTAAGCTGCCCATTTAATGAAGTGTTCCCATTGCTGTTAACTTAAAGAATATGAACAGTTCTATTCAGCTCAGTTTGACCTCTCCTGTAGTTAGGACAGAACCTAGTACTATGACAGTACCAAGCACTATCGTTAGACACTTTTTTGTGTACTCTTGGAACAGCTAGCTACTTGGAATACAATTTTCAGTACTACTTAGCCTACTGCTACTGGGGAGTCTGCTTTTAAAAGTGATCTAGATTCTTCTAGATGGTTTTGAAAGGTGATAAATGCCAATAAGTACAAAGAGTTTCCTTTATTGCCAGTTGACCTCCTGTACATTATTCTGTAAATTATTCATACAGATGCCTCCATATGTTTGGAAATCTGAAACTTGGGAACTTCAGTACTTGTGGGTATAGTGGGAAACAGCAACATCATAGAAAATAGGTCTGGAAGGAGGCTGAAGCAGTCATCAGATGCATTCCTCCATCCCAAGGTAGGATCAGCTCTGTTTAACAACTCCTAATGGTAGACCTAATGTATTCTTAAATTTGCGATGCTGAAGCCTGCACTGACAGCCATCTGATTTGTTCTAGTACTTTACCAGCCCTTTTTGTCAGAATGGCATTTTCCTTAGTTCCAGTTATTTATTTTGATGGAATTTAAGGCCATTTTTTATTATACGGTTCCAAGTGGATGTGGAGAATAGGGTGTTCATCATGGTACGTTTCTTCATGTTTTTGAAGACAGTAACTGTATTGCTGTCCTTCATGCCCTTTTTCTCTAGATTAATCTCTCTTGCAGCCTTTCTTCATATTTTATTTTCTAAATTACTGATCATTGAGGTGCTTTTGCAAATGTTATCTTAAGTGTCCCTTGGAAGTAGTGTTTAGGTACCTTCATGTTTGTCTGTTTCTTTCTAATCTTTTTCCAGTTTAATGACTTTAAAGTATAAACAAAGCTAGTGAGTGGAGCAGAAACTAACTGGCTAGTTAAACTGGAAACAGGTAATCCAAAGATTATGACCAGATGGTCAGACAATACTAGTAAACTGACTATTCCCAATTATTTGTACACTTTTTGTTGAGGATGCAAACAATTGTTAAAATAGAAAAGAAAAAAATATGCTCTCCAGAAAACAATCAGTGAAGAAAAAAATTATTTAACCCAAACTGTTACACTCTGTCTAACCAATCATAGGTTTTCATAGTCATAGTGACTGCAGTATCATACAATCTAGATTATGCCATTATTGAATATATATACAGAATAGGCATAGAAATAACAAAGAAATAAATGGAAGAGATTTACTGAAGTGTAACAACCAACAACTTGTGTGTTCTCAGCAGGAACTGCAGCAAGTATATTGCTTTTGTGAACCTGGCCAAGAAAGGATGACAGTAACCCAGTGTTACAGTGTTGAAAGCATGTCGCACTATGGCAGTGGCTCTTTATGGGATCAGAGGAAACGTCATTTTTAAGGAGTGTTTTAGTAACGTTGCACAGGATTAGGAGCTGGATTTCTGTTGCTAGCTTTCAGTTGCCAGAGATCTGTTTTACCAGTAACTGGCCTGTGAATTCTGTAGTCTCTCAAGTAAACCTGGACATTGTTTTCTTTAGTCTGTTTAAGTAGAAAGATATTGCTAAAGAAGGTACTTTGGAAGACAATTTCCAATTCAAGGATTTCAGAAAATCTGTCTATAGAATCTGTTCTGTTTTAAAGGACTTCTGTGCCTCATCTCCCATGCAACACTTTGAAAATGTACCTGACTTGTCAAAAACTTGTCTTCACCTCTTTTTTAGGCTTCCTGCTCTGTGGGCTGTGGTTCTTCTTTGCAGAAGTAGATTGCCACCCTATAATTCCCCAAACTTATATACATACCACTCTGTAGGCTTCCAGATGGCCTATATTTTGGGCAGTGGTTCCAACTGACTTTAAATATTCATATGTTTGTTTTGAATGCCTGACATGAAAATCAACCATTTACTTTCTATTTCAGTGTGGAAGCAGTCTAAGACTGAAATGCACCAACACATGAAGGTTTACTGTATTTCACAAGAACATTTATCCAGTGCTAAGGCTCACTGAAACCATATCTTGCAAGGCTGTTGTTCTTCATCAGGAGTCTACTCCTGGCAAAACTCATTTCTACCTAGCTAATCTGTGGGCAGATTGAGAACCTACCAATATCACCGCAGACCCCAACATATTTTGAATTGAATTCAGAAGTCTCAGTATTCTGAAGACTGAACTCAGCTCTCCTTTTCAGAGGTGTTCTTTCAGAATTGTGAGTATTCAGCTGTGCTATTCATCCAGAGAAACTCTACATTAGATCTGTAAATATGCACACCTGACTACCAATAACATTAATAGGAATTGCACCTGTATTCATAGAACAGAACAGATGCCTCTGTGCCTTTAGATTTCCTATTTCTTAACAAAAGTAATGATGCTTTGAGGGCAGTATTACTTTAAGAACAGAGCCCATTTAATTTGCTTGGACTTTGAAATCTTCTGGTAGAGAATAATTGCCTGACACACGGCTCCTAGGAGGTGAATTTAAATGAAAGACATTTTCCAAGCTGCAAAGCAAAATTACTAAATGCCTGATTAGAAGATCTGTGTCACTAGTAGTGCTTCATTATGAGAACTCCCTTAAAAAATTCATATCAACACTTGCCTTTCACAGTCCACAGCCTGGTGCCTATTAAGACACAGGACAGACTGTATCTTCTTAACTGATACAAAATGAGATATAGATCAATAACGACCTATGTTCTAGCTGTATCAGGAAGCCTAAGTGTAGGAAGACAGTATCTGTGCCATCCTCCTAGGAAAGCACAGCAGATGTACAGGTTTGGGATAACCAGCTTTCCTCTTCAGTGCTGCATGGGTATATTCTAGTTGTTCTTTTTTTTTTTTTTTTTTCCCAACCCTAAAAATAAAGGATATAAATACTAAAACAATAAAATTTCAATTTTCAAGTAAAGGAGAAGAAAAATTGCCAAACATAAATTGCAGATGAGGAAGTGATTTCTGCACAGGAAAATGGCTCTTGCCAGCAGGGTCATATCTTAAGAGACATCTAGAGGAGTTCTCTTATTTACTTTTGCTTCTCCATTTTTATTGCAGTCTACTAGTCTACCAAATGATTTTTATTGCCTCCTTTTATGATTTTTCTTAAGGTAAGGCTCCAAGTGTTTCTGACAATATAGGGCCAGGAGAATTTCTAAGACCTGATTCATCCTCACACTTTTAAGTCATTTCAAATTTGTGATAATCAAGGATGCCCAAAATTCAGGATTAGAAATAAATAATTAGATTTAACATCCATATCGGATGTTAACCTTTAAGTTAAGTTGAATTTCTTTTATAGAGCTTTCAAGGCTAAAGAGTTGCACTCAACTAATGAAATTGCAAATGAAAGGTTAATTAGTGGTCACTTCTAAAAATAGTATTTTAGCAATCAAATATCCATGATTTAGCTCTCCAGAGTTGTGATAATTTGCAGTGAAAAAGACCAGTTTATAACAGCATGTAAAATTCACTTCTGATAATCTCTAAAGAATCTCGGTTGCATGTTTCACTGCATATATTTTGACTGAAAAACTGGCTAATTAACATGAACTGTAAGAGATTTCTATGCCTGAATCCATTTCCTAGTTTTCTTCTGAACCTTTTTTCATAGGGGGAAAAGGGAGCTGTGTTATCAGAATGCAGTAGGCTTTATTTTTTTCACTGTTGCAGTTTTTTGTAATGTGACATTATACAGCAGCCTCATTATATTCAACTCTACAATGTGTTGCTCAGCCGTGAGCTTGATGGTTTCATGGAGCATGGGGTGAGTTTAATTCCTCTTTCTGAAGGAGATGCATCTTGCTTCACTGATTATTTTCTGGACTTTAAAAGATGCAACTTTATAAAATACTCTACAGCTCCTACTTGGGGAGAATAGAAAGTGGCTTAAAGACTGCAGTGGAGGCCATTATGAAGCAAGCCGTGCTGTTATGGGTTAGAGAACACCTCTCACTTCTCTAACCTCTTATTCTGTTCATTTTTTGAACGAATAACTCCTAAAACCTCTGATATTTAAATATCAGAATAATGCTGTTCACTGTATGCTGTCTTGATTCTCTTCCATATCTTTTCTAGCATCAGGCCTATGTGTCCTTTTTCTATAATTCTTTCCAAATTGGCTTGTCCCTGATAAAGGATGTTACTAGATTCAGTCCAAAACAGGTGCTGTCCCACTCTTTGCTTCTGCTTGCAACTGCAGTTACCTGTTTGGAATCCTTAAGGTGCCACATGCCAAGCCCACTAACTGCTGCTATCCTCTTACTAGGAGGAGTCTGTTGGAAAAATGAGACGACTTCATATAATCATATCTGGATTTAGCAGTTTGGAAGTAAACTGCTGTGACACTGATAGCAGGGATGTGAGAAGAAATTTAGAACAAATTTACTGATATGTCCAAAGCGCAAAGTTCCCCCAAAATGTAATTGTGATTAGAAAATGCACTTTCAAACATTTTGTGATATTTCAATGTTACCGAATCGCAGAATTTCCTATATGTAATGAAGAATGATAGAGCTGTTTGCTTGTTTGTTTTAATGGCAGAAGCTTACTGCTTACAGCAGTAACACTTACAGCTTTAATGGAAGAAGCTTACTACCAGTGAAGTAGTAGGCCCAGAGAGTGCAAGGTCTCTGACTTCCATTGCCTCAGTCTATTCACAAGGACATAGTTGAGTCACTTAACGTACTCATGGGACCAACACCTAGCATCTTCCCAAGAGCAGTTTCCATTGTCAGAGAAATGTCAAAGGTATGACATAGCTCCATTTAATAGCATTCTAATTCACAAATTTCCTTAGAGAATGACAGCATTTATCAAAATTAGTTTAGTGGTTTTGCTTTTCTGTGTTCTTCAAGAAACAGGAATATCTTCCTTGCCCAATGCATAATTTTTATCATTTTATATTAAAGTGAGGGCTTGCTTATTGGTCAGTACAGGTGTCAGAATTTACCCCTCCAGGAAATCTGGATTTCCCTAGCATCATACTTTGGGAAAATATTTCAATTGAACTCTTTATTGTATCCTTAGGTTGTTAGGAAACTTCTGGGATGTTACAGAAATGGCATAATTCTGCATAATGACATAATGCTAAAATATTCCTATAATTTCCATAACAATTTACTATGAGATGTGACAGATAGAAAGCTTTCCTTCTGTGACTGTAAGAGCAAGGAGACTTACTTCCCATAGTTTTTTATGTGTGCTTATTTTTGTAAACAATCCATGGTAGATATTTCTTTGTGAACTGTAATGCTCATTCTCTCCTTCCTGCGTGTCATGGCTGTGAAGCATCACAGATGGCAGTGCTAGTACACAATGTGCGAACAATATGGGACAGGCCTGAGAAGCCTGACAGGCTTTGTAAGAGGTTCACAAAGCTGAAAGTGGACATGTACTTCCAGGCTTGAGCAGTTCTAATTAGTATTCGTCGCAAGCAATGCTATGTCTTTGGATTTCTAGGGCAACTCTCTTTATTACAGTAGAAATGCTCTGTGTTATGAAAGTATCTACTTATTTTTCCTTCTTTCAGAAGTCAGCATGTACAGGCCTATTTTTATTCCTGCTCAGTGGAATACATTTTTTCTGAGCTGTTCCCATGAATTTAGTACAACTATTTGTAAGAAGAAAGGCCTTTTTTAGGGTTATCTCCTGCATATAATCTATCACATACAGATATGTTACTTACAGCTCTCTTTAAAACTATTTAAAAATTGGCTGGTTTACACTCTTTCTCTTTCTGTGTAATCAGTGGAACTTACCCAGTTTTACTGGCTGAGGATTCATCCTTTTCTCATGGAACTTACACGGTCAGAATTCAAGAGTTTTGAAAATTTCAATGTTTTAAAATGTGTCAATACTTTTTTTTTTTTTTTTTTTAACAGTAGAGAGAAATGGTTGCATTTAATTTACTTTAAAGCAATCTAAATTAACAAATCCCAAGTTTTACAAAAATTCATGTGGAAGCATCAGTGACTCAGTGAATACAAGTATATGTTACGGGCAGTTACTGAACAGAGTGAAAATATTAAAGGATGCTTCTATGCGCACTGGGAAGCATTCAGTAAGTATCTAATAGGCTGGGGTCTAACTCAGCAAGTTAAAATAATTTTTAAATTGTCTTTAAAAAAATTGAAAAGAGCAATTATTCTAGAAAATGTGATTTCAAAGGAAAATCTGATTTTTAATCTAATATATGTTCAGTTTGAAGTCTTTCAATGGGTTCCATTAGTAACTATACTCTCAGAAAACATGCCTTGAGACAAGATACCAAACTTGAAGAATCATTGTTCTATGAAATACAGCAATGCTGTGTTCATTGATACATATCTGAGAAATAATAGAAGATCGTGTCATCTGTTTCCTCTCTGTTCTGAACTTGAAGGGAGAAATTAAGTCCATGCTACTACACATCAGTTACTGAACTCTTAGAGGAGACTTGATAATTAAATTAGTATCTTAGATGTTATTTTGTTCAATATATTTCTACTTTTATTCCTTAATCTTTCAATCTGTCATTAAGTATTTAAGGATATTTTAAGTCTCTACTTTGAAAATCTAAGCCGATTTCTTTTACAAATGATGTTAAGCGCTCAGAGAGAGCACAGTAAGCTATGGAGAGAATGGGACGTATGTATCATTTCTCAGCATGTCAAAGGGACTGAATCCCACTCTTTAATACTAATTCTTTTTCCACTTAGCGCCTCTCCATTTTAAAATTCATCTGTAAAATGGCTCTAAGTAACACCTCTGACATAGGGATGCAGTGAGAAAGCTAAACACTACAAAAATGATCTGATTATACACAGGATTTTATGAAATGCTGACTTTGAAGAATGAAGACCTTAGCATTTCTTCAGTCCTGTATTCATAAACAATACCCACTCTTAGTATTTCCATCACTGGAACCAAGACTGGCACTGAACTGTCTGAATCTAATGCGCATTTGTTAGAGGAAAAAAAAAATGTGCATCATACCTTCTGCGTCTGTCATACCAAGACACATTTGTTGAGAAACTGGCAGCTTTTATAAAAATTTACTTTTCTGCATTGAATGTGCTTAACAGTAAGCAAGCCCTGCCTAAATAAGTCAGGTGACATCTTTTGAAAGTAAAAGGATCTTCCTCTGCTTGAGGGAAGATTTCTATTCTTATCAGTAATTCTGGGAAGCCAAGTGTTCAGCTATTGTCACTGCTGTCTGGTCAAGGGGTAAGAAGCAACACAAAATGAGTTATAAATCAAACCAGAACCCCTAAACCATCAGTACCTTATGGGATGAAATCTCCTCAGATATACACATACAGAGAAAAACCAAGATTCTCTGTCCTGTAGAGACTCCTTCTGTCTACATTTTGTGGGCCCTATGGAAATGGCATCAGAAAGGTTAATATTTTGAACATTATTATTGAATTAAAGATTCTTTTTTTTTTTCATTCACCTCACTTTTCTGCCTTTTTCATCTTCTACCTTTTTGTACAAAGCAGATACTGAATGCATATCAGTATTTGAATTATATTATTTATTGTTGATTATTTACTTTTTGGGGGGAGAGGCCCAGTGTCCTATGGATGTTACAACTGTAATAGAGCTTTTCATCATGAATTGAAATGTACCTGTCTGAGAAACCCAGAATTATTTTCCTAGCAAACCACAGCAAGAAGCTGGTTTTGTTAGGGAAAAAATATAACAGGAGATAACATTGCTGTTATCTCCTGTTATGTGTTATCTCTTATTTCTCTAACATATAATTATTTACCCATTGTGTTGTGGGTGTAGAAATTTATGTCCTTTTAATATTTATGTACATGCTTTCCTTTACTCTGTGAGTTGCCCCATAGAAATCAGGCAAGCAGAATTATTCCACTGGATCTGTTTGTACAGTCTCATTGACAACCAGAGTCCTGTGGATCTTTGAACTCAGAATTAGTGACTTTGAAAGGGCTCTTATGGGGATGAGAGACTTCTGATCTGATTGGATTCCAGAATGGTCCTGACAATGCTTTCCACTGCATGTTATTTTATTTTTTATTCTGAAAGTTCAGTGGAACTTCAAGTTTCTGTGCTTCACAAAGGGCTTTAAATTTCAACAGATTTTGGTTTTGAACATTGTGAAAACCCTGTATCAGTATCTTGGAAATTCCATGTAACAAACCCATCATCATTTCTCTGGTACTGGTTGAACTCAGTCAAGATGTCTTGTCTGTAGTATGTTTGTCACCTGTAAAGTAATTCATAGCTAAGCTGGCTTTACCTGACTAACAAATGCAATGGATGTTTAATTTTAAATATGTACTCAGGCAAACGAAGGAAACTATTACCCTGGAACAACACACTTCGGATGTTAATCATAATTATTAATCACACAACATTTTTCTAGAAACTTGAATTTTAATCCAGGTTTAGAGTAATTGTCACATTAGCACATATTCAGCGCATATTGCAAAGTAGATCTACACTACAGTGTTCTGTGACAAATAAGTGTTTTGCAATCTGATTTAATTTCATTTCATGGCATCGAGTCATTCTGTTTTTGTGTGTGTGTGTGTGTTTAAGCAACATTATAATAAACATGAGTAGTTTCATGGTAATCGTAATAGTAATCTCTCTTTCTGAATTGCCTGGGAAGGTCTTTGCTGGAAGTTAACTGACAATTATAGATTCTTAGGATTTCTATAGTTCTTGAATGTATTTGTTATATACCATTAGTCACCAGGTGAAGCCCGTCAGTAATGGCAATACCCTTCAGCAATAGCTGGGGAGAATTTAACACTGATTGATGGCAGGTCACCTGGAATTGGTTGGCAGAATTTCCAATTTTCTGTTGGGAAATTGCTTATTTCTCGAAGTCTATTCCCATTTTTACAAGTGGACAGCAAGCTGAGATTATACATTATTATGTGTCCAACTATAAAATTGTGATGGATAGTGTCACAGATTTAAATAGAGTTAAACATTTCATTTAAGGTTGATTTTAAGAAAAGGCTAAATAACTTCAAAATGTAAGCTGTATCTTTGGCTTTCACTTGTTCATCTAGATTCAGAACAACAGTGTTGCATCTTAACTAGTTTTGAACAGAGAATTACTTGCTTTGTTATCGTTCTTTAAAGTATTCAAAGGGTTATGATATCTTTGTTGTAAACATTTTTTTCAGTTTCTGAGGTTTATCCAGGGACTGACTGACTGAGCAGATTAATGTTTTACTTTCACTTATGGGACCTAGGTTAAAAATCTGGCAAAACTGCATTGACAGAAAATCAAAGGCCATTCAGCAAAGCCTTCCTACAGTTCTTCTTTTAAATCATAAGGGAGAGCAGCCAGTAACAACCAGTCATTTCCTGTTTCCAGAGGGATAAATGTTAAAAGCAAGTACAGACTTTTTATTCCATTAGCGTACAATAATGTGTTATCTTTTTGAAACCTGACTGAATTGTTTTGCAACAAAGAACCTATGACCTACCATAATCCAATGGAAAATAGTGACCCTACGAATAAAAGCTGATGCTCTAACTCCAACAAGGAGATGCATGATATATTGATGACATTCTCAAAATACATTTATGATATTAGCAAAATAAAAATGGCTCTGGATTTAAGTCTTAAAGTGAAATTTTAAGATTGGCATATCTAAAATGAAACTGCCAGTGTGGAACTTCGAGCTCTTTCGTAAACCAGGTATTGGCCAGGTCCCTATACACTGCACAGCAGGAGCTACATGCCTTGAAATGGGATTCAAGATAAGAAAGGTAAATAACTAGGCAGCTGTTCAGAGTTAGCCAGTGAGATATGCTGAGGATAACAGCAGAGTTACAAATCTTGCCATCTTGTTTACCTTCACCTGTTAAGAATCATATTTTGTGTGCCTCCTTCTTGACCTATTTAAACTTGACTTCTTTCCTGTGCTGTGAAATGGCTTAAACAAGATGGGGTAAGGATGATCCTCCCCTGACCCTCCCAAGACTTTAGCTTGATCATTAGGGTTTTCTGGATGATAGCAAATGTATTTCAGCCCCTCAGAAAGAAACTCTCCAATTCTTGGAGAGAGTTTAATTACTGGGTTGAGTATGAACAACCACTTTGACTGTATGTGACAAAAAGTCATCACTGCATTTTAATAATGTAGCATGCAGTTCCGTGGTCTGCATCCTCTGAATCTGCCAGTAGGCTTCAGTGCTGCAGCAAGTTCTGAGCTCTTTGTTTCTGAAGCCCGTTTGGGAGCAAGCAGGCATTGCTGAGTGCAGAGGTGCCTTAGCCTTATAGACAGTGGGGTAAGTGGGCTCTCCCTGAGATAAATGCAGGGAACTTCCTCAAAGTCACTTTGTTGTGAGGGTTTAGGTAACAATAGGCAGTACTGCTTCTTGTTTCAATATTTTGTTCTAAAAGCAAAAATTTTACTTAAATCGCCCTTCAGGTATTTAATAATACCCGTGTTTGGTCTCTTTGACAGTTCATCCTCACACCAAGGTTACAGACTTACAGTCTTACTTCAGTAGTTTAATGACAAAGGCTCCCAATGTGAAATCGTTGAGTACTGAAGGCCTCTTCTTTATGAACTTCAATACTTTTAAAATTTGGCCCTAAAAGAAATCAAAGATAAAACAAGTTTTGTAGAAGCTAGTTCAAGTGCACAAGAAAATGCCAGAAGATGAAAATTGGCAGCATTACTTCAGAGGCTTTTAGATTCCAAAATTTAATTAGATCTGCTCACCTAGAACTGTTGGAAATATGTTTACTGCTTTTAGATCTTTCTCTCATATGAACTCATATTATGAAGAAGCTATTAAATATCACACAGTGTCAGATTCAAAAGTCTATCCAACTAGGAGCAGGCAAATGTATTATTTACTGTTTTGTCTCAAATTATACTTACTATACTTATTGCACAAAAAAATAGTGCCTTTTTTTTTTTTTTTTTTTTTTTCCCCTGTGAACTATAAATGCATTTCGGATCTGTCTTTATTTGCAGTCTATTCAGTTTGTACTAGGTATTAACCTATTTTATAATACTGAAAATTAACTGAACCAGAATAGTTTTGAATACCTAAACTAGCATCTAAACAAGCATCCTGATTATTGTTTTTAGTCCTCTGAAAGTAGAAAAGACTAAATACCTTTCTGCAACATTTGGAGTCATACAAGCATTACTTTATTTTCTCAGACCTAAAAGCCAATACTTGCATAACTATTTGATGCTTTTTATCGGAAGCATTGGTGCACATCAGTGAGAACTTTCCACCACCTTGAAAATGACTTTTAGAATATTTCATTAGCAGACTGTCTTTCAGAACTCAAGTTGACATTCATGTTTCTTCACACCAGTCTTTCATCCACAAAACTCTTTGTTCTGCTGAACAGTTTCGAGACAATATGGGCAATCAAAAAAGCAAAGGCTTATGACCTATCTGCATCTTCCATTCCAACATTTGATCAGTCTTATTCAAATCTCATCTTTTAATACTCCTTTGAGAACTTTCTGAGAATTTTATTTCCTTTCTTTCATTATGATTATATTATTTCAAAACCTTCAAACTTAATGAAATGGTAGCTCTCTATAAAGTGAGAGGCAGACGCCATTGGTGGCTACACATTTATCCATTTTCATCTCTTTCAATAGCCTACGTGAAAAGAATTTGAAATCTAGAATAGTGGGAAATCTCTTTTATATGTATATTTCACAGTCTGAGAGATTTGTAGTTACCTTGCAGTTGTGCATTTTCTTCTTAAAAGTAAAGCACAGGAGTCACTTGCTTACCAGTTGCAGGGAAGTAGAAAGCTGCCTGAAAACCCTGTATCTATGAAAAGAAATGTAATGTATGTATTTAGAGAGACAAAGGTCTTTATTACCGATCACAATCTCTAGCTAAATTAACATGACATTTCTTCAGATTTTACCACTTCCTGCTCTCCCTGCTGCCTGCATATTCAGCTGTGGCAGAGAGAGCATTTGCTTTCCGAGTGGATTACTGGATGCAGACAGTCTTCATGCTTGCATAAATACGACTTCACTCATAACATCACCTCACAAAAAAAAATTTGAAGAATCAAATTATGTGGCTGGTTTAGGAAGGTAACCCAAGGCTGAAAAACAAACAAAACCAGATACATTTAAGTTAACGCTGCTTTGGGGCTCTTAGTTTCTTTCTTAGTGCACCAGTCATCTTGGTTCTCCAGCCTGTGGCAATAACAATTAAGCATCCTTTTTCCACATGACTGCTCTAAAAAATGAAGTCATTACATTGTTGATATTAAATTTTGCATAATAAGGTTCCTTCTCTGGAGTTTCTTATTGTTTTGGCTCCAGCTCTGAGATGCAATGCTTCATTTGTGCATGTAGTACATAACTGGGCCAGATTCTCAGCTGGTGAAACTTTATGTCCCAGCAGGTAGTGATCTGATGAAGTCTTTCCCATCACACCAATGCACACAAGCTTCATCAACAGCTACTTTTTTCTTAGATTTTATCCAACATGAAGAAAAAAAATATGTGCATCATCTGACAGAAAAAGTTTTATGTGCCACAGAAGTTCAACTGCTGATGAGTGGAATCTTCTCTGTCAGTAGTTGCATTTCACTACCAGGTAAAATCTCTTCTGTTAGCAGGCAGATAAAATCTGCTTTGGCAGTATCTGTGCTTCTCTGCAGGTGAAATGTTCTCCATCAGCAACTATACTTTCCACTCAGATATAATTTTCTCTGTCAGAAGTTGTCCCTCTGTGGTAAAACTTCAGAAGCCATTTCACGAAATTCTTGCTGCTATTGACACAAAATCCTAAAAACATTAAAACACTTCTTAAATACCTATGAAATTAATTCTCTAGAATATTGTTAAAATAAATATTTAAGCTTCTGCCTATAATGTTCTTGATGTCAAACTTCAAATGTAAGGAAATAAATGAAAACTAAAACCATATTTCATTCCTTATCTTTTTTTCACTTTTCTACCCACAAACATGCATTTTATCACTGCCATAAATACATTTACCACAGATAGTACTGGATGTACTTATTTCTCTCTTTGTGATCATAAAGAGTTGTCTGTAGAACTCTTCTGTCCATAATGATGATGTATTGCTTTTTACTCTTGCATTATTTATAGAGGATCATTTCAGTGTGTTCATTGCCAGGGTTATTTGCAGAATATGGTAACACTTACTTCCTTTGTCATTCACTGATTACTGATCACATCTCAATTTCTATCCATCTCAGACAATGAATAAGGAAATGCATCATTGTTACTTTTACTTAATAAATTAGATAGTCAATTTTAACAAACATTTTAGGGAAGTAATGGGCTTAAATATAGATGAAACAGCCCCTAGAATGGTAGCAGCTAATGGACTGACAAGTACTTGCACAGTGTCTCCAGTATATTAAATAGGTTAAACAAATTAAATGAATTACCACATCACTGACTCCCATGCTACTTGGGAAATAATAAATGCCATTTAAAGTAATGTGTACACATCAATATGCAATCTGAATAGACATTGTCATTTGTGATCTACAGGGCATTGCCAGGACAGCCAGCTTTGTTGTGCTATGAAACAGTAAGAATTCTTTCCAAATGCACAGTGTAATTCAGACTCAGGCATGAACAATGGAAACTTAAGAACCTATCAATCTTTTCACTGTTCCTCATTTAACTTGCAAGGTATCCATTTGCTGGTGATGGAATATGTCAAACTGGAATTGTTTGTAACCTGTTGTTAATTTGGAGTTACCTGCTTCTTTGTCAGATGTCATGAAACAATTCACTGCTGAAAAGCTTATTCCTTGTTTGCAGCTGTATCAGATATAAGACAAGATACTATCTTGTTTCCCCTACAAACAGAAAGACAATATTGCACCAATCACTCTATAGTTAACAACAGTAACTGTAGCTTGAGCTCTTCAGATTAAGCATGCTGCGTAATGTATGAAGCATGCTGCGTAATGTATAATACTAAGTGTTCTAAATCCTCTAATTAATTTAACCTCCTGTGGCTAGGGGCCATGGGTTAGTGCCCTCTTTCCAATCTACCAGCTCTTTAATAAAAGAAAAAAAAAAAAAAAAAAAAAAAGAGGAAGCAGAAAAAAAGACATTTCCTATGAGTTATTTGGGCTGAAGTAATTTCTCACAGTTAGAGTCCTAAAGGACACTCTGAAGGAAATATATTTGGAAGCCAATCCATACTGTAAGAGACTAGGTAGGGCAATTGTTTCCCTCCTAAAACTCTTTTATACCGATATGATTCCTTTTATTTGTGGACTGAAGAGCAAATGCAGAGATCCCTTCTTTTTTGAGTAAGTGAAGGAAAAAAGTGAAGGAAAAAATAATTCTCTTTCAATGCTCCTTCTAAGAGCATTGTGGTAGAGCACTGGTGCTTCTACAATGTTGAACTCTAAACAAACTGTTTAATTTTCTTTAATGCTGTACAAATACTGTTTCTCTGCTAATGTTTCTTGCATTAGCAAATCTTTTTTCTGTCTATAAACAACATCCTGTGTTACTTGCTGTTAGCAGACAGTTTTAACTTGGCAGCTTGGAGACTTACAGAGTCCTGCTCATTCACTGGCTCAGAAATCAGGCCTCCTAATTATATATACTATCACCAATATATTTTTCTTCCATTGGTGATAAGCACATCCTTGATTACTTCAGCTACAGTGCTAGAAAATTAAGTGTTAGACCTTGTCATTATGCTGCTGAAAAATAAGCAAAGGGAAGGAAGTTATTCTAGGTAATGCTATCATAAAAGAAACTGTAAACAGTCCTAGCAAAGAGGAATAAAGTCTTCTTGAAGTACTAAGTATAGAGCCATGCTTCATGCCAAAAAAAAAACAAAAACAAAACCTAAGCTTCCCCCAAAAAACACCTTCTTTGTAATGGTGTGGGAAGGAAAAATGCAAGGCACAGTAAAGGAAATAATTTCTAATAGAGTTACTTTATGACTGTAGCTTGTTCATGGAAGGCGAACAGTTCAGGTCTGCGAACAAAAATTAACTAGCAAGGTTTCTGCCTTCTGCCCAAAAGTTAAATCTTAAACTGTTGTGATCATAACTTTCAATAGTGAACATGGACTCACAGTATTTAAAAGCAACTAAGCTCCTACTTCTGAAAATGGTGCCTCTTTACAAACTTAAAAATTCAACAATGCAAAAACACTGGTTGCTTTGGACAAACTGACAATATAATCTATTGATAAAGACATTAAGGAATTACAACAGAATACTTAGAAACTAAATGAGTTGATTGTCCCACGTGTATTATCATTTAACAAGCTCATTAAATATCACTATTTTAACAATTAATAGAAACCTGTCTGGCTGTAGGCTATTTTGATAACTGCTAATTAAGAATCTGCAAATTCCTTACAAAGTCCATGTGCTACTAAGAATGGGATTAGGCATTTCTTGCTTATGTAATTTTGAGCTAATTACATGACTATTAGATTTATCTTCTAAATGCTTAGTAAGTTCTCTTTTAACAATCATCTCATATTTAATTAAAAAGTGGTATCTGGCTTGCTAAATTTGAATTAAATGCTTGCTGGAGACACTAAATTAAAAAGTCTTAGTAATATTTTACCAGTGAATAAAGGACTGTACAGAATTTTTCACAATTCAGGATAGTTATCAAGAAAGCAAATATATAGACAGAAATTTTCAAAAGACCTTGACTTCCATGGGCTCTTCTTGAAATACAAGGGGAGACTGGCTTTTACTCTACTACTTCTTAATCAAAACTGAAAATATTTGTCAAAATATTGTCAAAAATATACATGGAAGGCACATGAAAATTTAATGGAAAAGAGTATTTCCTTTCATAATGGAGAGTAAACGAAGAGCTGACACAACCGAAGTAATGGTTAAGTAGTTGTTTGTGAACAGTCAAAGCATTCATTTTTGAAGTCCAATAAGAATGAAAAAAATCTTGATTAAATTTTAAATTCTTTATGGAATATTGGCATTCTTATCATCATGCATAATCAGAGTTTAAAAAATATTTAGGATTCTAAAGCTGAGGGGTCCCAAACTGTCTTATTCTCAATTAAATTTTTTACTTTGGGGCAGATAAAAAGTATTTTCAAAGAATGTTAAAGTTGTGTTTGCAGGTGATTCTATTTTCTTTAAGATCCTTTAAAGCACTGTCTATACTAAGGTATGCTTTCCTGCTTCTCCTTCACCAACCTGAATTTTGAAAAGTATATGTGTGTTTTTTAAATAAAATACTGCATTGTACACCCTGCTGTAAAAACGGCAGTAAAAAAAAGTACTGCCAAGAGAAATTAAGATTTGCCTTTTGATTTCAAAAGCACCAGTAGTGGTGGGGACACTATTAGGTTTTCTGAGAATGACTTTCAATGTTCAAACACTAGTCATATGAAAATTCCCTGTCTATATATATTCATGGCAAGTTCCTTGTGCTTAGTCAGTGTCATGGAAAGTCACAGCATTTTTGAATATGTAGATAAAAGCTTAACTGGAAGAGCAGAATACTAGAGAACTATGTTCTTTGAATCATGGAAACTAAGTAGCTGAGAAGTGTAAAGAAATAGAAAATGAGGGCTGAGAAGGACTCAGGAAGTCATCTTATTTCACTCCTTTCTTTGTTGTTCCTGGAAAATGGTTGGCTAACCTGTTTTACATACCTCCAAAGGCGAAAGTACTATACTGTCCTCTGGCAATTTATTTCATCATTGTTTCACTGTCCTTACTCTACAAAAGCTTTTCTATGGTCTAGCCTGAATTGTGGTGCAATTTGAGTCCAGTACTTCTTGTTTCATCTTTCACATGTATACTTTACAAATCATTTTCTTGTTCTTCCTTGCAGTTGACTTTTACATATGAAAGCTGTTACTATATTCTGCCTCACCCTTCTTCAGGCTAAAGTACTCCAATTCATCCACTTTTCCTGAAAAGTCCTCTGTATTTCTATTTCTTCTCCTTGCTCTGCTTTAGTTCTTGCCATACTGCCACCCAGTGTCCAATCCAACACTCTGGCTGAAGTGTTAGTACTGCTGAAAAAAAATTGAAAGTGTTTTAGAGCCTGTTCTCACCCCCCCACACCTATGGCATGCTTTTCATAAGCATATTATTATTGATTCGTGTTCAGATTATGATAAACAGTAAACACCCCTAGGTTTTCTGTAGAACTTCTGCTCAGCTAGCTGTTCCCTGCCTTGCACGACTCTTAATCCTGCTTGTGTGCAGAGGTTTGTTCTCATCCCTCAGCAATTATACTGGGCATATCTGGAACATTTCTCCAGTTTGGTATTAACATTTTTATTCCTTTCCTGTCCTACAGCAGATTTGCTGTCCCTTCCACCCCAGCTTTAATTGTGAATTTAATGCCTGCTCCATTAGCCAAGTCATTAATTTGAAATTATTTAATGATACCAGCTACAAAGCAGATTGCTATGGAGACTCACCTGAAATATCCTTTCAGTAAGGCCATGAAATTCATAATTAATCTAAGGCTAAAGTTTTCATTCTGTTTTTCCTCTTATAAGAGATCACATCTATAGGATGCTTCTACAGGTTTAGAAAATGTGTGAAGCAATGACAGAAGTTTTAAGGCAACATGTAAAGTTCTGGTATTTTACCTCTTTCAATATCTTTCTCTTTTTTTTTTTTTTTTTCATTGTGATTTTTTTTTTCTTTGTGCCTTTTTTTTTTCTTTTTTTTTTTTCTCTCTCTGTGCATGTTATTCCTGCCATGAAGATAAGGAACTGCTGCCTTCTGCCTTCAAGCAGTGCCACCTGTAACAGCAATGGCATTCTTAAAGAAAGACTGACACAACTGGTCACGTGGCATCTCTGCATCATTCTTATGTTTTTTTAGCTCACCATTGTAGGTGTAGTTAGGCCTTAGAAATATGAATCTCTTTTGCAATAAGTGCCTTGAAAGGAAGTTGCCAAGATACAGTGAATGGAGTCCACAAATCCAGTACTGATCTGAGAAGGCTGATCTTCCTGTGCTTGGAGTCCTGTTTCATAGAGATGACCACACATGAAACTAGGTTATGCTCAGCAAATATGTCTGAATATATTGAGGTAAATTTACTTGACATATCAGACTTTGACAACATAAAGAAATTTATCATTTGCCTACATATTATGAATCCTTAACTTGTATACAGGTTTACAGCTGAATATTTCAGAGTGCCAGGCATAAAACATAAGTTCAGTGCCTTGAGTGTGTCTGAGCAAGCAACAGGCTTAGGAGTGGCTAACGTAGACCTGTGCTGATCAGGCATATCCATAAACTTGGATCTTAGTGTGTCTTTCTTACAGCCTTCAGCTAAGTGCAGGAGCCACTCTAAGGGTGTATCATTAAAGACAAGCATTATCGCAATTACAAGCTGAAGATAACAAAAGGCTTTTTATATTTTCTTTATTTCTGTCTAGCTGTGCATGTGTTTCCATCTTTCAACTGTACTCTCTTCATCTGATTTATATCATACATTAAATGTTATCACAAGTCATGAATTGTTCTCACTTTATGTTTATTACTGCAGATAACTATTATCTCTCACAGTCCTGTTGGCTTTATCTCTATCTCTGTGCATTTCAGTGCCTCCTTTAATTATTTAATTTTAAGGTACTTTACTCCTACCTCTCCACAATTACAAATGTATGCAGTCTGCACATACTCTTAAGAAATCTAATGAAGGACTCGATGTGTAACATCTGATTTTTAAACACTTCACCCTTAAAATGAAATCCAGAATTCACAAGTAAGGCACCTTAGCACGTCTCTGTTATTGTGGGAGGATTTACCTGCCTCTAAATGGAACCCAAAATATTTGGCTAAGGAGAGGTAAGCTACCAAAGGACAGTATATAGCTCCTTAAAGTCACCCAGCTGATGGTGTCTGGGGGTGATCAAAATCTTACCAGTCCTGTTGTAAGGCTGTGGGGAAATATCTGTTTCACAAACAGAAGGCACCTTCTGAACATAAATGCCTTTCCTCTTTTCTCTCAGAGGACTTAGGAGCACTCAATTCTTCTCTTTTTCTGTTTTGCCATAGAGTGAATGTATATGTGATTTGGGGGAAAGTGCTATCCATCCGCCACAACACTGGGTAAATAAGGAACAGTTTGATCAAGTGTGTTGTCAAGACTGAATTTTGATGTTATCATGTCTTTTCCTCCTCTGGTGCATTACCCATCAACCACCAGGAGTTCTAGTAACGCTGCAGGCATTGTTGCACGTACCTATCTCAACATCAGCATATTTACTGGGCTTTCTATGGGACTGACTCTCCACTTAAGAATGATTTGTCCTAAGTTATGATAAGGCTTTTAGCACATCCTTTTACTAGAAGTTTTGAAATTGTAATGCTGGTTCAGCTTTGATTTTGACTGACTGATTATGGAAGTGCTGATAATAAGATGAATCTCAATTTTCATGCCCAGGAAAATAACAGGAACTCACAGCAAGGAAACCCAGTTCTGCCATCAAACTACTGACATGCTGTATTGCTTTGCTTATTACTGTCACTACAGCCACATCTGTCAGTTCATCTACTTTACAGAAGTCTGATTTGTCTATAAGAACGAGGCATTTTATATGTGATTTGTTGTAAAACCCCCGTTCCTGTTTCAGTCTGGGTCTTGGTGCTACAAAAGTCACTGCTTTTGTTGTTTGGCTTGCATTTTTTTTAAGCATTACATCTATCCACCAGACCTTAAATATTGTTAATTTAATCCAGCTTGTGTAGACTTCTGGATCCAAAAAAAAAAAAAAAAAAAAAGTTCTAGATCGATGTGTTCCTGAGAGAGGCTTTGTATTTGGCTGTGTGAAAGCAGTATTGTGATTTTCCTATCTGTTTATTTGAAGCAATTTATGTGTCCAAATAATCAAAGTAATTCTGATGCTGTCAAGTGGCAGGTGGGGCTACTCTTGCAGTGGTTGGCAGTTTGAACAGGATGATGGATCACAGCACATGTAAATCTTTGTCTATAGTGCATTCCTGGGTTCTTTCCATAGTGCATTCCTGGGTTCTTTCCAAGCCCTGTCTTGAACCTGGCATATAATGGACTTGGATGATGCTTCCTGATAATTCTCTATCTGTAATGTGTAGGATGGCACAGTCCTGTTCTGTTCAGGATAAGCAGGCAGCCAAACAGACCTGATTCCTTTCTGGACATGCCTGTGTCTGAAGCTGGTTCTTGAGGTTTCAGTAGCATAAACTGGAGGTTTGGGGAGAGCTAGTGTCGAAGTAATAAAAGCATTCTCCTGGTGGCTTTTACCAGCGAGCAGCAAGGGCAAGCTCTGCTCTGTACGGAATGATGTGGGCTCTGGGCATGATGGCAAGGCAGGCAGGGGCAGGTGTTTTGCCAGCACAGGGACAGTCCTGCAGGGCCTGAGGAGCAAGGAGACAGGTGACAGCGACCTGCTTCAGTCAAGAGGCTGTGTTGTCAGCCAGGCCCACAGAGAGGAGCCAGGTGTGAGATCCAGACGCGAAGCTCAACCTGCGTGTCAGGGTCCGGGGCTGGATCAGCGGGGTACGTGGCCAGGCATGGTCATGGCTGCCATGTAGCTCAGGCAGTGACCAAGGATGAGAGCCTGAGCTTGAAAGCAGCTCCTGAGTTTGGTGAGACTTTCCAAGCAGCTTGCCCAGCCACACAGCTGCACAATTGAAGCTGGCCTCGAGCCCAGGCAGCCAAACCCCAATGAGGGAAAACGGATGAATGCGCTCAAGGCACCGACAATTACGTCATTTTCTTTTACAAAGATTCTCCATGCTTAGCATGCAGATTGAAGTTTTCTCATGCAAATCCATTGAGCCATTTGAAATAGTGACCTGAATTAAGATAACCAGCAGCCTTTCCTTTTCTGACTTTCCATTTCTTGTTACCCTTTTCTTCAGTATATATTTCGATAGGTTGGTACTGTGGAATGTGAGCAATAATTATGTTTATACAGAATTTTTGACCAGAAAATGTCCTGAAGACAAACAACTAAGACAATGGAAAGAGTTTTTGCATATTATTTGTGAATCTTAATAGTCTTCAGTCTGACCTGATTTCTTTAGACCATCAATTCTTGTTCTTTGTTTAGGGAAGGATTCATAGCCCTTGTGAAGCTACGAAATGCACTGTTTTCTTACAGTTTTATCTTAATCTTATTTAGCTCCTTGCTAATTTTCTTGACTCTTTCTCATAAACATACAAAGTTGCGTTAAGAACCCATAACTGCCTGCATAATGCTGTCTGCTCCATCTGTGTGCGATCAGATATTTTCCCTGTTAGGTCTGACCAGGAGAACTGATAGCCTCCTACTTGCCACAGGGAAGCTGTGTCTGGTGTGTGTAGAGGTTGCTGTTCTCCTAGTCTAGCTAGTGACTATCTTAAAAGTATAATAGGTTCTGTTAAATCAAGCAGGTTTCTGCAGACGTGAGTATTTGGTAATTAGCTCGGCTTAGTACTTTGTTGAAATTCCTTGGACCTTTGCAAATTCACAGCTTGCTTAGTATTCTCAATGACTGCCTTGATATTTATTTAGCAATGATGGGGCTGTTTTGTTTCGTTTTGTTTTTCCTCATTTGCTTTATTGCTCCCAGTATTTTGGGTTTTTGTTTGTTTTAATGCAATGGGTGTTCTGCAAGACAGGTGTTGTACAGTCTGAATTGTTCAATTTATTTCCAGGTGTAACATCCTTGGAAGACGTCCCAGTCTTTCAAATACAGCTTAGTAATTTTTCTATAGGGATACCATAGAGAATTGCCTGCTCTGGGTTATTTGTGTTTTGCTCGTTTGTTTACTTTATTAATTATTTCTCTAGGTTTTTAAGTTCACTTATTTCAGCTGGTAGCCATCTCTCATGTATTTTTATGATCCATACTTTGGTCTATGTACTTTTTTTTGGTATTCTGATTATAATTTACATTATTCTAGTAGCACTATGGTTGTACAGCAGTGCAATTTTAATTTGGTACAGGATGCTGCAATTTCGCCATCATTTATTTATTTATTTATTTATTTATTTGCTCACTTAAGCCTAAGTAAGACTTCACAGGCCAGTAGAATCTCTGATGCTCTACAGTCTCATTGGCATTCAGCTTTCTGGCTGTTTCTGTGCCCGCCCTTGAATCTTATGCTAGTCTGAGCTTTATAAAGCATTTATTTGTTTTTGTGCTGCGTTAATGTTGGACATGCAAAGTCTTATCCCCTGAGTCACTGCCTACTTCCTTGATATGATGCCTTTGTACTTTGGGTTTTTTCATCTACAACCTTTGACATAATGTTTTCTCTTGCTACAATTATTGCTTATGACCTCATATGCAGGGCATTTTCCATTATCATATTTTTCCTCTGCAGTATCAATAGGTCTTCTTTTGCATGTTGTTTATTTCCTCTTTGTGAATTTGCTTTTGCACTTACAGTTTTGGCATATTTTCTCACGTATTTTCATGTTTTCCCTCTACCCTGTTGGTGAACTTTCTCTGTGCCTACTCAACTCGGTATTTTGGATGGGCCACTGTATCTGTTTAAATCTATAAAGACAGAGTTAGCACAGGGTCCATGAATATTCTCATTTGAGTACATCTTCATTCCTTAATACTAATACATCACCACATATGACATATTTTTGTCATGTATATGCATGATTTAGCCCTGCTATGCAGTAAGGCATAACTAGTGTATGTTGAGAAACTACCTTAGCAGCTGACACTCCAACACTGTTTTTGCAGAGCATTTTCTAGGATTTTACACAGCCTTCCCAGTCTGCAGCTGCTGTTGTTTAACTACGTGATGTTATTAAAAGACGTGATACCATTTGTCTATGACAGCTCAGAGTTACAGGAGCTCCTAAATCGCCTCTTTTTTAATCCAGATCCAGTGCAATTTAGTAATTTTCTCAAAGAGATCACAAAGAATGTGCAATTGCACAACATATTTCCCTTGCCTTTCCTTGCATATCAGCTGCCATGATGGTGATAGTTCTCCTTTTTTTCTCTTTAGGAAGGTTTTTCAAATATTCTTGATTGCATATTTTGTGGGTCTACAGGAAATAATTCATTCTTCGGGTTCTGAAGTTCTTGTAAAAGAAGAAAACAAGCCAAGACATTACAACATTTAGTCTTTATTCTTTCTTTCATATATCCTGTGGAGTTAAATTATCTAGACATAATCCTATGCATGAAACATTTACCAACCCATTCACCTCTGGATGCTCAGCTGAGAAACTGTCTGTCATAGCAGTGAAGAAATAGCACAGTGTTTATGTGAGCAGGTAGTATTTAGACTTTATCAAGAATACTAATGCTAGTAAGAAAAGGTCACAGAGATTATGAAGCAGATTTTTTTCTCAAGTAGTAACAGGGCAAATTAATATTAATGCTTGTCATATTCAGAGAAAATTTGTTCTATTTTCTTTTTAAACAGTGGGTGTCTCAGTAGGTATATCTGAGAATATCCTGGATCTAGATCACTGAAAAATATAGCCAAGAATTTTTGAAGAAAGTATATTCTATTTCTCTCCATATAGCTTAGATCAGAAGTAATTTTCAGTATTCTAATATTGTGTAATTGGTAACATAACTTTTACTCAGCTGTACCTTTTATGTTGGACTGAAAAAAAATAGAATCACAACATTTTATTTATTTATTTGTTATCTTAATAATCTGTAAGCTTCAGAGGGATGATTTGTATCATGCTAGACAAAGACAGAAACCTTTTAGGAATCATCCTCTTCATTTCCTTCCCTTATGCAGTATGAAAAACTTTTTCAGACATTGTTGGGTTGGGCCTCAATTGCCCATAACTGTGTATGGCAGGCTGAGCATATGAGCTCCTGGTCTTTACAAGTCATTTTCCTGTTATCCTGACACGTAAATGAAAATTAAGTATTTGCTTTAACACTTGTATTTAGGTTCTCCATTGACTTTTCTGAAGCTTGCAAAATGACAAATGAAATGTTAACATATCTTAGCAGCCCTATTGAAAAAGAAGAATCAGTGTGACAAGTCAGTGTGGAGCACCTCAGCCCCATCTACGGGAACTACTTGTGTTTTGTCATTTGAGGTAAGCAAGAGCTCTGTTTGATAAGCTTTATATGGGTTGTCACTTCTAGGCAATCTAAAATAAATTACACAGTATACTCTTGACAAAAGTGTTCCAAGATGGTTGATTTTTCTTTCTCCAGGCAAACAGTGTAATACGTACAGATCAAAGAATGGTCAAAAATGCAGATTTGCAGTCAGGACCTACAAATGTAGAAGGCTGTTAGTGAAAGCTTGTGAAGTTGATAGGGGTATTGTCATCAGCTGCAGTGGAGATGAAATTCCATTCTGTGCCTTTGTCACACAGCTATGTTGACCTGTTCAGCATTAAGTACAGAAGAATCATTGAAATGAATGAGGCAGCATATGTAATTGTAAGAGGAGGCTAAGAAAAGGGAAGGCAAACATATGCTAACCTTTTCTATAATTTCTATTCTAAAGTTGTGGTATTTTCAATAGTCTTGATTAAGAAATATGCTCTACTACCTCCTGTTCTGCTGGTATAGAGTTGGATGGTATCTTGCATTTGTTTGTGATCAGCAGTGCTATGTCGAATCTGTTCACAAATTAATGGAAAACTAGGCTTACTTTTAAGATAAAATGAAGATGTTTGTGAATTTAAAACGAGTATCTACAAAGCATGATTCAATAGAGTAGATCTCAGTTTTTGTCACACCAATTTTACCTTAGTGGTAAGGCTGATGTCTTCTCTATATTTATCATTATGAAGTATATAAAAGGAATTTGGTATATTTTTCAGAAAAATACAATGTACAAGTTGGGAAAAGGGGTAGACCTTTAACAAAGTAGTAGTGAGGCTGATCCTGTCAACTAGGTTTCTTTGCAATATTAGCTTAATCTATTGCAAATGGTTATTACAGTCTTTTTAAATGCCACAGACTTTTAAACTGTGAAAAGCCATAGAAAATCAGAGCTGGAAGTATTTAGTAGGTCTTCTGTTTCCCAATCTAATGAAAGAGCTGGTAAATATGTATTACCACTAGGAAAGATTTCCTTAGTTTGTTCATAAAAATTTTCAGTGAGGAGGATCTTATGGACTCTCTAGGTAACTTGTTTTAGTCTTTAACTGTTCTTAACAGTTACCATAGATCTTCCGATATCTAACATAAATTTTCTGTGCTGAAAATTAAGTCTATTTCTTCTTGCATAAGATTCAGTTTACATAGAGAACAACTGATCACCATGTCCTTTGTAATAACCTTCTACATTTGTGAAGACATTTATCGTGTCCCCCCTCTGTCATTTTTTTTTTTTCTCATTCAGACAAATCAAATTATTTTAACCTTTCGTGATAAGTAATGTTTTCAAAAATCCTAGTAATTTCTGTTGCTGTCCTCCAGAGTCTGTCTAATTTGTCAGCATATCTCCTAGTGTGAAGACCAGGTATTCTAGATGAGGTTTCCTACGGACTATAGAGTGCAATAATTATCTCACTGGTGTTCTGTATGAGTGTCTTATAATTACATCCCTGAGCTACATTTGTCTTCTTTTTTTTTTTTTTTTCTTAATCCAAAGTGGTCAGCCATAAACATTTCATGGCCTGCTGTAGCCTCAGCCACTTATTTCCCAGTGTTGTAATTACAATTTTATTTCACCTTCCTACATATAATGCTTTGTGCTTGTCTTTGCTGAATTTCATCTCACTGCTTTCAGACCATCTCTCCACTCTCAAAAGGGTCAAAATCATTAGGAATTCTGATCCTGTCATCCAAAGTGCTTTGCATCATCCACAATTATGCAGTGCACTCTATCTTCCTTTACACCAAGGTGTCAATGAATACACTGAATTGGGTTAGACATGGAGCAATGCCCTGGGGGATCACATGTGGTATGGCCTCAGATTTTGACAGCTGATGTTTGCTCACTGAGTGCAATTTTTCCATCATTTGTGCACTCATCTAACAGTTGCCCAACGCAATACCTTGCTTTTCTTAAAAAGGGGTTACACGGGACAGCGTGATTAAAATCAAGCTATGTTACATTTCTTCAGAAGGTTAATTCTCTTGCTGGAAAAGGATTTCAAGTGAGTTTGACATGGCTGTATGTAAGGATATTAAAAATGATTAAGTTTGTTTCATTGCAACAGTGAAGAATTGGTGCAGTCCATTTTCAAGTGTTCTACAAATATTTGTGCATCAGTTGATTATTCCTGGTCAGTGCATAAAAGGCCATTAATAAGTTTCTGTTCAGATATCTAGACTAAAATGTCAATACGGGAACTTTCTTGAGCAATCTATGTCTCTCCCAAACCAATCCTATATAGTCATGAATCAAGCTAAAAGTTTCACTACTGGTTTCAGAAGTAGCAGAAATTTTCAGGCCATTTAAGCTGCTGCAAGTGTTTGAAAAACACAAACCCTAATAAGGTTTGGAACTGTTCTGCTTTCTGAAGTACAAGTTGAATGGGAACTTTTTTTTTTACTCTATAACACCAGCTGTACATGTATAGTGTGTGCTCTGGAGTGCAGAAATGGATTGCTCAACATTCCCAACTGCTAATGCTTTGTAGTAGAGCTAGGATTAGAGCCTCCTTTCCCTTTCATTTCAGAGTTCTTGTTCATATTTTTATGTTTGTTTGTTGTACATCTTACTCGTTATACCTTTCCAATGCATTTGCAGACCTGTTGGGTTAAGAAAGTTTTCTTCAGGTTTCTTCATTTCTTTTCTTTGGGAATCAGATTTTCTTCAGCTCTAACACACTCAGAGGCTTGCTAGTCCTGTGAGTGGGTATTCCTGCGCTGTGCTGTGTGTGGGAGTGGGCTGTTGGTGGGTACCGAGAGGACTTTCGCTCCCCTGCCATCAGCAGCAGCAGCCAGCACATCACAGGCCTCTGTGGCACATCATCTAGGTTCACTATGAGGCTGCTCTGCCCTCCCTTCTCCCCATGATGCTGAGACATCCACAGTTGTAGGCAATGATGAGATGCGAAAGGAGAGCATGTGCAGGAAGGGACAATTACTGTCTGTTGTTACAATTCTTGCATAGATTTTCTGCAGGGTTTTCCTTGGTATACTTTGATATCATGATGCCACAACTCAGTGCAAAAAGGAATCAAATCTCTTCTAAAGCTTTTATGAAAAATTAAAATAAAACAAAATAAAATAAGTGATTTATTTCCCCATCCCTCACTCCATTCTTATATACACAAAGGCATACACTCTCATTTCTTTCTGCACTTCAGCTTTCTGTGGCATCAGGAACCAAAGTGCTGTATTTCCATGAGAACACAAACTGGAGTTGCATCTTTTGCATCATTCATTCTCTTCTCATGAGACTTCTGCTCTTGTATTGCAGCCCCAGGATGTTGGAATAGTTTGACTACAGCCCTGAGTATGCAGGTGATTATTCATTGCTGTTTATGGAGAAGGCTAGAGGACATGGCTGTATTTAGTAAGAGAAGCCCTGCTTTGAGCTGCAAAATAAATAGACAGGACAGAAAAAATAGGAAAAAAAAATACTGTTCTTGCTATTTAGAGGGATTAAGGGCTGGATCTTTTATAGACAGCTGGGGACTTAAAGAGTCAAATGGCTGCCGTGGTGCCAAGTAGGATTTTCAGATGTATGAAGATGTTTGTTTCCTAGACAAAGTACTCACGTCTGTTTATTTCCTTGGGCATGTAAGTACCTTTGAAATCTAGCTTGAAGGAATTTGCCTGAAGCCACACACACATTCTGTGACAAAGCATAGACCTAAATTCAGATCTTATTTATTTTCCTGAATCTTAACACAGGACCTGTTCTCTTGAAAAATGGTGGAACTCACTGAAATATCTGAATTTACTTAAACTTTTCTTTATATAGGGTTTCATTTTATTTGTCTTTGCAGTTACGGCTGTTCATCTTGAAATGCCTTAAACATTTGTGAGATAAATGTCAAGGGCTTCTGCTTTCTTCCTCAGTTCTTCTTTTCTTGACAATTTGGGTATTAAAAAAAAAAAAAAAAAAAAAGGATAAAATACAGTTCTGCATTTTTTTCCAGAGAGTTATGAGATTTGTGGTCATTTAATCCCTCCTGGAAAGAAGCTTTGTAGTGTGTCTTCCAGTCTGATAAATATTTTTTCATGTAGAAAGCAATATATTTCGATGAATAAGGAATGTCAGGGAAAGCAAAGCAAAGCCATTAGCAGCTGTGGATTAATCTACTCCTCTTACAGGTTTTCGATTATACAGTGGGCACTTCCTCAACACACCACAGGGAGAAAGTTTGATTTTAAGTGCTATTAAATGTTACATAGTAAATATTCCCAGTGCATTACAAGCATCAAACGTACCAAATGAGAGAAGGCACTGAGTTTAATGCTCAGATCTTTACATTCACTCTGTTCTCTTCCATGTGAGTGTTCCATACTAGAGCACCTATGCAACTCCCATTAAGGAAGCTATTGTGAACAAGCTATTGTTTGTTGTGGGCTTGCTTTTATTCATCTTTTCATCGAGTAAAATGCCATGGTTGCCTCACTTGCCTTTTTTTGGAGTATATTTAGGCTGCTCTGCTCATAGGCAATGTGATCCAGTACAGGGATGAGGTACTGGGAGATGCTCTGTAGCGCATTGGGTTTCTTGTTCCATGTTTACGTAAGAATTTTGTGCTCTTTACTGCACCCGTATTTTTATACTTAGCTAGAACACTACCATTCTCTTTCATTCATCTTTTATATTGCAAACAAAAGGATCAAATTGAAGCTAATTAGGCTATCTAGATAATGCCGAGCAGTCAAAGCTATGAATGGAAAAACAATGATTAAAGTTCTTATCAGGTATCCAAGATGAATGAAACATGAACAAGAGCAAAGATCTATGAGAAAACAATAAATAAGCAGATCTTAAAGGTCAGGGCTCCGATTCATAGTTCCTTTTGCCTTTAGCTGCAGTTGCTAAGCCTCTAACTGGGCTCTCTGTCCCTCCCTGGTAAGGAGGCTACCAATTCTGTGGCAAAGTCAGGAGAATGGGAGTTGTAGCAAAGACTCAGCTGCCACAGTTTGCAGCCTGGCATATTAACTTAACCCACCGTCTGTTTCAGTTTATGTTAATATACCGGGTTGTGAACTGCAATGTCAAGGGAGCAGACACACCACCTGCTCTGCCACCTTTGCTCTGGGGAAAGTAATCTCCAGAAGAAGGACAGGGTGGACAGCAGGGATAGTAACCTTTTTGGCCAAGAGGAATAAATCTAAACTGGATCACAGTTCAGAGCCCAGAGTGTACCAGGCTACTTGTTACAGTGAGCTAGCACTTCACACAGCTGCCTTGCAGGGGAAGAAGAGAAATCTCTAAACTACTTGTTTGTTCAGATCCACTATTAGTGCTCAAGAGAAACAAGCTATAAATAATTTTGTGTAACAAAGAAAAATAAAACCTTAGATGACCACAGAATCCTAATCTGAACAACCTTATTACTCAAATATCTGACAAAAAAAGAAAAATGGTCAATTCTGATGATCTCAAAGGTTGGAGAAAGGTGAAGGAGATTTCACAGAAAACATGGACTTAACTTGAGGCTCTATCTGTCCACTTCTGAAATTCCCTTGAGAAATTTTGCAATGTAAAAATTGCATTAAAAAAAAAAAAATCGGGAAACATTCTTTTCAGTTTGTAAATGGTTGAAAAAAAAATATATATATATATCACAATCTGTTTCCTTATAAATAGGACATAAATTGATTTTCAAAGTATGACTGTCAGTGCTACATACCTGAAATCAACCGCTTTATACACTCTGTGTTTGAATGCTGCTATTGCACATACAATAAGTCGAGTTGTATTGTTGGCATACCAAGGTAGTCCCACTAACTACTGGTAGATCTAACATTCTCCTATACTGCAAAGAAAGCTTCTGATTTCAGTTGTGTGTTATTCATTGTAAATACGTGCAGACCAGCTGTCTTCCTGCTTCCACCAGAGTAGATGAAGGATAACCAGGTCAATAGAGTTACACAGGCATGAGGAAGAGAAAAGCAGACCCAGCACCATAGTAAGAAAAGAAGTTAGTGATCTGATTGTGAATCATCCTCTTTCTTTTCCATAATTTTCTTTTGGCTGAGTTATACTTCTGCCCTGCATTAATATTTTTGTTTTCCTTCCTAGAAAATACAAATTAAAATAAAAAACTATTTACATTACTTTGAGTTTTTCTCCCATCTGCAAGCTGAATTTATATACCTCAGAAACTAATATAACTCTTTGATGGGAATTGCTTATTTTCTGTTGACAGCTTTTTAGTGAAAAAGATAGAAATCAGATTGAATTTCGACAGTGAGAAATTGAGAGCTTGTTCTACCAGCAGGAGTCTCAAGGCCTCTAATTTTACCTCTGTGAGCAAAGATGAACCAAGAATATCAGCAACCTACTTTCCTGCCAGAGAAAGAAAACATAGCATCCTAAAAGTCACAGAAACATTCTGAAACTGAGATTTGTCTAAACTTCAGTGATTATACTTTGTTTTAAATATAGAAATACATAAACACAGCAGAGATACTGGTCTTTATTAGGGACCCAACAGTGTGGTACATTACAGTGAAATAGACTGGAATTCTCACATGCACGTCTCATCTTTGCTCACACGGGTAGGGGTCAAGCGTTGCTCTCCATCGTGATCCCAAATCCCAGTCACACATCAGTCTTGCCATCACTGAGAGTGCCACAGTATAGCACTGGAAATGTGGGCAGGGGTGCTTGGAGAGAGTTTCTGCTGACTATTACTGTCTGATGAGACCTTCAGGTTATTTACACCAAGTGGGTGCCTTCAGTTAAGTCAATGTCTCCATATGAACACTGCTATTGACTTCTGCTATGCAGAATTGGAATAAGATCATTAAAATATAAATGTCAAAAATATAAATACTCTCCACTGTATAGCAGCATTTTTCTGTTTTGTCCATTTATGCATTGTCTGTTGTGTAGTCCAAAAGTATCTTTTGTCCCTTATACCATCATAATGCTTCTTCCTATGCAGCAGCATCGTAAACCATATTAGGCTAATTCTTTTCCATCACATCATATTCTATTATGTCCTAATTCTATTGCTTCATGCTTAGCTCTTGTAATGTTTTTGCTGTATCATCTTTCATCTTTATATTATTTTACTTCCTTTCATCATGTTTATTTTGGCTGAATCACTGTGTCACCTCAGTCTTGAGGTAGTGGTCTGGCATGGTCATTTTGCAGTGTTTCCTGTCTCCACCTGAAAAAAAACAAAAATCATATAATCTAATTCTTGCATTAGTATATGATAAAATATACCTTTTTGCCTTTCTATAAGTGTTGATTTTGTGTTGGTATCAAAAAGGTATTTTTTGTGATCATAAAAATCTTGAGAAAAATAAAGCAATAATCCTAAGCGTAGAATAAGGAGAAGTGTGAGCCTTTCTCTTTCTTTCACAATTTATTTTTTTAAAAACTTCACTAGAGCCTAGTTGCTTTTAAAAAACCCTTAACTGTCTCAAGAGCAAAGTTTTCATCTGCAGAAGTGAGTGAGTTACACAATGCTGAATCCAAGTAACTGTGGCTCCTACCAGTTGGGCCTCCCAGGGAATGTGGAGGAGATCTAATTCTGGGTTAGGACTGTGCTTAGCTGTGGCTTTGAACAGGCTAGCCCTGTCGAAGCCAGAGCTGTTGTTGATAAATTAGGTGGCTGGGAATTTTTATGTGATGAAACCTTCTGTAAGGTAAAACAGAAGCTGGCAAATAAAATAGCAAGTATTTTGTTGGCAGATGAAAATTTTTACAGCCCTTTGTTTTTTGTCCCATCCTTCTGCAGAAGTTCTTCCCCTGCAATAGAGGGGAGTGAATATCCACATACTAGCATGCCATTTTCCTTGGCTAAGAGTCTTACAAATTGCAGAGATTCAATTTCTGCTTATTAAAGAAGTTACTATATCCACCTGTCCATCTTGATTTTCCTCTGGAAGTTACAACTCCAGAACAGAGATGCTTGAATGAAAACAAATGTGCTCCTTACTGGATCGATTTTCATAAAAACAACGTGATCTGCAACAGCTGAGAAGTTAGGCAAACTACCTCTTGTGTTGTCTACAAGGTCAGTAGTCTCTGAAAGATGAAAGGTGGACCTCTTTGATCCAGCCATACAGCTGATGAGGCAGAGCCTTTATTCACCAGTAAATTGGCTGTGATGGAGTTGAGTAGCAGGTGTAACTGAGCAGCCATCCCATTGTCTCCCAGTGTTGATGCGGTGACATAAACCTTTAGGTCAGAGAAGCAATAAATAGCAGAAGTCAGCTAAAGCCACCTTTGGAAGGTTTCACGAAGGCTTACTGGCTAATGTTGCTACACTCCCTCAGCCATACTTGCGGAGATACAGGTGTCTCAGAAAGACTGCTGAATTGCTCAGCATCAGCTTCCATGGTACCACTCCAACAAATGATAGCAGCAGAAAATTGGCTTCCAAATTTACAAACTTAGTACACTAACTTAAATCAAAGTCAGCCTTGTTCTGCAGACAGGTTTTCCCATGTTCTCACACCTCTACTTTTAATTAAAATGCTGACAATCAGGGATAAGGGGAACAAAATACAAAGGTAATCATGTACAGAAAAACATATTTCACCAGAGCATAAGCTATTAGCACTTTCTCGGCTATCTGATCATCTGACAGGCTTAAGGGTAAAAGTGATGTGAATTTCAAATCTCTAGCTGTTCCCTGAGGAGGCTCTGTCTCATGCAGTTTGTACTGAAGTGAGACAGTGGAATGCAAAAATGAAGGAAAGGAAAAGACATAATGCAGCAGCATGTATAAACACATAAATGGGGCCAAATTCAACCCTGGTTTAGTGCCATTGACTTCAGTGCACTCAGTGGCTTATGAACATCTGTCCCAAAATGGCACATTCCCCCACCCGAACTAACATTTGTCATATTTGTATGTGTAGCTCTGTAGGACTCAATTCATTCAGGAACTTAAGCAGGTGCCTAATGTTGAACAGATGAGCATTTTCACTGAAGTCAAAACAATTACAATTAGCTGCTCACCAAAATCCCTTGCTGAATTGGGACCTGAGTGGAGTAGCTTGTTTCATAGAGTTACAGAATGCCCGGGCACATTACAAACCTTTCTTTCTCACCAAGACACTCCAAGCTGCCTATGTACTTGCTCTCTCAGGTCACTTTTGTACACTCCAGACCTGTGTGTGTGTAACTTCCCTTTCTCTTAGGTTACTTCTGACACGGAGCTGGCTAGTCTAGCTACTGTGCGTGGGCATCCTTTAGAATGTCACATACCCAGTTGCTTTCCATCACTTATCTTCTGCTCATGCAAGAACAAGGAGATAATTTTATGCACAGGGAAGGTGCAACCTGAAAAATGGAATGAAAGCTACTAGAAGAACATGAACTTCCAGAAGAGAACAGTATTAGAAATTACAATTATCAGTGTATCAGGCAGTTGACTCAATGCACTACAGCCTGTCCTTCAATAAGCACTTTGTAGGCTTTGAGAAGTGGAAGAGTACTAAGGAAGAAGTATTACACAATAGTTTTATAGGTATTTTCTGGAATTTTCTTGCACCTAGCCCAAGTATGTGATGTTTACATCATCCAGAGAGTACATCAAACTAGATTGAACACAGGGCAAACTTAATTGCAGTTCTTAAATTTGCTCCCTGCCCTAATGTCAGTAGTTAACTAGGATTTTCTCCAAGTGAAAATAATTTCCACATCTTTGCTCCTGAAGCAAATTGAAACAGTGCATTAATCCCATATTTTGTTTGTTTGTTTGGTTGGTTGGTTGGTTTTGTGTTTGTTGCTTAGGGCATCTGCAGCCTGTCTACCTTTTTTTTGCAGTTGTAAAGGTAACTTAATTCCAAACAGACACATTCAGGATTGATCTCACTATAACCATCTGATCCTTGCTAATGTGCACATTGGGGCATACTTCTGGCTCTTGACCCTTAATGCTTGCTGCTGAGTTAATTTCATATGGTTAGATGTATATTCTGCTGCATAACTCATCTCCACATCAAATACGAGAAATGCATTGCTTACAATAGGCTGCTGTTCGTTTCTTGTCTCAGTCCCATCCAAAGCTTCTTTCTTACAGTGACTTTTGTAAATTGTACATTGAGCTCTCCTAGATTCCAGTGCAGCACGTAACTTGTTTCCCCTTTCTGCACACCTCTATAACATCCTGATTTGCAAAGGATACATATAATTTAACTAAAGACAAAAGGTACTTTCATTATGCTTGTTCTTTTATGATGTAGCTTGTATGATGCCAAATGAGAAAGCAGAAGAGCTTGATAGGTTAGCTCTAAGTTAGTCTTTAAGCAGGGTAACTTCCTTTCTTTCCTATGTCCATCATTTTTCATGCCCTATAGTTATAGTTCAGGGCCTATCTTTAGAAGGAGGGAGAATGGGATGAACTCTTTAAAAAGGCTGCTGTATCAGATGATATTTATCATAAAATATCTCAGATTTATGGCATTTGTAGATGTAACTTAATTATACTTAATTGGTTTCCCTAACTGTGATATTGACTATTTTATAGGGATCAGAATAAGCCTTTTGATCATCTGTGGGTACAGCTTCACTAATAGGCATAAATCAAAATGTCTTAGATCAACTTTGTACCCCTAAGGCGTAATGTAAATGATGAAGGGATGGGACTTCGTTTTGTCATATTCTCTTCAAATATCAAGTTATATTAAAGAAAACACTTTTCTCAATCACAGGTACATATACGAAGAATGAGTGACAACTTGATGTCATCTCTTTGATAAGTCTACTCCCTTGGCATTTTTAGATGTACTTTCATAAATGAGCTTCAATTTGTCTTGCACGGAGTGGAGCTGTATCTCACTGTCTGCAAAGCTGTACTTAAAAATGTGCTTACTACTCCATAATTCACAAAGGAGTGGGAAAGGTAAAGAAAAAAAATTCCTCATGTATTTTGCTAGAGACCAATGGGGAAATGTGCATATTTGTTCCTAAAAGTCAAAGCACTACAGGGAGGAAGGCAAACATGAAGCCTGTGCCACTCCACCACCAATCTGGCAATTTGTTATATGCTGTTTTTACATGCTATTACTCAGGGGATGATCCTGTAATACCCGAATCTCTCTGCCTGCCAAAAGAAAAAGGCAAGAAGAGAACATTTAATAGCTAGAGTAAGTTTTTTTGTGTGTGTGGCAGGGTGTGTCCCTTTGCGTGATTAAGGTAAGCATGGATACATGCATAGTATGAGATAAATATACAGTCTGGATTTTCTTGGAACAGGATGTTTCAAATTTATACCATTTAGTTGAGGAAAATAATTTAGGGATTTTTGACAGTGTAATGATAGAACCATCCTTCAACACTAAGGAAAGATAAGTCATATAGCATATTATATATGTTTATATACTTATATAAAACATATATCAAATAATATAAGTAATATAACATGAACCTGATCTTCATCTGATGTAACTTATCAACTTCCATTTGAAGCTTTGTGGGGCATTTGAAGTTTTACATCCACTGAGAATCTGCTCAATTCAGCTTTTCAAATGACCAAATACAGCAGTTTCTATAGCAGGTATAGAACGAGACCCGTCAGACATCAGAATCTGACAACAGCTGCCTACCATTAATACTTCTTTGAATTGTAATCTGACATTTAACCTAGCTGGAAATGTATTGCCTCATTTACTTTTTGTGTTCTCCCCCCTTCCATTTACTTCTAAATAACCTTTTTCTTTAGATGATTTTCATGAAATTGCCACTAAAAAGAGTCCTGTTTGAGCTGCCTCATTTGAAAACTGTAAGATAGTGCAAGACATCTGAAGATGTCATTGTAACACATGAAAAACACTTCAGCTAGCACATAAACACTATCAAGTAGAATTCAAACTGAAGTTATAAGCTAGGCTGAAATGATATTTTGTTAATAATTGTCAGATATTCCACAAATAGCACAATTCTAAATAGCACTATTCTGAGCAATGAAAGCAATGCATAACATACTGAATTTTTAAACAGATGAACAAAATATAGAATTTCTATTCAGGAAATGTGGATATCTTGAAGTTCAATTTTGTTCAAAAATGGAACAAATAACTTTCCTACAAAAGGAAAATTCTAAATAGCAGCTTCAAAAAGTAATGTGCATTTCAAACTCAAAGTTTAGGCTTAAAGTTGTCTTTTTATTTTTTATTATTTTGCTATCATAGTCTGGCAAAAGAAGTGTCAGCATATGGAAGCATTTGCTAAGAACAAAAACATCGTCAGAGACTTTGCTGATTTCTTTATCAGTACAATAGAGAAAGAGCTCTTTTCAATATCCTTATAGAAGGTATATTATTACATTTTCTACTTCTGACAAGTCATGAAGCAATGCAAATACAAATACAGAATATTTTAAATAAAACTTTAATGTTAAAATGAATTATCAAATTTAATAAATCATTATAAGTTTTTAATAAGGAATTTTAATGAGCAATGTTTACTAAGAAACTTTAATAAGCAATAAAAATAAGAAAAGCTTCATTTCACTGAAACAGTATTTTCCAACAGAAGATTATTTTGTTGGAAATATATTAAACCAATTCATTTGTTTATAATGTAAGAATATATTTATATTCAGCCTCTGTCAAGCAGACAATTCATTGCTGTTACAATATCCACTGTTGTCTTTGGCAAATATTTTGCTTAGTAATCTAGCTTCTAAAACTGTTGTTTGTCCTATGGTGTTACCAAGGATACAATCAAGATCAAACCCCTTTTCCTAGAATCTTGACTGAGCTACAGATGAGACATTTCCAGCTGTAAAGACCTTGCAGCATAGCTAGGTGGGGCAGAGAGGGAAATTTAGAAAGTGTAAGACTGTATGAGTAAAACAGAACCGAATCACCTGACTTTTTGTCCAGTACCTTTTCTAAACATCCATGTTCCCTTTTAATCAATTTTGGCAAATGACTTTTATTAAAATTCAGTTGATTTTCTGTACAGGCAAGAAATTTCTTCCTGTGTGTGTTGGCAGGATTTGAAGTCCAACCATATGAGAGAACCATACAAGAGTAAACCAGCTACTTGCTTAATTGCAAGCAGGGGATCAGCAAAGCTTGGTCTTTATGCACACCTGATGTTGCCCAGTGGGGTCTCTGATCTAAGACTGCGGGGCAGCAAAGTGGGAGGCATGCTGTAGTTTCTTTCTGGTGAGGCTAGAAATAAAAGGCAAATATCTTAAGTGTTACTCATTAAGAATAAGGAGGAAAGAAAGTAGAAGCACGACAACAATCCTGGGAGCTGCTCTGTTTCCCAGGACTGCCCTTGATAAGGATTGTCTCACATACCTGCATCCTGGTACTCACCTGACACTCTCTTGGCTCAGGGCTATGCTTCCAGATACAGCAGGGCCATTTCCTCAGCAAACTGTCAAAATGATTCTTTTCTTGTTTTGATTTCTTTTTCTTTTTTTTTTTTTTCCATGATAGCCCAAATTGAATACTTGCTTTGCCTTGTATCTGTCATGTTAGCTTTTTAGATAGTACATGTTATATTCTATACTCCAGTGGCCTGCTGTCCTTCTTCTGTAAGAGTCTGCAAGGTTTATCAAGTGCCTCTAATGGTGGCAGCCTGAGGGAAAACAGTATACAGTTTGCTTTTTACATTTTTTCTCCACTTTAAAAATATGGAAGATATTAATAGTACAAAGAACAGTTCCCCGCTGCTTTGATCTCTACAGCACTGCTGTACTTTCAGCCTTCATATCACTACTGGTGCCATGTTACATTACTATTTTCATTATTGTTACTTCCAGCCCATAGACCTTATTCTTTCCCCATCTTATTGTCTGCTTTAACCCTAACTATACCTGGTCTTCCCTGGAGGAGAAGGGAGAGGGAGAGGATTGGATGTGCTGCAGCAGGACCCCTTAAGAGCTGAGAGTGATTGAGGGGTTGTATCAAACCTCCTGGGACTCCTGGGCAGATTTATTTTCAAAGATAGTTGTTGATCAAAAAAGATAAGCATAAGCTGCCATCCCTTTCTGGAATAGCCTCAAAGGAAATGTGCCTCAGAGACATATTCCCTCCTTGCTTCTCCTTTGCTTCAGGGCAGTAGTAATTTGCTGTAAACCAAAGGCAGCAACAAATTACACTACTACTGATGCCAGGTCAGTTTGTCTGCCCATCATGTAAGATGGAAGGGAAAGCACAGCAATAACTCCTGTGGCTTCTCAGGGTATGCAGGAGTATCACACTATAAAACTCCCTGATCTCGCATACCCATGTTCCGCATGGTTGACATGAAGGTGAAGGAGGGAGGAATCTTAATTTTGTTTGTCCCTGACTCAGCATGAAGTCAAAGTCATTACCTAGTTTGAAAAGTCCAGTTTTAGTGACAGGTTACCAGAAGCTCTGGGAACTGTTTTCTGCTTTTTTGTGTAAAACAACATCCAACAAGAGGACATGGACTTGTTTTGAATTTCTTCTGTAGCTGTATGATTAACACTAATTCAAATACCATAAAAAGCATTATAATAAAGTGTTTTTATTTACAAGTGCTTAACAATTTACAGTAAATCACAAACTAAGATGTAATGCTACGATTCTTTGTAAGGTGTATGTGTCTTTGCACCGATTCACACCATTTGCAAACAATATGAGATACTGGCATTAAATACATTGTGCAAAGTCAGTTATAAAGAAAAGTATGTTCCTCTTGTTAATTAAATAAATCCATAAATAAATAAAAGACAGCAGTACTACTAGGACAGGCAAATTGTTCTGCAGCTCCTGAATAAGACATTATTCAGGGAAAAGAAAATATAATACAAGTATAATATGTCTTCTTGTTTAAAAAAAAAAAAAAGCTTTTTATACACAATGAACAGGAAAAAAAGTAACTTAAAATGCTTAAAATGTTATCTTTATGGAAAGTTATGCATCCTTTCAGAGAAAAAGAGCAGTGTTACTTAAAGAGAGCAGAGTGCTCAGCAGCCCTTTGGGCTGTCCAGGGTTTTGGACTTGCTCAGGTTATCATCCATAATGGTGGTACCTGCACCTGCAGTGCAAAGCATTCAGAGGTCCATCTTTAAATTGTGTTGTAGCTAGGTGAAATTATTACTGTTCTGCAAGGAAATATATTTTTCTTTGTCTGTAGTACAAATAGTTGGACACACACCGAAAGGGCAAAACAAAATTGTTTGCCAGTGGCTGGCTGCTAAGAAAGCTTATCTAAAGAAAATGAAGTTGTGTCAGACAGGTGAAGGACTTTGCCAAGCTATTAGTTCGTTTTGAATAATTCATTAGCTAACACTCTTAAACTCTGGTAGTCCCAGGTAAATCCCAGAGAGGGGTTTTGTGGTCCCTCAGCCATGCTCCCCATCCAAGGTGTTAAGGTTTACATATTAAGATGATGTGTGAATGTTTTTAAAGAGCTATTTATTCTGGAACTCGCAATTAGTGCACAGTGTCTAGTTCTGTGATGAGCGTGAATGCATATGATAATAGAGTGCATTCTGCAGAGAGTGGCAGTGGAAGATGGTGTATGGCTTCTGTTGATAAGTAACTTAATGCATCTTCTCCCATTTGAAAGGGTAATATCATTTTTATTTGGCACCCAGATTTCTGTAGCTTAATACGATTTTAGGGAAAAGTCCCTTATCATCCCCGTGTACCCCTCTGTATCAGTGGGCAATGCAGAGATAGTCTTACCTGATGTCAACTGAAATCAATCACTTCATATGCACTGTGAGCCAAGTGTTAGCAAAAATCTTTCTGTGTAGCAGTGAGGATCAGTCTTTCAAAATGCAAAAGTGATTACAAAAGTATGTTTAACTATATAAAGTACCTTCCAAACTCTCAGAGAGATTAATATGCTGCAAACATATTGCCCAAAAGCACCTTCTCTCTCTAATATTATTACAAGAAAACTAAATAACTTGCAGTCACTATTTTTCCTAAATTCTTACTGAAACTAAAATGGTCATTGAATTAAATTTAACAAATAGATCTTTTTAAACTAAATTAATAAACTTTCTTATTTCTCAGCTATCTAAGTTCATAGCCTTTACTTAATGATGATGCACTTGATTAAATAAAATGAAAGAAAAATGAAAGTTCTTTCAGACATTAAAATGAATAATGAGTTTAGACTTAATCCAAAAGCAATTTAACTTTAAACATTCATATGAAATTAAATGAGCCATTGAATTTGCTATATAAGCAAGCATTAATCTTATCAATCTATGAAGACTGGAATTTTATACAGTGACCCATTAATTTCAAAGCCTAATACAAGGCCTGTTTAATGCCTGCAGTCTATTAAAAAGTCTGATCCTACAATATAACTGCTTTTTCATAAAAGTTTAAACCCCAATTCATTTTTTTATTGCTTTGATCATTTGATAATCTGCTGTGACAAAATTATGGTTTCAAAAAGATCCTAGTGTACGTTTCCTTCACGTGAAAGAAATTTTGCATCTGCACTTCAACTTTAATACAAAGTGTTTATCAGAAAACTTAAAAGTTTGAAACAGCTGTGATATTGGTGCATATGTTTGCTGTAATAAATATTCAACAACAACAAAAATAGATTATCAGGCATTACTTAGACTAGCAATTTTACCTGTATTCTGAACAATATCTTGTCCAGTTCCATGGAGAGCATTGTGGCACAAAAGAACCACACCTTACTCAAAATATTTCTAATAGAAAACAGAAAACTCTCGTAATGACAGGTGTTCTTGGTGTGTTTTACTCCTATTCATGATATACATATTGACTCTAGTCCTTTTTGCAAGCATGGACTCAGAACAGTAATTTAACTTTCTTCAGATTTCCTCAGAACAGTACAAGCCATGCTGATTTGCAAAAGAAAAATAAATAAATAAAAAATAAAAATAAATAATTATTGAAAACTGTCCTTTTTACTTAATGAGATGATCCAATAGCAGAACTTAATGGGACCACATGCTACCTGCTGTCATGGAAGGTCATGGTTTGAAATTTCTGTTTCTAATCAGTCTTCACTTCTACAAAAACCAATCAGAGGGAAAGGTTGATATTTAAATATGTTTATGTTACTAAACAGGTGTTCCTGTTTGACATACTATACCTAATTCTACCTAATTTTCACAAATCTAAGGTCAATGAGAAATTACTCTTCTTAAAATAAGACAAAAACAGTTGTGATATGGCTGCTAAACGTAAAGAATAATAAGTAGCTTGATGAATATAATTTTCTTGCTATGTTCTTTGCACATAAGCTGCAGAAATGTCTGCCAAATTCAAGCAATTTTTTTCTGCGTAGGAGGATACTTTCACTGCCTATATTACCTCCCTTGACTTCCAGAAGTCTGTGGAAAATGGGTCTAGTAGTACGGTATCATTGTACAAGTAAATGATTGTTGTTAACTTTTAAGAGTCTCAATGTTTTCATCCTATAGAATTAGGAATGCAAAGGCATGAACTGTTTATTCATGTAAACTCATGGAGTTCATTGGAGTATTTCCCTATAATACATTCCTATCCAAATACATTTTCTCGCACTGAGAACAAAAGTATCAGATCTTAAGGGAAAGAAGGACAAAATGAAAGGCTGCTACCATATTTTTATGTTACTGTACTACAGTCATAAGTAGTAGTAATATTATACTCAAGTATTTTACCCAAGCAGTAGCTGAACTCAAGTAATTGCACACGTAATAAAAAATAAAACAAACCAACAAACAAAAAAGATTATTCATTTCAGGGTGCTACTAAAGAGATTCCAGTTCTCTGTACTTCCTTATAGACCAAATAAAGTTAGGTGAAAGGACACTTCCCAAAGAGAAGGAGGGTTATGGGATTGTTCCTGTGAATATGCTCCTGGACAGTGAAGTGCAGAGGGACAGGAGTCATAAGGAGAGTAAAGCCCTAACAAAGGGGGGAGCTGGCAGCCTTATGATTCTGTTTGCCCTTGTCACCAAGGATGGCTCTAATCAGCTGTGCTGTCTCTTGTAATCTTATCCATGGTTATGCTGGAAGGAATTTGAGTTGTAACCAGCTGTTCAGCAGTATATTTTAAGGAGTCTGTTGTCTTTGATTTCCAAGAGGTGGTATATCAGGAACTGATTGATAAGTAAATCTTCTGAATTTTTTTGTTTTTTTACTTGTTTACTGAAAATATTTTTGAAATTTTATTGGAAGGTACATTTTCATCATACCTAAATGCTTTGAAAGATCATTAAAGGTTTTTTTTTGTTGTTGTTTTGTTTGTTTTTTTTTGGGGGGGAAGGATAATCTAATCTTGTGGTGATAAAGTACTTTCTGACGTACCCTGCTTTTATTTCTGACGTACCCTGCTTTTATTTCTAACAAAATATTTTTCCTTTCAAATTGGGTCCTAGTTTCAAAAGTATTTCTACTTTGTATTCTAAATTGAGGTACAGTTGCAACCAAATAAAACATTTTGATTTTTGTCAACATAAAATCTGTCAGTAGCTGGCCTGAGACAGTGTTTTGGTTTGTTACGGTAGGAATCTTCTTTCATAGAGAATTTTCAAGTGATAGGATTTACTTCCTGATGGGCATGAAAACAGTTTTGAAATTACAAAATCTTTAGAAAAAATGAAAATGCCATTTTTGTCACAGCTCTGGTGCTGACTTGTTCCCTGTTCAGTTGCCACATGATAAAAAAAAGGATGTTGAGAACATTTGCCACAAGTAAATGCTGATCATAAGTAGAGCAGATTTTCTTCAAGCAGTTCTGCTTCGATTAGTATTGTACCCTGATATGGACCGGATGAGTTAATCTGCAGCATGTGAATCTAGGCACCAACATCATCATCATTAGTCAGAAATGTCATGATTTGTTTAAAATAACTAAAAGCCTGACAAGGAAGCAAGAAAAACAAGATTAGAAACAAAAACAAAACAAGAAAAAAAAACACCTTGACTATGTTTGTCTTTGAAACAATTCTAATCTAAAAACAAATTCAGGATCTGGCATTTTGTTTCATTTAAGTCATTTAGATAGAGGTTCTTGACTCATACTCTCAGTGTAACACAGGTCACCAAGAATCTTATTCTGATCTGACTTGGATGGTTGTAAATCAAGAGTAGTAATGTAATGTGTAAGCAACGGGTGATGTAGTGCAACCAAGTGGTAAGCAAAAAAGAAATCTTTTACTTGGATTTGTATTCCAGATTTGGATTTGGATTTTACAGTCTACAAAAATACCTTGGTCTAGAATTGCTGCTCTGGCCATCGGCACCATTCCTCTTACTGCGAATTCCCCAAATAAATACCATATCTGTATGTTATTCACATCTGTCAGAGATAGGCTGGTATTACTGCAGTAAGAATATAGTATTTGGACTGCAAAAATGCCTTCTTCTCAAGGACAGGACAGGTTGTAGCAACAAACCTATGTAATGAATACCATTTTCTGGAGAGATTGTGCAAAATACCCATTGGAATTCGCCTGTGGCATTGAACTGATTCTTTTACATATGAAAGAACAATAAATATATTAAAAACCTACAGTTTTATCATACTCTCTTTCAGGTCCCAGAAAACTGAGTGTAGTTCAAACAGTACATCTCTCAGGATTGTAACCCTAGAGCTTTACTATCCGTTTACTTGTTCTTTGTCAGTTTTTCTGCTTCAGGGATGGGTAAATTATAACTTACTTGGTTTGTATCCTCCTGTTCTGAAAAGCACTGAAAGCAGACCTAACAGCCAAAGCCCTGTTGTCCACAAAGTTGGGAGTCTCTCTAGAGTGACTCTTTGCAGTGCCTCATCAGGATTTCACAGAATTAAGGAAAGAGACTGGTTGGGAGGGATTGCAGGAGGACTCTTGCTCCAACCTGTGAAATCAGACCACACAGCCTTTTTGACTCCTGTCACAGAATGTAATTATCCTTGTTATGATGATTTTTCTTTTGTCTGGACAGAACAGTTTATGAACATTTCAGCTATGTCATATTATATCCAGAACAATATTAATAAGCAGTAAGTGCCCCAAAATACAAGAGGGTAACAAAGGATGAAACAGTCTTCCTTGCTATCACCTATAGGATTCTGAATAATACTACTACTTGCCTGGAAAAAAAGTATCATTGCATCATGTAACCACAGCCAAGTTTGGGACTTAGCCTGTCATTTTCATATTCCAAGGCATCAGTCACAGCCCGTCTGCATTTCTTCAATGTGAATGATGTTAAGGGTGGTGATTCTTTTCCCTCATGACTCAATCATACTACATAAAATGTAGAAGCAGGGTAGGTACCTAACAAAACTTGTTCTCCAACACATGCCATAGTAAGAAAACATTTTTGAATTTTTATGGCTTTAACTACTAGGTTTTGGTTATAACAATAATTTTCAAACACATTCCTATTAATTTCTGTACATGTATTTGCATAACATACAAATTTGACAGACAGATTTGGGGAGTTCACTCTGCAATGCAAACAAAGTATGCACACACAATAACAACCAAGTCTTTTAGAAAAGCACTAAAATGAAAGATTTTTCTAAATAATTGATTTCTAAACCAACAATTGAACTCTAATAATTACTCTGAATACACGAGATAAGGCTCAGTTACTGTCTATGCTAGTTGATAATATAAAAAGCTTAATGGAAGATAGTCTTTTTAATAAGAAAGTGAGAATTATAGGCAATAAAACCCAGCACGGGATGTGATTATCATGAGACAATAATATCCTTGGGCATTTTGCTATACAAAAGCTGAGTGCTCCCCATAAATATGTGTATTTTATAATAACCACACCCCTACAAGTTGCATGATTGATACAGAGTTGTGCTTTCTTTTTTTTTTTTTTTTTTAGATTTAAATAGAGATACATCATTTTAGTAAATTGCTTTGGGCTTGAATATTGTAGCCATGAGATTAAGAGAGTTCTACCTAAGAGATGCTAATTGCTGTATTTCTGATGAGTGATATTTTACATCCTCACACCTCCTTTTTCAGAGAACTAAAATGGTGGTGAGCATCACAGTGGGATAAAATGAATCAATCCCTTTCGAAGAATGAGCAATCAATCAGAATTAGAACCATACTAGTGCTGATGCTGTCTGTCATTTCTTATTTTGTTAGTTATATTGCCAGTATGAATAAGTTAACTCTCTTTGATAGGCAACAAATAAAGCAGCATTTTTCTTTTCTTAGTTCCCAAACTATAGCACAATTGGCTGATATGAAAACTTGTTGTGATTTTTTAGGAGGCATAGAGCATTATGAAGTCTTTTTAAGAGTAATATAGTATGGACATTACCCTCATGTGGATCACCCATCATCCTTTGTCTCTTGTATTCATTATGTCATGGTTTGTCCCATCTGACTTGCCTCTTTCAATCTTATACTATCCTTCATATTCACAAACCACTCAAAGCTTTCCCTTCACCTGCATTAGCCTAACGAAGTGATGGTGAGGAACAGATTGAACATCTTTATTTTTTACACAGTAAGGACTAGATGGAAATATTTGGCTTCACAAAGAGAGTTTATACCAGACTTTCTTCTAAGAAAGGAGATGGTTCAATCTGAGTAAGGATTATTCAGTCCTTTAACCTGGTCATCCTTTCTGCACTAAAAGAAAGGAAATTTATATTGTTTTTAGTAGAAGTCACCCAAGGCAGGATGGAGACACAGCTTACTTTGAGAGCATACAAGTGATATGTAGCTTGTGAAGAAACATTTCATGGCTTTTGCTTGAGGTGTTGTTGTGTTGTTAGTTTTTTTTTTTGTTTTTTTTTTTTTTTTTTTGGATCAAGTACTAGTACCAGTCCAGAAATTTGTCTTCTTTGTCTCTCAAACTAGAACCAGTGCTTAAGGCAAAGCTGAGTCCTAGCTATAGTCCTGGGCATACAGGGCAAGGTTGCTGAATGACATCCTCAGTGAAGATCATTTGGGACGAAACTGTTCTCTAGATTACTGCATACAAGACCAAAATAACAAGCTGCTTTAGGAATATTCCCTGTATTCCATGACACTAATTTCTCCTCCACTGAGAATCTGACCAGCCAGATACCCAATATCTGCAATTAGAGCACAAAATTCCAACAATATTATATCACAATAGGTATAATTACAGCTGAGTGCAAGTACCTGCTGCCACATTTGTTGCTTTGTGTATATTAATTGGTTAACCTACTGATGGCTGGCCAAATTCTTTCCTTGATCAAAAGGCACACTGAAACACTTAGCAGGGTATTTAAACAATGGACTTTATTAGTACAGCATCAGTAACTGAGCCCTTCTTAGAGGAAAAAAAATCTGTATAAGAAAACACAAAGCATAAATTTTTACTGGGTATCCTTCTGGAATAACAAAGTACATTGGCTGATACATCAATTATTTTTTCACAAAAGCTTGCTTCTAAAAAGAAAGGGAGAATGTTATTAAGCATGAAGAAGCAGAATTTATTTAAATTCTTTTTTTTTTTTTTTTTTCTCATTCAAGACCAGTTTTCAGATCACTAAAGGGAGATGGAATGTAGACAAAATTTAACATTCTTAGAATCTTCTTCTTTATCTTCTGGTACATTTATTTTGCTGTTAATTAAAAAGTTGTAGAATGACTGATATCAACTCACATGCAAACTAGCATTTTCCCCACTAAGCATATTCAAGAAATTTTAAACTAAAAAGGTTGAAAAAATCATTAGCTATATGGTTTTTATGCCTGTTTAAATAGTTCTGGAAGACTATGTCACCGGCCTAGTATACATATAAAATTATGGTATAGCAGTATGTAAACTTTTTAGATTGTATAATTCATTGTGTTAAAAATGAGCTCAGAATGAAAACTACAAAGAACATTTTATAGATTAACAAAATTATATACAGTATGTTAACAAACTGTGTGGAAAATTATGCACAGTGGACCACCTCCTGCTTTCAATGTATATCCATGACATCCATGTAGTTCCCTTAATGAAAGTTTATCTGGAAATAGGGCCAGTAGAGTCGTCCTAGATTTAGTCACTCCAGTGAAATCGGTGGTGTGCACAGATGTGCAGAAGCAGGGAGTGGCATCTGGCCAATCCATCACTTCAGTCACTGTCTCTCAAGTTTAACTTCTGAAGCTTTGCTTGTGTTTTTACTGCTATTGGTAATTTCTGTTATGTACATAAATAGGTTTATATTTATGCATGCAGGGCTACAGGCTGGGGGAAGAGTGGCTGGAAAGCTGCCTGGCAGAAAAGCACCTAGAGATACTGGTTGACAGCCGGCTGAACGTGAGCCAGCAGTGTGCCCAGGTGGCCAAGAAGACCAATGGCATCATGGCCCCTATCAGAAGTGTGGCCAGCGGGGTTAGGGGAGTGATTGTCCCCCTGTACTTGGCTCTGGTGAGGCTGCACCTCAAATGCTGTGTTCAGTTTTGCCCCCTCACTACAAGAACATGGAGGTGCTGGAGCAGGGCAACAAAGCTGGTAAAGGGTCTAGAGAACAAGACTTAGGAGGAGCGGCTGATGGAACTGGGGTTATTTAGCTTGGAGAGAAGGAGGCTCAAGGGAGACCTTACTGCTCTCTGTGACTACATAGATTATGATTATTAGTCTATGACTATGACTAATTTGCTGTTGTGTCATGTTCTAAACTTTATGACAGTTCCAAGTTCTTCCCATCTGACACTGGTTTCAGCCTTCATCTTATGCCTTTAATGAGTACAAGCTGAACTATTTAGAGTATTACAACAGGTCAACAGGTCCCTAAGAGTAATAGTGCTCACCTTAAAAAAAAAAAAAGAAAAACACCACCACCAACAACAAAAAAATATCATTTATGTACAACTTACTAAAGTGCTCTGGAACCTGTTCAAGTCCATGGCCTGTTTGTAAAAGGTCTCCAGGGTAGCACATAGGTATGTTAATTTCATTTTGATTTTAAAAGGTAACTGTAACAAAAGAATATACTAAATAGAGGTTACATACAAAAATAACCCATTTTGCCTCTTGAGGAAATGTTCCAGTTGTCAGTTTTATTAATACCATTGAAAAAATTATTTTCTGGGTAAGAGTGATAGACATAAGTGACTTTATGGGGGCTTTGCTTTAGCTGTGGGAAATTCATTTGCACTCTGGGGTTTCTGCACTGATGGAATATCTTCATTTCCAACTGGAAAAAAAAATAAAAATAAATAATTCTAAAGGGAAACAAAAAAAAAAGTTCAGGCTTTTAGGACAACACATATTTGTTTTGTCTGTGTGTAGACAATCTATCAGCTTGGAAATTACACAGCTGTGAACAAAGCCAACCATTTCTCACCAGTGACAGTCTCCTATTGTCTTCTAGAAATTTACCCCAAGCACACACTTTAAAATAAAGTAATGGCACATCTCTCATACATTTTTTGCTTTCCTTTAACAAACTTTATATCATATTTAATGACAACATACACATGTAAACATGTAGAAAAGATTGTCAGCTGCTGTCTTTGTTTAAAGATTAGGTAGTTTGTACCTGTCAGAGCTTTCTGCTGTTATCCTCAATCATGCCCTTCCCACCTTGCCAATTCTAACATAGTGGTATGCTTGGGCTAGATAATAGGAGCCATGGGAGTGACTATATGAAGCCAGGAAATCAAAGGCAGATGTTAAATACAAATTGTACCAATCAAACAGAGCTTACAAAGGAGTGGGATTCACTCCTGTAATTCTATTTGAACAAACGTGTCAAATACAGGACCTGGTAGAAACACCATCTTCATCAGTTCCCACTCTCATCAGCTGCCCTGGATTTAATCTTTTCCATGCTCATCAGTGATATTCCTCCATTGTAAAATCACCTCTGAAGATACAATCATGTCTAATGATCCTCTGCAAAGGGTCAGCAAGCTCTGAACTGCCCACCAACAGCTTTAGTGTTGCAGTTTCCCTGATGACACTGTCCTGACAGATGGCCACAGTAGCTCATTCTGATTTGCTTATGTCCTCATGCCACTCTAATCATCCAGTCAAACTACAAAATATTCTTTGCTTCATAGCTGAAAAGATTAGAGAGAGTGGACATTCTTCAGGTGGATCCTCAAATCTTCCTGCTAATGCAACACTTATATTAGTCTGGCAGAGAAGATTCTGGGAATCAGGGCTGTTCAGAAGTTGTACTCACCCATGTGCTGCTTTCCTGGTCAGGCTTTCACAAGCACTGCAACCAGCTGGCTTGCAAGGTGCAGTCTACTTCATTGCTTTCATTTCTAAACACATCTCTTGGTTTCTGGGACAAGATAGAAGGCTGTGCCTACTCAGCATGTTTTCCAGCCTCCAACTTGGCATTTACTGATTTACTAGTTTGTCTTCTATTTTAATAAAGCTGCTTTTGAAGCAGGTTATTTATAATAAGAATGTTATTTCCCTATAAAACTTAATTTAATAGCTTAATTCCAGCAAAGGGTCAAGGCTGAACTGACTTAGCTGGCTTTTTACACAGTGATTGAACTAGTGTAGTCTTTAAAGGGCTGTTTTAAAGCCATCAATGTAAATAAAAAGATGAGCATTAACTGTAAACAAAGTCAAACAGTGAACTGTGCAAATATCAAAATACTATTAGTGTTATGTGTTTGGGTGACTCCACCTGTTATATTTACAGTATTTCTGGGATTTCTAATTGGGCCTGAGAAAGCTGATAAAACAGCAACCGCTTTTTGACTGAAATACATTGAAAATGTAGGGTTTTTCCTTAACCTGAAGAGTTAGCTTTAATATTGAACAAAAAAAACTTGTTTTTAAAAACATGAAAACAACAGAAAAATAAATTATGACTGTCAGCTACATTTACCAAGTATAATGCCACTTGGGCACCATGTAATAGAAGAAAGCCTAAGCTGTTCTACATGTGTACAGCTATAAAAACAAGATTATTGTTGTTTCATAGCATTACATTGCACCCAGAACTTGAATTAGTGCTCCTTTAGTGGTAATAAAAAGAAATTGTAAATCCAATTGGTTTTGGTAATACGAATGTTGCCTGTGAAGCACTTTTTTTCTATTAAAACATTTACTAAAACTAACAAAAGGAAAATGCTTTTCCAGAATGACCATAGAAGGAATCTGATTTTGAGCTCTCTTACACTAACGTTGCCATAAGCATGGTTTCAGTAACCCTAGTTCTGATCCTCCACAAGCATAGCTGTATTTATTTCAGTGGAAGTATCTTGTTTTATCCTCATTAAACAAATCTAAAATCAAGTGAGATGGAGAATTTTAGATCTTCATTCAAAGTTCATTCAAGTCAACCACTTCTTGATATAAATATATGACCCAGCTTCAGGAGAAACAAATAAAGCAAATGCTGTGCATTTTTCAAGCTTCTGCAAACAGCACATATATATGTAATCTTTCTTTTCTAATTTTTTTATATGTAATCTTTCTTTTCTCATTCTTTAGGCATCTGTATATCTTACCTTTCTAAGCCTTTTGTAGCTTGCCTGGTAGAGGGTCTGTAGATAATGAGGTAGGTAACATTTTCCTCCATCATACAAAGTGGGAATGTTCTTCCTTGCAGTTTGGTAAAGGTAAACATTAGTTTAGGCTGTCTAAGATAAAAGAATGGGACCTTTGTAACCTCTTCTCCATCTGCAGGTATAACTTCTCTTGACTACGGAAGCTTTTTTTACACAGGCATATTGGGATTTTTCCTTTAAACAATGAATTTTACTCTGTTGAATGTCACTTAACGGTACTAGTATTTAAATAATATATATTAAAATTATTAAAATTTCAAATGTGTAGTGCTGGTGGTTCAAGATTTACCTGGCAGATAGTTTAAAGAAATTACTTTGCATGCAGTGATTCATTTAAATTATAAGTACCCATTACTCTATATTTCATTTTTAACAAGTTCTTCATCCACTTAAAGAAATACCAGACAGCTCAAGTTGGAAAAATGATTCATCTGGCATATGCAAAGATGGACTCAGTGCAGTTGGGGATTCATAATCAGAGCATAAACATACTAAGGGTAGGTGTCATATTCCTTGATGTTTGCAAAAATTGTCACAAGCCTGCATGCATTATGGACTCTTTTTTGTTACATTACAATCTTTCAGTTCCCAAAGTAATTTATGTGCATATACAGGACCAGTTCCTGAGCTCTTTACTCAGGTAAACCCTGTGGATTTCTGTAGCAGCTTACCTAAATAAGGACTTCCAGATTCGATCCTTGAAAATAAAAGGAAAAATTATATGGATTGAATATCTTTTACAGTAAATAATTATTTAAGGAATTCAGTATTAAAGATAATGTTTTAGAACTATATGCACCACTGGAATATCAAAACGGGATCTGACTCAGAAATATTTGTATTAGCTTAGCATTGCTATTCTTATACACTAAAAAGATAAATGGTACAGATTTCATTTCTTTGTTTTCCCATTCTTTATGCTTCCTCTAAGAAGAGCTTCACTCAGAGGTCACTAAGATGAAATGTATTTGTTTTAATCTTTGATAATATGGTCCTTTATGTTGTAGGTTTAAGGAAGTCTAAAGCATTAAAGGAAGATTTTGGAAAGTATTTAGCCCCCAAATGATGTTGATGGGGCCCTGCTGGGGTTTTCAAAAGTACTGAGATGCCTAGCTCTCAATGATTTCAACAAATAGCCAGTCTTCACTGATTTCTTACTCTCTTTCTGAGAGCCGAGTTCATCCTCTGCAGCTTCTGGTTGAAGGTAGGGCAGGTCCTGACCTCCCACTGCCGAAAGGAACAGAATCATTGGGGATTCACTGCAAGAAGTGTCTGCTGGGAGTTTAGTACCACTTAATAACTTGCAGGATTAATCATGTGTCAAGGTTCAGGTAAAAAGTCTAGCTTATTGTCTGAGATGTACCAATAATAACATTACTGGTAAAAAAAACAAACAAACAAACAAACAAAAAAAACAGAGCAGGATTTGCATTATTTTTCAGTTGTCATGGTGAAGGATCAGGGCCAAACTTCATATGTGCTTCCTTTGGCCAGGATGGCAGTGTTAGGAAAAGGGCCACAAAATCAATAATAAACTAATTGTTTTAGTTGTAACTGGTTAATGTAATAATATCACATACGAAATAAACACCCCAGGGCACAAAAGCTTTAAAATACTGGTACTGATTAAGTTCAGGCCTAGTTTTCTCAGTCATAATTGTCCTTGTTAATATAGTTCCTGGTTTTCCTGTCAATGTCTTCAATGTTACTGTCAAGCCGTATACTTATCCATGTAAATCAGTGTCTCACTGTTCAAGTTAATGAACGATGTCAGTTTTCATTAGCTGAGGATGATACTTCATAAGTAAAGGCTTACCTAGTCTTTTAATTGCTTTGAAGACCCCCTAGGAGAGGATCAACCACAAAGCTTGTACAGTACCCTGCTACCTTTGGGCAAACTATTTCCCGTTCCTCCATCTTCAGTTTGCTGTTCAGCCATGTGCAGTCTGGCCTTAAATTGGCAGTGCGATCCTCATTTTCCCAAAGTGGAGGACTTTTGCAATCAGCTGCTTCTGTTTATGTAGACAATAACAGACATGATCTATGCATAACACATAGGCTCTCTTTTAAGACACATCTATTTTCAGCTGTTGCACAAAGAACTGCTTGTCAGCTTTTTCTGGTGCCTGCCAGGAGTTCAGCATTACCTACACAGTCAGAAAACAGGAAACGGTGGAGGCAGTGTGAACTCTTGAGAATTGTCCTGTTGATGCCTATGTACTGTTTTTGGTAGGAAGTATTTGCAGAGCCAGACCAACATTTAAAGCAAAAACTCCAGAGACGCAGAAATAAGAATTCTGCAATGCTGAAGGAGAGCTGGATGCATTTTCCACTCAGTATATATTTAAGATGCAGGTAGTGGTGCAGTATTAAGATAGCAAGTTAGCTATAAAAGGCCCACAGTCAGATATTAGAAGCAGCCTTTGACTGGAGTGCATAGTTTTTCTAAAGGGTAAATTAATCCTGTGAGGAAGCTAGCTTGTGTACCTTCACATTACATAGCAGCCACAGTTTGAATGTACATGTTTACTTTGTCAAGAAGTGCTGTCTGTTTCAGTTATTTCCTAGAATCATAAAATCATAGATTGGTCTGGGTTGGAAGGAACCTTAAAGATCATCTTGTTCCAACTGCCCTGCCATAGGTTGACCAAGGCTGATCAGGTTGGCCAAGGCCCGACCCAGCCTGGCCTTGAACACCTCCAGGGATGAGGCATCCACAACTCCTCTGGGCAACCAGTTCCAGTACCTCAACACCCTTACAGTGAAGAATTACATTACTATAGATGACAAAACAAGCATGCTATATCTTACCTATCTATCTATTGGTCTGCCTATCTATATCTCTCTCTTTCTCTCCTCTCCCTCTCCTAAAGGAGTAAGTTCATAAACAGAGTATGTTTCATTTCAGTATCATAGAAGGGCTTCTGTGTTTTTTTTTTTACGTTTATTGATGCACCAGCCAATCATTACACTCACATATGAGGATGATGCATAACAGTCAGAAGGTACATGGCTAAAAATTGCAGATGGTATGATTTTGGTAGGTGTGAGTCCCTGTTTAGACCCATCCTGTATTGATTTCACATATATACAAAACACATGTATAATTCATTCCTTTTCCTCTTAAACCTTCAGCTACTGAGTAACTTGTCAGTTTTTATTCTTGGTGAATATATCAGGAATAATGATATTCATTGCATAAGATTAGAACAGGATAAATGATATTTAATGATAATTTAAAAAATATATATATCTGTGGGTACAGCTTCTGTTCCAATCTGTTCTGGTTTATCTTTCAGCAATAAAATTTTATTGTAGCTTCGGACTCCTCTTCTGAAACAAATAGCCTTATTCATCCTCCCTTCTATTGGCAGCACCAAGAATGAGTTCAATAGGTAATGCAAAAAGTTCTTTGCAGAGAGGTTATTTAAAATAAACTAGTTGGAGGTATACATTAGAAAATAGGCCCTTTGTTTAAAGCCACCATGCCACAGCAATTCAGGAGTCATCTAGAGCAGGGACTGCTGCTGCAGGTCTGACACAGCTGGCTCCATACCAGCCTTCCCTGTCACTTACTTGGCGAAGGAGGCTTTTTTTTTTAGCTGAGTTCAGTTACAGGACAGAGAGTCTTGGACACAACAAAATCCTGGGCAGGTGGTAATCTTTTGGCGTCTTCCCATAGGTGAAACAGTCAGAAGACTGCATAAAAATGTCATGTGTCCATTGTCTGTCTGCCTTTGGGCCTGCTGAGAAATTCTCTCATCAGACTGAAGACATTCAGACTTTCATTAAGACAGATATAATTTCAGAGTCTAAGCAGAAAGTCTTGAAAATCCATATAGTTTTTGTGCATGAACATTAGGAAACGCTTAGAGGATAATGACCCATTTGTGATTCCTCCAGACTGATTCAATTCAGTTTTGGCAGAAGATTTTGCTCACTTCTGTTACTGAATACCTACTCTCCATATTACACTTTGTGGGACATCTGTTAACATGATTGCTAATAAGATATGTTCTTTTTTCATTGTCAGTTTTTCAGGGAAAGGTTGGATGCTTGAAAATTATATTTGTTGAAGTCTTTCTGAGAAAGTAAAAATTAATGTGGAATCTGTCAAATGAGAGGGAAGTTAAAAAGGAGTGAGGGGAGGTGAAGTTAAATGTGCTCACAGTAGGTTTTATTTTTCTTACAAAGAAAGGTGACAGCTAGGAAGGGAATAGCTCTGGGACATGATCCTTAAGGCTGTGTGTGCAACACCTGTGTGTACATGAGCACACAGACATCATCTCAAACAGCCTAAATAAAGACCAGGCTGATCTGTAGCCTCTCTGATAGACTGACTTCAGTATGTGCTATTTATAAAATATTCTTTCATTTTCAACAATGCTTTGGCTGGAGCCAGAAAGGACAGAACTACTGGCAGATTGGCCCCTTGCCTAGTGTGCTGTGACTGACATGTAATCTGTCACTCCCCATCATCTGTGGGGTGGTGATAGGAAAATAATGCTCCTCAGCTTGCCTTAGATCACACATTACTCTCCTGAATACAGCTCCCTAAAGCTGTGAAATGGCCTTTAGAAAGTGTCTTTGTTCGTTTTTGATATAGGAGAATGGGAATAAATGATAAACAGGCTGGAGGGAAGGAAAGCAAAACACACATTAGAGACCTGATGAGAGAAATGGGCTATGACTGAGATTTCAGTGTGATCCGATGACCTTTTTGTGAAGAATACCCATGGTGCATATCAGAGGCATATAGGGTGCAAGAGCTGGGTTGTGTACTGACTAGGGCACTGGCTGTGAATGGCATTTCCTGATTTTTAATCCTGGTTTAACCAGCCATGTTCAGCATATCCCTGGGAAATCAGTCTCCTTCCATTTCCCCACTCTTCAGAGTATAAAACACTGACTGTGACTTTCCTTTAGCAAACGTGTGTAGCATAACAGGGTCCCACTTTCATCTGATGACTTGGGAGTTAGAGCAATACGAAGACTGTGACAGTAATAGTGTAACATAACAATTACAATAACCACGTCCCTTAGTTACACAGACCTTTTACTAAAATAAAAATAGAATTTTTGGATGAGTTAAGGATCACAGTTCTTTAAAAAAGATGACACTAAATACTTTTTCTTTCAGGCCATTTTCTTTTGATGACTTGTTTATATTTCTTTTATGCTATGAAAACTCCCTAATACTACAGAGATGCCAAATTAACCTTCTCCTCTCTCACTCCTCCAGCACCCTCAGGTTCCTGGGCACCAATCCTCCTTGTTTTACGGTTTGCATACAGTGAAGTTGCTGATGCTCTTTGGAATATTATAATGTTCTCCCTGAGGTCTAACCTTGCTGCCTCAGATGACATTTATGTAAATTGTCACCAGAAGTTTAGGGCACATCTCTTTTCTTCTTTAATAACATGTCATACTGATGTGGCTTTATTTGTATTTCATAAAAAGATGATTGATTAAAGAGGCCAAAATTAATTTAGATTGATATTCACTGGACTTTTTTGTAGTGACATTGAAGTATGACTCCCCTGTATTTTGCATTTTAATTTGCTTCTTGGTAAACTTTCTGACTCCACAATTTTACTGACCCTTCTTAAGGCTTGCCAGGCAAATTACTGAATGTAGTCCTTCAGTCTTTCTACCATCTCTCCTTCTCACTAAGTCAGTACATTACAGACAGAATAGAGCTCCAGAAAAATATGTGAAGATGCTGTATTTGCACCAATCTACTCAAGCAGAAATTTGCAAGTGCACTGTAGGTGATGATCTGTGCTGTCCCATTCTTCCCTTTGCAGACATGTCTGTTTTGCTGTTGTGCAATGGAAGCAAACTCAGCACCATACCCATTTTATTTGTGCAGGTGAATGCAATGTCTACTGAAAACATCCCTCAATTAGTCCTGTTTTATTCTACTTACCCTCTAAGCTCTTTTTACATTCTTTACTGTTCTCCCTGTGTGGTTAAGAAATACATTTTATCTCAGATTTATACTGGCACAGACATCAAAGCACTGACCCATGAAGCTCAATGTAACAGGTTGTTTCTTTTGTATCACAACAAAAGACCCTGATTTATTCTCAGTTTATCTACTAGGATAGAAGAAAATATGAAGGCTAGAGCTACCTGGGTGCTGTCCAAAAATTTTACTCAGGTCTGTATCCAGAAGTAGTACTTCAGATACTGTTATTTTATGGTCAATGGCCCTGTAACTCTGCACAGAGCTGAAGCATCTCAGGTGATAAAAACAATTTCCAAGATAACTAACAACTTGTCACAAAAACAGGGATTCACAGGGTGGCCCAGAGCTGAAGAAATTCCACTTTTAAATTGGTTTGAATTATCAAAAATGTTCCACAGAAATAAAACACCCTTTGAATAGAGAGGTCTGGTCATTCTGGAAATTATCCTTTTTCCAGACACCTTGAACTGGTGTTGATCATAGATGGAGGAGCCACTAGGGCACTTCAAGCTTGAGTTTATGTCTTTTTCTTTTCCCTTCATTCAAGAAAATTCTAGATATTTGCTAAAATAAGTATTTTACCTGGTCCCTTAGTTTTAAGGGCCAGTCTGTCCTTCATGCCAACAGTCTTTTCAAATTCTTGCTTTCCCATATTCCTCCAGGAACCTTGAGGTAACCTTTTTGCTGACTCTACCAGGTGTGAGAGGCTGCAGGGAAGAGTGGCACACTCTCCTGCTCTGAACGTATGGATAGATGGCTGCAGTCATTCACGATGACAAATCTGATCCCTGAGAATGCGAAAATAATTAGCTTGAATAACTAGTTTGAAGATGATGCGTCAGTAGCTAGCATAGAGGAGTATACAGTATTTGTTCCTGTGATTTGCAGAATAAATCAAATAACTTGTATGCCTTATTGTAAAAGGCTACTTTTGTATACAGCTCTTCACATGTAGCTCTGCCTATTTGTGGGTTATGTGAGGCCCTGTTAACCACCTCATGATAAAGTAATGAGTGAATGCTGAAAATTCTTGCACTACTGAGCCCGTGTATAACAGAACAAAAGGGTCAGCTAAGTTACTGTAGAGGATTCCTTATGAAAGAGAAATGCTGGTCATAGACTCAGGATGAAAAAGAACCTTCCCATATTAAGTTAAACATTTGTTCAAGCTCCCTTCATTTAAAGAAAAAGACAAAGTCCAGCTCCTTCCAGAGTCATCATGGCAAAGACCTGCCTATTGTCACTAGAACCCACTGGTTAGCAGGAGTTACCTCACAGGGAAGCTGGTTCTCTTTCAAGTCCAAGAGAATAATTAGAAATGTGATGTTATTTCAGAAGTGAAATTGGGGTAAGAGCGACTTTGCTTACAAATCTGTTTAGCAAGTACTTTGTTTTTGCAAGTACTTTGCTTTTCTACATCCTTCATTTTATTCCCTGCATATGGTTAGCCTTTTATATCCAAAAGGGAGCAGCTGTACCTGCCAGGGAGCATAGCTTTTCTCCCCCTGGTATTTGTTCCCATGGATGTAACTGGACCTGATTGCTCCTGATATACAGCTTTCAGCAAGGACCACCCACATTCTCCATTTGGATGATGCGTCATCATTCACTTTGACAATTTCATCATGATCACAAGAGCTGAAAGCAAATATAACTCCCTTGGTGTCAGAATTTGAATGGTGTCACACCTGCAGCCACAGATATAATCTAGGTTTTTGCAGTTGTAGGTCTGAATGACAGATTCACAACACTCACAAGGACAGCGCTGACTGGGTGTGCTGCTGAAGCATTGTGAACAACAGTCTGTCGTACGCTCTATTATTTCCTAATGGGAGTGTTTTAATTGCATATTTCATATTTATGACCCTATAAAGAATAATTTTAATTTGACATTAACATCTGAATATGATTGTCTGAAAGACAAAAGCAACAATGACAAATTGATATAAATCAAACCAACTGATTTTCAGTTTCTAATTAAAGATGACACTGAAAGCTCAAGATAAGAGGCATATGGAGAGAAACACATTTCTTTGCAAGGGGAACCAAAACCATATGGGGGAAAAGTGCAAAGATATCAAACTAAAATCTGAACTTCTTGGCATCTGAAATGTCAGTAAAGGGAATCCTGAACTGATCATCTTCCTATAAAAGTCATTTATTAGTCTCTACCACAAGCCACTGAGTAAGATGTGAGACATCTCAAGCTGTTCAGAACAACTGGGAATTGATTGTAAGTAACCTAGGATGCGATTGTTTTACCAGTTGAGACCATAAGACAGATGGCAGGAATATATTTAAAGATGGGGACAAAGCTGATGTGACACCCAGCTGGATTACTGAAATGAACAATGTGAGTCACAGATTTGTTATCAGATGAAAAAGGACTTAGTTCAGAAAAAATGGGTGCTGGTGTAGCCACTGGTCTCCAGATGCTGTGGACTGGGAGAATAGACTGCTACTCCCAGAATCAGCCCCACCATCTGCAGTCCCAATAATCAAAACTTTTAACTACTCCCTCTGTGCAAATAAGCCTTGAAATAGGTATGGCTTTCATCATGTCACAAAGGGTGTTTAAAATGTTCACAGAGGACCAATAAGAAGCAGCCTAGCTACAGGCTGCTGATACAACTGTTATATTCTAGGCTATTTCACAAGTCAAATATTGGGAATTGCCTTATTAAAGTGCCAGTTCAAGAGAGGAGAGAAATTTTAAAGGTTTTTAGAGGGTTTAAATGATCTTGTGTAATATTGAAGTCTTAACTTGCCTGTTTGTAAGGAGCTTATACAACCTCCAAATCTTATTTTTGTTGCACTTCAGCATAAAACCATTTTCAGTATTGAGATTCATTTTTGCTGTGTTTATTGTATCATCAACTGCTTGTTTATGTGGGATGGAAGATGAAGTGGTTAGCTCTCCTACTCATTTGCTGGGCAAGAAACAACTCTATCGGTAACCCTGTGTCTCAGTTCCTCCCTCTTAATGTTCCCTTCCCTCTAAGGGCCTTTATTTTTTGCTTTAATGACAGTTTAAGCTGCAGCTTTAAAAATGAGTTAACTTCACATTTAGATTAGTTCCCATAAACCTGATTTTTAAAGGGACACAATTATCTTCCTCGTTTGTAAACATGATTTTGTTGCAAAAACTAAAGATGCAAATTATGCCAACTGAAAGCCTAAAGACCTAAGAAAAAGAGAACTGAATGTATGGACTGTAACAGGACATCAAAGACAAGCCATGATTTTATTTGGGTCAGTGTGAAGCTGTTTGTCACAAGACAAATTTATTCTTCAGAAGACAGAAATAACAACCACCATGTACTAGGCTTTAATATGCATATTCTCCATAGAAACCTAGTGACCTATTGGTATGACACAGTGTACAGGATGAAGTTGTAACTACCTAGTACTAAAGGCAACTCATTATTAATGAAACGTTCAAGCAACTAGAAAGCAGCAGTTAAAGAAGGTTGGAGGAGTCATTACATTCACTTGCCTCAACATGTGGCTTTAGTTTATTGCTGTAGGAGAAGGGCAAGCTGTTTTCAGACCAGATTCAGTCAGCACAATTGTATGAACCTTGCCTTGCAGGGTATGGCGTGCCATCAGGCTTTGCTGCTGCCTGGCTGTGGTTGCCACGGGTTTGTATGCTGAGGATCGAAATGATTTAGCCTAGACTAGGATACTGGGCTAAACTGAGAGGGAGTTGAAATGAATGTCCTGTGAAATAGAGGAGATCAAATTGGCCTGTCTGCCTTAACTTCCGTGAGTGTCAAGAGAGAGAGAGATGTTGGTTAGCCTAATAAAACTTTACCTGTTCTTCACCAATATGCAAAGTGTAATAAACCCTAAATATATATATATTTTTCCATAACTATAGCATGTTTTTCAGTAGTGTAGTCTGAACCAACCTTTATAGTGGGAGAGTCAAAACTGGATGCTTGCTCTATTTCCTCTATTCTGTCCCCTGTGCCAAAGGCAGGTTTCTGCTGTAAGAAAGAAACCATCCAAAAAATGAAACATCTAATTAGATGCAAATTTAGCATTACAGTATTTGGTCAGAGAAATATCTTAGCCCTCACAGTGATTTTCCAAGTCCTATGTTCACATTCCAGTTTACTTACTAACATGCCATGGGACATTTTTAGGAAAAAAATAGCTTTTCTTCTTTCCCATCATCAGCATTGTTTGAAATTAGTCTATGTTGCAAAAAATAACCTATGTTTCACCACTTCATGAATTTATGACAATTGCATCTGTGTACATATAATGGCATTCATAGCATAAAAAACAGCACAATTACTGTGCCTAATTACTTATAAGTATCAACAGTGAGCACTCTTAAACAAGCACTCCAACAGAGCTCAGGGCACTTTTAGAAGAGAGAATGAAGAAGAAAAAGTTAAGTAGAAGTTCTCCATTGCTTTTATTATGTGCTAGAAAAGAGGTTCTATTTATTGCTCAAGCAGTTAAGCAGACTGGTGTCACATCACTTGTAGGATGACAAGTTCATAGCCTGAGGTATAAAGTCTGCATCATACCATTCTGTTATATCTTACCAGAATAGTCTTAATGACCTGGCATCCCAGCTAAAACACATCCAACTCTCTTTTTACTCCTTTTAGTTCTCAGCAATTCCAGGGTCAATGTTATATAATCTGATGGGTGAATAAGCATCTGTGAAAGAGTTTGAGATGTGTCATCTTCAGTGTGGCTGGAATCAATCTCTGCCAAGTCTTCCTGGGGCACTACAGTAGAGTAATTCAGTAAATCTAAGTCACACTCATGGCTAACAACTTTTCAAGTTGAAAAAAAAAACTATTTTTTTTTGTTTTCTGAAAACCTTGGTGTGGAAAAGGAGGGGGGAGCAATTGCCCTGGATGTGATAATGGCAATAATTTGATGGTGTTTGGTGTTACTTCTAAGCTGACAGATCTCTAGAAACATTGAGGTTAAGGCTTTGAAGATCTTTTTTTATTTTTTTTTTTGTAAGAAAAAGGTACTTCAATGATCCAGGACTCTTTTCTATACAAGATGAAATCCAGATGAAGTCCTAGATGAAGGCACATCATGTTAATGTAATTACCAAGAAATAAGGACTCGCAAGGGATTGTGTCAGATGTATTAGAAATCACACTGAAGGAGTGAGAACAGGAGAGGTTAACATTTCTTTGTGCTAGTCTACATTAAAACTCGACAGAATCAGAAGAAAGTGACACTATTTAGTATGCCAAATAGCATTATATTTCCACAGAACCATCACTGCTAGATAAATCCTGAAAGCTAGTACAAATGGGTAAAATAGTGTAATCTCTCCAGGACTTTTTTTTAATCTGTGAAAATTCTTTGCTTTTAAATTCTGTGTCACAAATAAGGCTATAATTCATATTGGTTTTTTACAGTTTTGCAATCAGCTTTAGTTTTTATCATTCTTGTACAAATTAATTGGCATTTATTACATATGTGTTTTTTTTTTTTCCTAATGGGAAATGCCTTAGTGAAAATACCTAGGAATATCACATTGGAATGGAAGCTGGTTAAGTGCTGTTATTACAAATAATATAAAACAGACATCAGCAGTGCCCAGCGCAACAAGCCTGCAAATCTTTTTGTCAGTAACAGTTCAAGAGAGCATTTAGACATGTATTTAACTTCTGCAGATTTATGTGTTTTAAGCACAGGCTTACTTAGTTGCCTGCCATTTTGCCTAAACCTATCACAGCATTCAGGATTTATTAGTGAAAAACACACAAGAATAAAAATAACAAGTAAAAAGAAGAATAGAAAATGAAAACCTCAAACTAAGATGCAAAGAAAGACCTTACCTGTTGAGAAACAAATGCAAACTGGGAGGGGAAAAGAGACAGAATTAGAGACTGTACTAAATGCCCAGATTCAGCATGAACATATCTGATGTAAAACATTCCTTTCAGTTTATTAGGAGATGAGGGTAGGATTGGAATTTGCATTGGTGAAAATAAAACTCTCGAAGACTGAAACTGGAAAGTTTGTTGAGAGATGCCCACAGTGTAGTCAATCAGGTTGTAATGGGAGAATACTGGGAGATCCTGGAGGACTGTGTGTAGAAGCTGCAGAGGGCTGGGTTTGAACTGGGAACTGAAACTCTGAAGAGCTGCCAGCTAAAATAAATCAAAAGCAAAGGACAACCATTTTTGTTGGAGCCTTTCATTAAAATATTGGCAGCTGCTGATGCATAACAAAAGCTCTGCTTGTGCTATGAGATATTAGAGTTGAAAACCAAGGAGGCAAATGTTCTCTTCAATTGCAGTGCAGGATTAAATGGCTCCCAGCCAGCACAAAACACCTAAGAAAAGAAAATTTTCAACAATGTTCTGATAAATTATGCTAAAATTATCTTTCTCCATTTTATCAGGCAGCAATCATTCTCTCGCATTAACTGTTTCTAGATTATTTTTGTGGGGTTTTGTGCCTTTTAAAATTTCTCTTTTTAGCTTTTATTCTAAAATTGTTGTCTACCTTCCTATACATGTATAACTTGTAGGAAGCCTCTCTGCTGTAATGATAACTTACCACATGAAGCTGGTCATAACTGCAGAGTTAAAACAGAGTGGGCTTGGCACCTACAGCAGGAATTCAACCTGATTGTTCTACTTGAAGTACAGGGAAATGTTAAGTTTATTTAATGACCTTTACTGTCCTTAGTATTTGCAGATGTCTTCCAAGTGTAACCTTAACACCGGTATTCTTAGGTTTGCAATGTATGGCTTTGGGAATTTACAGTACGCCTCTGATATTTTATATTCTTAAATACCTGGCACAGATGAATCTGAATTTTATCTTCGTATGATGTTTTATCAGGAAGTAACACAAGATTATAAAATAAAATAAAAAACTAACACGGATTTTTCAAGATGAAAAATGCATCTCTCAATGAAATTATAGAAAAATATAAAGAGTTTTATTTTAGACATTACTAGCTCTTGCATTATGTTTTTCTGAGATTATTTCCTTAATAAATTATTTTTCTCCATGCCATGGCCATGTTAAGGAAACAAGATGTGAAAGCCTGCTCATACAGGTTCTCTGCTCATTTTGTATTAGATTTCCAAAATATGATAACATATTTCAGAGACCTCTTCGGTGTCAGCAGTGTAAATTTCCATTTTATTCTTTGCTGTTCCCCAGCTTTTCAGCAATGTGGAAAAAAATCAGTTTTGCAGTGATGGCAGAGCAGGTTCTGCTCGGGGAAAAGGACTGGCAGCAGCTAGCAAGGCTATGGCAAGTAAGCAAGGAAGAGGACTGGGAATGTCGTCTGTGGGCCTTGGGGATTTGATGACGGGAAGGGCTGGAGGACAGAGGTCTGTGGCTGGAGCAGAGCAGTTGAAAGGGATCCTCAGTTCCCACCTGCTTTACAGTTTTGGCATTTCTGTACTCTCTCCTTACAGGGTTTTGAAGGAAGCAGCTCTACATTGGAGCACTGTTTCAAGTGCTTCCTGGGTTTCTGTAAAGGTGCCAAGCTGGGGAGCCTGGTAAAGTGGGACTTGCAGCGGCTGTTGCTGCTGGGCTGGGAGCTGCAGGAGGTGGCTGCCAGGGCTGGCAAGGAACATGGCCTGTGCCTGTAACCATACATCCTGCATGCGTGTGGTGGCCGTGCAGCATCAGCTGTAGCAGTTCAGGCAACAACAAAGCCAAGAGTCTGCCACTTCTTTTAGTCTGTTTTGTTTGTACCTTGAGCAGGATTAGCGTTATGAACAGTTAACACCAATAATTGCCAAGGGGCTCCAACTCTGAATTTTGGCTCTTGTGAGGTCAGGCATTTTCCTTCAGCCTCACCAAAATGTGTTTGAAGGCAACTTCATCTTGTTCTATTTAATTTCAGGTTGTCTCTGTTTTCACTTTAATTTTCAGCTCAAAAACTAAAGAAGTGAAAGTGAAATTATATACGATTTAGAGAAAATTATCAGTTCCATTAGTTACCACGTATTACTAAAACATCAAGTAAGCTTCTGAAATTATGATATTTTAATGTCATCTGTGCATCTACTTTGACACATAATGACAGAAAACATGCTATAAATGAGTCACAATTCCTTGTCCCTTTCTCTGGAAATCAAAATAGTCCTTTCCATAGATTGCTGATCGCGAATATTTTAATTCCCAATAGAAAACATTTCATACAAGTGGTTTCCATTCAACACTTTTGACAGGGTCTCTCATGAGACACTCTCATGAAAACTAAACTGTCAAAGCATAAGGGGAAAGGTCCTCTTATGTTTTTTAAAAAATGGTTAAAAGATAAGAGACAAAGGATAAGAATACCTGGACAGCTTTTCGATCGAAGGGAGGTTACTAGCAGGGTACTCGCAGGCTTTGAGCTACGACTTGTACTAATCAACATATTATCAGAGATCCTGGAGAGGAAGTTCATGTGTAGTGGCAATAGGAAAATTAACAGAATAGTCAAACCCAAAACTGAAAAGCTTAGATCTTAAAGTCACAGAACTAATAAAACGGCAGTTAAAATGTATTGCTGAGAAGTCCAAAGTGATACCTGTGGGAAAATATTAAAACAGGAGACAAGGCAACAAGACAGGTGACAAGAATGCTCAGAATAAGAAGAGATATCACACAGGTTAGAAGTCTTTGGTTTAGGAAATAGCTGAAAGGAAAAGCAGCTAAGGGAAAAGCATTGAGAATTATTACTTTACTGCTTTTCAAGATTGGAGAACAAGAACATAACCTGCAATCTTACTGGTGCCACGGTTTGACAGAAAGAAGAGGAAGTTCTTTTTTTAAAGCTGTATAATGAAGTTGTGGAACTCATCGCTACAGGGTTTACTGAAGATTTTTATCAGAGAGTATAGTGATAGGACAAGGAGTAATGATTTTAAACTAAAAGATGGTAGATTTAGATTAGATATAAGGAAGAAATTCTTTACTTAGAGGGTGGTGAGGCACTGAAACAGGTTGCCCAGAGAAGCTGTGGATGCCCCATCCCCAGAAATGTTCAGGGCCAGGCTGAATGGAGCTTTGAGCAACCTCATCTGGTGGGAAGTGTCACATGGAAGGAGGTTGGAACGATATGGTCCTTAAGGTCCCTTCCAACCCAAAGCATTCTGTGTTTCTATGATTCTAAGATAAAATTAGACATAAATTCAAAAGGTGATTAAACTCTTATGGACGAGCTTATTAGTGGGTATTAAAAACAAGTCTGGGTTCAGATGACATCAAGTCTGGGTTTGTCACAGTGACTGTGAATTGCTGAGCACAGCAGGGAAACCATTTCCCAGCACATTCCTGTTTCTTGTACTCTCCATACTTGGGTCACTCTGAGACTGAATACAACTGGATTATGTGGACTTTTCATTTAATCCGGACCTTTCATTTAATCTGGTGCAGTTTTTAATGTATGTGGAAGTGTGCAGCGGAGAATATCTTTTATTTGTTTTTCCTGTGCTAGGACTCATTTCAGTGTATGGCAAGTCAGCCAGGTCTGTCAGTGTATGCAGATTAACTCCTGGTGAGCTAGGCAAGCAAATCAACGCTTTTTATTCACAAACATACATACCTGCTGAAGAGACAAGCAGTCACACACATGGATATCAATTTCATGGTAGTGCCCTTTATTTCACTTTCTGAGCTAATTATTTTAATCCCAGACAATTTGACAAAGGAAGATTGGATTTATAAAACACAAAACTAATATCCTAAAATCAATCATATGGGGAAAGTAAAAAGTCCAGAATGGACTATTTTCTGGTGTTTCTTTATCTCTGTTAGAGAAAAGAAGATTCAGTCATGAGTATCTCAAAGTGTGCCATTTTACACATGGTACTTACACCTTACGTATTTCTTTTCTCTTCTGCAGGAATATATGATTGTCAGATCCTATTTTTAAATGGCCTTTTCGAAGTAACATTTAGGGAGAATTATCTTTGATTATCATCCTCTGAATTAGGGATTACAGTAAAGGGATTTTTTTCTGTGGTTCAAAGATGATGCTGTATTTCCCACTGCGGTGATTTCATTGTATGTCTACCCTTTGCAGTACTAGCCAACATTTACAGGTGAAGCAAACCCATCCACTAGCCCTTGAGACCTTGAAATGTAAAAGCATTTGGGAGTGTTCCAGGGGCTGGGAGCAGTGAAGCCAAATGCTTGAAAAATGTCTCAGGAGTAGGATAAACTGGAAAAGGAGAGGACTCTGCTCACCTTAGTAATGGTTGGATATTTAGCTTGAGTGTAGAGATTTGGGGGTTGGAGCTTTTTGGTGTTTTTGTTTGGTTGTTTTTTATTGGTTGGATGGTTGTTGTCTTGTTCTTTTTCTTTTTTTTTTTTTTTGATTGTTTGTTTGTTTGTTTTGGGGGGGTTGTTTGTGTATGATTTTTTCCGGGTGCAAATCCAGTGCAGACAGTGTGGGTTGGCAGCAGCAAGGCTGCTCCTCTGTTTTGTGGCTTGAAGTGCACACTATAGAGAAAGGCTTCAAGGAGAGCAGGATGTGAATACAGCCCCTCACATCCTGTCCCAGTCTCTTTCTGCAAGATAGGTGTATTTTTCTCGTTTCTTTTGTTATGCAAAGTTTATCTCATTTTCTTCAGTTTAATTAAATCCTTTTCTTTGTGTAATGTGTCAAAATCTGTCTTTGCATCTCCAGCTTCAAGAGAATGAAAATCATTGCCTAAAAAACCCTTTGTAGCTTCCAATTGTAAATAGATCAGCTGATTCTGTTGTTTGATTCCTCTCAGGTCTTGTGTTTGTTGCTGCCTTAGGTAAGGTTGGCCACTGTGCGTTGAGGAGGTTCACACACTGATAGCCTGATTTCTCTGCTGATGATAATTGAACAAATATTAAGCATATCAGTGCTTCAAATAAAGCATTATCAGCCAAGCCAGTTTTCATCAATCAGTTTAGCCACCTACCGCTTTGCAATATCATCCTAATTCTGTGGAAAAGGACTGTCATTATTTAAAATAAAGTGACCCTCGCTGCCTGTGAAGGTCACGCAGGGGCTGGTGCAACAAAATGTGTGTGAATGCCTGGTACAGTAAGGTTCATGGGGTTTTTTTGCTTACTTCAAATTAGAAAACTGAACAAAGTATTATGCCTTCCATGAATAGTTCACAGATGAAAACAAAGGGGAAAAAGAGACAACAAGATGAAATGGCATGTCCAAAATCACTGGGCAGTGACATGTCCAGGTTTTCTGATACTCTGCCCTGAACCACCTGCTTCCCCTTACTGCCAGAGATGGTATTTTAATAATGGTATTACAAGAGTGATTATTGTAATTATTTTTAGTCTACACAATTGTATGCGTGACCATGTTTCACTCAGAAAAAAAAAGTAAATTATTTAAATAGTTATTTAATTGGGACTTCTGGTGACATAGAAACTCCAACAATTATCTACAGCATGTGTGAATACATGCAGCCCTCAGCAGAAGAGAATGGGCCCATCCCCAAATTATTCCATCTGGCAGAGTCAGTACCTGCTGTAGTTCACACATGAATAGCATCAATTTGCATGTAAATAGAGGCCTACATGCTTCTGTGGAGCTAAAAGCTGTATTTCAACATTTCACAGTGGAATTAGGCAGTGGGCACATCACTACATGATGGTTCAACCTTGTAGTGACGTGCCAGCTAAAATCATTTTAAATGCTCTTCTCCATATTTCCCGGTAGGATTATTTATTGAAGTAGTGTGTAAGAGCTCAGAAGAATCCTCTATTGAAATGCTGCCAGCTCCCGGCTACGATTCTGACATTGATGTTGTCAACTGAGATTAAGCATTGGTCTTAATGAATGCTGACAGTCATGTTTCTTAGGTATGGTCCTGTACTTCCTCTCAGCAAAGAACCAAAATAGAAAAGCTGGACACAAAGAGAAAGATTTAGTAGCAGGGATGTTTACCTGCTACTTCTGTAGGTTTTTTCATTTTTGCTTCTCCCCCTGGAGAAGCAAAAGAGTTAACATTTTCATATCCAAATTTAACAGCAAATGATCCTGTATGAGTTTCAGGTAAGTGAAATACATGTGCTGTGTTCCTCCAGCAGTGCTTTCAGAGAAGCTGGGAAATTCCAAAGTGAATGTGTAGAATAAAATCTGATCTTCTTCCACTATACTTAAATCCCAGTGGTATTAAGGCATACGGGTGCTTACCTGATATTCCCTTTCAGAACCTGAACCTTCATGTGTTTTTAAATTTGTCTAGTTCCTCTTCCTCTAGTTCTTGGGACATCTGTAGTCTAGAAAGCTCCCTGTCTGTGATTGCAGGAGAAATGCTTTACTTTGTCATTGTACAAACAGGCTGCTGTGTTGCATAAGGAAGGTGACATTGTTAAATTCAATAACATCTCCTTCATGTGAAAATCCCCATGAGCAAAATTTCATAACTAACTTCTCTAGTTTCTGAATACAGAAAAAAAAGGCTTGCAGGTAGTGGTAGAGACTGTCCTGATAGCTACAGAGGACAAGAATTTGTCTCTGGGGTAAAGATCAAAGGTAATTGTTCCTGCTCAGGTCCATCACTCGAATGCCAGCAGTGAGGCAAACTTCACCTTGTAAGACAAAAGGGTAGCAAAAGAAGATATCAGCTAGGAGCACATCCATCTGGCTTGACTGGCAGAGAGGGACTGAATGTGTGGGGGGATCAGTCTGCAATAATTCATGCAGCGTTCCCATCTTTTCCTGCACTGGGAAGTTCAGAAACAAGTGGCACTGAGGCACCAAGGATGTGTTTCCTTGTACATTTTCACTGACGTTTTGACACTGAAATCAAGTAATGTTGGTGGTGGCAGGATATATATAATGTGTCTTTAATACTTAAGCAAATCTTAGAGAGGGATTTCATGCTTTCTGGGTCTGTAAATGAAAGTGCGTTTGGACAGACTTTGAGGTAGACCCCCCCCCCCAAAGTAAAACAAGTGCTTGTCATTTTTGCTGCATTTTCTGATGCACGTGGCCTGGTCTTATCAATAGTTTGCTGTGAGGTTTGCAATCCAGCATCAGATAATGAGAGGTAACAAAAGCAGACAGCAGGATCGTTGTGATGGGAAATTAGAACTAAAGGAACAATCAGGTTCTGACTTCCATTTGACATTGAGGTGCCAAGTTGTTGAATTTGAGCCATTTCTGTACTTCAGTGAATGCAAGAGACCTAATTTACTGGTATTCTTCAGACTCCTTCCTCTTTTTTTGTACATACAGCAAGGAGAATGTCAGTTTATTCCCTGTAAAAAAAAAAAAAAAAAAAAAAAAAAAAAAAAAAGGAGTCTTTATTTGTTGGTGGAAACTGTTGCTTTTTCAATTTCTGTCTTTCATTCTTTCTCTCTTTCTCAATCATTTTGTGGCTAAACATGCTAAGATTTTACAAATCTGATCTTTCACATCTGACAGAGAGCTTTAAGGCTGTTATACTTTATAAACGTATTGTTATAGATGTGGTTTTTTTTTTTTATTTTAAAAAAAATATTTTAAAAATACATTTTTAAAGCACTATCTCTTCACAAATAGAGTGGGTATTTCTGCCATGGAACTAAATCTCATCACCAAACATAAGAAACAGGGGTCAGAGTCCAGATCTCTGTGCATAGGTGTCGTGCCATCTTCCGTAGCTTCGAGGGCAAGATGTTCAGGGCTGATCCAAGTGGGTGAAAGCACCCTCTGCTTTTGCCACTAGAGCATGTCCACTGTGTTTTCAAAAAACTACAGTTCCTGCAAACTTAGCAGTAGTATTGGTAGCTTGGGTATCAAAAAGCAGCATAACTCGGACAATGACTGCAACAGCTTAAGGTTCTCTGTGCATGCGTTTGATGGTCACAGGCTGTGGTTGCTCGTACCTTGCTGTTAAGGGCAGCTAAGTAGATGAAGACCCCTCTGAGCCACATCTGAAACCATATAGCCAAGTACATCATTAACAGATGTGACACTGGCCGTTCTTAGCATATCTTCAGAAATCAAGGATTTGAAAAGTACAGTGGTATGTTGGCAGTTTGCTTGATAGTTTCCCAGCTCCCGCTATATTCTACTCAGAAGACCTCTTTAGCCTAAGGGAGCCTCTCAGCAGTGCAGTTGTTGGTTGTTTCTAGCTCAGTTGCACCAGTGGCACCGAGCGTGCAGCGGGCTCAGACAGAACCAAGCCTCTCCAGTGAGGTAGCACTCTGGCCTTTCAGTATTGTTCCACTGAAATCTAATCAACATTTCAGTGTTTCCAGTCCATTGACCAGTACCAAACAGTCAAAAGAAGACAGAAGCAGATGTAGATGCTGCCTTACCTTGCCTTTAGATATGGCATTTTCAGTAGGGTTCACTATTAGGATTATAATTTCCATTGGATCCTGTTAGTGGGAGATGGACCCTCTTTGAAAATTCTGCTATAATAGTATGACTGTACAATAAAACCGAATCCATATGAAGTCCTTTATTAGAGTAAATGCAGTAACAATGCATTAGGACAAATATAATGTGGGGAAAAAAAAGAGAAAAAAAAAAAGAAAAAAAAAGAAAAAAAAAAAAAGGAAGGATTGCCTGGAAACTGTCTAATTGTAGAAAATTCCTTTCTAGGTCTCTTCAGAAGTATTAAGCTTCATCTTTAGACTTTCATTCTGGTTATCTTAAATATTTTGTTACTTTGATCCCACATTTACTCACAGTCTGGTAGCAATAGAAACATAAAGACCTAAACTTCCTTGTAATGTTAGTGGGAAGACTAAAGCCTGGAGAGTGCACAGAATTGTAATGTTTTGTCTAAACCAAGTAGGCATAGTTTCAGGTTTGCATCTAACTTCACTGGAGCCTTAATGAATCATCACTGAGATAACTACCTATTTTCCAACATTATTGAATATAAATGTTGCTGGCTGGTTTGGCTTCTGGCTTGAGGATATACTGAATCATATAGAACAGCCTGTCCTTACTGATGTCTTCACTGACTACAAACCCATGCCCCATAGCTATCAACTTTCCCTTCCCCCAGCAGATCTAATTGCTCTCCAGAAGTGCACAGACATACTGGCAAACCCAACAAATCTCTTCCCTCCCTTTCCATTACTTTTCTAAGGACGGGGAAAAAATCCTGTATGGTAAAACCTTATCAAGTGGCATGGACATTTACATCTGGCTGGGTACCTTTCCTTGAGTCCATCAAGAATGAATCAGTAGAGCGTACCAGGTTAAGAAGAATGAAGGGGACTGGATTAAGCATTGCTATCAGTCGGGACTTGACTGTTGTGCTTCTCTCAGTTCTCAGGTACATACTTGTGAGTGGTACAGAGTGTCATACATCTTTGTGAGCAGCCCAAGAAACAAATGCCCCACCTGCAAAGCCATTTCTGTTCCTGATTACTGTCATTGCTGATTACTTTCAGAAAATAAACATATCAATAGAATATCCATATTGGCACTTAGAGGGATGCTAACAAGTTTTGTATTAATAAAATTCCTTCAGATGCAGGGCAATTAATGACAATCAATATAAGTCTTGGAGGCAAGCTCCAGGTCCTTACTTTATTTTCTTTAAATATATCATACTATTGCTGGGCCAGGCTATTTTCACAAAGAAATGAGTTGTATCTTTGTAGCAAGTGCTGTTAAAGAGGATTATAAATAGGCTTTAGACTACAGACTATAGCTTTGCTTTACACTTGGAAAAAACATCAATCACCTGGCTGAGACTAAATCCTAACATCTCACCTTCCTAACAGATTTTAAAGGTCACAGATGTATAGAAATGTTCAGCTTAATCTTAAATGCATTGACTAGTCTGGCAAAAGCATTTTAGGGTCTTTTCCTTTTTATTTTCTGCCAGCTATTTAAAATGTGAAAGAAGTGTCACTTATAAGTAAAGAGTGGATCTTTAAGAGAAGGCAGAGAGTATCAGAGATCAGACTCAAATCTCAGAAAGGTCTCTGTAGCTCTGCTCTGCTTTTCAGTCAATCTGATTCGTAATGTTTGCAGATTGCAATAGTTCACCCCTACTCCCCAAATGGGTTATCAGCAATCAGCTACATGCTGGGGACAGAGAACAACCTCAAATGAGCTCTAGCCTAAAAATAGCCATTTTCAAATTAAAATCTTGAATCAGGAGGGAGAATGGGTTGCAGCTGGGACATCTTTTATTTGCTTGTGTCACCAGTGGCAAATACCTACAACAACAAAAATCTCTTCCACATCATGACGTTGCCAAGATTCAGCTTATTGAACGCTTTTTTTGTAAAGTAATAGAAACGCAAATTAAGCTGCAAGATTTCAGATGCCTGCCAGTGGAATAGATAGGATCATTTTCAGTCTACATTAATCTAGACATAACTATGATTAATATTCAAATTTACCCACAAACCAGGAAGTACCTAGGTAAGGAATATACCTGCTCTAGCATTGCTTTACATTTGTAGGTGTAAAGAGGCATCTGAAGAAGAGGACTCAGAGCCTATTTGATCTGAGTTCTCCTCCACGGGGGTGTAACTCTCTCTGCTGATGGAATAGGGTAACATTCCTGAGTTCAGGGTAGTATTTTCAAATGTTTCCAATGAGGCACACAAGGTAAATTGGATATATTCATGTTCTTGCCCCTTGTCTTTTTCACTTCCAATCCCTGCTTTGCTTTTTTAATTCCACCAAGTTGCTGAACAAATTGGGAAAAGACCCAAAGGAAACTACTTCTCCTTTTGTAGATAGCAATCCTCCCATTGACTGATTTCTTCCTTCTATCCTTAGTTGTCATTTCCTGAAGAAATATGTATCTCATAGAGTAAAGGTAAAATTGGTGGCAGGGGTAGGGACAGTGGTATATGGGAGTGCTACATCACAGCAATGTAAGTTTATTTTCACATTGTAGCTGGATTAAGTCCTGGTACTATGAAATGGAAAAGAAGATGGCTTATTAGGCTTCATGTCTGGCCTCATAAGTGTTATAGGATGGAAGGAAGCTGGATGCTTTCCTGAAAGATATGCTATAATTCAGCTCAGATTTACTGGATCTGAAGGACTACTTACAAGGAAGGAAATAATAATTCATTTGATAACAGGATTTACTGGATAAAATTATTGGGCCTGAGCAATGCAAATCAAACTGGATAGTCATAGCTGCCTCTCCTTACTTTAAAATCCATGAATCCTGCAGGCTATTTCAGCTTGTGTTCTTCAGACCTTGGTGAGGTTGCATTAATTTTCCTATCTTTAAGGCTTGCTCAAATAAGACCTTAGGAACTGACATCCTGAGCTGCTTGTATTTTAAAGATTGTGTAACTCTGCTTGTAGCAAAGATTTGTCTCACTGTCTTTATCTAAAATTTCCCCTCTCTCCCCAGCGTTGTTATAATGGTAACAATATGTCACTGTTTAGAGTTTAAATGAAAATATTCAGAGCCAAACTATATCCCATTTACAGCCAAGTCACATAGTGTAGAGTAACAGCAGATAGACCTGTGATAGTATTGGTCTGTCTGTTTATTTAGGAATATGGCTGTGGTGGGGTCCTCAAAATACTGCTTTTAATGGGGCTTGTTCAGTATCAGAGCTGGGATATAACAGATGAAGATCCTTCCCAGACATCATTTTGCAAGCACAAGATCAATTAAGCCATTACGATGAGAAAGAAAAAAAAAAGTTGAAATGATCATGTGGACGTTCTCATGGATGGTCTGTCTGCCTAACTGGGAAATTAACTGAGAACAAGCAATAGTTTTGGATGAATAATAATTTAATAGAAATGCAGCTTTAGGTTAATAAACATGAATTAGAGATTTCTATCAAATTCAGAACATTATTTTCCTGAAAAATGAAAACTATATAAAATTGAAGTTTTTCATTCTTGTACTTTAGAAAACAATCATTTGAATTTGTTCAGAGATGAAATTCACTTAAATGTAATTTAGAAGTTTTAAGAGAAAAAAAATCCTGAGAAATACGTGTTTTAAAGTGCACAAAATGTTTCAATTCATTCACTTACTCATTTTGAAAAAAAAGACCCAGACTGATAATTCACAGTTTTGAACCTTTGAATGTCTTTGAAAGGCATTTTCTCTTGATACTTTGATTTGGCTAGAGTTTTGCTAGCTTTAAAAAAAAAAATAATGGTGGGAAAAAGAAGATAAAGACTATGTAAGAAGGACGACTGAGCAGTATGAAAATGAGAGGAAAAGTACAAAGATAAGGATTTTTTTTAGGAAATCCAGCTTTCTTGAATGGTTAAGTTAGGCTGGGGTAGACATTCACTGAACAAAACAGTGACAGCTAAACAAAGAGTTCCTTGACCTAAGAAAGAGAAAGGGTGTAAGTTCCAGTCTTCTTTAACTGAAAGGCCATGTATCTAACTAGACATGCACTGAAAGCATCTTTAGGTAAGGCTAAGCATAGACTAATAGACTAGTTATGTTTTTGTTTATTTTTGTTTGGTGAGTGTTTGTTTGTTTTGGTTTTCTTATTCCTTAGATTTAAATTTTTGCTACCTTTGCTAATAATATATACTTGTTTAATAAATGTAGTGTTGGTAACAGAATCCTGAGGAGAGAAAAACATGCATCTGGTTTGACCTTCACATGATAATCAATAAAAAACAGGGCATATACAGATCCATGAAAAATGGGGGATCTGCCCTTAACACTGAATAGGTGCAGCCACACAAATCAGTAAGGTGATGAGAAAGGTAATTAGTTCTATAACCACGATGCTTTACCAAAGGAATATTTACAATACATACGTAAACAAGTAGTTGTTTAGATCCCCTCATTTTCCACAGTAACCTCCTGGCACTGCTAGTTCCTGCTGCACTCATGGAATAAAAACAGATATAGCCTTGAGCTGCCATCAGTTGCCATTACACTTGTACAACTGGCATTTGCTTTGCAAAACAAAAACAACATTGTAGTGCCCTTAGTTTCAAAATTACCCTTATAACCCTTGTATCGTGCCTGGGTTGAACAAGGTAGAAAAGCTCCTTTTCAAACTTCTGCCTTCTATTATTGTGTATTGATTTCCATAGCCGGTAGAGTAGTAAGTGGTAGGTCAATGTATCAGGTCAGGAAGGATTGATTTCCTGTCAATGAAAGGGGAAAAACACTTGAATTGACTTAAGAAGCTTAGTCTTCTGGGCATGATGCAGACTGTGTCATTATAGTTTGCTTGTTACATGCTACATATCCCTAAGCAGCCTTTCTGAAATCAGACGTGATACTTTTTATAGGAACAAAGTCTCTAAACCATAAAGGAAAGACACAAAAATAACACCTTCCCTGCAAATTCTATTTGCATTGTGCAACCATAACTGTGCTTATAACTACATAACTTGTTAACCCGTTTCACTGTCTCTCTTCTCTGTTGGATAGGTAACTTGAACACAAACCCTTTTCTGAGAAATATCCTGTCTCCAGAATTTTTGTTGCCTTTTCCATTCTTTGCCTCAGCCTCATGGTCTGCCAGAAATGTTACAAGTGGTCTTTTAGCCAACTATTCAGACTCTCTTTGACTCAGTTCCCCAAATGGAAATGGAGATGATAGCACATCTGCGCACCAAAAGAAGGATTTTTTTATTCACAGAGAGGAAAAATAAGCTAGATGACTGCATGACGCTTAGCTATCAAGGTTTTCAACATATGTAAGGCACGGGGTAATTGATTCACTTAATACAGCCAAATTATAAACCAATGACAACAGAACTTAAGTCTGATTTAGACACTTTGACATCTAATCCTGAGCACTTCTCCATGTTTTCCTAATGACTGGTGGTAAAGGCTATAATATGGGGAGAAGAGAGGAGGGAGAAATGGGCTAGGTCTCAGAGCTGAGGGGAGAGCCCTTTGCTGTGCAGTTGTGAATAGTCCAGGCTGCAGACCTCAGGGAATGCATGGAGGGTTCCGTCACTCTTGCCAGGAGGCCATGAATTCATAGAATCATAGAATCATTTAGGTTAGAAGAAACCTTCAAGATCATCTGGTCCAATCATCACCCTACTGCCAATGTCACCCAATTACCTTTGGAGAAGAGGGCTTCGCCCTCACAGGAGCCCTCCAGCACAGGTCTCACCTCCCAGCCCACCCTGGGAGCACGAGGAGAGGAGAGGAGAGGAGAGGAGAGGAGAGGAGAGGAGAGGAGAGGAGAGGAGAGGAGAGGAGAGGAGAGGAGAGGAGAGGAGAGGAGAGGAGAGGAGAGGAGAGGAGAGGAGAGGAGAGGAGAGGAGAGGAGAGGAGAGGAGAGGAGAGGAGAGGAGAGGAGAGGAGAGGAGAGGAGAGGAGAGGAGAGGAGAGGAGAGGAGAGGAGAGGAGAGGAGAGGAGAGGAGAGGAGAGGAGAGGAGAGGAGAGGAGAGGAGAGGAGAGGAGAGGAGAGGAGAGGAGAGGAGAGGAGAGGAGAGGAGAGGAGAGGAGAGGAGAGGAGAGGAGAGGAGAGGAGAGGAGAGGAGAGGAGAGGAGAGGAGAGGAGAGGAGAGGAGAGGAGAGGAGAGGAGAGGAGAGGAGAGGAGAGGAGAGGAGAGGAGAGGAGAGGAGAGGAGAGGAGAGGAGAGGAGAGGAGAGGAGAGGAGAGGAGAGGAGAGGAGAGGAGAGGAGAGGAGAGGAGAGGAGAGGAGAGGAGAGGAGAGGAGAGGAGAGGAGAGGAGAGGAGAGGAGAGGAGAGGAGAGGAGAGGAGAGGAGAGGAGAGGAGAGGAGAGGAGAGGAGAGGAGAGGAGAGGAGAGGAGAGGAGAGGAGAGGAGAGGAGAGGAGAGGAGAGGAGAGGAGAGGAGAGGAGAGGAGAGGAGAGGAGAGGAGAGGAGAGGAGAGGAGAGGAGAGGAGAGGAGAGGAGAGGAGAGGAGAGGAGAGGAGAGGAGAGGAGAGGAGAGGAGAGGAGAGGAGAGGAGAGGAGAGGAGAGGAGAGGAGAGGAGAGGAGAGGAGAGGAGAGGAGAGGAGAGGAGAGGAGAGGAGAGGAGAGGAGAGGAGAGGAGAGGAGAGGAGAGGAGAGGAGAGGAGAGGAGAGGAGAGGAGAGGAGAGGAGAGGAGAGGAGAGGAGAGGAGAGGAGAGGAGAGGAGAGGAGAGGAGAGGAGAGGAGAGGAGAGGAGAGGAGAGGAGAGGAGAGGAGAGGAGAGGAGAGGAGAGGAGAGGAGAGGAGAGGAGAGGAGAGGAGAGGAGAGGAGAGGAGAGGAGAGGAGAGGAGAGGAGAGGAGAGGAGAGGAGAGGAGAGGAGAGGAGAGGAGAGGAGAGGAGAGGAGAGGAGAGGAGAGGAGAGGAGAGGAGAGGAGAGGAGAGGAGAGGAGAGGAGAGGAGAGGAGAGGAGAGGAGAGGAGAGGAGAGGAGAGGAGAGGAGAGGAGAGGAGAGGAGAGGAGAGGAGAGGAGAGGAGAGGAGAGGAGAGGAGAGGAGAGGAGAGGAGAGGAGAGGAGAGGAGAGGAGAGGAGAGGAGAGGAGAGGAGAGGAGAGGAGAGGAGAGGAGAGGAGAGGAGAGGAGAGGAGAGGAGAGGAGAGGAGAGGAGAGGAGAGGAGAGGAGAGGAGAGGAGAGGAGAGGAGAGGAGAGGAGAGGAGAGGAGAGGAGAGGAGAGGAGAGGAGAGGAGAGGAGAGGAGAGGAGAGGAGAGGAGAGGAGAGGAGAGGAGAGGAGAGGAGAGGAGAGGAGAGGAGAGGAGAGGAGAGGAGAGGAGAGGAGAGGAGAGGAGAGGAGAGGAGAGGAGAGGAGAGGAGAGGAGAGGAGAGGAGAGGAGAGGAGAGGAGAGGAGAGGAGAGGAGAGGAGAGGAGAGGAGAGGAGAGGAGAGGAGAGGAGAGGAGAGGAGAGGAGAGGAGAGGAGAGGAGAGGAGAGGAGAGGAGAGGAGAGGAGAGGAGAGGAGAGGAGAGGAGAGGAGAGGAGAGGCAGAGAAAGGCCGCTATGACTGATGCGAGGAGCAAGAAAGAAGGGAGTTTCACCTCAGTGTGGAGACAGTGCAGTACAGACACCATTACGTGATGCCTCTTCCCTCACGTGGCTGCCATTATGCGATACCTGGTCCTTCACACGGCCGCCATTACACGACACCTGGTCCTTCATGCAGCTGCCATTATGCAACACCTCCTCCCTCATGCAGCCCTCATGCGGCCGCCATTACACGACATCCAGTAAAGGAGTGGCATAAATAGCTGGAAGCTGCCTTAGTTACCACAAGTTAATTTACAGGTGGCAATGATGTTGAGGTGGATCTCTGTGCAGGTTCTCCAACAGGAGTCAGCTTAAGACACTGAGTTACAAGGTAAGGAATTCCTGTGCTTCACTGGGCAGATGTTACACTGAGTATGGCTGTGGCAGCATTTCTTCCAAAGCTCATCTGCTTCAGATTCTTTGTTGATAATCCTGTTTAGTGAGTGCTGAATGTGCAAGTCAGGTTCTCTTAATGTGTAAGGAGTGTGGAAAATACTTAATAAACCAACCAGTTGAGTGATCTGGAAAGAAATGCAAAATGTGAGACAGATTAGTTAACACTAAACTGTGCATTAGCTACTGGAGTGATACATGAATCTGTGAAAATGACACAGCTTAATGAACATGTTGTAGTGAAGTGGCTTTTTGCAAATCCTGATGCAGCTAGAGTCAATATCAAAAGTCCCGCTGCCTGCAGTAATTCTTGGAACCTGCCCGAAAGACTAATGTTACATTGCTTTATCCAATCTCCTTTAACTTTTCATTACAATAGTGTCATATTATGTAGAGGAACAGAATGATCTCATTTATGCACTTAGAGAAATAGCTGAAGTTAATTGGCCTATTAAACAATTAATTCAATAAGTGGGTGTTATACACTAGCATTAAGGTTATATGAGGTAAATTGTCTAAAGCATAAACAGAAACTATGGTCCAAAATAAGCGTTCATACACAAGCACTTCAAAAGAGTGAGAGATGACATAAAATGGATGCAGTTTTAGAGAGACCTCTAGTGATTCTTAACAACAACAACACAAAATGTTTTATACTGTTCTTTTAATAATCAAAAGTACTCAGTATAGCCAAATCATCAGTTCTATTAAATCTCATTTACTATTGGTGGAGGGGGGATAATACAATATAACAAAAATAGCTATACATTTCCAAGTATATAAATGTTAGCCTGAACTCCCATTTCTCCTATACTCTGTAAACAGCACTAATCTAAGGCTGTTTTATCAGAGTAGTTTAAAGTGGCTGTAGAATAACAGAGAATCAGACATTTTTTCAATTAGTTCTTCCATTTAATGCAGGATCGTAACAGGAATACATTATTAAGGCTTGTTTCTTTTAGCAAGCCATCAAATTATTGTCTTGCTAGGTGTGGAGATTCTTCAGTTTGAATAATTGCAATATCATTAGGATTATGGCAAATATTTCTCAAAACAAAAAAAAAAAATCTCTGGGGATATTCAGGCTGAAGAAGAGAAGTATCCAGGGTAACCTTATTGCAGCTTTTCAATACTTCAAGAAAGGAGACATGAAAACGATGGAGAGCAAATTTTTGCTTCGACAGACAATGACAGGACACGGGGAATGGTTTTAAACTAAAAGAGGGAAGTTTTAGATTAGATTGTAGGAGGAAATGCTTCACTCAGTGGGTGGTGATGCCATGGAACAGACTGCCCAGAGAAGCTGTGGATGCTCCATCCCTGGAAATGTTCAAGGCCAGGCTGGATGGGGCTTTGGGCAACCTGGTCTGGTGTGAGGTGTCCCTGCCCATGGTAGGGCATTGGAACTGGGTAATCTTTAATGTCCCTTCCAACCCAAGCCATTCTGGGATTCTGTGATACTTTTGAAATGGCTAAAAGTCATGATCTTCATACTGCCTATAAAAGTGGACAATTTTCTGTGTGCAGATTATCTTGTTGCATTATGCACTTGCATTTCCTTATTATATGAGCTTATGTGGAAGTTACTAGGACCACCTTGCGCTGATTGTCAGTAATGAACATCTTTGTGGTCATTGTCAGAATTTGTCAACCTCCTACAATACTTTTGTGTAAATTAAAGGTCTAATTTTAGGCAATCAGGTATGTATGAAACAGGTATGTACAAATAGGGGCATTTATGTGTATAGGAGCAAGTATTGTTAAGGTAATGAGCATGTTCGTTTATGTTCAGAAGACATAAAAATCCATGTGAGTATTGAAAAGGTATGTGTTATATTGACCTCAGAACAAATGGTTGCTTTTGTCTCTTGCGTATTAACCAAAGCTGACAGGAAGAGGCTAGAGCAGGCCTAGCCCAAGGAAACTCTTAAGCTAGCTTTCTTTCAGGCCTCATGAAAAACGTGCTCTGTAGGGGACTGCAAGAGCCCTTTGAAACACAGACCGGTGTATCCTGCTTAGCGCAGTACATCAACAGCAGTGCCCTGGCTGCAATGTCCCCTTTGCTCAAGAGGTTCAGTTATGGATCTCCTCATGTAAGAAGGCACTTCCACACTTGTCTGGGCATTCAGCTGCTGAGAACAGCTGCTGGAAGAGATTAGGCAGGCTTCCTAACTGTACAAACTGTATCTTGATCACTTCATATTGCTGAGAGTGATAAAAAAATGCATACCAAACCCCTTGTAAAATGGATAGAGAGGGAGGAGATGAAGAGTGTCTTAAAAGGAAACAGCTCTCTGGGATTCCAGTTAGGACTGGGTATTTGTTATCAGCCCCAGTAGTCTCTGCGGAAATTCACTTGCTCCCATGGCTGAGGTTTCAGATTACCCAAAGCACCTTCAGGTCAGCAGAGCATCTCTGCTAGTCATGTGCTGCAGTCTTGAACAAATGCTTGGTTAACCCTCCCAGTTGACTATCCTCATTTTAGAATAAAGTCAGTTAATTCAATCTGAAGGTGAAAAATCCCCTTGTGCCCTAACTCCCTCCTTCTGTGACTGCCCTAAGGATTTGTTTCTTATCCTTCAGAGATAACTGCATTTAAATAAATCACTGAACAGGAATAGAACTTGCTTATGATGTAATTCCAGGGGATTTGCTTAACCCACTAATGACTGGGTGTTCTGCTCCCTAGAAATATGCAAGTATTGTAACAATTGAGAGAAAATCTTCCATTCCAAAGGAAGAGAATGACACCCTAATCTTTTCAATGGACAATAGGTGTTTCTTGGAAAATGAAGTTGATTTTGCTTGCGTTGGATGATGGTGATGTTACTAAACAGAGGTTTGGTGATTGCCCCAGTTCAAAAACTGTTGGAACTCAGCTGAAAACAAAGATGAAACAGGGAGAAAAAGTGAGCTATCATGTTATATGAACACAAGAGAACAGTGAGGAGGTTATTGCTACTCGTAAAATCAAGCTTAATCCAAGCAGTTTGGGCAGTTTGTATTTCTAGGAATGTTTTGTTTTTGTTGTTTTAATTCTGAGATCTCTCCTTTTTCTGTTACAATTATGGCTTTTGGTCTTTTTCTCCAGGTCTAGAATTCATTAGGAAGTGTTTGGAGGTGGGTGGTGGTATATGAGCAGGAAGTCATGTGGCATTTCCAACCTGGTACCTGTCATGTGCTTCAGTAACTCAAATAGATTGCTGCCACTTCCATGCTCTTAAATATACTATTTTTAAGAAAATCAACAAACAATTGCAAGAGCTTATAAATGTTTCAGAGAAGAATGTGTTGAGGGCCTTTTCTTTTTCCTCTGTCAAATGCTTCTGGTGAGTTAATAACTCCATCTACAGTTCATCAATGAAATAGTTCCAGAAGTATTGGAACTATGAGCCTGAACCAGGGCACTTGTGTGATAAAACCTGAGTCCTAATCATATTTTAAACAATGGACTAAGTATTGTGAATCCACTAGTGCAACAGTGAAAGTACAAAATTTGTGTTGTTGGAACTTTTTTTTTTTTTTTTTTTTTTTTCCCATGGCACAGAGTATAAGGACCAGGAGCACATAATTGAAGCTGTTCAGCAGTGGATGTTGACTTCTGTTTAGGTGTTGGAGAATTCAGGGCCTGCGGGCAAATGTCAGAGAGAAGGGTGCTAATAGGCCTTCTCACTTCAGTGGGCTCATGGGCATTTCTCATTTCAGTGGTATCAGAGCTCCCTGAGACCATACTCAGAACGGGCAGATCTCATCTCAAAAGCCCAAGGCAAAGCTGGAGGAAAAAAAAAAAAAAAGTGAAAAAAAAAAAAAGATCCAATGAGGTGCAGACAGATACACATCTGCTTTTCCCATGTTTTGAGCTGGCCAGACAAACCAGTTTCTTTCTGGCCAGGTTTCAGCTGGCTGTTGGCTGGCCTGAACGCATGGCTCCCAGACCAGACCAGCTTCAGCCAGCCAGCTCAGGATGTGCAGAAGAGATCTGTCTGAACCTGTTGTGCCACTACAGCTCCAGGCACTGTGGGCTAGTAGAAGATAAAAACCCAGAAGATATAACCCAGTTTTCACAGATTATTCTACTTTTCTCTGTGTTACTCTTGGCAGTAGACCTGGGTAGTACTAAAAATAAACATAAAGTCCATGTACATGAACTACATAGATAGCCTGCCTTCAGTGTTTTTATGTAAGTGTGCTTACCTGTTTATGAGCTGCTTTGTCATGTTCAAAATAGATAACTATTAAAAATTAGTTATCTATATTAGTGAAGAATGTGCAGACCTAGTAGAACTCCAAAAAGAGGTTCAACTACTCATCAGTTATTGTTATATCTGAGGTTACAATATTAGTAGGAATCAGCTCTGGCATGTCCACATGTAGGTGACTTATAAAAGCAGCTCTTTCTTAATCTTTGCAGCTTTCACTGCCTTCCTTGAGAGCTGTGGGAGCTCTGTGCTTCTGAACTCATTATTATGTAAGAATCGAAGTAGGCATTCTCATATATTAATTACTTCAGGTTCCTATGTAATTCTTTTCTTAGATTTATCAGTTAAACCAACTGTAAATTTATTAGCAACAGGCTAATGTAGTAGGTGAGTTATTTTACAAAATCACTGTTAACAGATTAAGGAGAATAGAAATACAAAAATGATTTTCTAAGCCCAAAAGGCAAGTAGGAAATAGACCTGGAATAGCGTGGTACTAATATGTCTCTGTTGTGGTTTTTAGCTTGTCACTAATACGAATACAATTTCTTCCACAGTAAGATTTTGCTATATACTACGTTATAGATATGGAGGTGAGACCACTGCAAAAACCACAAGCCATTGCTTTTTGTAGTTTCGTTAGGAGAAAACTCTCACTGTTGCACCATCTTCTTCTTGTGTGCTTGTGATTCAACGGTTTGCTGGCAACTTTGGCAGAAATTATTACAAAAATAACTGTAAAAAATAGGTATTTAAGAAAATAACAGTTTATTTTACAGTTCTAAATGATCGGGATAATGAAATATTTTTTGTGAATCCTTTTTTTTTTTTTCCCTATGGTTGTTTGCTCTTGAAATCCTAGGGAATTGTATTCTAGTGACATCTGTTAACACTGTTGCATTTAACATGTAATTAGGAAGTGAAAAAAAGAAAACAGAAAATAAAAGCCCATGCCAATCTAACTGTGCTTGAAAGGTGCCAGATTGATAACTCTGGAGAACTGAGTCCTCTGTTTATCCTCTGAATTAGTGCAGGAAAATCAATGGCAGCATAAACTTGCTCGCGTCGCCCTGAAATGTCTTGTGCTCACTCAGCTGTGAGAGTAGCTCAGGATTCATATCGCCTACAGTCCTTAGGATCCCAATAGGAATCATACGAAGGATGCTGTCCTGTGGTGGAAGGACCGTACTGAGAATGCTAAACTTCTTTCTTATAAACTTCTGACCATCCATCCAAGGTCAAGCTTTGCAGTTTCAGCATAGATTACAAATGGTGATTTTGAATTAAAAGGCTTTATAGTGCATTCCCAATCTCTGAGCTATTGAATCCCCTGGTGTGTTTTATTTAATGCATAAACTTCCATTGACATGACAGAGCCAGAGGCATTACAATCTATCATGTCAAGACTTCATACATTAACAGTTCTTGTTAGCACACATTGGCACAATACACTGCAATAGTTCTGAATTATACTAATGATCCATGGATAATGGGTCACAAGGAGATTTTTGAACCGTACCTTTAAACCAATGCCACAGTGCTTTTAGGATGTGTCAAAGAGCATGGAGGCTTGGCACTATAACACACTTTAATGCATCTTCAGAGCACCTTATCTTGTATGCTTTGCTTTAATTGAGATTAAATGGCTTTGAAGGACCTAATGCAATTTCAAGGACAATGCAATATCTCATATTCTCAGTGAAAGGTTTATAATGTATTTCCTTAAAACCGAGACAAATATTCCATACAAACACATTACACCAAACTGATGTTAAAGGTCTAATTCAAACTTAGGGAAGCCAATACAATTAGAATTAAAAGCATAGCATACCGTTCCTGAGGCTATGGCTAGGATGGGGTGAGAGAACTGCATAGGATCTTGGTTTCTGCCACAGCACCAGCTGGCAAAGTATCAATGGAAACAACATTCTGGAATGGAAACTACTTTCCTTTTTAGGTGCCTAGATCCTGTTGAAAGTCAGATTTAATTTGTGACAGGGAAGACTTGAGAGAGTATTCTTCTGGGTGTGCATGCTCTGAATTCTTTGTATGATGTCAAGGCAGGAGCAAAGCCATCATAAAAGTTATGTTTAGTTTGTTCCTCCCTTCTTTATTATATTCCTATATTAGCAGTTTAAGAAAATTTAAATAGATGTCACACAAAATGAGAAATGACAAAAAAAGTGACAACCCCCCTCCTCTTTTTTTGTAATTTCAGTTTGATATGTGCTGTTTTATTTAGTTGCAAATTTGCCCTCCTTGGCTTGCTTCAATAATTATATATATAAATGTGCTGCATTATCTTGGAAGATGTTGTTGTATTCCAGTAATGATAACTGTGTAGTTTCATGACCCTCCTGAGCTTACATTTGAGGACTCTTTGGAAAAACTGCCATCATACCACAAGAATGTGAGGTGTAATACTGCCAATTTTTTGAATTATTCATTAGAAGAAAAAAAAAAAGAAAGGCAACAAAGACATAGGATTTTTCTTTTTATGTATGACTTTACTGCGCTTCATATTTTTTAAGTAAAAGGAATACAATTCTCCCATCTTTTCCACAACCACAACTCAAAAAGAAAAGAAAATATGTATGCTTCAAAAAGTTGGGATTTCTGGGAATACATTTCCCTCTTTTAACTTGCATTTTAACATAAGGTAAAACATTTTTTTGACAAGGTAAGTAGAGTAAACAAAGATCAGTGAGAAAGCAGAAATTATTGAAGTACTGGAAAAACTGCTGCAGGCTACTTTTTCACACATTGCTGCTCAAGTCAGGATTATGCTATGACAGTTCTAACTCTCCTGCTGACATCCTTATAGACTCTATTACATTATTTACTTCTTGTAAAATAACATTCTATTACAGCTCCTTCATGTCCTGCTGCTATTCTAAGTTCAAGGGGAAGAAATTCTGCTCAACCATAATTCTTTGCTTCTAGCTCGTTAATATGGCTCTGAGGAGATCATTATTAAAAAGACTGATATGCGGCCTTATTTCATACCCCATTTTCTGTTGCAGTTACAACTGTATTGCTAGAGTCTTGGTCTTCACTTAAATCAACAGTACTGCATAAGATGCATTAGCCTGTGTCTTGAAGTATCAGATGAAGCATGTCCCACCCTGGGCTGAAGATGTAATGACATTTTTATGTCAGTAAGGGGGAAAGCTTTCAGATATTTCTCTTGCTTTTTCATTGCAAGGAAAAGCGAAGCCAGACATGCAATCATACCTGATTTCTAAAGAAGAACCGATTCTCAGTAGACTTGCTGGGAACATCTGTGGATAAAACAGGGTTAAGAGCAGATAGATTACTCAAACACTCTCTGAAAATGGACTTAGGTTTCTTTTTCAATGTCAGGACATGTCAAACACATATCACAGAGTCCCATGCAAGGAGTCAGCTGAAACTTGTTTTCTGAGAAGATGTGCATATTAGGACCCAGGAAATGAATTTTCCTACTGTCTCTGAATTGTCAGGCCTTTCATCACTGTAAGTCCAGTTAGCAGCTAGGTGTACCACTAGCAAAATATTCCCACAGTATGGTAGAATGCTCCCAAAGCACTAGCCTTTGAAAAAAAGCACTTTCATGACTGCCTGAAATCACCCTGGCAAGTCAATCATCAGCCCTGCTGCTTGCAGTGTGAATCTTGAAAGCAGCACTCGACACTTGAAGAACTGGCATCAAACCAAACAGCAGTGACCACATGCTTTGAGATGGTCAGAGGACAGGGAACCCCCGGCACTACACACACAGTTCTGAGTAGAGCACTTCATCTGCTTTCAAAACCCATTTGGTTCATCCCTAATGAAATTTAAGTTGCATTTTGTCAGTAATAATACAGACAATATGATAACTATCTAGTTATCCAGTCCTTGTGAGGAGATGCTGCATAAATTTCCCAGCAAAAAAAAGTGAATCATATGTGATCTTTCTTCAAGGCAAATAGTGAAACAGCTAGAAGATCAGCACTGACTGAAGCAGCATTTCATTATGTATGTGGTGGGTCCTGATAAGAGCAGTGCAGAGCATTTGGCTGATGATCTCTGAAGTTAGGCAGGGACTGTGTGGGAAGGGTGACATTTGCCACTTCCCTCAACCTGAACCAGGACTTCAGTCACTGTCTCTAGTATTTTCACAGTTTGCTGCACAGCTTATAGTTATGGCATTGAAACTGGAGATAAAGTTACATACTTGAGTATGCTGTGTTATCAGCTGGGGCTTGCTACATCTGTACAGGTAAAGGATGTAGCTGATTAAATATCGCATTCATCATGAGAAGATGATCCTTCACAAAGGCAAGAAATGGGAGTGGCAGGAGGTTGCATACAAACAGGGTGGTTGTTAATTCTACTAGAGTGATCACACAGGATAGATATTTGCTATTTCTTTCATATATGGGGCTGTTGGTCAATCAGAAAGAAATATTTTGAACCCTGTTACCCTTTGATTTCAATGGAGTTTGGGACAGATTCCCATTATTTTGCTTCACAACATTCTTGTGTCTGCAGAGTCCCTGAATGGGTCAATAGACACAAGCATAGGACAGGTTACTGGAAAAAAAAAAAAAAAAAAAAAAAAAAGTTTACTTGGTTTACTTGCTAGTGTTACAAATTTTGTTTCCCTCAGGCATGAAAGGTCATCCTCTTCTTCATCTTCTTACCTTTCTATTTTTCCCTGTCCCCAAGTCTGACCTGCTTCTTCTGTAAGAAGAGTTGTTTCTTCTCTAAGAAATGTTTTAGAATTTCAGTAAAAATACCAGGAATATCTGACCAACTGTTAAAGCCATTTAGCTCAAATGCCTACAGAATATTTTTAAGTTCCAATGTCTTAGCTCATCTTGCACTGTCAATCCAGTCTCTGAACCCGGGAGTCATTATATATTTATGTTTGTTTGTTTTTTGTTCTGTTTTGTTTTGTGTTGTGTTTTTTTTTTTTATACCACCAATTACTGTTATCAAAATATGTTAAATGAACTGTGTTCTAGGAAAGCAGATAATTTCACTGTAGACTTGCAAATATCCGATTAAAAATGAAGCTACCTTTTATTTATTGCAAAGGCTAGCATATTCATCAGCATGCCTAATTAAAATTTAACAATTAATAAGCAGTGGCAAACCCTGTACGAAGGTCAGTAGCAACCTAAGCAAACTTATCAAAAATGCAAAGGGGTTTAGAGTTTTTAAAAAGTTCATTCTGTCCTTAATTAACAGATCTAATTACAGTTCTGCCATAGCAAAACGCAAAACGATCTCTTCAAAGGACAAGAAGTCAAAGGTTTAATAGTGCAGATAACCTTCTTCTTCTGTACATACTGACCCGAGTGTAGAAGGGAATTTTACCAAGCAGTCAACAGAGTTGATGGGATGGCTTTGATAGAAACTAAATCTAAGCAATACATAGAAATCCCAAAACAACAAAGGAATTGAGAGGGAATAAAAACTCTCTCCTGTCTTGGGATTTGAACTAACACCAAGTCAAGACTTCAGATAATCTCCCTTCTTAGCAGATTGTCAATGTATTTGTTCTGTGACCTTTGATGGTTAGTTTTGAATAACACTTTCTGTTCTATAGACTGCATGTGTTTAATTATCACCTTATTCAACCACAATGGATAGTGCAAAAATGAAGGATAATCTAGTATAGTAGAGCTAAATACAACGGAGCAAAGCACTTAAAATTCCTGCATTTAATAGTCAGCATTTAGGAGATGAAGGGCAATTTTCCAAATTTCACTAAATGGTTTAGTTATGCATTACTTCTTCAAGAAGACTAAGAAAAAGCTGAGCATTATGTTCAGTGTTTTGGAGAAAGAGGCTGGGAATGAACAGAACTGGGTTCATCAGTAACCAAATGAAATCTTCCTCGTTGATTTATGTGGGCAAGGGTCATTACATGTGGGTAATATAAAGTGTCTGAAAGAAAAATTAGACTGGTTAAAATTAATAATATATAGTTGAAATGAATTGTTACTACTCATCTTTACATTTGGATTAAAGAAGAGAACACCAGTATGAGAGGCAAGATCTCTTCAGGGACATCTGACCTATGTGTCTATCTTTATTGTCCCCTTTCATACCCTGCCAATGTTGAAGTGAATGTAGGCCTATGGAACATAGGTACATAAAGGAGAAATAGTTGAATATCAATAATTATCTTGGAGAGGCTCAAAATCAAAGGCACCATATTCATCTTATACTGACAACAAAGTACATCATGACAAATATTTCAACCAAAAGGCTCATTACATGCAACATGAAAATGGAGAGTCTGTTCTGAGCAATCTCCATGATTTGTCCTCTAGCTCTACAGTTGTACTATCATGACCTGAATTAATTTCATATGGCATGATAATTTTCTATTGGCTGCAGGAAGAAAAAAAATGAAGCTGACTCAGACTGATGAGCATTTTAAGACTGATCCTTTATTCTTTTTCTTACAAAGAACATAATCTGTTGCTTTTAAATTGCCTGTCTTGTACCAGTCAACCATCCCATCAACATGCTGTACTAATGTAGCTTCATGCTAGTCTTGTGCTATATATTTGAAAGCAGAAATGGTGAGGCTTTTAAATGTAGCAAATATTTTGTCTACTCAAAATAGTTAGACTCCCTGTGTGGCCACGATATGATCCACACCTTTAAGGAAATTATAGTGATTGGTCTAAAATTTGGGTGCTCTGAAATATTTTATTTGGTTTTTGGTACTCCTCTGTATCCTACCTCAGAAAAGGACAGAAAACTAGTCCTGCTACACTGCTTAAAAACACAAGCAGTGGAAAACACGTACTGCATTATCACATTCCTTTCTTTGATAATGCTTGCTTCAAAATAAGAAATGAACATAATTACCTGAGTTCTACTGATGGGAAGTGAAAGACAAGAGGTAGGCATTATTACTGTTACTGTTATTATTATTATTGAAATAGCAGGAAGTGCAGTGCTATAAAAACTCTTCTAAGCAGTCACTCCCTCTAACAGACCATTAAAGGTTCACTTCACACTTATATCTTTTTTTTTTTTTCCAGAATGAATCCTGAATCATTAATTTTGCACTTGATGTTCCTAAACGAAAGCTTTTTGAAGCAAAACCTTCTCTTGATGTCTGAATGCACCCTGAAGATGTTAATCACCAGAGCCATAAATTGAAGACAAAAATCCATCCAGGTACCTTGAATTTATTGAGACTTGAAAGCAGTAAGATGGAAAGATTTTTATTTTCCAGCACTATACAACATCCAAGCTTTAGACAATATCATTTACTAATAGGAATCTGAGCAAACAATGTTGTTAGAAATAATATATGGCCCAAGACACTATATGAAAGGGTGGTAAATTAGATTTGAGAGCCAAGAGAACCAAACCAAACCCTTCTTCCCCTCCCTTGCAAAACTCTTTCAGTTTACAGATCAACTGCCTTTGAGCTAAAATTTATGGAGAGACTTGACAGTTAGGGTAAGTACAATTTTTTGGCTGTGCGGGTGAGATACCTATAGTGAAGAAATAAGAAGTTTTATGACTTGTAACTACTTCTATAATTTCTTTCTCTTGTGTTTGTTTTTTTCTTTACTTTTTTCTTTTTTTCCCTTTATTTTCTTTCCCTTTTTCTTTCCCTTTTTTTCTTCTCTTTTCTTTTTTTCCTTTTCTATCCTTTCCTTCCTAATAGATCTTTCTCTGTCAGTGTTTCACCAAAATAAGGAACAAATTCAGGGATCATAAAATGTCAAGTACTTTGTTTCAAAGAGACACCGATTCCCTGTATCCTTCTCAAAAAAAGACTGTCAATTTCTTTTAAGATTATCACAGCACTGTGAAAAAATAAAGCATTTTTTTTTCTTTCTGGTCACCTGGGAATCATTTTCATCCTCCTTTTCTATTTTAGCATAAGTCCTTTTCAAATTAAAGCAAATGCATTAAGCAAGGGGTAAATTTTGTTTAACTATTAACAAATGAAGACCACCCATTTCATACCCTCTCAGGCACACAAATTCTGAATATCTCATGCATTGTTGCCCTCTAGTGTTACTTCAGAATGTATGTAGAAGATTCTATCCATAAAAAGTGAACAAGAAATGCATGCTTCAAAGAGATAGGACCAGATCTAAACCTGACTGTCTGTGAAAAGAGGCATTTTGCAATCCTTTGACTTTGGTCGGGTTAATTATTTAAGGTTTTTATGAAGAACCAGTGCTTTGAATATTAATTTCTACACATAGGAAGTAGGGGATCACAGGGATTGCTACTTTGCTCTCCACATATCTCTCCACTTTACTCCAAAGAGGATGTCACTCATGCCATATGGGCCTTTTGATTTACCCCAGTTTTCCTGTAGCTGAAAGCTTCTCAGGGAGTTCAAAATGCTTGGTTTAGCTATGGGCTAGTATTAATAAAATGAATAAATATGGCTGTATAAATTCAAAACTGTGTTGCTCTAGAATGGCAGGAACAAATTGGATGGAGTGTGACCTGTTAGCACGTCTGGCTCATGAGTTTTACATGTGCATCAAAAAATAATTAATTATAATTTTCTGTGGAAATATTGCAAGGCTTTCCAATTTCCAGGGAAATTTACAAATTGAAGTGGGGAAAAAAAAAAAAAAGCATTTCTGTCCTTAGGGTCTTAGGGTCCTTCTGACCCTATGTCACTAGTTAGATAACTCATTAAACCTGATCTAATAACATGCAGCCTAGTTGGAATTCTAAATAAGAGCAATCATCAGGAGTCTTCAGCTTCTTTGAAAATCACATATTGGTTGATACTTTAATGGTTTAGTGCTATTACCAGGCAGGCATCACATACTGCGGATTTATTAATTTTACCCATCTGATGGGTTTCTGCTGGAAAGCATATCATGTGGCTTGGTGAATAAAGTTACCATCTACGGGATGCTGATAGCTCAAATTCTGGACCTCATGTTGTTTTTCTGTGCTTCGTTTTTCCCATCTAGAAAATAGGATGATGAAATAATTCTCTCATGTAGAATTCTTTCAGATCTATAGATGAAAATGGCCCATCAGAGCTGGGGTATTACTAAATAATATCCAGACTTCCTCTGAAAGCTCTAAACATAATAAGATAAAATGCCAGATTTTTATTCTCTCCAAACTTACAATAGCTTTTCAGAAAAGTTCTCAAAGCTTCATGAAAGTTTTGAGCCCAGATCAGCACATTAATGTTCTTTCTGCAAACCATGCAACATATTCATTTCGCTACCATTTAGGAGCCTGTTTGAAGGAAGAACTGAAGGACTCCAATCAAGAGTCCCAAAATGTGCCATGCAAAATACAACTGCCAGTTCTCTCACAGATCCTTTCATCCTGTGCTCACGCAGGAGCTCTTGTGCATCCCTACAAAAGATTTTGCTGGGAATAAGCCAATGAATTCCAGCCAGGAACTCTACTCATTTCTCTCACTCAAAATCTTGAAATCCACAACACAAACTGAATCATGACACTCAGTCCTAGCTGTTAAAAATAAAGGAATGTTACTTAATTTTTATGTTCATACTGGGCATGATTTTTATCTCACACTGATTTTACAACTGTATGCAGCAGTCAACTTTGATGACACAGCATGACCTATCTTAATAAAAATAACAGAATCATCAATGACTGGGAGTTGTTCCTGCAGTCACAGCTCTTCAACTCAGGGCTCTGGGGAGTCACAGGGTCCATCACTAGTGTTGAAGGCAGAGGCAAAGAAAGGCATGAAACATCTCTGATTTGTCTGTGACCCTATTTATGAGGTTTCCATCCTCATCAAGTAACAGGCCAATGTTATCTCTGGTTCTCCTTTTGCTGTTAACATTTTTAAAAGCCCTTTTTATTATCCCCTGTACTACTGGCCAGCTTCAGCTTTAATGGAGCTTTGGGTACACAAATATTCTCCCTACAATGTCAAACAGCATCTCTGTAGTGCTCCTGTGTCACTGACCTTGCTTCCAGTGGCCATACACTTTCCACGTAATCTCTGGAAGATCCCTGCCCAGCCAAGCCATCCTTCTGCCCTGCCTTCTTGACTTCCAGCATTTTGGAATTGCTTGTTCCTGTGCTCTTAAGACGTGGTACTTCAAATATGAGCAGCACTGAGGGACCCCACTGCCTTCAAAAGTAGTTTCCAAGGGGACCTCACTAACTCATTCTTGAGCAGCCTCAAGTCTGCTCTCCCCATACCCAGGGTATACTGTATATGTTACACAAAACTTTTAGAACACACTTTGCTAACATTTATGTCTCCTTGACCTGCCTGTGAGAAGTTAACACGTTTCTGTTCAGACAACTTTGAGAGAATGATTTAAAATTTGATCTTGAACAGGAAACTATTTTTCCAAAAGATTGCAAATTTCTCTAACATTTCATGCACTGAAGCTCATTTTTTAAATGTTGCTCATAACTAGATTTTATGGTGAATCTTTATGATTCAGGAAAATCAAATCTCAGAGTGATTTCTGTCCACCCTTCACAATGGTTATAGCTTTGTAGTAATCTTTGGATGTGGACTAGTTGTTCTATATATTTGATGCCTGTTAAAAGATTTATATCTGAGGCTTAATGAGTAAATGTACTCCAGGTTGCACAGTTTCCTAGTGGCCATCACGAGGCCAATTGTCTTCAAGTATGAAGCTGAAGTAAAAGATTTTCCACAGAGGACTTCCAGTAGAGTCAACAAAGACTTCAGATCAGCAGCCTGAAGATTTACCTCATAGACCACAGAAGGTACAACCATCACAGTTATAAGCACTGGTCTAACTAGAGTGATCTGTCAGGGCTAGACACAGCGTAGAAGCACTCAGTATGGCCGTGTGTTTATGTTAAACATTCTTATCAACATGAGAGAAGACTCCACACATCCCAACAAAAGACACAAACATCCTGGAAATAAGCTCTGGCAATTTACTACTTCTGGGCAGAACAGCTGTACTGGTACTGATGAAACTGCCAGTTCTGATCTCTGAGCAAAGGAAATGAACATGGTACATAAGCTACCTTCATTTGCTGGCTCTGGGACACAACTGCCTTTGGGCCATGTCTGAATATGTTGCACTCTAGAGTTACTACTAAGCCAGTAACAGTAGTAGTATGTGTTAGGAAAATGGTGCCTTTACTTCCAATTTGAACTGGACACAAATGAGATTGTTCATGGTTGAAACAGGAGTTGTTTAATTTTGGGATAATATATTTCTTAATTTTTGCATAAGCAGCCTAGACTGGCAGATGGGCTGGAGAGAAATGTCAGAAAATTCACTGAGTTCAGAAAATCTAGTCATTGCTTCCCTGAACAGAATTTTATCCCTGTATTCCTTCTCTCCTGAAGAAAAATGCAGGTGAGTATAAGGATCCCTTCACACTCATTAGGTCTGTTCCCTCCATGTCTTCTTACTTCCTATATGAGAAGAAAGACATTTCCAGGGTCATCTTATTCTTGTTAGTCCTGTACAATCAGAGCTGTTGGGAAGGAGTTTGTTTTTTTGTTTGTTTTTGTCTTTTGTCTCTTACATTTACAATAGAGTTTTAACTAAGATGCCACTTCAGAATGGCAGTAATGAAATGCGCAAGTCAAGAGCACGGCTGTGACTTTCAGAGTTTACAGGGCTGTCAGCTAGAGAAAATGCATCTTTACTTGTAAAGTGGGCAAATTTATTCTGTAAGACTTCGAGGGAAAATAAATTTGAAACTTCACAATGCTATTTATTCAGAGTCACTTTCCAGCATATAACCAGTTGTTAAAGTTCTCACAATAGTAGGAATCTCATAAGCATCTCAATGCACCTTAAATTCTTACCTCTGTCAAGAGTCAGCATCCAAGTTTATAACAAGACCTGGCTTCTTTTATTTTGGTGGAGAGACTCTTTTAATCAGCTCACAGTTGCCTGGTATGTGTCTAATTTTATGCGGCAAGAAAAAGATGAGCAAATCTGCACTGACTTCACAAGTTCAGAGATATTTTGCTTTGAAATTTACAAACAGATAGGATCCATGACTAGAATTACAAATGTAGATAAATGTAGATAGGCATAACACATTTAAAATTGCATTTCTTTTCTTCGAAATTGTTTCTCTGCCTCTTGTCATTGCTCATGTAACTTATCAACAGACCTAGGACTGGCACAGTAACACAAGTGTCATTGGGCCAAATTCAGAGGAGGATACGGACTCTGATTTTGTATCTACAAATTCACGTGCTAAGATTATTCACATTTTAAAAGAAAACTGCGAGATATATGGAGAAATTATAAGAAACGAGAAAAGTTCAGTTTTAAATGCATTTCTACCACTGTGCAAGGCAAATCTCTACTACATTCTGTAGAATTTAAATATGAACTGAGAAGAAAAATTGGCCCTGAAGATAGCACAGACTATATTGTGTAGGTCTGGCCAGGAGCAGACTAATCTAGAAGAGATTAGGTTTTGTGTGGTTTAAGGTCAGTTTCTGCCTTATGTCTCACAAGGCAGAATGGCAGGGGAAGGCCTATAAAAGCATCCTGCTTCAGTGGAGGAACAACTATATAAGGCTGTTGATGATATTAAGTATACTTCCAAGCAGACATTTAGTATCTGTTACGTTTTTATGGCAGCAATTTAATTCAAGACTTTACATGTTCATAGAGCTAAATGACAGCTCATTTGGGAATTTGAGGTTCCAAGTAACTTAAACCTTACTGGTTTTAGTACCTGGGGTCAAGCTCCTCTTCATGCTTTCAGAGCCACATCCATTCTTCCCATCTGTAAGGTCAAAGTACAAGCATGTAATGGATTCTTTGTGCCTGAATTTCTCTAACTGCAGAACAGGAGAGCAGTCAACATGAAGGGCTGTACGTCTTATAGTAGAGTCTGGGTTCAGCTCCTCCAAGGTACATTGCTTTCAGGTGGCATGAGATAAAAGAGATAATGGGTGCTTAAACTCATTTAGGATCTGGGCCTCAACCTCCTTCCAAAATTAATGTCAGCACTAATTAGCTCCTTAAATCACTGCTGAATAGGTATGCAGAATGAACAAACATTTATCTTTAACATAGTCCTTTCAAAATCAGTGTGAGATGTTTGCTGAGAAAATATCTTGAACGTGTTGTACTTTGTACCTGTTCTGTAGCTAAGCAGAGAACTTGCAGTTCTGGCATCTCTCCTAGACTCTACAGTATGTTCATTTTCAGTTTCAAGCCGTTTAGTGGTAAAAGATCCTTCCTTAGATATGGCTACAAATATCAGAATTCCCACTGTGAGAAAAAGCTTAAATATTCAGAAATTGCTATTCAAAGCATCAGTCGAAAATCACTATAAGAATTTCTTACCTTTGTCTTTTATCTCATGAAGAAAAGCAAAACCAAAAAAAATTAAGAAACAAAGTCTGTCTTTGACCTTACCTCAACTTTTGCTTGCCCAGATTTGACATACAGGTGTATAGAACTAGAGTTGCTTGTTAGTTAGCAATTAAATGTGTTTGCAAGTTTAATAATATGGTGTCCAACTTATTTGATTACAATAGCAGAGCATAATCACACAGATAACAAGCTCTTACAGATCTGGAAGCTGTACTCTGCTAGTAGCTGCTGCTTTTCTGTTGACCTGCTGCAGTGCACTTGGACATCCATAAGTTTTGGCAAATTCAACTTGACATTGTCTTAGTGAGGGAAGGGAAGACCACAGCTGCATGCCCTAACTGTAATTCCCAAAGAACCTAAACAGGGCCATCTATGGATAATTGTGTAATTCTCTTGGTCCAGTAGAAAAAGGATTTGATAATTACTGTTCTCTTTGACTGTTTTCACAAATCACAGGAGACCTTTAGGGGAAAACTTTTAGGCAAAGCACCATTAGAAAGTTTTTCAGAAATTTTCAAGCTACATATTGTGAATCTGGATAATGTTTCCTTGGCAGTCAGTCTGAAGAGAGTTGTCCTGTTGTTCTTAGGCCTTAAGAAGAATGTAGAAAGTACACTTGTCTTTTTTACAGGATTCAGCCGTAGCCTTTGAAACTGTAGTTGACTTTATATGTTCTTGGCTTGCTGACTTTGCTGTATCCTCTTAACAGAATAAATGATCTCATGTAATAACAAACCTGACAGATCTTCATAATTGATCACTATTCTTCACAGATGAAGGGCACAGGATGCAAATAGAATAAAGCAGTATAACTATTGTGCAATGTAAGTATCGATTCTTTTAATAGCAGTACTGCCTGTCTCTGTAAGTGCCCACCTCAGCAATAAGAAATTATGGGGAAAAATAGAAGTGGGAAGTAAAATTAGAATTAAATGGAGAAAAAAAAAAGAAGTGTAACAGAACTTAGTGAGTGCCTGCCAAGTAGTCTTATTGCCTAAACATTCAGCTTTATGTAAAGCCCCTAACAGTATCAATGATTCTTTTTGGACTTGGGAAGGCTAAACAAGTGTAACTTGGGGAGGGCTAATAAATCAGCCCTGCTTGAACTGTATAGAAGTCAGGTCTTCAAGACCCCTTTAAACAATTGGAATGATTTAATGATTTACAGATGAATGATTGGCATAGGCTGAGAGGTACGGTGGGTATTGGGTAGAGTGATGTGGGGAGGGCTGCTCACACCTCTTACAGCTAACTTATAATCTAGCAAATTGTGCTTTCAGAGCCTGATGTCCTTGATAAACAAGAAATGGCAAGACTTATTAAAGTGTAGTCCAATCACTGTTATACCCTGATACTGGAAGAGATAGGTGTCAAGTTCTGTTACTGCTCAAGTTTTCACAGCATCCAAACAATCTTATTTGAGGTGTGTGAGAAGACACATTGGCATAATATGTGCACACCTATTCCCAAACCTGCAAAACCACTGCAGGAACCCTTTAACCTGCTCTTTCATCTTCTCTTATACATTGCCGTTGTCTCACAATCTGCTCCCACTGAGCACACTGCAGTTGTCTAACGAATTTCACATTCAGATGGTTGACTCACATTACACTCCACAGGGTCATATGAATGTTCTGAAACTGACAGTTGTGATTACAAGTTAGTTGGGTAAGAAGAGGACCCCTGGGCACAAATCTCTGATGTACCTGAAAATTTTTTTGGCAGCAGTGACTAAATCTATCCCAAGCCTACAAGGTCAATTTGCAGCTCAGTTGCTATCCATATTTATCTGACTCACACTTTCAAATTTTGCTATGACAGTGATAGGATCTCTAGGAAATACCTCAAGTAGTTTCTGTAGATAGCCTGTAATACTTGTTGCCTTTAAACAATCTTCCAAGACATGTCATTGTTCTGATGATGACATCTTCTATTAATTTTTAAGAGAAAAAGAAGTTGTTATAGTCATAGAATTCACCTTGGTTTCAAGTCTCAGTGGCCTGTAACTTGGTAAGCCTTGGTCACAGCACTGTCATCAAGTGTAGGCATCTTTATGCTAAGCAATAAAGGGAAGTGCTTGGCTGCTAGAAGGGACAAGGAATACAGTGTAAGATCACTAAGTTACTTAAATTTCTTATGCTAACTGTGACATCTTATATCACTGAAGCACTTAGGATTTTCCTTCTCTTCCATATTTTTTTCTGTTCTGTTTGTGCATACTCTTTTCTCCTAAACGCTTCTGGTTTCCAATTTGTCAGTAGTTAAAACTAATGAATTCAATCACAGTAGTAGTATGACAAAGGCACCAGAAAACTACAATTACAAAAGGAGTCATTCATGCATGTCATGTAGATTTTAGAAGCAATAGTAATTTTTATAAGCAAAGGAGAGGGGTGAGAAATCAGACTGTTGAATCTGGTTTTAAAATGTTTAGCATTTAGAAAGTTTTGAGGTATTTATCATAAGATGATACTTGAGAAGTTTTCAGCAGTGTCTCTTGACAGAGAACTGCTTCTCTTGGTCCCCAGAACATCCCAGGAAGTGCATGACCTTGTGTCATACAGGTACATGCCTGACATGGAGAAAGGTTTTAACTTTGATTTTATAATTTGCCACTCTCAACACAGTCCACCTCTGAACTGCTAAATATTGGAAAAAGTAAGAGGATCTTTACTCTGAGGTAGCTGTTAAATATTGAGATATTAAACTGTTTTTTTTTTTCTGATGTTTTTCAAGAACTAAAGCATGTAAAAAGAAGCAATGTTGCTCATTGGCTTGGAGAACCTGTGGTATTTTTGTGGTAGGCTCTAAAATGAGCAGTGAGGTGTTAAGGGAATAATTTTCTCTAGCTTGGTGTTATGTGTTCCTAAAGTTGTGATATATCCATGTAGTATGAGGGTTCAAGAACTTCAGCATTCAAACACTGTCACTGCAGCTAACTGCAGAAAAAGCCTACCATAATGTATGCTGAAGTCAACAAGAGTATTTCTATCAGCTGGAATGGATGTTGGATCAGGTTCAACACAACAGAGATGCAAACTCTGCAGCTCAAGCTCTCAGAGGAGCTCTCCACTATGTCAGCTAAAGAAAACTCTCCATTAGCCAAGTTCATATTGTCATCAATATGAACACGTAAGCAATTCTGCAAGGCAAGCCATGCAGTAGACAGTAGTGATAGGCACAAGATGCGAGTTGGTAAATATCTTCAGAAGCACCAGCTCTATGTGCTTTATATGCACTATGATATGCATTATGCAAAGCTTCTGCTCAGCAGAATTAGTCTGTATACTTAATTTTGATAGTTAATCATATTTTATAGTTACTTCACCAAGAACATTCACTAAGATAGCGAGCTAAAATACAGGGAGATGGAAATGCATTCTTTTTTCTGAACCTATATGCTGGTCTTCATTGTGACCTAAGGCAGAGTTGCTTTAGCTCTTTCTCCATCTTTATTTGATTGCTAATATAGCAGTAGCACTTAAGTAGGGGTCACAAAATGCTAACAGTATTCTATTGTGAATGTATGCTCTTGTTATTCACAACCTGGAATCCTTGTCCTGCAAAATTTTGCTTTTTATTTACAGCTCTCTAAGCACATTTCTAGAGGTATATGTTACAATCTCTGTCAGGGATACAAACAATAAAATATTACTATATAGCTGGCATCTCTGAAGCTAGAATACAACCCAATCAAACTGACACAACTGATAAAATTTGGTGCTGCAACTCCTGTGAAGTCTTTGCAGCACTCTGAAATGCTTGAGTACAGCATGGTCCTGAAATCAGTATGATGTTTTTGCTACAAAAACACACTACACCAGTGCCAGAGAATAGTGTCCTTCATTGCACTGATTTAGTGCTCCATCCCAACCCTATTCTCATCAGGTGTTGTCCACCAGAGACAGCTCAGTGCTTTGCTGCTTTTAAGTAAGAAATCTAAATTAGTGAAAGTTTCAAATGGAGATTTATGTGTTATTTTGCTATCAGAAAACCCTTTGTCCTTTGCATCAATAAAACTGATTAATTTTAAACTTACTAATCCTATTGAAAATGGTTTCATTGTGCTCTTTCTGAGTCTAATAAATGGGGGTGAAAAGTGATAGTTACAGTAGATGCACTATGATATGGAGAGTGTGTCAGTTTCTAAAATCCAGCACGTGTGAGTTGTTTTGTTTGAAAAAGTAGTGTCGGCCTAGATTCTAAGTGTATCTTTAGCCATAATGTGTGCTTTACTTACCACTTATTTCTTGAAGAACTAAATTTATATTAGGAAGCAAAGTATTTCTTCCTTTGAGGAGGAGAAGTTTTTGGTCTCACACTAGCATTGCCCACTTGATGACAGAAGAAAATATTAACCATATGTATCTTTGAAATATTTATGGTGATATGGTACATGGCATAATAGATTTAAGGCTAAAAGAGGCCAGCCCTCTTAAATAAAACCTGCCAGAGAATTTCACCGACTTCTGCAGTTAGAGTTCAGAATCTTGTTCAGTAACTATCGAACTCTTTATCACTTGCTTCTTTTGTTCTCCTCTCTGCCCCATAGGAACAATGTAAATTCAAATGAAAGAAAATGTAGTGTTTTGAAATAACTCAATACATGTTGACTTGTAAGTGTCAAATATTGTTATTAGACCTGGTGAGAAGGATGAAAAAGACAGTGTTCTGTGCCACGCAGAAATGTGCTGTTTGTAGCACAAGCTCACAGCAACGTTCCCACCCCAGCACATTTCCTACTGCTTTTCCATATTGCTGCAAGTGATACTAGAGAGCTAGACAAAAAGAAACAGCTTTTAGTTTTTCAAAGCTGTATCTTCCCTTCTTTCATCTCGTCTCTGCTTATCTCTTGCTGTTGTTCAGACCCCCTCTAGGATGAAGTTTAAAGAACAATATGGAAAAACAAAGGAAATAACAAGAGTGGTTGTTGTTTTTCTTAAAGCCTTTCTCAAGAGCCTGTGCTCTCAAATGCTTACCTTCAGGTTTTAATTTTGTTGTTTGTTTTTTCTCTAAACATATTCCACTCTGTCATAAACACTCCTCATGTAATTTCCAGTGTCAGGAAGGGAAACTTGGGGCTTGAATTAATTGTGTAAAGGTACAGTTACAAGGAGAAGCAGATGGCAGATAAAATGTTGGGTGAGATTTTCTGTCTGTCTAGCCATCCGTTCATTTATTGTTCGTTTCCATCTGTCTTTGCCTGTCTTCCAAGATTGCATTGTGTATTTCTCTAAGTGCTGTTAAGTGCCAGAGATTTGACAGAGTGCTACATTTGCTTACCTCAGCAAGAAGAAATAGTATTTGGTTATACTGAATTGGTTTTCCCTTCAGCATTTTGTTACAGGATTTTTAAATGTATGTGTTCATGTCTGCAAAAGGCTTTTATGTTAGGTTTATTGTGTAGCCCATCTTAATTGGAGATACTTTACCTACACATGCTTCAGGATTTTTCTTTGCTTCAGTGCTCAAATCATATTTGCCTTGCAAGTTTTGAATCTTTATTCTCTTTTCAGCTGATTTGCCTACTTTTACTTAAAACAACAATAACAACAACAAACTTACTCAGCAAAATACTTGTAGGTTTTGTTAGCATGGGAAAGGAAAGGTTTCAGTAAGGTAGGTGTGACTGTATTCAGCATTTAAAGTGACTTTCCTGAATTCTCAGCAGATATGATCCTTATAGTAGTTGTTGCTTTAGAAGGGACATAAACTTCCTGCCTTTTTCTCTCCAGATGGGACATGGGGGTGTAATGCTACTCTAAACTGCAAAGGTCTGATTGAAAAGGACAGTTAAACTGTTGATAGTTTGTATACCTTGCTGATAGCTGTGAAGTTCTGCAGCCTCACAAACAGACTCTCAAAATCTGGCATTTCAAAACTCTTTTCATGTTTATTTCCAGAGATACAGAAGTATTTTACATGTAACATGAAAATCTATGTACGTGTGTATGTCAGAATGCAAAGTCTGTTGTGTGGATTACCAGCAGCTTCAGGTTACAGGACTGAAATGACCCAAAACAAAACCACTAAAATGTCACAGAATCCTGCTTAGAATAATGATAGAAATACCCAGTGAACTGAATGATGTAATGTTAACAATCCCAGGATGCAGAAAATGATATGAGTACTGTAAGTTAGATGGCCAGGACTAATGGCCAGGCACTGATGTCAGGACCTCTTAGGGAAAGGCCATGGGAACTGACCCAGGTCACATCTGCAACTGAGAGGGAATGTATGTTTTGAAGAAAAGATCAGGAGCTGGAGGTAAGGATACTTATCTTCAGGTCATCAGAGCAAGATGATAATTTTAAAGGCATTAAAATAAAAATTCTGACATCTTTGAACTACCTGGAGGTGGTTACTGCTTTGTTCTCAGTGTGGTTCTATTAACTGTTCATGCATTCATCCTTTCTCTGATTTCTTGTCCTGAAATAAGTTGTGTGAATCGACTGAAAAATTCTGCAAATTTGCATAAGGTTTTAACAGATTCTCAGCCTTAGCAGGGAAAGAATCCTTTTTTCTTTGTGTGTTTCCAGGATATTTGTCCTCCGTCCTTCTCTTAAGAATATGTGCCATGATTTCCTATGTTAGGTCTATCTGTGAAATACTTAAACATTGTTGGGCACTGAACATCACTGTAGAATCAATTCAGCCATATGCCCCATAACCCCATCAGGAACTGCTGTGCTATTATGGAAAAAAAAAAAAAAAAAAAAAAAAGATATGCAAGTCATTTCTCAAGTTTGACAAACATCTATTTTGTTGTCAGCTTAAATATATTACTACTTTTTTTCATTATTATTTTTCACTCACCTGAGAATACTTCTTTATGCAGTAGACTTCACTGAAAGCCATTTGGGTAAGAATTATAGGATTAAGAAATGTAGGATTAGAATCTCTTTTCATACAAAAATGTTTTTTCATCTCTAAGCAATTATTTTCTTGGACTACAACTGGAAGTTCCTCAAAACTCTATGCTTGAGTTTCTGAGAGGAGTAATTCCATCATGATGATTCCCATATGTTTTGTAAAGAGAGAACTAGCTGTCTGTACTCCATTTGCTTGAAAAATATGCATTCAAAATTTTATCTATTTATAGTAGACATAGATACAACATGTATCTTAATGTCTTATAAATAAATATTCTCTATGTTTGCTGGCCATTTTCATGTTATAAGCCTTTCTGAGATTCTCTCTTAAAAACTTAGCTGACATGTTTCCTGTCTTTTTATAACATTTCAGTGGTTTGGGACCTGAGTTCTAATACATTCCTAAATCTGATTTTGTTATGTTATTTTATTTTTGAAATTGCATGGTCACCTCAGTGCTGCTAAGATGTTCAGAGTGAAAAGAAACGAGAATTTTTTCTTCAGTCCTTGTTTTGCAAACGTGGCAACACCATAACATGAACTGTTCTCTGCATACTCTCTTGGGAGATTCCTGGTTTGAAAAGTCTCCAGTCTGTATAAAAATACCACAACCAGTTCCTTTGCCGCATTCCCTTAGAGAATCTGAGGACATAGGAAAATTTTGTCTAATGTCTGCTGAACTCTTGACCATCTGCCTACAGGAGATGTGATGTTGGAAGCCACCCGTTGTAGATTAGACTAATTGCTCTAACTTCCCTGACTATTCAGACACAGATCAAGTTACCGATTTCCCTAACATAGTCAATCCCATTTACAGAAAATGTTTTCATGTAATACTCCCACCAAGTTATGCAATAACTAACTTCATCACCATTTTCCTTGGCACCTCTGTGCATGCAGAGATAACTGCAGTACCTAGGTTGCTCTTGTGAGATCCCTAAGGGTAGTACTAATTCCTTAATGACTACCACAATTCATTGCAGTACCTCATGCCATGTAGTGAGACACTGCTTGCATTTCCTGATGCCATTTTCAGATAAATGAATGTTTCTATTCTGAGAAATACAATGGATTCTTAAAGGGTTTGTGAAAGAGGAGGAGAACCATTGCAATATCATGCAGGCTGTCTTTCCAACCTCACAGTATCTGGCAATAAATATTTGGATAGGAGAGAGATGAAGTTGTGAAATTGAATCATGATATCTCAACAGATGGTCATAAGCAGCCTAAATATGAGCTGGGTGCATTGTATGTTGTACAGGACTCTCAAAAGATTTACACAGTTATGTTTTACATCAAAATGAAACACCTTTGCTAATCTAGATCCGTACTGCATTAACTTTCAAAGTTACACAGTACTTTCATTGCTCTATAAGGTAGATTATTGGTTCTTCTGAGCCAAGAAGCATGTAAAAAATGACACAGAGGTATAGGCTTCTATCGAATTTATCAGAACAAGTTAATGAATTGTATGTGAAAAGGGAGGTTGGAAGTATAAATATGTTCTACATCCTTTCCATGACAGGCTATGGAATATTTATTATAAATGGAGACATAAAGCAGCAATAATCTTCCCCATGACCTCACTGTGACAAACTGGCTTCCTAATTCTTGCTGAGTGCTGATTATTACTTGGCTAGCACTCTGAGCTGAAGATGAAGCATGTGCTAAGTTGCAGGAATTCTTACAAGTAGGCTGAGCTATTTTCAGAAGGGCAGTTTTAAGGACACATTCATGTTTTTACTTGCAGGAGCAGTTTTTTTTCTTAAAGCATACAAGTAGATCCACATGTGGAAAACCTCCAGGCAAACAATATGAATGCAATTGCTCATTTATACGTTGTATTTTGTGCCCGGTTCAATGGAGCAGGCTTGTGAAGTGTGAGGTTAGAGAGCTTGGTGACATGCTATGAAAGGTTTTCTCCTTAAACACCTTTCTTGGAGGTGTATATCAAAGGAACAGGTGTAACATTAATAAACCTGCTTCAGTTTGTATCAACTTGAAGAGAATGCTACCAGGAGAGGTAGCTTGGAAGTAGATGGATATAACATGAAAGAGTAAAGTTGTGCCTTGCTGAGTTTTGTCACTAGCTGGAAAGTTTTGAATTATATTTCTGTATAGCCCTGTCTAATAGAAGGAAGCAAGGATCCAGCTCTTCGCTGCGGTTTTGCCATGCATGTCTATGCAGTGCTTTCAGAAGGCTGGAGAAGAGCTACAGAGAAATCACAGAAAGAAATAAAAAATATTGATGAGTACCATTAAATAAAAGAATTGTGCCATTCTTCATGCAAGGTTTCTACTATGTAAAAATCATTACAATTTGAATTCAGACAAAATGCCTTCTAGCTTGTACTTTGAAGGTGAGAATGACCTTAAGTAAGGACTCACCAGATATGACTGGCCATACCTAGGCCATGTGCTTTCCAGACCTGCAACTGTAGCTGAGCTAGTCTTTCTAGTGTGCTGAGAGCAGTACAACAAAAACGTTGTACTGTTTAGGTTTAACCACAAGATTTTAATCTAGGTCAGTCCAGCCAAGCCTACCTAAGCAGTTTTCTTGTTGCTTCATCCTTTTTACCATGCTGCAGGATGTGCTGTACCTATTCTAGAACCAACCTTTGATCATTTCCTCTTAAGCTTACACAGCCAGGAGTCCTTTGCAAGCTTGCTCTTCCCATGTTTTCAGAGCTTGATAATAGTATCCTCTTTGCAGTTTTGTTCCATAGACCACTTGATGCGTAGATACAGGGACAAGAGAAAAAAGTGAAAAGTTCTCAGGTCTTTTTGATGCAGAACAGCAAGAACAGTGCACTGCTGGGGATGGTTGTTTTAGTATTTCTTTTAATAATGTCCATAAAGTATATAGAGGAAGGCTTGGTCATTCATTTCATAAAAATCTAAACAGCTGTAACTTGCTTTTAAAGTTTTCCCATATGGCATAAGAGTTTCTCTACAACTTATTCTACTATCTCACCATGCAGTCTGCTTCTATGATACAACACTTCTGTACTGAAATTAAGACCACTAGGGGAGATCAGTGGAGGGAAATGTCTCACAAGAAGAGTGTAAAACATCAAATAGAATGAGCAAACACCTCTTTTAACTTCTAGATGAGCTGTGGGAAGTTTTTGCTTGTATGAAGTCTCATGGACTGTCTGAATTTAAATCTCCTTAATCTGTGAAAACAGAGAGGGATTTTTTTATTTCTTTCAGACCCAATATATGAGAGAAAGCTCTGCAGAGTTTTTAAAGGAATTTTTCTGTAGTTACTGATCTGGGAAGCAATAAAAATCCACCAAACTGTCCTCTGCAAGGGAACTAATGGTTCTAGTTTTGCCAGCATCCTTAGAGTGTTTTCCATAGGCTTTGGGGAATACCAAATTTCCATTTAAAGGGTAGTTCAGCACATGGAATGGTAGAATTTCTTTCTAAATTAAGAGACCCTGGAGAGGGTCTCTTTGTTCTGAATCATTAAGGGTTAAACCCATGACCAGGAAGATCTTCAGTCAAGTCCTACTATAATTTTCAAATCAAAGACAGGCAGATACAGCTTAATAGTGAATCATGAGAAGCTGATATTTTTCTAGGGGCTACAGGAAGTTTGTCTGCTCATCACTGAACCAAAGATCCTGTCAGTTCCTACCTACACTTTTCAGTTAATATGTCAGAGCAACAGTATTGAACAAACTGTCACGGGAATGAACCTAAGTCCTAGAACAGAATTTCAGGCTGTGCTATGATTTGTAGGTTCGGAAGCCATTCACATTTTTGTTTCTATAGGCTTGAATTCTTTGATGTATTATGGCTATTAATCAGTGACACAGGGTAGTTCTGATTACAAGATTTTGTCAGGACAAAAAGTCACTTAAAAAAAAAAGGTAACATCTCAATTGAGCTTCACGAGAGAGATGTTTCTCCATAGCAGATGTCATAAGCATGCAATCCTCATCCAATTTGCAGGAATAGAGGTCAAGTACTTCCAGAAAGTGACCTCTCGACACGAAGGGAACACAGAGTCAAAGAAACGGTTCTAGGGAAATACAAGTATTCTGAAGGATTGCGTTTAGGATTCATCACTGAAAAGATATTAACTGTATAATATAGAAATTAGTTTGATACAGAAGAAAAACATAATTTTTACAGGCCTAACAGAAAAGAAATACCTATTACACTTTTACAAGTGTTAAGAAGCATTAGTGGCTGTGTAGTCTGACAGTGATGAATTTTACTCACACTTCAGGTGAGCCGTGTAAAAGCAGGAGTGTGTTATACACGTAGATAGGAAACTCAGTAGAGTCACGGCGTCAGAGGTAAAGGAGGTAATTCGGGTTAGAGTACTTTTATAACTGTAACCACTAGTGTAATGCTGCCCTAACAAAACAGCAGGGAGCAGCTCTGTCTCTTTGCCTATGTGTATAAATACTCAGGATCAGGAAAGGAGAAATCACACAAGAATGGACTATGGAACTTTGTGAACTATGATAACTAATATCTATTGTACTGAAGCAGGTGAAATGATTCTATTGTTTTAAACACCTACTTAGAACAACAGGGATATTCAAATCATTCCAATTCTCCTGAAGTACAAATTTTGAAATGTGCTTATTTCACCTCTCGGCAATGTCACAGAAAACAGCCCCGTGGCACTAATTTCCCCCTGGATACAAATGAGCTGAAAACAGCCTTATGAAGGGAGATGATGGAAGTGTGACTTTGTCAGGATTTCTTTTGGCGGTGGTGTGGTACCCACACTCGCTCTGATGATGCCCTTCGGGGAGAGGTGAGGTGCTGGTCTGGTGAGCTGCCGTCAGGATTTAACCCACAGTGCCTGGTGAGGGAGCTGTATTCCAGTTGCTAGGCTGACAGCAGCTCTGGTTGTGTCTGTAGCAGAATGAAGGGGCTGGACGTCTATCTGGAGTAAATAAAATCTATTTCTTCTCCTCCACAGACTTTGCATGGAACCTGTGTGCATAAGTTCAGCTTCTCCTACAGAGAAACAAGCCATCTGTGCAGGCTAGTGCATACCTCTTCCTGAGGTATTAAAAAAAAAGAAATTGTCAAATGGCACCAGCCCCACCTGTCTGGGGAGTTTCAGAACTGAAGCTCTGAGAGATGGATGACAGTAAATTCCTAAGGAACAAGGGGAAATTGGGACAGAAAAACAGAAACCAGTATGAAAGGGGAAAGAGAGACCCGGCTGGCAGCATACAGTCTCAGCGTGACTGAACGTTCTGTAGTGAGCTGGGCCATGCGAGGGTAGCAAGAGTTTGAGTGAAACCTAATTAAAATCATCTGGCCCTCATGAGGGAGATGTCTTTCTCTTTGCAATTATTTTGTGTGTGTCGTGGATATTTAATTAGGCATGTAGAGCTGATGTTTCTGAGACAAATTCAAAGCATGCTATTTTTAGTATATTATTGTATTGTTGGGCTTATGGATTACAAACACTGCAAGTCTGTAAGAACAAAGAAACTGCATTCAAGGCTACAGCAATAATTTAGGACTGACACGATCTGCAACTTCGGCAGTTCTCTGTATCTGATTTTTGTGAGGCAGTAAATGTCTGAGTAGAAATTATACATCATCCCAAACAGATAATAATCAGCAGGGTTTAGTTATTTCTTCTTTGACCTAACCACCTTCACACAGTTATTTTATGGCTTATTAATATTAGGCAAAACTTGGAGAATGGTAGTTTTGATAATATTTTCTACTAGTGTCTTAATGTCTTATTTCAGTGGATCTTTTTCTTTTCATTTTCTTTTCAATAGTTATAAAAAGAGACCGTTTGGGAGCTTTCTCCTTTCAAGTGGTCTTCGCAGCAAAAAGTAATTTAGCAAGCAGTGGTTAATATGTAACCACTGGACTGATGATGTGCAAACTCTGGCTGCTTCACTATAATTCCACACATTCTGCATGTTTCTAACATGAGGATAAAATTGCATGTTGCGGCTCTGTGAACATCCAGAGCACTAACAGAGATATGAAGCCATAAGTATGTAACATTTTGGTGGTCTTCCTGGAAAAATTTTGCAAAGACAATCTCAGAAATCATACCTAAATGTTTTTCTGTGAACCACTATGTGTTTGTTTTTTTTTTCTTTTTCCATTTGTTTTGTTTGTTTGTTTTCCTTTTCTCTCATAGAGAGAAATTATAATTTAACAAACACAAGCAGTAAATATAAGTGCTATTCCTCATATGAACTGGGGTCATAGGTTCTTTCGTCTTACTTAAGAAATACTATTTTCACAACCATGGTTAAGTTTAGATTAGCAGAAACGTTGGAACACAGACCAATGAGGCAGGCTTTCTGCGCGAGCTCCCAGGTGCAATTCTAAGAATCTTTCCCTCTGGACTTTGACCCTTTTTATATTGTATGATATGAGGGTTTTCAATCAACAATAGTCTTTAGATTTAGAAATGGGTATATAAGAAAAAGGTGAGATTTAAAAAATACCCTCATATCTGTATACATATATGCACACATACTCGTTCCTAAACATTTCTGAAATTCAGTTAACCCTCAGACATCCTTTTTAATACTTGAACTCCCACCCAAAGATTTGTTTCTAGAATTGCTAGGTAATGAGGAATCTTATCTTACGGCTGTTTAGTAATTCAGCAGCCCTTCCTCTGCAGCTGTGTTTACTATGAGAAAAACCTAAGAAGTTCACTGCTGATTTTAGCACTGTATTTGTAGTGTAACTCCAGACTCAAACAGTTCGGTGAATTTTCTTCCAGCTCTTGATTCCTCACTGAGCTCACTAGGTGGCTGTCTAAGAACACATATATTCTTTTACTCACTGAAATATAGTTCTTTTGCTGCTGTGCCATTCTCTGAGTTCACTCTGGAGAGCACCCTCTCATCAGCCACAGGAGGTACCACTGCAAGGTCTGGGCTGAAAGAGCCTAACCCCACAGGTATCAGACATTGGATCTCTTTGACTAAACCACTCTCAGTCTCCAAAACCTGCAGAAGTCTGAAGTGCAGAATTAAGTATTTATATCAACTAAGTCCAAGTCTCAGTTGAACAACTTTCTTGCAATACCCGTTTTTGAAATTCTAGGTGATATATTCATAGAAGTTGGATGAAAACAGGGAATAAGGTAGAACATGCATAACTAAATCTAGTTTGTTCTTCCAGTAGGCTGGAGAAGTGAGGCAAAGCATCTTCCAGAAACTGGAAACTGTAGCTTGTGATAGACTAAATTCAGAAAAACTATGTACTGTTCACTTAACATCCTTCATGTTTTAAAAGTCATAGAATCATCTAGGTTTGAAAAGACTTTCAAGATCGCCATGTCCAACCATTAACTTGACCTAATGACTCCCACCACTAAATCATGTCCCTTAGTGCCACATCCTCATGTCTGTACAATACCTGCAGGGATGGGGATCCCGCCACTTCCCTGGGCAGCCCATTCTAATGCCTAACCACCCTCTCCATGAAGAAATTCCTCCTGATATCCAATCTAAACTTCCCCTGGCACAACTTGAGAGTGTTTCCTTGTGTCCTGTTTTTTGTCACCTGTGTCCTTTTGGCTAGTTTGGGTCAGCTGTCCTGGGTCTGTCCCCTCCCAGCTCTTGCTGCACCCCCAGCCTGTCTGTTGGCAGGACAGAGTAAGAAGCTGAAACGTCCTTGGCTTGGTGTAAGCACTGCTCTGCAACAATTAAAACATCAGCATGTTATCAGCACTCTTCTCATCCTAAGCCAAAACATAGCACCCTACCAGCTACTAGTAAGAAAATTAACTCTGTCCTAACTGAAACCAGGACACCTGAGAAAAGAGACTGACACCTCCTTGCTATAACTTCCTTTCAGGAGCAAGAGGTCTCCCCTCAGCCTCTGCTGCTCCAGACTAAACATCCCCAGTTCCCTCAGCTGCTCCTCATCTGGTTTTCTTGTCCCTACACCAGCTTCATTGCTCTTCTCTGCACACATGCAAGCAACTCACTGTCATTGCACTGAGGGGCCCAAAGCTGAACACAGTACTTGAGTACTGCTGAGTAGAGGGGGATGGTCCCTCCCCTAGCCCCGCTGGCCACACTACTTCTGATACAGGCCAGGATGCCACCAGACTTCTTGGCTACCTGGGCATACTGCTGGCTCACGTTCAGCCAGCTGCCAAACAGCATCCTCAGGTCCTTTTCTGCTGGGCAGCTTTCCAGCAGCTCTTCCCCCACCGTGTATGGCTGCATCAGGTATTCCCTTATTACCAGATGTCCTTACTACCAGATGTGGTTTGAGTTTGACTTGTACACATTGATTTTGTATGGTTATGAATCCTTTAACTTATGGGAAATTACTTCTGATTGAGATGAAAATTGGACCCCAAGGCTCAGGCTGAGCTGAACTTTGGGCATGTATCTCAGTTTTCCAGTGCTTTTCATTGGAAACCCTGACTTAGGAAGGAAAGTATGCATGGATCTCTCTCTAGTCCATGTGTCATCCTGTTGTCTTCAGTACTGCAGAATATAAAGCAGGGAATGAGACCACACAGGAATACATCTCTCTAGAGCACCCCTGAATCTTACTTACATGGTTTGTGTTACTCAGTACTGCTCCAGAAAGATGAGGTGGGGAATAGGCAGTATCTTGTCTCTTTGCCTTAATGTAATTGCAGCAAAGCTGAATCAGCACATGGCTGGGAATGATGTTAATTGCTTATGCATGGGTAGGATGGGAGAATAGTAGGGAACATAAATGTTATCTGTACTTGATCATTTTTTTCCCATCTATGTGTTTTCAACAGGATACTTACATTCCATACAATAATAATTTTTCTTTTAGTGTAACCTTGTTGAAAATCTTAGATTTACCTGACACTTTAACAATATTCAGTTGGAAACACTGAAACAAGATACTTCAGGCTGGGGGCTGGGTCAGCTTCATATCTTCCAGAAAATCTTAGACTGTGAAATAGTTTGTTTCCTGTCATCAGAACACAAAACGCTGATGTACAGCTCTCCAGTGCCTTCTGGGAGCTGTAATTCGCTTGTTCTCTGCCCAGCTCTGGTATTTTTTGGCACCTTGCAAATACATGATACCTTTTCCACATGAAGATAAATGCATAGTTTTAAGCCTTCATTTGCCATAAATCTTAATTTGCATATTGCAAGTTTAGCTGAAATAATAACAAATTGCAGAAGTGTTTTTGCCTGGCTATCAGGAGAGTATGAAAGCTAGCATTCTTGGCTCAGTATCTGCAGGATTAATCTGAAACGCTAAAACATGATACTGGAGCTGATCAAACCGTGCAAGCTACACCTGAGGGGAATTTTTCTCATGGAATTCATAAAAACGTCCATATTTTCTCTTGATTAGATTTGACTGTTAAGGTTTAAATAGAAAGCAGCAACTTGTACATAGACAGCAGTGGGAGCTTTACAGTTCCAAAGCCATAACTTGTAATCAGCATAGTTCCCTGTCAAAGTGGATTACCCCAAGACACTTCACAACCAGCTCCGCTCCCCACCCCCCCATGGCTTCAGGGGGAGGGCTTTGGAACAGGAGGAGAGAAGCAGAGAAAAAGGGGATGCAATTGTCCGAGAGAGACAGAGCTACGTGCCAAAATGTCTGAAGGTTTCAGGACTGTATGAATCACATTATTGGTACTTTATTTTTTAATCAACCACTGTTATTGAAAAGACAAACTCACTGTTTGTCTTCCTCTTGTATATAGTTAGTACACTACAGTAACACAGTTTGGAAACTGAGGTGTAAACTCTGCTTTCAAAGAGTCCTTTGGTAGCTGCTGGCTGGGATCCATCCAGTGGGCTTGAGGTTCAGAAGGTTAATGAGAAGATCAGGGAAGAGCATTTACAAGAGCCAGCATCAAGAATAACCCAGTTCTTGAAGTACTCTGTCCCTGTGCAAAGTATAATTATGTCATCTAGGAAGCTGGGGAACTGCTTTCTTTACTCTGGTTATTTCCTGAATAAGGACAGATAGCATTTATGATTTATTTATTTTTTAACCTTAATTAACTTGCTTGTACAAAATAAGAGCTAGATTAACAGCCCAGAAAATCTATACCAGATATATTGTATATAGGTAGATAAGAACAGTTCAGGTGGCAGAAAAAGAGTATCAGTATATCCATGCAATATCTCATCTCTGCCTGTTGTCAGTCAGAAGATAGGTTCCCATCCATGTTATGTTTCTAAGTTATGCTGTAAGATGAAAAAATCATTCTCGGCCCATGCTGAAGACCAGCAGAACCACTGAATTATGTCTCTAAACAAACACAATCCGATGCAAATACTTTGCAGCAAACACAAGCCCCTTCAACCTTGCCCTTACTGATTACAATAGGTCAAAGCTCAGAAGCTGTGTAATCTCAGACTTTAATTTATAGCTCTGGCATCAACCCTCACCTGTTACATAAGCAGTTCTGTGAACTTCTGGCTTCTTAACTAGCCCAGATGAAGTTTTTTCACCACCACACACAACTGATCTACAGCACTGCACTGCAGCATGGACACAGACTCTCTGATTTAGCTCTACATTACAAACAGCAATACAACTGGTGAAACTGAACAGGATTCTCAAAATAAGTAAGCTCTAGTGTAGAATCATGGTGCAAAGGAATAAATAAACGGCTGATGAATGTCCCAAATGTTAAACGTGTCTTAGTTATGTGTTTTGTATCAGCTACCTGAGAGTTGCACTGGTATGCTCTTGGATCAGTATGGCTAATATAAAGTAGGGCTAGTCCAGCTTGAGGTCAATCAACTGTTTATGACACACAGAGCAAGCTGTATACTTACCTGAACAAGACACTTACAAGTTCAGGATTTTCATTACATGTTCCATTGTGGCTGGAAAAAAAAAAAAAGGGGGGGGGGGTCAGAACTGACCACAAGACAGAACAAGAATTTGAGTTCAGAACATGTACTATGGTAGATGTATATCATAGTTGCCCATATACCATCTTAAGGTCTCACTGAATAGTTGAATGCTTTTAAAATTAGATATTACAGTTTGTTCATAAGCAATTTTGGTTTTGCAACTAGTATTTTAGTAGTGGACACCAAAACCCTCAAAATTAAATTGTGGTAAATGATACAGTTTGAAGAAGTATATCCTATATTTAATTGGGGAGGGCTGTGTTTACAGCCTGTTATTGTCTGTTGGTTGACTTTTCCCCGCACACCAGCAAAGACAGTAATGAGTAAGTCGTGGTAGTTCTGGGCAATTTAGCATTTGCAATGTATCTTTACAAAGTCTGAGCTGATGAACTTTCTGCTGACAGGCAATATCTGTGTCTAGAAATGAAATGTTCTGATCCTATTAAAATATTATCTATCAGTGGAGAGTGCTGTACAGTTACATTTTTGAAAGTCTGACTTCTTTTAGTGGACTTGGAAGTAGAGTATCCTCCAAAGGGTGAAATTAGGATTCGCATATTGAATTTTCTCATTTAACTCCCATGGGTAAACAGTGACATATCCTTAACACAGTGAATAATCTAGAAGCACTTTCCTTTTTGCAGGGTTGTCTATTTGGAGAAAAAAAATAAATCTGTGAGATGATCTGTTTGGATGTTAAAAATACAACACAGAAAATTATCTCAATGAAAAATTGTTTTTCAACTGTCAAAAGCCCCCAGAAATGAAAGCTGTAAAGCATTTTGTTTAGTCGCTTAGAAAAAATCATTTTTGGTGATGCATTTTGGGAAAAAGCCCCAATTATTTCTTACTTGTTCAACAGTTGCACTGAATGTACAATGTGGAAATGTGAATTCTAGTGCTCTGGGGAAGGCATTGCACCAGAATGGCTTTTCCTGTGAAACTGGTCACAGCTGCATCCAGGGAAAGCATTAATGGGATTTTCTATCATCTCTCTTCATGGAATGAAAATGTATCCCTTTCTGTGCTTAGGTGCCCCCCTTGTGCTCTAGGATGCACAAGGATCCTAGGTGCCATTACAGGTTGCTGAGGTGAGGAGTCACGATGGTTGCAACACATTATTATACTAGAAGCACTATGAAAGTTGGTTAGAAACATTATACATAGGATTAACTATTTTGTATGAGAACAACTCTTGAATCCTGCAGATATCCTGAATATCTTCAACTATAATCTAAGCAGAGCTAGTAAAGATCCATAATTTCCACAGAAGCACAAGAATATGAGCAGGGGACCCCTGCTTTGGAGACAATGCCTTCAGTTTCTCCTATTAGACAGGCCTGATTTGGGTATTTTGATGTTATAAGAAGGAGAAGATCCCAAAGAGGGATTTGTGTATGCTTTTCTCTGAATCCTGTTTGCTTTCCATAGGTAAGATTTTCATGAGTAAATATTGCTATTATAAACCCTTTTATATACTTTTCGAATGATCATTTGTGGCAGCTCTTCTATGCTGTTATGAGAGGATTAGTGAACATTATCACAACAGAACATAATAAACTAACATTTGGCAGCCCAAGTCACCTGCAAGTCATTGAGGGTTTATCTTAAATCACAGTAGGTGCACAGTACGGTGTTAAGGATTAAATGTGTGGTTACAATGGCTTGATTTAATGCTTAGAAAGTAAGTCCATAAGTTAGAGTTAACTGAAGGTTCTGCCTTCATTGGCAGAATCTAGAAATTGCATCAGGTTCTGTTTATGGGTAAATACTTACTACTGAACAGAAAGTACATAAAATAGATACTAGTTTGAAGTATAGGTGTTAGAATAGATTTTCCTTCTTTCAGAGAGCATGAGGAAAATTGTTTTGATGTTGAAATATTAGATTTTGAATTCAGAAATTCAGGTTCCATTTCTAGTTCTGCTTGTCTGGGACATTCAGACAGTTTGTCCTCCAGTATCACTCACGGAAAATGAGCAGGCAGATACTCCTAACCCTGCCTGGTGCATTGACTGCTAAAAGGCAAGCTCTTTGGCTAGAGTGTGCTTCTGGTTGCCTCCGTCCAGGGCAGAGACAATGACTTTCCGCGGGCAATGCAGTAAAAATGCTATCAACAGCAACCGACATTTGTACCATTTGCAGTGCAAGCCTAGGAATCAATCTGTCTGTTACGGCCTGCTCTCATGGGAAGCAAGTGCTATTTGTAACCTGCCACATGAACAACTTATACAAGAAGAAACATGTACATGGAAGAACCAATTCCAGCATGGAATGGTTGGGATTACAGCCCAACTTTGACCTGGATTCCTTCTAAAGAGAAGAAGATGGAGGATAGCTGTGCTAGTGGTGCACAACGTGCAGAAAGCAGAAAGGAAGGTCAGTCTGATTTGGCTGATGTTTTTATGAGACTGGTGAGGTAAGAATTCAGGGTATTTTTTACCAGCTGCATCTCCTTATTCCAGAACTCTTTTTGATGGAAAGATTTACTGCCTTGCCAAAACCTCACATCTCTGTAGTCCCTGATAACTGCCAGGGTAACAGTTTGAATAATTCGTATTTCTTGCTTTCGTCTCATGATAGTCACTCTCTTGGTTAGGAATCAACATTGAGCACACCTCATTTTTGATTCATTCCACTGTATCCCAGCTTCCCTACTAACTTTTCCCTCTTCGTTCCTCTCAGGCCTTAGCAATGCTTAGCATTTCCTTTCAAAACAGTCAAGACAGACTTCCTCAACATTTTGCTCTTTCAGATCTTATCTGCGTGGTGTTTCCTTTGAAATGTTCTGCAGTGTCCAGACAGACAATGAACCCACGAGCAACGCTTCAGATCACAATGATCCCATTATTAATGCTTTATTTTCCTATTGTTTCTTGTTGTATACTTGGGACAGTAAGCCTTTCATGGTGTGTATACAGTGTTGTACACAATGGAACCCTGGTGACTCAGGACTGGACATCTATTACAATTAGAAATAATAATGTTAATTTATTTTATGGATACATTTAAATAGGATTTGATGAAAAAAATAAAGGAAATATGGGATATGGATCATGTTACCATAAAACCACATGCAGCAAAATGTTCATCTGTCTCCAGCATTTCATGTCTTCTGGGCATCCAGGGTAGTTGACTTTGATTTACACAATCAAGCCATTCATTAAATATCTGTTTGAGTTTTAGGCAGATGCATCCTTTACCTGAGTGATGAAATCTGACTACAGGAAACAGAGTTATTCCTTTGTGAAAAGACCCCATTCTGCTTTATAAAGTCAGCCTTGCAGCAATATATTTCTAGAAAACTGCCAAGCTTTGTATACCAAATATCGTTATAAGGGCTTAGCAATATAACAGTTGTGGACTTGGGGTTGTTCCAACCACACAATAGCACATCTTTATGCAATACTTCCTCTTTCAACATCCATCTCCAGCACTGTAATTCACTAACAACCGTCAGTTAATTTTAATTCCAAAATTCTAGACCAGAACACAAAGCAGTTTCGAGTCTGAAGTCTTGTGTGGACATATTAATTATTTAAATCACTAGTCCAAATCATGTTCAAAAGAGCACTTGCAGGGAATCCTTCAGGAGCAGACTGATCTATTGTTTATTAGTGCCTACTAGATTGTAGTGTAAACCAGAAGTATGCTCAGTATTTCTTACCAACAGTGCTCTATGAAGCTTACTGTTGTCAGAGACTTGTGTGGTGGTGAATGAATGGACAAGTTACAAATATACGTTAGAGAGTATATGTAAAATGATGGAGTCCCTCCTAGGTCATATTAGAGAATGGCATGGAAACTTCGTAACTGAGTCATTTTTTGAAAACTGAAGTATCTCCAGGCCAATGGGAGAGACTGTAAAACCTAATACTTAGTTGAGCGAGGCTTCTTGCAAACCACCTTGCAGATAAATACATACAAGAATCACTGTGGTTCTGTGATATACAAGTTTATGCTGTCTTTTGCAGGTGAAGGGGTGGGTCAGTTTTGTGTTGCATATAGGAAGGCAACTGTATTTTTGTGTATTTTAGCTTCTGTGTTATGCAAATAAAAACATGAAGTTATGGCCATTTTGCCCTTTTGTGCCTGCAGTGGGCACAGTCCAGACCAGCCACTTCAGTGGCAGGATAGTCTTGCAAGTGAGAAACATCATCTACTCTTCAAAGGCAGCTACAATATATTCACTTTGTTGAATAGCCAGTGGTGCATTCCACACTTACCAGTATAATAGGACCTTCAAAAGTAGGCAAGTTTCACATGACCTTAGAACATATGCCTGACTTTGAGTGCCTGAAAGGAATGACCTCCCCCCATTCATCATAATGGCTTGTAAACACTCAAATCCACTGTTTTGAGGATTCCCCACCAATATTAACCCATAAAAACCCTGAATGGTAAGGGCACGGATAGGCAGTAGAAGTCATACTCAGCTACGGTGGCTAAATTTCCACTGTCCCAAAGAACAAGCTTTTCTTTTGGACAACTTTTTTTGCCGTCCCCCATAGAACTGGGGTAGGTTCAGAGTCACAGACATAAGACAATTACATAGCAGAAGAAAGTAAGATAATGTTTTACTTAAAGATATTATGTCACAATCAAAACAAATGAAACAAAATGCAAAAACACCACTTATATTACTTGATATTTACTTATAACCTCCATATTTCATTCATGAATTTTACAATTCCAAATAAAATGAAACAGTTAGAGTACTTTATTACAAAGCTTATAAAATAATTAAATATTACACTTATATTTTTTGCTTTTTTTTTTACACCATAATTCATATTTTGTGACACTACCATTTTCTTTTCTCAGTTTTCACTTGAGGAAGTGAGCAAAGAAATATAAAGGAAAAGCTATGCATTAATAAATTAATTATTTTACATCAAATAATAAAAAGGGCACAATTATCAAAACAAAATAAAACAAAAAGTAGTTTTCCTAGAAAAGAGGTTACACTTATACGATGTTGAATATCAAGACAGAGTGATGTAGGTTGAGATATGTTTCCAATAATCATTTCTTAAAGTATCATAGAATACATGTTTTTAATTTAAATTGTTGCAAAAGGAACTGATAATTTCAAGTGACCACTGTCTGGCATTAGTGCTGAGCTGGCTAATCTTATGCTGAAATGATACTTAAAAAAAAAAAAAAAAAAAAAAAAAAAGTAAAACTGAGCTACATTCATCAAAAGAAGTTGTGGGATTGGGTGGAATTAGATAAATATGTCCCTCATAGGCACTCCCCAGAAAATTACAGTAGAACACAGCTCTGTCTCAGAATGGTTTTGGCAAATAGGTTGTATTGGGTATTTTTTCAATGCAGAAACTTTTAAAATTGTACCATTTGACACACAGTGTCACCTAACATCTTGATAGTGAATAATTACAAGTATCATTGTGTTTACATTTGTTTTGTTTGCTGGTGGATTCTGAACTAAATAAAAGTTTTATGAGAATGTATAAAAATAGAAATGATTTCCATTTGGTTAGAGTAAATCATCCGCTTAGCATTTGCATTTTTTTCATATCACCTATGTGAATAAATAACTATTTAGAGAAGTTTGGCATGGATTGATGGACTGTAATATTCTCGTTATTTCCTTTGGGCAACAGATGAATCAAAACTTGCAGAGATTTGAGATTAAAAGGAAGACATTCTTCAGTATCTTGGCATTCAAACAACCTAGCTTCTGGAAAAAAACTACTTTATCAAGTTTAAATTTTAAATTTACATATCTAATGAGTTTAGAAAGTTGAAAACATAACAATTGAGCTCAATAAATCTGAGTTCCTTGAGTTAGTTGAAATATGAAATTCTATTTTACTTGTAACAGAGCATTATTAAAAGTCCAAATATTCTAATGCTGAATATTTCTAGGAATACATTTCAAGTTACTAGTTAACCACCTCTGAGTTTCTACACAAAGCAGAAAATGAATTCTTCAAAACAATAAAAACATAAGCATGATGCAAAACTTGCTTTTCCAGCAGCAAGTATAATAGAGAAGCACCATATATCTTTGTAGTGCACCATTTACTTCTCGTGGTCACACATGTGACACTGGGTTCTCCAACCAACAGTCATTTGAATGTCTTTCTGTGAAAGTGGCAGTAAGCAGCTTCCTTACCTGGGGATGAACTTATCATAAAAGATATTAAAGTAAACACTTCTGGTTGTATGATCTGTCATGCTGCCGCGCTGTAACCTTATTCCTTGTAATCCCAATCTCTTTTGCTTGGCATTCAGGTAAATTAGCCAAAAAAAAGCGTCCTTACCTTAATTTCTTCCTCATAACATATGACAGTGCAAAATGACACTTTTAAAGAAAGAACTGCCCGTTGAGTCTCAGTGTTCAAGTGATCCATAGTACCCTGTACTTTAGTGAGGTCAGCAAATAAAGAAAAAAAAACATTCCTTTTTCAGTACATATCCAACAAGTACTGTACCTCAGACATTCCCTTAGAAAAAAATGTCTCTTCCATCAGTGGTTTATGTGGCACCATGTCTTGGCTCAAAGCAAAGTTAAATTCAACATAAATTGAAAAAGAAAATCCTGTCATTGAAGAGTTCAGATAACACGCTGCTATCAGTTCTTCTTTGTGCATGATTTACAGCATTGCTTGCCATAAAACTTGTGGTTACAGACACCATGCTGGGGTACCAGATGACACCAACTGAAAAAATCCACACAAGAAGGATCATCTGAAGGAGAGAAATCCAAGCAATATGTTAAGACTGTGTTTTAGCAATTCAACAAATCAGGCAGTAGTTCAACAAACTTCTATGCTTTTGGTAATGTTAAAAATATGATGTGTTACTCAATTCAAAGAAAACAAATCATGAACTATCTTAAATCTCAAAAATTCTAGTTTAATTTGATAAGTGATGCTGATAGAGATAATACAGTAGGAATGTCAGAAGCTAAAGGAATTAAAAAATTCAGAGCATACTTTGAAATTCAGGAAAACAGAATGAAATGGGAATTTGACCACTAACTGTAGCAGTGAAAAAAGTCAGTTTTCATGCATCAGTGTTTTCATCTCTGATCTAAATGCTCTAAAGCCAAGTACGTGTATAAATGAACCCACTTCAGTGCTCCAATGCATGTTGATACCAACATTGCGTGGAGTTCAGCTGTGCTTCAGAGTAGTCTCAGCTTTGAGTTCATGGATCATGTCTGTCATATGCACAAAACGCATGGATCATGTCTGTCATGGATCATGTCTGTCATATGCACAAAACGCTCTGCTGTGTGTTTGTATTCCAACACTTTCCAAAGGGACTTATTTTTCTCCTTTTGTAAGGAATCGCTCTTCTAACTTAAACATTTAAATTAGGTGAATCAGGCTTTTAGGACTATGCCATGCTGGTGAAATCCTAATTAAATAATAGGGTAAGAGACAGCTGACAACATTTTTTTCTGAAAAACATAGTTTTTAATTGCAAAAATAAATAAGACTTTTCAATTAAGATTTTATTTCACATGTTTATGTACAGATTGTTTACACATACAGTCCAGGTGCTTTAAAAAACATTACATAGTTACTGCTTTCTACTGCTTTGTAGTGGATGCTTTACTTTTCTTTAAAAGAACAGAGTGATGATTCATATGGATGATTTATAAACAAATTCACAATGTCTGGGAGAGCAGTAAGACATTTAAATGAGGTTTAGCAAAATTTATAGCTAAACTGAAATCTCCTATGAGCATGGGAAAAGATTCCATTCCACTCTCAGAACTACTGTTTACATGGTCAATAAAAGGAATTTACAAGGAGACACTGAAGACAATCTAGCCACCGTTGTCTGCATTCTCAGATCAGCAAAGTTGAGTCATAGGAGATATATGCTCCCTTACAGAGCATAGGCAACTTCTTCATAGTTTGTGGTTCAGGAGTCATCCCAGTCTGTTTGTATGAATTTATTTTGATTATTCACTGCTTCACATTTTTTCACTTACATTTTATGATGGCAGTGGTGATGTTGTATACCTTTATCACTCTCAAATTTGTTTGAATGAATAGGAAAATGAAAAAAAAAAAATCCTCATTTTTTAAAAACAGAATCCTTTCTATAAATGTTATCTAAAGAAAATACTATCCTTGAACAAAAAGTTTTCCAGGAACTGAGTGGCTCAGTGTCATACTGTAGCCTTCCCACTATACCATGTTATGCTTCTACTCTTGAATCTCAGTAGGGATGGAAATGGTAGTTTAGCACCAGCTTTCACTTTACTTCATCTACTGGCCCCCTACAGAATTTGCCACTGGAAGGACCCAAAGCAGGCAACCGATGAAAGATATGTGCAACCCAAGGCAAGAAAAGCTGTTCTAAATCAGGAAGATCTCCTGCCATGTAAGCATAAATTTTCAAAAATTACAAATTGCTAGCTGTTTGTTTTAAAACATTTTAAGAAATAAGAAGGCAATGTTAATAAATCTTTATCCCCCTTCTGAAGACTGGAGTGTAATGGTAACATTACAGAGGTGTGGCCAAAAACTGCTCTTGGGACTTAATCCAAAGACTATTGGAATGAACACAAAGACTCCCTCCAGCTTCAGTGGATGTGGATCAGGCTGTCAGTTCCTTATTTCTATTTACTCAAGTATTTACATGTTGGTTTAATTTTGATTGATTTCAAACAGTTGGATATGTTAGGAGTTATGGTGACCGTAACTGCATCTAAAGGATGGAAATGACCCAGCTCGTCTAGGAAAGTGTGTAAACTCTCCCTGAAACATTAATTTCTTGACTGTGATCACTGAGCTGGAGCTACGTGGCTGATAATAGAGACTGATTTGCTTGAATGGAATTCCAGCACAGCTGGTTCCCCCTCTTTTTGCTGCTTTAGACAGAAAGTTAGAGAGCAGTGAGGAGATAATTGATCTCCAGAGCCTGACGACCCAGTTATAATAAAGGTGAAAGGGCTCCTGCAGATGTGAGGCAAGAGAGAAACAGGCCAAGGACAAAATTAATAACAGACATTACTTCAGACATGAAATAAAGCAGAGGGAGGCTGGGGTAAAAGAAAAGTGCTTGCTGTATCATGATAGAAGAGGATGTAATACAGAAATTCTGAAGTACAACAGAACTTTGGAAAGGTTCGTTAGCATTTGAATTAAGAGCATTTAACTGTAGAAGCAGGACAACTGTTCCCTTATCTCTTTTAGGACCATTTCATCTGTATATCCTAGTTTGGATTCAGGCCCCCAGATATCACAGTTTGATAATCTGTGTGTCTTGAGTTGCTGTAGTAGAATGCTCTAGCACATAAGATATCACTGCATTTTACAGGGTTTCTGTACACAGTGAATGTCACAAATCAGTAGAGACAAGAGGGGGTGTTGCCTAACATCAAATTACAAGATGCAGGGCCAGAGCTTGACCTTTGCTCCCAACTCTATTATCTTTTTTTTTTTTTTTTTTCTTGCAATGCAGCCCGAGTTTTATAGATATTACTTTCAGGTCCCTGTTTTAAGATGGTAACAAGACAGTTAAGGTACAATATTTTGAAAGCTTATGTTTGAAGAGCTCTAACATGCCTAGGTAATTGTTATTATATGGGACAAACCTGGACCTCATGAGCTTTTTTCCTCAGTTAAGAAGGAGTCACAAACTGTACCAGCTTGTGAGCAAATACACAGGATGGTGCAAATGCACCTCTCTCTTTTTTTGGTGTTTCTGAGAAAATTCCTAGGACACTCCTATATGAATCAACAATACCATAGGACACTCCTATGTGAATCAACAAAATAATCTGAAGATGCAGCTCAGAACCAAACTATGTAACTTTTTAAAATATTTTTTAAACATTTTTTTAATAAAATTATTTTTTTTTCTTAAATTTTTAATAAAACATTTTTAAATGTTTTAGGAAAAAAAAAAAAGTTTTAAAAATCTCAGTTATACTGAAGTTTGCTTTAAGAGGGTTCTCTCTGAGAAGAGAGATACTGTGGTAGTATTGGAGAGTAACTGTAAAGCTGCAAAGTTTGGGAAAAATTCATTTGTGCAGGAACATTCCAAATACTAACCTTACGTGGGTGTAACTGGAAAAGGTGATTTTTACTGGATATAGAGTATATCTCTATATATAGATATAAGCAACCAACCCTGCTGCAGCATGTAGAGCTGAGTTTTACCTCTTTTCACAGGGGCTGGGCAGAAGTTAGTATTGCAAGCTCTCAGGACTGCTGGTTTCTGATGGGGCAAGCACCCAGAAGCTGGTCTCCCTTGGCGTAGGCACTGTACACTCCGGGTTTGCACTCCCCCGCCACATGTTACTGTACACTGTAGACAGGAAGTGGAAAAAAAAAAAAAAAAAAAGCTGTCTTTAATTATAGGGAATCTCTCAGATCTCATGAAAGCCGAAGGAAAAAGTTTCAAGGGTTTAAGATGAGACTTTCAGAAAGATTTCAGGATCTGATGTGTTGATGCTCGGCAATCCCCATCAGGACCAAATTTTCAAAGATGTGTGCATCTGTTCTCCATGTCGAACCCTTCTTAAAGTGTGGTTATTTAAGGACTCAACTGAAAATTTGGTTCTTAGGCATCTAGACATAAACTGAATATTTTAGAAAACCTGTTCCTGATGGTCTGCACTGATTTCTTTTGAACTCTGAGCCTCTGGTCCCAATCCTGCTGTCTGAACAGAGATAAAACTCCCACTGGCACCATAATTATGGCAGTATCTGGGGAAAAACACTATGCGTTTTCAGGAAGATCTATGAAGTATTTTAAAATGAATAAGCATTTTAGTTCTATGTGTTTCATGAGAAGTTGTCTTTAAGATAAATGTGATCGTTTTCATCTGATTACAATTGTCAGGCATACATTGTTTCATGTAAATGTTATTAAATGAGTGTGTGGCTCATTGATATGTGACTCATAAAGTAGATAAGTTCCAGAAATACAGAAGCTTGTTTGCAAGAATGTAGGAACAAATACAGACTGATCCCATAATTAATCATAGTATTTAGGGAATTCCAGGCAATCTGTGCTGGTCCTCAAATCCATTGTGCATGTAGCTATGTAATAGTTCAACCACAGTGCAGTTCAAAGAAGACTGAGAAGGAAGTATTGGGGACCAACCATGGAATCTGGTGCCTCTGGAGCACAAAGAACACGTTAGGGTGACATTCTTCAGATAAAGGACAAAGAAATAAACTGCACCAAAATACAGGATGGTTAAGGAGCAGCTGCATCATGCTCCAGTGGTTGAGTGGTGTGACCTTCCTTAGGAAACGGCTGTGTGCAAAAGACACCCATGGATTGTCAGCACTGGGGATATCACCTCCTCCATTCTCCTCCCTACAGTTGGACATTTTTGACTACAGCACAATGACTGTAAGACTCAAGCTAGCTTCAGTTTGGGTAGCTCAGACTCACATTGCCGTAAAGTCACAGTGGCATAGTCTTTAGCATTTTACACCATACTGGATGTTTATGCAGCTCCAGATAGCACCCATTCTGTGGCATGTGATACCACCACTTCTCTAGGTTTGGTGCTCTCTAAAACCTCCTCCTAATTACAGTGGATACACTGTCCAGGAGTCAGCAGTCACTTTGCAGTTGTTCCATTCTTTAATGCTGTGCACTAGGGTATGCTACTTGAACTACCATGCAGAGAAACTTGCTCCTTTAAAAACTCCAGAAAATCCACGAGATGAAATGCTGCTGGAGAGCCAGTGCTAGTTGGGACTGGGAGAGAGAGGCAAGAAAGCTTCCTGTTCCTACCTGCTGCCAGGGTGAGGAATACCAGCCAGATACCATGTTATACAACGGTTGTGATGGACAGGCTCCATTGTTACAAGCTTCTTCCAGGTCTATGTTTGGTTTCTTGATGTTTCTACATCTTCTCTGAGGAAAGGTGATCAATTTCCCATGGATGCTTTTCTCACCACATTTTAGTTCTCGCTTGTGTACACCTGGGCCACAGGAAGCTGAGCACTGCAAAAGCAACATACACCTTTTACATCTATAGAAATGCCCTCAAAGGAGGCTGTGCTATGCTCAAGACAACTCAAATTACGTGAAACTACAAAAGCATTACCAAAACCACAAAGACCACGTTCCACAATGTGTAAAAAGAAATATGAAGCCAAGTCAGTGGAAGTCCAGAAAAACAAAGACATAGAGTACATCTAACTACACCTGAATTTAAAGAACTGTTTTTGTAGTGGCTTGCAAACAACACCTGATTTTCAAATGTCAGCTCAGCTTCTTTTTCTCCACACAGTTTGTGTGTGCCCCAAGTCAAGACCAGTGAAGGAAGACAGTGAGCCATGTAGCTCTACCACTTTACCTCACTCCAGGAAGAAATCACCCACTGGAGACGGTCATTTCTGGGGCAGCGTCCTAGCACACAGGTCTGCTGGGATTCGGGTTTATGGTCTTGGCTGCACATACTATCAGGCAAGATTTTAAGCTTGGGAGAACCAGTACTTTTGCAGTAGATATCCCGTTTCTTAACACCTCTCCCACAGGTCTTGGAGCACTGTGATGGAAAGAAATACTCATTTGAGCTACAGGAAATGCAAACTGACATTTGTATTTTACAGTGAGCAAAGAAACTGTGGTTAATGTGCTCTGTGGCTGTCATTATAATGCAAGTAAATTTGAATTCAATTCGTAAACACATAACAGCAACATCTGTGTGTTGCTTCTAAAGAATTGTTCTAAGCAGTTTTGTAATGTAAACTATGAACTCTTACAGCCCCCATGTAGGACAGATAAGTAATATCTCTCTTCCATTAATGAGAGATACTAAGTTGTGAGCAAAATTGTTTTTCCCTGGACAACATACTTGAAAACTGGTTCTAACCTCCCCTCTGAAGATCTCCCACAGCAAGATGTTCTCAGCTGTTTGTTATTTTGTCCTCACATAGGCCCAGGGGTATCCAGGGAATCTATACATAACTCCTTCATGAATGAATCTCACAAGACAGAATCTGATACAGAAAATGGTTAGGATGCTTGGCCAAAGATATGTCAATTGCCAAGATTGCAATGAAGCTTAGGACAAGTCACCAGTGAACAAATGTGTATTGCTGAGTCGTGGCTCAGTTGAAAAGACATTCCGTAGTTTTCATTGCCTTAGCATGAAACAGAATGCACTAATGAGCCATTTCTGGTGAAATGAGGAAATAAAGAGCTTTCTGCCTTGTTGCATCCTCTTCTAAGCATTCTTCTTCTTACTAATAATTAACAGGCACATTCCAATGTGGAATACCACATTATCACTATACAAATTAAATCACAGATGTTTTTAAAAGATTTCATGAAAGCAGAGTTGCACTGAAGATGCATCAGAAATACCTGCTTGCAGAAAATCTGTGGTTGTAATCTTCCCCCCAGACAGACAAAAAGAATCATTTAAAATGACTACCTGATTAGTGAAGAGAAATTGGGTATTTTGCATTTATTTTTCTTTAACTCTTTTGAGCCTGTGACATAGGAGCTTTCAGCTGACTCTTGAAATCTTTACCAACTTGTTCAACAGGCCTGTTCACTACATTTAGGCAGGACTTGTGGACTTAATTTTCACAGGCTTATTTGAAATCCCAGCTTGAATTATACACCTCCCGAAGAGGAAGAAAATATGTTTGAAGACTTTGTTCTTCCTTTTTAAATATCTTATTTTAAATATCTAATTTTAAATATCTAATCACCATATCTGCCATAGTAAAGTTTTGCTCACATATGCTGGAAGAAAAAGCTACTTGTCTGCAACAGTCCATAACAGGGCCCTCCCTGAGAGAAGCAGTCTGTGCTTCTCAACCCAGAATGCTTAGGTCAAGATGGTCTTGAAAAGGACCTAAAGAGAAATAGCACCAAGAATTGTATATAAAAGTAACAGAATTTTCAGTAAATTTAAATCCACCTTGAATCTCATTAAATGAAGATGGAAAAATCAAAATATTGTCACTCCCTTTGATATAGGTGTACTGTTGTCTCTCTCTTACATCTAAGGACTTCCCAGTACTTGACCTCTCCTTACATTCATAGTTCATACCAGCAGCAGCAATAGTGAAAAAAAGAGCAGAGATGAGTTTTGTTTAAGTGTGTGTATGCTTTTTAACTTAGATTGGTTTAATGTGAGGCATTTCATAGGTTTGTGAATCAGGGTGTGTACACACAGGAATCTGCCTAGGGGCCTTATGCCCCTCGTGGAAATTAAGTACAGCAATATTCTAAAGTACGCTAAAGAAGAGTTATTCTGACAAAGGCAAAAACACATAAATTATTATTGCACATGTAAATCACAAATTTATCAACCTGCGATTCAAAAGTGTGTATGCAACTAAGCATGTCCAAATACTTCTTCGTCCTTGACTGCCTGTCATCTCTAAGAAAAGTTAATATTGCTGTGGGAACTATCTCAGAGAAGAGTTAATGGCTTTGAAGAATTCATAGAGCCTGAAGTTATAAACCAGAAAAATCTTCCATCTGTTTGTATGTATCCAGCAGGACACCACGTGTCCCCTTCCGGCAACCCCTCCTGTCTGACCCCTTATGAAGGCTAGGTAAAATATATACGTTGTGTACGTTACCTTTATAAATAGAGCTATTCGCAAAATACTGATTTTCACAAAGTTTACACTTCCTTCTTGAGCTGAGATTTTGGCAGTATTTTCATTATGCCAGCAAAAGAAAATAGAAGTTTTTCAAGTTACCTGAGACCACAGTCCAGGGCTCCATTCAGGTGGGCAGTCTTGACTGTTGCACATCTGCACTTGGGCAGGGGTGCTGACAGGACACAGGGAGTGGGCCACTACCTCCTCTCTCTGGAAAGCCTTTTTCTGGACACACTGAATGAGGCGACTTTGTTGTCCACCTCCACAAGACTTGCTGCATGCACCCCATTCACCTGGTGACCAGCTTAACGGAGAAAATATATATTAGAAAAACACAGGAGGCAAATTAGCTTTATAAAATCAATGCATTTGAGCCACCTATCAAAGGTGAGTCACTAAGGGATTCAGCTTAGTCTACTCTACTGGTGTACCGATATCTTTTCAAGCAATCAAAAAGCCTTAGTTACTTTATCTTCAAAGCAGAGAACATTTTGATAGGGATGAAATATAAGTCATACAACTAGAAAAACTAGTATTACTTATTTACAGTTCTCATCTACCAGAATGAACTTGCCTATGAATCTGACCTAGAATTTGGAATTCCACAGGGACTGAGGGAGACACTGCCACTCTGAGGCTGGTGGAGTATCCAGAAAATCTACAGATCTGGCTAACAAATCACCATTCCTTTTAACCATGACAATGTCTTTACCGAAAAACTCTCTAAAAAAGGAAAAGAAAAATCTTCTCTAAAGAAATGATAGGATGATAGCTTTTCTCATTTTAGCTGCTGAAGGGACCTCCAAATAGACTAACAGACCAGAGGCCAAAAGAAAAGTCAGATGGATAGCCAGGTCTGTAAATAGATGAGATTGTATCACTGGAAAGTTTTGCCCTTTGCTGTTACATTTTTCCCTTCAGTCTCTGTCAGAAGGCAGAGAGAGGAGGAAGATCCACCTAAGCTTACGTAAGGAAAAAGCTGGCATGGCAGGGGAAGAGTGGGGCCATTTTAGCTGGGCAGGTGCCTCCCAACGCACATATGCATAGATGCATTTGCTTAGGGTGACAAATGTTGGCATGGTGCTGTCCAGCAATATCAATGGCAAACCTTAGCTTTACTCTATTTATAAAAAAGAACATACTTGCTAAAATCAGCAGTCCTGCTGTTAGTGTTTGGAGGATTTAATTGTCCTCAGACTAATAAATTTGGCAGACAGATGATGTGGAATCTAAATAAAACAGTAGGAATTCAACCAGCAAAATATGTTGGGCAAATCTATGCTGCAGTCACAGGCAAGCTTCAGTTATGCATGCTGTCACTAAAATTACACAAAGCCTGAATAGTCACTGCCAGTCACTTAGGCTAAGTTCAGTTCTGAAATGTCAGTAGTTGCTCAGTGTTCCTGTTATAGAAGCACTGGGTGGATCCCCAGCTCTTGTGCATCACTTTGCAAACACACAACTGTGTCTGTTCCTGAAGGCTTAAGATGTGAGACCGTAACCCGACAACTCAATGGGAAAACAGGGCTGAAGAAAACAAAGTAAATGAAGAATGTTTAAGTGATTGCTCAAGTTGAGAACTCATTCAAATACCCAACACTGAATTTAAACTAAGTATTTTAAAACAGTTTTACAGATTGTTAATAATTGATGTCTTAGAAAAGGGCTTTATGTCTCAACTCCAGCTGCTTCTCCTATCCTCACTTCCATCATTTTTCACAGCATTAGCCCTGTAATGACTAGAATAGCTGCTTACATAGAGTTTTAATGACAGGAAAGTTTTGTTTTGTTTTGTTTTGTTTTCTTACTGTGTGAAAGATGTCCAGCATCTCATTTGCCTGTCTGTTCACATCTGCCTGTAAACAAAACTAATTTTAATTGGTAAAAAATGTATAAAAGGCATATTCTTGGTAAAATTCCTTTGGGAACAGAAGAAATCCCAATGCTCAATCTAGGAACTTCAGTAACTGCCAAAAGTAGTGGGAAATATAAAAAGACCTAATTTAAGTGCAAAGAAATATTAATATGAGAAGTCAGTAGTTATGTATTTCCAGCACATGTCAGAAATTTCCTTTTTGCCTGATATATAAATGTTTAGACCTTTGCAATACAAACATCTGGACAGAAGATACAGTTTTAATCCATTCTACAGCTTTTAATTAGTTTTCCTTAATGTTTCTGACAACTATGATTGGCAGAGCAATCAAAAGCAAACATTTTAAGAGTTTATTCACCATAAGTGTCCAGAAAGTTCCCTTGTCCACTGAGGAGAGGGCAATAAACTTGCTTTAATGTCCTCTAGTAAACTGCCATTTTCCAGGATTATCTGGGCTGTGATCCAAGAGTATCTTTCATTAGCTCAAATAACTAACTAATTATGAGCAGATTTGGCAGCTCTGAAACCCAACAACAGCGTGCATTTTGATGCCTGTGTTCTTACTGTTAGGGTGGTAGTTTTGTTCTGCCTCTTACCTCTAAGTCTTTGTTCTTATGCGGCAAGTATACTTCATTGACCTTTACAAGGCTGGAGTCTTCTCTTTTAAGTCACAAAACAGACACACTTGTATCTCATCTATTTTTCACCACCTTTTCTTTCCTGTTAGGCTTACCATATTTGTTTTTCTTCTATTTGCTAGCTATTAAGCATTCCTTGTCTCCTCCACTGTATTTATTAATATAAATATAGATTTTTTTTATGTTGACAGTCTCAGTTTTGTGGGTAAAATTACGTCATGACTTTCTAGGTAGATTCCTCAACAAAGACGATCTGGCATGGTTGTACTCGGTTGAATGGCAATCTGTTAACTTAAGCAATCTGTTAACTTAAGACAAGGTCCTACATGTAGATCCTCCATACATTAATATATCCTCAGGATTTTAAAAATAATTAATTAGTGAGTTGAACTGTTCTTCCTGAAAGGTGTAGTTTTTGAGGGCTTGAGGCTTTTACAGTTTTTCTTTTTAGACATAAAGTCATTAATTGTGTTGTAGTAAATCCAAGACTATCAGAGCAAGTTTAGCATGAAAATATTGCACTGCATGTCAAAAAGGATATTCAGCATTTTCAGTGATAATTATATCGGTGGATCTTTAAAATACGTTGGGATCTCTGTTTAATAGAAATAGAAATTTTCTGTGTGGTCCAGAGGAACAAAATAGAAATGAAGATCATTTGCTGAAGCTTTATAGCACAATACCACATCAAAATGAAGGTAAGCATAAGCAGCTTAAGAAGACTCCTGGGAACATCACAGACATCGCGTTTCTGTCTACACGATACTGTGTTCATTGGGTAAAAATACTTCTGGCAGAAGATAAGTCATATACAAACAGATTGTGTTTGGCTACAAAGATTACTCAAAATTAGTATTCAGAAAATCATGTGGCTAAAAGCAATCTAAAGAAACTGCTGAAACAGGAACATGGGGCTCTGATGTGACATGCTGCCATTATTTAAATCTTATCTCTATCCTTTTGTGGTCATAGTATATAATTTGCCATTTGGATTTTGTGTTCTCTGCTGTAATCTTTAAATTTTGCAGGAAATTCCAAACTATTACTGGACAATTTTTTAGAATGTTAAACACATTGGAAACTATGGATTTTTAATCAAAAACAAAGCCACTGCGGAGCATGTGTATCTTTCTGCTTTGTCCCATCATCCTCTTCTGCATTGGGGAAGATAGGGAAAGCCTATTAAACTTCATCAAATGTGCTATTTTTATGAAGTGTGGGAGTGGGCTTAGCTAATTGCTTTTATCACCCATTGCTTTTATCACTACAGAGTAAAACCACCAGATGACACCAGGAGTAGAGCTTTCCTCCATTTTTTCTGCCTTCTGCTGCTTGTGCACTTAAACTGCTTTTTTACCTCTCTTTATTTTCTTCTGCAACACTTAATTTTTTCAACATATCGCTTTAGAAGAACTCTTTTTCTGGAAGTCATGGATGTCTTGTCCAATATAATACACCTTTTCTCATGTTTAATATAAAATTAAAGTAATGCTAAGGTCGCAAAATCAGGAGTCCAAATATGGAAAAAAACAGCAGAAGAAAGACGCTCAATACATCCTTAAATCTACCCATGTATATCCCAAGCCACATGATACTGTGCTTAATTATATGAACATGCAACTTTTTTTTTTTCTAAAGGACCCCTACCACAGCTACTATAAATCAGTGTAACTCCTTTGCTTTTAAAGGCACTCTATTGATTTATACCAGCTGGATTCTAAAGGCTTATCTATATGTCATTGTCTTCCTTTGCATCTCACTTTCTTGTGTCTTTTAGAAAATAAGATTGTTAACATAGGAAATGTCTTCATATTTATTTTTGAGGGCACCAGGAACATTACTGACAATTTATTTGGCTTAGATAGTCTTCTTATTGGTATCATAATACTCTATGGAGCATTTTGTCCAAAAATCACTAATTACACTTCACAAGATTCTTTTAGCCTAATCTAATATGTGGAATCTGAGTCAGAGGGCCAAGTCTCCACACGGGGAGTAGCACTTTACTCAGGAAATAGTCTTATTGATTCAAGGTGAGTAAAGGTGGCAGAATGGGCCCCTAAGTAATTTAGATTTACTCAGTGTCACATAGCTAACCCCAGCATGGTGACAGAGCTGCAAGCAATCCTCAGGAGGTCTTGCTTAGCAACATTAGAAATACTGCCTCTATTATTATCATTGGGCAGAAGCCTACACAACTAACATTTTTAAACAATTACTGTTTTAAATTACAGAATAAAAAGAGGTTCATCTAGCAGGCTATACAATTCTGTGTGCCTATCATGACCTTGCTGGCTAGCTCAGTCATAAAGCACAACAAAAGGTAGAAAAATAAAGAGAACTTACTATGCTGGGCAGGGATTAGTATTGCATAGTTTTGTTTCACTTAAAGGCTTCGTCCTTGCACCACAAAAGGAGGAATTAACTCGTGTACGATGGTCTTCTAAACAAATTGCTTTTGTTGTAATGTGTCCTATGGAAGTATTAGAAAAAAAATGTAGTAAAATAAATGTCTACTCAAAATATAAGAGAAAAAGTAGTAGAAAAGAATTTTATCTAAACAAGTCCAAGCTCATCCTTGGTACAATTCCACTGACATGAACTAAGTAAAATAGGATTTCATTTGGCAACAAGTTTTTAACACTAATTTCCTTCTCTGCAACACAGCTACTATTGAAGTCAGATGAAACGTTTTAGTTATAAATGGCATATTTGCAGAATCTTCCTCCAGCAAAAATCAGTAATACTTCGAATCCTAATTCCCTGCAGAAACCAGCAGCATTTGCTTAGAGCTCTGCTCATGTGCTTGCAAATGGCAACAAAACATTTTGCATTTTTTTCAGTATTTTTTACAGACTTCAGAGTTCTGCAAGCTCCTGTACCTAGTGTATATCTATTTTCTACATCAGGTCAGACTACAGGGAAAGCGACAAATGTCTTAAGTGATTAAACGATTTTATAGATACATCCTTTAATTGGGATGTATCGTGCACCTCACACATGGTTCATTGGGCACAGCAAGTCAAATCTGGAAACACGGTTACTTCCATTGTCTTTACCCATGCTGCTATCCATGCTATCCATCCAAACTTTTGTTTGTTTTAAAGGGAAGCAAGAAAAATAAAGTAGCTGTATTTGGGCTACAGTGCTCCTGGTGGGCCTTGAAGAGTGTACTGATATGCTGTGAAGTCTAACAACACACTAAGAAGATATTCCTGAATTTCACCTGCACGTTTCTTGCCAATACAGGAGCATAACGTGGCTTTTCCATGGTCATCCAGTCCAGTTCTTTGATGTTAAGGACAGCTGCATCATATAATCTTGTTTATATGACTCAGTTCCGATTTAAAGGCCAATAATTTTTTTGTTCTCAATTCTTTTTCCAGGATTTCCCATGTGCCAGTTTTCTGCTTTCACTACATCCTACTTTCACTGACAGAGCACACGGGATTTTAAAATATACATGTTCTGAACAAAGAAATGCCTAGAAGAATATGTTAATAAGTAATCTTTATCTTAAGTAGAACTTCAGGATTTAAGCTGGCAGAACTCAAATATTTGTAATTAAGCAGTGAGACCAGGGTGCAACTGTCACTAGAGGTCTTCATAATATTATAGTCTTCAGTTACTCTCTACAGATAGATAAATTGTACTAATTATTTGTTATCTTTTCATGTTCCCAAATTACAACTACATTGAAGTACATACTTAATTTCCATGTTACTTCAAGAGCAAGATACATGTATTATATGCCTACAGATAGTCCTCACCATAAGTGACATGAATTGAGACTAGAAGGATTTATTTTTTTTCTACTACAAAGGAAGTGTGACGATACTTCATTTATGTTATAAGTTGTTAGATAAAAAATAAGGACCAGGTGTTCAGTGTAACCTTCTGTCTGTATTTATAAACAATTTTCAAAATTAAACGCAGCTGAAATGTTTGAGATGCATTGAAAATGAAAAAGAAGAGCATTGGAAATTAAAAAGTTACCTACCCCCACCACAAGTAGCTGAGCACTCTGACTGCACCGTCACCCAGGAGTAGCTATGCTTTTTGACAGATGTCTTGTTCTCAGTGTTGATTTTGGAAAATGTATATTCCCAAGCAATCCCAGGATTTTTGCCTTGTAACAGGATCTAGAGAGGGGTATTTTGGTTTTGTTTGGGAAAAAAAAAAAATGGATTCTGTCATTTCTGTCATTTGGAAGGCAGATGAACTAAACATGATACACACATAACATATTTACACACAGAGTTTGCGAAAGAATTTGCTGGAGACCTGATTCTTTGTTAAGCTAAAGTTCATCCAAGTAATCCAAAATAGTGAAGTGTTTGCTTGGCCCAGCACCTGCAGGACATATAAGCAGAGTGCAGAAATGCCAGCACAATGCTCCTTTAAATCAGAAGGCATTTGACTGGACTGATGAAGCAGAAATACCTTCAGTAGACATGAAATATTGTCTGGAGACTTTTGGCGATACAGCATATGTTACTGGCCATGCCCCAGCACTCTGTGCTCCTCTCCTGAGATGGACTCCTAACAGGTGGATCCCTGCCTTCCGCAGGGGCTCATGGGCAGGTGCTGGAGCTTGCTTGTGCCAGTGCAGTGGAAGGATTAAGGATTTGGGGATGGGAGATATTTCCTATCTTCTAGTTAGCAAACACTCAGCTAACTGATCCTTCCACAATGCCTTCTACGAATTCAAGGCCAAGATGGATGGGGCTTTGAGCAACCTGCTCTAGTGGAAGTCGTCCCTGCCCATGGCAGGGGTAGTGGAATTAGACGATCTTTAAGGGCCCTTCCAACCCAAACCAGTCCATGATTTTATGATTCTACAAATGAAGACACATTTGCTCACTGAGTAAGCAGGACTCAAATGCTTTACTACAAGAAGCTTGAGCAAAGCAGTAGTATAGCTGTGTGGGGACTGGGAATAGAGATGGTTAGAGATGGCTTCCTCACTTCTTGAGCCTGAGGGTATAAAATTGATCTCTTTTCCTTGTAATAAATGTTTTTCTGTGCTGACTGGTAATAAGTTTCATTTGGCAGACCCTCAGCTGTTGTATTTCTTAAGATGATGGAAACTGAAAAAGCTTCAATTCAGCAGAGGACCTGTCCCTGGATGTCTTATCTACAGTGATAAAAAGGATTGGAAAAATCTTTTATTCTTGATTTTACCATAATGTGTTAGAAAAATTGTAGATGGTGTGGTTACTGGCTACAGTAACAATCCTTGTCACTTAACTCAGGCAATCTACTTCTTGGAGGCACAATATTTTAGTAATGAATTATATTGTAGCTTTCACGGAGACAGCTTCCTCCAATTCACTGTATTAATTTCAGTCTGAATTAAAATCAATGCAAGATGCACAAAAATCTGACAAATACCTAAACTTGGGGAGAAAAATGTATTTAAATATTTATTTATTTTAGGAGCTACTTTTGGCAGTAAAGTGCATTTATATTCATATTTAATAGAAAAAGTGAAAGAGTACTTTTACAGAGCTCTACTAAGTTTTAATTATTTACCACTGTGGATCTGGTCATAGCAAAATAAAGATCAGGTATGGTTTACCTGATCAGGTATGGTTTTGATTTGGATAGGCTGCACCGATGGGCGGAGGTCAACTGTATGAAATTCAACAAGGCCAAGTGCCGGGTCCTGCACCTGGGGCGCAATAACCCCAAGCAGAACTACAGGCTGGGAGAGGAATGGTTGGAGAGCTGCCAGGCAGAGAAGGACCTGGGAGTATTGGTGGACAGTCGGCTGAATATGAGCCAGCAGTGTGCTCAGGTGGCCAAGAAGGCCAACGGCATCCTGGCTTGTATCAGAAACACTGTGACCAGCAGGGCTAGGGAGGTGATCGTCCCCCTGTACTCGGCTCTGGTGAGGCCGCACCTCGAGTACTGTGTTCAGTTTTGGGCCCCTCGCTACAAGAAGGACATCGAGGTGCTTGAGCGGGTCCAAAGAAGGGCGACGAAGCTGGTGAGGGGCCTGGAGAGCAAGTCTTATGAGGAGCGGCTGAAGGAGCTGGGCTTGTTCAGCCTAGAGAAGAGGAGGCTCAGGGGTGACCTTATTGCTCTGTATAAGTACATTAAAGGAGGCTGTAGCGAGGTGGGGGTTGGCCTGTTCTCCCACGTGCCTGGTGACAGGACGAGGGGGAATGGGCTAAAGTTACGCCAGGGGAGTTTTAGGTTAGATGTTAGGAAGAATTTCTTTACTGAAAGGGTTGTTAGGCACTGGAACGGGCTGCCCAGGGAGGTGGTGGAGTCACCATCCCTGGAAGTCTTCAAAAGACGTTTAGATGTAGAGCTTAGGGATATGGTTTAGTGGGGACTGTTAGTGTTAGGTTAGAGGTTGGACTCGATGATCTTGAGGTCTCTTCCAACCTAGAAATTCTGTGTAATACAAGTCTGTGTAATACCTCAGTTCCTAAATATGCTTTTTGATAAGCACTTGCAATTCAAGTACGATTCCACTTTACATTAATGATTACTATTCAAACTATTAATGAAATATGGCTGACACTGTCAGTTAGGTTTGTGTGATGTCTAACCTGAGTGCTTAAGCACACCCATGCAGGTAGAACTGATCTCTATTTAGATAGGGTTCAAAAAATATCAACAAATTTACTCTCTTGTCTTTTACGACCAAGAAATAAAACAAATTTTACATTTTATACATTTTAAAATGGAACCAAGAGTTTTAAAATACTCTGAAAATTTACATATTGGAAAAGAGAATTTATGTGACAGTAAAAATTTAGGCAAATTTACATGAACTCCAGCTCGGTAATGTTGAACACACAATGGATCTGGACTGTAAACTGTTTACTTTTTTAAAACAGCAAAAAATTGATATTATATTTTCTATTCTTAATAACCAAATATTGTATTTCAGTAAGTGAATGTTGATAATGATCCCAACTGTGAAAACAGGACTGCGAACTGTCAATGGCAAAATACATGCAAAAGAGTAGGCGAACGGGTGCATTCTCACTGAAACGTCAAGATTAGAAAACCCTCCAAGCACAGGAAAACTGAAGTACTTCAAGTGCAACTTTTCATCTCACACCATCCACCGCCATCTACACACCATCCAAGTTTAATTCATGAGCACCTTAGAGTACCTGTTAGACCATGGAATAGATAGATCTGAGAGTCATTACTGACCTCCCTATTTTTATTAATTATTCTCAACAGAAATAATATTTCTACATCTGCTTTAAGGTTAAGTAATATCTGTATGTATCTCTATTTTACAAGAACAGGATTAAACTCAAACACTCTAAACTAGGAAACGTTCGAACTGAGACTGCTGTGTAACTCCACGCTGCCCTGCACAAATGCACTCGGATCTCTGGGACATATACCATCTTTCCATAAAGCCTCTACAAAATTCAGTGCTCACTAATGAGCATATGATAAAGTTTCCGTATGTTACTTCATGTTCATTCTTTACTGTGTGGTTTTGTGCCCTATTTGCTGTGCCCTATGGAAATCTTATCAATGTAACTTTTTTCCAGGACTTTCTTTTTTCCTTGGCTATTCATCACTATCCATTGTGAATGTTTTATAAGATTTAGCAGTCCCTTCAGATGAAGGATAACATCTACTCCACATTTGGTTTTGATTTTTAGAAAGCTGATGGCAAAAAGTCCAACTCTGTTACAGCATCTATTGCACCATCACTTTGAATCTCAACCTTCAAGCCCATGGGTGTCAAAATTTTAGAAAAAACAGGTTGGCAGGTCCCACAGGTTGTGGAAATGTATTTTTAGTGTGTTCATATTGCTATTTAGCAACTGTTGAAGGTCAGTATATCAAATGAAGAACAAGACCGCAAAATCAAGTGTTAGTATAGTCCCTCTGCTTTCACTACTAATAGCTGGGGCCCTTTTCCTCACAGAACTTCATTCACAGTAATGGGGGGCATAAAGTCACTCTTCATTAACAGAGCATTTACTGGGCCTGTTCAAATACAGAGAAGCAATTTCATACAGTAGCTTTATTTTATTCTTGTGATAGAAATGACCTGCCTAATAACAAACAGTTAAAGTCTCTTTCCTGAAAGCGTGAGGATGCTCTTTCTCTCACTTCCCTAGCTGCTCTATGTTCTTTCAAGTGCACGGGCTGAAATTCTACCTGGCCTTTTAGTAAGTTGTGCCAAAAGCAGAAGATGTTTTGTCCATGCCTCAAGACCTCATCTAAGGGTGAGCCCTTGCCTCATTTGATTCTGACAACTGTCACAAAGCTGTGCTATGTCAGTGGCCAAAATAACCTTAAAGCTTAAAGCTTACCCAACACAAGTATCTTGAAGCATTTAGACTGTGAAACTGCTCTTTACTTAGTAGTAGAGGTAAGAAACAAAACAAATGCATCCTGAGCAACAAATTCAGAACACAAAAGAGGGAGGATGAGAAGAATAACATTTTTGTTACAACCAGTTTTACTCCTGTGGAGCAATATTCTCCTGGTGCTTCAACACAGCAAATGGAAATGATGCAAATGATGTCTGATGAGTTAGAACAAGACGTGTTAGTGTCTGTCACTTCAGAGTACCACACAATGATGTCAGAACCTTGCAGCCTCCAGCTGAGTGAGTGCCTGTGGGGTAAATCCTGCACATCATGCAGGCTGCTCCATTTTAAGCCATTGGGCTACATCCCCTTCTTGTGCATTGGAAAGTAGATCCAATTGTAAGAAAGAGCTGAAGCCTGTAACTTCCTCTCCTTCTCCCAACCAGCAGCCAAAGCTAGAGCTGCTTCCCATTTATTGAACAAGAGGGCATGTTTACAAAGCAGAAGCTGCATTACATTCAGGTCTCCTTCATCCTTGTATCATCCCAGCTACAAAGAAAAAGGGCAAAATCAAACTCTGGAAAAGTAATGGGGACAAAGTATTGTAGGACACAAAGTCATATAATTTAAAGTCCCTGGCACTCAGCTGAAAACGTTATACAATGTATAACATTCAATCAAGTCTTCATCAGAAATGCAAAGTTACTATTGCAAAGTTACATTTTTGCCAAAGTAATGAGCATATAAAAATTTTTCTTTCATATTTTCAAACATTCATTATAAAGCCCTTCCTTAACAACCCAATAACTGAAGTCTGCGTATACAGCCAAGTTATCAGACCTACAAATTTGGAAAGACCTCCAGTGCAAGTCTACTTAACTGGATACATTCCAGCATATTTTCAGCCAACTGGCATTTGCTCCCAAATTTACAGCTGGCAAACAACCTCCTTAAACATTTCCAGTTCCTCAATAGAACTGTTTAATGTCTACCTTTAACACACCAACCACCTGACTTCAGACACAACACTCAGCAGCTCTGACCGCAGGGCGCAGAGTTATAAAATTTACAGCTTCTTGAGTTTGAAAACCACAGACTCTGTGGCTGGAATCTGCCAGATCTACTGTGAAGAAAACGAACTGTGGCTTTTGCTTAGGGCATAAAATGTTAAAACAATGGATAAATTGAATTCTCCTGAGTAAAGAACCTTTTCCTTTAGCTGCTAATTTTGATTTCAAAGTTAAGCCAATAAATTTTCTAAACTAGCTGTGCATCTGCTCCTTTGTTTGAGATTCTTTTTTTCCCCATGGCTATCCTAAGTCTCCAATACAATATTCCATTTTAAAGGTCAAAATTTTAAAGAGCCTATCAACGTCTTTTTTATGATTGAGTCATTATACTTTTAAGGTATCTTTTATTGTAGGATGTGTATGTGAAGTCACTTGCAATACACTGAATTAAAATAAATTAATTTAGACAAGATAAACTCTTCTTTTTCCCATAATATTCTGTCTAATGTACAGGAAAGCATACAAGTGTCTGGCAGGTTAACAAGCTATAAAATGAATCCATATCTCTGTGAAGGAGTAATACACTTATACCACTTAGAGAATTGTAGTGAGTTTAAATAAAAAGCCAGAAAAAGGAATAGCTACTGTTTATCCATATGTGCCTTGCGTATTTTCTTCTTTACTCATTCTGCATGGGGATAATTTACAAAATGGGCATGAGCCCAGACTTTGAACCCCAGCACACATGATAGCTTTGATCTACACCTTCAAATTGCATCTACATTTTCTGGGTCACTCCCATGCTTTGTAAGTCTTTGATAATTTCTTTAGGTAGATGTGAAGGAGTTGAGCTATCTCCAGTGAGCCATCAGTTACACCAAAAAGAGTGGACTGAGAAGTTTAGCTGTGTTAAAGACTAGTGTCTGACTTTTTAGATTTGGTTTTCAGAAAGATGCTTCTGAGACCTGCAGTTTATATCCACTCTGAATCTACATGCCACTTAATACATATTTTAACATCCAACATGGTAAGCCAGATTCTGATTTCTCTGATCAATCAAGATTAATTTCACTGACTTTCATGAATTTACTCCATTTTCAGTAGTGTAAATCTAAGCATGGAGCATATGCTGGTGGAAAACTGTTCCTGTTTAAAACAGGACCACTGGCTTGAATGGGCAGCTGCTGGGGCTTTGACATGACTTGACAGTGGCCAATAGCAGGAGCTTCCAAGCAAAGTGGGAGAACACCTGTAGAGAAAAGCACCAGCAGAGGAAGAATTGCATCTACATTGGTTACTTAAGTCAAACCTTAAAACAAAAGGGTTTTTATCCCTTCAGTATTTCTAAAGTCACTTTAAACAAAATCTTAACTAAAAGCTTATGACAAACTATTGTTTTTCAAGAAAGTCCACTAAGGTCATTAAAAGGAAAAAAAGAAATCACAAAAAAAAAAAAAGTAACCTTGAAAGGTCCTGTATGATCTCATTTCTTCTTCAGCTGTTTCAAATTTATCTTCTGTTGTTATTGTGTCTCCATTTTTTTACTTTTCACATGCTAAATGTACAACCTTCAGGGATACCGTCCAGCTAGTCTCTCTTCACTAAAGGAAAACCCTTTTATCTGTTTGTATTGAACCAACATCTGCATCTTATAAGCACGTCTTAGCTCTCTTTAACTTACTTTCTCTTTAGGGGAAATCAGTACAAATTTATCATCTAGTAGCTAATAATAAATGTAATGTTTTATAACTGCAACTTGGCTTTCTCCCAGTGGCAGCTAGATCATCAGTAAAGTCATTCCACCTGGCCTCCTTTCTCTCTCATTTTTTTTTTTTTCCTATTGGCAAAGAGGAAGTGATTTACTGGTTTTAATTAGACATTTTCCTGCTTTGAAGCTCAATTCACCTTCTCTTTCCATGGATATTTGCCTCCTTATAAAGCATCCTTTCCATCTGTTGCTTACTGTTGTCAAAGTAAACCATGATTTTATGATTATTTAACCAAGATTTCACAATTCCTTGATAAAATATTTTACCGAGTTTGAGGTAAATTTCAGTGAGGATACTGATTCTATCTCATCCTGAAAAACTTTACCGTGCTTTCTCAAATTAGATTTGAATTCTCAAATCAATCCATTCTTCCTCACTTTACTGGTAGAAGGGAAAACCAAATTATTGAATTATTGAATTATTGTGTTTTTAAGTTAGTTTATTGATCCCTGGTTATGCAATATTTTTCATGCCAACCTAAAAGTGCGTGTTTTTCTTGCCCTTTCAGACTCTTTCTTGTAATTTGACTTAGTTGTGGAGGGTGAGTGAATATTTCAACAAATGGAAGTCACACATGACCCTCACATGAGATGTGTATCAATAGAGCCCTCTGACACCAATGTCCCTGGTGCTCTGCTAGCCCCATATGGAAAGTACTTTCAGCATTTGAGGTGACCACTGCCAGCCCTCATTTTCAAAGCTAGATGAACGAATGATTAATTTACTGTTCATTCCTCCTCAGGTTAACAGAAAAACACTGTTGAGGTCTTTAAATGGAAGTGGTACCCAAATGACCTTTGACCAAATGACAGATAAATAAATAAACTGAATATATTTAACTACCTTAAAAAAATGCAATATGTTTCCATTTAAGATGAGACAATTATGCTACCAAAACCATATTAAATACCTGGTATTAATTTCTTATGCCAGATTATCATTTAACTATCATGTTTCTACCACTTTGACCTTCGTTATTTCATCTAGCCTGAATTTTGACATTTTGGGAACTGCCTTCAGTACCCATGTCTCTTTCTCATTTAGGCTTTTACTGGTTTCTACAAACCCACAATCACTAACCTATCAATAATACCAACTGCAATTTCAGAAGGATATACAAATTCTAAAGGGCACCAGTTTACACTGCTTTGCGTTCCCTCCATCTGTCAATTTACTTCTTGGACAATCCAGAAAAGGCTCTGATGAACTCCAGAATTTCATTTAAATCTTCCAGTAGTTGTGCTCAGGAAACACTCATCCTACGCTTTTTATACCACATTCTTCTCAAAATATTCTCCTCCCCCTCAGAAAATATTTGTCCATTAAGTTTGCGTTTTTTTCTCTCACAACCTAGTTAAATTACAGATTCACTGCTCTTTGTCTTCTTTGATATGACTGGTTCCCATAATTACATACATGTAAAGTATGTGAATATGTATATGTGTTTTTGTTGTTTATTTTTGCTTTGTTTTGTTTTGTTAAGATTCCACGACAAAAAAAGAAAAGTATTTTGTGGTTCTTGTCTCTCATCCACTTTTGAATAGTATTCAGGACTGCAAAGTCTGATTAAATGACACAGCTTAGCTATTGAAAAACCTGATAGAAAAACAGATGCACGGGAACATGCTATACAATAATGCATAAATATGAAACATTTAGTTGAACTGCGAGGCTGAACTATTACTTGTGATATGCAAGGCAATAGGGAATTTTAAGACTCTTTTTCTTATTTAGGTTTCACCCTTATTTCTTAACACATGCTTCAGATGTCTGTTTCAAGAAAATAATTTGGAGAATGACTGCATTTCACAGCAAGTGATTGCCTTGAGCACAGACGTGCCAGACCTGTCTGGACCCATACCTGGAGAGCACTGGTCCCTTCCTCTCCTGTGAATGCTACTCAGAGGATGTGTGTAACCTGAACTTTCTGGATGCATGCAGGTTGACTTGCATCCAGAAATGCAGTTGAAAACCTGGATCATTTGGGTCACCACACAAATGTCTTGCAAAACTATGACTACAAAATTAAACAAGCACAAACTGTGCTAATCTATCTTTCAGATCGGAACAGCAACAAATACACCTACAAAAACTTGTATTTTGTGCCCACCTGAATAATAAAAGTTCCTGTATTTATGCATGCAATTTATTCAGTTTCTTAGTCCCTGTAGTATCCATTTTTACAAGGACTCCCACTGAATTCTTCTGGAAAAAAAATCTACTCCAGAAAATAATTATTAAATTGGTGTTGAATACAACATAATTACAAATAATTAAAAGAATATCTAAACATTACAGCAGAAGCTGAGGTCTGCTCCCTGGAAAGCCTCGTCTTACTGAAAATCAACTTAATTGGATTTAAAAAATTGCTAGCAAGACTTATTTTGTATGCTTAAAGTTAAAGAGGATTTGTTTCATTATTATTGTTGGAAATAGATATTCAGCAATGCATGTTTCCTCATAAAAGTGTATTCTTTGTTTTTCATTGGTATTTGTGCTGCTTATTTATTGATAAAGCATAAATAATGCAGATCACTGAACACAGTATTTTGCATTTTCCCAGAATTCAGCTTGTTGAACATTGCTGAAATTACTGAGAGCCAATAAATAAATAAACAAACAAATAAATAAATAAATAAACACTTTACTACAGCTGATAGGTATATATAATTGGGGAATATATTAACTTTAACATTTTTCAGTTGTTAGATTCCCTACTTATTAAGCCAGTGGTGTAGGTATTTCAATAAAAATAGAAGGGAAGCTTAAATAAGCTCTCATAGGAGCAATAGCCTCAAGTTAAATGTTAAATCTTAATAAAACTGTTTAGCATAATTTGATAGGATGAAAATAGAAGTGTTATTTGGCATTAAAATTAAATATTTTTTTCTTTAATCTTTATTCTGTGAAGTATTTGCATGATATGCAGCCAAGTCATCTTACAGGCAATTTATTATTCATACTTTAGTTCTATAATAATACAGTTCAATTTACTTTGTATTATGACAAATAAGATTCCTGAGAGTTCAGCTTAGCATTTTGTAGTATTTATAAGTGTGCTTGTTTCTTTGGTGTAAGGCTATATTGGAAATGTTTTGGAGACAAGGAAGCATGTCTATGACTTGTAGGCCAAAACTCTTCTTTCAACTAAAATATTCTTATTAACCTACACACACAAAATTAAAATTCTTCAATTGAGAAAAAACATTTTGAAATGCTGTTGCAAATTATGATAACAATTTGTTAAAATGTACAGCTTTAGCCTATGTCAAACTGTCCCTTCTAAAACATGTGTCCATCCTAAAGTACTTTAACATGTGTTCAAGGTTCATGAGCTTCAATGGTGCTTAAATATATGTTTAAGTACATTACTCAATATGAGTAATGGTAAGGCTCTTCAGTATTCAAAATAAAAATCTTCACTGAATAGCTGTGAAAGTTTAAATAATCCTTGAAGAATATATTTCATATCACAGTCTATATTCGCTGTGTTCCTAAGCTTAACAGAACAAAGCTGTGTAATGGAAACAGGATGCAGAGTTCTCGGTTCATCACTCCTGCTAAACTTCTGCAAAGAGCTGTTTCCAGTTATGGTGTTATGTGATGGCGAGAAGAACCACCGCCTGCTGCCTCCGAGAGTGGGTACAGCCCTCGCACCCCCACTCCCCTGGTACACTCCAGAGAAAGCTATGCCGTTGGTAGCAGGCTGACCGGGGTACTGCGGGAAGATGTGGGAAGGAATTGAATCCCTTCTGGGGATGGCTCCTTCCTTCTCACAGGGAAGAGTTCATCAAAACAGATGTAACAGACACGTTAAAAATCCATGGATTTGCTGGTGCTTTCTAACAAAGGAGGCAAACTGATATAGCTAACAGTGAGTAAAGACTTAGGTGATTTAGCCAGAAATTGACACTCAGATGTTCTGATGCACTTTAAAAGACAAGCAACCCAATGCAGAAAGAGATTTTTCTTAGAAAAAAAAGACCAGTTTTGACCAGTTTCAAAAATGTAACACTGAAACAAACCATAGAAGCACCAAATTTACTTTCTTCTAAATCTAGTTTCAACACAGGATATCTGGCAGACAGAGTAAGTGGAACAAAGTTGACTGGGAAGTAAACATATATGAAATTCCTTATTCTAGACACTATCACCGATAAAACGGAATCAACAGAAATTACACAGGAGCATAAGGTGTGGTACTTAGATCACCTGTGTCCCAAAGTAGATGTAAAAAGGGCTACTTGTGCCTGCGTTTTCTAAAGCATTATTTGAAGCTCTTACCTTAAGCCTATCCATACTGTTAAAATTATTTTTTACATCTCTGAATTTTACTGTACAGTACTTGTGGGATGTGCTTATAATCTCTACTACCATTGTGCAGCAACTGAGAAATAATGCTATATGGTGTGTTTTACACACCTTTCTTTTTACTGAATTTGTGACATTTAATAAACTTCAAACCTTGATGAACTGTTGAAAGGCCTTTCAATCTAGCATGACTACACAATTAAGTCTGAATACTATCGTGACTCAATGCTATTCTTTAATCTCTCTGAGAGCTACAGCACAGAGCTAAAGCTGTCGTTACTAATTCTGTAATAGACATCAAGGGAAGAATAAACAGAAGAAAGCTTACTTCAAAGACCAGCGTCTCATTAGTTGGTCCTGCTGCATATAGACTCTCTGGATGGTTAAAAGAGCGTTGATAATCAAAAACTGTTCCAGCAAAAGGGAACTTTCCTGGCCAGTCAATTGTCCAGTCTCCTGTTAGGTAATACTTTTTACTCAGGTTGCGCACTGCAAGATAGCTGGTTGAGATTTGCATTTCATGGAGATGTATACTGCGTGCTCCTGCTGGAATAGTGACCACAGCATAGTAGTCTGAAATGAAAGAAGTAAGCAAAATTTTTTCAATTGCCATGCGGATAGAGATGGTTTACCGTTTTTCAGCCAGTTTGAAAGATATTGAAGATAGCTGTTCTGATCCACCAAAGTTACTTCATTTCCACAAGGAAAAAAAAATAAATCTGATTTTAACCCCCGATGTAGTCTGTAATCAGAGTAAATCAGAGGTATTTCAATTCCTGGAATTTTTCTTTGCAATTGAAGACAAGAAAAAGCAAGTTTACCTTAGAAAAATGCAGAACGGACTAATGGTAGTTTCACTGTAACTGTTTTATCATGTTTTCCCTGTAGTTTCCTGCAGTAGTTGGAAGGTACCACTTCAATCATGGGCAAGCTTTTTGAGGTGAGATGCACTGGGATGCAGAGAGTTCCCACAAAGCCCTATATATCACTACATCTCCTTCCTGTGACTCATTTCACTCTGAGCATTTAGAAACCTACTTCACTCTACAGTCAAATAAGATGCTACTGACAACCTTCAACACACACGGAACACAGCTCATTTTGCAGAGCATTAAGTTTAGCTTATTCTCCTAGTGTTGTATTTCTGTATTGCTATATCCTAAATGATTTCCTGGCATACCTCACTGTAGCATTGATATGTCTTACAATCATCAATAAATGGATCCTCAAAATACCTCTGTGGGTAAAGAAATATTTATTATCTCCATTTTATGCTTGAGAAACTGGAGTAAGGTGAGAGGATTTCACAATATGCCTGTGACAGTCCACTACAGGAAAGTCCACGTCCTAGTGACTGGATCATCCATTGAATCAACTGGACTGCTTCCCATCAACTTAATTTAAAAATGGATGTGGAAATGATGTCACGTTTGGCATTATGCTGTGTATCACTTTTTATATATTCTATTGTCCCCTTCCAGTCAGAACTGTTGACCCACTTGCATGAATCTTAAAATATTTTTAAAGAGGAAATTCACACATAAAAGGAAAAAGTGGCTTAAGAAACAAGAGGAATGTCTGCAGATTAACTAACCAAGACTTATGTTCATAGCTTTCTTGTTACCAAGAAACAGCAGAAACGTGAACTCTTCTCTCACTCTCCCTGTGATTTTCAGTTCACATCTGGACTTTTAGACACTCCCTAATGAGCAAGGACTCATATATATATTACATGGGGATACAGCAGAGCAACGAGTTGATGATCATGTGGAACAGTTTTCCTTACCATTAGCTTTGTGCTGGATCAAGTACTGGCCTTTAAAGAACTTGCATGTTGAATTATCTCCTTTACAAACTCCACAAGCATCCAGTACAGCTTTGGAACCAAGTCCATGATCACACCCTACTTGCTGCAACCAAAAGGCAGAAGTAAAGGACTCAGATACAAGGGAATTTGACGTAACAGCTGCATTTTCTATAAAGGAGTCAATTGCCCGCTTAAAAAAAAAAAAGACATTAAGATTGTAAGAAACTTAATTATTATCTTACTTCACAAATTCCATCAATGCAAACATCGTATTTATTTGGCGAACACAAGGTTCCGTCCTTCACTTTGCTGGACATTGCAAAGAAAAAGTCAAAGTCTTCGGCTGTACAGTACAATTTACATCTGTCTTCCTCTGTGGAAAACAAACAAACAAACAAACAAAAAGACAAGGAAGTATTAGACCTGTGGCACAGTTTAAAAATGAACGAACAAAAAACTCCAAGTACCCAGCTGTTTCTACTTGTATCCTACATGACATTTGGCAGCTACAAGGATTAATTGTGTAGTGACTTATTAGGACCCCAAGATAGGCAAAATTACAGCCAAATACATTTTAAAACAACGTGTGGGTATAACAGTCCACACACTCACAGAATTACATGTAAGAATTCAACACCAATGTGAAAATGAGCATATTTATTAGCTTTACTGCTGTGGCTGTGACTTCAGCTCCACTTGTCCATAGTTTTAAGTTTATTGTAATAATGGTATTTAATGTTTAATTAAAATTTGAAAAAGGTATGATTGCTCAAATGGTGTGTTCAGATGGAAGATAGGACAAGGGTGAGGTTTTCCCCTAACAAAAGCACTTTTCCTTTAAAAATGCCAGACCACTGTCAATCTAATTTATTCTTATACACAGATAGTATATTGTGCTTATAAAGGGCTGATAAATTCTACATAGACAAACACAATGATGCTATTGTGGATTTTGGCACAGTTGCTGAAATACAGTTTTAATACAATAGTGCAACAAATAAAGCAATGTAAAATTTTCAGGAACATGAAATTGGATTTAAAGTGGTATCCTTTTATTCTTAAATAAACAGCTGGATTTTCAATAGCATGTAGCACTTAACTTGTTCTACAGAGGCAAGGCATCTGTAGCAGTTTTGAGAACAAGATCATACTTTCAGCAGTATATAGATCTTGGGGGATATTTTGAAAAGCAGTTAAAGAGAATAAAGACAGGCATTTTCAATTTCAGCATCACTTGGGAATTTCTTGCTTTTGAAAAGGATGCCCTCTGACCCTAATTTAAACTTTTACTAAACACAGTCTTAAAACCAGTGTAGGCTACATTAACTTCTGTTAAATGAAGTATTATTCCCCCAATAATGTAGCATCCATTGTTACATGCTGCGAAACTGTATTTCCTCTTTCCTCTATTCACAATGGCTGTTAGGACACAGACTTCTAAATAGCAACTGAAATGTCTGCAAAATCTTTTAAAGAAATTATAATCAGGGTATGAATAGGTTATGGGTGTGTGTATACTTAATGGAATTGAAAACAAATTTTTGCAGGTTGTAAACAAAGCAGCTACAATGTGATATAATCCAGTGACTTTTCTTTAAGTAGCAGCAATTGTATATATAAACTGACTTTCAAACTGCAGCAAATGCTTGCTGTAATTGATTAAAATGAACATTGATGCAAACTATTTGCAAAACTAAGGTGCATAAATTAAAAATAAATTTTAAATCTACAAAAGACAAACAAGAGTTATTGAGACCTGAATTTTATAAAGATCTCTTAGTAAAAGATAACTTTAAAAAAACGTATGCCTGTACATTATTTGTTTTTCTAATTCTTAAGGGACTGTACCAGTAGAAAAGTCAGAAGTTTGATTTATTGTTACATTTTGAAATCTGAGAACATTCCAAAGGAAGGAAGATTCTGGTAGTGTTACTGTAGAAGCTCACATTTCCCATGCTGAAGAATCCATGGAATTTTTTTTTGTTTTCTATTGTTTTGTTTTTATACTAAAACATATGTAATATAAAAGAAAGGGCTAGCAACAGCTGGGGAGTCATGCTAAGGACAAAAGTTTAAATTCACAACCAAAATGAACTCTGCATGTTCATACAGGTGGTATCACATAAGAGCCGGATTCAACTATGCTGGAAAGCAAACATATCTCAAATAAGCCAACTCAATTTCTATTTGCTTACATCACGGTGTTATTTGCCTAAAGAATATGGATGATTTTCAGCTGGTAGCATGCTTCCTGCAATGGCCTTTGTCCATCAGAGCTGTGGCATAATTACCTTCCACTTTAGTGTATGGCTTCCATTTGTAGTACCATCCCCGGAAAGGTTTGCTGTTATATTCTGCACACTGCTGGGCACGGAAGTCCAAACTATTTGCTGGACATGGCTGAGTATTACAAAGTTGATAAATACGACTGGAACCTTGGCAGAATTTGCCACCATACTGTGGCCTAAAAAAAAAAAAGAAAAAAAAAATCATTTGCAGCACTTACTTTTTATGTGATTGGCACATGTTACATGCACATTAACAGAGAAAATGAGAGAATGTGTTATCTCAGGAGATCAGTATTTCTTATACAAACCATTAATTTTCGTAGTTGTTAAAACCCAGCAAAGCAGTTGCCATGAATTATCTAGTTGGATCACTGCAAACTCAGCAAAGATGCAAACATCTAGAGGTGAATCATGTGTTCACTAATTAAAATTTATAGCTATTTTGTATTGGCTGGTTTCAGTCTTGCTAATATAGCTATTTTTACTCCGTTATAACCCAGGAAGGAACATGTGCAAAGAATTACACATCACAATAAGAGTTAATAAAGAATAACATAGCACTGGTCAATCATAATCAAAATGAATAATGACATTTGGTTGTTCATTTATTTTGTAAATCATTTTGAAAAAGTGTGCTTTTAAACAAAGGAAGCAGGACTACACATAGTTGCCCTGCTCTACGATACCATTGACATTCATGAACAACTTTAAATATGTCACGTCTGCTTCAGCAAACCTTACTTGGGTGTTTCCCTTAATTTTGGAGAGAATGAAAAGAACATATTCTGTTGCTTTGCTTTGCATAACTCATCTTATGTTATCAGAATTATATATATATTACTATTTGGTCTATGTCTGTGACTGTAAGCTGATTTAAAATGCAAGAATTGCTCTTTTTAAAGTGGCGGAGAGACCCTGCAAACCGATGAGATACGTATTCACTCACTTCCTTATTCCTTATGGATCTCCTAAAAATCCACTTATGTTATTTTTGCAGTTCCACAATACTCAGATATACTTCTGCAAGTACTGAGCCAAGTCTTTAAAACCCCAAACTCTAAGAACTGTGTGATATCTGTTTGTGATATTATGCTATTTGTTGCATCGAGTGAAAAAAAAAAAAAAAAAAAAAAAAAAAAGAGAAAAAAAAGCGAGAATTCTGCAGCTGCATACATTTATATTATGATTTTTTAAAAATTGGGGAACATACATGCTTGGGAAACAAGATCTTTCAGTGGATGGCATAACAATGTTACACACATACTACAGACAAAAATGAAAATAAAATATATCAGGTAATAAAAATATTATTTTAGTCAAGTTATTACTTATTTAATAATAATCATTATTTAAGATATATTTAAATGTAAAATACCATTAAATTTAAATATATATTATTTATAGTTAACTATATAGCTAGTATAAAAGATACAGTTGTAACAAGTGTAATCACATTTGTTTGTTTAAAGCTTCAAACAGTATGCTGTAACCCTGTATCAAGTATCTCATGCAACTTTTAACATGCATCTGTCTGGGAAGTAATATGGAGAAAGCTTGGTGCAACATGGGTGAGAAAAACCACATACATTTTATTTTTACACTATTCCGTATTGTAAATTTTAATTCCCACACATCTAACCCACTAACTAAGCCGGAGCTTGGTTCTCATGTTTTAAATCAGCTTCAAATGTACACAATACCTCACAATACCTGGCTTCTCCAGAATCCTGGGCTACAAAATAGTTTCTCCAAGGAAGAGGTGTAAACCCTCTGCTGTGCCGTTTAAAACTGGGCTAAAGCACCAGAGAAATGTGTTGTGGAAAAAGCACTTCCATTGACCTTTCTTGAGGTCATCTACTTGAGGTCAACTACACTGACACTGGGTACAGCAGCAAAGCTCTTAAAAAGAGTCGGATTTTCCATACTAGCTGGTGGCAATTCAGTCTTTGAAGGGCAGGGAGGATATGAATTATCAGTGAAGTCAGTATTTGTGCAGCTGGGGGGAGCCTGGAGTTTCGGCAGCCAAGTGTTGGGTCCTTACTCAATTCTCTACAGACTTTCTTTACAGCTTCAGCACATGTATGATTTCTGAATTCCTTCAACCCCAGTGAACAAATCTGCTTTAGTGGAAGGAAAAGAAGCAACCTCCTTCCAAGTACATGCCACCAAATAAGCAATATAATTGAATTATTTATGGCTAAATCGTGATTTCTAGCCACAGGCTTGTATTTAAGGATGGTATAAAATTCCACCGAACTAGGGGAGCACTGAAAGAGGCATTCTGTTTCTCAACTCTGTTCCAGCATTTTAATATTACAGTACATTCCCATTACTGAAGCCATTGGCCAGAGAATTGATGGAAACATCTCCACCTTCATTTTTTACCAACCAGATGTCAGCTGAGTAATTCACAGGAAACTAGATGTAGGACTACAAAACCAAATTTCAGAAAAAAGGACTCTTATTGACACTGATAAAGTCACGCTTTTGTTGTGATGTTTATACCAACAGCTTTTGGCTTCAGACTAACAGCTCTTTGAGTATAACCATGCTCAGATGTGAAAAAAAAAAAGGTATTCCAATATTTTTATAGTAGTATAGTACCCCTAATGCAGATACAGCATAAACTTTCATAGGTGTACCTTCCCAACTTTGGCACGTACTGGTAAAGATCCCTGCATGAATAAATGGAATAAATGCTGTTGAGAAAGCCCAGCACAGTCTCCAAAGAATGAATTGTAAAAGGAGTATAAGTACAAAGCTGCCAAATTCATATAAGACTCAAATATTAAAATGCTACACATGTAGCGTAAATAAATTCTACAGTACCCTTAATGGAATGCACTTAAAGATCAACGAAAGAAACTAAAATGGCTATTCACTGGAATGTAACAGAGAGTGTAAAATCCTGAAAAAAAAATAATTAAGGAAAATAAGGAAAATATTTCATGCATTATAAAGGGAATGAGACTGAAATTTCTGGACTCCTATTTTTTCATGTTTTGTAATCATTTAAATTGAAGTGAGGACATTTCTGCTCATATTATGACCATATTATGACAATATCACAAAGCTAGACAATTGTTTTCTGCATGAATTCAAAAGATCTTTCACAATCTTCCTTTTTATTAATGCTTTCAATGGCATCGTAATTTTACACGGGCTTACATCTGCATTGTCTTTACTCACAGATATTGTACAGAAAAGATTAAAAAAGAGATGTTGAAGACATTTTATTGATTTAGTCTTTTGTTTATATACATGCTAAAACTCCATTCTACTTCTGCTTCTACTGAACAATGCGCTATTGTGAAGTGGGTAGGATGCAGTCCCACAGATACAACTTAGGTATTAATTCAAATCTCTTGGGTGCTCTTCAGGTTCTTTCCCAGCTAAACTATTAAATTATGTAATCTATTTCTATCTTGGAAAAGTACCCCAATTGTAAAATGTTGTGATTTATGAAAACCAGATCCATGAAATTACACTGGGACAATTTATAGACACATAATTATTTTAGCAAATTGTCATAACCCTGTGTTCTACAGATGACCTCCATAGGTGTCTGCTATTGTGAATTTGTACATAACTGAGGTGGTAATTCAGGAGCCGTATCCAGAGCTGTTTGGGTGTGGTCACGACGTCCAACTTATTAGTATCAAGAGAAAGGGAATTGAATTGTTTGGATATCATTTTCAAGAGGGGAATTTCCCATGCTAACACAGATAATAAGTATTTCATAAGCAGCAGTCTGAAGCTGTATTAGCTGTATTACCTGTCTAAGCTCTTAAATAAGGCGTGTCACCATTAAAATCATGAGAAACCTAGAAATCCCCCCCAATTCTCCTGTAAGAAAGTCCAGTCAGTTCTTCAGAGATCCACAGCCCCTATCATAATCTCTTGTAGAAATACGTATTATTTATTGTCGTTCTCAGAATTTTGCTATCCAAAATCTTCTGTCAGATTTATGAACAAAAACATTAGCTCCTACACAAACCTGGATTAGGAAAACTGACATAAATATCTTACATATGAAATAATACGCATATATATATTGAGATATCTAAACATCTGAAATATATTTCAGAAGTTCAGAAAGAAAGGAATCATTATGCTTTGTTTATGTGTAGTTTTAGAAGTGAACAATGAACAGTCAGTAGGCTATAAATCTTTCCATGTGGTTTAACATTGAAAATGGATAGGATTCCACTTTTATATAAAAGTGCTGTGATGTGAAATACAGTTACCTGGATATCCATTCACTGTTGTATATTGATGTGTAGATGGCTTGTTTATAGTCTGTAATTTCATCACTCTAACTCTGAGAGAGATTTATAGTATATTCTTCTTGCTCTAACTGGATTATTACTAATGTAATAAAATTTAATTTTTTTAGAGAGACAGTACAGTTCTGGTATCAAGCCTTACATGGTTACATCAAGTCTTACATCAGGTCTTACTGAAATTAGAACAGATAGATCACTCTGGGTACAAGTTTTAAATATATGCTACAGTAACAGACACATTGCAAGTTAAAGAGCTTTTGTGTTAACATAATTTGAAATCATTATTAGTTATTATTGTAAGCCAAACCGAAACATTCCAACTAGTGGGCATTCTTCTGTCTTGCATGGAGAGCAAGAGAAGGCTTATAAATCAATGCAAAGAACAAGGTACATACATGCAAATTCAGCAGGAAAAACAGAGACCAACATAAGAAAACCAGAATATATGTATATGACACATAATTGAGAATCTCTACTCTCGTGCTAACGATTTTTCATTAAAAAATGAAACTATCCAAGCAATTTTATTATCAAAAACCACAGAGAGACAACAGAAAAGGTTGAGAATGCCCTGCTATGGATCTGCAAAGACTGACTGATGAAGGATAATAAAGACTATTTTAACTAACTTGAGTTTTCCTATAACATAGTATATGAAGCATGGATATTACTACTGGAGCACTGTGCAATAGGTGTGAGGCTTCTTTACAGCCTCATATAAACTGTGTCATATTTTCTCTATTCTTTATTACTGCAGTTTAAGTGCTGTTTTTATTGTGTGCAATGAAGAATACATGTGTATATGCCTGTTAAAGTTTTGTATGAAATAAAACAGTGACATCATTTTTTTCTACTAAGTTAGAAAAGATTCTGGCCTGATAACATTTTACTTCTACTATGAAATAGTATTGGAAGGAATAGTAGCATGTACAGTGATAAGACGTTCACTAGAGGAACATGCTAGAAATGTCTTATGAGTTAGCATACAACACCATAGTTCAGCAACTTTATTCTGACTTGTGAAACATAAAAGAATACAAGAATATGACAGACATACAAAGTCATAAATCTAGAACCATTTTGATACTGACTTTAAATGTCTTTGGTTTATTATTCTGGACAGTATGATCTCATCAGAAGCCTTAAATTACAGTTAAATTATTAGGTGTGAATATGTCTGTGTGGCATTTCTTTACTGCAGCAGGTGTTAGATAAACTGCAGTGTTACAAAATAAATTCAAAAATTCAGAGTGGATAGATGTTACAGTGTTCTAGCAGTCTTTTGACAGCCACTACTTTCTTCTAGTGGACAGAACATATTTCTGTTCTTTAGATACTGACTGGTCATAATGGACATGAAAGAATGGTCTAAGAAGCATTACACACATATCATTTCCCTACAGAAATGGACCCTATTTGTTTTGTTTTAATAACATAAATAGCATAAAAATAATACCTTTTTCATATCTATGTCTTACTTTGGATTGTTGCAGTGTCTTTCTTGATATGTGATCCCACCTCCGCAAGTCCGAGTGCACTGTGACCACTCAGACCAGGCAGACCATTCACCATTTACAGGCTTGGGTCCATGATCACCATATTTGACACACTGTCCTCTTCGACACCACTGCCAAAAGAATGCCAAAAAATATCCCATCAGAGTTAGTGGTACCTAGTAGGTGCAAAAGAAAAGAAAAAAAGAATGGACATTTAAAAGCTCTAGCGCTTTACCCTAAGAAATCTACGGTCACCCAATGAACTCAATGATATAGTTCACAGTACAACAAGGACTCTGAAGTAGGAGATTGGTCAACATGATGGTATAGATAAATAGTGGCCTTAAATTTGTCCAAGCTCTGATTCACGATCTCTGAAGCACAAATTTTCAAAACTGTTCTTTTGGAGAGTATCTTTTTGGGTTATCTTCCCCCAAAAATTTGATGGTCTTGGTTTGTCAGAACCTCAAAATCTCCCATGTAATTTAAAAATAGCCTGCTAAAATTCTGCTAAAATTTCTCTCCTTTTATCATTCACTTATGAAATATTATACAAAGAGAAAAAGCGAAACAGAACATTTGTCAGTAACTTGAAAATCAAAACAATATTCTATTGAAACAAACATTACAGCAAAATAAAATATTTTGTGTAATTATAGATTATTAAAATAGAGTTCAACTATAGCAAATAGCCATGTTCTAGTAATGATCATTAATGATAATATGCATGATGGCCTTAGTTTCTACAGCAAGTATTATGGCTTAAGAAATATTTATATCAAAATGGAATTTGAAGTCTTGATCTAATTCCTGTTATAATTAATGGATTATTTTTTTTGTTGATTTAGATTTTCTAGATGTATCTTATTCTATAGCTCGACGGGAGAGGCATCACTACCTACAATCAAATAGACACCACTGTGAGGACAAGTCCTGACTATGTATTGCAGTGCAATCTTCTACAGAGCAATAGGCAAGTCCATGATACAAAACCTGGGGTGGTCTGGATAAAGCTGGTTTTGAGGGGAGCTAGTATTTAACCCAATACAATCTAAAACCAAGATAGAATGACATCCTATTTAAAAGAACTTACCATACTTATACCACAAGCTGTTCCCTCTGCTGCTGGCATGAACTTAGTCTCACATCTGTGACCTACTTTGTGACACCAGAGAGATTTGCATATATCCTGAAAAGAGAAAGAAAAAAGTACTTATCATAGAACTCATAATTCCTATTATGTCTTGGTGTTTAGAAAAAGTAACAAATGATATATGCCTTTGCTACCATATAAGCCATATAGACAAAAATTTCTGCATTTAGAATATCCAGAGTTTAAGATTCATAGCACAGCCATATGCTGTATATTGCCTTCATGTTTATGCACCATTTCACTATATACATATTTTTTACTATTTTGAGTGTGAGACTATGCTAAAAAAAATTGTGTTAAAATGTTAAAGGCTAAAATTAAAACAAGTCTGCAGGGACAACAAAGCTGAACAGATTTTCTAAAACATGGGAGGTGGCTGGAAACAGTCTTTTCCCAATGCAGTTCACTCTCATCTCTTTTTAGCTGTTGAAGAAACACTGCTTGCATCAACTGATAAATATGGTGAATATAAAATAAATCAAAAATTTCCATAATAATAATGTGAGTAAAAGAAATGACAACACTTTTCAGAATGACCACTCTGGATTATTTCACAAAATGTCTTCTCTGAGGAGGCCAGCAAGGACTGTAATAGTCACTATAATAAAGGGTTAATCTAAATTAATCCTTCATCACAGAGTCAGAAGTTCCATTTTTATTGTTCTTAAATGACTCTATAGATCTTTTCCAGGCTTCCACATCAATGCACAGGAGTAAAACAAAACACAAGAAGCTTAGTCCTTTTACCACCCTCATCCCTCATGAAAGTTTTGATCAAAGCTCTACTGCCTGCTAATGTCCATAAGCATAGTAGGCAAGGGCTCAGGGGTCTAATGTACCCAACTGCACACCTTCTGACTCACAGAAAGCACAAATTTCCTTCTGAAACACCTCAGGAATGGTGATATTCCTCAAAGGAGGCCAGTGCCTTCAAAGCAAATTGCCAAGCAAGATAAAGTAGAGAAATAGCCCCGGGCTCTGGAGAACAGTGTTACTTCTACTTATAGAATGCTGCAGTTCCCTAATATAATTTTAACTTTCCACAAGGATATCAATAGGTACCTTTACAAAGCTGAGGTTGCACACTTTCGCTTTCATTCCAAATTGCCATTTGCACTGGGTATCTGCATCATAGATCTGCCCAGGCAGTTTGTCAGGGTATTTATACTGTCCTGTTTGCTTCGGTTCATCAATCAGACAGGCAGCTTGAGCTGTACTATAATGAGAATGTATAGTGATTATGACTAAGGTCTTTAAATCACAACATTTTAATTTGCTACAGAACAGCAAAAACATATAGTATGGTATACAGTACTTTTAATTAGCTTTATAGTCATGTACTGAGATAAGAATATATGCTTGCAGGAGCCAAAAGATCTTGACATCTTGTTGGTAGCCTGACCTGCAAACTTTTAAGGAAGCAGGAATTTCCAGGCTTTGGGACTGTTGTGACAGGAAAAAAAATTATACCAAAGTATTTTGCTCCCTTTATTTGTATGTAAAAAGATCAAGGTAATCTGGTCTGCTTCTTTCCCTTAAATAGATTCCCAAAATCAGGAATCAAGAGTCAACATGGACACTGTCTCACTTCAGCATTCACTTCAAGTGGATCAACAAACAGAAGCCTTCTGTGGCTTGTGTGCTTTGGGTTGGCTGGGTCTAGCTTAAGACCAAAGGTACACTTTGGTCTGCTTTTTATTTCCTTTATGTGTGCTTGAGAAGCCATGTGTATGGAAGGTAACCCTATGCTAGATAGATCTTCCAAGTGTAAGTCTGTTGGACCATACTGCATGCTGGAGGGCTTATGAGTTTTTTTCAATTTGCATTTTGCTTGTGTAAGCTGAATATGCTGCATCATTGGAGCACACAAAGTCACCAAAACTCTGTCACCTTTCCTATCCATTGCTCTAAGATAATAATTTGAAACCAAGTACTGAATAATTTGAAACCAAGAAACTGAAATATGTAGGAATTCGATTCTTTCTTCAGAGAATTAACATCTACAATGCCCTTACTGGATCTGGGTCTTAGTACCACTTACACATTTTTACATAATGACACATAGTCTACCCATGTACAGCAAATAAAATGAAAATTTGGCAAGAAAGAACTGCAATTCTGATGACATTAAGCTCAGAAAAATGCAGCTCCTTTAAAAGCATCACTGAGTAGTACCAACACCCTGGAGAAGTTAACTGGCATCTTTCTCTTTTTAATTTTTTTTTTAACCAGAAGCAGTGTATGAAAAACTTAAAATGTCCTTACTCATGCCATGAGCTAGATCAAGAGAGAAACTCTAGGGAGAAAGGCAACTGATGTTAATTTACATTTTGCAATGACTTCGGCACTACTGTGTCGGCTCTCTGTGTTCACTTCCTGCTAATTCTCTACTGACAGGAATGCCTGGGAAAGAATGATATGCCAGCTGTTATTACTGGGTATTCATGGAGGGTGAAATTTGTTGTTTTGAAGTGAGGCAGGAAAAAGACACTTATATTGCACAGAGAAGTTGTAGATGGCCCATACCTGGAGGTGTTCAAGACCAGGTTGGATGAGGCCCTGGGCAACCTGATCTACTGAGCAGCATCTCTGCCCATGGCAGGAGGTTGGAACCAGATGGTCTTTAAAGACCCTTCCAACCCAAGCCATTTTATGATTCCATGGCTCTCTGATTCTATACCATACCACCAATACACCTCAGATGTCCAAGTGTGCAGGCTCAAATAGTATACTGGTTTGAGCACATTTTAAAAGAGGTGAATTTCACACCTATGTAATTTTTATGTCTGTTCAAGAGTTCAAGGCCATTTACTAAGATACATTCCCTGACACTGGTCCAGATTAACATCTGACCTACCTGAGAAATTTATTGAGATACTGCCTGCTGCATACAGACCAAGAAAACACACCATTGTTTCCTGTAAGTGTAGGAGACATAATATTGCCCTCAGCTTTTCTGCAAGGATTTCCTTCTCCATCATGAATCATACCAAAGCTGAAAAAGAATCATACATGAGAGTGAAAAATTACATTAACCAGAAGCAAGACACAATTTGTGGCAGAAGAAACACATTACAGTCAACACCTCTGTGTTTGAATTCCACAAAAGGATGAACACATATGCACAAACCACCATTCAAATGACTATTAGGATAAAACTAGTTCCAGTTAATAGCATTCAGACTTTACTGTCATCATGCACTTGTATGATTAGAAAAAAATAGTCATTTTTCAAGAAAGATGGTGATGGACAGGAGCTCTGCAATGTGAACTGATGACAAGGCATTGCCATCTAATTACCGGAGTTACAGACTGTTTCAGAAGTTTTACAGTTCAACCATTGGTCTTTTTTTCATGAAGTTGTGCCTGTTTGTTGTATCATGAATTGCCAGTGAAAAATTCTATCTAACATCCACTTTATAGCTTTATATGTCCACCTTGTTGGACATCCCATAACAAGCCAAGAACTGATTTTACTTGGAGTCAACTGTGTCTTGGAAGGAACTCCTAGGGGCAATGGGGGCGGGGGGAGGTGGGGAGGAATATTATACTGTCTATAGTAAGCCTGCTCTCCAGATAAACAGATGATGAATTTCTTGCAAAATCATGGTGAAAGAGAAATATTCTGAAAAGTTCAATTCACAGCTATAGGTATATGTTTTTGCAGCCTTTGTCAAATGGGGCCAATCAATGCCAAAATCAGATTTATACTCCAGATGCCCTATTTTCATGTCTCCAAAATGCAAAGTACCTTATAGGAAAAAAAAAAAAAGGCTAAACAAACAAACAAAAAAGTGACTAATGAGTTGTGTGGATAATTGCAGCAGAGGGATTACCCCAGATTGATTTTTCCTCAATGTGCTCTCTCATCTCTCTCGTTTATAAGCAATAATAAGCAATAATAAAAGCCACATTGAAAATGATAAATGATGTGGAGCTTATGGTTATAATAAATTTAATTTTCAGACTTTATTTCACTGCTTTATATTTACTCACTGTACAGGACATCTGTGGATTTCAATGTGTTTTGAATAGAAATTTCAAAATCTGTTACATCTACATTGTAGTACATTGGCGACTTTATGAATGCAATGTGTGCACATGCAGGGAATATCTAATTTACTGGGCATGATCCTCTACTATTTTAAATCATTGCAGGCTTGTCAGAGTTGCATGTGTTGCCACCAACTGAGGATCCAAGCTTTCTAAAATATATGTCTCATTCTATAAATGGACAAAAAAATGCCAACTGAGCAAATATGTTATAATCCTTTATAAAATACTAACTTTGTTCACATGCATTACAGCCAACAGATCCACAGTTTTAACACCCACTCACTCAATGGGCTCTGAACTCCCAAAGGAAACGTTAAGCTTTCAGGTAAAAACACAAACTACTTAAATAAAACCATAAAAAGTGTGTAACAATTGAAGCTACTCAGTGGATGACAGTGTGATCTATACACTATACAATACCCTCTTAATAAGAAATACTTGGATTAATATATTCACAGTGGACCTCAGCACCTATAGTATGGTCACAGTTTTTCATACAGCAAGACTTTGTATTTATCTGCATCCATATTAATATGAGATCAATGCAAAACAGTCAAATCACTCCATTTATTTTACTGAAGTGGTTAGCGGTACCAATCCTATATTTGAATTGAAGTTTCTCCTAAAAATTCTGAGTTGGTACAGTCAGGAGAGAACTCTCTGAAATGACACTTGACTTTCAAAGACACACAACAGACATTTAATGAGCGGAATAAGAAAACTCCAGGAAATGTCCTGTATGCATCATCCTGTCAGATAAGAACCATGGTCTGAACCTTCAATAATTGCCACAGGGAACCATTTTTTCTCCAGGACCAGAGCACAGCCTGAAAGCACTTCTTAACCTGTTATATAAACACTGATGATCAATAGATGAGATCCTAAATTTTCAAAATTGCACTAAATTACCTTACACCTTGACATAATGAATCATGTACCGTTTCCAAAGCCGCATGTTGCATGCTGATTGTTAGGATTGCCAGACAATAATTCTGAGAACATTTTTCTTCCACAAATCTCTGTATCACAGAGACCAAGTTCTCTCATTTTACACTTCATATTAGGTAGTCTCAAGGACATGAATATGAACAGATGATAAGAGTTTGTACCTGAGGCAGCTGTTTTCTAGCAGATAAGATGCATTTCATTAGACAGGAGTATGGAAATATACCAAGAAGCTCCATAATATAAGAGGCTCCCCAGGGAAGTGGTCACTGCACCGAGCCTGTCTGAATTTAAGAAGAGATTGGACTGTGCACTTAGTCACATGGTCTGAACTTTTGGGTAGACCTGTGCGGTGTCAAGAGTTGGACTTGATGATCCTTAAGGGTCCCTTCCAACTCAGGATATTCTATGATTCTATGAATCAATGGCAGTGGTGAAAAAAAGAGAAAAAAAAACAACCAACCAAAAAAAGTATTTAAGAGGTTCCAAGTATAATCTCTAAAAGTGAATAAAACAAACAAGAAGGAGATTAAACTACTAAAGGAGATAATTCTTGAAAAATAAGCTTTGAGCCTGATTCTCTCCCTCATACTGATCGAAGGGCATTAAAATTCTACTGAGCTCAGTGAAACTGCATTAGTGTGCCATGAGGATGAAGCCATATACATTTTACATATTTGGTCCCACTGAAAGCATTGGCTCAGTTCCCATGGGCTTCACAAGTAGCTGGATTATTCTTTAATTCCTTGTTTCCCTTCAGACCTGTGAAAGGGTCACTCATGTAGACATTAGGTCATAGTATATACTGTAGAGTGCATCCGTACAATGAAAATTAAATAGTCCTGATTCAGTCATGCAGAATCAGAAGGATTCATGCCTTGAGCAAACAGCAGAATATAGTTGCGCTGCTTTTGAAGGATATTACGCGCACAAATGTTGCTGTACAGAATAATGATCTTATGTCAGTGTTTTTTCTAAGCCTTGATTTCAGGTTTGTTCCACATTGAGAAGATATATTTCTATACCACCAGCGGTTAGTTAGAATCCAACTTGAGTTATGCTGGAAGTGAAAGTCAAAAACATGTAAAAAGTTGTGAAAAGGAATTAAAAGGTATCTGGAGAAAATAGGACAGTAAAAGCTATTTGTCTTCTTTAGATCTTAATTCAAAAATTCAGAGAATAGCTGAAGCTCCACAGAAGACTACCAATTGTGCTTGAGACAGAAGTTAGGAAAATGACACTCTTATTACCATAGAAATCAAATGGAAATCCAATGGATGTATCTACAGAAAGGCTAAAACTGCCACACAGGTTGTTCATAACCAATACATCGAAAAATAAAAATACAATACAAGCTCCATGGGTGTCTATAGATGCTGTCTATATTCTAATAATTGCTCTCTGTGATTCATGGCTAGCTGATTTATATTAATTGATGCTGTGTTTCCATTCACTTACACATTTATTTATAGAAGGAGTAGGTAAGACTCGTGAAAAATAACTTACTTGTGTCCAGATTCATGAGCAATTGTAAAAGCCAGTCCAAGGCCTGTATCTTCGTTAATGGTGCAACTACGATATTTGCTGCACATACCACTGATAGGTGCAAATCCTGAAAGAAGGAAATGGTAGAAGAGGTTGTTCCTCTACAGAATGCTAAGTACATACATCATCTACACTATTCCTAATAAGCTGCTCCTACTGTGTTGCATGAAGATGCAAGATGGCTATCTACTTCATCAGTTTTATCATCTAAGAATTAAAGCAGACTTTTATTTGACAATAAAGGGACTCCTATATAAGAAGTTAATGCAAATCAAACCTAACCCTCCAAAATGCAGTTTACTGGTACAGATTATTCTTAAATAAAATAAAATAAAATAAAATAAAATAAAATAAAATAAAATAAAATAAAATAAAATAAAATAAAATAAAATAAAATAAAATAAAATAAAATAGAGTGGCTCAGAATTATTTCAAAATCTCAAATATTCCTTGAAGAGGTGACAATCCAGAAGGATGTTTTCAGACAGCTTATCTGTCCACTTTTGCTGGGAATATTCTGGAAATATTCTTTTTCTTCTAGGTAACTCAAAGAAATATATGTAATAATAATACAGCTCTTTCCTGTTCAAGAAGTTTAACATTATAAATTGGCCTTTGTTATTTGTTTTTTAAACAAATTTAAGTTATTAAATAAACAAATTTTAAAAGTTATTTGAAAACATTTCAGTCTCTGTGAATCAAGATGCTGCATCCACGAGTTTCTCAGAACTCTGTTTGAGAAACTGTTTTTTTATCATACCTAAAGTATCACAAGGCTCGTTTTTCCAAGAGCAGATATCAAAACCCGTAAGCAAGATGGCATGGTCATGGCGCTTTCCATTCTTCCCAACCAGAGCAGATTGCCATTGACAAAAGCTGTTCAGTGACTGGTCTGCATGGTGGTTAATCAGTAATCCACCCTGTAGGTATTTCACAGACACAGAAAGAAGGTGCTTTCATCAAAACTTGAGAAAGGTGCTTGAAGGAAGAAGAGTTGGTTAGGGAAAAGAGAATTATTTTTGTTTGCATTTTTTCTATGTGAACTTATGCAATCCTGTATTTACTATTTGTGATGACCAATTCAGTTGATGAATTAATCTATTAGAATTATAAAATAAAACTGAAGCATTCACCAGACACAGATATTTTCAAAGTCAGCAGTTGAAATACAATAAATAGAGATTTGATTCCTGATAAAACTGAATACCAAAATATTTTTAACCTTGTGATTAAAATTTTTGGAGATTTTGGTGAAGGAAAAATATTATCCAAGTAAATTAACCCATCAAAAGTTTTTCTCATCAGGAAAGATTTTTTCTTCTTTTCTTTCAGAACCATTGCCAAAAGAATCAGCTCCATTTCCACCTTCTGTTACATGCTGTCTACAGTTTGGATCTTTTGTCTCTTTCTTCTGTTCATCCCACTGGAGAGCCTACTTCAAAACCTACAAGTAGATTTCTCATTCCAGACTTCTCCAAGAAGATGTTGGAAACTGTTAAGTTTTATCTTATTGGATGCATTTCAAAGTTTCTAAAGAACATTTATATGAAAATGAAGGTTTTAGTATCAAAAGAAAAAAGCAAAAGCAGTGACATCTAGAAAAGAATTTTTGAGCTTTTTGTGATTTCAATCTTCTTCTCACACTTTATGTCATAAGAATGACAAAGACTTCTAATGAAAGTTCATGTACATAACAGAGGAACATCCAGTGTTCCCTGTGAACAGTATCAAATGAAGTACACACCACAAAAATTCTGATACAACTTACAGGCTCTTGTTCCAAAAGAAGAAGACTCACAACAATGATGTTTATGTCACTTCCAATTGTTCCATCTTTAAACAAACTGGAAACCTGTAGTGATTATTGAAAATGAAATATTATCTACATGTATTAAAAAATAGTTTTTAAATAGACATATGTATTGAGTTATCACATTCACCTTCATTTTTCAATACAAGTTAATGGAATTATATATCTTTTAGGATTAATCCAAAAGAGCTTAACCCAGAATTATGCCCCAAACCACTCCACTTATTCAAAACACTTGAAAACTTGATTTCAATGGGCTTTGTTCTGTCCTTGTTCTCTTAGATCAAGTGTAATCAGTGTCACAGTTCAAGTTTTGAAGAAAAAATTAAAGGAGAACAAGGCCACAAAGGAAAATGTATTTCTAGTTATATTATTTTTCTCAAAATAAATTTGCTTTCTCAATTTTTTGTTTCAAGGAGTGACATCAGACTAAACAGATTAAGACTCGTGAAACTAAATAAAAGTTTCAGTTTCAGCATACATGATTTCTTTGTACTATACAAGATATATTTTAAAATTTAACATTTGTAAATATTCTCCAAACATTTATATTTTTTTTACCCTACAGTAGTGTTGTCAGAGCTGTGATAATCCAAAAAAAAAAAATCATTATAAATAGTTTTTTGGCCTAAGTAACACATTATATGAGACTTGAAGAAGAGCTTGTCTATGTTGTGCCTGCCCTTTCTGGTATCACCATTTGTCTAATGAAAGATACTCTGACATAACAATATTTCACAGGGAAAACATACTTTAATTACATCAGATCTTACCATATTCATAACTGTTAAAATGTATGTTGTTACATTTTCCTTGCCATGTTTCTCTAACATTTTTTTATCTGCCACAACAAGGGTTTCAACATTTAGACTTCCATTTTTCTGAATTTTAGCAGGTGACCTTTTGAACCTAGCAGAAGTCCCATATTCATCTGAGCGAATGTATGTCTCTTCTGTGGGTGGCTTAGGTGCATCTAAAAAGGAAATAAAACTCAGTTTGGGGAAGGATTCAGATCACCCATGATCGGTTTCATCAGATACGGAAGTAACACAGGTTTAGAGCCATATTGTTTTTACAGCACATTATTTAATACTTATGAGTAGGAAGTTCTTGTATATTTATTAAACAAACAAAAAAAAAAAAAGATTAATTCTTCAGGGTAGGATGGCTATAGGGGGAGATGGAAATAGGAGAAAAAACATATGTATTCTGTAAGCAGTTCAAAATAAAGAATTAATCTAATAAATTGGTAGCATCTGTGGCAAAAAAAAAAAAAAAAAAAAAAAAAAGAATTTTTAACAGAATACCTACATATGTCCTGTCCTTTTGATAACATCTAGAAGTGTTTGGCATATGCTACTTACATCGCAGTTGAAAAAAAATCCTTTCCGCAACAGACGTCCACCACCAGAAAGGAGATATACCATAAGTGTCCAGAAAGGAGACACACCACAATTAAGTTCTATTCAGTGGCAAATTTGCAACTGACATTGCTCCTGCTGGGAATGTATTTATTTAGCATAGGTAAATGTCAGGAAACAGCAATCAAGGCTTGACAACAGGATATGTGCATCCAGCCTGCACACACTAATGTTGGGGTGCACTTTTTCCCTCTGTGCTTGTATAGCTTGGTCAATGTCAAAGTCATGGAATGGTTTCCAATCCATTTCTTCAGAGAGACCGAAACGGGAAAGGAAATCTATATTCTACATCCTATAACTCTCCAATTGCTCATTGCTTCTTTCACCTAAAGCTACACTGCTTTAGCACTAAGAATTAACTCAAAGGCCACTTTTTAAGGCCATGCTAACCATTTGGATGACAGTACAGTTTATTTGTTTGTTTGTTTGTTTGACATGGGATGTAACATGAGGCAAGTGAAGGAGCCTCAGGTAATTCAAAAAATCTTGCCTGTGCCTCATCAGAAAGTTAGTCCAATGACAGAGCAACTTCCAAGCATCTCAAGCTGGAAAATCAGGAATACCACAGAATGGACAACAGAAATCTGCTTTCAAGAATTAAGTCACGCTGAACTCTATTTAACATTGCAAGTGACTGTATTAGTAAGATTTGAAAACACCACTCATTACAAAAAATTATCCTTTACAAGTTCAGAGAACTCCTCTTCTGGAAGCACGTCAAGACATGAAGACATGCCTCACCCAAGAGTAAAGCACTCAGTTTAGGGCACATCAGTTTCCATGTTTTGAAAGCAATATAACTTCAAGGCACTTGACTCATAAAAAATGGTGCTTATATTTACATGTCCTGTAGACTGACCCTCAAGCAGTGGAGTTTTGTTCTTGGATTATCTTCACTGCTACTTATAAAAACTATGCAGCAGTATGAAAATGCAATAACCAAAATGTGTTCATTTATTACAGGGACCAGCATTATGTAAAAGCTAAAGACATGAATAATTCTGAATTTGGACAAGTAGTCATGGGGGGTACAGCAAATAAGGAATAAGACCACAGTGGACAATGTAAATAAAATTAAATACTGCAGAGCAGAATAGCTAACTTAGAACCATTTTGTTTGCTTTGAAGCAGGCATCAGGAAAAACAGACAGGAGCAGAAGGGAGTATGTAATGAGGTAGCTTTGACCTGCATCAGAATGCAAATATTTACAGTTGGAATCACAGACTTCTGCATCTGAGGTCTAGCTTTCAAATCAGTGAGGAGAAGGATTTTTGAAGAAGCAGTCACTTTTTAAAAAGCAGTTATCTGGCTTCAGATAGGCCTCAGCCTCAGCCATCTTTTCCACTACCTCCTTTCTCGTTCCTTCCTTTCTATTTTTCTCTGTCTTCCCTACATGCCTATTGGAAAAGGAACCTGCTCATTTTCTCACAACACAAGCAAGTTGGAAGAATGTAACTGGACTGACAATATTTTCAATACTGTGTGCAATCCTGGAGACCCTCCTTAAGTAACTCAACTTAGAAGCAGATCAGTTTACAAAGAGAATCAACTGAAGACTGTAAGTACAGATATAGGGTCCAAGGGGGCTCTAAAATGTTCAGAAATTTGAAGGTCAAATGAAGGAGTCAGAATAGATCTTGGCAGGTTACTATGCTCCAATATGTTTTTTAGGAGGTGGCTCCAAAATTTTATTTAAACAATTTACGTGTTTGTTTTTTTTTTTAAATCTCAGTTGCTGAAACTTTCATTATCAGATGGTGAGCTCTGAAAGATTTATGCTCTGTCCTCTTAGAAAGTAGTGATTTGGAAGGCTTCTCCTCCACCTTCAAGCCTAATTAATTCTATTTCCCCAGACTAACAGAGAACAGAGAACAGTTTAGGGACTTGGCATCCCTAACTGTGCAAAAGCAGTGATCTAAAACAGAAAGGCTTATCAAAAACTATGGCGATGTCAAAAAAATCAGATAAGGGATCTTTTAATGTAGGTAAAGTAAATGAGAACTAAACAGTGATCTGATGGCTTAATAAAAAAAAAACAACGATGACATCAATTTAAAGAATCATATTTCCCATATCTATTTCCCTTTATAGCCATACTATCCTTAATTATTATGTCTCCATCACATAGGTGACTATGAACTGCACCTAAGTATCACCATACAGTCTCTAAGAGGCACTATCTCAAACAAGGAGAGAAAGTTTCCTTACATACATTTCTTGCGACGTCCACAAAAATGTTGCTTTTGAAACCTTCCAGGGTGGTAACCATTCACTTGAGCATGATACTTGTGGGAAGTGTGGGTTCTGTGATGACCAAAAGAAAAGTATTTGGGATTGGACTCTACTGTGTACCGGTGCACCTTCTCTTCTGCTGTTCGTTTATATAATACATGAGGATGGTGTCCAGCAGGTGATGTGTAGTTGTGCTCCTGTGCTAGCTGCTGAGGTAACGGAGATATAAGGAACTCTATCTTCTGTGTCCTTATCAAACCCGACTAAAAAAAAAAATAAAAAAAATCAGAAATTAGAGGAAAGACTGTCGAAGTTCACAGCTGGAACATGCTAGCTCTTAAAGTGATCTCCATCCAAAGCCTCTAGACAAACTGAAATGTACTCCTTTAAAATACATTTACTCAAGATTTAATCTAGATAGTCTTCCCAATTACATATGCATTGTTGCACTTTGAAGACGACCAGGTGTTATGTTTGGTAACACAGAGAACAAGCATGCTGTACCCCACCGCATTAGCATAGCACCTTCACACAGTGTTGTGACTGATTTTGTAAGCAATAATAATCCAGACATAAGGTTACTCTAAGTAGAAACCTAAGCACGTTATGGTACAGCTGTGCGAAGTTAAAGCATCTAAAAATTTTAGTATCATCATTCAGTAATCAAGTTCCAGCAATCTAATCAACATAAAGCAGTTTATATTTTTTGCCCCTCATACAAATGAAAACTGAACAGTGAAATCAAGTATCTTAATTATCTTCCTTTTTGGATCCCTAAAAGACAGAAGTGAGTATGGGAAAAGTACGCTGTATTTTTCACATAGTATCTATGCATAAAACTGCACATGTGATGAAGTGTTTCCAGGATCAGGGCCAGAGAAATGCGGGTGGCACTGAGGAAGTATTTCCATACAGCTCATTAATCAGTTATGATTTTATTTCATTTCTCGGTTTTGTAAAACACGTTGTAATACACACTCCTTTTTACCAAGTCAAAAACCACGAAGTTTCATCAGGTAATTCTGTTACATTATATACATAATACTAGATACAGATTTTTGTTTTGGATCAGTGGAGCTCTACCATGTGCCAATACCCTCCTGCCAAATCTGACATCCCATGAGATCCACATTTCTCTAATGCTTCAGAAAAATATGTGCAGACAAACAAATGTCAATTACAAACCATCTCATCCGACATCTTAAGTCCTCAAAGCTCATGATTCTACCACCTCCTTCCTCAAAAAGCATTCCTTGAAAATGTACATATTAGACAGGTATCACATATTCCCTTCTGAAACTGATGCTTTATTTAGCTTAAATTCCTGCATCCAGAATGCCAAGGATATTCCAAAGAGAGTAAATTTTAATGACTAATACAAGCACTGTATTTAAGGATTTGTGAAATTTTCTGCACTTTAAGAACTGTTTCCCATAAGGAAAACTCAACAGAACATGTAAAGAAAGTGAAAATAGAAAGCCACATGTAAAATCTTCATAGCTTTCTAAGCTAATGCTAAAATTGACTTTAAGTCCCGTTAAAAGATTTATCAGAGATATGGAGGTACTCCATAGTCTACAGTAAGACACTATGCCCTCTTCATGGAAATTCACTTCTGTCTTTCCAAATTGATAGTGTCTTCACAGTACTCCCCAGTATAAGCATTTTTCATTGGGTTTTAATAGTAGTGCTCCTAAAATAGTACCATGATCTTCATTTTGACAAGATATTATATATTATGAACTCAGATGATCATATTGCTTCCTGAAAAATTATATGAACATTAAAATAGATGCTATTCTGATTAAAAATTTACCCCCTCTCCTCTCTTCAACACAAATTCATAATTAAGTATCTTTGTATTTACTTAATATTCTAAAGAAAAGTTAAAATTGCCCCTGATAAATAAGAGAGAGACAACATTGACAAGAATTTAACTTTCCTGCTTAATGCCATAAGTTGGCATATTTCAAATGTCAAATCGCATTTGGTAATGGCAAAGTACTTTCCTGTAGGGAAGACTAATATTTTAATCCTTACGTTTTGTGTCATTAAACAGTTTAAAAGTGGTTCTGAGAGGCAGTCTTTATCTGCTAGAGGGCACTGATAACTGGTCACTGCCTTTTTTTATTTTTTCTGATGTAAAACATAAATGTAGTAAATCTGGTTTTTATTTCTCCATTTTAAAGGTTTCCACATCTGAAATTATTCCTGTAGGATTAATTTTGTAAATGATTCAAACCATATGGAACAAAGAGTTTTCTACATTTTCCTGTAAGAAACTATCCCTGATGTACACCAACTTCTACCAAATGTAGCCCCAAATGTAATTTCTATATTTAACATTATAAGGGTAGGTTGAGAATTCTGGAAAAAAAAAAAAAAAGGAAAAAAAAAAAAAGGAAAAAAAAAAAAAGGCAGACTGAGTTGTGGACCCTGTACTGCATATTGCCGCACTACTTCATAGGCTGTAACTGACTTGAGTGCCTCACAAAGGTATTCACTTTTTTTTTTTTTTTTCTCAGCAGAAATGAACCTGAATCTCCAATAAGACTTTTTTTTTCTTTGTGTTTTGCATCACACATGTCCTCCAAATTGAAAAATGTTGTGAGAACGAAAGATATCTTCTTTTGGTAACATCTACTTTTATGAAGTTGTCATGAAGAAAGGGGAAGTGCCACGGAGTAGCCTGGTTACTCACTAAATCACAGATCATTTTCCATTTCTTTCAGGTATGGGATGGTTTCAAGGACTCACATTAAAATAATCTCTTCAGTAATTCAAAACTAATGCCAAGAATGCTGACCTGGCTTCTGACAGAGATGCACTCCTCTGGATTGGTGCTAAGTGGGCAACTGGGCAATAACAACCAGATGCTTTTCTTGCACGTTCTTGAAATTTAGCCTTAGGTAAAGTAAAATGGTCTATGGCTATGGTCATGTTGTCTGGAAAATACGCCACCTGAGAAATCCCAGAGCACACAGGCAGGATACTAGCACAGAATCTTCTTTTCTAACCTCATACTGCCAAAGAATTCCAGCTCCTTGATGAAGGCCAGGTTTTGGCTAGTCTGTACTCCTGGGCAGTGTAAGTGTTAAAAAAAAATAAAAATGTGTTCTTTGGAATTTTTCCTACAAATACACGAAACATCACTGTAATCTGCAACATGGTTCGCCAGATCAAGTATTTCAGTAGATGAACAATTACTGTCAAAATTGTCATGGAAATTTTATGCATTAGGTTTTTGTATTGCCAGCATAGCTTTAAGTATACACGTGCTTATCCTTGAATCAGAACTCAGTAATACCTTTCCATTAATTTTGATGGGTTTGGGACCTGACAAAAAGAGGATTGGATAGGTCCAAACTCCATTTTTTTCTTCAGATTCTCTGCGATCATAACACTATGAGAGGAAGCAGGCCAATCAAATCTACCATTTTTAGTAAGCCTAGACAATACAGCATGAAAATGACCAGGGACTCCTATCTATTCCCTCTTTGCTCTCCCACTGTGGTTATCACTAACAATAGCTGTAACTGTGAGAACAGGGTGGAAAGGAAAACCCAAGAGACTGCTCAGTTGGAATTTGCTGTTCCTTTTTCTTCCTTCACAACACATATTTGCTCTTTCTGTAAGGGATATTCCATACCATTGGGAAGTAAATTTAAAGACATACGTTGATCTGTGTGGATAGCAAATAATTCTGAATCAGTAAATTAGAAGAACATGCAGTTTGCAGACAAGTTGAGAAGAGATGAGAAGGCAACATTCCCCTCACTCATTATTTGTTATGAAGTGTTTGCTTAGCTCTGGGCAAAAGGAATTTTCAGACCGGAATACGTCTTTGTAAAATTCCTCGGTATCAGGGTGCTATCACCAAACTAAGGAACATGTTCCATATTCTCAGTATAGTTCAAAAGGAGGAAGAATCTCAAAATGAAATTTAGACAAGAGAAATGATAATAAAATACCTGCTTCAAGATTTATTTATTTTTTAATAGATTATAAACTGAAGAATAGGAGGAATGCTTTAAAACACTGAAAGTTTATCTTAGCTATTCTAAACCAGGTAAATCTTCCATAATTTCAAATCCACATAAAATGGATTTTAGAATCCCACTCTAACAAACCTGTTTCTATCATTTGCCTTTTGCTGAAACCACACAAAGGCTGCTCCCATTTGTCTCCCCCTGTGTTCTTAGATTCAGAGTGAACAATCTGGGAGCTTACTGGTTTGTAAATCTAATTCATTCTGATGTTTCAGCATCTCCAAAAAACAGACCCTCCTTAAGAAACACAGCACTGACAGTGAGAGACATACCACACAGAGGATTTTTCAAAACTTGTATTTCTTGCCTACAATAAGAGAAAGAGGTTCTAAGATAATAAAGAAACCCTTGCTCTACACTGGAAGAGCTTCATGGCTGTGGGTTCTCTGTTTGCATACAAGGCATTTTCATTAAATGCTAATAAAATTAAAGGCAACAGCTTGGCCACATGCATAATAAAGTTGCAGGCGTTTCGTAATCCAGATGCAAAATATAAATACTGAGGAAAGAAGCCTAATGAAATGAAACTGATAATTAAAACCTATGAATGAATTAACTGCAATGTCGCTGCTAAACAAAACTACTTAATAATGACTGACACAAAACTGAATTACAATTTGTACAGACAGGAATATCTCAGCTAAAACAAGTGCTAAAGAACATGTGCATGTACTGCCTAAGCAATACTTCTCATTTCCAGAATGCTTTATTCAATGTTATAAGTATATATATAAAATCGAGAGTGCTAGAAACATTCTGTCTAAACTGGTAGCAGCTAAAACCATGGCCAAAGAAGTTAATGAAGTCTATACCATTAGGTGAGTGTGCATGTACTCAAAATGAAAAATCTCTCAAAAAGCAGAGTTAAATGTAGTTTCACACCCGTTAAAATGATTCCAAATATTCACACAAAGTTTTAAAAGACTTGACAAAAGGCCAACTGAAATTGGCATAAACCTTCCCACAGACATCAGTGGACATTGATCCAAGACTTCTGTTGTGTTATTTGCCAACTGTCCAGCACACAAGTCATTGATTCAAATATCTTAACGAGAATTACAGCGTGTATCAGAGGCACAAAGTACAGCTTTTAGTTCTACTTAAAATAAATAAAAATGTAAATGTAGAACTTCCTTGATATTGATAGAATAAGAACAGATGACCTAAGAACAATAGTTGCTGGTTATTTAAAATTATCTGAGGTCCACAACCACAAGTTGCCTCTATATCTGGAATTCACTTTACAGTATTTTGGGACCATCACGTGTCACAGCATACTGGCGCTTTTCTCATCTTCATAGTGAAAACTCATGAACTGAGCTTAGCTACAGTTCATTTTAATTAAAGCCAAACTCTTGTTTTCTGCCCTGATGTGGTGCTAGGTTTCTGGTCCTTTAGCATCACAAAAGACCGTTCTCCACCTTGCTTGAGGAGGGCCTCCCCTAGCTCATATATCCCACCTGTGGGAATTTTCTGCTAGACCATTTCCAGTTCTGGAATCATGAGCACCTTAGAAGCAGAAAGAGAGAGATGAGTCCATTCCATCAGGTTTTATAGGGTTAGTGGTAGTCCCTTTATGAAGTATAGGTATGCTCTTCATGTTTGAGACTAGCCCTCCATTCAGTCTGCATGTGGTCCAAGGCAGCTCAGCAATGTAGCTGCTGAGAGACTGGGCTTATTAGCTCAAGCTCAGCATAATGTTTATGTGTCTACACGGTATTTTGTAACAGAGCTAGTTCTTGGCCAGCAGCTTGGAGAACAGCAATGGTGATTTCAGATCCATTTCAAATGCATGCTCAGAGATGGCAGTCCCCCATATACCAGCAGCCTGCTACAAAATCCCCTCAAGATGACAAGAAGTGCCATCTGCTTAGAATGAGGTTTGGGTCTAGCCTTGAAAAGGGATATACAGTTTTCTCACACATGCCATGAATTTTTCTTTCCTCCAAAGCCAGGATATTCAACCAATACCAGTATAAGGCTGTTCAAAGCAATCCCACATCTTGTAGGCAGTCTAAATAAATGTTTCTTAAGAGAATGTGTAATGAGGTAGACTCACCTCTTCGGATAGGTTAAGGTGGTAGAATGAAAAATATGTAAGGCTATAACCTTACTACAGTCATAAGCAAAACTATCTCCAAGAATTATAGCCAGCAGTATAGTACAGAGTGACATGAAATAGTAGATACCTGATATCGCTAACTAACTTTTTGAGAGATGGGTTATTGAGCACCTCTCAGGTTAGGGTCAAAATGTCAATACTCTGGAAACTATAATCAAAATGAGCAAATTAAGATGTGAAATCAGGTAGAAAAAATACAAGCAACATATCTGGCAAAGCAGAATGAAGGAGCTGAATTATGGGAAGTGTTGCAGAGGTGAAAGATATCTTTACCCATGGGAAGCAGCATGAGCAAACAGCCAAACCAATGGCAGTAAATCATGGTAATTAAAGAAGTTTGTTCCCTCTCTGCTATGACCTACAGCCCCTTTTCTGGGTGGTAGCTGCAAAGGCGACAGCTGTGGCAGCTAACAGAGCTGAAGTGTATTTTGCCTCCGTATTTTGTTTCTGTTCCCCTCAGAAGGGCATTTCATACAGATGCACCCATGTTACTGAAGCACTGGGTGAATTAAACAAGGTTCTGGGACACAGCAACAGGGACGCGATCCATGATTTTCCGACATAAAGTGACAGGTCTGCCCCCCTAAATCCATCCACAGGTTGTTAAATAAATCTCCAACTTTTAGAGTGCTAAGCACCCAGGAGCTCCCACTGAACTGAACATTGTCTCTGAACTGCAAGCATTTCCAGAGTGCTTTTATAACAACTTGGGAAAGAAAATGTTCTGGGAAACTAGTGAGAATGGACTCTCATGAGGTTTCCAATAATACACATGTATTATTGAAGTCAGAGATCCCACGAGTAAAACTCATCGCATTTTCATTTTTGATCCTGTCCCAAATCAGGCAGCACAAAGTCATGTGAACACACTAAACAAAAGAGAATTTAAGTTAACTAAACTATTCCCTAGCTTTTATGTTTGCCAAACAAATTCACCCATTCTTCAGAATAGCATCAAGTCTGTAGATGGGCAGTTACTGAGGACTATCCCAGAATCAGAAAGGTACAAATGTAGTGTTTTATTGGTCTGGGGCCCTGGCTGATGTGGATAACCTCAGCAGACCTTTACTGATTTTCACCAGATTGCAATATCTGGCTCGGTACCACACCAAATGTTTAGGTTAAGTTAATGGACTTTATACATACTATTTTTATTATGAAAGAAGCATTAGAATCACTGGTTGTCTATTTCAATTTGAGAGCTCTACAGCTGATCACATTTCTGTATGTTCTAAATGACCCACAAAGTAACTGAGTTTATTCGGTTTTCTAACACATAGATTTCTTGCAAATGTAAAATGCTAGGAATTCTTAACAACATAACATTTTACTATCAGAGGATCTGACAGAAGGAGAGTAAGACATTTAAATTGCCAATCTGAATTAGTCATGAAAGACTACTCTGTTTGGCTGCTCTAAAGAATTGTTATGCAGAACATGCAGCAATTATTAAAACGAGGTAACAAAATTGCATGTCTTTAATTATTCCTATATGAACAAAGACAACATTATCTCTGAATAGTGCCTTTGTATTTCTGCAGTTGACTGAACTTGTTTAAAACATCTTTATGCAATCCTCTGTCAACAAATGGCAAATAAGGAAATACTCTTATTTGTTCCTCCATTGAAGGTAACTGAACCACTCACATTGGTATTTAAATGTATTAAATTGGTATTTATTGCAGGGTAATGAGATATTCTAGAACTGACACAAATCTGATTGCTTTGCCAAAGATTAAATACTTGCTTATATATAACTGAGCTTCCTCATTTCTCATATTAAAAAAAAAAAAAAGTAGGCATCATAAATGAACAGAAGAAAAGTACTAATGTAAAGTACAGCATTATGACACAAACTACAGTTTAAATTAAGTGTCAAAGGTTTGCCAAGTGCACTCAAGATCACTTTGTTAACGATTCCATCAGTATGGGCACTGACTGTTTGGCTTTTTGGCTTGTTACAATGGTTCTGGAAAGCAGTTAGCTAAAACCAGCTGCTTGAATTTAGGCTTGGTAGCTGTACAAGCAGTTGGGTATGGCCTGTTTAAGCAAATCCCTGCAACTGTAAGATAAAATCTAGATATTTTATTAGTTATGACAGCTCTGAAATCCATCACAAAGCAAACAGGAAACAGCAGGATTGTTTTATGAATGCATTTATGCTTCACTTTTCCTAAAAAGAGGCAGCCCGTACTTGTCATGTGCCGTCTTACAGTTGATTAGTTACTTATGGTACACCAAGTGTAACAGGCCAATTGTCTTCAAAAGATAGCTCAGTTAGTCCCCTAAACTAGCATCGCATGTAACAGAGTTCGTTGCCTGTGAGAGGAGCCCTACCTTTAACTTTGAAGCATAGGAAGTGCAGCCCTCCCTGTCCTCCCATAAAAGCACCATTTATATTCCTCTTAAAGCTCTGAAATGTGACTTGGAGATATCTAGATCTTTAACAGACCTTTGGACAGGGCAGAAAGTTGCCCTGTGGATGGTCCATTATGAATTATTCATACTGCTCAAAGAATTAGGTGCAATGAAAAGGCACTGGGAAGATTCTCCTCCTCTGTGTATAAGCTAATGCATTTTATGTTGATGAAATTCAGATGTACTAATATTCTAGGGAAACGGCATGCCTTGTCAATCAATCTTCTGATCTTATAACTGTGATAAAAGCAAAACCAGTAAGACTATTTAGGTAATAATGACACCAAAAATGAACTGCTTAAAACAAAAGAACTGATGATAACAGATAACTAAAATCAGTACTTAGAGATTCTTTTCCATAGGAACTCAGCATTAGCAGATGTTTGCTTCTTTCTGATAAGGAACATGATTCTATGATTCCCTCCTATCGCACATGCAGCTCCAAACATTGGAAGTCTTGAATCAGGCCTTGCATAATACTGTAAGTTACTAGAGTTTTTTAAAATAATGCTTAAGGGCTTTGGTGTTTTATTTGCTTTCTGATTTCTTGAAACATTTTGGACTGAGTGTTTAACTTTTTTTTACCCTTTATGATCATGTGTACTAGAGTCATACTTGGTCTATTTTTTTAGTGAAAACTCAGCTTTTCCTGTGATGATAGGACTTTGGCAGCTAGGCTTTTCAGAAGATTACAAATCATGAGTGAGAGTGGCAAACAAGTGTGAAAGGCTCCTTCAGACCTTTAAGACACCTTGTTGAAGTTGCAGCCAAGACAGAGAGACTAACCACGCTCAGACACCACACAGGACTAGCTGATGGCAGACCCTTCACTCTGTTCAGAGTGGCTTACAATGATTGTGTCAAAGCCCCACAGGGAATGTTCTAGACAGTGGCAGTTCACTACACATATCTACTTTTCCCCACTGAAGATCCTCCAGATAAAAGCTTTAGCCTAGCAGAGCTGATGCAAATGAATTTGAGGGGGCAGAAGATCTGAGTCTGTCTGACCTGGGATAATTTGCATTCAAACAAAATAAATCCAGCTCTATTCCCATAGCAATTTTATTTTGCTATGAATAGCTCAGGCAGCTCCAATAGTGAGGAGCTCGGGTTACATCTGATTGCCAGCTGTATTGCTTACTAAGAAGTTAGGTCAGTGGTTCCCAACCTTTTAATTTTCCTTGTTGGAGTATACATTGCTATGGATTAGTTACATGAGAGAGTGGTCACAAAGAACTCTGTAGGGAGCAAAGTATCAGCTTTGCTGATATTCCACATCCACAGACATATACATATGTTGAAATATCTGTGTGGGAAGGGGAAAGGGAGTGGAACAAAAGAGCTTAGACCATTAAAGGAATGGAAACTAAGAAGCAAAGATGGCGCAAGAGTGAGATGTCAGGCTGGCGCCTGGGTTATCTGGATTAAACTCCCAGTTCTTCAGTCATTCAGCTTCTCCGTTCCTCAGTTTTCTCAGTTCTAAAGGCAGGGCAGTATACTCTACACAGCAGATGGTCAAAAGAGACTTGTGAAGACTCGCATTTGACTCCAGTCGGGTTGTTCTAAAATGCCTCTGTCTCCGTCACTACAAGCACGTGGCCCTTCTCCCCCTGCAGCCCCAGCCTTGAGGATGCCACTCAGCAGCCTGAGCTCTCATCCACTGACCAGAGCATACAAGGTCACGGTAGCTGAGTACGTGCCACCTAGCAGGGCTCCACACTGGTAAGCACCCTGTTCAAAGACACATTGCTCAACTGTGGCTCTGACCATGGTCTGTCCCTCATCACGTCACTAGATGGACTTGTGCCATGTGTCCCCAGTCACAGGACTCACAGTGCGACACGATATGTGACCCTGAAATAATGTGGTCACATTCACTGGAGTCTGAGCAGGTCGGTAGGTTTGCTCATAACTAGGAATTCTCTTGCTGTAATTCTTTACACTTCACACATGCCTATAGATGAAGTGTGATTGCTTAGCATTGCTGCAAAAGGGGGAGCAGGATAGAATAAATTTCATCTTCTCTGCTTTTGCTGTAGTCATCTCTTCAAAACAGGACAGTAGCTTAAGTGTGTGTGAATCGTGTTTTCTTTCTAAAAAATGGCAAATCAGTAAAACTTTGAATGCAATTCATACCATTAAACCTGAAATACAGGGCAGTATCATTCCAACGATTTAAAATAAGACCTCACCATTTTCTCAGGTTTTTCACATTAAGAATCCTGTACAATGACAACTCCATGTCAGATTTAGAGATACAGTATCCAATAGGTACAACTTTAGTGTCCTGGTCTTAATTTAGAATGGGCATTTGAATAAGGAGTTATTTGCTAAGCTAAATGTTGTAACTGCATGCCGTCAAAAACTCTCATATTTGTGGGCACTGTTTATAGCCATGAAACCTGTCTTCATGGTATTACATTGCCAAGTATTCCGAGGGTCCAAAGATTTGTTTTCCCAATTGTACTCAAAGGTAACAAGCTACCAAATGGTGGTGCTCAGATAAACTGCCCTAATTTCTGTCCTTCTAAACTGTGCATACATACACTCCTCCCTCCCACAAATTAGTGTATGTTTTGATTTTAAGGGAATGATGCACAAAGGTGAGCATGCCAACTGTCTTGCTGGTTTCACCACTGAAATGAAACACAGGAAGTCTGGGTGAATTTGGCCCTGTCTAGAAAGGTTTTTAATACAATTATAAATGAAAGTTTGATGAGAAATAATTTTCAGCATAATTTTCTAACTGCAGTAATCTCTGTAGTAGAAACAACTTTGACCTCATGCAAAAACCACCACAATTATGTCCTGGTTTGGTATGAAATACAATAGCACGCAGAAACTGTCCTCTTAAAATGGAAACAATATCACTACCTTAATATTTGTCCAAATTTTCAGCATAAAGTGAGCTAAATCCATTCCTCAATGCAATACATCAATTTACATCTGTTGACATCCTGCCTGCTGACAGGGTCAGAGTACAACATACAAGTCTAAACCAGTGCTTGGGCTGTTAACACAACAGTTTCCAAGTATTCAGGTCTGTGTTTGACTTACTGCCTAGGCCTGCAGAGCTACAGCAGTCATGAAAGGTTACATTGATTTTACCATACGCAGATTTTAGTATAAGCCTATGAATTATGTGACTCTTTAGCAGGGATGCATCTTAATAAAAGCATGTAAGATGGTGTGGGAATATTTACAAATTTCTTTTCATTTACGAAATCAGCTCCAATAAGCACCTCTGAGAATCAGAGGACAAAAAAGAAGATGAGGAAAGGACACAAAGGATTCCATTTCTACAGAGTCCTGTAGAGATTCATCCAAAAAGGGAAGCCTTTGATTCTTGTGTCAGCAAGCACACATTTGTTGTGAATTTCAAGCAAATGAATAGCATTTTTTTATCAAAGCATTTGTACAGTAGAGTGTTGTCAATGTAATACCTTCTAATATGGACCATGGAACCCGAAAGATCTACATAACCTTGTGATGATCTCTGAGACCTCAAGAAATGGTAAAAATAAAGTGTCAAAGGGAAGACTGTACTTGAAAGTGATGTTTTCTTCCATGAGATATTCTCTATATTAAACTGGTCCAAGAAATCTAGAAATCTATTGCTATAGGAGTTGTCACTTTGTTAAGCACTATAGGCCTTCTCGTTGAATTACAAATGCAGTAAAGTCAAGGGAAATATAATTATATGTAATTTGTTGACAGCTTAACATGTTACAAAGTTACAAAAAGATGGTTTAAAAAAAAAATAATCAACAGAAGATTTAGCAGGGATAATTTCCTAGGCAGCCTGACCTTCTTTCTGCAATGAATCTACTGAACGGTAGGTTAAGCAAAGGTCAGGTTAAACATAGGTTAAGAAAAAAGCTCCAAGAAGAGGAATGTGCTGTCAGGGTCACAGAGGCTCTGGGACATCAAGGAAGTGGTTGAGAGTTACAGACACATCAGGCTCGTGTGTATTTCCCAGTCCCAGGGCCTGCATGCGCTCCCTGCTCCACCCTGGCAGCACAGAACACAGGACCTGAGCTCACACCATGCCATCTGCTGCTCTCTGTGGACTTTGGGCACAACCTGAGTGAAGTGTTGCACACGTTAGCTACTGTTGTATCTTGAGCCCTTAGAAATCAGGATACACTTGGTGGGCTGAGAGGTGCTGCATGAGTCAAGTAAGTAGTGCATCAAAGCACACCAACTCCCATAAGGAAGAAACCACTTGTCTACAGCCATAGGCAGGAATTAGGGAAGTGAACGCGAAGAGTAAAAAATGTGTTCCCCTCATTCTGAGCCCCTCCAAACCTCAATGTTGCTTGCACAGACCCTGATTTATCATTCCCACATTACAACTTCTCAGATATATCCTGTCCCTAGCCCCTGTCTCTCAACTTAGTGCATCCCTGACTTCCCCCCAGAATAATCTGGCTGCTCAGTGGTCACTTTCTTTGGCTAAAGGGCCTGCCAAAAGACCAGTGGCATGAAGGTAGTCAAGTGCTATTCATGCCTACACATTTTCCTACACCAGAATAAATATGCTTCCAGGAGTAAAAGTGCAATCCTGCCATTTCTCTGTGTGGATTTGCCCAGCTTAATGTGTCATGCCTAAAGATGTGACTGTTCGTGCAATCCATCTGGATCATCAGTTATTTACTCCACCTTTTCTACTTTCCAGGTGGTAACATAAACAGAGGAAAAGCCAGAAGGACCTCTTGTTGTGAAACATTTCCTCTCTTCACAGCATGTTACACTATACACTCCTCCCACAGCATAAAACCAGCAGTGTTAATGTTGTATGGAAGTAAATTAGTCACAAATAGCACCATAGGGAACTGAAATACTTTGAATGTATACCATATAATCAGGAAATGCCCGCCCTCTTCATCTGCCAGGAACAAGGAAATTGAAAGCTTTGTAATTTTAAACTGGCCATCAGTTGCTATGAATCAATCAACCATCTCGCTGGAGAGCTAGCATGCACAAGAAACGCTGTAAAGATAAGAGAGGGTTGAAACTACACTCCCCATCCTGTTGACATAGTTTCAGCCCAAGATTCCACATTTGCTCACTCCTACCCTGGACTCTTCTTTGTACACCTCTACTGAACTCCTCAAAAGTGCCAGAATGGGACACTGGACTTCCATATTTTTTTCAAATTATTTATACTACTATCAATTCTTACAAATGTCATCAAACCTAAATGTATTTTTTTGCATAAGTAAATTGTTTAAAATAATTTATGAATTCATAACAACTTCTTCCTTTAACAGTTTTAATATATAATGATAGAAGTCATGCAGGACTGATAAATGTCATGGCCATTTTTTGCAATTACTTTTCATTCATCCACTTACTATAAAAATCAAACAGAGACAAACCTCATCATCCTTCTTAAAATTGGAGTCCCTTCCTGGAAGAAACATGAAGGAGCTGATTAAAATTATAGTTACTATTTTGCTAGCATAATATTGCTATTGAATGGCAGAAAAGATAACAGCTCTAGAGAGCATTGCCTCGTGCAACTTTATGGAAATGAAAATACATTCATATTTACTGCATTGCACTGTCTTTAGTAAAATCAAGATTCACACTAGCACCAATTCAGCTCTTTGACATGTATGTGTGTATACATCAATTTCTCTTCCTTTTTACTGACTAGTAAAATGCAAAAAGTCATGTCCAGAAGATGAACGGCCTTTAAAGGCATGTGGCACACTATGGATGCATTCTGGAGCACAGGGGCACCATTCAAAGCAGGTTGATGGCAAGTAGCAACACAGCCCCACAGGGAAATACTCCAAATCTTCTGTTAAACCCACTAGAAAAGTAGGCCTGCGGAGGCTGAGTATCCTTTGCTCCATACAAATGCTAGTTTGCAGAACACAGACCTTCATTCTGGGCAAAGAACATTTCTTTTTGTTTTGTTTCTCACATTAGAGTGCATTCCTGACTTTCCCAAACTGAAATCTTTAAAATGATTAAATAAATCATATGAACAGCCACAACTTAAAAATATATTGTTCCTTCAGCCTCAAGCTGATTCTAACTAATTTAGTCTTGTGTTGCTATTCTGTACACCAGAAAGCTACTTTTCAAGAAATGGTTGGAAAATTACAACAAAAAATATACGTCTTATGGGACTACAACCCAAAAGCTGAAAACATGTAAATAGAACTGGTGACATACACAGGTCAAAACCAAAGTCTGGCACATTTTTGATCAGCTTCAACTGTCTGTGGTAATCTATCACCTACTCTTGCTGGCTCAGCTTCAGGTCCAAATTATCCTTTCACTGGTGTTACATCTGTCACGCAGGCTGATGTAGAAACCAGAACTTTGTCACCATACCATTAGTCTGATGTTCAGTGACACATGGCCCTGACTGTATGCTGCTCTGTCATGGCTCCCACCCTGTATTTGGGTTCATGTATAACCTTCACTGAGTGAGAGCTGTAGGACCCTGCTTCAGACAATGAAAATTACCACCAAGGGCTCTCCGATAGGCAGAGGAATCACAAGTATCACTTAACTGTTTCTATAGGACACTACATGTCCTCCTCTATCCAATTATTCAGCTCTCCTACCAAGAGCAAAAAACAAATAAGGTCTTGCCTCCTACAGGTGTTCCCAGGAAGACAGGTGTTAAAATCCTTGCACATTTTTGCAGGTCAAAGACTGTGAAATCCAACTCCTGTCAACCAAGGGAAACAAGCCTGAAACTACTTTCCTCTTTTACTCTAAATGCCAAGACTTGATCAGGATTAGGCCAAGTAACCTCTTTACATTTACTTAGTTTTGACTTTGAAATTTTTGGTGGCCATTGCACTTCCTTTTCTCTTTCATTGTCATAATATCCTGGCAGCATAGCAATAATGAAAACATTTGGTGTTAGTCCACTGAAACACATCTGGCAGCTGCAGGCACCAGATGCCAAGCACTTCACTGCATTTTCCAGCAGCAGTAGCAGCAGCTGGTTCTCTGGGAAGCTGCCTGAACTCCTGCTTCATTTCATGTCTGGCTGCTGTTAGTCTGCGTAGTCCCTTAGAATAGGATACAGGCAGTCTGTAGATGGGTTTCTTTGCCTTTCAGGTAGGCCATTTTCCTCCATTTTGTAACTCAGGAAAATCTGATTATACAGTAATACCTTGGATTATTTACAAGATGTGTTTTAGGGTCTGTCAGTGGAAACTGACATGCTTCACTTTCCTGATGAGCCAGCACTACTCTCCATTTGAAAAATGCCTTTCTAAATCAAGGAGTAATTGTAGTAATTTTACCCAAAGAAATGGTGTCGCTCTTCATTCTATGGCCAAGATGATACATGGAGGAACTCTCCTGAGGACAGGTTCTGATCCAGAAAAGCCAGCACAAAACTTTTTACTCTCCACAAGCTTTAGGTGAAGCCCCTAAACCAACAAATACCTGTCAATAACAGTGAAAGATACTGTAGTACAGGAATCAAAGGATGTCAGCTGCTCGCTTCTGTCTCGGCCTGGAAGTTGTCCTTTTTCTCCCCTTTGCTCAACCTTTTGCTAGAGGCGAGAAAACAATCTGATCATCAGCACACGATGTTGAGAATGCAAAAAATATCCATGCAGCCTTCAGCATGGCTTCTAGCATGAAGAGCAGCCAGCAATCAGAGAAAGAAACTTGGGGCTGGATATACTGTTGTGGTAGGTTGGTCTCTACAGTGATTTCACAGACAGCTATTGCAAACAATGTAAGTCTGTAGAGCAGACTATAAGAAATGATCCTCTGACAGAAGAAGTAGCAAAAAAGTGCAAAAGTGACAGAAACATTTTTCTCGTCTGTACTGTAATTATCCACAGATCCAGGGCGGGCTGCAGAAAAATCAGGCTGGCCCTAGATCAAGATCGGTACTATAATCGTTAATTTATACTTGCATCAACCAAGATAAATAGTACAACTTTCTATCAAGTGTTAGCAGGAAATTAAACTGGGTAGCCACATTTTTTTGAAAAGTTTAAATTTTCTTCTCTGACACTGCTTTACACCATTTATACCTACCCTATACCATGACCAGATAATAATCCCATTACAGTATTAACTGAAAATATTTCTTGAGGTTTAGTCTAGCCTAATTTTAAGACCTACTGTTTTCATGACTTCTTCCGAAAAAAAAGAAGAATGTGTGTCACATAAGACAAGCTTGCTCAAGACAGATTTATTTTTAAATGCTCAGTCTCTTCGCTGAAATGCATTAATTTGCATGAAGAAAAAGCAAATCTGTTTTTAATTTCATTATTTAAAAAAACTAATTATATTCTGATGTTACATAAATTTTATATTGCATGGCAAAGAAACTGAAGATCTGAAGAGTAATCCACATTTCATTAGTTTGTGTATTCTGCCACAGAATATAATATTACGTTCTTAAATTAGTTGGAAGCCACACTGTGCTGCAGAGTAGAAAAACAAAAGTGAGGGCTTAAGCTAGGTCAAGCATATTTTGTATAGGTCCATTAAAAATCTCATTCCATTAATATTAATAAAGATGTTGAGACACAAAAGTCCTTCAATTAACATATATTAGGCAGGCAGGCACAAGCATTCAAGTGATCCCACTGTGAACAGCAAGAATCCAGTCCTCACAGCATAAAGCCATGAGAGCTGTGTACATAGTGGGGCAGCTAGAAATGTTAATGCCACAGAAGAGTGAAAAGGCAATGCCCTATTGTCTCTACAAGTAAATATCACTTTATTGCTTCAGCTTCCTCTTCTATTAAATGCATTTATGCTGGACCTTGCTATTCCAGTAAGAATAACTTCAAGACCTGTTATCTTTGTCATCAGACTTTTTTGTTTTACTAATTTGTGTCAGGAACTAGCTGTGAAGCTACCTATGAGACTCAGGAAAAGAATTTTCATCTGACTGTATAAATTGTTTGTAGATTTCCCCAGCTTATGAATTAACATTGAAAAAAGAAATTAACTTGACTGTTCCAGAAATTACTCTGGACAATAATGGTTCCCACGGTACTAAGCTTCAACCATCAAGACTCATTCACTTGCATATGACCTGATTATTTGACATTTCTTCACCCTCATTCTTAGTGACTTCCGAGCACGATAAACAATAAAAGGTTACTGATGTCAACCTATTATGAGTCTCTTCTAACACAGAGTAAAGCCAGTACTGAAGCTTAATTAATACATTTGTAAATTGTGCTGAGCTGCAAGGCATTATGATTTCAGGTTTCTGTAAATGTTTACCTCGAAGCTTTAGTCAACGCTCTACTGTCTGAACCAAAGTTAAGTTCAGCTTCCATCAGCTATTCACATAGCTGGTCAAATCACTGTCAGAGCAAATCAATAGGAAATTCCTTTAGCATACTGTAATTTATGGTAGACCTGCAGCAACAGAATTGGGATTAAAATGGGATAAGAAAAGGCAAGAAAGAACCAACATTTTTGCTCCCAGTGACATGATCAAAAAGACAGAGGAAAACCTTGTTTGTAATGTAATTATCCATTAAGGTTCAATTCAGATACCATTTAAGGGCTAGTCAGAGCCTTCCTAACACAAAATGAGTGGGTTTTACAAAAAAAGATAATGAAGTCTGAGCTTCAGCTGATAGAACTTGCGGTAGGTTCAGTGCTAGCTCTCACTGCAGGTCCAGCGTAGCTCTCACTGTAGATAACTAAGTTTAACCCTTCTCCTACTAGTTCACTGAGAGAAGACCAAAATGTGTCGCACAGAGCTAACAGCTGTGCGTGATCAGGAAATTAGGGGGAACACTTCTGATGCCTAAATAGACTGTTCACTTTAGTGGGGGTGTTGTCAGGTTATCGCTGAACAGTGCAACTTTCAAAGAAAAAGACAGGTATCTTCTAGAAATCCCCCAGAGAAATCCATAGGTCCACAGCAATACTTATGTCCAGGAGACAGTGAAATCAGATGCAAATAGCTCTGAAATTGTCTTAAAGAACCAACTGATAAATTATTAGCATCACAACTCTGGATGCCTTTGCACAGCATGGCCCCAGCTTTTATCTTACCCTATCCATGGACTGCAAATTTCAAAACCACTGAAGTTGAGAACAGTTTTCAGACCTCTGCCTTTCTCTCATCGTTGGCAGTACTGGACGGCAGTCCCAGTGATCAAACTAAATCTCTTTTGAGTATGGGGCACACTGTGCGTCAGAGACACAACCATTGCAAATCTGAAAGCATTATCTTAAATACCTTGTGCACATAAACATAACTGCGATAAAAAATTGTAAGCGCCAAACCGGTGTACTGCTTGTACAGAGACTAAGGAGGAAGCAAGTTTAAGAAAACAGTGATTACGAACAATTTTGATATCGCTGTTTGCTCAAATTAAGTGGACTGTGCTGCAGTACCAAGGCACAACCAAGATACTCCTCTGCTTTTCACTCACTCCACTGCTGTGTGTCATGTAAGGAGCTGTGGGAGTGGGCTGCTTGAGTTGGACTTGAACTACAGTTTCACAGGTTGTCATTGTGGTTTGGGTAAACAAAAGACTCTATTCTGGGTATGCAGACCCGGTATCTTCCTCAAGCACTTTTGAAGTGGAGGAAGGGGAAAAAGAGAAATAAAATCTTGTTTAAGTTAATTATTAGTAACTGAAAGCGGCTATTAGTTTTTAGAATCTGCCTCTAAAACGGGAAATATGTTAGATGTTCAGTAGTTCATGACTGTGGAGAAGAGAATATGTTGCATCTCAGCAGCAGAGATAGTATGGTCCAAACAAAATAGTGGCACTTAAAATAAAAATCCTCATTTACATCAAAGACATCCTGTTATGAGGAGGTCAAGTCTGCGCAGACAGGTCATCCTCTCCTGACCCTTATGAGGGCATTTGACTATTAGCTTCTCTCAAGCGGACTAGGGAAACTGTGGGAACTAAGCTTTGTGGAAAGATTTTGCTACAGCAAGAAAAATGCTGATGTTTCAAGTATAGATAAAGTCTAGTGATTCATTTGGAAGTCACAATACTGCTTCTTAGAAAAAAAAAAGGTCAGGACAAACTGCCTATCTACACACAAGTGGATGACGCCCCGTTTCTGGCACTGTTTTTAGGGTGCAAGCACTGGTGCTCTCAACAGCCTAAAGTTTGTTCTGAAATACACCAACAAACAATTTCCATGCTCTTACTGCCAGTTAAGCAATAATGGAGCAGGCAAAAATGACTTAGAGGACTAGCTCCTGTGGGCAGTCTTGAGAACTGTTCTATATTCACAGCCACTGTGTTCAGGCTGATGGAGCCAAACTGCTCATACTCAGTGGCAGTATTTCCTCTATGTATGTTCAAGGGTTACATTTTTATTTTTTTTTTATAAAACCCGGAAGAACCACAACCTCTATTAGTCCTCCTGTCCAGTGGAGACATATTATTCCTCCAACCTTAAACCTATCTAACTCCATATCTCACCTTTGAGGAAACAGTAGGATCACACTGCCTGGGATAACACTGTCTTTGTCTTGCAGAGTTAAAACCAGAGCTGAACAGAAAGCTTATCTGACAGATATGCAGGAGGGTAATCAATAACCTAATCGTGCAATTCATTTCCTATCAACAGTCAATACAAAAATATTTGGGTTTGTCTAGTATAATTTAAAATATCTTCAAGAATGCTTTTTTTCAGTCACCTCATTTTCCTTGGAAAATTTTTCCTTTCCTCTTTACTGTATTATGGGATGAATAATTACCCAATGTCTATCAAGATGGTGGACAAAGTGATGATTCTTTGAAATATAATTTGTGTTTTATAGAGGATAGAGATGTGTTGGTGTGTGAATATAAAGAAGGTCAAAGAACATATGTTCCATATGCTGTTCATTTTGTTCTGGTGTAACAGCAAAAATTATAGTTTGTATATTGACTTGTAGATGGAGTAAAATAGCTTTCAGAATGAAACAAATCTTCTCTTCAAGGTCCTATTGGGCCAAATTTTGTCCTATTTTTACAGTGGTAGGTTTTTAAAGGAACTTCATTGCAAACAGCAATTGTTTTGTACTTTTACCACCAGTCCAGCTCACTGATTATGATGGGAGTTTGTCTGAATAAGAACATTGGGATTTGTCTCAATCTACTTAATTGGACTTAAGTGTGAGCTCTAGGTATAAGAAGTTGTTAGTATGAGCTTAAATAATACTAATACGGGGTGCAATTAAATGTCTACAATGCATGGTTGCTTTGCCTGCCTGCCTCTTAGGTGGCCAGACTATGCTAAGAGGCTTTAATTTTGTGGGTTCTTTGATATTTTGAGAAAAGTCCTGCCCTCAGACATGCACACACAACTACCAGCGAATTAATACATCTCCTGTTTATCTCTCAGAGCTACACCTAACCCTTTCTCCAGTCATAGACTCCTCTGACAGCTCAGTGAGTGTAACATGATTCATCCTTCCCTCCTCTTTCTCTTCCCTTGACTAGACACTAACAAACACAACAGAACTTGAGACAAGAGAAAGAGGCCCCTTATAATGAAAGATTCAATCACATCTTACCAAAAACAAAGCAGGGCACTAGCTAGTGCTCGAAGCTGACTCCACTCTTCTAATTGAGGTACATAAATAAAAGGGGCAGAATGGCCCATATTCTCTTCTAGCATAAGCAGGTGCAGTCTGTCAGGCCTCCATGCTAGCACATTTGTTTAGCGATGAATTTGGTCTAAACAATAAAACTCTGTATCATACAGTTTTAAAGTACTTGAACTGTTCCACTGAACTGTGCTGATTTTCTCTCTGACCCAAAATACAGATGCATGTCTCCTCTATGATGTAATGGTAGGAGCACTCCTTTATGTGGTACATGTTTTTTTCTTTTCTCTTCTCAGGGGGCACATGCTTTGTACTTGTCAGATGCCCTCACCTCTCCTCCACCAAATAGCAGCAACATTCCCACAAATGCTATAAATAAAAACCAACTCATTCATTATGATCGGTATTTTCTATGTTTTGTGTATTGGACTACAATGTAAACCTGCTTGACTCTTAAAGAGAGGGTTCTTGTTCACAAGGGTAGTGTGATTTCAGTTCCTAAATGCACAGTTATAAATTACTTTTAAGACTGTCTCTAGAATACAACTTGACTACTGACAACTCTAGGGTTCTCTTTTATTCTGCCCTGATTTACTGTGTGACTGCAAACCTCTCACTTATACAAGAGATTATGTATACATAGACTGAGCATATGCAGCACATAAGGAGACAGAAAGTAGACAAAAAAGCATGTAAATAGAGACAATCAACATACAAACAGTAGTAAGGCTTTTAAAGACAGAGTCATCCTGGAAGTGGGTTTAAAGATGGTGAACCTGACATAGATACCTGTTTTTAACACAGGATAGAGTGCACAGTATGTGTATGAGGATGGGCAAAGGGGCAAGGGCAAGTAGTTGGGAATAGAGAAATGGCCAAACTGAATACTTCCTAAAAAAAATAAAAATAAGCCTTATTCTAACAATGGCCTGCACCAACTATTTCAGGAAAACTGGGGAAAAAAAAAAAAAAAAAAAAAAAAACTTTGTTATGTGGCTTTGGGTCCCAATAATATAGCTAAAGGCAAATATAAGTAATGATATATTACTAAATAATATCAGTAATAATAAACTGTAATTTGAATAAGTATGAATTAGCTCAAGACAGGAGCTTGGAAAAAAAGTGGGGAAGAATGAGCAGCTTGAATTGAACACACAAACAGGACAAAGCAGTGGCCTGGATGTACACATTGGGAAAGCACAAGGAACTTGTGGAACTTGAAGGAATATCCAAGTCATTCTTGACTATCAGAAGAGTTTTATTAAAAGTGACAATGAACATCAGTGGGGAAAGGAGTTGAAAATTTTACAGGATTTTCTATTTGGGAGACATTAAGATGATGACAAAGGAAGAAATTAATTTTATATTTACAAATGTAAATGAACTCACTGACCCAAAGTTAGAGAGCTAAACAAAACAAAAGCAGCCCTGAGAGTGAGGAAGTATTAGCAAAATATATGAACATTAAAAAAAAATAATCACAGCTTCTTTGGAGAGAATGTATTATCTTCTCTACAGATAGTCCAGAACACATTTTTATGAAGGTGTAGAAACTATACCTGTATTTTGAGCATTTTTGATAAACTGACTGAATGACTCCATGTTGTAGACCATGAGCCTGAATTTTACTAAATCTGACACGCTGTTACCAAGAAAGTGTGATGCTGTTACTGAATGCCTGACAGTGTAGCAGGCACTTAAGATCTAAACAAGATTTCTTGCATACAAGTTCATTTCATCAAAATAAATAAATAAAAAAATCACAGCTTTCTTGCTGCATAGCTGATGCTCTAGCAAGTAAAGGATGCTGACTGAAGCAAAAGTGTACAGAAGAAAGCAAGTTTCCCATTGACAATCAAAATACCTAAACACTTTAAAGATGAAAAGGCAAGAGGCAGTACTCATAGTAATTCTGTAAACACTACCCTAAAATGCTAACTTAATTTACGTGAGTACTTATTCAGAAAAAGAGTGTGGGCCCAGTTTTGCCTTTTGACACATCAAGGAAATTGCATTGACTGATGGAAACATTCAGTCTCAAATCAACAAGTCAGCATAAAAACGTGAGGCCTTAGTGTCAACTAAGCTATTAAAGTGTAAGATACGTCCATCTCTTAATAGATATATACTGAAGCAACAAATTCTTGCTCCTTTCCAGTGTTAAGTTAAGGTCATCCTGCCTAACAAACCTTTTCATATAGACACTCTCAAAAGTCCACTCTGCAGGCAACGGCAGATAACAGACAACTGAATGACTGAATACTCTAGGTCATCCAAAAAATTAGATCAAAGAGTCCCTGTAGTCTATTGAAATGCAATTGCTTCCAAATCACATTGTGGTGTTCCAGGCTTGAAAGAATGGGTCACTGCAGTTTTATTGTAGAGAAGCTATTGCTAATGAAAGGAACAATGGAAAGATTAGTGCTACCAACCATATAGAAGAAACACCACTTTCGGTTTAATTGCAGTGAACAAAACAAATAGGAAAGAAGGGCAACCAAGTGACAAAAGTAGTTGGTGCAAAGAGGATATAGGAGCTATTCACAAGGTTCTCTTGATCAGAGCACAGCGTCCAGACTTAACATATGATCACTGAATTTGGATCACAGTAAAAATGACGTGGTTGTCATTACAGACAGTTGACGACACATTTTTAAGGCAGCCTTGCAAACTGAAAGACTAAGAGCCCTGTTGATGAGTTTCCTGATATTCACTAGGTGCACTGAAATTAATGGATGGATACGGAGAAAGGAACAATTTTGCGTTATTTGTAATACTGACTCTGCAGGAGATTATTATAAGGTTTACTTCATTTACCAGTTTAAAATAACAATTTAAGGTGAAATCTGTTGAATCTTGGAACTGATTAAAGAAAAAGACAGATTATAATTGATGATAGTGTAGGTACTGAAAATGTTGTGCCATAATAAATTTGTTCAAGCCACAGTATTTATTCTCTTTTGATCAGTTTCTGGATCTTTTCTAAGTAATAGTCATAAGTACCAGTCATAACAATCTCTATGTCGAGACAGTGGTAAAAGATCCATTTCAGTCTCAGTTAAGATCACCACATTCTGTTTCTCTGTGACCTGAGGCAGACTTGAACCTTCCTTCTCCAGACAAGACATGACAAGCCCAGCTTCACTTAGCTCATAAAGCATGTTAGAAAACAAAACGTGACCAAGCGGGGGAGATCACCCAAATTTTAACTGTTGTATGTAGGTAGAGCACTTCCCTTAGAGGAAATGGCAAACACTGCAATGAGTGAAAATGGCTTTTGTTGGAATAAAAACAATAAAAGCTTGTAGTTTTGAAAATTAATTTCTATAGAAATTCACAACTAAGCACACCTGATATGGAGACTTTGGGACTCCAAATATAAAAACAAAAGAAAGTTTCATTCCTGTTCCTGGCACCTGCTCCAAAATCACATTTGCAACTGTTCAAATGAACTATAAAATATTAATTCCTTCAAACTGCTGTAACCAACACAGGGAAAAAAAAAAAAAAAAAAAAAAGTAAAATAAAAAGTAGAGCATACAAAATATAATCCAGACTACTTGCAACCAATTATCAGTATTCAACAGTTCTTCCAAGTGAACCACCCTCTTCTCAAGTCACTGATTACTATTTCAAAGGAAACACTGGATGTCTGAAGTGCCCCTCTTTTGGTCCCATCATGCAGTTTAATAACCCTTATGGTCAAGTACCTTTGCAAGAAAGATTTCTAGAGGGTAACCTAACATATCCTCTGGACCCTAATGAACTGCACAGCATAAAGACAGCTTCATATAACCTAACATTGTTGAATTTCCCTTCTCTAATCTGCATTCATAGCAGACTGCAGGCAAGGTGTAAGATCTTTTGCCTAAAAGCCATCAATAACCATTAATTCTGTAGATGACTATTCTGAGTTAAGTCAATAAAGACTTCTCTGCAGGCAAAGAGCACTGTCAAATGTATTTTGAAAACAAAAAATAAAATCATTTGTGCATAATAATTTTTCATGAACTTGGATGACAGCCATAAATATAAAATATGCAAAGATAACATTTAACACGTTCATAAGAGATCAACTCGTCAAGACTTATAAACCAAAGTAGGCTGCAATTGTCAAAGGATTTGTTCATAACTCCTACTGAGCTAAGAAATTCACCCTTCCTTAAAGTAGTTGACAAACCTAGGTATAAATATTTTTTGCTCTTAAATTGTGGATTGATTTTTTCTTTGTCCAAAGTAGTTCACTAAAGCAACAAGAACATTTACTTAAAAGCAGGTGAAAGAAGGAGAAACTATCACAAACTATAGCAAATGAAAATTGCTATGGGTTAATTACTAGGACTACTGGTCAATCTTCTGTTTTTTCCTCAAAGGCTATGATAAAAAATTACAAAAGGTGTGATGCAGTTCAGTGGCTATAACTAAATCTCTTCTGTTAAATACACTAGTGGTTTTAGGAAAGTCACCAAATTGTATATGGTACATACATACAGATCTTTGCCAAAACGGCTACTGTTCCGTATATGAAAATACTTCGAACACTGATTTGTTTTAAAGAAACACTTACCAAGCCTACACACGTAGATATTGCTACTGAGGAGGTGCTATCATTCCTTATAAATCCCTGGTAGAAACACTGCTCAATGTCATGTTCCTGAGAATTTGAGACTCCATCTTTCCCGAGTACCTGGACAATAAAACTGTTGCTTAAAATGGTTGAAGGTTTAAGTTCTAAATGAAGTTCCTGTCCAAATGCTGAAAATTTGTAGTGCAAGGAACTCTTTGAACTCTGAGTTGATCTCTTTTTCCTAGTACTGTGCAAAACATTGTGTGAAATGTACGATCCACTGGAATCCACTTTGACAGGTGTCACAAATACATAATCTGTAACGATAAAAAAGTTAGCCATCAGCTTTAGCATCCAGCAAATAAGGTAAGTGTCATTCTTACACAGTAAGCAGCAGGCTTTCACTATGGTATGAAGAATTCCATCATTTAAGTAAAGGCCTGAAAGCTCTACAGGCTATGTGTATATAGTCTTGACTGCGTATATTCATCCCTGTAAGTTACACAGGCTCTCAAACTGTGTTTGTTTCCTTTCTGCCCCACTGAGAGGTACAGACTAACTAGCATAGCTGTGAACATTCCCACAATCATTCTTCTGAAGACATTTGTCATCACCAGCAGATCTGTAGATTTTCCCCTCCCCCTGTATTAATTGCTGTGAAATGTGAAGGCTGCTTTGGTTTTCTTTTTTTTTTTTTCCTTCCCTAAGAATGCAGCAAATATTGTATCACTGTAGGGGGAACCATGACTGGGACTTTGTAGAACTGTACCACTTGTTCAAATGGATTAAAGGATTAATTTATTAATGCCTTAACTGAGCGAGACCTCATCTCTTTGTAGTGACTCGATTAGACTGGGTTTCAAATTGTAATTGACCTTCAGCAGAAAGAGATTACATCCTACCTAATAACCTTTAGTCAGACATTGCTAATTGCGTGTCAAAGAACTTTATTGTTTTGGATAAAATACGTGAAAAATTACAAAACTATTTGCAAGAAGATCTACTCACACAACCTAGGAAAGGAAAAAAAAAAAATAGAGGCCATGATCCAGCTAGCAGGCACTTAGCTTGAAGTACATGACCACTGCTGTTGAACTACCCATACAGGGATTACTTGGATGCTGGAAGCTTGGTCTGAATTTTAGTCATTTGCTGAACTAGCACCATTGGCACCAGTTCCCAGTTATATGAGTAACTATGCTGACTAAACTGCTTCCCTGCCCCATTGAACCATTGAGCTGTACTTCTCTGCAAATACTTAAAGATGTCCATAGATTTGACAGTCAGACAATCCACTTCTAACACCCTTTGGAAAGAAGAAAAAATCTCTTCCTTCTTATGTCGTAACAGATGTTGCAAAAACTACCACTCTCCTCGCCTAAATAGATTTTATTGGACGCACATTAAGCTGAGCACATAACCAATGATAAGTTGTTTTTTCTTAGACGGTGGAAACAATACATCAAGAGCTTTCACTTTCCTCAAGTGGCGTTAATCAACGGCAGAAGTTGAGGACTCTAAGCAGGCTAGTGGCCAAAAAATGCAAGCAGCTGCTGGAGAGAGGGAATCCCCCAGTGAGCAGATGATGGGGTGCAACAGGGTTTTCCTTTCTGCACCCTGGTGTGGTTCTATATTGTACTTTGTTTCCACTCTCACCCAATAAAAAGCATACACTGCACTTCAAACTTCCCAAACTCATCAGCATCTAAGTGCTAGTCTCTGCAACCTGGGAACAAACTGCTCCTCAGCTCTCATTCAGAGGAGTTCTTTCTCTCCAGGTTTACTTTCCCTTAGCCTGCACTGATCTGCTTCTTCCACCCTCCCACCCAAATCTTTTCATTACTTTTGTCTCATTGCTTCCTTAACAGATGCATGAGGTTTTGTTATTGTGGCTACATACACATTCATCTTCCTAATTGCACATGTAAACGTGGATGTATTTACCAGCTCGTTTATTCACTCACTTTGCCTTTACCTATCATTCTTTTTAGCTTTTGCATGCAGAGCTGAACAAGTTAATCTCTGCCCAGGGTTAGCTATTTTATGGCAGCCAACTTGCTTTCACTTTATGTTCCCTGAACACCGTGGCTTCTTCACTTTGAACGCTCAGTCTACCAAAAAAAAAAAAAAAAAAAAAAAAAAAAAAAGCATCCACACAAATGTTCACATACATCACGTACATAGATAACACAAAGAGCTATACAAACCATGATTTAATTCACTGATGCTGATGCTGTCACTGGTTAAAGTTGCTGCATGAAACATGCAACAGAGGCAGCACAACTGAAGGGTCTGCAAGAAAAAAAAGAGAGAGAGAGAAAAAAGAAGCATTGGGCGAGATTTACTTGACAAGGGAAGGCAGAAAGACAAGGCACCAGAGACTGTGCAGTAACCTGGTATGCAAGCACTCTAGGCGATTGCAAAAGAAAGTGCTCTCGACCTGCCTTTACAGCGCTTCCAAGCCACGGGAGGGTCGGGAATTGCATGGAGCAGCCGCTGAGAACCGCAACAGGTACCGTCCAGCCGAGCAGCAGGAGACAGTCCATGTTCCGCCGCGCACCTGGAGCGTTGCTACCTGCTCCCCGAAGCGTGCGGCGGCCGAGCCCGGCTCCCCCGCATGGTCACCTGGGCTCTGCCCCGCAGCGGCTCCGGCGGCCGGCTCTGTGCGCGGCGGCGGAGCCCATGGAGCGGCGCCCAGGTGAGCGCGCCCTCGCCGCGGGCGCGCACGCTTTAAGCCGCCGCCGCCGCCGCCGCCGCGGGGCAGCGCTGCCTCCGGCGCCGCGTCTCGGCCTGGCCGCCGCCCGGGGGGCGCCGCGGAGCGGAGCGGAGGGGAGCGGGAGGGACCAATGGGGAGGCGGCGGGGCCGGGCCGGGCCGGGCCGGGCCGGGGTAGGGCTGTGCCGAGCCGTGCCGAGCCGTGCGGTGCGAGCCGTGCCGTGCCGAGCCGTGCCGAGCCGTGCCGAGGAGGCCAGGGGCCGCAGAGAGCCAGGGGAGGCACCTGGGCAGGGGGCGGTGGGATGCGGAGGGTTTGCGGGAGGCTAGGCAGAGCAGGGGGGAGGCGGCCGCGGCACCTGCGGGGAGCTGAGGAACGAGGGAGGTGCGGGGGGTGGTGGAGGAGGTGTGGGGCTCAGCAGAAATGTGCGGGGGTCTCGGTGTTGGTGTTGGGAGAGGGGAGTGGGGTCCGGTATCAGCCATCCAGCTTCGTTTGGAGAGAATGTACTGCTGTGGTCCATTGTTTCCAAACACATCTTCAAGGAAAACACACAAACAATCAAAATCAAACACAGATAAGGCTGCCTGTGAAGGAAATCCAGCTGTGATAGCCAAGACCCACTACTGAGCACTTACTCTCCATCACGGATGTTCACAAAGGAGCTGACTGCACACCACCTACGTGTATTGAGCCAAAAGGAGCACTCGGTTCTGGTCTCGACTGCTCTAGTCCATGCTGTCAGGTTCCACTTCCCCTTCTAGAGAAAACATCAGTAAAGCAGGAAAGATCTGAATAATCTGAAAGGAAACATAAAACCGAAGTTAATGGGTCGGGAATCAATACAGAACTTGTTTCTGATGTTTTTTTTGCACTTACAGAAGTGTCCCTCACCCCGTGATCTCCCTTTTGTGCCAGAGAGTTCCTGTATATGGCTCAATGCAATCACACTCAAAATCTCCATTGTCCCAGTGTCACACCACAAAAGTAAGCAGTCGATGGTGCCAATTTAAGGTGCCTGGCTGCTCCACTTGGCACATGAGCTGGAGGATACAATGGATGCGAGGTGGGCTGGAGCTCTGTCTCCTTCACTGGAGGGCTCTTGACCACTGGGCTGGGGCAGTGGATTAGGCAGAGCAGGGATGCTTTCCCTTCTAAAGCATGGTCTGCCTTGAAACATTCAATAACTTCCCAGGTGTGGAATTTCTCCTTCACCTCTCTCTTGTTTCACAATGGTTTTACATCGTCACCTTGCTGAATATGTTGTGGTAAAGTTTCAAGACCTTTTTGTAATAACACAACTGTCACCTCCTACGGAGTGCATTCAAAAGAAATAGCTGGCTACAACTTAGCATTTGTCCCAGCAGAGCAAAACACATAAAACATGCTCTGAAGAGTAGATAATAGGAGAAAATATAAAACTATAGGGCTGTAAATTTATAATCAGCCTTCCACACCCTGAACAGACAGACTTGACTGTTTTCAGCAGACCACCTGACTGTGAAGACTGACATTTTACTTGCTGTGAGGGGAGGGAAATAAGCATGGATTTCTAGCAATTATAAGAACTGTTTAGAAAAGCAACAACAACAACAAAACTTTCACCATAAACCAAGCACCACAGAAGGGAGTTTTGCGCCTGCTTTCTGTGGAGTTAAGACTTCACCCTGGGGATTTGTAGTTTCTGAGTGTGATCAAAGGAGAAGAAAAAAATGTGATACTGCTTTGCGTGCCTATAAATGACATGTGTCCAAATTTGATTTGGCATTAGGCAGGGGACCCCAACCTTTCTTGGCCTGTAGGCAGCAACATTGATCAGTTCACATGCTTGGACACATCACACTTTGCTCCCCCAGTCAATCAAGACCCCAGCAGTGACAGTCATAAACATCAGAGAATCCTGCAGGCAGCTCGTTACCATGTGCAAACATAGTTACCATGCGAACCCTTAGAGAAGTAAAGCACCACAGTCAGCAGGGCGCTAAACAATGTGGTGTCAGACGGATTTCTCTCGCCCCCCACTTCCAAGCATTTCCCACCTCAGATGACCAGCCAGAATATATTGCCTCAGAGGTGATCATTACCATGCTATGGTCTGTCACTGGACTCCTGTCTTCTCCCCAGGCTGTCAGGTTGGACGCTGCTATAACTTTTTCATGCTGATCAGTTCTGTAATGTTTTCAGTTGGTCTTTTCCTTCCCATTTTCTTCCCTTACTGTTTGCATCCACCTGCTGCAGTTGGTTCTATCTACAAGAGAATGAATACAAGGAAATATGGCATTCCAGCAGAAATTTGTCACCTATAAACAGCATTGCACTACCCATAATGGACTTCTTGTGTAAGATCTCCAGCGTTATGACATTCATCTAGGTACCATGACTCAGAAACTCATGATTTCTTTCTTATCTACAAGGGAAGAGCAGATGTTTTGCTGTGCTATACCAGCAGCAAATTACTGCTTCACTTTCATCCCCATACTGAGTCTTGCAAGAGCACAGCCAAGTTCCACACAAGTGTCTCATCCATCTGCTCTAGGTATATCATACTGGGGTGCAAACTCTCCACACATATCACCTTGATGTCTGGATGCACAGATATTGAGTGTTCTTGTTTCCACTCACTAGCTTATTGCAGGAAAAGGATGATTGTTTTCTATAACTTTGTATTTCCTAATTCTGAATCCATCTTTTCTTGTGAAATTCTATAGATTTTTATTTATTTATTTATTTATTTATTTATTTCCCCTAAGAATGATGCTATCATGGCCACAGTGATAAAGAGTCTCTGCAAAACACAGAACTCATATTATTGGTAACACATCTGATGGGCATGCAGAAGAAATATGCCCTGAATAAAAATGCCATCATGGTTTTTTTTTTGTTTTACCTGCTTTGTTAGAGCAAATTCTGTATTATGAGACATTTTTGATCACTAAGATGAGTGAGTCATTCATAGAAGTCTGTTGTCTGATAGCTACCATCTCTGCCTCCGTCAACCTCAATTATTTTTCCAGTCATATTTGTATTAGAAATTAATCCGAATAATTGATACGATTCCTAAGTAATATATGATTGGACAACTGGGAGCAGGGTACTTCCAATGAGAAAGTGGAGCAGCGGGGGCTTGTTTTAATCAGGAACTTTAGTCACATGGCACTGAGTGAATACAAATAGAATCAGAACAAATAAATTTTTGCTAACTCTGCATTCAGTTTCTGCAACTTTGCAGTGCTAATTGACCATTTCTGTGACTATTTCTTACCAGGCTATATAGTTGTTGGGTTATTCAGGGTACTTCCAGGTTAATATCTGTGCTCTCTGTTTCTCCTCATGGAGATGTTTCACTCTTGTGAAGCTTTGGCTTCACTTATAGTGAGTGCTGATTAACCACATGCTGGGTGAAAGTCCTTGTGAAAAAGCCTTCATGGAAATGTCTTTCAAATGAAAATGGACCTCTTTAGAATTAGCTTGTAGTTTTCAAGAGCCATCATGTTCACCTTTGTCACAAGTCAAGTAGGTTCCATACTTGGTTATGCTCCATACATACCACAACTTTTAAGGTTTTTCATTCTTGTTGTATTATTCATTGAATAATCTCAAGGCAATTTGTGAGTTTATATAATTTACCTACAGTTTAGCAACTGTTAGTTGTAGCAGGACAAAACATCCAATCCTGCAAAATACGAGCAACTTGAAAAATAACTTGTGGAAGGATTACATAGCTATACATATAGATTACAAGTAGTGGCAGGGATGCAACCATCTGGTACAAAACTACATTTGTATGGCTGTCCATATATTATCTAACCCACTCCATGCTATTCAGTTAAAGAAGAGGTGAGAGCTCTTCAGCTGGCACAGATGACCAAAGCTCCTCTGTCGGTCTGATTTACAGAATCTGGGCACACCTGCTACTGCATCCCTCCTGCCAGAAAGATTCCTCCTGCAGAAAGGAGGTCGTAAACAAAATGGAGGTTCATGGCTGACCTCCCTGCCACAGGAAGCTCCTCAGGTAGGGTATGGGGGCACAGCCAGAACACGATGCATCCCAGAGGACTGGCTGCCGGCTTCCCCTCCAGCTAGAACAGCATTAGCAGTTCTCTTACTTCCATGGAGTACATTTATAAAGCACTAGGCAGTACTGTGATGTCTGCTAACAGCAGATCTACTCCTGTACCATATCCTTTCCTCTCTCCCCGAACGTTAAAGGCTACTCTCATAAAATGAAACAATGAGGCCTTCTTTGTTTACTTCCGTGAAATCTGAAGCTGGCTACAACATTCTCAGGAATGGAAAATGCTAGTCTAGCATATTCCCAAAAGCACATACAAAGCACACTTCAGCATTTCTAGCCAGTGTACAGTTTATAATATGAGCTACTGTAATAAAGTTGCTTTTGCATGATGGTTAATTGCATTCTTCAGTGACACATGGCATGGGCTATACCATGTCACTGGTTATTCTGTTTATAGGTAACTGTATTTCAGCTGACATGGAAACTGGATAAGTAACAAAAACATCTACTGGTTGAGTTGGTGTGGTTCCTTCATTAATTCATGTTCCTTAAGGGCCTGAAAAGTTCACAGAATAAAATTCCACCGTCTCTCCAGTTGCTGTATTAAATTCTGCTTTCTGCAGAAGCCTCAAAACGTGGTGTTAGGACTGAAGTTATTTCCTCAAATGGTCTCTAAACCCACAGTTTTCAGATTGCATCCTATAAATTCTGGCAAACTCCAAGCAATAAAGAGTAATCTCTGTGGAATAGGTTTTCACCACCATTTACAGTAATATTTTCTGTCAATAAGCCCCTAAGTTCATTTCACATAGCTTTTTAATCACAGCCACTGGAAAAGGAGCTTGATCCAGCATTCCTCCTGTACCCGAACTCCCAATGAAATCAAAGAAACAGTGTTTACATTTTTTCCTCACCCAATTTGCACGTAGCACTCGGCTGTTATAGTCCCAAATAAATGCTTTTGATTACAAATATTAAACACAATTTTCTGCCTACATGCATTTCTCTGTATTGCACAGCATGTCCATCCTAATTTGATTAGTTCTACACATTTATTTGTGCTAGCTGGACATCCTACTTTCTGGCAAGGAGCATGAAGTTCCAGCTATCCTGCTGACTTGCTACTATTGTACTTTCTCTGTCCTGCCACACAAGAGATTTGGGCTCAGGAGCGGAACTAAACCCACCTCCGTGCTGGGTGCTTACGGCTGACATACAGCAACTTCACAGAGCAATGTTCTGCATTTCTCTTGCAGGCAGTGCTTTAGGCTAACACTTAGATTTTAGACGAGATTAACTGACTTGCATTTCCAGTGTCACCAGCAATTTTTAGAGGGGGAGGGGAGGCCAAGGAAGCCAGAAAGACAGCCTAAAAACTCGGCGAGTAGCATTGCTTTGGCTTAGATCCAGATGTCACAAGTTGCTGCCATGGTGTCCCGACACACTGCGGCTGGAAAGTGAACAGGGGGAAGCTGCAGCTCAGTACATGGGGGCTCTGTCACACACCCACACCAAAATTAAATGAAAATGTCCATCACTAATAGAAGGAAAATAAAAGCTGTCATTGTGGGTGGCCCGACTATGGCTTTGCAAGCAGTACATTTTAGAAGAGTTTTCCTGGAACCTTTCCAAATGTAATTAAAGAACAGGTACCTCCAAACTCACAGAATTCTAATAAAAGCAATTATGCAGTTTATAACATTGTGCACGTGCCAAAATTTGTATTTATACAATGGATCAAAAATGGCACAGGAGAAATCGTGCAGTCCAGCAGGTTCAAAGATCCACTTTGAAAATGCTTTTCATAAAGACTTATTTGCACTATACCCGGAAGGCTGTGTAGCCTATGGAGTCACAGAGATGTATTTAAAACTCCTGCAAATTACTTCTAAGACACTAGTATTGGTTTCAGACATACCTTGGCATAATGTGCAAGAAGGAAAGCCCAGCCTCTCTTGCAGTCAGCCAGCATCTGCACCCCAGAAAAGGATACACCAGGCCAAGAAAGAAAATCCACATGGAAGTTTCAACCTCTCTCTTCCATGATAGGAATGTATGAGCTTACTACAGTTCCAAAACAAATGGCACTGGAATGAAATGGTACCTCATTCATTGCTTATCGGTTCTTTTCTACTCTGTAAATAAAATATACTTGTAGATGTATATCCAGATATACATCTACATATATAAATAAGTATCCACTATAAATATCCAGTAGATGTTCTTTTCTCCCCTACTCCTACTAGCATTGCTTCTTCTCACTCAGCCTTGACATATTTATTTGTTTTGTTTCTAGACTGGAAAGGTAACTTCTGCTCATGTGACTTGTCCCCTTTTTGTAATAGCTACAAGTGTGAGCATCAGTTTGGATTGCTTTATAAGACAAGACCTACAATGAAGATTTTCCTGCTTGTGTCCAGTTAGTTTCAGGGTGGGATTCTGATTGCAGTGATGAAAATTTCAAGTGCCCTCTGAGGACTTAATTTTCCAAAGTACCAAGAATTCACAGCCCTATTTGAGATCAATAGGAGCTGAACCTGCTCAGCATTTCTGAACATGACTCCCTGTACTCTTTTGAATAACATACCCTGAGAAGAATATTGCTGGGAAGATTTAGTCTCCAGTCCTTTCTACATGTGTTTCTTCTTTTATTTGGTACTAATTTCATGGGCCAAGCAAAGAACAAAATTGGCTTCTCTCTCCTCTGAATTTCATTATTTGCAGATTTTTTTAATACAAGATAATGCTTCTTTGGCTGGCTCCTGGGATTCCTCTATTAAAAACTTCCCCCCCTTTTCACATCAATAAGCCTTTGTTACTTCAGCCTTCTTGTCTGGGAACATAGACTGCAAAGAAGTTCACAAGGCTTTTCAGTCCCTTCTGCATAACGGTTGCATCGTACCCACAAATACTTCGTTATACCATTTTCAATTGAGTATCAGCCCATTTCCCATGAAAATTGTGTGCTTTTACTTCTGATGCCATGTATGTATTCTGATGCCACCTATGTTCATCTTCCCTTTGTCATTGTCTGCCAAAGCCCACCACCTTCATCTCTTTCTTACCCAAAATGGACCTCTCCGTGGGAATTTTAACTGCAGCTTGGCAATCAAATGGGAAATGTCTCCCACAGAATTATGGAGCAGTTCCATAACTGCTTCTGTAAGAAAGAGTTTACAGCACCATGCAATACTGTACAAAGAAGGTGTTGTCTAATAAATCTTCATGGATACTCTATTTGCTCTGTACTGAAAACTGTGTATTGAAATACTTCAAACACTTTTACCATCCCAAGAGTGGGATTTGTGTTAGACATTGGAAAACTGTATTTTTCTTTTTGAGGATTAGATTCTTATGTCTTGTAGGCTATTTTGCATGACAATGGCAGTGGACAATGACTTCACAGCTCTGTATAGAAGTATGAACTTTAACTATTAAAGTCTCTTTATTCTCTTTGACTGGTAAAACAAGATCTTTATTACTTAACTTTTATTTTCTGCGAAGAAGGATATTTACTACCACTATCTTTCTTGCCAAAGGATGATGATAACAGATGACGAATATGGTAGCAGTAGTTGTACAGAACCTCCTCATCATCTAGGTGCTGAACACACGCAGCACAGAAAATTGGTCCCTATCCCAAGAGCTCAGCTTACAGTTTTTAATTTGCCACAGCTTTCTTTGCATTCCTAATTTGCAAACAAAACTATTCCCTGACTGTGGTGTTGATTTCCAAGGGTATTTCAGCATGTTTAGGAGTCAAACAGTTGTTTTACGAACTCAGTGTTGTACTGGTTGCCATGACAACATTTAATAATATCTTACGATGTGTGTGTACTGAGTGGAAAGTGCTTGATTTTTGTCTGTGTTTGATAGGGTTGGATGTTAGGAAGAAAAAGGAGTGAAATCATTTTAGGCTGTTTGCCTTTAACATTGAAATTAACAGCCCCTCTTCAGCTGAAGTCAATAAGGATAGAATTGGACCTCCTGGTGGTAATTCTGAACTTGCATATTGAAACAAGCACTCTAGTGGGGCAGAAATGTAAAGGTAGCTATAATTAAAGATGTGACTTTTAGCCATACTACAATAAGAGAAATGTAGAATATATTCATGAAAATCTTAGTCATGCATGATGAAACCCTACTCAGAAAACCCTTACATACCAGTCTAATGTTGTGTATGTCCATGTTTGCCAAAAGGCACCTTATAACCAAAACCCTTCTCTTCTTCTCATTCATGAAATACCAAATACTGTGAAAGTGCTGCTGCTTTCACAGATGAGCTTTTAAAGAGTTTAATATTAATAAAATTGGTTTAATGGCCTTTACAATCATTTTACTTTTGATGAGAGTAGGGTTGTGGTGTTTTTTTGTTTTATTTTGTTTTTCTTGAATTGAAATGAGATTTAAAACCTTCTTGGCAATGCTGACAACTGCAACATTGTGCTAGAGCTTCATAACCAGAAACTGAAACCGATTAATCTGTTTAAGGGTAACCCGATTATTTCCTACCCACGCTCACAGGATAATTTTACTGAGTTGCACTCTAGCAAGAAGTGCTGATTCCAGCTCTGCCAGGCCAGCACGTGTTGCCCACTGTCCTGATGGTATGAAACTGCAGTCACACGCTGCATGATTACAGTATCTTTCAGAGGGCTATGGAGTGCCTCACGTGTCTAGGACTTAGAGATTAAAAAAATTATTTGCAGTCAGAAGTTTACACACTGAAATCTACAACTAGAGTAGTTATCCTGGCCTGTTTTCTTGATCCAGAGCAAAGTGAACTGTAAAGCAAAGAAAAATGTGACAGGTAAAATCTGAATTATATTGACGAAGTACTTTTGCTTTTTATGACCTATAATAAACCAAGCCACAAGATTATTTTCTATTTTTGTGGACATCTTTTGTGTCCCTTGGATTACATATGCAGTCTGTCTTGCTCATTTGCAATCACATGCTAAGGGTGTCAGAAAAGGCAAGACCTAAGTGCTGTTCTTGTGAGTACACACTATTTGCAGCAACACTGCAAACTGAGGAAAACAGGCAGTTTATTAGATATCTCTTTTCCAGATATTTCTTTTTTTCTAAAATCCTGCTTGCTCACAGTATACAGACAATGTGATCTGAAAGCACATTGTTTTGGATGATGGCCAACCAGCTGGGATTCCTTTACAAGTACCTGAAATAGAACCAAGGTAGGGCATACCGAGGTGAGCAGCTTCCAGATTTTACCTGAAAGCACTGTAGGTGGCCTAAGGCCACTTGAATCTAATCCAAAACAGGCACCTGGCTCTGGCCTGGATGCCTGCCAGTTTCATAGCATATTCTATCCCTGAATTATGGTGTCTGGACTTATTTCATGGCTCATTGTTGTATGTCTTTTTAAACTAATTCCTCACTGAAAGATGTTTGAAATTCAAAGCTTTCTTCAGTTTCCCACTTTATTCTGGAGCTGCAGACACTTGCCTTACTAGGTTCGGGGAAAACCTGCTCTAACAACTCACTAAATAGAGCTTAACACTTTCGTAGTGTGCAGGTTGTTGTTCTTGGGAGGAGGAAGAAAGGGGATAATAAGGGTTTGTGTGATGGCTTTACTTGGTTGATAAACATATGATGAAGTATATCTTTTGTAAGTAAGTTTTCACCACAAAGTTTTCACCAAGTGCCTGTGCTGCTTTATTTTCAAAGCACTTTTCTATAGGTGCAAAGGCAGCAATCTTCTTACAGTGATTAAAGCTTGGTTGTTTATTGACCAAAAGTGTGGCTTGTATATGCTAGCCCTCAATTATCATAGCGCTTTTATTATGGCTCAGTCTTTCTTATTTTAGAGAAATTTTTCTAACTTCTTCTTTACAGGTTGCCTAGAAGCAAATCTAGTCTGGAGCTTCATGGCTATTGGACTCTTTCAGAATACCATGTCAGACTTGCTCATATTCCAAAACTCCTAATGGAGAAAAGAAATCCCCCAAAATCCAAATGTGAGCAGTATAGTCAATGTTTCCTCCACAAAGGAATAAAAAACTTAAAATACTTAAGGGAGAATTCAGCAGTGGATAATACATGTAAATATGAGAACTTTTCCCTTAGAGCCAAATGTTTTGCTTTTGATGTCGAAATATTTTAAGTGGAAAACACTACAGGATTTCTCAGTGCTACAAGGGCAGCTTAAATAGCAATGTATTCATCTTTCTTCTCCCTATCAGATCTGTCAAAATGGTTTGTATCTTCATGATTTTGTATAACCAGCAAATCTAATCCTTACCAGATGCTTGGACTTTTTACTGCAGTGTTGCATATTCCTAATTATGCTGCTATCTGACCATCTTAATACTTGATTATCATCATTACACTCAGCAATCTTCTTAGCTGAACTTTTAAAGAAACAGAAAGGTGATCAGAAAATTCAGCATTTTTCTGCAAACTTCTTTCCTGAGTTTGGTAGCCTCACTCTTACAAGAAAACATGTTGCTGGTTAAACAGCCCAGAAAAGAATTACCTGACCAGAATAACTAACTACTGCCTTAGGGTATGTTCCATCTCAAATGTTGATTTGAAATTGCTGATCAAGTGTTAGATTAACTATATTATTTACAACTTTCAATTAATAAATACCAAAGCAGCTTTTCTAAGAAAACAACACGGAACATTAAACAAAGAGAATAATGTCCATGTCTGCAAAAATCACCTGGAATGGTTTGTCAGATACCAGGGCATTACATAGAGTAGAAGAGATTTGTACTGAATCATCTGCAGGGCTAAATCAAGGGAGTCTGTTATTTCCCACCTTAAAGTCTACTAAGTGACTCAGAAGTATTTAAAGACCTTTGGGCCTATAGGAAAATCACAAATAACTTGAAAGTTAGAACACTTTGCCTGAGATTTATGCATTGTATCAATAATAACAACAAGCCCAATAAGACTAAGGGTTCAGGATACGAATTTATTACATGTGTGTGTAGAGTGTGTAATGTGGGAAGCTTTGGGCTACCATATTTCTGTCCAGGTTTTCCCTGACAAAATGAAATGTAGTGAGAATAACACATCTGGGATGTGTCCTTGATTTATACACATGCACTAAGTCCAGAGTGAATTAGATTTACTGTGCTCATACAGATCACCCATTCAGTGCACAAACATTAGATCCTTTGCATCCCAAATATCCATTGTTCATCCACTGGGATCCATTGTTCATATACTCCAGAGCAGATCTGACCATATGCATTATATATGCCTGAGAATGACCTTGATTGGCTCATCAAAGTCCTAAACAGCCATCACAATACCTCAAAAAGTATCTAAGTAGAAAAAGAGGACATGCTTGGAAAAAGTCAGATACAGTTCTAGGTAAATTGTGTAAGTACAAATTTCACTTGCTATGCTTACTGTTACCATTATAAAAATATATGAAGATATCACTCAGATTGGGTCAGAAAAAGGACCTGAATCCATAGGTATTTGAAATGCAGAATTCCATTTTATTGCTGTGTGGTCTGTGCAGAGAGATTAGAAAAATACATCACTGTTCAATCTTCTCTAAAGAAGGACGGAAACAAATGCTAATGTTCAAGAGGGATTGATGTATCTTGCATCATTAAACATTCAATAAGCCTTCAATATTTCAATAAGCAATTCATTTTTTCCAGCCTAGTTGATGTGTTTGATTCATATGCACTAAAAATCTTGACCTTAAACACAGATTTGAAGGATTTTAAGCACTTTTGGAAACACACTGTAATGTATTTGTAGATTGAATAGGCTCTGAAGCCCCTAGATGGAGAAAGACAGTCTTTCATATTCAATGTGATTGAAATATTTGGAACTCCAAAACATACATTTACTGTACAGCCATGCATGGCCTGCCTTGGACTATAAAACTAGAAAGTCAAATGATGAAGTAATTCTACTCTCCGCAACGTGTCACCATTATTTTTGTATAGTGGAGTATAACTGGATTAGGAATGGTTAGTACAACATGCTACTCTAGTGTGGCTGAATAACACTTCAAAAAGCTATGTTGTCTGTACGCCTATTTCTTTGAACAATGACTAATGTCATTGTACCATGACCCAAGTTCTGCAGTGATTGGCAGTTACAGAAACACTATAAGACAAAAATCTGATTTTATTTGGCTATGTGCTCCATTGGTTATCAAGCCATGATATCTCATCTGACTCTTGTGACTTTTGTGCCCAGTCTTCTGCATGCTCTAGCCTAAAAAGCACAGTGTGGAACTAGCAGGACTTACTACACACCGCTGAAGGACATGCTAGACCTAGTAAGTGCATTAAGGAATTCTGTTCTACGCCTCCATAACGTTTTATACCCTGACTGCTGCAGTCAAGAGACAGGTTAAGACAACTTCCCTCTACCAATAAACCTGAAATTCCATCCAGCAGATGTCAGAATTGAGCCTTGGACTCTCATCTTCATGTCACACACTGTTCTGTAGCTCCTGGGGCATTAAATGAACTTAATTTATATAAAAAGCAGAAGATATAAAGTAATTGTCAGAAGTCAAGAAGGAAGCAGTAGTATTAAAAATAAATAAATAAAAAATAAGAATATTTCTATAGAAAAGGTGATTATAATGGAGGCCTTTTTTCTTGTAAGAATTTCTGGCTTTTGCGTTTTGACTCTTGAACTGAAAGATGATATTTAAAGCTACTGTTTCAGTGTATAACTTCTATTTTTTTATGTCTTGTTTTCTTAGATCTGCTGCTAACTTTGATATCTGAGCCTTGTACATTTCTCATGTTGCTATGTAACTCTGAAACATTGAAATTCTGTAATACTGTGTTATGTCACTGAATTGAAGTGTGGCATTATAGTCTCATCATCACCAAGTCATAATGGGCTCAGTTTTCTACATGCTCCAGATCCTTCACTCTACTGAAACTGAAGTGAAAGTCTGTAAATGGCAAAGAATGCATACATTACCTTTCTCATTTAGAGAATCTTCCTGACTCTTGTTCTTTTCATCCATATAACTGACAATTCTTACACAATTCACTGAATTTCACACCACTTCACAGCAAAAATATTTGTAGTAAAACTGGTTATCAGTTTAGTAAAAAGCATGAGTGAGACTTCACAGCCTCCCTGCTGTGAACGAGGGGTCAGATTCTCCAGAAAGACCCTGTTGGTCTAAACTGGCATAGCTCCATTCAGGTCATGTTTCACTGACAGCTCTTACTAGACAGGATTTCAGCCAGCTCAGGGTGTGACAAATCAACAAAACTGAAGCAATGTGCATCAATAACAGATTTTGTCTAGGGAATATAACGCAATCCAAGAAACTTCTTAAGTCAGTCGAGATGTCTTATATTGTTTATACCCCCAAACAAACTGTAATATGCAGTAAATCCTACAGCCAGAATTTCTTGAGGGAAAGAGTTTGTTACCTTTCTGTCAGAAGAGAAAAGAGAGTGATAGCACGAAAAGCTTTGTACAGTCAACATATACAGAATTATTGTGATTCTTGGGAAGTCACTACAGAGGTACATCAATACCTTTGGGAACAGCTTCCAGAAAGACTCATAAGTAGAAAAGAAAGCAATTACTCTTTGCAAGTAAGAGTTAGTATCCAAGTAGTTAACTCCCCAACAATGGCAAAGTGTTTTTCTACCACAGCACACATACACGCATAGGTTTAGGTCTAGCAGTGGCCTCCAAATCAGCTACAAGATTTATGTCTGTTGAAGTCTTTAAACAGCACCAAGTCCACTCTAAAAGCCCTGCATGAACTCCTATTGGTGATAGTCATTGTACAAAAGGGACAGAATTTGTTCAGTGCCCTTAATTCCAAAGAATTCTGGTCGTTCACTTTGTTTAAAAATTTCTCATTCCAAATTTTAATCTGTAATTAGCTGTTGTAACTCTGCAGGTTAAACTTATAATTTAAATTCAAGAGACTTTAAAACTGTCTGGACAAATTAGATATGTACTTAGAATACTGGCACTTTTCCAAGACAAACAGTGTCTGTTATTATCAACAGTGCTAGTGTTACCAGAATAACTAGGAAGCTTTACAAATCAGCATGACAAATTAAAGAGAGAAAAACAAAAATCTCCAAAGGCGAGGAGTTTTTAGCACTCATTTAAATTTAATCTTCATGGCTAGATTTGTTTCCATAAACATACGTTTGTTGTAATTAGCTACTGAGACTGGAGCTTAATGAGTTTAATAAATTTTTCAGGCTGTTAAGAGATGGAAGTGGCACTGTGATGACTGGAGATTTTCTGTAGTTCAATGAAATATAAATGAAGAGTAGAAATTAATAATTAAAGGAGAATTGGAATGACTGAATCACACGTTTCCTAAGGGCACTATCCAACTCTCTGTGGAGTGGAAAACGTTATTAGGAACTGGGCATGGACCATAAGCTTCTAAACACTTGTCCAACACAAGAACAGAAGATAAGGACACTGGAGCTGCACATTTAGGAAACCTGAACAATTATGTACAATGTTGACAGAATATTTTCCCTGAACAGGAGATTGAAGAGTGCAGTGGAGGTATGGCCCTTTGTTTCAATGCCATGTTCACTGCAGCCCCTATGAATATAAGAGTGTGATGGTGCCTACAAGAAATATGAGCTACATACCCAGTGACAGGGTTCATAAATCTTTAGATAACACCCCTCTTCACTTACACTTCTGACTGATAAAATATCTTCCCTTTTTGTTTGTTCCTTTGTTTTAGAACATTTTGTTGTTGTTGTTGTGTTTTTGTTTGTTTGTTTGTTCGTTTAATGAGATGCTACAGAAAACTTTAATTTCCACACTGGAATTTTTTTGTAGTCTTGAGTATTGAACTAAGCATTTTTCACTTGTTTGTACTACTGGGGCTTACTGAGGCTACCTAATTAGTAGACTTAGACCACCTCTCACAATCTAGATACCCATGTTACCAGAATGAAGAGACAGCCAAGGCACCATTCTATTCTTCTCTCTAGCATTTCACAACAAATGTATGAGAGCCATCTTAAAAATTATGAGAGAAGTGTGCAAGTAATGAAATCAGTATGTACTTCTGTTTGCATGGGGGTTTATGCAGCAGAAGTCAGTTGTGAATAGGCTATTTACTTTAGCTTTCCTTAGCCTTCAGCTTTTCCTTTACAACAAAAAGAAAGAAACTTTTCCTTTTCAGATGAAATCTCATATCCTTAAATTACCAAGGAACATGGGACATTACTTCCCCTTCAGTAACATTACTGAAGTTGATAATAAATAACAAAAGTTTGGAAATAAAGAGTAAAATTTTGGAATTGGAACTTCCTTTTAGTACTGACTGACTATTTATACAGCAGGGACAATTTTTGATTTTAGATGATGAAAACACTCTTCAGATAAAACATTAAATGCTGCCTGTTGTGAAGAGTCTAGCTCATATGCTGCCTTCAGGCACCTGTGGCTAGAGATACTTCTTAAAACCAGCCAAGGAAAATTCACTTCCATAATCTTGGAGCAACACTAAACCAGACCTTGCAGCATGATGCAGAATGCTTGCCTAGGCTCTCAAGAATCTCATGATTTGTGTTGTATAGAAGATAATCTATGGATAATCTAGTCCACACTGTATAATAATTCACTACATCAAAGGAAACACAGAACCATGTGTTTATCAGATAATTGTAATGTCATGAAAGACTGAAGGATATGAGATTAGTTTTAACTATAGAGATAGAAAATTAAGTATTTACATGTTAATGTGGAAACACTTGCTACATTCCATAAAATATATTAAAAATCTGAAAACAGAAGAATGCATTAGCAATGGAGAACAGACTTCAGTCCTGTTCTTAACTGCTATTTCAGTATTTGATCAGATGTTCTCATCCAATAATTAGGCGTAATCTAGCAAGCAGATGGCATTTTGAAATGCGGCTTTGGAGCACTACCCCTTACCTTGTTTCCCAACAAATACTCCTGTTATTATTTTAATGTGCAGTGAAAATGTCATTTCAGAGGACTCTGGTGAGACTTTTCCTTTTCTTCCTCTTTGGCTCTTTAAACTCCAATGTCAATTTAGTCTGACTCACAGATCAGACAAAAAAGGTAGACAATCTAAACTTCTGTTTGTAGCTAGGTTTTTTTTCCCCAGTTCACTCCATCTTTCTCCATTTCACTCAGTGGGCCTGAAAATGGGGCACTGTCAAACTTCTTTTCCTGGTTTGACTCATGCCTCATTTCTTATGCAGAGGCAGAAGTGAACGGGAGAAAGGGGATTTCTACATGGGTTCAGCATGTCCTAAATTATCCTTATTTTATTTAGTTCAGACAGGCTCTTCCACTGGTTTAAATACTTTGCAAAGTACATATGTCTCAAGAAATATATCAACATGTTAACTATGAATATACCAACCACAAAAATCAGCTTATCTCAAGCTGTTCATAGAGAACAGAAATAAAATGAATGATGAAATTAGGAATCAGCTGTCATCACTTTGTAATACTCTCACCCCATATATTTTCATAATTTCACGTGGTTATGTCACAGAACTCTGTAATGAGATGTGTGTTATGAGGTGGAAAGATTTAAAATTGCTGGAAAAAATGGTACTTTTTTTTTCTTTTTTTTTTTTTTCCTCATGGATTTGTCAAGTTTCTTATCTTCCTATTAACAAAGGGCTAAGTAATTGAAAGTTTCTAAACAGTGTATTTCAGTAATTACTTCCAAAGAATCTGAACATGGTTCAAATAATATGGATTGTTTAAAAAAAATAAAATAATCGTAAATGCAAATGAAGAAAGATAACCAGAAATGTCTGAGATTTTGCAAATAAATCTGCAAAAATCAAACCCCATGAAAGTATATTCTCATGCACTCAAGTGGAAAAATGTGATCTCAAACCAAATGTTTATTTTTCAAACAAAGGAAGAAGTAACCAGTCCATTTTATTCCAATGTCTTCATTGCGGTCTAATTAATCAAATCAAAATGAAAAAAAAAAAAGGTAACAATTTGCCAAACACATAAAAGAGATGTCTGATGCTGATGATTACACAAAAAACTCCCCCAAACAGTCTGACTTATTTCCAAAGAAAAGAATTTTAGGGGCTTATTAGTTTTCTGAACTTTCTCTCATAAGTTGCTTTCAAAAGATCAAATATAATTTTACCATTTATCAATCTCACACTACATACAAGAATTGGGGGTGTCTTTGAAATTCTCTTCATTTGAATTTTTGCACCTACCTAAAAAAAAAAAAAAAATCCCACCTCTTTTACAGAAAAGGCCCCATCTATGAATAGCTCCACTAAAGTAGATATGAATACAAAAATGAGCACAGATGCAGGTGTTTGATATGTCATTTATAACACGCATTCCTGATGAACTCAAGCAAGTCATTTCTATTTATCTCTCAAATAAAAAGCAAATACCAATAATTTATGATGTGTGTTCATTATAAGAATTCAGAGTTTAACAGATGCTAGTTTCTTGCCACATTTCTAACAGGTTGCCAGGGGTAGCCCTGGTGCCTGATGGCAATGTAACTTACACTACTTCACACCTATGGTAACAGTTCTTTCCAGTAAAATTCTCTATTTTTATATTAATGCCTTGTTAGAATTGCACTCCTACATCACACACGTTACTCAGAGACATTGCCAAACAGGTTTCTTAAAGCTGAATACTAAATCTATCAGTTACCAAATATAAAATCTCCCTGAGGCAGAAATGAATGTCAATAAATAATGAAGTGAACATAAATCACTGTTATTTTGCTAAACAGCAAAGCTTATTCACTCCAACCAGAGATAGAGGGAAATCATACCAAATATTAGCAAACTGGAAGTTGTACATTGGAATAACGATGTGAGTATGCAGGTGAAACTGCAGCCACATGTTCCCACTCAGAGACAACACGCAAAATGACACACCGGGCATTTTAACCACAGCCTCTTTGTGCCCATACATGGTATTTTAAGGGCAGTTAATCTGTGTGTTCACAGACCCTATGTGCGGTCTCATCTCTGGTCTGACCACATTGCTGATTACTGGTGCCGTGAGTACCTTTCCTGTGCCAGGCCAAACAATGCACGACCACCTTGTAGGGCTGTACACTGGTGCTGTCCACAAGGAAGTAGCTCACGCAGAAGCAGGCATTGCTCGGCCTTCTGCACCACGGTGGACTTCACCTGTTCCAAAAACTGGCAAGCAAGCATCAGAGCAAATCATTCCGATGTGCAGTGGCTGCTGCTGTGTGATGGTAGGTGCTGTGTTTCAGTCAGAGCAAGGTGTAAAATATTTGTCTGTTGCTTTAGTCAAACATCAGCCTCTTTATAAAGCAGGTTACAGCTCTAAGCCATCTTTGTGTTTTTTAATAGTCAAAATCCACAGGAAATTTGCACACTTTTGGCCAAAAAGCAGTGCCAATGTCAAAAGCAATTTCAACAAGCACAGTCAACTTAAAGGACTAATACATGAAGAGGATATACAGGAGTGTGTGGGAGCATGAGCAGATAGCTATTAACAGTAGCATCTATTACAAAATGAGATGTATAGCCTTTGTTTGAAGTACTAATAAAGTATTGCTAACCCAGACTCCGAATTATTCATATTTATGGTCTGTTTAGTAATAACTGTGAATGCCATCTTTTAACAGTAAATTGAGCAATCCTGCTATTTCCAGCCCAGCACAGAATCCTTTGATAATTCTAATTAAGATTGCCACCGACTCCACTGTACGATCACAGTACTGCTGTGTGCATATGCCCAGCAGACAGTCTGTTCCCGAAGGACATGTCACAGAAGAGTCTTTCTCAAGAAAGCTGAACATTAGGTACAGCAAACAAATCAGTTGACTGACTTAAATAATTAGTTGTTCATCTCAGCATGCTACAGTCTTACAGGATCTGAAGAGCTGATTAATTTCTTAAGTCAAAATCCTTACTAAACTCCAAGAGCTTTGCCCAGGCTAATTTGAAGCTTTAGGTTTTGCTTGCAAGGTTTTGAAAATTTTGCTTTCTGAGAAAAAAAGAAAAAAGGCTTTTGAAAACTGACTTCCTACCCAGCTGACTGCAAAAGCCTGAAATCCCCCTGCCTGCAAAGGATTTTCAAAGAACACTGAAGACAAGGAATGGTGTTTGGTGGATCTGTGGTTGCAATATGCAAACAAATAAAATATTTTAACACTATTCCCGAAGTTCTTACTATAAAATAGAGTTGTCTTTAACTGGCATGGAAATAAAAGCTCCTTGATTAAGGAAACTGTTGTCAGCATTACGTCATTGTCTTCACCCAGGGTACTCAAATTTAAAGGTCATTGATCCCTTAGTAAATTACCAGAGGCCACTGAAATCAGTAGGAGTCTTTTTTGTTGCCTTACAGACTTGTTAGATTAGACTTGTATACATTGCCTTGCTGTAACATGGCACCCTGATAATATCCTGAGAATCAAGTCTCCCTCTTTGCCGCTGTGGTACCAAGACAAGCCTGCCAAGCTGTCTGTCAGAGAACCCGCTCTGTGTCTGCAGTTAGAGGAACACTCCGAACACACACATTTTTCCGAATCACCTTCCAACTGGGTGCCATGCTATGGTTTGGGACCAGTGTATTCAGTCAGCCCTAAGAAAGATCAGACGTTTCATTGTCCTTGCAGTTACAGCTATGGAAGTTTACTGGGGAATAAAATTTCATCTGATTAAGGTCTTCAGATCTGTTATTATTATTGCTTTGAACCAAAAATGTCTGCTTTAATCAATAGAGTTATAGTTTTCTTTCTGCCATGCAGAAGTCTGTAAAGTGTCTCCATTACAGCCCAACCAAAAGGACATTTCCTCTCAAAAGAAAAGAGCAGCATGTTTCATGAAACAATTTATTTAAAGAACATCTGCTTGAATTTTCAGATTGTTGCTGTAGGATATGGTTACATTAAACTCTAAGACAAAAAAGTCTGGTTTTACTGTGTTCCATATCTCAGTTATTAACTCAATTTTATAGGACCACTTATGCAGGCTGAAAGTTTTCCTAATAAATCATTAGAGGATATTTAGGCCTCTCTCTCAGTTTGTGGTCTTTGTTTGTTTTCCAGTAACCACAAAACATCTGAATTAAATTATCTAGCAAATTTGATTACTTGTATTCCAGAAGTTGTACATCTTCAAGATATGTCAATGTCATTGCTACATCAGCAATCTTGTGTTCTGACTGCATGTAAATCACTAGGTTCCTCTTCCATTGTATTGTTATCACAGAGGTGTTAAATCATATATGAGCAATACTATACAGCTTTAGTTTCTTCTAAAGCTAAGCATATAAATTTAAAAAGATACTAATACTTGGATTGCATCATATCCCCTGCTTGACCATTTTCAGCCATGACCCACTGCCCCTGCAGCTGATGTATAACAGCATCTTGTATAATGATATAGGCTGTATGGTTTTAGGAGGAAGGGTTCTCAGAGAGGGTTTGTGACAATACCTATACGACTATTTTGCCCATGCCCACAAATTCTCTAATGAAATAAAAACAATTAAGTTTCAAACTGTCTGAATGGTCCAACTGGATATGCCTCACCTTAGAATGACTTGATTTTATCTAAAATTTTGAAACAACATTTTGAGAGAATTCCACTTCTAACATTTCAGAATTGAGTTTCTTCAAAATAATTAACAGCCTAACTTTTCATCTTGATCCAAAGTGACCTTCTCTTCATAACCTCAATATATGTTACAAGATGAGACATTTACATGCCAATCAGCCGTGCTTGTTTGTTTGTTGCAGCCATGGCGTAAATGAACTTAGCACAGCAGAGGTGGCAGATGTCTCAGCATGGGACTGCAGACAGTAAGAACTAGGCCACCTTAATTTACCAATATTGGGATGTCTTCATCTAGACTTTTTTTTTTTTTGACAAATGAAAGCAAAAGTAAGCCCATTAATTTTTAAATTTTGCTTTTCCTGCTTGTAAGTAAGCTCTAATTGCATGGAAAAACTCTTATATCTAAAACAAAAATCATCATTTAAAAATATCTTAAACCACCAGAGAACAAGCATAACCCAAGAAATCCATTTGCTATAGCCTGGAAGATGTATTTCCATGTTAGCATTCTTCAACATAGGGAATACAAAAGCTAATTAAATTAGTTATTAAATTAAGCACAGTTCTGACACAATGCAGTGCACAGAAATTTCATACAATAAGCTCCCAGAATTACTCAGGGTCAATAAATAATTACCTTGGCAGTCCCCCATGGCACACACATTGTCCCATCAGGCAAGAGAAGAATGCACCACACATTCCACTGCTCAAACTGCACTTTTAAATGTTTAGATATTTTGGGTGGGCAACAGAGAGAAAGGAAAGGAAAATGAACAGTCTTTCAACAAACAGTTTGATATAACATAATAGGAGCAAAGAGTCCTTCCACTCTGCTTTTGCTCCCCTGGACCATACTAGGAGACAAACAGGCTCTCAGGCACTGTTTGTGTCACACTCCAAGCTACATTCCACATTCCCTTGCTTTGGGCACCATCTGTAGTTCACATATTCCTTTAGGACACCAAACATCCCTGGGAAAACAACAGCTAAAAACCAAACATACACAATACACAGCCCATTCTCACACAGCAGAAGCCTCAGTCAGAAAATGGAGACAACAAAAGCTTTAAATAAAAAATATTATCTCTAGGCAGAATTGTGATTTCCTGGTCCCCTAGAGAATTTTTCTCCTGTTTCTGGCTTTGTTTTTTGCCAGTGGGTACCCTGCTTCCCTGTTGTTTGAGGTAAAGAAATCTATAATGACATCTCTTTCTCCATTAAAACATCCCTGCAAATGACTAGAGATAAATTCACAGGATTTTTAAAAGCCTCAGTGGATGCAAAGTTGGAAAACTGAAGTTGTTTTACTGCCACAGCAAGAATGTTACACAACGTCAGAAAAGCTCATGAACCACCGTACAGAGCACACAGGTTGGTTCATTGCAACACAGCTTGCCTGCATGCGTAATCACCCAGCCGCTTTGTCTTCGTGGATCTCCTGCCTGTGCCAGACTGAGGTGCAGGGGGAGGTTTTCTTCCCACATCCCCAGTGTTTGCAGAAGCTTTGGTAGCAGTGTGTTACTTTCCCACACACATTTGCCAGCTGTTTTATCTTACAGATCACTCAGTGCTTTCAGGATAAGGGAATGTTTCTACGGAGGAAGTTGGTGAAAGAAAGCAGCATAACACCCTTCCTTAACGTATCTCCATTTTCAAGCAGTTCCAGAGGTGAACTGCTGAGCATTAAATACATTATTCACAACGTCCACATCCCAGGGGGTTTCCCAAGCCTTTAGCAATGCTCCACTCTGTGAGAAGCATAATTCCTGCATTTTACACGCATTCAGTTTCGTTACTATTTAATGTTCATAGTGTACAAATTGGATAACCTGTGCCTGTGGCAAGTCTGTTGCAGGCCAGAGCTTTCATGGGTCGCAATGAGATGTTATTATGGCCTAATAGGACTTTCATTCAGAATGGCACCAGACTGTGGGACTGCTTAAAACGGGATTTTTCAGAGTAGCAGCAGAATACAGTATGATGCCTCAGATATTCTGTGCTACCAGGGAAGCAGCAGCAAAGCAGGTGGGTCTCCACTAGTGAGTGATCCAGGAGAATCTGGGGATATTCATCCAGAACCCTCCCCAACCACGCTCATCAAGCTTGGCTTGACTTATGGCTCTTCGTTAAGGCTCCATCTCATTAGTTGTCTTGTGTAAGAGCACGATCAGTATCTTAGTTTCTTCATTTGGTCCTCTGAGGTATCTTTCACATCCTTTCTTCCCATGCAAAGATATCTCACAAAACAGTACAAGATAACCTGATCTCAGCAAGGGAGTACGTGCTTGTCACGAGAGGAATGCACAGCTTACAGATGAATGTATTTTTAACATCCAGGATGTATGTGGTTTTGTTTTTCTCATTTTATGGGTGCACATTTTAAATCATGCTTTAACAGACTGGCTTTTTGCTGAAGAGACAGTTAGGGTGAGAAGGATTAGAGGGAAAGGAGTAATAAAAAATTGTTATTAATTTTTACTTCTGTTGTTGCTAACAAAGGTGAGTATGCACAAGAAAGCAGCCTGTGTGCAGTTCTGTCTTCTCCCTGAAGCTGAGTCTCACTTTGTACTTAATCCTGAAAGAACTAAAGCCTAGGAAAGGCAAAGATATGTTTTACTTTGTCACGTATGTGGTCTGGCTAAAGCAATAACAGCCCCACAGAAGAAACTCAGTCCTATTGCTGCAGACCTGGCTCTCTGTTTACATGTCCTATATGAACATTAGGGGGTTGCTTTGTTCAATTTTTACAGAGTTCACAATAGTCTAGCTCTGAAGCCCACCAACATTGGAATTTTTGTTTTTCAATTTGCACCAGGTTTTTCTGCAGCTCTTTGACTTGTATGGACTTGTACTTTGTTGTTTTGGTTGGTCAGGAAAAGCACGACAGGATTTCATAGGGAAACATAAGAAGGTCTCAAGAATCTTTGGTTTCAAAGCTATTAGTAGGACAATTCTATTGAATTTTTGGGTGGCTCCAGGCTCAGAGCCCTCCTGTAGCAGGCACCCCATGGTACATTACTGGCTGCTTCCAGTGAACTAGTAGGAGGTGATTGGTTGTTTTTTATTTTTATTTTTTTTTTAGTATGATACAAATAGTTTTTATTAAAGAAAATAGGACTGTAGAAAGAGATGCTGTCTTGTGATGATTAAAGAATCTTTAACTTGTTCAGTATCAGTACAAAACTGGGGATGAACAATGTATGAACAGTGTTTGACATGGGACAGGAAAGATCACTGTAACACATCTCTGAAACGCATTTTTCTTCGAGCTCCTCTCACTTGTTTTTTATATTCCTCCCCCGTCCTCCCAAGCATTTTGTTATATTTAAATCATAAACTCTTTGGTCAGGGAACAGCCTTTATTACAGATTTGCACAGGGACTAACAAAACAAGCTCCTACCTCTGGGGAGTTCTGCAATACAATTAAAGATGGCCATTCTCCCAAAACCTAGACACAAAAGGACATTAAGTTTGTGAGGTAAGGATTCAGCAGCCAGGAGAAATCAGAATTAAAGTTTCCTCTGCAGTTGGCCATGCAGTCTGAATTTGGCATGGACATGCTATGGTATAGACTCTCATTACAATCATAGCCTTGTACAGGAACAGGCAATGCTCTCCAGTTCTACTGAGTTCTTTTTTTTGTCCCTTACTTCATTGCATAACCTCTTGCATTCCCTGCTGCACCTCATCCATACTCATGAGCCTTTCATAATTGCCAAATGTACTATCTTGTTTTGGTTGCCTGGTTTGAGAAGCATGGGGCTTGACTTTTAAAAGCAATTCCATTACATAGCACGTTTTCAGTCAGAACAGATGGCAACACAACAGAAATCTTGTCGCATCTGCAAAACAGAAATATTAGCTAAGATATCTTAAACTAGATATGAAAATGAGGAACACAACATAACGACCTCCAAAATCTTGGTTTAAATCACTTGCATTAATTACACAGAAGTGTCTGCCAGACCTTGAAAATCCAGTTCACTAAATCCAGACAAGCACTGAACTGTCTGACTACTTGAATCCTCTGCCTCTTCTGTAGCCATGACACATCTCCTCAGAGATCTGTTTGAGCTGTCAGTTATTTAGCAGCTTCTTCTCAGAACTGAAAGCTTATTTTAGTCTGTGTAAACTTAGCACCTGAAGATAGGTGCTCGTTAGATTTCTATCTGGGAGGAGAATTTGGCACACATTTACTGCCCTGCCTAGGTCTTCAAAGGGAGTACCTGTGTGGTCCTGCCACGTTCCTCATCTAAACAGACCTGAAAAAACATGGTCTTAGACCATGTTGTGTCACACACCTGTGGCAGGGTCCAGTTATAGCCTCAGGAATGAAATTCACTGCAGCACCCAAACATATAAATTCCTCATAAATTTCTACCATATGAAATGGACCGGAGTACCCCCCAGTTCACCAGAGACTGGTCATTTATGTGTTTCCACTGATCTAGGACCTTGCTTGTACCATCAACCTCTTTGACCTGAACAGTAGCATGGAATTTGCCTACTTGCCATACCCTCCTCTTCTGTTCCAGGCTGTGAAAGGTGTCTAATGATCATGTCGTGATCTTACTTAAAGCAACATTCACAGAGCAGTTCTTTCCTACTCTTCTCTTATCAGCCTCTAGACATAATCAGCACTTCCCTTCCCCACAATGAGTGCACCATGTGAAAGCTGCATGACAGCTACTGGATCTACTTTTGAGTCCCATCCTCACCAACTTTTCATTTGCTCAGCCATTTTCTTGCCCTTGAGCTCTATTTTACCCAAAGCTGTCAAACTCACTGCCACCTCAGAGGACAATGCCACCTCTTAGGACAAGGAGCAAAGAACCCCACTAACAAGCTACCTGGACTGCCTACAAATGTAAAAATACATATGGGCAAAACAATCTTTATGTTTTCAAGTTTACTGATGCTGGAAGATTCACTTTCCCCCTAGGGAGACAGAAATAAGAGTGTCTTCTCTTGAAGTTTTTGTATTAATTAAAGAGAAAATAGTGCTCCACTGGAACAAATCCCTCGTGTTACTTCCTAATCATCAATTTACAAGTACAGTTTCTAAAGCAAGACAACCCGTGGGTGGCTCTGAGATCATTAACAAGATATAAATCTGTTAATAAATAATCTCATGGGCACGGCATCTTGGGAAGACTGGTACCAATTTCTGCACTATTTTAAAGCCTGCTGTAAAGTTAGGCTGGGTGCCAGTGCTGAAAAAGAACAGTCTGAAGCTTGGCCTGGCAAACCTTCAGTGAGCAGCTTCAGTCTGTGAGTGGTCATATTGTGCTCTTCTAGGGCACTGTTCTGCAGAAGCTATCAGAGGAAGAGGCCCAGATACTGGAGAGGAGCATTAGTGATGTGTAAATCCAAGTGTTTTCATGCTGTCAGCTGAAGCCTACTTAACACAGATCATGTGCACAGCATGTAAAATAACAGGGTGAGCACTACCCTTCCCAGCGTGCTACCGCCAAGTCCTTACAGCAAGGTCTGGGAAAGAGAAATAACTGCCCCATCAATTTTCATGTAATTTTTTCAATAAAAATATGGTACATGTAGTCTCTAAGGGTGTGTATGCCTGTGGTGACAGCAACAGGAGGAAGAACTTGCAGAGGGAACATTATTATGGCTGTGCTTTCCCTGCTAGCATGGCTGTAACTGCAGTGGGAGATCTCAGAGGTGGCTGCATGCAGTGCCTTTCTGACTGGAATGATAATGCCAACAGGAAGATAACAAATGAGATGAAGCCTCCAAAATCCTTTGATGGGATGTGAGCAGCTGCCAGCAGAAGCAAAATATATACGATCTGCTTTTCAGCTGCTTTGTGTATGGAAATGCAGTGCTGAAGCAATGTGGAGGGTGTGCATGCATTAATTCTCTTTGCATGTGCCAAAGTAGGTGGAAAAGAAGCCAGGAGGAAGAATTATAACAGTCTCCCTTTTATTTTTGTGCTTTCATTTGTGTCAGCCTTGTCCTTTCAGTCAGTGAGTAACAATTCTGTTGTTTGTTGTATTTACTGTTACAGGATCTTCCATTAGGCCCACAAAGTCAACATATTTTTTATGGAAGTGTATCTTTTTGATGTGTCTTTTAGCAGCCTTTTTTTTTTTTTTTTTTTTTTCTTTTTTCTTTTTTCTGTTCTGAACTGCTTGCTCTGGCTACCTGGTTTAAATAACTAATATATAGTTTATTCTGTTGGACACTAGCACAAGGTCTAGGGCAGTTTATTGGGGCATATAACAGTAAAAAAGATGTTGAACGACTTAAGAAGGATGCTTTGTGAATTCCCTGCCCCAACTTGACTGTTGGTTTAGGACAGCAGCACAGCATGTGGTCAGCCTCCTTCTGTGCCTCTCATTGTCTTCCTTGAGACTACGCTAACTCTATATTGCTGAGTACAAGTGTTCAGTTGTTTATACTCTCCCCCTCACCTCTGCCCTGGGAATATATATAATGGAAGACAAATACTTCGACCTATTTTCACACTTCACAATATTCTGGCTTCAGCCAACCTTCCAGACATAGCTGTTATGGTTACAGTAACACTGTTATACTAGCACCTCACCAAGGAAAAGACGTAACAATGTGCTGGTACTGTAAGGTGTGGAGTCCCCATGCAGATGACTCTAACAACACCAGCTGTAAAAAATTATCAGATTCTTTTCTTTAAGAATATGCACAGAGATCTCCTTTTTTTTTCTTTTTTCTTTTTTTGTCTCTGACTTTTGAACTTCAAAATGTTGCCTGTTATGAAAGTTAGAAATACAATCCATTACACTTCTGTTATTCTTCTAACACTGATTGGAGACTCTTCATTCATGCTATTACAACTGCTTTCCTTTAATGCAAACACTAACTAGTCATTTAGCTCTAATACTGTAAGCCTCGGTAACGGATGTGAGGCTTTAAATTTGAAGAAATTTGTGTTTTAAAGGAATGTAACACAGAAGTCATACAACATGCAGTCTGCTAGTGGTACATGCTAGTGGTACATGCTAAAAGACATCTAATTTTATCAATGGGAGTCTAAAGTTGATATGTGGAAAGGCCTATGGGTAGTAGCAAAAAAAAAAAAACAACCAACAACAACAAAAAACAAAAAACCTTGAACTATGAGTGGGCTCTTTCGTTTTCTCAGTAGCTAGAAAGTATGTTTAAATATTTTTATTATTTTGTGTTATTTGTGAATATTTACATTCTTAAATCTATTATGTTTAATGGAATGAAAAAGAGTGTACCTGTATTCATTCTTATTGGTAGGTAAGTTGGTGAAACTGTCCAGAAACAATTGGGCTGCTCCACTGTCTTGGCTCCATTTGTCTCCTTAAACATTGCACTAAAAGTGTGTTTCCTTACACTAATCTCATCAGCCATATGTCTCCTGTCCTACAACACTATGTAACTGTTCAATCCTTGGAAAATCAGTCATTTCTTACACTGAGTAATTTAACCATCTTAGCCACATGCCCTCAAGATAATCTCTTGAACAGGATGTGCAACTGATTTATTTTTACAGCAAAGTATTCATAAGGAAGTATTCAATAGTGAAGCATTACAGGAGTCGTCAGAGTAGGAAAAAAAAAAAAAGGAAAGAAAAAAAAAGGAATAAATGCAACTCTACTTATAAATATGTAGTTTAGTGATTTTGTTCAGAATATTCAATAGCTATACAGAATGTTGCAAATTAGATTAATTTCACAGAGCACACTCATGGTTCTGCTGTGTCAATTTTCATCACTTCAGCACCTGGCAGGACAAAAGCATACAAACTTTGTATTAAAACTGGTGTTTATGTCAGGTAATTTACATCTGCCCTTTGCAAACATCTTACTAGTCTGAGAGAGGATAGAAATAAAAATCATCTTGCATATTGGACAATTTTTCTATTTTTCATTGCACTAAGCCTTAACAGAAGAGTCTGTAGAAAGCATGACAGAAATCCACTTGAAAACATTTTCTAATGCAGATGTTGCTATCCCAAGGGAAAGAAAATATGTCAGGAATTCTTCTACCATCCCATGCAATTATGTGACAAGCTTCTAAATGCGCCTCAGTAGCTGAAGCATGAGATACAAAAGATCAGTTCAGCTGAGAGCAGATCTAACTTGAGGGTCTGCCTATATACTACTCATTGGTTCTGCCAAACTTGTAATACCAAAAAAGTCCTAACCTTTGCCTAACCTTTACTACATTCACTGCACCTGCATATGCCAACATACTTCTCCTTGCAGGATTTCAGCAAAACAAACCGTTCAAATATGAATGATGCTATACATCAAGTGGCAGAAGGGATTTATGGGGAAGTAAACTTGAAGGTCTAATGCTAGTGAGCAATACCTGCTTATGCTGTGCTACACAGCTTTCAGACTGGCACACAATTTGGGTCTACGTAATGTTTTGCTTGCTGAGTACAAAAGCAAAGTATTAGCCCAACTCACATCATGCTCAAGATGCATTAGGTAAAGATTCAAGAGAATGAGGTGATTTGAACATTTATTGTGGACTGAACTTGACAAAAATGCAAATTATATAGTTAAGTTCAGATTGTGGTCTGTCTGATGTCAGCCCATGCAAAAAAAAAGTGCTGTCAATGGCATGTGGGTAATAATGGTGGATATGCACATGGGGTTTTTAGGCAGGCAACTATAAGTTAATTTAATCAGCAAACTTGAACATGATTACTCCTGAAAGCCAGTGTAACCCTTTTCAATGAGCCGTCATCAGCTCTTCTTTCCACTCATAACTGATATTCCCAAGTGTTAACTTGGCCCGTACAGTCTAGTGCCATCAGCCCCTCCTGCTTGGAAATCCAAAAGTGCATGAATCTTAGCCCGCAGCTCCCAGCTCCCTTCCTTCTCCAGCAGTCAGGCTTCCTGGCTCATTTACCCTTTTCATCAAGAAAGCAGGATTGCTTTTCTAACATCCTATGGCCAGTGGACAGAGCAATTATGCATCCTGATGAATGCCAGAACAGAAAAAAGACCTGTTTCTGCCCACAGCTGCAGGAGATGAACAATGCTTGTAGACAAATCATGGCACTTGGTGACAGCTGTTTCAATACTCAGCAGGAGGTTTTCCCACTGGCATCCCAAACCACAGTGCTACCATAATAGGGTATCTTCCTTATCACTCAGTCAGTTTTGCATTAGTTATAAAAGATAGGGTCCTTATAATTGAATTAAGGATTATTTTATAGGATTAGAAACTGAAATGATCTGTGAAATATATATATATAAATATATACACCCTCTTTTATGCCAAATGCTTTAATACCTATGAGAATGCCTTCTTTGATCAAAGATTTTAGCTATATAATCTTTACTGAAAAATTTGAACCAGCAGCTCCCGGCAACAGTAATTGACAGGGCTTGTTATAAGAAATTTTCACTAAGTAGAGTAAGAGATAATGATATGTGGTTGAGCAATTTAGGCAGGATATCAGAAGAAAATTCAGAGTGAGATCGATTAGACAACAAAAAATATTGTCCAAAGGAAGTGATAAAAGCCACATCACTTAAAACATTTAAGGCTGGTTTGCTTAATGCTCTAGAGAGAATAATTATATTGAATCAATCTCCATTCACAAAGAATGAAGTAAGCTTCTATTCAGGGGCATGAAATAAATTACTTAACTGGCTGTTGTAGTGTCTAACTGAGGTGATTCCATGGGTTTGCTTGTCTTCAGGGATGCTGCTTCATTCTATATATTTGTTTTCAGAGAGGAAAGCCACTTTTAAAAAGGAATTAATCTGGAGAGCCTCCCAAAAACACTGCTGTAGTCCAATGCATAGTATATGCAATGGTGTAGTAAGGCTGTAAAATGAGTAAAATAAACTATTCCACTGTATCAAGTTTCTGCTAGATCCTGTACTCCTTACCAAAATGACCAACATAAAACCAAAACTATTAGTAATGGGTAACTGAATTTTTACTTCATCTTCAGTTTTCACTGGAACACAAACAGTTGTTCCACATGTTAGCTTGTAAAACCACACTCCGCAATATTTGAGTGATTGTCTACAGTATGCTTTCCTTCAGTAAATTCAATCAGCTCATCTGAAAGCACTTTTTTTGCTTTTCCATAGTGTTGATTCTGAATTCTACTGTATGGATGATTACAAATGAGGATCCCTGTGTCATTACAGCACTCGGTCATATCATAAATCAACCACTGATGAAAAATGTTGAGAGGAGCGATTTATAAGTTTTCAACACTGAGCACCATCTAGATGTGTTCTGATTGTTTTGCAATTATTCTTTGGAGGAAATATGTAAGAACATTCATAAGAGGGGCAATGGTGGGTTCCTGTCTGAAAACAATGAAAATTATAATTGCAGTACAGGAGCTGTTCGTATTCTGTAATAAGAGTTTATATTGAGGGCTGGTATCCAAATGGAAGTTTTTGATGTAGACATCTGTTAATAAAATATTTACTACTTAACTTTGATATGGAAATAAACCAGCAAGTCTGATTAATCCCTAGACCAACCTTAGGGCAAAAAGCAAAACAAAACAATCCTCCCAACCCTCAGTATTAACTAAAATGAACAAGTATACAACATATTAGTTACAAGATTTCCACTATATATTCATTTTCCAATGGACTTAAATGCCACATAGCAAAAGGATAAACATTTTCTACAGTATGATCAAATGCTCTCAGTAAGATGAGCATCCATTCAAATAAATTTCTGTTCTTTATCTTTTAATTAATATCTATCCCTAATTCTAGGCAGATGTAGGTTCATATTTAAATAAATCCTGGTAGCAACCCATTGATCATAATGAGGTTATCTACGACGTAATGACTTAAGCATATGCAAAAATCCCTACAGGAATGGAAAATTAATCTGCATAAATGTATTTATAAGTTATGCAAAAATATTTAGCAGAGTAATCTGATTTTTCTACAGTTTATTTTTAAAATGATGCTATGCCATTTTGCACAACTCTTGGTGTCTGTGCATACACAAACATATGTATCAGGATATAGAATTGCATTTTTTTAAGGAGAGATTTGTACAGAAAAGACAAAAAATATACAGGTATGTATCTACATAGTTTTGACTTAACTACACAGCAATTAAATGTGTAGTTCTGGCTTGGTGTGTTTTTCTAATATGTATAATACGTATTAATATATCTTAATATTAGAAGGGATTAGGAAGAAATAGTAGCAGATTATCATGAAAGAGTTGACACTAATAAGGAAGAATAAATAGCTGAAAATTTGAATTCCTCCTCAGCAATTATGGGGTCCTATTTAACCCCACTATGTTCTTCATGTAAATAACTGTTTAAGTTCAGAAATTCATGTGCAAACATTGCCACCAGGCACTATAAATCAGTATTTCATTGTTGCACAAAAGTCTAATCCTCCTATATACAGATCCAAACTACATGCTTTATTACTTCTTCATGTCTTTGCAGTACAAGTGCTCTCTACTTCCCAACAAAATGAGACATTTAGTATATGGTATGTCAGTGAAAAGAAATGGTGCAGCAGTTCCATCTCATTCACAAGCTAGACACAGAGCAGCATAGTTCTACCTGGCCCATAACATTTACTTCCCAAAAGCCAGGGATTAGCCATTCAGACAGCATGCCCTGTCCCCTTCTGGCTGCTCCTGTGCCCATGGAGGAGCAGGTGGTTACTGTGCAGCAGGAGCAAGGGCTGGGCAGAACAAGACCTCACCTAATGTTCTGCCAGGCACAGAGTGGCACAAACAGCTCTTCTGAGATCCTATCATTGGAATTCAAGAACTGGCCCCAACACTTGGATTATTTCTCCATGCTGCTTATTAAAATAATCTCCCTTTTCTGCACTGTCATTGTGGTTGTGACATACCTCAGCCTGGATACAACCACATGATACAGCTGGCATCAGCTATCTACATGACCTTTCAGACATAATTTGTTCTGGAAACTACACACTACCAATCTGACCGGAATGCTGCCTATGCAACTTCGTTGACTCGAGAAAAATTCCAAATATACATTTCTTTCACAGCCAATACACTTCTTTCATAGTTAACAATGCAAAACGTTTGCTTACCTCATCTAAACTGATAATGGTAGTAAAATAATTTACACTAGTTTCCTGTATGTGATTCCTGATGCTAATATAATTATACTCCTGTATCTCATTTGAGATACAAATATGCCATGTACTAGAAGTCTGTTTGATTTGTCTGTACTGAAAGAGGACGCTTGACCAGAAATCTAACTCAAAACCCTTTTAGTGTGCACTGGGTCTTAAACTATCATACACTTTTTTCTTTTAATATCTTCTTGTACAGCATTTGTATGACCCTTTTAGAGGATATTTTTAATATTATTTTGAGGGTTGTCTTAAAAAATTATATGTAGTTCATAAAGGGTCAATTTTCTTCTCACATATGCCTTTACATTCTGTAGTAAAAGAACCTTGGTTTGCACATAGCCTGTGTATACATCACGAGCATTAAGTTATTCTGGGAGGCAGTGTTGATTTCAGAACAGTACCTATTATCTTGAATTAGATAGCAGTATTGGTACTGTTGTAACATAATGAGTTAGATTTCCAAAATCTAGGAGCTGACTTTAAGCATCATAGTTTTCCAACAGTATTATGAAACACATTTTCTGTATTTATAGCCTTAAAGGTTCACATTTACATTTTTCCTTCCACGGACAGAAGAGTAAGGAAGTTACCATTAACAAAGAAAATAGGAACTAGGAATCTATTGTAATTCAAGCTACAAACTAGAATTATTTTAAAAATCCCATTATTGTGAGAACTGGCAATTCTGGGACTGGATGAAAATTGTCTAGCATTTCCTCCAACAATTGTCTGATATTTTTTAAGCTCATTTGTTTGAGGGAGTTGGAAGAACAGAAAAGCCTAACATTTCTGGCCTAACAACTCGTGTGTGTTGTTTGAAGTATGATCATTTAAGAAGCTGTGTTAAACCATTTTTAGACTTTGGCATACAGTGATGGGCTGAGCTATTCATTTTCCTTTCCCCTACTTTTCTTTTGAGATGCAATTTTTGCCAGTATAAAGCTACATATGTCTGTAAAAGTTGTAACATCAAGCATGGCTCTGCATGTTAGTTGGAGGAGTCAAGGAAGATAAAATAACATGCAAATAGGGACAGGACACTTACTCTTTAGTTCTAGAAAGTACTAGAAATGTGTTGAAGTATATAGGACTCCCATTGCTCTCTGCACATCACTGTAGCAAATGCAGAATTCCATCACTCTCTATAGTAATGGACACTTGTTTTTTTTGTGTGTGTGTGCAAAACTTGCCTTTGATTTACACTTTTGAAACACCGAGGGAACTGCTGTAAGAATTATGGTTTGTTTTTTCCATTCCATTTTTAAAGAAGTTAGATATAAAAACCTACATGAAACAGCTTTCAAACAGGACATTCTATGGAAACTGATTTTCACTGCTCCTTAAAAATCACAGCTGAGTTTGTTGTATTCGCTGTGGAGTATGGTGTTACCTAATATGAGAAAGTGGATGGAAGGGGGAGGCAAAATCTAGAGTAAATACCTGCCATTCAGTAAAAGCAGTGGTAGGTATATGATATGCTAGTTAGCTTGTATGCAGTAAAGTACTTTGAAAGACATACACACTATACCCACAGGATGCTCTCCTGACATCCTTTCAAGAAAGCTGTTAACTGCTAACAATGTGTCAGTCCCTTTTTATATATAGTGTAGCCACAGTGTTACTATCGTATCCAATCAGGCAGGTCCTGACACCCTATGAGAAAACTAATCGATGCCTACAGCAGTTCCCATTTGCAGGGTGAGGGTCATTACCTGGCTGATATATGGCCCTCTGTTGTGGTTACCAACACTTCATTTTTCTGTGAAATCATAACTGCTGTTTCCCATAGCACTTTGAATCAAATACCTATCATCAGCCAGATAATTATATCTGTTTCTGCAGATTGCTGGGCTTTCCATTGGACAAGATTAACCATGTCACTCACTATAACTGTCAGCCCCTGTGGAAGATCAGGGTCATGAGAAATCTAGGCAGGGAGGAATAGCTGAATTCACTTTTTTACAATAGTGTTGAACAGTTGGCTTTGGCTGTGGCCTGAAATGGGCAGCCAAGTGCAGCTCCCGGAGAACCCTTTATAAAGCTTTCCCTTTTGCAGACAGGTGGCAGCTGCAATGCAAAGGCCCCCTTTTCAACTGAGAAATAGACCACATGGGAGCATATATTTAAAAATTGTAAATGTCTTTTCTTTTTTTTTTTCCTTTTTTTTTTTCAGCTTTTGCAGTTTCTGAAGGAACAGCTGCTTCAGCTGAGCTGCTGTGTTCAAACCCTCAACATCCTTCTCATAATAACAGATGCATTATTAAGCATTATGAAAGAGTCTCTCCAGGGGACAGGGCCTGCTCTTGAGGTGCCAAAACCCACAGATATTAGTAAAAAGACAGATGATTTGTGAATTTGAAACTGCTTGGTTCTGTCTCTCACTGTGTTAATAATGAATTCATTACAGGAGAGCTGTAGTTCTCCCCATCGTCTGAGTGAGTCACCTTTCTTTGTCTGGCAAGCCAGCAATTACTAGCAAAAGCAGTTCTGGTCTGATACTTATACAGATCTCAGAGACACTCTCTGTGCAAGCAGCCATCAGCCTCCTGTACAATCCAAAAGCTTGCACTGTGACTTCAGTGTTACTGATTTCAGGTGGTTTCAGACAGTGTCACATTAGCTGTGGAAAACAAATATGCCTGTAAGGTAGGAATGGTTTGCTGCTAACCAGTGCTTCTAGCCTGAATTAGGAACAAGGATGGTCAGACCAACGAGTGAAAGTTCAAGGACTGCATTTCTTTTTGAGTATACAGAAATACTTGTTTGCTTTAATCCCAGGATTTACCGGGAGGTTGCAAGGAATATCCATGGCAGACCTCAATATCCTGCTAGCCTCTGACCCCCATACAATGAAAACATATGCACAAGACTGCAGTTTAGCATGGAAGGCACAGTTCCACCCACTACTGAAGATGCTGTCATCACTGCTCACTGTAGATATCAGGTAATACAGTAAACTGTGTTATTAGGAGATTATGAAGTTCTTTGCTTCCAACCTGCCATTGGAAGCTTTTGGAATGCTCCTTCCATGTGAAAGAAGCAGCCCAATGGACAGCATAAATGTGTGTGAAAGTTTAACAACTACCTAAAAAGGAGGAGGTGAAGTGTTACATGGGATGGGCACTGCTGCCTCTTCACCGGTGAACATTAAGAAATAGAGAGGGAATAGTCTGGAAAGAGCCATCAGGACGAAGACACACAGCTTATGCTGAATGTGACAGATGAGAGGGACACTGGCTTAAAACAAGAGAGTAGGTGAAAAACAACTGCAGGAACATTTTGAGAGGAAAAGACTATGGAAAAAAATATTTCTGTACATTTTCACAAAACAAAATTTACACTACTTGACAAGCTCCAGTTATGAAACACAAAAAAACTGTTCTCTTGCAGAGCAATCAATGAACAGGCACAAACTTTACCCAGAAAGTGATACTTCAGCTATTCAGCTAAAAAAATAGTTTATACAACTTTAATGTAGATTGTCAGTCTATTGGAACTGGACATTCCTAACATTTATTTAGTGCATTGGCTTTGTCAGTTCCCCATTACAAGAAGAAAACAGCAGTTGAAATAATAAAAGGTGCTACAAGACAAAATGGTCCAGCATAAGGAAAGGGGTTTGGCAGGGATGCATTATGTCACTCACTCAGCTGTACAGATGCTATAGCAAAATGGTAATGTACATTGATCTTGACCATTAGATTATGGAGTATGAATCTAAGGAAACAGATGGTGTAGTCTTGGGTACAGCATGATGATGATGATGATGATGATATCCTTCCTTATTGCTTACTCAAAGGAATCGGCTGAAGTCCTGGTCACGAAAATGTCTAGGTTTGCGTTGTTTCTGGACTTCATATATGTGTGATTGTGTGATATTTTCTGTTTTTTTTTTTTTTTTTTTTTTTAATTTTGAAACTAGTACAACAACACTTGACACCGATGAAGTGGTCTGGGAAGGAATTTCAATACCCCATTTTTCCAGCAATAAAGGCAAGAACTTTATCAAAATATCAGTGAAAGATTAACAATGGCCCGTGGAAACTAGGACACTGTGAAAGGCAAAGAGAACAATTACAGATCCTGTACTAGTCCTGTGGTTTCCTTGATTTCCTGAAGAAAGACAGAAAAGGTATAGGTATGGCAGGTAGGAATTATATTAATCAGGAGGTAGGACATTAGGTAAATGGTGCAGTGAACTACATAAAGGGAGCTTAGTGGAAAAATATGTGGAGTCACTTGAAAGCTTACATGAAATACTAACCAATGGATAAGATAATGAAGCAATCCCAAACTATGACCTCTGTTGTCACTGAGAGTATTGCAAATGGTCTGCAGCTGACCAGCAGATCATCTGTCTTCCACACAGAGTCCCTCATCTGTAGAAGTGTCATAGCATCTGTAGATACGAAGGCTTGTAGGCAAGTAATTGACCATATGACAAACCCCTAAAACCATGACACCATGTGACATAGGCCAAATACTGTCATATCTGAGAAAGATTTTATGGAATTGCTAAAAATATTTGATGTAGCGGTGTTATCCTTTCTCTCCAGTATGTTTAAAAAAAAAAGACACTGGTTATCATCATTAGATGTCTATTTACCTTGTCCTGTTCATTTAATGAGATTAAATTATTTACGCAGAAAAAATATATATATTAAAATGAACTTATGTAACTTTTCAAAATGCATAACTGCTTACTTAACAAATATGGTACTCAAAGCTATACATTTGTGTGATGTTCATGCATTTCTTTAATATCTTACTAAAATGGTTGACTATGACTAAGTTAAATTAAGCTTAGTTATGCATGGGCAGGAAGTTCACTTAAAACCATTTCAGAATAGCAAGTCCGTCCAGTTATTATTCTTGGCTGACCTGGGGAGCTGCAGGGACAATTCTGGAACATAAAGCCATACTAATCCTTTGAACCTAATTGGTATGGACTAGATATCCTTAAGAACTGACCATAGTTCTTGTCTGACCAATACAAATGTTTTACTTTTTCTTATGATCATTCAGATCACCATCACCATTCTGATCACTAAGTACTAGTTAGACATAAAAAAAAATAAAAATACATTTGGATCTGGGTATTACAACCATATAGACAAATACCATACAAATGTGTTGTATTATAGTAATGTAACACAGTTGCAATGACACTTGCTTCTCATTACATTTTTAAGAAACAAGGATTTATTACTACATAATTTGCAACTATAAAAAAAGTATTCTTTCAGGATGCTTATGTAGTTGGACTGTATCACTAATATTAGAAAAATGCTATGTTAAGATCAAAATGATAACACGTATTACATTTGATATTTTGCATGCAGCGATGAAAAGTTTTGATTCACGTTTTTACACAGATATTCTCTTTTCCTCAAGTGATTTTTCTAACTCCTTTGAAAGGTCATACCAGCATGGAAGCAAGTTGGCCTGAGTCAGCACAGATAGTAGCTGTATCATTCTTCACACTTTAAAGCCTAACGCATGTATTTTTTCAATTACAGAAAAAGAGTTCACAACTGCTTTTTCAACATATTGCATTTCAGCTTTTAAAAATAAGCCTTCAGATATATGCCCTTTTGAAAACACAAAAAGGAGATTTCAGTTCAAAATGAAAAACCCATCATTCCAGTTAATAAAAAACACTTGTTAAAGCAAAGATGAGCCTTGGTGGAAATGTAAGTTTAAAATTATTTGGACTACATGTATGTGTAATAAAAAACCTCCCAACAGAGAGGATACATTTTTACAACATATTCTTGTCATTTCTTGTTTTCTAGAGTACAGAAGCACTTGCAGAACTGTACATAGTGAAGCTGTCCTGGCAAACTACTATATGCAATCATTCTGAAAACTAATGTAGCAACATGAATTTTGCTCAGAGCTGAAAGAACAACACACTTCCAGCTACTAACCTAATATGCCATTTATTGCTGTTTTGCTAATTAGAAATATTTGTATCTCTAAGATGACAAATGTGAATGTAGTTGCAAAAAGCCACAATTGCTATTAAGAAAAACTGGGTTAATTTCTGAAGGTGATTTCTATCAACTTTAGTTAAAATTTGGTACTATTGTACTAACAATGCAATTATTAATATAATTATTGTGTAATAACTTAAAGTGATTTACTTAAATCTTTATGCTGGCATGGTATCTGTTAGTATGCTTCTCCAGGATTTGACTCACTATAGTCAGAAAAATTATTTACTCAATTCATTCAGTCTTTTAGGATTTGAACTTAGGTGACAGCTCCTCTACAGTACCTTCAGTGTTATGTTCAATATTAACTCTTTTTTTTCTGTTTGCTTTCTTTTCTTGTCCCCATTAAATCAAATTAAGGCAGTAGAATATAACACAAGGTCATTGGTGGTTCTTTCCCTAAAGGGTAGGACCTACTCTCTTCCTGAAGTATCGGCAGTTAAAGACTCTTCTCAAATGCTTTAGGGATCTTTCATTCTTTCCATTATAAAAGTGGAAAAAAAGACCAACTGCCCTTGAAGCAGCAGGAAGCTCCTTCCCAGCTGCTAAGACAGACAGAGATAGCAGCAGGGGACCCCACTCACTCCAGCAGCTGGGAAATATCCATTTGGGTGTGTGGGTTGGCCTTGTGTGACTATTTGTGGAATCTGTCTATGTGCAGCTTATGAATCCTGCATTGATATTTTGAAGCTGTTGCTGTTAAAATTCTCAAAAACCAGAACGTCTTGGTGGCCCACATCCAGACCTTAGGTGGGCTGACTTGACCTCTGAAAATATCTATCCATTATCCGTATAGGCAGCCTATGTATGTGCTACAGACCTAACTCATATATATGATGTGGCTGCCTCAAGGTAAGTGGGAAAAAATATGGAACTATGCATGTCCTCTCTTGTTGCCGAAGCCTCTACCAGGTTTTCACAAGATCAGGGACAAAGACAAGTGACCAACCTGTATTTTGACCAAAGAATTACTTTGTTAACCAGATGTGGTTAAAAATGCTGGTGAGATAACTGAATACAGCTTTTTTTTTTTTTTTTTTTTTTTTTTTACTACAATCTTGCACTGGGAAGTGCAGTACCTCTTTGAAGGTAGGTACACACATGCTCTATGGTTTATGACTTAGAGAAGAGATGATGTAATGTATTTCCCATTCATCAAAGGATTATACTTCATAGTACAGTTATATTAGAAAGAAGGGCTTTATTGTGTAGTCAGTTTCCTGAAACATACACTCACCAGAAGAGTAGTCATGGCATTCAGGTACACACAGAGATGAGAGACGGCAAATGAACATAAGGGGATGGTCTACCATTCTTAAAAATTTAGATTTTGACTTTGAATCTTTTGAGGAATTCTTTTTTCTTAAAAACTCTTTATTTATTCTTTATTTATCACTCCCAGATTAGTTAGGTGCCGCACTTTGTTGATAAGATGCGAATGACTACCCAGGTATTTCTCTCCCTTCTCTGGTCACTCTGGATTGTTGCACTCTGACATTGTTTATTTATTCAAACCCACCTAACTCTGTAGTTAGCTTTGTATGGGTCTTTCTTCTCCTTTTCAAACCCCAGTTATCTACTTATCACCCTGTCTTGGGTACCATCCTTTCACTGGGCTGAAACTGTTTTTGGCTCTGAAAAGTGCTGACCAGTCTAAAGGTGCTTGACACAATGAACCCTTGATTCTTCAGGGGTCATATTGTTTTGAAAATACTATAATTTATCAACATAGGAGATTAAAATCTCAGTTCATCAAAAAATACAGCACAGATGTCCAGTTGTATGAAATCTCCCAAACTACTTACAGGAATTACAGTACTTACAAACTACTTACAGGAATCTGTACTCACCTGTCAGAAAAACATTACACTTAAGATGATAAATACAGACAGAGAGATCTTTCTGTGACTATTTAGGTTTAGCACCTAAACATATGACCTTTTCACTGTATCTTTATAGCACACAGGTTATATCATTTTGTTGGTGAACTGTACTTCATTCTGTAAGAACAGTTTTGGCTTCAGTCCCACAGCGACAAACAACCAACAATTCCCTCAGTAACAATTCTCTGAGTACCCTTCCATTTCCAAGGTTACATTTTAGATTGGAAAAAAACTAACCTCATCTTTGTTCAGATCATCTTGAATAAAAATATTGCATTTAATCCTTTTGTGAGCTCCAATCCAAAGTTTTCAAAGGAAAGAACTGTTTTATATTTAAATATTTCAGATTTATAGACATACTGAAAACACATTTCAGAGATTTATTGCTGTTTTTTTCTTGTTGGTCTTGTAAAGATGGGTCTGTGTTGCCGACACCACAAAGATGTAAACACTCTGGATAAGAAATAAAGAGTAACCCCCACCAAGAATGAGGTCCAAGCCACAAGACCTATAAAACAGTTTTGGGTGTTGCAATGCTAAAAGCATGCTTGTTTGTAGACTGCTAAACTTGTTTTAGCAAGGACTTGAAGTGGACTTTTAAAAGTTTATTGTATGATGCGTACAGTATGTAGTGCTCTGTATGTACTTTTTATGAAGGTTATTTACCAGTTTCTTTTACAAGCATAATGTGTACAAATGAAATCCTATGAATTGCTTTCTTTTTGTTTTTTTTTTTTTTTTGTGTTTTTTTTTTTTTTTTCTGTTAACATTTTCCTTTCTCTTTATTCTTTCTTCTTTTCTTCCTTCATTACCTTTGCTTTTCCTTTCTTTTCCATCTTAAAGAACATCCTAGAAATTCTCTGTGATCTTTTCCCGTCTTTAGTGTCAACTTTGAATCTGTGCCTGGCAAAGTGACTGGGAGCACACTTTAACTGAGTACAATCGAGTGTCTGTGCCATGTGCGATGGCTATTAGTACAGAACAAAGATTCTTCATCATTTCAGAAAGGGTCTGTACTTCACCCTGAAAAAATATATGAATGCGTTAAGTACTTGCCCATAGGTTATTTATGTATGACTTTGCTATATGAATATTGAAAAGATTAGTGAACATGCAAATGCCTGAGGCAATGTGTGCAATGATGAAAAGAGGTAGAAGAAAGGAAAAAGAGAGAGGAAAAAAAGAGGAAATCAGCCTTATTAATGAAAGTTGATTAATGAATAAACCTTTACTGTTTTGGGGACAACTCTACGAGAAACTGTTTCAAAAAGAAACAGCATTGAATCTTCATTCCAGTACCACTCATACAACTCAGCTGAGGTCAATGGGGTTGTTTCACGAAAGCTAGTCTTAAAAGCCTCTTGAGCAATCTCTTCAGCATTGTGAACACCAGTACTCATTTCCTTTAGCCACAGCTATGCTTTACTTCTTCACCAATATAGCACAGTCCTGATGGTGTTAGAATTGTAGATTATTCATTTTTCACTTTTCAAGACCAACACTTCATTCCTTAGCTAAAATCTGGCCATCTCTTTGGCTTCCTGAGAAACAGCCACTGCCCAGTGTTTTGACTTCCCTTCAGTCCACTGCAGTATGACATCTAGCAAGATCTAGCATGCTGTATCATGTTGATGTTCTGCTCTTTCCATGCTCACATTGTTTATTTGAAATGTTTGTCCAGTATATTGTTCCTGTACTTAAACTGGAAGATTTAGCTCCTGACTATGAGCAACTGGAGTTCTCCTGCGCATGCAAGAACCAGGAAGAAGATGATATTCAAAGACTGTGGCTAGCTTTATAAAGATCCAGCTGGTAGGGAGGATGAAAGGAAAAGCCTTTACTTCTGCTCCTTTAGTTTGACCAGCACTTCAAGCAAAACTTGCCTCACCTTCTTTTAAAGAGAAGGATGACAATTTGAGAGCACTGCTTGATGGAGTTGCCTAAAACTGTCATTAAAATTTGTACAGTTCAGCCTCATTTTCTCCTTGTAATGAACAGCTTTTCTTGCAAAGCAGAGTCCAATATTATGTGTTCAGTACTGTGCCTATTCTTGTAGCTTAACAATCCCATCTCAAGATTTATGTAAGCAAATGGCATCTGCTACATGTCAAGAAAAAATATGGGCTATCCAACACTTTAATTTAAAGATGATGCCTTGTGCTGTGTAATACTAAATAATGTCATGTGTCTGACATACCCATTAGAGCATGTGGGACACACCCTACAACATGTTTTAAATTAATTTATTCTTATGGAGAAAAAATTGCTTCCTTGCTTGTGAGAATTTTTTATTATTATTAAGGAATTTCCTGGGCCAGCCTTTTCTTTAACTGCAGAGCATGCTCATTTGCCTGTTCTTAGAGAGAAGGTACATCTGACTATATATTCTCTCTGCACGTTAATAGCATGCCAAGATCTCAAAAGACAGAATAAGACAGAGTCAGAACAACTTAATCAATTTATTTTTTCTGAATTATTTTTCTCTTGTGCCATAGCACTAGATGAATTTGGTGCAACATTGATAATATGGACATCAGCAATGCAGATTAAAATGAAGGCAGAATGTAGAGGAGGAGCTGAAGTAAATTTCATTTGATCTCTATCCTACACAAGTCAGTATGTCTTTTAAGATAAAGGTTCTTAACCATTTTCACAATTATGGAGGCAACAGAGATTTCCTCTTGTCTTCTCTATGTTATTGAAAGGAATCTGAAAGTATCTAGGGATCTGAAAGTATCTCCAGGAATGTGATTGGAAGCCATGGATCTGCTTGGTTTTGGTTTTCTGGGAAGTCAAAGGAGTATGAGGAAACATTGGAGAGGATGGGGTGGCCGTTGACTGTCCAATTCAGTCTACTTCTGATAGCTTCTTAGAATATAACTCTTCAGTTATAGGCTCACCCCTTCAAAGTCCTGCTGTAATGTAGTGCAACACAGGTACCATTGTTCCTGTAATCTCTAGGATAAAACTATTTGAAAACTTCAAAAAGAACACTGATTTAAAATAGCAAAGCAAAAGCTCTCAATTCTGGTGCACTTTGGGCAAAGAGACACGTTGACACAGGGCTGTTATCACAAAGGTACTTCCTCTGACTGGTTTTTACAATGCATGCCTGTGATATATTGAATTATTCATGTCATTGACTCCACTGTAGGGTACTAGAAGGTTGAAAATTACCCCTTTACTTTGATCTTTAGACATTATTCTTTGTAATCATGAGTACAAATTCACTTGCAGGAGCACAGAGGCAGTAAGTTCCTATGGACTAGTTTATGACCCCTTTCAGTTGACTAGTGAACAGGAACTCACTCATGATTAAAGGTAGGTGCACCTATACTAAGCAGCTTAATCAAGACCCTGGTTTTGCACATAATTTAGAAATGAGTTACTTGTGCAACAGCAACCAACAACATTTTGTTGACTTCTTTGTCCCTATTAGGGAACTCATTCAAATATATATCTAATAAATCAGACCTGAATTAGAGTTCTGGCTGAGAAAGGAACTATATAACCAGGCCCAAGCAGAAAACTGTTTCCTTTTCTTAAGCTTTGTTTTCAAAAATTCTCCATACCCATGGGCTCTGGAAGTTTCTGTCAGTTTTGAAGACCTCACTTTGCATGGAACAAGGAACCCTGTTTATATCCCAGAGTTTTATTATATTGCAACAGATTAAAAACACTTCTGTGTTTTGAGAATTAAACCACCCTTATTGTTCTGTCATTACTGAATAATTACTGATAACAAATGGACCAAGCGCTGGAGACTACAGCTTTTATGATACGCACCAAATAGTGCAGCATACCCTTCCCCATGGAGCTGTATTGATAGCATAAATAATTACATATTTCTGAACTACAATAAAATCGGTAATAACAAAGCATGTGAAGCAAAAATATGATTCTGCAATTGATTAAGGAGAAAGAATGGCATTGAGAAAATGGTGTAAACAAAATGTAGTTGCAACTTGGTGACATAAATCTGTATGTTAAGAGGTGGTTGAAGGTTCATATTCTATCCCTCTTTCTTCTTTCATTTTGCATGCTCTATGCAAAATTGCAGGCTCTACAACAACTAAGCATAAAGCTATCATAACTCCCTTTAAGAAGAATAAGGCTAGGAGTGATTATTTTGGAACCTGGGCATCAGCTGGCAGCACTGACTGAACAGACAGTAAGAAATGTTAGGAGAGGGGGGTGGTGTAATTGGGAAAGCTTTTCTGAGGCTGGCCTTTTAGGACTGAGAGTCTCTCTACCCCTCAGCAAAGAACATAGCCAGGAGATTTCAAAGATGGCTTAAAATCACTGAAACCTCTCATCATGGACTGTACCATCTCTGCTTCACTTCTCAGAGCAGCAGCCAGATAGAACAATTTTAATCCATTCTTCATGGAAAGAAGAAAACCAGACAGTTAACACAAGCATTTTCCCATTGAGTTGAGAACTTTCTTTTTTGCTGTATAGTGTTATAACCCAAAGTCATTAACTTCCTCGCTAACTTTGGAAAAAAGGAATCACATTATTTTATCATTTCTTTGATAAACTCATGATTTGGGATAGACTATCCCAAGGCATCTCAAGATGCAGATGGATATTGTGCTGTCACATGGATGCAGATGCAGATGGATATTGTGCTGTCACTAATCACTTCTCCTTTCTGATAGTTCTGAACTAAGATGGCAGTTTGACTGAAATCATTCAGTTTTATTCAGTAAGAACCAAAGACTTATGTGCACTTGCCTCTTTGTACCATAAATGAGCTAACTGTAATGACCAGACTCAGTGTTTCCCACTGACAAGCCTAATCCTTACACATGCACTTTAGCTTGCCCATCAAGTCAATCCCCATGAAACCCTGAGTTATATTTTCCCATCTATATCAATGACATGATCAAATCTTTTCTGGTACTTATCTTTGCAATCAGGTTGTCATTCCTGAAATGTCTCTCATACTTTCCCACAACAAAGACAATCAACAAAGGAGCTTGAAAAAAATCACTATTTGATGAGTACAGATTTGCCTGTATCTTTTAAAGTTAGCTTATCCACTAAAGCTGTAATTAATTCTTATACATGATTATGTTTTTTCTTCTGATCCCAGCTTAAAGCCAAATCTGTGCAAAAGGACCAGCCACATGGAAAATCCTTCAGCTATTAATCTAAGAACACACTAAATCCACATTTTAAAAGATGAAATTCAGAAATGTGTAATGACTACTACATGGACAACAATCTAACTACATTTCATTTCAACTCAAGTAGCTATAATTTACATTTCAAGTAACCTAATTACACTGGACTTTTTAGCAGTGTATTGTTCTCTGACCTTTTTGATTGGACTAGGAAACACTAGGAGTCAGAATGTTAACTGCTAAATCACATTGGTGAGTGATAAGTGAGTCATTCTGAAAGATAAAAAAAGTATCAGTGAAAAAGCAGTAAAGAGCTTGAACTCCAAAAAACCTTCTAAGATTCTCTCACACAAAAACTGCACAGCAAAATATTTCAGATGTGAATCTAATAATTCATTGCCAACACTTAAAAAAAAAAAATCCAATTAAATTTTTAAGTATTAGATATGTTAGGTTTTGCTGACTGAGCTCTAGTGTCTTTAAATTAACTCTAGTGTCTTTAACTCTGTGAGAAAGAAGAAAAATAACTATAGTTTTTGTTTTATAATTTGTACCAGAGTGCTTAAACTGAAATACCAGGGCTCCAAAGTGTTTCTTAAGCAGCATGTGTGTTTCTATTCCATGGACCTGAAACAGCATGTTAGACCTAAAACCATGTACATCCAGAAATAGGCTGCAATGATATGACTGGGCTGCGGATTTTATTTGAGAAGCTTGATAAGAATATTAAAACTGTTTGAGGGTATCATCTCTCAGCTACTGCTTTCTCATGTTTTATATCTAAGTTTATATTTTGGAAAATAAACACAAAGCATGAATTTAAATTCTGAAGAGAATTCTGTGCAAGTAGTCTCATGGAGACTGGTGAAATCAAACCTCATTAATATTTCCTGTCTTTAAGCATAAATAATGACAGAGTTTCAAAGACTGACAGACCTCTAAATGAATGGCTACATTAGTAATTGTCATCTTTGAAATGTGCAGGAGCCATTTTGAAAATTGTCCAAAGAGTAGAGAAGAAGTTTATACTTCTGCAGAGTGGACATTAAGGTTGAGAGAAGCCTGTGTTAGGCCCTTGTCTCCAATTTTCTGCCCTGATTAACTACAAAGACTACTAATTGTGTATGGATGTTAGTTAAAAGCATTTGGTATTTGGCATCTGTCTAGTCATGTCAAAATTAAAAACTTTCTGTGTAAATATTAGGTCAAGTAAAGTACAATCATGGTTCTCCCTCATTCATTTTTGTTTATAAATCCTTTCAACTACAAGTATTTGTATTGTATCAAATGTGACTGCAATGGGTTAAGAAAGCACAACTTAGAAAAAAATCACTTATAAAAATACTCAATTGAAATGTTAATTTCTAAATGCCATTAATCTATAGTGATTCTGTGGCACAGTTTGTGAACAAAGAAAGGATCTGATTTTCAGCAAGTTGGACAGACCACCATTCATGTGTTGCATAGTTCATTTCTGTTTACTGTTGTTACACATCAATACACAAGTGAGAAGCTAAATTCTGCCTTCCCTTCCTTGTCTAATAACACTGACTTTCTTACACAGAGCTTCCCGGACATGATACAGCCAGTATCCTGTACACTGACAGGACCATTTTTGTGTCATACAGTACACTGAATTTCAAGTTCCAATTCACGTTTTTATATTGTTTGCCTTTTCTTTTCATTCCTGCTTTTACACAAACTGATGGATTGGATGATTATTCCACAATGACTCACACATCTGGGAGTCCAACATCTGGATATGTTCCCATTTAATGCATGTTCCCAAGAGCCATCTTACATTGTCAGTAGTGAACTGCATTTGCCTCCTTCTAACCTATGTGAAATAATCCAGAAGCTGCCGAGTCCCAGGGGTGGTACCTCAATAATTACTTTACCTCCAAACTTAGGGTTTAATTTTGCGTTAGTTGTGTGATTGTGAGTCATTTAAATGAGCACTAAACCAACTTATTAGTTTCTTTACTACTAAATTCAGAGATCCACCACAGTCAATTGTGGTGGAACAGCAACATGTGGATTTGGTCCACCACCTTCAAACCTACCTGCAAAATACATATATACAGAATGTGTACATGATTAAAGCTTTGCATATGCAAATTAAACTTGCTTTTAGCAAAATCAAGACATTTTCCTCAGGCTTTCACTTGCAGCTGGTTAAAGAAGGGGAAATGTGCCCTATGAAGCTTACTGAGCTTCAGGTTAAATGATGATTTCGGGAAATTCAGATGCAAGAGAGAGTTTGTGTTTGGTAATTGCCAGTAACCGTGTCACCTGTTAATAGTGCTTTGAATTTGAAAACGATTAATTGGTAAAACAAAACTAGAGTCCAATCCAGACATAGATCCTAGAAGTCACAGTACCAATGAAATATGTGTACAGTACCTTACAACCAGTCTGGATCCACTTCTAACAGCGAGGACAGGAATTTCAATACAGTTGCAGAAAGATACCAGCAGCTCATGTTGACATCAGCATACATGTTATCTAGGGGCAAATCAAGAAAAAGTTCAGAAAGTGAAGCCAAAAATACTTGAATTTAGACAGCTGAGAGGCTGAGACTCAGCACAGGTGTTGAGCTGTGGCTGAGGTAAAATATAAGTATAAAATTGTAATAGAGCAAAGTAAGAATAATATGAATTCTGCTCAGAGAATTATTTTTAATGCTGTGGCAAGGAGATTGAGAGCATTTAAAGTGCTGTCTCTATTCTATTGCAAGTCATTGCTAGCTGTCTGGAGGAGCTACATTTCTTAGTCTTAAGGAGCATTGTGACAGCATTTTCTGAAGTTAATATAAACTGCACTTTACTGCTTATCTGAAGTCTCTTCATCTACAGTTTGTTGTCATGAATATTTAGAGACTCACTTAGCAGCTTTCAGATAAATATCAGCCTTACATTTAGTAATTATTTTTTCCACCAAACAACTGACTGAAGACAAAAGACTTTATTGTATTAAAGTAAACCAGGTTAATTGAATAATAGGATTTGGATTGCATTTCATGTACAGATAATGAAATTCTGTTCCTTCAGTTCTAAATATATGTCTCCCAAGATTCTGAACAAGGATTACCATTTACCACAGCAGACTGCATCATGCTAACATGGGATATGAAGAAAAATGGATGCTTAACAATAGATTTGGAGTTTATCAACTTCTTAAGGAAAATCAACATAATATGTAAAATTGATAAAACTTTGCAAAAATCTAAGTAACTTCCTGTGATGACTTCTTCTGCCCATTTTCTATGGATTTTGCTGTATAAATATGACTCAACTAGGAAAGATTATTGAATCATAAAGGGTTTTGATTTCCAATTTATCTCTATTCATTTATTAAAGCTTTTAAACTTTCTTCCCAGATTCATCAGGGAACAATTTAGATAAACAGGTTATCTACCTGTTTTCATAATACTCTGTAAGTCTCACAAATGCCTAAGAATAAAGCCACACACTCAGACACACAAAAACTCCATCTGACACATCTAAGTGGAAAATAAAGGGGCAAAACTACTGTAAGCCACCATTGTTTTCCCTTAGAACAGGTGGGGTCCCCGAGGGGTTCCCAGAACTTTTTAGAAGAAACCGTAGGATGCTCCTAATTACTCCTGTTAGACTCTAGGGCCCCACCTGCTTCTAATGGCCTGCAGAATACCCTTCCCTTCCCTTCCCTCCTTCATGTAATGGCATAAGAAATTTGTTGGCAAGGAAATGTGGTTAGAAAGCTGCTGGAGACAGGAACTGCTGGAGTGCAGCCAGCACTTTGGCCACAAGCCTTCTCCAGCACACCCAGTACACCCGAGAATCATTAAGACATTAAGACTGGGAAATAGCTGTTGCTGGTGGGGAACACTGCTGGGGTATTGTGGAAAGTCTAATCCTTCTACATAAGTTGTTTTCTACTCCTATACAACATGAATCCATACTCCTGCACAGGACACATCACAAAATTGCAACAGCAAGGTCATTATCAGTGTCCAACAGGAAAAGTGGAAGTGGTTTATTTACATGATTTCCTTCTTTGCCTTATGATCCTCTACCAATCCCCTTGCAATTAACTACCAACTCATGTCACTTAGCAAAAACCATATCCTTGAAGCAAAACATTTCTGGAAAATTCTTTACACCATTTAAAACATGCAGAAGCTGACTTGGAACAGTCAAAATTCAAAACGAACTATAGATCATGGCAACTACCATGTTGTAATAACTTAATGGATGTCTATGATGAAATGCTAAATTGCACCTAAAACATATGACAACAAAGACACTGCAGTCTTTATTACTGTTCAGTTTTCCATCTGCTCAAATTATACACAGTTCTAGTTTCCATGATTATATTCTTTCCAACACAGTATATGACAAAAAGTGTGTTTAATTGTTTGAGTGGCACTGAGTAACCCTTACTGACAGCTCATCTGCTTTATTTGCATGACAGTGCTGGTGACTGACATATGGACAGGCAGTTGGGCAAGACTGATGGGCATGTTGATGAACTGGAGATACAACAGAGACTCTGTGCACATTAAAGCATTCTCTTTGGCCCCATAGACAGTTTAAAACGTGCATAGATTGTTGCCTGTGTATCACCATGCATTCAAAAATTATTCATTACTTAGAGTTTGGAATACAGCTCAAATACATATACACATACACAGAGAGAAAGAGATATACACACACTAGCACATTGAGGCCAAATCCCCACTTAAGTGTTCCTGGGCCTTATTCAGCAATACTAGACAAAACCCACTATACAGCAGGACAAGATTTTACTTTACATTATCATCACTTCTTTGGTGTGTCACTGGGTAGGTCCTTCTGCTCTCTTTGTCCTCAGAGTCACTGGTTCTCTCAACAGTTACAGCATTCAGAAGTGTGCAGTGCTTTCACATGTCTATGTGCCCTCTGACAGCCAAGAGGAACTCCACTGTCTGTAAAGGAAGCACAGACGTTTCATTGATCTCTGATCTGAACTGTTGTTCTGTTTAAATTTTCATTTTTATGCTCATTCTTCTTTCTTGATATTTAAAAATTCTGAATGGATGAGAGAATGATCATGACAAGAAGGTAACTGTGTTTGCTCTAGCATTAAGATAAATTTGAACAAGAAAAAATTTTTCATTACTAAATAAATGTGGTGAAAGATACCAACTTTATTGTTTTAATGAGGTTCATTTAGCAAGAACAACCTCTACCCTAGACATATACCTTACATCTGTTTAATTTAATCAGAAAAGACAGACAGTGTTAATTACTTTCTGATGGCTGTTCTGTACTGTGGCTTTGGCAAGTGAGAAAAGACAAATTCCCATGGTTTTAAGCTAAAGGAAATGATTTCTAAGGGATAAAAAGCACTTAGGCTGCATGGCAGTACATTATTTAAAGTTATTATTTAAAACTTTGGTTTTTGTATTCACTATGTGCATGTATTTTTTATTCACTAAGATGCACATAGTGAATACATGTTAGATAACTAGGGTCTATTTCTTCATTGTATATTTGGGGAATATGGCAAAAAAGTCTGCATAGTTCAAAAAGGTGTATACTTTTCACTGTGATTATCAGAAGTTTGCCACTATTTTAAAACAAAGCTACTGAAAGTTGTTTTTGCACAAAGACTGACTTCTGAGTTAATATTGTAGAGAGAGTTAGTAATAAAGGAGCATTCATGCTGGTCTTGCTTGGAAGAGTCAAGCTCACCGAGGAACAGAAACATACAGCAGACAGTATGTGCCAAACCAAAGCAATCTGAGCTGTTAACTGTTCACAAAGACTCATTTGTCAAATTATTTCAAATGCAATGATCCATAATCATTCCTGAGTCTCTTTACAAGTTGGTCCCAGCAATTTGTAAACAAAACAGAGGAAAAATACACTGGGTGTATCACTGAACAAGAGCTATTCTTGATGCTAAGATTCTGTAGTACTTCCACATGTTAAAATTTTACACTGCAAATTTAGGATGTACTTCAGTCACTATAATACCTTGTGGTTGTCCCTTCTGATATGTTTAACTATGATAACCACATTAGCAACTTAAAAATAAGTAGTGTTTTTACTTTAAAGGCCATAAATTTAGACATGCCATCCTAGAGGATGCCACATTCTCAGATACAAAAGTGTGTTTTGGGATAATGTTGCACTATTTGTCCTAAGAACATCATCTTCATCATCTGGTTCAACTGGAATTTTTTTATTATCTTACAAGTTTTGAGGACTATTCCGACAATATAATGGAAAATAGCAAATGAGAACCTCTGTGAGGAACAATAAAGCTTATTGTCACAGACTATATCTGTCACAGAGATGTATCTGCTAGCTTCAAGATCAATTGGGCAAATACCTTCTCACATGTTACACGCAGGATATGTTCAAAATTCTCACCTGAATATAACATTTTCCCCTCATCTCCTACTAAATATGACATATTCATCATCTTTATGCTTTAATGAAGCATTTAGGTATTATTTTTTATTAGAAATTAAATTTTTTCTTATTTTTCTTTTTTCTCTCCACTTTGAGGTTGAGCCCATTGCAGTGTAAAAACAAAAGAAAGAGAGAGCACACATTTGATGTGTATAAACACCTGCACCCAGCAGCTGCAATAGGTGTCAGTATTTCTCTTTTACAACTAGTTTGCAGTATCTTCACACATAGGTTTTCTCATCTGTTCTCCAAAAAGTTTGCAAACACTCCCAGTCAATTACATTTTACAAATTTTGCATGTGCAACTGTCTTAATTATTAATGACTATATTTAATGGAAAATCAAATAAAAATGGTTTAAACCAGACTTCTGTGAAATTTGAAGACTACTTGAAATACAGATTTTAACCTTCTCCAATTACACAGGCTGACATACATGTTAATATACATGTTGTCACAAATTGTCAAAATCTACAGGAAATATTCTCCCCATTCTTTCCTTAAATAGCATGTCAACAATGAAGTCAGTCTACTATAGCACTCTTTCATTTCAAAAACAAGACTGTGGGCTGAAAAATCCTCAGGCTGTTTTGATGGCAATCAGAGTAATGCTTCTCCTCACAATAGCAGTGAATGTTCATGAAGCAGTTGTGAGTTTGCATTGCATCTTCAGATATCAGTGCTTTAACAGGATCTGATATTGTTCATTTTATTACTAATTTTTTAGCTCCCAGCCTTCATGGCTCTTCCCATAAACCTCCCGGTCTATACTTCTCTTCTCACAAATGAAACACTACAATTTAATCCTTTAGATCCAGCTGCAATATTTGGATTTTCTAACATTACTGTAGTCTCTTTGTTTCTGGTTGCAAGTCACAAGAATCCAGATGCTGTGCTGAAATATCCCAGGGGAGTGTCACTCATTTTCTTTCATCTAGCCTTTTTCTTTAGCCTTCTGTGAAAGGTTTTGACTGAGTTTCTAACTCTTAATTTGATAATTAGAATTTCATGACATTAGGATCCCACCCTGGTGAACTGTTTTGACTATCCATGTTAGCATAATTGCACAAGCAAGTCCACAAATCTACTGATTCCTCATTGATTTGGAGAATAAACTATCAATTCTGCAGGTACTAGGATAAGAAAACAAAGCAATCTGCAACTGCTGGTTACAGCAAATGACTATCCTAGAAGGCAGAGATTAAGATATCTAGATGAAGAAATGCAGCATCATTTCAGACAGTTTAGAATATCCAAGCACCAGGACAGAGTTTTCAATCATAGCTTTGAAATGCTATTTGATGCATATGTTTTAGCACTGGGTCAACTTCCAAACCATTTCATTTCTAAACTTCTCATAGTCTTCTCACTAATGGATTGCAAAACCTCTTCTAACTACTTGAGTTTTGCCTTGAAATAAAATTTTATGAAAAAAATAGAAGTTCTTACTGCAAGAGCATGTGGAAGACAAATTAACAGACTCTAAGAGTGTGTTAATCCTGCTGCTCTCCATCCTGCACTGGGTGACCAGTTAAGAGATGTAAGTGGCAGTACTGTACAGTAATAGGTGTTACGTCCATTTTGAACATTTCCCTAACTGTACTGTAGAAACGGGCTTTGCAAATTCATGAAGGTCTTGCTGTCTTCCATCAAACTTGTGTGTTAAGTCACCCTGTCCCATACCCCATACCCATTACTCCATAGCCCATACAACATGAGATGCACTTCTGGTAAGAACTCTTCTCTAGGTAGTCAACCCAAACTGTGGAAGGCAAGCAGTTTTAGGACAGTACTTTTACTACTATGGACAAGTCAGATCTTGTAATTTCACTGTACTTTTTACTGAATTTGCTGAATTTCTGAAAATATGCAGTACACTGAACTCTACATGATCTTGAGATATCTGTCATTTCCCATAACATTTTCTGTAACTGTCTGAAGAGGAGTGCAGATATATATTGTATTATACAGCCTTCTTTCCTAAGACTAGGCTCACTCTTTTGCTCTAGTGCATACCACAATTCCATTTTTTAGTACTCTTTTTTGAGACAGAAAGACATGAAACTTCTTCACAAATAACATGTGACCTGTAGTATCTAAAAACTGAAAACAGCAGCTGCAATAGTCACATTTTATAAATAATTGCTAAGTGGTTATTTCCAACAGATTTTTTCCACTCTGCTACTTTTACACAGATTTCAGCACAAGCCATTCCCAGGACACTCACATACATAATCTGAGATGACTTCCCAATGTCTTCAGTGGGGCACAAATGTCTGCATTTGTCACCAAGCCTCCCCAGAGAACATTGCAGCTTCACAGAGGCCTTCAGCATTCCTTTAATAGAAGCAGAGCCAATTTCTGAACTCAACTATTTGGTTTTCTGCAGAAACAAAGAACTGGAACAGACCTCCTAGATCTCCGAGTTAAGGTCTCTGCTTTTGTAAGCAACGCATCTTAGAATGTTTGTCAGAAACTCTTCAGCTTACAGTAGGAAAGAACTATAATATGGATCTCAATTGGCACTGGTTCGTGGATGAACATCTTGAAGCAAACTTGTGCCATGCAGTCACCAAGTCATTAAATGGATTGTCTTTAACTGGTTTACTTAAATAACCTTCTCTCCACAGAACTATGACTGCCTTAAGTCTTCAGTGATGGGTGTGAAATCTGCAGCTTGCCCTTAGCAGACAGTCTCTAAACATTTTTTTTCCTGTTTTTGTCTGAAAAGAACACTAACTCAGACAATAGAAAGACATGGGATTCAGAAGCACAAAGCAAGTTAATAGGAATATTATGCAATGTCATTACTGGCAACTCATATGAGAAATGAGAAAGTATCAGAAGTCTGTCTGAGCATATAAAATTGTTATAGTAACAGGCTAGTAATGGTCTACCCTAAGATCACAGAGAATTTCCAGCAAATGAATCAGCAAAAGACCATCAGCTGTTTGAACATTTTTGGTTTAGAAAGCCTTGGGCAAATGTGGTGAAGGCCAAAGCTGCTGCTCATCCTAGGTGGATTCCATTACTACCCTACAGTGTCACCCTACCCACTTGGTTACAACTTGGTGGGGAAATTTTTTTGCATTTCTGCTAAATGGTAAAGAAGGAAATGTACAGAAGTATTTTAGCACATTTCCCTGATATATCAAAGGGTTTTTGAGATGGAGACCAAGTTACTTTTAGCCTGAAGAAAGCAGGGAATCAGGAAGTGAGAGCTGCCATTATTCACTGCTCTGGCCAAGGATGTTATAATCTTGCAAATAACTATTTCAGGATGATTGATAAAACAATTGGTCCAAACATGTGGTATGAAGAAAATTAAATAACATCAACCAAATCAAATACTACTGCATCATCTATACCCCTTGTGACCACAGACCAAGAGATGACCTTTAGTCCTTCTTGCTTTGCATCTTACAAATGTGAAAACAGCCTGATAAAAAGAGGGTCATCCATTCCATTTCCAGAAAAGGGATGTTAGACTCTTCTGAAAGAACAGTCTCTATGCTATCCTTAGCCAAAACACCCTATTTCACAACTTTCATTCATCTGGTTGCCTTGCAGACTGATTGCAAGCTGTGCACAGGCTCCCTTCAGACGGCTACTTTACTTCGCATTCTTGAGCTTGTGGAGTCTCCTGTGACATGGAAATTACCTTCTGATGGATATTCACAGCTTAAGCAAGCTTAAGAGCTTGCTACATGTATAATGCATACAGGTGCACATGTACAAGAGGCAGATCAGTCCAGTGAAGATGAATCTACTGACCGACATTTGACTTTATGTAATAATTTTTATTTCAGTGCATGTACTTAATGTACATTCCTAATAATAATAATGAACAAACACAAAACAAGGCATGTCAGCCTAGAATCAGTGTGATGGTACAAGTTGGTGAGAACATCAGTCACCATCTGTTAAGAACATATTTTTTTCCTGTATTCACATAGAGTTTAGCCTTTTCAATTTAAATATCTAAGGAGACACCTTTTTCCTGTAATGTGATTGACTGTAAATGTGATTGCACATAGATTGGTATTGAAAAGACACACTAAAACCCCCACAATTGAATGTCAAAAGAGGAACATGGAAATTTTCCTACTTGCAGAAGCAGGTCAACCCAAGTAATTTTTAATGCAGAAATGAAGAATATTCAGTTACTTTTGTGACAAATACAAACAGAAAACTATTAAGTTGTGCCAGTAAAGTTTGTGCTTATTTTGGCATATTCCACCATCATAGTCAACAAAAAAGAACATTTTCAATAATCACTGGCTTTATACAGTCTATGCTGAGTCAGAACCATTCAGAAGCCAAATACAGCTCGTACAATACATGATATTTATGTATTTCTTCTGCCTGACAAGATCTATTAGAAATACAAAATGAAAGTTCAAGGATGTAAATGTCTATATTAAAAATATTTAAAACATGCTTAGTAGAAATATTTTAATGTCATAAACAAGGTATTTCTCTATACATGTGGGAATTTACAACAGAAAAACACAACTCTGATAAGATCAGATTCTTAAAAAGATCAAGAATGTGGCTTTCTACACTTCTTAATTTGCAAAATAAACCACATTTCAGGAAACCTCAATTTAAAAAATTATACTCCTTTCCAGTAAATTCCAAAATAAAATTGGCTCACATTCAGTCCTATGTTAAAATATATTTTAAAGCTTATATTTCAAAACTGAAGTAGCATGAGGCTAACTAAAAGCTTACCTACACTCTTGTGTAAGTGAAAAAAATACCTATACACAAGTTTGTACAGTGTAATGTATACAAACAAGCTGTGACTAGTGAAAGCCAATACAGAACAGGTTGAAACTGCTTAGTGGAAAAACTATAATGGGTGAACATCCTTCCTTCTATTGCTCTTGCTTGACTGGTCCCTATGCTCATAAATTAGGATTATTTTTTTTTTATTATTTTATTTTTTGTATATTATACAAAATATGTCATTTTAAAAATGTGGACATGAAGATATCCTCAAAAATCTATAGGAAACAAAATTATTTCAAAGAAAACTTTTTGGATAAAAGCAAAGTTTAGAGATTTTCCTTAAAATTTTACTTTTGCTGGAATACTTTTTGCACCTAGTTCAAGCATACATCTTCAGGAAGTACTACAGTATCCGATGCTCAGTACATAGGTGTAAGTGTCAGCAGAGCTATGCTTAATGTTTATTTGAGATAAACAACTCATAAAGGCATTTAAAAGTTCACTTCGACCATTCTCTTCTAGATGCTGCAAAACTGGTTGTTTGAACAAGTTACGTGCTGTCTCTGATTTCTGACTTGATGCCTGTTTCTTTCTGAGTTAAATAACAGATTAAAACAATTCTGAAGTCACTGAAATAACTGACAACACTGCAGTCCTGGTGTGCCCTTTGATTCTATTATATTTGTAACCCAAGGTTGAGGCTCTGGGTTGATTTTCTTATGTTTAATATGGGCTGCATTTATACACTTAACTTCAGCAAGAGCATTTTTTTTCCCTAAGCCTGGTGCATTAGTTACACAAAACTCATACAAAATTAACAGGGTTGTCGCTGCCTTTCTTCCTACATTTAGCTGTAGTTGCACAAAGTCAATGTCATGATAATGACTGGGAATGGAAATATGGCCAACCTATCTGGATTAAACCATAGGCAAGATTATTTGCTAAATATGCAATGTAATGCAACAAGACTGCTAGTATTAAATGACTGATATTCTTACAATTATTTTTATTCAACCAACTATCCCCTGGATCTTTCTGATTTGACAGAAATATTTGATCACTTTAAAATTGTAGTGGACAATATAATGTTAGAAGTTCACCAAAGAGATGTTCTATCTTTTTTAAGCTCATTCAGTAATATTTCTTTCCCAAATCTGTCTACTTTTTGTTGTCTTCATTCTGTGCAATTTGTCAACATTTTTTCTATTAATTAATCACCAGATAGGGTCTTTGCAAATACTCTGGCTCAAGAAAACTGGAGTATTTGTTATTTATTAGATTAGGAAATTTCACTGGCTTTGATTTTATTTTAATTATGTGCAGTATTTGCCTATGTAGTATGACTATTTGCCATCCAAAATGTATGTTCATTTGGGGGAAACTTCCTTCTAAATTAACTTAGCCTTTTAAAATATGACTTTTAAAAATAATGTATGTTTACAATGCACATTTGACAGCAATTATAAACTAAAACACAACCAAAACAGTAGTGGCTGAAAGCAGAAATAGACTGTGAGTGCCCTATGGCAATAAGTGACATGACAGACCTTCACAACTGGAAGACAAAAGAAATCCTTTGTATGAATTCAGGATTAAGTATAAACCATAGAAAGAGAAAAAGTATAATTAGTTTTATCTTGGCTTTAAGATATCCGCATCAGGAAGAAAACAGTTCAGTGTTAACTACAGTTCAACAAATTTCCTATCAACAAAAAATCAGCCTGGTATATTTGAGGTGCACTTTCTAGAGACTTGGGAGCATTCACACAGAAAAATTATCAGACGATGTTTTGGTCTCTTTTTTGACTTGGAGGGAAATGAGAATGGTGGGGAATATTAGAACATACAGTACACGTGGTCAGATCTGGCTCTACATTAGAACTGTGGAAGACTGTTTAGGCATCTGTCCAAAGCCCTGTGAAGTTAAACGTGATCTCTCAACTTCAATAGGATTTGGGTTCATTATTTCTACGGGGTCAGGTACTTGAGTTATTTCTTATTGCCATTGAAAAATGTTTTATCAAGACCTCAGCACAGTTTTTTGACCTCAGCTGATCTGCAAGAATGTGCTGTAACTAGGGCAATGCTAGAAAATCATGAAAGGGTGTCTCCATGCTATTTTGCAGGCACACACATGCTTGCTTTGCCCACACTCAAAGCTAACTGGATGATAGCCAGCTGTAATCAGAAGTTTTAAAAATCTGCCTCCAGAAGTGTTGGCCTATACAGAGAACAGAAATCTCCCTAGTTGATTGCATAGCCAACTCCACCATAATAAAACATCTGATTTCTGATTATTGAGCTAATTTTCTAAGTGAAAACAATAGTAAGGAAAAGAGTGAATGGTGCAAGGCAGAATCTATCAGCTGTTACCAGAAAAAGCTAGCAGAAGAATGGAGAAAAGAAATTACTTAGATTGCTGCCTATAAAATATATGGTGGATGAATTTACAGAGGAAGAGAAGAGCTACTTAACTCAAAAGATTCACTAAGAAAAAAAAATATATAAAATGACTATTAATACAGTTAAGATGAAAATTTGTAGAGAATTCCCAGCCTTTCAACAGATTAATTCTACTTTTAAGATAGAGCAATAACAGTTTATAGAAAAAAACGTATCTTGGGACATTCAGACATGTAGACTCTTCTACGTCTGGATGATCCAGTCCTATGGTTCTGGCTGCTAAATAAAAGTTTGAGGTTAAAACATTAGTCTTAAAATCTCTACATTCGATTAGTCTATTTTTCTTCTATCAACATACAGAGTGACCCTTTCAAAAACAGTCTATTAAAGGGATTTTACAAGAAAGATTCTCATCTTTCTTATTTTCCCCTGTGTAAGTTTACAACAGCCTGGCTTTCCTTTATAGAGATAAGTTACTAAAACATTGCTTGGTTAATTAGTTGGGAATGTTACATGTGTTCTTGATTGCAACTCCACAGAACTGGACTTCAGAAATCATGCTTTGATGCAGCCAGTTGCTAACAATGTTACTGCCCTTCCATTAGGCTACTGACGTCAACATATGAGAGGTTTAGGGAAGTGAATGCAGACTCAATAATTCAAGTTTTTATTTTATTGTATTTTATTTTTTGCTGCCCCTAGCAGTAACTATTTTCCTAGGTAACAAGCTCTGTAGCTTTGAACCCTACTGTGGTTGTGTAGAACATGCCAGTATTCAGGAAAATTAACTCTGAAATGCATTTTCCAAGATGTGGAGAAAAAAAATCTCTGAGCTTAATAATAAACACCAACAAGCATCTAAAATATTCTGAAAGTTGCCTTAAGCAATGATTCCTCCAGTTCTTGTGATTAGTGATAACACAATCTTTCTACTTATTCCTCTATATTCTTCTACCCAGTTTATGACTGAGAAGTCTGACAATCAAATATATTCATGCTAAGAGTAGTTTGTTTACAGGATTTTCTTTTGAAGGCAGGTGTTTCCTGAGTTTCTAAAAATGAGCAAAGAATTTGTCGGTTTTGCTTGCAAGATTTCCAAAAACAAACAAACAAAGAAAAAGAGACACACACACACACACACACACAAAAAAAAAAAAAATCAATCAAACAAAAACCAGATAATTGAAAGGAAAAGTCATTTATTTCCCTTTCGCTTTCTTTTGCATGATATCAAGTGATATGCTTATCTATTAGCCAAGACAGCAGTGTGTTTGCCAGAACATCTCGGCTTAGGTCCCTCATCTGCTATATATGCTTTTGTATGAACTCTAGCTAATCAAATAGTTTCCTGTGCTTTTGTTCCCTATAGGAATAATAGCATTATCCAGCCTATTTTTAAGAAACAACAACAAAACAACAACAAAACAACTACAAGCAAACATCAAGAATAGCAGACTGATTGCTGTCTATGGTAATGGAAGCACAATATATCCTAAAATAAAAACATTTAATTTTCCAGGTTTGGTTTATTTAGCCTGCAAATTAATCAGGACAAGGAGAATGTCTTATTCCATTTTTTAAAGTGTGGTGCAAATACACAGTGCTGCATGCATGTTTGCTATTAACAATAAGATATACTTTTAGATTCGGGAGTGAAATCTGATTTTCCTGGCAGAGAACTGCAAATTCAAGGATATTGCATTCTTCTACTGTGTTTCCAAAATTGGTGCACCAGGAAAGGCAATACCCCTTCAGGGAGGGGCAAGTCACAATAGTTTTGGTTTGTAGTTGGTTTAAATGGCAGTGTTAGCAAAAAGCTGCTTGCTAAAAGCAGAAGATGCCTTGGACAGCCAGGTTACTGCGGGCCTTTTCGTTCCCCAGTCTAGGAAGGTAATTTACACAGCCCATTCTATAGTGTAAAATGGATAATGATATGCCCCAGTGGCCTTAACTTCTACATTCAGCATTTTGGGGTATTCCTCTTGCCCTAAATACATCCCACTGACCAGTTCTTAGCTATAACAAAGCCAGAATTACTCCACTGATTCCAAAAGACTTAGCTGAATTTTGATCAATGGAATTTGGGTTTTATTGTGCCTCAGAAAATGCACCGAATGTTCAGTAAGCTGAGTTTTCAAATAGCCAAGTGCTGCTTGTTGTTACACTTGTGTGACAACGCTTCTTTACTGTGAGGGTGACAGAGCACCAGAACAGGCTGCCCAGAGAGTCTGTAAAGTCTCCTTCTCTGGAGATATTCAAAACCTGCCTGGATGCCCTCCTGTGCATTGTGTGCTAGGTGACCCTGGCAGGGGGGTTGCTCCGGATGATCTGCAGAGGTCCCTTCCAACCACAACCAACCTGTCATTCTGTGTTTTTTAATTGTGTATATTTCTGGAGTTTAGATTTATTTTTTCTTTCTAATAATGATGCTATGATGTATATTAGGTCTAATACATGACTTTGTTTAAGCCCTATATAAGCTATGTAGGACTGACCCAATCCAATAAACATCCTTCTCTCTCTCTCTTGTTTCTTTTTTGTTTGTTTGTTTGTTTGTTTGTTGTTTTGTTTTGTTTTGTTTTGTTTTTTAAGGCACACATTCTTCCTCAAAGGAAGGACAGAATAAGAAAGTTGCATTTTTAATTGCATAGAATCTAATATTCTCCACGATACACACTTTTGGTATTTTGAGATATATAAAGCCAGCCTGGCAAATGTCGAGTTTGTCTTTTTGCGAAAGATGCAAGTTGACTGAATAAATAAAGCAATACTCTATCGCTTCTCCATCTGTTCCTACCATTCTGTTATGGGGTACCACAAAAAGTAAAGTTTCTAGAAATTGCCTTCCAAAGGCTGTTGACTGCACACAGATCAGCCAGTTTCTGAGATTTCTGTTTTAACATGCCCTGTACACGTGTGAAGAATAACAGACTGAAATGAGGGCAAATTAGAAACATAACTGAAGATGCATCAGGTCATCTATTGCTGCCAGTATCTACAGTTGCAAAGCAACAAAGAATTCTTTTTTGATGAGTATACATCTCTTTGGTAAAGAGAAAGTGCAGATATGTCTAATTTCACAATCCAGTGAATCATGCTTTCTTTTCCAGCAGCTTCAGACATGTCTTTCTTCTCTAAAATTTGATTGATAGACCAGACAATTTCATATTTTTTTCATACCAACAAAACATTGGCCTGATCATTAATCATAAAAAATCTGAACAGAATATAATCTTTCTTTCTATTTCTGTCTTTCTTTTTCTCTTTCTCTCTGTTTCTCTCTTTCTTTCTTATACTTGCTCCCTACAAATCAAATACACCATAGCAACATAGAAAAAACCCACAAACTTTAAGTAACATAACCCAAATCTGAACGTTTATCATTGGTTCACAGTAGCAAATCATTCAAGATTTATCCATTAAAGTGAAATAAGAATCTCTACAATCTCTTACTTCAGAAAAATTAAGGAGATTGCAAAGAGTGTGCAAAGTTTCCATCAGTAAAAAGACAGGCTTTGTCAGCAATATTATTCACTAGAAACTATTTTCTCAGGTTTCATACTATGAATTTGGAGCTCTCTTCTTGTACTTAGGTGCTACCTAATAAAATACAGCCACTGAGGTCAGATCATGCAAAATACACAAACTGCTGCTGATTTGCGAACCAATATAAAAGGGAAGACTGGCCATTGAAATCACCAGACAAAGGTTCTGCCCCATTTCTTCCAGCAGGCCTAGAGAGCGATTTAGAGAAAGCAAAAAGGACCTGTGAGCCAGCATATATCCTGTACATGTAAGTGTTTGTCATTAGGAAAGAAGACCTCACCTCCCATGCTTGGTTTACAAGCACACGAAGCCCCAAGCACCATTCTGGAATTTAACTACAGCCTGGTAACTCAGTGCACAAACATACTTAAAAGCTTTCTGACTTTCTTTCTACATTCCTGACCAAAGGAAGAAAGAAAAAAAAAAAAAAAAAAGAAAAAAAAAAAAAAGATATTTGAATCAGTATAAGATATTACAATAATTAACTCAACCCGTGGAATCCTGAATGTTGCTAAAGCAGCAATGTGAGTTTTTGGCACAGACTTTCCATCTCTCAGCCATGTAATTCCACCAAAACCTTTGCATAGCACTCATACAGGATATTAGTTTCTAAGGTATACTGCAGGGAATATGGCCTTTCACATTTAATGTTATTAGTAGAATTATTCTTAATGATAATATTAAAATTGGCAGTGATTCTAAGATGAGTAGAGATAAATTAAAACCAGTATTTGCCACCTGCATTTCCCTTTCAAAATATGTATGTAAAGTACATAGGGTACAAAACAACAGCATGGGAGCCATCATTCAATTACAGGGCTCCCATTAAATCAGGCAGATAATCTGAGATTTTCAGTTACTGTGGGAATTTTCGAAGCAATTAATGGGTTTTGGACAACATGACATCATTGCAATGACTGACATTCGGTTGAACTTAATATGTCACTTAGCATTCACTGCTAAGCAACCAGGCTTTTGGTATGCTGAATGTCTGAGACATGAGGCCAATGTCTAAAGTGTATATGCAACACAATTACCAGTAATAACTAGTCTGTAATGAAAGTGCACTGACTTAAGATATTATTTCAGTATTTTTTCTGTTTCAGAAAAAACAAACTTTTACAACTGTCTGTCATATAGGTAAGGGTATCCTCCATAATTTATAGTTTTGCACTTGTTCTTAAGTACCATCCCCTTATGATCTGTACTAGTGTTTGCTGCTTGAATACAGCATGTTACATCCTGCAAATAATAAAAACAGCAAGATGAATTGCTTTACTTAGGATGCTAGTTAGCTTTACTTCTACTTCAACTAAGGTTTGAGCTATTGACCAAGATGGATTTCCAGGAGGAAAAGGCAGATCCAGAGCTGGGTTTGATGTGAAACTTCCACAATGATGGACTGAGGACAGTGATTTAGGCCCACTTGGTGAAGAATAATTTAAAACAGTCTCCCTAATTCAGTCATAACTCTAATCATATGATCAGAAAGTCATTATATTTATTGAGAAGTAAATCAGACTTGCTTCAACTTAACATTCCAAATGAAGAGCTAACTTTGATGGATTCCCATTAAGACATTTGTTCGCTTTTTACTTTTCAGCCTGTCTGTTCTCAGGCTTTCTTATGTAGTGCTGCATAATAAAAGATCAGTGAAATGTTACAGCTTTTCACCAAATAATTTTTTCCAGTCACAGCATGTTGCTTCAGGAACTGGTCCCACCTTTTCCAGGACTAATTTGGAAGAGGTCCCACCCTGACCAAATCTGACCTCTGATTGATTGCTTCAAATCCTACACACCCCAAATAAGAATAACTGTCCAGGACAAGACATGTAATAATGATCTCACCTGACAGAATGAGAATGATACAACTGAAATAGAAGCCATAGTACTGGAAAAAGAAAAATGATTGCTTTCTTACTTGCAGTTCTCATTTTCTTTGCCAAATACACTCAAACAGGAAGGATAATATAACAGATGATGGTCTGAGCTCCAGAAGCTGAGCACCAATGTTTGTGATTCATATCTAGTGCAACCAGTTAAGAAGTGACATATTAAGTAACTCTGGAAGGAAAGCAGCACTTGTCAGTAACATTTGAGTGTTCATACAAGAAACCAATAGCTCTGCTTAAAACATATGAGACAATTTCTGTGATATACCTTCCAGGCAGTTATGTGTACCATTTTTTTTTCAACAACGTTAGAGTAAAATGCTAGATATTTTTAGCATTTGTTTATTATTAAATTATACTCCAGCTATCCTAAAATATCAGTAAATGTCAACTCAATTCATATATAGCGATCTGGCTCAGCTGCAGCTAATACAAATACATTTATCATTTTAATCTTGTAAACAAATATTGAAGACATATTATTGACCAATATCTGATCCCACTAACTCCAGCCTGATCACAGTATTCTTACCTAAAACTGGGGCAAATGTTAATGTCCTTATCAAGTTACAAATGTGTGAACTGTGCACACAAAAATGTAAATATTAGTATGTGCATTGCTATGTTCTTCACCTTTACATGTAATGAACCCTGAGCTACAGCTGAATCATTTTAAGTCATTAAAGAAGGTCAAAAGCATATAAAGCAGGGTCATTTTAGAACATAAATTTATGCTCCATTGAGCCGCAAGAACTCCACTGAACCTCTGGGTTTTTAACGACCTTTCATCGTAAAATGTTATCTTAAGCATACTACCTACTCTAACTTTTTAATTTTGTGAAAACCTCTTTAGCAACTCTGAAAAAAAATGCTTAATTTTATTAGTAAACATTAACATCTTGGATAAAAATGTCCTCTATATACACACAGAAGACCGAGGCTATCCTCCAGTTTTACTCACCATGTGAGCCACCTACTTCACTGCACCCTGTGATTAGGGGAGGTGATTAGACACTGTTATGTGGCCAGACTGTGAATTGGGCTTATAATGCAATAGAGATATTTGTGGTGCCCTTCCTCATGATGATTGCAGGGTTATAGTCCAGGTCTATGTGTTTTGCTTTACAAAAAGAACAAATTATAAAACTGATTTTAAACTATACTTCAAAAGCAAACAGGTATTACCTCTTCAATAGCTTTTAGAAGGCAAACATTCTGTATTTCCAGACAGAAAATTCAAAGACCAGATTTCAGCTGATGAACTCTAGACTCTTTTCAGCTGTCTTACTAAACAAAAATTTGAAAGCTTATCCCATTTTGCTGATTTCAGTTTTCCCCTTTGATATATGCCTGGGAATATATATTCAAGGATATTTTAGCCTTCAAATTCAGCCCAGGATTAGACTAGGTGGTTCATTGTTCACTGACCATTTCTCTTATTTCCAAGATACTTCCCCCTGTGTCAGCTACTTGTATCATTGCTTAACTAGCTACGATAACCAGTGTCAGTTATAGGCAGCAATGCCTGAGCAGAAACGTGAGCACTCTGAACTCTCTTCTTTCACAGTGAGCTGCTTAATTCCTATTGTTAAGTAGCGTTTTAACTTAATTAAATCAAGTTAAATACACTGTCAGCTCCATTTCTTTGGGACAATGGGGACACCTGCTGGCCAGAAGGACACACGGCCCAGCACCCCGGCTGGCTCCCCGGGGATGCGCTCACCTCGCCCCGCTGGCAGGCCCTGTGAGCAGGTAGCACTGCCCTCACCTCAGCATTTTCCAGTGGAAAAGGGCAATCTTTTCCATGGTTTCTCAAAGACTTGCCTTGCAATGACAATGGTATCACTACATATTACTGACTGACAGTTCTTTCATTTCTGGAAGGCCAAAGTTTCATGCAGAAAGGCAAGCCAGGACGCAGCTCTGCATGGTCGTTTGTGGTTCTGCGTGGTCCTGTGTGGTTCTGCGTGATTCTGTGTCACTCTGCGTGGTCCTGCATGGTTCTGCTCGTACACCATAGTCACGAGGCTGCGTGGCCTCCCCAGCTCGCTTGGCAAGCAGGCTGTCCCGTTGTTAATAAAATAGAGGCTTTATTCTCACATACTTGCCTGTAAATAGAAACTCATCTACCAGAATCATAAGCAAAAATTCGCATTGGCTCACTGTCATATAATTTGGAAACTCAGAGCAATGTCTCCCAATTTGCCCTAGCTGGCAAAGCCAGCTGAGAGCTCAGGAGACTACTAAAATTACGCTAACCAGAAATTCAGCCACAGATTTAAAATACCACTGTGAAAATATATCTGGATTTGGGATCACTGACCAGTAGCTGTTGAACATAGCTGTGGCGATGCTGGCTCTCCATGCTGAGCAAAGTGAAAAGGAAGAAGCACAGAAGGAGCAAAATTGTGTTATTTTTGCTGTAGTTTATACCTTTATACTTTTATATCTTTTTGTTCATCCTAACGATCATTTCAAGAGCCTAAAACAATGACAAAAAATATGGCTGTTGCCTTTGAATCTTTGAATGCAAATGTACACAACCTTTTTTTTTATTATTTTTTTTTTCTTGTGCAAAACCTTTTAATCTCATTTAATTTACAAATTCATTCTGGTCTTGTTCATTTCTAGGGTTGCTAAGCAAATCATTAATTCAAGTTAGTAGTAAAAATAGCTGAAAAAGTATTTGAGCAACAGTATATTAATAAAAATCAACCTCATACAGCAAACCACTGGCATAGGGAGTTGGGGACTCTGTACATGTATTTAGGGAGGAAATTTGAAATCTATCATACTGAAGCCTTACAACTTCCAAACAAAGTAAGCTAGTCAGAATAGGACAAAGCACAAACAACATTGTCCTGAGTAGTAGCAGCAACCAAAGATCCATCATAGACTGTAAAAGGGATAAGACATGAGCCAGAAGATGCTCATTTACAGATTACCCCCATCTCTGAGCAGCTTGAAAGCTTATTCTTAGAAAGCAGTAGTGAATACCCTCCATTTTTTCAAAGGACTGCTGCTATGAACCAAAACTGCTGGATCCAGTATAGAATTTACTGTTGTTACCAGTAGCAAAAGCAATCAAAAAAGAAATAAGGCACTATGTATACTTTGTTTGCCTTTTGGATACAATGGCACATAACATTTTTGACTTGCTGTGTTATATCATAATTTTCCTCTTGACTTCAGCTGTCAACATGTCAGACTGTTCTGATCCCCTTTCAAGCTTTCATGACAAAAGCCCCCAAGAGATTAATTCTTTTCATTCATCAGTTTTCTACTTTAAAGTCTTCCGTGCCTTGAGGGAAGGAGAGCAAACACTAGGGGGTCAGTAGGGGGTTAAACATTCTTTGACCATATGAAACAAATGTGCAGACCTACTAGTTGTCATAGGCTGGTAGTGGGGAAAATTGATTAGCAAATGAAAGAGACAAAATAGCTAACTAATTCTGCACATTTATCTGTGAAAGTTCAACACTTTAAGCTACATGCTTTCTCATAAAACATTTCTGTGAGCCTTTCTGGTTTTAACTACTCTGACACGCTTTTGACCAGTGCTTTGATTCTCAGCTAAGTGATTTCCACTTAAGTGAAAAATCTATCCATATGTAGAAGCAGCAGGTGTTTGTTACTGTTTTCCATGCCTTGACCTGCTGGATATTTTTCTTTTGATTTTTATAGTATAAATGCCTTGTAAGTCTAACACTTCTTGCAGTAACTAGCACACAGAGGAGAAAAGGGAGCAGGATCCAGGAGTTCCTACTGTTAAAGTGTTAAGTTTTCCCAAAACACATCAAAATACAACAGAAGTCCTACCTTAAACTGCGCTAAAGGTTTGACTTTGTACATGAAACATTTCACACAGCTTCTTTTGGAAATGTAAACAAAGCTACAGTAGCTTGAACAAGAAAACTCAAGAGAATATCCTTTACTGGGATTGCATTAAGAGCATTTTCCTTTCCAGATGACTGAAAATGGTAACAGTCTGTATTTGGTTTGAACTCTTGTACAAACTGAACTGTTTTTTGCAATGTAGCAAGATTTAAGTCTCTGAAAACCAGTACCATTAATGAGTCCAGCTTTATGCAGCTTTCTGCTTGATTTCCATTGGACTCAGGTTTAGATAAGATCGTGCTGTGATCTAAAGGGTATTTGGCTCTTCAGACTCTGTCTTGACACATATATATTCTTAGAGATTGCTGCATAACAACTGAACTTCCACTTCAAAATGAAATCTACTGAAAATTTTGAAATAGTGTACATAAACTGCGTTCAAAGTAAAATGAAAAAGTGAAAGTGAAAAATCAAAGGCAGCAAACTGAAAATACAGATAATAAAGCCTTCATGCATCAAGCCTTTTTTTTTTTTTTTTTTTTTCCCAGTACCTACCCAAACAGTAATTCAGTATAATTATAGTTACAGCCTTTTTAGGCTTCTTTATATATTCTGCTGAGAATGCATCAGACTGTATTTCTGTTCTCTTTAACACTCTTTATGGTCATATGGCTTCATCTAAGTGATTTTGGAGTATAAGCTCTTGTGAAAACCAGGATCACTTTAGTTCCCAGTTCACTTAAGGACAGATGTTTAAGGAACTTAAGGACCTGAAATTTCAGTTACATAGGTAGTAAGATTCCGTAAGTGCCCAGTTTCCTAATTTCTCTGTATTAGATACCATTGTTGGTTTTCAAAATACTGTTAGTTCTGTAACAGCAGTTTTATATGCCTTTCAAAGCTGGGCCTTCAAAACTGGACCATTAAATACTTCTTAAAATGTTGTCTTCTGTATCTTTAGGTCTTCAAGACCTAAACTGTTGTTCTCTTCTTTGACTGGAATGATATTATATGTTACAACTCATCCTACCTTTTATGGTATTATAGAATATAAAAGGATGATGTGAGGGGGAGAATGCCTCACATGCAGCAACCCTGTTTTGTTATGAAGGGGTAGTTATTTGGTAGCCACCTAGTAGCATTCTCATTAATAAAAATGTAAAAGTGTGAATGGGCAAGTACACTAGGTCCTAAGCATTCCATTGAGCATCTTTGGCTCCAGCATTCAGCACATGCCCTCTGCAGAACTGAGCGCTGTCTGTAACTTATCCACCCATAGATATCATCTGTGAACTTTGCCCAGAGACTCCCATCTGAGCTGCATCTGCTCTGTTCCAAGCTGCCGTTAGCTGATTTTGTCCCCAGCTAGGTTTATAAAAGCATTCATCTGTTATCACCATTTCCCTTCTGATGAATGTTTTAAGAGAGCCATTTCTGGTGATTTGTGTGAACTTGCAAAACAAGAAATTCTTAAAGCAAACTGAGCAGACATCTTAACATGCATAACTGGAAAGATGATAATTCCAATAAATGCCGCACTAGCAATCTGCATGGCAATGTGGTTTTCTTTGAATAAAAAGAATTTGTAATAATGATGATCACCTGGATATTAAGTAGAACTAGCTCACTCTTGGTATGGAAGTCCATTCATTATGCTAGGATATGACATTTTAAAAAGAACGAAATAATGTGATGGATTCTTATGTGCAGAATCCTTAGATACATGCAGTTTTGTTTTTCCTAAGCAAGCAGCTGAACTCAGAAGTATTAGGATAAGAATAAAAGCATGAATATAAGCATAACTTAGTAGGATAATAAATGAAATGCAACAGTTAGTGACTAAAACATGGTCTGCAAGCCAGATCAGCCCCACAGAACATTCTGTCTGGCCTCAGGCATATTTGCTGCCTTTCCTGATAGACTTAAGAAGGAAGTGGCTTCCGCTCTTCTAACAGCCATCTAACAACTCCTTCTGTTTTGTAACCCAGCTGCAGGCATCCGCTGTTACACAATGGCAAATAAATTTCAGCAACAGGAGTAGAATATGCATGGTATTACATGCAATCAGGAATGCTCCAGTGTTAGGAAGTCACTTGCTCTTGCGTGAGCCACATGAGCTCTCGCAGTAGCCATGCATGGGGAAAGGGTCCTGGCTCATCACCCTCATTGTGTCTATGCTGCTTTGGTTGGCATGGTAGGTGTGGTATTTTCAAATAAATAAACAAAGCTCTTATGACTGACATCAGTAAAAGGTGATTTTTGTTCCATATTCATCTGAGATTGGTGTATAGCAAAGAGAGGACTCCTTGCCCATCTAAATCTGCAGCATGAACGTAGTAGATGAATAAAGGAAAGCAAAGTAATATAGTTAACATCTCCACATAATTAATGTAATGTATCCTTGTTCTGTTTTACACTCTGATATTGTACTTCTGCCTTTTCCTTCTGGTCCAGTTGATCAGTAACAAGCATTACTTTTCTCATGGATAGGTAAGTTTTACTTTGAAATGCTGCTGGAATTGCCAAGAAAGGTGGTAAAATGTAGCATCTAACAGCATGTTGGGGGAACACAAGAAAATATATACCTTAAACTTTACCATGGTTGTAACATTACTGCTAATTATTCTGAAGATGCTACAAGACTTCGCTTTTATATATTTGTTTTGACAGTATTCCAGTTAAAAGCTGCTATGGCAACTCCATAGCACAGTGAGCTGGAGTTAACCAAAACTAGACACAGCTCAACCATTGTGTGAATTTACATTTTTTGAAGTCAATTCATAGTCCCCAGAACGTTTGAATGTATACTTAATGCAAGCAAACAAATATCTTCATGGACTTTAAAGCTTAAATGTCTGCTGGACTGAGGTTTCATTAGCCAGATGAATTCAGATTTTATTTACGCTGAAGGAAGTGAGTATATAATTACGGTGATTTTGCGCCATAGATAATAATCATCACACAGTTTTAAAGCAAGTGCACAACAGTAGTGGTATGATTTTCTAATTACTATCTTTACAGAAACACAAAGCCTATGTACTGCTAAGAGCCAAATACAAATAAACAATACATTTGTTTAACTGTTAGTCCCAAACATACATGCATGTGGAAATGCAATAGTTGTTCAAACCCCAGGTGAGCAAAGCAAGGTCTACGGATGGCTTTGGCAACATTGACTGTAGCTTCTCATTTTTGTACAATCTTGTGGATTGTAATTAAAACTGCACCACAACCCCTCGAGATGGCATGGTTTAATGGGTTTCTTTCAGTATCCTGAGATCCCTGGATGACAAAATAGTTTCTGGCAAGTCATGGCATAGGAATTACTTTATAAATAATGCTTTTATGACAGAAATATGATGTTCTGCTTCATATAAAAGCTCACCAGAAATGGGCAAATATAACTTTTTTCTGTCCTTAGGAAATCCTTAAAATTCCAAGCTACTTCAGCTTGGTTAAGTTTTTTATCTGTAAGGAAGTCTGTGTTTCTCAAATTAAACAGTTCTGTCTATTCATATCCATGTAAGTCAGAAGCCCTTTCTACTCACATGCACTTCAAACCTCCAAGGCTGTCTGTCAGATTATGTTTTCACTTACAAGGATTTCAGGACAGGAAAGAAAGATGGAGGCTCATTCCTAGGTTTGGAATAAATGATGAGCTAACCATTGTCAAAAACCTTCTGTCTCTTTCTTTGCAAAAAGGTTTGCAAGTGGATATTTTAGTGTATTTTTAAATTCTGTTTGAACAGCTGACAAAGACAAAATAATTGACAACAGATGCAAAGCTAAAGAGTGGCAGAACTGAAAGGATCAGCGTAACTCTGGAAAATCTCTTATGGGGAGTTGGAGGAAGATGGGCGAAAGAGTTAGAGCTTGATTTCTGGGGCTGAGTTTCATATGTATCTGATTGTCATATGAGTCGACCTCAGACTACTTTTATTTCCATTTAACACCATGTGGAGTGCTGGAACCATAATAATCAGTTCTGGCTTCGTTGGTTAAAAGACTGAAATTCAAAGTCTTGAATCAATGCTTTAAGAAAACTAGAGATTTTACACGTGAGTACAAGAAATGTAAAGACTTTTTTTTTTTTTTTTTTGAATTTAAGAGCAGGTCAAACTGAGTGATACAATGTATATTAAGTGACCCTTTTTTAGTGTAGAAGACACGTTCAAGACAGACAGACTTAATTTTCATGAAATGTTCAGATGAGATGACTGTGGTTACTTTAAGTCTTGGGAAATTCCTTTTATGCTGTAAACAGTCATAGAGGAATATTCATATAGTGATCTTCAGTTTTAATATATTTTCTGGCAGATCATAAATGAAATATATGCTGCCTAAACATGTATAGGTTTCTAATAGCAGAAGATCCTATACAGATTGCCTACAGCTGTCCTAACCACATGAAACAATTGAACAACCTCCAGTAACCTTATTTTGTTGTAAATTCATTCATCAAATGTTAGATGTTAAGCCATAGATAAATAATGAACAGTTTGACTATGTAAAATTGTTGGTACAATTTTTTGCCTCTACAGCAATACAATCTTTCCTATTGGGTGTGTACAAGGAAATATCAAGAACTTGTTTTCTTCTGCTGCTATTGAATTTCACAAATTAAGATACACGCTGCTGAAAAAAATGCCTTTATGTAGACTGATATCCCAATCTTCATTTAACCAAATTATAAAATCCATCATCAGAGCAGACATTAGCAAGTACATTGTCTATGCATAAGAATCCACATTACCATCCTTAACTGATACATTAAAAGCTTTGGTTGGGAATTATTCTATGTAACTTAAATCTATGCAATAATTGTAACTGTCTTCTCATAAAACTCTCTCAATTGTGTTAATTATTAGAGAAGTGATTACTGAGACTCAGACTTGAAAACATTTCCAGCGATTCAACATTTCCAGAGTCTCAAGTTAAAACCAAGAACAAAATGAAAGCCAAATTTATTCTGATGTAATTGAAGTGGAGGATAAATCTGGTCTCAAGATTCCAGATCATGCTTTGTGCAAGTTTGGAAATGTCCTGACTTCTTTTTACTTACATTAGCTTATAATGTAAAGCAGGATAATGGGCAGCTATGAGTACCACATTTTCACAAAGTCTTGGGAGACATTCTGCCAAACATGCCGTAATCTTTCAGTGAAAGGTGGAATGAAGCTGTATATTACTCGATTATTTTTCATACCAACTTCAGCAGAGAATATGTAAAGCACAGAATGGACTGTTCTACCCTGAGTCTGATTTACCATTTTTCCCACCAGACTAATTCTACTGTTGAGTTTCACACTACTTTATTATTCACACCAGTGAGAAATTGCTATAACAGAATGTGCTTCACCTGTACTGAATTGTACTTATGGACTGGTAAATTGCAGAAACACTGATATGGTAAATACAAATGACTCATAACAGCACCTACATATGTAGACCTTTATATTTTTATAAATATTTTATAAATTTGAAATAAAAAATCAATGGATAATCTTTCATAATGTGATTTTTAGTTTGATTTTATGTTTATACTTCTCATCTATAATACCCCAATACAAAACCAAAATTCACTAACCTCTTGCAGTATCCAAAAACCCCAAATTCTTTCTAGCCACAACAAATTGTATCAAAAAGGGAAAACAAAACAGGGCCATATTTTACTCCTCTTTTTTTCCTATTCTCCTTATCTCCCAGTCTGTAAATGCACAAATAATTGGAATTCTCTTCTCTCCCATACAATAAATTCTTCCTAAAGTGTTTATCAGGTATGCTTAGAAAGTGCTTGGAAGCGTTTTTGAAATGCTGTATGTAACTCACATATTTACATTATAAAGATTCAAGATAATGATCAACATTTGTCCACGCAAAATTTGTGCTTTTTTATCAGTATTCTAAGATTTTCCCTGTCTAATTATCTATTTTGCAATATACAGGACTCAACAATACTACAAAGCTAATGAAAGGTACAGGCAGTCAATTCCTTATTACGTTAAAATTGACTACAGTAACCAGAATAGCTATAGTGAGCATATCTGCTGAATTCAGATCTATATCAAATTATAAAAAGAGCTCTGCCAAAACAACTTCTCAGTCCCCCAGTAACACTGAATAAAAGGTAAAGGACACTGAAAAAAGGGCATTATAAAGATTATATCATTTATTCAATGTATGTTGACAAAGTCATACCAGAAATGGGGGATTTGACATATAATAATTCTTTATCATATTGCCTTGGGGTAAAGCATTTGGGCATTCATAAGCTGAAAAGAACATCACTAAGCATCACTAAGCCTAAGTGATAGCACAGATTTAGTCTAAGAATCAAGAAGATAGCTGTGACAATGCCTGCTATTATTTGTCCCACCTATCTGGACAAATACACAGTGAATGTGTCAGGTAGAGTAAAAGCAGGACTGAGGATCGGTTACAAATGAGTAGCATTTTTCAGTGTTTAATGCTGTACTCCTGCTAAATGCATTACTGTTGCAGCTACTGAGTGTAGACAAGCATAGAGAAGTCTGGGAAGCAAGGGAGAACTGAGTTAAAATTCATTTCAAATAAGTTCCTACTTCTGTTTTTTTGTAAAGGAAAAAATAATGTACCTTACCCTGAACTTTTTGTTCAGGTAAGCAGTTTCTATTATGTAATCAGTGCTACTGAATCTGCAGAACTATTCACATAATGAAGGATTTCTGTTGTGCATAGGACTGGTAGGTATAAGACGCCATTTAAAAATAACAATGGATCTCTACTACAGTATCTTTCATTTTCCAGGGAAAGACAGAAGTTTCATGTGAGGATGTTCCCCCACAATCAGACAACCCAGACAGCAGTGTCATTCAGTGTTTGCAGTGTTTTGTTTAACATTTTTATCAGTGATCTGGATGAGGGGATTGAGCACACTCTCAGGAAGTTTGCAGATGGTACCTTGAGGGTAGGAAGGCTCTGCAGAGGGATCTGCATAGGCTACATCAATGGGCTGAGTCCAGCGGCATGGCTTTCAGCTGGTGTGCTTACTTGGGTCAAAACAACCCAATATAGGCTAGGGGAAGAGTGGCTGGAAAGCTGCCCAGTGGAAAGGGACCTGGGGGTGCTGGTCAGCAGCCGGCTGAACATGAGCCAGTAGTGTGCTCAGATGGCCAAGAAGGCCGATGGCATCCTGGACTGCATCAGAAGTAGTGTGGCCAGCAGGGTTGGGGAGGAATCATCCCCATTCTCAGCACTGTTGAGACCGCACCAAAATTGTTCTGCAGTCAACTGTAGTGAAGATAAAATTCAAAGTAGAAAGGAAATTTGAAAGTCTTGACCCACTGCCCTTTGAGTAAAGTGGGAACTAAGACTGACAAGAATAACGAAATAATGGAAGGAGAAAAAAATGCAAAATGTGTATTCCTGAACCTCCTATCTGAAATCCTGAGGATGCATGCCAGAAAAGAGAAACTTGCAAATCCTAAAGTATAATTTACGTTTCTTCCTAAATATGAAGTGAAAACTCCTAGGTTTCACACACTATTCCAGTACGTGTGTCACTCCTGCCCTGCATATCCCACTTGTAAACTACTTTACAGACAAAGAAAGCCAGAACATACTTCTGTCCTTTGTATGATTCATTCTTCTTCTGCTTAATAGACTCCTAGATTATTTTACTAGCAGAGAAAGACAGAATGGCAGACAAAGACGGAACAAATGCAGAAGGCAATTAAGGAAGAATAATGGAATTGAGTAGTAGATGAATGTTACATATATATATTTATTTATTTATTCTTATAAAAAATAATCTACTAGTTCTGAAAGAGGTCAAACACAGTTTGGGATGGAATACATATGACTGAGTTTCCTTTGTTTTCAGCAATAATTGTTAAAAGAGCTGAAATATTTTTTCATAAAATGATTATGAGTTTTAAGAGGTGACATTTGAAAGAATGATATAAATTATAAAGCAAACATCTAAACGTTTTCATAATGATGAAATGGTTATTGTTAAAAAATGTATTTGATATAATAGGAAGCATATGTTTCATTAGGCTGAATCCACAGAAAATGTTCTCTATAGAACAACCGCATAATCATTCACATGGAATATACTTCATTCACCTCGCAAAACATTGTCTTGTTTTTCACACAACAAACACTGAGTTAAGAAAAAGAAACTTCGGGTCAGAAGTTTCTTAAAGGTTTTCAGCTAAGAAAGGTCATCTGCTGGCTGTAATTTGAAAATGTGTTTAAATGAAAAGTGGTGAAATACAACAGTATGTTAATATAGGTTTAGGCATATACATTTTGCATACTCAAAGCTCACTAAGCCACTGATATTCTCTCCATTATATAAAATCCAGAAATGCCCAATGGCCCCAAATGGAAGTCTCTCCATTAAATTTCTTGGACTTTATGTAAGAATCTGCTTGAGTAAAGTAATATAAGATTGACCTCACAGCGTAATAAACCTAAGAGGAGTTTTTTTCAACTATCCTTGCACCAATCTACCCTTTTAGTTGGGATGATTTAGAGTCAAATGTTGCTTGCCTCAACCATGTAAATCTCTCATTGATGTCGCTGTCAAGATAACATAGCCTGATCTTTAAAGATAATTTAATGAGTACAATGATGAAAGAGATTTTCAAGAGTTCATGGTATATGCTCTTCAAGCTACCAACAAAGAATTTTAATAGCTAATTGAAATATGTTGTCTTAAAAAATCATCATCCACAGAGAGAGGAGCATACAGCAACCCTCATGGCTCACTGTTCTTTATTAGCATCTAGATTACATGTTCATCAAAACCCACAAACAAAACCAATTTCTTGATTTTTTAAAATGATACATCTTTGCAAACATCAACTGATATAGGAAATGCACTTACTCTTCTGTACGGGAAGAATAAGTAACAAATCAACCCAGTAAAACAAAATCACAACAAAAAACTATAGAACTATATACCCAAGGTCCTAAAGGACCTTGAAGAACCAGAATAAGAAAATACTTATGGTATTTGGACTTTATGAAGTCCAAACAAAATTTCAGACTTAAAATTAATTCAGAAAGAAAAAGTTGACTGTCATCACTGACAACAGTGGACGTTCACTGTTTTCATTCTCTGATAGGGGTTATTAGAACTGCATTTTGAATCTGCTTCCAGTCTGAGTTTGCCTTAACCACGGATACTGAAAAGCTGAGCTTTTGTTCAAATTCATTGTGTGTCATATTACTGAGCCAATATGAGCTCCACAAAACTTACCTACTTTGGAGTTGCCCTACAGTGACTGATGCTGATGATCAGAATGGCTAGACCTCAGCATCAGTGCTGGTATAAGTGCTATTTAGGGCATCAGGCTAAATCATATAAAAATATAATTTTTATGAAGCAACAGAATCACATTCATCATAAATTGTTAAAAAATGAGTTCAAACATAAAAATGTCATAAGGTGGAATGAAGACAATAATGTTTTAAAAGATATGGCTTGAGAAAATAGATGGATTCCATAGTAAGGCAATCTGAATGAAACATTCTGAAAAGCAGAAGACAGTACATTTAATCATCCAACCTGTAAACATACAATGATCATAAAACAGAAGTAATGGCTCAATGACAGTCAGTTTAGGCATAAAACTATTTAAATCATTATTGCACTGCAGTACTTACAAACTAAAAATGTGCAGATAATTCCACTTCTACTAAAGTCAATAGATTTTGCAGGCACCATTGGAGTTTGGCAGTCTGAGTTATTTATTTATTTATAGGGAAGAAAAAAAAAAAAAGAGGAACAAGAGACAAGAGCCCTCAACATCTGAGGATCCAACAGGATAAATATATATTGAATCTATGTAAGTGCTTTTCATTTCTCTATTTCATATTCTTCTCTCACTGCACCCAAATTGTCTATATAGTCCACTCAAAATTTAAGTCCACACTCATCTTCCCTTCCTCTACTTGCATAATTTGTTGCCTGTGGCATTTTCTTACCCTAATTCCCAAGACAGCTTCCCCAGCCCACTTCTTTTCTGCACCTTTGACACTAATCATCTCCCCAGAAACTGAGTTCAGATTGCATACAGCATTCTATTCAGCCACCTGCATGATTCTGAACAAGACACAAAGGTCTTGTATTTTACTGTGATATTATCTTATTGAACATGAGAGAAAAAGGTAACAAAATAGCTTGCGTGTCCACTGGTATGGAGCAAGGACACAAAATGCTTATTAATGTTTGAGGTCATGACCCATATCTTTTGACAACATGAGAAATGTTCTGCAAATCATCAAGTATCCATATTTTGCTTCCTTTGTTATTGTGCAAATAGTTTCTTATTATTTTGCTTTCTTCCCATCTGAATAAGTAAGCTCCTACTATTTTTCTTGCATTTATATAATTCAGCAATGTGCATAACATACTAGTCATTAAATGGACAATAGTTTAACCTATTTTTGTCCCTCTGCTGCTTAATAATCCATGTATGTCTGCAGAAGGAGCAAAAAAATTGAGTCTCCCACTGAAAGATTTTCAACAAAATTTACTCTTTAAAATAGCTTTCACAAGATGGTTCCTGTAAAGTTGTCCTGAATTTTTCAAGGCTCTGGTTATTGCTGTATGAGTAAGAATGAGTTAAGAATGTAACTGTCATTAGAAATCCCCCTTCATTAGACCTAACTGTTCAACATATCCAAGTAATTACTTTTGCAGCTGTTCTGTAAATTAAATAATGGCTAATCTATCAGCTCACAATAAACAAAAATTATTCTGCCACATGAATGGCCACCTTCAAAACACACTTACTATGACTACAAGTAATCTAGTCCAGGCTAGTAAAGTCAGAAAAATTGAAAATATTTGCACTAACAGAATCACAGAATCATAGAATCACAGAATTTCTAGGTTGGAAGAGACCTCAAGAGATTCCCTGTTAACAGCTTTGTGAAACGAGATAGACATATCATCTTGTTGCTCTGAAAGGGTGACACTTTCAACTGTCACAGTCATCACACGAAAAACAGAGAGCTTATGAAGACCTTAAGAACTACATAAAGCTTATTGTGTTCTTCAAAAGATGTATGCTCACCCTTTAAGACATTGCCAGCATGTATTAATTGATGAGGCTTTAACTTAAGACTTAGTCTTGCATATTTCTGAAAAATTTACATGCAGAGGACAGAATGGATCTTAGTTACTGACTGGATGTACTCAGCACTTCTATGGACTGAACATGAAACTACTAATCTAGCCCTTTTTCAAGAAGTAGAGCAGGCTTTTGAGCCAGAAAAAGCTTAAGAAGTTTGCCATGACTTTTTAGGACCTGTATGACAAGCTTGGTAACTACATTTCCTACTTCAACAGTTCCATGAGTGCTATTGTTTGTTCAAGTGAGAGAAGCTCCTTGGAATCCCTGCAGCTAACATTCACGTGCACAAGTGACAAGTGTCTGTCTCTGTCATTTACATGGTGTCTTAAAGGACTGTCACTAAGCAGTCTGTTATTGAGGCACCATGAAATCCCTCATCCTGTCTGCCACAGAAAGCATTACCAAAGGTGTCTGGAGATGAATGTACAAGATGCCCAAGTTTAACTAAAAATACAAATTATGATCACAAATGGGAAGCAACGTATAATGAACTCTGTCCTCTGAAAATCAGCACAGATAGGACCTGGAATGGACATTTGTCAATAAGGTAAACGGCCCCTGCTATAAGTTAAAACAGAACAACTCTTCAATTACAGGAATAAAATGTGATAGGCATGCACAATTTAGTATTACTCAGGCATCTCTGACCTACCATTTTACTACTCAATATTTTATTGTAAGTCTCTGAGCCAAACCAAAAACCACACTGATTATTTTACATTAGAGAGTCTGCTTCATTAAAAAGCAGTAATGCGGGCAATCTGTCATTTTGTTAGGGATATTTTTATACTGAAAATGATCACTCCTGGAGTGGGAAAAAGCTTGTGGGCAGGAGTTAGGTGAGGGTGCTAAGTGCTACTGAAATACGGTCAGAGTTGAGGAAAACAGCCACATCACATACTGAAACCAGGTCATCCTTTGTATTTGGAATATGATCCATCCCACAGCCAGATATCAGGAATATATTTTTCCACAAGCAACCTTCTGCTGAGAAAATAAAGGGAAACTTGATCTGATACTCATAATTACATGCAATTAAAACCGTGAGGAAGCAAGACAGGTAAGACTTATGTGCTGAGTTTCTGTAAAATAGAAGGCAGAACTTCCAGGCTGAAAGGTAAGTGTTTAGTTTTCAATCAGCTATGATCCAGGTCAGAATTTTCAAAATATAGCATCACACACTGCAAAAGTTGTCCAAAAAGACTACATCCTTGGGCAGTTAGACAGCATTAAGCATATTGATGCTGCAGTCAGTGGCAGTCTATCAGCAGTCAGTGTTTTGCACCTAGCTATCCATACATTATGCAGTCCTGCATGAAATCCTTAAAGTATTAGCTGTCCAAAATATGCTTACACTGATATGCTCTTCCCACCGCTAACTCCACTTACAAAGGTGCTATCTGCATTGGTGTCATCAATAAGGTTTTTCTAGGAGAGCCCTCCGGATGCATCTCACAGAATGAACCTGCCTTGACAAAGCACCTTCTCAGGGCGTTATTGTCCCTGCACACAGTTACATCCTAAATGTATGTGATGAGGATGAAATGGAAGTTCCATCCTAAAGAAACCAGAGTAGAAAGGAGGAGTGAAATGGGATGCTTTTCTATATATACCTGACCTGAGAGATACCAAGAATATAGCCTAAAGTGCTCCCTGGACTTAATCTCCAGGTCAAACTGGAACACAGATTTCTATAGATGTCATTTGTCATTAAGCCAAAAAAAATATTTTTTAAGAAAGACTTAGTTTCATCTTACATCTTATATATTTGCCATTTGAAAGCACTCCAAAGTCAGACAGAATAGATTAGATGACCAGGACAGGCACAGCCCTGCTAGAAGGTCAGTTTGCCCATGACTACTCCCCACACCTGGGGACTCACCCAGTTATTTCCTCCTGGGAGTACCAGCAGAGTGGCATGAAGCCAAGTGAATGGAAATTTCTGTAGGTGAGTTGTATGAAAAGGTGGAAAAAAAGACCTCAGTCTCAGACTCAACCCTGCACTGGCAGAGCAGCAACATCATACAATTTCATTAATTAGCACAGTTCCATTGATTTCAACTTGTATCAGCCAAGAATCTTGCTTAGTGCTTTGAGCAGTATCTGAGTGATTTCCTGTGTTAAGATAATGGGCAGGAAAATGTAACAGAGCTGTTAATTTCCATGCATTGTAGAAATACAATAGCAGCACAATCATCAGACTAAAAGACTGCCTCATGGAATTTCTTGCCACAGGATGTTGTGGATACTGGAAGATTGCTAGGGTTTGCAAGGAATTGAACAAATTCATTGAAGAAACATCTAATAAAGGCTTTTGAACACAAAGATTATCATTTGGCTTAGAAGTTCCCTGAATATAAAATAATTTTGGCAGCTGAATATCTGGGAATGTATCACCGTATGTTTGTTTTGTTCTTAAGCATCTACCACAAGCTATTATCTTTCAGTTGTTGCTGGTTCTTTCAAAAAACAAAAAACATTTAGAAGTGAAAATTCTGATTATATTTTTGCTCCTTTCACTATGAGCTGAGGAGTCTTTTTTAAGAAATGAAATTAGAAGGTTCATTTGTAGACAAAGTAAACTAAAAGCCTGGGATAGCTGTATAAGGACTTGTTCCAGATGACAGCAGACAGGTCTGCAGGCCCTGACTTTATATATATATCTCTGGGTCTCTACTTCCTGAAGATGCTGACATCATTTTAGGTTCACTGAAATGGTGTGCAGGCCTGGAAAGAGATGGCTCTTTGCTTGACCCCCTCCCAGCATAGTGGTTTAGAAATTAAGTCAACAGACTGGGACTTCTGTATGTAAAAAGGTAAAAGCCAGAAATGTACATGTAGTCATATGAACTATGAGCAAATGAAACCAAATGGGCTTTTGTTCTGACCTGACCTGAGCCTATCATACCACCACACAGATTAGAAGTTTGTTCACTCTTTCTTTTCTTGAGTTCAGATTTACTCTAACGTGTCTATATCAAAACATATCCCTTGATAATGGGAACACTTCCTCAAGAAATGTTCCTTCCAAGCATTTATCCTTGAACAAATCTGACTCAGCAACACTGTTCTACAAAACAAATACAAGCAGCTATGAAATTAAAAGTTGCAGGGGAAAGTGATACCATCTTTCAATTAAATGGTACAAGGTTCGGTTCTTAATAACATAAATTATGGTTGGAAAATATGTCTGTAGAACCTAACAATGTGAAAGAATAGTTTGGGTTTGGACTGAGCATTTGGTATTGTAAAGATTAAGCCAATTTTCATTGCTATAAAATCTGCTTCAATACTTTTTTTTTTTTTTTTTTTTACTAGAAAGTAACTTATACAAATTTACATTTATATCACCCTTTCCAAAGGCAGATGATAGTCACAGATCCACATGATGATAAAACAGACTACATGTTACAGATCTTTCACTCAGTTTAAATATTACTTCAGATCTGGAGGTGCCATAACTTCCCTCTCTCATACGTCCCTACCAAAGCTTGTAAAGGTCTAAGAAAACACCAACCAACGACTAAAAGAGCTTGCTACATGTTACTACTTTTCCTTATTTGAAAAATTGCAGGAGAATTTTTTATTATTATTTTGCTCAGCTTTTTAAAATGAATACATTTTGTCATCCCTCATGAGATACAGCAAGGCTGGTTCATGTCTGAACCAAATAGCACCACAGCAGGCAGCTGACAAAAAAGTGTGGGTACTGCCTTTCCTTTAAGATTTTGGTGCCTAAAGCTTATTTCAATATTATACCTTCAATATTTAATGATGGGAATATTTATTCACATTGGTCGTTCTTAAAGTATAATAGCTTGCATGATTGATCTTAACTTACATTGACAATAGATAGAAAACAGGCTTTTTTTCCCATTTGCCTATGAAAGGTATTTCTCTCCAAATGAGTCAGTTCTTCATGCATCAGCAATAATGCTTTCTCCTATCACTATGTAAAAGTGCAGATGTTTTCAGGGATCCTGAGACACCTTTCACTCCATGTCTCACTCCTATTCAAGCTATATTATTTCATATTTTATTTATTTTTTTATTCATTCATATCTATTTCATATTTTTTTCAGTTCACTGGAATGCTAACACCTAGAAATCTGAGGCAATTAAACCTAATTCAGACTTTAATCTAATTAAAAGGTTTACTTAAATCAAAATATTCAAATAAATAGCTAAGTAAAATATGATACAGGTGAAAAATCACCAATAAACAATTGCTACCATACACTGATACCTGTGATACCACGTTTTCTTATGATTAACTGAGACAACCACTAGCAGTTTCCAGCCCTTGGAGGCTGATGTGATGTAGAGCCCACAGCATCAATTCCATCAGTTTTGCTGTCACAATGAGCGATTTTAGTATGGCTTAAGTTCTGTTCATGAATCTGGCAAACAATATACTGTGCTAACAATTGCATTCTTTCAGGGGAGTAATTAACAGAGTTGAAAAGGCAATGAATTTTAAGAATAACACTGCAGCCTTTTTTTGGAGGCTTGCAGCTTTTGTGGATGAGCTGTGCTCAGCATCTCTTCTACATTATGTTAACTGCACTTCATCCAGTTTTGCATGGTGATAAAGTTAAGCCACAAGAAGTATTTCTCTGCAGCTAGCTTTTTGTCTCTTACCAACAAGCAGCCATTTAAAAATTAAAGAAAAATATGAAGTTTCAAGAAAACATGATTAAAGAAAAATATGAAGTTTCAAGAAAACATGCACTGAGGCTCAGATTTGGGTATACTTGCCATTTGCCAACTGATAAATATTCAGTGGATCACTAACACTTTGGAAAGTCTCCCTTAAAAATGCACAGATGTTCTTATCTGACTAAATAGAGAGGACTGTTGAAAAGATACAGTTCACTTCTGAACTTGCATCTCAAAATTCCTCATTTTGGAAACAGCAAAGGTTGAAAGGTTAGGAAGGTAATGAGAAATTAGACTCCATTTGAGAGACATCTAGTTTACAGCAGCATTTCCAAGACCAGAAATATCTTGCTGCCTCTGATAAATGAAAGGCAACCTATTCCCCCATAAGTGAAGAAGACACAAAAAGGAGGCAAACGTTGATTTACTGCAAAGGAAACGTCTGTGAAAACATAACCTTCTCTTCTTATTTTCTTGAATAGTGAAGCCTTTCTTTTTGATTTTTCTAATCTAGCATCTAATACAGTAACTGGAAAATATTTCACATTATTTAAGTCATAAACCACTAGTTCAGGTGGATTTGATTACCATTTGCAGGAGGAGGCACATTTCCAACATGCTACCAAGTGAACTGACATGCTTGCTATTCATGAATCTTATCATTTGATTTATGGACTGTTTGGGTTTATAGCTTTTAGACTTATGCTCAGGTTTGTTTAGTTTTTGCCTTTTGTACTTTGCCCACTATTTATAAAATCAGAGGTCTGACTAGGATTTGGCATTCCTGCACTCTAGCAAGGCTGGGGGAAGGTTCCCAACAGGGCACACACTTTTCACTTGCAACATGCTAACACAATTATGTTTTCCAACATATATCATGAGGAATAGGCAAGGAAAAAAAAAACATGTAAAGCAAAGACTTTTCCCAATAAAACCACAGCTGCGGAACAAAGTAAAACTCAAAGAAAAAAGAACACCACTGACACCAAACAGCCTCAAAGAATGTTACCCTTAATCCCGTGGTTTCTTGATAAACTCAGTTCTTAAAAAGCCTCACATAGTGACAGGCAGTCACTTAGCTACACCAAATAATTAGTGATCTAATAAACTTTAAGAGAATCACTATGTGATTTAGATCAGTCAACCTCTGGATAGTCCATGGGCCTAGAGTAAACCAGAGTAGATGTCACTGAATTCATCATTGCATCTTTTCAGATTTACTCCAGCTGAGGTCTGGCCCTTGTTTATTCAGACATCTCAGTGTTTTCCATGTCCCTTATCTCTCTCTCCTTTCATGCCAAACCAGAATGGTCTCTCCTCTCCTGACCCAGTCATTCCAGTCCTGTGACTCCCAGATGATTCAAAGGGAAAACATTTCAAATTTTATACAGCAAGCAGAATTCCTTCTCCCCCCAATTGAGGTAAGATGTGATTTTGCTGGTTAACACATAAAATAACTTTGCACGGAGAGAATGATCTTCTTCCTATACTGATAATAACTTTTCATTTTTTATGAGCATATTGATGCTATTATATTGCTATTATTCCTTGATTTCTACTGAAGAGGCAGGAATGAAAGTGTCTTTGTGAATGTGTGTGTGAGAAGATGTAGGAATGCAGGTATTTCTGTTGCAAAACAAAAGTAAAGCATTTTATCATGGTCTGGAAACAGCAACTCCAGCTGATGGGCAAAGAAAAAAATAGTTGTTGTTCCTGACAGTATTTTCCCAATGGGATGTCATCCTTACACCTACCACTTGCCTTGTCTAAGCTGGATAGCAGGTAAATTCTGTTAGCTGCAGAACTAGCATTCTGACAACACTTCCATGTACATGACACACGCCCCCACTGCCGAAGTGCCATGCCATCAGTGTGCGTGTTATTAGAGAGGAGAGTGGATGGATGCCCTGTTCTCAGCTGACTCGGCAAGCTGGGAGCGAGCACTGTGCCGAAGTGACTGCAGTGCTTCCTGTTTGGGTTGGCAAGACCAGCCTGCAGTTGAGTCTGCCTCCACTTTTATGCTATTTTTGCATGAATTCCACTTTGTATTTCTTCTCTACATGGTGGGATGAAGACTCAGCATAAACTTTTCTCTTCTAGCATAGTTTATACTAGGAAAAAAATGATTCTATTCCCATACTATCTGCAAAGATTGAAGCTTAAGAATTATTTGTCTACTAGAAGTGCTATGAACCCCTTTAAAACTGTAAATGATTAGGTACAAAGATAACCATACAGTGAATGTTCATATACTGGCATTCACAATAAGGCCTAATTTGAATGAATGTCCAGAATCCTTTTGATTCAAAGCACAGAGGTCTACTACTGTGATTTGACATTTTGACATTTAAATGATGAATGGTGAAGTCTCAGCTCTACTGAAATTAAGTAGTCTTGCCACTGATTTCAGCAGAACCAGATTTTCAGGCATAGTGATGGCAGTTCATACTATCCTAATACATACACATTATTTGCTTTAGGAAATAAAGCCATTTAGTTAAAATGAAGTTGAACACCTATTGTTACAGTGCAGATGGAAGTAAGACTGAAGCCAAGGCTAACATTAGAAATTCTCATCCCATTATTGTGGCTTGGCTGCTCACCATCTGGTACACTGCTATGGTTAAATACTCGAGAGCTCCTACACTCTAGGGAAACAAACACATCCAGTGAAGATGTTTTCATCCCATTACTCTTCTTTCAGGAATGATTCAAACATTTTATACAGACAATGCAGTGACCTTTGGGGCATAGAGGCCAGCGCATAAATGCTGCACTACAAGCCCAGTTTGTAGTTAATTTTATTGGAAGAATGATAAAATTGTATTGTTTTACATGAATTATTGCAATGAGTTGCTCAGTGGTGGAAACTACAGACTAGACATTGTGTACTGGGGCTTGTCGCACAGCCAGCAAAAGCATTATCATCTATTCAACCACGCTTCATTTCCAACATTTCTTTTAGGATCATTTTTTCCTCGTGCTAATTAACTGCATTCACAGTTATACCACTATGAAATATGGCTTAATTTTCTTCTTCTGTAAGCATTCCAAACAAGAAAAGAAAAGAAAAACAAAATTAAAAAAAAAAAAAAATTCAAAAGGTTGATTAAAAAAAAATAATACTTGCCCTCTTTAGCTTTTGGAACAAGAGAAGACCCTGGTCTGCCTTTGGCATGTATCTAAATGCACCTATCACTGCAGCTTGTCGATAGTGCAGATAAATTGCTCTTCAGACAGGATTTGCAACCAATCTTATAAGAGTAGATATAGGGTACACTGTTGTACAGGCAGATTACCTCCATATGCAAGGAGTATACATCTGGAGCCACCTGCAATGTCAGTTAAATAAAGGTGTTAGAATGTGTCACAAAGTTATGACTATGACTAAGGCACTTTAGGACAGTCCCTGTAATACAGGCTTGTGAGGGAAAATTTGTAACACAGTCTTCTCTTTGGATAGCAATAAAGCAGTTTTTCCAGAGATGTTCAACAAAGCACACAAATCAGTATCTATGCCCAAAATCCAAGAATCAGACATATGCTTCAAAAAAAAGGAAAAGCCTTTTATTACCTTCAAATAAGCCTTGAAGTGAACCATGGAAAAGGAACAACAAATTCTTGTCATACTTTGTGACATGTTATATTTAGAACTGACAGAATAATTGGTCACCACATAAATTATTTGTTGGATATACTCATTTATTCCTGTTCTTTAGATATCAGTTTTGAAATTCTACTTTGCATATATTATATTACTCGGAAGGTGCTACAGAAAGTTTTGCATATAGGACTATTTCAGTGTTGAAGTTTGCAGTATTCTAGTAAGTTGTAGGAGGCATTGGAAGCCTCTTTCCGGCCCCCAATGGAAATTATTTCTCTAATTTGTCATTTTTCCCATATGGCTGTGTCTCTGGGCTGGCAATCCAATAAAAAGAAAAGGATTTCTTGGATGTTTCTGTACACTGGGTCTGAGCTAGTAAGAGCTCTGCGAAGTGGGGCTACTCAGAGAGGTTGCACAAAGCCCAGTTCTAATAGGGTCACTGCTAAACTGTATGGAAACTGAACCAAACACAGAATTCCTGGGGAATCTCTGCGTTGAGATCTCACAATACCTACATAATGTCTGATTTCCATTACCCGACAATCTCAGATCCCCATGATCCTGAACAATTCACATAGATAATAGATTTATAGAACAGAATCACAGAATATCCTGAGCTGGAAGAGATCCATAAAGATCACCAAGTGTAACTCCTGGCTCCACACAGGACTACCTAAAAATTAAACAATACATTGAAGAGCATTGTCCAAACTCATCTTGAATTCCAGCAGGCCGGGTGCTATGCCCACTGTCCGGGGAGCCTGTTCCAGTGCCTGACGACCCTCTTGGTGCAGAAACTTTTCCCTACACCTAGCCTGACCTTCCCCTGTCCCAGCTCCATGCCATTCCCTTGGGTCCTGTTACTGTCCCCAGAGAGCAGAGCTCAGCTCCTGCCCCTCCACTCCCCTTGTGAGGAAGCTGCAGGCTGCCATGAGGCCTCTCCTCAGCCTGCTCTGCTCTGGGCTGAGCAAACCAAGGGACCTCAGCCATTCCTCATACATCTTTCCCTTCAGGCCATTTACCATCTGTGCTCACCCTGTTTGTACACTCTCTAATAGTTTTATGTCCTTTTCATATTGTGGCGCCCAAAGCTGCACATAGCACACGAGGTGAAGCCACCCCAGCACAGAGCAGGGCAGGACAATCCCTCCCCTTGGCCGGCTGGCAGAGCTGTGCCTGAGGCATTCCAGGGCACAGTTGGCCCTGCTGGCTGCCAGGGCATGCTGCTGGCTCACATTCAGTTTGCCGTAAAACAAAACCTCCAGATCCCTTTCCGTGGGGCTGCTCTCCAGCCTCTTGTCCCCCAGTTTGTACATATAGCTAGGGTTGCCCTATCCCAGGTACAGAATCTGGTACTTGCTCTTGTTAAATTTCACGCAGTTGGTGATTGCCCAGCCCTCTAGTTTGTTAAGATCTCTCTGCAAGACCTCCCTGCCCTTGGGGAAGTCAACATCTCTTCCTAATTTAGTATCATCTGCAAACTCACTTAGTATGCATTCAAGTCCCATGTCTATATCATTAATCCAACACACAAGTAAAAATGGAAAAACAAGTAATGTCCCCCAGATTCTTCACAAAGTTTGTTGTGCACAGATGCAAGATGCACAACAGTTCGTGTAGATGACTATGTTGTATCCCAAGTTCACAATCTACAGCAGAGAAAATCTATTCTAATGAAAGACTAAGCCGGTCTTTTTCCTAATGTATCTGAAACATGATCAGTGAAAAAAAGTCTTGGAATAGGAATATAAATGACATCTTTGACAATGTTTGGGAGGTATGCAGTTCACTAGATACCTGTAAGACATTAAATGCTTTCTGTCTGAATTTACCTAGAATGGTTATCTACAGTAAGATAACCATTCTAGTGCTCTCCCAGCATATATGGGGACAAGGATCCAAGTAGTTTTATTTGTTGATTAACTCTAAACATTATTTTTCTGGGCTTCTTTAAATACAAAGCCTTCTGCAGATGTAGGCTGTGTCAGTGCTCTGGTGCACCAATAGGCCTTAATACCATGACCAGTTTCACCTGGAGCCTCCACCCACACCCTCTGCCCATGGGCCTAGGGGTTCCATATAAGTTCAAGACTGGGCATTCAGTACCTCTTTGAGCTGTATCAAGTGTGCCTGTTTCCAGCTCAGCTGGATCTGTTGGGTTGCTTGGTGATCACCTGACCTGTAGATTGACTTCCTAAATTGGCCTTGCACCTGCTTCATCACTGTGACCTTTTCAGATGTTCTGGACTCTTGGTTGACCCCAGCTGCTATCCACAGACCTGCCTTGCTCACCTCACTGAGGTACTGTAGGACTAAGCTCTGGCTGGTGAGGCCCTTGCCCTGTCTGTTACATTATTGTGTTTGGCTGCTTGTCCTTCAGTCAGCAGCTGTCAGTCTCTTACTGCTCCCTGGTAGCCTATCTTTCAATTTCTTCCAGATACAGAACACAGCTTGAGATCATGAATTATTTTTTTAATACACTTTAATAAAACAACATACTGTGTATTATAACTCAATGCAGGAGTCTTTTTTGAGCCCACTGACACAGCTTTTTAGGGGTACTATTATACCTTTCAGCTGTCCAAAACTTACTTCTCTTTTAACAGATTTTTTTTTTCTTTTCCCTGGGTAGACTGACTATATGTACCATATTATCCTTACAAAAGCTTCACTGTTGCATACTCATACTAGCAGTGTCTTTATCAGTTTGTTATTATACCATTTCAGATGGACTTTCATACTCCCTTCTGAATATAATCAAAGACTCTAAAAGTAAATTCACATCCAAAAGTATGAAATAATTTCAGTAAGACTGAAAAGACAATACAGTTGGCAAGGAGAAAGCCTGAGAAGTATGACCACAGATCCTTGTTCTTTTATCTACTGTTTGCTAGTTTACACCTTATATCGGTGGTTATTCACAGTTATAAGATCCCTACTTTTTCCCTGATGTCTAATGAATGTCACATTTTCATATGATCTAGAAAACAAATTGAACAGTTTTTTTTGCAAGTGTGAGGTGGGAAACGGAGATATTCTTACTTCTGCATATATTTCAAAGCTTAATTTAAGTGTTAATACAAAGCAGATATTCTGAGAACTCAATTCGTTCTGGAGTGCTCAAGCTGTTGAGTACCCTTTGCTGAGGTAGAAGTATGCTGTGTTCCACTAACTTTTGAAAAGCTTACAATAAGCTTGATAGAATGAGCATATAAAAGATGATGGTCAACTATTGTAGTAGTTTCAAAGATTACATGAATGTATGTTTCATGTTGATGGTATTATGTGAGGGCAACTGAAAAAAAAGGATAGCATATGAAAATTATGGGACTTCAGCAAAGATTAATACTATTTTCACTATATTTTAAGTAAGTTAACACATGAAAATACTAATAGAGGAAGAAATTGATGGATTTTCTCTCTTTTTATTGAAAATTCAAAGATCTTAATTTCTCAGTTCCTACCAATGACACCCAGACAACCCTACCTTCTACCACTCCACAGTGCAGCTGTCACAGAGGTGTATCTAGAAGATGAAAGGCTGCAAAGCTGCATATGAGACTTCTTCAGTTCAAGTTTACCGTGTCTGAGTCATTTTAATGTCTTTAGTTCCAAGATTGAAGACAGACTGAAATTTTAATACATGCCTAAATGGTTTTAGCAATTGACTTCATAAGGGATAGCCCTAAATGCATAGTTTTGTGCTTTCCTAAATTGGACCCCTACTGCTTAAAATAATTTTTTGAAAAGCCAATCATGGTGGATGTTTTAAAATGGGAGTTGCTTAAGAAGATAATTAAAAGAATAATTACTATAATGAAAACTTAACATGTCTGGAAATGACCAAAATTATCACAGCTGTCTTCCAGGAGTTTAACTTTCTTCTTTTTTGTTAGTAAAAGCCAAGATGTATGAGATTTTCCAGCTTTACCATACAGTGGTGCATTTTTAGATTTGTGGCTAGACTGAGTGATCTTCAGCCAGCATCTGAGCCCACACTCTTGCGTTCTGGTTTCTCGTGATTACCACTGCATCATATTTTCATTCTACAAAGTCATCTTTCTTTCTTTTTTTTTTTTTTTTTTTCAGTTAATACTGGATGCCACTTTCTGAAATGTATGTTAAGAACAACAAAGCAAAAAGAAAAGTTGCCATGTCATATGAGAGCATTGCACAATGATACATAAGGTGGACCCTTCTTTGCTATTAGTTTTATCAGCTGTGGCATACACTCAAATCAGGAAAAGACTAGTTAAAGTGCAAAGAATGTATGCTGTTGGCCTTCAGTAATACTTAGGCAGGGTAGATATTAGTCATGGTTTCTAGTTGCATTGTGATATAGCATGGCTGAACAGAGCTAAAAAACAGTTGCTGTGTCCATTATACCATAAAAACTTGTGTGGCTCTTACCTTTTAATAGGCTTGTAAGAGCATGTGGATGATATACAAATTTTTTGCTCCTTGCTTCTAGGAGAACTGGAAAAAAAAACTGAATTGGTCTTACTGAATATATCAATGTACTCAACATACTCATTGTCATTATGAGAATGAACATGAAACTAATTTCACTGAGTTTCGGGCATATAACAGCAATACCAACCTGGCATCAAAGCTCGATAAATATACGTAGATAGAACTGTTTATACACAAACAATTTTGATGTTGTCAATCTCTTTCAAATAAAACAACTTGACATAAACAAGCAGCACAACCTTTAACTATTACATTTTTAATAGTATCATCTGAGACTAACTATAGATTATTATTAATTCCAGGTTTAATTGTCAGTGTACACATTGTACAGCAGATATAAATTAATTACAGTAGAACTGCGTTAATTTCCAACAATTCGAATTCTAGTTTTATTATTTTTCCCACAGATTGAAGTCATTATAATAGCATAAGAGATCTCTGAAACAATGTGTTTCATTAAAAGTCTTTTATTTATCCTGCTATTATCTGTGTACCACAAAGCTACACACTCATTTTCCAAATTCTGGTCAGATTAAAGAGGACATGCAAGTAATTTAAATACCTAGGCCTGAAAATCTGAGACATAATGAATTGGAAATAGAAGTTGGCTGTCAGTACAAAGTTAGAATCTGTAGAGATGCTGAGTTGTATATCTCATTTGATTAAATTATTTAAAATACTGATTTTGATGAGGTGGCTTCTAGCAAATATGTTTTTGTCCTACGCAAAATGTTAGTGTTGCATAGAATTAATCAATATTTCACGTACAATTTTGTATGACAGAGGACTTAACCTGTACTATATTTTACATATTACAGAAGCAAGACCTGTCCTTGCAGTGGGTTAGAATGATGACTGCAAATGGAAAGCAGAGCTGAAGACACTCCTGTTACACTGATGATTTTCTTGCATATTTTCTAAACACTAGCAAAAGGGTTTTGAAAGGGCAAATAAGTCAATTTCAGAAATATCAGTGCTGACAACTTATTTTCTTTCAGAATTGCTGCCTTTAAAAAAAAATTGCCTAAGGATGCTCTGTGAGAAATTTAAATTAATTTATTAACACTGCAGGATTTACTTGAAAGAATTCCAAACCTAAACATGAGCCTCCCAAATACCGTCTTTCAAACTTTGTCTTTTTTCAATAAAAGCTGTCAAGTACCATGAGCAAGCCATGTTTATTTTTAGGCTGACAAAATGTATGTATTAAATATATAGGAAATCTGCCATTTTGTGATATAGGCTATGTAAGGCTGAAGGAAAAAGTAATTACCTGGATTAGGGTACGTGTGCAGAAGAGAAATGTGTTGATTCTGTACTCAGAATCTCTGGAAGCTTTTGCTTGCAGAGGACTCCACTAGAAATAACTGAGTACAGTAACTCCAACAGGTTGTATTTCACCCCATTCATTGCAGTGACAAATCAAAAATTAAAGTAATATAACAAGCTCTTTAAACAGTGTGGTGTGCATTGAAGGTATAAACCATGCCTTCCAATTAAAGAAGGACTTTTTATTATCTATAATGGGGATAAAAGCGAATAATGTTGGAAGTAGACCTTGCTTATTTTTGTTATAGTTTTCCCACATAGCAGAAAATGCAAGAGAAAATAGTTTGGAACGCATTGAATGGAAGGAGATAATGAAATCAAAAGCAAAACAAGGACAAGTGTTCAAGGAGGAAGACAGCAACCAGGTCAAAAGCTGCCGGGAGGGTAGAAAGAATGAGAGCCTTGACATTTGCCTGTGGAGTTCTCTCAGTGAATGGAGAGAAATTAGAAGGGGTGGAAGGAACAGACTGATGGTACCTGATGAGAGAGATTTGAGCAAGCTTTTATGATGTGAAAGCTATAATACTGTTTGTGAGCTCCAAGGTGGAAATTAGTTCATTGAAAAAGAGGATATGAAGACAAGGACTGTTCTTGTCTCATTAGTAGAATACAAGGGGACTTGCAAGAAGAGTGAAGGCATGACACCTGAGTGTTGTAAATGGAAGAAGGCAGCCTTCAGTAGTATGGAAAAGGCATATAATACATTTACCAAGGTTTACCAACTTTTCAACAGTGCAGCACCCATATCAAAATCATACTTAAAATAACGTAAACCTTCCAAAGTCACCTATGCTATCAGATTGATGGAGGAAAGAATTGAGAATGTGGGAATCAGTAATTGAAGCTTTCTCTTCATTCCCTCCATTGTGTTATGAAACCATGTTTTTAAAGAAAGACCATCACTTAATTTCCGTTTCAGACTGAGGTCAAGCCGGCACAGCTAATGTAGCCTAGCAATGGGATTCACTGCAAGTTGACAACCACTGGAATTGTCTATAAGTAAACAGAAGTAGCAGCAGTAACATTTTTCTAAGCAAGAGCATACAGAAGTCTCATCTCATTAAGCAATGTCTCCACAAAAAGCATTGGCAACAGTGAAATAGCTGGTTTTATAAAATCAAGATTGAGATGAGCTATCTTTATTTGACTGTGGTAATTGCATGGCATTTTACAAGATCTTTTTTATTAATTTTTTGCCAAAATGCATAGTCCACATTTTTCTTACACGCTGTTATGGAAAGATGGCATTTAGCTTTTCTATAGCTGAGTGTGGCTTTGTGGAACAGAATAATGTTAACAATTAAAAATAGTGATTCAAAGAAAGAAGAATATTAGAATATTTTAAACTGTGGAATCTCTGTGGTATGTACTTTTATCCTGCATTTTAAGGTCTTTAGCAGTAGAATAATCATGCAAGGGTAATACAAGTAATCCTAAATCAACTACATGCAGTTCTATCTTAACTTTGCAATTCACACCAAATTCTTTCACTGCACTAAGAATGAATTCAGGAAAAATATCCAAGGAGGAATATGGATTTAATTGTTATTGCTGTTCCATTGCTAAAATAAAACAGCTGTGATCACATACTCAGCTAAAGCCATTGTTCAACAAATATTTTTATTAAATATCTCTGTAGTGAAGATGAGTCCTGCTCCCCAAGAGCAAAGCAGAGCTCTTCCTAGACCACCCATTGCTCCCTAGGTAAAACAATTCAGCCAGCTTTTAAGGGGGAGATGCACTGGACACTATGGCAGCTCTGGAAAAACTCATGTTTGCTCACTGACATATTAAACTAGAACAACTATGTTTTAACATTCAAGTAAAAAGATAACAATCTTTTTCAAATCATTAATTCGACCACTAGCTAATGACAGCAACAGTGTTTCTTAACCGGCACTTTCCCAAAAATAACAATGACCTGCACAGCACACAGGAGGGAAGTCTCAGAAAACTAAGGTCAGTTCATTACAGAAGACAACGGGGGAAAAGCAGGCACATAGGAAGGTCAGAGGTACAACAGGAGCAGTCAGGAAAATAAATTGGCTAGGGTCATACAGCAAATAAACTGTGTGTCAGAGCTGTGAATAAAATCCAGGAGTCCTGACTCCTTGTTTCTGTGCTCTATTCACCCAATCCTAACCAGATTCTCTCTAGAAATGACTTTCTGGTACAGACAGTCTGAGAGACTGAAACATTTTTCCTACCTACAAAATAAATTCAACTAAAAATGTATATAAGGGTTTACTTCATACAGTCACTCTAACATTTAATTCATGGCTGCTAATAATTTTGTTGTTTTTGTTAATATTATTCCTCCATGTCAACAATCAAAATGTCTAAGTCTTCAGAACTGTGATTTGTCTATTCTATTGGGGTGTTTACAACAAATATTCAAACTTAAATCTGAGCCACTTTTTACTGGGGTGTTTTCTTCAAGTTTTGCCATTGATCAGTCTGTGTTTGCCTAATGCTGGGATATTAGAGGAGCTGTTAAAGCAGAAGAGGTTTTGCATGACATGCGTTGATATCCAATATTGGCCAAGACCTAGATGACTTATGCTTCAATTAAAAAAAAAAAAATAATAAAAAAAAAATCTTCATACCGAACAGAAAATAGCCAAGGGAGGTATGAAGGTTCATACCTATGAAACTTCTTAGGTAAAGGAGCAATAGGATCTACAGGAGTAGACTACAAGACATATAATAAAGACTTATTATTGTGAAATTGCTGCTTCTTTTTAATTGTGAACATGCACTGATTGTCACAGATGCGTGTGTTTTTTTCCAAACAGCTTTTTAGCAAACCAGTTTAGCAGCTGGTCTTATCTATGACTTCAAGTGTCCAACAAAAACAGGTTTAGGATGGGCTCCAAATCACTGAAGTCGAGATATTTCCACAGCATATTAATCAGATTTCCCAATAACACATCAGTCACTGACTAACATTGCTTAAGGCATTATCAGCCGCTTAGAACACACAGTCCATGGGTCGAGTGGGGCCAATTAGAGCAGCTTGCCTGTAATCCACGATACATGTTCAGAAACTGGTCTAAATGTTTTAAAGGGCTGTTTTAAATTACCTGAGTGTATTTGTATTTCAGTGGGAGATCTGTGTATGTATTAATTGAACAGGGAGATTCTTAGTCTGGAAAGTTTTTTCATAAAATGTTTTCTTTTTGCTTTTGGCAAGTAGTCTGCCGTGGTAGAGGCTTCCCTCTAGTGGACACTTTCTCTGATGTTGTATTTGTAGGTTTTAGTAATGTAACGGTTGTAAAACGCATCCAAAGTCATGTATTTGCTTAAAATAATTAAGAAAAAAATGCCTGAAAGTGATTAACTACTTTCTGTTTCCTGAGGACCTTTAAAATTACTGGAGCAGTCTTAAGAACAATTACTTCAAACTGTAAGAAAATGTAGAACTGCTTAGCAATCTTAGAGGTACATAAACTGCAAGATAAAGTCCTGAAAAACTACTTTTTGAATCAATAGTTCAGAGAATAAATACAACTACAAAAGCAGTATTGTTCTGTACTGACTGGTTGTGCTTTTTTACCAAACTATTAGTGCTGATCAAATTAACCTGCAGGCTGTTTGTATGGGCTATATCTAAGGGCATTTTCAGTATCCTGCTTTTTAGAGAAAGGCTATATATTGATACCCAGTTTGTTTGGTGCATTGGTTTCCTCAAAACATTTAACTTTATAATGCTGAACTCAGGGTTGCTATATAGAACAAATATATATATACTTAAACTATTTGTTCTTTTCTGTGGGAGGATGATCGTACTATTTAAAACTGAGAGCCTACCTTAGGATGACAACTGGCTACGTTCTATTTTCATTGCTCAGCAATAACAAAGGGCTGTCTTAGTATGAACCTTTCACCTGTAAATTTTTCTTTTTTTTCAGAATGTGACAATGAAAACATCCTTTGTAGCAGTGACTTTCATAATGCAAACTTTCAGCCCAACATTAATTGAGACCACTAACACACTGACTGGATTTTCAAGTAATAGCCTGGTGATAATGGTGTGTGATTACTGTTAGGGCTTTATAGAATTTATCGAGAATCTTAAATTTATTCATATAAATGTGATCTGGGAAGAAGTTTTCTGAATTTCAGAATTAGATGAAAACTCTTGAATCACCTTAAAGTCTAATGACAGTGTATATTTTTCCCAGTGCTAAACTTTTCTATTCGAAGTCTACTAGAGTTTCCAAGACCTTTTGTTTCCCCCTTATGGGCTATTGACCTGACTATGCCTCATCAATCATTTCAGAAGATTTTGGAGGCTACACAGTTGCCTATTTGGCATTTTTCATCTAGGGGGTTTTAGTAGAATAGAACTATTTCCCCAGTTTAATGAGAATAATCTCATTCCAGCTGAACTGACCTCCACGTTGCAAAGCAGTATCACAACAATAGCCTCTTTTGCTGTCAATTTCTCCAAAGAGAAGCCAGTATTTGTTACGAAATGTTAATAACAATATAACTCTATATAACACATGCATATACATTCATATGGCCCTTATGAATGACATTCTTCAGCCCTTCCTTAACGTGGACTATAGCTATGAAGTCACTGTTTATTTGTAGCTCACACAACATTCCCAATGCAGTAAAAACTCAGAAATAAAGTCAGTGGGAGGGATTTTCTGCAATCCTTTTCTGAAACAAGACTAAATGGGACTTTAGAACTGGGTCCAGCTCAAAACAGATCAAACAGTATGGTGCCTAAAGGAGACAAGAATTTGCAGGGTCCAGTGGATGGTTTATAAAAATGTGAGTAACACAGAATCAAATTTGTGTCAATTGATGACTTCAAGGATTTATAAAAGTAATTTACGTAACAGAGATCGTATTTTAATAAAGATGAAAATGCATACATTTTACACTTGCAGATATTTTTAGGTGTTTTCTTCAGACAGGAGGCCACCTAGAATGTGCGATGTGTTCCAAAATTACCCTATATACAGATTAAGTATGCCAAAAATGACACAGTATAAAGAATAACAGAGCATTTAATTAAAAGGCAGAGAAACTGTTCAAAATTGGGTGTTATAGATTACATCTGATATGCACACTATTTATTTCTTCAGTGTAATTTCAGTAACTGTGCTCCAAACGCCATTAGACTGCTGGAACTTGCAAATGATGATACTATCAATAACTAGGCCCTCCAAAGAGGTTTAAAACAAATAATCTCACCCATACTGTTGATTTTAGCAAAACTACACTAAGTGTATTTTTGGGGGGTAATTTTTTTTAAATGATTTTAATTCTTAGAACCAGTCATATAAAGCTGTAGGACTGATATGCAGGGAATCAGTAAGGATGATATTGCAGCACAAAGCGTTCTGTTGTGGCATCATCCTGACAGGGCTCTCTAGAGCACCAAAATGCTTTCAGGACAGCTAAACTACACTGTGTTCAAAAGCCCAGGAGAGGGCTAAGTGAGCACAAGGAAACATACAAACAAGCCTGAGAGCCTCCCCCCCATTTTTTTTTTAAATTTTATTTTTTCCTCCACAAAAGCTTATAACGGTAATATATGTTTGTATTACTGTTTGCATGTATGGTTTTTGTTCATTTCTTTTCAAAGAAGCAGTTTGTTGAGGAGAGTCTCCAGATTTTTAAATCTGATTTGCTACCTGTTAGAAAGGAGTGTCTAATGCTAGGAATTACAACAGCATGTCTTTTCACAACATAAGGAGTTCACTTGTATAAGGTAGGAAAAACAATACAGAATTCATAAAAGGAAGGTAATGCTAATTGTGTAAAAAAAAAGGGGGGGGGGGGGGGCGAATAGTCTCAAGGCATTAATTATTCCCAAATAGTACTGCTAATTAATGTATCAATAACAACTGTGGATATACCTATTAATCCATTTCAAAGAGCATTCCTGCATCATCTCAAGTTTTATCATCCATGATCTGAAGAGCTTCTGTAAGGTTACAAAGACACAGAGAAAAATCTTCTTTTGTTAACAAGCCCTTCCTCACCACTCCCTGCCAAGAAAACACTGAACTAGTTGAATTAATAAAATGTACCCAATCTGGTAAGAACATTCTGTAACATGTTGTACACAAACTGCCTTTAGCTCATTTTGTTAGTAGGATTAATTTTTTAAAATCTAAGACTTTCATGTTAATCCTAGATAATACTGCAGTTTGGTACATTAACAATAATCAGATTACAGTGAATGTCAATGTCATTTGATCTTGAATGATGTAGAGCATGGTAGTGGAACTATTGCCCTCTCTTTCTACAGAAGGATGACCTGAGTTCACTATGTCTCAACAGCTGCAGATGTCTGCTTCAAGTCATCTTTAAAAATGTGGCTTTGTTTATTCAAATAATGATTTTTGATGGCAAGTCAACATACAAATGTTGTGTAAGAAATCAGTATACAAAACTACCTTCTACATATATACCACTGAATTACCACCTGCTACAGCAATTTTCAGATTTGTGTTCTCAATTTAAAAAATTCTATCCTACCTAGTCCTTCCAGCTAATTTAATTCATGTGCTTCCTTTTTGCATCTCCCTCATTCTCCACAATCTTTAATCTGATTGGTTGCAAGATGACTAATGCCTAGTTTATTTCTGGTTAATCTAATTAAGTAAGAACCTAGGATTGCGATGTCAGTGTATTAATAGAGGAAGTAATGCTTCCTGTAGTAAGGACAGCAATTCTGACCTTTTAGAAGCAGGTCAAAAATAAAGTAAGACAAGCTGCAATAATAACATCAACTCATTTTCTGATAATATAGCTTCAAGTAAGATTATGGCTCATGGACTGCAGGTAAGAAAACATAATGTGTTTATATCTGGTTATCTAATGGAGGGGAGCTTTGGGAATGGGGGGAGGTTGGTTTCAGCAAAAATAATAAAACTTTGGAAATATTGACTAATTAAATGCCTTGTTTCTGGTATTTGCTCATGAGAAAATCTGGCTTTAGGAACAGATAATCTCAATTGTTTACGCACTTATAACATTATGTATTTGACTTTGATGTATCTATATTAATATGCTTTCATTCTGTGCTAATAAAACAATACTTGATTATGGATCTCACTGTAAGTAATTGCTGTAGTTTGTTTTTTTTTTCCCACTTTAAAACTAAGAAATCTACCTACATCAGTAACTGAACAGCAAATGAGAATGAATCCCACTTAAACAACTAATTCCCATGGTATAAGCTCGTGATTTAAAAATTTATATTTACTTCGTTATGGGTGAGTAGACTATATCATCACAAGGGGATGTTGTATTATTATTTAGCATGTGCCATAATAAAAAAGCTTTTATGAGCCTGTAAGGTATATGCAGCATGTTGCTATGGTGATGTGGTGCTCCCACTGATGCAATCTTTAACGTTCTGTTTATGAACTTTCAGTAGTTTTTTTCAGTAATTTTTTTAATAAATCTTTGCATATAGCAGCAAACAAGATACTAATGTAGTAGTTCTTATTTTCTCAAAGTAGTCTTAATGAGCACAATTATTAACTAAATAAAAGGTACTCAACTGTGCTGTTGGGGTAAATATAAGTAACCATCACTATGCATACCTGTATGCCTCAAGATTAGTTTTGTTTAATAGTTATACTAACATGGAGAAAGCTTAGTCCTCACTTGAGCTGAACCAGTTCTGATATTTCTCATCGACTGTACTACGAAGCCAAATACACTGGCAGCAGGGTTTGAACTTTAGCTTGCTGTGCAAACAGAACCCCAAGTTAAAACTACAGAAGCAAATTATAAGGCTGAAGCACATTAAATAAGGTGAAAAGTGCTGTGATTGGGGAATACAGGGATGTTGCTCAAAGCACGTGTACTGTGCTCCTTGCATGTAAGCTGCAGTTATGCAGCATGCAATAGAGACGGGAATCTTGGGGGGTGAGGGGCGAAAGCAGCATTTTAAAACTGCTTATTGTGTTACAGATTATTCTTATAATAATCTTTTTTTGTATTCCAAATAAAATGATGCTTATATATTCTAGTTGTCTTAAATAAGTAAACAGTCTGTGCTATCAGAGACTGGAAAAGCTTTTTTCCTGTATGGCTCTGTCTTTCCTCTTAGGTATTTCCTTTTTACTTGCAGATAAAAGATGAAGAGAGTGGCTATAATAAAAACCTGTTTTGCATTCCTAAGCATTATGAAGAAGACTTAGAAAGAGTTTTCATTCCTCATGGAGTCATCCTGGACAGGTATGAGGGTAAAAAAGAACAGTGATAGTTATGCTAACGATTAGTTTCCCTCCAAATGAAGAGATCATTGACCTACTCTGCATTGCCCATGAGAAACATGGAAACCCTGAAGTTCTAACACTGAAGTTCTGCTCTGGGGTTTAATATAAGAGCCATTTCATGGAGAGGGTTCCTCTACAACCCTGGTGAAGGGGTTGTAGAGGAATCCTCTACAATATAACCTCAAATATCTTTAAGTTTTCATGTTCAAGTTTTCATGTTCTTTGTTGTTTAGATGTACAGTTTGAATCAACAACATCAACAACTGTGTGTCAAATGGAGTAGGGGTCATCTTGTTAACTGCATGTTTCTCACTAAATTTTCAGTGTCTTAATTGGACACAGTTTACTGGCTATTAAAAAAAAATAATCAGAATTTTAACTTGGGCATTATTTAATATATGGACAAATAAAAATAAACAGAACATTTTTATAAGAGTTGTGGTTTTTTTCCCCCCCAGGACAGAACGCTTGGCTAGAGATATCATGCAAGATATGGGAAACCACCACATTGTTGCACTCTGTGTCCTTAAAGGAGGCTATAAATTCTTTGCTGATTTGTTGGACCATATAAAAGCACTAAATCAAAATGGTGATAAATCTGTCCCCATTACTGTGGATTTTGTGAGAATAAAAAGCTACTGTGTAAGCAAGCTTCTTTTTCTTTGGAAAATTGATTCTCCCCATCTATTATCATCTTGAATACTAGTAGTTTACATGAAAACTCCAGGAAAATTGAGTTTACGCATGTATTCTGTTCAAAAAAACTTAGTTGCTTTTCAGTATGTAATAAACTGACTTACTGATCTGCCCAAATGATCAGAGGGATATTGTATATTCACTGGAATTAAAATATAGAAGACCGTTAATGTGACAAAGTCAATGTTGGGTCACCAATGTCCTCTTCTTGAGCCTAAAGTTTTCATATAGGTTCTATTCTCTTTAATGTGGCACTCTTTGGTGAAAGGGAGAATAAGCATCAGGGACTTGCTTATTGTCTCCATCTTTATTACTTTCTGTTCCTACAGATGATGTTGGAAAGATTTGTTTTTGTAATTTGAATGTTGGGGAAGAGGTATGTTTTGCCTGAGCCAACTACAGTAAAGCAATGACTTGTGGTATATTTTCTGTTTTATTTTCTTCCCTCTTTGAAGGCTCAAGTGCTGTGCGCTGATCAAAATTTATCACATACTAAATACAACAATTTACAATATCCTATAAATACTTCATGGAATTCTAAAACAAATCTGTGGTAACAAAAGTAGCTGAAAGCAATGGTGTCTATTCCAGGAATATGGATGTAATCTTGTTCAGAAGTGCTCCATGCAAACATGTCTGTACTGATGCTTCACACCCTTGTCTTGCTCTCAACTACTTAAAAGCTGTTTTACTGAAGGAGTGCCAGTGCCATGTATAGTAGTTGCAAGTGTCATTTGTCAGGTGAAGAGCCAGAGCAGCATTTCATAGAAATGCTATAGCATAGCAGCTATTCGTAGAAATACTAGGTAATTATTTGAGTATATTTTATGTGAATTCTCCCCTCTCCTTTCTCCTAGAAGGATACACCTACAGAAAAAATGAGTATTGTTGGAGAACTGTCTACACTAAATGGGAAGGTATGAACTAGGATCTTCAGTTTTTCAGAGGAAAGAACAGTTCTTTTGTATCTTTGAGGAAGTCCACTTTTAAGATGTTGGTACTACATATTTACAGACATTTCAAGCTAGTTTAAAACTTTACACTTGATAAAACATTAATTCCCACCATCTCAGTGGAAATAACATGATTAGTACTGAATGTTTCTAAAGATCCTGTTCTGTTTTATATCACAACCTCCATCTTAAACTGACTCTTGCGATATGTTCTCAGAATGTTATTGCTATACATAAATATTATATAAAACCTGGTATAAGTGGCTTTCTCACAATATTTTAAGTTTATATAAACACTTTCCAAAAGACTTGTGAGAAAGCACTAAATCTAAGTTATTATGTGACAAGTTCCTTTGAAAATTGATTGCACTATCAGCTTCAGTTACAACTAAGTTGCAAATGCTTTTTGGCTGTTTAATTCACTGAAATGATGCAATGTAACACTTTTATTTTTCATTTTCTTTCTCTCTATGTGATCTAGAATGTGTTAGTAGTAGAGGTGAGTAAAGAAACCGAAGTCTTTTTTGGGGCATGGGGTAACATTTGTTTTTTTTAACCTGTTTTCCAAATTAATGCTTGCTGCACATAAAACACTTAATTATATGTAAATTAAAGTATGCAGATATGTTAATGTGTTGCTGCTCTTTATGTTTTAAATTAATCCACTGATAGTATACTTTTTCTTTCAGACTAGGAAGATAAATTACTTTTTTTTTTTTTTTTTGAGGATATTATTAAGACTGGTAGAACAATGAAGGCACTACTTTCAGAACTAAAAGACAATGAACCAAAGATGGTAAAAGTTGTAAGGTATAATGACACATCCATTTACTAATAAGATATAGAAAAGTCACTCAGCTGAATTGTCAGGGTATGCTGGTATGTGGGTTTGTTTTCCTTTCCCCCCCCCCCCTTTTTTTTTTTTATGATTTGCGGGAAGTAGTAGTAAAAGCAGGAAACAATTCTTATAACAGCTGGTGAAAAACAAAACATTTATTAAACTGGGAAGCTTACACGTATACTAATCTGTTCATTGTTAAAACCAGTAACAAGGGCTTCACAGCTTTTTTGCTTGGTCCTCAAAGCCTGATTCTCTCCTTCTTATCTTTGAAAGAAAGTTCATCTCTTTCCATAGGCTCCCTAATACCTTCTAGCTGCCTCCATACTAGAATGACAACACTCAAGACTTTTTTTTTTCCCCCCTCGATATCCTTAGATGTGTGAGTCTGCAGAGTCTAAGTGTTTGTCAACAGCTGCAAAATGACTTCAACCAGTGTTCTAGAGCATTTAGAGCAGGCATCTGAAAGACAATTGTCTAAAAGACAATTCCCAAATAATTCTTCTCACAAGTAATCATGATGCTTCGGAAACATGTTTTTTGGGTTTTATGCTCCTCCTAGTAACTGTCCAGTAGGTTCACAGTGTTTTCAGAAATGCCCAGGAAAATCAAGGATGAATATGACTTTGTTGCAGAAATTGTAGTGTCATAGCGTCAACTGACAGCTTGCCTTTTTGCTTCCTTCCCTCACCACTAAAATCTTTACATACCACTTGAACATATATGTCTGTACTATCCTAGTTTGCTAAAAAAGAATGAAAAGAATTGAAAGAATGAACCTAGATCAGAGCCTTAATTTATTGTTTCATTATAAGGCTGAAAGAAACTTGTAATCTGTTAAATAATGAATTATTTATTTTTTTTAACTGCACAATTGTAGATGTTTATTGGGATGGGTGGGAGGAAGTGAAGTATACAGTTTGGAATAAGACATCTTAAAACCATAACCTTCTCTCCTCTTTCTTACAGCTTGCTCATCAAAAGGATATACCGAAGTCCAGGCTATAGACCAGACTGTAAATATTGCATTTTTTTGCTTATCCAAAATAAGACTTCATCTTTTCATTTCATGCCACTTTTCATAAATGAAAATTAATGCATGTTTCAGGAAGGCCAAAAGAAATGAAGAAAAAGTACATAAATGCCTTAAAGCTGACAGCCAACTGTCCCCTGCTGTAACCTTTTGATAACTTTTTTGGTGTTCGTTTTGAATGTAGTTTTAGTTAGTCATTGCTATATACCAGGAAGAGAATCAAACATTAACTCTGAATTGTTTGGCTTTGACCCTAGAAGGCATTTGTTTTGACTCTGGTTCAAACTCAACTGGTTTTCAAAGTGAAAAATGAATTGCAGTACATCCATTTTTACATAAGTAAAATCTTCTTCATTGTCTCTTCTCCAAGGATTGCCTCCTAAGTAGGTTTTAAATTATGTATTTTAGGAAAAAAAATAAATCTTTAAAAGTAATAGTAACTGATGATGTAGAGTCTAACCTTTCTCATCAATTTACAGTTTTGATTCTTAGTGTTAAGTGTGTGAAGTTTCTTGAAAGCAAGATGAAATATTTGTTAGGTGTTACACTAAAATAGCAGAAGCACATGTTGAATACAAACTGTGTGTTTAAAACCTATTTACACAACCTAAGTATAAAAAAGAGTTGCATTTTGTTACAGACATAGGTTTTGAAATTCCAGATAAGTTTGTGGTTGGATATGCTCTTGACTATAACGAATACTTCAGAGATCTCAATGTAAGTACACAGAAGTGTGCTTTGACTGTTATGTACGTGAGTGTTACCACAGATAACTAGCAGAAAATATTAGTTTCTACTAGGAGATTCTGGTCAATTAATAAAACTTTTAATCTGACTTGATGCCTCCATTAAAAGAGTGACAACATTATTAATATGCCAAGATGGCAGTTTAATGTAAATGCATGATACCATGTTCATGCCTTACCTTTTTATGCATCTATTCTACAAGTCTTGTGGCTCAGCCTTTCTGTACAGTATTTTGAATCCTCCAAGATGTTTTTCAGCATGTAATCTGCTGGCCCCATCTGAAAAGAAAGTAACTTGTAATTTGGTGTTGATTTCATGTTTGTATTAGAAAAGAGCAGCATAAGATTTCACTAGTAAAAAATTTTGAATGGTAGTAAACTGGACTGTGTGTGAAGGTGTTTCCTACACTGTAAAGTATGCACCTCAAGACCTTTTTACTTTGTTCCATTATAGTCTCCCTATGCTGCACTGAGTAGTAAACAGACCCTGATAGAAAGAGTTGATCTTTTTTCCCCTTCCTACTGTTTAAAAGCATCTTCATAAATATGGATAAGTGGAAAAGTGTCTCACTTGAAAGTCTTTGAGAAAAAAACAGTTCTGTAGAAGACACATAACAAATCTGCATTATTGCAAAGCAGTGTGGAGAAGGGCATGATAAATGAACAAAACTGGCCTCTTCCAGAATACACAACTTCTCTGTGAATTAGATGAACTTTGAAGCAATAGTAACACTTCAATTTTACAGCTAGTAAAGTTGCAACCCAACTCGCAAAGCATAATGTCTTAGTTCCAATATTAGAACACAACCATGAATAAAACTGAAAATAATTCTTGTGTTTATTTGAAGGTACAGATTAATTGAAGTTGTACTTTTTTTTTTTTTTTTTTTTTTTTTTTTTTTTTTTTTTTAGCACATCTGCATTCTGAAAGAGAGAGCCAAAGAGAAATATAAAAGTAATGTCAGACTTCTGGAGTAACAGTGTGGATGAATTTGGTAACCTGCTACTCATGACTGTTTCACTGAAGAACTGCATGTTCCTAAGGATGCTCTTTTGTATATTTTTCCTATAATGTTATGTGAAACAGCTTAAGAAACATGAATGATTAAGTTTCAGTGAAACCTTAACAAAATGTTGGCCATAAAATAGATATATTCTACTGGAATCATAGGAGATACTGCCAGGACTTGCACATGTGTATATAACTATGTCTGGGCTTTTATTTACTATAATAAGTAACACATCATGTACATTGTATAAAAAAATTGTTACTTAAAATATATACACCTGGATAACACTGGAAAAAATAACCATCATGGTAATTAAAGTGAGATTAGTACTTCAGCATTCCATGTCACTTTATGTGGTGTTTATTTTTATTGTTTGCTGAGGGAAGAGGTCTCACCTTTCTCACATTGTTGTGACCTTAGTTGAAATTCAATAAACAAATTATTAGCTGTTAAACCTGGTGATAAACCATTATCACATGAAAATACTTCAGCGAGCCACCTGTTTGCTCCTAATGAGAACTGGCTGTTATACGGCCCAGACACTGCAACAACGTTGAGATGCTGACGCCTCGTTGTTTCTTTCCTACAGTAAATGATTAAAACAGGCTTTGAGACCTTATTTCTTTGCTTTTGTGCACCTAAGCACTAAGCTAGCAGTCTGTGCTTAAGAAGTTTTGCTGATGCCACTCAGCTTTTAGCACAGCCCTAGGCTACAGCTAAGAAGGCTGACGTGTCAGTGGTGCTTTCCTGGCGGTCGGGGGCTGTCATGGGTCTCGTTACCAGCTCCTTACACCTGGCAGAGGAGGAAACGAGCGCCCTTACCCAAAGCAGGAGTGGGGGCGGCACCGCCTTCTCCCCTCTGAGGGAGGGCGGGGGCGCTGGCTGGCAGGCCACGACGCCGAGCCTTCCCCGGCTTTCTGCTTTTCCCAGCGGGAGCGTACGCGTGTCAGCTGCCTGTGCCCGGGGCAGTACAAAGCTGGGAAGTTGCCGTCGACCTGTCCTTGGCCGCAGCCGCCCGGCCCAGCCCTCCCATCAGCGCCCCCCTCAGGCCACAAAATGGCCGTCCGTCCCTGAGGTAACCCCAATTTGCCGCTCGGCGCGCCCTCCGCCAATCAGAAGGCGGAGCCGGCGGGCGCGCGCGCTGATTGGAGGGAGCGGCCGTCGGTCAGTGGGTAAGGGCGGGGAGAAGGCAAGGGAAAAGGCCGCTCTCGGGGGGGCAGACAAAATGGCGGCCGCGGAGCGGGAGGCGGAGGCGAAGGGGAGGTAGCGGCCCTCCGCGGCCCGGCCCCGGCGCGGGGGATGCTGCAGCCCGAAGGAGGGGAGCGGAGGGCTGAGGGGGGCTCCCTGGGCCGGATGAGAGGGGAAGGTGCCGGCTGCGAGGCGGTGCCGCAACCTCTGGGCTTGCCCCGGGGCGCCGCAGCGTGTGTGTGTTTGCTTCCAGAGAATGCCCGAAGGAGGAGGCGAGGCGCCGCTTGAGGGAGCTGGACGTGGCCGACAAGTTCTCCCGCTTGCCGCTACCCAAAGCCTCGGTGCTGCTGCCGCTGGTGGTGCGGGCCGGGCGGCTGTGCTTGCTGCTCACCCTGAGGGCCCCGCAGGTGTGTGTCCGTGCTCTGCGCTCCGTGTAGGTGGGAGGCACCCATGGGTGCCCTGGGGACAGCCCCGGTCGGTAGGATGGTAGCAGATGGCTTCCAGGTCAGAAAAGGACGGGGTTATGCTGTTTGTTGTGGCTTAAGAGAGAAAACCGAATGGTAAGCAGTTCTTAGATGAAACAAACTGGTTATATTTAACAGTAGTACTCCTTTAAATTCTAGCTGAGAAGATCACCAGGGGAAGTGTGTTTTCCAGGAGGTAAAAGTGAAGAAAACGATAAAGATGAAATTGATACTGCTCTCCGAGAAGCCAAGGAAGAAGTGGGACTCCCGCCAGAGAAGGTGGAAGTCATCTGTAGGCTTGTGCCTGGAATCGATAAAGTAAGCAATAAGCTGTCTAAATCAGCATATCGTTTGAAAGTAAGCTTAGGGTACTTTGCTTTTGTAAGGTTGATAATGACCTTTTCAAACCTGTAACTAAATAACTGCTGCTGCTTAAAGTACACAGCCTTTGTAGCCAGCAGAGGAGGGGAAGAGTTTTTTGCTCTCTGGCATTTGTCAGGTCATGTTTGCTCCTGTGTGGACTCCAAATGTGAATCCCAGAAAGACACTGGCAAACTGGTGAGAGTATAGCAAAGAGCAATGGAGGTGCTAGAAGGGTCTGGAGCAAACAGAATAGGAAGAAAGGCTGAGAGAAGTGGGTTTGCTCAGCTTCAAGTTGGTGGAGAATCCAGTTGCTGTCTCTAACAGTTACAAAGATGATCCTAGAGTCGCCTTGAGGCAATGGGCACAAGGAGCAACAAATGACATTTAAATTAGATGCAAAGAAAACATTGTTCACCATGAGGTTATCCAAACAGTGGAACAGATTGCCCTGATAGGCCTTATAATCTCTGTTTTAGAAGATATGTCTTAGGAGAACTCATCCAGACAAGGCCCTAAGCAGCTTGATATAACATCAAAACTATCTGGTTCAACATCCTCCTCAAAGCAGGATTAATTTAGGCTGAAAGGGACCTTTTCAGGTTATGTGGACTGTGATTCTCTATTGTATGGAAATCTAGCAAGGAGACTTGTATTCTGCAGGTGTCATTGGAGTATAAGTCATTGTAAATGAATGGGTTGCCAATTGCAGTAGCAATATTCAGTGTTGGTGGAACCAGTTTTCTGGTAGTGCAGAGTGGATATTGTTTCAAAAACCTTCATTTTTGTTCTTCAGGTAAGTTTCTCTTTGTAGCTTCAATTTAGCAACTTGAAGGACTAAATTGCATTCCAGTTAAAAATGTTTCAAAAGTTTCCTGTGCTCATTTTGTAACATTTGAAACTTCTTAAATAAAGAACTTTTGCTTGGTGCATACTGAGTGTGTCTTCTGTTGTGTTTATTTTGTTGTTGTTGTTCTTTCAGATGAATTACTTGGTAACACCAGTTGTAGGATTTATAGAGGATACATTCCAGGCCACTCCTAATCCAGATGAAGTGAGTGATGTTTTTGTCATGCCATTGGAGTATTTCATCAGGCCCTTAAATTACATGGCCTTGCCTTATAAAACCTCATCTGGTTACTTAACCTGGATGCACTGCTTTACATATCATGACCATGAACGCAATAAGTCATTCAAAATATGGGGACTTACTGCACATTTTGCTGTATTTCTTGCTCTTGTAGTTTTTAGAACAAAACCTACCTTTGAGGTTGATTATGATCTTGACAACTTAATTTTATCTGCTGAGAGTAAGTTTATGAATTTATATGCATTTGTAAATGAAAAGAAGAAAAGTAATCTATGATGAAGTAGCGTGGCAATCAATCTGTACTGAAGGAGGAAAAGGACTTTGGTTTATTCTCTTTGTATCCATTATGTGATTGAATTTCACATTTGCATTTATGCTGAATTGGGAACATACTAAAGTTTAAATTGTCAAACCCTAACTGGATTCATATAATTATATCTATTTTAGAATTGTCAAATGCACACAGTATTTTTAATGGACTTAGCATACGGATTTGGAAAGTCTAGTTTAACTACTCCCTTTGCCTGTGATCCAAGACTGACTTTCTGTTTTGCCATTCTATTTAATGAGATAACACTTTTTTTTATAATTTGTCTGTTTGAATTCAAATAAAAACTTTCTGGTGTGTGTCTATTGCTGTGTGATATACTACATATGGGTAACATAACTCATACAGTCTTGTTTGGTATCTTTACAAGTAAGTGTAAGTGATTTTGTATCACTTAAAAATGCATAACAAAACTTTAAAAGGTGGCAGGTACTTTCATAATTTATTTGGTTTGGTTGGGGTTGTGGAGGTAAGGAGAAAGATTTAATGAACTCAATATTTCTCAAGGAAGTTTTCTAGGCCATGAAAAGCTTGGTGTACAGACAATGGTACAGAACTTTCTTCCGCAGCAACCAGTTAGCATCGCTCACTCAGCTACTAGAAAGAGTTGTCTTAAGGAGAAAAGAGTGGCATTCAGTAGTCATGAAAACTAAAATGAAAACAGAACTAACATCTGTAGTTGAATCTTTACTAGTAACCCTGGCAGTTTCAGATGGGTAGTGTGTTTTGCACTGTGAATCTTTGTTTCCTCATTGCTAGTGACCTAGAGGCTTATTCGTGGTGGTCATGGTACTGTTGACAAAGAGTTACATTTTTAAAAGCGTAATTGATTTTGGCTGGATTTGAGATGTAGCTTGGAAATAAATGGGCTACCATTCTTTATTATGTGCTGATCTTTGACTAATGGGTAAAATCCCTGTAGAAGTAGTAGCCACACTTAGGAAGAACACTTCTTTTATTTCTCACTATAGTGAATTTCAGTTGTGAAATTTTTTAAATGTTTAAAACAAAACAAAAAAAAAAGTTCATCATTATTTGTACCCTCAGTGGTTTCTCTCATTGCTAGTATATGCAGGAAAAGTAACTAATTAAAATAAGAACATTGTTAATTAAAATGGAGCAAGCTAATTGGACCTTTAATTATTAAACAAAACAGGTACCAAGAGACAGAATTACTAAATTACCATCCTCTGTTCCCAGCAGACTTTGTATTTCATCTCCCAATGAAACCTGGCACAGAAATTGTACAAATCGTACGAATTCAGACCTCATTTTTTTCTCTTCCCTGAAACATAAATGAAACAGTGTGTGGAACTATAAGGGCAAGAACAACAGTTACAGCTGTTTGGACTTCCAGCAAATGGAAGTCCTGTTGATATTTGGTACCAGATCAACCATTTGAGCTAATTGAAAAATGAGCTTGTAGAGGTCCAAAAAAACAAACATCCTTGAATGATTTGCAGGAAAGCCACTGGGGTCTCATGCTTTATGTTTTGCTGCCTACATAATTTTACTGACATTAGTTTTGAAATCTGGGAAGTTCTTAACTAAAAAATAAAATTGATTCCTTAGAGGCTGCTCTGGCAATTGAGTGCCCAAACAACTTCACAAAAAGAATAGAAAGTAAGCTAAACTGATGGTTATTACAATTGCAATTCCTCAAGTCACCCTTCTAATTGGAGATTTTTTCCTTGGGTACTCCGAATAAAATTCTGGCATGGTTCTTGAAGCAGAAATAAGAGGGTGACTATGCAATCCTTGTAACTAATCCATGTCCCATTCATACCCTTTTTCGTTTAGGAGGTGGGGAGTGGAGAGCATCCCAAGTTGAGCATCATAAAGTCTGTGATTCAGGCATTTCTCAAGATGTTACCTCTCAAGTAGGAAAACAAAGTATGTCTCTCTACCTCATCCTGGCTGAGTGCTCGGTGTAGCTGAATACCACATTAAAGGGCTGTTGCATCTACTGTGCACCTAATGTTTATAAAGGAGAGTATGACTGCTTAGTGTGAGATCAAACTAATGAAAAGGTGGATTCTCAGGGGAGATCAATCTTTCATGAGGCCTGGGGCTGCAGGAAAGATGTACAAACTGAAAAGGGAAAAGATCTAGCAAATGCATTGTTCTGAGAATTTCCTAGTAGAGAATGCTCTACTCTGCTTTGAAATAGTTCACAGCCCGGGGCAATTAATTCTCCATTGTATTATAAACAAAATTTTAAGCACCTTGAAAAGCAGGGCCTTTATTTTCCTGTGGACCAAGAGCCTTGCAGTTCAACACTGCAGTGTTAGAATGCTTAAGTTCCCTTTCAGATTTGCCTTTATAGCATGTAATAAAGCACTTTTCAAGAGTTCTGTGTCCCATTGTTCTGCCTAATTGGTCTTGTATTATAGCTGAAAATTATTAAAACAGATATGTATTTACTTCCAGTTTGAATGTAGCGTTTAAAGGACTCCTTATTTTGAATTACTGATTGCAAATGCATTTGTCTTGTTTAAGTATGGTATGTTAATATAGCTTCCAGTCTGAAAAGGTGTTTTATATGTATATATTTACTCTCTGTGCTTATTCTCATAAGCGAATAACTAAGGTCATTGCTCAATTGAAAAAAAAAATGTTAAAAATATATTCCAGAGCACACGTTCTAATTATGGATAAGTAATGCTAGCATGACAGTAAAATGAGTGCAAAGGCTTGTATCAGAACAAGAAAATTACTGATAAAAAAAAAATAAAAATACGTAGATACAGTTTAATGAGTTGTTAGTCATTCTTTTAGTTGACATGCAGTGATTCAGCATTTAACATTTCTATATAAGTTTGAGTACTCAAATAATCAGACTTTTGATATTTGACTTTTATGTGAACAGTTAAGATTTATATATACTTGATATGTAAATTGGTATTTAACAATTACAACCATAATGAAGAACTTCTAATCTAAATGACTTAAGGGATAAAATACATATAATAGGTTACATTATTTCCGTGTGAAGAAAAACAAACATTTGTTTGAGATGCAGTTTAATTAAAATGCCTGTAATTTACATTGCTGGAGTTCATACCTGGTTAAGACAGTTACACTTAGATGCGAATGTAACTATTAAAGTAAGATTACTTATATTCAGTGTATGCCTAAGTTATATAAATAGAAACAACAGAAAATCTGGAAGTGGTTGTTTTTCAAGAAAAGCTCTTGTGAGTGCTTACATGTCAATATCTATGTGAGATACCTACAGTGCTTCTTTTTCTTAGTGGGTTGCCATAGCAATGCAGCTTTCACAACAGTACATGTTAAAACCATCTCCAGTTGGAAAAAAAAAGAAACAAATCATAGTAAAAAGGGTCATTAGGTAATTCTTTATTCCCTCTAATTTTATTACTTCCCAAAATCTAATCTAAGAAATGAGAAAGATAGAAAAGGGAATCACATTTGTTCCTGGTTCCTTGCTGAAGCTACAGTTTTGTAGCCAGAATGTTCACTTTGTGTATGAGATCCTGAGTTTTAACATAAGTTTCTGTATTTTATGGACCAAAATTGACAACTAAATAGTAAAAGGAATGTTCTATTATGATAACTAGACTTACCGTACTGTATGGTTGCCTGTTTCATTGTACTTTGGATTTAGGGTAGGTTTTGTTTGCTTTTCAAAATGAAAAATGTGCTAGGAAGGAAAATATGCATGTGATAATGAAACACTAATGGAGAATAATCATCCTGTTTGTCAGAACCTGCTGCAGTAGAACTGGCTAGTGATTAACTAATTTTTTGGGGACACACTTACCTCTTCTCATCCTGAATTCTGTGATCCTTGAGACTATCCAGTCATGACTTTAGACTGTCCAGCCATAAGTTTATTGACCTATGTTCTTCCAATCTATTGTAAACCGCATTTGGACACACAGTATTTAAGATATACCCAAACAATTCATCGTACAGCTGCTGCAGTGTTTGTTTGCTAGCACAGCTGCTTTAAAATCTTTGTGTAGCTGTTCCTAATAAAGAGCTGGCATCCCCTTTTATGTCTATAGTAAAATCCAGAACTAATCGCAAACGAACACAGGAACTGTTCATCAGAGGAAAGCTAAATTTGTATTTGAGATCATAATGCTCCTCCAGAGTCCCTGCAAAAGTCTGATACCCAGTTATTGAACTGAATATGAATAATCCTGGACAGAGAGCTCTGTATATGTTTGAAGGTTTAAGGATGTAATGATGTAAATGTATATTCAAACAGATTTGTAACTGAACCAAACACCTGTAGGCTTGACAAGCAGGACATTTAAATAGTGTTGAGTTTATTTTCCATTTAAAGACAATGAATGAAAGGATTTTTAGTATTTTAATCACTGCAGATCTGTAGTTGGCATAAATAACAATAATTCCTTTAGTGCAATTGTACCAAATTGCATGCTCTTAGGCTTTAGTTTGTACAGCATACCTGCTTTAACTGATAAAATATAATTGGGATAATATACAGTATCTCGTAACTTTCAGTTCATTATTTTCTTTCTTAACATTGGCATACCAATTCCACATAATAAGTTAGTCTTAGATAACCCTGTTTCTTCTGGATGCATTAAAACAGTTTTTAAAATACTAGAGTGCCAATCTAAGTCCAAGAACACCATATTTTTAGGTCGTATACTGATTCGCAGATGTTTATGGGAAACAAACTGAATAAAATGGGATTGCTGTAGTTCAGTGCCAGGCTTCACTGCTAAAAATGGAAGTTATACAGAATTCGTTATTTTTGACTTTTGGCTACTAACCATCAAATTAGAAATGCGGTAACTGATGAATTGATAACAAATGTAAATACAGGTTTGCCACATCTTGGAAAACTGGGAACACCGTTTAACAGAAATAAAGTTATGTTAAACACCTAGTATCAAATTGTTCCTTACTTGAGGAAAAGAAAATAGGTCCATGTAGTGGCATACATTCTCTACAATCATCAGGCATGAAAGGGCTAACAAGGCAGCAAATCAGACTGATTGAGACCTTGTATTTGTGAGAACCTTGTAACCTGACAAAGCTCTAGAACGCTTCAAAAAGACCAAGAAGAAAAGATGATTTGGAGGTAAAAGCCCAAGAGACTGTGACTTAGCAATTCAATCCGGTGAAAGGAAACAGCAAGGGGCTAGTCTAGCTACGATTAGACCTCCCTTCTGAAAAAGTCCAAAGAATTCTTAAGATGCTAAATGGTAGGAAAGTGATGCGTCTCTGGAGAAAAGGGATGAGTGCCAGCATCTCAGCATACCACCACCAGAGGGTGCCACTTCCCAGGTGCTGCAGAACAAGCCTGGCTCAGCCTCCGGCCAGCACAGGTAAGCCTCGGTTAGGAGCTGCCATAAAAATCGCCTTAGATTGGCTCTTGGGGCCTGTGGGGCTGCCAGATACAAAGGTACTGAAACGATGTGATTTGAAGCTATTTGGAATGGGACTGCATTCGTTTATCTCCTCAGCATCACGACTGAGCACACAACTTCCTTTCTGCATGGCTCACGTTATAACATGCAGAGCAGTGTCAACTCTATTTACTGAATAATTTTCCCTGAATTTGTTCTAACATGCTAGAAATAAAAATACTCTTCCAATTCAGACTAACTGCATAAAGCTAGAATTCAGACTAACTGTACATCAATGGCTGAGCTAACATGAAGATACACTATAAGCCTGGTTTCATGTTTTTCTTTCAGGCTGAATAGCAAATCTCTAATATCCATAGCCTACCTCGTTCATTCTGTCTTTTTATTCCATTATAAGGCTGTTTAGTGAACCCACAGAAATACATAATTGATTTTCCTAAGACCTAGAAATGAACAATAAAGAACACTCTAGTAAGAAAAAAATGTCAAGTGGGAAAAAAAATGTTTGGCCTGAAAATTGTCTTCCAAATACATTCCTGTTACATAAAACTATAATACTGATTTCAATTATTTGAATTTGCTTTTGTATTTGCTCTAGCTTTGACTAAAGATAACTGATCACCACACTCGTTTGTGTACTACATTGCTCTGAAATTAAAAGCATCAGTCAAACATTCTAGTAACACTTTATTGAATAACATTGTTTGTTAGCTTGTAAACCAAGAAGAATCTATCTTGTTTTTAACAAAATACATATAATTATATATTTGATTTGTTTTCTCGTTAGGTTTTGTATATTCAGCCATTAAAACATGACATTTTTTTCTTTTTCTATGACTTTGTAAAAAATCACCTCATTTCCAAGCTTGTTTTCTCTCAGCTTTTGTTTATTTTGGTTATTAAGGATATAAAACACTGATGGCCTAAACTTTTATAGAAACTTCACAACCAGTTCCACTTTTCAACCTCTAAATCAAATTCTGTTTACAAGCCCTCCTTCTGAAGTTTAACTTCCACTATGATTGCAGCTTCTTAAGGCCTACATCTGTGTTTGGAGGCCCTGCTTAAGACATGAGCACATTTCTGTTGAGACAGAACACCATAGAAGTGTTTGCTCTTGAAGCTTACTCATTAAGAAATGTTAATTTCAGAAAGCAACTGGCATCAGATGAGTTCCTCAGCTACATCCACAGAGGCAAAAATGCAGCTGTGTACATTCTGTTGGCTATTTTGCACTTGGCAACTGTGCAGCCTACGGCCTGCTTTTTGTAAATATTAAATATTTCATTTACTTATTAAACATTAAGCAGGACAGACAGATGGTTCACGATTTCATATGGGGGGCCATCATATGGTTCCTGGAGCTGTATTGAGCTCAGGATATAAAGACATTTCAGTCACATTTAGGTACTGTGAGTCAGATCTGCAGCTGGTGGAAATTACTGCGGTTTGAGATACTCATGATTCGTGTACTGTGCGAAGTTGTCCATTAGAAAGTAGTCATGCTAAATTCTAGCTTTATGCAGTACAAAAAAAATGTGCTTTGTTCAACAGCTTGAAGTTTTCCTTGCTTTCAATGAAACTGATCAGATACATAGGACCAGAGCTCCTACTAAATTGCTAATCCAAATCTAAGTGCCTGTCAGAATGAGTCTCATTACACTTGAACAGAAGTCAGTCTTCCAGTGACCAGGGACTAAGAGTCCTGGGCTACCTTGCAAAGGCAGAGAAAGCAGAAGAACACTGAATTCCCTCACACCAGCCTGGGCAGAAAAAAACTCATCCTTTTCACAATTTCACATAACATTTCTGAAATTCTTCAGAATAGTTGTCAGTCTTTTATTTCTGTTCTACATAATGAAACTTTCTCTGGCCTGAATTCCTTCAGTTTGACACTTTCTATTGACTTTCAGGTGTATGTGTCTGAGAGCTACAGACTGAATCCTTAGGCTTCAGGCTTTCACAGTAGTACAATGGGATGACGCACCTTAAAAAACATATGTCTGTTCTCCTAAAGTGAGGACTCATCATTCTCCGCTTGAATCTGACAGCCCAGAAATGTGATGCTGAAATTCTCTTTTGAGAATATGCTATTTAAGTTTTATGTAGGTTTTTGGAGGTGGTTGGTGGTGGGGTTTTGGGGAAGGGGTTTGCTCTCATTCTCTGTGTTTCTAAAGCAGAAAGAATATTAGAGGTAGAATTATTTGCTTTTCTAATTAGAAGAACATTCAATTAGAGCAATACCAGGTAAAATCACAGGGCAACCTTGTTTAAAACTTTACTAGCTAAATCACTAATGAGCTGAGTCACAAAAAAAAATAATAAATCAATCAATCAAAAAGTGTGTTTAATGAACACACTTTTTTTAATGATCCCATTAAAAAAAAAAAAAAAAAAAGGACAAAAGTAGCTTAAATGTTTTCTGAGAGATAACTTATATTATTTGAAATTTCCAGTATCCCATCAGATTCAATATTGAAAAAAATTTACTTCAGTGAAATTTGTGTAATCTGTTCTGCACAAAATAATGCAAACTACATTAAGAGTCACTTAAGGTTCTTTTTATAATTCATTTTTATAATGTAGTTTCACTGAGAATTTCCCTGGGCTAAATAAGACTTTGCCATACATTTGATGCTTCTTTCAGAATCAAAAATCAGTCTGGGAACTACCAAAATGGGACAGGTGGGGAAAAAAAAAAAAAAAAAAAAAAAAAGTGATGGTGCAGAGTCTGTCTGGTGCTTTGCTAAGACTATGGCATGTACCTCTGTGCTTTGCTTTGTTACTTCTCATCCATCTTCCTCTGTTTTATGCCTTTCTCACCTGGGCTCTGTTTATTGCTATTGTTAAGTCCCTCACAATAGTCTTTTCTGATAGGTAAAAGATAGAGCGTGAAAACAGATATCCTCAAACACCAAAAAAAAAAAAAAAAAAGCCATTGGTGATGGATGACTTCAGATGGATGTTATCTGTTCTTTATATTGCATTTAGTACCTCAACTTTCAGCAGCCTTAACAACTTTCTAATAAGGAACCCTCAGTTTTTATCTATTCCTTTCTTTGGTGCTTTGTGTTCTGGGGGAGGTATTGGAACATTTATTCCTTTACAGTACATTCCTATGTAGTAAAGACAATTCAAACTTAGTTTTGACCTGAGCATTCACTTAGATATGTCAATTATTCCAGAGTTCACATGTCTTTAGTGAGTGGAGGTTTCTGAGTAACTTAAGTTGCTATGCTGCATATTTCAAAAAGTGCCTGCATTATCAAAAGCTGCTAATTTAAAGACAACCTCAGACTGGCTATCAGAATTAATAGTGCGCTAGCTCTTTATGTAGAAACATTTTTTATTGGCAAGCAGGTAGTTTAGTGTATGTTTATCTGCAAACTGCTCTTATTTTCCTTTAATTATGGTAGAACTAGAAGGCAATTCTGGAAAGGAGACTTGATCAGCCAGCCTGGTGGGGACAGTGGAGAGGAGTGGAAAGAAAAGGAAGATGACAATGACTTGGCCTGGGTTTCTGCACTGCCAGTAGCAGCAACGCTCCTGCTAGGAGTCCTGCCGAGGAGCTCAGGAGAAACAGGCAGTGCTGTGTGGTACCACAGGGAAAACGGGTGGGGTGGGGGACAGGTTTGTTTGTACATCTACTCAGAATGCTTTGTGCTGAGGTAAAGATGATGCAAAGGACACGAGCTGCTGCTGCATACAGATATGTTTGTTTAGTTAATTGAGTTGTCATGACAACTACTTCATCTACACACAGCTACAGTGTATAGATTGCCATTGGCACCTGATGACTCTAAACCAGCCATTGTACTTTCCAACAAAATCAGCAAACCCTGTTTGATCTGTTTCAACTAATGTTGAAGAATGTAGTTTTAATGGTCCTCCACCAACCAACCAACCAAACAAGAAAACCCACCACCACCACAAACAAATCCAACTTACTTTTTAACAGTAGGTCACCACAGCTTTAGGCTGGTAGCATTCTTCTGGCTCATCTTGTAACACACAAAATGCGAAAAAAACAGGGAGCTATTTAAAACCTACAAAATAAACCAAGAACAAATCTTAACAGACCAACGATGCTCAGATGAACCTCTGAGTATATGTATAATATACTCTGAGTTAATGTATATGACTGACTGCTCAGGGTTAAATGCACTGTAAATAGAAGAAAATATAGAACAGTTTGAATTTGAGTCAAGATAAAACTATATAATTTTTCACAATAAGTGAATATTGTTTCATTTAAAGGGTGCTACGAATCATTGTGATGATGCTTATCACAGAACACAGCACAAGCAGCATATCCCTGTTTGAGCCCAATCTGGCAGGTATTCACAGCTTAAGATCCACGTTCCTTGGCACAGCTGGAACATCTGCAGTTTGAGTTGGGAGCTAGAGAACATACAACACCGGGTACTTGTGGGACTGCTCCTCTTGTTAAGCTCTGCAGTGAAGCAGCACCAGTTGTAGGAGTGATTTTCAATGCAGAGTACCCTTGCCTTTGGGAGTGCGCTGTGCTGGGGCACCTGGCCCCGTTCTGAGTGACAGCGAGGTACCAGAGGACAGAGGAACAGCCCTGCCCTGCCCCTGTAACAGCCCTCTGCTTCCTCCCTCCCTCAGCTGAAGCAAAAAGGGGGGAAATAGTTAACAGCAGGAATCCCACACCTTTGCTCGTGGTCAGCTTGACACAGTGGATGACACATATTTTAGGGAAGAGGGGCTATAGTGCCACGTGGGAAATGAAAAGGCCTGGGAAAGAGTTCACTGGGTGAACATGTATGGAAACTGTTCCTCTAAATCCTTGCTGCACAGACATTTATTTCTGTGTGGCTGATACTCTAGGGCATTTTAAGCCACAACAGGTCCCTGGTGGGTTTCAACTTGGCCACATAAGCAGCTGGGCCAGCACAGCTGAGGAGGCAACACCCTGCAGCAGGCGGTGGGAATGAGCAACAAGCACCCGAGGAAAGGGTGAGTGGGAATACCCTAAATTGCTGGAGACTGTCTTCAGGAGTTGCAGCTTGATTTATAGTTAGTCAGTTCCTGACAGCTAATCTGCCATAATTCTTTGTAGACTAATACGTGTACTCTTTCTATCCAGCTGTGAGGTAAAATGTGTTAGGCTAATTGAAAAAGGGATTTACCTCACAAACGGGGAGGTCTGTGGATTTGCAAAATCTGCCACAGCAGCTCAGGGGATAGGAAGTAACTCAGCAAGGCATGATATTGATCACAGACATAAATCAATAAATAGAGAACTGGAAGTTGTGACTTATGGGCTGTTTTAAGCTCTGCCACTGATTAGCAGCATATGCATGCTGTGTAGGTTGTGATTCAGGGGTCATAAACACACTCGATAACGTATTGCAAGTCCTACTTACTGCACAAGGACTTCCTTCTTAGTATGCACTAGTCAAAGGAGAGAGCAATGATAAAGGAGAGCTGCTCTCGGGATATATCACAAAGCTTATCTGCATATTCTGTCAATGAGCACGTGTAATTAAGGATAAGGATGTGGTGTTATTAGGCTGGACTGACCCCCTCAGAATGCCTTTTTCCTGAGAAAGGAGTCTCCTGTTCTCCACTCTGGCAAAGAAATCCAGCTCCCAGCTGAGATACAGAGCAAAATACACAGAGCCTAGCAGGAACCTATTCCTTGTGGGGCCACACTAACTCTCATGCAGCAATATGATATGATGGGTCTAATACACTGCTACAGGTCTTGACGTAAAGAGGACTTTAACTGGGATATGGTGACATACACATCAGTTCCCTCTTATTTTAATTACTAAAATGATCTCTTCACTTTTAACTTCAGATAACTGAAGTTAAAAAGCCAGTTCTGATGTTGCTCACTACCAGCATGGGCTGTGGGCACTGTAATTTTTCATCAGAAATTTTTCATCTTTGTTGACATTCTTCAAAGTTCCCTCCAGAAGCTGAAAGTCTTTTCTCAAGTCTTGGCTCTGTATTGTTATTTGGAGAGGGTTTTTGTCAAAAAAATTATAGTTGTGGTCTTTGAAGCCTGCTAAAATGTATTGTGTTCAATTGTTTTGACACCTCCCACCTCTTTGCTCCTTCATGTTCCCACTCATATAGCAAGTTCAAACTCCTCTCCCCATTGCCCAGTTAACATTTATGGCAATGATAGAAAAATCCTACAGCACTGACTGTCTGGAGCAGCGTTCCTTTCTTCTGAACCCAGCTAATAATTGTGTATAGGTTCTTGCCCTTCTTTTAACTTGAGTAAGCCAACAGCAGCTTTATCTTTTCTAAACTGGATAAACTTGACAGTAATTTAGGCCTCTTCCAGCCTCCTACTAAGGAGGTAACTCCAAGGTGACTAAAGGCCTGGCATCTTATTAGAAAAACTCCATTTTTTCATGGTCTTTTGGGACTACATGTGCTTGCCAATCCCAATGATTTCAAGGACTAGGAAGAAACTTGGATGACATTCCACAGCAGTATTTCTGAAGCTGCAGCTTAACCAAGAAAATATTGATATTTGGATCTGATTTAGTAACACAATCCCCTTCTTCTCTACCAGATACTGCTCAGCATCTCCACATTTAAAGATGGATGATGCTTAGTTACTTGCCATGAAAGGACACTGCTTAGCTCATGGCTTAAATATTAAGCTGAGAAGTTTGTGTATTTTTCTTATGCAACAAAAAAGGAAGAACTTTTCTATTTGATAGTACAAAATACTCATTTCCCTTGAAATCTCAATTTCCTTTGTTTTAACTGCACTCTCCATATTAACCCTTCCTGACTTTTTTTTTTTTTAGCTAGATGTAGACTGCATTTTGAATTATTGCTTTAAAGCCTGAGACAAATGCCAGCACCCGTGTGGTCCACTTTGTCCTGTAATATCACAAAGATAAACTGACTCATTGGCTGCATTCCACAGTCTTGTATAAAACAGTTCCCAATTTTAATTTAAAGCAACTGCTATTCCTACCAGCTAGACTTTAGATATAAAATGATCTCAAAATGATGGAAGATAAAACCAAATGCTTGGAAAGTAGTTGAGACCCTTTCATTTTACCTTGAAAGAAGAAGATTTATCAGGAATGCCCAATTCTTTTCTGAGACTGGAGAAAAGATGAAGCAAATAACTGTTTACATGGATATCTAATTGTGTTAGGTCTGTGAGGAAGCTGCTATGAGCTAAAGCTTCCATGAAAAAGATCATTTCATCAAGACTTCCAAGCCCGTTAACAATATCACAGGACAGAAATTTTTGAAATGCACAGTGACCACAATAACAACATATGAACAGGTCATGGTAGTAAGCAGTCCCCACTTTGATCCCTTATTTGGCACTTCAAATTGTAATGTCCACTATGGCCAAGTTCTTCTAAAATCTATGTTTAAATTGTTTCTTCTAATTCTTATTCTTGACAGTTCACAAGTTACCAACATTGGAATATATGTACACAATTTCTAGTAGGAGAAAAAAAAATAATGTTTACTTTATGGTGATTTATTTTTTAAGGCGTGTTTTCTACCTAACCACATCCTTCCCCACTACTCTGATGTCTCTTACCACAAAGTTTCTATCAGTGACAGATGACTGAGAAAGCTGCATGGGCTATGGACTCCTGACTTCTTTTTTCCCCAGAACTTCCAAATCTACTTATGGAGCTTATCAGAGCAGATCTGATTTTCACAATATTGGAGCACTGAAGAATCATTTATCTCAGTTACAAGTATGAAGGTTTGCTATGCAAGACTCACATCAATTTTGTCTCCAGAAAATCACCTTTGTCTAACATTTAGCTGATTAATATAGAAAAGCACATTGGAAACTAAGCCAGCACTACTTCAGAGCTCCTAGGAAACAGAAAAACCAGTACTTCTTCAAAGCCCCTAGGAAATAGAATGGCACAGTCAGTCCTCTTCTGTAGTAAACACACCAGTGTCAGCAAACTGGCCCCACTTCAGACTGGAATACTTGTTTTTCAAATATCTTCCTGTACTGTGAAATACAGCTACCCATGCAGTAAGTAAGTCATAAAACTAGACAGATTATTGTGTGATATTACAAATACTGGGAGCAGTGTGGTTATCAATAGTATAAGCTTACCTCAAGTATGTCACTAGTATGCTTAATTATAGGCTAAAGAACCATTTCTTGAAGTAGGAAAGGCATTAAAATTTTTCAAACCTGTTTCTTACCTTTCTATTTTTTTTTTCTGTTAAAATTACTATAAAAAGAAGCCATTTTTGCTCAAAAGGTAGACATCTGGCTTTTTGGTTGTGTTGTGGGTTAACCCTGGCAGGCAGTGAAGTCCCACAGCTCCTGCTCACTTCCCCACTGTGGGATTGGGAGAAAAACAGAAGGGCAAAAATGAGAAAACTTGTGGGCTGAGATAAAGACAGTTTAATAAGTGAAGCAAAGCTGTGCACATGAGCAAAACAAAATAAGGAATTTATTCACTACTTCCCATCATCAGGCAGATGTTCAGCCAGTTTCATGGAAAGCAGGCTTCAGCCATAACCCCAAATGTCCCCCATGCTTCCTCCTTTCCTGAACCTTTTATTGCTGAGCATATCATATGCTATGGGATATCTCTTTTGGCAGTCTGGGTCAGCTGTCCTGGCTGTGTCCCCCCAAGCTTCTTGTGTACCCCCAGCCTGCTCGCTGGCTGGGCAGCCCAAGGACCAGAAAAGACCTTGACACTGTGCAAGCACTGCACAGCAATAGCTGAAAGATCCACACCTTATCAATGCTGTTTTGGTCACAAAAACAAAACACAGCACGATACCAGCTGCTGTGCAACTCCAACCCAGTTAAAACCAGTACAGGTTTTAAATCTGACTTGCAAACTCATGTGCTTTCACAGAGAGTCCCTGCCTCTGCCAGCCCAAGTGAGATCTAACACAGCAGACTTGTTACAAACAGTTCCATTGCTCAACAATGCTCAAAGCAAAACAATCTCCTGATAACCTGGGGGTTCTGTTTTCTGGTGTGTGTGTTTTTTTCTTTTTTTTTTACTTTTTTTTCCATCTGTTTTGTTTTCCAGTATCGCTTGATGGAGAATAGAAGAGAATAGAGTGACATGCTCAGTTGGTTTACTAAAATCAATGAATTAGAAAGTGGTTACCAGCTACAGAACTCAGGGAAAGAGGTCATTTATAGTTAGCATGATAAAACACTCCAAAGAAAGCACAATTATGCTGAAGACCATCCTGTTCCTCTCTTCAAAAGACCCATCAGAGAGGGCACAATTAAAGTAGCACTGAAAGCTGCATCAAGAGTTGGGGGGGGGGGGCGGGGGGGGAGCGGTGGAAGGAGAGTTTTTTCTATTGTAAACCCAGTAGAAATTCTGTGCTGTGACAGGGCACTCACAAAAGCTGTAAATTAGTATAATGCTTTCATGTTTAAATTCAAGCTAGAAACATCATTGCTTCCAGAGCATCAACCCGTATGTTGTGTGCTCCTGGACTGTAACTTCAGAAATAAACGAAACAGTGCTCAGCTTAATAAACCTAAAAGCTCACTTTTGATAGATTATTCTTTTTCTTTTTTTTTTTTTTTGTATGTTTTGAGCAGAGGAGCTGATTTAGGGGCTACCCATATTACATGTATAGATACTTAATGAGAAAAAAACATGGTTCACAAACCCATAAAATAGCTTGGTAGTTTGTCAAAGATAACTTTGATCAAAAATACAACGCGTCATTAGATGCAATCAAGCTGTAAGACAGCGTTCACAGACAGATGCTCCTGATGATGTTGTGCACTGTAGTATAACCAAGGATAACTACTTATATTCAGTATAAAAACTGGATATTCTTTTCAAACTTATTGGCTGAATTCCTATCCTTCTGCACACTTCAGCTGTGTTGTACAGTTCAGAGGTGGCTTTCCACAAGCTTCTAACAAGTTACTCAGATTCCTTAATTACTGAAACCAAATTGAGTGAAAATGCCAAGTGCGATTAATCTTTCTGAATGCCTGGAGCAACACAAAATGAATAGTACATAAAGCATTGTGCGCATCCCCAGATATCTAACTGCCCAGTTACTGACCACAGTACTTTCAAGAGATTTAACACCTGCAATTATTTTTTACTTTCCCTGTGAATTACCTTAAAGAACAAGGTCTGAATAATGTCTTGGACCTATCTGGGATTCCCAGGTGTCATTGTAATATCCTAAAAATGTCTAAGGGTACTTAGCACTTGAACAGTGCTACAAGTGTACTCTAAATGTGTGTTACTAGCTTATGTTTATATGAGGTTAATATGATTCACCTGAGCTTCATAAACAGGGAAATAAAAAGTTGAAATGGTGCAGTCAGGACAGTATAGCCAGTCTGCTCATGTTTTGAGTGTAGCTTTTAGGCAATGACATTCCTAATGTACTCATCTCCTATAACTTTGCCTCTCTCTAATTGTACAGACAACAGGTGAAGATACTAAGTGGTAATTTTTTCACTATACTAACTATTCAGTTAATCAAAGAAATGGATAATGTGGTTCTAAAAGTAAATACATAAATGAAGTTTTGTTAAAAGAGGTTATTTTGGTCTGTCCATCTTTATTGACAACTATCACTAACATCATGCAAATATTTGACAATGTTTAATTTTTCTTAAATTGCATTATTTCTTGATCAACAATAATGTTATCAATGTATTTCTTTTCTATTGTATCCATCACTGAATTATCTGAGCACAATTTCTGTACAAGACAAATGATAAAGTATGGAGAAATAACTGAGCAGTCGACAGGATAAGTCATACTGGCAAATCTTGGCCTTGCCAAATCCTGTGTGAATGCTTTGATTTCTTTTCCTTTTAAATTTAAAATGCAACTCCTGATGACTCTGAGGAGTTTTAAACCGCTCCTCACTGCTGAAGGGAAATGTACAGTTCCTTTCAGTGACTATAAAAACAGAATTGCTTCTTTGCTTCTATGATTCATACATAGCTCCACCAGTAAGAAAAAGCCCCTGGCTAAAATAAAATAAAATAAAACAATTATCTCAAAGTGAATTAACATTAGGAAAGAGAGATCTTCTTTGCTTTCAAAAACCAGAGAGATAAATCTAGCATGCTATATTCTTAGAGATTCCTTTGCAAATTTCCTTGTTACATTCTATGCACAGATACAGGGAAAAAAAGTCAATAAAACCATTTTCCTATTGATAAGAGATGTTGAAGACTAACGGTTATAGCAGCAGCTGAAATAGGTATTCTGAACATGCGGTCAAAACATAATACATAAGATGCATCTTCTGTCAAGTAATATGGATGTTTTACAGCACACAAAGCTGTAGGGAGAAGATGTTGAATCAGATGGAAAAGTTATGAGAGTCATGAGGATTTGTTTTCTATCCCTGCGCTAAACAAAAATTTTTAACAGAAGATTGTAAAGAAAGCAACATTTTAGAACACAACATATTGTGTGTTTTATATTAAAGCATGCCCTGTTTAAGCATTAAAACAGCCAGGAAAAAAAGAAAAAGGAAAAAAAAAAAAAGCTATTTTACTATTTTTTATTTAAAATTATAAGTAAATGCATCACTAGCTTAAAATATTTTTAATCCTTAATTGTTTGAGAGAAAATGTGATTTAATTTGTGCCTTATTGAAAACTACTGAGATAAAAACTGCAATATTATGCATTCTGAGGGTCTGGTCTTGCCATCTATATGTTACTTTGAGCAAAATGATTAACCACTATTCGGGGTCTCAAATGTTGTTTCTTGTAAGAAAACAAATCTCTTTGCTCTTCTTCCAAAAAAATTGACACAGAGTATGGAACAGGTATCAAATACAGAATGGTTCTTTTCCACAAAGGTCCAAGGGGATTTTTTTATTTTAATTTTTTGGTTTGGTTTGGTTTGGTTTTTATCTCTCCACATAGAACCAAACTTTGCAATTTAACACATCTATTTCAGCTTTTCACCAACCTTCCACATGGTCATTGTTTCCAGCAACAACTTCTATTTCTTCACATATCTTACTCCAGAAGTATGGTAATATGCTGCAGTGAGATTTATCCCAAAGAGCTGCTCCCCTCCATGAAACTGAGGCATGAAGAAGAGTATCTGTGAAGACTGATGTGTCCCTGATACACATAGGTTCTTTTGCTGAATGGATGATTATGTTCTGAAAATAAAGGATCTGAGTCAATGAGAAATGGTGGCTGTAACTGCCAGCATTCATCCACAAGTATGCCATTCCATTTTCCCGTGTTTTCCAGATACCATTTTAAAATACCACTATTGCAAAGAATGACAGCACTTGACCAGCAGATAAATACAGAGATCAAAGAACTCTTAATTCCCTTTTGTTCAGCTTCTTATAGCACATTCATTAATACGGTCACTACTTGACATCACCCATCAAATCAGGTCCTACATTTTCACTTTTTCAGTCTAATCCAGCAGCCACTGAAGTCAATGCAAAGCCATCATTACAATTCAGTTTGTTGTTACTGTAAGTCTTAAGTGATACAAATGGCCATTCCACAGCCTATTTCTAGAGAGGTAAAATTTATAGTCAGCTGTCAGAATAAATCCTGGCTTTACATCAGTGTATTACATTTAGTGTAAACTTCTGTACTGCATCATCCAATACTCTTAAAGAAGTATTTATGGATTAAATCAAAATAATGGAATCAGGATTATGCAAAAATATGTGGTATATGTTCCCTCAGTTGCCACAAGTGAGAAGGGCAAGTACTGGTTCTGTCATAAGCAAGATGTCACGATTCTATGAAATGGCCATCCTTCAGGCATTTTGACTGACAGGATAGGGTTAAACCACTTGGGATAAATTCCTTATGGTTCAGGACCAAAGAGGAATAGAGACAGCTTTAAATCATTACTAGTCTTGATCCCAAGTCATCAACGTGAAATAGAACTACACTAGCAGACAAACCACTGCAAATAACTGCCACACAAGGTCCAGATCCACTTCTTCTGGATGTTTCAGACCACTGGAGTGATGCAAGTGAGCAGCCCCATGGCCTCTTCATTATTCGGGATGTCATTTGGTTGACGTACGCTACCTGCCTTACCTTCCTACTGCACTTTACCATTCAAGTTGGAACTGTAATAAGATGCCAGCTGAGTGAATCATCTGGAATCAAATGCATGTTATTCTTTATTCAGCTGCTGCTCGCCTGGTCATGCATTCAAATAGCCAGATCTGAAGTGACAGAACTTTGTATTCCTTTTTACAGCACTGAATTAGCCACGTATAGCAAACAGGAAGGCGAATATTCATGGTATTAACAGGGGAGCAAGGAAAGAAAAAAAGCTTCCTGACCTTTAAAGCAGCTAGATGCCTCCACAAGCTGCTGTTTAGAATGAAGTGGATGGCATCATTCTAACATGTCACACAGAAAATTCTCGATTGCGTTAATGAGCTGGTTTTGAATCCTTCTCCAAAACATATCTTAAGGAAAATGTAAGCATCATTTAAGGCACCAGGCTTCACTTTTGATAAAATCTGTTTGAACTTCTTGAGGTAATGAAGCTAGTGAAGCTCCCCTGTGGCTAGTATTCATTCTCCTTTGCTCCTAAGATGTATTTGTTTACTGCTTCATTTATAACACGCTTGGATGAAAAATTCTCAGAAACAGGGTTTAAAAAATATTATACCTGCAAACTTCCTGAAGGCCAGACAGAAAACCCAGAAATGTGATATACCAAGTAGAAAGAAATAAGAAAAATATGTTTCTCTGTTTGTTAATGGGAAAGTGTTTTACCCCACTACTCATTATAGTTATAGCTAAGACATTTCCAAGGTTTTTGCTTCCTCTAAACACAATGTAAATCCATAACCGGAGATGAAATAAATGCATACTGAAATTAAGGAATATAGATGAACTCTGTTTTACAACAAATCTACAGGCTAAAGAGATAATCCCTGTCACAAGTCAGAAAGGTCCCCGAAATTTCTTAGAGAAGTGAGTTGCTGCAGGGGGGCTGGCAGAACTTTGTCCCTACCCAGATCCGTAAGAATGTTTGCTGTAGATGTGGCATGCTGCATGGTATTTTGAAACTTCATAAATACATGCATAATTTTAGGCACGTAAGCAGTGGATTTATTCAGGCTGAGGGGCCATCAACAAAATGATGCAGGCATCTAATGCAGACCTTGATAAATAAAATTCAGCTACCTATGAACCCATGACTAGAGATCCTCCAAACGCACCTTCAGCTGTCACGTCATGCTGTGGGCACCCACCTTCATTAACACAGGACGAAGTGACTGATGGCGGAGCCTCGTTAAGGCCTGGAAACCAGGCGAGTCCCAGGAAGCTCCAGCTGCTGGAGGTGTCTTTACGGCACATCCTGTGCTCGCATTAAAGGATTAAGCTCCCCACAGAATCCAGCAACCACCTGCGGTCCAGCAGACAGCATCGATCACCACTGCAAGACCTGTTGTGTAAGGGCTTAAATATTCATCACAGCAGAATCTCAAACTTGAGTCGCTTGCTTACAAGCAATGTGTCAGTCATAAGGCAACCGTTCACCAGGCTGTTCTTTCTGGTGCTAAGCACATCCACTTGGTTGGCCCCCAAAACTGCTGAAGGATGAGGAATTGGTAAAGAATGACTTTGCATGCCCAATTCCTCAGTGACTAGAGGGCAGCTGTGAAGGTGATGTGGTTTCCAGAATGACTTTGAGTTTGAGCGTCAGGCACCTTAATTAGCAATCAGAGTGGTGCTGCCATTGGGTGAGCAAAGGGCACAGAGGGGACCTGGGTGTCCCTGTGAGGACATCCCTATCATATGGGGCTCTGGTCCTTGCCATGCTTGAGAACCCATGGCGGTACTGGCGCGTGAAGTGATGAGGGGATGGCTTCATGCTGTTTCCAGAGGAGAACAACACACGGGTAGCACGCCACCTACAAACACCTTGGTGGGCACAACTCCCAGCCCGATTAGGCAGAGCCCCACACTTTCGGTGGGTCGGGGCTATGCCCAGGCCTGATCCGAGACCACCGGGGGGGCTTTGAATCGGGGAGGGGACGACACCACCCGCGGCTCCCCTGCCACCTCAGCGTCCCTCCCGGCGCGGGCTGAGGGGCGGCGGGCGGGCTCCCTCAAGCCACGGGCCCGGCGGGGCGGAGGCGCGGGGCAGGTGGGGGCGCCGCGGGGCCGCCCCTGCCGCCGAGGCGAGGCGGCGGAGGGCGCTGCGCAGCCGGGCGGTGCATTGCGGAGGGCGGGCGGACCCGCGGCCATTCCACACGGCGGCACCGCGCCCCGCGAAGCAGCGGCAGAGGCGGCAGAGGCAGCAGCCGGCGGCGCAGCCCCGCCATGGCCAAGGAGGGAGCGCAGCGAGCGGAGGAGACGGAGCAGATGATCGAGAAGGAGGGCGGCAAGGAAGCCGCCGAGGGCAGCGCCGCCGGCAGCCTGCGGGCAGCGGACACCAAGGAGATGAGAGCCGTGGTGCTGTCCGCCTTCGGGGGGCTCAACAAGCTCCGCGTGTCCAAGAAAGCCATGCCGGAGCCGCAGGAAGGGGAGCTGAAGATCCGCGTGAAAGCCTGGTCCAGTATCATCTCCTCCGGCGTCTGTGTGTGTGTGTGTTTGGGTGGGTGGGTGGAGGGAGGGAGGACAGCGCTCAGCACCTGGTCCCCTCCCGACTGCTGCTGCCCCTTGGTTGTTTGGTGCTTTCCCTTGTCTGGTGCTGCCCCATGGTTGTTCGGTGCTGCCCCATGGTTGTTCGGTGCTGCCCCATGGTTGTTTGGTGCTGCCCCTTGGTTGGTGCTGCCCCTTGTTTTCCTCCCGGGAATCCCGCCTCTGTCACCATAGTTTTAATTCGGAGCTTGTGCAACAGCGGAGCTGGTGTTGAGGACAACTTACGGGGTTTCATTCCTCTCCCAGCCGATACGTAGTTAGCAGGCTGCTGGGATCCTGAACGGAGCTTTCCTAGAAGGCTTTTTTTTTTTTTTTTTTCTTCCCCCTAACAATTGGAGCAGGCTGTTCTTCCTCGATAGCTAGTTCGCAGCGCACATGTTCCTTATGAAAACAGGATATTTTTTTTCCAAGTGGCAGAAGATAACTTTGGGGCCTTGTTACACAACTTGACGTGTAACAGAGACCAAATTAATTTTACCTAAGACAGAGGTTTCTTGTCTGTTGTCCCCTTCTGTTGCATGAAAACATGATGCTGCCAGAGCACAAAGGCCAAGTGAAGGCTGAGTGGTTTATTTTGAGCAGTGTGCCCTAAAAGTGATGCTGTCACAGGGCGGCGAGTTTGAGCCATAGGTTGTAACAACGATGTGCCTCAGGTCTTGGAGCCTTGGGACACAGTGGAGTGTGTCAGCCTTTTTAGACAGCCCACTACCTGTGTGAACTCCAGTTCATACCAGTACCTGTATGAACTGCATGTTCAGCAAAGCGGTACGCATGCATGCATCACGAATAGCAAGTTAGCTGTGAAAAAACACTTGGCTGTAAAATAGAAATATTCCACTCTGTTACAACTACAATTGCTTCCCAGGGTAATATCATCATTAGGGTGCTGTGCGAGTTGCACGCGTGCTGTTTATAGCATCAGTAGATCCACTCAGCTACTTCACAGTTACTGCCAGCCTGCACAGCACTGTGTACATTTCTGAAGCTTTCATCCACACCCCAGAAGCCTGTAGGCTGTGTGGTCTGCTCTTCAGTCCTAGCTCGAAATGTCTGTAGGGCTGAAAGGTAGTTGGGTCACCAAAGTTTGCTTCCAAACAAACCAAAATCAATTTGCTGATCTTCTTGACCTAAGTCTGTAAATACAGAAGATTGATTGGGATGATGATGGACTTGTGGTCCAGTCCGGGAGACTGCGTGAGAGAAATATCTGTCAGCAGTGCAGTGTGGTGTCCACCTGTTAATGCACACAGTGCAGAAGGTGTCAGAGATGAGCTCCTTTTAAGTCATTATTGATGCCAAATAATGCTCGGTTGAACAGTTCTTAGTTGAATCAGTTTTGTAATTGACTCATACAAGTTGACTTGTAGAGAAAATTAACTTTTATTTTAAGAAGAACGTGTGTATGCATGATAAAATACATCAGTAAAGCCAGTTAAATGATACGTACACATTTTAGAGTACGGTGCTGTAAATAGAGGTGATGGAGGATACGTTGCTATTAGCACTAAGCCAGTTGACTAATTCTTTTGAAGGTCTGGTATATCAATGATCCAATTGAAAATGTCTCGGTTGTGATGAGTCATGTGTTAGCCTCATTCTGTGACTAAGAAATAGAACAGCCATCGATGTCCAAGCTGAGTCACAGCTTCTGCATACTCCCTGAAATATTTTTTGATTGATAGTGACAGAGCAGTTGAAATTGCTGTATTTGTTTGTATCGTAATCTGCAGCCTACAAAATGCTAGCATACATACTGTTTAGAAGATGAGAAAAATAGCTAGAACAAACCCAAACAGATATTTCAGATAGGATGTGTGAGTAGGGAGTGGTGTTCTGTAATTACCTCCCTTTATTTTTCTTTGCTCTGTTATAATTATTTCTTCCTTCTGCCGCTATACATGTGCGTCATGAGGAACGAAGCAGAAGTGACTCTTCTGACTTGGTGGTTGTGAGACAGCAGCACTTAAAAAAATTGGTAGCAAATAAAAGAAATCCTAAGTATAGCAGAATAGCAGACAGTGTATAAATTTCATTCTTAAAGGGAGCCTTGTTCATGTGGCTGTTTCTGGATGAAAAGCATGAGATTTTCAGGCAATTTACTTGCTGGGGCAAGAGGAAGGCTACTTCTGAGAATGTAGGACTCAATACTCTTCTTTTCTCTTTATATTTCATCGATGTTGGTAATTAATTTCAGTGGAATCTTAAAATGAAATAAGAAAGACCATAAGTGACTGCTGTCCAAATCTTGCAGACCATCCTCAACACTCTGGTTTGGTATTTTGCAGTGGGAGGTGCTGAGCATCCAAGCTGACTATTGCTGATCTACCAATGAAAGAAGTCCAGGGTACAACATTGTACCCACAGGACTTTCCACATTTAAAAAATGCAACAAAGCTAAACCACAAGAATCAAAAAAAATCTTCAAGATCCTCAAAACTATTAAGGCCAAGCATTGCAGACTTAGCAAGTCAGATTCAAAGATAATTCAATTTTGATAAACTCTGCCTCCAGAGATGGACAGATAAATCAGTCTGTGTAGTTCATGCCAGTATCCCAGCTCTGTCACAGAAAGGCTCTTGCAGAACAGTGTCAACGTGCTGACACTGGTAATTTATATCCTCCCCTATCTCAATTTACACACAGCTCTTGCTTTAGGATGTAAAACACACAACTGCAGGAAGCTGTGTGCTTTTCCTCCCTGGATCATTTTGATTTTACACTTCCCCCTCTGCATACGCACTTGCTTAAAGTTCAGGAGTCACTTAGTTGCACTGCACATCACAGCAGACTATGCTGGTTTGTACTAATACAAGGAATAAATTGTGTTGTCTAGAACCACCACTCGTCATGAGACTTTTGCTTGTGATGCTCTGTGCAGCCAAACTTCCCTTTTCCCATGTCTGCTATAGGTTGAATCTCAGTAAAGGATTTGATAAGGTCTGGTTTCTTGGAGATCATTAGTAAACTAGTCATTCATTTTTGGGCCCTCCAGGTTACTCAAAGAAAAAAGAAACAATTTGTTGGTTTTATCACACAACCCAGTTGTGCTTTCAGGTCTACAGTTGTTGATACAACTTGTTGAGATCTGGCTGGTAAAATAAAACTACCCATTTCTATTTGAAAATGCAGAGGAACGAAACCAAAAGGATATATGTGAGCAACAGGGATGTGAAAGCACACAGACCTATAAGAGATTAAAGGTGAAGTGAACGAAGAAGCTGGTAATTAAATTAATAAAAACATGCAACTTAAACACTATACAAGGTACATAATACTTTTTTTCCCTCTTCACATCACAGCTGTTTTAATACTAAATCTTGTAAATTCATTGTAGAGATTAACTTGCTTTTTTTCTTTTTTATGTGATATTGCTGCCTTTCATTGAGGATAAAGAAATGGAATTAGAGGAGAACTGAATTGCTAGTACCATGTAGTTAGATGCAAAACTAAATATTGTCTGAAAAGTTATTTTGTAAGAATGAATGTTTTTAGGAAGAGTATAATAATTTTATAAAAAATAATCAGTAATTCTGCTTTTAAAGCTAAAGATTATGGATCCAGGTCACTTTTAAACCCTCTATCACAATTGTAAATATTCATTTGGTGACATTTCCTTTTTTTTTTTTTTTTCTTTTCCCTCCCCCAGTGACCTACATCTCATGAATGCTGTGTTGTCTACATGTTGTGCTGTGTGTCTCTTCTGTCTTTTGGTTTGTTGGCTCTGTTCAGTCTGTGTGCATCTTGATTAGTATCTGACTAAAGCCCCATCTCATAAATACTTGTGCACATCAGTAACTGTGTATCAGAGGAGTTGCTGGTATCATATACATGAATAGGATGGGCTGAGTGCATAGCTTCATGGACTCGGGGGAGTTGGCATGCAGCAGTTCCAGCCAACAATAAATACAGGGCTGTGTTTTACAAGAATAGATTAATGCTGAAGCATATTTTGGCTAGTTAGAAGTTTTAACTGTGTGTATGGTGTTTGTGCACAAAGTGCATAAACATGGTACCTTTTAGTTGTGTGTTTCCATTTTGCTTATTTGTTTTTGTTGGCTGCCTAGAAAACCACAGCATCTTACTAACTAAAAACGGATAGCATGTAAAAGACAAAGCAAAGATGCTTCAAGACTTTTGTAAAACTCACACTACAAGGGAAAACTGTAAACTTCCTGAGCAGCAAGACTGAGGACTCCCAAAGACCAAATTAACCATTGTAAAACTGTAAAAGGTGATCCAGGAGGAAGAGTTATAAAACAGTAGCCTACCTGAAACTTATTAAGTTCTCATCCAGGTTGGATACCTGCCTGAGATGAACATGAGATTCCTGAGGTCACTTCAGAGTTTAGGACAGTTTCATCAGGTTGTTTTTAGTCCAAAGCATCTATGATGTGTGATTTATTTTTTTTCCTTAAATAGAATTTAATGGAAATCATGATGTTTCCTTGTACTGAATTGTAAATGGCCCTTGAATTTCTACATGTGACTCCTGATCTGCCAGTAAGCTCTGGGGATATACTTATAACAAGTGTTGTTGCCTTGCATGTGTACTTCTGCCCAAGACCAGTACCACAGTGGTGTAAAGTTGGTTTGTTCCACATGAGAAGGATGTGAACATCTGCTGGGTCACTTGTACGTTGTAGAACCCAGGTTTTTAATGTTGCCCTGAGCTGTTTTGGCTTTCACATCACTTGGGTCAAGTTTTCCCCCTCTGCTTTAATCTGTGGCAGTAGCCTTGATTTTACTTTTTCCTGTATTTTACAGTGGTTTGAATTTTATCGACTTGATGGTACGACAGGGGAATATTGACAACCCTCCTAAGACACCACTTGTTCCCGGCTTTGAGTGCTCTGGAATCGTAGAAGCTCTTGGAGATAGCGTGAAAGGATTTGAGGTAATATTTTCTCTGCTTTCAGGGAAAGACTAAATAATCATCACTTCACTGAGAATGTTGCCCCTAATTCTAAACTGCCAGCAACAGGAGCCTTCACTACCCTGTTGAGATCTGAAAGGGCAATTTTTCTTTTCTGCTTCCCAACCATGAGAATGACCGCTTTGATTAGTTCCTGAAGCCATATGACTGCCTTCAGATCCTTCCTGAAAAGTTATTTGTGCTGTGTGCATATCTGGAGTGCTGTGTAGGATCTGGAAAGCATGACTGACATGCTTTAAGAAAGTAAAAGAAATTGAGTTAACTTGTTTAGTTTCTTTTCTTTGCCACATTTGTAGTCATTGTTGCAAAGTTCCTCAAAGCCCACACACTGCTGATTCTAGTTCGAACTTTTGATCTTGAATTAACAAGACCCCATCTATGATAAGCATTCTTTCTTATAACTGTGTGCATTTATTTGGCACAGATAAGAATGGGACCCTGATTATGGGATCAGAATCTATTTAGCTCAACAAAGTAGTGATAAATGACAATAGTTCATGTATATAATAAAGCTTTCAGAAGTGGTTGGCATTATATACTCTTTGGTGTCTTGTATTACATATAAACAACATTGTTTTACTTCCTATTCCATTATTGATATTAAACATCTCTTTTCCCTCCAATCTCACACTTTTCTTACACTAGATACAAAAAATTCTGTACTAAGAAAGAACTGAGTAAATGTGTGTCAACCCTATCTTAGCTATTTGCTGAATCAGCCATTTCATCAAGTATAATTGCATTTTCTGAATTCTTATTGTATCTTGATCTTAAGAAGACAATTACCTAAAATATCTGTATTTAAAGGTAACGTTTTTGCTTTTCTAGAAAAGCTTCAAAATTTCTCAGTTGAGTAAAGATAATGGCCAATTTACTTTTCAGTAGGGTGTCAGCAATGAGCTGCTCTTAGGACATTTCTCCACCTTCCCTCTCCTGCCCTGTCTCTGCCTTGCAACAAACCATAATCTTTCAATGCTTTTGTGATAAACAATAACTGAACAAAAACTTTACTATTTGAAAAACTCAACTGCTTCAATTGTTCAGCTCTCGTATTCTGTGTTTTGTAGTTACAATCCATACAAAAGAATATTCTATGAAAGGAGCATAGCAAGTTTTCTGCTCTACATCAGCATTCTTAGTTTAAACATTCCTGCTATTTTTAAAGGGCATCATAAGGCTACAGCATATGGTGCTTGTTTGAGTAATGTTGCACCTGAATGAATATACTGTGTCTCTTTAAAAGTTACGGCTTTGTTCTGACTATAAAACACGTTTGTGCATTAGTGTACTTCCTGAAATTTAAACAAATCATGGTGTTTTACTTTTTACATATAATCTGCATAGCCAAGGTAGTGTTTGAGTCATCTAGAAGATCTGATGCTCAAAATAGCTGCTCTGCACACGTATGAGCCCATCAGCAGGGGTATGTCCCAGGAGGACGATGCAATGATGTTCTCTCAGTTTCTTTATAAATATATATATATATTTTACACAGAATAAGAGGATGTCAGGTGCTCGTTGCCGTGTTGACATATGCTGTTACCCCTGTTCATAGTGATGACAGGAATGGCAAAAATTACACCCTATATCTTCTGACCTTCTTTCCTTTTGTAGATCCCTTCCAGTTCAAATCCTGTTCAAGTTGTGGGGATTTGATAAGAACATGTCCTATTGGCCCCTAGTCTGTACTTGGGCTGTCTTACACTCGAGATATTGCCAGCCATTTCTTGTCTTCACTAGCTATAATTGCGTTAAGATACGATGAATGGCCGTCCATTTTGATAGAGATGTGTAAGAACATGTTTTATATTGAAAGAAAGCCTTTTTTTTTATTTTTAAGGAAATGGAAGAGTAAAAGCCTATTCTTTCTCCCGTTAAAAGCAAACACTGATTTTCGCTGAGCTCAGATGTAACATGTCTGATCTATATTTGTTGGGATGGTTCTCAGGAACTGAGGTCTAATCTGACGTGATGTCTAGGCTCTGTATAAAGATTGTAGTAAAATATGATTTTTATTATTATTAAGAAGTCCCTTGGGAATCACCAGGAGAGACCTCTCTTCTCTGCATTCTTTTGGAAATCGGTTATGTTTGTTTGCAAGGATAGGACATACTAACATATTCACTAATTAATCTTAACAGACTTTAGATTTTATAAACTTTACTAACATCAAAAGGAGCCACAGAGTAGTTACCAGTGATGCATTGGTAATTTGAATGTGTGTTTCAAAAGAAGGCAGCATTCAGTGAAATTGGAATGACAGTTCTGTTTCAGCGTCTTCATTCTAAAAGAGACAAACCCTTCAGAGATGTCAGCAGCACCTTAGCATTTAGCAAACCCACAATATCCCAAAGCCAAAGTGATGACAAGTGCTTGGGAGACCAAAATGTGCCTGTGCTATAAACATTTGTCTGAAGGTACTAATGTTATGCTTTACTCCATTGCTCTCAAATGTAGCTTATGTAGATCAAGAACAACCCGTAGTATCACCAAAGACTTAGTGGGTATTAGTAGAAAGTAAGATAGAAAGTATCAGGCAGATAAGCAAGTACATTTTAGAGGGAGAGCTTCTATTAGTTGCAATTAAAATACCAAGTCCTAAAGTTTGGTCCTATTCCTGCCTTATTGCTTATACTGTGGCTCAGCTGAAGAGCTCCTCTCATGAAAAAGGATGATATTTTTGTTTGTGTGAAAGGCAAGATAAAATACATGTAGGAGCTGCTGTGGGCAAGGCATTGTCTTAAGTTTATGAGTCATGCCTGTGAAGGCTTTAATATGTATTGGCCAAATGCTGCTTGCTGGGGCTCTCCCAGATTTCCCCGCTGGACCAGGTTCTACCTTCATTCAAGTGTTGCTTTCCAACTCTGATTGTACCCCTGAATGCACCTCAGTTACCTTAGTAACCAGAGCTATATTTTTGATGTTTAAGGTGGCAGGCACATTTGAAATTGCACAATCCAATTCTGCTCTGCCACATGGCTGTAGAAATGGCAGTCATTATGGACATGTAGAGGTAGAATTGGTTATTAAGATGGTAAAGCTAGAGAGTAGATATCAATAGTGTTATAAGTGAGTGGTTTCTGAACCCTTTCATGTTGTGCTCTGTCTAGGAGAGTACAAGTCCTCCCTTTCTCAATTCACAGAGAAAAAAAGTGTGTATAAATCAGTGTGAAGACTGAGAAGGCAAAATGAAAATTTATCTTGGATGCAATTGTTTATACCATGCATCTCACTGTAATGCTTCTTTTTTTCTTTTTTTCTTTTCTTTTCTTTTCTTTTCTTTTCTTTTCTTTTCTTTTCTTTTCTTTTCTTTTCTTTTCTTTTCTTTTCTTTTCTTTTCTTTTCTTTTCTTTTCTTTTCTTTTCTTTTCTTTTCTTTTCTTTTCTTTTCTTTTCTTTTCTTTTCTTTTCTTTTCTTTTCTTTTCTTTTCTTTTCTTTTCTCCCTGTAAACAGAATTTGCTGGTTATTAATGGGAATGCTGTTTTGATTGTTCACAGCCCCATTTGTTATTTAGGAACTGCTGACAAAAGATGGCTGGTATTGATTATGCTGATAGACTGCTCAATCAGAGAAGCAGCGTAGGAAAAAAGATGTGGCCTTAATTTTGGTATCTTTGTTGTTAAAGTCAAGTTTTTAAATACAATTAAAAAATGGTAAAAGCCCAAAGCTGAGCAGCTTAACTGCTGTGTTGCCAAAGATGTGGATCACCATTACAGTCTGTCATGGCTTGAATAGGAAAGTTGCAGATGTTACAAGTTTCTTTTTACGGTTTAAGTTGCAGACATAGCCTCAACATTGTTTTCTCCCTTGATTGTAGATTGGAGACAGAGTCATGGCTTTTGTAAACTACAATGCATGGGCTGAAGTAGTATGTACCCCGGTAGAATTTGTCTACAAGATCCCAGATGACATGAGTTTTTCTGAAGCTGCTGCATTTCCCATGAACTTTGTAACTGCCTACATGATGCTCTTTGAAGTTGCTAACCTAAGAGAAGGCATGTCTGTGCTGGTTCACTCTGCAGGAGGTGGGGTGGTAAGTTGGAATTTCTCTTATTTTCCTGTCATCCCGTGACTGAAAAGAGCCAGATACTGCTTTTGGTTTGGTTTGATACCCGATATGCCTATATGAGGGGTTGTGATGAGCAGGAACTCCATCAAAACACTGATGCAAATGGTTGGCAGGAGCTTCTGGTGAAATAAAAATGCTATGACCATTGACTCTACATAAAAATACCTCCAAAACACTTTAGAAGTTAGTTAAAGATTGAGAAGTAAGTGTTACTTCAAACTTTGTATCCCTAAGTTTATGCACCTTGTACTTGTTCTTTGTGAAAGAAGGCTATAATGAAAGGATTAAATAAATCAGCTCCCTGCATAAGGTATTTGTAGGTAACCATAATCCTCTTTGCAGTACATAGCCCTGTTGGAATACTCCTGCAGATGCTGTGTGCATGTGTGATGTTTTCCCTGTGAATGGCAGTGTAGTTTTTTTCCTTTGTTGCGGAGGGATTGAAAGCAGTGAAAAATACTATCATCCCAAAGCTGAGGAAAATAGCATACAAATACAGAATTTGAGTCAGTGGTGGCTGCTGCATGCCATGGGTTGGATCATCAGTAAAGAGGCATTGCATTGCATGGGTGAAGCAACAGCTGGATGAATTGGGTGGAATACCAGGCCACACGAGGAAACCATAAGCGAGCACTTAGTGTTACCAGTTGCTTGAACTATCTCTTTGGGAAAAAAAATCTCTCTTTTGGAAAATATGTAAGCTGGTACAAAATATTAAGATACCAACAGGGGAGTATGTTTACACTTGAAATTGCACAGTCGTCTTCCATAAGACCGATTTTATGACCGAGAACATTAGCAGATCTCAGCCTTCTAAATCGGAGCACCTCTTCTGTTTTTCTGTTATGCCTTATGTATGATAAATTAATATTCTGTTGTCTACTGAAAGCTGGTAGGCAGCCCAAACACCTTAGCCTAATTCTGTGTCCTTTGACCTTCTTTCAGGTTCTCATATAAATAAAAGCTGTTATCAAAGAAAAAAATTCACCAGTTCCCTACATGAAATGTTTTTAGCTAACAATAATCCTACTTGCAGTAAATGGTCCTCTTGGAATACTTCTGTAACTGAATGGAATTTATAATCTTATTATGGTTCGGCACAGTACAACCTACAGCATTATGGCTGACTTTATTGTTCTGTAATATTAAATCTTTTCATGTGGAATTCAGGACTGTTAAAGCAACATGAGGCCACACATTCAGGATATTCTAAGACTTTGCGTTTACCTGAAGGGTTGTCAGCCCAGCTGACACTATATGGACCCAGGCTGAGTGTATGGAGTTAGCAAGACACCCTGTGCATATGCACGTCTTCAGAGAAAATGAACTCCTTGTCCCTGTGAGGATAAAATGTTCTTGCTACCTTCTTTCTCTCTTCCTTTTTCTTCCTTTCTCTCCCTTTTTCTAACATTGCTCACCTTTAATTATTTCCTTCTCCTCTTATTTAAGCACTGTTAACACTATCAACTCACACAGTCTTCCTCACTAGTGTCCAAACCCTCTGCCGGGTTGTTCTGTAAGGTACTGCTGCCTCCCTTGCTGTCACAGACACCCAATGAGCATCTTTCCACTAGTCCTCTGCTGTGGCTGCCTCCTCTCAGAGCAGCTGAAGGAGGGACAGGTTGTGTCTGGCTGCCAGCAGAACAGGGAAAAACATATTTTTTCCCTGTTAAGTAATTAAATAAAACAGTGTTTCCAGAGGCAAGTCCGGCAGTCTGGGAAGAAACTGGGCAATAGCTGGTGTAGGTCTGTGTGTGATCTGGGGAGGACTGCACGTAAGATGGAGCTGGGGCTGACTAGCCTGCAAGACAGGGTGCTGATCCCTGTGGCATGGGGGAAGAGTACCTGTGCAGTCTGTTCTGAGTAAGGCTGTTCTTTGTAAGTCTTTTCTTTGTAAGGGAGCAGGTGTTACTGGAACTGGAAAGGAAATGCTTTTCCCAATGCTTGATAGGTCTTACAGGTAAGCTCTCACTCTGGAGATTATTTTTTTCCCTCTTGTACTAACTAGACAAAGATTTCAGAGGACACGTCTGTATTCCTCCTTAAACCTCTCTAATACTCTGTCCATTAATCCCTTGAAAAATGTAACAACCTCCATCGAACATATTATTTTCACAAAGTGCTTTGCTAATAAAACAGAAAACCTGCAATTCAGTTTTCAACACAAACTTCACTATGTGAAGAGATTTTTTTTGTGCTGTTGCTTTAATAGATACAAGGCCCATTAACATTTTCAGCAAGTGGAAAACCTGTCCAGTTTGTTTCTAAATGCCATAGAAATTCCAGAATACTTTAATGAGACAATAGGCTCCCTGTGGGACTAGAAGTTTGTAATTGTTCCTTCTCGTTATACAAGATCATTATTTTAGCCATTTCATGCAGTTTACAAAGAAGAACTTGTTGCTTCGAAAATATTTGTGAGCTTCTTTGTTCTGGCTCTCCAGTCCTCTTTAGGAGAATTCTGCAGCGATTTAAAAAAAAAAAACTGAATCGGGGAAAATTCTCAACAACCTTTACTTATGTATTGCCTCAGTTTATTTATGTGCCATATTTCTGGTTGTAGATGTATTTCTGGATGTAGATGTAGTGAGGAAACTAAAGCAATTGCCTTCACATCTGTGCCTGGGGTATGTTTTGTATGGGATGGTATCATTTAATATCTGACAGGATGCTTTCAATAAGGCAGTGTACCTATTTCCAGATGTTCCAGGGGACATCAGAAGATGATGCAGAGAAAAAAAAAAAAAAAAACACTCAAGATAACTGATACTGAAAAAAAAAACAAACAACTCGCACATGCCTCTTTTTTTCAGTTACAGAGACTTGAATCCTGTTCCATATACCAGATCAATACCCTCCCTGCCTCCTACTCATCTAAAAGGTCAGGGCATCATATGATCTTCTCTGCTCATGGCAGGAAACGTGTATAGTTGTAGGGAAGCGCCTTGCCTCTGTGAACTAGGAGAAGAAATGTGGACAGTCACAAGCTCTGCCTCTGGCAATGCATGATGTAGCCATCCACTGTAACTTCTCTAAAGAGAAAGACCCCGCTGCAGTGCTTAGAAAGGGGGCTTGAAAGGAGAGATTGTGTTTGCTTTTGTTTCCTAGGGTCAGTTTGTTGACTTTGATTGTTTGCAATGGGGGCTGCTTTGGGGGGTTTGTTTGTTTTTCCTCTTTTTCCCTCTTGAGGTAGGGGAGGTTAAGAGAGGATGACTCTCAGCTGCCAGCCAGGGCAGTGAAGTAGAAATTTTAGGGGCCTTCTGGGAAAGTGTGGTATAGGCTCATGTCTGATCAGATGTAAATGAGAAATCTTGCAAATCATTCTGTTATCATTGCTCTAATGTTACGGATCAAGATCTAACAAGGACAAGGCTGGTCATATGCTGTCTTTCAGGCCTCTGCCTGGCAGGATACTTAACACTTCTGTTTAAGCAGACCATTATATTGATTAGTAGGGAAATTCGATAGTTAACAAGAGATATAATTGTATTGTATGTATAGAATTTAAATGCTTAAAGCTAGTGTAAGTGCCCTTCTGAACTGATTTCTAAAATATGGAGAAGGTCAGCTAACACTGAACTTCAAAAACTTCCAGTTATACTCACATAGAAATTAATACTCAAAAATATGAGGAGTTTTTTCTACAGTAAGCTATATGTTCTTGTATACATCCAGTTGAGAAACTAGCTTATCTTAACTGTAAAACTCTGTAATTAATGTTTGAAATGACCATCAGACTATAGTAGAATAGCTCCCTTCACAAATACACTCAATTGTCTTTTTTTAGAGTGAAGCCAAGTGGCATCTGAGGAAAATAGGCTGAGAAAACTGAGCATTAGCATGCACCCCACTGGGACTGATCTGCTATATGAAGCAATTAGTTCTCTAAAATGAAGACTGTGTAAGTCAGTGCAAGCCACAGCACAGGCTTGTATGAGATTACATTAGTAATTTTAAGAACAACTACATAAACTTGTGAACTGCATCCTGGACTAATTGAATTAGTATAAATACAGGACTGCTGTATTAAAAATCAAAATGAAGCAAAAAAAAACCAACACCCTTATGATCATCACTTCTAGCTATAATAAATACAATCTATGACATCTACCTGGAAAGTCAATTCTTTCAGGGATTTAGATCTGTTAGAGACTGCCATTATGCCCATTTGCTTATTTGTTTTTTTATATGCTGCTTGTTCTGGCTATTTGGAACACAAAACTTTGTTCATTTATCAAAACCGTGTGAACACCTCAAACTCATCACTTAACCTCTCAGATGCAAGGCAGAATTATTAGCCAGTTCTTTAGCATTTCAGTCTCACAGATGCTAGAACTAAGCTGCGTTAAAGACACAAGTATCGACTGCTGTCCTGAAGCTCTGATCTGACCTTCCCTTTCATGCTCAGCAGCAGAGGAGGTGCGAGTAAGTTACAGATAAAAGCTCTCATGTTTGAATTTGAAGAATAAATCTGACTTGGCAACAGATTTAGGTCATCCTGGCAGGATTGGTTACTGCTTGGCAGGAACCCTCATTTTTATTGCTTCTACCCTCATAAATTGCAAATATTTGAGGATGTGTTCCAAACTGAATCACCAAAGTAGTGATATTTATCTGACAAAGAACTGGCACTCCTTAGTAAATGTGGTCACATGCTATCACAGGAACCCCTTCAAAAGAATTATTAGATTATTAGATTTCTTCTTTAAAAATATAGCTCTGCATTTATCCCTTCAAATTGTCTCTCCTCTGTCTTGCTTGTGGATAAGTCTTTCTCAATTTCCAGACTTGATTTGTAGCCAGCTAATGTATCTGTGTTATCTTTTGTTGTCCCTTTTTTTTTAATTAGCTTTTCTCTCATCTTGGGACAGTTCCTTCAGATCTCTTTGGTAGTATGTATATTTGTACGTGGTTAGAAAGATGCCCAGAATCAAATATTTCCTTGGCTGATATTTTTCAGGTTGAAAGCAGGCTTGCTTGTTCATACTCCTTTTCCAAAAGCTGCAATGTCTGTTTCGTTGGTCATCCTGTTGGTCCATGCAGACACATACTTATTTCCTGGGCTTTGAGCTGGTTGGCTGCAAAGCAGCAGTAGGCCAATATGAAAGCCAGTCTTGTCTTCTAAAATAGGTCTCTCAGCATCCCTGATCCTTTTAAACATTGTATGGGCTGATTGAACTTAGGTCTGTCTGCACATAGCAGGTAGGAGTACATTAAGTAGCACTCATGACTTGTGTTTGAGTCAGTTCTTCTTGAATGTGCATAATTGGGATTTACTCCACTCTTCTGATGGTCCTGGCCAGCATACTGTACAATGGCATTACCACTTTCCGATCTGCTAAAACCTTTACCTAATACTTCCCAGGACTGCACTTGCTATTTTCATATTAGCAGTTCATAGCCACTCTGCATTTGATGAATACACCCTAAGTGCTTTTCTCCTATTTCATCTCCTTCAGACAAGAAAGAGAATAAATCAGCTCACACAGAGCTGTGTGTAACCAAGGCTAGGCTGCATTCAGTATCCAAGCTATCTCGTTTAAAGCCAGACAGGGCACCTCTACATTGTGCTGCACTGTGCCATGTGAATGCCTCTAAAGCATGGATGTGCTCCCTCAGCAGCCCGGGAAAGTCCCAGTGCCATGCCTGAGTCTATTTCCAGACACTGCCTCAGAGCATAATCTGTTAATCAAACACAAAAGCTTGGTGAGTCATACACAAAAAGCAATTTCCCTGACCAAAGCAGCCTGCAGTCCCTGAAGGCCTTTCTTTTTGCCTCTCACAGCCCTGCACTCCCCAGAGGACATGTCCTTTCCCTGAGTCCCCTGCTGAGTCATGTCACACACAGGCAGTGCTAAGCTCTTCCTTGGCTGTTCAGCTTTTAGGATAGAGTTTATGTGCTCTGGGCAAGAATCTTGGCTGCCGTACGCTCTCGTAGCTCCCCTTAAGTGCAGCGGCTTTATACCAGATGAAGATCCAGCCGTGAGGCTTGGTTGCACCCCAACTTCACATTTTTCAAGGGAGGGAGGAAAAAACATCCCCTGGTGATAGTTGCAGAAAATAAGAGAGTCTGAGTAAAAAGAGGTCGTTATTTCGCGGTGACTCTTTCCCATTCCCTCTCCTCCAAAACTTACTGTGGTGCACTGAGTGTAACAGATGCTGCCCTAATGCTTGTTCAGCTTGTCCACTCTGCAATGTTCACCTGAGTGTTTGGTTTCCAATTTCCTTTGCTATAATTGGAAAAATAACACCTTCAGGAAGTGCAGCTGACTTCTCCAAATACCACAGAAACATCTTCCTTGATGCCAGTAGATGTCTTCTCTTGCAGTTTTCTTACTACGCTTGTGTACTTTGTACCACCTTCAAATACGGTTATGTGGCATCAAAGCACTTTGGAAGCATGCATTCTGCTCACATTCAGTGCCAGACAGGTTTCTTGTGCAAGAATAAGTATGAATTATTTTTGAAAATACTGTAGCACCTCTGGGCTGCACAAATATACCTGGAAACAATCATTTCTTAGTGATGCTATTGGTTCTCACAGATGCCGTTTTGCTGAGTGGTATCTTTTAGATGGTTTGTTCTCTTTTGCTATGAGGTTGGGCTCAGTGTTTACAACAGCAAAATATAATGAGCAGAAAGGGTGCTTTCATGAAAGAATACTGAACTGTGAGTGCTGTCAGTCAGTATGCAGCTGGGCCACCAAACCTATGTCTGGGCTGTGCCTTTAGGTCAGACCCTTTCAGAAAGTCAGTAACTTACAGTTTTATTTATACTTCAACCAGTGTTAAGTTAGTATTAATATGATGATTAGATTAGTAAGTTTTCTTCTGTTCATGCTTTTCATATTGACTTTTCAATGTACAGGACGTATATAGTTTTTACTTTTGAATTGTTTAAGTAACAGAACAATGTTTAATTTTTATTTTTTAATCTATTTTTCCCTTCTTTTATGTGATTATCTCAATAAGAGAAGTTTCCAATCCTGCAGGTTTAAAGTCGTGTTTTATAGCAAAGGAATGCAAAGAAAGTTCAATCTTTCTATTGGAACTAAAACAGATAGCAGTGTATCCATTTATAATAGATTCTATAATAATTACATGTTTGGATTAGGGTAAACATACTGGCTTTATAAAGAGACAGGATCCCTTGAAAAGAAATCAATCAAACAGACTTCAAAGCTAGAGAGATGCAAGACTCCCATGTCAAATCCAATGTTAGGAGACATGCTTCATTTCCACAGAACGCTGCAATGCAAGTTATGCATCTCTTTGAGGACACACTGTGTGGAGTTCTGCATGATAAGCAGCATAAGTGTGTGTGTGTCTGTGTGTGTGTACTGATAGATGTTAAAGCAGATTAATTCAATTTTAAGGAAATATTTTGTAACCATGTCTATCACTTCAGTGAAGCAATCAATCGATTTATTCAAAGACTGCTAAATCCTATTAAAAGTAAAGTTAAGTGTTCAAGTGAGAATTTTTTTTTTCCATTTATGAATTTTCCCAGGTGCAGGAAGCATCTAGGTAGTATTTAGATGTGGAAATTTACATCATGTGTAAAAAATCAGATGTGTGAAAAGCTTTATTTTTTGTGTTTTAAACAATGCCTTTCTATTTAGACACCCACTCAGAAGGTTTTGGAATTCATATACTATTTCTGATAGCATGGTGCCTGCTTCTCTGTCTGTGTGAAAGCTGAAGGGTAACAGAGATGATGTGGTTTTGTCGGGGCAGGGAGGGGACAGAAAACCTTCTTTTATTTTTCTACCACAAAGCAGTTTTTAGGAATCCAAAGGAGAGGACAGTACTTGTGTGTCCCTGAGGTCAGGGTGAGAATGTGCAGCGGGACTGGAGTCAGCTTGGAGATCTCACCTGCTCCTCCATGGCCCTGGGAAAGGACTGTTCCTCCTTCCAGCTGCAGAACTCTTTGTGCATATTTCATTTGTGAACCATGGGCATTGTGAGCACTGGGACCCTAAGTACTTACAACTACTGTGTATAGCCCTTTAAACAAAAGGTACTAATCCAAAAGTAGCTAAATGACTTGAGGGATTAGAAAAGAGATTTAAGAGCGAGTTGCATAGCCACAGTGCTTTTTTGGAGCTTAGTCGAATTCCACAGAAATTAGTGAAACGGTGGAGTTCATAGGTTGAGTTCAGTTCTCCTGCTTTGGGGAGGAAGGCATTCTAAGCCCAATACCAGCCTTTATTCCTAGATTTTTGAAATACAAATATTAGGACCACTTTGCACTAAAATAAGTACAAACCAGTGTCAGGTTAAGATCTTCAGAAAGCTGTAGAAGAATGTTTCATGGAATTGCCTCAAAATACTTCAGTGATCTTGTTCATCCAATTATAAAAATACTGGTCATATGAATCAGTTTTAGGCTTTAAATATCCCCAGAAAGTATTCTGACCTGGGGTTTTAGATAATCTTGTCTCTGTGGGGGGTGAACTAGCCAGTTTGAGTCAAGAAGAAAATAGGTGTTGGTTTTTTTTGTGCATTTCTCCTATTTATTTGACAGTCATTTAGTTAAATGTTAATCATCTTCTGCAGGATGAAAAACAACACGTTTTCTGCTCTAATATTTGACCTTTTAAACATGAACTGTTTTTGATTCAGGATACATTAATTATCCCTTGTCTTCCTGAGTTAGATTGAAAATGCAGAAAACTAATTAGAGAATAGATCAATAATGTCAGAATTTCACTCCACTAGCATACATTATAAAATACTGATTTATCTAAATTACTGTGGGTAGTGGTTTTCTGGAAGAGACAGAAAATGAGAAGGGGATTGCTAGTGAAAATGGCTGAGAAAAGGAGAGATACAAAAGTCAGATTATTTTTTCTTGCAATTTTATGTTACAATATTTTTGGAGGCTTTAGACTAAGACGATAAGTAATAGAGAAATGAAGCATGAGAAGAGTGAAACCTTTTCTGCTCCTAGAAGATATTATATCTTGCGAGATGAGGCCCCGCAGGAAGAGATTTGCCTATGATTTCTAATAGATTAAGGATTCCAATCCAAGAAAATAGTGGATGATTTTAAAAAGAAGAGGTCATTTATGTTTGGTATTGGATTATCGTGCTACAAATCAACATTCAGATCTGGGTCCTGCTGTAAGTTTCTCTGAGCCACTGGACATGTTGTTCAGTTTGCTGTGCTATTTCCATTTCTCACTTGTAAAGGAAGAATTACAGCGCATCCCTCCTCTTGCTCCCTTCTCTTTGTCTCTTGGTACCTGCCCAAGATCCCAGAACTGTGCCTTGCTGTTCAGCTGTTTACTGACTAACCCAGTAGGAAACCAATTTGAAACTCCTGGATGCCACCATATAAAAATAATACTGCTGTCCTCTTGAGATGTTCAACTTAGATGACTGTCACTAGCAATTACATTCAGCATTATATGGGAAGATGCCAAGACCCCCAGGGTATGCAGGATTATCCAATTATTCTACTGTAAATGAAAGCCAAGCACTGATTACTGGTATTTACATACTAATAATCAGGGTTTCTGGTTGGAATGAACTGAAATGTGTTTATCCATGGATGATTTTACTGGTCATGCATACAGTTTACAAATGACAATCTTTTAGCTGTAAATATAAGTAAGAATCTGCTAAATTTAGTCAGACATTATTTTCAGAATCACTGTGCCATTTCTTGCTTCTGAGCATATCCATGTAAACAGTAGCTCCAGTGGAATAATGTGGTTGCAATGAGAGGCAGAATTTGGCTACTAGAGGTCTATATTCTGTTTGTTAGTGTACTAAGAGTAAAATAATAATAATAATAAAAAAGGTGGAAGAAATGACCTGTTAGGATCTTTTTTGAAATCCAGATGACTCAGTGTTTAAAGCAGTACTTCCCTTCTCTCAGCCTCGTGAAGTTACAGGTTATAATTTAGAAGTTAAATTTTTCTGGGGACTGAAGCTGGAGAGGCCAAGTACAGACATTTGAAGGCACAAATCCTGCAGTGCCCCAAATCCTTTTTAGACACTGGCATGGCATCTGATTGACCTTGCTGGATTTTTGCCCAGACGCAGTCTTCCATCTTCTGGGAGGTTGCCGCAGAGGCCATGTGGCAATCTGCGAAGGGTCTTGAGCAGCTTGGATCCAGCAAGCTCACAGGAGCACACTGCCCTTGTTGGGTTCCATCAGATATCTGTCTGCATGCAGAGGGCTTGCAAGATTACAATTGATAATGGACTTTTGCTTTGAGGAAGAGAGAGGCATCTCAGTGTTATCTGTCTCTTGTGAAAACCACAGGCTGGAAGAGTGTGCCATGAAGACAGAATCCTTTCTCTGACTCCGTGCCTAGCCCTGCAAATATGCTTCCATCAGAATTTGACCCACATCAGTTGGAATTCTAAGGGACACCTGCATGAGTTTGGGAGAACACCTGTACGAAGCAGAGCAAAAATTTGTTTTTGATACAAATACTTTGTGTGCTTCTTTTCCAGCCTGACAAGCTTCTGCTCTTGTTCCAGTTGCTCTAATTTAGGGGTAGTTATAGCAATGTGATACCCGTGTGTGTCAATGGATGCATATATGTTTGTGTAGATGGGAGGAAGTCAGGCCTGCCTGTCATGGAGCAAGAAGACTTCTCTTTTTCAGTATTGTAATTTTCTTCTTGGCATTAGAAAGGAACAGTTCTGTTTCAAAGCCCAGAAATTAAAAACATGACATTAAATGTACATGTTATATACTGCAGGAACTTATTACAAGCTCAGGATAGAAAAGAACAGGCTCACAATGTGGACGCTGGGGAAGCTGAGAGTATATGTACTAGGAGAACTACTTCCCTGTTCATGCTTTAGGCCATTTGCTCCCCTTCACTAATGGATTACTTTTGAAGATGGGGCATTGGCCTAAATGAACCTGTTAGTGTGACTCATGGCTATTCCTGCATTCTGAATCATCAATCGTAATTTTTGTTATTAATACGAGGTAAAACAGATTTGCTCTACTATGCAGTATTTGTCACACCAAATTGCTCTCTCCTACTGCAACTATAAGAAAATGTAATCACTGAGAAACAGTATATGGTGCACTGGGACTGACTCAACTAGACCTGCTGTATTATGACCACAAAAACCCAAAGAATAAAAGCTGTATCTAAGTGTTTTTAGACTGAAAAGCTGAATCAAGTATTTTTACATTATCTGCCAGAAATTTTGTTCTGGAATAAGGTGCTGTGAGGCCTTCCTGTGAACAGAGGAGGTTAGAATTGCATGTGGAAGCAGCTGAGGTATGAGGTGCTGATGTTACTGACGAGTCCTTGGGGAAAATGCAAAGGAGAAAGCAAGAAATATTTCTGATGTGCTCTTTCAGTTATCATTTTTGGTGTTCCTTGTAAATTAATATCATTTCCCTTGAATTACGCTGCTTTTGTTAAAAGAACAAGGAGAACTCTTTTCTAATGCAATTTTGATAGATTAATTTAATTTTATCCCTGCACTTACTTTGTCTTCAGCATATCCTTTTGATTTAAGTGTATTTTTCCTATGACTGAATTGCTTTGCAGTGGTAAGAAATTAGTTTGGGAAGTGCTTGAACATATTTGGTGATGGATTTTGCCGTGTCACGAGTGAATTGGTAACTGCAAAGTCTGTCAACCAATTTCCATGTCAGTGAACTAACATACTGATATGCTTGCAGGGTCAAGCTGTTGCTCAGCTCTGCTCGACTATTCCCAATGTTACTGTTTTCGGAACAGCTTCATCTTTCAAACATGAAGCAATCAAAGACTCAGTAACTCACCTGTTTGACAGAAATGCAGACTATGTGCAAGAAATAAAAAGGTAATCTCTCCCTCCCCCCGCAACTAGTATCTGGCAAAATATATATTCCCCATAGCAACTGGCATAATACTATGAAAAACACTGGGTTAATCATATTTTTGGGAAGAGATCACATTTTTGAGTTCAGGAACTGAAGTAAAATAAAGATACTATAAAACTGTCTAGATCTGCACTACAGGAGACAAAATAGCAAGCATCTCTGTATTTCTTTATAAGCAACATAAACTTTGTTTGTCCATGTTCATGCTTGGATGTCTGCTGTCAGCAAACTAAATACAGTAAAAAAGAATACATATGCTAACAGAAGACTACTTCACTGCATCTAATCTGCATATGTAGTAGCTCAGAGTCAGTACTCAATTCAGGATAAGAAGAGTACTCAATTCAGAGTAAGAAGTTTTCAGCAGATCTGTAAGTTATCCAGGTTTTAGGGGAATTCTCTGGTATGATTCCATCTGCTTGTGTTTTTGCCTTCTGCCAGGGACTGATATCACAGCATGTGATGTCTGTTTTGATTTCACATCCTTAGATTTTGTTTGTTTGCATTCAGATTAGAATCATCCTGTTGCCTTCTGAAGTCCTGAGTGCTTCTGTTTCCATTTACATGTTTTCAGATACTTTGTTGTCAAGTCTGTCTTTTAGATACTGATGTTGATAAAGGTGGCAAACATTGGAATTAATAAGAAGATCTTAGGAAAAAAAAATGTCTTTTTTGTTTTGCTTGTCAGATAGATTAGAGAGAATGTTTTTCCTTGCATCTTGTATCTGTCAAAATACTGGGTTATCTAACTGGGCATAACAAAGAAATTTTTCAAAGGGGCCCCCCAAGGTAGTAGAGTTCACAGACTTCCTGTCAAACTTCTTCATTCCTCAGAATGATGGCAATGTCTCCTATTGCAAAGTGAGATTTCTTTCTTGCTTTTTAGAATCTCAACAGAAGGAGTAGATATCGTTTTGGATTGTCTGTGTGGAGAAAATACTGGGAAAGGCCTCAGTCTTCTTAAACCACTTGGGACTTACATTTTATATGGTGAGTGGAAACAGACAGGTACTTGAAAACTAAGCAAACAGGTATTTCAAAACTAAAACTTTGCTGTGCTTAAAATCTCTTAAAATCACCCTTTCCAAAACTGGACGTGTATCTAGGTGGCTACCATGTGATAATTTATCAATTCAGCCATTTCCAATAAAGGATTTTAGTGAAGATAAGCATGGACTAAATTATTGAGAAACAACAGCTAATACAAAGAAAGTCTATAAAAATATAAATCCAACATGAAAATGAATGTATGTTTCATTCATTCATAATCAAATGTTATGGAAGAGAAATGTAGGAGCAAACTTGGATCTCACGTCATAGGAATTGCTGTGTGGCCAAGAAAACTCTTAACATAGTTCTTTGTGGGAGGAGAACTTAGTGGAAGCTTTCAGGAGGAAACCTATTGTTTCTATTCAACATGACTTTGAGGAATTCAAGCCCAGGTTTCTGTTCACAAATTTCTAATCATGTACATTGAGTGCTCCACATACCCAGTAAACGTGTTGTCCCTGCAGTTCTGCCAGGTTGCCATGTTGTTTGTTGATGATGGAACCACAGTCAGCCAAGCTTCTGTATGTAGGAGACAGCTGAAGGGATCGCTCAGTTCTGCAAATGAAGAACACATCCGTATTGTAGTGGAAAATGCAATGGCATCACTGATAAGCATACCTGCTTCCCTGGACTTTCATCTAGTGGTCGTAACAAAGAATATGTTGTGACTCAAATATCTGCTTGGACTGTACAAGCTGCCTGTTTATAATGAAATCACTGCCAGTGAATTGCCATTGTATTTGTTAGCAGGTTAAAATGTACGATATATGTATATTCACACATGGTAGTCAGGCCTTTGATAGATAACTGTATCTGTTAATGAAAGACAGGACATCCGTGTGGTGACCAGTGCTATATATTGGTCTGAGACTAATGGCATTTTACTGGAAATAAATGGATAGCTATAGAAGAGATTTGGTGTCAGAATGCCTAGTAGCACTGAAACGGTTCTTGCTTTTGAAAGATTTAATAGTTTATGTTTTTGTCATCCCACAATATCTATTAACTTGTAGGGTTCTGTCCCTTGGCCTCTTTGTTATTTATTCTCAAAGTAAAAGGACATCTACTAATCCCTTGTCAACCTGAGGAGAATTTTTTTTTTCTTGCAAATGGAAACAGTTTCTTGGAATAGAAACAATTCTACCTATAATAAATGGTCTGCTTGTCAGCATGTATTAACTTGTGTGTCTATGTACTCATCTTTTACAGGTTCATCTAACATGGTTACTGGGGAGACAAAAAGCTTCTTCAGTTTTGCAAAATCAGTAAGTGTTCTAGTGCTGTGATTCTGCTCTACTTTCCTCTGACTTCAGTCTTCTGAACTTCATCTCCATTAAGTTGTTACTTCTGATATTGCTAAAAAGTTTTATGACTGCAATGTGGTCTGACATGTTTTATTCTGATATGACAGCTAGACAGGAATTGGAGCTGTGTGCAGTGCACATTTAAATTGTTAGCTATCATGTATCTCCTATCACAGCTAAGCTTAGCTAGACTGCATTGTTTTTTCACTTACAGCAGAATATCATATCCATGGATATAGACCACCGTACCCTGCATGTTCCTCGTTTCTGAAAACACTGCTGTGAATTAAAGGAGATATATCTCTTATGACTGGGCTTGCCAGTCATTTCCAACTTTTCAAAAATTAGTTCTATAAAGAAATGCAATTTTCAGTTCTCCTTGTTCAAGTGACATCAAAGAGATGGTGATGTTACACTTGTTTTCTAGCTGACGATGTCAACAAACACAAATTTCAAAGAATTGTTCTTCAGCTTATTGAAAAAAAATCTGCTCAGAAATTCTAGAAACTGTTAACAGTGACAAATATATCAAATAAACTGGTAGAGAGAAATAACCAGGTATGAAAGAAATTCCTTCAGGTTAGAAAAACAGAGGGAGACGTCTTTACTGAATATCTATCATATAATCTTTCTGCCAAGAGCTCATTTACAGCTTCCAGCAACAACCCCCTCCCAGGAGAAATTAACTTCAAAAGTGTCTATGTAATTGAAAACAAGATAAATCAAAGACTCTAGAAAAACTGTGTGTATTTTTTGCTTCCTGCATTTTCTTAATAGTTACAGTGGCACAATCTTTGTTATTGTCACACCTTTGAGAATGAAATCAAGATAATCTTCACTACTCAGCCTTTTTATTATTTATATAAACATATCCAGATGTGTATAATTTGTAGGGTAGCTTGGCCCAAGGAAATAGATTTCAGCTGAAATTTTCACGTAGTACTGGTATTTATTGAGTAAATAAATGTCAGTAAAATGAATTTCATATACATAACATTTTGTATAGAGTATAAGTAGTTTCTATATTTATATAATGAGTACGACAAAACTAACTCATCAAAATTATATTGAAACAGTAATCAAATTTGATGCATTCAAATGCACCAACTTTGCTAGAAAACAGAATACCAGGCTCTTGGGCTTAAATGAGATAAAATAATTTTCTTATCTATTATACTTAAAAATGGCAAACATGATAATGGATGAAAAGCAAATGGAAGCTAGCAGTGCATGGCTTACTTTTGAGAATAGTCAACAGCTGCTTGCAAAGGTTAGGGAAACTAGCGTGGCTCTCGTGAAATAACAAAGGAGGACAGGAGATCTAAGAAGGGAGTTCCAGATCCTTGATTTCCAGCACCAAGTCCTACAACCTGACAACAAAAATGTGTTTTATTTCTGCATGTCAGTCAGCAGCTGCCTGCTTTTTTGCCTGTTAAATAAATCCTCACTGCTTCTCTTGGCTGTTACTTCAGAACTGACAGATGAGTCATGTATCATATCTGCATAGACGGTTTTCTTTGTCAATTTTTTAGTACAGTTCTTGAAGAGTGTTTTTCTAAACCTGCTGCTGTTTATTCCTTTCCAGTGGTGGCAGGTTGAGAAGGTAAATCCTATCAAGCTGTATGAGGAGAACAAAGTCATTGCTGGATTTTCTCTGCTCAATCTACTTTTCAAACAGAATCGAGGTGGCCTCATCAAGGGTGTAATGGACAAACTACTAAATCTATATAACAATAAGAAGATCAAGCCTGTGGTTGATTCGTTATGGGCTTTGGAAGAGGTAGGAGCAAAAATTTCTTTCCCCATATTGATTTTTTTGAATATACACATTTTTAGATGTAAAATTAGTTCTAAAAAAGTTATTCACACATTTCTGGAGTTTCAAGTATTCTATGTTACATTCTTGAAAATACTAAAAAAAAAATTATTATTTTTTTCAATCTTAGAAAATTGTTCCTGTTTCCTAAGTACATGAAACTTGTGACTAACTAGTGGCTGCGTCTGACTGAACACATCAGCTTGTATTAGCATGCATCCATGAGGAAACAGTAATCATCAGATTTAACAAAATACAGTATTGTTAATGTATTATAGTTCTGAATGGCCTGTGGTCAGGGTTTGGAGGCCAACTTGTTGCTTATTCAAGTGGCACTAAAGAACCACCGCTGTGATGGACGCAGGTAAGATACCTGGGCTGTGTGGTGGGACTCCACAGCCTATGACAGTTCTTGGAGCAGGATGTATTCCAGGGTTCACTGGGGCTTCTAGATGCGTGGGCCAGGTTTTACAGCAGGAAGGTGCACGCTGCCTCAGGTCATGCTGGTGAAGGAACCATAAGTAACTTGATCCTACCACTACATCTGCCCCTAGCGTACTCCAACATGGATCTTCATGTGGTACAGGAGATGCAGGTGGTTGGCCTTACCAGCCCATGGCATGGGAGTGGCATTCAGCTGTTTGGTAATTATCACCAAATGCAAGTCTAACTACTTAAGAGAAATCAGATGTTGTGATGAAGAGCAGCTGGCTCAGAGCTCAGCCGGACAAAGTTGCTCTGTCCCTGTCAAAGGGAGAGCACTTTGAAGAGTAGTATAAAATAGATCTGTGTTCACATGTATTTATTTTTTTTATATGTGTTCTTTTATTTACATATTAAGTATCCTTACAAAGAGTTCTAAAAGTTTAAATGGCACAATACTGAAGATAACTATTCTACTATTTTTTTGTTCAGGTACTTTCCAGGAATTAGTAAGAAAAGGATCATTAAAATAGTAATGGTGTCCTTGATCAAGATATTGGGCTCAAACATGAAAAATTATATGTGGCAGGCCAATCTTAATTGTCAACATGATGGGAATTTTCTGGGAGACTTTTGTTTGATAACATTTCATCTAACATTTGGCAGTAACATGCACCATTCCTACCATTAGATTGCAAAATGTGTAAATACATCTGTTAAAGAGTGCAGTCTACAAAACTACAACTCATTTATCACGCCCGCTCATTTTTCATGAGCTGTCTGGCAATTTACAAAGGAAATTACTGGCTAGTATCTTCAGGGATGTAACAGTGCCAGAGGTGTCCTCAATTGATTGCAAAGTATTACTGAACTATTATTCATTCCGGGCATTATCATATTGGGGATATATTTTTGTGCTTTGAAAGTAACTTAGGTCAAACTATCAAGATAAAGATAATATGATGCATGGGCAAATGTGCTATCATAGCTGGGGACTAAATGGAACCAGACTTAGGAAAGGTTGGTGTATATTTTTGTTCTGTTTTGAAAGATCTGTTTGTTTATTTATTTATTATTTAACTCCATAGCTGTATATCATCCTACCCATCAGTTTGATGTTTGGTTGTTTTTCTTTTCCTGTTGAATAAGCCTGATTTTCTTGAACTGTCCACTTATATTTGACCACTCTCAGGCTTGTTCATTAGACAGTAAATCAATATGACCAATTTTTACCACTGCTGTTTCCTGAGGAAATTTCCTGTCCCTCACAAGCATTGAGAATAATTGTGCTTGACTAGAGAGCGGCAGAAATGTGTACTCCCTGCATGGCATTTGAAAAGGAATGATTTGAGTATTTTTCTGTGGCAGAATGTCACTATTTTCAAAGGCTCACAGGAGAGTCATTTGTCCTCTGACTAGAAACTGTCTCCCAGAGTTAAGCTTGAATCCTGTAAGTGACATAAAAAATGAAAATATTTAAAGGAAAAATCTCAGAGGAGACTTAACCATGGGACACCTTTCCAAATACTTAATATTAATTACCTATTTATGTGATCACATACTTAAAAGTTTCGATCTATATATGAAAGACATATCTCTGTCATGCCTCTTTACCTTCTTTATTCATTCTGCATCCGTGTTTGTTCTCATGTATTCCTTCTTTCTGCAAATTCACAAATGAACACAGATTCTCTAAAGCCAACATGGAAGACACCTGCTTTTTGTTCAAAACTATATTACATTACAAACATCTATCTTTTCAGTCCTGTATCAGTTGCAATGGTCATCTGTGTATTAATGCTGAAAAGCATCTTTGCAGTCTTTAGAAGAGGATGATACATGTGGAGCGGTGCTCCTCTTTGCTGCTTAAGGCTGGTTGCCACAGGACAACTTGCTGTATGATAAGCCCAAAATTCAGAGCCTTATGTTCTAGGCCTTCTGAAAACGGTCAGAAGAAGGTTTGCAACTGTTTTAATAGGTCCCCATGAATGGTGAAGAAAGATTTCATTGCTGTAAAGGCCTGGTATAATTTCTTGAACAGCATCTATTTCTACATACTTTCTGCAGGATTACACAATTTAAGTTTATAAGATTGCGCTGATTATAGAATATTGTAATTGCAATGAGATTTTGCATTTTAATGTGTTTCAAGTGGCAGTAATATATAGAGAAAGTTACTATATATAGATAAACATATAGAGAGACAAATATAGAGAGAAAGTTATTCGATTCCCATTTCTCTATCAAGTTGTAGAGTACACAAAGTGATGACTAGGTGATTGCCAATTAATATTCAAGTTGGTGTTTGAGATTTAGCTTTATACTGCTGCCATTGACAAAGGCAAACCGTTGTTCAGTGGGATCATTCTAATTAGGATATGATCCCTTCCAGTGTTTCTGTTTTAGGGCCCTATCCAAAAGCTATGCAGGTCAATCAAAGGACTCCTACTTTCACTGGCCTTTTTTTTCAGGATGAGGATTACCATGCCTTTTCAGTGTAGTCTGCTTAAATAAATTTAGCAATTGACTGAAGGGAGTTTGGGACAGAACTCATTCTGGATGGAATAGGAGATGAGTTAATATTCTTCCATGCTTCAGATTATTGCTGATGCAGGGGAGATCAGGTTCTAGAGTACTGACTACTCCTGTGGAGTAAAACTATTTGCACTATTTGTACTATCGGTGTTGGACTAGAAAGATTAATTTTTTTTTTTATCTCAAACTTACATCCAGAAACCCTATGAAGAAAAGTGTTAAGTAGGCCACTAGGGCCATTTTATGATGTTAATGCAAGAAAGATCTAAGAAAATCAGTGACAAAATCCACTGACGTTTTCTAATGGAAGTCTAACAGGAATTACTCATCATGAGATGAACAAAGTCATACAATAAACCTGCTGCTGTGGAGAAGTCTTACTGTTTAACAGCTATTTCTTTATAAGATCAAGTGTTTAAAGACTTGATAATTTATAGACGGTGCATACTTAAAATACTGTTGTGTAGTAAAACGTTGATTGTCTGGTAAGATTGCATTTCATTAGAAATAGCAGAGTTTAAAACAGAGTTAGTATTCAGTGCATACTTGTTGAGATCTGCGGTTGTTTCTTTATCAGTAACTACATATCTAACCTTTAATTTGCAGTTAGTCAGTCCTCTTTGTTCTGATCAATCTGTAGTGTGTATTTGTGAATTAGCATTCTCCTGAGGGTCTGTGAGTCTTCAGCTCTATGCAGTAGATTATTCCAGATTATTAAGCAGAATGGAAAGAGAAGGTTCTTATAAAAACTGTTATATTGAGTAACTATGTACGTGTTGCACTTTTCTATTAAAATTCTGTTTTCTCAGTTGTTGTTTTTTGTTTGTTTGTTTGTTTTTTGTGGTTGTAAAAGAAAATACATACTCAAGGTAAAACAGGTTGTAAAGATAGAGGGTATAAGCACTTCATCTAGGTGACTCAGAGCATTTAAAAGTAGCACTGATAATATGTAAAACAAAACTGCCGCGAATTCTTGCACATGAACTGCAAGTCATGAAAGTGACAGTGCAAAATACGCACCATGTTTTCCTACTATCCTACTTCCCTACTATAGGCCCCTTTCCCTCACACTGGGCTACCTGCTTGAAAAACAACTCAGTGTGTCAGAAAGTCTTCAGATTGGAGCTATTTTGGTGCATATGGGTGAACAGCGAGCTTATGGAAACACAGACTGGTTTTGTGTACCAAAGGATTCAATGCATTCTCCTGTCTGAAATGATTTAAAGGAGTGTTCTGTTTATACAGTAATAAAGCTATCAAAGACTTGCATGGTTTTAGGGTCAGTAAGAATGATGATAAGCCTGAAACCTATGGAATGGGGTGATTACTTAGTCTTTATAAAAAAAAAAAAAAAAAAAGAGGATATTCTGATTATATTACTAGATCAGGCTGGTACCTGGCAGAAGGCACTGAATATTACTCCATGTCATTGGTTTGTAGTGATAATGTACTAATGTCTTCAGTAACTCCTTATGTAGAAAATAGTAATGCAACAACCGTAGCTCAGGTCTAGGGGTATGCTTTGGCACTCAGCTGTGATTGAAATCATTGGAGTCAAGGTACTGCATGCATTTATGGATCAGCATCCACAGACTCTAATTTCTGTACCTCATGGTCACTGCACAGAACGTTTTTGAGTGGAAGGGGGTATGTTAATTTAGTTTGTGAGGATCACTGCACCATCAGCCTCACTTTTTTTATCCTGAATCATTATAAGGTCTAGCTAGCTGTAAATATATGTATATTTATATATAAGGGAGGTTCCTTTGCCTTGAAGCCAGAGCTTTTCTCTGTAGTAAATTACTAAGACAAGATCAAGCTGTGTTTAAGAACCTAAACCTGAAGGGAATACAACGCAACTGATCACATTGTAGTATCATTACAGAATACCTGCTGATAACAAATTTTCCTTTAAAAGAATAATTTTTCTCATATGTTTCTGTTTTCACATACTTTCCATTCTCACATTAGCTTCAATGTGACTAGCGTGCAAAGGAAAACAGTAGAAACCTTACATCTAATATCACAGTTTTACCAAGTTGTGAGGTGAGAAAGAGGACAAAAGAACACTTTCATGCAGAATTCATACTATGTTTGGGGGGGAAAGGGGGGAGGCGCAGAGCTACCACAATATGTCTGTTTTTAGCACTGCCCTCTGGCTTCAAAGGATTCAGGTATTGTAAATCTCTTTTACTACTGAACACATCCTCTGGCATAAATTACAATGCATGCTTTTAGGTAGCAACATCTAGGACAAAAAAATAAATCTGTTCATGCTAGCAGAAAGAGTGATACCCTTCACCTTCTCCTCAAAACCAGAGTCCGTAATTTAATCAAAAGCTAGTCATGCCTTTCATGCATCAGTGTAGTAAGACAGAGAGAAAACTGACCCATTAGTTACTTTTAACATATTAAGAGGATAATCTGATAATATCATATCAGGCTGGTACCTTGTTATAGATACTAAATGGAATCTCGTGCTTTTCTTTTTTTGTAGTGACAGTATAACAGTGGCTTGTGCAGGCTTTTTTTTTTTTTTCTTCCCTTTTATATGCTAGATGAAAACAAATTCTTCACCTGAAGAAACTACACCTTCTGTTCTGCCAACAGCATTTACAAATATGGCGTTTACATCCTGCATTTTTTCTTCAAGGTATGCAAAGTAATCTAGAGTAATATGATAAAAGTGAAAGTTCATTAATAACCAAAGCATTAACACACCACAAAATAAACAAAAGGATCGTTCTTCCATAAGCATAAAACAACTTATTTTGCAGTATTATATCAGAGAAAGAGGAAAAATAATTCTGTGAAAACTCCTGCGAACATATCAATGTCTCCTTTTCTGTGATTGCTACTCTAACATTAGAAAGCACAAATTCTGCTTGTTCTGATACCACAGATATTTCTTTGACAGTACTTCAACTGCAGTTTTTCATGAACTGCTTTCCTGGTGTACAGGTATCAGCTGTGCATGTACAGTGTCCTGTGATACTGCCACAGATCGTTGTTCTTCCTGTGTGTGAGATTCTGTTCCCTTTGACTATATAAAGTAAACATCCATAAATCAAAGTAAAGGTAGGTGATTTATCTGTACATCACCATTGCTTCTCTGTATATAAACAAATCCAACACAACAAGTTTAATACAGGCTTTATGCACATACCAGATCTTGCAAGGAGCTATGTTGTACTGTTGCAGTAGGTTTCAAAATATAAATGAGAGAAAAGCACGCTGAGAAGAAAAATGTGAATTATCAAGGGCAGCTTGCTTCTGTGTTCATAACTGAATTAATGACCAAATTTTAAAAGTTAAGGGAAAGCTATTGCATTTGAAGTTTACTTCAATAGCATTAAGTGTAATGAGCACAAGTTCTAAATGGAATGAAAAGGAAACCATGAAAAAGGTGATTTTTAATAAAGACTCTGCAAATAATTTTTTTCCAAGACGCCTATCTAAAGTAAATATTAATTAAAACTCCAAGTAATTTCAGTGCAATATGCATAGAGGAGTAAAATATACCTTGGAGGAAAATATACACCTTGAAAGTACTGGGGATTAATAAGGTACTGTTTTTTTATTTTTCCTTTTCCTCTAAAATGTTGTGTATACATGATCATTCCATGATCATGGAATTCTTGCTGCTTTTATGTGAATTATTAAGTTCTTACCAAATGCCTATAACGTTTCATTTAGATTTCTTCCCCACTTAGTGCTGTTTAATAGGACTTCATGTCAATTCATAATTTATTCTGCCCTTCCTAGCTTTTATCACTAAGTGACGACATAACTCAGTATTCTCTTTGGCTTTATATGCTGTTGATAGCAATGTAACATGACTATGATTTTATTAGAAGAGTGAGATAGGAAGAAGCAAGACAAGACTTAGATATGGGTCCATAATAATGCTTCAGATACGTGACATTAGCTGTGATTAGCACAAAATCAGGTTGGGTAAATGAGCTGTTTTAGCAAACCCATACTTCACTTGTCAAGTCAGTTAAATAAGTAAGCAGAAGTCAATTATTTTCAATTGCTATATATTATTAATAAACTACATGAAATTCAAGCTACATGAATGGAATCTAATTAAACAAGTAATTTATTTTAGTTCATTGCTTTCTTTTCTTTTTTTTTTTTTCTTTTCTTTACAGCTTCTGAAATTGTTTGCATTGTCTAGCCTGCTAGTTGAATACCTGTGTGTATAAACAAGCAATTTTGCCTTTTAGAGTCTTCAAAATGTTGCTTTATGCATGCAGAGAATATTCATACTAGACTATTCTTTAAATGGATAGATAACAAAAGATATATGACGCATATCTTCATTTCTCTGATGTCATGTAGCATGGTAGTGGAAAGATCATGGATCACCTTGAATTCTTTAATTTCCAGTTCTGTCCTTTAACAACCAAGCCCCTGGGCTGTGTCTTGGCATCCCTGAGAGCCTTTGTGATTCAAAGCATTTGTTGGGGCTCCGGTCTCAGAATTCTACCAAATCTCAGTCAGCTGTTTCATTGCAGGGAAACCAGATCTTAATGTTTTGGAATGAAGTAACAGACATGGAAAAGTATTTTGGTAATATTTCTGATGAACATAGGTTCTAACCTTTGTAACAGCAATATTTGAACACCGAATGAGACTAGTGTGAGACTAAAACACATTCAATTAACATAAACACAGCCCACAGCTACAGCACTTTTCTAATCTACTTTGTAAGTGCTGTGCTAAGAATTAATTACTTATGGAGATACAGAGGCCGAAAATACTTTTCTAGAAGCCATGAGACACTGGAAATTGAAAGTACAGTGGTGAGTCATGATACGTGTTTTTGGGTCAGGACAGATTGTCATTTCTATTTGCCCTTGTGTGCCACAGAGATAATAGCTTGCTGTAACTGCAGGCCGAAGGAAAACAACATGTAGACTCAGTTCCTGATGGATAATGTGAGGGAGGGAAAAAAAAGCACTCAGAGGAAAATAACATAGGAAGCATTGATAGATTCTGCTGAAGAAAATGTGCACTATTAAAGATAAACTAGTCACATGCTTCCAGTTAATTAAATTAGTAACAGGAGATTGTATACGGGTTAAACTAGTTTGTCACTTATTTGAGAAAATAAGAATGAACCTGTTAAATGGAGCAAGCTGCTGATTAATTATTGTGAAGAAGCAATATTTTACAAGAGTAGTCTGCTTACTGAAATACATTAGCTGGCTTTAAAGTAATAAATTGGCACACATTCCCTGTGTATTAAACTGACATACTGTACCCTTGCAAGGAAATAATGAGAGTCTTAGCTGAGGAGAGCTTTACCAAAGCAGAGTGGATATATTTAGACATCAAGGACAGAACTATGAGAGATAAGAGTATTATTTCTTCTGTATTTATCTTGAGTGTTTGACTCAAACATGTTTGCTTTACAATTCACTTTTACTGTCTGTGTCATAGAATTTAAGCCATTCTCAAGAGTCAAGAAAACAGGGTTTCATGGAGGCTTTTTCCTATTTGAAAACAATTTCTGGAATTTTTAATTTATGAAGTATTAGAGAACAAAAGCTGCGTGTTTTATACCCTGATCTAAATGTGTGCTGCAATCCATTCCCTTTTATTTCTACTGAATAATGGCAATGAAACATCTGCCTGCCTTCTCTTACAAAAAGGTTGATTAAATATATGCCAATACATTACATCCACCAGTAGAAATAATTTTAAATGGAATCTCATAGAAAGTTTCCTTTATCTTCTGCTCTGTAGAGTTGGTAACACCAACTCAGTGAGTGTTTTCTGTCACTCAGAGAACTGACTGTTGGATGCCATGGATGAAAAACTAAGTAAAAAGCAGGTACCAAAGGGAAAAATATTAGACACTAAGTTTTCAAAGGCACATTCAGATGCTATATCATTCTTGTGTTGTACACCGTTAGTGTGCTTAGTTTAAGCTGCAAAGCCTATGAATGGAATCTAGGATTTTTCTGTGTCACAAAATGGAATCTAGGATTCTGTGTCACAAAATGGAATCTAGGATTCTGTGTCACAAAATTCCACTCACACTTCTTTGTTAATTAGTTCAGAAAGCAAGCTCTCAGTTGTTGAACTGGCATGGACTGCTCCTGTGAGAAATTCAGCTTTTCTCCCAGAGTATCATGAAGGAGCAATCTGATGTTTGTGTGAAGGTTTATTAGTGATTGTTCTCATTCTCTTGGAAACTTTTAGGTCTCTGTTCAAATTTTTGAAAAGTTTGTTTTCCCAGGTGATGAGGATTTTTTTAAAAACAAAACAACAAAAAATGAGTTAGATATACTGAAGTCGTCTTGTTGGTGATGTTGAGAGAGCTGAGAGATGTCGCCTTTGTTACTGTGGCACAACGTAAAATACAAATAATTCAGTCTACCCTTGCCTTTCAAAGCTTCCCGTTTTCAGACTAGGAAGAGAATCCCTGATGATTTCTTGTGAGGTTTGGGCCTCTGATTTGCAATAGATCTGACCAGTTTTTTGTTTTTTGTTTTTTTTTTTCCTGTAATCTATGAGTCTAATGCTTCATTGATTAAAGAATGCCTAGAAAGCTATCCAAGGACAGATAAAAAAGACTCAATAGGGGGTGGGAGATGAGAATAAAAGTACCTCTTTTTATTTAATTGTACTAGTCTACTTTGTTTGAAAACTACGTTTGAACTACGTTGCCAGCAGTGGTCCCTGTGGCCATTTTCCATGGCTGATAGTGACCAGAAAGATAAATAGAGCAGAAGAGATTGAAACGATTTGTGAGACTGCAAAATTACTATGGTAAGAAACATCAGTAGATAATATGCTTTCTGCATTTCAGTACATTTTAGCTCACATTTTTTCTGATTTTGTTCTTTTTTATTATTCTTATTATTTGGACGCTTGGCCTATGAAAAGATAAGGTAAACATAAGCTTTTAGCTGTAGTAGAGGATGTTTAGCTGTCAGTAGACATAAAAAATGTTGGTAATAGAAATAGGTATTTTTGGTTTTAGAAATGTCTTTCTAAAGGGAACATTCTAGCTTTTCTTCTAGGATCAGTTTATTAGTGTCTCTGTGTAGTAGTAGCTAAAGAAAAATTATTTCCATCAGCAAAACAAAATTTTTAAATAACTTTGTTAGTGAACAACAATCATTAATCAAGATGAACATTCTCACCTAATGAAAATGGCTCATAAATGCTTTTCAGTCATTTTAAACAAGGACAAATTTTAAAAGCAACATTACTCTTGGGCTTAAAGACATCTCTTAGAATAATATAATCCAATGCTGATGTTATAATTGAGAGTTTTATTTGGTATTGCAGTTTCATAATGATATTATTGCTCATGACAGATAATGATATAAATTAACACCAAGGGAGCAAAGCACATGTATTGTTGATATTAAAAGGTTTCCATATAAATAGCTTGCTGTGAGTGATTGAATGCAAAGATATTTTGTAGGGCAAATCCATATATTATGCTCACTGACTTAAAGAAAATCATGCTAAAAGGATGAGGATATGAGATCATAGTATAAGATCATCAATTGAGCAACTGACTTTCAGCTGTTCTGATTTTAGTGAATATGCTGGATTGAAAATCAATGTTCAGTTTCTGAAAGTGGCATTAAAGTGTATGCATTTGAAAATGTAAACCATATGTGTAAGAAATTAGGCCTCAACTCATCACAGGCAACTCCAAATCTTTGTTTATATCCATTTGATTTAGTATAATAAAGTACAGTTTAGTATGATAAAGTTTATTCCCTACCATCACCAAAAACCCACTAAAGAAGAATATGAATTTTACTATATGTTATGGTTAGAACCTGGGTAAAATATCCTAAAGATCTTAAACTTTCCTGAGGAGAATGGGCATAATCTTTCAGTTCTTTAGTGGAAGTAAAAAATAAATAAATAAATATATTTTTTTCAATTCGATTAGCATCCAGGATAACTATAAGAGTTCCCACAGTTAAGGCTATGCTATACTACAGTCAGCAAAATGTGTGTTATTGAAGTTCTTGCCTATTTTCCTGAACTGTAGCTAAAATACATGCCTTTTGCTTTGGCTTCCTTGCTATGAATTACATAGCATTTTGATTTCAGTCAGTGTAATGCTAAGCTGAATGAGCATTCACACATGGGCATTAAACTTGTAAGCTAAATCAATTTTTATATCAATCATGTACAATACTTACGCAGAGTTACCTTTAATATAGACTCCAAATGAGACATTTTTAACTGTGCCAAAAGAAATATTAACTAGTAAAGCAAATAGGACTGAAAAATACATTGTAAAACTCAACTGGTAAACAAAATAAATACTTTTCATCTTACCTAGATGAATGACTTCAATCTTACTGTAAACTGATATAGCTCAAACTGAGGATAAGCATGAGTCATACTGTCTAACATTACAACTGTATTACAATTTAATGTATCTGTGGTTTTTGGTTTTACTTAAGTAGAATTTTAATGAAGATATGGAGCAGCACACAATGGTCAGATCTGGCTTAGAGAGCTCCTTGAATAATGGAAAAATATGACAATGACTTATGAGTAATTAGATTTGCAATTCTCATGGTACTACTTTCTGAAACCGAAAAAATTTAAACAAGAAAACAAAGGAGAAATATTTTCTCATTTGGATCTTCAGAGACCTTTGGTATTTACCTTGATGAGATTCAAGAACCTACATAATTGGCTTACTGACTGGGGATGGATTTTATTGGAGAGAATCCATTGTTGTGAAAGAGCAGAGTTGTTTTTTGACACAGAATTAACGTGCTCTTGTAATCTGATCCTACTTGGTGGATTTGTGTATGAAGCTTCCCAGACTTTGGAAATGATAGTGTCAAGGCATTTTGTGATTACATCTTTATTGTCTAGAAGACTGAAAGTCTGCTGTATTTTGTAACCAGTAAGTTTAGTTCTCAAGTTTTGGAATATTTGATACCATAGTTCTGGAATAGACCACGATTCTCTATAGCAGTAATAAACAAATAATCAAACTTCCTCTGGATAAGCAGACAGAGGTACTACAGAAATTTCAATATTTTTTATTTTTTTTAACCATCCCATGTTGTGAAATAAGCTCAACATGAGAAAGGAAAGGTCTGAGGATTAAGGTCTTCAGGAGTAAACATACAGAAATCCCTTGAAATATTTATAAAATACGATGAAAAGTGATGCAAGTAACTGGTTTTGCGTTTGACTCCCAGTAAGAATTGTCCACCATTCGGGAAGAGTAGGAGAAGCAGCATATGTTTTCATGAGACAGTATCTTAGTACAAGGTTCAAGAAGTAGGAGAAAGCAACGTGTAGTCAACAATCCTTAATTACTGCAGGACAAAAAGAGACAGTCTTAAGTGTTTCTCAGAAAGTCTCTGCAGCAAAGAACTTAGTCCTTCTCATTTCAGTTATATTTTTGTGTAACTGTACATGCACAAAAGTGATAGAATTAGCATTGTTTCTTCATCAGCACATGTTCAAGAATCACATAATATTTTGCAAGCTGATTTTTATTTTTTTTATTTATTTTATTTTATTTTTATTTTTTTTTATTTTTTTTGCCAAAGTAGCAATGTTTGTGTCCATTTGTCCAGAGGCAGAGTAAGACATACATTGACTTGGAACACCTTGCAGCTAGTTCGTTGTCAGAGGCAATGCATAATATGGTGAAAAAGATTCTTTGGTCTCTGGAGAGTGTTCTGCAGATGTCTAGACAGGCTATGTGAAATGCTGTGGTTCTGGAAATATTTCAGACTTGGAGTTCTCATATGGCTATGAAACAATATAATTCCAGAAAGCCTGTCTCTGATCTTTCACTTGTGTGTGAAGAGAGATCTCTGTTTGCCAGATTCCCACAGAGAAGTAAGCAGACGGGATTGCTGCTGCAAGGCTGTGCAGAGGAAATCAACAACATTCACCTTCTGCAGTCTAGGCATTATAATTAGAAAGAAGACAATACACAAAGCAGTATGCTTATAATTAAGGGTGCATTTTCTGAGAGTGGTGGAGGGAGAGAGTTTAATGATTCTCTAACTCTTAGAACATGCTTATGTGAAAGAGAAAAAATGAGGCATATTTGTGGGTTGGTGCAGTTTTCCTCCAAATATTTTTTCAGAGATCACAAGGCTACATGGTTTAGGCAAAGGTTTAAAAACTGATGTGATAGAGCTTGATAATCAATAATAACATATCTATCTTTAATTGCTTAGCAATTAATGTCATAAATTATTTCCTGTCATAAATTGTGAAAACGTTGTGATGGAATACAGGAATACACCAAACTGAACTTGATCAATGAATTCTGTTTAGGCAGGGGACTGCTGTATCTTAACCAAATACAAAGGGTTTGTTTCTTTTGCCTGCAGCTGCCAAAGCTCCTTTGAAGCAAAAGGACTTTTCTAGTGTAAGAGCTGCTGCTGCTGCAGACCAAACCTGACTCTTGCTGGAGTAGAATATGAACCACTTCACTTTTGAATATCCCAGAGTTCAGGAGTGGCTTGGGCATCCCTGTATGCACAGTTATTTGTAGCTTAGTGTAACATGTGCTCAGAATGGAGAAAGGGACCATAAAGCTGACCAGTTCTAAAATCCTTTATGTGGGGCTTTGATGTGCTTAAAGCCATCTCCCTAGTAAAATGTAGGACCATGCTGCCAGCAATCCCTAAGATTCAGGCAGCAGCTGGGAGTCTCACAGGTATATAGCAGCAAACAAAAGTGTATTGTAGTGTGTGGATCAGTGGGTATGGGGAGCTTTTAAACTTTATCACAATAGTTCTGTGTCCCTTCCACACAACACTGTGCTCATCTTCAGAGTGGCTTATCTCACCCTGGAGTTGATGTGACTGTATTTTGCTATCAACTAGATGGACTCCTGCAGAAGATTTGGGTTCAGGAGTTCTGGCTTTATTGCTGCTCCAAAAGAAATTCTACTGTCGGATCCCAAAAGCTTCATCTTGATTCACAAGATGTGGCTTTTCTTCTAGAGTGTGTTCTGGAGATTTTTTCACCAAATCACTACCCTTCAGAAGGCACCCTAGAATTTGAAAGTAATAAGGTAATTTTTTACTCTATTAATTGCTGTTGCAAAAAAGATTTCCTTCTTCAAGCATATCTTAATAACAAGTGATAATGAAAGAAGCTGCACTGGGTTAGTTCAAACCAATGTTTGCTTGCCTTCTCATTCTGCAGGCTTTTCTATAGTCTTTTATAAAACTACTTTTTCACATAGTCTTATAGAGATGTCCTTTCTATAGTACTATGCTTTTAACCAAAAGGGTAGTGTTTAACTCTTGAAGTCCTGAACACCCCCTGAGGTGTCCTAAATAGCAGGAATTCTCTGTGTTTGGGGATCAAATTTCAAGGTCTTTACTCCTTGTTTACTGTGTAAGGAAACTCCCACCAAGCTGATAATCTAGACCCTGTTTAGTAGTTCTAAATATTTAATTTGATGTTGGTTCTGTCTTTTTTCTGCTTTATTCCTGTTGACTTCATAAGTAAAAGCTGGAAAGATTTGGCTCAGTTATTTTGTAATTACAAGACTTGAAATTTCTTTTTCTTTGAATTTCACTGAGGCAAAAACAAATACTCATTGACGTCAGCAGGAGCTTATAGGAATAAGGAAAGACTGAAAACAGTACGGTTCTGCAGCTGTAGCTCTCCATCTAAAAAATGTATAATGTTATAGAAATACTTCAGTAGCTGAGGGAGGACTTGAAGAGTCAGAATTTGCCTGTAGCGTCAGTATTTATTCCTCTGACATTTTTCTCATCGTGGGTCTGGTTTAGTCTTGCTGCCATGGCAACATACAGTGAGGCTAAAAGGTATTCCAGAGAAAAGGTCTCTCCATGCTGACAGGCAGCAGAAGGGAGAAGAGGCCAGAGCTGCTCTGTACAGCTGTGAATAGCAATGGAGGAATGAAAGGGATTAAAAAACGGCTTTCTATTTGTATGCATACAGGCAAAACCATTGGTGCAAAAGTTCAGTGTAACAGCAAAAATCAGGTGAGTCATGAAAATGATTTTGGTTTCAGATGGATGCTAGCAGGATGATTGTGACTTGTTAGCTTTGTTGCAAGGAAACAGCCCGGGTTATCTTCCTCCTGTGTCTGTTCTCTTACCAGGTCACAGCATTGCTAACTTCTTACACATTTGGTGGTATCTCTGTTTTCCCCATGTTTTTTCAATGTGAATTGGGCCCCAAATACCTTAAGATCGATGTGTCTTTCTGAGTGTGGTCAGTCCTCAATTTCCGTGTTAAAAACTGTCTGTGTTCACTATGGGCAGGAATGGTGCCTATTCAAAATCCTGTAAATATTGCACTTTTTTTTTTTTACTTTTTTTTTTTTTGTAACAGTCTTGCAAGATGCTGCATACCCTCAAGCACCAGGCAGAACAAAAAGGATTTGAGAGGTCTCTTTAGAATTAGTGCTAGTATTAGAATTAGTAACAGAGGAGAATCTGCCCAGGAAAGAAGACAGTCCAGGCCAATTGCAGATGTGGGTTTTCCAGCCCCCCATGTACCTAACTCCCATGCAAATGGATAATTGGCACAAAGTTTCCAAGAGGATTTTGTCACAGCAGTTAGGTTAGCAGAGCACTAGAAGCACTTTTCTCCTGGCTGTTCTGCTGCCCATCTAGATGTAGAGCTTAGCAGCATGGTGTGGTGGTGGGCTTTGGTACTAGGTTAAAGGTTGGGATAGATGATCTGAGAGGTCTTTTCAAACCTGAATGATTCTATGATTCTGTGACTTATGGTGCAAGCAGAATATTCCTATCATGAATAGAATACAGATTGTTCCTGTGAAAATCTGTTGTGGACTGTACAGGTTATTCCACTCACCCCCAAATAAAATAATTCCTCCCTGCAAATGGATGTTTTTGTCTGAATAACTCAGAGCAATTGTCAGTAATTGCACCCAAACAGTTTTTCTTCAAAAGCTTGTAGAGAAGACTTAGCCTGAGAAAGTATTGCAAACCAATATAGAAAAAATGAAGCTTAAAAAGGTCAGCATTTTTCCCAGTGAAATACTATTTTATCATGTTGCATAAACATGAGAGAGACATTTTGAGATTAGTGAGGAGGAGGAAATACACCAGCAAAACAATAGGACTAAATTTTGACAGATGTCACTTTGAGGAGTAGGCAGACACAGTGATTACTGCAGAGGAGCCCAGTGACTGCTCACCATGTGTGCATCCCCGGGGGGCATCCAGGGAGCATGTTCTGCCCCTTGGTTAGCCCAAGCCAGTTACCAGGGCTGTGCCAAGTGCAGCCTAAAAGGGAGGTTTACTTTTTTCCTCTGTGCACTCTGTGCCCTAACACACTGGTAAAATCTGCATGGAGTAGTATACCAACCAGTTCACTTCCCTAAGAGCAGCTAGCAAGCTAAAAAGCTTTTGTCCTTAGCTGCTTAGGTTTCTTCCCTTCCACAGACTAAAGCTAAACAAACATAATCCAGAAGACACAAACTACATACAGTTTTTCTTTGGATGGACTGCTGTGTTCAGGAAAAAATGCCCTATATGCCAATGACATGAAAGCAAACTCTTCTGGTCTGAGAAGAGTTTCTGCAATTATAATGCAGCTCACAGTTCATATTAAAGAGAGCATAGCTTTATAATAGACCACAGCAGTAAGTCTAATAAAAATGATCTTGCCTTATGACTCTAATGAAAGATGTAGTATTAAAGCTTTGCTTATGGGGTAGCTCAGCTAGAACAGACTGCAGCATGCATCTTTTTCTTCATTACTGCATACAAATGATGCTTAAATATTATTGATATCGGTGTTTGTAATTCTAATGGAGATAGCTCTGGGCTCATTGAAATAGTGGCTCTTATGAACAGCAAAAGAACAGAACCAGACTTAAAATGAAAAATGGGCACATTTTTAATTCAGATTATTCTTTCATAAATCTGAACAAGATTTGGATCATTACCTGTGACACTTGGGTTGCCAAAGTAACCTTGACTAGCCAGCTGATGTTTGCACACCGCGTGACACTATCACCATGGAGATCCCGTTCATGTGATTTTGCAGACATGATGTAGTTGCAGGCTCCTCAGACACGCGACAGTGATATAGAGAGGAATTAATTAGGGGTAAGGAATACTTTTGCAGTCAGCTCTTCTCCCTGTCAGAGAGCAAGCCTGCACAGATGTACCGCGGAAGCTAAATTTCCTATTGTTTTAGCTGTATATAAGAAAGTAGGGTGAGAGCACTAAGAGGAAGCTCTCTTGGCTTTCACAAAGGGAATTCTGAATTCTCTTAACAGCAAGTTCATGCTCTGCTGAGATCAGAGGAGTGGTCACAAAGTACTGATCCATGCAAAAAATGTGTTTGAAGGATAATACTCATTTACAGAATGTGTGTTCAGGGAATTGAAGCCTGTTGAACACGGGTAATGTTCTTTTATCAGCTGAGACTTTCAGCCTCTCCCAATACCTGCCTTCCTCGTGCACGTGCAACCTAGAGATGTCAGGGAAATTACACCAATGGGACAAGGAATGAAATTTTTTCCCATAGACAGAATATTCCAAATTTTCCTCAAAAACTAGCTGCCATTGTGTGCTTTCCTTTCCACCATTTACCAGACCTCACAGTAGAACTCCAAAGTATATTTTGGGCCTATTCTGCAGAACATCACCAAATTAAGGACTGATGAATGTTAGAAAGATTCCTTGAGATAATCTAATATCTGTTATCTTTTCCTGGATGTACAGCCAACTTACTTCTGAACCAAGGCTTCTCATTTTAAATTCTAGTATGTGCCTAGTATGTTCAGACAATTATCTAAATCTCTTCGTTATTTCCTGCATTTCTTTTATTTGGCCCCTACGTTATTGCTCTTTATTTCTGTTCTGAACTTGAAAGTTGACAATAGAGGTTGTTTGTTTTTTTTAAATAGACAAACAAAACCAAAACCAGACAAACTTCAGAGAAAAGATGTGATTCTGTTTCTGATGATTAAGTAGGCGATATCTGTGATCCCTCCTTTCTTGCGATGTTCTTTGGAGAACAGAATTAAGAGAGCCCCTGAATAAGGATATTTTGCTTTTGCAAAATAGTTTGTGCCACCTCTTTTCTTTATCTGTGAAATTGGCTGTACAATGCCAAATGGTTATACAGTGCCGTCCTTATTGATGTGTAGTACAGCTGTGATTGGCAGGCTGGGCTATGGGCAGGTGAGGGCTCCGTGGACATGAGGTGCACACCCCTAAGAAGACACAGTCCCTCCTTCAGAAGCTGTCCAAGAGCCAAGGATTGCGGGAGCATGCAGTAACAAATGGCTGTGGCATCTGTGACCTGCTTTTCAAATCATCAGCTGGTTTCAGCCTCTTAGATGCCCACCAAAAGAGACTTAGGAAGAGTTTGAGGGGTGTAGTGACACTGCCAATTTGGGGATTACTATTCAGAATCACTAAAGCAGCCGCTTTGGAGATGTCTTTGTTGGACAATCTCCTGCGTTTACACAAAACGCAGTACAGGAAAAAAATATGTGGGCAGTTAAAGTAATGGATTTCAATGGATGAGGGCACTATTTCAGGGCTAGAGTGGAACAGTCATGACATGCTGGAAGGCTTGGACATTTTCAATACATAAATGGAGGACAAAAGGTGGTTCTTTGAGGTGGTGTGTGGAAATAAATAGTGATACTGAACCTAGAGGTGTGGAACTAATGAGAGGTAAAAAATACAGCTGTAGATCATAGACTAAATTGATGCTGTGCCCATCTGGAAGTGAGGGATGTTTGTTTGGGTACCCCTTTGTTTGGGTACTGGTCACCTTGTTTACAACATATGGTGATATAGAGGGTAGAACGATTGGTGAGCAGGGTAGATTACATTGAGATGATTGAACTACTGTTGTGGCATGGATGAAATTTGTACCTTTGGCATGAGATTCTTTACCCGTCCATAGTATGGCCTACCAAAAGGAGAAAAGAAGGATTTATTTATTGTAAGTAGAAATCATGTCATATATTTCAGGGAAACCTACTGTCAGTAGAGAGGCCCAAGAAAATAAAGTATACAGTCCTCTGCCACGATCCTTCAAACATGCTGGAGTGAAAGGTTAAGGAAGAAGCCCGCAAAGATGAAACTGTGATCATGTAGATGGCAGTTTGAGCAATAAACTGGGCTAAACCTCAAGGAGTTAAAAGAATATCCATTCTTCTACTTCAGTGTCTTTCAATTCTCAGTTTTGTTTTCCTAAAATAAATGTATAACTTCACTAAAAATGTTGATAGAATTTATACTACAGAGCTGGATAGAGCCAAATTTGCAAATGGATCGTATATAGAACATTCTCTGAGCAGTCACATGAAGGCATTTCTGCCCTTCCTCTTCTACCAAGGTCTGTTGGCAGTAATTGTTGCTCTTCTCAGTGTGGTACACAATACAGTTGGACAGAAATGGCTCTAATCCAAGAGAAGCTCTGAGATCCCAGCCATAATATCCCCTCAGGAAAATATACATGAATTGGCTTTGTCACAGCAGGCTATCTTTGCCAGCTTTGTCATTTTTATCCTGTGTTTGTATCAAGACTTCTCTGAAGAATTCGGTTTGGGCATTGGTAGCATAACATCTCTTTAAACATGCAGGTATGTGTTAATAGATTAAAATTTTCTAAGAAATGGGAAAGCTGCTCAATTGCCTATAATGCTAACACAATGCAATGGTTCTGTACATTCCCAGTTAAGCTCTATATACTGTATATTCTGTATATACTGGGTCCAGCAGAATCGTATGAGTAAGGAGCAGAAGGATGGTTCATAGAACTCAGAAAGCATGTAGCACATGGGGAGTTTAATGGCAAATGGGAATTTTGAATTTTCTTACAGGGCATGGTAAGCATGTCTTGCAAAGGACCTCGAGGTACATTAGTTTAGTCTGTCTAGGCTGTTGGTTTTTTTTGTATTACAGATGACCTCATTATTGCATAGGTCTTAATTTCCAGATTTATTGTCATTGCTGAAAAATACCCGAATGAGGTTATATAATAACATATCCATGGCCATGCCATTTGTTTAGCTGAAAGGGATGGGAGAAACACACTTTTTCAAAATTGTTTCTTCAATTATAAAAGGATATTCCCTAAAGCAAATGCAAATTATTTCCAACTGGGTTAGAAAATTCCTATTCCTGTGTTTATTATTATTTTCCATTAGACTGAACAGATAGTGAAAGCTAATCCTGCTCTAGAGAATGTTTAAAAAAACAATATGTCAACCTAAAGTAGTATTGATGCAAAAGTGCATTTGAGGGAAAAGGCAAACTTGGGATTCCTTTTACTTCTCCGTTGCTATTAATCATTTTCCTCTACTACTGCCTAGGAGGGTTTATGTTTGATTCATGGAACAGTGTATGGCTGTGCAGCATTATGGTTTTTTTTTGTTTGTTTTTCAGCGATAGGTTTGCCAACTTTCTTTACATACATAAATAACACAAAGTTGCAAGCATTTTCCAATTGTCCACTAATGTGTAAAAACAGTTCTGATTTCAGTGCAGAGCTCTATGATATATTGTGTGTAGTTGGTGCCTCTCAAGTCTTAAATCCGTAGTTCAGCATTAGTTTAGACACAAATGCTATAAGGACTGAGTTACACTCATTGGACAATAGAATTTTTGTCCTTTATTCCAATGGATACTCTTTAAACTTGTAAGCATTCCCTTGCACTATTTCCAATCTGAGTCCTCTGCTGATGGTACTGCATAAGAAGAAATTGAATTAACTCATCCAGTCCCTTTGAATCTCAACCATTCTGTGATTCTGTGATTTAGAAAAAGTCTGATTCATTTACTTTGATTTGAACTGACAAATGTAAATATCAACCAATATAGAGCAATTGGTGAAAAGTAATGTAGGGACACACTGACACACTTCTTTAAGAAGAAGGAAGCCTTTTTGATCCTTGCTACTGGAAGGGATACCTTTTTTGAAGTAAACCTCAGTCACTTTAGTGAATTTCCATTAAATTTCAGGGCTACCACATGCCTCACTGTGCTACTGACTAAACCTGGAGTATTTTCCTAAGTGCAGGGGTGATCCACCTTCCTCATGGATAATGGACAAACACTCAGACACAGCCTTAGCCCAAGCTTCGTACCACACTCCAGGAAAGGCAGACTATGCTGAGCTCTTAAATATTCACATGGAAAAGCAAATGATTTTATAGTCTAAGTAGAACAACTTAAACCTTAACCATACTTGCTTAGTAAAGAAGGTTTTTTATGTTCTCTCTTCTCTATAGTGGAAGAGGGAATGTTTTTTTATATTCAGGCACATTGGGAAAACAAGTACTTAAAATCTTGGTTGAATAAGTGGACTGTTAGCAGCCATAAACTTTAAAACAGAAAAATGACTCATTTATGAAATAGCTTGTGGTGTTGCACTAGTACAAAATTTGACTAACAGGGTAAGAGAGTTGCAAATGATGCTAAAGTATACAGATGTTGTATCAGCTCTTCAACCTTTTAAATATTTTAATAGTTTCATCTGGATCCTATAGTCACTATTATGGTTAAAAATCTTATTGTTCCCTTTTCCTCTGCCTGCTGTTTGCATTTGCAAGCTACTTACGAGTGTTCTGGAAACAACTGAACCTTTCTCCAGAGTCTTAAACTTGATACTGTGCATGTGAAAAATGCAGGGAAAGCACATTTTCTGAGATTTGCCTTGCTAACTGTGATATGGTAGAGATTAAAATAATGTTGCATGCTTTGCTTTCTACATGATGTCATGGTAATAAATTTCAAAGATCGGCAAATGTATTTGCCGATTTCTCCAGTTTTGTCTTATCTGTGAAGGTTATTTGTGCCATGCTGTACACTCCTGAAAGCTTGATTTGGCTAATAAGATTTGTTATATATATATATATATATGTATATAGCTTCAGAGTTTCTTTTGGATATTCTTGAAAGAATATTGTCCATATTGCAGAACAATTCATATAGGATAGGATAATCAGGAATTGTTTATGTGGTAACATAACTTAATAAAAGTTATTGTTGTGGTATACATTCAGAGGTCAACCTTCTATCCAGTAGGATTCATAGGACAGGGTTCTCTCAGGTTAATTTGCAATTATTGCCTAAGTCAGAAAGTCTTTTTTTTTTTTTTTTTTTAGCGCAATTTTTCTTTTGTTCTAGCAGATCTTTTTAAGTCTGGTATTTACTAATTGAGTGAACCACTTGGCAAAATTAAGGTTATAATATTGAGTTCACTGCAGCCAGCTTTTAAAATAAGGCTGACAGATGGTAAAGACATTTTGTGCCCAGCATCCATTAAATTTAATTGAAACTTGAAAGCCATATTTGCTTAGTATCTTTAAACATCTCATACCACTTTCTGTATTGGACATTTGATAATGATTTTGGGTGCCTGGACCCCAGTTCAAGCTTTTAAATATATTGTGAGACCCACATGTTCCCAAGTCAGCATGTTTTTCAAACTTTTATGCCATTATTCTTAAAATATTCAATAAAACTATGTCACAGATGGCAGATCCTATTAACATAAAACTCCTTCTTGTCTCAACATACCCTGTTATGCCAGCAAAAAATTATGTGATGAGGATATGAAACAAGCCTTTATGTGTACATTTTCAATTCCTGAGGTTTCCCACTATAATAGTGAGAAACACACACACAATTTCAGTTCATCAACACTGAGCCCCCATGAGTTCTAAAACTTCCCATGTAAAAATAGGTTCCTCTCCAGAGCATTAGTAAAAAGAAGTTTTTGTTCCTTTCTTGCATGTGCTAATTGCTGCCAGCTGTTGAATGTCTAGTGGTATTGGTAAGACACTACTTTAAAATATATATATATATATTCAGCAGAAAAAAAGGTAAAAAATACAGACTTAATGCAATTATAACCAAAGTATTTCATTAATCACAGCCACTGCCTGGACATGCCGTTCTCTCTATAGGAAGACAGAAGATACTAATTGGCCATCCCAGGTCAATTAGAAAAAACATTTTATATTTTCAGTGAAGGTAAAATTTCTTCACAAATATTATGCAAAGAAAAAACAAATGAATCTAACCAAACCCTGTAAAGATTAACTCCCTGAGCCTCTATTTCTGTGTACCTTAGCTTTTGTATTACAATACCATTGTGCACACACTACATTATTCAGGAACTACCATTAAGACCTGCATCCCATATTGGCAAACACAATACAAAAAATCAAGCTTTAAAAATTCATTAAAAAACGTATATTAATTTTGTTAAAGCAGCTGATTGAGTGGCATTGCTCATTACGTGCCTTAAACATTCTCTTTTTGGAAGAACAGAATTCAGTCTTTTCGATCAATGTGTGCCTGTAAATTATCAATAGCTTATCTTTCTTTCAGGTGAAGGAGGCTATGCAGAGAATCCATGACCGAGGTAATATAGGAAAACTAATTCTGGACGTGGAGAAAGCACCCACTCCCCTGGTGAGTGCAAAGCACTACTTACATGGCATACAGTCACACCAGGTGAAGTGTGGTAATGACCTTTGGAGAAATACCCTTCACGATTTTTTTTTGTGTAATGTTTTCTTCTAAATTCTAAATAGAACCAATAATAATAATTTATATTTTTAACTCAAGATAAAACGCAGTCGTAATTCTTCCAGTCCCAGCTGTTAATTTTCTATGCAGTATGGCTGTCTGCCTCACTGAAAAAGTGTCTGCAAGTCTTAAATCAGGATAAAACTGCCACATCTATTTTTGTCCCTGTGACAGAAAACAAATACACATTTCATGAAATACAAAATTCCTGTCTTAAAAAGTGGATGGAACAGAAAAAGACACGATCAATATTACTTTGGTGTATAAACATAGAAGTGCTTTCTGATTACCATACAAAAGTCAGGCAATACCTTTGGTAGGAATTTATTTTACTTCTCTGACAATCTATGAAGTATAATATCTAAACACTTTATTTTGGAAGTGTTCTGAAGCGGGATAGTTGTGATGGAGCTCTGTTCCACTGCTTTTGAAGTGTTTGACATGTTAGTGAAATATTACAGAGAGCTATTGTGAAGGAAAGACATGCCCACGCCTAAGTCTTGGCTCATGATGTGGAAAAAAAACAGTAAAAAAGGTAATGAAAAATTGACTTCAAATGGACACTGAAGTATGAAGTTTGCTTTCAGACCTGAAATATCTCCTGTTTTGAAAGAACAGAAAAGAACCTGGAGTTACAGTTAAGCTCTTGCTCACTTTTACTCCGAAATTGGCCCCAAATCCCCTACAAGATCCCTGCAAGGAAAAGGGAGGCTTTGGGGACCTCACATATGGAAGTTAGGCATTATTTTGTGGCTGAGTTGCATCTTAAAACTGTAAAGATAATCCCTAACACAACATTAATACATTCATTCCGTCTGTTCTCTTACTATTGTACATTCACAATAGCCATTGGCTAGAAGGTGAGAACAAATCTGTTACACTCCCATGAAAGGGTGTTAATTAAAGATATGGGTAAGTTCAGAGCATTGCTTTTTTTTTTTTTTCTATTAAAATCAGGTTCTCTTTGAGATTTTTATTTTTATTTCCAGCAAAGGCTAATAGTACTGAAACAGGGAAGGTACAATTTGACTGCATTTCTCATTAAGAAATAAATTTAATGGTTGTGAAATAGTTGTAGGGTAATACAAGAATCTTCTTGTGTCCTAAGAGATAATGTTAGTGTATAACCATCACCTCTCCAGTAAACCAGACTCTTCTTGTGCCACCCGATAAAAGTTAAACTGATGAAGTGAAGTACAAGAGAGTCTTGCACCTTTACAGCTTGTAATAGATATTCTCATATAAAAAATATGATGTTCTCCTTAAGTGCTGTCATGAACTACTAATTTCTGCAGTTGTCTACCATTTGTACAGGCATCTTCAATCAAATAAGGAAATGCAGTTTCTCCTCACTCATGTATCCAAGCTATGCACTCTGTCAGTAGATTGGTATATTCTCCCATTTTAAGGCATATCCCCTGCCTTAAAGTTTGTCATTATTTTTTGTATTAAGCAGTCGCTCTCTTAGTTTTCATGACACCATGCCTCATGTGGGACTGGATCCTATCCAAGAGCTTCATTAAAGAACCATATTACCTATTTCTGGAAGAGCAAATGCAGAAGAATTTGCAAAACAGAGGTTCCATGCATTTTGTGGACTTCCTACACAGTTGAATTTTCTTTCTGAGAGCCTTAATACTATTTTGCTACAAGTATGCAGATCAAAGTTCACTTCTGCAATTGTCCTAAAAACCAGCTTTTGGTCACATAGTATAGCTGTAATCCATGAGGTAACAATTTAACATTTTAGCTGAAAGCAATATAGTGCCAAAAAAAGTTTTGCCCAGACAGAACATTTGTTTTATTGTTGCATCCCTGTCTGCTTTCATTTTTAAAGTCACTTTTTCAGGTGAATCAAACTTAAATAAGACTAGATAAAGCAATGTGATAGATGCTCTGATTTTCTTCATCTTTCATCCTTCAGATGGCCAATGACAGCACAGAGACGAGTGAGGCTGGAGAAGAGGAAGAAGACCACGAAGGGGACAACGAGAATAAAGAGCGCATGCCATTCATCCAGTAGCAGCCAGAGGTGATGGAAGCAGAAAGATTGTTTAAGTAGAAGGGAACAAGACTGGGAAATCTATTCTGTGCATCAGTGAACAAATGCTGTAGTACAGTGTGTGTTGTATTTGTCTGCAGTCAGCTGAGCTATGAGCTGTTGATCATTGTTGTTTTGAACTCAAGTGCCATTCTCATCCAGTGCAGTATTATAACATTCCTGTGTAATACCCACTTTCCCTGTAGGAGTCCCATGAATTTTTGTTTCAGTTTAAAAGCCTCATTAATTTACTGTGTAATTTTAGATGGGCATCTTTCTCATGCAGATTCCAACACTTTGCATAAAGTTATTTGAAGGGGGTGGGTGGTATTTTTTTTTTGCCAGTTAACAACCACAGTAACAACAGAAATCCCCCACATGCTGTCTGGAAATTTTTTCTAAATGGAGAGAGGATTTTAAGTTTGTGGATTTTCAGTGTTAAAATAGTTTTCCTTTTATGAACCACAGATAAAAGTTGAAAAAAAAAAAAAAAAAAAAAAAAAAAAGATGAGGTTATTTTCCTTTATCATGCTTCCTCATCTTATAAGCAATCTGATCTTCATTTTCAAAAATACCTCATTTAGAATTGTAGAATCTGAAATCGTGCAAGAAATCATTAATTGAGAGACTTTAATTAGTATTGTATAATCATGCTAATCGTCAGCAGCAGTAAACACTTCATTCAAAGTGCCAGCTACCCTGCTTTTCTGTTGATCTCCTGAGTTATTGCCCCATATGTTCTAGGCAAAGAAAGGTCAGGGAACTGCTCTTTTTAGACCTTGAACAATTAGCATTGTTACTGACAGTTCAACAACATCTTCTGCTTAGGACACATTGACTCATCTGTGTTTAAAATCCAGAATATTTTTAAATTACATTTCTAAATCCTATCAGTAAGGATCACTCTTCAGTATGTGGGAAGAAATTTATTGGCAGAGTTTATTACTCTGAAATCAGTATGTATTGATCAACTGTCGAGCTAGAGCTGAACTCTTACAGCAGTTAACCCTTTAAAAAATTACTTGTACACCTTAATCCCATCAGAAATTACACACAGGGTAACTTTATCTAGGTGAATAATTCCATTAAAAGCTCTGCTCCATATGTACAGTTATGTTTGTGATTATTTGAAGGATCAAGTGTTCAAAGACCAGCTAGTCTATCTACCTCCCACTAGTGGAAACTATGTCTATACATGACAAAAGTAAATATTTTTCCTCGTCTTTCACCTATCTAAGCAGCAGCTACTCAGGTCCTCAGTGGTCTTGTTAAAATAATTATTTTAAAATGACTGCAACCACCTTTAGTAGAAATGCTAAAGAATACCAGAGACCTTGTATAATGCCATGTATCTTTGAATTAATATATTTTTAGCAAAACTAAGTATTTCTCCAGGCATGGCTAGTTGTTCACCTAAATCTACAAGTATCTAATAGTGATAGAAGTTTAAAAATAATATAGAAAAGAGAAGTTGGAGAGCTTCTCAGACGTTTCTCAATGTGACAGGAATTGTGAGTCTGGATGACTTTTATATGTGGTTTTAGGGGACTCTCTCTGGTTCTGTTTTGTTTTTTGTTTGTTTAATATTTGCTGCCTGAATATTAATGTCCATCTCCTTACACTGTGCTCATGAAGTTGCTGTTCTAATACTAGATAATTGTGCAGAACGGTCATTCTGAATAAGTTTCCCTTGAGTTAAACAAATTCAAAAATAACAAGAAGAAATAACTGTGGAGAAAAATGTCAAAAAAGCTTTTGTTGAGATATTAGTTAAAAACAACAACAAAGGGATTTCTATAGATGTTGATGCAGAACTTCATTATAGTTGATTTTCTTTTCATGTTAGACTTATCTACACTTCCAGTGCCATATCAGACCCAAACAGGAACTCTACACACAGAAAATATATATATTCAGTGAGAGTTTTTCATGTTTTGGGATTGCCAATTGAGCTTTTAAGAAAGGCCATTAAGTTTTCACAATTCATAAGCTGACAACAGTAGGAAACATGCCCAATTTTGTTTTGTAGTTAGTGTAATGATGTTGTCCTGCAACAAACCTTAACATAACTAGGAGCTTTGATTTGACGCCAAAGTGAGCAATATTGCTGGTGACCTTTGAGCTGGCAGTAAAGTGGCATTCTCAAGGCCTTAAATTAGTAGGGCAAGCAGAATAGCAAATCCATTCTTCTGTTATAAACCACAGTATGGTTGGCTCTACAGTTAAATTTCCCTTCAAGATATATAGAGATGGGTGGTCATGGCCACAGACATCATAGGGACAACAATCAAATGGAATCATTTTGGCTATTTCTTTCTGGTTTTGTTAGCAAGGCAAAAATACTCTTCATGCTAATTCATACCAATTTTAGGGCCATTTTCTGATCAGCAGAATGTCAGGTAATTGCAGTGAGTACAAAGGAGTACTTTGAGATCTACCTAAGCACTACACAGATTAGTATTGCAATCACTAAGCTAAACTCTACTCTGTGTTTTCCTGGTGTTAATAGGGTGTATATGAATGTTACTACTGAAATGAATGGAAAGTTTTCAGGTACTTGTTCTGGAAGCTAGCAGAATTTGGCCCATGAGCCCTAAATACTAGAATACCACAAACAGGTTTGAAGTGGTAGAGGGCATGCTATACAAAATGATGGTGAGACTGTTGTTACTGAACGCGTCTTATTGCAAGAGAAAAGAAGGTTCGTGTTTACTACTAACACTGTTAAAAAATTCTAAGACAATTGGATAGTTTCTTCAAGTGAAACAAAGTATTTCTCAATTTGCCTTAAAGGAACTGTGAAAGCTTCTCTTTAACTTAAGCCTGATTGAAGTGAACTGAAACACTGTTTAACTGTATTTGTTGCTTTAGAGCTTTTGTTATATTGTGCCTACAAAGCAAATTATGTTTACATAAAAATATAAATAAAATATTGAGCATAGCATTATCCATGGCTTACATGTTTTATTATAATACAGTGTTCACATTAGGGAACTGACTTGGAATTGGTTAAGAGGAAAATCTGAGGTCTCATTTTCTGTTTTGGTCACTGAGGGATAAACAGAGATTTATTTTTCTTTATTACAGAGTACATCAAGGTTATTAAAATGGCTGAGTGTGCTACTTTACAGAACATTAACAATTTAGTACAAAATGTTAAATGTTACAATCTAAAAACTTCAAAACATTTTATAGGCACCATTTATGAAGTGTTCAGTGAAGAGTATTATTTTGATAAGGGTAAAAACTAATATCCAGAATTTTTACACTCAGATTGCACTGGGATAAGGCTTGAATATACAAGTTATTCTCAGAGTGAAAGTTCCTTGTAGAAGTCAAGGTTCCCTAAGGAAATTATCTTAAACACCAGATCCAGACAGCCTCCACCAAATGAGCTGATAGAAAGCACAAGGACATGAATCTAAAATCCTGCTGTCCCTGGGTATTGTGTTTACTTAACTCAGAGCTGCAAGGAGGTGGTTCAATTCACATGGGATCTAGGATTACCTCTCCTGAAGACAGTTCTTACACTGTTTCTTTCAGAGAACTGGTTATGGTTGCCATACCTTACAGGTAATCTCAAGCTTATACTTGAGTACGTCTTTAGAGATCTCCCTGCATGAAAGGAAGAAATGGTTCAATGAACTTCAGTTTAATATCTGAACAAAGAGAAAATGTTAGCTTTGGCTAATTCCTGTCATGCCAGACTTGTTCTAAAGCCTATATCCCTGGAAAATCTCACTTCAGTAGTTACTGGATCTGCCCTATAAAAAAGGCATTTTGAAATCTAAAAGCACGCATGAAAAGATGCTGATTGAGAAGAGGAGCAGAATAAATTTCTGCCCTCTGTTTTCCAGCCTTAATAAGCAAATAATGATCAGTGCATCCCTAATCATAGCATCAGAATAAAGCTGAAAGCAAACAGCCCTTTGCAAACTCTCTGTGATTACTAACAAAGCTCTGCCTTTTACCAGCTTTTCCTCTGGGCTGTCTATACAAGATTGTCATACACACAGAGGTTGCTACCAGACCAGCAGGGATGCAGACTTTGCATGGCATCTGGCCAGAGAAAATACAAAAAATCATCTTACTATGCTGAGTACCCCAGGTCCTCACCTCATTCCCTCTTTTTGTGCTTCGCTCATTTTCTGTGAGCTTTGTCATTAATCCTGGTGGGTTTTGCCAAAACATATTCCCCTAGTGTGGATGTGACTTCCAGCACACACAGCACAACAGCTTGGGCTCCTACAGAACCATGTGGGAGTGTCCCTCTGCCACCCCTGAGTCCCTCAGTGTAAGCAAGTGTTTTGTTTCACTACAAGAAGAGCTGAAACAATCAACACCCTGTAACTGATATCTGCATCAAGGCATCTCTTTTCCAAGCAATTTTTAACATCTAGGCAGACATCTTAATGTTTTCCTTTGAGAGAACAGGTTAGAAAATAAATGCAAATGTAGCTTTATCTCCTCAGACAGAGCTGTCGTGCTGATTGATTGCCTTTAGCTGATCCTAACTAAACCATTCCTTTTGTGTCTACCTGGGCTCTCTCTAACACTTATGCAGCAAATGGCACGGTTTTCTGAACTCTGGCTCAGTCACTGCCATTTGTAACAATGCTGTGTTGGTCACCTCACCACCAGGATACTGTTCAGAAACTGGAAGGTGTGAACACAGTGCAGATAATACACAATTAGAGGATAAATGTAGGAAGAGAATTAATCATGTACAGCTCTGCCCAGGAGTAACAAATGAGTAGAATTTGCAGAATACTATCTGTTGATTTATTTGTATGTTTTACATCTATTAACCATATGCCTGATGTGATTAATATATATTTGTGGTGATTATATTTCTCTTCTAAGGATGCTTAAAGTCCTTCAGCAGTGTTTAAAGACCACATCCATATTCTCTAAGGATGATGAAGAAGAAGCTGTTTGTCAAACATTCAGCACTTTCTCCACTAGTTCCCAGGGTTATAAAAATGAACACTTTCTTCATCCAGTCTGATTCCTGCCCTCTTTCATTCATCAAAAGCATTTTTCAGGAAACCTAACAGCCTGCTAAGCAGTTCAGACTGCCCTCTGGTAAGAGTAACTTTATATTCCAGTAGCTACCTTGCATCCCTGGTTAAGGAGAGAGGGCTGAGAAAGAATTGGTACCACCTTAAAGTGGTCAGAGCTCAGTTTAGCTCCTGCCATTGTATAAACACATACAGGTTTGCCAACAGCACAGGCAAGGGAAGGGAGTTAAGCTGGGCCGTTGCACTACTGCCTGCACAAAGCTGAAAAGGGGAAGGCACAAAAGCTGCTGGTTTTTACAATGTAAAGAGCTGCCTGCCAACAACGCTGGTATTACTTAACTCCCTGTCCTCCTTGAAGCTGCTCTAACAGCCCCTGCCTTGTACCTGTGTTTTCATGGAGGTCCCAGCCTTTTCTGCGAAGCTTCTGGAGGCCCTCCCTGCACCACTCGACAGTTGTTCTTGAGGTAGTGCCTCAGGAAAAGTAATTTTTTACTTCCTGAAGAACACTGTGTCACCCCCACGGAGTGACAGACAAAATCCTAGTGGACTTAACAGGGGTAATTAACCCTTTACCTACAGGAACCTTTCGTCTCTTCCCCCAGGCACTCTGGGCAAGATGAGGAAAGAAGGCCAGAAACAAGCCTCCCCAGCTTTCATAGTGATCGGCATTTCTCTTAAAAACTCAAACACCTGCCAACATGGGAAATCAGCTTAGAAAGGTACAGTCTTCACAGTTGTTGGTAAAATCCTGAAAACTGATTGAAAGAAAACAGAACCTGAAAAGGCAAGGGAAAAGTCTTTAATCCTGAAACTTGTGAGCACCCATGATGTTTTAACACCAGGTGCAGATATCACTCGTCTCCCTGCAGCCCCACAAAATTGCTGCCTGAGCACCCTGGGATTAAACGTGTAGGCTAAGAGATGCCACTGGCACTTGTTAGTTTAGGAAGCTGTAAGAAGGGGGAGAGCATTGTGGTGTGACTGAGTGGGAGCCTGCAGGGGTGGGGGCCTGCTTGCCTTCCTTCAGAGATTAGGAGGGCTTTAACCTGTCTAGAAGAGCTTTTTCTTCTTGCTTAGTGACCATGCTGAGATGCTACAACTAGCCTGAAAGAATAACAGAGCTAGGAGAGATAGCAGAGGAAAAACTGTTCTCCTGTGAAGGCCGAGGGGTTGGGAAACAGGAGGTGATGGTGGGGGGTATGTGCGGATTTGCTTTTAGAGCTGCACCTGTGAATCACACCCCCCCCATGCCCTCATCTCCCCTACACTGCCATGACTATCGGTTCCGGCCTCTGCGCTGCTCCCAGGCCCAAGGACGGCTGCAATCAAGCAGCTCCCACTCCTACGGCCCTGCTGGAGGCAGCTCTGCCTCTGTAGGGGCCAGAACTGGAGATGGGCTATGTTCTGCCAGACACTAGCTGAGTCCCTGCCAAACATCATTTTCATGATAAGCTGCAGGTTCCAGTACAAATCATTTTGTGCTCTTCTGCTGGGTAATCTTTGTAAATACATCTCCCACATGGCGAGATGTGTTTCGCTGTATCGTGTGGCAGTAAATGGTGCAGCATCTTAGCTGCCCGGGAAGAACAGAGTGAGACTGCAGATAATGCCAGGTGCAGTATTTATAGTAAGGCTTTTTGTACGTTCCCTGGACTGGCTGACCCTTAGGGTGTCCAGGTGATGATCTAATAACCAAAAAATATTTATAAAGGCTGGTGGCTGAAGCTAGCTGAATGGTGACTGGGGTGTCTACTGGTGATACAGGCAGTGTGTGGCCTGAAGGACGTATCAGATCTGTGATGTTTTCCAGAGGCCACTAGGAGAAAACATTCCTTTTGTTGCTAGCACAGAACAGAGATAAATGAAGTGTTTTTCTTTTCTATGTCCGTTTGCTTTGACAAATTATTTCTGTGATTCTCTGCTGCTGTTTTTTCTTTCTATTGGCTGCATTTTATATTAGGACGTTTTTTTCCTTCTGTAAAAAAAAAAAAAAAAAAAGGAGAGAAAAACAGAGAAATCAAACCAAGTGTCTGGTGACTCATCAAGTACCTCACTGGTCTTATAAAAGCATCCTGTCAGCAGTACATTTGAGTTCCTGGGCCATTTCTATTGTAGACAGGAAAAATGAAATTAAATGACTTGTCCAATGCTATATGACTGCTATTTGGTTTAAAGACTTATCATTCTCCGGGATTTATTTCTCCATTTACTGAAGGAATCTTGGTTAAATGTAGCAGCTGAGATGGAAGTTTTTCCTCCATGGTTAAAAGCTCTGTCTCAAATCATACCAAGGCAAAGGAGATGCACAGAATTACACTGCATACCCTCAGCTGAAACCCTGCCAGCAAAGCCCCATAGAAATATAAGCAGTTGAGAGACAATAGTCTAAATTTTCCTTGCTCTTTCTCAACAAATAGGATAGTTCAGAACATGAATCAGCTATAAACATTGACCATTATAAACATTTTCTACTGTTTTCCTGATTATCCTCTCTACATAAATCTGAGTAATCACCTCTGGTAGGACATTACAGGGAAAAGGAGCAACCCGAATCCCTGAACCCAGATTTTTCTGACAAGCAGTGCCGTTTCATACAAGACTGCAGATCCAGCCCTTCTGTCTCATCCTTACCTCCTGGATGAAACTGCTATTGCTCCATCTGAGGATCAGATGGGAAATGATGTTGCATATGGGGCTGTAAAAGTTAATGCCATAATAAAGTCTGACTGCCAAGTGATGTTGGACCCTTACATCAACGGTGTGTTTATGTGGTGTGTCACTAGAGAGAAGCTGTACTCTGAGACTGTCAGATTGGTCTGTCCCTCAGGCATGCGACAGAAGTACAGAAGGAACCATCTTTAAGGTCTCGCCTGGATGATTAATCTGCAACTGCTCACCTACACATACTAGATGCTGCTGGCTGTGCTGAATGATACTGCTCTAAACAATTCTTACAGTTCACATATTAAATGTTAGCTTCATTTCAATATTGTCTCACTTGCAGCACATTCCCTGACATTGTAGGTTAATTTAATAAAGCACACATAATACAATTCATATGAGATTTTTGATCTGCATTTTGTTCAGCATGACAGCAATGTATAAAGTTATTACACAGTGTTCTGTTTGCTAATCATCAAGCAAAACAGGGTAATAAAAGGATAATTATTGCAAGCTTCCTTCCTTATTCCCATTAAGATGGTAAATTCAGCTCAAACTGGAATCTCAGGAGTTTTACAACTGGCTTTGATAGGGACAGCATCAAGCTGATTGGTCCTCTAAATGAACCTAGTTGTAGCTGCAGTATTAAAAATTCAGGGAGTAATATTTATTTCCATGTCATAACTTATTTGGTGTGGGGGGAAAAATCTTTGTTTCATCCTTACTCAATTCTCCATATTAAAATACACGATATGCATAGCCAACCCAGTGATCTTGAGGACACAGTACTGGTTCATACTGGTTTTATGGAGCTTCTGGAACAAGCATGAAGTACAAAATGAAAAATCCCTGCCCAGAGAATACAGCCACTCCTCTGCACTTACATCTATGGCCAGACTAGCTCAGATCTAGAGCTTCACAAATATTACTGCCTTTTTTTCTGTTCCCAGACTCACTTACACATTTCCAGATTTGGGGGCCTGGCATCACTTTGCCACTGTGTGGAGAAATGATCCCTGACTATTTTGCCATTAATTATCAAAGAAAGAACAAGGGCTGTTGGCCTTAATCCAGCAAAACTGTTGCCTTTAGTGTGGATTTAGCTCATCAGAACTTCCCTGTTACCAGAAAGAGGTCACCCCACAGGAACATGCAAGTCTGTTGAGCAAGGGAGAGCATGGGCTTTGGTAAAGCCATAAAACAGCAGCTCTCACCGCTTCTTGATTGCCCCACATGTGTGAGAGGGAAGGAATGATGGCACACAGCTGCAACCTCACAAGTCTGAGTCTGAGCCTCTGCTGGGTGACACTGGTGTAAAGCCTTGCAACACAATGGATTTACCCTGAGTATTTAGCAGAGAGAGGAGAACCTGGTCTTTTCTCTTTTGCTGTGCCGGATTTTCAGGCTGCCCAGGGAGGTGGTGGAGTCACCATCCCTGGAAGTCTTCAAAAGATGTTTAGATGTAGAGCTTAGGGATATGGTTTAGTGGGGACTGTTAGTGTTAGGTTAGAGGTTGGACTCGATGATCTTGAGGTCTCTTCCAACCTAGAAATTCTGTGATTAGCAACACAAAATCGGACCTATCCTAATCATTTCTAGGGCGCTTAAGACATCTGCTGGAAATAAGAATAAACTGCAGTGAGGAGGCACATGACAATGAATAACGTAACAATGAAAAACGCTGTGCTGCTTACATTTACATAACATCTAAATTACTCAGCAAATGCCAGAACCATTTCAATTTGAAACTGTTATGTGAAAATATTTTAATAAATAGCCTGTTTATTCCTGCTGTTCTAGTTGCCACTGAGGAAGCAATTTTCAGTGTTGAAAATCTTCAAGTCTGAATGCAGTTTTGAACTTGCACTTCCCTGATGTGTAAGGCTGTGCAGCAGGCTCATGCACAAAATGTAGCACCATGGGCTAGGAAGACACTATAACACTAAAGCACAATTAGAAAGAGGCCAGGTTTCAGGCTCTGGATGGATGTAAGCACCAGCTGCCTTTGCAGTTGGATACAAGGGATAATACAAATTTCCCTTCTCCCCCTCACTGTCTTGCTTACAAATCATGGTGTGACAACAAGCCCTTTTTAAAGAGTTTCCCAGAATATTGTATATTTTGTCTGGGTATATGACCTTAGCCTTGCACACCTCTAGCTGCTTGAGCTGACACTAGAACCCCACAGCTCAGGTTTCCTGGTGGTACCTGGCTCATGGGGTCAAAGGGCATCCCCCACCTCTACAGAGCAGTTTCATGTTTTCCAGCATTCCCCAAAATTGAAGTTATTTCTCAATAGGTTGTTAGGAAAAAAAAAAAAAAAAAAGAAAAAAAAAAGCACAGATACAGGTTATTTCTCTTTTCCACCCTCACGCAGCCTCCCTGTGTGAGAGTCTCCCAGCAAGTGATGTGTGATTTGCACTTTTGTCCCATGATGGGAGCACGGAGATGTGTGTGTGGTGCATGGTGCTGGGGCCTGCTTTACTATTTGTCACTGCCCCTTTCCCACCCTCCAGCAAGGAGGCTGAGTTGTCTGTAGACAAGCAGACATCACCCCAACACTTACATTTAGGCACTATTTTTCTTTCCTAACCAGGCAGCTAAAAAACTCCTTTATATTTTAAAATAAAAGTCTTTTACTTGGACAACATCACATGTTTTCCAGCTCCAGGGACTGGTGCGTGAGCTGATTATGCTTGTGCATGGGAGCAGTGCTGCTTCTAAGGCACAGTAAAGCAGGGTCAGCTGTTTGCACATTGTGTGACAGCCCTGTGGCTTGGCTCCTTGCTGCGGGCCAGGCTGGCAGCCCCCAGTCAGTGTCCTGTCAGCAGGCAGCCACACCAGGCTGTGCAGCAGCAGCACTGCGGGAGCTCTGGTGCCAGAGACAGGGGCCTCAGCAGCCATATGGACATACATGAGGTGGGAACTCAGGTTTGTGGGTGGCCAAAGCCCCCTCCTCAGCCCTCAAGCAGAGAATCTGAGTCCTCTGTGAAGTGCAGACACTGAAGGGAGATGTGATCACACTCCTGAGAAGGTCTGGTTTTCCATCTGGTATAGGAAAATCCTACAAATGTCTACACAAGCCAAAATGTAATCCTTACTCTGGCGAGTCCTACTGGCTTCAAGCAAAGCTGCACTGTTAGTAACCTGCTCTGAACCTGTGAGTGTGCAATTCAGAGTGTCTTGTGAGCGCTACAGTGGCTAAATCCAAGCTTTGTCCAAATTGCTTTGTCTGGCACATGTATGGATGAGCAGAACCTGTTAAGACCGTGTTAACGTAAAGCTGGAAAACCTCAGGTTAGAGATACGTGGCGATCAAAAATAAAATATTTAAGGGGAGAAATTAAATGCTCAGGATGTTTTTAGATCATTTCCTGGAAGGAAAAAAGGCAGCACACATTGCAGGAGAAAAATAAGCACAACGCGTATTTTATGTTTACAAAAGAGAAAGAGACACGTTCTCACACGCACCCCGAGGGCTAAACAAACTGAGCTGCCGCCAGTAATTCCCAACGTGGAAACCTTGCCAAGTCCTCAGGAATAGCATTTCAAAAGACCCCATTCAACTCTTTTATTTGCACCTGGATTGCAAAGAAACCAAAGCTTTACATTTTCCCCTGAATTCCCTTATCTTCAGAGATGACACGGAGTCACCTGATCTGTAAAAACAGTCTCTGGTTTGGGGGTGATTTCATTTTGCTCTCTTTGCACATTACACATAACCTCAAAGCATTTAACTCCAGACAAGGAACAATTTCCTTGGGGTCCTTCCTGCCCAAAGAAATAGGCAATGGCAGTGAACAAAATGCTCAGCACCACTTCTTTTTGCTGCTAAAGCCCTGAAGTAACAGAAAATATTTGGCAATTGTGCTACTTCTTTCAGATGTCTGAACCCTGTAAGAAGGCAACCTTATCAGTGCACAGTGGCATTGGATGGGTAACCAAAGAGAGCGGATCTGGTGAATCCCTTCTGAATTCTGAATCTTTTCTGAATTTATCAGCATTACTTTTACAGCTTTACAACCCTTAACCTCTATTCCCTGCCTTTGCAAGAGAATGAAAAGAGCACAGACAAGACACACAGCCCAGAAAAAGAAATTTGCCCTAAATACATGTGTGATAGATGTAAGTCCTTGTGTGGCTTCTTGCATATTCTTTACCATCCTCTCTGCTTGTTCAGGCCCAGCTGTGAGAAGCTGTTGTGGCAAAGACCTCAAACAGAAGATACAAAAAACACTCAGGAAGCTCAAAATGCTGTCCTGAAACTAGAAAGAAAACTAGAAAAGCCTATTTATTGATCAACCCTATTACCAGTTACATACTGCCTGATGAGGATGCATTTGGAACAGAAGCTTTACACACCTACGTATCCTGAATGCCCTCGTTTCAACACTCAATGACCTTCAGCACAAGTCACTGCTGGGCAGCCTGGGCTCACAATAAATCTGGAATCTCCTTTTTTTCTAAGAGACAGAGCAGAACCCTCAAAGCTTAAAAATTGCCTTTCAAAAGAGCGAATTAGTATGACAGGAAAAAACCTGAACTGATTGCACAACCCCAAAATATAATCTAGAATTTTCACAGAACCTCACATACCATAAGGTTTGCCCTTCCCTCTTCCAAACACACAGCTTGTTTGTACAAATTTCCCCAAAATAACTTTGGTGTTGGGATGTCAGCCATAATCCTGCTTCATACCTGGTTGGACTGGGATCAAATCCTTAAGAAAGACTTTGTAAGTCTTTTTAAGGCCAAAGAAACCAAGCACACAGTAATTTTCCAAGCATGACATACTCCATGATTGGCAGAATCTGCAACATTGCTTGCATTTAAATGAAACAAATGAAAAATCAGCCAGTGGATCCCATCTACCACCCAAGTCAGTTGTAAAAACTAATGCTGGGGGGTGCTAAACCCTTTACTAACCTTTGTGTTACCTAATTCAGTTGGCTATGTTGGCCCTTGGGTTTGCCCCACTTGAAATTCCTTAGCCTGGTAACAGCTCTGATCAGTTTTCGTTTCTTCTTTACACTCTGAGTAGAACAGGCAAATAATTACACACGTACAAGCTTTTTTCCCCAAATCCTATGATGATCTGAGTTTTCTGTAACTGAAAAGCTGCTGAAAAACTTGCTCTGATTCCAGCAGGAGATAGAAATCCCCAGTTTCTCCTTTGGTTAGACATGTCACAACGCAATTAGCTCTGAAACCTGGAGGGGACTGCAGACCTCAGGAAAACACATACATCCTAATAGCAATATGGGAGTAGTTTGCTTTTCTGAGACTGAAGCAGTAACTTTCTTTAAAATATTTTACAAGTAGTGTTTTATTCGTAGCTCTACTACCTCAGGGGATAACAAAGGACGTGATCCCCCTACATAGATCTTATTCCACATAACAGGAAATGACTTCTGCAGCCAGACCTGTTTCAGGATCTCAGTCCAGCATCCAGTCCTCATCTTACACTGACTTCTCATTCTCTTTGCCCAATTGCATGTTCTTTCCACAAACCCAGAGATGGCTGAGAATGGAGAGGAAAAAACAGCTGCATAAAGAGTTTCTCTGAGCCAGTTGACAGAAGCACATAAAGGTGGAACTGTCTCTGAGGGGAATAGACTTTTTACCTTGCAGAGCCTCAGTGAAGAAACTGAAATGAACTTTTCACCAAAGGATGCTTATGCTCTGAATGGCTCAGTTGTTTGAAAGCAAATGGAATGAGTTGGGGAAGTGTGAGCCATAAAACCACCCAGGTGCCTGCGCCATACAGCAGCCATGGCTTCTGCAAGATGTTTCTTTTCCAGCTGAGCACTTCAAGAGAAAATACAGTTTTGTCTATATGAAGAAGCTCTATTATACTGGTGTGAATAAAAAAGTACAATCCCATCCTAGTCTGGATGCAGCTGTAAAGGTATGAAGCTATTATATTTATATAGCACATTCTGATAGGGAAAGTGGAGTAATTAGTCCCAAGAAAAATTACTTCTGTATATGCATAACTTTGTTTGCTCTCTGGGATATATTATATCACTATAACTGCTTGTAAAAGAAAAATTACAACTCTAAATGACATTGTAATGCCGGTTTCTAGACCATACACAGGCTGGTATTTACTTTGGCGAGGCTCTAGGCCTCCTATGTGGAGGCATTTTCTGCTTCTTCACAGTAGCACCGAGAGTTTACATGTTCTCAGCAACATATTTTGACTTTTCTCTGACTCTCCTGCCCACACACTGTATACAAGAAGTTAAACTCACTTTCTCTGTTGCTATAGATTAGTCACAAGTGTGAAACCTATTTTTCAGATGCTCTAGACAGATTCTAGACCAACAATCCCCTATAACCCTGTGGCTTCTCACAGCAGCTTCAAAGAGAGCATTACAATTCGGGTTTTAGGAGTAAAGCCCAACTAAGCTTGTAAAATGCTCAAAGAGACTACTGAAACAAGGTGGATAAAGCTTTCAAAACAGAGTTTCAGTCTGTTCTTAAAAGGACATAACTTGGCATACTCCAAAAAGCACAGGCTTTCACTTGGGCTCTTTGCCAAGGACTCTCAGAATACCAAATTTGGGTTTTCTTTATTCCTTCATTTCTAGTGAGTTCTGAGCTTACCTCACTAGAGTACAACTCTTTCTTTCAGACTCATTTCACAGACAAAACATTTGTTAGCAAAGTCAATGAGAAGAAACAAGTTCATTATAGTGCTATGTCTTTAAAGACACACTAAAGTGCCTGCTGACCCCAAGTGCTGCTCCTGCCTCTCTCTGGACCTGCTGGCCCTGCAGCTGGGACAGCTGAGCTCCACCTGAAACACCTCCTGGGATTCCAGCTCCCTCACTGAGTTAAATCAGCACGAGTTCAGTGTGTCAGGCAACAAGCTGCAGAGGTTCAGGATCCACTTCATGTGCAATTCCACAGCCTCTGAGAAGGGACCAAGTGAAAATCTAACTGGAGGCTATTGATTCAGCTGTTTGCCTTTAATTAACTTCCATTGATGCCCTAATATCTCTGGATAAAATATGGATCAACCCTGAACTTAGGGTTAGTTCTAAATGACAGGCTAAATCTTGTACTAGACCCTTGCAAAGATTTCTGTTTTTCTCTCTGACAGCTCACCTTTTGGTTTCTGGTGTGCTAGCAGGAATGACAGCCTTTTCCACTTTTAGCTGTGCACTGAAATGGGCAGCTTGCATTCAGTGAGCAGTTTTTTAGACAGTCCTGGGTGGATAGGACCCTGTCATAACTATATTCATTTAATAAAGACTAGACAGCTAGAGTCTAGACAGCCACTGTCCTGCTTCCAGTGTTTTGTGTTTTACTGAGAGCCATGCTGGGACTTGGGAACCTTTGGAAGAGTGTCACAATATTTTGTTCTCTGAGCTAGACTCTGCTGGTAGCAAATCCTGTTCATTATCAGAAATGCAGCAATATCTAGTAGGTGCTTATGAGCTCTTCATTAAATAAGGACTGTACTCCTAACAATGTGATCATACTGTATATATATTATATATGTCTGTGTTTTTGTGTACAGCTGCAATACTCACTCATGGGTGACTTTTTGTTGTTGTTTGAATATAAATAAGATCATGGCTTTTGTCTAAACTTAACCAGCTTGGGTCAGAGCCACCTTGGGTGAGCCTGTTAGGTTTGTAGAAACCTTTTGGCTACCCCCTCCTTCCTGAGGCTGACATTGCACTAGGTGTTTTTGAGCATCCATCTGCTTATGCATACCTTTAGCTTCAAAAATAAAACTTAATCTCTGAAGAAATGGCATTCATTTGTGGCAATCCATGCACTGTTCAGTGCCCTTAAAAGCAACCTGTCCCAGCTGAACCCGAAAAGGAAACAGGAATTTCAGATGAGATGTGAGAACAAGGGGGTACCTTATGCTACAGCCAGCTTAAGTATTAAACACATTTCGTAAGCAAGGAGTGCAGCCAACCCTATCACTACGCTTTTATAAAACTGACCTCAGTCAGTCCCTGGTGAGATGTGTCTATGTGACTTGCTCTTGCAGCCGCTGAAGAGAATTTCTTGAAGCTTCTTTTTAAGTTCTTAAGAAAAGAGATGGCACAAACCGGGCTTAGGATTTTTCTACTCATAAGTATTTTACTGCTGGATCAGACCATCAGCCAGGCTTCCAAATTCAAAGCCAGGAAGCACAGCAAACGTAGAGTGAAAGGTACTGGGTTTTAACTGGGAGGAGGGATAGAGGCTTATAGACTATCCAAGTTTACTTTGTACTTAACATTGCATGAATCAGAAAGTAGCATTATGCAAATGTTTATTAACAAATGATAGTTGATCGTATCTTATATTTGCCTTTAAAATACTTTCGTGTCAGTAAAACCAAGAATAATGTGCTGGAATGATTTATAGAAATAGAGCTGTATAGCAGGTATAAATACCTTGCTCGGTTATGCCTGTTCATTTCTGTTGATATTATTTAGGGCTCACAGGTACAGCTGAGGGAGGACTCTGGCCAATCATTCCTAGTTACACAGTTATATTGGCTAAGATCAGAAATTCGTGTACACATGATGGAAAAGAACAGAATAAAATATTAAAGCTTTGAGGGTATTGTTCAAATTTTTGTCCATTTCCTAATTTTAACAGAACGCCTGTGTAATATTTGTGGGATATTACTTTACTTGTGTGAGAAGTATGGCGAAATGGCAAGTCAAACTAATAAAAAGGAATTAGCAGAAAAAGAATAAATTCCCAGAGCAAAGCTTACAAAGCAAATACAAAACCATTGACCAGTGTTTGGAAAAGTCTGTGTACTTAATTTAAAGGCTTATTTCTAATAAAAGTGTATGATGGAGGTTACACTAATGGCAAATATTTAAACTTCTAGTCAGTGGGAAAAAAAATACAGCTTTGACAAAGTCATTTTACAACATGATTATGCTGCTTTGGAGCTATAAAGTTATATATATTTATTTCTCCCTTTGGATCTCTTTAGTTTTTTGCTTGATGTCCTAAGGAAATGCTGCTTATAGATTAGTGTTGCCAGCACATTTGTCTGTCAGCTTTCCCCTAATAACTTTTGCATTTGAACTAATTTAGCAGAATAATGGAGGTACTAAAGATAAGTTGCCTGATACTGTGAAATTCAGAATGTGGGTGCAAAAAAAAATCTGTGTTGTGTGCCACTATGAAAAGGTTGTACCAGCTGCATGCATTCAGCTGTTCTGCTTTTTGCCTCTTTCAAAGCAGACAGGGAACATGGAGATGTCACTACGAACTGGAAATGGGAATTGTGGGGAGGAGCAAGCATGGACTGGGAGTTCTGCCCTAGGGAGCCAGGGAGTCACGAAGGACAGCCAAGGTCCCTCCCTCTGACTGGAGGGAATGTGCAGGAGGGACAAGCTTTCTGGGGTGCAGCTGGAGGATTAGGTGATGTAACACGAATCTGTAGGAACTGTGGGTTTGTTAGTTCTGCTGCTTGTGAAAGAGCTTATTTATTCCTCATGCTCTTTACTGTGGCTTCTGGAAGGTCTGGTTACTGCTGCAATCAAATTGTAATCTTGTGCAATGGAAACGTGTCTGCTAGTTGTTTGATTGTGGTGGGCTAGTATAACGATTAAGGGGAAAAACGGAAAAGACATGGAAACGGAGTTATTGTGTGCAAATTCATGTCTTTTTTTTTGTCTCACCATCTTGTTGGTACTTTTCTAAGTGTCACAAAATGGTGATTTAGGCTGAATGTGAGTGACTTAAGTCACCAGGCCTTCTCTGTACTGATGGAAGGCTCCTCCTTCCATCAGGGTACGTGAGACTGCAGCTCAGCAAGCCTGTCTGCATGCATTCAGGCAATGAACTTAGATTATGTCAACGTCCTTCACTGTATTAAAACAAGATTTGTGTATAAATTTTATGCTCACAGAAATAACATTTCTTTGAATAATTACAACTTCTGTTCTGCTGTTATTTTTATAGCAGATACATATACGTATATATCTATGTATACATACATGTATATCCACACACCACATTGTACAGGTGCAAAAGTAAATAGGCAAATTTTGCTATAAAATAGATACCAGCAAACTAAATATTGATTAGCAGCAACAGTTGATGATTTTGAACTAGTTACCAGGATATGGTCCAACTGAAAATAAGATTAAAAGTATGATGGTGTATATATTTTTTTAATATATATATACTAACCCTACAGAAAACCTTTCATTAAGGAAAACTCTTAAAAAAGACAAAATATACCTTAGCTCAGAAACCTCAGAAACCCAACAGCTGTTCATATAAAAAATAATGTGATTTTTTTTCTTTTCCTTGTATATCTGCTTATTTCTCTGTATTTGTTTTATTTAAGAAAAAGATGACCTAAAGACTCAGATTGACAAATTGTGGCGAGAAGTAAATGCTCTCAAAGAAATGCAAGCACTTCAAACAGGTAAAGCAGCTTACACTGGTCAATGGTTTCAAGAAGTTATCATTGCCTTCATTCTCTCATGCTCTTTACTCTCATCTGTCTCTTTAAGGGGATTTGTGACTGAGAAATACATCTCCTTAGAACCATAGCATGACACTGCTATAATGGTAAAACAAGTGTTGAAGGAAGTATTTGGGGAAAATCAAGTATGAACTAATGGTGTACAAGTGGTGGCTCTTCACTAAGAGCAATAATCATTCTGGAGCAAGGACTGCCTTTGCCTTCTTGGGCACTCTAGACATAACCAGAAAAGGGCATGAGGGTTGCTGGGTTTGAAAGTTTAGATGGTCAACGAGTTGGGTTCCCAGCTCAGAAATAAACATGGGCTAATGATCAAGACAAAAATGGCCATGGAAAAGGATGAGAATCTCAAAAAAAAAAAAAAAAAAAAAAAAAAAAAAAGACTGAGTTTTCTTAAGGTGTGCAGATTGCAACATTGAATGCAAACGTGAATGTTGCCTTACAATTTCTACGTAGCGTTCATTGTGAGTTCAGAAGTATCCTATATCAATGTGCAGAGTCCTTTAAATATTTCATAGTCAGATGGAAATTTCCAAACAAAATAAGAAGGGTAAATACATGCACACCTACTAGACAGTTCTGCTTTTTCACAGCTGTTGACACAAAACTTGGCATTTAAACACATTCAGGAGGACACTACAGAGGAAATTACATCATTCACATGAAATAGAACATATTTTGCTTAGGGATGGTAATATCTGGGATGTCCTGTTTTGCATTTTGGGTTACACAGAGTTTTTTGAGCTTTATTAAATATTTTTCTTTTAAATTTCTTATAAGAGGACTTTAGAAATTTCTTCAAAGAGGAAAACCATGCTAGACAAGTAGTTCTTGTTTAAAAGTAGTTCTTGTATTGCTTCCAGAAGGAGCTTGAGAGTAAGTATGCAGTGGCTTAGAAATGAAACCAGAGCCAGGAGATTTGCTATACTCAAAACTTATTTTGAGCTGTATTCTAAATTCAGAACCAACACTGTTCAACTGGATTCCAAATTTGGCAAAAAGAGACCTATGACCCCTGTAGCTCTGACTGCATTCATTAACGCCTTTATGATATTTCAGAAAGTAGATTTTTTAGCTGCAAGCACTTTGAAGGAATAATACAATCTGATTCCTTCTTTTGCTTGAATTTCCTAGTTCTCCTTTCTGCATATGGTGAAATGTTGCCACTTGCCATTTAGCAGCACATACTTCCTCCCTAAAGAGGGCTGGTCTCCATCATTACTGCATCCTTGTTGAAGTAGATAAGGTCTCTCTGATCTTTCCTATGAATATAAATTTGTTAAAGAATTAAAAATTTAGCAAATATCTTCATTACTTTTCTTTGCTCATTGTCTAGCTTAGCACTTGGAAAGGACAAAGTCTGAAGTATAAGCACAAATATAAAGAGGTTATCTAGAAAATGCAGCCAAGGAATGCAATGACAATTGCAACTAAAATTACTAAAAAAAATTAGACATAGGATATGGTCCAGATTGGATTTCAATATTCCATTGATCAGATACATAATTACCTTTTAATTTATTTTTTAACTAGAACAGATGACAGGAATTAGAAACAGACTATAGAAAACATCAGGGCAGAAGATGTTCATCTTGTTTCATGACATTTCTAACATAAGTACAAGATGAGTTTAAGCAATAAATGAAATGGGATGGAAGTAGTCAGATGCAGATTCTAAAAATAACTATTGCACTATTTTATTCAAGCCCTTTGCTACTTTCATCAACTCAGAAGCAACACTTCTCTGAGGACAGTTCTCTTGTAATTTTTCTTGTGAGAGTCATATTTGTCACATACCTGCATTAGGAGAGCTGGAGAGTGAAGCTTAAGGATTGACTCCTGCAAGCCTGCCCAGACACATCTCAGGCTGGAAGAACTCTGACAATGGTTCTGCAAGGCAATTTCAGTCACAGAGCAGATGCCAAAGTCATGTTCTAGTATACTTGTAGTTTACAGCAAGACTTCCCTGATATGTTCCAGTAGAACTAAAGCCAAACAGATTTATAAATGCAAATGTTTATATTACTTTGTTCAGATTGTCACGCAAGCTCAGTGGTGAGGGTGCTCTAGCTTTTCAAAAAGGTTTTATAGATTTAAGCCACTTTACCTCATTTCAATTTAGATTTTGAAGGGATAGATCTTTAGAAAACGATCATTTTAGGAAACATCATTCAAAGCTTTTACTTTTTACTGAAGCTGCAAACCAATATCTGTTCACAGTCTGTCTTCGTGGGACAAAGGCCCATAAGAAGTGCTACCTCATATCAGAAGGCACCAAGCATTTTCATGAAGCCAATGAAGACTGCATAGCCAAGGGAGGGACTCTGGCTATCCCAAGGAATAGCGATGAAACAAATACTCTTCGAGACTATGGCAAGAAAAGCATGCCTAGAGTGTCTGAGTTTTGGCTGGGTGTCAATGACATGGTAAACGAAGGGAAGTTTGTTGATGTCAATGGCATGGCTCTACAGTACTTCAACTGGGATCGTGCCCAACCAAATGGGGGGAAGCGTGAAAATTGTGTCTTTTTTTCATCACAAGGCAAGTGGGTGGATGAAGTCTGCCGTACTGCCAAAAGATATATCTGTGAATTTTTGATCCCATAATTTCATACACAAATGACCATGACCATGTTTTGGGTTATTAACAAGCAGTTTTGCTTGTTAGTAGCCCCTCCCACTTAGACAGTGGTGAATTAAAAGTATCTGTCTCCTGCCTTGTAGTCACTCTTTCCTGAAACAGAGTTTTCCTTTATTAATTTATTTTCTATTCAGATGCTTAAAATGTTATATTTAGTGAGTGCTCTCATCATGTACAGGAATATATATTATGTTTTGATCTATACTGCATCATCTTTTGCCATGTTATTTCAGCCTGATGTTCGGGTTGCTGGAACTCAGCTGTTTCTGAATTCTGTATCTCCATGTAGGAAGGTATTTGCTTTGTCTCAGATCTCTAATGAACTTATTGGAAATTTACAGAAGCTTGCCTCATGGGGCCATGTGCTAATAGAAGATGTAGGGGTCATCTTAGCCCCAGAGTGTAAGGAGGACTCTGGTGTAATGTAAGCTTCTGTGAAAAATGGCCATCATCCCTATGGAGTTTAACAGGAAAAATCTGTGACCAAGTTTTACCTTGGGCTAAAAAGCTAAATGTAATGAAAATCTGATGTTAGTTTTTAAACTACATGGAGTAAAAAGTGATACACTGCTAGAAAATGGGGAAATAGCTGTTCTAAACATCAGTTACTCTAAATATGTTTGCTTTTAAATGTCTCAATTATGGCTAAATATTAAATGTTATTTAGAAGATTCCCATAGAAGAAAGCAATCTGGGACTAGATCATACCTCTAGGATGGTTAGATGTGCAAAATGTTAAATGTTAGATGTCCTTAGTTAGATGTGCAAAAGCCTCTCCTGCAGGATCAGAAGGAGGCTTTATAATTCAGACAGTAACACTGTGTGAATGCATGAACAGAGGGGAGAGTACCCCTCTCTCCACATTGCAGGTAGCATGCCTGACTGGCACAAAGGAATGGGGCCAAACCATCACTCATTTGGCCACACGTAAATTCTTCAGTTTAACAGCCAATGTTTGAAAATGAAGTAAAATGTGCTGGTTGTTCTTTTGCTGTCTTAACATCACAATATAGATTTGCCTTCATGTTACAAACTGCAGTTTCTCTGTTGTGTAAGGGAATTTCAGTTAATGATTTAAATATATTGTTGCTTGAAGGCTATTTTCTACTTTTTCTCTTTTAATTGTGCAGATTTTCTTAATTTGTGCAATAAATGTGCAATTACTGGTATTTAAATATAGTAGTATTTTTGAAAGCTTAAGCATCCACTCAAAGGCCATTCTTCCTAGTACTTTCTTGAGGATTCAAAAGATCTTTTGGCAAATTATACTGCAGCTTTTCTTTACTCATGTACCAACAAAATTTAGGTCCCTATATGCATAAGTGTTGTATGAGATGCAAACACTCTATGCAGCCCTGTAATATGTGTTGTAATTAATTCACTTTTCCAGCACTTTATTAATTTGTAAAATGGGTCTAATTCTGACTTCTTTTACTTGGCTTCTGAGTTAAAGGAGCAAGAAGTCCCTGGACATTCCAATTTTTCTCTCAAAATCTACCAATCTTTACTGAGTTTGGGAAGCAATACTCTCTTTACCTACATTTTAACGCAATTAAGAGTTTGGGTTGTCTGAAATAGGTCAGTATCTGAGCATATCCCTACAGCTACAGTCAAATTAACAATTCACTGCAAATTCAAGAACCAATTTACAATAAACCACTATCAAACTGCAATGAGTCTATAAAATTTATGTCCTATTTTCTTCAATCTACTTTGAAGTAGAGCCAAGTTTCTAAAATTGCAGGCAGGAGATGAAAACAGTTATAGATGTTATTGGTGAACATTTATCAATTATTTTCCTCTCTCGTGATAATGTAGGGCATTGCCTGCCTTTTCCATTCCAAGCAGATCCCTAAATTATTAGATTCTCTACCTGGTCTCCTGTAATTAGTTTCTGAAATCCTCTCAGGTCTCTTGGTGATGTTTTCACTGCAAATTCCAGCCCTGGGTACCTCACCCCTGCAAAGGCTGCACCCTGGTCCCCATTACAGGCATGCACAGCTGCCCAAAGGGAATTAAGAGCCACAAGTCCTGCTCCCGATTCCTGACAGCCTTCATTAGCTGACGGTCCTTACTTCGTGCAGTATTGTTACTCTGCCCTGCGGATGGGGACAGCATGAGGGCGGGGGCGGTCACGTAGTGATTCCCCATTTCCATACTGGGCTGTCATCACCATTCAGTTAGGGATTACTTGGGTGGCCGGGAATTCAGCAAGACACGACAGCAACTTTTTAGGCAAACCAACCACGGAAAAAGCTCCAACACTCCCACCTAGTGGTACAAGAGCAGAATGAAGACCCTACAAAGTTTGAAGTGTTATTTAAGTGCTATTACCGTGGAAAATGTTGCTTCTAGTTCCTACTATTTCCTAAAGGTAAAGTGCAGTGTAACTTGTCCAAGCACATACTAGTATGTTAGCAAGAAAACTATACATTTTTGAAAGCCTTCATGTTAATTTTCTGAAGTGCTTAATATTCAGCAGCAAAACATAACATTATTTCTGTGTTTGATGACAAGTATTAGCAAACACTCATTTTAGGCAGATATATATATATATATATATATATATATATATATTTAACTCAAAGTATTTCATGGACTCTCTCTTCAAGCAGTCATTGTGATACAAAAACACACAAACAAACAAACAAAAAAAACCCTCAGGAACTGGGCCCTGACTATACAAAAATTAAAAAAATAAAATCCTAAAACCATCCCTAGAACTGCATCATCATGACAAGTTAAATATTATGTGATTTTTCTCCCCACTTATTTTGCGCATACATTTGCCCTCATAGACTTCACCTTATCTGCCTGTGGATTTCCCTGCTCCTCTATCTCACCCCAAGGGAAGTTTCACTCCAACCTTCCTGCCCCAAATGCAGCCAAAGCTGGGACACTGCTCTAAGCCACCCCCCTCCCCGGCCCTCCCGGCCGCTGTCCGCCCGCAGCCGGTGCTGAAGCAGGAGCGGGGCCGGGCAGCGGGCACTGGGCAGCGCCTCTCGCCGCTGGCTGTCCCGGGGCGCTCCCTAAAGAGGGGTTCTCAAGACAGAGGATCCGCGGAGATCTGTCCCGAGTTCCTCTGGGAGCAGGGCAGCTGGACTCCCTCTGGAGTCTCTGCTCTCCAGCCCCTCAGGGAGGGTTGCGAGTCCTGTGCAGTGCTGGTTTCTCATGTTTGAAATACAGTGGATTTGGGGTTACCGCCTAGACTTACAGTCTAGATAGTCAGAAGGAAGATTATAATCCCCATTTTTCATAGGGAAAGATGAAGCATTGAAAAGTAAAGGATTGAAATAAAGAATTGCTGAGCAAGGAACAGAAAATGAAACCTCCTGCAGCCAGTATCTTGGCCATTAGGCTATCTTCCTTCCCCAAGAACCAGATCCAGTGGAGGAAAAGAATTATGACACATGTGTACCCCCGTCCTGAGTGCAGCGGTTGAGTGTGCATGTGTGGGAGTGGTGGAGGGGGCTGGGCTGAAGGATCCAGGTGCCAGACTACAAAGACAGCAGCTGAGAGTGAGGAGGGCAGATGGCTCCTTCCAGAGCTCCCCTGTCTTCTGACAGCGACCCTGAATTTCCCTCCTATGGAAAAGCCCACATCAAGTCAACCTCATTTGGGACTCGGGTCAGAGAATGCTATACCCAGCATCCAACTGACAAGTACTATATTGCATATTTATTCCAGTACATCTAGAGTAATTATATGAGTGTGAGCTATGAGATTAGTGCAGTGAATGGGTTCCTGTTGAACTGCTCTATGAATCTAACACACTGTTAAACAAATTATCATCTTCCATACTTAGCTGAGCACTCAGTCTGAGCTAGCTAAAGCAATGTAAAATATACCAAGATTAAAAGCACAAAACAAACTGTGGCTAGTATCTAATTAAGCAAGGAATAATATAATGAAGTAGAAGCATGGATAGTGCATGTGAATTTATTCTAGGAAAGCCATCCAAATTTGACAAGGCACTATTTCAGTTAATTTCCTTGTAGTCTGCTGAAGACTGAGATATTTGTCTTAGTTCAAATGCATTGTACAGTGTATATTTATGTTATAATTTTAATTGATTAGAAAAATGGAAAGAAAACAACTTCTGTTCCTACTGCAAATATATATTTCATACATGCTACACAAAGTTAAACTATTTCATATAAGAACATAGCTACTGCAAACTTTCAGGCTGATAGGCATAATTATGTGGATACAGTAGATGAGAAACAGCTCCCTCTATTCTGAGCACCAAGGTCAGAGGTTCAAACATTATCTTCAGAGATGTTTACTCTTACCTAAATTTATCTTGGCTTTGGGGTTATTGACATTATCAGCCCACTTTTGTTATTACAGTTAAAAATGCAAATAGATCAGTTTTGAGCTTTAGCAGTGGCAGGTATCATTAATTTTCAGTTAGTAAATGACAGGAGTTAAGTAAATAGATTTCTCTGCTACTTTTATCCCACCTGATTAGAAGTTAGAACCAAGTTAAAGTCACATCAGACCTAACTGATTAAATATATGCCAGAGCAATAGAGTAAACCATTGAAGACAAACTGGTATTGCCAGTAATTTTTTTGAGCTTTCATATCTTTTTTTTTTTTTTTTTAACAAACAAACAAACAAAAAACAACAACTATAAAATGTTTTGGTGATGCTGGTATTACTTGTTTGGAAAAATATCAGAGAGTTTTTCCATTTTTTTCCTAGAAGTCTCTGAGCAGATAAACCTTTTTGAAGGGCATGAGCACAAGTTGCCCCACTGGCCTCAAGAGCAGTACATAGACCACTTGCTGGTAAGTAATCCAAGAACAGAGGAAAGGCCGTCAAACCCATCATTTACCCTCTATGAGTTAAGAGTGCTGCTGTAGGATGTTTATGATACAGATGAGATGTTTCTAGGAAAGTTTCAGCCCGTTCATCCTGCTAACCCCCTAGTCTGTTGCTGCAATAAAGTCTGGCAATTCTTGGAAGCAACCTGTCCTTGGTATATTCCATACCAATCATGTAACATTGCAAATTGCAAATTTGTAAAATCTGGTCATCTCTATAAGGCTGTTCTGCACTAAAAGAAGTAAGAATTATGAAAGGAATTAGCAGGTTCCAGTGAAAAAAAGATGTGGTGCAAAAGTATATCTATGAAATAACAATTGATTGAAAACAGAAACAAGAAGAAAGGAACTGAATATACCCTCTGAATATATCTGTCAGTATATCTTTTCCTGCTGTAGTGTGAGAGATTCTCAATATATACTAAGGACAGACCTTGACACATTATCTTCTTAATTTCATTTTTATATGTTGAATCTGTAAAGCTGTCTGAAGTTTGTGCTTTATAAGGTTATGATCTGACTGACCCCACTGGAACTGTACTGATTTATACCAGCTAAGGAGTGAGCCTGAAGACTGGGGGAAATTACCATGTTTTCACTGCCATTTCTTTCACACTAGTGTGTACATACAGCTTTCAAAATTGCATAACTATTATTTTATTTCATAACATTGTAAAATGCTGAACTGTTAAGATTATTTTGAATCCTTTCAGTTTTACATATAAAAACCAAACACTGCTTACCAGCGTAGACATTTCTAGTATTTTATCAGAAGTCTCCACATCTGCTTTCTTATATAACTCTTCTATTAAAGCTGTTTTGAATAGTCCAACAACATACATGTATCGATTTCAGGTGCACTAGAACAATAAACACTGAAAACTAATACACATGGTATCATCATACATATTATCTGCAACCATCTGATATGCTCTTTTGCTGATTAAAACACAGCATTTGCTGAGAATATTACTTACTAAAAATCACTGCTGCAACACTTCAAGATCTTTCTAAAGAATTGGCTTGAGTGTTTAGTCTGGACATGGAATCTTTTAAACAAAGTGTAACATTTTTGCTCATGTTTTCTTGTAACTTATTCCTAATGACTTTTACAGAGATAGGACTACATTTTCACAAGTTGTTTTGCTGGTATATACATTATAAAAAATGTGAATTATTTTATGCATTTTCCGTAGCACATGTAAAAAAGACCATATGAATATCCTTTTAAAATTAGGTTTTAGATGATTTTGTAAGGAAGCACTTATCTTGTGGCCGGAAAAAACAGCAAAAACAACAAAAACAAAACAAAACACCCATGTGGCAGTGGATAGATCTTGTGGAGAATCCAGTTCAGTTTGTGGATTCATCCCAGATTACATTGTGAAATCCTGTAATGTACAAGGAGCAAAAGCAGCTTTTGAGATCAGAGATAATAAAGAAAACAGCTTTGGCTTTCTCTTATATACTATCCTCTGCCCTAGAGACACCATGATAAATGGAAGTGAATGGGATTTTATGGATTTTATAAGCATTTGAATCTTTCTAAACTTTTGTTTGCACATCATTCTATTGTTTCCTACAATATTTTTGCCAATATGTGGCAATTAAGTAACATCCACTTATCTTGCTGGCATAGCAGAGACACTAGGAGACTTAATGAAGTCCTTACCCAGCAGAAGGGAAGCCTTTCTGCCTTTTTTCAGATTTTTTAAATACATTTTTTTTCAATCTTCATTAGATGCCCTACTGAAACTCTATATTCTACTAGTATTAAGTTAAAACCAGATAATTTCTTAGGGAATATAAACTGTACCTGCATGTGTGTGTGTACAGAAATGTTCATTGTTGTCAAAGACTGGAATCTAAGTCCAAAAGCACGCTTCTAGCAAGTGTTATTAAAGAAACTGTTAATAGCACCTTACATGAGCAGTACAATATATCACAGTGTCTCCACCTGGAGCACTGATGCCTTGCCAGACATCACAAGGTAACTTGCAAAACATTCTCTCTGCCTTCCAAAAAACAATCTCATAAGCAATCCTATGCACATGACCAAACCATTAAAAAAACAAAATGGAATATGTTAACGTGAATATGTGAATCATAAAATATATTACATTAATATGAAACGTTTTGGCAGTGATACACAAAATAATCCATTTCTAAAGGGCTAGGCAGTCAAACCCTTATTAATTAATTAATTTATTTTTATTTTATTTTATTTTATGTTATTCCAGGATAGTAGGTGGCCCTTTGTTTTTAGAAAGGTTAGAAGTACTCTATGCACATCAAAAGAGCTTTTGTAGTCATAAGCAATTTATTGGTTGGCTGGTCCGTGTAATAGCTGTTTATTAAGTCATACATTAATCACTCTGTAACCTTTAACAAATTATTTATAAGTGTTAATTAATGAAAAACATCTTTTTGTTAGCACGCTGTAAGCATTATTAATCATGAAATATCATGAAAGACAGATACCCCCAATAGTCTCATTCAGCTTTCTTGGCAAGTAGGAATAAGTAGGAGTAAATAAGCTAGGTTACATATGAAACGTTGATTAGAAGGAAATGATTACCATATGAATTTGGTAATTCTACTGAAATATTAAGGGAAGGTGATAAGAATAGAATGTTCTGGAGACTCTGCCAGTTTCCTTTCCCATGCATTGCATTAGTAGTATTGCAGTGTTAATCCATTCAGTCATTGAAAGAAAAGAGAAAAAGGCCATTGGTGAATAGGCAGGGAAATGTCAAGCTTTATGCAAGATGCAGATGTTCTTCATTATGCAGTGTACAAAGACTCTGAGAAAGGAGCTCATTAGTAGAGCTGGGTGAATAATGGGTTGCCTGGTTTTGTGGTCAAACTAAAAAAGCAGGAGGGGAAAAATGATCAAACTAAGCAGAAAACTTTTTTTTTCTTTGCCTTTTTTTTTCCTCCTTGGAGAAAAGAAGAAAGAGAGATTGGGTGCAAGGAAGAGAGGGAGAAAAGAGACAAAAAATTAAAAGCTGATTTCTGCCTGGTAGGCACTGTACAAGCTGTCCTTTCCATAACAGCTGATGAGAACAGATATTCATCAGGCCAAAATGAATATACCATGTCTGTGGTATCAAATGTTCTATGTTGCATGCCCTGAGACAGCAAGATCTGATTTTGCTTTTTGGAATCTATGTAGTCACTCAGCGTAGAGCTATGCCTGAGATAACAAACTCTGCTGAGGACAACTGCCTGTCTCATACTAAAAATGCACCTTTTGTCTTTGGACTTAATCCTGAGAAAGTGAGAGCACACCAACTGCCATGATCTGTGACTCATTCACATATCTTCCTTAGATGCCATGTCAGTATTAACAGGTGATTTTATGCTATCTTTCTTTCATAATATAGCTTTCTGCAGGGACAGTAAGATTTTTCTTGAAACATCTTGGTAAGGTACGAACCTCTGATTCTCTTATCTTTGCTTTTACATACCTTCTTGTTCAGCAATGGTATACTCCATGGGCATCTCAGTTCTTTTGTCAGGAGCTGGGAATGTTCCTCACATTCTTCTGAAACAACAAAAATTGACTTTTATTGAGGAGAAAGAAAAATAATATGCTATCAAGTTCTGCTCCCAAAGAAATCACACTTGTTATTAGAAGCTAATGAATAATGTGAAAAACATGCAGGAACATAATCTTTAGCCCAGAGATCTGCCTTTTAACACTGTCATGTGTTACGTTTGAGTATTCAGAACATTTGCTGTTTGTTGCAGAAGATCCCGCATTAGAGTCTTGTGTCTGGCTTAGGGATACAAAAGAGTGTGTTTGAAGATTTTTATTAACACATTTTGAGGGTTTCATTTTACCACCAATGATAGAGTAAATGTGAAGAGTTTTGTGAGTTTGATCAGAGATTTAAAATGCTGGATTCTCTCCAACTATGGAATAGAGGTTCCAGCATAGAAATGTTTTGTGCCAAGAAAAGCAATTTAAACATGAGTAATGAGGGCACATTGTTAACCATTACTCTTTAAAGATCTATTTTTCATTTTTAAAGGCTGCACAAGCACAGACTATTTTTGGAAGTAACTTTCCCCTTGGTCCCTCTTCAAAACCACAGAATATATATTCTCATTCAGTAAGGAAAGGTGAATACCTTAATTCAAACATCTTGTACAATAAAAACTAGAATTTCAAGGGAACTCATGACCAGGTTTTTAAGAGTACATTCAGACTCCAGACCCAAAGTTCAACAGCATTCAGCACTTAATAGCTTAAGCCCTTTTGAAAATCCAGCTACTTGGTGCCAACATGAGAATTTAGCCATTTGAAGTTTTTCGACCGATACAGACATGCCGTTCAGTGAAATGCACTGCGTTTTCCAGGTCATTATGCAACATTTGAAATTAAATTCAATGTATCTGTTAATTTGCACTTCCACAAATGCTTTTGTTCTTATTAGGTCATCTTAACAGTAAGTTAGTAGATTAAATAACTGTGACTACTTTTTTTGTTACTGAATTACAGAATCAGTAGATGTCAGGAATGCAAATGAATGTACTGCTAGCATTCTTCTGAATTCAAATTGATTTTCAGGCAGAATGAAAATTGGCTGAAGGTCCATAAACAGAAGATAATAGTCCACTGAGGAGAAGTACCCCAGTGAAATGCCTCAGGGATGTGAATTAAGTCTCAAACTAATTTATTTTATTTAGATGACAAGGCTGACTCTATAGGACACATTTTCAGCTGTGCAAGACTGTAGACCATTTAACTTCAAACAAAGAAACATAACTAATGACTGACCAGATGTTTTACAAAAAAAAAAAAAAAAAAAAAAAAAAAAAAAGAAAAGGAGAAAAGGCGTTTGTCATTAGTCTGTGCTGTCATGTTTCTCTCAATCCCTCTCAGCTTCAGTAAGCCTTCTATGGGAGCTCTTTTTTATTGTGTCTAAGCCTAAGGCTAGTCCATCATAATCCACATGTTTCCTAAGAACTGTTTTGCCATGATTTTGTTGCTACAGGTGGCCTTCCATCAGGATGTGCATGGTATTTTTTTTCCAGAAGGTTATGTGCAATACAAATGAGAGCCAGCTGAATTTAGATAGTTGGTCCCTTTCTTCTGCATTTGTGGATGTTTTTCTAAGAGGCGTGTATCCATAGGCTTGGCGTGTATCAGTCATGCCAAGAATATGGATATCCTGTAATATGTGATGAAATGTTTGTAGAAAAAGGTTCGGTTGGCTTGAAGTGCTCTTACACAGTTGTATGTAATATGCATTGAGGAAGAATTCCCACAGTCTTGTTATGGAAATGACGTTACTACTGCAAACCAAATGTGACATGCTTTCACTGGGATGACCACTAAGATATTCAGAGAAAGAAGGAAACAAAAGCAAGTCTTTTAAACAAATAAACAGCATAAAGTTAGCTGAGGGTAACTGAGAGGGGTGTGGTACTTCTTTATTCATATGCATTGTACCCTGAAGTTCTTTTAAAATAAAAGCTGGACAGAAATGTCTCACAGGTAACATGTTATGATGTCTGTTATCAACAGTTCAAGCAAGATTAGAATCAGCTCAAGATTTTTCTGAGTATTTCCAAAATAAGTTGCCTGTAGTCCATACTGCATTGACATCTCTGACATCCTGATTTTCAGTCCTGTTTTTTTCCTTGACATAATCTAACAGTCAGCCTATGAAAAAAACCCAACCACATTCACTAAAATATTTTTGTAATATTTATCAGAAATGGTTTTCTTTGAAACAGTTTTATTTTCTCCTAGCAGTGTGACATGGAATAGAATGTTTTGTTTAGCAGAGAAAAAAACTTCCATTTGATCATCTTGATCCTGTATCTAAATAATATCCTTTGTGGTGCTGTAAACTGATTGCGTATCATCAGCGCTCAGTACTCATTCTAATGTGTTGCTTTTATAAATAAGGTGATCCTAGTTGTTAACCTGCTAGAACAAGGCAATAAGCATGCAGTTATTTAGTTATAATGAGCTGTTGTGTTGAAGGTGTCTTAGAAGAGAACAGTTTTCAGGAGAGAAGAGTTTTTCAAACTAAAATGTAAAATGCTAGAGTTTAATCTAAACAACTGTTTGAAATGCATTCATTGTCCATAGATGGCATCCATTGTTAAAAGTGTGAGGAAGTTCATTAAAGATGAAATTAATCAGGATTAATTGATTCAGAAAGGGTACTGGTGATTAATATTTATAAACAGTTACAGTTGTCATTCTGTTTTGTTTTAGTAAAGCTTCTGCTCCATCTCTTTGATTTCTTCTGAATAGTTGCACACAAAACATTTGAATACTTAAATCTCTCACAATGAACACTTAATCTCTTAATGTCTGTGGTCAAATATCAACGTTCATCTTCCATTTGAAATACACCAGCAATTCCCCTTGTTCTCTGATTTACAGTAATGTTTCACTTGCATATTCTTGCTTTGTCACTGTTGCTTCAGGTGGGAGCTGGACCAATAATGAAAATGAACCAGATGTTCTCCTATACTCTCCAGATTTGATGCAGCAAAAATTTCCAAGGTTAACTTTAGATGTGTGACTAGTACTCCTGAACTCAGGGAGAGAGATTGCAAAACCAAGAGTGAGTAACAGTGTTTGTGGCACTGGGGTATAAGAACTTTATGGACACAGAAGGTTGTATGACTGGGATTCCAACTCCGCAGTTTCCGCATACGTGTCATAGAAAGACACCATAAGTAAAATGCCCTTTAGGTAGTTTTCAGAGGAAATTAGAAGACTGTCAAGAATAAAGTTTATGTGAACCATACTAACTTTGAAATTATATTGAAAACGATGTTATGATTTGTAACTAAGGAGGATAACATTCTTAAAATTTCTAAAAATTATCTTGAATAAAAACTTAGCTATTTCAAAAGTTTAAACAGTTTTCATAATTTGGACAGTAAAGTGACCTTCTAAACATTTAGTTATTTACTTATTTATTCAATGGAGAGCTGAGTTTACCTGCACCAAGAAGATAAATATTAATTTGTTCACTTGAAGGATATGGCACATGCACACTAGGCAGCAATGCAAAAATTCATTTATAGTGTCCCAGTGGATTAAATCCATGGCCTTATGCAGACCATACTGCTTTAACCTAATGCTGAGGTAAGAAAGGCGTGAGTCATGGAGGCTGAATTTTCATCTGAAAAAAAACAGCTTCAGCCCATGCAAACATGTTTTAGCAGCTGCTGAAAAAACATGGTCTGAAAGCTGTTCAGAATTGTCATATTCCTAAACTATGATTTCTAACAAATAGACACATCAGCTATTAAAGATGCTGTGTCACCTGGATGCTTTTGCAATGTCATCATTATTGTTCTCATCTCTGGATGACTCTCAGTGCTTAAATCCTTGTCAGATTGATCAGTACTCCGACCTCTGACAGACAATGGTCAGGATTCCACAAAGCATATAAGCCTGTGATTAACATTAAAGAAATGTTATTTTTTTGCTGCCAGTGTGACCAAATTTATGTCCATGTTTCCAACGGAGAAACAAGACAAACACATTTGATTTTGATGGTTTAAAGTACAGCTAACAGAAAATGAGATTAAGATTCTAATTGACGGTTATGTTATTGTGAAATCAACAACCATTTCTAAATGTCTTCTTGTTTTAATTTATCCACTTTCTGGCAGGCTGTGGAATTAATTTTGGTCTGTGAGGCTTAGAATCATCAGAAGAATTAATTTACAGGATTGCTGCAGCAATGGATCTGAATGGCATCTTTGAAGTACTGTTTGCTAAAATATGACTCTTAAAGCATATGACAGAAGATTTTAAGCAAAATGGATTATTTACTACTCTGCCTGAATGAACATGATGACTGAGATCGCTGTAATAATATGCAGATCCATTCTTTTTCTGCAGTGCAAAAAATGGATAGTAACTTCATAGAACTGCTATTACAAGAAACAAAAACCATAACAACGCACACACAGTATAACTCAAAGGAAAGATTGCCCACTTGCCCAATTTATATGCAATTTCATGCTTTCGTACAGAGCTGATGGGAAGTGACAAGAAAGAAGGCTGTGTTACCTCTATAATTTAAGATCAGAAGAAGAACCTTCACTTGTAGTAAAAATGTTACAGGCCTCAATCTGTGTCCTAAAGGGAAGTGTGTAGTAGTTTCTCAAATGTTTTCATAGAAAGCGAAATTGCACTGAGAACAATATAAACCCATAGGGTTATGTGGTATGATATTACTCATGTAGTAGGGACTTCAAGACATTTTGTTAATATCCATGTTGCTCTGTCAAACAAAGCCTTTGCTTTTTCATTCACAGCATAAATATTTTTACATGAAAGGCAGTGGCTTAATTTAATGCATATATACACATATACAAATATACGCCTACTTTTAAGATTCCATTTTTCTTTCTAATCTAGAGTACATTATACACTCTTAGAACTGAAGTACTGCAGTGCTGTTGTTTACCTTTAGGACATAATGCATACTTCATGCAATACAGATGGTTAGGATAGGATGACTGACAAATGATTTCCACATTCCCACTGAGCACGATTCATGGAATGCTTACACTAAATACTAAGAGACTGACACAGGAAGAAAAACAACAACTAGCTTTTCCTACCATACTGCTTCTAGATGAATACTATTTTTGTATTTCAAATATTGACTATTTTTTTGAGCATGGCAGATCCCTCCCGTCAGTCACCTATGAAGTATTTCAGCAGCTTCCTGGACCAGAAGTGATCACATCACTGAAGTTTCCCTCCAAATATATTTACCTATGATAATATATTTGCCTAAGAGAATCTTAATACTCCCAGTAATACTTGCATGAAAATTGGCTCTTGATGATGCATGACATTTTATCCCTAGCAAGAGGTGATTTAGAAGGTGTAATTTCTCAGAGGAACAGGCAGAGTGATGGGAACAGCAGGACAGAAGAATGTTCAAGCTGCTTTTTCTAGCCGGACATGCATGCTGTTAGTGGGGAGGGAGTGAGCCACACAGGTCGGTATCTAAAGGAGTGCATCAAAATATTACCCAAAGGCGTCCAAGCGCTGCAGTGCGTTGGTGTGGTTGCACTGCCACCTGCTGTAGCCTCATGTGATTACAGTCTCTGTCCAACACCAGATATACATGTATATATTTTATTTTCTTAGAACACCTGCCAAAGGACTACACTGGGAAGATGCCATTACAAATGCTCACAGCTGGGTTTGGTTTTACAAATCTATGCAAACCTGTCAGCATATGTGTGCGGGATCTAAAGCACGGAGGTACGTCAGTGGGTGCACTCCACCTCAGCTGGTAATGGCAGTGGATGAGGTACTGCCTCACCTGTCACAGCCACACGGGGGACCTGTCTTTGGCTGTCAGAAGATCCCATAAGTGTCTGCCAACCCACTAACCTGCGGCGCTGCAGCCTTTTCAGCTGGCCACATTGGTGCCCCCAAATGACTCCAGTTCGACGGAGGGGCCTGCACAGCGAGGCGGATGAGCTAGCCTGGCTGTTAATCAAGGTGAGGTAGTTCTTCAGAAGTACAGACAAGCCGGGCATTCCTTGCCAAGTGGGGCAGCATGGAGGTGCTCTGATTATCACAGTGAGGACTGAGGACGTTGACCCCAAAAGCAGGGGTGACAAGGCTCTGCGGTGCCCCACAGCCAAGGCAGCCAGCCCGGGTGTGGGGACAAGCGCTCAGGAGCAGCAGGTGCCAGGCAGCAACTCGCCCCGTGGCTTACAACTTCACCTAAGCACCACTAAAAGCAAAAAGTTTCAGGAATGGTTCACTTTTCATTGCTTTCTGAGGCTTCGTTGTGGCACAGTTCTGTGGCCTCTCTCAACAGACGGGTAGAGATGCTTCACAGCCCCAACACCTCAGCTTCGTGTGGAGATTTCAACTCAGTCCCGGGTCCCCGAGGGCACGGACGCGCCGTGACCCACAAAACACCCGCAGGACCGAGGGCGAAGCCGCTGCTCAGCCGCAGTCCCCTCCGCAGTCGCGACATGGAGATGGCGGCGCGGGGCTGAGGGGGGCTCCCGTCACCCCAGTCACAGCCCGGCGCCCGCGGACTACATCTCCCATGGTACTCGCGGGCCGCTGCGCCGCGCCATTGGCGGGGCCGGCCGGAATGGGGCGTTCGCTGGGCTCCCGCTGCCAGGAGGGCGGGCGGGCAGAGCTGTGCGGGGCTGCGGGGCTGCCCCCTGCCCAATGGCGGCACTGAAGTACGCGGGGCTGGAGGACACGGACAGCGAGGAGGAGCTGCCGCCGGGCTGGGAGGAGCGCACCACCAGGGACGGCTGGGTTTACTACGCCAAGTAAGGGCCGGGCCGGAGGCCGAGCACGCCTGGAGCCCTGTGCCCGGGGGCAGGCTCCATGAGGAGGGGAGCGGAGCACCATCACGGCCCCCCCAGCTCCCCGCATCCCCTCAGCTCGGGGCCAGGGCCGGGGCCGCCATTTGGTGGCCGCCGCCCGCCTCAGGAGAGCCCCGGCCTGGGCAAAGGCACGGAGTGCCGTGAGGCAGTCGTGGCTGCTGCAGCGCACTTCTGGCATCAGTACTTATCCACACGGGCAGCGGGGCCTTAGAAAGAATTGTTTTCTTAGTTAGTCTCTACTCTTGCAGCAGTAGAGAAGGAAGGCGCGCAATGGAAGTGAAACGTGACAAGTGCTCTCCCTTGGCTCTTCAATGTGCTGCAGCTTTGACAGGAGATCAAAATGTGCATTTGGCACTGTCAGCGATGCCACTGGAAGTTATTGCATCCTCACACGTTACAGAAGGGGATGTGTTGCAGGGTTAGCTAGCGTAGTGGGTAATATATAAAAGTATTTTCTCTCTTGTGGTTTCTATATCCATGCTGATCTTGCAGTCTTTTTGAAGCTGTAAGGTTTACTCCTGTAAAAAGAAGGAGAAGTACATTGCGATCTCACCCGTGGCGGGTTCGCGTCTTCCTTCCAGGTTCTGATTAACAGTGGGCAATGCACTTTTCAGTTTCTGGTGTTTAAACACTGCAAATTGCATCTAGATGTTTGTCTGAGGTCAAGTTCCTGTAAGTTTCTTTTGACTGCAAAAGCTCTTTCATAAACAAGTCACCGTGAAAGTGACAAACCTACAAAGTAATAAGACACTGCTTCTTGCGAGGTGTAGTTTTGACACTGTTAATTCTGTAGGTCCAGTTGTCATCTGTTGTGAAGATGAACTAACTCTGTTCAGCTCACTGGCACTGGGTCTTTTGTAGCTGAGAACCTTTCCCAGTGTGTCTAAAATAGGTGAAATGAAAAGGTGTTGTACTGCTGTTGCCTTCCATATAAGCTTTGTGTTAACTCAACATAGTATGGAAATGTGTTTTTAAGCCTCATCGACAATATGAACTTTAAACCTAGCTAGGATTACTTTGATTTAAGACCTTTAAAGCTCTTTGTGATGAGTCAGCTGTGTGCATGGCCAGTTAACAAAGCTCAGTGGGCATACATTTGTTTGATAAGCTGTGATAATTTGGTTATATATTGCACATCAGACAGGAGGAACTTGGGATCGTATCTGTAGTATACAAGTGTCCTGAAGTTCAGGTGCTGCTGCAGGTCACAGAGATACGCTTAGGGAATCTCAGACTGCCACCAGTGCTTCCCATAGTAGAATATGCTGTACACAGCTTACTGTGGGGGTGAACAGCATGATTGTTATCTGAAGGAAAAGTTTCATATGTTGTGTATAAACTGCTCTTTGTACTTGATCTGTAGTCTACTGCTTATTCATGTATCCATCAATAACACTGTTAGTTTGCATTTCAGATGTGGGCAGCTGTCAGTTTTGGGACACTCTCACAAATAATCCCTGATACTCAATGTAAAAAAAAAAAAATAATAAAATTTAAAAGAGGATTTTAATAGGCAGGATGACTTCAGCACTGTGGGTCATGTTCCAGTGCACATCACTTTGCTTGTTAGTGTATGGTGCAGAAAGTCTTATGGCATAGTTACTTTATATTGATTCTTTTAGTTATTTAATTGAACAAAAGATCTCTGAATTATGACATGATGGCATTATTGTCTCTTTTAAGTAAATAGTCTGTTACTCAGAGCATATGAATAAACTTTCTTGTCTGAAGCTATGATTGCTTGTGTCGAAATCAAGGCTTATTTACATTACAACTTGCAAATGCTTATTATTAGACAAACATTTGAGAAAGGTGCTTTTGTTATTTAAAAAGTTCCTAGTATTTCCACTAGTTTCTGATAAATTCTTTTAGAAAAAAAAATGGGTATTAAAAAAGCTCTGCTTATTAAAAAATGGATTTTACCAGAAAAAGCATTATTAGGCAATTTTTTAATCTTAAGCTTTTTTTTTTTCTCCTACAGTCACCTGGAAGAAAAAACACAGTGGGAACATCCTAAGTCTGGGAAGAGGAAACGTGTTGCAGGAGGTTTGTGTTAAGCTTTTGTAATGAAGTGAATTATGTCACAAACATTAGTTGGAGTTTATGCAGGAACTAGATTTCATATTGATCTTCTAGTTGATACTAATCACCTAGGCAAGCTGAGCTTGAAAAATACATCTGATTTCAATGGAGTTTAACTTCTGTAATTGTGTCTGTGTAGACTGATTGCTTTGCAGATATATGGCTTTCTTGTATTGCTCAATAAAGCCCAAGTACTAATTCCAGGATAAAGGGATTCTTTTACTGTGATACATTACAGGCTGGGATATTGAGGTTGGATTCTGATGGCCCAGTGTCTATTAAATATCGTTTATGGTTAGATTATATTTGTAACTGCCCATCAAAGAATATCTCTGACACAGAGGGAAGTCCCATTAGTTTCCACTTTTACTCATTTTCCGTGACCCTGTTGAACTTTTGTGTCAGAAAAAAAGTTAGCCTCTCTTGCAGGACTCCTCCAAAAGCATATGACTTCTTAAGGACCTTGGATCAATGCCTTAAATCAGATCTTCCCAGAAGTTTCTGTATTGTGTACTTAGGGGTGCTTCTGAACGGTTGGAAATTAAAGCCTAAAAAACTTAGGCTTCCCTACCTAATTTGAGTTGGAGTGTGGTTTTGGAGAAAATAAGGCTTTGTCTTCATTGATATGATTTTTAGATAGGTTGAATGACTGGATATTTGTGGAAAAGCTTAACTAAATGTTAAAAAATACTGATGCAGACAAAGCTTTTCCATTTAAAGTGTTTTGTGTAGATGGGTAAATGGTGCAGGGCTGTAATACTTTGAGTATGGTGATACTATGCGGCGATACTATGTAGTTAACAATATAAATGTCCCTGTTATGCTTAGTTTGGGTAATGAAAAGGGAAAGTGGCCATTGTAAAAGGATATGCCAGGTGATGCTCTATTATTACTCAGTTGAGGTTTTTTGATTTATGCTTTGTTTGCTTTATTATGGAGAAGAATTAAAGTCCTTGAGGAAAGACTATTCTGTTGACAAGCCATATTTTTCTTGGTAAGGTGACTATAACTCAAACGTTCTCAACAGATTTTAGGCTGATTGAATTATAATTGAATACTTTCAGCCAGGATTAGAAATCCTGCGGATACTGTCCGTTCCGTACTTCGGTACAATATTTTTCAGAAGGACTTACTTTCTAAAGATCTATCAGTTTTGTTCTTTTATCTGTCCTTCCAAATTTGATTTAATATATCCTATACCCATTTCAGGATTCTTACCCTCCTATTTTTGGTATGTGCTATATACAATTTTCCTACATTAGTTGAGTATTTTGGTGATTTACTTCATCAGGGATGCATAATAAAAAACGTGTGCATTTGTATATGTACACACTAGGAAGCATGGTAACATTTTGCAAGTTTGTGCTATAACATGAAGTGATCTGTATACTGAATTTCCAGATTATACTTAAGGTGCTGGCTATAAGAGTTGTACCAGATCTCCCGTAGGCTGTACTTGTGTTAGAGAGCATCATGTGTGTGTGGTTAATGAAGCAGTCCTTGTTTCAAGTTCCAATATTCAAGTGCGGCAGGTGGCTACATTACGTACAGAAATAATGCAAACTTTACCAGCATCTGTTTGAGAAATCATATAAACTTCAAATCTCATTGTACTCTAATGCCTATAAAAATGTAATGTCCTATGTTTTTCCTAGGTCTGCCATATGGATGGGAGCAAGAGACTGATGAAAGTGGACAGGTTTATTTTGTAGAGTAAGTATGTAAGAGTAAGACATTTGTAAATAAAACTTCAGAATCAGTATGTAAATATCACAGATTTAGCTATGCCTAAACACCCATTTGTGGTTTGCTGAATTCTTTCATGTACATAGAAATACTAGCTTGGGTTGCAGATTGAAGTGACTTGCAACTCAAATTGTCAGTTGATCTTCAGGCAATGTTTATGTAGTTCATTTTGTTTACATAACTTTATGAATAAATTCTACATAACTTAAAAAACATAACCAGAACTTCAAGGCTGATAACATTGCAATATTGCTTTAAAGATAAAAGATGAAAACAAAATTGCTCTGCCTCTGACTCACTTGTAATGTAAAGCACGGGAAAAAAAGAGGGAGAGAATCGAGCTAGTAGAGAATTTTAGAAGACCGAGAGAAGTTCATGGAAGCAGAAGGAGATTTCTTGGAACGTCTTCTTTCTGGAATATTTATCTTAAACTTACTTTTGACAGAATGAAGAATATTCACAGGCCTCTTATAGTGTATATCCTTACTATATATATATATATATATAATGTAGCCTCTTTGTTTGACAAAAAATAAAACTTTGTAATAGAGAGGTGAACCTGACCAGATCATGCAATTTACATTTTTACATTGAACTTTTCAGTTATTTGAGGGAGGAAAAAAAATAGTACTGAGCTACATTTCTGGTTGGTATATTGCTTGGTGGTACAGGCCCCTTTCTTAAAGCTCTTTAGAGAAGATATCTTCCCTAATATAATGTGTTTTTTTCCCATAACAAAATGTTCCTTTATATATTAGTGGTTCGCATCAAGTCCAGAATGGGTTTGCAATGTATCTGTATACCGTTCTTAATAGACACTGTCACAATCAGGAAAATGGTTGATTAAATTTATCCTAATTATTTTTTTTTAACAAAACTGGGAAAAACTATTTTGAGCCATTTAAATAATAAGTTGAAATTGTTGAAATGCATTTAAAATCCAAATCCATAGTACAGAAGGGTCAAAGCAGTTTATTTTGTGTGTTCTTTTACAGCCACATAAACAAAAGAACTACCTATCTTGACCCAAGATTGGCCTTTACCGTTGAAGATAATCCAGTAAAGCCACCTACTAGACAAAAGTATGATGGAAACAGTACTGCAATGGAAATACTTCAGGGACGTGATTTGAGTGAAAAAGTGGTTATAATCACAGGAGCAAACTCAGGAATAGGTAGGTTGACATTATACATACAGTAAAATATAAGACGCTTTATCTTACGGGCTACTTTGAAGTAATCAGTTGTATCCTTGTATCTATACACTATATATACAAGGACATAGCGCATATACTATGTATACTATGATATACATAGTATACTATGTGGTATTTGAACTTACTTTGCATTATATTCATATAAACCCTCTAACACAGCAAATTTTGTCCAGGTTTGTATACTGTTTTTTTAAAAGCGTAGGGAGTCTGAAGATTAGAGAAGAGCCACAGGAATGACAACTGATTCTGGTCTAGAAAGTACTGATGGAAACATTTCACATCTTATTAGTAAGGGTGGCTCTTAAGGGGAATTAAATAGTTTCTGTAGTCTCAGTGGCAAGAACAAGGAGTATAAAGTTTGTATTGCTGCAAGGGAGTTAAGATAAAATATTCAGAAAAACTTTTTAATGGCAACAAGTAAGCTCAGGTAAAGATTTTTCTAAGGAGGCCGCTTACATCCGAAGGTATTTTCAATTCGATGATGAATTTGTATTGGAATGCCATAGTGGGTGCTCTGTTGGGGTAAAAAATGATGTTTGTCCTTCCAAAATCCCTCTTAGTTCCATTTTCTAGCTTGTTCAAGCTGGTTTATAAATACTATTAGAGGTTCATTTAGCCTAGGTATTGGTTTTATGATATTATTTCTATAGCTGGTGAGTATTTGAGAGATTTTTATTAGCTGCTTTTGTTTAATATTTAAAATAAAGTTGTGGTGCTTGGGGCCTTTCTCTTTCTTCTGAGAAGACAAGATTTCTTCTCCAACTTAATTTGCTAGGCTGTTTGAAGTTTTACTCAGCTACCTGTACAGGATGTGTTATGTTCGTGGCTTAAATTTGTGGAGGAGCCACAAATCTTAAAATGCTATTGTGGGTTAGTGTCACATCCTGCATCTCAGTGGTAAATGATGGGATCCACCTAAATCCTAGATAAATGGTCATCTTTTTGTTCCTCTCTCATGGTTTGCATTTTTCTTTGTGGTGGTACTACATGAATATTGAAAACTCTTATGCAAACATTTGATATCATTTTAGAGCGGGATCTTGACTCAGTGTGTTTGTGAGGACACTGGAATAGCAGAGTGTTATCCCACAAGAACCAGATGAAGAACGTAAAGCTTTACTGTAGCTTACAATTTATGCATTACCAACCAGCATACATCCTGCAGTCATTGTAAGATATGATACTATACCTTGGCACTGCAGTTAGTGCAGCAAGTGCTGTGCTTAGTGAGAAATTTGTGTTTTTCAGTAAGTTTTACATTCCACATTTTTAGTACAGCATGTCTTTAGATTGTGTCCAGCAGCAGAATTTGCTTTGTATGCAACTGTGCAGTCTCAGAACACTTAAGAATTACCTGGGCTTCAGCACGAGAAGCGCTACTGCTCAGACTTGCTGAGTGAGCTGGAAGTGTTTCATATATGTCAAAAGATTAATCCAAGGTGTATGATGCTTTTGTCAAGATCTTTTTTCCACTCTTTCTCCCTTAGTTCATAACCTGGAGTGATCACAAGTAAACAAGTATATTCTTGCATCTTTTTTGCCTGTGGGTATTGACTATAAGAACAAGTAGTAACGTGTGAAGAGCATCTGAAATAATAAAGAATTGCTGTTTATTGGTACCTTTTGAGTAAACTCATTAGCTGCCTGGGTAGTATGCATGCTATGGTTTTGTCCTGTTCTTTTTTCTAATTAATGTTAATGTGTGTAAGGACACTTACACAGAAATATGTTTACTATGGTTCAGCTCTGTTGGTGTATTTACACACACATGCAGTTGACCTGTATTACACATACTTACAATAAACTATACACATTTCTTTGTTTTATTGTTTTGTGCCCAGGGAGGTGGTGGAGTCACCATCCCTGGAAGTCTTCAAAAGACGTTTAGATGTAGAGCTTAGGGATATGGTTTAGTGGGGACTGTTAGTGTTAGGTTAGAGGTTGGACTCGATGATCTTGAGGTCTCTTCCAACCTAGAAATTCTGTGATTCTGTGTCCCTTGACAGTGACGTACCAAGGACAGCTGAAGCATTAGTGAAATAAGCCTTGAGCATGTACTTCTTTCTGTATGAGGCCAGGACATAAGGAATCCAAAACTATGAAGCTGACATAGGGAATGCAAGTGATTGAGATGATATTATGGCCTATATAACTTGCATATCATGATACATTTAATAATGCTGTAGTTTTGGGCTTTCTATTAGACATTATTTACCATTTGCTATGGGGCAAGGATTAAGAAGAAAGCAGTTCTGGGGTTTAAGTTTCTTATGTAACTATGGGACTCTTAGCAAACCACTTTGAACATGTCTGTATTGAGTAATGGATTCTGATGCAGCAGTTCCTGCGAGCTTTAGTGTGTCTGCACTGTTTTTTAAGGAAATACTAATTGCTAGCTTGAACAGAGTCTTAACTGATTTTAGAGCTTACTCCCAGTTAGCTGAGGATTTCAGTTCTGTGCTCCCTTTTGTGTTGTAGATATTCTGTTTAAACTCTTTGTTTATTTTGGACTTATTATTTCCCCCAGTATTTGAAGGAATAGGCAATTACTGTGTTTTTACAACACTAGCATGCTTTTTTTTTTTTTTTTTTTTTTTAAAGAGGGAAGCATGAATATTTCCAAGGAAATATTACTGTCCATGATGTAGAAAGTGACTGAAAGAAAATACCTCACGTGTACATTTGTACTTAATATCCAAAAACCCTCAACATTTTTATTATTGTCAAAATTAGTTTAATTGATATATTTGAAAATAACTTTATGGGAGCTGTAACTGTTAAGAAATTTTAAAAATTTCAAAATGGGTAGAACAAAGATCAAGGTGTAAGGGGGTAGAAAATGGAGAAAAATGCATTTTGAATTATTGCGCTGCTGGATGCTCAAGATCATTTGGAAAATGCTGAGGATCTGATGCAAGATGGATAAACAAATTATTTTTTTCTTTCATCCATATACACTACTTTAAGATAGGAAACTTTAGCAAACTATAGAATGATATTGTAATTGATTTTGTCAGTCTGATACTAGGAATCTAATGTAGCTTGCCAAGACTTTTTTCCCCTCTGAGGAGTTGAAAAAATGCCCCATACTCCAAAGACATTGCATTTACATTTCCTAGTGTGCCTGTAAAACTGGGGGACTCCCTCTTGTCTGTGCTTCTTCAGGTCACATCAGAAAATGTTTGTAGTTCTTTTCGAAGTTCTGTTACTTCATGCTAATACAAAATTATTCAGGCAGGCTATTCTAGAGTAACTGTATACAGTGTTCTGTATACAGAAACAAAGTGGTGCTTTCTATACTTCTTCATCTGTTATTTTCTTCTCACTTAAGTTGTTTTTAATTTTCAGCTTCTGATGTGCTGGCAACTTCCTTTCATTACTGAATAGGTATATAATCTGTAAGAATCTTAGATCACATACCCACTTTCTTAACCTAGTTCTTCAAATTGCTGCAAAAAGTGGTAGAAAAGCAGTATACTAAAAAAAAATTAGAATAATAAATAATTACCGATTCATTAGTTTTCATTAGCAACTTGGGAAAGGTTAATTATTTTTTTTCTAACAATACAAGGAGATTGAGAGTTATTAGTGAAAAGTTTTTTTTTTTTTTTTTAAGTTTAGCCTGAGTATCACATTGAAAATTAAGATACCATTATTCACAAGAAACCTGGTGTAGTAAAACAAAATAAGACTTTCACCAAATAGTCCAGTTTTACAGTCCTTCTGGATTTAAAAGTTTCTTGTTTCATGTACATTTAAACTTGAGTACTGTAAACTAGCAGTTTGTTCTCTTAAAGTCAGTAAGACATACTTCAGTGTGAACAATTAAAGACAGCATGTGCTTTTAATGTGTGTTTCTGTTTTGTTTTAAAGGTCTCAGCATCAGGTTATAGAGAATACTCTCTAGCCCGTTTCTTGAGTGAAACCGTACTTTCTACGTTTTCCACTAGAGGGCTCTGTTGCTCTTTGAAAATGTTAAACAAAAGCGACCTGGTGCTTTTTCTTCATTTTAGTAAATGCTCCTGAAATTTCGTTGTTCATATATTCTTAATTATCGGGGCTAGAATTCAAAATTTTAAACAGCATGTCAGCTACTCCTGTAGATTTTATTTTGTGGAAAGATTTAGTATTTTCAACTATGTGTAAGCAATGTTGCTAACTAAATTTTTTAAAGAATATTTGATTTTAATCTCAGACAGTCATGTAACTAATGTATTTTTCTGTGTCTTCTATATTGCTGTTTGTTTTTAAGATTCATATAGCAACGTGATCCTGAAATTGTTTTATTTTTTGTACTGGATGCAGTTGCATTTAAGGTCTTGTGACTGTTAGAGTATGGCAAAATGTGGCAACAGTGGCAAAATGTAAGTAGTATTGTGGTATATTATAAAAGGGCAAAATATGTATGTTCTGTGCAGTTGGACACATTCCACAAGTTACTCTTTTTAATACTTTTCCAAGACTTCTGTCACAGAACTGTGTTACTACAAGCAAACTTCAAGTCTAATTTTTTTCTTTTGTTATGTGAAGGTCAAAAGAAATTTGTTAATCATTTTTTTCTAAGTGATGCCCAGGTCAAGCACAGATTGTCTGAAGAAAACGAAAAATATTTTTGGCTTTGAGCATCTTGAATTTTTTAAATGCTGAAGAAAATCCAGAAGCTTCACTTATGTTATTTACTACTATTTATTGTTTTTCTTGATCATGCTTTACTAGAGACCCTGTAATTTTATAATAATTGAAATCTGTTAGATTATTTCTCCAAAATAATTGTCAGTTAATGTTTGGTTAAATGGAATTGTCTCTTATCTGGCACTTTTATTGCTGTGAAATGCTCTCCCTTAGCCAGGAGAAAAGTTGTGTAATGGGTACTATTAATCAGTACTTAAAAGGTGAGTCTCTGCTCCAGTGAGTTTTCAGTCTCCATGTACTTCTGGTGTGAGAAGTTAGCTTAATTTTTTTTATTATTATTATTATTTATTTTTTTACTGATGCCAAAGGTTGGGAGATGTGCTTATAATTTATCAAAATTAAACATCTGCTTTATGACTTACCAAACTGTTTTGGCTAACCGGCCCTCTAATTTATAAATGATAAACATTTTCCTGTTCTACTCATCTCCCATAGCTTTTTTCTATTGGTGACTAGTGTATTATATTTCATGTGGAAAGGTAGGTTAACAGAGTTAATAATTAAAAATATGTGCAATTAGCTTGTAGCATACCATTTAGTTTTTCCAACCCTAGACATTTAAATTACAGCTAAAATGATTAGTAAATTTTTAGCAGAAGATGCCGTGTTGTAATAAAGTGTATTTTTACAAAGAAAGGAAATGCAAAGCAACCTCTCCTTTTTGTTAAGGTCTAAAATACAGTTAGCAGCTACATTCTTTCATTGTCCTTTAAAACCGATTGAGGCTGCATCCCTTGCATCCCCTTAAACAAATGTAAGCGATACTTGAAGATAGGGTATGTGTTACTGTGTTAAGAGAATTACACATAAAACTCTCTTTTTGAGCTCAAATATCAGAACAGAATTGAAATGCATTGTAGATTTATTTATTGAGCTGTATTCCAAGTATCAAGTATCATAGCTGATTGCAGTGGGAGTTTGTATATGCACACAAGCATAGCCAAACACTGAAACTGTAGAAGGTAATGTTTTTACAATAGGAAAATTGATAATTAACTTAGTATTAATCATTGTGGTAACATGTAAATTATTAGATTTTATTCAACCACGGTGGTGAATAGTGTGATAAATGCAAATTGCATAGCTATATAATTTTATCACATGCCTTTCAATGCATCCATCACCTGCACCTAATTCAGAAATCTTCCCTTGTATAGGGTGTTGTAGGTGTGGTCAGTCTTTGTTGCATTTCTTATGCCAATTAAGTAATGTCTCTTTAATTTTGCTCCCCTTTTGTGTAGTAGCTTAAACTTCTTGTTACGATTGTTTTAAGTCTCCAATGCATGCTGAGCTAGCTTTTGCCAAAATGCTCCAAATCTATCAAGAATGGAGAGAGATGAGAAGTACTTATGCAAAAGAACACACAAATTTCTTAAGAAGTAAAAAATTGCCCAGTACCTACAGTGAAGAGATTTCTGTGAATATGGGGAATTGTTCTAGTTGCACAACATGCAGAGATTACTTGTGGACAATGTAGCATTTTACTGAGGCTTGCTTTATCAGTCTTTTCAAAGAAGGTAGCATTTGCTGAATCCTAATTAAACCAGTGAATGGTCTCAAATGAGTCAAATTCAGATCATAGGGGAGGAATAAAACAGACCCTTACGAATACCAGTGAGGACTCTCATTTTAATAGTATTAGTCTGACTGTGTTAAGTGTGTTCATTGTCTTTAACTGTATTGCATGGAGTTTGGTGGTCTAAGCTTGCAGATGTTTTGTCTGAATCTGTCAGGGAGGAATTATTCAGCTCTGTTTTTTGAACTAGATCACAAATTTTCCTTGAAAAATGTTTGTTTTTCTCTGAAAGCACGCAGTTTATTTTATAATTTCTCTCCTCTGTTTTCTGATGAGATGGTTTTTAAAATGATACAACTGGCAGAACTTCTACAGAGAAACAGCTAGACAGTGACACATTGATTTCATGTGTCATTTTAGAATTTGTCTTATGATGTAGTACCTGAATTTTACCAGTCAGGAAAAAAAAAATCAGCACGTATTTGGTGGATAGTTTGTTTTGGGCAAAGTAATCTTTAAGAGAAAATACATCTGTCTGGTTTTGGTCTGCATTGTTATCTTTCTCAGTTCTATTTACTTTGCGCAAAGATCTCTTTAGGTGTAAACCTCTTTTTGATATGTTTTATAATGTAGAATAAACAGTATATATATATATATTATTTCTTTTTCCCCAGTAATTGACTATTATTTGCATTCCCTTTTCTCTTGGGAGCAGAATGGGGGAACAGACTTGTGACAGTACTATGAATGGTCTTTTCCTAACATCTAGATTTTTTCCCCCCATTTAATGAAAAGAGTCTGAATCAAAGATAAATTTATTAATTCCTGTAGATTGTAGAAGTTGAAACCTCTGCCTGTTTTTATTAAGACTTTGTGTATGTATTTCTATTGTAGCATGACGTACAGAGAGAAGAGAAGCACTGGAGCTTTGCTGTGATGTATCTTGTGTTCTCACTTAACCGGCATGACTTGTTGTGGTGAATGAACTATTACAGCCTTGCATGGTTGTATGTTTTCATGCTGGAAGTGTTTCACATGTGGCGAACTGGAGTGGGTATTATTTATGAATGTTTGGTTTCAAAGCTTATTGTGAGGCAGACAGACCAATATATATCAACTTGGATTATTTTTCTTGGGCAAGTCCTAGCTATCCCTGAGATTATTTTCATGAAATAGTTTGGCGCTTTTGAAAGCATGATAGAGTTGTTCTTTGATGTATATTGTAGTTCTTTTTTTTTTGTGTGTGTGTGTGTGTGTGAATCTTATTGCTGCATATATCACGTGCTTCACAAGCAGCGCAGTATGTTAACAGAGAAGCACTGTTGGCCAGGGTACAGCCAGTTTCATGCGTGCTTTGCACTGGCAGAATAGAATAACCTCTATTGGGTAACCGATTTTTCTCATGAAAAAAACATAGTTTTGCAGATGTGACTTTTACAGCAGGACCTTCTGCCAGCACAGTTGTGTTTTTTAGGACTGTATTCATACCATCCTTTGCCAGTATCACTGAAAGTTTGGTTTTAAGCCCTTTTAAAATGTGGCAAGGGGGCAGGGGGAGGGCGAGGAAAAAGTCATCCTTTAGCCTAATACAGTTCAGTATCAAATAGTTAGGAATGTTCTTTTTGATTTCATGTTCTTACTGTAGCATCTACAGATTACTCATTCTCATGAGGAAAAACTGCTTGCTTACTGAAGAATTCAGGGAAAAATAATTTAGAATAATCAGAGGCTTACTTTTAAAGTACTGTGATCCACATGCGTGGACCAAGCTAAGCATGGCTTATCTTAAACCTCAGAAATACCTGTTATCTAAACTATAGATGTCTGTAGAGGATTTTTTCTTCTTCTTTTAAACATGTCTTAAAAATCCAAGCTTACTTTACTATTTTTTTTTTTTAAAGTATTTTCTTCATGGAAGTCCAAAACTTACTAGTAGGTTTGAATTTTGCTGTACAGAAGCTTTTGGGGGAATAGGAGTACAGGAGAGGCTGAATCCTGTAGGCAGTGTATTATTATTATTTTTAAACCAGAGTACATTATGTGGGTAATTGGTATAGAAAAGCACAGTTTATGGAGGGGAAAGTGCCTGTGGACATTCTAACTCATTCTAACTCCTCATGGTTGTTAGTAGCTGTCAGTCAGGGGTTAGTCCTGATGTAGTTTGAACAATTAAACTACTGAAAGCTATTTTTTTAGGCTTTGAATAATCTCAGCAGAAGAGGGTTCTTGTTTTGTGACTTTAATTTACGGTGTGTGTTCTGAAAGTTATGGTAGGTCATAGTGATCGAGTCTCTCTTGAGTACCACCTCTCTGTTTTTACTCTGGCTTAATATTGTGGAATACTAGCATTGCTCTGTTTTGCATAAGGCTGCTACTGTCTACTTGTTACATACTGTAAATATTAAAAGGTCCTCTTGGACTTACGTAATTTATTTTTCTTACTGAATAAGCTGAAAATGGTGTCAGATGGACATGAAAAAGCAATATGAACATTTTGATGAATCTATTTATTACTTCTGTAATGAGTAGTACACATGGTTGGTTAGCCAAGTTATTGAACTTCATCAACCTTGGCTGAAATTCACAATGCATGTGAAACTTGTTGTAACATGTAAGAAATTACATCTGAGCGGAAAGGTTCAATAATGATTACTACTTGTAATAGAATCTTTTTCACAAAGGATGGGATTGGACTGTATGCCTTTGCTTATATTTTCTGGAATTCATTTTACAGGGGAATAACATATCTGTAGAACAGGAACCTTTGTGGTGCTCATTTTCGTGTCTAAGAGTTAAAGACTTTTCAGTGTGCTGCAATATAACTTGATCGTTTTCCTGTCTTTTGAAATATTTAGTTTCACAAAGGTTTTTCTTGTTATAATGCTGCATATTTCATAGTCCAAAAATGAAAAGATCTTTTTGCATAGTTTGGTCTATCTGTCTTTGACACAACTTAATCTCTGCATCATCTTGTGTCATCATGTTTTGAAGCTGATTGCATGGCAATGTTTGTGTTTGTTTGTGAGTGTTTGTTTTTTTTTTAAGTAATCTCAAATGTACATTTTTATCTTTCTGGAATGCTTGTAGGTGGTGGGGACAGAATAAATTTATAAATGTGTACTGTTTTCTAATGGCAGCCTATTCCCAAACATCTAGTAACTTTTCTAGATATTGTCAACTCTAGTTACAGTATTAACACGCACATTAACTGATGTGTTGTTCTTGGCTTATCAGGTGACAAATTCTTAGTATCTATACCTACGCCAAGCAGTAAGGTCACAAAAAGTAAGGCTTGCAGTATCTTGCATCCCTTTTAAGCTCCTCGTGATTGATTGTGTCAAGGACTTAAAAGGTTTTGAAATTCAAGTCTGAAACAGTAATCCCCACCAAGAAGAAAGTGAAAGACGCAGGTAAGAATTTGGGAAGATGAAGAATGAAACCCTGACCTCACTGAAGTCAGTAGAAAGCTCCTATTAAAATTAATGAGGCCAGAATTTTGCCAAAATCATTGAATATGAAGAGAACAGTACTATGAGAAACTGTTCTTATATTCATCCTAATATCTGCAATATGAAAACATTTCTAAAAGACAAGATGAGACTTAAGAAAATTAAAGAATTTGATATCAGCTGTATTTAATGATTCTTAGAGAAGGCAAAGCCAAAAGCAGTTTAATCTTCTTTTTTTTTAGTTTAATGATAATTGCAGTTCTTGGTTCTGTTATTGGCCATACACAGTTGTATGCCTGCCTGTTGTTTTCCTTTTTTTTTTCCCTCCTCAGTGAAAGATCTTTTTTTCCTTCTTTCTTCCCCCCCCCCCCCCGTATTTTCTATAGGCTTTTATCTTTAATATGTGAGATCTTTGTAGCCTTCTTTTCAGCTCTGTAGCCTCATTTCTTGTGTTTGTAACATCTAGCTGGCTTTGGTTTCTTCCTGTATTCTATCTGCACAGTGACTTTTGCTACTTTATCTGTTGCTTTAGAGAACTCCCTACAAACTGACTCTTGAAATCTGAATGGTTTTGTAGTAATACACTGTACGTTTATTCTCCATTTAAGCATAGCTACTATGGATGCTTTCTGTAAGTTACTATACTTAAAGTCTTTTTTATACTAAAATAAAAAGTAAGATTGGATTTTTTCTTCTTTTTTTTCCTACTTTCTTTGCAGTAATAGTAGCTGTGCAAACAACCAACCGTCACAGTTCACTTTTGGATATCTTTACTTCTTTTGCATACACTGTAACTTGAGGTTCAGAGAAATTAGTGTTGCTTGGAAAAAATGAAAAAATGTGTACGTTACAATATCGTTGTAGTTGATATCTTTTGCCTCCTCATTATTTATTCTTGAAGTAGCTTTATCAGATATTCTTTAATTGGATTTCCTTTATTTTTGGTATCTAAACTTGAGTTCATAAAGTTTGTGGGGCACTTTGTTTTTGTGATGGTTATTTAGAAAGCTGTCTTTGGGCAAAAATTCACTTTTTGTTTAAAATCTTGCAAGGAGTATCTGTAATTCCCTTCCAACACAGCCAAATTAGAGAACAATACTATATTGTGTGTTCAGAGATCCAGGAACCTTGAGAGGTTTTGATTATAAACCTCTGCCACTGGCAAGCATGAGCAGTGTTTCTTGTTTCTGCTACAGACATTGAGTGCTACTTAGGAGTTTGGGAAATATGTGATTAATTTTGTTTCTACATATATAGCAATTTATGGCTAGAGTAATTGACCAAAGTTTACAGATTATGTCAATGTCCATATTCCAATTTGAAATGGAAATCAGATTGTTTTGTTATGAGATAGAAAGTATACTTCATTGAGAACAAGTCTAATTCTTTAGCAGAATGAGTAATTAAGATATATTAAGTAGAAAATATGGCAACTAGAAACGAGTAAAGAAAGCTCTTTGGAAAAGTATTTGTTTGGGTCTGTATCCAGCTGCAAGCAGTTGCTGAGAGGTATAAATCTTATTCTTGTTGAAGGATTTTTAACTCTGAAGGTAAATTTGAAATATTTTTTGGTTTACTGAAACGTGGTAAAGGGCATGTAAAAACTGTTCATGACCTACTTGGCAGCATCCTTCTGGCATACTAGGTGAATGAAAACTAGGATCTGTGAGAAGGCATCTTAACTGTATGTGTTTCTCAGTCTAATATAGTCCAAGGAGGACAAGGAGACCTAGACTTCATGATTGATTTTGTATTTGTTAACTTGTTTTTCAGCAGTATTTATGTATTAAGAATGTAAGGCAGAAATACGCTTCATAATGGTGTACGATGTAATTTGATGAACAAATATCACTTAATAGATTCTGATGTACAGAAACTGAGTCATTTACCTGAGGAATTTGTCGAGGACAAAGCAGACTGAATATGAGATCAGGAATAGGACAATTTCCTGGCTTCCCAATTCCTGGTTTCTGTGTGATCTTGAGTGAATTATTCAGCTTGATCCTGGAAAACAATGGAAGTAATGCTTTTTAACCTGCTTCACAATAATGTTGTGTCTCAACGATTTTAGGGTACAGTATCACTGTCACAAAGCCAGTAAGTAGGTTGTTTGAAATGTTTTCTATGCTTTTCCCCCAGTAATTCTTTGTATTTTACAGATGTAGATTTGTAGGGTTATGTATTTTGGTATTTAACATCCCCCTTCTCAAACTGGCAAGGTCAATTTTTTTGGAAGATGAACGACCATCTTGGTGTAAAACATGTGGCTTTAATAGGCCAGTTACTAGAGAAGATTGAGTCACAAATCCTTCAGATTTTGGGTGGGTTGCCAGTGTTCCAGCTGTTAGCAAACAGGCCCTCGAATGTGTTCATCTACACAAATGCACCCTAGCTTTGGTGGGAGAAGATGCATGATATGCTTTCGTGCCCTACTTGAAACTGGGGCAAAGAGGATTTGGACTTTTTTTTGCCCATGGCCTTACATTATATTTTAATGACATCTAATTCTTGCTTGTTTTCCATTCTTCTTGCTTTTGTGTATAGACACTTTTTGTTAATACTCTTCTTGTTCTTCATCTTTTGTTTCAGAACTCCATCTCCTGCCTTACTTTGTATGTCGGAACCACATGATGGATCATTTGAATTACATAACAGCTTCCCATCTCCCTCTTTCCTTCGTAGTTTAAAGCACACCCAAAAGGTTTGCCAATTTTGAACCTTGGGAGGTTGGTACCCATTCTGAATACCATGTAATCGAGAAAAAGTAGGATTTTACGGAGGTAACTCAGGACTGTGTGTTCCCAAACCTACAAGTCTGTTATTTTGCCCTTTGCTAGCTATTTCTTTGCTTGCACCAGAAAGAGCAATGAACTGCATCCTTCCTATATTCTGTTCTTTTCATGGGATCCTAGAAAGGCTCTTGTATTAAAATCTTCCTCCGTTGCTTAACCGAGCAAATTGTATTACCTCACGTTCCCTGAGGACAGAGGTGGGTAGTGACTGCCAGAAATCAAGCAGTATTTTAATGTTCAGTCCACTCATCTTTTCCTTTTCTTCTCCCACAACGTGACTGTGAGCTCCTTAGACCGGGATGTAGCTATGTGTATTTAATTTCTAAGACATCTTTTTTTTAATCTAAATTGTGAGCTGTTCAGGACAGCACCTTGTCTTATTATTTATTTGTAAAATGTCTGGTATACATTTTAAACTGTTTGTGCAACTGATCTAAATAAATATCAAGTTTGTTTTAAGAAAAAGTTTGGTCTGATTTATGCTGCAGTACTTTTTCAGTATCTTTACACAAAACTGAGTATTTGTCATAAAATAGCTTACAGATTAAAGAAAGCTTGGAGGATCTAGCACTTTAGCTGACAGCACAGTATGACTTTTAATTATTCTGCCTTGGATGAAATATTTCTCTTTATTAAATTTACTTCTTACATTAACATTGCACTGTTGTACTTGCCAAAAGGAGATTCAAAACATGCAACTAATTTTTTTTTGTTACGTTTAATTAGGGCTCAGCTCAGCAGTACAGAAACCTATGATACTGTTGGCTTATAGAACAGAAGTGCACTTGAAAAGAAACTAGACAACTTCTGGCTTTTTTCTCAATTTTTTCTTTGGTGAGAAACATTTTTGCTCATGTGTTGCCTAAAGCTACTGCTGATGCAAAGAGCAGTTTTACAGGAAGAGTTTGCCAATCCTGTTTCTCCCAACTCAGAATATGTTTTTTAATGTGATTATTTAAAATAAAATAAAATAAAAAAGCCTGAGACTGTCAAAGATAGTCTTAAATTATCTGGTCTTTTTTCAGTTGTTTGAGAAAGGTTGTATGGGAAGGTGTTTTAAAAATAGTGGTAATGGGGAAGAAAGCCCCAAAAACTTGTTTGGGGAGACGAGCTGAAGGAAATAACCCTTCTAAACCATGTTCATAACCTAGCTGATTCTAAATATCTGATCAGATTTTTTTATAAACCTGGTTATGAATGCTTTTATGCTGGCACTTTTCCATAATGCAAACCCTTGAAGGGGATGTGAGGATTACCTAGGCTCTTTATGATTGGCCTTTGATATTTGCTACTGATGTTAGGTAAATCGTTAATATTTTTTTTTTGTGTGTGTGTGTGGTTCTTTTGAGTTCTGTTGCCATTACTTTGTAGCTTGCCTCACCCATGTTATAAAGTGTCTATGAAGCTAGCATGCACAAAAAGTTACTTCCTTAATACTGTGTTCAAGTACCAGCACTCCTGTATAGGCTGTTTTTATTTAAATAAACAAAAACCTGGTCACTTATCTGTTTGACTAAACACTCAGGAATGGTTACTTACAGGAAAATCATGTGGTCTGAATGTCAAATCAAATTTGACTAGTCGAATCTCATCTAGGTTTCTTTGAGATGCTACTTTGATGTTGACTTAACACTGTAAGCAGATTTATCATTTTCTGCTACTCTAGATTTTGCTTAAGTGGTTAGTTTGAAAGTGTTTATTTTGCAGTAAAAACAAAAGGAGTGCACTAACTGTAGTCTAACAAAATATTTTGTTTGTCCCTTATGAATATAAACATGTAATTATGAATAGAGTAATTTTAGCTTTTTTTTTTTTTTTTTTTTTTTTAACTAAAATTGGGAATATAAGTCACACTGAAATGATTCCTGCTCATTTTAGGGCAAAGTTGCTAGCTCAGGTTTCTTGTAAAATATATGCAATTTTTTTGTTTAACTTATCTTGGTAATAATATATTTAGAATTACTTTTAGGCTATTTTTTTCTAGAAAATTCAAAGCTACATGTCGAGTTGCTGCATATTCAGATGCCTGTCTTGTCTTTGTGTGGGATGATATCTATTACAAAGGAAATATTTTATGAAAGTGAAAAAAATGGAACTCTAAGAAATTCTCCTGAAACATTACATTGTAAAGCCAAATTCTGATATATTTATTTTAAACGCAATAATTGATTTGTGTTAGGCAAAACTGGCTGACTTGCTTGCATAAAGCCACACTGTCATTTCCAAAGACAATCAGAAGAAAACATGAGCTTATTCTATGCTTGAAGAAACACTGAGAATAAAAAGCTCAAATAGAGGAATCTTCAGTTGTAGATGTGGTGTTAAGATATGACAAGTTTGTGTCTGCAAATGACTTGAGAATTGGTAAAATAGTACTTCATGGTAACTTCTGTTGGACTGATACAATGCACTTTAAAAATATTCAGGAAAAGATTGTTTGGTGTTTGGTAGGGGCATGATCCTATCATTTAATAGATGAAGAAAGGCAAGATAAGACTTGAAGGCTGAAGCTTTTCTCTTAAAGCAGCGTAAAATATTTAAGCAGTTTTGGGATTAGTTGAAATGGAAGATGCATTGCTCAATTATTTTTGACTCTGTTTTTTGATAGCTGATCTGCATCTAATGCAAGGAGTTGATATTGAAGATATGAACCTAACGGTGAAATCCTTGTTTTATCTCCAATTCTCCTTTTCTCTTCCCTGTAATTCCTCACCACTGTTCATCCATCCAGGCACTTGACAGAACCTGTTTGCAGTTACATGAAGTCAGAAACTCAGAAAAATCTCGACTGAGATCTCCCTGTATTTTAGGGGCAAACGTTTAGGGTTGATGTGAATTGCCTTTACACAACTAAAATAAGGTCTTATCGTGGGACATGTTAAGTAGCTTGGATCTGTATGTAATGTGCTGCATTTCAGCAGAGGGTTTGTTCCAGACAGGAACCCTTGGCTGTAACTGCAATATTTATATTGGATGGTAGCACCTTTACAACGTAAGGGATAGGAAATGTGGTTTTGAGTCTAAGCTAGACCATGCCATTGGATAGCTGATATAACTGTCAGTGTTTAATCTTCTCAGCTGTGTTAAAAGTGAAGTCCAAGCTGTGTTCATGTCTTGTGTTTTTTAAAGTGACCCGGTAGGAATCTTTGGGCAGTAGAGATAGAGTGGATACCAGATCCGGCTGCAGCTTTGTGGCTCTTACTTGTGTTCAGTTATAGGTTTACCTTTTTTTTTTTTTTTTTCTCAGATGAAACGTTTTTAATTATTTAGAGGAACGGAGACACAAATCTTTATAAAAAAAAAATTATCCATTTATTGATGGGATTATGTGTTTAGTATTGTGATACCTTCAGCTCAACTACAATACCTTGAATTTTGACAATGATAATGGCAGTGTGCTTATTATTGGGAATAACTTTCCATGCCCAGCACAGTACATTGCAAAGTGTAACGTGCAATGAGTGCATGTTTTTAAGTTGTCTGGATGGAAAACAGAACCAATCCATTAGTCATCCTGTTTCATTTTCATTGGCTTTTTCTGTGGCTCACAGCTCCAACAAAAACACCTTTGTTGAATCTATACACAAAGGGAGAGGCAGGATGTACCTTTCATATAACAACAAACTTTCAAATGAAAAATATCGGTTTGTGGTGTTACCATGTGCCTACAAACACACAGCAGCAAATATAGCATTAATATTTAACGTAAATTGCTTTTTAAAATTTAGTCTGCTACTATCTTGGTGTTTTATTTGCCTGAGAGTTTGCATTTAGAGCAACTTGAAAAATGTCTCTAAGATTTTATCCTAAATACCCATATTGAGACTGTATGGTTGTGGCCAAGCAAATCTGATGCAGAATGCATGGTGCTTTTGGGGCTCTGAGAAGTAAATGATGTGATGATTCACATAGGGCTGCCATCAATCCAAATGAAAGATCTGTTGGATGATGTACCCTTAAGTCACCAGCACAGGCAAAGATAATCTTAGTCTCAAAAGATTCTTCCCCAAATCACATGTCAGTATTGCAGTGTTCAACCAGAAAAGCAGCTTACATAACTCCAAATTCTTCGTTGCTTTAGCAGGTTTGAATCTGCTTTACTATTTGTATTGAATGAGAAAATCTGATCTGTTGTCAGTGGTGCTTAGTTCTTTCAAGCTGAAGTAAATCTAGGGGTGCATATGAGTGAAGTCTTTTCCATTTATAGTTCTCCTGATTAAGTCTCAAAAGTCACAAACAACTCATCTGTTTGTTGAGATAGTAGCAGTGGGGATGAGTCTATTTTGTATTATAAAGATGATTTTGTTCTTCAGTGTTTAACCTTGCTGCAGTTTACTCTCCTTTGTAGTAAAACTGGATTTAAATTGCCTTTCATTTAGGTTGCATGTTTAAAAATTTATATATATATATTTTAAAGTTGTGTCCTCTTCTTTATTTCCATCCCTTTTAAGTAAAACTGAAGTTTACTCTTGATCCAAGAAAAAGGTTCTGCTTTCAAAGCAGAGGATGATTGAAGGGAGCAACATCTGCTTGGAAAAATAGTTTTGTGATATTTTTATTTATTTACTTCTAAGTTTGAGGAGAAAATCAGCTATGAGCTTCAGATGACAATCCAGTGTGCAGATGAGCTTCTGATGGTTGAGTGAAAAAATGTTGTGTCTTATCAGAATATTAATATTTAAAAAGACGCATGCATACTGAGCTCTGTTGCTTGGCTTAACGCTGCCAAGAGTGTGCTGGCCATTTGCGTGGCATAGGTTTTTTAGCTAGGTGTTGGATTTGTATTGTAGAAGCATATTGGAATAAGAATACTTTCCTTGTTCCAAAAGTCTTAAAAACAATGTGAAACTGAAGTGCTATGTATTGCTCTATACTGAGTTGAAGAGGAAACTTGTGAGGTTTTATTTTTTTTCTTCTTCTTCTCTCCTGGAAAAAACTCATAGCGAGGAGATAACAAAAAAAAATAATCCTGCTTTTTACATTCTCTTTTGTATCACTTCTGCTCAAGGGAAAGAGTTCGCTTGTTCTGTACACTTGTTTAAACACATGCTCTTGATCTTGTGGCTGTACTGCCCTTGAAAGGAGGAGGCCAAAATACTTTTTTTTTTTTTTAAATTGCTTAGTGTCAAGAATGTTTTAATTGAGTTTTCATATTTTCTGGATTGCATAATTTTAAAATCTGTCCCCTTTACTATATGAAGATTATGTAGAATTATTATTCTTTCCCAAGAACAACCAAATTGTACAAATAAACTTCCTTTTCATGGGAAGTGGGAGGATTTTTGCTTGCAATTTAATACCGTTTTTTGGGGGGGAGGGGGGAGGGGAAAATCCTGATCTTCCAGCTGCTAGTTTATAGGGGAATGACTCGGTACAAGTCTCTCTTCTTCATTTTGTATTAAAAGAAAATATAGACATTTAAACCAACCGAACAAGAAAACGACCCAGATGTTTTCTGAAAATTAACTTGACTTTGCAAATTGGGCTTTTCTGTTTATAAAGAATTTAAGAGGTGTTTGCTGTAATTCAGAAAGTAACATGAAAGTTTGAGAACAATGTAGTGGAAAAAACAAACTGACCACAGCTGGGAAAGTAATACACACTTTTAGTGATACAAAATGTTCATGCTTACAAAACTAGAGTTGGTTTTCACTGTTCTATGGTCCATAAGTAATCCATCAGTGTATGAAAGACCAGAAATATGTAATACAAACAGGCTAATGCTTTTCACTCTCAATTCCACAGACTACTTTTGTTCACTTACTTGATTTTGCTGTTTACTGTAGTGGAAGGGAAAGAGGTTTTATTCTGCAGTTCCTTGTAGTTTACATTCAAACTGACTGTGACATAGGGCTCAAGAAAGGCTAGAGTCATGACCACTTTAAATCATTACTGATGCACAAAGGAAGAATCTCAGGGCCTCCAGAGTTCTCCTATCGATGGAGAGAAGGGAAGAAATGATTTTGAAGAAACTAAAAGCAAACAAACCCTGTAGGCTTTTAAATAGAGGACTAAGCTGTCGGAAAGAAAGATGGCATCACTGCTGTTCAAGTGGGTTGTAAATGACAGATCCAAGGCATCCTGGAGTGTTTTGGAGAAGGCAGAGAAGCTGATAAGTCTTGCTCTTTTCTGAATTGTTTTTGAATTTCTTCTTCTGTATTAAAACATTCTTGCCTGTTTTGGGAATTAAAACAAATGTTGCTTTAAAACATATAAATGTCTGATGCAAATTCTTTACAAAATGTCCCACAAGCAAAATGGACTTCCTGCTGTCCAATTTGATATTTTGATACTCTTATACACACTGAATTACTTTGTTTTATAGAAGAGTTTGAACTGCTTGACAGTCATATACTCATCTGGTGTGTGTTGAGTTGGCATTAATTGAGCGATGCTAACTGCTCATTAATTAGCTGAAAATCTGTCCCCAACCTTGCTGATAGTAGTCAAATAGATAGTAGGCAGATAGACAAGAATGTGAGAGCACAGCATTAAAAATCGTCATAGACTATGCAGATTGAAATTTAAGTGTTAATTCTTGAGCCTTTGAAAAGCACAATGTAAGTAAAAGGCTGAAGGCTTTTAAAAGCCTGTAGGAAATTCCATGCACTTGCTGTCCACGTATCTCCTGTTAGTTCTGCTATCTGTCCTCTAGGTTAGCTGTTGATGCTGAGAGCTGTGCTGTAATGTGTTATCCTCATGCATTTCTTATACTTAACCAATATTGCCACTCGTGAGTGTCAAATTAGAGCTCATTCAGCTGGAGAAACAGCAGCAAGAGTAGCCAGCCTCAGGAAGGTCGTGTGTCTTGAGATTTCCAGGGCAATTGCTTGAAGTTTGTCTTAGTTTTCTAAAACAATTGCTAAACAATCCATTGTATAGAGGATTTACATCTGATACAGCTGCTGTTCCAAAGCATATGTGATTTAAGCATGTTGCTCTTGTATCACATTTGGGGGAGTATCTGCCTTGTTCTTTGTAATTGGCTGTCCTTAATGTTCAAATATATTCTCTGTGTTGTTCCTCAGTTTAAAAAAAAAACAAACTCATAACTAGTAACTAGGAAGTATATTCAAGTCTCGCAACTCTTTTGGGGCTGCATGCTTTGAAGTCCAGAGGATATGAATAGTTGAAACTGAGCACACAACAGCAACATCTTGGGCTCTGCACAGACTCCTGCTGTCATATACACTTCTCCTGCTGCTGGAACCATGCTGGAATGTGCAATGTCAATGACAGTAGTTTTTGGTGGCAGTAGATGGTACCATCTGTTATATGTGGGTCAAATCAGCTCTGCAGCAGCAATACACCAGCACTGCGGTGCAGGGGAGATTCACCACTGGAGAAGATTTTTTTGATGAGAAAGAAAGTGGTATCATTGCTGTTAATGTTCCTTCGTGAAAGGGCTGTGCCATTGTAACAGCACATACTGGTGCTTGCGGTCGCGAAGTGAAATTGTTTTAAAGAGGCCTTTGGTTCCTTTGAACTCCACAAGTTGCACTTATGGGTAGAATTGAGGTGGTTCTGGTCCATCAACTAAGCACTTCCTTAACATAAGCATTTTGATTTCCCTTTTTATTTAACCCTACTGTGAATTTGTTTGGAGACTTTAGTGTTTTTGAGTGTTTTTGATGTTTGTGATTCAACTTTGGTGCATGAAACCACATTCAATGTGTATTTTGATTCAATGAAGTTTTTATAGGCAGGTAAGGCTTCTCTTTACAAAGTTTAAATAGTTTACTACATAAAATACTCAGCCTTGTGGGAGACTAATGTTTTAAAAAGATTTACTCTGTTGACAACAGAGCTACATTTTGCTGAAGGACGAATGGTGTAGGTGAACTTATATTAACACAATGAGTCTCTTAAAAGTTTTCCACTATTAGAGAAGCTTTTTCCCCCTTCTATCTGTGTGACGCTGGAGGAGGGAAGACGAGCAAATTTTTGCAGGAGAAACAAATTGCGAAAGCTGTAAAAAGGAGTCAAATACCAAGGTACTTCCTAAATTTTGCTTCACAAGTTTCAGCTTGAAGTTGCAGCTTTCTAAGCTCCTTCATAGTTTCTTAAACTGTGAAGGTAATTAATTTTACTGCTTATTAGGGACTTTCAGGTCTGTAAAGATCTATTTTTGTGGCATATCTAAAATGCTGAAGTCTTGAGAAGACTGAGCAAGTTGGTAGGTAAACACCAGTGAAGTAGTAATTGTGGCACCTCTTATTCTTAATAAATTTAATCTGGCAGACAGTCTGAAAATGCCTCTTATGGATTATGCTCTAAACAAACTAAGTGAAAGGAAGACAAAATAGTACTAGTTATATGCAATCCCTACCTATAAACACTAATTCAATGGTTGAATGGAAATAATTATGTGGTTTGGGGTGGACCCATCAATACTTCTTGGCTTGTGGCTGTATTTTGAATGGAAGGAGAGACTGTTGGTTAAAAATTCTCCAAAAAGGTGTGTGTGTTTTTTTTTTTTTGTTTTTTTTTTAAAGCACATACTTTCTTAAAAAGTTTCAGACCACGTCTGCCTAAGGGAGAAGAACAGTACACTGGTACTGCAGAGAGGAGCAGGGTCTAAAGGGAGGATTTTAAACACTCCGTCTTTGTAAGGAAGAATCCAGGTGGTATTATTAACTAAATCTGGAGTAATTAATTCAATTTTATTTTTTCTCAGTTTAGTTTATAATGAAAATCAAGTTATTAACTGTAACTGAGAATGACATGGAATTTATTATTTTGTACAAAACATGACATGGGATAAAGTTAGCAAAACATCATCGTGCTTAGCAAATTAAACTGGCTGTCAGCTCTAGGTCTTTGTATAACACAAAAAATGTTCCCAGGCGTTCCATCTAGTTTTTAGCAATGTGATAAGCTGGTAGAAATAAGTGTGTTTTTTGTGCAAAACAGGAAGTATACAGCTAGACATGTTGTACCACAGCACTATTAGCTTACATTAGCTATATGAAAAATTCTAATTAAATACACTTAAGGTGGAATTAGGAACAGGGGAAATCTTTGCATATGCTGTAGCTGAATTCATGTGCATGCAGTGAATTACCCAGGTAATTAAAGTTGCTTGGTACAATGAATGGCTTTAAAAGAGATACAAGAAAATTGCATGGACTTAAATACCGTAAGTATGTAATTGCAGAAAATGGTCTAAATTTGTCTTGATGTCTGTTGCTTCTATAACATAAGTTATGTCTTGTGCTCTGAATTTTGTTGCTCCAGGGTGTTTTGGAAGTGAGACAGCCTATCTTAATAGTTTTTTTGGTAAACAATTTTTAAAATGAAAACGTGAATATGCTTTAAATGTCATAGAGCTACAACAAATATTTCTTCTCTTTGACTTGTTCATATGCTCAAATTGCTGGGCATTTCAGTTTGTCTTCGTTTTCTAGTTTAAGCTTGTCTAATTGGAACTCATTAAGCAATGTTATGCCTCTTTCAGCTAGATGGAAATTTCTTTCACTGTTAGAGTTCTCCATGGAAATGGGTACCCAGCGATACTATTGAATAGATCTTAAACATGTGCTAGCTCACCCTTGATAGAAACCCAGTTTCTGGCTCAAGTCTCTGCACTTTATGGGCATTTTGCACTCCCAAGAACTCATCATCTCCTAGTGTAAATTGTCACAGATCTTTCCAATTAAATAAGGTTTATCTTGGACCAAGTTCTGTGTAGCTTTTTCTTAATGAATTGGACAGCGAAACAGAGCTTACTTGCATAGCTTGCAAAAAATGATGCAAAAAGGGGATAGCTACAGCTCTTGGTGGACACTTCCATAATTTGAACTGATTTCAAATTTCAGAACAGTCCCAAATAAACAGACTATAATCAGTCTGAAGTCTGAAGTGTCCTTTTGGAAAGGAGAAATTAAGTGCTCAAATTCGGAATGGGGAAGAACTGATTAATAGTATTGCAAAAAAGATTGTGTACAGAGGCTTAGGAATTCACTTAGGAATTCAAACTTTATTCTGTATATGAAAGAAAAAAAAATGGATATACATGAATGCTGCACTTTAACAGCAGTGATATGTGAACTATCTGCCCTCTTCTTTTGGATTTAGAAAGAATATGTTTGCAGATTAAGTCATGCCAGTGAGTTACCCAAAAAGGGAGAATTTTAAATGGATTAGTTTTTTCATTGTGTCATTTGGTTCATCCAGTCACCCATGTAGCCCTATCATAGGGCTACATGAATCCAGTATATTGAAACTGCATGTAATTAATAATGAGAACAATTGTGAAAAGTTGTTCTGCATCAACTGATGATGGGACAAAGTGAGGTGAATTTATACAGGTTATTTAAGCAATTTTAGGAAATATTTTAAAGTACTTGGATAATATAATCCAATACAGTATTTTAATCTACGTAGGCAAAACCTCATTTTCTGAGAATGAACTTGACAGCTGTATCCTGGGAATGGTTTAATGCTTGTGTATTTCTCAGGTCCCTGTTTTTGTGCAGAAGCATTTGACAGGTGGCATGCTGGTCAGATCAGAAAAAGAAGCAATTATCCCCATGTGATTTTTATTTGTATTCACTTATGTGATTCCTGATGCCACAGGTGGTTCTCAAATTGATATGTCAAAGGCCAGCTGTGCATCTAAAGTACGCAGAGCTTGGTCTCAGAATGCTCTATCACTTGCAGCAATGTCTTGCCAGGCACAACAGGTCTGTAGTCTTGCCTTTTGGCTTATTCTTCACAGTCAGACAAGTAAGGAGTTAAGTATAGCTCTGCTTTCTAACTGAAGACACCAAGACAGAGAAATTTGGTTTTTCATTTTGAAGATCCCAAGCTTCCTGCACAATATATACAATTGTAGCCCCTAAGATCCTGCTCAAAGTGAGGGCTGTACCTTTTTCCATGTGTGCTCTGAAAAGCGGGCTCCAGGTGACTAGCAGGCATGTATTCAGAATGCAGGTAGGGCTAGAGTACTTCAGCATGTGGCTCACCTTTCAGGTAATTTGTAGCTGTTTTGTCACTGAGATCTATTTCTGACGGGGAAAATGTTTTATCATAGGTTTTGAAACTGCAAAGTCTTTTGCACTGCATGGGGCTTATGTTATCCTGGCCTGCAGAAATATGTCAAGAGGCAATGATGCTGTACAACGCATTCTTGGGGAATGGGTAAGTGAATGTATGTAGTGTCCAGCGTTAAGCTATGTTTTTCAGGATGTGGAGTCTTTTGTGCAGTACAAGCAGTTAAATAGATGTGTTTTCAAGTAAGATCTAAGGAAAAGGGAATTTATCTTATTTTGTAATATGTTGTTGTTCAGTCAGTGGTGCTTGTGACAGGTTCTTCATTTCATGCGGTCACATTGGACTGCAAGGCTTTGCATGCTGTTATCTATGTGTATACAGATGTTTTCAAACCTAGAAAGTTTGAAAGAACCACTGAGGCATGTTTCACAGGTTGTAGGACAGAGTGATTCCAGAACCAAAATATAGAACTCACTGAAGGAGAGTGTACCCACTCAGGTATCAGACAGACATTTTTTTTTTTTTGTACTGTGGGAGATTTGGGGGAATAATCCTTACACTTTTCAAAACCAAAAATGCTTTCCTATCTTCCCTGTCCATCATGCAAATAACCAGTGCTGCTGGGCAGTCTGTCTTGATGTTTTTTTTTCCTTCCTGTTTCTTTCCTCTCTTTCATTTTTGTCATGCTAATACAAGCCCCCCAGTGCTTTTTATTCCTTTGTTTCTTTCTGACTCCTAGTTCTCCCCTCATCCCTTTCTGGGGGTCTTCTAAGGCCCTTATTAAAATATATTCAATGTTCTTCAATGTTCTTAATTTATTCCTCCCACAATCATTTACTTGCTGGTAAGGATAGTAGGCTAGTTTTGCCCAAGCTTGCTTTGACTGCTGATTTGAGATAATCTGTTGACACAATCCTATACCCTACACTTGAGTAATAAACTGCAGGGTCAGGTTCTCGGAATTTTATTTCTGTCCTGCTAGAATTATAGTGACGAGTGTTTTAGGTCCATTTCCCAAGCTCTGAAAATATTTCAGCTGCTCCCAGATGATATGGGAGAGCACTCAGTAGTATTAATATTTACACATAAGTAGTCTAGAGATGGTATTTATTAGTGCAAAACAAACAGTGCTTATTTACAAGTATTTCTAAACAAGTGATGCTTATAATACTGCTAGTTTTTGTAACCACAAGTTTCTTCAAGAAACAAAGTTTTTGCATTTAGACCTTTTTTTCTTGCTCTTATGATATTAATGATTTACACTAAAGGATTGGGAAGGAAAAATATCTTCCTTTCCCCTTTAGTACTTCATATTAAAGCTGTCTTTTTGGTCTTCGTTTCAATGACATTTTCAATGACATGGAATTCCAAAAAAAAATAATTCCAATCTGGGCAAGCATAGTGCATGTGCCACTTAAAGCTTGCATGTCCATTCCCTTCCATCAGAGCTGGATTTGGACATATTCTGTCTTGATATTAGCAGTCCTTGCCCAATTAATATAGAGCTATATATATGTATATATTTTTACTTAGAATAAAAGACACTCAGTGCAGCCTTATTTTAATTAAAAATATCACATTGCTCCCTTATTTCTGAGCTTATCTTTGAACATTTTGAAATGGGACTTCAGGAAATACTTGCCTTAGTACCTGTATTACCTCACTAGGAGTTAATGAATTGGTAATTGAATGAAGATCACTGAATTTCAAATTAGTTCAGAAACACTACATTTATTTACTAACAGTTTTCAAATTCTAATTGTTCAGAAAAGAATCTCATCTGTAAACTGGGTAGCTGGAAAACCTTCAATGCATCTTTGTAATGGCTTTGTTGTTGTTTATTGAGAGGGACTAATTAACTTTGATTATTGCACTAATATTATGGCACTTTGACAGTCCCTCAGATTTATGACTCTGGGAAAATAAACAAATGAAATGCAGGTGCTGGAGCAGAAAGAATAAGTTATTACTGAACTTTAATTACTTGGAGTGTGTAACCAGGAGAGAATTAGTTGATGAATTACAAGAAGCTTAAAGTTTACATCAAATTGTAAGCAATCCTGAGGAAAACACAAAACCTGCCCCAAAGTCTGTTATTGAAAACAGAGACAAAGATTAATTTGGTTGATTGATACTAATATTAAAATATTGACATAAAATATTAATTTTTAGCTTATAGGTGTTAGAGCAGAGCAGGAAGTTGTTAATTGAAAAATCCTTGCTAAAATTAAAGTTTCAGGAAAATGTCAACAATCTCTGCATACGGTTCAGACAAATTCTCAAGCTGTAGCTGTATTTGCTATAAAAAACGTTAAAATATCCACAGTATTTTGTCTCCTTTGTTCCTAGGGAAAGCAAAATAATTAAAAGTAAATGAGTTTTTTCGAGCTTTACTTTTCAATTTGGAATCAATTTGAAAAACAACAACAAAAAATCTGTTGAGGATGCAGCCTTACAAAGCCTCATGTTCATGTTGTTCAGTATTTTTGGCAGCAGTAGTGCTACCTACTTGCATTGTGGTTTGTTACAAGTTTTTGATGTGTCTCTGAGCTGTGCTCTAAATACTGTCTTTGTCCAATATTTTGAGGGGTGGAAACTTGTTAAATAAGTGCCTACTCTTCAACTGAATGTCCAAATACCCTTTTCTTCTAATTTTCACAAACTGTGCTTTTACAACTCAAAACATTGTTGCCACTTGGAATGCTAATGTGTTTGTATTGTAAGTGTACCATGTTAATAATGCAGTTTGTATTTCTGTAATTATAGCAAACATATTACCAAAAGCAATGTGTATCCGATATTGTTTTTTCTGTGGGGCAGCATGCTTTAAAACTTGAGGTTTGAATTTCTCAAATAACGTTTCCTTTTTCATCCTCATTTCATATGGGACATTTGTAATTCCTTATAAAGGAAGCAAGGAAAGTTCTGCACTAACACTGTTTTGCAAGAAGACGAAAGACTTAAAGATGTAAAAACAACTGTTGTTATTTTAAAGTTTGATATGGTTATGCTTGATGATATTTATTAAACTAAATCCTGAAATACGTGTTGGGTGTGTGTGCGTAGCATCTACTGTAATGCAGCATTCAGAAATGAAGTACAGAATACTTAAGAAAACCATCCAGCCTGATCCCCTTAGTGAGCTTATTTGTGAGTTCATGGTTCGGAGTGCCATAAAATAAGTGTCTGTGGAAATACGGCTTTTCTTTGGGCCTGATGTACTTTTAATAAGTTGTTAGTCCAAAAAAAAGAGTTAAAAATTGGCTTGTATGCTTATATTGAAAGCTGAAAATTAAGATTATGTGAGAAAATGGAAATGCTAAATGGCATGGAAAAATCCAGCTCTTAAGACATAGAGAAAACAGGAGGACTGATAAGATTTTTGTTCTTTAGATCAGCTGCTATTCTGGATGTTTAAAAACAAATTCAAACTGATCTTAATTGACTGCTGAAGACAAATCTAGAAAACTTTTTAACAATATATGTCAAAAGAGATGCTTTATAGAGAATTTGAGCCATCTGAGCAGGGATTAGCCACATAAACTTGCTAATTACTTTAGACAACTGACATTTGTTTGCAAGCTACAGTATTCCAGTTATTTTCCTTCTAAACTACAGGAGATTATATTTTATTACTACTACAAATAGGTAATTGTCTTGTGCGTAAAACATTGTGACAAATTTTAATGTGATTGGTTTAGCAAGTCTGTCAGATAATTTCTACAGAAAGGTAGAGTTGATTATATTTGTACAATTTAATGTCTTTAAATACGTAAGTATAGAGAGAGAAAGCAAGAGAGGAAGTATGTAAAAGCAGATAAAAGAGAGATCAGTATAGCTTTACATTTGATATCTTGAAAATGAATGTTGTTCATGCACGATGACATTCAAAATCAATTTAAAACTGTTTGATAATTTTGTTGCTCAGAAAAGAGGAAATTAGAATTCTAGAGTTATGATTCATTTTAATCAGAAAGAAATTGTCAAACATAAATCTCTCCTTGAGTAGTGAAAAGGCCTGAAAGCAGCCAAGAAAACATCAATACTTTGCAAAGGAGGAATGATTGTTCCAATTCGTAGCTTAATTGACTTTAAGGCTTAATGAAAAACACTACAGTGCTGTTTGTACACATAGCTGCTCTGACAAACGTTGAAATCTATGCTCCAGGAAGAGAAGCTAGGTAATTTATTTTACATTATTATTGATATAATTTTCTAATTGACTATGAGTGAAATGGTTGGATAGGACTGCATAGCTCCAGATGTTAGCAGTATTCTCAAGAAAATTCTTAAGAGAATGAATAATAAAATATTTCATAAATCACAGCTTTTCTTGCCATGAAGCTCTCGTTTATTTATTCCTGTCAAATAGTCTTTGAAGTAGATATTAAAAGATAAATTGTAAATTTAATATCTCATAAAAAGTATAATGTTTCTTTCGTAATTATTCCTCAGTGTTAAGCCTACAACTACATCAAAGATTGAATTAAAATGTAAAAAGAAAATTTAGATTTCCTTTATATTTAGGAATTTACAAGGTATAGATGTGACAGAGAAGCTCGAGAATGGCTGTGAAGAAAACCAACAAAATACACGTGACTCCTTGCTGTCTTCTTTTCCCCCAAAGTATTCTCCACCTAATGAGTGATTTATATTCTTGCTGATTAAGTAACTGAATTAAATTAAAACCTGATAACTGAGTCTTTGTATTCCAATTGTAGTCTTGCAACGTGCAGAAAGATGAGAGGCAAATTGGGCACATTTACTGAGAACATGGGCGAAAATTTTCATGTGTTTAGTTTGTTTCCTTCTCAAGGAAGGAGGACTGATTTCCCAAGTAGTGTTTAAGCTCCACCAGTGTCCTTGGTTTACTGTTTTTCATGTAAGTGCATAGCATACAGATAGCTCTGTAAAATATTGTTGTCTTAGTCTCTTAGTACAAGTGGATGTTAATTTGATACAAAAGATACAATTTCTTTTTCTGTCTATTGGATGTTAATTTTCTGAGGTATTTCTGTAAATCAGTCAGACTTCTGAAACAGGCATTTGACACCAAGCTTATGTTAGAACCAGCACAAGACATTGTTACTGGAAATTAACTTAAGTGGGGGCATCTCATTGTGATTAGTAGCAGATACTTATGGAAAAACATGAAGAGTGTCTAAAAGATAGCTTTAGGTATGTAGTAAATACAGAATGAAGCCACAGCCTGTTACTGAGTATAGAATTGGAGTTTCAAATTGGTGCTAAATAAAAGGTCTTAAAAAGTAATCTCTTCAAAATGGAAAATAGTTCAGACTATTACACTGTGAAGCACACACATTTCTGTGAAAATATTATTTCTAATATGGTGTCATTATTTTGTAATAAAGAGTTGTATCATTTCTAAGCATGACATTCTAAAACTACATATTCTTGGTGTGCACATGCCGTTGCAGTGTAGCATACAGTTATAAAAGCCTGCAGTGTACAGACATATTTCATCCTCTGGCGCTCTGAATAGCGACCGTGTTAAAGAATCAAGATAAAAGCAGTTATCCAAACCTTGCTGTGGGGAAAAGGTCTTGTAGAAAGAGGTATCGTTTACCAAGCTAGTTGGTAATGTAATAAATTCTGTATTGGCATGTCTCACCTCCAGCCACAGATGCACTCACTAAAACGTGATAGCCACTGCTGATATAAAGCTTTTTTCTTTTTAAGGGTGTGATCCAAACCTTTCTGAAGTGAAGGAATCTTTCAATTAGCTGTAATCTGATTGAATCAGACCTCATTTTACTAGCAGAGAATTGATAATGTAAGCATTAATCTGGTGTTACTATCACTGATGCTGGTTGAGACCAGTGTGAAAGGGGTTGGCCATGATGTTAAAGAGCTCAGTAAGTTCCTGTTAGTAACCTGTTCTGCTGAGACACCTTGCAAGAGCTCTGTATGTAGCAAAGCTGTTTCCTGGGTACAGGTGGAAAGTGAGTTATTAAACAGTGATAGATGTCATTTTAAGCAGTAGCAGTGTGCATACACAGCACTAATCAGAATTAAATGTAATGCAGTCTGCTCATACACTCTGTTAGTATAAGAAGCTGGTAAGCAGCTGCTTTTGTATTTTTGAAGTCTACTAATAATGTGTTCTGTGGTAGCAGTTTCTCTCGGTTTGCAGGTTTGTGTCTTCGGGCTGTAACTAGCCACAGGGACATGCTCAACCTGCCAGCTATTGACCTTGTTATCAGTGAGAAGTCTGTGGTCTCCAAGATCTTCAGCCAGATTCATCTAAAAACAGCTGCAAATCACTGAATGTGGCCACTGACAACAGCAAGAAGCTTTTTAACGATTTGCAAGGAAAATTGTGTTTAAAAAACCCCACAGTTAAAAACATTAAACAGTTTAACCAACATTTACATGGATGAATTGTTAAGATCTATTTTTCTGTACACTATAAACATATGGCATGAATTTGCTCTCATTACAGATGCTGAGAAAAGGGAAAGACAAATATTTATATTACATTCATGTTTTACAGTAAAAACACTGTTCAGTTTGTTTATACAGTTCCACTGTTACCATTTTTATGGTTAGTAATGAAACCACTGTAAAACAGTGTCTGAATTATATAGCAGATGTGTTAAGCCCCTAACTTTCAGGGTTGGGCATCCCTCTGAATACTGATGCCATTTCCACAAGAGCTGATGTACCGACTACAGCTGAACCGTTTCATACCTCTGTCCTCAGCTGTAGTTAGCCCCACACCATTACTGTACTCCAGAAAGCGTTTTACTGTCCAGATAAATACACTGATATTTTAAAGTAATTACATTTATGAAATACAAAGGAGACTGCTGGTCAGTGTGAGCGAATGCAGGAAGGCTTTAAAGGATTTGGTAGGCATTTTCCAAGCATTTAGGAGCTCATATGGCTTATATTTCCTGTAAACATGGATAAATTCAAAATGTTTAATTAATGTGATATATGTTTAATTTCTCAACGTGGTTGTAGGATCTTGGAAATATTTTGATTCTGGTATAGTTGATATCTGTATTTCAAAATAACGTCCATAATACGTGTGAAAATAGATTTTTTTAAAAAACAGGAATATACTTCTCAAAAGTGTGATTGTATTATCTACTTGAAAATGTCTACAGAAAATTAAAAGTTTTGATCTTTACTAAACAATAGTCAGTGAAATACAGAGATTGTTGATTCTTTAATAATATTTGCATGTATATGACAATTTACAGGAAAAATGCGTGGTACCCACCCAAGGTTTTTCAGTTCTGCAGAGCCACAGATTACAGAATGTCACATAGATTTGAATTCCAGAACATCTTGCTTAGACATTTTGTCTTGACGGTGACTGTTTTTTTAGTCTGCAAATGTTCTTTCCTTTAGAATATCCAGAGTTTATTAACTGTGGAAGAAAAGAATAATAGTCTTTTTTATATTTGGGAAAAAAAAAATCAAAAAGTTCTGCAATGGTCCGGTCAATTTGTCCTTTCCTTTTTATGCTTTATGTGAAGAGAGGCATTGTTCCTGAAAACATGGTTAAGTTTGAGCCTCTTGTTAAATACAGTCCAGGTAGATGCATTCTTTCCTAGACTGAGTCCTACTGGCACTAGATTTCTAAATGCAAGTTCTGGGAGCAAAGAGGGGGGAATTAAAGTGGCTGGTTATATTTTTTTTAACCATCTTCACAATTAATCTGATTGTAACGTAAGCTTGTAATATATTCCATTAATGAAGAAGACAAGCTTAGCTTATGGTAAATACAGTACTAAGTGTTTATAGTGCATTTCATATTTTACATGATTCCCTTTATAATTCTGCTTATCTTTTCATTCTAATTCCCTAAAGGATGTATAAAAGAACCCCTAAAGAGAGTAATTACTGCTCTATTCCTTAACCAAGGCTCCTTTTGCAAAAAGAAATCTGAGCTGCTTTTTAAAGAAGGCAGTTTTAAATAAAAATGCAAATAAGCTGCTTTGTAACCACATTAATTACCCACCTAGTCTCTTATTACCATGTTTGTATTGTTTGCAAACACTATTTACAGTCGTGTGGAAATTACCATTCCTGGTCCTGAGGAAGACTGTTGTTGGTAGGTTGTGCTTTGGAACCAATTAGAGTGAACCTTGTCTCCATTGAGGCTCATGGGAGAAAGCATAGCCTTGCAATGTCAAATAACAGCATTAACTCAGGCTGCACAGGCATAGTGTTGTAATTATATTATTGGCCCTCTTTTGCTTCTGCAATGAGTTTCATTCTCTGCATTTTAAAACTAACAGGCAGCTTTGTGTCTCGCTAATGATTTAATATGTACTGTGATAATTTTTATGAAAGTCGTGGTGAAATCCGGTGGGTCATTTGTCCCCAAATTGGTTCTTTGCTCTAATTTTATAAAAAAGCAAACAAAAAAACCCTAACACTTATGTTCAAGATCTCATAGATTTCCATGTAATTGATTTTTACAGTGAAAAAACAGCTTCATTAGTTTATTTCATTATTACAAGTGAACAGGATGGAGTATCTGATCGCATTAGTTGTAAGCAAAATATTTAGCTGGCAATAACTGAGCGGTCATTAGACTTTCAGCACTTTGCTGAAGAAACTGAATGCTCCATAGAAAAAGGTAGTCTTGTTTGTCAAGTGAAATGCAAACCTGTTGCTAACCTAGTATGTGTTGTGTTCTCTTCTTTGATTTATTTGTTACTTACAAATGCATAAAGGTTCTTTGGTCTAAAAGTTGCTCTGAAATTAAGACCAAAACAAAGAGATGTCATGTCTCAGCAATTATGTTTTTGGAGTTGTAATCTTTTCAGATCCCGAAGAGCTTAGTTTGATTCAAACTGTGTGCAGTCTGAAATGTGAAGAAATTGTTCCTTTAAGATTTGTTTTCTTAGTCTCATTACTAGAATCATAGAATATCCTGGGTTGGAAGGGACCCGTAAGGATCATCGAGTCCAAATCCTGGCACCACACAGGTCTACACAAAATTTTAGACCATGTGATTAAGTGCATAGACCAAATGCTTCTTAAACTCAACAGGCTTGGTGTACTTGGTGACTACTTTTCTGGGGAGCCTGTTCCAGTGTGTGACAACCCTCTCAGTGAACCCTTGTTGAGTCTTCTGGATGGGGAAGAAAATGTACGTAATTACAGAATTTGGTGTTCTGTAATTTTTACGAGGGACAAATTGTGGCCCGACTGGTTTTAACTGAAGCACCTTCAGGTCTCTTAGGCCTCGAATGTTTGTTGGTTGTAATAACAAAGAGCTATTTGTCCTAAAGGTCCTAAACACACACTGTTAGGCAACTTCAAAGGTCTTAGATTAATTTTACACTACAGGTTCTTTACTACATGGTAAACTGGTGAGTCGTATCTGATCCAGCTTACCTGACTTGGTAGACACTCTCTACAAATGCAAATAAATCACTCAAAACAAACTTATGATCAGTATCTCTTGTTTTGCAAAAGTGGAAAAGATCCTTAATTTATTAGGTTCATGTAAGCATGGGGGATATTTACCCTTTACCCTTGGGGAAAGGGTAAATACCTAGTTGTGGGCAGAACTGAAGGAACTTCAGGCTGTGTTAGACATCCCAGATCTCTTGTGAATAGGTGGGAAAGAAAGTACAGGACCCAACTCAAGGAAAATTGCATTCAGGACTTGTATTCAGACATGGGATGTTAACCGGGTATTAAGAGTTATCTCAGAAATACTAATCTGCTATGTAGAAGGACAACCTGCATGCTTACCTGCAACCTCAAATAGAATGTCAGGGGAATTCACGTGGCAGTGAACCCTCTCTGTGTCAAGGTGACACTATGCCTTGTGTGATCAGGGACGTTTAAATTTTACTTGGTCACACTATTTTATCGTTTTTAGGAACTGCTCATTAATGAAGTCATGTTTAATATGTTATGGTTACAAACAAAGACATGAATGTATGTACTCATTTCTAATTAATTTGTGTAATTATGTTTTATAATCTAGGTGTTTGCAAAGCAGAACGTGGTACACCCCATTTACTGTCTGCTGTAGCTAATAAAAAATAATAGAATGAAAATAAATCTTGAAACTAACTTTAATTGTAAGTATAGATTAGTTGTAAATTATATCTTTGTTATGTTTATTTTTTAATTCTGCAGTGTTGCAGGTTTGTAGAGCATACCAATTAGTGTAGTTATTCGAAGTAATGATGAGTTAATTACCGTAAATGCAGAATGTTATTTCTGTGACAATTTAAAATACAGTACTGAGTTACATTTTTTAAATGTACGATGAGAATTAAAGGGAAAAAGTAAATGGTGATGATAAGATGTGTTAATGTTATAAAAGTCTATCAAAGTGATAATACAGATAAGATAATTAAAAGTGCAAAGTATAACAATTAATAAAATTTCATAATCTCAGCTCATGCCATTATAAACGTGGACACAAACGAGATAAACCTATGTATTTCACTATGCATTAACGTATCACTTGGGAAAAGGCAATTTGACTGAATTCATCTGAAACTGATTACTGTACTTCTAATTCTGCTCGTGTTCACTGAGTGAAGCCTCTCTTTCTTGAACTCATCTCCTGCTGATGGGTAGGCAGCCACGTCAGTAGTGTGCTTATTTGGTACCTTAGGCAGAAAGTGTTGTCAAGTTGGTTTTTGTGAATATGTTTAAAGAGTAGAAAATGCTTCTAGCTTAGAGGGTTTTCCTCGCTGATGAGCAGTAGTAAATCCTACCATTTTGAAAGCAGTGTAGTATACCTATGAGAAATGAGCTGATTCACAATGTTTCCTTGAGCATGCACACTGTAAGAGATATTAATAGCTTCCTTCAGCAGTGTCCCAGTTAGAGTAACTTTGAAATGCAATATTTCATTCTGTCCTGATTAAATTAACCTTAAATTTTCTTGTGAAATGGCATGAATGCCTAGAGATAGTTTGAAGCATACTGTGTACATTCGTACTGTCACAGGAAAAAACGTGTCCAGGGTAGTACCTGGGTGTTAAATGTTTATTTTTAAGTCCAGAATTGGTTGTCTCCCACTTGTGTGCAGATTCTGTCACGGGAACTGGTGCTTCTGGTTGCCCAGTGTTACAAGTTCTGGTGAAATTAGTGATGCTGGAATTTATACATTAAAGGTTTTGTTTATAAAGCTCAGCAGGAAAATGTTCCTCTACTTCCTAAGAAAGGTTAAGCAAAGGAAAAGCTCTGTTTCTAGGGGAAGTTTTTGATGCCCTCCCTGGCACAACAGTTTACAGCCCTGCTCAGGTTGTGAAAAAACAATGCACAAACCTGAAAATCCAAGACATTCAGTTTCATCTATTTGGTAGTGTTATGACAGAAATCATTACAGGTTTGATAGATTTATTTATAAAGACTTGCTTCAATATTTAAAGTACATCTATTCCAGCATTCCTCATTTCAAGCTCGGCTGTGGATCAAGATGAAAGAAAAATTAAATTGTATATTGAAGAGCTGTTAATTGAACTGCACTGCATTTAGCAAGGGAGCATCAGCTTCAGGCAGTCAATACTACAGAGAATTTTTAATGTACTGTATCACTAGATTGTCAGTTTGTATTGGAGAATGCAAACAGACTGCTTCGACTGGTGGTAAAGCCCTGGAAACTTTTAAGTTGTTGAGGGGAGAAAATGTTATACTTTGATGTGTTGTGACAAAGCAGTTGAGAGAACCAGGAACAACATTTTTTTTTTTTTTTAGGTGAATATTTTTTTGCCTTAATATTGATAAATTCTGATTCCTAGGTATTTAGTCTTTAAATGGATAAAGGTTGTGTATGGATGCTTTATTAAAGTAGTCAAAACAAGTTCCACAGAATTCTTGAACTTGCACAAACGTTACTTTGAAATTTGAGCAGCTGTGAAAGTCTCATTTAAAAATATTAGTTCTCTCTAGATATAATTCTAAAAAATAGCATATCAAAAACCTTTAGAAATGCTTTAGAAAAATGTTATCTCTCTTTCCTAAGGCAGTGTTAATTTCTTTTGTAGTTAATCTTTTGTGCTGGAATTTAGTACATTTATAGTTAAAGATTCTTTTAACAGCTAAATTATTTTAACACATCTTCTGGGATAACATGGTCTGTTTGGTGTTAAGTATGAAATAGTTTTTATTTCATTTTCTTCACTGATAAAAATGAAATAACTAGAGGCATTTGTAGAACCAGAACAGATTTAGGGCTATGGTGTTAGATTAAAGATGAACTATTTTAAGACAGAGCTTGTTCCAGCTGTCACACTTCAGGATAAGATTCTTTATACGTTTGGTGGTCCATACAAGGCTAAAGTCCACTTTCAGAATAACCATTGCAAGCCCCAGACCTGATTATTAACTATTTTTAGATATCAGTTTCTGTACTTCTTTTCCATACCCATGGCAGGTCTCAATTAAGTGGTAAGCTTTAAAATGTCATATGGTGCTGGTGCATTGTCTTCTCTTGGAGTGGAAAGATCTTTTGTAAAGGTTGGAATTAATTTGGCCCATCTTGGCACATCTGTAGTAACTGGGAAGACTGGGAGTGGCTTTTTTATGCTAATACCAAAATACTACATACCAGGAAAGAGTTTCAGTCCAACTGTTTGCAGGCCATACAAGAAGCTAAATAAATATTTGAACATAGACTTGAGTGCTGCTGAGTTTATTTTTCAGAAAGATTAATACTACTGAAATACTTATACAGCCTTAAAAGCTGTATAAAAAAAAACATACTTCATATTAGAAGCTATAATTTTAATACCCAAAGTGTTTTATGCAATTGAAGTAAAATCTATGAATTAATTTGAATATTACTTTGATATAGTAATATCAACATATTTAGTGATTTTGCTACATTTGTGTGAAAGTATTTGACAATGTGACTACATACAACTAACATTCAAGAATCCTTTATGTGACAGCTTGATTATCAGAGTAAATGTAATAAATCAGGGATCAGCTTGAAAACTTACAGAAATGAACTAAAATTCTTCAGTTTTATTCTTATCTAGGTAAATCTTGCATCTTCCACAAAGTGTTTAGTTGTCTGAAATGAAAGCCCAATTCTGAGAACCGTCGTAGCAATATAATATCAGTTACACAAATAAATCATTAATGTAGGTGGAAATTTACTTATGCAACAAAAAGTGCAATTCATTTGGCTGTCAGCATCAGATCTTGATAGAATGTTCAGTTTTATTATTGGAAGAACTAAAGATTTCTGTTGACCTTTCTTTGGACATGAACGACAGGACTTCGCTTAGAAGCTGGACTTCCTTTACTGAATCTTAATAAATAAATAAATAAATAAAATAAAATAAATAAAGAAAAAAAAGGTTAGTCTGGTTTTCCTCCCTGTAACTCTGAGGTTGCTAAAGTTCAAATGTTAATAGGCTTCAAGAAGGTGTGTATACTTTTTTTTTTCTTTTTAGGCTAACAGTTTGTGTAGATTCCTAATCTCTAGGCAATTAAAAAAGTTGTTAAAAAGTTGTATGTTACATGTTTCTTTATGCACTGTGTGGCTGCATAAGGCAATAGCTTTAAAATGTTAAAAAAAAAAAAAAAAAAGCCTACAGAATGCACAGTCTGATAACAACAACAAATCTAATCTAAAGTGACAACTGGGAGACTTTCCCAGACGTTATTCTCTTTAATGTAACATGACTTTAAATTGATGCAGCCCCACAGTGATTGAAAAACTCTCAGAGCTTGTCTCCCGTGATTACATTTCTGATCTGTACAACTTAATTTTTTAACTTGGTGAATCTCACTTTTGCAAATGAGCAGTTTGTTTATGTTTTAAGAGGGTGAGCTTCAGTGATGCAAAAGCAATGGAACTATAACACCGCAAAAAGTAATATTGCTGATAACGATTCTGGTCAGCAACATGGACACATTCTTTTTCTCAGTGATACAAGAGTCATCTGGTACATATAAGGCACTTCTGTGTGTGCTGCCTTATACTGATCTAGAGCATTTAGTGTTAAATTAACATGGAATTGAAATTAAGAGAAGACAAACCTTAGGTAACCTTAACTCCCTGCTCCCACATTCAAAATACTTTTGTGAAAGCATTTTAAATCTTCTTAAGGTTCTTTATATCTTGAAAATTGGTTCAATTATCTTGAATTTTACATTTTTATTTAAAGGATATGTTATATATTACCTTAAACAGAAACTTGTACTAGAGTTCCTGAGAAATGGGTCACTGAAAATTTATTAATGAACTGAAGCAGGATGTATCCATGACATACGTGATATAACATTTTAGAGAGAAGATAGGAAGGATAAAATTACATTTTTTTTTATTGTTATTCCTTGATTATATCTGGAACTGTAGCTGTAGACTGATGGTTGGATTTCTACTTATAATTTATGTAACTGACAGTAAATTTTGAGTTAACAGAATCGCTCATCAAGAGGGGAAGGATCCACAGCTCCTTTACTCAATGTTACAGTCTTACATCCTCCTACTCCCACTCCCAGCTATTGGGACCATACCACACCACATGGGAGGAGAATGAGGCTTTCCAGTTAGGAATGCAGGCAAGTTAAACATCTAAAGCTGAAAGGAAGAAGACAGAAGAGGAGGCAGATGTCCCGAGTAAAGTGGAAAGGATAGAGAAGAAGGTCAAAACACTTGCATTTGATACTGGCCGCTGTCTTTGTTTAGAATACAGTAGGAAAACCACAGATTGATTTGGAACCTTTGTAATCAAGTAAATTGTTGAAATTTGTATTTATTTTTGATAAGCCTTATTTTACTCTAGCTTTCTCTTGTGTTTTTTTTTTTTTTTTTTTTTTTTTCTAGTATACAAGTACATAAATTTTCATTTTCCTCTTCAGTTACCTTTTAAAATGTATACAGTCTGAGGAATGATGTATTTAAAGCAATACTTTATAATATATATAAGCTGCTTCTGGGGCTGCTGTTTAGAAATATGTGTGGAAAAATGGTCATGTGTAAGAAGAAATGGCCTGTGGTCAGTTTTGTAATACAAATTCTAAAAATCTGTTATTTATTTCTGTATTGCTACTCTCAGAAGCAGAAAATGATACCCACGGGTAGGTACAGTGATTGGTTGATATCAACTGGAAATAAAAAGAAATAAAAGCCTCTGAAATGGAGTAGCTGAGTTTTATGTCAGTGATGCATCAAGGTGTGTTGTAGTTATGTAATAGTGCCTGATTTATGCCATGTTAGGAGAATCAGGGATTCAGAAGATGGGGATTTAATCCATAAAATGGCAGATAATATGCAAGACAGGTAATAGGCACCACAGATAATTTTTCATGAAGGAGAAAATGAATGTTGTGGTTTTTAGGAACATTTCAGCAGCCTTGGTTAAAAGCAATAAAGCTCTGGAGGTGCTAGAGGGAAAAAGGAAGAAAAGCAAAGGAATAACAATTGTATTAAAATGTCAATTTTTTGAACCATACAATAGAAAGTAAACCAGATGAAAACAGACTAGCAATATAAGATACCTAATATTAATCCTTTTTAATAAGCTGTTGTAACCAACCATTTATTTGATGCTTTCATTGCTTAAACACAAAATTCATTTTGTGATCTACATGTCCAAGAGACTATGGTGCTGATTTCAGTCCTGGAGCTGTTTTCGGATCCTTCCTACTGTTTAGTTTGCATAACCTGCTTGAAAGAGTATGATTTCATGATGCATCTAAACTTAATTAACAGCTCAGAGCCACCAGCAAGGTTGTTGTCTTGCCAACATGGTCAGGTCATTGGCCAATATAAACATGGATCTAGAGACTTCCTGACAGGCACCCAAAAAAAACCCTGGAAATTATATGCATGCAAACATGTCAGGATGCATATTTGGATTTTAAACTAGTTGAGTGACTTCAGCTGCTTAGTTGAATAAAGCTAATATCCATGTGTCTTAAGATATGTGTTACCAAAAAGATGAGTTTTGTTTGTAAGAATGTAGTTTGGAAAAGAAAAATGTAGTTTCTGTAGAAAGAAGAACTTTGCCATCTGGAGAATCATTTTCCAAGATCACTTTTTTTTTTTTTTTTTTTTTTTTTTTTTTTGAGAGAGAAAATACATACTTTGTTTTACTGTGTATAATCTGTTTGAGAAATTAACTTGGTATGTAACTGCATTTTCTTTTCTCTGCAACTTCTGCTGTATTTCAGCGTAACCTGTCCCTTATGCATTGGTAGCTTGTTAAAGGGCCATTTTGTTATAAAAAGCTGGAGAATCAACACTGCATTTCAAGTGGTTCATCCAAGTCTTTGAGTCTGATTCAAATCATGTCCAGTTCAATTAGTCACTGTATTGGGCATGTGAAGTCTTACATGGAGTTGGAAAGGATTTCTTTTTCTTCCAGTGATGAGCAGCACTGGAATTACTTTGCATTTTTGTTCTTTCATTCTCTTTCCATGTCAACTTTTGGAAAAGAGAAATGGTCAGGGAATGTGAATAATCACAATTTCCACTAATCGCTAAGTCCCACATGTTTGCAAGGAACACATCCTGGCAGAGCTGTTCTGTGTGGCAAGTTGGTGCAGATTCTTTTGCACACTTTTCAGCATCCTGTGTCTCATCCTATATTCAGAAGCCTGTGGAGTTTGCATTTTGAGACCTAACCTATCTTCACCAAGGTGACTGTGGGTTTTTCTGGATTTGCCCTCCAGGATATTTTTAATTAGATATAAAGGAATGAATACATTACTTTAAATTATTTTGATGAAAGAATTCTTGCACTGTCATTAACAATGAGTTAAATGAGCTAAAACTTCCCTCTAGTTCCCTATCTTTTGATGAGGAAACAAAGCAGTTCTTTGCATGATTAAGATTTGTGGTATCACGCCTGAAATGAGAAGCTGTAATATACGCTCTATAATTTATGAAGGGTTTTTTAACTCCTGTGTGACCACTCTTCTTTTTCTGACTATTTTTACAGCTGGCTTTGTCATGTTTTGCTTTGGTTTCAGACTCTGACATCAAAAAATTACGTCTATGTTTGTTTTCTTTATTGCTAAAGAAGCTGATTGATTACCCAAGCACCTTAAAGAGATTTGGCCTTGAAAATTTCTGATGCTCTTTAAAAATTCCAGATCTGGTTGTTTTTAGACTCCTTAGGCTGAATATGAGTTTTTGATAGGGATGATTTAAACCATGGCAAGGTGTGTGAAAACATGTGGAAAACTGTAAAGCAACAAGCTAATCCCTTTAGTCATTTGAAGTGTGCCAGGAGTTCAGAAAGCTTATTACTGGTAGCAGTTTGTGTTTTACTAGCATTACAGTCTAACAACAGTTTCAAGAATATATACAGAGAGCAGTTAAAGAAACAATAAAAGTCATTTATTCTTGGAAAGAAATGACTATCCCAGTGAAAAAGAAGGGAATTAAGCTTTGTTGTTGATAGAACTCTTGGCCAAACTTCAGAATACTTTATTCAGCAGTAACAGAGTATTTCAGTTGTTGACATCTTCAGTATTGTGATCATGTCTGTTGCATAGCTTCTTACAGTGTTTACTTGAAAGAGCTGTCCATGCCAAGCACGAGTCAGACGCCAAAAATGATCAGATCTTGAGGCTTTTTGAAAGAAAGGGGTGATTGTTTGCTGTATGGGCTTTGATTCATTTCAGTTTTAAACTGTGCCTTGTAACCATGAAGAATTGTTGTATTGCAAGACTCAGGATTTTCCCAGTCAGGTTGTAGATGTGTTATTACATCCCACATTTTGTGAATGGAAATTGATTTCTTTATCTTAGAGCGTTGGACCCCTTCTGCATCATGTTGAGTGGCTATTCTGGAACACATAGAGCAGAACAACTGAGGCATTATATTGAGGATCAGTGGGTTGTTAACGTGGGCTATTTTCATGTTGGCTTTAACTTCAGTCTCAAGCACAACAGAAACTAGTGTAATTGGCTTACCGGCAAGGTTGAAGATGGCAGGTTATTTGAAATATTGGGCAACACAAACTGTAACACTAATACCTTAAGCGTAGCAAAGGTGCATATTCTGCTAAATAAACTTCAGTAATTACTTTAGGGGTTTTTCGTTTGCAACATTGTAATTTTTCTAGTTTATATTCTTCACAGACTGCTGACCACAGTGACAGTTTTGCTGTTCTTGTATAAAATATCTCACACATGTGTGCACCTGGTCTTCATTATTGTTACATTGCATATATGGTAATGGCAGAATGGGAAATTTTCTTTTCTGATTTCTGCTGATGATGCCTTGTTTTAGGTACAGCACTTTACAAATACATTGTTCATTAAGTGTCACTATCCATTAAGTAGCGCTAACAGGTGAAGGGACTGTACAAAACATTCACATCATTTTTACAACAGAAAATATTTGCTATAAAATGCTAAAAACAAACAAACCACAAAAAACTACTTCTTTTTTTAAATCTGCCAACAATATGAACATCTTAGTTTTTACCTTACTGAAACAAATGTATTTGCAAAAAAAAAAAGCATAAACAAAAAAAAAATCCAAGCAAAACTTTGAAAAAAAAAATGTTATTCTTCTGCTTAGTGTACTAACTAAGCTGAATTGAAACACTCAAAAATCTGCTTTTTAAAATGCCACTATCAGAAGTATAATAGATATCTGTTGACTCAAATCTACTTTTGGCTGAGTTCAATTTCACTGGTTAACATGCCAAGGCTAAATTTTGTATCTGTGTTTAAAAAAATAAATAAATTCTTCTCGTTTATTTAGTTTTTCTTGCTTTTTTTTTTTTTTCTTTTTTCCTAGAAATTTCTGATTCTGAGAAGTTACTTCCCAACTTAAAACTCTAGTTATGCATTTGCCAAACAATAGCAGTGGAGAGGGTGACTGGTTTGTTAAAGGCAGGGAAATGTGGAATTCTCTCGTCTCTACAGGGATGACTGTAACAGCTGAATCAGTGCAGGATCTCTGTTAGATTCCATTTCTCACAGAGATAATACTTGACTAGAGAATCGGATGTTGATAGGGTTTGGATTCTAACTTTTTAATAGTGGTAGATTTATATGTTTCACAAAAAAGAAATCTGTGCTCAAGCTAGGATTTCTGAGTGTCACCACGAGATGTCACTATGCTGTTAGAAAGAAATCTGTCGAATGACATGAATACCTGGAAAATAAATTATAAAGAGTGAAAATATAAGAAGTTAAAGAAGAGGATTCTTTAGTGCCTTTAGATGAAGCACGTGCTCCTTTGAATAGGGACAATGTGCTGGCATCAACATCATTATTTCCACATTTGTTAGTGTTCCAAGCAAAAAGGACTTTAAAAAGGAACAGGTTTTAACTCTTTTAGATCGTCAAATATTTGAGCTTGTAACAGGACAGCTGAGAGGGATAAGTCATTATTGCAGTCTTATTTGCAAAAACAGGAGATACCTATATATGACTGCATCATGTTGCCTTCCAGAGAGTAGGGTACGGAACTAGCCAATGTTCTCTGGGCACGCGCCCCACTGACATGGAGCAATAGTGACATCCTGTGGGAATGGTGTAAAAAGGAGTCAAATAAAAGCTTACATCTATACTCATCCTGAATTTATCCACAATTGGGTTTATTCCATGTCATTGTTTTTATTTTTAAAGGCAGTGTCTCAAAAGTAAGTTAATATCCGTTCTGAACTATGATTGGAGCATTGTAGCTTTCTCTGCTTTAATTTATTCTATTTGGGGGCAAGAAATTTTTGATTTCTGTTACATGAATGCTCATGTTTTACTTTGATCAGAACTGGAAGCTTAGGAATATTAACATAGCTTTGAATTTACTTATCTTGCTCGTATGCTAGGATATTTTACCTGTGTTTTCCCCTAAAATTAAAGATAATTAACTTAGATTTTATAATGTGTTTAAATTAGATCCAGGTAATCTATTTAAATTATTTTGAAATTGTTTAAAAGACAAAAGAAAAATCCATCCTTTTGTTCTCAAAAAAAAAAAACCACACAAAAACAAAAACAAAAACAACCCTCTACCTTTAATAAAAAGGCAGGATATAAAATACCTTAAAATTTGATTTTGATGAGATAAAATAAATCCTGAAATGCTTGTGTTCCAGGCCACATGCTGAACTATTCGTTTGTAATATTAGATTGAAACAGAAATCTAGACTTTGGTTGCTGAGTGATCTAAGTGCTTCTCATTTCTTCCCTTAATATTTTGTTAACCTTTTTTTTTTTTTTTTTTTTTTTCTTTTAAAAAGAGAAGTATTTAAACCTTGTATTGAAATTCACTAAAAGTCTTCCAAATAAGAAATTTAAAACTGTTTCTGGGATTTTTCATTTTCCTGGTTTAAAAATGTACATGGATAAAATCACAGCACTAATCCCTGTGAAAAGAATATTTGCACCTCTGTGTAAGGTTAGTATCTCTGCTGTGGCTATTGTCATCTTTCACTGTGCTTAAACAGTGTGCATTTTTACTAATTGGCTGTTTGGGAAACTGAAAGGGGGGAAAAAAAGACAAGGAATATTGCAAAGGTTGGCTGTACATACAGCATCTAGAATAGACTTAGGCTACTGACAACAACTGTGATGGAACAGCTAGTGAACAGAAACATAATAAATAGTTATCGGGAGGTAAATTGACACCTGATGTTGTCCAAAATTGTATTCATCCAGCATTAATAAATCAGATAGCGCAGAGGTATTGCTATATTTTAAATCAAGTTAAATTATGAATAAAATGATTACTGAAGGAAAATACCCTTTTTTATATTTTGGGTAAGAACATATAAAGACCACTTACTGTGTCCTTCCAAACACTTTGTAGTGATGTTGACAAAGCTAATTTAAAATGAATCTGCTAAATGTAGCTATAGCCATTGGGTTTTAAATGTGTCAGTAACTTCAGAGGGGTGGGTGGAGGATTCTTGCCACATGTATGTGAAAGACAGGAAGTGATTGACAGACTTAAATTAAATTTTAAGTATTTTTGTGTAGTCTTTTCTATATAGCAAAGACTAGTGAATGGTTTTGCACCCCATTCCTGGCAGGTATCTGTGAGAAGCAGCTGGCTAAGTTGTGTTGGCTGGAAAGAGATTTTTCAGATGCTTTTTACTGGAGCTTTCTATAATTGCTACTCTAGTAGATTAAAAGTTATGCGTGAGATTTGTTTTATTTTGCTCTTCTATTAGAAAATATATATAGAGAGACTTGTGCAAATTTTTGTATCTGCAAATAACATGAATTGTGGTGAGGATCAGTTCCTTGGTATATGAATACTTGAGAAAAATATGAAAATTAATGAATGATTAGCAGTAATGAGTCAAATCCTAGAGGTTTTTTTTTTTCTCAGATTAGCAAAACGTTTTTATTTACAGCTTTATTGAAGTTGATAGTACTTCATTCTCTGTGAAAATTTAGGTTTCTGCATTTTAACTGAATACATGCCATCATTTTTATGGTGTAACTCTGATCTTTTTCTTGTTCTGGATTATTTTATGAGAACATCTTTTCTTTCTCATATGAGAGCAGTTCAAATTATTTTTGTGCTTCAAAGCTGGATTTGAACACTTCTGCAGAAGGCAATAGCAAAGCAATAACTTTCTGGACATTGTGGCTGCTGAAGTTTGCATGGATCTGAAAGCAATTACTTAAGTTAATGAAAGTTAATAAAAAAGAGTCATTAGACACCAAGGTACCATCTCTGATTCTGGATGTCCTGAGCCTAAAACTTGCTAGAGAGTAGGAGAGTCTCCCAAGGCAGTGCCATATTTTTGTATTCTTCCTTAGGCATTACAGAATGAGAACTCTGCTTCTGTGGTTATATGGGTATAGTCTTTAATTATATATGATATATTTATTTTTGCCTCAGGATCTCTGTCATAACTTGTGCAGGCAGGATTTGAAAATTAAAGGGACATCATGGCAACCTGTGTCGTGGCGGACAAGACACATTAGTGGCAGGATGGGTGACCATGTGAGAGCCTACTGCACAACTCTCACTCTTTCTCATTTTACTTCCTTTCCTTGACATTTAGCTTGTTCTTCATTGCAACCTAATTCTGTTTTCCTCTAAGAATTTAACCTGCAAAGGAGATATTAAAAGAGCTGTTATCTGGGGGCACAATCTCAGAATGTTTTGATTTGTTTCAGATTCAAAGCTTTAATACTAGTATAAGATAGTAGTACAGGGAATCTATGCTTATTTTAATATGGGAAAGATCCAAAATTTAGTAATCTCACTCTCTGTGAAGGCTATGTTATCTATATCTAGTTTGCTTGCATTCTGTCATCACTGAAAACTTTTTTTCTTGACCATACAAGTTCACAGATTTTCCCAGTAACCCTCATATTTGTGGGTCACTAATTTCTTTCCCCATACCCAGAAAGAAAACAAAACAAAACAAAAACAAAAAAAAAAAAAAACACCACTTGTTTAAAACAAATATCATTGTCCTTTTCTCTAGTGGTTCTTTCCTTCTAAGACAGTCAAGAAATATTCCTTGTCTTGTCAAGAGCCTCTCAAACACTCATAAAAGTATATTAAGCACTTCAATGTTTTTGTAAAACACAGCAGAAAATGTGAACGTTTATCTGCGTTGTAGATAGATGTGTAGTGATACCAAGTGTGGGGGCTGCAGAGAAGAAAGTATTAAAAAAAAATCAGCAACAACAGAAAAAACACCAACCTCCTCATCCTGTCAGTAGTAATCTGAGTTGGCTGCTTTTTGTGATGAAAGACATAAAGAACTAAGTGTGCAAAGCACAGCAACCCTTCTGTGGTTCGAATGGGGCCCAGTGATTGCTCCGAGTGTACTGTTGAAAATCTGATAACTTTCTGTGTATGTTTAGATGGTAGATGGATGAGGCCCACTTCTTCTGTAAATCTACTGGTTAAATTTCAAAGGTATTCAAAGTTTCAGTATATTTAGCTTGTGTCCATAAACTAATTTTTGTTTTATTGTAGTTGAAATTAGTCACTGATGTTAACTTCAGTTTTATTGGATTATTTGTTATGAAAGATGACCCTAGATTTCAAAACTTCATAAACTATGATTTTGTATACTGTTCCCAGCAGCCATTTAAATTAAAAGCTGATGAGGTCTTGGATATATAACTTAAACATTTTTGCATTATTTTTAATTTATTTGAAAGTTGATATACTGTCTTTTTGACCTGGTTGCTGTAAAAAGCTACATTCTTTGGCAAATATTAACCACTGTGTGTGGTCTCAGCTAACATGGACCAAGCCTTGCTTTAGATAAAGACATCTCTTTCCACACATTTCCTAAGCTATAATGAACATTTTTATTAGTGGTTTCACAAAACATGACAAAGTTCCAGTAAAAATAGAGCACAAATCCATTTGTATGTAAAGCATTTAGCATGAAATGTTCCTTTGAGTTCTCTTCTTTATTGTAGGGAGCATTATATTGCTTATTTTCAAACCAGAAGAATCTAAACTTTTAAAGTAATCTAGTTCATCATGTTTTGAGGTATTATGGAAAAACTTTTTTACAGTATCAGTTAAACATAAAATCTTTATGCATATATTACCTTCGTAATATAAACTTTCTCTGTAGAATATGCTTTTTTGCTTTTTATTTCAGAAATCACATTCTAATCTCGAGTTATTGACTAGATCAGGAATTGGAACTGTGTTGAACTGAGGTTTATTGTTCTAATGTACATAACTCTTCAAGTGAATACTTTTGGAAAGGTTTGACTCAATGGAGAACATTTTATTAATACTACCTGTGTGAACTAGGGCAATACTGTTGTTGTAATATTAGTAAGAATTCCATGTGGAACTATTTATGACTTTTAAGAGAGAATGGGTTTTGTTTTAAAATGTATAAAGACTCTTGATGTTGCTCATATTTTCCACAGGCATGTAGACAAATTGTTTTATACTGTCTTGTGTGTCATCATCTCCAAGCAAATGGGTTTTAGAAGCCTTAATTTCATAATTTGTTTCAAATATATAACTGTAGGTCAGGATTAAAAAACATAATGCTTGTAGGCAATGTGCCCTAAATTTTCTTTTATTTACCTTCCTAGCAGGTTTTGTTAGTATACATATCCCCTCCCTGTGTTCATGCGAGTCATAAAATCACACTATAGATAGCAGCAGAGCTTAACATACCTGATAATGTATGTTGTATTGCATATTAAAATCTGGTTTTCAAGGAGAAATATTCTTACCCTTGCATTGCACCAGTTGGCTCCACTCCTTCGAGACAGTGCAAAAGCACTCTGTTGAAGGCTGTCTGGTTTGACTCTTATCTCCAGCTGATCCATCTTTCCATGCAGTTTCTTCTGTCTGGATAAGTCCTTCCTGATGCAGCTCATCTTTACCTCCTGTATTTTTTATCTGTGAATCTGACAGGTATTTCTTGTTTGTTTTCTCCCTTGTCCTCCTGATCCAACACTCTTACCTACTGCTAGAGTGTGAAACTACAGATGTTTTTGAAGTAGGCATTGATAAATGAGAATAGGAACAAACACTTTTTCATGTTAAGATACTTTACACCTCTGACAACACCATACATAGTAGAATCAGAGCACTTTGGTGGTAATCACTGGAAGGGTTGATTACTCAGTAGCTCTCAAAATCAGCAACTTTATACTGACAGAGCTGCTGAGCCCAAAGTGCACACATTTCAGAACTTCTGGCCAAAATGTTTTTCAAGTTTATTTTCAAAGACAGGGCCCTTGTTGAACTCCCAGGAAGCTGTTCCAAGAGTAGCGGTTGACATGAAAGACTACAGTGTATCATGAATGGGGAAGAGTAAAAAAAAATAATAAATAAATAAATCATATGATAGGAAAAACACATAGAAAAATGTAAAGAGAGGTTGTGTATGTAGGATTAGAACATAAAAGGCAGGAATGGAAAGACTGCCCATTAGTCCATGTGTAGAGAAAACCTGGCCATAATATTTGAAAACGTAGTTTTCTTTCTGTTGATTCTCTCTGTTTACCTTGCCTTTAGGGGTTGAGGGGGGAAGAGTTTGACACCTGCTGATTCCTTTCCCTTGCAGTCAGATTGGTTTTGGTTTCTGTTGTTTATCCTATTTCCAGAATTGAAAACAGTATTTGAAGAGTTTTTTCACCTAAGAATTAGACCTCAAATCTATAGAGGGAGCATTGTCTTTCTCTGGTGAACGCTGTCAGTGAGATAATGCATTGCAAGGTTTCCTGGTTGAAATAACACCTGACAATGTAAGCACTTGTTTGTTTTCATCCCGTTTTGTTTAGGTTAGCAAGATAATTGTGGCAATTTAATTTTATCTTCTTATCAGATAATTCCTTCAACTGCTTGCAAACTTTTTTTTTGAACTAATCTATTGACTACATCAAATATTCTTATTAATCTTCCATTATTGAAGTTTAAAGTTGTAGTGCATGGTAGTGATTCTTTTTAGGAGACTGCTTTATTTGTTTGGTCTGAATGTGAATGTGCAGGATTTGAGAAACTTTCTCCTGATAATATTAAATGTGTCAAATTTATAGTGGTTGGTAGCATTTTCTTAAAATAGGAATATTTCTAGTAGCAGGATCTGAGAAGAAAGACAAACAGATAAAGTATGAAATATTAGTTTATGAAATAGCTCTTTTGTGATTCCTAATTGATGGGAGTTTGGCAGTGAGTTTAGCAGAAACAGAACTAGGATCTCTAAGACTGGTGCTTATGCATTGCTGTTTTAAATGTCCTTTTCTGTTTGTAAGATAAAAAATAAAAAATAAAAGAGAAAAGTGAAGACTTCCCTTGAATCTGTACAAAGAATTTGACAGTTCATGGTGAAATGCTCTGTCTGCATTGTTCCATTCAAAAATCATGGTAAAACAAAAATCCCTTGAAGGTGGCAGCCTGAAGGTGATCTTGTTTGATCCATGATATTTACAGAAAGTTTAGAAAGAAGAGCACATCTCTTAACTTCTTTGCCAAATTTCAGATGATGAAGGGAGAGTACTGGTGTACGTGAAGTTGTAAGCTGTATTTGTCCACTTTGTATTCTTAAAGCATATACAGGGTTACATCCTACATATGTTTGTTAGAGTATGGATTGTATCCGCACATTAGAACTGAGAGTATTAAGATTTATATATTTTTGTTTTGAAAAGCAACAGCAAACCATAAATACGTGCTAGATATACTCCATCTGATGAGCATGAAACCTATAGTGGACATTTACAGTAAATGACTAAAGCCATTTGCAGTTTTTTTTAAGACGTTAAATATACTTTAAAATGTCATAAGATGTCTTGAGCCCTGTATGTAAAGCTGATACTTTCAGAACAGAAAAGTTGTTTTTCCAAAAGTACCTCTTTATTCTTTGCTTCCTAAATTGATGAATGTATTACCAATGTTAGTTGACGTCAGCATAGAAAGATAAAGGCAATGAATGTCCAGAACTTTTCATAGAGTTTATTCATAGAGTTAATGAACATTGTTTTTTTCAAGTGCCATAGATGATATAACTTTGTAATAGAAGAATGCCCATTTGCCTATCGATAGTTTCGTACTGAGATACTCTAGGCTTTTTTTCCTAATCAGTTATATAAGAGTGTTGAGAAAACTATTCTGTCTTCTAGAGGCAACGGCGGGTCCAGCACTGGCTTTGATACATCTAAGTATCTTTGTGTGCATCAGCATTCTGAAGTGGATGTATTCATGGATTAAATTTGCACTTTGCCTAAACATTAATAAGTTCAATCCACCTGTGTATGGATTTTATGTTTTGAATAGGAAATTGGTCAAACACATGTCCATAACTAGTGTAGAGTACTGATTTTTGAACCTCTAGGTTTTTATTTCTGGCATAGAAATGCTCATAAAATATGTTATTTGAAGAAGACATGAAATGTACTAGCTGTCCTACTTAGCCAGCCAAGTAACTGTTTCTACAGAAAATTCTAGACTAGTTTAGAAAACATAAGCAATGTGGTTTTGTATGCTATTTTTTTTGTCTTGTACAGGTTTGTGAAATACCCTTAAAGAAAATATTTTTGTCAGAGGTTAGTTTAAAGCTTTGTTTAAATGTTGTTTTGATAATCTAGCTGTTTTTTTTTTTCCAATATTATTGATGGATTTAAGGTATCTGAACTGACAGTGAATGAGCTGCATAAGAATCTTTTAATGATACAAGGGGGTATTGAATGACGGCAGACTTTTTTAGCATCTCTGAACAGTACAAATTGCTAGCATCTTCGCATTTCTGTACGAAGTACCTGCTTAAGGCCCTGTGGGGTTAAGAACGTTGTTTACTCTACTCTTGACTCCTGCAATATAACAATAAAAAAGTGATTAAAATTTAAGTACTCTTGAGAGATTTTCTCTATATCTAATTTCTTGTATGCTGGTATGCATTAAAACTGGATCATTGCATAATACTGTTGTGGTAAGTATTACTGTATTACCTTGTTTAGCAACCAACAGAAATAAGAACAGTAATTTTTTGATAAGTAGTCTTGTCCAAATGTGCTGAGTTCAAAGATTGTTTAGCATTAAGGTTGCGTTAATTGTTTGCTATGTAGGTTATATTAATTCTTTCCTCCGTAGACCTCTATTTTCAAGTAGTTAACATACCGCAAAACTCTTTTGCAAGACAAAATTTGATACCAGGGTTCTCACATTAGATGGTATTTTCAAATTATCCTTTGAGTAGGTGATGAAATAAGTAAGTTTCACAAGAAAGGCAAAAGAGAAGTAGCCTCTTTTCAGTGTCTTTGCTTTTATCATGGAAGGAAAGGGGTATATATTTTAAACTTGGCATCTGCTGATATGATCTAGATGTTCTTGGTATTAAAATTATTTCACTTTTAACTACTATTGTCTTGTGTATTCACACCATGATAACTAAGCAACTGTCATCTTAATGTACAATACAGTATCATCCTTTCTGTCAGATAAAAAGACTTTTGAGAGTACGTGATAGCTGTGGATACAAATAACTGATACAATTAATACATGACTAAAAGAACTGAAGTTTAAATTGTGGAAAAAAATGAAGTGAAGTATTTCAGAGACAACGTATTTTAGAAGGTGAAATAAACCCACACCTGGGTCCAAGTCAGCAGCGTGTTGTGGCTCTGTAGATTTTGTTGTTGAGCTCATCTTCAGCTGTCTGCACAGCACAAAGTGTGATTGCATGCAATGGATGCAACGTGACTGCATACTTCGACAAACTGTAAAATCAGTTCAAGGGGGCTCGTGTCACATACCCACAGCATTGTGGAGTCTAGTGGAAATACTGTTGAACAGTTTAGCCACTGACTCTAGATCTTCCATGGGGCATCAGAAATGGCACAGGTGGTGGTATCACTGTTCTTAGCAACATCCACCACCAACACTGAATGAACATTGCCAACAGAGGCAAATGCTGTACCCTGTATATCTCAAGCCCTAAAACAAAGCTAAGAACTTTTGTTGCCACTCATTGCAGGGTCAGGGCAGGGTAGATTTGGAAATAAGGTGCCTTGTATATGCTGCCTTTTAGTTCTTTGTATTTATTTATACTCTTCACGACTGCTCCTTCCATTAGCCAGCCCTCATCAAGAGACCTCAGGTATTGGAGAGAACTGAGCACAGAACCCTTATTTCCTGAGTATCTTAAGCATGATTTAGGGATGAGATAATCTCATGAAAATATCGGGGTACAGTATTCTGATTTTAAATCAGGATTAACTGTAAATTAGGGTGTGATATTATTTAGTTCTCACAGGAAATATCTGCCCACAGCCCCTGACATCTCCAGTCTTCTCTCTTCAGCCTCAGACTTGGAAGGGTGCCACTTTCATTCAAGGGCACACATGGTTGCAGTTACCTGGGAGGCCATCAAGCTACTGTATCTGTATAGGCACTGTGGAATTTGAGCATTATAGGCATACAATAAACATTCTTAAACCTCCATACACAATACTATCTCTTCTTTGAACTGACTATACTGTATAGTATATACTCTATAGTCAGTTCAAAAAGGAATGTAGTAGAATTAGGAATTACTTAATATTAGCTATATGCCTGCCTCTAGAGCTCCATTTGCATATTCGTCCTCAATTTCTCCACATTTTGCATTGGAAGAGACAGGGCAGTGGTGGGGTATAAGTAAGCAAAGGTGTTCTGTGCCGTGACGTGTTTCTTGAAAGTCGTGCTTCTAAAGTTCAGAGCTAAACTGTGGAAGCATGTGGGAAGGCTTTATTTACTACAGCACTTTGCTTTACAGTCTTTTGGAAGCAGTTCCTCATCACTACATTTACTGCTTTGGTAAAGTAAATCCTTGATTTACTTTAGCTGTCACAGTCTGTTAAAGAATTGTTTTCTTCGTGTGCAAAAAACACGCTTCATACTCTTCCTCTCCAGATCCCCCCAGCCCACAAAAACTGGATTCCTTGTACATTTTTGAATCTGCTTTTTCACCTTTTAAGCCAGTTTATTAGGTAATTTTCTGTTCTGAGGAAGATGATTTAAGATGCAAAATGCATTGCAATGCTTTTTCAACTGATTCCATTATATTCACTTGGCATTAATAATGTCCTTGTTACCATTATCTTAATAGTTTCTTGTATTCAAAAAGTTTCCTGAACCAAGGCTCCACCCTCTCTTAGCTTTTATTTATTTGTTTATTTATTTTTTAATTTAAGACTGTCAAGTATGGTCAGTTAAGAGTTGGACATTCCAAGGACATCAGACTAATGAAAGACTTTCTGAATATCAGAAACATCAATACTGCTGGGACAAACTTTCTTGAGAGTCCATACCAAGACAGACAGATACGCTCACTTACATATTACCTGCCTACTTTGGCAAGCATATGAAACCAATGAAGGTTATGACCTTCTAAAGCTATCTTGTTGAGGTAATATCCCATCATTTTGCAACATCTAAATGAGCAAAGTTTCTTTGTCAGGCAGTTGAAGTCAAACTGAAAAATACAAATTGTATTGATAGGTTAGAGAGAGACGAGAAACAAAACCCCCAATGTCTGCTGACACCTTGGCAGTCTGTATTATATGAACTTTTAAAAATAATGAAAGCACACCTGCTTCATATAGTTATGCTACATCTTACATCTATAGTGAATATTTACAGCTCAAATGGATCTAATTACTATTGATTGATAAAATTGTACTGTAAAGTGGCCAACAACACTAGTTTTAAATATTCATTGACGTTAAATAAAAGAGAAAACCTTTAGAGTCCAGAATTCTTCTCTAAAGGCACATGTGATTATTTTATTCTATGTAAGTTTCACTCATGGCATGCTGTTAAACACAATGAGTTATAAGAAGATATGAAGAAATTTGTATTTTAGCCACTGATTTACTGGTCTGCAACATGGAGATGTTTAACATGAGGATGCCTTAATTCGCAGATAGGATAGCATTATTTAAAATTGATTAGGAGCAATTCACAGCAGCCTGCCAAATTGCTAATGGAAGCCATTTGAATCAATTCTCTCATATAATTTAAATGCCATTTCACTGCATATAGTTTAACCAGCAAAGAATCCCAGCTTGCAGCCAGTACAATTAATTATTTATTATTCTTTTCATAAATATTTTCTTGGTCTAAAAAAATGTAAAAACAAAATAAATGCTTATACTCTCAAACTTCTTCAGTGTATGCACACGCTAAATGGCTAATTTGAGAAACGTCATAGTATTAGTTTTTACTTACGTATGTCAGAAAGCATTTGTATCTTCATGTCAGATTTTTTTCTTACCTGATAGCTTTTTGTGGAGTGTGCATTTAAAACTAAATTGCAAATTGGATTCTGCTGTTAACTGAGGGGCCTATTCAGCAAAAATTATATATAGGCATTTTTCAGAAGGTCGTGGAATCCATCTTTGCTGAGGTGATGAAGCAGGGAACTCCTTTTGGCTGCAGAGTCACTTTTGTCCGGATCTGCCTGGCCATTCCACAGGGGAATTCATTGCATGAGGTTTGGTGTTTGCTATCGCACACTCATCCATCACTGAAAGGTTGTCCTATCTAGGGGTTAATTTTATTGTTATTTGCTTGAAAATCAATTGAATTAAGCTTGAGAACTAATGGTATATTGCCCTAGTTTAAAAATAAACATTCTGGTGTTTGGCTGCTACTGGCTGAGATTTTGCACAGTCAGCACTAGCAGGAAGAATATCTTTTAATTTCATGCTTTGCCCACTCATCTATTGCACTGCCAATTGCAACCACCATGGTGCCAAACAAGTAAAAATATAGATCATATAAAAATATAGAGCATCGTTGATGCTGGTGCAGCATAGGAAGTGCATTACTGGGGCAGCTACTCTTCAGATGGAAATAGCATATTGAAATCCTTTCTGGTCATCGTTAGCTGCTGTCTGTTGTGACCTAGAGAATCCAAGAAAAAAACAGTAGTCTGTTATTTTTTTCTCTTCAGTACAAAAAGCATTTTTCAGTGTCTTTAGCTCATATACAGAGATGGATATTGTAAGGGTTAAAACACATCTGAAAATTAATCAACCCTCAACTGGCCTTTTTTCGCTGGAGTTGTGATATGTAAGTTGACCTCGAGGTGTGCTAATAATATATGTCAAAGATATTTAGCAGGCTTTTGCCATACGTGCCTACATAGATATGGTGGGCATGTGACTGGACTGATTATGGACCTGAAGGCTCTTCCCCTACAAAATATGTGTATCAAGTCAAGAAAGGTCAGCCTGCAATAAGGGTATTTAAAAAAGAGAGCTTCGGCTGCCTAGGCACAGTTGGAAATCTAATACCTATTTAAGCAGCAAGGTTTTACAAGTAGTCTGGTGAACCTATTTAAGAGACTAAAATTTCCTGAATAAAAAGGGGAGAGAAAAACATTAAGAAATTTTGCTGAAAATGTAGGAAAAATCTTTGGTACTGTTTGTAAACCAAAGGACTTAAAAGTCAGTTATTCTAAAACAGGGGAGGCAGCTAATGTCTGTTAGGTGTTGCTCCCCAAAATAGCACACACAAAAAGCAGAGCTGTAATAGAAATGATTTGGGGGCATTTTTTTTTTTTTTAATTATAAGAAAAAAATATATATGCTAATGGGACTGTGCTGTTTTTTGGGAGTGTTTCTTAACATTTTTTTTAATGGTGAGAATTATTGTTTTTGTAATGCGAAATGCATGAAGGAGAAATGGTGACAATGAATGTGAGCGAAAGCACACCAGAAGAAAGCCAGGCCATGCATCTGGAAGCTGGGAGTTTTGAACAGCCTGAGCTCTGCCTGACAGAGCAGAAGCCTTGTGGAGGGGACCTGCTATTCCTGCACACATCCAACATTCTGATCATTCTAAAAGGATTGTGCCTTGTTTCCCTTTCTTCTTTGAGATCACACTAGTTTTACAGAAAAAAAAAAAATAAAAAAATAGTTCCTTAACTGTATCCACTGGTATTTTAAGACTAATAAATAATTCTTCACAGTCACTCAATCACTCTTGGTGCAGACTTCAAAAGATAATTTATTTTGCAGATAGACACCTCTGACAGCACTCTGGAGGCCATCCTTTCAGGCATAGCCACTTTCAAGAAACCAAGAATAAAACATCCTGCTCGATCAGGTTTTTATGTGATGAAGCCACTCCTTGATAGAGAAATCTAATCAGTACACTGGGGAAGAAGGGGGGCTCTACTGCTGTCCTGTTTCATTATGGTTTCCTGTCCTGTTAACTAAGGAAATGGCCAGTAATGTGCTTGCCGATCTTATCGGCTCATACACAAGCACCAACTGGGAAAGGAGACTGAAACCGTGAATGCCTGGAGGAACTCATGATGTCCAGCAGATTCTAGACATGGGAATGGTGGTGGGATATAAAACAGAGAAACACAGGTAATGGGAGAGAGCTGGGTGAGCAGAGACGGGTTTCAGAAAAAAATAAGCGACCTAGTTTTGTTTCACTAAGCATAAACTTGTTTTTTGCTGATAGGCAACAAAATAGCTAACATGTTACAAAATTATAGATCATACAATTTTTTCTGAAGTCCACTGGTAGGATAGTTTAAGTGCTGTCTGTCTTGGGGAATGTCTTTCAAGAACTTAGGCAGTACCTCTTGTTTTTTATCTTCTCGTTTCCCTGTCTCAGGACAAATTTCCAATATTTCCTTGGTGATGCAGTTTGAGTAGGGCTGTCATAATGAGCTGCTGTGGCACCACACTTTGGTCCGCAGACGTCAACATGGTCTTTTGTGCAAGATTAGGAAAATGTACTAATAAACATTGTGTCAGCTTGACTCTTTTGAAAAATGCTTTTTTTTCTTATTTCTCTTCATATTGCAAAACAGAGATTACTGCATATCAAGAGATTAAAGCCTTCACTGGTAAAGAGACATTCATATGAATGAAAATAATTTCTTTCTGTGCATTCTTTTATCCAAGTAAGTGAACTTCTGGGAGATATACTGACTTATTTCATCAGGAATTTTAATTCTGAAGGGAAACTAAATGGAATAGAAACTCTGTTTCTAAATATCTAAGGTTACAACTTTGCTGTAACTGGAAATGTAACTCCCTGTTATGGTAATATTTGATCCACTTGCTGATTTCTCAGCACTATTTGGATTACTTAAAAATGTCTCACCATAACAACATTTTCCCCTTTTCTGTTTCTTATGGTAAATGTGTTTCTTTTTCTTATGGTAAAAGATTTTTTTGGAACTATTTTTGTGAAGTTTCAAAATAAATAAAATTTACAGCTGGTGGAGAACATAGTTTTTACATACTGGACCTTATCTCAGTAACCAATTTTTTCTTATGTCTCAGAACTCTCATTAATTTTTCACAGGCTTGTGATGGATAGTTTTTATTTATTCACGTCTGAGGTTCTGTTGTGTGAAAAGGACTCATTTTATAACATTACATATTCATGGCTTGGGATAGATGGGATAAGGAACTTATTATTAATGTGTCACAGTGGGAAACTTACTCTGGGTTCATTTGCGAATCTTGTTAAATGTGGTGCGGTCAGCAGACAGTACTGAAGTTTTTGATACATTTTATTGGAGAAGGGCAAAGAGGTTCAGTGATGCTTCCTTATCTAAACCCTGCAAGTAAGATGGTGTCTTTCTAAATGCATTTGAAACATGTCAGTAACACAAGGGTAGAAGCAAAATATGCTTGAGCAAAACTAAAAGTCAGAACCACACAATTTTTTAGGACTGTTTCCAAGTGTAATTTGGGTCAAAATCTGTTTAAATGCAGTTTGCTTAATTGAATATTTTATTATGTCCGGTAAAAACATAGGAGTTACTTGCAATATAGTGAACTGATAGAGTATTTCAAAACATGTAACTTGATTTGTAACTCGATTTGTTATCTGGAGTGACTCATCATGGCCAAATTTCACTGAGATTATTTTGTTAATGCACAGTTGTAATTTGTAAATCCTGTTCCACATATACATGCAAAAATGTATGTATGAAATGTATGCAGTGTATAAAATAAGAACTGAAGAGGTGAGGTTTGGTGTGAACTCCTATTTTAGACTTCTAGTATTGGATTTGTTTGAAAACAACCAAATACCCTTTTTATAGGGTCACAAAAATATTCATCTTCAAAGCAGAACATTTTGTACCTCTAAAATTTTAAAGTAGAGGCCCTTTCCTGTGTATGCTCAAAATGAAAACTTTTATATTAAATAGTTCTCTCCTTGTTTTCCTAGATGGAGAAATGGACAAAGAGAGGAGGTCTAAGTTAGCTATGCTTCTCTCTTCCAGTTATTTATGAAATATTGTTACCTTTGTACTTACATTATTTTTGGACATCTAGAAAAAGATTATTATTTTTGAGTGTGCTAGAGATGAATCCATTTTTTTTTTAACAAAGTAGATCATGGGTGAATATATTTATGTTTAAGATGTCTGCAGTTATTCAAATATTTAAGAACATATTCTCAAAATTCAATTGAATTATAATTTCTTCTTGTTGTTATGTATTTTCTTTCTTTCAAAAAGAATAATAGAATATACCAAATAACTTTAAGCAACTTAAGCAGTTTGAGATGACCGGGACAAGACAATTTATGGTGGCTGTATTTTAACAGAAAAGTTACGGTGATGCTAAGTGTTAGCTTTATTAGGGATCCTATCGTTAGGTCAATGGTATTATATTGTCATTTATAATAGGAGAGCTGGGCAGTAAGAAAACTATAGTCTATTAAGAGTTTGTGAGTGCGTGTGTGTGTGTATACAGTGAAATAATATCTAGTGTAATGTGAAGTGACAGTCAAAATTACAGCTTTTCTCTTGCCGCAAGGGTACTTCTCTGCCAAGTATAGTAATATTGTTGTAGCAGTGTTCAAGGTTGTCAGCAGTTCTTGGTTACTCTGCAGAGAGCCATAACTGTGTGTGGAAGCAAGGAGCTTCCTGTCGAGGGAGATACTATAATTTTGATATATATTTGTTGGTGCCAAACTGCAATTAAATAGGAGGCGTTGGAAGAGGTTTTATTTAACCAACTCAAATTTGTTGATTAATTAGTTAAAAGCAAAATATCCAAAACTATATCCTGCTCTTACATGAATGTAGTCTAAATTATAAATTTATCAGACATTTGTGGATGCACAGAAAAGTGTTATTTTTACCAAATAAACTTTATTTCTGCTGATAAACTTGGGATCACCGAGAAAGTGTAGGACATACTGTATTTTGCTAAAATATTAGCACTGAGGCTAATTGTCTATCATAAAATTATTTTAAGACATAGTTATTGACTTCAGTTTTTTAGACGTTGGCATGGAGACTGTTTCTTCACAAAAGCGCATTTTTTTCAGGATGAGTCAGGACTAAATGTGTCACAAAACTGTGTATTAACCATATTGGAAGCAGTAAAGATTTTCTTCCATTTCCCCACTTTGAAAAGGCTGATAATGGTGTCAGCACTTATATTCAGTTGACAACCATTTTTCTTGATGATTAGATTAAATAAAATGAGGTGAGGGGAAGAGGTGCTTGAAAAACGCTGCTTTAAAGAAAACCAGGCATTTTCCTGCTGTCCTTCAGCATACACATACTTCCATGATTTATTATTGGCATGTTGAAAATACAGTGATATGCTAAGGGACTTGCCGAATGGAGCCTAAGAATTGCTTAGCCAAAGGATTGCCTGAAGGATTACTTAGCCAAAACCCCCATTGACTTTTGCTTAATAGTTTCCAAGTGGAGCTGCCGATGCACGTTGCGACGTACTTCCCTATGCTACACCTCCAGTCCTTTCTTCCTTGATTTCTGTGGGTATCTGTAGCCTGCAATGCCTGGGTATGACTTGCATTACAGGATTTGATACTACAAGCTAAATGGAAGCCACAAGAGCTAGCACTTTTTTTTTTTTTTCCCCCCCCCGATGGATTTATATAGAAAGAGAAGACAAATCCAAAAATATATTGTGAATAACTTCTGAATATTTTTAATTTAGCTACAACCAAAATAAATCTTATCTGCCTTATGCGGAAGAAGGGAAATAAAAAGCAAGAGACTTCCTGTAAGTTACTTTTTAAAATGAAAACTTGGTGCTCAGCAGGGAGTTTGCACAACTGGAAGTTTTTCTGCTGTTATCTTAAGCGCTATCCATTTATCCCAGAACAGCTTGTACGTTTAACTTAGTCTGGAAATCTTCTGTGTCTTATTTAAAAAAAATGATTATATGCTGAAGTTTACAGATATCTTAACTAAAATTATACCTTGAAGTGGCCAACGAATCAAAGTAGTGCCTAAAAGTAAAATGAAGCAGTAGCATTGTTTACAGTTTGAGGCCCATCCTCAGCTCCATGCACAAAGGTGTTGGCCAAGTGCATTGTGATGGCAATTTCCCATAAGAAATAGGAAAGATGCTACAAAGAAAAGTTATGAATATTACAGAAATACCTGTTTTATGATATTTTTCTTCATGGCTTCCCAGAATGCTTTGACCTGTATTTCTGATGCTTGTCATCAGCACTAGAGCTTTCTTTTCTGGAGCAAGGCAGTAGGCTTAGAATCTGGGCATGTTATTAGAGCTATATACTCTGATCTGCTTATTTATTTATTTATTTATTTTTTTAATATGTAAAATACAGAACAATCTTATGATTTTCTGCATCATGTTTTCAGAATTTCCTCTGGCTGTTGGGTTTGTGAACACATGTCTTTGTTTCTAATTCCTTTGATGCCACTAGAAACTGTTTTTTTCCTATGAAGCCTTACCTCTTCGTATAAAATCATTAGTGGTCAGGAGGTGATCAAACAAATGTTTGCATGCAAAAATTCATGTACCAATGTACACCTAACTCAGCATCTTTAACCTAAGTGGACTTGGTATCCTGTGTGTAACAAAGCTGTTTACCAAATGTAAGTTCTTTCAGAGTGCTATATTAATATGTTGGGTTTTCTTTTAATTGAATTGGTATATTACACACTGAGACAGATTATTTTCTGTGGCTTTGCAGTTGCAATTTGAGAACAGATACAATCTTCTTCAGCTGAAGAAGAAAGCAATGTCTGCTCTTGGTTTTCTGAAGCTTTCCTTCTTCAGACAATGTATTTAGATACACAATTTGAATCTTTCTGAAGAAATAGAAAATGAAAAATTTGACCCCTCCTTCAAAGCACTGGTAACGCTGTGACAACAGTGGGTTGAGCTAAATTCAGCTATGTCAAGCAAGAACTATAAAAGTAGATAGATTGCCCTCTAAGCTTCACTTTATTGGATATTGTAATTGACATATAGTTGTCATTTATAATCATCTGTCCATTCCTGTGAGTTGGGAGCAGTAAAGTTAATTGTGGCTGCTCATTTGCATTAATCTCACCTCTGAAGGGTACAGTAACCCATTAATATCATGTCATGATGAATTATCACAAATAACATTGAACATATTGATTAATGATCTCTGAGATTTGTATCTCGTTAAAACATTTTGTTAGCTCTTTAAACTTTTAAGCAGACAGTCAATGTATGTGGGAGAGGTTTAGAGATCACCCAAGAGGTGATGAAAAGTTATGGAATACATTTTGGGTCACTAATTAAAACTTGTTTATAAGGTTTTATACTAATTTTTAAAATGATTTTTCTTTCTGAAGGTATAGGGCTTGCAAGCTTTTAATCACAAAAATTGTAGTTGATTATTCATTGTTTACAATTTGCGTTATACGCAAATTTGCAATTTTGCGTATTTTACAATTTGCAATAACGCAAATTTAATTTGCGTTAGAGTTGGGATGATATAAGAAAAAACAAAGAGCATTAAAAATTGGAAATTGTCATATTTCTTTGTTTCTATTCTAGAACAAAAATCATATTCAGAGTAGCATTTATTTTTGTTTTAAATACATAGTTGGTGGTCATGTAATTTGAAGTAGCTGGTAATTAAATATTTTAACATTTTTATTATTGCCTGCTAAAATTTCTGTAAGCTTAGAAGCATAAAGAGTTTAGGGAGGAAGGGAATTTACACCACAGTTCAAGAAGGTGACTTGGCAAGATAGAGCTAACTCCTTTGCATATCTGAGTATTGTGTTTCAAGAGTCTATGAAATATGTAGTATTTTAAATCATTCAGCAAATTGCCTTTTTGTAAAGGTTTCTTTGTCTCCTTCCACGTGAAGTTGCTGTATTTGAGTGGGACCTTTTTAATAAATGATGACTCTAGCAGACCCTAGATCTACATTTGAGACAGACGTTTCCCTTTCTTCCACCTGCAGTAAATTGCCAGTATAATTATTTCAGGGGAAACTACAGAGATTCTTTTTTTGTTTGTTTGTTTTAAGATCTGAATATTACTGGTATTTCTTTTCTCATTGTTCTTTTTCTTGAGTCTGAGGAGGGTCACATACACAGAATATTTTGGGTAAAAGCAGTTTTTCAGTCTGTCTCATTCTGTTTCATTGGGTGAAGCCAAGGAAGGAGCCTGTTTTTTCTGTTGGTCCTTCTCAAGAACTAATCATAACCTTTTTCTTCGAACCATTGCCCTTGTTACCTAGGATGAAGCTCACAGACTGCCAAACTTTGAAATAAGCTAGTTTTGTAGACGATGCTAATATGAAGATTAGAGCAAGAAAACCCATCCTTTCTAACTTGAAGATATGATATGGCAAATCTTCACAGATGTGCCATGACTTCTGCTACTCTGGACGTGTACGGTGGCTAACTGTCGCATTGCCCTTCCCCAGCCTGGGATTTTTTGTGTGCTAACTAACACAATTTTAACTTATTTGCTGGCTTTTCTAGCCAACCCCTACAATCTTCTTTCAGTAATTCCTGAGAGTCCGTTTCACTGGCACACGAGGCTGTAGAGTGAAGGATTATATTCTAGCTATAATTTATGATTAACTAGATTTATGGCTGAGATCCCAAAACAGCCTCAGTAGTGTGGCCTGAGGAATTGAAGAGAAAATGGAGACTATCATTCTGAATTGTTTGCTTCTCTGGATTTCAGAAAAAGTATCTGTTAATAGTTGTTGTTTTTCTTTTTTTTTTCTCTTTAAATATATGATTTGCAGTTGTGAAACAATCAATTCAATTTCTTTCACACCAAAGAATTTAGCACTAAAACACGTATTAAAATCCTCAGCCCTTGTGTTATTAAACTATCTGGTTTAAACGTTATTGCCACGTAAAGCTGATGCAGTGAATAATGCATATTAGACATCATGCTCCCCTGTTACTATACTCCACCTCCCCTACAGGGGTGTGGGGGGACACGAGTAGGGTTCATTTTCACCCATGGTATTAATCCTTATTCATTTGAAAAACCTGCTAACGGAAATATTTCCTTTCAGCTCATTAATCAATTGTGATTTTCATTCCCTTGTTTTGTAAAAGCTGTTGCAATAAATACTTTTTTCACAAAGCGAAAATCTAAGAGATGGATGCAGCAAGCGTAATTAATAGCACCCAGTTACAGAAGATCAGCAAGTTTGTGAGATTCACATGCTGCTTTACCATATGGCTGCCCAGTAGGCGAAAAATTTGATTAATGTTTTGAAGTAGTTTTTTTTCAGCAAATATTACAGCCCCAGATGAGGAATTTTACTTTCGAGTATTGTTAGACTTAACTAAGATAACAGATCTTTTGATTTAAAGCTAAATAATATTTTGATCTCCTGAAACTCTACATGCAAAAGAATTAGTCTTGCTGTATAAAGAATGGGCCCTATAACTTATCTATAATTCAGCCGAAAATGGTTAAAAATTTGTTTCATCTTAGCTTTTTATAAGTTGATTGGTTTAAGAAAGCAGTTACAAGTGCATGAATTTTTGTAAAAAGCATTTCCGCTATCAAAAAAAAAATATAACAAAATCGAGTTATTCTTTGTAATTTGTCATGCTGTTTTCCTTTCTACTTATGTGAAAAAAAATAATAATCAAAGTTGAGCAGTTTGCTGGTAAACAATAAGAAGATAATATGTGGTCACTTCAGTAAAAAATTACTTTAAATAACATTATGTTAGCAAAACCATATGATGTATTTGCTTTGCTTTGTGATAATTGTAGTTAGTATTTAATCTATTGATTTCTCCACCCCCTCCCATACATGCCATGTTTACCTGAAATGAAAAATATTTACAGAAACGCATCTGAAGAGTATCACAATTTAGGATTGAGTGCTCTCATGCACAGCTAACACACAGCAGGAAGTTTTGCTTTTCTCTCAAATTCTCAGTTTAATACAAGGCACATCAGCAGCTGGTGAAGAACAGATTCAGGGTGCTGAGCCGAAATGGAGTGGAGAGCAGCTTTGAATGGAAGTCTTGCTGAGCTTCCAGAATGCTGAAGATAAAGCATTACCTAACACTACTTTGCCACTTTGGTTTCTTCTAATTGCTTCAGGTAATGCTGAGGTTCAGAGTCTGGTGGGATGCTAGGGCTGAAAAATGAGAATTTCTGCATTTAAAGTTTTGCATTTTATTTTTATTTTTTTTACAGTGATATCATCTTAGAAATCATTAATGGACTGTAAGGGTATGGTAACATGGAAAATAATTCACGTATCTGTCCATATCCCCAAATCAGAGATCTTGGCACAAAGTGCTGAATATATGAATAAAGTGATAATATATTGTTTCATGGGAGGGAGTGGGACCTCAAACCTAATAATAAAATAAAGCTGAATAAAAATAAAACCTTCAGTTGTTTCTAACCAAAATTTTCACCACTGACAATTCGAGGCAGTGCATGACAATAGGTGGTGTCCAGTTGCATTAGTTACTGCTGTTAAACATCATAGGTAGGAAACCAGCTGTGAAGTTGGTGGGTTTTTTTTTTTTTGTTTGTTTGTTTGTTTGTTTTTTTAATGAAAAGCTTAAAAGCTTAAAAGAGAGCATTTCTGAGGTAGTGAAATTGCAGGTTTTACTTTGGGAGAACACAAATGTCACGACAACTTGTGCTTTAGATTAACAGATAGCTAATGGATGACAAAGCAATGTGACCAAATCCATACCCTTAACATAGAAGGACGGATTGAACTATTTTATTCGACTGAGATAGGGCAGTTAATTAAATTCATACAAGCTTCCCAGGCTTGTGATGTCTAGAGACCAGCATTAGATATTTTTTTTAACATTACCAGATTTCTTGTGAATTGTATTAAGTATGAACACTTTTATTAGAGTATTTTCCGTGTATTATCTTTTTTCTTGTCCATATAAGTCTCTCTTGTCAGTGATTTATTTCTAATTAGAACACATTTTATGCTATAAGCCTATGTAATATGCACCAGTGTTTCCCTTAACCTGTGACTAAGCTACATGCTGATATTAAGATACTGTGTTATATGCTCGTAAAAATGTAGAGAAATTGATATTTTAGTATTTAATTTTCTTTTCTCCTAGTTTTGGTTCAGTTATTCAGAGAATAAGTATTTTCTGTGGTTTAATAGTGGGACTGTATTTTTAATTGATATTGTCTGCAGAAGAGGGATGCTTGAAGCTGCTTGAACTGTGTGATTAAATTATAGCATCGGATGCAATTAGTACTTAATCTGAAAGGGTGGGGGGTTTTGGGGGCGTTATTGTAAGTGTTTCATGTTGCTTGGCTTTTTAATTCCTTAAATAAAGGAAAGTGTTTACCTGGTACTGTGACAGACGTTCCCTGTTAATGCTCACATTTTTAACTGTTTCAGAGTTGCTGTGCTGCTTTAAATCTGTCAGGAAGGTCTGTAAGGGATTGTCTATATGAAGAGACTGTAGAGTGGTCACTCTAAAAAGCTCCTTAGTGTAGTACTTTGAATTTTAAATCACACACATAATTCAAAGGTAATGTAACTTTCAGTGTTGAACTTAAGTCCATTCAGTTAAATGGAGAAAAATGAGTGACATAAGGAATGAGTTATTGATTTGTTGTAGGAAAATGACTTCTGTAATATAGGAAGTATGGTAAAAGGAACAGCTTAATTATTTAGGGGGCACCGTTGAAAAAAGTGCTTTTGCAGCATTGCAAATTGTCTAAATAGGAGTTGTACAACAAGGTTTTTTTGTAATTCTTTCTTAAAGACAAATTGTAGTGGTTTATTTTTTTTACTCATACGATGGAGCTCATATGGTTGCAAAATATTTTTGTATTTGTGCAGCTGAAGCAGAAAAGCAGGCAACAAAAAAACGTGCTTAATGGTGAAGGCACAGCAGCTTTTAACTGTTTTGCAGCTATTTGCGTTATGTGTGTATTGAGGACTGAGGGCTGGACAAGAAAGAGACAAAGTTATTCTGTTTTTAGTAGGTGACACGAACTTTTAAAATATGAATTTATCAGATAAATATATGTGACAGTTTATATTTGTTCTAATAAATTTTTAAATATTGTATTTGACGATTTATAAAATATCAGATAAGATATATTTGCTTTGGCTTTTTCCATATGGTCGGTCTTTTGATTTAGTAGTATTCTTTGCTGAAGGACTACAGTATCATGTTATTTTGACTGCAGCTCACAATTTTTGGCAACATCTCAGATAAACAGAATATTTGTGGTTAATTGGTTGAACATGTTCAACAATTATAATTATATTAAAACTGTAATGTGTTTGAACATTTGCCCACTGCAGGCTGCTAATATGCACTAACTTAAATTTCTGTCTTTATGACTGGAGCTAGCTTGTAGCTGGTTTTATTGAAAAAATCTGTGCTAAGTTTGAAAGTGTATGTGTTCCAGGGTACCTAACAGCACCAGTCTGCTTTAGAGTTTGACGTGGTGCACTATAGATAAGCCTGTGTTTTTAGGGATGTAGAATTTGGTCTTAAAATTTCTTTTATTCCTGAAATGAGATCTGTATATGCAGTATTCCTGAAAAGAAATAGGAGTCAGTAGTATTTTTATTAAGTAACTTTTCAAGGATTCTATTTTGTTTTTCTATCAAAGACTTTCAAATGAAATTAGGAATTGGAAACTTCTACACTTTCAATGTTTTGTTAAGTCCCAAGCTTGTGATTTATATTTGCTACTGCACTTTAAGGCAATGACAGCAGGCTAAGTACACAGTTAATATAAAAGAAACATATACATACATATATAAAAATAAATTAATATAGAAGATTAAATTCTAAGAATGCTAATGGGATTAGGCATGTTTAGGCGTGATTTTCAGTGGAATTTGAGTGCATGATTTCCTTTTTGTGTTTGTTTGTTTGTGACTTCTGCTTGGAAGTTTAAAACAATCTGATTTTGCTCAAGAATTGTAAGCTGCTATTATTGTAGGGTAGGTAAATAGTGCTGGTTTTGACTTAAAAGCTTTGGCAGTTGATTACCTGAAGAGCCACCATTGCTTTGTCTGGATGATACCCTGCAGCTCTAAAAAAAATAGAGGCAATTATGCTTGCAGCCCCTTGTTTTAATTGAGTGAAGCCTAATGACTTCTCTTCTATAATGCTTCATGGACTCAAAGCTGTGCATGACAGACTCCCCAGGGATCTGCCGCATAGCCTTTCCCAAACACATGTTTTTGGGGAAAGTAACTGAATGGAGGGGTCAGCCAGAGGCTGAAGCTGGCACAGCAGGAAGCGAGAAGCAGCACCAGCTCTGTCCCCAGTGATGCAATCAGCCTGCTTTCTGTTCTCTTTGGATATTTCGTCCCTTGTGCTGGTTGGTGTTGAGCTCATTTGTGTTCTGTCTTGATTCCTTCCCTCGTTAGGTTTCTCTTCATCAGTAGCTCCTTCCCTCTTTCTGTGTCATATTATGAAAAGGTTTCTGTGTTTATATGATCACATGCTAAATGTTTTCTTATCTTTTGCATGTCTTTTAAAATTTAAATTCAAGGATATTTAGGGTGTGTGCTTCTTGAGTGTGTTTCTAGCCTCAGAGAGCCTGCAGCTTGTCCCTGGAAAACCAAATTACTTTATTGCAGTAATTTCATCCTTCTGTTCCTGACTTTCCATGTCTCAAAAATGAATCTGATTTTCCTCATGGCCCTGGTAAAATACTTTGAAATATATTAAAAAATAAAAAATAAAAATTAAAAAGTAAGTAAAAAGGAACAAAAGAGGTACAAACCTCTTTAACTACAGTATAGCATATTGAATAAATGGTGGTTTACTCTCGGGTTTCTGTAGGTTAACCAAGGACTTCTCAAATCTGGGGTTCTCCTCCCCACTCCCTGTATGACAGCAAGATGTGCTCTTGTTGGGCAGGAGGAATCCAAGCCCCTTGGGCCAAGTGGGAGCTGCGCCCCTGGGAAGCCCATGTAGCCCGCCTGAACAGCACCAACCACGGCAAGGCACCCAAAGTAACAAAATGCCATGAAAACATGCAAGACAAAGAACTGAGTAGTAATAAAATACAGTGAATAAAAAATAATTAAAATAAGTTTAAAATAAGTAAGTAGTTTTGAGGGGAAAGCTGGTGATGAGCAGTGATAGAGGTGACCATATCCCACCAGCTGTCTCTTTCCCTGCTACTCAGAGCCACTTCTTTACTGGTAGGGTCAGTTTTGGAAGATGGACTTAAGTGCTTGTGTGCTAGAGGCTTTTGGGAAAAAGTCTGACAGTCTTCAGGGAAGTCAGCCTATTAACTGCTCCACTTTTGCAAAGCCAGACCTGAAACAGGCAACTAGAGAGGATGCTCATGGGGACAGAGGGAACATTGAATCGAACAGCGATGTTTAATTGTTTGGGCACTGATCCTGCAACAGGGTGGCAAAGTGTGTCTGATCATGGAACTCTGATGGAATGAAAGCTTTGAAAACATTTCCCTTGATCCAATTAGTCTGTATTTCTTGAGAGATTTAATTCCTCATGATGTTGGAAATAATGACTAATGGCTATCTCAGAATGTGGCTAAATTAAAATCATGCAGGATTACCTGTTCAAAGAGAATCTCTATTGCGTAAGTTTATACTGGTAATTATCTTTGGTTTATTTATTTATTTTTGGACTGCTGATATAAAAACATAACTTTCTCTTATTATTTTAATATTCGCTTTTCTTCCTGCATGGATCATTTATTTGTGAACTGGTTATTTCAGTACAGGCTCAAAGGTAATTTCATGGTTTATAGAATTTATATCTGAGTGTTTAATGAGGAAAACATATTGTTTTCTAACACATGAAATAGAGAATCTTTCATTATATTTTTATTTTCCTTCTCTAATATTACATGTATATCAAGTTCAGAGCCTTGAATACACCTAAGTATAAAATTACTCCTTTTCTACACATGGGAAATATGAATATTTGCGACTCAAAAATCAACATGCACAGACTTAGGAGGTGATTTTATTTTTAGTGAATCCAAATGATATACATTAACTACTCTTTTGTTTCTGAATTGTGCTATAGTATACATTTGGAAATACAGTAACAGTATATTACTTTTCTGTGATTTAGGTTAGGAATTATTGCATTCAAATGAATTTGAAAGCCTTGGGGATAATTCATACAGGGTATAAATTCCTTAGCAGACCTTTCATGAACATTATCAGATTCAATACAGTTTATGTGGTCAAACATTAATATATTATTTGATCAACTCCCCTTTTTTGCTCTTCGTTAAACTCCAGAATCTCTCTGGAAGATTTTTTTTCTTAATAATATAGGTAAACTTGATTACTTGGTGTGGTAAAAATTAGCAAAGACAAGACAATGATTTCTCTTTGTTACATTAGTTTGTGGAATTGTCCCATTCCCAGAGGGACTTCTGTTGTGGTAGATCATGTATTAACGAAGGACACTAAATATCAAATTTACTTTGAGCCCTTTCTAGGTATATTTCCTGAGAGCTTTCAGTTTATCTGTTGCACTGTTATCAATGCCTTTTTACTCCAAATCAGAGTCATTATCTGCTATCTAGATTGTGTTTGTTGTGTGGCTCATGCCTTCGATTTACAATTGTGTAAACTGGTGGATGCTTTCAGCATCAGTTTGATCTTTTGATGGATCAAGAGCTTTTCTGGGCTGCCTCTTTAAGTACTTAAAAATACATCTGACTCTGATATTTTGGCAATTTTACATCCTGTGTTAATTATACTGCAAAGCACAAAATCTATCATCAGTTTTCAAAAAGTGTCTTAAGCCTAAAAGGCTTTTGAGCACTTGTGGCTGATTTGACGTGATGAAAGTAACCTTTAAAATAGCTTCTAAGTTTCATGATACAGCAGGAACTAATTCCACTTCCTTGGAGTGAAGATTTGAAAGAATGGGGCTCTTAAGTCCAAAAACCAAAACCACCAAACCAACCCCAAAACATAAAATGTGCCCAACAGTTTGAGCCTTTTCACAGCAAAGATTAAATACAGACTTTTACACTGGAGTGGAGTAAGTATTGTAGTAAAGGACTGCTCGGTAGTAATACCCTTGTGCTGTTGATTAATCAAAAGTTCATGTGAGTGTCTGAAATTGTAGAAGTGAGTGGTGCACATGCTGGAGTTGGTGTCTCCCTGTCCTCTGTTCATCATTTGCCGTGTCATCCTTCAAGTATTACTGTATTGGAGATAAGTAAAAACCTCTGTAATGTGCTCGTTCTACATTGCCAAGGGAATCAGGCCAGGAATGGGCACACAGGCTATGTGAAGTTATTCAGTCTCCGTTAAGTAGGCTTATGGATGTGTGACTCAGAGTAGGCTATCTGCTTTTGCCAGGAGTATTTTTCTGAACAAGTTCAGCCTGGTTTACAGGGCTTAAAACTTCCCCAGATGTCATGGGATTGACAGGTGGTAGCTCTCCGCTATGTGCCCAAGTTACAGAAAAAAAAAAAATGCTCTTGTAATGCTGTTCTTTTTGCTTCTTTAACACATAATTAGTCTGAATAACAAACCCTCTACAAAAACAAACATCTTAGGTTTCGTTGGTGGCTGTCACATTGTGGAACATGGCAGAAGCCAATACTTAGAGGTGAGGATCCTAGAAGATGTGCTGTTGAACTTTATTCTCATCACAGTTGTTTTGCTCTTGCGTGAGAGGAGGGACTCTGTGGGTTTTCTAGCCATCCCAGAAGTCCAGGGATCAGAATGTGTTTCTGTTCCTTGTTGTCAGATGTGACTGATCCCCAAAGAAGAAAGGACAAGATGTACAATACTCATTTTGGGGAACTCCAGAAAGCTCTGTGCTTTGCTGGAGAGGTATACTTCTCAGTGGGCTTCTTGTTTGATGTTTTTTGTCTGTTTTTTTTTTTTTTTTTTTTTTTTTTTTTGTTTTTGTGTTATTGTTTTAGGATGGCAGCCTCTTGCTTATGTAGCTTTCATGATGATTTAGTGCTCATAAGACATCACTGAATATCAAGGAAGCCTTAATAAATCTGAATTGGTCTCTGTGTGAATGGAAATGAAGATGTGTTTTTATTTCATGTTGGGATGATAGAATGAATTATGTCAGAAAGCTGTCTCCTAGAGGAAGTGGGAATTCTTGAAAAATAGAAAGAATACAATATCCAGAAAAGAAAACTAAGATCAGCAGCAAGAGCAGAAAGGTTGCTTCACTGGCCAAGGACATCCCCACGGCGCAGGACCTCAAAACCTCCATCCCAGGCGCTGATCCTCCTGATCCTCCTCTGGCAGTCCCAGAGGAGGCATGGGCATGACTTGGATCCTGGATCCCACTGCTGTGTCCAGGCAGGAGCAGAGGAGATGGGGAAAAAGACAGGACTGGAAATGAGAGAGGTCCAAGGTACACGTGGAAGACAGGGCTGATGACAGCTACACCTAAGATACAGTAAGGGCTGCAGAGCCAAAAGGAGCTTGGATGGAGCCCCTTGGCCACAGAGAATAGGGCAAGTTACAGAGGAGGATGTGCACTCAGGGGTATGTCACTGATGATCTGGGATAGATGCTTCCAGTAATAAGTAAATTGGAGATTTCTGGCTTCATAACAAGCATAAATTCCAATGTCCTAACTTGCCTTTATAGAGTATCATTCTGATTTCAGAATAATACTACTTTTCTGGCTGTACCCTCAGTTGCAGCACTTTGACATGTATCACCATGTTTTTATGTGAAAATCATTTCTTTTTATTGTAACTTTTAAATTTTATTTTTTTCATTAAATCTATTTTATTGACCTAAGAAAAAAAAAAAAAGATTTCAGCTATATTGGTGTAAATCCAGAGGAAGTGAATTTATGTGGTTTTTATACCAGTAAGCATAATCTGACACGCTCCTGAAAAAAAAAAAAAAAAAAAAAAAAAAAAAAAAGAAATTGTATAGTCAGCAGTCAGAGCTTCTTGTTAGAAAGTTCTTGATCTGTAAGAGTGTTATTGATAAAGGAGCTAAAAACCTCAAAATTGATTTATTTATTATCAGCTCAATACAATTTGTTTGAACACTGAACTTACTTTTTTGTTCTTCCACTTGATAAAGGTATTTGCCCGTGCTGTAAAATATAAGTTGAGTTAACCCTGTGTAGAGGCTGAGTTTGGGACCAGATATGAGGATTACCAGAATTTTGACTCTTGTTTCTGTTACTAGATGAGCTTGTGACCCAAAGCAACCTCTTAGGTCTCATTTGTATAGAGATCTGAATGCCATTAACAGTTTATATAAGTCACTAGGAATTTAGTCACTAGACCTGGAGGGGAAGACGTACGAGGAACGGCTGAGGGCACTGGGCCTGTTCAGCCTGGAGAAGAGGAGGCTGAGGGGAGACCTCATCGCAGTCTACAACTTCCTCGTAAGGGGGTGTCGAGAGGCAGGAGACCTTTTCTCCATTAACACTAGCGACAGGACCCGCGGGAACGGGGTTAAGCTGAAGCAGGGGAAGTTTAGGCTTGACATCAGGAGGGGGTTCTTCACAGAGAGGGTGGTTGCACACTGGAACAGGCTCCCCAGGGAAGTGGTCACTGCACCGAGCCTGACTGAATTTAAGAAGAGATTGGACTGTGCGCTTAGTCACATGGTCTGAACTTTTGGGTAGACCTGTGCGGTGTCAAGAGTTGGACTTGATGATCCTTAAGGGTCCCTTCCAACTCAGGATATTCTATGATTCTATGATTCTATGATTCTAACATCTTATGAGACATTTTACTATTTACATCTCTTGATTCTGAAATGGTAAAGTGCGAGTCCAGTCCCCAAGTCCTCTTTGCAGGCTGCATAGCTGCAACAAGCATCCAACTCCAGGCATGCAAATTAGGAATCAAAGTGGGCTGAAAGTTGAGAGTATTTCAGGCTTTATTTTTTTTTCCTTTGGGACGATTTGTATAATTACTGGAATTACTTATTTTTCTATACTTAATTTGTCATTTTATGAAATGGTGTTAAACTGATTTCAATGGATGCTTTGATGATGTGTTTGTCAGGCAGCTAATACATTGTTGTTGGAAAGGGTAAGGAAGTACAAGTGGCATTCCTATTTTTGCCATTATTTCTGTGCTATTTGAGTGAAAAAAAATATATATATATTTGACTTTTTTAAGATCATTGATTACAAATCTTGTTGTTACTCTACTGGTTCATGCTTTCAGCTGGAAAACTGTTGCATGACAAGTCTCTTTTGATCTAAACATGTTAGTATGTGGTTTTTATACAGTCCTCGGCCTTTAAGTTAGAAAGTTAGTTCTTGTTCTGGTGAAAGAGCAGTTTTCACTGTAATTTCTTTTGCAATGGCTGGTCATGCAGTTAGAGTGCTTTAACCACTGCACAATCATGATGTGGAGAAACACCCAGAAAAAAAAAAACAACAGCTCCTATTGCACACAGTTAAATATCTACTTAAGTAAATCTCAAAGCTCATGTACTTAAGTGGATTTGAAAGGGAGGGAACACCAATAAATATTTTTCTTACTATGCTTGAAAACAGTTGGTGCATAGTCTGTAGATTTCTGTAGTATTGCCATGTTTTCATACTATATCTATACAAAAGTTCCTAGCACTTTTAGAGTAAGAAGAAAAATGTGTTTATGTGCTGTGTGTTTATGTGTGACAGCTTTGTTTGTTCTTCATACTATGTGGTGTTTTTCTTTTCTTTCTTGTATTATTTCCTGCCTGTGCCTCAGCAATAACCAGTGGGGCTGAAGTGGGGCTGCATGCTTATGACCACAGATGACTAGTTTGAAGGCTTATCAGCTATAACATTTAGCAATGCAAGGCCTTCTTTTATTCCCAGCATTTACTTTTTTTTTTTTTTTTTTTTTTAAACCAATGCTTTAAAAATCGAATTGTATTTTATTTATTTATTTAAATTATATGGTCCACTTTTTGTGTGGAGCAGCATTTGCTTAGTTTATACCTTAAATGACCTAGTCTGCATTTTCTTTCAACTCTATAAATTACCCTATATTTTTCTGCTGCTATAAAGGTTTGCTACTAGTCCTTCTGGAAAATTAGGTTTTAATCTTTTTCTTCCTTCTAGCCAAATAAACATACAGAGCAGTGAGAATGCAGGAATTGGGACTGGATTTATGGCTTCTTGGTGGCAGGTTTTATTCCTCCAAGTGCTGCCACTTTAGCTTTTGATGAAGTTGCATTATTCATCTCTGCCATGACTTTGCTAACTTCAAAATGGCAAATCTGCATAGATTGCTGTTGTTCAGGTGTTCTGCCTAGATTTCTTTAAACGTTGAAATGTTTTGCAGCAGTTAACTAGATAAATTAGAAACATATTTTAAATGCATTAGTTGTATCTCATGCCATATTCACAATGATAACCGAGTAGTGAAAAGTGGGTTTGACTTTAATCCATTTTTTGCTAGGTATCTTTGAATGGGTGAAGTTCCTGTGTCCACTATTTATTTTCACATTTCTGCATGCTTGGATCTGGATTTTCATTTTTAAGTTAAAGCTAGCTGACCCTAGTCCTTTTCATTGCTTATGTTGTGGTCACAATACACAGCTCAGGTGCTGGAAAGGAAGTTTGTACATTTGTGGGCTACTGGTCTCAAAAGCAGGAAACCAATTTTATATTCTTTACATGACAGATATTGAATCGATAAAGCATCAACCTAAGGTTACACTTGATGTCTCTAGTGAGAAGACAATAAATCATGTTATGTGTGTACAGGTGTATTGACACAATTTCTCTGGGCCACCTATGCAAAACTGAGGGTGATTGAAACTAAACCATTAGAATACAAGTTTGATAATGGCTGATATAAAGCCATTTGAGAGTTAGTATTAAAAAATCTAAGAAGAGTGTTTGAGTCAAACTGAAAATTCATCATGTCCTGTGCCCTGTCTCAAACAATCATAGAATCATAGAATCATAGAATGGTCAATAGTGCATGGTTAAAGAGGGCTAGTAAATAACAGAACATGTACAGAATGATTTTTCCCTTGGTATCCACTTCTGGTCTTCTGCAATTAGCAGTCTAGGTGCTTTCAGAGGTAGGGGATGTACCTGCTTAAATAATTCAATATGCCTGGTGGCCTCATGAATTTGTTAGTTCTTGTTTTCCACCTGTTTGTATTTTTGCCTTCCCAAGTGAGTCTCGCACACGTATATTGGGGGAAAAGTGTGGGACATATGTTGAAATGGGTGGGTAAAGGAAATGGTCCATTTGTTCTATGTCTCTTTCAAAGTACTTTTTGAGAATGAAAAGCCTGAACAGTGTCACTCTTGTGTCTTGATTTGCTCATGGTGAGAACGTGTAGATCTGCCAGCCCAAGGCATTTGTATTACCATCTGCTGGCTTGAAAAAAAGAACATCTGAGAATGAAGATGGGATTATTGATAAAGCAGGTTTATCAGTAATTTTTTTTTCACTTGAGATTTTCATATCTCAACACCAAGCAAACAGTGTGGATAAACAAGTCAAATTCAATCAAGATGAAAGATTTCTGCTATATAATAAAACATAACACATGTAAGTGAAGAATGTTTTATAAATATAAAGCTGCCCTGCATTGCTGAGAATTGTTTCCATGTTTTAATATTGGCCATTCTTTTTCATAACTGGACTTGACACAGCCTAGTATATTGCAGTTATTGGATTACAGATTGAAAACCCAGTTTTACTTTTAATATATGTAAAAATATACAGAAGATGGGGATTGGGTCAGAAAACCACTTTCAACCCTGTTTAGATAATGGAGCATAACAGGTTACATTTTCTTAACTGCAAGATAGCCTTGGCATAGAGTTTGTTCTCATGCTGAGAACTAGGCAGAAGCCAGTTACACAGATGAATCTGGAAAGCACACGTGCAGGGGGAGACATTCCTTGCCTCTCCCACTGCCCCTCTAAAAGACTGATTGTACCTTCACAGCTGGAATTTGTGCCAGGACGTGTTCTAAAGGCAAAAGCGTATGTTCGAGTGCTATGCTCACAGACAGTTTTGCATCTGAATTCAAATGAAAGTGAATGCTACTTTTCTTCCTAAATGAGCATAATGGTATTTTGTGGCTTTATGGGGGATTCTTTACTTGCACTTTAAATATCAAACTGTGATATTTTGTTACAATTCTGTTGTTTTCTGCAAAATCTTTCTCCTTTTTACTGCACCCCACTAGAAGACCTTTTTTTTTTTTTTTGTATATACTTTAGTCATTATTCCTTTATGTGTTATATCTACAGCTCTTTTCATACAAGCCACTTCTGACTTTGTCTAGATATTCAACTTGAGTTCTGGTTATGAAAAACATACCTCGCACATCTGAAGAGAACACTGATGAAATATACTTGAATCTGTAAATTTGCTGTTTGGGTAGCTTCATCTAGCCTAGCTCTGTGCTTTTATCTATATATTTTTTTTTATACTTTATACATTTTTTTTATACTAAATTGGTAGGGTTCAAAAACGTTTTTGGCTATATGTAGGGGTTCTGCAAATAATTTAAACTTCTAATGTTGTGTTCCTATCTTACTGTGTTAGAATATATCTTGCATTGCTTACTGTTGTTTCGCTGGCTGGCTAGAGAAATTTTGTGGTGAATGAAAAGCAAATTTTTTCATGTACTATCACAGAATCTGTGAAGATATCTTTTGCTTCTGCTATTGAACTCTGTAAATGATATTAAGTTGTGTGTTTGTTGATGGGTCTTTTCAGAGCAGTAGAATGATGGGGGGACATTTATCGCAGCTACCTGGTTACCTGCTCTTCACCTTGGTTCTTTCCACAGGCACTCTTGTGATCTCCATGAACTCCTGATGTGGACCACAGCTGTCAGTTTTAGAAGCAGTTGTTTGTGTAAAGAGTAAAGGCTAACAATAAGTTAGAATTTGTATGTTATAAGTTGTATACAGGTTATAATAACTTATATAAATAACTAATAAAAGCTATGTATAAATTAGATCCTTGCTATCACTTTATATTTAACCCGTATACTGTAGTTATTCAGGGACTGTTCTCTGAGTGTAAAGCATTTCCTATAGGGATTTGTCATTGAAAATTTTATGATATTAAGATTTGTAGTTAGAAGAACAAAACTAAATCACAATTTTTCAAGTACTGGATATGCATCTTGGCCTTTCTGACCTGGCCTTGCATGACGCCTCTTGACTTCCTGTCCTGCTGTCATTTTCTTTCATATTGGTCTAGCACTTAGTCTCATTGGAATCAATAAGGTTACTCACATACAAGTGTTGAATAAATAATTAATTAAGGTGATATTACACTTGGTGCATCTTAGCAAAGGTAGTCCAGATAACTTTTTTTTTAAACTTCTGTTTGTTGCTTTTGCTGATTGCGACTCACTTGAATCTACTGACTAGCCTGACTGATTTGAACTGGGATATTCCTAAAGTGATTGATACTGCTCGGTGTATCGACAACTGGGAGAAATGGGTGTCCTGCAAATATAGAGTGCAAATCAAACTGCTTTCTAATATTTCTGTCCCGAATTTTTGACATGCTCAGTTTTAAAAATGGTAATCTTGACTGGCAAAGCATACTTGGAACTCAGTCATCAAACCTGATTACCATGCTCATCAAAACCTAAATGAAATATTTAAATAGCTTGGTGCTATAGGAAAGCTGGATAGAAAATGACAGATAAAGTGGTATCTATTGACAGGAATAGTCCCAGTGAAGGTAGCCTGAGTGCTTGACTGAGTTTTGTGTATTTGTGCTCATAGATAGAATTGCAGTAAAAATAGAAACATTTCTTGACAGCAGTTGTGTGTTGTGACATTGGGAAATTGAAATAGGCAGTTCTAAGTTTTCTGCACATCTCCTCTACACAAAGGTTTTTATTATAGCTGCTAGTATGTTACTATAGTTAAACAGTAGTGAACTTTCTATAATGGGGATGCAGTTACACTGAAAACAGATGTACAGTTTCTGTGGAAGTAAAATGAGACTTCCAAGGCAAATAGACACCTGATGACTGTGCCCATTGACTCTACCTATATTATTAAACTTCTTTTTTTAATTGCATTCCTAAGTGGTACAATTTGTTCCAGTAAAATAGTGTGTAAATCCAGTCTTGTTCAATGTTTTCCACAGATACACCAACTTGCTGTTTTGGTTTATAAAATCCTTTCTATTGTTTTGGTTCAGTGGAAAGAGAAATGAGGTAATTAAGAAGGAGTTTGCCCACTGTTTTCTCTGTAGTGCATAGCTATAGTCAATGCTGCCAATCTCCTTGCATACACACAATTAACAACAACAACAAAAAAAGTAAAGAAAAAAGATTCAAATATTGTTACACTGATGCACACTCTTTATTACAGAAAATACACCGATGCTTTAGAAGTTATAACATGCATTTTATGTCATCCTGTATGTTACTGGTTTATTTTGAGGTAATGTTTCATTATTGCTATACTATGATTAAATATTGAGAGTATTGCTTTTCCAATTGTTCTAGTGCAGTATTTAATGAGTGCAATTAAATGGAAAAATTGCCTTTTTAACAGATGATAGTCTATTAGTGTCTCTGTCTGTTCAGAAAAGAAAAGAAGTGAATTATTAGAATGACAAATGAGTCAAAGTTACCACAGTGATGGAGAGGTGCGATTCCCCTCCACATAATCTTCAATTAGTGATCTTTGTAAGAAGATGTTTTTCAAAAGGGTAATAGAGAAGTAATGAGATCAGAAGGAGGTCAAACCCAGCCTTCTTCGTTTGGCAGTTTGATTAATTTATTTCTCCTTCTTGCAGATTGCTGTAAGGGGCTTTTGTCACCCAGTGTTTTTCATGGGACTCCAGTTGAAGTGACTGCTTATATTAGCCTTTTGTGTATCAAAGAATGTTCATCCACTTGGAACGGAAGGGTTCCCAATGGTTCAGATTTGATCTTTAGTACAGGCACCCGTGGATGGTTCTGAAAAGGAAATCTTTTGGGAAAAAACAATCCTTGATGCTTCCATGTGTATTCTTTAAAAGAAGAAAAAGTAAATGGTGGAACGTACTATTTGCATGCAGTGCAGCTTATATCTTTTTGAGATGCATTATGTTTAAGTCAAAGGAAAGGGAAGCAGAGAGTGACCGAAGAATGTGAAGTTGCAGTGAAGGTGCTTTTCCTACAATATCTTCCTAAAAAGTTTGTACTTGACACATGTAGCATTTTATGTATACTGTAGGCATTCTTCCCTGGCATTTTCCTTCTTGCCACCTGTGTAGAAAGCTTTCCTTCAAGAAGTAATGCGCGTCATAATAGTCGTCATTAACCTGAATGGCTGTAGCTCCATGGAAGCTCAATGCAGCTGAAGTCTACCAGTGCCCTATGCTACATGTAGTTTTACGTCCATGTTTAGTTTATTCGCTAGTAGTAATTCACCTCTTTTTAAACATTCATAATAATTTTTCTATGAAACTGAAATGCCAGTAGCATTTTTCAGCCTTTTCCTCAGTTGTATTTAATGTGCACTGATCAACTTTACTCTGATGAATGTTGAATATATTTGATAGCGTTTCAATTTGGATATCAAGTCAGTTTTTCTATGCAAAGTAACATGACAGTAGAGGAGCAGTAGATTTTAATTTAATATGACATTCTCTTGCATGTGTGACAGCAATTGTTTCATGATATCCAAGAGTGAGCTATGCCTGTATTGTCCCAGTTTATGCTGAAGATAGTCACGCAACATTTATTTTTGGCTTTGGTGATGTAACATTTTGAGTTTTCTTACTTTCTCACACGTTTGCAACAATCATTTAACATGAATTCAGATTAATCTCTTTAAAATGTTTCAACAATAAGAAAAAGATACTATGGACCAAATAGGACATGAAATAATTTTATGGTACAGATGATGTAACTTCTTTTTTGCTACAGTGCTATGCAGGCTTCTGAGCAACAAGTTTAATAGACTAGCTCTTCAAATCAGCAGAAGAAAAGAATATTTGGGTAGTATGATATAGCACATGTCCTGAAATATTCACCTAAATTCATCACTGGTATAAGTCCTTTGAGTCATGCCAGCAATGAATGTGGGCCATTTTCTATGCCCCATTAGGTATGACACATACCTCTCTGTGGTTGCTGAACACCATTGCGTTCCAGTCATTTGGATGGATGTCTTTTTGAGAGAGCATGGACGGCTGCCTAACACAAGGAATGGCCTTTCCCATGGTCCTGTTTCTAGCTTTGCCATAGAAACATTGTGGGACTTCATCTGGGGATGTAGCCTCTTCAGGCTCTTCATTTTTCCATCCGTTAAATTGTAATCACAGCCTTTACTAAAGAAATGTTGTTATTAGACTATTCTAATGTCTGTAAGGGATTGGTGCAAGTGTACGTAAGCACTAGGGCCTTCTGCATCTCATTGCATGTGAACAGCTGTCAAACTATGAGGGCTTGTGGTTAGTATTGTTAGTGAAACAATTCCTGAAGAGCTCCCCACCCTGCATACACCAGAAATAAAAGAAAAACAGCCTTCCTCTTTTGTTGCTTTCTTGCCCCCTTTTTATAAAGTTTTCTTCTTTCTTCTTCGGGAGAAGTTTAGTAGCAGGTGCTAGCAACATAGGAAGTGAAAGAAGAAAATTCTCAGGCAAGTTATGGCACAAATTTAAGTCACGATTCCTGGCTTCAGCTGGGAGATCTCCTTGCCCTGTGGTAGCTGGCAGAAGGTGGGAGAAGTGGAGGGGCTCCAGGACCTATCTAAGGGCAGGTTAGGGTGCAACAGGGGGTTGGCCGTCCTGCTTTCTGCCACAGCAGGAAAGTACTTTTTCAGGGTTTGTCTGGGGCTGCTAAGCCTTTTGAAAGGGAATTTACACCAAATAGTGAAGCAAACTGGGTGACTGGGTTCCTAAGAAAGGCAGATAGTTTTGTCTTTTTTTTTTTTTTTTTTTTTTTTGTGTGTATGATGCTGTTTGTGTAAGCAATCAGTACTTAGAGGTTCTGTACACTAAAGCACTAAAATAAACATGATAAGATACATGGTGGACTTAGATCTAGGAAGAAACATTACTATGGTCTGTAAGTGTTTGTGTAACTAGGTCTTGACTTAGTAAAATTTGCTTTTCTGTGAGCTAAAATTACGTGAGTGCGTGAGTGGACAATGTAAGTTTGGCTTCAGTTAAAACCGTTCATTTGCTTTGCCCACATCTCTGACAGTCAGATGTCAGAAACTGCTCATCTACCAGAGATGTTTTCATCTGGCCACTGTCATGTTTTGAGTGGATTATTTTAAATTTATTACCATTCTGATTATTTTCCAATGTGCTGCAAGCTGTATGTGTTAAGAAGAAAAGTGACTCCTCTACAGGAGTAAGCCAAGGCTGAGTTACAACATTATAATGTATAGAATGAAATATAAAGTACATCTGTATCGTGTATATATACAGTGCAGATATTGCAGATAAAGAGGCTAAATACCAAAGGATCTTCTGATTGCAGTGTTTACAATTGCAGTACAGAGAGACAAGAAAATTTTGTGAATTTCTGCTGTTTTCTCAGATGCTGTCCCTTTGGGAGGAATTTCTATGTGTACATACATATATTTATATATAAACACATCTCATACTTATCAAACTTATCTCAGAGAACAGAAAAAGTAAAATTAGATTTTTGTAAGCTGGAGTGATGTTCATGTTCTTATTTTCAATGTATGGTAAAGTAATCTTTCAATTTTAGTTTTTAACAGTATCCTATAATATAGATAATCTAGTCTTTTCTTCTGCAGACTGTTTAATTCAGACAAGTTGAAGTTGCATCCAAAGATTGGCGTCAAATTGAGGAAACCATTCATGTAGTAAATAAGATAATTTCTTTCCACCCAAAAAGATTAAAATATAGATTTTTTTTATTATTATTATTTTTTACTCCATATGATTTAACACATACAGTACCTGTATCTCTATGTTTCTGAATGCATTTTGGAATTAACTGCTTTTGCAATAATGCTTGTTACTCTTCTGCATTGCATTTTTTACTTGAATTTCCTGAATTTTAATTATTAAAGTCACTAAAGCTCTTCATATATTTTGAAGATACTAATAAATGTTTATGTAATTTCAAAATGTGATGGGAAACTGATGCTCCTTATGAAAGCAAAGCTATTAAAAAATAAAGTACTATAGTTTGAGCATTATTGTATATAAAAAAAAAAGAAAAAATATGCCATCATTAATTTGAGACTATATATTTATTTGTGTTTCTCGCTTTTGTATCTTTATAAAATATGTTGTTATCCTGATGTTCAGCTAGACTTTCAGAATATCAGTATTTCTGTTCATCAGTCTTTCTGCTCAATTCAAATAACAATTATTTTATATGAGTTTATGAGAAAATCCTGCTTTGTGGAAGTGGAACAAGTGTTGTTAAATATGAGGGATTTATTTGTTTATTTTTCCTTTTCTTTTGGCCAGATTTGGTTGTTGCAGATATATGTTCTTGGAATACTGTATGGAACCTGATCTGTTAGGATTATGTCTCTTAAGCCTTGCCTACAAAGGGAAGGCAGACCAAGTAGCTGTAAAATGATAGCGTGTGAACTCTTTCGCTCTTACTCCAGTATAAGGCTGTCTTTTCTCAAAGTTTGGAAGTGTAAACATACTGGCCTACTGCAACTAAAATAGTTTCAGTCCTATGAAGTTGCCAGCTCCAAAAAGTGAGTTTCCCCTGCCACGACATTTACAAATTTCCTCTTGGATAGATTTAGATGATATTTATCAGCCTTGCCCAGGCCTGCTTCTCATTGCACAATCTGTGCATTTTTCACTTGTCAGAGGCATGGTCTGCTTCTCATGTGTAGGTGCCGTGGTGGGATTTGCTCCAGGCATCTGTGCTACTGCTTGTGTGCTCGTAGCCTGAGTGTTCTGAGGAATGCTTTAGGAGAAAAAAGTGACTTTCACTCTAGAGTTGTTATAATGACATACTGGCAAAAACGTAAACATACAGGTAAAATAATGTGTATAAATGAAAAAAGCAAACCCTTAATATGTGAGTAGTTCTTACCCAGCTTGCAGTAAAAGTTGCTTATCCTCAGTCTTGGTTAATAGTGCCCAACTGTGTAGTTTTAACTACTTATGCTACCTACTTTGTATGTTTTGTTTTTTTCTTTTATTTTTATTTTTTTGTGCTCAGAAGAATTTGGTAGTTTCCATGGGTTTTGTTAGGTGTAATCAGCCAGAAACATTTATTATGCAGATGTCAGGCTCTATTATTCTTCTAAAGGTGGGGCTCTCCTCCATCCACTTTGATGGTCAGAATATAGTCTGTGTAAGTACACTCCAAGTATAAGTACTTCTTAGTATTAGCATTGGAGAAGTCTGTACTACATACCAGAAATCATTCGCAACTGCCCTAACCATCAAAAAGAAAGACAAAAGAAAAGTTTTTTTCCATATCTTCAAGACAAAATAATGTGTTGGCTAGAATTCCCATATGAGCCTGGCTCCTTCATAATGCAATATTAAGTGTGTAATGGCTTATCTATTTTTGTGCAGAATCCGTTCCAGATAATAACCTCAAATAAATAAACTGTTTGCATTTAGGCTTTTATTTTTTGTTGTTGTTTATTTGAGACTAACATTAACTTCTAGGGATTGATCAATTCCTAAATATGCAGGTCATTCTGTTCTTATAAGATGCAAGAATTTTTATATACACAACCTATTTGTCCAGACTGGCTTCCCCCACATTTTGTCCATAGACATGAATTTCTGAATGCTTTTAGCCTCAAGTACTGAGGCTAAATGCATTTATGTAATAAAATCTGTGTGCAGAAAATTGTACTGCAGAAGTGAAGAACAGTGAAAAATCTGCAGTGAGAAATCACACTGTTCAGCTGAAAGTTAAAATATCTTCTCAAAAATTTCCATGTTAAAATATGAAATTATTTTTTAGAATAAATACATACATCAGATAAGCTTTATCTGAGACTCATTGAAGACAGAGTGACAATTAGATTAGTCTTAGTTGCGTCTTTTTTTTTTTTTCTCCCTATGTATTTATTGTGATTCATGTTCCTTTGGCAAATCCACTTAAATTTTGCAAAATAAGTATTTCTGAGCATAGTATCTGAAGTCATAGCTTAAGTAATGTTAAATTTCCCTAAAGTTTCATGAAACTCTAGATACTCTCATACCTCACTAGATATTACAATGGTAGTTTTGAGTGACAAAACCACTTAGACTCCATGACTATTACCATATGTTTTTGAAAGGTAAAACAGAACATTATCATCGTTTTAATAGGAACACTACATGATTCATAGGCAGTAAATATTTCATGCACTTTGCAGTTGCCTTTGTGCAAGAAGGTAAATGGAAAGTAAATCCATGTGTACTTTAGACAGTAAAAAGGCATTACTTTGTTACATCATATAAACATGTAGATTTGATTCTCTTTTTACTCATGCTGTAAAAAGAAAGTTTTAAAGTGTTTAGCCATACCTGAAAATGTAAATGCACTAGCCTAATGTAATGCTGAAGAAAAATTAAGACAAATGATACTGCATCCATGCCACAAACTGCAGCTTGTACAAAATTCACTTTAGTTATTATACTGTGAATACGTGTGCTAAACCTCCTCTGTGTACGCACAATTTATGTTGAATGCAACATGAATCATTTTAATAGACCAAGCAAAAAGTCCCCAAAGTCAATTTTCAAATTATGAACCTTGGAACAGAATATAACAACAATGAACAACAAATAGTTCAGATTTTAGTCTGAACTACAAATGAACCATTAAAGGTACAGTGTACTCATTCAGAAAAACATTTCCTCCTTATCACCACAGTGGTTGAAAAGCATAACAAGAATATTTTTTAAAGGTCAGCTCTAAATTTTCTTTTTTTTTTTTTTTTTTTCCTACACCTTATTAAGAGGGACATTCATGAAAGCTGATGCCATGAGGATTTTAACATTATTTTGAGGCTTGGATGATTCTGGTTAGATTCTTTCTCTGATCTGCCATGTAACCTTGAGAAATTATTTTGTGAGTTGGCTCTTATTCTCACCCTTAGATGCTTTAAAATTCAGGAATCTGTTCAGTATTACTGCTTAAAGAATGGGTTGGCTGCAGATGGGTCACTGCATGAATGCCACTGTCCATTTCTACCAGGACACAACAAGGAGGTGATAACATACAAACACGTGTCCTTTAAAGGTTTGTAAGCAAATAAAATTCAACACTATAGGAAAAAAAGAGTATTTGAGTACCATCTAAAACCTGGACCTAACAGGTCAGGCTTGCTGTCAATCTAGAAAGAGGTGCCAGTTTCTGCAGCTGACAATACATGGCAGGTTGCCACGCATATCAGTAAGTTTCAACGGAATTCATGTGCTTGTGAAGAAATGCTGCAGAAAGAGCTTGGCCTTACTATATGGGACTAGTTCTGTTCAAAGTATTTTGGTATGTAAATTCTGGGTTACTGCTCGACTAAGCACTTGATTTCAAAATGTAAATCCTCAACATCTTTCCTTAAACTCTGGAGGAACCTAAAATTCTTAAGCACAATTTTTTACGAAGAAACTTCCACGGTAACTTACATGTTTGGTTTTGGCCATCTTTAGAATTGATTTAATCCTAATATTGCTGAATATGTAAACCTTTCTGAGATGCATGTGCTTTGTTTATCTGAGCTTTACTTGGTGAATGCTCTTAGGTATTACGTAGTGGATGGAGATGCTCATGAAATTTTGCCAGGAGATAATGTGGTTGTTTTTAATCATAATGGTTCACAGGAGGTCTCTGTTTGTCTCCTTTTTCATGCTTAAGAGTATTTGATTTAGCGCCTTCCATTTTATAGGGGTGAATGTTCTGGGCAGAAGGTAATAGCATTTGAGGGAACCTTCTCCCTACTCCTTTACCTAAGATATCCAAGTAAGAGCTGAAGGATTATGTTTGGAATCAGGGAGGATGAGGGCTTTGCTTTCTGTTTTATACAATAAGTGTGAAAGTCTACAGCTGTACTAGCTTATCAAAGGGGAGGTTGGAAAGGAAACCCTATTTCTTTTGTCCATCTTTTCACTTGCCCAAGTTGAGTGTGTACAAGTACCTATTGTAGTTTGAGGCTGTACTTTTGGTGAGGGCCATGGATACAGGAGAAACACTCTTACTTAAATCAGCAGCCTTGAACATTTAAATGAATTTTGCATGGGCAAGGTAGCTAAAAGGCTTGGTGAAACAGTCTTAACACATGGTGTTCAGAGAGCTGGGCTTGGCATCTGATCAACTGACTACAGCAACTAACGTTCCTGGGTTCTCTGGCCTGTCTGGTCTTCTGTCAAGTTTAAGAGTGTTTGCCCAGCTTTTAGTTCTATATCATTGCACTTTTCAAACACAGTGAGGTACACAGTCCAAAGGACAGGAGGAGAAATTGTGTAATTAGTTTGTTTCACTAGGCTGAACAGAAGACTCAGCCAGGTGTGGAGGAGATTGGATGGTATTTATGAATGAATGTCATTAATTTGACAGGATGATGAATTAACATTTGTAGTGTTGGAGCCCGAGTTTGAGCAGTTTCATGCGCTCTGGTCAGTGTGGGGTTTGGCATTTTGTAGTACCTTTGAAACAGCATCAAGTGGCTTGGAAACAAAGGTCAGCAAATTGAAACGGAAAAATGATCTGCTAAAAGTGATTCAATTCCCGCCTTTGGCTGTCATCCTTCTGCTCCTCACGACAAAACGACATTTCTGGTTGGATTTTAAATCTTAAAAGTATCTACTTATTTACAGCAACTGATTTAACTTCTTAACTGCAAAAAAAAATAAAAATTAAAGGAAAGATGAAGTTTTCAATACACTTTTGTTCCTGTCAGTTACAATGGGAGCTGAGCACACTAATAAACTTTTAAAAAGTTTACAGGGGTCTGATATGCCTATCTCCTTATCTTTAAAAATGCAAGTAGGTACTTGCTTGAATTTGCTAATGTGCTGGATTGAACTAAGGAAATTAGGAACCAGACCTGTAATTGTACCGTGTACCTTTACAGTGCTGGCAGGTACTCAGTAGAACTTTATTTTTAAGTGTATAGCCATCATGTTCTTTATGAATAAGGCAAGAAAGTTAAAACTTAGCACCTCTACGCAGCTTTTTATGCACTTCTGAGAAATGCCTCAGGTTTTTTGTCTTATCTGTTTAGAGTGATTTTTTTTTTATTTTTTATTTTGGAGAGCTCCAATGCCATAGCATGAGGTGTTTTAAAACTGAATTGAAACCAAATGCTTGCAAGTGCTAAAAGGCATCTAAATGGTTGGCTTACAGTTGCTTATTGCCTCATCTACTTCATTGATGTTTTTCTTTTTTTTTTTTTCATTGCTGGATAATTTCACTTACTAAATAATCCATGCATTTAGTTGATTATAGGAATGCCGGTTTTGTCTTTTTCTTAACAAAATTCAATACTTTTGGAGCTTTTCCTTTAACTTGTCTCTGTCCTCCTAAATTTGTCTACTTAATCAAAGTCTTATAAATGTAAACCTTCTGTGCCTTATGTTGGCACATCTTTTTCAGAAGGGCTTAAGAGAATTAGTGTGTCATGCCTGGAAGTGCTATGTTGTACTTCATGCAATTCACTGTGTTCTTGAACTGATCAAATTTGCCGGCTAGATTAGAGAAGACAGAATAAAGTAAAAGAAAAAAGTCTCTCGAAAACTGTGCTAAATGGTTCCATGGGAAGAGAGAAAAGGCCTATTTTCACTCAGGTAGTTAGAAATTGGCAGTAGCTATGGGCTTTTTGAGCTACAGTACATGATAATCTGACTCCAAAGTTCACTGCCATTGTGTATCACTGTCAGGTCTGGCAACTTTTTTGACAGTACATGATGGTTATGAAACTTTTACCTGAAATAATATAGGGACAACAAGATTTTGTAAACTACTTAGCATAGCCAGTGGAATACTGCATAGGAACCATGGTTTTCCTGTGAAAAAAATGCGTAGCTCTGACTGCTTCTAATGTCACATTGCACTATAAGATCATAGTTATAAAAGTATAAAAATAGCTTCGCTGACAATTAACTTTCATTTTTAATTTCCAGTGACTTAATTTTTCTTTGTAATTTCACTGAGTCTTTGTAATTGGTGTTTTTTGATAATTGCTTTATTTTAGATGCTATTAATATAAGCACCTTTGAAAAGGAAACTACTATTTTATTTATTTTTTTCTTTTTTTGGAAATTTACATTTCTTTTACAGTAAAGGATTGGAAGCTGTTCTAGATTTCCTTGGCAAGTTTGTTTATTTGTGCACGTCTTCAAAAGTTGCAAGATGAATGAGTTTATACAATCAGAAGATTAAAATAAAATATTACAAGCCTCTCATTTGTGATTGCATGTTTTCTTCTTCTTTGGTCTGGTAGGAGAAACCACACAGAATTGCGCTGGGATTCAGGGCAATGTATCAGTACTTATGACTAAATGGAACTTGGTGTATTTTGGCAGGACTGTATTCAAGCTGTTTATATATGTATCTGTTACAGGTTATTGACTTAAATTTATAACTATGCAAAATATGGTGTTTGTAAGTTATCTCAAAACTATATTTTGACTGTATGTACTGTTCACTAGTTATGTCATTAACTGCAAGTAGCATGACTCAAAACAAGCAGATCTATAGCATGAAACAGTTGGTGCCAGAGACCCATCATCCTACTTGTATTTATTTTAAGGATGTTAATCTGGACTATTTTTGAAACTGGTGTGATAAATTGCCTGCATTTGATACAAAATTTTGTCAGGAACTTTGCTATGTGTATTTTTTTCTCATTTATTATCCCCAGGAACAATTTGAAATGACTGAAAAGCAGCCACGATAAGTGAGAAAACCATTCCTGAAAAGCTGGTTATTTTTCCTCTCCCCTTTGTCCTTTTCTATATGTAATACTTTGCTACAGCTTAATCTGAAAGCTGGAATAATTTCTTCTCTAAGCAAGAATATGTATTTTATTATAAAGAAGATAATTCTTTATATCATGCAAGTCAGAACATTAATTTCATGCAGTTGAAGAACAGTTTTCCCATCTACTAATCCAGAAAGCACCAAATTCAACTAATTTTAAATATTAACTCAAAAAAATATATTGGGTAACTTTTGGTGGTTTGGGGGTTTCCTTTTTGTCCTCCTGACTTGAATTCACGTTATTGTATGTCAATGGCCCAAGAAGGTCTAATCAAGATCATTCCAATATTGTATTGTGCGACATGTATTATGAATTTTAAGATACAGCCTCAGCATCACAGAACATAACATTTAGGCTAGTGAAGAAGTAATATGGATAAGCAATCCTTAGACTGGCTGAAGCCCAAGTCAGTAGTAAGATTGGAGAAAGAGCCCTGTGGTTTTCTCTAGGCCTTGATCTAATTGATCATCCTGCTCTCAGATGCATGAGATGCACCTTTACTGCTGGAGATGTGAGGAAATCTTACTATAAAAAACAACGGCAAAACAAATCCGAAAATCCTCTCTTTTCTTTTTGTTATAGGTTTTGACATTTAAAACCTTTGAAAAATATGGGTATGTATGGAAATATGTTATTTATATTCCATCAGAGAGTAACAGTAATTCCAATATAATGGCAAAAACCTCTTTATTGCTCAGGATCATGCATTTTCTTCATTTTGTGATATATTGTATGGATTTTTGGTGTAACTACACTTTTTGATCTTATTGAATATAATTTATATGTTGTCTTATAGAAAATTTGTTTCACAATTCATTAATTATTTACTATTACTTGACCTTACAGTACATAAAAAACCCTATCCCATAACTGTAATTTCAATTCTCTCTAGTGTGAAATCAATCACATTCCACATCTTTTATATTATTTAAAATGTGAATGATGAAATTTTCTTGTTCATTTCTCTGGAGTTACTGGGACCTTTGAAACTTTAGTGTGTAGGAAATAAGCAGGGTGACCCTTGCAAACCTGAGTAAACTACCGATTAAATTGCAAATGGCACAAAAATGTTTGGAATAAAAGAGCTGTCCCTTTTTGTAAGTGGCTGATGCTCAAGAAAGTCAGGTGCTTTTAAAAAACATGCTGTTAAAAATTGGTACCATAGGATTATTTTTTTTCTTTTGTGTATGAGTAATATATAGATTATTACATAGCTATTATTTACTACTTCCTCCCTGTCTCTACAACCTGATACTGAAATAGGTTATGCTAACGATACAAGTTAGACTAGTCTGGTTTTTAAAGCTGGTGGGAGCTCTGGCAATTGGATAACTGAGTAGTTCACTTCTGATACTAGTGTTCCCTGTACTACATGGCTAAGGTGGTATGTATTATGTTTATATTTGCAGTTCAGAAACAATTTATGAATGTAATAGGAAGTAGTCCACAGTAAACAGGAAAATGATGAAAATCATGTTAGTGATACTGAGCTACAGTTTCAGATTACTTTGAGAGTCATTTTTAAAAATACATGAGTAGATAAAAGAAAAAGAAACTGGTAGTGCACTTGAGATTTGGAGGGTATAAATACTTCTTTTTTTTTTTTTTCTGGAAAACCACAATGGAAGTATTATCACAAAGCATAGTCTTGAAATGATATTTTAAACAATAGAAATATGTTTATGGAACAAATTATATTAGTACCTCATCCTGCATAAGCACAGAAAAGACTTCTATCCTTCTCAAAAAATCCTCTTATTATTGTTAAAGAAAAATTCCTTTTCTTCCTTTTGCCTACATCAATGCATGTGTGTGTGTGTATCTATAAATATATATATATAGAATATAATTGCTCTATAGGATAGTTTATCAACAAAATACTGGTTTTCCACCATTTTTGTGTCAAAAATGTCAAAGTTGTATGTTTTAAACCATAATCATATTGCAATATATAGTACTCTATGCAAACTTCCAACTACAGTAATATATAATTGTATTAAGCAAAAGCCATTTCAGCCATTTGTATATGAAGATTAGGTATAATTAACACTATTCAGTTTTACTGAAATGACAAATATGATGATGATTTTTTTTTATGTAGATTTTCCTGATGCACAGACATAGGAAAAATTGTGAGTATATGTAATATACAAGGAAATAGTTTACTTTCTTGAAATATACAGTACAGTACATAAATGGTGTTTTGGAAAAATAGTAAAATAAAAAGTATAATGCTATTTTCCTAAGCCACATTTGCTAAATGCAGACTTTTGCAAGGTCAGCAGTTATCATGGAGTTGAATAGAAATGGCTTCAGTGGCTTTAACTTTACCAGTGCCCTTGATGAGGTGCAGAGTTGTCAGTATTCTCGTAAAATTCCTCAGTGATGGCTTCTTCTGTTCTCTTTATTTCCTTAAGTGAACATCTGTCTAATTGTTCACCTCCATTGCTTTAGTGCTTTCCTCATGCTTTCTCTGTTTCCAGACAATAAACTTTATTTTCTTCATAAGAATTCAGTCTACGCAAGGGTATTAGGCAGCTTGTTTGCACCTTTTAATTTCTGGAAGTTTTCCAGAAGGGCTTTTTGCTGTAGTTCCAATGGGTTCATCAGTGAATCATGTAACATAATGCAGCATTGTGTTTGGGTTTTTATCCATTACCTTCTGTTTATAAACATCTGCTTAGAAATTTTCTTTTTGATTTTTTGTTAATATGTTTTACATTTTTGCATGTGGCATATGGATAAGATATACAGTTACTGCTATTTTTTCAGGTGTTCGGGTACGTACAGCCAGTATTTACCTTAAAATTTGGAAAAAGCCTAAGCTATTAGCTAAAAAGGCATTTAAAAAATTAAGGTAAATTAAAAAATTAAGTCATTTATAAAATTAAGGTAAAATATATGCCAATTATTTAGCTATGTGACAACATCTGTTAAATTAAAATATTTGTTAAATTAAAATTAATTTAATAATTGAATTACTACATTTAGGAGTGTCATTAGCCCTTGTGGCTGCAGAACTGCAGAAAGGATCTAAAAGTCTTTCTGTAGAGAGAGTGTTACTCACAGACTTACTGTGCTGCTTCTCTTCAGTTCTTTGTGTTTCAGGCTTCTTTTCTGAAAGGGAAATAAGGAAAGGGAGTTTTTTTGTTTGTTTGTTTGTTTTTTTCCCTTGTTTCCCCCACCCTCTAAAACATAAAACATATTTTATGTCCATTTATATCAATCATTTTATATCAATCTTGCATGCTATTCAGGCAGATTTTTAAAGTTAAAATTAGTTTTTTTTATTATGCTTTTCTTGCTGCTTCACTTGCTGTAGTAGCAGCACTTCCTTGTTTTGTATGTACAGATATTGTAAGAATATAATACTAAGGTACATGTATAGTCTCCATCCGTGTAACTACATTATTCACTGGCAATTTTTCTTTAGGAAATTCTATAAGAAAAGTAAGTATAATAGTAAGTAAGTAGGTGAGCATTGACAGTCCCACTGCTGCATGATACAGTTTTTCTGGAGTCCTTTTGTTATCTGTAGATCAAAACTTTATCCAAAGAAATCACACATGTTTGATAAAAGAAAACCTCAGATTTTTAGGATGACAGTACTTAAAAATGAGGCAGTTTATTTTGGACTTCAACCACATTTATGCTAAAGCTGTTTTTAACATTCTTAATTATTAGGACAATGTGACATGGCCTTATGACCCCTTCAGTCTGTGTCTGAACACAATCAGCTTTTTGCATCTGTAAAATACATGGTCTGGACTTTGATCAGGGATTTTTAGGCATCCCTGGAATTACATTAGGTTTTAAATGATGTGTTTGGTTTTATATCTACATTGTTGATGACAAATAGAACAAAACGACTCCTGAAACGGGCCACATATCCACAGAAATTTAATTCCAGTCTTTGTATTTATTTTGTTCTTGTTTTCTTTGTCACATAATATTTTATTTCCTTGAGAAGAAATTACAGAAAAATATCCTATTTGTGTCATCAGAACTCAGGTAGCATGATGTCAGGTTTCCATATTCTAGTACTGTTCAAATATGCCTGATATTTTCTTGTACATGCAGAAAGACTTAATATTATTTCATCAAAGACTGTATTTTCTGTATTGAGTGTATATTAAAAACCTGATCCTGCCAACCCTTATTTCTACAAGAAATCTTTACTAATGTGATTCCATCCTTTTATTTCACTTTCTAAAATTACATGCATAGCAATGTGACCTGAAATGGTATCATTTTGTATGTATCTCTTAGGTAGGGGATGGGAACAGTTGTGGAAACAAAAGAAAGAACTTGTATATACATTTACTTCTTTGAGAATACTGTCCTATAAAATAGATACTTATTTTTATCCACAATAAATAGATTATATTGTTTAGAGCTAGGAGTTTATAAGCCGTGAACTGTCAATTAAAATGTCTTAAGAAGATACTTACTCATTTTGTTTCATTTCCTTGTTTGTCTAATGTATTAATGTCTACTTATGTTAAAGCATCCTGAAATTATTCATGATTAAAGAAGTAATGTTGTTTAAAAACGCGTATTTGTGTTTTCCCAATATTAGGAGTGTGTGTATGTGTGGAAATTGTACCTTAAATCTATTGGCAAGCCTCACGGATGTACTTCATAATAGCTGCAATGCATTTTTAAACCTGCAGACGTCACTATTCTGCCAATTAATTGTGCTGAACTAAATGTGCATAGAGCACATTTAAAATATATATTGCATCCATCTAGCAATTATAGCACTTTGTTTTTAATCTGAAACAATTTCATCAGATTTATTTTAATATTGTTACTTCTTTTTCAGCATTCCACTACAGGAAATACTAAGCTTTCCTTTGAACTTGTATAAGCCATGTCCTAAGCCTGTCTTTAATTATTAGTTATTGTTGTTTCAATACAGATTTATGAACTATTTATTTTGTGTCATATAACATACCATTTTTAAGCAACATTTTTCAATCTGAACATAGCTTCCAGGAGGGCAAGCTGCCCAGAACATCAGTGATCTCACAGTTATTACTTTGTGTCATATATAATCTTGTTTTTTCCTGCAACAAATAAATCTTAGGGCCTCCCTGCAAAAAACATTTGTGGTTACAGTATAATAAAAATAAACCGTTTGTCGTGACTGCAGCTGACATTTATCAGCCTATTTGTGGGTGCTCTTTCTCTCTCTGTATAATATGGAACATAATTTGTCACTTTGTAAATACATTCCAGCCTAAATCCCTGCCAGCATCTGTTAGTGTTTGAAGGATTAATGCACTGCACAGTGCATGTCTGCACTTTCAGGCAACAACATAGCTTATGATTATGGATCATGAGAGAACAGGGGAAAAGGGTTCATTTTGTATTTACTTAAACATTGTTGCCCTTTTGACCATCATGCTTTTCTCGTCTTGCCTGGCATCTGTAGGAAGGATGCTAACATTTTCTGTATGTGCAAAGTATTGATGTGAAATCCTGCTGTGAGTTTTATATGTCAGCTTATGCATAGCAGTATATATAAGATAATGTATCTTTAATGTTGTAGATGATTAACAACAATAATACAGTATTGCAACAGTGGTGTTACTGCTGCAATCTGTTTAGAAATACTCGTTCTTTCTCCAACTTCTGTCATTTCCAAAAAATCCATTGCCACCTCTATTGCATATTTCTCAACAACCCATTGGTTTATTTAATCTTAAGACTTCATATTGAGCAAGTTTTTAGAAGTGTGTACTTTGTAAATTATCTCAATGCTGTTTGCCTTGTTGCTGCTTTGACAATGTGTTCTGCTATCACTTCAAATCTTTCAGAATGAAAAGAATTGAAAGCATTTGAATAGGAGGCTCTCCACAGTCCAGATCCTGTTACATGTTCCCAGGCTCCCTCTATTATTCTGTAAACAAGAAGATATGTTTATTAGAATAGTAAACCATACACATGTAATATATTGCCAAGATTATTTGAGATTCCCCAAGATAAATTCAAATGAGCTTTACAGGAATGAGGTTTGGAGATGGAATGAAACGATCTACATCCAGAGAAAGAAAAAAAAGCAGCTAAAAGTAGGCTTCCAAGGAAATACCAGCAATTCATGTACATTAAGAGCTAGACAAATTCCTACTGCCAAAACCTATGGTAGATATTTTTTTAAATGCATGTAATTTCTTGTTATTGAAGCAGATGTGTACTGCGTGCAATGAAACCATGTGCATCCAAGAAAAATCAGGGACATTTGGAGCCTGTAAATTGAAGTATTCCGAAATTATAGTCTAGTAATTTCTGAGTATCTTTTTTTCTTCTGTATGGTTAAGGAATAAATAATTTTAAAAACGTTCCTTGGAAACTGACTTTCCTTACTCTCTTTAAGTATGACTTAGGATTGTTGTGGTGTAGTTTATTTCTCTGAAGATATTAATTTCAAAAAGAAATGCAGATGTTTTCCTTTTTTTTTTTTTCTTTATAGTTGTCTTCAGAAGATATAAAGGGCCAAATTTGCAGAGATATTGGTCTAAGAGTTAGCTAATGTACAGATTGTGAAATAACATAATATTGCTCATAGTACTGGTATTTATTGCTGAAGAAAATAAAATATATTAACACCTGATAAAAATTGAGTGGCCACAAAGAAAGAGATAAGTGTATTTTGTATTTCCTTTTATAAGTAGACATTTACATGGAAATAGATACACAGTTCAGAAATATTGGGGATTTAAAATGACTGATTGCATAACTGAGAAAGCACTTCCATGTCCAACTCAAATATACAAACTGTACCTAGAGACTTCACATAGTAGTATTTATAACATAGGTTTTAAATTATAAGTAAATTAAGTATTTGGCAGAAGGAAAAATATTACTGTGAATAGTGCTTTGTTTAAATGGGAAGGCCAAGTGCTGGGTTGGTGTAAGGCATTCTCAAAAGCTGGAACTCCTTATCAGGTCTTCTTTATTATTCTTTCATGTCTCTTGTCTTCAGAATTTAAATTTGCTCATTTGTTTTCTTAGTTTTTATTTTTTTTGCCAGTTGAAGATCCAGACTTCTTTGTTGCTTTTATAATCACATTGAGCTTAATAGTTAAATCTCCAATTCAGAAGTTTGTTTTAGACCATCATTTGTAGGGAGCTACAGTTTCAGCTTTAAGGCATGCATTTGTAATACAATCACACTTCAGCTTGATGGCTTCAGATTTTTCTGAAGAGGCCTCCTACTGCTTTAAGTTGCAGAAGACGGTAAAACCAAAAATATTTCTCTGCCAAACATCCATATATGTACTGCAGAAGGGGTGGAGAAAAGGAAAATAATCATAATGAGCTATTCTTCATGGTAAAATGTAGGTCCGAGGATGATCGGTAATCCTAACAATGTGTAGACTGATTTTGACCCATTTGGTCTCCAGAGACATGCTATTCATTGAGTTGGATGAAGGCAACCACTGCTGGAATTGCATTTTTGTGGAGGACATGAAGATCTTGTTACTTAAACAGGAACAACCAGGTTTTATAAGATCATTATTTTGAGAAAGTTAATTTGCAGCATGAAAACGTATTCAACAGGACTGAGCAAGATGAGTACTAGAATAATTTGAACCAGTAAATTATAACTAAAATATAGGTAAAACAAACATGTTGGGAAATAGTGAAATCAAGCATTACATTTTCTTTCCAAAGAAAGAAACAAAATCCTTTTAATCTCTGATTGTAATGAAGAATCACAATCAATCCCAGTTATTTCTTTGTAGATCACATGTATTGGTAATAAAATAATATTTAGGTAATTTTTTATTATGTGTACCTCTTCTCTTGCATAAAGTTAGTGAAAATTTGAAAGTAATATAGAGAAAATTCTGATATGGGGTAAAGAAAAACTAGAAAAATTAGTGTAAAACTGTTCAACCATGATCTCTTCTAATGGACTTTAAGGTATCTCAAATGTAGCATAAGAATGTATTATTAAAGCATCTAGTATGTGCATTTGGTTACTTTTGAGGCAGTTAAGATTCATTTGTCCCACTCAGTTCCATGAGAAGTAAATGTATAACATTCAAAGCCCACAACAGTATGAAGCTGGCATTACATAAATACAGTTTTGCATGAAGTACCAAATGTTGAATACATTAGGTACAATAATACTTACAGTCCTAATCCTCAGTGAAAGCCTTTTTCCCTATTATGTACCTCCATAAATAGTGCATGGTACTGGCTATTGACTGTCATAAGCTGTGTGTCAAATTGTCAGACATGCTTCTAAAACGTCTTCTACTTCGTCCTCAGCACGGAAATGTGGTTTTATGTGGGCATTGCTTGTCATATGCTGAGTTTTGGGTATTTGTTCATTTTACCTATTTTAAGATAAATCCATAGTCTTTTCATCAGTTTTGATACCAAACTCTTTTTCTTTTTTCTGAAGATTTTCTATTTCTCACACTGCATAAAATAATTATTTGCATACCATGTCATCAAGATTTTTTTTTTAATCAAAGCAAACTTTTTAATTTTAACCAATTTATTATGGTTTCAGTCCTTCAAAGTCAGATATTTTAGTTGTTGTGCTGTGTATTCAGTTTTGAGTTAAGGGATTTTAAATGCCAGATATATACATGATACCTTCTGAGAGTAAAATTAGGCAGTAAATTATCTAGTGTCCACTATGTTACCTTTTAAGTAGCCCCTCACAAAATGACTTGTACTTACATGAGATACAGGGACTACAGCATATTTATTAAGACTCTTCAACTCTCTATGAAACTGGAGCAGTCAGAAGTAATGGTGTCTGCTGAAAGATTCTTTATCATATGAATTTACTTTTAGTCATCTATTATTTATTTCAGCTATTTTATATGCCATTATAATAAATATTATGACAGAGAAAGCTTTTATGCCTCAACTTATTGTACTGCTCTTCACTTCCTTGCAATCCTTCAGGAAAATGTAGCTGTGCTTTACCTATATTTAACGTAAATCATCACTTACATTTGAATGAAAAATTCACTATGAAAAAGGGCTCCTTCTTCAATACCAAGACACAAATGCACAATCATGTTTACTGCCAAACTACTCTACCATGCAGTGTTCATTTTTAAACAGTTTTTAAGCTGTAAAGTGAATACATTGCATATAGTGAAATTGCTTGCTTTCTGGATGTTTTCACTTTCTTGTTAGTTTCTGCCTCAATAAGCATTTTTCTAGCATGAGTGCAAAATATAACCAATTGCACTTAAGCATTTTTAATATTTTTACTTCAATAGGGAGCATCTTGCATACAAACCTAAACAGACTTTTTGCTGGTGTTATTTCTATTGAGAGCAACAAAACTTATTTGAAAATATTGATAAAATGGTTTTAGAATCGGGCATAAAACCATCAAATACAAGATAATTTATTTTTTTTTTTCTTCGCATTTTTCACAATGCAATTCTGTTGTTAGAAGAGAACTTGTTAGGAGCTAGAGAATGATACGCCTTCGGCTCTTTCTTCAAAGACAGGATGTTGGTGCCTAGACATTGTTAGCCTCCAACTGCTCTTTGGGCTTCATGAAATGCAAATACTCCCCCTCCAAACCGCGCTGTTTCAGTTGGTTCCAGTTGTCATTGTTTTCACCAGGCTCAGCAGACCACGAAAGCTCTACCCTCTTGTGTGCATTCTCCTTTCTGCCAGTTCGCCAAGTTGGTCTGTCGGGTTGAGAAAGTTGATCCGGCTGTGACTGGGATGGTTGTCCTGGGGGATCTGCAGCCAGGGTACCAGCTTGTTTTGCACTGGCTCGTTATAGGCACCATATTGGTATGCTGCTGTGATTTAGAAGTGAGCTCTCTAAATTCTTGTACACCTGTTCTGTTATTTAGTTTCACCTTCAATAATGTAATTGAAAATAAAGTAGTAGAGGGAGCATTAATATCTTTAATCAACTTAATACAAAAAATCTGGAGTATTCTGCCTTTGTGTGTTGAATATTATGAAGTCAGTTTTAAGCTTGATCGTCTTTTGTATTTGGGAAAGTGACAAGTCCCATTTAAGATTTCTTAACATAAAATGAGGCATAATTCAGTACCAAAAGTATATGAAGTGAAATGGTGAGAGACATCAACATAATAAAATTATGACATGTTAGATCAGGATTTGCAGTATACCATTAGCAATTGGTTCTGACTGGGTTACAGTTATCATGCCTTTGAGAAAAAAAAAAAAATAATAATAAAAGTTGTGTGTTTTCTTTTTTTCTTTTTTTTTTTTTCTTTTTTTTTTTTTTTTTAAATACCGCAATATGTGCATATGTGCTTCTGACACATAGAGGGAACACATTGTAACAAAGGTAATACTGAGCTACTTTTAAAAACAAACAAAATATTCATATTTGTCACTGATTAGAATTATTCTTACATTATTAAAAATGTAGCTTGCAAGTATGTTGCTTTTTAAATTTCTTTATTTTTATTTTTTAATTGCAACAGTAAGAGAGAGGAAAAATTTGGAATGAAAATGGATTGATGCTAAAGGCTTAGCATTTGACGTTCTCAAGCTACAGAAGGAACTGATGGTCTCTGTGGAGTGAGAAGTGCTTGAATCTCAGTTTGCCAAGAAGAGTTTGAAACAGAAAAGTTGGGGAGCTTGCCAAAGCCCACAGTTCCTTCCCCAGTTACTGTTTCGAGAAAATACTCAGCTTGGCTTTTTGCATGCCTTCATAAACTTGGGTGGCATGTTCTCCTGTGAGTGCTTTGGATGCGGCATGCTCCAGGTTCTTCTATTAGGAAAACAGAGCAAGTGTGTGTCTCCTGTGTGGAGCACACCTTGTGCACATATGAAGCTGTTGGTGTCAGCCTTTTTAAAAAAGCAAAAGCAAGAAGAATATTGGAAAAAATTATTTTGTCATTTGCTTCTGCTACCTCTTCAATAGAAAAAATTACTAAAACTATGGCTCTTTGTGCCCTCCCTTTTTAATTTTCCTCAGATCATTGTCAGTGGTTTCTTGAATTCCTTAACAAATATTTTCTTTTATCTTTTTCTGCAACCATATGTGTATCAAAACTAAAAGGATAAGAAAGGGGGAGTAGTGTTAAATTGTTTGAAATAAACTATTTTACTGGCTGAAGAAAATGAAGCATGAATTGAAAAGATGGTCTCATTTCATTTTTGGAACTTATACCAAAAAGACAATAATTATAATTTGCATTTACTATCTAACAGTTAACCACTTATCACTTTCAGTAATTTTTGATTTTGAAATTTTTGATCATTATATCTTCAATACATTTATCCAAAAATCCAGGGCAATTTTAGTCTTTTTAATTTCTATTTCTGAAAGTGTTTTGGAGTAATCATACTCTTTTTATTTTTATTTATTTATTTTTTTGAACTTGAATTGCTAGGACTTCTTTTGCATTCTTGGAATCGGTAGCAGAAACCTAAAATCTGACACCAAGAGCAAAAGCATTACCTAAGCAATACCATGTGGACTTGAATCTGTGTCCCCAAGAAGACAGTAACTAACAGCTTGTGGTATAGTCTGCTGAACTACTTGACAATTAGTTTTATTTTTTTGATCCCCCTTATGCCCCTGTATTTATAGCATTCTTGTCCTTTTCCCCTCGGGAGAAGCAGGAAAATGTTTCATCTGAGGAAAGCAGAAGCGAAATAAACCCAGCTATGCATACTACTTCTCTATGAAGTAAGCAGCTTTGATCTGAAGAGTTGTTATGCAGCTGTATTGCGTAACGCAAGGCAGCATCGACTTTCTCAAGTCTCTGACCTTCAAACAGAAGAAAACATTTACCCAGTGGGGCAAAATGAATCCCAGGACTTGAATGATGTGTGTCTTGTGAGGGTGAAAAGACTCTTCATAAGGATGTTGTGTTTAACATTTTCAGATTCCATCAATTGATACTTCCTGATGGGAACTGAAGCTGTCAAAATTTTGGCTATATTAAGTCTGGCTGGACTGGGACAAAAGGAATTTGACTGACATTCTATTTAAACCCAACCTGCAAGGTAACTGTAGCAGGCAGAATGGGTGCTAGTGAAATAAATAACAAAAAAAAAAATGCAGTGAGAAAAGCACCAGATGCAATGAAACAGAGATTGGATGAATTGCTTAAACTTGGAGATAATGGGAGTGCTATTCTTGGCTACCTCTTGTGCTGATACACATACCTCTTTTCAGTTCCTCCAAAAATGCCCATTGTATTACTTTGTAATCACAGTAGATCTCATTGCACCATGCTGCTAAATCTACTATTGCCACTCAAGTGCTGCCTTTGGCTACATAGCACCACAGTATCTGCTCATCTTTTTCTTCTTCTTTCTTCTAGCAGTGCTAATAACCAGTCTAAATGACGATGTATAGTTATATGTAGCCATATATACATGTATGTATATACGTATGCACAGTTATAGGTAGCAAGTTGGAATAGCAGGAAATGTCCCTCTAGTTTCTTTTCTCCTGAGTGAGAAGCAGATTGGACTGAAGGTTGGCATTTCTAGGTTTGGGGGGGATTTACAGGGCTCTTGCTGGCTTCCTGTAGGTGCCAAAGTTTGTGAGATGCAGAGCAGCACTGATCCTAAACGTGAAGGCAAGCACAAATGCACATGTACATCGTTGCATTTTGCAGAGGATGTCTTAAAGTAGTGTTTGCGGAAGAACTAAAGACTGCTGGGCATTGCAGTGCAGAGACATGATGCATTCACATAACCGAATCAAGTGAAAGCAATTTCAACGTTGTGACTTGGAAGGGCAGAGGTCCACTTGATCCTGGCTGATTGGCCGTTGCAATGGAAATAGACTTTTGGTTCATTTCTTTCTCAGGTTTGGAGTGTAAGCATTTCAAAAGGTACGTGGGCAGGGATCTTGAAGTAGAAAATATGAAAAAATGCTGTTTGGCTGGTGCCTGAGATGAGCACCTTGAGGTTAACCTGTCATTTTGTGGCATTGTGCCTATTTGTGGCATTTGCACCTATTGTGGCATTGCGCCATCTTCTAGATGAAAAGTTGGCTTTAAGATCATAAACAATATCTTTAGAAAATCTTCTACCCTGGTAAACTCTTACTGTATGAAAAACTATGTAGGCTTACAGGTTGATTTCTGCACTTATTTTATGTTGTCTTTTTTATTACTTGCTGTGAACAACAGATTGTTTTGGGTTAATATGTACAAGTTTGAATTTAGCTGGGTTTTATTGAGTATTTACTGAATATATTTCTGTTGGCATATACTTTAAAAATGTTTGCATTAAGAATAATGCTTACTGTACCTTTTATTTCATGACTTACATGGGAGTTTCACCAGCTAAATGGAAGGAAAATGATACCATATTAACCTCAAAACTACCTTGTGTCAATTTATTGTATTATTTAAAGCTATGCACTATATGGTGTATATTTTTAGCAGAACCACAACAATAAAATGCTATTTTTGGCACTGAATATTGTGCTCATCAATTCTTTTTGATGATTTGTATTCACTTTGGTGTTGAACAAGAGAATCAGACGTTTCATAACAGGTATATATGATACTGTGAACTAAACAAGCTGTTATTTATCTTTTATTTATTTATTTTATTTTTTCTTCTTTCAGCATAAAGCCAAGGTAGAAGCAATGACCTTAGACCTTGCTTCTCTTCACAGTGTGCAGCAGTTTGCTGAAGCATTCAAATCCAAGAATGTGTAAGTACTCAGAAGATTATATTTAATAATTTCTTGTATTTTCAATGTATTTATGAGCTGAGAAAAATTGGCAGCATTCACCATAGTTGGTCTGATCAGAAACTACAGTAGATGAATGAGACTATTTGTTTTCATCTTAAAAAAATTATAGTAATTACACTTCTCTGACTATTCAATGTGTAGCCCCGGCTTAAGCTTAAACGGGGGCATTGATACCCCTATCGTTATTGAGTAGGGCCAAAGATGAACTGTAAAAAAAAAACAGCTTAGGTCACTTTTATCAGTTTTGCTGTAGTTTGCAAGGGTTCAGAGACTTGTCTTGCTTTCTTGTCTAGCCTTCTCTCTCTCTCTCTTTTTTTATAAATTATAAAAAAACATAGCCCTTTCAGCCAAAACTTAGCAATAGGCCAATTTATATTGCAATAATCAAGTTAACTTCCAAATGGCTGGTTTAATTTAGCTTGACAAAACAACCATCTTTCAGTTGAAGAAATGATTTGAAATTTCTAAGTATCAGCTCTTGACAATGAATTCTACATGTGGTGCTTTTATCCAGTTTGTCCAAATGATTGTTGTGACTGTTCAAACTTAGCTTTTTTTCTGCAAATATTTTTGTAACACATACACATTACTGTACCTGTGAAGAGCATATGGCCTCTTGGAAAGCTTTGAAAATATATTGTCTTTGGGGAAAAAAATCATATATATATGATTTTTTTTTTCACTCTTTAAATACTGCCAAAGCTAAATCTCACTTGGATAGACAGATGACATTTTAGTACTTACCTGTCTTTCAGATTCAAAGAATTGTCAAAACTGAATTCTAACACAAGATTCTTTATTGCCAAAATCCTTTGTAACAAAGTTTTCTTACCATACAGCATCTTCATATGTTCAAATTTTTTTGAAGTAGAAAGAGAAATCCTTGCAGTATTATGCTTTGATACCAACTCAGTTTCATAACTTAAGAACAGTAATTGTTCTAATTTAGAACAGAAAGATTAGAAAGAAATTTAATTTAATTCCTTCATGCTTTTAATATGCTACATTTATTTAAAAACAGGATATGGTACAGTGAAAACTACCCTTTTTTCAAATGTAGCTCTTGATTTGTGTGTTGCCAATCATATCAAATGGTCATCCTATGTAGTCCATTTGGTATGCATGTTATAAATCCTTAGAAGTGAACTTCTGTTTTACTTCTGTTAGCATATATTGTTTTACCACTGTTTAGCTGTATTGCCAGTGATGGACAGATTTTACTGATGTTTCACTCTCATTTTAGTTTGAAAAAATTTAGTAATAGAAAACAGTCTCTGTCTGGCCTTTAGATATTTCTGTCTTGCATCTGTGCTTAGAAGTGTGTGTCTGGCAGAACTACTCTAAGCATTATAGGAAAATCTAAGGTCTGCATCTAGGGTCTGTGAAACTTGTGGGGTTTTGACAAAAATGAATTTCCAGCTATATTTTGTTTAAACGCTGAGTCTGGATGGAAACCAGACCCCACACACTGCCTGTGGCTGTAGGTCTTTTATCTGATGCAGATACAGAAGAGTTACCTTACAATCATCTGCACTGGCAGGAGAATGGACTGGAAGACCTACTAGGTTTTTCTGGCTCTGATTTTTTCTGATTTAACTATGTCTGGATATGGTCAGAAAAGCAATTACATAGCAATAGCATCTTATTACTGCAATGCCAGTCCTATGTGTTTTCCAGCCCTAATGTGCACTAACTACTTTTGTCTCTGTTTGTTTGTTTTGCGGTCGTGTCTAGAGGCCTTTGTCAGATCAGTGATTCCTTTGCATCAGTAGCTTTTTGAACAATTGAAAAAAATCTTACAGGCTTCAGTGATAGGCTGAATCTTTTTTTTTTTTGTGCTTTGGCAAGTCCATAAGCTGGCAAGTCCATAAACTTTCATAAGGCTTTGGTATCTCTGCTTTCATGTACCTGTATGAGAGGACACACTGTCTTATGTTTAGTTCTGAGTTTTATAGATCTCGGTTTCTTGGGCAAAACTACAGTAATTTGTTAAGTGTGAAGGAGAAATTGTATATGAACACACATGCTTTTCAATAAACACGTGCACTTTTATTTCTCCAAATACACAGTGAAGAGGCCTTTACTATTCAGTGGTGAACATCTTAAACCTCTGGGAGCAGCCAGTTTTCTTGTCTGCTTAATTTCTCTATTCTACCATTGCTTTCTAAGACACTTCTTAGTGTCTTCTTATTCTACACTTCTTAGTGTCTTCTTATTCTACAGAAACTATTGGTCTTGGTGCCACCTGACCCAATAGGTGAAACTTTATAAAACAGAGAGTAGATTTGCTTGTCTTTTGAGATTCTGCTCATCTGAAACACTTCTGGCCTGGATACTACATCTTGTCAGCACATAAATGGATATTCTCATAACTGTATCACAGCTTGGGAGCAGGTTCTTCCCTGGCTGATAGCTATTGGAAGACAGTCTTAAAGGACTGTGTGTCACTGATCTTCTCCTGAATGAGAAAGCTAAAATGGAACTAATTCAGAAGTATTCCTAAATTTCATCCACTTGAAGGATGAAAACCTATTGTAGCTGGGGAAAGGTTTCATGGTGGAAGAGGAAAAAATTGCTAAGATAGTAAATCACGAAAAAAACAAATTCTTCAATGTGCTTGAGAATCTGAGAGATTCTGGAAACTACCTGAAGAATGAAGAAATTTCAGCCTTTGTTCAGCAGGATTTTAACAGGGGCTGGTTGTGTAGAGAAAACAAATGATGCAACAGAGGGAGCTCTAAGAAAAACGTAAATAATAAACAGGAGGATAGAGTTACTCTGGAAGCAAACATTAAATACAAATCAGAGTAGAACTCAAGAGCTAAGAAGACATTCTTATTTGAAAGTAAAAATCAGATGATTCATCTTCAAGTTTTTATGCCTTGTAGATATTTGATAGGAACCTTTTATTCCTTTTTGGATTTGTTAGGTGTTGCAGCCTTGTCCATGGATAAAAATCGGGCTCAGAGTATATAAACACTGGTAAATTATGCTATATTCCTATAAATATACTCTAGAAAATCCTTTATCCACACAGAAAAAAAAGTTGTTCTTTTATTTCTGTTATCTACAGTCTTGAGTTGATACAGCTGTTACTTTTTGAGACTTTTTTTTTACATAGGCTCGAATTAAGTTTTGGGATAGAAGGCTTTTTACAGGTGATCCTAGATCCTATATTCTCATGATCACAGCAGAATATAAGTTTACCTTAGCAAGAGAACGATGCTCTCCAGTTTTTCTTTCTCTCTCAGTTAAAAAGATGCTGTGGGCAGAATAAGGTAAGTATAGAAATTGCAGTTGAATCTCCCAAAGTCTTCTGACAGAATAAAACAATATTGCTGATCTACCTCTTAGTTCATTATGGGACTGGAGCACAACTTGAACATGATGTGACTAATATATGAAATGTTAGTCTTACCTGATAAAAGATCGGTCCAAAGAGTTCACAGAACAAATTCTATATTGAAAGCCAATTCATTATGGTATGGTAGTACTGACTAATTTTAGGCTCTCTTGTAGTTTTGAAATGCAATGCTGTAATTTCTGTGATTTTTACTGTGATTTCTGGCATTCTTCTAATATCCCTGGCTGGAGAAACATTCCCCAGTGGGAATTTCTGCCAGCAGTGGATGACTTTCACCTTCCTTGTGAACATGGTGCTAGGGCTTGGGTGAGAGCAGGAAAAAGGCCTCAGTGCACCTAATGGCTAACTGTTCCAGTTATTTCTTCTAGCTTTATCTAGTCTTTCCCTTCTGCTATTTTCCAGCTCAGGCAGTTGATTGAATGTCTCTGTTACGGAAAATCAAATGATCTGTTTATAATAACGTTCTGGGCTAAGATGGATTTGGCATTAGCTGCTTTTTGTGCAGTTGGATGAGGCAGACAATCAAATCTTTCATATTAGGCTTTTGGAACTAGAAAACACTGAGTTGAATCTCCTCTTCATTGAGTGGGCACAATGTGAGGAATTATGGTTGGTATTAATCCCACTTTATAGACAAAATTACTGCCCTCCTGTGCTTTTATGCAATGTAGCATTTAAACCTAGCCAGCATCTTTGGTAGTTCACAGTCCGTAGGGTTTGGTATTGGTGCAGGAGCATGGATTTGTGGATGTGATGCTGTGGTATCTATTTCCCAGTCATCATGTATTTGACTAAAACCTCCATGCTTTAATTGGGAAGGAGGGCTAATGTTTCAGTTCCAAAATTTCCAAAATATGTTTTGACCTATTGCTGCCAATATTTCCAATCGTGAAGCATAGTGCTTGCCTGATCCTCAGCATAAGAACACTGACATGAGCAGAACAGTTAGTAGGTAGAACTGAGCAGTAAAGCTACACATGAAATTTTATGTGCCTCTTTAGTTTTGAGTGGTGCATAGTGCCACTTGGTTTGAATTAAAGTAATCTTCAGCCAAACCAATTTAATGTTCCCAGTGTTTGAAGGGGAAAAAAAAAAAGAGAGAAATTATCCTGAAAAAACTTGAATTACTCTAAAGACATAAAATAGCATTTGCCAAAAGCTACTACTGAGAATTTTCTGAATTGGTAGCAACAATTCACAATTATGCAGGACTTCTGTATGTAGATTTTCACTGCATTTTTTTTTTTTTTAAGAATTGGCGTATGCTAACAGTTTATTCATTTATGCTGTGTGTAGAAATACAGAAAAGACAGCAGTTATGAATTATGAGTCTCTGTTTGGAACCTTAGTCTCTTATTATTTCCCTAACCAGACCCAAAATGGTGAGGGCCAGATTTTCAGCTGGACTCCTTTACTGAGGCCTCAAACTCCATGAGTACATTCATTTTTCATGCTGCAAGCAGAAGTGTTGTGAAATCTTGTGGGTGCAATTAAGATTTCAGAGCCTGCTAAAAATGTACTCTAGAATACTCTTTTTCTGGATTTGCCTATATTGTAACTGACGTATTGCATGCTTGTTATTACTATATTTTAATTCAAATTTATTCACAATTAAATCATAGATGTGTGATAAATTCTGTTTGTACATATTCCATATGAGATCTGTTCAGCAAGTTCTTGCATAGATAACAAAGGATCCTGAAAAACTAAATATACGATTTAAATGAATTATTAGTGATATTATTATGCCATAACGTCATTAACAGTTCTGTAGTAGAAGTATCTTTGTTAGATACTTCTGATGTTAACTGATGTTAGAGACAATCATTGCCACTATATAATGTTGTTCAAAGTGTGAATATATTTTCTAACCATCACAAATCTTTGAAATCTATAGAAATATATTTTGTGAATTAAAGCTAGAAACAGTTGATCTATTAAATTTGTCTTTTGAACTTCCCCAAATATATAGCTGTCATTCTGACAGTGCTACTTAGACACAAGCTTCTGGATGACATTGTACGTTTTGAGATACTCAAAAATATTCATGTTGAATTAAGTATGGAAACATGCATAGTTCAGAAGTTACTGTTGCAGATAGAACGTATCTTAAATTTAAATAAGATCAAAGTTTGACTGCATTTGAAGCATTCATAATAATATTAGGATGAAACTTGTTTTTTCTTCCTGCACCCTCCTCCCCATGTGGTGGTACTGTGCCTTATTAAAGTCTAGGGATTGGCTTTCTGCATAAATACCTTTTTTCTTTCTTTCATTTTTTGTTTTTCTTTCCTTCTGTTTTTATGTTCTCATATACAATTACCCCATTGTGGTAGCATGTGTCAAGTCAAGTGGATCCAGAGACTGTTTCCAGTATTTTCTTAATTAAAAATCTCTCAAGTTTAACCCATCCCCCCTTTTACTGGAGGCAAGAGATCATGACGTTTCCACCAGATCACCTTAAATTTCTTCTCTGAATGCAAGAAATATCGCCTTCCTCAGAACATTTTGTTAAAGTAAAAATCTGTATTAAAATAAAAATAGAATTGACAGTTCTCTATCAGATCACCTATAATTACATCTGCAAAAATATTCAATGCTTTTGCACATTAACAAGAAGAATGTTAGGTGTTTTTTGCACAGTTTTATGACTACAACTGGTTTGTCTAAAATTTGTGAAATTACCACTTGTCTTTGGAGCATTATCCAAGTTTCTTCCTTAAGTTACAGACTCTCTTTCTTTTGCATTTGGCATCTAAAGACAGGGGACTGTTTCTGTTTCACTCAGTACCTGAATGCTTGCATTGGCTGTTTTGGTTGGCTCAGAAGACATCTAGCTCTTCAGCTTTGGAAACAAAATGGAGAGTGATAAATGTGACCAACTGCTTTTGAACTATTTTTTTTACTCCTCTTTAATGTGGTGGCAGGAAAATATTTGATAAAATCTCAGCCCCCAAATTTCAGCATAGTCTGTAATACTGATGGGAGTGCCACTCCCCAGTTGGCATCAGGGAGGATGGTTTGGCTATTGTTCATCTGTAGAGTTAGAGAAGACAGAGACCCTTGCTTAATTGCTGTGAATGCAACCATGGCATGGAACTGGACTATAATTATGAAATAATTTTGGACTAAGAAAGAAGACCAACTCGGTCTCCCATTCGTTATTTATTCTGGTAAACTGTGGGTGTGAAGATTAACAAATGGAGGAGTCTTCAGGTATGCTCAAACTCTCGAGTTACAGTGGAGGAACAAGGGAATGAATTTTCAGAGTCCAGGATTATTTATTTAAATAGGAGACAGGAACCAAATCTCTGCTCACAGGAAACAGCCCAGACCAAACTGTTAGTCATTCCTTCTTGCATATGCTGTATACCCAGTAGATATTGAATTATTTTCTGGGGAAAGAAAAAAAAAAAAAAAAAAAGTGGTTTCAGCAGAAGGGATTGAAAAGTTCTCTCTTTGCCCACCACCAGCAGAGTCTACAGTCTGGTGGTTAGAGTGCTCCTGAAAGCTAGGAGGTGGTTTGGATATTATCAGATCATTACACACAGCAGCATGTAATTACTATGTAATTACACAATGGGGATGGCATTGGTACCAATGGAAGCAGCATTCTGTAAAAAGTTGAGCTTGGCTTAATTCTTTAGGACTTTGAAAAGTGGTCTGTGAGGATCCAAAAGGAAAGGAGACACCTTGTAACAGGTTTGAAACGTGTTCTTGAGAAAATTTACCATTTGCTTTGTCCTTAAAATTTCTTTTCTGACTTATTTTAGCCAGGCATATGTTAAGACTGGGAATCCCCGGTGGCTTTCTGCTCAGCACAATGGTGGTTTTGGTTCCCATTCTGAGCTATGTGTTCATGTTCATGTCACAGTCAAAGACAAGTCCAAGGTAGCTCACAAATGTTTTGGATTCCAATTCTAAAAGTCTTAAGATGTGCTGCCTTTCTAAAAAAAAACAAACAAACACACACACAAAACAAACAAACAAAAACAAACAAACAAACAAACAAAAAAAACATAAGATGCACCAGCTGTGAAGGGTGTTTTCAGTACCCAAGGAAGTAAAATATATGTGACTTAATATGCCTGATTAAAATCTATTCTATTGCAAATAAAATAAGGATTTTGCAGCATTATAGCTTAATGGATTTTAAGGAGATCTACGTGTTTAATCAATGTTGTCTTCTAAAAATTCTGAAATATAAAGAAGAGTAGCTATTTAATTGCCTATACATTAAAATGTATTTAGTCAATTTAGTGAAGCTTTTCTATGGGAGGTAATTAAAACATATGAAGGTAGAGTCTTCTGGCACTTGGGTATGGATGCTTTACTGCTGATATTAGACAGGCCACGCATATGCCACATGCGTCTTAATCTTAGAATCCAAAAAATTGTGTTATAGTCTGCAAAGGTTGTATTTCTTCATTAGCTGTTCCCAAGGCATCAAAAATCCCAGAGGATGTCAAAGGACATTAATTTTTATCACAACATGGAATCTTTCAGGTCTGAATGGCAGCACACAGCTGCTGGGGGCTTTCCGAACTTGATTACAGCTCTATATATCTCTAGGCAAAACAGAGGAAGGAGTTGTCAGTGACAAGTGAAATGCTCAAAATGCATGAAGTGTTTTATTGTTTGAATGATCAACTGTGGTCTCTAGAATGTGTTCCATGGGGCTAGCTGTTTTCAATGGGAAATACCACAAATATGTAATAAAAGAAGTAATTGGCCTTTCTTGTGAATTGTAGCTTCCTTTTTTTCACAAGTACTTAGTGTGTGCAAAATAAATTTGTATCTTTGGAAGCACATGAAAAACCAACAAATCATTCCATGGTTACTGCAAAATGAATGTTCCTTTACAGCTGGCTTATGCTTATTAGTAACTGTTTGTGAATATTTGTAAATTATGCTTTGCTGTTGGGATTCTGAAAAAAACAGAGAATCATGTGTCCACTTTAAATAGACTTTTACCAGATTACCAGATTCCAAATATTTTCATTGCTACTGTCTTCTAAGTATCAGAGAAATAAATAAATAAAGTAAATTTTTGCAAGGTGTGGCAAATAATGGAAATAGGTGCCCACTTTATTGAGTCAGAGCTTGAGAAAAGGAAGAAGAGGATACAGAATGGAAATGCTGAAATGTTGAACATGTACAGAAATTAAGTTGCAGAGCCCTGTGCTATCCCTTTTCTACACTGACTTGGCCCTGGGAATTTCAAAATCCAAATCATATGGAATTTTGTGTCCTCCGAGATACAGAACAAGCAAAGATGCAGCACTTTGACACAATAAAATGTGGTTTCTTGGATGGATTTTGTTTTGAAGTGCAGTCCTGAGGAGGCACTGGGTTTAGGGAAGAGCAGCACTGATACTAGTTAATATCAGTACCCTGCGTATAGTGTTTGCTGTCAGAGGTAATTTAGGGTTAGATTAGAGCCGTGCAGAAAGAAATTCACAGCTGTGGATAATGGATCCCCAAAAGGCAAAAGTGTCCCTGGTATGAACCTAATGGAAGAACCTGTCTTCCCCCCCCCCCCCCCCCCCCCAAGCCTGTGAAATATAATTCTTCCTCCTTGATAAGAGATGAGGTATATTTGAACAGGAAGAGAAGGCTCTAAACTCATGGATTGAGTTCATTGAACCTTGCTCAGAGATTTGCTTCTTCAGACCTTCAGGAAAATGATAGAGTAGGAATGTCATACATACGGAACTGAGCTAATCCCTGGGGCACTAGGAAGTCATCTGCCTTGCAGTTATCAGTTAAAAGTAAGTAAGAATACTAATCTGACCTTCACTTTAACTAAAGAATTTGTTATCAAAGGTGGTTTACTGACATAATGATACCAAATAACAAAATGTAGATTAAAAAGGATTAAAAAGTTTCTAATTCCGCAGATTTCTAATATCGCATACCAATTGTAGTATATAAAACAACAAGGTGTGGGAGACAGATCATGCCAACAAATTAAACTTAATCCCTGCTTTTCTTATTTTTTACGTAGTCTTTGTGAAACTCATACAGGAGTAAAAGGTTAAAATTTCAGTTTGGATCATTTTTATGGGAAGATACCTTGGGTGGCATAGGTTTTACTGAGGTAAGATTGATAGCAACATTAAAAATGTTTTAAGTGTTAACATTAAATGTTTATTTTCTAGATTTATTTTTTTTTTTTTTTGTATTAGATCTGAATTTCTCTTTAGGAGTTCAACTTTAAAATATTCACAATAGTGGGAATTGCTTTTGTACCTCCATTGAATGGAAAAGTAGGAGTTTTTCAAACTTTTTGATCCCCCTAGGGCTAAAATGACAAAATTTTTAATTCAAAGGATGATTACTTATTAATTTATGGGGGTGTAAGATGTGTGTATTTTTTTTTGTATTTTTTTTCTGTAGGTGTAAGAAAACCTAATAAAGGGAAAAATAGGACTAATGGATGTTTCTGTTTAAATCTAAATCTATTGAGACCTTTGTTCATTTCACAAACTTTTATGAAATTGTACACTCAAGGTTTTATAGAGGTAATGAATAATGATTGAGATGGTTGACCTATATGGCTGTATGTATTTTATGAAGATATAGGAGCAGTTGCTCATAATAATTCCCATGTATTTGGTATGAAGGGAGAAGCAGAGCAGTTTCAGTCCATTCCCATTAATCTCTTGGAAGTGGGGCAGAAGTATTTGCTGATCAACAGTGTCAAATCCTGCAAAGAAATCCAGTAGGATGAATTTGAGAGAATTTTCCTTGCTTATAGCTGGAGGTCATCCATTGGGGCTCTAAGTCCTGTGTTAGTACCTTGCCTTAAAATGAAACCTGTCTAACAAGGATCCACAATTCTGTTAGCTGACAGGTGGCTGTACAGGCTATTTTTGCTGGCTTTTCAGTCAACACTCGTAGAAAAAGGGAAGTTAGGCATTAAGCATTCATTTTCAAAATTCACAGAATTTTGAAAAAAAAGAAGTGCTTTTTTGTGTTCAAGTTTTCATCAAATTAGTAAATGTTTGGGGGTCAGTGCTACATTACAAGTGGTACCGAAATCTGCTGCTGTCTGACTCTAAGTGGTTTCCTCATTGCTCAGTTTCCCATCATTGTTCCTTACATGATTGAGAGGAATTTCTGGAGAAGGTTGTTTAACTTTTCTTTTCAACTCTTTTCTTCTTTTTATCTTTTTTTTTTGGGGAGCCATAAGACTAGTCTTAGTTACCCTCTTTGTGAATATAGACATTTCCTCACAGAAGTAGTACCATTTTCTAGCTTTGAAAGAGAGCAACCTGGGTTTTCAGAGGTATGGGATGGAAAAATTCGTAGTCTGTGACTTTGCTTCTTTATGGAAGAGAAGGCACATCTCTCTGCCTTTTTTAGTGGCCGTGACATAGGTCTACAGTTGCTTATGGGATTTGGGGGATATGGCAAGGCCTTTTCTGTTGAATTTCTGTGTAATTCCAAACAGTGTGAACTTTTCAAATCACTTGAGAAGTGCCCCAGATGGTGTGACATTCTGCTTCATGGGAAGATTTGAAAGTATTCCCTTTGCATAATTTCTAGTTAACTATTTCATTGCATTTGAAATGGGAGAACACCAAAGCCAAGAACTCTGTTGACATTTTGGTGGTGTTTGTTTAACCTCCTAGTGCACAGGCTACATTTGTTGAAAAATATTATTCTTACCTTTGCAAATCATCAGTAATTAATTCCCTTGGAAATATCTACTGCAGCACACAGCCAGCTTGGGAGTCTGCTGACAGATCATGGTTTTACATCAGGTGCTAACAAATTGATTATTAAATTTCGTAACTAACTAATTTATAGAAGCAACTTAATTTCTATATCTCTAATGTATTCACTTATTTCATTTTAAAATAACGCAGAGGAGTTGTATTGCTTTGATTCTACTGGTGAATTTAGCACAGCATATAAGATCTGAATGACTTCCCTGATACAAGGCTTAGCAATATATCACAAGCTTGTGAAGTGCACAAGATATTCAGTGGTTTTCAGCTGAGATATTCACAGTCAAGAATGTCCTTGTTAATTCTACATGCTTTTTAGCTTTCACTAAATTGTAGCTACATTTACCAGCATGATGAGAGTTTTCTACAATTGCTGGGTAGCTTGCAGTTTAAGCAGTATATTCTTGAGTCTCAGTCATGCTGTGAATGATAAGAAACAGTGACTACATGCTATGGTGGAGCAGCTTATGTTCAACTCCCAGAACATACTTAAATTGTAATGGCAGAGCACATTAGCTTGCTGGGTGTGATGTAAGTCACTGACTGTAGGCATTTTAAGGAGACATAAGGGTAAATTTTCATAACATTCTGCAAGGTTTTAACTACATGGTGTTTCCAGAAATATCAAATAGGTGTCATGGTTAAAAGGTGCAGCTTGGTAATGTCAATACCAGGAGTAAATACTAAAGAAAATTTTTTTTTGCTGGTGACATTTTTTGTTGGTCTTAGTTGTGCCTTTGATGTAGAATTAGAAACTACTTGAAACCAAGGGGAGATTTTTTTTTCTCTCTTTTCCTTGGGCTCAGGAGGAAGCCTAATGTAGATCACAGCAGTGTTTTTAATGAACTTGTGAAATCAAGGTCATAGTTCTGCTATCACTTAAAAATACTCCTGTCATAAAGCAAAGCTGTAGTGCCAGATGTGTGGTGTGAATTGTCAAGTATCTTAAAAATTTTGTTCCTGCATAATGATACGTTCAGTGATACAGAGCTCTGCACCACTGAGATTAGAATCTGTCATCTGTGGCTGAAATTCATAACCATATGATGGCTGTTACATAGGTAATGTGAAATGGGTATGTAATTTCATTCATTTCCTGGTGTGTAAATGTCCAGGTCACAAAAACTTAGATGACAATTTTCAGTAATTGGACCTTTGTTAGCAGTCATACCAGAGACACTGATAGCTTAGTGGTCATGGATCCAGATCCAAGAGGTGGCTCTTTTGGAGCTGAAATGAAGCACAACAGCAGTAGCTGTTGATATGACCCTTTAGGTTTTTCTGTGATGTTTTCTAGGGAAACCACTTGTAAAATATTTTGAAGCACTAACACTAATTAAAAATGTAGCAATTCTAAAAGGTAATCTGATATTACTTTTTCAGTAGGCTATTAGTTTAAAACGTTTCTGTATTCATTTTTATGTTTCTTCACAGATTTTTTATGGAATATTGTAAATACTTTTAACTTTACAGTCTCTTTAATTTTAATTATCTGAATTTAAAAAAAAAGAACAAAATAGTATTCAAAAATAAAAATATCATGAAAAAGACAGCATAATTTTATTTCTTTTACAAAACCCAATTAAATGTACTTACATTTTAAAAGACTACATTTTAATTTTATATTTCTAGAATTCTCTTTTTAATTAATTAAGCTGACAGATTTAGGTATAGAGTGCATATTTTGCCTCTGGTACTTATTGTGTAATCACTATTAATGAAAGATATTAGAATTTGGATAGATGGAATATAATGCTGATTCATTTGTGTGTCCTTTCCATCTTACTCAGGTGTGTTACTTCATACTACATATGACAATTATCAAATAGAGTTACAGTCTTTTTATAAAACAGTACCATATTTGCTTTTGCAGGGAATGATGATGGTATTTTCCGTATTACTGTAGTATTCACGTGCCCCAGTTCTGAAACAGAAGGCTCTTATACCAAAAAAGCATCTATGTTGAAGAAACTTGTTCCTTTTCCCAGCAGATTTACAAATCTGTAAATTAATTCTTGCCAGAGCTTTACATAAACTTTTAGAAGAGATGATGAATCATCCAAAGTTTCCCCACATGCACTCAATCTTCATAAGGCTTTGTTTTCCTCTTGGCAGATGCGTCTCTAACAGGCAAAATGAACTTGGATTTAAAATATTTTGATAAAAAATGCCTCAAAGGATTGGATACCTTTTTAAAAATATGGTCTTGAATATCCTAGCAAATAGGAAACACTCCATGCAGTGTTGGGTGAAGCAGAAAAACAAAAAGGGGAAAAAAAAAAAAAAAGCACTGCCTTTGTGCAAGTTGGTTTGAGCAGAAAAAGAGAACCTTGCGTTTAAAAGGACAGTCCCCTTTTATCTTCAGTTACTCTTGCAGATGCATCATGTATATGAAGATATTACATGTGTTACAGCCCAAAAGGAAAATCAGAAATTCAGCACTTCCAAAAATGAGCTTCCCAAAGTGCACAGATGTTTCATACTGCTTCTGAAGCTTTTTGTTATTTTTGTTTTCTAAATTGGCACAAGTACAGATACTAGCTTCTTAATTTCTTATACAACCAGATTATAGTGGTAACTTCCCAACAGGCTCAAAGTTGAAATTTATTTTAATAAAGACATGTAGCCTACTCTTTATATCCCTGATCATGCACAGACTTCAGTATTTAGCTAAGGTATATTTGATTCCACAAGAAATGTTTTTGAAAACTGGGCTATCAAAACCCAAGGTTTTCAAACGTACATGAGGGAACCTAATTCAGCGTTTGTTTGACAATCTGGGACATTTTTCATGTTCTTTTCCAGAATTCCTTTTGCAGATGCTCATAGTGGAGATTTGAGCCATGTAGGAAAATGATCTGATGCTGGGTCTCCATCTTCTTTTGTGTGTAGGGCTGTGAGGAAATAACTTGAAAAGAATGGAGGACAGACAGCTTTTTTTCCTAGTTGTGCTTCAGTTACTATCTTTAAAATTAGAGTATATGTTGGGTTTTGTATTTGTCACGGGATTTGGTCAATTACAGTAAAGATGATGTAAGTTAGAACATGCTGCTCAAACAAATGCAATGATTTAAATATTTTGATTTTAGGATGTCACATCTACTAGTACACAGTGTAGGGGTGAAAGGCATTTGTTTGCCAGGCATTACTTTCTGTAACCTTTCCTATTTAATTATTTTGGAGCTGGGATGCTCAGACTGAAGTCTGAGGTCTGCAGCTTTGTTACCTTTGCTTAGGTCTGTTGCATTGGATTCTTACTCAAGGACAAGAATACAGTATTATGGCCCAGCTTTTCTTGGTCATGAAACAACCTAGTAAATGCAGATCTATCTGAGGTCTGTGAATGAGAGCCTTTGCTGTGTTTCACAAGTATTTGAAAAAGGAAAGAACAGGAAAGGTGTTTGTCCTTGGTCTTGCTATTGAGATTAAGTCATCCTTCTCTCACCTTGGTGCTCACGTGACTGTTTTTCACTGTTTTCCCCTCTGGCTTTTGCAGCACTTAGCTCTTCCTTAAATACACTTTCCCAGAGGTGCTGGCAGCATTGCCGAGTGTCTTAGCCATACCCTGTGGTGGGTTCGTTGTGGGGCCAGCATGGGTCAGCCCCCACCTCTCCTCATGGAGCCCAACCCTGCAGCCTAGGCTTTGATGCCTACGCTCAACGCACACATTGACGTGGTTCACAAAGGAATGCAGTTAGATGTATTTCACTGAAACTTCTCTCTTGACTCAATTTTGTTCTTTAATTCTTCTGATTATTCCAGGCCTCTTCACATCCTGATCTGCAATGCTGCCACTTTTGGTGCTCCATGGTGCTTGACAGAGGATGGCCTCGAGTCCACCTTTCAGGTGAATCACTTGGGACATTTCTATCTCGTCCAGCTTCTGGAAGATGTTTTACGCAGCTCATCTCCTGCAAGGGTTGTGGTGGTGTCCTCAGAATCACACAGGTTGGTTAATGTTATGGTGCTCTTTTGATTTCATTGAAATCTGCAATCCTTAAAACAGAAAATGGCTATGGTGGAACTGCACAAGTTTTTAAAAATGTTTTAAAAATGTTAATGTGTTTAAAAATGTAAAAGTTTTTAAAAAGGCTCTGCTCTAAAGCATTTGTGTTTGAATAATCTTTGTAAAATAGAAGGGTTGCCAGTGTCTGGATGTTACTGCATTTGGTTCTATTGCTGTATACAAAGTGTGTTCTAGTTTTGTAATAATATGGAATATAATAATATGGAATAATATTTTTGGATCATTCTTTGTATGAATGCAGATTTTCACCGCATTTCAGAACACTTATTGATTTTGCTAGGAGATGGAATAATAATTGATTAAATCTGAATGGCATGACCTATATTGATTTGTCATTCAACAACTTCAACATCTTACCAAGAAGAATGTGCAGTTATTTTAGCAGGAGAAACAATGCAATTAAAAACTGCTAGATGAAATCCAATTGTTTTATAATGACAAATTAGGGAATTCAATGCAAACATTAGCTGTACAATATAAATGGGATCTAGTATAGTTAATACATATTAGAAATCTGGCCATGCCTCTTTTGGTGAAAATTTTAATTAAAATATTAGATGCTCATCATTCTACTGCCATAAGAATTACAGTTGGCAAAACAGACATCGTGAGATTTGCCTTATTTCAGATGTGCTTGAGGTGTTTGTGTTAATAACTGAAAAGAATGATTTGATTTAAATTAGAAAGTTTCTTGTGGTGCAAAATTAATACACCAATTCTGATTTCTAGTGGACACAAGCCACTTACTGGCTTCTGATTTAGTTCAGGGACTGATTTAGTTCAGATTGGACTATAATGTCCAACTTTAAACATTTAGCGTTGATTTGTTTCAGTTCTGGTTGTGTGTAACAGCTCTAGCAAACCCAAAGAAAGAATGTGTGTGTGCGTGTGTGTGTTTTTTTTTTTTTCCTGCCTTCATATTTTTGAAATGTTTTAGTGACCCAGAATGAAGCTTATTTTTTTAATCACGTTTCCATAAAATGTAACCCCAGGGACCTGGTAGAGAGAGACCAGCCAAGGGTCAGGCTGAAACCTTTATCACTTCCAAACACAGGGGCTTATGGTATAAATGACACACTGCAGATAGATTTACTTTTACCATTTTAAATTTATGATGGCTGAAATGAAAGGAAGCAATAGAAAATGCCAGTAATAATCCTCCCTGGTGTTAAAAGACATGAAATGTCTAGTAATTAGGTGGTAACAAAATCTGGACATCCTTATCTTTGGAAATCACACCAGGTCTGTGAAAGCAAGTAGCAGAGTCCTGTTAGGAGTGAGGAAGGCTACTGCAGGGCAGGCAAGATAGCTCTAGAAATAAATCTGCCAACTCCAATCACTTGCCAGATGTGGATGGCACAATGGGATACGTATAAATGAGCTGTTATTTAATGGGAGATTATGTTGAATTGTCAGCTGCTTGTTACCCTTTGTAAGTTTGTGTCTGATAGTATTTTAAATGGCATCTTTGTTTTTCACTGTATTAAGCATTACGTATAACCAGAACTCACAACTCTGGACATCTTTATTTGTTTTCAAAAACATTTTTTAAAGTTCTCATTGCTAACTCAGTAAAATCAGCAAAGGTTTATACAAGTCCATCAAAAAATAAGTAACAGTCTATGTTTGAGAAAATAATAAACACAACTACTTGATTTCCCCCTTTTTGAAGGGTGCAATTCTTGTAATATCTTAACATTTAAAATGGCCATTTTGAATTACTTTCGTTTTGCCCCCAGTCTGTTTAATGGCCAAAAGCTGGTGTAAGCAGTTAGTTTAGACATTAGGTATTATTGGGCAGTAGTACTTTCTGACCTACTTGAGAACTCTGAGCTTTAAACTATGTTGTAAAACAGAAGTGTTGGTATCTAATTACTCCCATAAACCTTGGCTGGATCTTTTTGCTAGAGTCAAGACCCCCTGTTAGGGGAAAAATAAAGTCCCATGTTTGCAGGAAAATATTATACTAGACTGCTCCAAGTCAAAATATTTATTTGCCTCTCTGATTCTTTGATCTTTGATAGTTACTTACCTGGATTCATCACAAATGAAATATATTTAAATTAAGCTTTTGGGTACTTTAAGGATGTCATATTAAAATCTGAATAATAAGTAGGTTGACTTTCCTTCTGTTTTTATTTCTGTGTAGTTAATTTGATTGTACAGCTCTTATCCTACTGAATTCAATGAGATTGCAGACATAAGTAAGATTGACTCACATAAGTACCCTTGCAGGACGGGGCTGAAATTATGCCAGTGTGTTTCCATTGTACAGGATACACAAAGTATCTTATTTATAGATTATTTCTGGTATCCTAAGTGGTTACTTGAGGAATGAATATAGGAAATTCCTCCCAGAATAGTCCTGTTAATTTCAGAAATGTATGTTATTTAACTGAAAATTATGAAAGAGAAATTTTGTTGTTGAAATTGAAGGACCAATTCTGCAAGATACAGGACATCCTGGATTCCTCTTCAGTTCAAATACTGTAGCTGCTTTTCTCTAAGTGCATTATAATTCTGCTCACAAAATGGATATAGAAATTCCAGCTGATCTCTTCATTTCTGGCCACAAGATGCAAAATTAGTAAAGATATTTTAAAACATTTTTCTAGTGTGTACTATAATTATGTTTATCCCTGTTCTCCCTAGCTGATTCTGAAAACTCAGTATTAAAAAGAGCTTGCTAAATCCATTTTATTTTTAGTAGCTCTTCTGAGTGGAACAAAGGTCTGTAACTAAATGTAGTATTTTTTTCTAATATACCAGTAAATTGATAAATCAAAATTGTATGAATTTGAAAAAATACTATATTAAAAATTCCTTTTCTTCATCTAAATGTCTTTAGAATATTCACTACTTTGTTATTAAAAAAAAAAAAAAAAGGAAAGAAACAAACAGCTGGTGTTTAATGACTCTGTCAGACCCAATTAAAAAACATCAACTAGTTACTTTGATTTGTGTTCAGCCATGCCATGGGTATACTTAAAAACATTATACTCTGCCAGAACTCATTTTGGCTTTGTTTACGTTTATCTTTTAAACATATAAGACTATTGATGGCAAGTTACCAAGGTTATAACCCCTTTATATTCATCAATTTTTAATCTAAAAAAGAGTCTAAGAGGCAGTGAGACTCATCCATAGTTACTTGAACACTTAAATGAAAGTGTGCAGTATATGAAAACTGGATGAAATAATCAGGGGAAGGGAAGAAGGGGAAATAAAAGGATGCTGTTTTTCTCTGTTTCTAAGACAGTGCCATTTTATCCTGCATTATTTTCTGCAAGTTATTTGTGCTTTTGTACTTATGGCAAAGTATTTTTCAGGCTTTAAAATAATGTAATTCATAAGTTATATACAATGCCTTTAAATCATTATCATTAAATCATTAAAATATTTTTTGGACTTGTTTTTACTTATTATTTACATTTGATAATTATTCACTAATTTGACTGCTATATTGTATGTGACTATTCCCTGGGCTTCAAACAATTTCCAGTAGATATTTGCAACTGCTAAATAAGCTGTTGTTTTATCTTTATTTTTTATTTTTTCTACTCAGCTATCTGTCTACATCTTATGTTGTTCTTAATGAGAGTGAAATTAACTGTGGGGTATCTAAGGAATATGTCCTGTTTTTTAGGTTTACGGAAATTAAAGACTCCTCTGGAAAACTCGATTTCAGCCTGCTTTCTCCATCTAAGAAGGAGTATTGGGCTATGTTGGCCTACAATCGTTCCAAGCTTTGCAATATACTGTTCTCCAACGAGCTGAACCGACGCCTTTCTCCCCATGGGGTGATGTGTAATTCAGTCCATCCTGGAAATATGATGTACTCCTCCATTCATCGTAGCTGGTGGGTGTATACCTTGCTGTTTACCTTGGCTCGACCTTTCACCAAATCCATGGTAAGTGAATGGCTTTTTTTTTTGACTGTATTTTACACATCTTCAGTTTTCAAATCAGGGGAGTAAAAAATCCAGATGTATGTATTTGCTTTGACCTTTTGCCTTTCATAACTACAACCCTGATTCTAATGACAAACATAATGTCAAGATAGTGAGTGCTCTAGAAAAGGATACTTCAACCATTTAAGATTAAAATTGTCAATCTGCAGTGAAGTCACCATGTTAGATGGATTGCATGACTGCCATGTTTGAGTATGTGACTTTCACTTCCTGTGATTAAGGTAGTTGCGTATTTTAGGTGTGGGATAGTTTAGAATTATTTCAGTGCTAAGTACATGTAAAACATCAAGAAAATTCTTTGGTTTTTAAGTGGAATATGCTTGACTGCATTTTTTATGTAAACAGATGGCCTAGTTAGAAAAGATACCACAGGCATTATTAATGGCTGAGGGAAAGTGCTTTCAGTGGTAAAAGCACTTTCATTCATATTTAAAAATAAATAAAAAAAAAAACACAATGATTTTCTTGATTCTTATAAAACACTGAAGACAGGTGGGAGTTTTCCCTTTGTCTTCACATTGGACTTTGGATTGGGATGAAGATGCAATGTAAGGCTATGCTGTTCTTTCATAGACAATGTTAAGAAGCTTCATTATATAAGAAATTTAAGCATCTCTAGTGTTTGGAGGCGGTTACCTTATTTCTTGAGCCTCTGATACAGGTTATCTTTAAGGAGTCGGAAGTAATTTTCTGAGCAGAAGATGACTTTCACTTCATTGAGAACTGGGTTCCTTTTAACCTTATTGACTGTTTCTCATCCCTTTTCTTTTCTGACAAAGAATGATATTACTAAAACAAGAACAAGGGGAGGAAGTCTCCCTTGAATATTTGGAGCTAGGAGTCAGGGAAATGAAAAAAATAATACCCCTGCAGAACATAGCAATTTGTTCAGGCCTAAATGAGGCCCCTTTTACAAAGGATTTCATGACTGACATGAGTAGTCGTTGTGTAACATAAATTACTGTCTCCTGAGCTGGTGATAGAGACCAAATTAATGGCTTTTATTTGAAAAAGACCAAGGAAGCAATTGTAGCTTAATCTAATGGCATAACCTCTAGAAGTTGAGCAAATCACTGCTAGAACTTGTATATAGAGCTACAAAAAAAGGATTGCTTGTACATTGAAATCCAGTTCATAGTGAGATAATGAAATTCATCTTAATTTTTACTGGGTTAATGTAAATGGAAAACACATCTTAGAGTGTTTAAAACTTTTGTTACATGTCCAAAAATGAACAGCTTCTTGAACAATACAGAATTTTCAGTAATGTCCATGGAGCAAAAATATAAGCAGCCTTACTAGTGTGGTATGCTGACAATAAAGCAGTGAAAATAGTCCTCACACCTCTAACCTCTGCCTGCAGTTTGCAGCCTGTACATATGCAAAACCTATTTACATCCATGAGATTGGTGAGTGAGCCTTCTGGCAGCTTGGGACAAGTAATAATGTCTTTCAACAGCGTGTTTCTTGACCAGAACTTTTAAAACCACGTTTCTGCAGTGCTAGGGATAGTTTATACAACAAATTCTTGAAGTTCTCCTGAGAATGGATAAATGAATGTTATCAATGTCCAGTGAAAAGGATCCAGTCTGTGGAACTTTTATGAATTGTTAGTTTTATTTGCTGTGACGTATTTTCACAGAGGAGCCTTTTGTGTTTGTTGCTCGGATAAACTCATCCTCTAAGGAAAAAAGTGAAACACTCAAGTTCATTTTGAAGTCTTTAAAATGACCGATAGATTTTTTGATAGTATCTTTTTATGGGTGGTATGTAAAAGGGAATACAAAATACAGTACAAAAGATACCAACACTGAACAACAGCGCACCCTAGTCCAAGCCTAATTGCTTCAGTAAGCCCTTTTGTGTTTGTATGTAATTCACTGAGGTTATCTGAATGTTATGATGGTGGATATGGATGAGGGTAAGAGTCAGTCTCATAACTCATTGTGATATTAATTTTTATGTTCCCTTGAACCTCATCACTAACCTGGAGTAAATTTTGCTGTAGATCTTTATGTGGGCTTCCTCTCAGTATTCCCATGGCAACTCACCCCAGAGCTTAGGTGAGTTTTTTTGGTTAGAATACTGGATGCTTACCTTAGAGCTTATAGCTGCAGTCCCAAGGTTATGAACTTGACCGTTCCTGTGGTTTACAAGGATGTCTGCATTGCACAATGCAGCATGATGCAGCAACATTTAAAATGGTTGCAACTGAGCTGGGTCCGTACCTGGAACTGAGAGATTCATGTCAAGTCTCTGAGGAAAGAGGTAAGGTTTATCAGTTCAGGCAAGGTACCATGCAGGTACGGCTGTACCAGGACTGTGGCATGGGGAGAGCTTAACTCCTCTGGAGCCAGTCTGCGCTCTTTGCTACATTTTGAACTGTAAGGGTTCCTGGGCTTTGTACGGATACATTCACACACATACATACATGCAAATGTCTATAGATACACACGTGCGTGTATTGACTGCAGCTGCACGTGATTCTAACTGGGGCTTTTCACTGTATTTTAGTAAAAGCTATTCATTAAAAAAAACAACAACAACAAAAAAAAAACAACCTTTTTAGTCCATCTAATGAAATGAAATACAAACATTTCTTGATAGTGGTGGATAGGTCAGAATAACACTCATAGTTACTGCCGTTTTGGAAATTTTGAAGATACTTGCAGGAGAAAATTAGAAAATATGTTTGTTTCCCTACTAGTTTATTCAGAAAAATTGAATTCTTGTGTTCTGTTCTGGCTCCAAGTTACTACTGAGAGCATTAGTCTTCATGCTTCTGACTTAGTTGTCATCATTCTTTATGGCCCTTATAAAATTATGTGTCCTAGCAGTTTAGTAATTATTTTATTTCCAAGAATGAACAAATATACAGTGTGTATCTGAAAACTTTTTATTTTATAGTTGTTCAGTTGTTGAATGTTGAACAGCTCCACATTGGTTAATGAGGATGTAATATTTTCTTCAGAAATGCATGTTATTGCATACTGTGAATCTCTATTTTTGGGAGAGGTCATGCAGCCTCTGGCACGTGGCTCTTGGGATACTCAGCATGACGGAACTTAGCTTAGGAAACACTGCTGGTAGCTGTTCAGTTTTAGCTGATTCCCTGAGGCACTGAGAAGCAGTGTTCTAATATCATACTTCTTATTTTTCTGTTTGCAGTTATTTGTTGTGACTACACTGACTCAATTTCTGTAATTAGGATGCTTCACAAAGTCATGCAATTTAAAGCTTCTGCTTAAGGAATAGTGTTGCAGATCACCCTTCTTTATAACCTCAATTTCCTAAAACGAACGAACATGTTTAAATACGATTGGTCTGTCTTTCAAGTGTGAGCCTTTTAGATATATAATTTTATTTGTTTCTGTAAGTGGCTCATACCTTACTGAGAGAGGTGCAACATTTCTAAACCTGTTTATAAGTGCTTACAGCACAAAAATGATAGCATGTTTGTGCTGGCTATAACGAACTTTTCTGTTGAATCACAGAGAGCTGTCTGGACAGCTTTTGAAACATAATGCAATATTTATATTATTGATGGTTATAGGTGTACAGGAAGTACTTATATTAAGTAGAGCACTGGAAAATGAAAGACTATTCCTTTTTTTCCTCCCACCTCTTTCAAGATCTAGAATACACATGGATTTATTAGACAGAACTAGAGAACAATTACTTTTTGTAAAAAGCAATAGTAACTGCAGCTCTACTAGTGTTCTCTTTTACTTACCTCTATATATTTACTCGTTAAATTGGAAAAAAATCTTACAATATAATTAAATGTAAATTGAAACAAGCGTCCACAGTAAATAACAGATTGGAAGAGAAACTCTGAAAGGAACATATGCATAGGCCATGCAGATGCTCAGTTGGTTTGATCTAAGACTTTAGGTTTCTGTTTTCTAGTGTTGTTTTTTTTTTTTTTTTTTTCATATCCCCACCCTTCCCATCTCTTTTTCCCCTTAACCCCTTCTCTTTTCTCTTCTAGGAAGTTGGCTGAAAGTGAGTTTAACTAAGTGTCTTTTCTTTTTGTTGTATATTAATGCTAGTCATTCAGAACCCATTTCATTTTTTACTAGTTACACAGAAGATTAAAATTAAATACATTTTTTTGTAAATTTCAAGCTTAAGCTGAATGTTATCTACTGTCATCCCCAGATGATTTTGTGAGTGTACAATGGCATATAAAATTAGAAGCAGAATGCTATTATCGCACACTTGTGATAGTCTTACACTGAACCAAATATTTTTGTTGGCAGGTAACAGAGCAGAAAGAATATCATGTGTTGGAGTAGCAAGAGCTTAACAGATGTTTCAGAGAACTAAATTTTCAAATCCTTTTACATTAAGAAATGCCTAGGGTTTCTAGAAGTTCTGAGAATATTGGGTTACGTTTCCTGTTGCAGTGCAAAGCCAGCCATTGTACTAGAGTTTTAGCAGATGTGTTACCCCCTTTTAATGGTTGGGAATAAAATATTGGTTCTGTTGCTGAGAGATAAATTACAACTAGAAGAGCTCAACCTGTCACCCTTAAACCTCCAGTTAGCCACAGTGAGACCATTCTGCTCTTAATTTTTCAATGTTTAAGAGGCTGATACTTGAACTGCACTTTGATTTCCATCTCTTTCCCCAAAGATAGTAGCTTTTCAGAATTGGATTTTGTTTTTAAAATATTTGCTATTGAGAATTATAAGGAATATTTATATTTGTAAGGGTTCCAAAGTCCTTCCGAATGTCTTAGTTCATGTAAAAAAAATAATTCTTGTTGTTCTGATATTATCCCAGGAGTGTTTTAGGCAGTTGGCATGTACTTCAGTGCTCATGCAGGCAAGAGGGAAACCCCTGTGCCTACAGCTGCTTCAGTGGTTTTTCTTTTGCCATACATTGCAAATGCCTAAGTTTAAATTTCCTGTGATGATTTGCACTCACACCTATCATCTACTTAGAAATTCAATTCTGGCAAGAAATGAATCTACACCTAGAGGAGTGACTTGCTTCTACCTAATGGTCACATCTGTTTGTTTTTGATGGAAACTCAAGAGACCTTACAGTCTCATCATCATCATCTCTTCTCTTTCTCCTCCATTCTTCCCTAAAGAAGCTGAGATCCTTTAGAGTATTCCCTCTCTAAGTAAACGTTTTTGCTGTCCAAAGATCTGTGTGGGCTGTGTTGAATTGATCTTGGCTTCCTTTGCTGAATTCACAGTTCAGGCCAAATTCTGCCCACAGCCGTGCATGAGCTGCTTCGAGAGCAGTCATGGGCAGGGTGGGTATATGTGTGTTTCAGACTGGATTTTGGCCTGCATTTTCTCTGCAGGACATTCTTCAAAATGCATTGGGGTTTCTTGAAAAGCAATAGGCAGCTCTTTTTGAAAAGATTTATACTTGATCAAAATGGCAGTTTCTTTTCTCAAATTGGAGCTTCGGTAGAAAGTGAAAGAGGAAGGGAGTGTGAAAGGGGATTAACTATCTACAGAATACTAGCATTTGTCATGGAGTCTGTTATTTCTTTTGGAGAGTTTATAAATCAAATAAGAAATTCTTCTGTTTTATATATTAATGTCTAGAGTGTAAATTTTAAAGTGATGCTAAGCAACTCTCTTTTTTAACATGCAGGTTTGTGGAGTGTGTCTCTAGTAACATGGGGAGGACAGTTATTTTGCTGAACCCTAACAGCATACGCTTCTTTGCAGAACATTGTCATCATATAAAATTGACTGAATTGGGTGAAAGGAAAGAAGGCATATGTGAAAGAATATTTTGATTGATTGTAATAGGATGGTAAAGTAATACCCCCAAAGTCATTGTTAATCATTCTGGAAGGACAGTACAAAAATTCTTCCATGCACTTAGAATTTGCGTCCTACCTAGTAATAAAATGTCATATAAGCTAGCTTATTATCAAACCTACATTTAACTGATACGTATTTTAACTTCCTGCTAAAATAAGCGTAGCATGAAATTTGAGGGTAAATTAAATCAGTTCCCCATAACCCTCACCACAGGAATGGAAAGTCATTATGAAAACCTATCCACGTGCCAAACAGAACAGCTCAGGGTCTCTGTGCAGAGCAGTGCTCAGGAGGGAGCAGTGGCTGTGGAATTTGCTGTGTCCTGCACACCCTCATAGCTCTTTGTGGAGCAGTTCTGTTATGTCCCATAGTTTTGTGGAGGAAGTAAGGAATTTCTTCCTCTCCCCCTAGATAGTTGCAGAGTTTCAGAATGTCCTGCCAAGTATGTGGGCTGCAAGGCAAGCACACATTCAGTTCATAACGTTTTATATTACAAGTAATTAAATTAGAATTTGAAATTAAAAAACATATTTCCTCATTTTCAGGCTGTAATGGCCTTCTTGGATTAGAAAGCTATATATACACCTTGTGGAATGTCTGCATACAGGTTTGAGTTGCCCACAAATGCTAATCTTCTGTGCAACCTCACATCCAGCCCATCTGCTCCCATACTGTCTCCATCTTGAAATCTGGAAAATATTGGCCTCACAGGTAGTCAGAAACATATAACAGAGTAACTTTTTCTGAAATTTGCAGAAAATCAGTCTTGCATTCAATTATTTTCGTTTATTGATTCAGATTGTTACACCATCCAGAGTCAAATGTCCCTATTCAATAATGGGTGTGTGTGTGAGATTTGTGGGTGTAAGCTGTGTTATAAACAAAATATTGAGTGCTTAACAAAAGATTTTAAAGTTAATCTTTTTTATTTTCTCACTGTCTTATGATTTGCCCATGATTTCTTTCTTATCTGAAAATCCCAGACTTTCCTTCAGTGTATGTTTTCTCCCATATTATTTTGCAGCCTACTAAAGAACATTTCAAGTTCCTATTATTTTGTTATTCCTTCTGTTTTACTTGCCATCACTTGTAGAATACACTGCAGCTGAAGTGCCATGCTGTTTCTGAGCTGTTAGGCAGCACTGATCTGCTCTGAGTATATCTGAGGAACAATAAGGAAACAAATTTTACTTGTATTTGAGTGTTGAGGTGCTTGGGTGACAGGAAAGATGTTCCAGTCTAATAGTAAAAGGATATTTAGCCTTTTTTATTCTTTTTGCCTTTGTATATAATACTACACTAGCTATTAGGAATTTAGCTCATCCTTGTAAAAGAGTTTTTATGTGCTTAGGTAGTGAAATTCAGTATTTTCAGAATGCTTAACATTCAGAGGGCTTTTTGCTTTGTTTATTTTGCATATTTCTATGCCGGTATTCTGTTTTTCTTCATCAAGAATTACAAAGAGATGTGGAAGTCAGTTGAAAATGTTGAGTTTTAAAAGAAGAGGGCTCTCCTTTTCAGTGAGTCTGTACTTTCAACACTCTCTGAAATTCTATTTTCATGTTTTTATTCTGCTTTGCCAGGAAAGAAAATAGCTAATAACAGCACTAAATAATATTCTAGATTTATATACCTCCCTTGGCCTCCCTTTCTTCTCCTGTCTTGATTAGAAATACATTCTGATTTTTCAAAAGTGGGTGTATGTTACTTTGCCACATAGATAGCATGGTTGTGCACGGGTTTGCAACACTTATAGTTTTGTGGCAACACAAAATATGCTTTTTATTGTGTAGTTTACATAAATATTTTCTGACAGGAATTGCTAAGAAAAGAAACAAGGCATTTAGCATACAGTTTGGTTAAAAATTAAAGATTGGGAAGGTGTATAAGGGAAAATGCACAGTGAAGAACTCTTCTGAATGTGTTACATGAGTTGTATAAACAGAAAAATAAATGTGTGTTTTCATATTTTTTCTGTTTTTAGCTAACAGTATTTTACTGCGAATAATCTGGTTTACAATTTAGTAATTTCCTGTATAAACAAGCAAGTGATCTTAAATGTCAGGAAGATCTTTTCATAAAACTAAAAAGCAGTAGAAACCAACTGTTTCTACTGCTTTCATACTTTTTTTTTTTTTTTTTTTTTTTTTTCACGTGCACCTGCACGTGGCTGTTAACTTTGGAAAAAGGCAGCTATGGCCTGAAACAGTTTTATGATATGTACAGGTCCAGGTCTTTTTAACGCATCTCTGAAGTAACTGATCTTCCTTGGCCCATTCTTAAAACAGCCTTCAGATTTTGCTAGCATGCATTATATTAATATTTTTTACAAGGTTCAGTAATAAAAAGGTTTTTTTTTTGTTTTTTTTTTTTTTTTTTAATAGAAATAATTCTGTATATTGGCCTTGAAAGAGCTTCATCTTTGACTTCTTACCCTGGCTATCAGTGACAGGTGCCAGCTGAACTTACCTCGTGTTGCTGAAGACCAAATGAGAATGTGCCCCCTAGTCTTCCATTTGCCTTTGGTTGGTTGCAGAGCCCTCTGGGCACCCAAGGCCCTCTGTTCCCTCTCTGTACAGTTGCTGCAGTTAAAGTGACTCAAGCCCTCTTCTTATCCCAGGGTTTCTCATTTGTGTGCCTGAGCAAGGTCACTTAGTTTGTTGTAAATAACACAGTAGGATCCAGACCTCCTTAGTTACCAGCTAGCACGTAAATCACAGGATTATTCATTTTCTTTAATAAAAGGAGAGCAATAGAGATAACATTTTTATGAATAAGATATCTGTAATCCAAAGCAGAGTCAATGCAATGCAGTGTGTTTATAATGATCAAATGATCTGTTGCTTATATTCTAAAAAGATTTTAGTCTCAAATATTCTCAGCAATAAAACTTGAACTTGTAGCTAGCAATGACTTGGTAATCACTTTTTATTAAAAAGTGGACTTTCAAACTCTTCTAAATTAATACGACTTTTAACTTTGGACAGTCTTATAGCTACTAGGCTGTACCACTAGCAAATAAATTAAGCACAGACAAATGCACAAGGCACTGAAATTTAACCAATTATTTTCACCTATTGAAATTATGGTGCTATGAACAACATGCAAAGTGAAAAACAACAACATGCAATGTGAAAAACAAATCTTGTGGATTGAAATGTAAAATGATAAATCTGGGTTCCAGTCAAAACTGTTGCCATCTACCAAATTGTCGAAGGCATGAGAAACCCTAATTACTAAATTACCATTACAAAATAGAGAAGTGATGGAGTTTATCAGCTGATGGCTTTAAAAAGTAATTCTGCTTCATTAGTGTGCTTTTCATTTGCTCATTTTCTTCTCTTAAATCAGTTTTCATATTCAGTTTAGAACTGGATCATTTTGGGCTAGTGATTTTTTTTTCACGCCAATGTAAGTCTTCAATTTATTGCTAAAATGAGGACAAATGACATTCAAACTCCTGTATTGCTAAACTTTGAACTGGGGCCTTCTTGTCTATGTCTTGACTCCTCAAGCAACTAGGCAATAATGCATCTTTTATTTCCTCATAGTGGCTTTCTTACTTGTATTCTCTATACACGTATATTCCTGTTGATACTAAAACTTCTAGGAAGCCCTTTAGAAAAAAAGTTGCTGATCCATCCATACATCTACAGGTCAGGAAAATCAAGTTTTTTGGACAAAGTTTAGTTTTTGTCTCTTTGACCACTAAACGTTAGAATCCTGTGCCTAAACTTGAAGTAGTAAATGGTAAAAATCGTGAAGTTACATAACTGAACATTGTTAGCCTGTTTCATTTTGAAAGGATAACTTTCAGAGCAATATAAACCTTGTGGATTCTAGAACATGGTTTATGTTTCCTTACATTTTTTGAAGTTGTTATTTATGAATGAACAGATGTTCAGGAAACCCCAAGCTTTTATTGGCTGTATTTAGAATGGATGAAATATAAAATTATTTTAAAAAATGCAGTGTAGATCCTATTTTACAGAGCTATCATTTAAATAATATTTCTTAATTGGGGGATGCAGTGCTTAGTTACATTAACATTTCTCTAGAACTCCTTGGATATCTGAGATGCTTTACCATAACATGGTCTTTTCATTTCTCTATCATCTTTGAAGAGGTGCCATACCACTTTAAACAGTTCACCAATCAGTTTCATATGATGGATTCTCTTTAATCATTTACATTCAGGGAAAGTCAAATATTCCTTAGGAAGCCAAAGTAATCTAACAGAATGTATAGTGTTTGTGCAGCTGGATATCTTATTTATTTGAATTTCTCAGGGAAATCTCTTCTGACTTTAGAAAAAAGATGGAAGAGTAAACAGTAAGTGTGTCCAAGTAATATGAGCTAGAAAGTCCTGTCTTTTAGAGCAAAGTCATTAAAAAAGTATATTTGCAAAGTCCAAAAATAATATAGTATATCAAATGTAGTGTACTACATAATGTTTTTTCAGTGTTCTCACTATTTTTACATCTATATATGTGTGTATGTATCTATCTATATAAATGAAATATATACATGGGTTGTTAATATATTTAGTATTCCTGAATAGGTGAGCACAATAAGAGTCTGTTTTCTTGATAAAGTGGTTCATCTGTTTGTTTTCTGTGTGTAACCCGTCGTTCATCATCATGTTGGCATTCTCTGGACATGATAACTGCATAACTGAATTAACATTTCTAAAAACTTCCTTGCAGGGAAATGTACAAATAAAAGATGTGTTTATCTAGGCTTTTGGGAGGTATCCTGTTGTGTAGTGTTCCCCACTAGTCGTGTTTCTTGTTGCTGTCATTTCTTTCTTCCACCATTTGCAATATATATGTATGTGTATGTATCTTTTTTTTTTTTTTCTCTCTCTGATGACGTGAGGGGAAGTGTGTGGCTTTTTTATTTGTCATGTGTGGGAGTGTAGTAATTTTCTTATTTCTAAAGGCAAGACTCAAAAACCAGGATGGTCTTTGGCCAGTTTGGAGCATTGGCTAGATTCCCACGTGGACTTAGACTGTTAGGAAGTGTGTCTAATTTTTCCACTGGATATCCACTAATATTTTGTAGTTCGGTGTCTTTCACTTTATATATATCACTCTCTGAGGTTTATTGAAAAATATAGTTAGGTCTTTTCAAACCTTGAACTTCCTTCTATTGTAGTTCTCATTTTTTTCTCTTCCTGCACCTTCTTTGTAGGTAAGCATGTATGTGTCTACAAAGAAAAGTGAACATAATACTGAACTTGTTCTGCTTAGCTGAGTGTAGATATTCACAGCATATGATTCAGTACTTATTAGTTTAGCTATAATTTAAGGATTTTTAATCTGAGAATTTGTGAATTTATTTAGCTGTTCATGTTTCCTTTGACACTTAAAATATTTCAGTCATTTGGATTTTCTGTTCTCTTTATTTTGCTGTTTCTAATTGTTACAATAGTAGCATCAATCCTTTTTAGCAAGGAGGATGACAGTAAATATGAATATCATAGTCAAATTCCATCCATTATTTTAGTGACAAAATGTTTTTGCAATTACTAAATATCACTATGGATATAGCACAATCTTCTATGCATGCCAAAAAAAAAAATCTATAGAAGATATTTGAGGATTTTATTAATTGCAAAAGCATCACATTGAAATGAGATAAATATAACAATGTTGGATGATGCATCTTATATAAAAGTAAAGTAATTTTTGAGATGTAGAAATAATTGTTTATCTTTGAAAAGAAGATCTACTTGTCCTGAATATGCAGGCTGATCTGACAGTGTTGTGGACCTATCTCTTATAGGAGTACTGATTTAAGAGCTGACATGTCTAAAATCAGAGTTTTAATAAATGTGCTGCTTCTGTGCACTACAAATGTACTCCAGCACGTTTGAGATGTGTATTGCTTCTATTTCAGAAGAAATTGAAGCAAGCAAGGAAGTTGAACCTTACTGTGAGCATGTTATTCATGTTGGATCCCACCATTGTCTTTTATGACACATGGCTGGTGAGATGCTTAGCTGGTCATGAAAGTATTTACTCATGTGTTGATTACTTTTATATAAAGGAACAGATTTGATAATCCTTGTACTGAACTGGCACACTTTTATTTATTTATTTATTTTATTAATTTCTGATTGAATTACTTCCATTATGGGGGGGGAAAAAAAAAAGCACACACAAACACACACACAAAAAAAACAAAACAAAACATTGAATAACATCTTGGGTTTACAAACTAAACATAAGAATACTTGGAAATGCTAGAATTCAAATTTTCATTTGAATTCGATGCTCTTGACTGTAGGTATTTTTTTTTTGTTAAGAGTTAACTTGTCTGTCACTGTAATCTATTAATAAATTTAATTATTTGTTTTCCATTTTGCTAGAAAATTGGAAGTACTGTTTCTTTACACTGAACAGCATTAAAATTAAAATGTTGTCCTGAAATGTCAAACTTGCATTATGATGAATACTACCAGTACAAGAAAACTAATTTAGCACTTCAAATAAAACTACTGTCTTGGCAGTTTTTTTATGATAATGACTTTGTAACAGTGTCATTTAGAATCTGATTGTCTAGTCATGTTGAATAGTGCATCCCATGTGATATAGTTCTGTTGATCCAACACTTAATTAAAGGAGGAGAGGCAAGATCTGCAAAGGGATATTGGGCATCTTGGTGCTCCTTGCCCTCATGCTGAAGAGCAGTGTGTGTAGGAAAAGAATTTCCCCATTGAAGTTCCCCTAGGCAAAGGTCCAAAATGTCAGTGCACATAGGTGGGCAGGCATGGTTGTGGAGTGATTAGGCACCAGAAAAGTCCTTCAGTGTTTCCTCTTTGGATCTGGGCACACATTGTGTTAGGATTCTGCTAGTAATCTGACAGTGTCAAGGTAAAAACTTGTGATTGTCTGTATACTTCATGACAATAAATAAATGTGTTTCCCAGAAAACCTTTATTTTTGATTTTTGTCAAGAGTAATCTGAAAATGATTTAGTTCATTCTGCCAAGAAGTTATTACCCTGTATTGCATGATTTTAGATCTAAACACAGATGTGATCTAGTATGTATAAAGTGAGTTTCTTAGTCTGCTCTTCCTCTGAAGGTAGTGATTCTATATTTGTAAGAAAAAAGAATGGATTAGACTCTTCATTCCTTTGATGAGAAATGTATGTGAATTTCTAACTTTTAAAGGAATTATAGTAGAAAATATCAACAAAGATGACAGTCCCATTGGTGGTATAGTATTTTTGGTCTCATTCTGGGTTTATTGCTGTAAAGGAAATATTTTCATATAAAATATCATTTTATCAAACATCTAACACACCTTATTTTTGGTGGGTAGGTGAAATTTATCATTAATGCATTACCTGTATGCTAATTCAGTAGACGCTAATGTGGCATTTTAAATGGCCTTCAGCTAATGCCAATTATGCTTCTCAGAATGCAATGCAGACTGTTGCTTGTCTTGGAAAATCAAAAACTCTGCAAGCACACTCAAGGTTTGCAAAGCTGAACAGACAGCTTTTTCCATTGCTAGGTTTACTCTGCCAGTTTACAAGGTTTGTAGATCTCATTACAGAGTTTGTAAAAAGTGAAGCCAATTGCAGGACCCTTTTGACTGGTTTAATCTGAAAATTTTTAAGATCAGTGTGTGGTGGTGAGATCATATCAATTCATTTTATGCTTTGAAAAAGCATATTTTGAAAGGTTCACAAAAAATATATTTTTTCCTTCCTGTCCTTTTGTCTTCATCATGTAAATAGCTAGAGGAATAATTCTCAAATTACTACAGACAAGACCTTGGATTTCAGACTAAGTAAAGGGATCTTCAGTCTCATAGGTGACAGTTTTCAAAACTTCCAAGTGTGGTCAAAAATATATTGATGCAAGCTGTTTTCCAGTTTTCATTGTAGCAGATCTTAATGGATGCCAATTAAATATGTTTACGTATGTACTTACATTTCCCACCAACATATAACAACATTTGGAGCATATAGCATGATTTATACTGACAGGTATTCACTGTTGTTCAATTATTCCTTTTACCCACATGCTTTTGAATTATGAATTATATCAATCCTTAAATCTTTGTTTGGTTTAGAGAAGGTTCATTTTTTTCCTCTTGGCACACCATATATGCACTAGGAAATGCTCATAGTTTCAGCTGCATTTAAGGAAATATTGTTGCAAGGCTTTTATGTGCTGTACTTCAATCAGCTACTGCCAGCAGTATCCCAATAGAAAGACCCTCAACAGACCATTTTCAGCATTTTGCTGCAATTAAACTCCTCTGGTTTTAGCCCTCAGGCAATTTAGTACCTTTTTACATATGCACATTATGAACTTTTGACCAGGGCCTGGTAGTCATATATTAGATAGCAGCTTTTGAAAGCAGACTTAACAAGTTCCTCAGAGTATTACAGTTGGAGTCAGTTGTGGAAAAGGTAATTTAACCAACTTGCAGTGAGGCCATTCAGAATCTTACTGATGATCCTAAATATGTCTCTTTTTTTCCTTGTTTCCTCTGGAAGCTGGTAGCAAGAGCTCTCAAAGAATGTGATTGATCTTTTATTCAGTAGCTAACGAGGGCTGTGATTCTATTAGTGCTCTACAAGGCAAGGGAACAGTGATTTAATGAAGTGTCTAGTGAGCTGGTCATAGATTTATCCTGTTGTCTCTAATTTGCAGTGCCGTTGTGAGTGTAAAAGAAACTGCACTCACACTGCCATTAGGCAGGTATTTCCTTAGTAAATTGTTGTAAGGTCAGGTGTAGTTATCTTAGAAAAGGCAATGCCTTACCTCCTCAATGTCTCAAGATGACAGCCGCTGTGCTGAGCTCTCACTGAAGCGGAAACAAGAAGATCAGAGGTCCGTCTCCAAGTCCCCCTTAGCTGATGCAGGAGCAGATGAACTGCCAAGTAGGACTAATAGAGTCATAATTGGCGATTAGAACTGGAAAGGTGCAATAACATCTTAATACAAACTGGCGTATATTATAGTTAGTGTCAGTTGTTGTAAAGTTACGTGGTAGCCTGAACTAGTTATATTTCCATTTTTTTCCTTTTCAAAAATTGAGGCAATGCATCCTAATAGTCACAGTACAACAAAAATAAAAGAACATCAAAACTTGAGTTGCTTTAAAGTGACATTAATGTCTTTTCTACATTTACTTGGGCATGTAACCTGTCAGTCTTATTCAGAAATTGTGCAGTAAAAATTGCCATAGAACTATAGATGAAATAATCTCGTAAATATGCTTTGGTTTTCATTTAATTTTCACTAAATAGTGGTTTTTATTTCTATCTACTGAAGGCTACTGACTTTTTGTTCTGTATGTCTTTGCTAATATGAGATAATATTTGGATGATGCCTATGGGATTGCAAATCTCTTTTGCACTGGAAATTTTTCACAAGCCTCTGAGTCCAAGTTAGCCAAAAAAAACACTTTCAGAAAGAAATTGTCTTTACATGAATTGCATGATAATTTGAGAAGGAGGTGAATTATGGTATACATTGCCAGGCAGCTCAGTATTACCTATTTCAATCAAAAAGCAATATTGAAAAATAAGGAAGCATACATGTGGTTCTTTCCTAGATTAACACAGAATGATAGATAAATGAATCATCTTGAGATTTCTGTGGTGCTTCCTGGTGGCAGATGGAGAACTCCCATGTGCAAAAGTGGTCAAAGCTGACAATTAGAGGGAAGGCAATCACAAATGTGAATTTGTTAGTGCAAACGTGTTTATGTGTCTGACACAAGCCTAATTGGGATCTCAGCCTCATCTTCAAGGCTCTGTACAGGTAGAGAAAAGTTTCTGATGCAAAATCCATCAAATCTGATTTAAAGTTAACTGCTAAAATTTCCAGTGCAGCAGATGAAACTTGAGTTACATTAAACGGCAATAGCAAGGCAGTGTCGTGATAACTTGTATCCTCAGGTAATCATAGCACATGAATCACCAATAATGTGTCATGCTCAGATGGATGATTTTGTTTTTGCAAAATAAAAATATTTTCAGTTGGTTGAGCCATTCAGTCCCTGTGAACTTGACACCCTATGGGATCTCAGAAGGGCCCTTTGTTAAATATACAGATGCACTTAGTCTACAAAAAGAGGTACCAGGCTTTTAAATGAGCAGCAAGAGGATTTAAAACAGTAAGTCAAACTTTCTAATTTCCTAATATTGGCACTCGTGTTCCTCACAATCTTATTAGTATTTCTCTCTGCTGATCTACCATTTCATCAAAAAGTCTACAATGGAACTAAAAATCTAAGCCTTTTAGCCCATAGATCATTGTACTTGGTAAATGGCTTATTGTAGATTAGATAATGTGGTTCATAGCACATCCAAATCAATAAAAGGCTAGTCTGAACATAGTAAAGTGCTCTCAGTCTGATTCTTTTTATTAAGTATATCTGTCATGAGAAAAATGTGAATTTTAGTCTTTTTTTCTTAACATTCTTTAGTCTTTTTTTCTTCATATCAGAAAAAGGTATTGCTTAAATTTCTGCATGGTCATTTTCTTCCTTAGAGAAGATCTTTTCCATAGAATTTTGTTTTCTTTAAAACAAAATTAAATAAATTGTATGACAAGGGATAAAAATATTATGTCGGCAAAGTTAGATCCCAGTGTTCCCACTCATGTACTACTCCAGATACTAAAAAATAAGAATTTATTTGTCGAGTATTGAGTGGTCTCTGTGGAATAAATACTTCTAGACCTATTCTCTTTAAAAATAAATAAATAAATAAATCCTGATCACCCAAAATCACCAAAATTGTCAGCAACAAATGGAGGTGGAAAATGTTTTTATATGGGAGAATTTTGAAAGAAGTATTTTATTTTGAGGACAGAATTGATGATTAGATACCAAAAAAAGCAGTGGCATTTTAATCAAGGGTCGTATAGGCCCAGGATTCACTTTTAATCCTACAAATACTACGTGTTTAAGTTAAAGGCTCTATACAATAATAAGAGAAAGCAAGGCAATAATAGCACTGAATGTGTTATCAGAAGGTTTCTGGGTTAACAGTGTACAGCAGTGGAAGGGAAAGATTGCTTCACTGGTAGATAATGGCTTTCATCTGTCCCTCACATCTGGAAAAGTATCTTTGCAAGCACAAGGCAAGAGTAATGCTATTGTAGAGAAATATCTATACAGCTCATTGCCACATCTGCTCTATAACAAGTATGGAGAGAGTTTTTGCCCCTTCTAGCTAGGGGTAGACTAAGTACGCAGAAAAAATCAGTGGCACGATGGGAACTAATGGCTGCATCTGCCTTTAGACTTTCCATACACTATTTTTTTTTTCATTGCATTTTTGTATTTTCTTATTTACATCCTGTGCTCCTGTAGCCATGGAAAAGATAAACAGAATTTAAGAAATGCAAAAATGCCAAACTGCTGAACCTGCTCAAGAGCTTGTCACAATTCACAGTTTCTCTAATAAATGTTTTTAAAAACTCCGTTCAAAATCTAGTGAATAACTTGGATTATTTTTTTTTTGCAAACAATAAAGTCAGATTAACTGTAATTGGCTGCAGAGAGATGCTCTTAACTTATCATTCTTCGACCATGTTATTGACCAGTATGTGTTTGTCCATGTTGTTAATAATTTATCCTTTGAAAAATCTATGTGCATTATAGTCTTTGATCTTCTCACAAATTTCAGAGCCGAAGATACTATTTTCTTTTTCCTTTTACATTTTTCTTTTCTTTTTAAAGAAATTTTAAAAGAGAAGAGACTGGAAAATCATTTAAAACTTTTTTCTGTTTATTTTTGTGGGAGAACATCCAGGTGACACCCATCCTTGATAATGAGAACTGTACATACATACAGCAAGAATATATATGAATAAAAAAATCAAGGCAAGCTTACTGTACTTTGCAGATGAAAAATATTTGAAAACAAGACTTAATGCATCTAGTAGATTAAAACAGAAATTAAAGACTTTAGAGTAAGAAGAGATCAAAGGCTGTCTTTTCATTGTTCTTTTTATTGTTTATTGACTTCAAAAAGACTTTTTAGTTTAAGCTGACTTTAATGTCTCTTGAATGCTCTTTTGTAAAGTGACTTTGAAAACTCACGGATAATGTCTTCATTAAGTGGGGAAAAATCTTGGTAAAAATATAACTAACTTTGCTTTCATTATAATAGAAAGAGATAACACTTTGCTTAATTAAGGTCTGTTTTCCCTCTGTTCAGAATTTTACGACCATTTTTTCCATTGAAATTAGTGCTGATAAAAGCTTGAAGTAGACATTGCTAAACTGAAACTCTTAGTTTCCAAGAGAAATACAGTGAGTTCTCTGTATTTATATAATCAGTTAATCAGGATGTTGCCTTATGTATACTAGCTATTTTAGGAAACAAAAGAAAAATCCAAAAAGATATGCAAGTTATTTTCTAAAATAAAGCATGCACTTTTTGCATGTTTTGAAAATGTTAATTTAGGGACTGTCTGCTCCCATTCTGTTCCCAAATGTCTATGCTTTTCTCACCAACCCCCTGATGACGTGATGTATTTGGATTATGTTAATATATATGTTAATAATGACAACATGCTTATGACAATAAAGATCATAAATATATGGAGATAAATTGATAGATTAGGGAAGCTGCGCTGAATAATTAAGCCAAGATCCTTATCACAGATTTATCTGTAGTACTGTGTATTTTCCCCAATATTTTGAGGTCTTTTGACCTCAAAATATTTTGACACTGGAATGCTCCTGGCTTTGCCCTGTAGGGCATTCCATTTTTTTTTTTTTTTTTTTTTTTTTTTTAGAAATTCTGTATGGCAAGTTAAATGCTTCCTGGTAGTAGACACATGCTGGATAACATAGATGAATTAACTGCTCTCTTTGGTTGATTTCTTGTTGTTGGTGTTAACTGAGATGCATCCTCATTATCCTCATTTTTTGGCTGGTTCCAACTTTTCTGTAATTATGCTATAATATAAGCTTAGTTTTATCTATTTATGATGTGGGTTTACTGTGAGATCAAGTGTTTGTTACTCTGGGAGTGGTAGATAACAGGTGTGGTGGTAATTTTGTGAGGTGCACTCTTCCCGTCCTGCTTATTCCAACCAGGAAGACACATGAAAATACCAGGCCATCTGTTTGACTTTTACTGAGGATCAAAAGATTCTGACTTGCAGCCTGCAGAAATTGTTTGCAAGACCTTTTTATGTATTAAAAAAAAAAAGGGGGGGGGGGGGGCGTGGAAGGCAAGAACCCCTTTTAATGTGAGAGCTGAGTTTCTGGAGTTTTTTTCATGAGAAATGTGTATTACACGTTTTCTGTAACAAGGAAAAATGCTTAACCTTGCTGCAGCTTTAAAGGAGACTGTTTTTCTTCAAAAGGAAAACCAACACTACACTTGTTTCCCATTGCTTTCAGTTGTGGCTAGGGACAAAGCAGCAAAGCTGTAGTAGGCTTGATTTATTTTAACTGTCTCTCAAGTATGGGGTACATGTTAGGAATCTTATGTCCAGACGCCCAGTGCAAAAATGAGACACTGGGAAGGATGTCATCTTTACTGCTAGGTGAATCAAAAGGCCACCCTTTGTATTAACTTTAACTTTGTATTAATTATTAACTTATTGCAATGTTACTCATTTATGAGTTAGTTTGTATATTTTGTTTACATTGTTTTTGTGTGGGCAACCATATTTTGGATTTGGTATTTCAGTACACAGAGGATCCATCTTATAGCATGTTTTGTTAGTTTTCCTATTCATGGGGCAAATAAAATAAAAATAAAAATAAAAATTGCAGTATAAACATTTTTATGATACAAATGGTTAACCGTTTTTACAAGTGTAATTTTGCAAGTGGTTTAGAGGCTCAATTACCCACGGAAATGCAGGAAATAAATGTCCTTGAGGATTTGCATTTGGATCATGTGATTTGTTGGGTCTCAACTCATTGTTAATAATTCTTACATCTGTGCAGCCTACATGAGCAAATGAGGCTGTGTAGTCTTTGAAAATGTAATACAACATTATTTCTGGTACCATTGTAGAAACATGGCAGAAAAGTAATCCAAGAGAAAGAGAATAACAAATTAGCTGGTAAAATTGATTTAATATGATTCAATCTTCTTACTAGATTGACTGGTTAATGTGAAAACTATTAAAATTTTCATGTTTATATGGTTGTTGCTGTTTGGGTTGCATTGCATGTTTGCACAGTGGTCATGTAAAGGGCTAAGATTCCACTGTGACAGAAAGTAACCAAAGCTACAGATAAAGGACGAGGGATGAAAGAATGAAGATGACCAAATTCCAAGCTTCTTATTGTAATTATTTTTGCTTTTATGTTGTATCAGGATATGATGTGGTGATCCTACAATGTGGGAAATGTAGTTGCTGTTTATTTTGTAATTTGAATCTACTTGCACTAGGAAACTATGGGCACCAATGATACCAAGATCTTAGTCCTTTGAAATTAGACCACTTGCTTCTGTACTCAGTGTTTGTGAGCAAAAGGAGGCAAACTTTGCTCCCTTTTTAGTGCTACAAATTTTGATGTGCATGAGAGCAGAGTTGATTGCATATTTGAATGCTTTGATTGTGTTATTACTGAGCAAGCCAAACCTGTTTTCCTGCCTTGTATGTGAAGAAAGACCACTGTAGTAGTAATTTAAAAAGTGAATTAAAAGGAAGATGTAAAACATCATTCTGAAAAGGTAGGATCAGCAAAATTAGAAGAGAAATTTGAGAATTACTATTTTGTGTTTCAGATAATAAATACCTCACAGCAATGAGTCTCAACCTTCTTTGTGGGTACAGTATTTTTGACTGAGACCTCATTTTCAGCAGTCATACTAACCAATTCTCAAAACCACTGCAATAGTTGAAATATCATGTTTAACAAATTCAGCATTTGTCTAGAACAGTTCAGAAGAGGTAACACTGTCTGCATTCCCTTCTCCAAGACCTCTTGTGCTGTCTTGTCACGAGATCTAAATCCTTGTGATCTACTATGGGGGGGAACATAGTAACAGGAAAGCCAAGAGGATCTCTTAGGAGAAGAATGATCAGCAAATCATGGAGAGTTCAGGCAATGTAACCCTCTTTTGGTCTAAAGCTAGACCCTTAGTACACGGATATAATCCTGATCATGGTCTGTGCTATGACTATGAAAAAGCTTTGTTTGAGCAAAACAATATATTCATGACATATTGAAGTACTAGGTCATTGTTTTATTATCATAATTATTTTAGCAAAACTCTTTCCTGAAATGGACAGTGCTATCATGAAGGGAAGTCTAAGGTCATGTTTGTGGAAGAACAGGTTCATTTTTGTTCTCCTCATTTGGACAGCTTGGGTCACTTCCACACTCTCCTTTTAGCTCTGTTGATTACCTCTTTCTACAGCTCTGCTGATTCGCTCTTCCAAATAACATTGTAGTTGTACACAAATAAAACACTAAACTGTTAGAAGCAACCTACCTTTTCCCTAACCTAAAAAACAATTCACATCCAAACAATTCACATCACCTCAGAGTTCTTCCCTATGTTCCTACTTACAGTAAATGTCTTTTCCATTTAAGTTTTGGAGTTCTAACAATGTTTGTATCACTTTTTTGAAGATTGATGCTAACGTCATCTTAGAGGGGATTTGAAAGACTGTGTCTTTTAGGAAAAAGATAACATCCAGCTCAGCTGACACCGTTATGCCATAGGAGTATGCTGCCGGGGCAGAGCTGGCTTCCTGCTCCTGGTACTACAGTTTTTCCATGTAAATACTATAAATCCTAAGAAAAATTGCTAAAATTTTCCCTAGTCACGTGTGACAGTGCACATAGCTGCATTCCCAGTCTGTCCTCCCTGGGGATATACATTTTAATGCTGTGTCCATTTACATCACAGTTGTATTAATTACATTTAATGCAGTTTTGAGCTAAGGTAGCACAGCCTTATTTCAGAGAATGGAGAGTGTGTGTGTTGTAATGAGGCCTGAGTACAATTGATCTACGACTTGGATGTAAGGGATTCTTAAGGGAGTTTGCTGATTGATGTAGAAGACGGATGTCTATGGCCATTAGGAAACACCAGTTTTTATTACCTATCAATCTCATGGAGAACCTATGGCAGCAAAATCTCCTGTAATAGATATCTAATCTGTTAAATTAGAGATTAATGAAATGAAAACATTAGAGAAGGAGGAAAATACACTTTTACAAAGTGGACAGTACCAGAAGAACAATGCAGACAACTCAAAAGTGTATAAAACATCTGTCTGAAGACACACAAAAAAAAATCCGTACACCCAATTGTCGTCTTAACCCATTTTTTTTTCTTTCAATATTGCTTATTGGTTTTAAATTACAAAAACCCACATGGATATATTGGTTAATAAATTAATAAAATAATGGAGCATGTAAGACTGATCCCAAAGTAGAAAACATAGAACACAACATTTAGAATATCACATACTCATTTTTAGAATGTTCTTAGAATTGAGTAGTTCCATTAATTTTGCTTAATGATGTGTCTCTATTTTCAGACTCAGAGTTAAAAAATAGCTGCTTATTCAAATATATCAGTAAGAGTAAAGAAAAGAAAAAAACTTATATGTTATATGTAGTCAACATATATATATATATATATATATATATATACACGTTGACTGCTATTTATGACAGCTGTGTCCAGAGACTGAGAATCTTTACATGGGGGAAAAAACAGCATCTTAAATGTTTTGAAAAGAAAAGAAATGGGGACGTGTCTTCTATCATTTTATTTCTAGGCATCTAATTTTCAGTGTGTTCTTTAGACTCATTTTTCCTCGCAGCTACTATATGCAGTGGGATATAAAACAGAAGGGATTTTCAAAAAAAGAGTTGCATTTATCTATACATAAAAAAGAAAATCCTATAGAGGTGATTGTATATGTCAGTACATCACTTTACTTCCACACCACCTGCTGCAATTAAAAATGAAATCACCAAGCAGCAAGTACAGTAACTTCATCAACCAGCTGATATTATAATTAATGACTATAGAGTCTCTATTATTGTGTACTTCCAAGGCATCAAGTGGAAAGCTGTCGTGGTGCTTTAAATAATGAAAAAGTTTCAGGCCTTGATAAATGGCTCAGTTGGATGCAGTTTAGAAAGTTGAGAGCATATGCTTCTGTCATTAGAAACTAAGGACCCTCGTTACCCTTGCTATAACTCTTCAGATTCATCTGAAACTCTTTGATCCCCTCATGTACTTACACTGTTTAAAATGCAAAAGTGTGGAAAATATGGTGTGTATGAGAAATTCACTTAGTAGGAAGAAAGATTAAAATAAAGCTCCTCTTCATTAACATCTTTGTTTTAAACCTATCGAAAAGATAGCATGTCTGTACCCACATTTCTTTTGAAATAAGAGAAAGCAAACATCTTTATTTGATTCTTTTGAGATTTTTGTTTTTAGAAACAATTGAAATCCAATAAAGAAATGCACTTCAGAGAATGCTTATGAAGATATTTAACTGACTTAATAGTGAAATGACAGCAAGGATATTTGTTCTTGCAGTCTGTACTTTATTTCAACGCCATCGTATTCTGCAATGATGGATGCAGAATGCTAGCAAAGAGTAAAGTCCTGAAGTAGAAATTTTAGGCATGATTGGTGATATAGGTTTATACAATATCACCCCTTAACAGGCAATCTATTGATAAATTTTCTTCCTGAACAGATTAGTTTTGCTGTTAAATGTCATCATTTTAACAGAAAACTGACTTTTATTTAGTTTTCAGGTACTATTTATTTTTATTCTTTCTCTGAAACTTCCATATAACATGTTTGTCTCTGAGGATATTTCATAGCTGAGATGCTGAAATGCTTTGCTTTGGCAGAACACGTTACAGAGATAGAAAATTTTGTCTAATCCCTGACTCTCAGAGTTGTCATTTTTGCTTGGTTTCATATACAGAAGCAATACGCCAGAACTGTTTTTCAAACCTCTTATAAAGAAATTATGTTTCTTCTGAATTATTGAATTAACAATATATATATGTGAATATATCTATGAAAGTATAACCAGCTGGTTATTGTTGATGGAAGAAAGCCATTTTCTGCACAACAGAAACAAAGATTCCTTTCTCCCTATCATATGAGTATAAGAGATAATATAAAATGTGAGTGCTGTTTTACCCTATGCTTTTCATTATTTAGAATCTATATTTCATGAGCATACAAAAACAACGCACTGTGCCTAGGCATTATGTGCAAGCACATTACAGGAGGATGTTCTGGTCTGAGTGATTCCAAGTGGTTAATCATTCAACAGTGTGGTGCTAAATTAAGAGGTGAAATGGGAAGACCTAGGAAGTGTGGGAATAGATGTGAAAATTCTACCTGGGCAAAGAAGGATTATTGTGTTTACTTTCTGCTGTGTTGAGGCTATCGTGCTGTAATAACAGTGGCAGCCTGTGCTGTGAATGTGTCCCTTGGATTCTTCATATTTGGTTTGCTGTTGAGCCAAAAGGACAGTTGAGTGACCACTTTATAATGTTAGCCTCGGAATATTTACAAACTCTGTGCAATGGGTTAGACAGATGCAAATTAAGTGCTGATGCAATGGGTCCATCTCCATTCATTTCAAAGGTGTACTTGCTCGCATGAGCTGTGAATTTGTGATAAGTGCTGAATATTAACTAGGATATTTGGACTTTAATATAATGATCTTATATCACCACAGCATCTCGGCAAATTAGATTAAACCTGAAGGACACAGGACCTGATCCATCTTTAAATTCATGATGTGTGAAAGTTGCACTTCAGACAAGTGTAAGCTAATTGCTTCCTTAGCTGGTGACTTAATAAGTTATAAACAGAAATATTTATCTCAGTTTGCTAAGTAGCTAGTAGGCTAATACGAAAGATTGCAAAGATATTTATAAAGTAGTTTTGCATATATTCAAAATATTATCAGATTGTGCTATTAGATGACTAGGCTTTTGACATATTCCAGGACTTTTATGCTCTTGCTAGTAATTAAATTAATTATTTATCCATTGTACACAGTCTTGAATTACTGTATGATTAGTTTGGGCACTTAAAAGTATAAGAACACTTGAAAGCAAAATCCAAGCATAGATATTCCATAGCACGTCTTACAATCTAAATATTGCTCTTAGTCTAATCGAAGCAGCAAGAGTAGTCACAGCAGTTGATGGACTATTTTTCAAATTGATTTCAAAAATGTATTTAAGGGGATGATCTTCTACTCTAGATTACCTATTGATTTTTAATATGAAAAGCTCATTATATAAGCAGTAACTGCATATAAAAACCTAGCAAACCTTTGCATAAATCCTTTAATTGAATTTCCAGAGCCTGTGGTTCTACTTTTTTTTTTTTTTTTTTTAATTAAATCTATTTCTTTTTTTTAAGTGTTACTGTGTAATTTGCATGCTGTGAAGTGGCCCTGTCCCAGATAAAGTGCCATTGATCCTTATTAAACCTCACCTCTGGGCTTGCTCAAAACTAACTGGAAAAATTAAAGTGTTCATGCTGCAATGCACTTATTGCTTGTGTGATAGGATTATGGAAAAAAGAATAACATTAATTTCCGAGAGAGAATTTATAATGCAAGATTTTATTTTTTTCAATTTGATAATTAATAGCAAAATCATATCCTAAATATAAATTGTATTCCAGTCTGAAAACTGCAGTAGTAATTAGGAAAGATAATGTATACCTGATATAAAATCATAATGTTGTATATGGACACTTCTTTGGTATATTAATTTTAAGTGTTGTTCAAAATCATTATGGATTCAACCCAACAGTTTAAATAGAGGTTTTAGCTAAATAAATAAATAATAATAAAAAAAATGTAACACACACATCTTATATTAATAGCTGTTTTCATTTTAACTCTTGAGTTTAAAATGTGAAAAATGATAGTCTGCAAATATTCATGCTAACAATTTTTATATTAAAAGTGTCATGAGAAAGAAAAGCATTTAAGCTGCAATACTATTTTCTATTTTTTAAAATATCCAACACTTTTATTAAAAAGCAATAAAATCTCCTAAAGAAATATTCATAATCAATAAGAATACAAAGTATGGCATATATTAACAGAGTTATAAAAATGTTTATAATATGACTCAAATGAAAAACACAGCAAGTTATGTACGGTTTAAAGTGTAATCAATTTTGAGGTTGTATATGAGGTTATAAATGATAAACACAAGTAGTAGCATTTTTACTAAAGGCTGTTGCAAAAAATACTGTATTTATGGTCTATTCCATTCTTTTTATAGATCATTAATGTAGAAAACAAACACAGTGTATCCATCTTCTTAGACAGTTTAAAATTCCATTAAATGATATTTTTAAATGGAAATTTTGAGCTCATTTTATATGCTTCTTTCTACAAACACTTACTGTACTGAAAGTAAACTGTTTCCAGCAGGAGCCAATACCACAGAAGTTATATGCAGAGTTTTCCAGATTTGTAGGGCAAGTTAATTTTTTATTTTTTTATTTTTCCAAACTTTTAGCAAAGAGCTGCTAAATGTGTTATTTTTAAGAAAGTGGTGAGTTGTATGCTGTAGTGCCTGTGATATATTATGTGAAACTAGGTTGGAATTGTCAACAGTAATGCAACTTCATTCCACAATGGAAGTATTTGTTTCAAGTCTTCTATAATTAGTGCAACCTGATTTTTGCACTTTGCTTAGTTCATCCAGAACCAGTTGAAACAGTAGTCTGTCACTGATCTGTACCTAACAAAATTGTGTTTAACTGTATTAGCAACTTAAAAGGATTACGTATGTCCTATAAAGCTCTCATATTGTTTTTATGTAAGCACTGCTTATTTTAAAAGTAACTCATCAGTCTGTCAGGAAATGATTCTTACTCATTTTATGTAGCCACGCTGATAACACTAACATGGAACAAGTTGTATTTTAGTCTTTTTTCAGTACCTCATTTGTGCATTTGTCAACACTGTCCTTGTTTCCCCTGCTAAGCCTTTTGGTTAACCCTTGAACTTTTAGGGAGCTCTATATGGGAATTACCTTAAATTCTACTGAACTCCTTGCTACTGCCAGGACCAGTCCAGACCCAGGGAGCCTCGTAAAAAATTGGCACGCAGCCAGGCTGTTATCAGGTAGTTCACTCACAGCTGTATTTGGGTACCTGGAGCATTCCTTTTGGCAGAGAGCTGAAGCCAACCACCTGATTTCTTGTGCAGTGTTGTGGCTGCTGTGGTTCTGGACTATCTGCTTGCTCCCTCTCTGTGAGGGCAATGTTGTCCGCAGGGTTTGGAAAATCATATATTGGTTCTTTGCATCAGCAGGCATCACATTGCCAATGCAATATATTTGCTCCAGATTTTCCTGTTAATTTGTAGGATTAATGAGAATGGGTTATTCATCATTATTTTTGTTCCTCCTCTGTGTGGTCCAGCAGTTTTTCTGGTGGATTACTTCTTTGAACTGTTATTACAAGTAGCATATTGCTCCTTGAAACCTGTTTCTGTTTTGACTTCAGAAGATCACAAGTGTTTTGAAATTTTGCTTTAGGAAAAAGGTTTTATAATTCTTTCTTGGTTGTTTGTCAGTGGATTTGTTGTAGTTTCCTAATGGTCTTTAGTGGAGGAAGTAAGTGACACTGATCAGTGAAGGTGGACAGTAAGATTTATAATGTATTTGTGCTAGCTGATTGCCAACAGAACTGGGCTTTCCCAGTGGTGCTGTACGCATACTTGGAAAATCAATAGGGATTAGCCTATGACCCCCTTCACATACTTATACTGTGGTCTGCATTGCTTACCAATATTTCATCTGTTTCACTTAAATGCTGTTACTTACTCAATAATGTGTGGCTGTTCTTGCAAGCTACTAATTAATTTTTAAAATGCAGTATCACTTGAAACCGAGATAAAGCACACCTTTAGCATCAGAGTGGGTGGAGGGCTTGTGGCTTACTTAGTGAATTTGCACTTGGTACCTTTAATTAAAAATCCTACTTTGAAAGATTAAGGTTACACATTTCGAATTAAAAAAGTACTAAATCAAATACAGAGACCTTTTCATGGTGGTTGCCAACAAGCTAAATTGCCAGGTGTAGTTAGATACCTTCCAGTACTGTGTGCGTTGGTTGGTCCAATTTCACTTTTCAATACACATTTTTATACTTAGAACACGCATATGAGGAATTTATATTTGGTGACATTTAGATAAGTATCTGTTTATTAATGTATCACACAAATTTATTTGGTATGAGGATTAACGACTACTGTAATGTGTTATAAGAAATTAACATTTCCCTTTTATTTTGCTATTTAATTTTTCCCTTAAAAATGCTTCATTTAAAGTCCATCCTTTTTCTTTCTCTCTTGTAAATAGTAGGAGGGAATATATATATATTTTTTAATGAATAGATGTATCTCATTTATATTGAGTCTAGGGCATTCTCTTGATAGTGTCTTCATGTGTTATGTAAAATGGGTTGTAGCTTAAATACTAATGAATCAGAAAAATGAAAGTATCATTGAAAACTATTGTTTTCCTTTTCAATATTTTAAAAATATTTTAATATATATATATAAATACTATAAAAATAGTTTGTTAAATAGTATAAAATTCATATTTCAATTTCTACTTTACTGTACAGTTTGCCAAAATTCAAACATAATGGCCTACAGCAATTATTTTTGATGTGGTTGTTCTCCCAACAGGGGGATTTTAAAAATTCACAGTTTCTTATGCAAGTGTACCTATTCCCTGGAGTTACTTATAGTTTCTTATTGATCTAGTAGCTGGTATTTGAATTGGTCGATGTACTCTGTGACTTGTTTAAGATACCCTACCTGAACTATTAGTTTAAATAATATATTCATAAATTGATTAATCATTACAGTAAGAGTTATTAGCTACATTTTTATCTGTGCGCTATCCACAAATGACTTCTAGTATAATAATCATGCATATATAAACAGAGATTCAGTTTTAAATTGCAGTATGCCTTATAATAATTACATTGCTAGTAATGGTATGTTTCTGCAAGACGGAATCAACCTTTTTCTGTTTGGGCAGCAAAACTTAGTGTGTTTATTTAATGTGGATAAAGTAATTGTAAATATTGATGTGCATATAAGTCAGGTTATGAGACAGAGGAAAGAAGGAAAGAAAAGATGTGGCTATTGTTGGCAAGGGCAGATGGCTGCTAGTGTTTGATGTGTGACCAGATACTGAATGGAGTGAAGTCTGCAGGGAGCTCCAGCCCCGCATGTGGGTGCTGGGTCAGGTATGGCACAGCCTGACTGCAACTGAGGGTGGCACTGGGGGACTCAACAGGCTGTGGTGTCCGCGGCTAAAACTGAGTAAGGAGAAAAGTTTGTGTGTAATTTTATAAATATTAAAATACATATTATAATAGGAATGTACTCCAATAATTGAAAGAGCAACCACAATAATGTTCATAACAAAGATCCTAGGGTGACTCACACAGAAGACACTGTGAATCCTTGTCTGCCACAGTGTGGGTGGACCACATCCAAACACTTTTATTAGAAAAAGAAATACTCTCCAAAAAAAGGTTTGTGTGTGCAGGAGCTACAAAAATCTATTTAACCCAAAGTGTCAGAACTAAGTTTCTTAGGGGCTCTAGGGTTTACTTTGCTAAATGGTGCAGAGTCCCCACAGCTTTAAACAACTTTCACTTTGATTTCATCCAAAATTCTATGAAAAAAATGTGAGTGCAGAATATGTACACATGCAATTTTACCATCATACATATATTATCAAATCAATTGCCTCTTTTAGTTAATAATATGAGTAGACTGTGGAAATTCACACACCTGACATTTCAGCTTGTTTCTTGCATAAACTATTGTCACGAGCCTTGGAATCTTGCATTTTGCAAATGAATATCTGGGGGAGCTTTTTCATATTTTAGTTTGAAAGCCATTTTGTCTCACCACATGCTTTTTCTGCTTCATAAATTCTACTTTAAAACATTCAACAACCTGCTAAATTAATATATACTGTGTTCTTTCTTTAATGGGTAGGGGAACTTGTCTCACAGCAGTGCATTTGTTCAGATCTGTTTTGAAAACGTGCTGCCTGCCGTGTGAAGGACATCTGCTCACAAATGAATGATTGTGCTTTTGATTCGGAGCAGCACCTTCACTTTAAATGCTGGCTACAGATGAAAGGAACAGATTGCTGTGGTACCGCTTTTGTGAGGATTCCTCTACCCAGCATGTGGCTTCATACATTATTGAGAGCAAATCCACTTTATGCTACCACTCCTCACTGCACTTATTTTGCCAACCTTATTCAGAATGTCAGCAAGGATCACTTTTCTACAAAGGAATAAAAGGCCGGTTAGGAAGATTAAGCAGATAAATTATTTACAGTGTTTAATTATCATCGTACAAGTTTATTAAACTTCATGGTTACCTGGAAACCTAAGCAGGTGCTGGAAAAAAGTCCAATAATATTAAATAAGAAATGTTTTGCGTAAAATGAAATCCTTTTATGTGTGCCATGTTAATATGAATGTCCAGGTTTTTTTGGTTGCATGCCAAACTTGACTTTTATATGATGTTGTGATTATTATTTTTTTCATAATCTATTCCTAGCTCAAGGCTTATTATGATAGGGGATCCCACAGAATGCTCTGCTGGGTTGAGCAGCAGCCTGTTATACTATCAAGTGTCCTAAACAATAAACAGATGTAGAAGGTATGCTTGAAAAATCCCCAAAGATTCCCTTTTGCTGGTGTTCAGAACCACTGAATTCTACCAGAACGTAGATCTGGAGGACTTGGTAGCAAAAGACCACTGTAGGACCAAAATGCATTTTGGAAATTTCTTTACTATTTAGACTGAATAAATAATTCATTCCTGCCCCCCCCCCCCCCCCCCCCCCCTCCTTTGGAAATTGACCTTATTGGTCATAGAATCATAGAAGGGAAAAATTTAATTTTTGTTAATTTTATCTTTTTATTTAAAAATAGAGGTGCTGTTCTGTAGGAACAACTTGCACATCTATTCACTAATATAAACTAATGAGCTCCATTAAAGATCTGCCCACATATTTACAAGGAACCATCTAATAATCTGTCATCTTTGAATACTCTCAGAAAATAAGACCACCAAGAAACCATGAATTTGAAAATGAAATAGGCAATACCAAACTTATAGTCTAAGGATAAGTGCCAAATAGGTAAGAATTGATTCGTGTTATTAAATTAGAAGCAGGCAAGTCCCACTGTTTTATTTCACTGCAGTAAAATAACCCAGAGGCATATTAGCCTAAGCATGGGCCAAAATCCGGCCTCTTTTAAGGTTCAGGGAGTTCTGCTACTGAAAAAAGAGGACACCAAATAAATATCTTTTTGAAAATGCAGTTCAACTGTAACCTTAGGTTTTTAAGGAAATAATTTTTGCCAAAAAGCATGTCTTTTAATACTAAGCCCGTTTGTTTCCCATTTTGGGTTTTGTTATTATGGACATTTGGCATACTGGATTATGACAGAGTGAATGCATAGGCTATTTATGGAGAAGGTCTTTTATCTTGCCAAGATGTTATGGTTTTTCTTAGTACACGATTACTTGTTTTAAGAGGAAACTGGTAACCAATGAAATGCACAAAGAGTTGAACTCTGTAGCAATAGCAGCTTGGATTAATTCTAGGTAGATTTCTTTATATGAAAGCCAGAAAAGACTGTTCAAATCTATCTGGTAGAATAATTCTGGATTTAATTCACAATGTGAGAAATGAATTGTGAAAATTGATATCCAAGATTCTCATTGTTTTGATTAAAATTGTTTTATGGTGGAATGGTATATTTCTCATTCCAGAGTCTAGCTCTACAAATAGGGATTTTGTTGATAATCACATCTGCTTGTCTGAAATCTGCTCTTAGAGATATTTTCTATTATTGCTTAAAATGTTCAAAATATGTCATTGCCTAAAAAAAAAGAGAACTGGAATTCTGTTATTTATATATACATATATATGTGTGTGTGTGTGTATTACTTTGAGGCTGTATTTTTATAAAAATATCCATACCTATCAGAAGGATATTGATTGTTGATCATATTTTGTTATTTGCCCTCTTGTCTGGGAGATGAAGGAAGGTAAGAGACAGCCTGGGGGTAGATTTAAGTGTATTGTTCAAGGGTTGTATGAGATTTTTTGTTATTTTGTCATCAAAATAAATTGACTGCGTGAAACTAAACCTGCAATATAAAACTAGGACTATATTTAAAGCAGCTCTAGTAAAATTTCCTGTGATGCAATGTGTATTTCCATGCCTTATAAATTTCAAGTGGAAAGAGATAACCCGGAAAGAGGGAGTCAATGAGACCTATGAAGTAGGATGGAGCTGAACAGTTTTTCAGTGTTCAGCAAACCACATGCCATAACTGGGGGCACAGTGAAACCACTTTGTGTGTATCACTGGTTTCACTATGGCTGCATCTGAAGAAGGAAGGATATCAACTTAAGTAGGGGAGCCAAACTAGCTGCTCCTTTATAGTGGCTCAGGATAACTTACCGACAATTAGTAAGCTAGCTGCTGACAGTGGTAGCATGTTGTTGTTGAGAATAAAGAGTTTGTAATACTTGGAGCTATAGCTAGTTGGTACTAATTTTTGTATTCCACTGGGTAAGCATTGACAAAGACCTATCATTTCCCAAATAAGCCATTCTTTTAAGAGAACATCTGTTGACAATGACAATTTAAAAACTCCTTAAAATCCAGGGCATAATTAACACTATAGGGATACAAATATTAGTTTTCTGGAAGCCATCTCTATTTCACTTCATCCTGATGTTCACTAACCTTTTCAAGTTGATTTTTTTTTCATTTTTATTATTTTGTTTGTTTGTTTTTACTTTTTTACTAACATTTTGCATTCAGCATAGAGTTCTGGGATCAGAATAAGCATCTGAACTAGAACTATGAAACTATTGCTGTAGCCCACCAATATTAATTGAAAAAGAGAGAAAGCCCTGTGTCAGTGGTGATGTGGTTGTGTTCAGCAACGATATGTTAATTTGCAAAAAGCTGTTTGTATCTCAATATTGAACCATTATGCTACATATAAAGCATTGCTTTATGTAAAAGTCATTAAAATTTAATTGAAAAAATCAAGTATCTACAAAGAGAATTGAAGTAAACAGAGTCATGTCTGCCATCTGAGAAAATCTGAAGAAAAAAATTGTATGTTTTAGGTTTAATTATTTAATGTAGCAGCAGATGACTCCAAATAATAACACTGTAAACACTTTACCTATTCTCCTGGCAACAAGCTAAGCCAACAGTTGTCTGTGTATTTGTTTTCTTACAAGACTGAAAAAAAGTGGGTGAAATGCAGCCCCTGTTGAAATCAGTAAAACAGGGTATTAGAATTCTTTGAGGCCTTTTATTCGTTTTGGCTTTTAGGTACCTCTGTCCCTTCATTGATTGTATGAAATATTTGGAGACTTTTGCAGCAGGAAAAAAGCATCTTTATTAATCCTTTTGCAAAAGTACTGCTGGTTTACCCCTATCAGCAATCAAAATCTTATATCCACAGTTTGGGGCTGAACATGGAATAGAATAGAATAGAATATGCAACATGGAATAGAATGTGCAACATGTGTCATTTACACCTATTTTTCTCTATGTTGGTATGTTTTTACTAAGTCTTCTTTTGGGTCATCCTTGTCTGTAGTGATTATCAAAATTTAATTTTTTCTTACATCATTTGAAAGTATGTGACCACATGGCTCAAGCAAGCCACTGCCTCTTAAGATACTGCAATGAAAATGTTATAGTCCCAAATCTTGTATATTTAATTGAAATGGCTACTGTACAGAGAAGTAATATTTCCCACCCTGGAATTCCAGTTATTCATTACCTTATTTCTTTCTGGAAAATTGCAAATTTATTCTTTATAGAGCTCAGGCATAAAAGCTGTCTGTTGCACTAATGTGGAAAATGTTTTCCTATTACACTGTCTCCATGCAAATAACAAATTAATGCAGCTTGTAGAGGAATCTAATCACTGTAATTCAACATTCAGGGGAGCAAAAAATGATTGTGCTTGTCTCCACTCTTCCAAGAATGACACCAGATTTTAGTTTTTTAATGCATGGCCTATTCAGCTCATTAGTTTTAATATACAGGTTTAAAAGTCTTTCCTTGAGCAGTATCTTCGAAACAAGATGTTAACCTCCCCAAGTCTGTAATCTCATATCAAGATGTGGTTATGGCATTGCAGTTACCCTGCTATTTCACTCCCAGTTCTGTCTTTATGCATGAATCTTGCATTGTATTTCGTCTTCAAGAGATTTAATTTATGCAGTGGGTCATTATGCTTTCATTTGGCCATGCAGAAGGACCCTGGGGATATGAATGCATTAAAATCAACTGCTCCCCCTACCCCTCAATCCCCCCAACCTTTCTAGCAGCTAGAAGTCTTAACTGTGATGTTGAACACTAATTTTAAAAAATGTGTTAGTTTTACTAAACTTCTCTTTCTTAGCAAGGTGCACTCAGCTGAATTGTTCTTTTTCAATAGCTGTCCCTTTTCTTTCCTTTCATTAATCAAAAAAAAAAAAAAAATTAGAAATCAGATACTTCTTAACACGTCTTAAACTGCTGTCAGCCTCAGTCTGTATTGCATTGAAATTGGCTTCTGCTCCTTCTACAGATCCAAAATATTCTTACAGAGGTCTTCCGGTGCTCTCATTGCAATTATTTGTTGGGCTTTCTGTTGGTTTTGAGACTACTAAAGACTCTTCTGCAGTTAGTGCAATGGTTTTTGGAACCTGTCTCTTGTTAGAGACATGAAAGGTACTTCTGCATGTTTTCTTATTTATTTTTTTTTAATTCGTGATTGCCTGTTTTTCTGCCCCTGAAGGAGGAGGACATAGTCAAACAAGGGGAGAAATGGTATTAATAAAATGGTTTTTTCAGCCTTTTCTATTTGGCAAGCAGCTGTTTTGCCAAGGATAATTCCATTCCTCTATTTCTCTAAATCACTGTGTTCCTTACAGATTACTGTTGTTATGACCCCTTTTTCTTCTGCATTGCTTCAGTGGGAGTGGTGGTACTTAGGCTTGTCAGATAGGATCTAGGTGCTGTGCTAAATAGGGATAAGATGGTCTTAGCTGAGAAGTCAAATAATTTTACCTATGCGTCCATGTAATGTACTTTCTCTATGAGTGTCTGCCATGCTTAAGCTTCCAGGAACATTTATTTCTGCTTTTTTATTGGAGATAAATTCATTAGAGATAATAGAGGTAAATTAGAGATAGGGAGAGACTTCAGCAATAAGCGAGCTGAGAAGGAGGTATGCCTTTTTCAAAACTTCTTGGGATCCAGAAGTCTGTGGAAGGCCAACACATCTATAGACGTGCATACAACCCAACAACCCAACTGGGCAGAAACCATGCAAGAAGTTGGGTGTGATCAGAGAGTAAATCAACAAGATAGATGGTTTGTTGACAAGGGGGCTCAATCACGTTACTTTTAAGAGGCCTAATTCTTTGAGGGTTTGTGGGTGTGCCACATCCCATGTTGTAATTATAATTTCAGAAAAGCTGACTCCCCAGATCTAGAAAGTAATAGTTACCTGGAAATGCTAAGGGAAATCATGAAGTACCTGTTTTCCTAATATATATCCTCTCCAAAGTTTTGTGTTTGCTTATTTCACCAAAAAGAAAAACAAACCTAAAAGACAAAGTCACTTGAAAATTCATCAAATGAAAAAATAAAACTTGAGTAATTGATGGATTGTTTTCAATATCATATTATTCATATTATGTGTGTTTGGTGATAGTTTTACTGAGAAATATATGACAATCACAACGGAAATTGTGTGTATACCAAAGCAAAGTTTTTTTTTTTTCTTTTCCCCAGTAGTAACTCAGGTTCCACAGCTGACTACATAGTTATAAGATTTTAACTATATGTGGCTTTTTAAACAGCTCATTGGCTGATAAATGAAAAGGAATTCAAAGCTGAGTGGAATACAGACAAGCAGAAAAACTGCTCACAGTTGCTGGTTTCTTAAGTCTGAGATTATATTGTCAGATTTTATGGAATACTCAAAATGACGCTTGTATTCACATGTAAACCCACATTTGCTGAGTCTCTCTCCTTTTATATTAGCAACATACAGTGCAGGCTTGGCAAGGATTTGTCCAAAATAAAATGCTAATTAACGTTTTTAGTCTGCTAATGAGGAGATGGAGTTTAATAGGTTCTTCAGGCAAAACGGATCGGTTCTGTCCTAATGCATTATATTTCTAAACTTGCAATTTATTCAATAATTGACTCTTCTGGCTGACAGTGAAAATATATAGCCTATGTGCAAAATTCATTTTAGTTCTTACTGAACATACAGAACAAGTGTGGCTACATTGTACAAGATATTGGATGACTAAGGCTCACAAACACGAGGGAACATGATATTTGAAGCTGCTCCATTATTAACTCTATCTAATTATATGTCTGATGTGTTTTATGACAGACCAGTTTATTAAACCAAATATTTTGTGGATGAAAAGCCAGAAAGAGCAGATTTATTTTTTTTCCCAGTAAGTTTCTTGTATTTCCTTCTTTTTTTTTTTCAGGCTCTAATTAAGAGACATTAACCCAATATTTTTCCCTTCTTATAATATTTCTTAAAATTTTCCATGCTTCTGCTATTTCACATCTTTATTATTAGGAGAAATTTTTTCCATCTCTGTTGCATTTACTTTATTTTGGGCCTAAAATTTTAAAGTTTCTACTGAGTTGCTCAGTAGGGGAAGCTGACCCACAGCTAGCCAATGTCTTTCCTTGGGGCATGAGATTTTCCCAATGCACAAAACTAAATATATGAGCACTCCGTATTCAATGTACTACATGTACATATATCCCCATTATGTATCAGCTTAATATATGCCTGAAGTATTTGAAATAAATGTGGCATCCTAAAATGAGAGTGAATTTAAATCTTTCTTTCTATTTCATGTAGAAGTCTGAAGTTAAACACAGTATCACTAAATGATTTGTAGTGTGTATTTCAATATCCAGTGGTTCATTAAAGTTTCAGTGCTGATCTATGAAAACCAGTTTATTAGTAATAAAAGCATTCACACCTTATGTCTTCAAAGCACAGCACAGTATTAACTCAGTTTCATTATGTAATATGTATGGGTGTGTAAAATGATGTATTGGTGGTCTATTGCACACTGATTTTAATTTTTATTTTTAAAAGGTGTTTGAGTTTTTTGTGCTTTGGGAGTGGCTTAAACAGCATACTGTTCTTGGGTGCTGGTAACCACAAATGCAACATTTAGTCTCTTATCATCACTCTGTATGAGAAACTGGCTAAAAGCTAGAATCAGATAACTTTAATAGCAGTAGTACCCAGTTCAGGAAATTCCTGATGTGACATTAGATTCCACATTGCTGGCATATTTATACTAAAATAGAACTAATTGAAAGAATATGTTGGCCAAACCATGTTCACATTTGAAATCTGTTAGTTCAGTTATTGAAGGGGTGTATATCCAAAGACAGTTTAAAGTCATCCTCAGAAACCCTGTGTATACTTTGTGGGTCAGGTTAATGCTACATTTAAGACACTGTGCAGTGCCCACAACAAACACATGTGGGAATCTTCACAGCCTGGCTTTAAGCTATTAGACCAGGTTATGCTGATGTGTTTTTAGCAAAAAAAAAAAAAGCTTAATAAAGATTAATGTCATACAGCTTGTCTTCCATGTATTTGATTTTCAGAATTCACCTAAAAAAAAAAAAAAATGGATTTAGGATGAGCATGACATCTTTGAAGTAATTAGCATCTTGATAATTTTTCTGTATAGAAGTTGCCTGTGGGTAGTTAGCAGCCTACTTTGACTTTTGTTTGTATGTTTATTACCAGATTTTATAAATGAAGTAAACATTTCAGTCTCTAAATCAAGTGCCAGAATTGGAATGAAAAATGACCTCCATATGACATTATTTCATGTGTTCAGTAATAAAAACTAAATTGGTTTTGTGAAAATGCATATAGAAATAGGTAGTCCTCCCCATTTACATGTACACACACATCCTATAGTAAATATGCCCTAATACAATGCTGCACATGGATGTTGGGATGGCATGGATGGCTTCCCCTGTAGGACTTAGTTATGAAAAGGGTGAAGATACGTGTATCCAGGCAAGAGACGTGGGCCATGGAGTGCTTGTCACCAATCCAGCCCACCTGCCAACTGTCCCTGAGGGGAGACTGCCTGCAGTGCTTTGCTTGTAGCGACAAAATCCAGAATAAAAAGTCCTTTTTGGCAGATAGAGCTTAAAGTACTAGGTGGTAAGTACTGGATTTTTTTTTTTTTTTTTTTTTTTTTTTTTTTTTTTTCTTTAATGTTTCATTTAACAAATACTGTAAACAGATAATTACTGAGACATGCCATGAGCTGTTAGATGGAATTATGTTTAGGTGATATTTGGTTGGAAATGCTTCAAGATGTGAGGCAATTGTGGACTAACTAATGCTTGTTGTAGTCCTGCCTCTTAATTTGTAAATTTTCCTAATATTATAAGCCTTTGTTTTTCAGCTTTCTTCATTTAGTGTTGGGGTTCCAGTGAAAGTCCAGGCCTCTTGACATCCCCTGTAAAGCAGCTAGTCTTCTGCTAGCATCTCCTATCTGGCAGTTTAGGAAATATTAAACCACACCTAAATAAAAGACCCTACAGTTTTTAATTACTGAATCTTTTTCAGCTGTCACAGCCCTTTACCTTTTCTACGTACTTGCTATCATTTTCTATTAGGGTGTAACAGTGTGGGCATAATGCTCTATTCTTTTTCCTCTTCTGTATGTTTTTTATATTCACCATCTTGTTGCAATTGTAGTCTGCTTTTAAAAATTTCAGATTTGTAATCAGTCTGGAGTGACCTTGTCTTCTTTTTCTTCTCTCTACATCTCCCCTAGCCATGTATAGCAAACCACCCTCCTATTGGCATGGTAACCTCTCTAAATGTCTCTTTTATAAATCTTTCATTCTCCTAAACGTTTCATAGTGAGGAAAATTGGCTTGCAAGCAACCTTGCCCTCACTGTGCTCAATAAGGCACCGCGTGTATGCATACTGCTCCTGAAAGTCTTTACAAAAAAAGCTCCAACTCTTATACTGCAGAACTTGCAAATCACTGGGTTCACCTCCAGTTTAGATCCTTAATTGCTAAGAAATGTAGCCCTTATAACCTGTGCAGAGAAAGCTTGAGAAGTAAAAATAGAAATACATATAAAGACATTCCCTGATTGTGTAGCCTGTCACTGATCTAATTTGAACAAAGTTGCTAACAGAAACTACTTCAGAAATTTATAAATGTTAGATGAGAACACCACCAAATTAAATTGGAAAGGGAAGAAACTAAATGTAGCTTATCTTCTTGAAAGACTTGAGATCTTATACAAGTTCATTACAGAAGTCAGTTTTCCATCAAACAGATGTTTATTTTAATCCAGAAGAGTTTCTTTAGTAGAGATGTCCACCATTTGGAACAAAAGGACCCCAAAGTGATTATGCCACCTTATTGCTTAGATATCCTCATATATTTCTTGTTATTCTAGTTGAGTACTACATTCAGACAGAGGTTGCCAATAAAGTTTATTGTAGGAGCTAAGTGTCAATATCTGTAGTACCCCCCGCCTAGGGTGCTTGTAATTAAAATGCCACAGATAGTCCAGGAGAAGCATGAAAATTTGATGGCAAATTGATTTCAGGTTCATCTTGAAATTTGTCCTCAGCTGGACTCAATACTGCTGGCAGACATTGGATGGCTTTTGTCAAAAGGGTTTGCTGGGATGAGACAGAGATGCCTTGATCTGAATATTAAATACAGTGCTCTGCTTATGACAGTTTGCTTACTCCTAACATGTTCATTTTTCTATACATTTTATTGTGTGGGCAATATTTAAGATGACATCATTCTATTTTACTTAAGAAAATATTTTGTTTACAAATATTTTGGCATGCTAAAGAACAGATTTACAATACCAGCTAAACAATATCAAACCTAAAGACACAGCTTCAAAATTTCTAAATTCTAGGAATATTCCCTATATTTGGCTGAGCTGCACAAAGAAAAATAGTCTGCTAAAGCGATATGTAAAATTTGCATGAGTGATGGTGTTGGAGAAGGGGAATTCTGTGTAAAGTAAACTTTCTTTTAAATAGAAAGAACATTCTTTGCCTCATATAGTTTCATTTATAAAGAAAGTACTTGGAGCAAATATAAAATGTCTTTGATGCTGTCAAGTTAGAATCTCACAATAAGTCCAATATAGTCCTTTATTTTTAAAGATCTGCTCTTAGCAGTGTTATGCTGCTCTTGTAGATAATAGAAATAATTTCATGTTGAGAAGAGGTTATTTTAAAGTATTTTACAAAGTTTGGATATTGGTTTATAACCTCAAAATAAAGAAAAAGGAGTGGGTACTGTGTTTCAAGAATGTAACTTTGTTTCATTAACATTGTTCCAAAAGTAATTCTGATATATATGGTGTTTTTTTTGTTTTTTTTTTTTTTAATAATCAATTTTGTAGGCTCTTAAGAATCTTATATGAGCTTAAAGCCTTGGCTTCTATTTTCATTCTTTAAAACTAGAAAAGCCAACACTTAAAGATGTCTTTGAGCTCATGCACTGCCCACAGCAGGGTGTTTGGAGAAGGCTGTCCTCCAGAATGATTGAGATAAGCCAGAAGGATGAGTTTTGTAGGCTATGTGGTGCTGCATTCCCTAAATTGGTTGATCTCTGGTTCACATATATAGATACAAACATAGCAGTGACAGTAATGAAAATCCGAGCACTAGTTTTGTTTTGTTTTGTATCCACATTATCTGTGGATAATGGCACTCTCAGCTGAAGTGGAAATAAAGGGGAAATGAAAGGGAGAAAACCAGTGGGAAAGAAGTGAGAGGGAGAAATTTAATAAATAGAAAGAAAAAAAAAGTGAGGTAGCAGTGCTTCTTCTGAGACACTGTTGAATTAAGTGTCTCGTTTCCATTTGAATTGACACAACACTTCACTAAACCTTTGTTGTGACCCTTTCTCTCATCTCGTAATTATGCTAGTATGTGGACAAACACTGAAGTGTTATAAGTATTGTTTAATATGGCTTGGATATTGATCTAATCTCATTATTTCTCTATAGCTAAATGACACAACTTTTTGCAAAAGTCAGGAAAAGTGATTTTGGACTTGGACGGAGGTCTTTTGGTACTACCTCTATGAGAAATAAACTACCCTGGCTATAAGAAAAATTTGATTTGGATAATCTAAAATCATTCAACTTCGTTTTGAGTTTTGAAATACCTGGACTGCTCACTCTAAGCAGTGATCATTTGATCTATCATTTGATCTATTATTTGATACTCTGTTCCTCCTCTTTTCCTTCTCCTCCCTGCAATATTTAGAACTAAAATAATAATCGACCATTGCACTACAATGAGACTCTCTTAGCTGCCTGAGAACCAAACTGAAGTATCTGATCTCATTTCAAATGGTCAATTTATTTCTTCCTTTCCTGACACTGGTGAAATTGTGTTTTTATTTCCAGCCATGATAGATTTGTTCACTTGGTAAATATTATATAGTACAGGAGTCTTTATTTTTTCATATAATCTTTGTTTACAAAGTCAATACAATCACTTGGAAAATATGTAGCAAACACTGCAGTATATTAGAATCTTGTGTATTGTGTTTGCTGTAGGTGGAAATTCAATACAGCAACTCTCCAACAATTGACATGTCAAGTAATATATCAACTGTTGGTGTATTACTTTTTGCTCATCCTATTACTACTTATCAAAACCAGCTCACCACCCACACTTCTTCTCATTAAGGACTATTGCTTCTGGGTGCTGAGTAGACTCAAGTCTTATTGATGTTAAGTGGAGATTCTCAGAAACCTTCATGGAGATGTCGTGCTTGTAACAGAAGCGAATCTCAAATTGCTAGCATAAAAATCATACAGAGACATTGTTGAATTTTTCATAAGGAAAATTATTCTTCACATTTGGGGGAAAAAATCATTGATCCGAACAGTAAACAATTCCTATAAAAAATAGTTTCCTATATAAGTTATAGAATAAATATGAAATGGTACTTTTGCATACTTATGCCATATTTTTAAGTAACTTTGCAGTTACTTCTGCATGTATACTTTTCCTGCATATGTGTTCTTAGTCTTTTCTCTGAATCATGCATTATCTGGCGTGACATGCAAAATAGAAGAAAAATGGATTGCTTAGTGGAGTGTCAAGTGACCTTTATTCTGCTCCTGACCCAGGCTTTGGCCCATCAGTGTGGTCTGTTACAAATGAATTTATATCTTAGTTTCTGAGTTTTACCTGAATATGATGTAACTGAACATTTGCTAAGTTGGCCAAGATGTGGAAGTTTTATCTTCTTTACCCATTCATGGGTTCTGCAGTTCAACAGAATCATTCAGTGATGACAATTTATCACTGCATACATTGATATCAAAAGTATACTCTTTTAAAAATATGGGGAATTTCTTCATCACTTGCTTGGAAAACCTCTGAAGGTGGGGAAAAACAGAACAAATGGGACTGATTGAAAGATAGAAAGAAGCAAAAGGAAGTATGCCATGAATGATCTTAAAGCCTAAGTAGGAAGAAAATGTCTGGCTGCAGATGGTGATACAGAGGGTCCTCAAAGCCTAGCTGGTAGATATATATCTATATAAAATATAATAAGATCAACTGAAACCTCAGCTGAACAAATTCAAGTCATTAGAGAGCAATATGAAGCAGGTCAAATTGAAAGATACAATGGCCTCTTCTGGTTCTAAAGTTTGTGGTAAACAGCCATACAGGAATTGTACGTAATATGTGGTTAAATATCTTGTGTACTTTCAAAGTTACATGAAGGAATAAAGTCCTCTAGTACTAATTCCTTCTTGCTAATAAGCCACATGATCATGCTTAAATAATCCCATGGTAAAACAATGTTTTAAAAATAATCATTAATTGTGATGGTTGACAGGCATTTTCTTAAAAGTAGTTTACTAGTTGATCCAAGTTGTGACAACAAAGGTTATGATTTTGCATGATCATCTTGCATGATTTATTTATGTAGAAGTTATTCAGTAGAGCTCTTTCTTCCAAGTCAGTTGGGGTACATTTGCACCAAAACTTTAGAATGAAACATGGTGAAATAATGTTAAACTTGGGGATATTTAGGTTCTTTTTCTAGCTTTGTCAGAGCTTCCCATGTATCTTTCAATTGCCTCTCTGTTCTTCATTCCAATTCCTGAATCCTGTTCTAAACCCTGTGAAAATATAGGAACAAAAATACCTTAGACCAGATGGGATGGATGTTTAATAACTTGTTAGAATGAACACATAATTATTTACTGTTTTATTACTATGATAACTGATACATGGGCATGAAAAACAGCAACAGTTCGGAAAGTTCACTTCTATATGGCTATACGTTTAATACTGAGCATTGGCAAGTTGGTTTGACATCTTTGGATCAAAAATGTTTACAAAAGATTTTGTTTTAGTTACGTGCAGTTATACCTGATGAACCTTTGCATGCATCCTTGTAATCACAGTTGAGATTTTTTTTTTTTTTTCCTAGAGAACAGCAATAATTAAGCTATCTGGTGCTCTTTGAATACAATCTCATTACTCAGTATACAATGTCATTACTATCTTTGAGCCTCTCCCTGCCTTCAAAAGCTATTACGTGACCTCCACATCTCGCTTAGACTCCATGTATTACCATTAGAAGACATCCACACTGGGAAATCACTCTGTTCCTGTTTTTGATTAATATTTTATCAGCCACGAGAGGAAATGGTATTCTTTAGCAACACTAATAAGTAATTGAGCAGACGAGATGCCCCTGCTACTTTGAAAAAGTGGTATGTAGAGGCTGTAAAATAAAATCTTTAGATATGACTTAAAATAATACAAGTTAAAAAAAGACCAAGTCCAGGAGGTGCTGTCTGCAGCGAACAATCAGTAACACTATCAACAAAAAATGAATAGTAATCAAGTCATTGTTAGAAATAGGTTATCATAACATGGCAAAAGTGTACCGTATTCAAATTTGTGTTCAGAATATGTTTTCATGGAAGCAGTTGATTCGTTGACTTTAAATATATTTCAGAGAGAGCCAATGAAAACCTCATACAGTAGTGAAAACTAATAGTTGCTAAATAAAGAAGTTGTTTCAGGGCTTTTTCAGATGCTGGTTGAAAACATCAACAAATATTTTCAACAAGCTTTTTAAATGCTTATTAGCTACTCTAGACTTATGTATTATGAACTGAAGGAAATGGTATGAGCAGTTTTCTTTTCACTAAATAATGCACTTGACAAGTCTCTTGGCATGCCTGTCTGTTTTTCTGGCTCAGACAGAAAAGTCTTATTTTAATGATTTATTTAATGTTACTGTATTTTCCTAAGTCACTTTTTCATGAATGGAAAAGCTAAATTGGGAAACCCTGTCACATCATTGGCACATAAAAGTTGTATTAATCAATATGCTTAGGAGGAAACACATGTGCCTGTGATGAATTGTATTTTCTCAGGGTGGGTGGAGTGAACATACATGAAAAAGATGTCTTAGACATCTAATATTCACCATTTCTTCCCATTTACCTCAACAGGAATAAGAGCCCTTATTTTTGGAAAGAATATTGTAGAGAATATTAGTAGTAGAGTCATGTTGGTGCAGTGATTTAAGATCTTTGTGATGTAGTAATAATTTTCTTTTAAAACTGTATACAAAATTTCTAGATGTTACTGTCTAAGATATTATTGGTGTAGTCCTATGGATATTTATAAGCAGGTGTTATTTTTAAAGTTTAAATTATTAACCAATGACAATTTCTGTTACTCCCAAAACAGAAGAGGAAGGATGTATGATGCACAACAGTAAATCCAGTAGTCCTTGTGGTTTTGTGAACACTTCTGCCTAAAGAATGCATAAGAAGTTAGTTATTTTTGAATTTTTACTTTTCAAATTTTTGCAGAACTTAACAGAGATCACAAATGGGAAATACAAAGTAATAGATTTACTATCTATTTATATTAATTAGATAACACATAAAATATGAAGAGTTTTAAAATAAAATGAGGAATTACTATTAATTTATTCCCCAAAGTGAGAGAGATGTGAGTATGTTTGGGCATGTGGGAACTACTTGGTATCTTAATGCTAGGATTAATGCTAAAATGGACTTGATGAATTAATCATAGAATTTAATTTACCAGAATTATTTTTTTGGCATTGAGCCTCTGTAATTAGCATCTTAAATGCAAGTGTTTTTGGTGATCTTTATGACAGTCAAAGCAAAACCTTCTGCCATTAATTCATTGAGAATTGTTTAATATAATTTAATAGGCAAGAACTAATTTTCCAACTAGATTTGAAAATGAAATGGGTTCATTTAACGCGATGAGTAATAGTGGCCTCCTTGCTTGTAAGTTGGTCACATTTCTGTAAACTCACTGGATTTAACATTCATACTGAAAGCTTTGGTGAAGAACTTGGACAAGAGTAAAGTGTTTGTTTTCCATTTTATTCCACGGTTGGTATATTAATGGGATGTATTTTTTATTCAAACACAATCATACTAAGTTAATCATCATGCACAGAACCCAGGAATTAGGCATGTTTCAGATTACATCTCAGGTACCAAGCTGTCCCCTAAAGCTAGCTAGGTTCAAAGCAGGAAAGCAGTCAGTAGAGTATTCTACTATTTATCAGGTTGATTCCTTGAATTCAAAATTTTAAAAATATGAACGCATGGGTCTTTATGTTCTCTTAGAATGTTTTTATTTAAGAACATTTGTGCAGATTGGAGCAGTTCTTTACATACTTGAATTATGTGAATGGAGGCCTTGAGTGCTGAACCCTCCTTTTATATTGCTTTGCTCCACTGCTGCTTCTCTTTACTGAGCTAAGCTGTATTTATTCTCAGCTGTTTGAAGAGTACTGGCAGAACAGAATGATATGCTCTTTCTCTCTACCAACTTTCCTCCCTATTAAGCTAATTTTCTTATAACTGTGGTAATTAGAAAAGGGCTTTGATCACAAATTCAGCCCTGCACAGAGATCAGAAACTAAATAAGTTGTGCTTGGATCTTGGGGATTAGTGTGAGTCCCTCAGATATAAATGGCACACAGCGTTTCTTTACCCCATCTCTCACAAGCATGTGAGAGCTCTGACTTGCAAGCCCTTACTCTGAGACTACAGTAATTTCATTAGCCAAAAGTGTAATTACATTATGAGAAGAAACAGCAGTCTCAGATTTCATGACCTCCTCTGTTTTCTCCCTAGTGTGTCGTAATCTAGATAAGTCTAGATTTAGTTTTGGGTTTATTTATATATTTAAAAATAATGCGATCTCTTGCAGCCGTGAACTGGGTATGATGAAGAAAATAAATCAAAATTGCTCGTGAGTTCAGTGTTTGTGCTGCTTTCAAATAGAATCTTTGTTTTGTTTTGTTTTGGTACACCTTAGCTATAATGTTCGTAACAATCGCAGGAATTAGCAAGAACAATAGATGGAAAAAGAATTATACTTCTAATCGTTATGAGAGATAACTGATTAGTTGTAATTAATTGGTGTGTTTCTTGAGTACTAACTATTCTACCCTGTGAGCCTGCGCACCAAACGACCACCAATGTCAGGTCTCCACGTGACATCTATGGAGTATATTCCAGGTATTTTCTCCTTGTCCTTTAAAAGTTTTAAAATCTTTTATTCCCTTTGAATATAATGTCATTTTACAATGAAATGCACAAGTGTTTACTTTCATTGCTATGTCCTTGTATATAAATATCATGAGATAAATGATATTTGTAATATCCATTCCTTAACTTCTGTTGTAGGTTCATAATCTTAGGGTTTTTATAAGTATCCAAAAAGGTGTCAAAAGTATTTGCCTGTAAACTAGAGTTTGGACATCAGTCTGGCATAATGACTATACTTACTATTGTCTAAACAGCAGGGTTTTTATTCAAATGAAATTTGGCTCAGGTTTTGAAATTTCCAGATAATCTGTAATTGATACTGAAGTCTCTGGGAATTATGCTTAATAGGAAAATGTTCAGTAACTGCTTGTGAAAGCTGGAGTATGTTATTGGTTACTGTGTGCCACCTTCTAATACCATTATCATACAGGATGACTCTCCTCCCCTAGTGCCACTGTCTAAAATTGAGATTCTATCTGAGATTATTTTTGGGTAAATACATCAGTTTGTCTATAGCATGCATATAAATATATATGCAGACCAAGACCTTAGATTGCATTATTAAAAAATATATAAATATAAAACTTAAAATATGTGTATTAAATTTATATTTTAGTTTAAATTTTCTTACATAAAAAAGGCTGTGTTTGCATTCTAGAGAATTAGAAATCGGAGATAAAATAGTGCCAATGCTCCCGCTTCCTGTTAATTACTAATGCAAAAAATACTAAAGCAAAAAAAAGTTTTAACGTGTTATACCCAGCTTACAGCTGAACTGGAGAAGGCTGTAACTGCCTGCCATTTACAGGAAGGCTTGATTGGGTCAGTACGTGCTTTGGAGGCCTCCCATGGCAACCCCCACATTTATTGCATGTTGCTAAAATGATTTTATCCAGTGTTTAACCCGTACTGTTACCTAATGCCAGGTCCTGAATGACATCTGATATAAGACCAAGGTTTTGGCTTCCTGCATGGGTTATTACTTACCTGTTTTCAAGAGCAGGGTCATCAGTTCCACATTCTAGCCAAAATCTAACCATTTTTTCCCCTGAAGTTTTGGCTAGCGTTCAGGTACCAGAGTATCTTCTAAAATTAAGATACTCTTAATATACTCTTAATTTCAGAAGCCAGACTTCATTGTGTTGTTGAAAGCTTAAAAAACTTCTCCTTACTTTTACTCATCACAGACGACTGCATTTGAGATAAAAATTGGCTGAATAAGTGAGTTCTGGGCAGTGGTCTGACAGATAGAGAAGCTCTGCATTCTGGTTATGCTTTATGCTTGTTTGATGAAGAATGGGACCATTCTTGATAGACTGCATTTTTTTAATTGGTCTCACATGATAAGAAAATACAGATATTCCATCTTATTATTTTTCAAATCTGAATTTAAAAGCACAAGTTCTTATATAGTTGCCTATGGTGACAGGATTCATTAATCTGTTAAAAATATTTTTTGTTTCATCTCCAAAATAGTGCATTGACTTGCAAGTATGGACTGAAGTGTGTGCACCAATGCTGTGACTGCACCATTATAATGAAGATGAAATGACTGTAATGATGACCTTTCTGTGCCTTTGTCTATACCATGCCCTTCTCTTTAACTGAACACCTTTCAAATGAACATGTTCTGAACTCTTGAACTGTTCATTCTGTTCACTGAGCTTATTGCTCAATCTGCAGTTTATCATTATGTGTCTCCAAAGACTTTGTGTTTCCTTATATTTGACATCTAGATGGAATTTTTCATAACCCCTTACTAGTCATAAATTGGATTGTTAGGGGATTAAGTTAATCTTGTTTCTTTGTACTAGACTCAGATTTTTAAAGCCCTAATTTAGAGGAGTTTATTTGTTGCTCTCCAATCTGCAAGAATGGAAAAAACCTTTATACCATAAGATTCTGTATTGCTGGAATTATTTATTCCTGCTCATTTTGAGGTGAATTGTACCTAAGAGGTATACTTGAAAAGTTGTTTTGTCATGTTTTTCCCACATTACTATTTATTCCTTTCTATCTAAATAGAACTTCTGAAAATGACCCAAAGCAGTACATCATCAGATAAGCAGCGTGTCAGTGAATAGACTCTAGGAGAATGTATACTTTTCTTGTTCTGTTGGGAAGGGAAATAGGAAAAAATGACTTACCACTTGCAGAAATTTGTTATGGGGTGTTAGTCATCTCTTAGCTTTTGCTTGCTTTATCAGAAGGTACTAGTCCCTATAATTTATTTACTTCTTAATAACGAATTAACAGCTCATATTAAAAAGGGAAGAAGGGAGACAAAACCCCACATGTTTTTTGAGTGCTTTGGAGTTTTTTGTTGTCTGGTAGTAATGTAGCGCGTGATCTTTTTTATTTAATCATTTAAAGGAAGCTTTTGCAAGAAAATTAAATATTATATAGTTCAAACCTTGATAAAATGAAAACTTAAATAATTAAAACATAATATAAAAATATCCAGAGAATAGAGCTGTTCTTTGCTAAGGTAATGGTGGCAAAATCCTCAAAATATCTTTAATAGTAAAGTATTTAGGGGCATATCTGTTAGTTCTGGCAGTAAAGGCAGTTCAGAAGATGAAGCAAACATAACACAAGGCACTTAAAGCTAAAGTTGCGTATTACTTAAATATAGTGCTTATATTTAAATCACATAAATTTATTGAAGAAATAAACATCTGTAGCCTTCTTTCTCAAAAAGTTCAGAATTGTCAGACTGGTTACAGAAGATGAAAAATCTTGAGGAGTTCCTTGACCTCTTTTATGATCCTTCTGTCCCTAAACTCCATCAATGACTTGAACTCTGACACTGAGAATGGTGAGATGCAATTCTTCATTCCAATGTCATAAAATCCAGCATTCTACTCTGGGCATTTCATTATTTCTCTTCATTCAAGTGTAGTTAATGTCAGCTAGTATCAGACATAAAGGGTGAGACTTTCACTTTCTCTAGTGAAACTTTTGAAACAATTTTAATGATATTTGACTACTATTCTGTTAAATTTCATCTGGTTTATTTATTTATTTATTTATGGATTATTTCAATGTCACCCACATCACCCCAAAAATCTTCAAATATAATTTGTTCTACTTCACATCATGAAAATTATAATTTCAATAGCAAATATTATTGCACATATGCAGATGCATAGTTATTAAGAAAATAGTAAAGAATAGGATTGCTTTAGGAAACCAGTAATGGCAGCTGTGAAAGGGGGGCACGAAGCAGAGAACAGGTGAAGTGACTAGGTGAGGATGAGAAAGTGTCCCATGAACATCAGAAACCACTTCAGCCTCTGTTTTAGGCCAGTACTTCCAACAAGGAATCATGTGAGCAGAAGACCATGGCACTTCGTCTTCCTGCCTATTTGATGCTCTGTTAAGGTAGAGAAAGATATTACTTGCTGATATGTTATATACTTCATTTTTAAATGATCATAAATTGTTGCCGGCACTTAATAAGCATAGGTTTACAGTGCGAAGGAAAAGTGAATATACCAAGCCAGTAGAACAGTTATGGAAGAGGAAATATTACTGTACAAAGGAGGACTGAAAACAGTAGAATTGCTTATCTGTGAAGCAGCTGATAGGTTGGGGCGTTAGGATGATTTCCAGAACAATAAATGGTGGACAGACTATAATTTTAAATCTAATAAAGAACCTACAGTTCTACCCCTACAAAAATTGAGAAATGCAGATTTAAAACTGCTCAAAAGAAAAAAAAAAAAAAAGCTCAAAAGGTCTCTTTGCTTGTGGAGCTGCTGACCATATTAAAGGCAAGCATTTAGTACATTCAAAAATAAATACTGATAACAAACATATACTGAGTAATGCAAAAGATGTACTAAAGCTTCATTTCAATAAATAGACCTTTATCTGAATACCACAAGATGCTTTGTAGAGCTTCAAGAACTAGGCATTTTCAGAGAAAATACTGTTTATAACATATTAGACCAGTGGTTGAATCCTTACCAGGATTCTTATCCTTCTCTATTTTTGTTTGTTTACATCAGGGAAAAATGCTGTGTTTATTTTGGATGAGTAAACTTGTTAATTTTCTTGCTGCACTTTTCCATCAACCAAGCTGATGATATGATATGATATTTAATGACTGCATTTCTCAAAAATCATGTTTCCTGAAGACACTTATGTTTCGCTTCTAAATACTGTAGAGACTTCTCATATTGCTAATATGAAACTAAGTGGCATCAAGGCAGCGTTCACTCTTTCCAAAGCAGTTTACCACTGTGACATGAATTTATAGTACTCAGCACCGTGTAAGGTTTCATCAAACTAAGAGTTTTGTTTTGTTTTGTTACAACCAACGGTGGGTGTTCATAGAATATGTTTTTATTTAACCCTTCAAAGAGTTTTCAGGAAATAGCAGCTAGCATGTGATGAAATAATAGAAAGAGACATTGCTAAAATTTTAAATGATTTATACAGAGCATTATACTTCATAGATTTTGAATTATGCTATATTTTATTTACAGTTTCACTATGTTCTTGCAAATGACACTCTGCTTGGTCTTATGAAACTACACATGGCCAGAAAGGTATGCAGTGGAGCTAATAAGGGTCCCGTCTTATCTTACAAAAGATTATGCAACTTCCTTGAAAGATATAATGGGTCTACAGCAAAGACTGAGTTGGAAGAAATTGCAAAGAACATGAAGAAATGTCTCTCCTTTAACTGGGGGCACATCAGCTCTGCCATGCTCTTTCTACTCTGTAGCAACAAGTTGCATAGAATTGCCCTTTGATATTTTGGGATTTCATTTGTAACTAGTCATTAACATATGGTGTGTTTTCTTAATGTCTGGCAAAAGAGGAAATACAGAACTTAGTAGGCAGTGGTGTGATGATTCCATGGAAAGTCTCTTCAGATTCCCTTTTAAGAGGCTCAGCATTAGAAGAGGGAAAAAGCTATGAGGAAAAAGTATATGATTTTTTTTTCTTGTTTGTATTCTTGTATAACACCCTTTGGTGGTGCCACAGAAATGTCTCTGATATGCTTGCCCTCGAAAATCATCTAAGCAAGAGAATTACAGTTGTCCATTGTGGTGTCCACACGTAACTGTAGTGATGATTTATTCCCTATATTTTTTGGAAATTTAACTGAAGGGCCTTAGCTAAGGGCTTTGTCTTCCCTATTGCTATTTACACTCTAAAAGATAATTCAGCACATCTGTGATTCACATACCTTAGTTAAGTGTGTGAAACAAAGGCGGATGAATATGGCTCACTTTTTAGACTGTACAATATCAGAGATTTGGATTAGGGGATCTGATTTCTTGGCTCCCTCCTTAACCACTTGGCATCTCTTAATTTTCTTCATTGCTGAGGACAGCTGTCGACATACTTGGTTTCTTGGTTTTAATGCAGACCAAAAAGTCATTACATACATGGAGTTCTTTCCTCCAGAACAAGAATCTCAAACATCTCATGCAACTTCTGTGTTTTTGTTCTTAATCAAGTATCCCATTTGTTACTGACAAAGGGACAAGGCTTTTTCAATAGCTCAGTGAACAATGACAAACTTTCCCGTGGGCAATATATGGAGAACCAGTAATATATAAAATGCCTGTCTGGATGACTGTACTGACACATTGTGTCTGTAGTTGTTACAGGTGTAGGCAGTGCTTAGAGCTCAAGTGGCAGTAGACAGAAAATTGCATCAAATTAATATGTAAAATACAGTCACATTTAGTGTTTAATGCCTTACATACACTGAGACACTTACAGCATGCTTTGAGTCATACAATCTCTACTACTTTTACCCAGTTATGTCACTGATTTTGTAACAAGACCTGGGCAACAGGGCAAATGTGTGTGCTGCTTCCTTTCAAGCTTTTGTTTTGTTCTGATTTTAGAAAGTAAAGTAATATTTTTTAAGTGGTGAACTGGCAGCTGGGGAATTTGAAGCTTTCTTGTATTAAAAACAATCAAATAAAGAAAAACAACCACGGAAAAACAGAAAGAAGAAAAAAAAAAGAATGAGAAAGTGATGTAGAGAGAGGAAAAAAGAAAGTACAATGTGGCAAGGAGTAACTAGCTCAAATTGTATAGTCTGAGTTATGCAGCAGGTCATATTAGATGGTCGCAAAGAGCCCCTTTTGGCTGTAACAACTATAAATTTTCAAAGCATAGTGCAGGCTTCCCAGCACTGCAATTTCATCCTGACCTGAAGGGGTGAAAGGGTGAAGTTTCCATGCCCATTCACTGCCTCTCCAGCAGCCTGAGCCTGTCTGGCTTCTGAGCTGTGAAAAGCTGGCTGGCAGGAGCTGGCCTGAGACCACAACTCATTTCACAGAAGCAAAATTACATCTGCTGTATGATAATTACTTCTGGTCGCTAGCCACTCATGGTGTACTCAAGCTAATAACACGGAGGAAGAGGGCTCTGTCCCAGTACTGGTCCTGTGAGCTGTTTGTTCCAGTTGTTCATTTTCTTATATTGAAATAATGTATTTGGGCAAAATTTTCAGTGTTTCACTCCTTACAGTGTTCTCTTGTTATTGAAAAACTCATATTGCTACAGGTGTGTTCTTCTCATCCATTGTTTCTTCCTGGCCATGCCGAAAATCAGTCCATTAGCTTAGTTCTGTGCTGTTACTCGTTTCAAGAAAAAGATCCTGGGTTTCACCTCTGTGTGTCCTGCTGCTCATTCTGTCTTATTTTCTGTTTTGCTGGTGTTTAGCCAACACTTAAACAGTTTGGACAGAAGGACTTTTTCAGAGGGGAAAGGGTTTTGCTCCTTTAAACATCTCACTCCCATATGTGAAATTGTATATAGCAGCCAAATCATAGCTTAACAGTCTGAAATACTAGCTTGCTGGAAGCTGTAGGAATGATGTCTTTAATGCCATCCAGAGATGCTGTTCTAAAAGAGAAATTCCACACTCAATGTGTTAACACTTTTGCCTCTTTGTAACATAGAATTTGGGGAAAAATAAGCAGAAGCTAGGGCTCAGGATCCGATTTAACAGTTTTTGATGTGTTTAAGCCATGACTTGCTTGCTGGCTTTGCTTTCGAACTGAGAAGATGTGTAAGTAAATGTGAAGATTAGAGACATTGTTCAGGGGAAAGATAGTGTCTGACAGGTTGGTCCTAGATTTGTAGCCCTTTCTCCAAGTCTGCAAACAAAATCTGTATGTCATTCAGGCGTTGGCTTGGTTTGTCTTTCATGGAGCATGGTGAGGTTATGGTCTCTACTGGTGATCTGGCAGCTTGGTCAATTACATATTTTTTTCAACCAAATTATTTTGTGTAATAACTATAATGTTAATGGAACTATATGTTATGGTTGAGTTAAGATTTGTCAGTTTGAAAATAAACGTCTTGGCTTCATTTCGACATTTGCCTTTCAGCATCAGTCCGTTAACCTGTCACACACTATAATTTCATTAAAACCATCATTTAATTGTAAGTTAATGTACAGCTATCTTTTACGGGAGAGCTTTACATACAGTCTGAATAATTTCAATACAAATTTTCAACTGATATGATTCAAATAATACGAAACACTAAATGCTCTCCAAACCCCTGTTTATGAATTCAGTACTGAGAAATAAGATACAACAGCCACATTACTGTGGCACTATAACAAAGAGAGTTTTCAAAATTATAATAAAAGGAAAGAATAATGACCTAGATATATATTTGTATATCTCTGTGTCTTGTACCTACAACATTGAGATGTACTTTGTATGTAATTGAGAGAAGTTTCCATTATTAAAAGAAGGACAATGCAGTCAGTGTAAGCTCTATATGACTGAAGAAAGAATTAAAACCTACATGGTAATAGCTTTAGTGCTAGTCACAAGGAGACATGTACTATATATATGAAATATATAAAGCTTATTTCAAAATAAATTCAGGGTAACATTCAACCTGACCAACTCTTTGGAAGCTGTGTTGATATATTTGTTCAACTCACTTGCACTCAAAAGCTTTTAAATAGAATATCACTTTTTTTTTTTTTTTTTTTTTTTTTTTTTCATGGTAATGTAATTCCTGCCTTTAATCTCTTCAGGGTTTCACTTTAAGTCGTGATATGCAGTTCAGGAGAATTTGGATCATCCATTAATCATAGTATCTGTACTTTTGTGTGTCTATGTTTGTCCATCTCTTAAATCAGTCACTTGGCAGCAGCAGAGATCTGGGGATAGTCCAACAAGACGGTTGACTGAAGATGCCTTACTTATTAAACTAGTTTCCTGCGAGAGTATATATGGATTTATGTAATGCGTGCCATGCTGAAAAGAAAGTGATAGAAATATTAGCATAATCACTAAATATGATCCTTTTAGAGTTTCTGCTGGAAACATAGTCGTGGATAAGTATATTGAATGATGACATGAGCTTAGTAGAATAATTAGATAAAAACACCTGGGCTAATACAAAAAAAAAAAAAAAAGAGAGACAAAATGATGTAGTCTAGTATTCTCTTGTAATTAAAATTTTTCTATGAATCTGCATTCACCAAGGGACTGAATTAAGGTTTCATAAACAATCTAGATTTGGTATTTTCTGAAGTTTAAGGAGTTTGTTTTATTCCTTCAGTATTTAATAGATGCTCTTTATTTAAAAGATGGAGGGCAGGTTGAAAACCTTACAGAGTAGTTAGTAGATTCTGGATTCTTTCCTTTGAAGTACTAACGCTGTCCTTTGAGCTGAGCTAATCATTTCTAACAGTAATCATGGGTTGCTTCTTTCTCAACACACCACCAAATTGTGAGTAGTGACATATTTACATTTATTTTGTAAATACTTGTGAAATCTGAACAGTGCTGACATTGGCGTATTTGAAATACAGGTTTTGAAATACAGTGATGTACCTTATCCTTTTTTATTTCTTTTTCCACCAAAGTCTGATTTCTTTTTCTAAGACCTCTCTGTTTTTTTCCTTTTCGTTTGCCCTATCCTCTATCAAATCCTGTTTCCCACCCCAAGTTATCCTTTTCAGCTTCAGTCTTTTAAACATTTAGTTCCACTCTTTTTGTTGTTCTGGTTTTCCTTTATTCTACCTCTTTCTTGCTCTAATTTCCTGAATTTAGAGAAGTGGGAGAGGGCTTTTCCATACTTGCCATGAGGTCACTAAGATGCAGACTGCACCAAGAAGCTAGATGTTTTGTTCATCCAGCTTTGGACTGTGGTTGGTGACTTATGAGGTCGCTCTCTGCCTTAGAGACTTGAGGGTTTCCCAGAAAACACTTGTAAGATTTTTTTGTTTAAACTTCTGAAAATAATGTATTTTTCCCTTGTTGGCTTTTTGGAAATTATGAAAGCACATTGCTGAAAATTTCCCACATAAGTTGTGTCCCACAGACAGCTGTAATAGGAAACTTCAGTGAGAGAAATCAGAACTTGCTGAAGTTACAAGCAACTATACTGAAGCCTTGAAATGGGAAGTGTCAAACATCCTGAACTGGAGACCATTTCACCATCTACTCCATAAATAACAACTTTTGATTTATGAGATGGATAAAAATTATAATATCAAATCTTCAGTCCTGCAAATCAGTTTATGACTGTTCTGGGTTCCTGACTGTGAAAACATTTGAGTATGTGCTGTGTTATTTTTCTGAGATAACAGTTGGAACTAAATATATGTATTTTTAAAAATGGAAGAGAAATAATCAGTTTTCATTTCTGTGTTCAGCCCTTTAACTAAAACAGTATGTGGTGTTTTAGCAGTCAGATTTCTAATTGAGTTGAATTCTCTAATGTTTGGGCTCAGTTTATGCTGTTGAGAACAAAAAATTACTTGAAATATAACCATCTATCATGCTCTGTGATCTTTATACACTGAAACAGACCTAGTGGCTGAATTGCTGTATTCTTCTTGATATTAAATGAAAAATGTGCTTTCTACCATGATTTTAGTGAAAGCAGATGAGGCCATGTAGGCACAATGGGAATGACTGTGAAAGAGACTAAGTTCCCTATTAATTTTGGTAACAAAGCTGTATGTAAATTTTGCTTTTCATTAATTCAGAATTAGTTTAACCCCAGTTGTACAAAGGTTACAGTTTTCTTCTATTTAGACAAACAACTTCCTACTGTAAATCGTGATGTGATTTATACGAATCTACCTACTGTCATAAAGGCTCCCCCAAAAGAATATGCATCTTCTAAATATTCTCAATCATAATAAATAAGAACTTTTAAAGTAGTTGTAAATACAGTGGTATATTTATATAAAGTTTACTATTGGATAAATTCATTTAAAATATTTACTGTTAGTCAAACAAGGAAATTAGCTTCTTTGTTTTTTTGTGTCATTAATAGCACCCACAAAAGTCTACCTACCAGTCAAAGGTAGGCTTCAGATATCAAGCATACACAGCACAGTTACAAAATACACCTGCTAAGAGTGGCTAATTAGCAGAATTTATAATGGTGGCACATACAAACACAGTGTTTGTATTCGTTTTTATACATTGAACACACACAGTCACATTTTGCTGTTTGCTCAAGCCCAGTGACAGAGCACATGGTGTTTTGGAGTGCAGGTTTCTGTGTTGGACCAAGTTAATCTCAAATTGGCATGGAAAGGTTGTACGTTTGTTTTGCATTAGTGCAAGTTGTGTGCTTATAAATGACTTTTATTTGGATATAAGGCCACGTATACTTCTTTAAGTTATGCTAGTGTTTGTACTGGATGAAATTTAAATCTTACAAAGATCCGATGGGGTTAGTGAAGGAGACTGAGCCTGACTCTCCTCCATGGTGTCTGGTGACAGGACAAGAGGAAATGGACACAAATTGAAATAACTGGAAATTCCACTTACATTAAAACAAACAAAAAAACACAACCTTTCATTCTGAGGGCAGTCAAACACTGGAATAGGTTGTCTAGGCAGGTTGTAGAGTCTCTGTCCTAGGAGCTACTGAAAACCCAGCCAGGAATGGTCCTGAGCCTGCTCCAGCTGAGCCTGCTCCAGCTGACCCTGCTCTAAGCAGTGGGGACTAGATGATCTCCAGAGGTCTCTTCTGACCTCAGCTGTTCTGTGACACTGTGAAATTCGGAGAGTGGTATATTTACAAACATATTACAAACAATTTACAAACATATTGCATAATAATACAGTATTTAACATATTTAGCATATTACATTATTGGTGTTGCTTATGGTTGACTTCCAACTGCTGATTTCAGTCATCCTTCGAAGAACCCTGTACTCTGCTAAATCAAAGAATTTATGAAACATTATTCTTCTCAGTTAACTTCTCCTCACAGTTATTGCTTGTTTACTGACAGTTTTGTACAGTCATCACACAGCTTTACTGGCACAAATTGTACAATATTTATAAAAGCATTCAGTTTTTTGACTGGGGGCAAGTGCCTGGGAATCAGCAATGGCAGATACCATCTCCTGAGAGATCAGGATAACACCTGTAAGAAACATGCATTAATGAGACGTGCAGATTTCAGTAAGCAAATAATGTGTATACGTGATATATGTATTGTATTAAGAACTGCCTTAAAAGGAACATTTCTCATATTTCATTTAATTGCAATGAATTTAAGTATCAATTGTGAAAACCATTACTATTGGATTTGAAATAACTATCTGTTTTAGATAATCTGGGATTAGCCAAAGGCTAAATTTACAGATATTCTCTGTGACCTTGGTCAAGTCAGAATTCCCAGGATAAAACCATGGGGTATTTACTTAAGTTCTCTGAGTGTTGTTAAGAACAGTTCAAAGCAACTTAATGAACCTCAGCTCCTGCATTTACGCCCACTGTCATAAAAGGTTCATAAATAGGCCCAGCTTGTATCCAAGGGAGTTTAGGATGTAGAAAGTTAGATAAATTTGACCCATTTCTTTTTTTTTTTTTTCTTTTTTTCCCAGATCTCGTGGAACTTTCCTAGTTGGCTATCTTTGAAAGGTTAAGCTAAAACTACTTTGTCAGAACTAGTTAACAGCTAAATTTCCAAAATCCTTAGTCATGTTTCACATTTAAAGAGTAGTGTTCATATTTGATATATTTCTAAAATATGAGTAAGTGGATTTATTTGAACTCCTGGTATTTTCTTACATATATTGCAATAGCATTCCAATTAGTTATTTATTTTTGACATATTCAGCATGCGATGTTGAATTTTAGAAAGTGATTTTTGATTTTTAGAACTGCCATCACAAAATGTCATTGTGCTGTAGGAAAGATATGTATGTGAACACTTGTTGCTGCATGTGATTTCTTGGATTGGCACTGAACCAGTTTTTACTGTGTTGTAAATATTTTTTTCAAAGCACAGCCACATTTCTCTATGGCCTTTTAGAGAAATGGTGTAACTCGACATATTTGTATTTATAATTTGACAACCCCAAAAACATTAGGCATTAGAGATATTAAATAAGGGAAGAGACACTTGGAGATGTTTTCGTAATTTTTCCTGACAGCGTTATAATCAAGCCAAATCTACAAGTATCTTAGTATTATAGATTTTTATTGCAATAAAGAGTCAAGAAACAGAAATATGACATTCTGTTATTATTGACTACAATGCAGAGAAAAGAAATAAATGATGTCTTATGAAGAGATCCATTATGGACCTTTTTTTTCTTTCTAAGTCAAGCATATGAATATATGATGACACATTACTGTACATTCAAGTGAAAAATGAAAGAAGGTGACAATGGGAAGCCATTTTGAATAATGCCAATAATTTTTATTTTTCATTCCACTATATAAGGTAGCATTGAATTGTACCTTATTTTTAATGTTATTTATGATAGGATATTTTTTATTTGGAAATAGTTTGTTTATGAGATACAGAGAACTGTGATGGCAAAATAACAGAAAAAATATTCAGCAGCACAAGTCCATGAGCCAGAGGTCCAGCTAAACCATGGCTATTAATCATCACCGTCCATTATTTACTGAGGATTCATTCATTGTTCCATAAAGGTATCTAGAGGGTCAATTAGAGACAACAGACAGGATTTTTCAAAGACACAGGAGGGTCAATTAGGCCCTCCTTGTAATTTTCTGCTTTAACAGCAAATGCCAGCCTATACTGCAACATATACAGTGGAGTTTAGAATTAAATAGTGTGGGGATTTTTGTTGTTGTTTTTAAGCTGTTACTCTGCAGCCAGTATGGATTGGAATATTATCAGTCCTTGATTAAAACAAAAGAAAAATTTTATCACTACAATTAATGAGAAGCACAGATTTGTCCTTTAGAGCCAGAGTAATGCAAGTGACCCAGAAATACCTAGGATGGAACAGTCTGTAGTTATCATAGTAGTGAATCATTTCTCTGAAGGTAGGACCAGACACGAGTAATGTTACTAAATACTACTGTTAAAAATTTAAACACATTTGATGCAGAATTCTCTTTGTAATTATTTTTGCATCAACTGCTTGCTTAAAGCTCAGAATTAATAATAGATGTGAGATCTTAATATAAAATATGGTTTCATTCATGCAGAGACAGTTCTTTTAGATCAGAAAGTAGAAAACAAAACTAAAATACATAAACTTGTAAAATACACAGGCATATGTACTTATACACACACACACACACACACCAAAACTCTTCCAAAGTAGCAGGAGATTGGCTTCACTGGCTTATGCCTTAGCTAGAGACAGAATTTATAATAAGACTGTCCAGAAAAAGTGCTAGTTTGTTTTGTCTTGATGTAGCACCAGCTCTTCAGCAGATTTAAGGCCACCTTTGAACATGGGTGCTGTATATGAGATACCTATACTGAAGTTCTTTCTTTCAGACTCATTTTGAGTCTACATGAGAAATGGTTGACATGCTCTTCTATGTAGGTCTGAAAATCTCGGCTATTTTTCTTCTCTAAACTTTCATTGGATTACATTGCCACTGTTTTTAATGCTTCTTAAGGTCTTTATTAACTGCAAGCAGCCTCTATGACTATGGTGTGTTAGTCTTGTAAAGATTTTTATCTTTACAAATGGGGTTTTTGGAGTGTCTGAGTATTTGATGGTCTCCTGTGAGAGTAAATCTCAGAGCGTGCTACATCAGTTTGATCCTCGTCGTCCTCTGAAACCCCCTATTCTCTGTAGGGTTTCAGCAGAGAGTTCTAACTAATGACTTAGGGCCAAATTCTGCCCTTAGATGCGGGCATGTAATTCTCATTGATTCCAGAGGGACTTCCATGAGCATATCAGAGAGAACAATTTTGTTCTTAGTGTGTGAAATTATAGCACAAACGGACAAAAGAGTCTCATGCACATTCATCTTAGTGACCCCAAGCTTACAGGAACGCGATACTAATCCACCCGCTTTTCTTTTTGCTCAGTTTGTGCTGTTTCTTGCAGATCACCCCAATTCTTCAGCTGTCACCTGAATCTACATTTTTTATATTATTTTGTCTTCAGAAGTTTTCTATTGTGCTTTGGAGAAATTAGTGACACGGAAATTAATGTTTAAATAGCATAAGTAACAAAGACACTTGTAAAAGATCTTTTTTTTTTTCTTTGGGAAATTATGGTACAAGAACAATCTTGTTCATATTCTGCAGGGATTTTGTTTGCAAAGACCTAAGACAAAGATAGATGTGTGAGTGCATGTCTGTAAAATGGTTTCATACATGCACAGAGAGAAGAGAGGTGGGCTTGCATCACACTCTTCCTCTGTGAAAATATGACATGATGAAGCATTTTGTCTATATGCAAACAGGACAGATATCTTCTTCTTGAATTACTCAGTCTCTATGTATACTCTCAGGTTTGACATTCAGCATTCACCCCTTTGGATTGTTTAGATTTGCTTATCATCCACTGTTTGTATTCAGGACCTATATGTAAGGAAAATCATCTGTTTGCATTATCATTGTGGGAATTTGTCTCATGGCTGAAAACTTTGGTCTGGAGGTTTCTATCTCTTGAGCTGATTGCTTACTAGATCTTTGCCAATTTGGATTTGCCTTTTACAAGGCCATGTAGTGATAGGACAAGGGGGTACATGTTTTAAACCAAAAGAGATCTAAAAAATTCTGTGATGTGAAATTGGTGTGTTGTTGCTCACCAAAATCAAATTATTGTATATGTATCTGAGGAACTCCAGACATCTTCAGCATATATAGAATTAACTGTATTGTATGCCATATTTTCAATTTAGTAACTTTGATTTCCTAGTGTGATGCCATTCATATTCTTAGTTTCAAACATCTGGCTAAGGCAAACCTTTGAGGTTTTGCTCCCATCTCAACTTTTTAAAAGACATTTGTGTTCTGTAGCAAAAGGCCTATTGTTTTTCTCTCCCTCAATGATTATAACGTCCACTTCAGTTTGGGATAACTTGGAATTTTGTATGTTGCAATTTAGCTAGAAATGCAGCAGTCCTCATATAGTGAATTGTATTGTTTATAAAAAAAAAATTAAAAAAAAATATCCTGTTGTGAAGTTGTCTGATAAGTCTTCAGAAAGCTTAAGTCTTCAGAAAGCTAAGTGATAGCAGTTTTATTTTAGAAACTACTCATGGAATCACCATGATTGTCTGGGGAAAACTAATTTGTAATTCTGAGCATTTAATTTGTATATCACTTTGCCCAAGCTTTCTTTAAAATTTGTTTTCTAATAGGAATTAGAAGAATTGGCCAAATTATTATTATTTTTTTAACCTGCAACTGTAGTTGAACACATAATCCACTGTGATTTATGTTTACGTAGTGTTCTGTTTTCATGTTTGTGTAATATCTACAAGGCAGATAGTCATTTTCTCCAGTTGGTTCATTAATTATATTTATTGGATGGATGTCTTTTGTTATTGTATTGTAACTTAAATATTGATCCCTATTATATGAAATTCTCAGTCATTGCTATTCAATTACAGTTGGTCAGAAAAACCACATGACAGTCTGAATTCAAACATGCAAACTGTCATCGAGGAACATTCACTAATACCACTGGGACTTCACTACTTGCTTGCTCTATTATGAAGTTTTATGACTTCTGTATGACTGCAACCTCTCCCCAGTTTTTATTCTCAGAATTTTTCTTTAGCAGATGTCAAATTAAAAATAAAAAATAAAAAAATCAGTGTATATTTTTAAAGTAGGTTGATGCAGGAAGATGGCTAGCAGCTCAGCACAGGGGTTAGGTAGCAGTGGAAGAAATAAGGAAAAGGTTACAGAAGCAGATCACAGACAAGAACAGAAATGATAATGAGCTGCTGTGCACAAGTGCCACTTTGAACATGTGCAATGAGGAAAGTTTTTGTTTGCATCTTTGTCTGAATCACATTTGGTATAGGGTGAATTTTGCACATATTTTCTAATGGTGAATTGGAAAATGCAAGTCTGTGTAAACTGAAGGCGAACTGGAAATGGAATTTGATTGTTGAGGGAAAGATCTATCTAGCATACATCTTCTAAATGTCGCTTCATATATATGTGACTCTTTGGGCTATTTGTAAAGGAAGGAACAATCATGTTTACTCATATTTTTGTAATGCTCTGAGTTTCACAAAGGAAATTACTATTATTCAAAGATTTCAAATGAAAATAATAAAGGTACATGGTAATGGTTAACTCCTGGTTAGTTTGTGTGACAGGCATGGTTGTGTGCATTACTGCCATTTATTTTCCAGTTCTCTATGACATACTCAGTTCTAAGAGAAAGGTAATGTGAAGTCTGACTGTGTTTTTTAACTACATTACAAGAAATAAAATCCTGATTAAGTAATTAAGTAAAAATAATGAAATTCCTCGTGCTGAAATGATTTTGTCTTTCCCAAGGCTTTTTGTATTATGCCTCATATCTGCAGGGAGGTGTTGGGCTGATGCGCCTGCACCTTTTGGCTGCCTGGGTCGTGTTCTCTTTCCTTAGAGCCAGGTATTTTATTTGCTTCCTTGAAAAAGCAACAGTGCAAAACAGTTGCATCCGAGCTAAAACTGTGCAGATAAAGAGGATGAAGAATTCACTCAACTATTTAGCCTGCTAGAAAACAGTTTTTAACTGCTGCATTAAACCTTTGTATCCACTGATTTGCCCTTCACCGACTATGCACATCACTGAAATCCTTCACAAACACTTTCCTGTGGTCAGATTCAGCCACTCTTCCTTGAGCCGAGAAGTACCATATGCTTCAGGTAACCTCTCAAAAGCAGTTGCCAGTGGGACTACTTTTATAAATGCTCACCAGCATGAGCAAAGGTTACACAATCTCGCCCGTGGTGAATAATAATGTCAAAGAGCCATTAACAGTGCGGAGTGACAAAGTGTGGAGAGATCCATCAGCTCATCCTGTGTTTAATGAAACAGAAATGAACATCGTATTGCCCTTGTTTTCTGTCAGATTTTCCAGGTCTCCATGAGGCTTATTAATCTTTGGGTGTAATGGAAAATGTGTTGCTATGTTACATACTACAGCAGGCTTTGCGCTCAAAGGATTGAAGGCATTATTAGTCTTTGTCTTATTTACATACTGTACTTGGGTGCGTGCTAGCAGAGCTGCACTTAGAGCACAGTGGAGAGTGCAGTTAGAAAATGTTTGTGGATTTCTGAAGTGTGTACTAATGCATCTGACCAGATGGCTGCATGGTAAGTCATTTCAACCTGAAGTAATGATCAGAAGCCCTTTTGAGAAACACTGACAGCACATGGCACAGACCTTGGAAATTTCCTGGTAAGAAAATACCAAATAGGAGTTTCTTGATAATCTTATTTTAGTGCACCCCGAAAATATACGATCCCACATTTCTGAACTCCTGAAATTGGCTCCTAAGCCTGCAATTCTGTCCAAAAATTAGTTGTTAATCTATGAGATTGCCTTGTTTATGTGCTTAGTGCAAGCACAGCAGAAGAGAACTTTTGGACTCCCAGAAATGAGAGGTAGAAAAATTAATGGGTAAATGGTATTACTGTCAGGTACTTAATTCGATAAAAATGTCTTAAATTTTCTCTATTACTCTATTTTTTAAGGTCCAGTTTTGAATAAGCTCTGGCAAAAACAGTAATTGCGTTTACATTTTATATCCAGTTATTATTGTCATTCTCTCTTAGCTAGAAAAAAAAAAAAAAAAAAAGGAAAGCTGTTATTCCAATTAGTTAAGAAACCCCCTAGCTCTCATAGACAGATGAGTAGTCTGAGTTGGACCACACGTAGTACACACCATTGCAGTGGGACTGCTGTGCCTTATTTTCAGTATGTATGGCCCATTACACTTACAGGGTCTTTGTACAAATTGAGCCTCACAAGTGGCCAGAAAGCATTGCAAAATGATGCTTCTCATAGAACATACATCACATGAATGCTGTTCTATATTTTAACAGTAATAAATAAATAAATATATATATTTTAAGAATTATTAACCCTGTGACATTGCAACTTTTTCAACTTGTGCAGCTTTGGATATTTGTAAGATTAAACAGAATCATTGTGTGTTTATTAGAAGCAGTGGAAATATTTGCCTTTGGTATATTCATTATATAAGCAACAATTTTTCTCTTTTTTGGCCTTTTATTTTACAGCAGACTTTGTTTATCAGCAATGCGTGTGTTGATACAGGTTTCATAAAGAATTAGCTGTGTGTAGACATTGCAGCTGTACTTTTCAAATGTTTCTGAAGTTGTGTAGATTTGGTTAGAGCCTGCTCAAGGGTTCCCAACAGTGCTGACAAAAACCAAGCCTGTGTGATGAAACTCTGCTTCTGCCACAGGAAAGGACAGGTAGAGAGAAAGGATCAGGTTGGGATGAAAGTTGCACAGTACTTGGCTTGCTTGCCAGATTTGGGATTGTGATGGGAGAGGAGCTGTGCCGGGATGTGCTGGGTCCTCCACCAACCCTCCCTGCCCATCCACCACCACTTCTCCAAGATCCTCTGCCTCACGTATTCTCATGCGATGTCAGCAGTAGCAGTGATGGCTTTGGAGTGCTGCAGATGGGTGGCAGAGATAAGGTTTCGGTGCCTCAGCTGCCTGCTGCCACAGGCGATCATGTAGTTTGCCCATACCTGGAGTTGGCCAGGATGCTGCTTCTGGAGGATGCCTTATTTTCTTCTGCCTGGAGTTCTCTTGCTTTCTTTTAGCATGCAGTACAATTATGAAGTAATTTGCATACCATGTACACTTTGCCAAATTTTTAAAATTGACATGTTTGAAAAGGATTTACCTCCATTCACAGTGCTACACTGATTAATCGCAATTAGGGACAAAATACAGAACTTTTACTAAGCTTCCAGTGAGCGAGAAAATTAGCACTTCTTGCAGTAATGAGAGTAATTCCCTTGGAGAGAATTCCCATTTAAAATGTTCTTTTGTGCCATTTTCAAAAGTAAGTTTCACTTCTGAAAATGATTTCATAGCTGTAGTCACCATTTTTTTAGTCACCTAAAAGTGCATTGCCATTACGTATGCATACTGACAGCATCCTGTTAGGACTGATGTACTTCAAAGTTTTTTGGACATCTTTGCATCTACCTCAACCTTTATTTATTTTGACCAGAGGGAGTGTTAACGCAGGCGGCAGGACAGTGCAATTCTTTCCTTTCCCAGTGACAGAAGGAACTGATGGCAAGGCTGAAAGCAAGTGGATGTATTTAAGGAGGACAGTAAATTATTCTAGGGTAGAAGGAACCACCATATTTTCAGTGACCCCAGAACTATTCACACATCAGAGGTAGGTTGTCAGACAAATACTCCCAGGTTACTAGTAGGGCAGGGAATTGCTTTCATCCTCTTGTCATGCTGGCTATTCAGTTATTCCCTACAAAACTGAATACAAAATGACATTTTAGCTGCTTTCTTAAGCTCACAATTTCTGTCTTGCAACCCACTGCTCCCAGAAAAGTCTCTAAATGGCTGTGCCAAAATCGCTTTTTGTAGCAACAGGACTGCATTTTGTCCTGTTTTATCTTGTATGGAGTAACTACTAATTGAGAAATAAAGTAAGTGAGAATGACCCTTTTGGCTGGTGATTGTGGCTTTTACCTGGGAAGTGGGCCACTGGGGTTTCACTACCTGCTTCAGTGAAAGTTTAATTATGTACAGAAAGTGGAGTTGTATCAAAGAGGGAAGCGAACACTCAACCACAGCATAGCTATCAACCAGAGATGGGCGATGCGCTCCAATCCCCCCAGGCAGAGAGGAGAATTAAACCAGGTTACTCCCACATCACAGGTAGGAGGAAGATGTCTCTTCAACAGAATTGTGAACTTAACCTTATTTTTTTTTTTTTTTTTTTTTTTTCTGCTGCTTTGCTATATGAGAGTTCAAACCAGAATGTTTTGTTGTGAATTATGAACTATTTATTTTCCAACAAATTAAATGTTACTAGGAAAATATTTCATCATATAGAAAGAAATTTGAAGATTTTTTTAAAAAGTAGTGTAATGAAAACCAACATTATATTTGATTTTCATTTGGCAGCTAAAAGCCTCCTAATATTGCCTGTGAATTTAGGTATAGTTTGTACAATATAATTAATATTTGTGTAATGCTAACACATCATATTACTTAAAATGTAAATTTATTTATAAATACATATATATAGTATACGCTTATATGAGTTTATATTACGTTTATATTAGTATAAGTTAGATGTTAGATTGATGTAAAATATATAGAAGTCTTGTGACAATACATTCTTAAAGATTACTAACAGATTTCTGTTGAGCTGTACCAGAGATAGCAACCTTTTAGGAGTTTCCCTTTTCTTCATCATTGTCTTTATCCTGCTTAGTGTTAAAAGCATAGGTTTTCTCCCTTCTTTTTTAAAAAAATAACATTATCATAATTTGTTTGGAATAATGTGTTTAGGTTATCAATATGTGGTGTATTCCAGCACTCATAAAAGTAAGATTTCTAGATAAACACAGATATAAATATTTTTAACCATGTAAAGAAAAATCAATTTTCATAAGGTTACATCTTTTTACTTCTCTGTATATACAAAGACTATATTAAAAGAGAGATTAAATTTTACTCTGCAGAGTAAAATGCAAACAGAAAATTATTTTTCATTTTTTCAGTGCAAGCAATGGATTATCATTTATTTATGAGACTTTTTTTAATCTAGAATATATGGAAATCTTTTCTTGAAGCACAATGTAATATTGAATTGGGAATGTTGTCTGACAGTTTTCTTCTTACAGTTGCATTGAATGATTCTATTGTATGAATTTTTTAAAGAGGCTTCAATATACTCTGCATTTGAAAGGGAGGAAGTAATCAGGGTAATCTTGAAGAATCTTATAACTGCACCTCCTCTACTTCTTCGTTCTTCAAACAAACTTCTGCAGAAAAGCCCAGGTTATAGCAAATCTTAATATCCAGGTATTATTTCCTGTCCTAGTATGTCTCCACATGCAGGGGTTTGTTGCTGTGGCCGAACATAGAATCACTCATCTCTATTGTATTTTCATCCTCCTAAGGGTATTATTCAAACGTAATCATTACAGAGAGCTGGATTTAAATCAGAGCTATGCTGTGCGAATCTGATAATAAATGAATACAGAGCTGAAAGGGCTTATTACGTTTTGTCTGAGAATGTATCAAGTCAAGTTAAAAAAACGTTTTACCTCTCTTTCCCCTCCCAAAAAGTTTCTATCCCATTATCTGTCTTTTGAGTAGCCAGGGCTAACTTCTCTTGTTTTCAGAGGAAATTATCCTAAGAGCTACTAAATACCTCCAAGTGTTTCAAGTAGGTGTATAAGCTGAAGGAACCTGAACAGGTCTTGTTGAATAGTACATCCAACTGTTTTAGCAGATTTGTGGTTCATAAGAAACTTATCTTAGAAACTGTAGTCTGTATCAGAGAACAGAGGTCTGAAACTTCCATTTGTTTTCCTAAAACGCTGGTATAAAACAGGCCCTGTGAAATATGGACAAGTAGTGAAAGTGAATAACAGAGCAAAAGGTGCAGAAAAATTGCCTTTGTCACAAATAAAATTATCTGCCACTGTATGTCTTGTGATTCACTGGTTTTGGTATTCATAAATTATAGTGACAGAAAATGTAATGCTAACCTATTCATTTAGGTTGATATGAATTTTACGTTAAAATAGTTACAGTTTTTATATGTTAAAAGAGTCCATAGAGAGACTTGAAGCCAATTAAGGAGAAATAAAGACCTGTGTGTCTGTTTGTACACCTTCATCTAAACACAGCTTATGAACAATAGAAATTTGAGACATTTACACAGCAATTGATTTTTCTTTTTTCTTCTTCGATAATTACCCTTATACTAGTGATTATAATTTGAGTATCTTCAGGAGAAAATAACTTATCTTTTTGCTGCAGAGAAATACTATGACAGAAAATAGTTTTCCCTGAATGTGTTTGATGCCTAATACAGTGATGGCCAGGTAATAAACAAAATATGTTGCATTAATTTCAAGCAGACATTCTTCCTTCATCTTCTGCTTTCTCTTATATTCTGTTTCACTGAACTTGGGAATTAGTTCTGCCAGTCTCTGTTCTTTGTTAGTGTTTTTTAGTCTTCTGTCATCAGAGCACCTAGAAGTTGTATTTGGAACGAGATCCTCAATCAATGAGAATATAGGGAACTTCCTACTGTAAGGAGTATGGCAATGTTCCTTACATAAGGAATAAAAGATTTACGTGTTGAATCAAACCTGTCCTGGAAAGCCAATTTTCATGTTGGTTCCTTGTAAGCGAATTTCTTCTCTCTAACAGTGTCCAATGCCATGTGCTTCCAAAAAGAAAGGTGTCGTGTAATCTACATCCTTGTCTTCATTCCTTCTAGAGCACAATTTAAGCTGTAAAGGATAAGATAACACTGAGTATGAGAATTAGGTCTGCTGAGCTAAATCACGTTCAATACGTGTGATGACCTTACAGGAAGGAGACATGGTGTCTTTTGAGGTTCTTCTGTACTGGTAGGATCCTACCCTTGTCTCCTGCAACCTGCTCCAGGTCGATGAAGGGACACAATTGTCCAGCTGTGCCTCAGCTCGTTGCCTTTGCAGCACTGACCTGACAGCCACCTGGCACTGAACCAGCACGAGCGCGCAGCTCTCTTGGGGTTGTGTTGTGATACCACAAAATGGGGAGGTGGCTGCCATTCCCGCATCCTTCCCATGAACACCAGTGCTGTGGCACAGTGGCTTATGCAAGTAGCTCATTTGTAGAGCATTGAAAGAAATGTGGGGGTGAAGCTTTTGTACAGTGAGTGCATAGACTATACCAAGCTGGTTTACAATTTTTATCTCAAAAAAAAAAAAAAAAAAGAAAAAAACAAAACACCAAAACAGATCCAAAACTTTTTTTGACAGCTGTGGTTTGACCTCATTAGGACATTGTTTTAACATTACAGGAGAAAACAAAATGTGGAATTTTGACTGCAAGACAGAACAAGTCTGCAAAAATCAACCTTACTTATGAAACTAAATCCATTTTGGAAAGCATCTAATAGTACAAGTCACAGTATGTTAAACATAGGTAATTATGTAAGTCCTTTTAATGTTCAAGTTGGGCATTTAATATAAACACATTTTGGTACATTTGGCATTCTGGTCATAGTAAGAAAGAGCTATTTGTAAAAAGTTACATATGGTCATCTGAACTAATTGCTAAAACGACACTACATTAATTGGATAATTAAAGATTGTGAACATGTGGCTATTGTATTCATTGGGCATTAAGCCAACAATTTCTGTGGTTGGGAAAATGACTGTTAATGTAATTCGCAATTCATCTGCTGTATCCTTTTTCATAGGAATAAATAAGCAACAGGGGTCTTAAATTTAGATTAGAAAAACTTGTAATTGGTATTTTTAAATTGAGTTTTAAAGCACATTTATGATTTCCATTGTGTTTATGTTTTAACACTTTTGAGTGATGGCAGCTTTGATTTTTTTAGCATCCATCTCACAAATTAATAGTATTGATTTTTGGTTTGGATTTATTGTTAGCTTTTTGGAATAGTATGCTTTGTAACATGAGACCTAGTGCTCCCTGGTTTATTTTGAAGAGGATGAGTGTTGGCACATAGTTTGAAGAAGTTTGTAATAGCAGTAAATTGTCTATGTTCTTTGCCTTTATCTATCAAGGTTATTTATCAGGAAAATTATGTCTGGTAAGTGGGGGCCTGTTTGAATGGGTGACAGACTAACTTCACAAATCCTTGTACCAACTAGTCACTTTGTGTGTGTGCATGAAGTTTTGGTTATCACTTTTGTTGCTCATAATTTGAAAGTAAAATCTGTGGTCTCACAACGACCTCTAAGTGACTGACCTCTAAATCTAATCACTCCAGACTCCTTTGAAAATTGACAAATATGTCAAATTTACCTTTGAGTATCAAAACATTTTTAAAATCTTTCATTTGCTAAAAGCTATAATAAGTCTTAAGTTAGTAGTTATTGTTCCAATGTGATTGAATCACACAGCTTTCTTGATATGCATAGTGAGTTTATAGCTATACCATCATCTTCTCATCTCATCTCATATTCTGAATTATCAATTTTATAACAGTTAAAAATTCAGTTTTACATTCTGGCTGAGCAACTTATTGATTGATTTAGTCTGAGCAAAATGGTCACAAATGGTCAATACATGGTCAAAAGGGTGTCAGAGACATATAAAAAATAGATCTATAATTTTTATTTGGATGCTTGTTGACTTACATGTGCTTGCTTTCTTTTTGCTTTTTCTATTTTTATTCTTTTATTTAATTTAATGATAAAAACAGAGATTGACTGAAGAGAAAGAAATATGAAAATCTTTCTTATCTAAATAACCAATCCTAATTATGCTGTGTCTGTATGTGCTGATTTTAACCAGAAAAATGTACAATGTTTCCAAATTTTCATTAGGTTCAGATAAAAAAGGGTATGGTTACCTATGTTATTATTTTCTTTGGATAGAAGGGTTTTTGTTTGTTTGTTTTTGTTTTGTTTGTTTGTTTGTTTTTTTAAACAGAACTTCTACAGCACTGTGTATTGTACACCTGTGTCTGTGTTCATATTCATACCAATGTGAGAGAAACTCTCAAATCTGTGGGAAAACCATTGCAGTAGAATTTACACTTCAGCCATATTATTCTCAGTTATATCTCCACAGCGATGTCAAGACAGCTAACATAGATAAACTTGTTAGGACAAAATCATAGAAGATGCTCTGAATTACCTGAAAATGCAAATTGCAACTGAAAGGTCAAGGGAAAAAAAAAATATATATATAGGGGGAATTCCATCCTAGCATCATTGTGCCTTGCATTTAGAATGAGAAGCTATGTTAAATCTAAGGAATTGCTGTTGCATTAGTAATTAGTTGATCAGGATATGGATTATACTTTACTCTTCATTAGGAAAACTATTAAGCCATTTCAAGAAGGAAAAACCTTCACAGCGTGTTTATGGGAATATCTGAATAACTGATCAGAGAAATCATCTACTTTGCAAAGAAGTCAGGTTTTCTGGGACACTTAAGTTTTATTAAAGTAAAAAAGTTCATAGGGTTCACAAACGGTAGCACTAACTAGTTCTGGTGAAGGAAACAGAACAGTAACTGCAGGTGGCCTGAACAAGATGTGTTGTGGTGCGCTCATTTCTAGTAAGGGAAGAAGGGTTGGTTCTGCTTTTGAGTATAGCTGTTAAGAGATTTGAAGTTCCATTCGGAATGGTGTTCCGAACAACAGCCTATTCAATGACATCTTTCAGAGGGGGAGGGCTAAGGACAAGAAGTGAGGATTGCCTGTGGTAATCAAGGGAGTCTGTAGAAACTCAGAAGGCAGAAAAAAGCTGGTATGTGTTTTTGTTTTTTGATTCTGTTGTCTCTTCAGTTGCAGCACTGAAGTGTGGTCTGAAATTTGTCTTGTGCTGGTGAAGCTCCATCTCTAGGCAATGTGGGTAGCACAGAGGCTTATTGTGCACAACAATAGATATCCATGATGCACATTTTGTAAGTCTAGATGTATCAAATACTTTATTTGTTTGCCACAGTTCAAATGCAATTCAGCAACTGACCCAGCAAGGGGAGCTGTAGATTAGTGTGGACAGTTTTGTGGTTTCATAAACCAAAAATTCTCAAATAAAAGCATTTTCTTCAGGATGTATCTCACTAAATTTCTGAATTTTCACAACAGTTTCAAGGGAGGGTTCTATAAAATACTTGACTGCAGGTTGCATGAGGGAACTGTTTATTAGCCCACCCCCTCAAAATAATTAAAACGTTTGTAAAGCCATGCTGTTTTTGTCTAATATTAAAACAGCATCAATATCTGTTAGTGTGATATCAGTTCATCTGGTCCTGGATAATCTGGTACAGGAGTCAATGAACTTAATGCAGTATTGGTAATCCAAAAGGGTTTGAGTTAAGTGTTTTTGACATGCAGAATCAAGAGTCAAGGGCAAAGCAGACTTTAAATATTCCTTCAGCATAGTCTGGTAGGGATATAATTGAATACCTCAGGTAAAGCATCTTATCAGAACTAAAGCTGGTTAGTGTCTCATCACCAAACAGTGAGGTGCAGTCTGTCTTCTCCACACAAGTGCTCTTTTGACATTGTAGAAAGTCCTTTCAGGTCTTAGTTCACACTGGAAATTCTTCAGGTCTGCATTTGCACAATATAGGATAAATTGTACTGCGTCTGAGTTGCTCCTTGGCATGGTTGTCATTCTAGCATCTTAGTAGTTAGTGTCAAAGCAGCTACAGGATTGTGAGAAGTTGCACAAAAACAGGAATCTGGAAAGGGATAAATATTGTATGTTTGTGTTGTTAATGTGACATAAATCCTCATGGTAAAATACAGAAATGTTTCCACTCAGATTAGAATTATAGATCATATGTTCTTTTAAGAGGTATACGGAGATAATTTACTAAAAAGACATGTATCAGGAGACTAAACTGCCAGAAATTCTCTATCACAATCTATCTCTGGGGTTGCAAAAAACTGTGCAGAGGATGAAGTCGGAGCATAAACAGTGTGTTCAAATGTCTGTGAACAGACGAAATTTTATGACTCCAATTTTTGGAAGTCTTAAAGCTGCATTATGGGTATTGTGATGTTTGATATTTTTAATAAACGGCAGTTTCTATAGTCATGCAGTCATGGATAATTCTCACTGAAAATAAAAGTCCTTCCACCTGTAAATGTGGATAGTGTCTTGATCAGGCAGAAGGCTGAGAGGTTCATATCATGTTGTTAGTTATGCTTTACTAATGGAGCTATATCAGTGCTGTAGGGTCAACGTCGGTGAAAAAGTTAATTTGTGAGACAAAGTGTCTCTGAAAATGTGAGGAATCGAAGATTTTCCTTTTTTTTTTTTTTTTTTTCTTCCATAATTCCTGTTGCAACTCTTCTTTCTAATAAGAAAAATCAAGAAAGTTCAAATTATTTTATAAGGTATGCTCCTTAGTGAGGCTCATGTGGAATATGGCACCCCAGTTTTTCAGATCAAATTCAGAGTTGTAATTTTGACATGAACAACTTATATGTCATCATTAAAATACCGAAGTTAAGGTTATTTTCCTCCTCTCCACTCCCCTTTCCTTGGGGGGGGAGGAGGGGACGACAACGACAAACAAACAAACAAAAACCTTCAGTCCTGCAAAAATTGGCTATTTGGCTATTAACATGTGGGGAAATTTAACTGGAATTTCTAGCATTATGGAGGCACTAGAAACTGAAGAAGGAACCTTGCTTTAAGTGACCTATCCTGCCAAATGGTAATGACAGTTGGTAGGAGGCTTGCTAACAGAATGAAGACATATTTTTTAAATTAAGATTTATTTGTTGTGGTTGTTACTTTGGGTTTCAGTTATTATTTCTGCTGAGGTTTTATCTCCTTCAATACTTTCTCCTTTTTATTTGTGTGTGCTAAATGTTTAAATGATTTATTTTTCAAGAGCAAAAAATAAAAGAAGTTCCTCATAGCAAGAGTTTGATTTCATAGTAGTGTAGTATAGAAAGCAGTTCAAAAATAATATATCCTTAACATCTAGTATTCACAGAAAATGCAGTAGATGCCTTTTAGAAATACATATGCTGAACTTTAAGTTACCAGACTGATTCGTGAGGATGGTGATTAATTTGGTAGAAGCATTTATTGCACAGCTCAACCATGCTGCATCACTTGCAGGAATTTGGCATGATAGAAAAAAAAATACAAGTCTCAAATGAACAAATCTCAAGCCAGTAATATTCACCCTTTTTCATTTTCCTTTCCATTCATAATTGCTTCTAAACTTATGTGAATTTTTCAAAATATCTGTCTTATTGATTCGAATTAAGCTATAAAATGTCATTACAAGAGCTATTCTTTTTTTTTTTTTCTCTCTGATTACTGTATACAGACACTGATCAGGCAAAATGCTATTTTTTTTTGTATTTTCACATATGGTGTGCTTTGTACCTGTTATGTATGGAAAACAGCATGAGGGAAATGTCACAGACAGAGAAGGGCATTTATCATGGATGATATCTTGTGTTCATACAGCTTAAGATAAAAGGCTTTATATCCATACAAATGCAGGACACTTGGTCTATGCTGTGCTACAAAATTTCTGCTAAAGCCTTTTTAATTCATGTGTATATAAAAATATTTTAAGATATAGGAATCTGCCACTGTCAGGAGACACTCAGGTAATTTTCTGTGTTTTATGTGCATTTGCAGGCATTTTCTTATAATAAGGTATAATTCCTGTCTAGAAATAACTATTTCCAAAACATTGGAAACAATTTTTTATATGCAGGTGGTGCGTACAGTGTTAACAAAAATACATGTATACCTGAATAAGTGTCAAAGAAGCTTACGTTTTTCACTTCTTTGGTAATGAAGGGCTCATTCTACAGCTATCCATTTTCAACATTTAAACCTTTGTACACTTGCAGAGGTTTTCTTTGATATTTCTCTGAATGATGGATGTTTGGAATGAGGAGCTCTAAAGAAGTTTGTGTTCTATATCACTATAGGAGTGAAACCAGTACATTTAGAAGATACAGGAAGAAAGCTTGTGTTTGTTGGCAAAGTGTTACTCTAACTAAATCATCAGGGTGATTTGTGTGTAGGTGTATATGAAAATTCTCAGAGTTCATATTGAAGAATATTTAAAAGAGCCATTTTTCAATAAGCTATCCAATACAATTGTACACATTCCTGGTGAACTGCAGAGAAGCTTGAATTCCTTTGGATCTATTTGGAAAGTATTCAGAAAGAAGTGCTATGCTGCCCTGCAGTAAGCCAAGTAAGCCAAGGTTTCCTGGAAGAAGCAACAGTTGTCTTACTGTGCATTTCTGTTGTCTTTTGTTATGAGAGGTGCCTTTACTCTAAGAGTGATGAATAGTAAAGGTACCCTTTTGAACTTAATTTCTGAATATTAACTTGGGTCGTGGGCTAAAGCCAACTGTCAGGTGTGATATCAATGCCAGTTAAGTTGCTGCATTTTTGTTGCTGTAATTTCAGGAGGAATTAGATATTCCTATTTTTCAGAGACTGATCTCTTTGCAACTTCACCCATGACTCTTTTCTTTCCATGATTCCATAAATAGTGTAGTAATAATAAAAGTCTGAAGTTTAGCCAACTTGGATAAAAACCATGAAAACCTAGGAACAGAGGGCAAGGTGTGAAATATCCAAAAAAAGCTGTAATGACAAGGATGATGGAAAGAAAATGTGAAGGTAGGCTGGAAAGAGACAAAGCTAAGTACTACCTGAAACTTATGAAACGAAGAGTGAAATTTTGGTTGTTGCTTTTAAATGTGCTCTTACAGTTTTCAAATGAAATTAAAGCAAGAGAAGATTACTCTTCATATTAAATGGGGATAATGTGTTCTTCTTGTGTTATGCTTAGGCTATTTTTTCATTGGGGGAGGAGACCAGAAACTATAAAACATGCCGCTTAGCAGTCACATCTAACTCTGTAGGAGGTAGATTAGTTCTCTGTATGTTTCCAACACTAAGGATTATTTTTTGGAAAGAGCTTTGGAGTACAAAATGCTGCTAGCTTATACATCATCCTTTCTATAAGATGTCTGGGTGTGAAGAACAGTTTCTGATCATTTAACTTATTTGTAAACCTGTTGATTTTACACCTTCCACTTTAATTTCAAAAGTAGCTAGTAGGCTTTCCTGATCTCTGACTCTTGATTTCTATTGCACCATAGTCAGTAATTGGAACTGTTTTTTGTTAAAGATAGTCTTAGTAGAATCATCTGGAGAAGATGAATTTAAATTAAATATATATATATATATACATATATATATATATATAAAGGAAAGCAAGTGGTGGAGAATTTTCAGTGTTAGTTATTGATTTCCTTGATTGTGAGCACACAGGAACGCTGACACTCAGTGTACCTAATTGTGATTTTATTGACTATCATTTCTACCTTGTTTATATTGCCAGGGTCTGTTGGTCACTGTGACTGATGGTTTTCACTCATTCAAAGTCTTGCCAGTTTGACCAAATAGTCTTTTGTTCTTTTCATTTTTCCTTAATACAACCACCCTGCCCCTTCAAGCTTTGTGCATCATGATCACTGCTAATGTGGAAAATAGTGGTGTTCCCAAATCCAGCTCTGTTCAGTATACATCTTCTTTCCAAAACAGGTCCTGACACTGTAATATGCTCTCACGATGAGAGATGGGACAGATGTCCGTTCACTCCCTTCTAAATGGGAAGAAAAACCTAGTATGTGAAAAGATCCTTTTCTGAGATCTTCTACCATCAACAGATCCTGCTGTGGAGTAACCAGAAACCATGTCATATATCACTCCTTTTTCCCTTTTAAAATCTAGTTATGTTGTACAAAATAAAACAAGCACACAAAACAACAACAGAACCAAACAAAAGAGGTGGCGAGCAATTTATTTTTTAAATAACACAAAAATCATAAGTCAAATATGTTCATGTTTTTCCTCTGGTAATTTTAGTTTTCACATTTTTCTGGTGTATTATATGGCAAGAAGTCATTAAGAGTTTTATAGTAATGATTACATTAGCCTTATAGACTATTTTTACTAGACTGTTTTTACTGTTACATTTGCTACATAAGCCTAATTTTATGTTATTGCAATGATGTTCCTTGGTGTGTTCGAATAATCGATAACAGTACAAGGGTTGTTCCATTGGGATCACATTATATAAGTTTATAATATACAGTATAAGCTTTGATGTATACATGGAGCGTTTGCTGTTTTCCCCCCCTTTTTAAATATAGAAATTTCTAGTTGTGTTTATTCCCCTCGTCAGCATACTTTATCATATCAAAGCCTTTACAGGCAGTGTAGAACTACTGAGTTATGTTTGGGTCATGTTTTGCAGTGTGCCCTTTAATACTGTAGCCTTAGAAATGCAATTTTCAGCCTCTGCTTATTAGAATATGATAAAGTATTCCTGGTCTATGTCCAGCTCCACTAATCTCCAGACTACACTTCATGAATTAGGCATGAAGATTTTAGTCAATGTGCTTTCAAAGACCAATGTTTAGGGAATCATGGATTTTCTACAAGCTGAGGGAGAAATCTATAATAGGAAGAACTGATTTTCAAACATCATATTCTGTAGAAGAAATGACCAGTTCTGGCTTGGAAACAGAAAACATTTTCTTTTAGAATACTCAAGAATTGGTTAAAAATGTACTGTAGGTTTTAACTTATAAAAGGAATAGCTTTTAAAAATGCATTGTAAGTACTGTATGGTGTATAGTGCCTCATACATATTAGATACCACGTAGACATCTCCTGAAGTGTGGGTTAAAAAACAAGTCACACTAAAGTTGAATCAGTTTAGTAGTATTAACCTACTCACTGATGGACGTTCGTCTGCTTTACCTGTTCATACGCAGCAGATCCTGCTGTTGTGAGGTCTGACACAGGAAAAGCAGAGGTACTGTCAGCTAGAGTGTATAAATATAGAGTGTAAATTCTGTCCTGCTGCTTTAGCTTTCACTGAAGGTTACGTCCAAATAAACTAAAGCATAAAGAAAATACACAAAATTATGCATTCATAATGCTATCCAGTCTGACCCTCAGGTGTCCACTTTTGACCTTAATTGTCTTTTGTTTCTCAGTAAGAGTCATCATCATCTTGATTTTTGTGGAATAAAGGCTCAAAGATGATTCATGATCAAGTCATCTTGAGGGAGACCTGTAAGCAATCACTCAGACTTGAAAGAACTATAAACAATATTCACCTCACTGGGAAGTGTCACTCGTTGGTACACTACACAGCTTGATTTTAATATTGATAAATATATATATATATTTAATAGGAGAAAGGAAGGTGGTATCAAGGCAGTATTAGTTTAATAGCTTTTCTAGGCAAAAGTCTAGTGCAACTGTGTAAGACAAAGTTTGCAGCGTTTGCACAGATCTCTCCTACAGTATAATGTGTAACCAACTGTTGTCTTAGGAAACTGCAACACTCTTGCACAGTCTCATAGTGAGATAGCTTTCTTGCATGTCAGCTAGTTCTGGCATAAGTGAGAAAGGTACCCTTACACAGAAAAGTATGTTTCAGTTTTTCATGCTAGTGACTGTACTGGTACAGTCACACCAGTCACACAAGAGCTTTGAGCTTTTTTTTTTTCTTTTTTTTTTTTTTTTTTTTTTTTCAGCACCACAACATCCCTAAAAAGGAAATGAGACAGCTGAATGTAAATTATTTTGAATATTGAACACCAGCTCACATCCTTCCATATTCCATATAAATCCAAGAAGAATGATAAGCAGGAATGTATCTGGAAAAATTTGCTGTTGGTAGAATGACTTATATTGCATCCTTTCCTCTTGTTCTAACATTTCCCTGTATACTGCAGCCAGGGATCAGCTAGTCCAAAGGTATAGGCCCTTCTTTGACATCTGTATAGCCAGAGAGCAGGAAGAAGTAGGGAGGTAAACAGAAATCCTTAATTAACTACACAGACTTCATAATGCAAAAGTGCATTATGCATATAGTTTAATGTAGAACATGTAGATATGTTAATATGCTAATATGAATAAGATGAAAAAAATTGCGGTAAATATGCAGACAGGAATAATCATCAGCAGTTCTTTCTTTGGAAAACATGAAAGATTGGGGTAGCTACATAATAATGGCTAAGGAAACCAGACTTTTAAAAAGATTTTTATTTTTTTTCCTGTGGAAAAGTAAAGAAAGGTGAGATTAATACTATATTGGACTATGAAAATCTCAGCTTTTGGGGAAACCCTTTTGTTCAAAATTCCATGCTGTGGTTTGCCATGTCATTCAGTTGTTTTATTAGAAAACATATAAACAAAAAACACAAGCACCCCATTCTTCACATTGCTATATAAATTTTCAGCATAAGCTAAATATTGTTTAGATCACAGAGGAGGAGAATTTTAGGAAATTTACAACTGGGAAATGTAGAATTTTAGGCTTTTGTTTGTTAGTTTGTTGATTTTTTAATGTATCATAAAAGTTAATTGTGTTTTGTTAAATTCATTATTAACTTGACAGCCTGTTTCTAAAATATGCATGAATATCTAACATGTTAGCATAGGTGGAAGGATCAAGGTCTATATTACAGTTGCTTGAACTACAATGAAAAACTCAGAAAGTTATCATCTGCTAGTCTTTGACATTTCTGTGGTTCTTTTGGTGTTCTTTCAGAAACAAATACACTTAAATTATTAGATACTGTGTTATCAAATACATGGTTTAGGTGCTTGGAGATACAAATACGTATCTCAAGATTTTAAAAACAAAATTCAAGCAGCCCAGGAAGTTAAGCCTCTCAACTGCTCACGTGCTTTTGAAAATCACGGTGAGCCCATAGCTTCCCTTTGAAGTTTCCAAATAGCTTTGAAAATACTGTCAGTGTTGCCTAAAGACTAAGTATGGTAGGAGTCTAACTCCTAATTAAAAAAATTAATTTCCTGAATCTTACCAAATTTCAATGGTATTTATACATCTAAGTGCATGAATCACATTTGAAAATGAGATATGTGCTTCTAAATCACGTATTTTTTCCAACAGTACCTTCTTTGCCTGGGCTTGCATTTGTCCTGAGGGGAATGGCAAGGAGGCAGAACAGGGACTCCTTGTTCTAGATTTCCACAATTGAAATATCATTTATTAAGCTACATTGCACATACAATTTAACTGCCTAATGTTGAAACCTGCTTCATTTGACTGCATATGTAACTGGAGTAAATATTCTTGCATGGGATTGTGTTGCCAGGGTTTTTTGAATGCTGTGTTAGATGTGCTAAGGTTCCTCATTGAGTTTTACTATCTGGTTGTAAATGATTACCTAAACTAGCCCTGTGTAACATTTTTAGCTCTTCAAGGGTCATTGTTTCCTATCCATTTTTTAATATTTTTTGAGCATGCTATTGATGCTGTTAATAAAAATGCCTTCTTCAATGGCTTATAGAGATTAGAATCTTAGATTACTGTAGTTTTTTTCTCTATGTATTACAGGAAGTATCTGTGCTATATGGTTGGAAAATGTTGACATTGTAATGTCTTTTCCTGCATTTGTGGGCAATAATGGATTGAAGAGTATCTTATGTATTTTTATTTTGCCAAAATCCATACTGGTTAGACACATGCCCATAATTCACATTTTTATAACTATCATTAGAACTCCTGCTGATGATTGATAGACTGAAATTTCTAGGACAGGATCTTAAAGAGTACTCATCTAGAATTTTTTATGGAAGGACAAATAATAAATTGCTTTATAATATTTATATTTATACCAAATACTTAATGTGCTCATTTGTTTTCAGGCTAAGATGGGATAGTCATTATAAAACTACAGGAAGAGTATGGAGGCAAAACTGTAATCCTACTAAAGGGAAGTGGGAGTTGGTCACTACTGGGATATCAACCCCTTGTATTTGGAGACAGCAAACCAGTCCCAATGCTCTCATCAAGTCAGATTTCCAGCAGCAGTTAAGCATCCCATCCTTATCTTCAAAGGAAGGAATTCAGAATATTTGTAGACCATGTTAGTTGTTTTTATCATTAAGACAAAAGTGATTCTTAAACTTATATGTCATAAAAACATAAACTTGTAATGATGATGTGTATTTTTACTTTTTGGCTTGCATTTGGTTCTGTCGGTTATTACAAAAGTCTTATATCCTCCCATCTGCTCCATCGTAATTCTCTGAATAAACTTGCGATTCCTATATAGCAGCAGTAATGATGTGCTGTTGTCAGGATCTTACCCTAAAGCAGCATATCTTGTTCTAAGTCCAGAACCAATGTGAAGTGACTTTTTTACTACAGCATTTTCATTCTTTTATCTTTCAAATTAATTGTTTTCTTTGGCATGAAAATACAAAATGACCATCAGACCAATTCCAATTGGTCAAATCCAATTTAGTGGGTGAGGAATGTGAAACAAGCAAATTTATCACAGAAGGAAGATTGAAACTGGATTGGCAACTCTGTTTTTTCCTTATGACAATTCAAATTATTCTCAGAATACATCTTTGTTATAGGATATCTTCTTAACCTTATCTTTTAAGGCGCAACTGTGTGATAATTTAAAGTTATGATTTGATACCCAGAAAATTTTGGGGAAAGTAAGTCTGCTGGCAGACGCATATGAATCTTGACTCTGAAATATTCACTAAATTTATGACTGTTTGCCAGGCTAATAACCTGCTGGTTGTCTGGTCAGATCCTTTATAATGTGAAAATTATGATCCAGTTAACATTACTTTATGACTACACAGGGATAAATAAAAACTGTCATTTTTCTATATTAAATTTAATCTAAATACAACACTTCTGTAGTCTTATTTATACAATATTGAATTTTACCCTTTTATCATTGATAAATGCTGTTGAATCCTGATTATTTTGAGTCACCACTCCAAAAACTCTCTTGTGGCTATGGTTCTATTTATTTTAGAACTTTATCTTAAATGAACAGAGCTCGTTAGGTCTTAAAAGACACACACACATATATATACAGAGGTTCCTCTATAGGCAATGTGCTGTGAACTAATACACTTAGCACAGTAGTGAGGAAATTGAAAATACAGTGTAAAAAGTCAGCTTTTTTAAAGCCAACAAATTACATATATTTACTTTTCTTATTTTTTTATTAATTCTTATTTATATATTTACTGGTTTTAGCAATATTGGGATTATTTGTGCCAAAGTGGTCATGTCAGCTTTTTTTTTTTTTGTCCTGTCTGTCCCTCAGCAAGACTTCAATCTCCCTGTTACCACAGGAAAAACTTCCTGCTTTTTTGAAGCAGACATTTTTTGTCATCAATCCTGTTTGATTCAGTCCTACACAGGTTTGATCAAGCCACATATCCTCTCACTAGGATCAATTTTAACCATGAAGTATAGATTGAAATACCTGTGTGTGTCAATTTGACAAAGAGAACAGAGGATATATCTTTACTAGAACTGTATTACAGTTGACAGATTGCTCCCCCCACCTTCAAGTATTGACGGCATGGAGGGATCACGCATTGCTTTAGCTGTAGCCCGTCTTTGCCGTCTAGCATTGCTAGAGTCCATGAGAGTCATCTTCTGCCACGGTCCAATTGGGTGTACACACTCTTTGTGTTTCTTATTTGGAATCACATGTTTTAAAAAGCATTAGAAAGAGCTGGAAGCATGTTAACAAATTGGCAAAGTGGGAGGAAGAAGCACATCTCTTGCGCAAATGAAGAGCCTGTCCTCTTTGTATCCCCCTTCCTACTATTGCAAAAGCCTCTAAATGCATGGGGAGACAAGGCTAGAAACAGCCCACATGGTGCATAGACTTCTTCACTGGAAAGATCACTGTGGGACACTCTCACAGGTCAGAGCTTCTACATGGCAGCCTCTCTAAAGCTGTCACTGTCATTTTTGTCTAACAAAGTCCAGCACCATCCATCTCTGACAAGACATGAGAGGAGGAGAAGTGTTTGTTTGTTCATTTGCTTTTAATTGCAATTTAGAATTAAAAAAAAAAAAAAGAAAAAAGAAAAAAAGACCATGAGACACTGAATTTGAAGACTAGGAGCATACAGCTAGAAATGAAACCTGAAAAAAAAAAAAAAAATATCTGTTTAATAGGTATGTAAGTGGGGCCCCATTTGTATATAGATTTCCATTATTGTTACACTTCAGGTAGCAGAAAAAAAGGGGGAAAAATAGTAAAAGGGGGTATTTCTTCAGTGTGAAAGCATAAGGATAAGCCTGGTTTGCAGTATTCCTGACACATCTGTTTAGTTATGCTCTGCTTTGGGAACAAGGTTTGTGAGTTCTTTAGTATGTAAAAATAGGATAAAAATGACTGGTTCACTTGCATAAGAACCCATCCCTCAGAACCTTAACCTGTTGATTATTCTTACTTAAAGGACAGTTAGTTTAATCACAGTCTGGCTTTCAAGACCAGTTTTATCTATAAATCTGTTTTCAGCAATACAATATCCAGTCAACTTTATTGTCTTTATTTTATAAATTAAATTCTGTTTCTATTAAGGGGTTTATAATAGTACATGACCACCACTGACAACAGCTTAGTAAAAAATAGGCTAAATTTATATTAAATCTCAGATGCAAAAGGTCCAAAGATAGTCACACAAGTTTATTTAATCTTTCAAATGTAAAAGCTCCTTTGGCACATTCAAAAAACATGAGTTTTCCTGTGGTTCATTTGTGTCTAAATGCTTAAATTGTGAATGTATATTTCAGCCATTCAGTGCACCAACAGGAGCAAATCAACAGTGTATCTTTATATAAAACTCCTAAAAGGCTAAATTATCTGACGTAGTAGAATTCATGTGCTTGTATCACAGTAGGGGATGTGATTTATGGCTCTAAATCTATTTTTTTATTTTAATATTTTTACCAAAATTGCATAAGTCATCTGCCATTTCATTCCTGACTGAACGTGGTAACTATAAAGCCATGAGTCTGACTGTGTGACTCTGAAAGAACGTGGATAGCACAATTAGCAAATGACTCTTAGTAATTGTATGTTTTCTCTTGATGGAGAAGAATGATCTGCAATATTTCCAGCCCAGAAATAAGTAGGATTCTGTTTGTGTTATCAAATTATATAGCAGGGGCAGGTGAAACAGGATTGTAGAAGTTTCATAAACCATGTATTTGCTGTATATGCTGACAAAATTAAGCAAACATGAAGTCATTATAATTACTGATGAGCAAAGGGGTATTTACCACTGCATTCCCCCTCTCTCTCTCTTTTTTTTTTTTTTTTTTTTTTTTAATGCAGGATGCTATTGTTGTAGTTCAGAAAGCCCCGGGCAGCTTAGAAATCAGGCAAAAAATCAATAGTCCACTTGTTGAAGATAAGTGAATTAGCTTGTGTTGAATGTAACTGAGTACCTGAACACTTCAGTGAGCAGTCTTTGTTTTGTGAGAAAGGAGATTTGTAAGGTTTCTCTTCTGAGGACTGTGATGGTGCACATCTCAGATTAATCAAGCTGAGTAAGAGGGAGTTGACCACTTACATTGGGAAATAATTTGTGAATTTTCTTTCTTTCTTTCTGGTTACTAAGTTTATGACACTAAGCAGATTTCCACACATATCAAAGTTGATTATGGATCTCACAGAAGAATTTTAGAGAACAATAACAAAGGGGAGAAAAACAAGTAGTAATATACAGTAATTTGCCATGGGCCAAATTCAAAATTTGTTTCTCACTCTATGTGGTCCCAGGATCTATTTTCTATTTCCTTTCATAGACATTATGTTTCTGGCAAGCTCACTGCATGTATCTATGTACTAACAGAAAAAAATGCCTCTATGCAGTGTGGTCTGAAATTGGTGCACAGACCATTTCTAATTCCTGTATCTACAGGCAGCAACCCTTGTTCCTGCTCCAAAGGGCTCTTGCTGGCATTGCCCTCACAGAGGACTGACAACATCAACTGTTTCCTGGCTGGCTGCTCTGAACTACAGCCTGAGAAAGAAAGTTCTATTCCCACCAAATCCACTTTGCACTGATTTCTATGTTACTCATACCTGTCACTAAGATGCTGTTCTCCTAGTCAAGCTGTTTCTGAGACTCCATCGTGCATCCAAAAGTGGAAGAGAAGTGCAAAAACATTCTTAACCCAACATTCAGGTTCCTGATCATTGAGCCTGTTGCCAGCTCAGCCTTAAAAAGACAGAGAAATGGGAGGGCTCCTTGAAGTGCCCTCAGGTCCGAGGGCTCCAAAGGCCATTTAAGCAGCCATGGATGGCATTGCCTGTTGTTAGTAGCTCATCTAATTTCTTCACGAATAATCAGTTTGAGAGATCTGGAAGTGGTTGTGTGGGATGAATTCTTACCAGGACGTTGGTCCTCTTGTGAACTGCAGCCCCAGCACCAAGGATGAGCCCCAGTTGGTCAAAGCTGTCCCAGGCAGCAGTGTTCCCATCCCATCCCCTACTCCCTGAACAGGTCAAAACCAACCTGCTTGACTACATAGAGTTAATAGCAGAATTGTCACCCAGACACATTAAACTTGGGGTCAGAAGAGTTTAGATCTCAAATCAGCTGACTTGTGTTTATTTTTATGTTTTGTTTTTGAGGTGAATCTCTTGAGCTTTTAAGACATAATTTTATGGCTTTTAGCTGTTGGGGTAGAGGACAGGATTATCAGTTAGGGTAGTTGGTTAATTTTTTAAAGCAGTAACTTACTACTTTATTGCCTTGGGCAGTGATCTACCTCACCCAGTTGTCCTGTAATGTAGGAGCCAGTTTCCACATACACTCAACAGCCATGTAAGCAGAGGGCCCAATGTACAAATGATGTCAGACCTATTCTTTTCAGTCTTGACCGTGTCATCCACCTGGCGATGCTGGTATACATCACCCTGGCCTTTATCCCTCAGTCATACCATCCAGGGCTGGGTAGCAAAACTTCTAAATGTTGCCCGCACTTGCTCGTTTTCATCAAAATAAATCAGGCCTGCAGTTCCTCCTATGTGGTACAAAAGAGGAACCCTTGCAGCTTGTGAAGACTAAACCCAGCTTTGACCAGTTTAACATTCCTTAGCTGTGGGAGTTTTGACAGCCTGTGTCTGTAGCCAGGGAGAGCTGGTATCAGCAACGTGAGGCCTTTTTCTGTGATCACACCTGGGAAGTGTTTCAGGTGCAGCCTGTGCTCTGGCATGCAGCCTGCGGCGGCAGTGCGGGTCAGGGCAGGAGGTGATCCTCGCCTCCTCCCTCTCCCACCCTAAATCCACTTTTGTGGCAAGCCCTGCAGCTCGGGCACCTGTAGGTACCTGTTCGCGCCTTCACGATGGCTGTAGAGACCAAGTAGGATTTTTCCTGTAATTACTTCTCCCAGCTGCTGGGGACACTGTGGCATCAGGTATGACAGTATCCAGGATGTTCCCTATCCACCCTTCTTGTTTTACAGTTTTTGTGAAGCCAGTGCAGGTAACACCTGTGTGTGGTGGAGAGAGCAGCCTGGCACAGTGTGTGTGTGTTTGTGTGTGTGTGTGCAGGGGGGGAACACACAGCACGACCAGAAGAGGACAGAATATGGAGAACTAACTGGAGACTGTGAAGGATCATGAACTGAGGCTTTTCTTGTCTGTCTGAGAAAAATAAGGTTCTCGTATCGTTCCCCAAACTTCTCTCACTTCCCCTAAAGATGGTGAACCTCCTCCTTTATCCACAGTTCTTTCCCTGTTGCCATCCCTTGCCATCTCCAGGATGCCTCCTTTCACTGTTCTGCCTCTTCCATCCTTTTTCTTCTCCACTTACACGTCTCTAAGCATAAGGAGAACACACATCCCACACCCCCTTTCCCCAAACATGCTTGTGTGCTTGTTGGAAAGTGCTGTTTGGAGAGCCAGGGGTGAGGACTCAGCATGGGAACACTGGCCTTTATTACTCAGCAGTATTCCTTTCCTCCCTGCGGATGGGCTTTATTGATGAGGAGCTTGTGGAGGTGTTTGGGGGAGCCAGAACCAGATGGTTTCACCGCTTTCAGCTGGGAATTAAAGCAAAGTCCCATGCTCAGTCTGCTCCCTGAAGAAGCTGTGCATTGCTTCTTCCAAGGTCCTTAGATTCAGAGGAGATAATTTGACTCTAAATTTACATATTAATAATTTACATAGTTATTGCAAAGCCTGCTATTTAAAATCTTGATAGTGACAGCAGCATACTGTGTTTCTGTTGACTCTGATCTACGGCGTGTCTCTTTACATAAATGAAATTATAAGCCTGGAGAAGCCTTGTTCCTGTCAGTTTTTTTTCCTTTCTTTTGCTTCCTTTTTTACTGCTCAAAGTAGAGAACTCCTTCAGAGAGCAGAAATAGTTAAATTAGGTAAGTTCATTAGACCTCCCCATATCACCTACTATACAAAGGTCAAGCACAGTGCCACGATCCTGTTACATCCTCCTGCCAATTGGTTTTCACCCTTGGTTTCAAAGGGAGCACTTATGACTGACACTTCTGGACCTCTCTGCTATGCAGCTGCTTATTTAGAGCTTTCTAGATCCAGAACAGCTAAAATAAGTGTAATTTCATGGGGCTAACACATCAGGGATTCATGAGTGGAAACATGCTTTACTTTACTTTTTTTTTTTTTTCTTTTTCTTTTTCTCCTCCTCCTCCTTTAGAAAATTTGGAAGGTTTGATAGCAATGTATTTTTGGGAGTTTGAGAGCTGATTAGAATTAGTTGCTTGTTATTTCTGCCTTTGGTTGTGAACCAGAGAGAGACTGCCTCAAGCAGCTGCTTCTGATCCATTTG